>NC_060141.1:22163170-24663170 GCF_021461385.2 Schistocerca piceifrons
CCAAGAAGACACAAAAGCTTTTTTGCAAATAAAATATGCTATTATTAGATATAGATACAGTCACTGTAGCTGAATGCTCAACCTTCAGGCTTTCTACGTAAAGGGGCAGAAGTTTAATTCCATGTTAAGTTGCAAAAGTTTTTCTTCCTTGCCAAAAGAGACATGTACTGTTTGGAAACTTCCCTTCATGCCACTGATGTATAGTTCGATATCTACAAATAATTGTCATAATATTTGTTTATTTATATTTTATGTTCTTGATTGGATCAGTTTTGGTCAATTTTAAACAATCTGTTTTTCATTTTCCTTTTGGCCCAGTAGTTCTTCATTTTCTCGGACCTCAACTTCCATCTTTATATGAGCTCACCCTCCCAATTGTTTATTTATTTATCAGCGTGTATATGACCCAGTACAACCGGGAGATATGGGAAAAACCTGGGAATTTTTTCATCTGGGAGAAAATCGGGAAAAACCCGGGAATTTTTTAGAATTCCGGGAATTTTTCATTGTTTTTGTTTTCAGTTAAATTTTTGTATTTTTGACTGGTAAGAACAGATACTGTAACAAAGGATATTACTGTATCCCGCTACTGCAGAGTAATACTGCAGCAATAAAACATGAACGAGAGAAAAAACGAAAATAAAACTTAAACTGCAAAGGAAATGCGTCATATACAACAACAAAACACAGTGGCTCATATAAGCGTCTGCCAACAGCAAAATATGTCAAAGGATTTAGGAAGACTATGCAATGCTTTGTAGCAGTAAATTGCCTCCAATGAGTGTGACATTATAACTGTTTACATTATATTCGTTTTAACAGTTACGAGTCGGATCATGGGTATTCGCAATTGAGCAGTAACTTCTCACGCTTCTGGCTACAGGAATGTGGCTGTTGGCTGTGTAAGCAGTCACAGTAAGCAGCTAGCAGCTAGATGCTACCGGGAAAAATTTTACTGGAGTGCCCAAGGTGCCAGATTCATGCATGCGCAGCAGGTCCAATTCGGGGGGGGGGGGGGGGCAAATTCATTCATATTCTTGAGGGGAAAAAACCTTGTTTCACAAAGCGCCTAGCATCTAGTGCTCGTTAGTCTATTGATTATTAATATGACTTTGAAACGCATCCCTGTCAGTTTTTGAACACATTCTAAGTTGATTTCTGAATGAATCATAAGTTGATTTGTGAATCCGTGCATAGTGTACATGATGTCTCTGACAGGGGAATCCTCGTCACATGTAAAAACAAACTTTCCCACAGACAAAAGGGGCTATACGAGCTGAGCGTAGTAAGGCCGAATGGATGAATGCCAACCACTGTTTGATTGTGTGGTTGATTGGTTTTGCGAATGATGAGCATTGTTATAATTACTATCGAAATCCATAGATTCAGACTACCGGAGTGGAAATAAATGAATAACAGGTAAGAAAGATTACGTATTAAAATGGCTCTGAGCACTATGGGACTTAGCATCTGAGGTCACCAGCCCCCTAGAACTTAGAACTACTTAAACCTAACTAACCTAAGAACATCACACACATCCATGCCCGAGGCAGGATTTGAACCTGCGACCGTAGCGGTCACGCGGTTCCAGACTGAAGCGCCTAGAACTGCTCGGCCACTGAAATGAAATTTTGACAGAACATTTTTGGTCAGATTGCTATAATAGTAAGGGCTAGTTGTACAGTCCCCGGCTAGCAGCCGCTGTAAGTTCTATTCTGGAAGTAGCACGGAAAACGCATTGTACGAACACGTAACAACTCCTAACTGGAGAACAGTCACGGGATAACTAAACTGGTGATTCTGGCAGAGTTAGTGAAATTAACCAGCGAATAAGCTTTGACATTGACAGGAATAGTTACAGAATTAGTGATAACAAGACTCTTTGTTAGAACGAGGAAGGAGAAGAAACGGAGACATCACACAAATTGTGGAACAATATGACAATTCCAAGTTTGCATAAAAATTATGTACTACTACTTTTTGATCTCATGCTTGAGAAACTAGAGCGTATGAATGAAGTGTGAAACTATTTCCTAAATTAAAGCTTTTTGCTTATAGTAGGCTAATAGGCATTTGATATTGGTACTTTGTGAATTATATTCTGTCGTTAAAAAATGACCATTTGTGCCAAAACAGTCTCATTTATTTCGTGTGTTACAATTGTTGCAGTATTAGAAAGGCCTATTTTGTTTTTATCTAGCAGAGAGTGACAGAATAGACGTAATCAGATCGAGAAACCACACCAGTCTTGGGTCCTATTTGTATTAACAGCTTTTTCAGTATTAGACAACATTTCGATTTTTCATGTAGCAAAACGTTTGACGAACTTTGATGAGGTAACAGATTCTTTTGCAGAAAGGAAAGCACGCCATGTAAAGCTGTAGCAAGATTAGAGAGAGAGAAATTCTAGGAGCTAAGGATTGAAGAAATGTGTATTGTCTTGCTTGTCTCATGTCTTTACTGGTTTTATGCGTCCTATATTTAATTTTATGTCACAAAAGCAGCAGGCTGTAAGCTGATAGGGAATAAAGAGTGCAAATATTCTGAAGAGATCATTTTTTTTATATAAAAAAAAGAAAAAGAGGAACAGGATGTCAAACCGGCCGACTGTAAGCAGGAGAGGCACCACAGGACATTTTAATTTCCACTGTCCTGAGTATGGTTTGATGGCATCCATTACAAAATATACGTGTTTCAATTCCACAGAGCGAAATACAGTGACGACGTGCGATAGGAGAATGCTGTATGAAGAGGTGTGGCACTACACTTTGGCACACTTACGACCAAATAACATGTCTTACATTTCCTCAAACACACACATTTTATGCATTAGACATCTTCAGAAAGATGTGCACTACAAAATTAATATATTTTTGAAAATTTGATTTTACTTTTCTAGTTTTTGATGTCCTATCTCAAATGCTCGAGGCTGTGGCGGGGTATTACCCCGGTTCGGAAATGTTGTAGATACAGGGCTGATGGGCAGAGCAGTCTGAGTTATAGTGGGGAAGTGGGTAGTCTCCACATGACCCATGTTTACATTTTAGTGATTTTGCTGTTTCCTCTTTGTTTACTGCTCTCAAGTCAAATGAAAACAAAACAGATTTTTGTGGCCAGGGGCTATCAAGCGAATTAAAATACATTCGCATAATTACGGAAGGCTAAAATGTGTTGTTAGTTGCAGATTTGATTTTATTTCCACTTTTCTGACAGTCAAGCATTAATTGCCTTGCAGAACAATGACGTTATTTTTGTCGGTTTTCTAAAGAAATTTTCCTTTATTAATCTTTTACTCTGAGGTAGACAACATATTTGAAACGAAGTGTTTAATTCCACACACTGTTCGCTGCATTTAAAGTGGACGTTTTCAGCTTCCAGCACGTGTGGTATTATGCCATAATAATAAACCAAACATGAGATATCATAGTACTGATACTCCAAGAAAATTTACATCCCGAAAACTACATTGAAAAGCTTAATATCAGGTCGTGGCCTACTTCACTGGGAATCTGGACATACGAATGTGCACTTTAAATATGCACTGTAAATGTGTACATTTTAGTAGGGGTCACGAAATTCTGATGCTCTTGGAGTATCCTCTGATGTCTTGTTTCTTTTATGACATAATGTAAGATCTTTTAATGTTTCACACATACGAACATACGGGCTCCCTACGACATCGTAGCTGCGCAAGCGCGGTGACGCCTGTCATCTGGCGCTCTCTGGCAACTGCAGAAACGAACCTATTTCTAATAGGTCGCGGGAAGATATTCCTAATCGTGGCTTGAAATCGTTGCTATCAAAGTAAATTTCCTTTTATGCAAGTTGAACTATTTGCAAGAATGTACGATGAATTTCTTAAATCACAGAACGTTTGACTCTCATTTAAAAATCAACTCTTTGATGACATGCCATTTAGATGAATTTCTAGCCCAGAAGATCAGACATTTATGTTGTTATTAAAAATTTTACTGACACATTTGTGTGATATATCTTACATTGTAATATGCGCATAAAAGAACAACATTATATGTGAAAGCTTAGCTTCTCTTGCAGCGTATTAATCTTATAAACCAATATTATATGTGAAATCTCTTTGCATTTCGTATAGTAACACTATGTATATTAATTTAAACCTTTAGCTTTTTCTGTTTGTGTTTTTGCGCTACTTAACAGTGATGTTGATAGTGGCTGACTAAATCACGTGTCCTCAGCTCTGAATACTCGCTATCATCGGCTTGTGAGATCACGTGACATGAGCTATGCCTGGCTTACAAAAGTGCATAGCAGTCTCGATTTCAATGCTTCGGAAAGTAACATGCAGTGTTTGGTGGAATTCAAATTTGTACTTTCGTAATACGAAAATATGCAGCGTACATGTTGCTGCTCATCAAAGATCTTTCCAAAACGTGTTTTTTCCCCCGTGTTTCATTTTCTAAAGCTCCGGGAAATTCTATGCCCGTGTATAAAATCATAACCATTCAAAGGACTGATAAATTATACAGTTCCAAGAGAAAATATACTGTCTGTTAACAGGGAAAAAGTATACTTTCACCCGGTAGAAAGTGTATTTTTAAGCGGGAAATCCGGGAATTTTTTTTCGTTGTCCGCGTAACACCCTGTTTATCTTGGCCTGTAGTATGATTTTTTTGATTTCCTTTGTTTTGTCTCTTTCGTTTTGTAAATCTTCTATCATAATTTGTAATCTCTTCATATCTTCCTCATTATCCATAATCCATCTAAAACTGCTCTTAATATTCAGTAGTTTATCTATTATTCTACTGATGATGATGATGATTCTGTTTTCTGATGACCTGACTAGATATGCAAAGAACAAGTCATTTTTTCCAGATTGTGCTCATTGCCAGTTCCAATTGCTTCTCTGTTTCAAGTGGATACAGTACCTATTTTCTAGGGAATTTTTGTTTGTGTGTGCTCTGAATCTTCTTCTTTTTATCTTGAATATTGAATCTGTTACTGCAAAGTTCATTGTTTTGAAAATAGTTTCACTTGCATATGTTATTTTTGATTGTACAGTGTTTTTGTTTTATGGCTATTGAGATGAATTTATTGTTGCATTTTTAGTTATGATGGTTTGTTTATTCTATTACACCATATTGGTTTTTCATTGTGGTTGTTTTATGATTAATATTTAAATTTCTCTACAATTTTGATTACTTGTTTTTCTGTTGGGTTTTTATTTGCGTAGTGGGTTAGCTAACATAATTATTGTTTTTCAAAGGGTATCCTGAGGCTGGTTTTTTGCACTATTTTCTGTAGTGATTTGAGTTGTCAATGAGTTTCCTGAATATTTGTTGGATGGGAACAAAAGGTCATTTGTGAGTCCTGAACAGTTTAAATTTTTGTTGTTTGTTAGTTTTCAAGTTTCAGTCTTCTTAGAGTTCACTTTGTACCATTACCTCATTATACAGGGTGCCCCATTTATCTCAACCACCCTAAATAACTGTTTGTCCAGATGCAAATTACAAAATGTTTCAAGCAAATGTTCTTTAGCCATCGGGGGGACATCTATCAGCATGATTGCCTTTGTTGTAGCTTTGTTTTTTACAAAGATATAAACAGCGGTGTGACTCTTTTAAATGGCACCTTGTATTTTTTATTCGGTAATTCATTTCTGCTCCTAAAGACCTGTTAAAAATGTATCACAGTGTACCATTCACTGAAACACAATGTTATTAATTAAATAACACAACATTGATGCTGACACACCCAGCACTTAGTGCAAGTACTCGGAGTAATGGAATACATCCATGTGTTGACGTTGAAAGAGGACAAATGTGAACATAAGTAGAATGCACACCCGTCATTCCATCAACAATAATCAGTTGAAGAGTTGTGTGAGTAGAATTCACACCAATGAAAAGAAGGTAGAGATGCTAGTCATCTATGGGGAATGTAAGTTAGCAGAACAGTATTTGCAATACTGTTTTCTTATGTACTGGTACATTTAGTACAGCAGTTTAGTCCTTTTAAAAACTGTTGTGTAGAGTAGGCATACAGTAAAGGCTGTCCTTTCTACAAACTGCATTGACATAACTTTCTTTTATTGTTGTTGTGTTGAAGGTAGGCGAAATGCTACATAGGCAGTGAAACTGTACAGAGAGCGATACCCTGACAAGAACCCACCTTCCTGATGGATGTTTTTTCATCTTGTTGCGACGTTTCAGGAAACAGGGGTCTTGTTGCGACGTTTCAGGAAACAGGAAGTTTCAACCAACAAAAACACAATCGTAATAGCACTCGCACAGACGAAACTGCCGAAGTTATTGTTTTCGCTTCCGTTGCTATGAATCCACATGTGAGCGCACAACAGCTTGAACACAAGATTGGCATTCCTAAAACCAGTGTACATAATATTCTTTCACGTCACCGGTTCTATCCTTACCATGTACACCTACATCAAAAATTGCATGGGAATGATTTCCAGAATTGTGTACAGTTCTGTCAGTGGGCACAGCAGCAAATCCTTGCCAACCCGAACTTCTTCTCCAATGTTCTATTTACTGATGAATGTTCCTTCTCAAACAAAGGACAGGTAAATACAAGGAACATGCATTATTGCTCCAGCGCCAACCCACGATGTCTTGGACAGGTGGAATATCAGCGTCAATGGAGAGTTAAAGTCTGCTGTGGGGTGCTTGGTACTACAATTATTGGCCCTTATTTCAGCAATGGTAGTCTAGACAGCACAGCGTATGCCAACTTCCTCAGACGAATTCTTCCTCCTCTTCTGGATAAAGTGCTGCTAAGAACCAGAATGCTTATGCGGTATTAATACGATAGATGTCCAGCACATAATGCTTTGCGTGTACATCATGTTCTAAACCGAAGGTATCCTGGCAGATGGATTGGTCAAGGAGGGACAGTTACTTGGCCTGCTACATCTCCTGATTTAAATCCTATGGACTTTTTTCTTTGGGGATGCATTAAAGACGTTGTCTACTGCGATATTCCAACAACTCCAGAGGACATGCAGGAATGTATTGTGCTTGCTTGTAATGCTCTTCAGCAGGCAACACTGGAAGCAGTAAATAATTCTTTCATTCAACGAATGCACCAGTGTATCGGTGTCCAGGGTCACCACTTTCAGCACCTTTGAATGTTCTACTCCTGGGCAATGGTACAGGAGAGTCAGTCAATTTTGTGTTATGTTTTTATTTGGTTTTCATTTGTTTTCTAACAACTCCAGCATGTGGACAAGTTTGTGATCCTGGGCTCAAAGTCAGTGTTGTGTTAATTAATATCCTTGTGTTTCAGTGAATAGTACACTGTGATACATTTTTGAATAGGTCATTAGGAGGGGAAATGAATTACTGAACAAAAAATACGGGGTGCCATTTAAAAAAGTCATACCGCTGTTCATAAAAAAAAACAAACCTACAACAAAGGCAGTCATGCTGATTGATGTCCCCCTGATTGCTAAAGAACTTTTGCTTGAAACATTTTGTAATTTGCATCTGGACAAACAGTTATTTAGGGTAGTCAGGATAAATGGGACACCCTATATATCTCAATGCGCAGTTAAAAAGTAGTGGCGACAAGCAATTTGCTCGTCTTAAACCTGTTATTATGGAGAATGATGCTGAAAATTCTTCTTTGAACTTGACTTTCAGTTTTGTGTTGCTTAAGGTGAGTTCTGTTAATTTGATTAATTTTGGGAGGAGTCCAAAATTTCTTAGGATTTTCAACGTCGAATATCTATGGACACAGTCATATACCTTTTTAAAACCTACAAAAGTCATTACAAGAGGCCTTTTTTGTTTCCTGTAATATCTCGTGATTAATTTTAAAGTGACGATTTGTTCTGTGCAGCTTCTCCAAGGATTCAAATTCTCCCTGGTGTTCACCTGCTTCTTGCTCTATTTGTTGTTTATTCATATGATATAAACGTTGGAAGAAAATCTTGTCTGTACAGTCAAAAGAGAGATATAACAATGTAGGTAGCTGGATTGCTCAAATCAGCATGTAGTTTTTCAGCTCCTTAAAAGCTGCTTCCAATTCTTGGGCTAATTTTTTAAAGTTCTGTCGGTACTGCACAGTTCAAAAGTTTACTGAATGCTTTTCTCATGATTTCAGGGTTGTCCTTGTTCCTGTGTGTCGTATTTCCATCTTCTCTTTACAACATTAACATTGGGGGTGGGGGATGTGTTCCATACATTTTGAAATACTCTCTGGAATTGATTTTGTGGTAGTTTCACCACGCATGATGTCTCAGTAACTGTAATTTCTGATTAATCGGTATAGGCTGTAATTCCCCCCTTTTATGTTTAAATTTAATTTTTATTTTGACAGTGTAGTGGCCTGAGCTCATGTCTAGTCTTCGTTTCGTCTTACTCCTCTAACACTGTAGAGTTCTCTGTGAAGGTCATAAGTGCTTCAGCTGCCATTCTCCTTTTCTCCAGTCAGTGTATTTACAAGTTTTAAATTTGTTTCACCTTCTTTTAGAGTATGAGGATTTGAAGATGAGATTGCACTGTCTGGCCATTCCTATTGGTACGTTTCTGTGTAGCCCATTTCCTGATTATATCTTAAGAGTTTTTTTTCTCTGTTTCTAGTTGGGCATAGAATCTATTATTTTTATGTTGATTATAAACTCCGTTCCAAATGGGGGCATTGTTTTATGATCCTTTGTCAAAGTTTACCGTTGTAACTTCTGTACCCTTGATATTCAAATGGCTCTTCTATGGTATTTCCCAAACCTTGGAGCCCCGCTATTATTATTATTATTATTATTATTATGCCTGAATTGCCCACAAAGTTCTTGTATTCTCCTGTTTTTAGTAGAGAATTAATATTGTGTGTTGCGATATAGTTGATTCGATTAAGCTTGATCCTGTTATTCTGCACTGGTAAATGTTTGGGTGACAGCAAATTCTTTAAGTCTTTACTGTCATCTACATGGATACCTAAGTAGCCTATTTATGTTTTATTCCTCAGTTTGACAGTAGAACTTTTTTCCCCCAAAGGACTTTCCCATATTTGATTTTTGAAGTTAGTTGTGATTTACAACTACTGATGTTAACCGAAGAAGTTGCCTCAAGATGTTATCTGGCTGTTGTCCATCATCCTCCTCCTTTATGTGGGATTGGTGCTGGCATCAGCAACGACTGAGCTATTCAATCCACCTAGTAGCTAATACAGATAGAGTTATTACTAACAACAACAAAACAATAATAATAATAAATCATTGGAAACAGTAAATGAAATAGTATGTAAAATTCAACAAAACCATGTCAGAATCCTGTTAGGCGGCTTCAACTTAAAGGTAAACAAATAAAGAAAGAAAGTGCAGAAAAACAACTGAAGAATTCCCAGCACGTAAATGGACCAACCAAAACAGACATAGGTTAGTTGAACTGTGCAGAATATTCGATGATAAAATCATGTCAACACACTTTAAATAGAAACCAGCAAAACACATGATGTGGAGATCACCGAACTCATTCATAACTGAATTCCAAATTGACCCTGATGAGAATAGTACTGCATTTAAAACTTAGAGGTTCACAGAGAGAGAGAGAGAGAGAGAGAGAGAGAGAGAGAGAGAGAGAGAGAGAGGAGTCAAATCCCCAAATTTGACACTAGCAGGACCCAACTATCTTTCATGGAAGAATTAGAGAAAAGCAGTCAAACAGCTGTTGAAAGAAAATTGATCAAAGTGGCACAAATATTAATTCCTCTGCAGAAAGGGAAACAGAACCCTTGATAGAATAAGGAATGTGAACATTGTATCTAATCGTGACAGGGTGCATACAACAATTGGAACAAGGAGAAGACAGAGGATAACTACAAAACATTCCTGACAGTGAGAAAAGAGACAGCCAAATTAATTATGAAATTGAGAAAGACTTCCATGTTGTTGTTGTGGTCATCAGTCCTGAGACTGGTTTGATGCAGCTCTCCATGCTACTCTATCCTGTGCAAGCTTCTTCATCTCCCAGTACCTACTGCAACCTACATCCTTCTGAATCTGCTTAGTGTATTCATCTCTTGGTCTCCCTCTACGATTTTTACCCTCCACGCTGCCCTCCAATGCTAAATTTGTGATCCCTTCATGCCTCAAAACATGTCCTACCAACCGATCCCTTCTTCTAGTCAAGTTGTGCCACAAACTTCTCTTCTCCCCAATCCTATTCAATACCTCCTCATTAGTTACGTGATCTACCCACCTTATCTTCAGCATTCTTCTGTAGCACCACATTTCGAAAGCTTCTATTCTCTTCTTGTCCAAACTGGTTATCGTCCATGTTTCACTTCCATACATGGCTACACTCCATACAAATACTTTCAGAAACGACTTCCTGACACTTAAATCTATACTCGATGTTAACAAATTTCTCTTCTTCAGAAACGATTTCCTTGCCATTGCCAGTCTACATTTTATATCCTCTCTACTTCGACCATCATCAGTTATTTTACTCCCTAAATAGCAAAACTCCTTTACTACTTTAAGTGTCTCATTTCCTAATCTAATTCCCTCAGTATCACCCGATTTAATTTGACTACATTCCATTATCCTCGTTTTGCTTTTCTTGATGTTCATCTTATATCCTCCTTTCAAGACACTGTCCATTCCGTTCAACTGCTCTTCCAAGTCCTTTGCTGTCTCTGACAGAATTACAATGTCATCGGCGAACGTCAAAGTTTTTACTTCTTCTCCATGGATTTTAATACGTACTCCGAATTTTTCTTTTGTTTCCTTTACTGCTTGCTCAATATACAGATTGAATAACATCGGGGAGAGGCTACAACCCTGTCTCACTCCTTTCCCAACCACTGCTTCCCTTTCATGCCCCTCGACTCTTATAACTGCCATCTGGTTTCTGTACAAATTGTAAATAGCATTTCGCTCCCTGTATTTTACCCCTGCCACCTTCAGAATTTGAAAGAGAGTATTCCAGTTAACATTGTCAAAAGCTTTCTCTAAGTCTACAAATGCTAGAAACATAGGTTTGCCTTTTCTTAATCTTTCTTCTAAGATAAGTCTTAAGGTTAGTATTGCCTCATGTGTTCCAACATTTCTACGGAATCCAAACTGATCTTCCCCGAGGTCCGCTTCTACCAGTTTTTCCATTCGTCTGTAAAGAATTCGCATTAGTATTTTGCAGCTGTGACTTATTAAACTGATAGTTCGGTAATTTTCACATCTGTCAACACCTGCTTTCTTTGGGATTGGAATTATTATATTCTTCTTGAAGTCTGTGGGTATTTCGCCTGTCTCATACATCTTGCTCACCAGATGGTAGAGTTTTGTCATGACTGGCTCTCCCAAGGCCATCAGTAGTTCTAATGGAATGTTGTCTACTCCCGGGGCTTTGTTTTGACTCAGGTCTTTCAGTGCTCTGTCAAACTCTTCATGCAGTATCTTATCTCCCATTTGATCTTCATCTACATCCTCTTCCATTTCCATAATATTGTCCTCAAGTACATCGCCCTTGTATAAACCCTCTATATACTCCTTCCGCCTTTCTGCCTTCCCTTCTTTGCTTAGAACTGGGTTGCCAACTGAGCTCTTGATATTCATACAAGTGGTTCTCTTCTCTCCAAAGGTCTCTTTAATTTTCCGGTAGGCAGTATCTATCTTACCCCTAGTGAGACAAGCCTCTACATCCTTACATTTGTCCTCTAGCCATCCCTGCTTAGCCATTTTGCACTTCCTGTCGATCTCATTTTTGAGACGTTTGTATTCCTTTTTGCCTGCTTCATTTACTGCATTTTTATATTTTCTCCTTTCATCAATTAAATTCAGTATTTCTTCTGTTACCCAAGGATTACTATTAGCCCTCGTCTTTTTACTTACTTGATCCTCTGCTACCTTCACTACTTCATCCCTCAAAGCTACCCATTCTTCTGCTGTATTTCTTTCCCCCATTCCTGTCAATTGTTCCCTTATGGTCTCCCGCAACTCTCTACAACCTCTGGTTTAGTCAGTTTATCCAGGTCCCATCTACTTAAATTCCCACCTTTTTGCAGTTTCTTCAGTTTCAATCTGCAGTTCATAACCAATAGATTGTGGTCAGAATCCACATCTGCCCCTGGAAATGTCTTACAATTTAAAACCTGGTTCCTAAATCTCTGTCTTACCATTATGTAATCTATCTGATACCTTTAATATCTCCAGGATTCTTCCAGGTATACAACCTTCTTTCATGATTCTTGAACCAAGTGTTAGCTATGATTAAGTTATGCTCTGTGCAAAATTCTACAAGGCGGCTTCCTCTTTCATTTCTTCCCCCCAATCCATATTCACCTACTATGTTTCCTTCTCTCCCTTTTCCTACTGACGAATTCCAGTCACCCATGACTATTAGATTTTCGTCTCCATTCACTACCTGAATAATTTCTTTTATCTCATCATACATTTCATCTATTTCTTCGTCATCTGCAGAGCTAGTTGGCATATAAACTTGTACTACTGTAGTAGGCATGGGCTTTGTGTCTATCTTGGCCACAATAATGCGCTCACTATGCTGTTTGTAGTAGCTAACCCGCACTCCTATTTTTTTATTCATTATTAAACCTACTCCTGCATTACCCCTATTTGATTTTGTATTTATAACCCTGTATTCACCTGACCAAAAGTCTTATTCCTCTTGCTGCCACCGAACTTCACTAATTCCCACTATATCTAACTTTAACATATCCATTTCCGTTTTTAAATTTTCTAACGTACCTGCTCGATTAAGGGATCTGACATCCCACGCTCCGATCCGTAGAACGCCAGTTTTCTTTCTCCTGATAACGACGTCCTCTTGAGTAGTCCCCGCCCGGAGATCCGAATGGGGGACTATTTTACCTCCGGAATATTTTACCCAAGAGGACGCCATCATCATTTAATCATACAGTAAAGCTACATGTCCTCGGGAAACATTACGGCCGTAGTTTCCCCTTGCTTTCAGCAGTACCAGAACAGCAAGGCCGTTTTGGTTATTGTTACAAGGCCAGATCAGTCAATCATCCAGACTGTTGCCCCTGCAACTACTGAAAAGGCTGCTGCCCCTCTTCAGGAACCACACGTTTGTCTGGCCTCTCAACAGATACCCCTCCGTTGTGGTTGCACCTACGGTACGGCCATCTGTATCGCTGAGGCACGCAAGCCTCCCCACCAACGGCAAGGTCCATGGTTCATTGGGGGGCTTCCATAGAAATAAGTTATGAACTCGAATCGTGTATTTTTAAAACAGCATCACTCTGTAATTTGGTGATTGTGAGTTTGCTACTGCTTCAGGTACTACGTTTATAACTGCTCAAACTGACATTAAACGAGTATCAGTGTGTCAGTGTACATTCTATAGGATTCTGAAAAACATTATTTTTATAAGACAGCCAGTCAATGATGCATGCTCTTTTAAAAATGAGGCGGCCTCAGTTGCGACTCATGCCTCTTTGTAAATAAAGCTTAGATAACATTATCAGTATTGTTCGCCAAAAAAAAAAAAAAAAAAAAAAAAAAACCAGGAGTGTTTACCAATTTAACCCAGAATAAGAATCAGACTCTCCGCAGATTTGTTGTACCTAACCAACCCTGGGAAATTCAGTGAGACTGAACATTAATTTCCAGTGAGATCACAGAGTTTCTTACCCTGTGGTAGGGATTTTGGCATTATAAAAAGGAGACTAAGGAAAAAAGACAGATTATTTACTGTACATGACATCACAGAGGTGATTCTTCGTTAGAGACATTGCTGACTCTAAAATACTAGACTTTGAATTGATTGTACCTATACGAAGATCAAAATTTCTGAAGAAACTGTATATACATAAACGATCCAAGGGAAAGGATGAGGAGCAATCTGTGATTCTTTGCTGATGACTGTAGAAGGATATACGATTACTCGGACAGAATGTCCATTTGGTGTGATGGATAACAGCTTGCTCTAAATGTAGAGAAGTGTAAGTTAACGTAGATGAGTGTGTAAAACAATCCCATAGTGTTCGAATGCAGTATTGTGGTGTGCTGATTGACACAGTCACATCAATTAAGTATCTATGTTTAATGTTGCAAAACTATATGAAATAGAATGAGCATGTAAGGGTGGTAGTAGGGAAGAGGAATGGTCGACGTTGGTGTATTAGGAGAGTTTTAGGAAAGTGTAGCTCATCTACAGAGCAATTCGCATATAGGATGCTTGTGTGCGACCCATTCCTGAGTACTGCTCAAATATTTGGGATCTCCACCATGTCAGATTAAAGGCAGACATTAAAGCAATTCCAAAGCATGCTGCTAGATTTGTTAGCAGTTGTTTCAGTCAACAACCAGGTGTTACAGAAATGCTATGTGAACCCCATCGGGAATCCATTGAGGGAAGATGATGATCTTTTCATAAAAACTGCAGAGAGAGTTTAGAGAACAGACATTGGCAGCTGATTACTACTGCTGGCAATGTCCATTTTGATTAATGACCTCAAAGACAAGATAAGAGAAATTAAGGCTCATGTGGAGGCACCTAAACAGTCATTCCTCTGTTGCAAGTAGAGTAGAAAAGGAAGTGACTAGTAGTGGTACATAGTACCCTCCGCCATACACCATGTGGTGGATTATGGAGTGTAAATGTAGATATATTGGAAGACAAAGGAAGGTTTCATTCTCTATCAGCACTTTTTCGCATTCTGTTTTTGTTAAGACAAAAAAGGGTTGTATACAGCTTCCACAACAATCATTGGGATAATTAGTCAAACTTATTGTCTGGGGATATACTGCAATATGTTGATTGTGGTATAAAAACCAGCTTATCCATAAGGAAAGATTCCAATGAAGTCTGATACTATAAGGTATTTTATTTATTTATTTATCGTATGGCAACAACGGCAAACATTGACAAGTACATAAAGTTTAATTTTACATATACTTAAGTTTTTACTTTTTGACACAAATTTTATACACATTTTTAAATTGTGAAAATCACTAACTTAATATTACTGACTACTTTGACTGATAAAATTGCAAGTTTTAAAAAAAGGCAGATACATTTAATCATAGTTCAATATCTAATGATTGAAGTCAACTAATAGCAGAGGGAGTAGCATTAATAAAGTCACTATATGGTACAGAATACTTCCTCTGAGGACAGTCTCTAACAATGTGTTGAACAGTTTGTTCTTGGGCCCCACAATCACAGGCTGGAGATTTCCGGAGTCCCCACTTGTGCATCATAGCGTTGCACCTGGCGTGGCCAGTTCTTATTCTGTTCAGCCTTGTCCACTCGCTTCTCTGCAGAGGAGGACTTGCATCACTGCTTTAGTGTTGTGAAATGTAGAATTGTACATGCTATATTTTTCGCAGTCAAGATAATGTTAATGTAATTTAAAAAAAGTGTGTGCAATTTCAGTATCTTTCACACATTTTTAAAGGCATCAATTTTCAGGTTTTAATGATTCATTACATTACCAAAATATAACATTAGAAATTCAGTCTCTTGTCTGACAATCACATCTGCATCTTATAATGTAACAATGGCACGAAAGAAGCATTTAGAAAGTTAGTGCACAAATTAAATAGCTTTTCTCAATTTCTCGCAAATCCGTGTTCGTTTTAAAAACACACACTTCCAAATTCTGTAAGGACTTTAAAACTCAGGACATCAACTACAAAGTATCTGCTTCAAGAAATAAAATGGGCAATTGGTTCTCAACAATCCCTTCAAGGAACTTGCAATATCTTTTAAAGAACTACTTAACTGCCCAGCTCCAACATAAAAATTTCCACAACAAAAACCTGAGAACACTTATCCAAATTTGTTACTGCCAGGTTAAGAAGAAATTTCCAGACAGATCAAAAGACTCAGAAACAGTAAAGCATGAGAGGAAGATAAAATAGAAGCAGAAATCCTCAAGTCAGCAGCCTCAGACACCATAAAAGAAATTATCAAAATCTTGCAAGACATTTGGCAAACAGAAGATTGGAAAAATGTGTTAATTCATTCATTTCACAAGAAGGAAGACAGAACAAATGTGATTAACTACAGGGGAATCTCACTAACATTGGTTGTGTACAAAATTAAGCCCCAGTGTCTTCTTGATTGAGCACAGAAACAATATCAACCAAAAATGAGAGACCAGGATGTTTGCGCACAGAACAACTCTTGAACCTAAAGCTAATACTGAGATATCAGAGAATTTGTAGTAGGAATGTAGTCTGCACACTTGTTGATTTCAAAAAAGCCTATGACTCAGTTGACCACAAATAACTCTTCCAGATATTAAAAGGACAGGAGTTAGATCTGAAACACTTGCAGTTATAAAACAGACACAAAGACGCAACTCCAAGGTTTAGTTAATGGGAGAACTGTTCAAAATCAAAATGGGAGAAAGAATTTTCAGCTGTGTCCATGAGAAAGTGATACAAGACTGGTACAGACAGAAATCAGTCATCAAAATTGACCAAGCAGTCACTTTAGCAGACACAAGTAACCTGCAGTTTGCCTGGCATTTGGAGATAATTTTGCAGTCTTAACTCGCAACATTTCATCAGTACAAGATCAAATTGAACTTTTGAAAGAAACTGCAGAAAAGTTGGTCTCCAGATATCCTGCAACAAACAAGCACCAAAATTCATGGAGATGAAATATGGCAAAATAAAGTGAGTTCCACAATTAAAATGTCTTGATGAAACCGCCCAGGAAAATGAAATGGAAACATAAGCAAATGGAATCAGACACCGAAACATGGAAATGGAAACTGCATACCAACTTCCCCAAAATATCTACTAAGACATGTATCTCCAAGCACATAAAACTAAGCCATTACAGTACAATAATTAAACCAGAGTGACTTTATGGGTCAGAAACACTAACTTTGAACAGAAGAACAGACTGTTGCAGCATTGTTCTCTTTCAAATGCACTAAATGAATTACTGTACTTTTATCAGTAGGCTGTGCGGTTTTTAATTGGGCTTCTCCTGCAGTGTGCTACAGTACTGTTGTGCAGGGATTTTGATGTGTACTAGGGCTGCAGTCAGTTATCTCGAAAGAAACAAAAAGATAATTTTTAACTTTATTTTTTTGAGATGAACTTTGAAGTTTTAGTAGCTGGTTCACTTTTAATGTAGATCTTATTCCTGCAACTTGTATCTTTTGCAACTAAAAAACCTTAATTAAGTTCAACAATTGTAAGAAAATTTGCTTTCAATTGGAGCTATTCTACTCATTATAATCATTTAATTATGGAGTTACTCCCAGTCTCAATGTTGCACACTTACACATGTATTTTTTTTTTCCAGTCCCCAATAGTAGTGTGGAAGATGAAAGCACCTGAGAAGAAACCTTTAGTACGCCCAGAGAAGCCAGAAGAAGTTAGAGCAAAGGTTCGAAAAGGTTCTCAAAAGAAAGTACAGAATCCAATTAAGGCCCTTAGTGAATTCCAGAGTCCTACGGAGTCTATATAAGATTATACAAAAATATATGGAACCACTAAAACCTAAGTATTTTTTTACAGTTCTAGCTTAGACCATCTTCCTACAAATGAGGGCTCAAAGCATGCATTATTCCATATTTGTGAAGTATTTTGCCACAAGTAAATCACAGAAGCTATAATCTTCATAGTGTGGCCACTGTAATGGTTCAGATAGCAGATTCATGTTTTTGTATTTACAACAGTAATCCAGTATTTATCTGAAATTGATTACAGCAAAAAACTGCATTTTGAATGGTTCAACAATGTTGAACTGATTTTCTGGTAGGAATGTGTTAAAACTGCTTTTTTCCCCGTTGCAGAATAGAACTCTGTATAATGCAATTTTAATGTTTTTAGCCAACTGTTTCAAATAGTGTTTGTTTTGAGCTCTTGCCATGAAGGGTATGATGGTGGGGAAAAAATCCGCATTAGAACTGTAAATCTATCATGTGGTTCCTATTTACTGTTTCGAGAATTATTTGTGATAGATAGCAGAAGTATTTTCAGTGTATATAGACAGTAAATATTAAATTCAGTGTATGTAAGTATTAATTTTATGTGTATGTAGATTAATATTCTGTACATGACTTTCTGCAGCTGCATTTTTATTTATTTTAGTCAGTCATGTGAGCAACTCTTAGTGTAGTTTTTTTTTTTTTTTTTTTAAAAAAAACCATCTTCCTTAAACATAGTCTGTCAGTTGTATTACTTTGCTCATGTTTTATCCTTCATACTTTTGCAAAAAAAAACACATTTGATAAGTATTTTAAATCATCATTTCCCTTACAATGTAGTGTCATTATTAAAATGGTTAGTGCAATAGATAATTCTTTATTTTGGTCTTCTCAGCAAGATCTATATTTACAGAATCAGTTAGTAATCATTCCTGTTAGAAGCATAGTAGAGTATACTATGCAGAAATGGTATGTACTGTAGGAAATTGAAAGACACTGTGTGTTTTCATGTTTGGTAGAGGGAGAGTGAATGAGCTGTGTTTCATAAGATTGGACATGTTTCATAAAAGAGGAAACTGTGAAAGAATACAATGATGTTTATAGTTGTGTGATGTATTTATTTATGTAACCTATAAAATTATTCAACTTTTTCAAATGAATTTAAGAAAATTATATTTTATTATTGTGGTTCTCTCCAGATTGGAATTTATGTTTGTAGAAAGAACTGCCATTATACAATTTCTGATTCAGAGAATGCTAGCAGTTCTTTTTAGTGACATGGGGAAATATAACTTACCAAAAATGGAATAGAATTTTAAATCATTGTTAACGTTGTCATGCCATAATGGGAAGCAGATACTGCAAATTATTTTCTGTATTTATAAACTTTTCTTTTAAAGAAATATTAAGAATAATACTAAATTGTGCTCACCATACTATGAAAAGTTGTGGCATGTCTGATTTTAATTTTGTAAAGTTCTAAATTTATTTAAATGTTGTTATAAAAATAAGCATATGACTATTTTAGATTAGTGACTTTAGAATGAATATTTTTGTTTATAAAGTATAACCTCCAGTCCAGTATTTTAACCAGTTGTAAAATGAATAAGCTGAGAAAAGGTGTTGGAAAATAAAGATGTGATAATGTAAAGAGATTAACTCCTTCCTGAAAACCCTTCCACTGTTTTGAAGGATAACTGCAGTGAAATGTTTTCCACTTGATAAATATTTTGTGAATCCACACTTACACTTGTAAAATAAGAATCTACTGATACAACAATCGTAAAAGCTTTAAAGAGAAATTTTAGTGTAAGTGTACAAGTGATTCATCCATACGTAATTTCTGCTTTTGGTTCAAGCAACATATTACTCATATAAGGATAATAGACTGTTTTTAAGTGCTGGCTGGGTGCAGTAGTGAAATGTTAAGGGGAGCTGGAACAATCCATTTCCTCCATGTTAATTTTAGCAAATGGAAGGAACATTTTTTCTAAAACCATTAAACATATTGCTCTGAAATTTGGACTACATGTTCAGTGAATATTTCTCTACAAAGTTATGATGCCGTGTTAAGAAATATTTATTGGTTTTTGTTTTACAATTTTTTTTAAACACATGCTAATTTTTTCTCTAAAATTTTGCACTTTTTCTTCTATAACTCTTGAATTATACATTTTTTTTTTTTTTTTACAATTTGTTATAAACACAAAGGAAAAGAAGTAAACAATATTGTGTATAAATTTCAATGATATACTGTTAGCAGTTTTTGAGCAAATGTTCCTCAAAGATGAAAATTTTAAAGTTATGGGAAATGGCTTCCCAAGTTTTTTTAATACAGTCCTGCACCATATGATGGATTAGCAGCATCCTCTTCTTTTTCCAGTGTTTCCTTTTCACTGGTCTTTTCTTCCCTTTTGCTGCATGTTGTAGACTTTTCTCTCTTCTTCCTGCACCTCTTAGTCTTCCTTCAGCAATTAAGCACTTCAAAATGCAATGTTTTTATCTGTTCACACACACACTTTTGGGAATCCTAATCCAAATTAAATTATTTACACTTTCATTTGGATTTTGTCTTTTCTCATGTAAACACTTTTCCAATAAACTTGGCTGTGATAAATCTCTGAATATGGGCTTAATTACATCAATAATAGCATTTGGCAAACTGTTTTTATGGGCATATTCCTTTCCTGATAGGTACTTACACCTTGAGTGTGGGGCACAGTGCACGTTGTGGGTGCTCATTTGTTGGTGCAGTATGAAAAAATAATGCCCATACTGCTCTCCTCATATGCTCAATGCTTCTTGTATTTTGCCTAATTGCACACCCGTAATGCCTCTGCCATCTATCAACTGTTTCATCTGTCAATCTTCCTCTTCCTTCAAGGGTCTTACCATCACTAAGCTTCTGGGATCCTAATGTCTGCTGTAGTTTGCACAACGAGCCCCCATGCGCTTCTGCACATGTCCAATGCACTCCTGTTTTTTAATGTGAATTTCATTGCCTTAAAGTCTGGGTTCTCTAAAGCTTTAAATCCCTTAGAATCACCATCTCCTAGATAGTTAGTGTATCGTACATTATACCACTCCTGTGATCTGGAAAAAATTGCTGTCAGTCCCTCTACTTCCATCGCTCCACTCGTGCTGTGAAAATTTGCTTCACAACTTTCACTGTGTTCGTCCTTGGTATTGCCCTTACATCTACAATGTTTTGAGAGGATAGAAACATCAATTACTTTGCAACTGTCTCCACTGGTAGCTGTCGCAACTCCATTTAGAGATTTATGACCTCTACGTTGCTATGATCCATCTAAAGCAATGGTTAAATCTCTACAATTCCCCTTAATCTGTCACAGATTCTTCAACTGCTTTCTTCATTGTTGCTTGAGCAATATCTTCAGCAGTAGATCCCACCAAATCATTATAAAATCCAAACTTGGTTGGTGGTTTTTGCAAGTTCATAATTCCACATAACATTGTCCCTGCAGCACTGCCCTTACCAATGCAACACAAGCCATACACTAGCCTAACATTTATATTGTACACCTTTTTTCCACTATTACCACTACAAGGAATACTGTTAGAATTAGAAAACGAAACTTCTGCAGCACATTTGTTACACTTCAATAACATTTTACATGCCAAACCAATGTGTGAAGCTATTTTCAATTACAGTCCTCTTTCTGTGCAAACTTGGCATAATACATTATGTTTCAAAATATTAGAGAACAAGGAAATGTTGAAACTTCCTGGCAGAGTGAAAATCTCATTAAGGAAATGTTAATTATTTCATTCACATCATTACTGTCACTTCCATAGTTTTCAAATTTTTCTTTGCTGTCACAAAGTTTCTTGCTGGAAGGATTTCTATCACATTCTTTGGAGTAGTTGGTGAAGCAGTCTGAGCAGCATCTCCCTTCAAAACGAAAAAAGATTTCTTCTTCCACTCTTTTGTGCCTTTTCTTAAATGCTCGACTGCTGAAACGGGGCATATTGATATCCACGAACCAAATATGTAAAACAGGTACGAGCAAAATTCATCAAATATGCAAAATTGAACAGCTAAACTAAACAAAGCAAACTCCACAAGTCAACACACATGCTATAGTGTTTATGTTTACCGATATGAGCAGTCACTTGTCACAGAGGTGAAGCCATACAATGTTGGAAAACAAAACACTGTCTAATTCCGTAAAAATACTCTGCTTGCAGCCAGCAATCGGCGCCGTCAGAGGTGACACACCAAGTCGCTACAACCGTTTACGCGACGCGTCAACTTTGCAGCGATGAAAAACACACTTAGAATTCACTTAAAAGGCTGAAACTTGATTTGATTTATTCAGAAAACTCCAAATAATTTTATAATGAAAAAAAACAAAAAACATTAATTTTGTCACTTTCATCATTCCAGCTCCCCTTAATGTATACTGCCTAAAAATCCTGAAGTCCATTGAAAGAATAGTAATGTTTAATATTTATCTGAACTTGTTTCCCATTGATGAGAAAGGTGTTTCCGTTTTCTTCTATATACTTTGGTTTTTGTTCACATATTTTCACAAAATTTTATTACCTTATTCCCTTAAAAATGACCGAGCGAGGTGGCGCAGTGGTTAGACACTGGACTCGCATTCGGAAGGACGACGGTTCAATCCCGCGTCCGGCCATCCTGATTTAGGTTTTCCGTGATTTCCCTAAATCACTCCAGGCAAATGCCGGGATGGTTCCTCTGAAAGGGCACGGCCGACTTCCTTCCCCATCCTTCCCTAATCCGATGAGACCGATGACCACGCTGTCTGGTCTCCTTCCCCAAACCAACCAACCAACCAACCTTAAAAATGCTATACTACACTTTTGTGACAGCTAATTGTTTTCCCTGTTTGCGAAAAGAACAGGTCATGCCCTCCCCTCTTTTCAGTTTTCTTAGAGAATAAAAGTACACTGAATTTTTTAAATAAAATAATAATGAAAAATGACAACATTTCTGAATGCTGAATAACAAAAGTGCAAACATCCCTCTACACCAGCATCAGTAGTACCCTGGATACTTTAAGGAGGCCGTCAACAAAACAGTTCCTGTAGTAGTCTCGAAAGTGTTGTCCATGTTAAACATGAACATTAAACTGACATAAAGTGTACTACATACTTCAATATGCAAATGAATAACATTTCAGTGTAACCGCACATGTGAAGGGCAGGTTGTCAAGTGATTGCCATGCCACTAGTCGCCAGGCACTACAATTGTTTACCCTGAGCATAGACTTGAAGCAACATGGAATGATGTAACCCTGTGTGTCATTTGGGCCAGAGCCATTGCTGCTGCTAGAGCTGGCTGCTCTGCGCGTTGAACTTCACACCCTGTACACCATCAATATCACCTAAACGTTTAATCATATAGTATTCTTACTACACTAAATACACACAATTTTTAAATTTTGGTTATTTGCTGTTCTTCTTGGTGTTGCAATTCACTTCAGTGCCATGTATGAGGGGAGTTCAAAAGAAAAGCTAAGAAACAATGCCGAGAGTATAATTGAAGCCTGTATTCAAAGTAATCCCCAGAGGTCTGAGCACAACTGTCCCACTGTTTCAAGAGCTGAAAGATTCCCTCTTCCCCATGGCAGGAGCCAGTCCTCCACTGTGTTCTTCAGTTCATTGTCCGAGTTGAAATGATTCCCTGCGAGATTTTTTTTTAATGGTCCAGACACATGGAAGTTGCAGGGCAACGTGTCTGGGGTGTAGGGTTGATGCTCTCACTTGAATTTGGCCATTGCACTTTGTGTGACATGGAGTAATATCAACGAACATTATTGCAAAGCAGAATCACGCCCTCCATGACCAGCCCAGGCCATTTGCTCTTGAAGGACTTGCATATGTTATGGGATCTCTCACAGTATGTGTCACTGTAAATAGTTTTTCCGTGCTCGAGGAATTTGGTGAATATCGTACCTCGCTTGTCCAAAAAGATGAGGAGTCTCACCGTCCATGGTGAGGGCACAACTTTGGATTTTTTACGGACATGCTAGACACTACTTCACATCCCTAGATGTGTCTGTACATTACCACAAAGCAGCATACGCAAAGTTCAACCAGTTTGATGTTACAATGTTTCATATCTTATCAGTTGAACTTTCCTTATAATCACTCACAAAGGGAATAGGAAGAACTTACTATTTACAGCTGAAATAAGTTTCATACATTCCTCTTCAGGTGGAATTGTACCTAATTGCTTTGCATACAAATTTGGTGTTTGGTACTAAGCAAGCAAACACTATAGGCCTGTTATACAACATGCAAATGCAGCTCTATTGTTGGGACTACTTAGGGGACCAGGCCCATTTGATGAATCAGACAAAGTATGCTTGCACCTTTATAGTCAGCTGTTGTAGGTAACAAATAAATCACCAGCTCAGTAAGCGGAATCACTCAGGCTATGCAAAAGGGCATGATGCACTGCATACATTTTAGATGGTAGTATAAACTTCTAATATCAACCAACATCTACACACACACACACACACACACACACACACACACACACACCACAAGCCACCGTACTGCGTGTGGTGGAGGGTACTTCTGGTACCACTATATTCCTCACTCTGGTTCCTGTTCCATTAAAAAGTGGTTGGAGAGATGATTGATAGTAAAGCTCAATATGGCATCTAATTTTCTCGTAATGATCATTTCATGAGACTTATGTGGAATGAAACAACAGTTACATAGACTGTTTTTCAGTAATTTTGCAGCCCTGAACTCCCTCCTCCCTCATGTGACCAGTAAATGAAAGGCATACGGGGACATGAAACACAAGGACTTTGGATTATTTCAATAATCTGTCAGCCAAAGATCCTCCATGAAAATGAAAATCTTCTCATTCTAGAAAATTGGTCAAATGTGTAGGAGCCTTACCAAACAGAGTTAACAGTGGATACTGACAAGGGACTTCTCTTGGCTTGAACAAGAATTTATGTTTAAACATTTGTGCATAGACCTATCTCACATTTCTAACCACATCAGTGGCAGGGTGTGATTATGTTGCCCTTGATTTGTACACAAGAGCACTTGGTGTCTTGAAGGAGGGCGGAGGAGGGGGGGGGGGGAGGGGTTAATACACCAGTCACTCAGATTCTGTAGAAATAGTTGTGTTTAGTAGATTTGTGTCAGTATATTCATACATATACAGCAAAAAATAATGCTTGGGATGTTTTAAATATTGTGGGATCCAAGTTAAGATGATGATATAGTTTTGCAATGTTTTTGGTAGATCTGATTATTCAGAAACATGAACATTCATTTGAATGCTCAACTGAAATAACACTGAATAGGGTACTGGATGAAGAAAATGATTTTATAGACGATAATGTGATTAATAGTGTTCGAAAACAGTGGTCCTCAAAAAGAAGCTAACAGTTCTGGTGAGCATGAACCTTCACCAGGAAAGAAATCCAATATTGTTAGCATTTAAACAAAATTTTTGGAGTAATTTCTTGAATGTACTTATGATTATTACTATACACCTCCACATAAAGCTGTGACCTGTTACTAATTACAGTATTGAAGAGACATCCATCAATTAAAAAGCACATCAAACATCAAAGTAATATTTGATTATGTGGAGAGAAAAAAAAAACATAATGACCACTCATTTAGAGGAAACAAGCCAGCCAAAGAACTGAAGATAAAACAACACTTTCTATCCCCATTTGACCCAGCAGGGAATGAAGGGAAATGTGTCTGTTTTTTGGGCAGTGCAAAATGCAAAAGAAATTGGTCAAACAAAGTTGAAATGTTCTCCATCTTTCATAGCATGCCTCAAGAAACAATACTGAAAGTACTGTAAACAGACACTGCGTTCATGACAGTTGGAGATGCACAGGAAGATCAAGTGAACCAAAAACTTGCAAGTTTCCAGAGCAACAATTCATTTGGAACACTGATTAAAGTGGGTTCAATAATGAACTAACATATGGTGCAACACTATCTAAAAAGGAGAAAAATCAACAGTTTCCTTGGTCCAGTCTGACAATTGTAAATTATGTGTTGGACTTTCAGTGAGTGGACACCAAAGGAAAAAAAAGTGTCTTCAGGAAAAACTTTCAGCCTGAAAGTTAAAAAGGCTACTGAAGACCATACCTTTGGAGGCTAACACAAGTGGGGAAAATGTCAAAAGACCACTTAAAATCCTTTTTTGTGAATGTTGTTAATGTAACTATTCGAGTGCTCGCAAGGACCCAACAATAGTAAATGATTCATTTACAGGTGTTGTTGTTGTTGTGGTGGTCAGTCCAGAGACTGGTTTGATGCAGCTCTCCATGCTACTCTATCCTGTGCAAGCTTCTTCATCTCCCAGTACCTACTGCAACCTACATCCTTCTGAATCCGCTTAGTGTATTCATTTCTTTGTCTCCCTCTACAACTTTTACCCTTCATGCTGCCCTCCAATGCTAAATTTGTGATCCCTTGATGCCTCAGAACATGTCCTACCAACCGGTGTCTTCTTCTTGTCAAGTTGTGCCACAAACTCCTCTTCTCCGCAATCCTATTCAATACCTCCTCATTATTTATATGATCTACCCATCTAATCTTCAGCATTCTTCTGTAGCACCACATTTCGAAAGCTTCTATTCTCTTCTTGTCCAAACTAGTTATCGTCCATGTTTCACTTCCATACATGGCTACACTCCATACAAATACTTTCAGAAATGACTTCCTGACACTTAAATCTATACTCGATGTTAACAAATTTCTCTTCTTCAGAAACGCTTTCCTTGCCATTGCCAGTCTATATTTTATATCCTCTCTACTTCGACCATCATCAGTTATTTTGCTCCCCAAATAGCAAAACTCCTTTACTACTTTAAGTGTCTCATTTCCTAATCTAATACCCTCAACATCACCCGACTTAATTAGACTACATTCCACTATCCTCGTTTCGCTTTTGTTGATGTTCATCTTATATCCTCAGTTCAAGACACTATCCATTCCATTCGACTGCTCTTCCAAGTCCTTTGCTGTCTCTGACAGAATTACAATGCCATTGGCCAACCTCAAAGTTTTTATTTCTTCTCCATGGATTTTAATACCAACTCCGAATTTTTCTTTTGTTTCCTTTACTGCTTGCTCAATATACAGATTGAATAACATCGGGGAGAGGCTACAACCCTGTCTCACTCCCTTCCCAATCACTGCTTCCCTTTCATGCCCCTCTACTCTTACAACTGCCATCTGGTTTCTGTATTTTACCCCTGCCACCTTTAGAATTTGAAAGAGAGTATTCCAGTCAACATTGTCAAAAGCTTTCTCTGAGTCTACAAATGCTAGAAATGTAGTTTTGCGTTTCCTTAACCTTTCTTCTAAAATAAGTCATAAGGTCAGTATTGCCTCACATGTTCCAACATTTCTACGGAATCCAAACTGATCTTCCCCGAGGTCAGCTTCTAAAAGTTTTTCCATTCTTCTGTAAACAATTTGCGTTAGTATTTTGCAGCTGTGACTTATTAAACTGCTAGTTCGGTAATTTTCACATCTATCAACACCTGCTTTCTTTGAGATTGGAATTATTATATTCTTCTTGAAGTCTGAGGGTATTTCGCCTGTCTCATACATCTTGCTCACCAGATGGTAGAGTTTTGTCATGACTGGCTCTCCCAAGGCCATCAGTAGTTCTAATGGAATGTTGTCTACTCCCGGGGCCTTGTTTCGACTCAGGTCTTTCAGTGCTCTGTCAAACTCTTCACGCAGTATCTTATCTCCCATTTGATCTTCATCTACATCCTCTTCCATTTCCATAATATTGTCCTCAAGTACATCGCCCTTGTATAAACCCTCTATATACTCCTTCCACCTTTCTGCCTTCCCTTCTTTGCTTAGAACTGGGTTGCCATCTGAGCTCTTGATATTTGTACAAGTGGTTCTCTTCTCTCCAAAGGTCTCTTTAATTTTCCTGTAGGCAGTATCTATCTTACCGCTAGTGAGATAAGCCTCTACATCCTTACATTTGTCCTCTAGCCATCCCTGCTTAGCCATTTTGCACTTCCTGTCGATCTCATTTTTGAGACGTTTGTATTCCTTTTTGCCTGCTTCATTTACTGCATTTTTATATTTTCTCCATTCATCAATTAAATTCAATATCTCTTCTGTTACCCAAGGATTTCTATTAGCCCTCGTCTTTTTACCTACTTGATCCTCTGCTGCCTTCATTACTTCATCCCTCAGAGCTACCCATTCTTCTTCTACTGTATTTCTTTCCCCCGTTTCTGTCAATTGTTCCCTTATGCTCTTCCTGAAACTCTGTACAACCTCTGGTTCTTTCAGTTTATTCAGGTCCCATCTCCTTAAATTCCCACCTTTTTGCAGTTTCTTCAGTTTTAATCTACAATTCATAACCAATAGATTGTGGTCAGAGTCCACATCTGCCCCTGGAAATGTCTTACAATTTAAAACCTGGTTCCCGAATCTCTGTCTTACCATTATATAATCTATCTGAGACCTTCCAGTATCTCTGGGCTTCTTTCATGTATACAGCCTTCTTTTATGGTTCTTGAAACAAGTGTTAGCCATGATAAAGTTATGCTCTGTGCAAAATTCTACCAGGCATCTTCCTCGTTCATTCCTTACTCCCATTCCATATTCACCTACTACGTTTCCTTCTCTTCCTTTTCCTACTATCGAATTCCAGTCACCCATGACTATTAAATTTTGGTCTCCCTTCACTATCTGAATAATTTCTTTTATCTCATCATACATTTCATCAATTTCTTCGTCATCTGTGGAGCTAGTTGGCATATAAACTTGTACTACTGTAGTAGGTGTGGGCTTTGTACCTATCTTGGCCACAATAACGTGTTCACTATGCTGTTTGTAGTAGCTTACCCACACTCCTATTTTTTTATTCATTATTAAACCTACTCCTGCATTACCCCTATTTGATTTTGTATTTATAACTTCACCAATTCCCGCTATATCTAACTTTAACCTATCCATTTCCCTTTTTAAATTTTCTAACTTACCTGCCCGATTAAGGGATCTGACATTCCACACTCCGATCCGTAGAATGTCAGTTTTCTTTCTCCTGATAACGACGTCCTCTTGAGTAGTCTCCACCCGGAGTTCCGAATGGGGGACTATTGTATCTCCGGAATATTTTACCCAAGAGGACGCCATCATCATTTAACCATACAGTAAAGCTGCATGCCCTTGGGAAAAATTACAGCTCTAGTTTCCCCTTGCTTTCAGCCATTCCCAGTACCACCACAGCAAGGCCGTTTTGGTTAGTGTTACAAGGCCAGATCAGTCAATCATCCAGACTGTTGCCCCTGCAACTACTGGAAAGGCTGCTGCCCCTCTTCAGGAACCACACATTTGTCTGGCCTCTCAACAGATACCCCTCCGTTGTGGTTGCACCTACGGTACGGCTATCTGTATTGCTGATGCACGCAAGCCTCCCCGTCAACGGCAAGGTCCATGGTTCATAAAAAAAACGTAATTTTGAGAAAAACGCATTTTAAGTTTTGACTACATAAAAATGCCATATTATGCAATGTATGTTCAATCTGCTATTCCGGGTCCATAAACTAGACCTTCCTCTTCCTCATAGAGGGTGTTCTGCTCAATCTGGGCCGTCCTGCGCTGCTCAAGAGTCGCTCATACTGCCGGTGACAAGCAGTTTTCGGCCGCTTTAATCCGGTGGTCGTCCGAATGCTTGGCGAACTGCATCGAATCGAGTCCCAGGCTGATGTCCGTCGTTGTCATGGTCTTCAGAATTGCTGAATACCCTTTGTTGAAGCTGCTCACTGCCAGGAAAGTTGCAATCTCCACAGTCTTCGCACCAGAATGCAAATGCTAGGGGGCTCGCTTCCAAACACACGCGTTTAAACTTTCATTTGAAGTTTGTGTGTTGTCTCATAAGCACCGGTACAATAACTCTTCCACCAAAAGAAAAAAACTGCTGTGTGAAAGAGGCCAATTTCAGGCAGGTGCTTTTTTTTTTTTTTTTTTTTTTTTTTTTTTTTTTTTTTTTTTTTTTTTTTTTTTTTTTTTTTTTTTCCAACCGCAAATAACAAGCATTTCCGTTCTGTATTCAGAAAAATCGTTTCAAGGTTGGATTCTAAACACTTTTATGGGTCCAAAAATGCAATTTTAAAAATAGTTGATTTTTTTGAACCAAATGATAGTAAACCTCCACTTAAAAGTATCCACACACACCTGTGTAATACGGTATTTCCCAGTAGATGTCACAACATACAGCCCTGTCAGTATAGAAGGAGGCGGTGAGTATTGTGTTCTCAGTAGGGAAGCAATAACAGCAGACTGGGTCGGGCAGGAGAGCTCACTGACTTTAAAAGTCGATTTAGTCAAAGGTAAAGACACTGAATGCATGATCACAGCCTTTGGGTGTATATTTCTTCTGGCAGTATAAAATGTATGCCAGAAGGATAACAGACTCCATAAGGACACTCTGCACTAACTTCGCCACTAAATTAGGAAATAGAATTTTTATAATGAAAATGCATAGGCTGATACATTGGGGCAGACAGCTGGTTATGAACAGCCTATGCTTCAATATTCCTGGCCTAACAACTGGGTGCAGTACTCCCACACATTTGGTGACTTTAAGAATGTGATTCAAGTGGCATTTGATTTTGCAGCTGAAGAAGGTAATTCTGAGGATTGTCCAGGTACTGCTTTCACCAAATGTGCGTATAGTGATTTTGTATATTATTTCATGCATTTTGCTGAGGGGCTCATGTATATTTTAAAGCCTGATAGTGGGTAAACCAAGAGTAACACAATCAAATGCTTTCACCATTCTAATCACAGTGGTACATAATGGTTGTAAATACAACTGGCACACGGAATTCCTCTTTGAGTCGAGAGATTTCTCTTGTAACTGCATACAAGGAAGGGCAGCGCGAATGGCCACATGTATGTCTGACTAAAGAAACAGCATCGCAGATGTGCTGGAAAACTTCAATGGGTAGATGCTTGAAAATAGGTGTAGACCACTTTGGGAAAGCTGCTTACAAAGTTTCAAGAACAAATATTTAAGTGACACACATAGTAATATATACTCTTATAGGGACAGCAAGGACAGTTAGATTGACTCTTCAGTTTCTCCTGGCATATTTGTCGCTCGAACTGTACACGGGTATAGCGCTGGTTCGTTGTGTGAGTAGACATTCTGGCAATCAGACATGTTGTCATCGCCTGATGTTCTGCCAGACTTACCTCCTGGGGCGCACAGCAGACTTGTGTACCCTTGCTCCACATCTCCTGTGGGCTGCTTTATATGTAACCTGTGCCCGAGTGTGTGTGTGTGTGTGTGTGTGTGTGTGTGTGTGTGTGTGTGTGTGTGTGTGTGTGTGTGTTGGCAGCCGAAGAGGTGCCTGCTTTGGTGACTGTGGCTGTGCATGCCCAAGGTGGCATCCCGCTGTAGCAGCGTCAATGTAGGCACTGCATCCACCTACTCGTTGTTTCTGCTGAGTGTCTTCTCCTTAATTAGGCACAATGCTGGTGTCCAAGTCTTGCTGAGAAAGTAGCCCCAGTCTTAGTTGATAAGACTGATCCTGGTCCATATTTCAATGGATTCCCTAATGATGCAGACCTTTGTGCTAAAATCCTGGTTCCATCACATGTGTACAGACAATGTTCTGTGACCGTTGACCTGGAGTAAATTAGTTGGGTGTAACATTGGTGTTCTTGGCAGCTATCCTCAAAGGTGTGTACTGTTTGTCCAATAAATGTTTTACTGCATTTGCACAGAATCTGGCATACCCCAGCCACCTGTAAACCTAGATTATCTTTAATGCTGCTCAGTAATGCTGTGATTTGTTGGATGGGTAGAAAATCATTTTAACTTGTTGCTTTCTGAAGCTGCACTCAATTTTTCTCCAGCAGCACACCCGGGTACAGTATAAAAGCTGTGGTTACCACTTTCTCTGCGACTTTGTACTTCTCCCTAGTCGTGTGGTGCAGGGTATGCTGTATCTGTCTTTCCAAGTAACCGTTTCTCTGGAATAGCAATACGTGGTTTTCCACATTCGGGAGATACACTCTGCTCTCCGAGATAGTGCGCGTCCAGCAATTTGACCACTTGTGCAGCAGTATGAGCTGAAAAATATCATATTCTTTTTTTCCTATCATTGTACTGGTGAAAAGATGCAAATCAGTGAGATGACAAAAAGGGGAATAAAAGAAATCCAATCTCTCTCTCTCTCTCTCTCTCTCTCTCCATTTCTTCTTCCCTGTCTCTGTCCATCTGCTCCTCACCCCCTTCTCTTCTGTTGTTACACTCACCCCAATAGGAGGCTAGTGGTTCGTAATGCCACAGTATTTATTTCCACATTGTATCTGTTATATGTACCAAATTTGGTTGAACTTGTTCCAGGGGTTTACAGTGAGCTTTTTTACCTGTGGTTTTACCTGCATACGCACATCAAATATAGTCTGTATACATATTTCACCCGTATCTCCAGCGAATTTCGCTCTAGTTTCATTTTCACGCAGCTCTATGTGTATGTTCTTGTCTCTCCTGAACTATGTGCTCTACAATGATATAGTTTTACAGGTACAGCCAGTGTTATATGTGGCTACTGTCTGCAAAATATCTTGTGAGTAGTGTCGAGGGTCTACATTCAGACAAGAAAAAAATTCCTGGATTTCCCGGTTAAAGCAAAAATACACTATACCTCAGGTGAAAATACATTTTTTCTGTGTTAAGTGACAATATACTTTCCCCTCAGTGCTGTAAAACTTATCAGCATAGAAGTTGCCGGCACTTCAGAAAACAAAACACAGCAAAAAAAAAAAAAAGACTCATTTTGGGAAGATCTTTGACGTATGGCAACATGTGCATTGCATATTTTCCTATTATGAAAATAAACATATGAATTCCAAAGCACTGAAATCAAGATTGCAATGCACTATTGTTAGCTAATGATAGCTTGTGTCACATGGTGTTGCCAGCCTGTAACAGCAGAGTCAGAGCATGGAGGACATGATATAGTCAGCCAATAACAGCATTAAAGTAGCGCAAATGCACAATTAGGAAAAGTTAAGTGTTTAACTTAACGTACACATGATGTAGCTACAAGGAAAGCTAAGATCTCACATATAACACTGATCATCAATTCCCCCGCCCCCACCTGAGGATATGGTTAGGCAGGATCATAAGAGCACAACTGAAAAGTCATCTACATCCACATCTGAACTACGTAATTACTCTGCTATTCACAATAAAGTGCCTGGCATAGCGTTCAATGAGCCACCTTCAAGCTGTCTCTCTACCATTCCACTTTTGAATGGTGGGAAAAATGAGCACCTAAATTTTTCTGTGCGAGCAATGATTTCTCTTATTTTGTTGTGATGATCATGTCTCAGCGATTGAAATTTCACGAGAAGATCCTGTGGCAACAAAAAATGCCTTTGTTTTAACGATTGCCACTCCAATTCACATATCATGTCTGTGGCACTATCTCCCCATTTTGCGATAATACAAAATGAGCTGCCCTTCTTTGAATTTTTTCGATGTCACCTGTCAGTCCCACCTGATGCGGATCCCAGAGCACACAGCAGTACTCCAGAATAGGGCAGATAAGTGTGGTGTAAGTAGTCTCTTTAGTAAGCCTGTTGCACCTTTTAAGTGTTCTGCCATTGAATCGCAGTCTTTGGTTTGCTCTACCCACAACATTATCTATCTATGTGATCATTCCAATTTAGGTTATTTGTAATTGTAATCCCTAAATATTTAGTTGAATTTGCAGCCTTCAGGTATGTGAGACTTGCCATATAATCGAAATTTAGTGGATTTCTTTTATTACTTATGTGAATAACTTCACACTTTTCTTTGTTCAGGGTCAATTGCAACTTTTTGCACCATATAGATATCATATATAAATCATTGATGGTAAATGACAGCATCATCTGCAAACAATCTAAGAGGGCTAATCAGATTGTCTCCTATGTCGTGAATATAGATCAGGAACAATAGATGGCCTGTAACACTTCCTTGGGGAACGACAGATATTACTTCTGTTTTACTCGTTGACTTTCTGTCTATTACTATGAAATGTGACCCTTCTGACAGGAAATCATGAGTCCAGTCGTACAACTGAGGTAATATTCCATAGGCACGCAGTTTGGTTAGAAGACTCTTGTGAGGAATGGTGTTGAAAGCCTTTTGGAAATCTAAAAATATGCAATCAAGTTGACATCCCCTGTCGATAGCACTCATTACTTCAAGAGTATAAAGAGCTAGTTGTGTTTCACAAGAACAATATTTTCTGAATCCGTACTGACTATGTCAATAATCTTCGATGTAATTAATAATGTTCAAACACAGTATATGTTCCGAAACCCTACTGCAAATCAACGTTAGTGATATGGGCCTGTAATTCAGTGGATTTCCCTTTTTGAGTATTGGTGTGACTTAAGCAATTTTTCCAGTCTCTAGGTGTGGATCTTTCTGTGAGCGAGCGGTTGTATATAATTGCTAAATATGGAGCTATTGTATCAGTATATTCTGAAAGGAACTTGACTGGTATAGAATCTGGACCAGAAGCCTTGCCTTTATTAAAATGATTTAAGCTGGTTTGCTACACCGAGGATATCTACTTCTACATTTCTCATCTTGGCAGAAGATTTTCATTGGAATTCAGGAGTATTTAATTTGTCTTCTTTGGTGAAGGAGTTTCTATAAGGCACTACTTGTGTAGGGAATTCAGTCTTTCATCTAATTAAGAAGCTGAGTCATGAAATATTTTTTATTCTCTTTAATAATGTAATTACTTTCGTTTTTGTAAATCAAAAGGCTGCAAAGCTTTCTGCCGACTAGCTGACTAGAAGCTCTACAGCACCACATGCTTGCCTCTGGCAACAGGATGACAGAGAACAGGCTGTCACTATGTAGTGTTCACAACAGTAACTCTTGTTTAACATAAAACAAAATCCTTAATCATTTGAAAATAAACATCAGTTACATTATCAGATACTGTCTTCAAATATTCACAAAACTCCAGATTCGACTAAATATTCAAATGTTACGTTCTGTTACATAAATGTATACAAAAATATATCAGTAGCAGTGCCTCTCCACAGAAATCTTCAATCATTCGATGCTGCTCCTGAGTCCTCAGTTTTTGGAAAATAGTCATCTGTTTTGAAAATTTCAGGTGGCTGGTATGGTGGAGAACTGGCTGCCCTTGACAGTGGATCAGACTTTTTCTGAAATAAATAAATATATATTGGTAATAATTTTTGCATAATTGTAACTGGATCTACATAGTAGAACAAATTCACAGTTGCGAAATTTATACATAAAAAGCAGCAAAACTATCACTTTTCTTTAAATTATCATTACATCAAAAAGATGATTTTAGACAAAAATAAGAGCATTAATTGCTAATCATAGAAATAACAAGAAAAATCTTATTACTAAATACGGCAATATTAAGAGAGTAGAAAAATTTAAGTATTTAGGTGAAATAATTCAAGTGAATGGTTTAGACAAGAGTGCAAACCAGGCGAGAGCAAGGAAAATGGAATTTGCTTTTCAAAAAACCAAAGACATATATAACAAAAAAAACATTTCGATTCAAGCTAAATTAAGACATTATAAAACTGTCATTAGACCAGAATGCCTGTATGCATCGGAGTGCCTAACTCTTAACAAAAAGGGGGAAATAGAAAACATGGAAAAGAAAGAAAGGAAAATTTTGAGAAAAATATTGGGACCGAGAAAGATTGGAGAAGAGTACAAGCTAAAGAGTAATAAGGAAATATACAAAACTATTGAGAAAGTGAGTGAGGCAATGCGTAAACGCAGACTAACGTTTTATGGTCACCTGTCAAGGATGGATGGAAACAGACTAACAAGAAAAGTGTTTGAACATAGTAACAGGAACGAAAAAACCAACAATAAATGGATACAGATGGTGAAAAAGGATTTGGCCTATTTTAATGTCACCCGTGAGTCAATCAGGGACAGGGAAAAGTTTAGACAAATAGTGAACGAAATTAAGTGTTTTCCAGAAGAAACGAAACTAAAGAATAATAACAGGAAATGGTCGGAAGAGCGGAGGAGGAACCACTCGAAAATGATGAGGAAATATTGGGAAGAGAGAAAAAAAGATCAAAAAGCCGGGCAAGTGAATTGTTGAACGTGGTCCAAAGATGGCCGAAATCGAAAGAAGAAGAAGAAGAGCATTAATTAATTTTACAGTGACCACATGTGAGAAATGACTTTCAGAAACCGTGCTACTGAGTTAAAGATGTCTGTAATACAACCTTCATTCAATGAGTGTGTTGGACTCTGGTAAAGCACTATTAAAATAATTAAACATTTGGTTACTTTATTGCTGGCATTTCCTACTTCCTTGCATCATTTTTCAGTTGTGAAGCAGTAAATATCCAGCATTTATGACTAGAGGGAGCATAAAACATAAAAGGAATGAGGAACACAAATTGAATTGTTGAAATAAATTTTATATTGACAGCAAGGAGACAGATAAAGTGTGTTTACAAAATCAAATATCAGTTGCACTGAAGCACAAGCAGAAGTGCATGCAGTATTATTAAATGCATTTGGCAAAATCAAATCAACACAGAAAATTAACAATCAGGTCAAATGAAGCAGAATGAACACCAAGCAAAAAGTTTCCTTGGCACAACCTGTCTCATGTAATCATGAAATAAGAGCTGAGCTGTTAGAAAGCATTATTTTGATATTTCATATTTGCTGAAATAATTGTGGCAATATGCACCAGCAAGAGAGAGGGAAAAATTCAAATCACAGGCAGTGAGAATAAGTCATCTGTTATTGTCTTGTGTGGAATCAGAAATCCTCCACTGTTTGTGTACTGGAATAGAACGGAGAACTGATAGAGGTACTCAAGGTACCCTCTGCCACACACCGTCAGGTGGCTTGTGGAGTATGGATGTAGATGAGGATGTAGTCCATTGGATAAATGGCTGCAAAACATTTCCATCACTGTGATAAGTAATTAGAGGCAAAATTGCTACATTATCCTGGAAGACTGGCTGTTAAATAAGAACACAGCAATTAACAAAGAGCCTTTATTCTTATCTTCGAAACAGATTGAGCACACTGAACCAATTTTATAAAACTAGCTAACTGAATGGGACTGGGCAATGTAAGTGGAAGATGACTTCACCTTGCCCCTACATGAGTTCAGTGCCTGCTAAAAACAAGATACTGAAGAAGAAGGATCTATTTTACAGTGCCAAACTGAGTATGGGGAGAAAGCTACTGAGCAGCAGGTTCCAAGATTAAGTTCCTTTTTCTTCTGCTAAAACATTACTGGTCCAGCCTAACCCTCTCACAAATGTTTCATCATGGCAGCCATCTTTTAAATTATGTCTGACACTTGCACAAAATTAAAGTCTTGAAAACTAGGGCACAAACAGTACAAAATAAGGTAAATATGTAGGAAACTGATTGGGCTCCATCCACTTACTTGCACCAATTGAGAACACACAAAATCACTCTTAAAGTATAATAGGGTGAGAAATTAATTAGTTACTTTCATGTTAAATGGACCATCTGCATGATAAATTGGAATGAGTCATTTCACATGATCACATTGCAAATTTTTAATTTCTAAATACGGCTACATGCTGAACAATTATAAATTTGGCTTTTTTTTTATTAAATATACAGGGGTAAGTTAGTAATTCCTACTCACCACCTATTACACATTACAATAATAGAAATTCTCCTACGGAATAGGAGTTGTCAAAGAGAAACTTTTTCAGCTTGTTTTCATAATTTGCTTTGCTGTCTCATATATTTTATATCACTGAACATGCTGTCAAAATTTTTTGTTGCAGCACTGTGAACCCCTTTTTGTGCTGAAGACAAAGCTAACGTGGAGTAATGAATGTCAATTTTCCTTCTGGTATTGTAATTATGTACACCACTGTTTTCTTTGAACTATAGTGGATTATTTGCAACAAACTTCTTGAGGGAATAACTATATGTCTACAAGTTGACATATGTCCATTTACAATGCCAGGACATGTACTGATGGAGGCAAAAAAGTGAAAATAAGCTTATATACCAGAATAAAATATAAAGCAGCATAGTGTTTTCCAGTTCTCTGCATGATGTCTAAAAGATGATCATGGGTGAGCAACACATATTACTCTTAAAATATGTTTTCGAGCCAGGAAGACTTTCTTTATTAAAGAAGAGGTACTGTATAATATTATTCCACACAACACTAATGGATGGCTCAAATGGCTCTGAACACTATGCGACTTAACTTCTGAGGTCATCAGTCGTCTAGAACTTGGAATTAATTAAACCTAACTAACCTAAGGACATCACACACATCCATGCCCGAGGCAGGATTCGAACCTGCGACCGTAGCGGTCGCTCGGTTCCAGACTGTAGCGCCTAGAACCACATGGCCACTCCGGCCGGCGACTAATGGATGAAAGTAGGTCACTATTTACTGATTTCTCTCTCTCAAAGATAGTTACTTCATTGGAATAATAACACCTACAAAATGTTTGTCTTGATGTGGAAGTTCACACTCAGTTTAAAAAATCACAAACAATGAACCATTGGTAAACAGTGACATTAAAAAGGCAAACAATCCCAATATATTTTACCAAACACAAAAGATAGATATTTCCTTCCTTAATTACAAAGTCAAAGTGTTCAGCAAATGTACTTGCAAACAACTTTCAGTAGCTTGTACCTCTTTCTGAATGCTGCCACTGTCTACCATTACAGATTTTTTCCAATATCAGTTCAGCGACAGCATTTCTCGTCAGTGACTGAACACATGTCACAATATATCTTGTAACTTGAAATTATGCTGCTTTAGTTGGCAACGAATAACTTCTGTTACGCTCCCTAACACCAAACTCCACTCCGAATCTAGACTTAATCCCAAGACTGTATAAACAAAGTACCACTGACCAACATGCAATGAGTCACGTAGTGGAAACATGTCTGCTGCAGTAGAGCAATATGAGCAACATATGCCTTGCAGGCAATTGTTTGATAGTTATAACAAACAATCATACTTACAACTAACAACTTGCAGTTGACCTCTTTAGAGCTAGTAAACACAAATCTTATTACAAGTATCCAATGTATACAAGGTTTCCATGCAAGATGGGCAGTTCTAATTTTTCAAATGGGATTCAAGATACAGAAACATAAGTTTTTACAAGTGAGTATTTAAAATGGGACAAACATGTTACTGGCATTAAGATTGCTCTTGAAAAAAGTACTGCAATAATGTAACCACTGTTAACATTTCCAGTACAATACTTGCTTAATGAAGTGGGAAATGTAAAGATTCAGACTGGCAGCTCAGTATACTTTCCATCCTGTTATGATGTTTTTTTTATGATAACAGATGATGTGTTCTGGTATGTATGTTGATCCATTTAAAACAACCACAGTTCCTTTAATATTTTGATAGGTAATAGAAATTTGAATGTTAACTATATAGCAAAATGACTGCCTGTTTGTTTACAACCATCTTTTTCAAAATACTTGACATTGGACATTGAACAGTTAATGAAATCTTAGGAGGTATGCATAATTTGGGACACAGTGTTTAAGCTTATCTGTAACTTAAGAATTTCCTTTCCTAATGGACACATTATTTCAAAATCATTAAACTCTCCTTCTCTGAGAACTTTCATTTTTTAGGTCATATACATAAACTACAGGTAACTGAAGGTATCACATTAATAAACAGTTGTCTTTGAATAATTTTGGAGTGACATGCAGTCCAAAGAGTGTCAATCTTTCAATTAAATTTTATTTTATCTTCTTTTCTTCTTCATTTCTGAATGGACTGTAAAAGAACCATTTTTTTATATTTTCTGTCATAATTTCATTTTGTTCTGCTTTTTTACATTATCTACTTTTCCTTAATGCTTAATGCTGCTTCTTCAGGGGATTATCACGTCACCTTAAATTCAGTTATTAAAGGATGCCCACATAGTACTAGGGGCGGAACGCTTGCTGGCATTGAAAACGAATAGCAGTGAGATCTAAATTCAGATTGGGATTTACACTGACAGTATCTTGCGAATTTATTACACATTCCAAATGTGAAATAATCTGGTTGAAGTTAAGCATCAAAGTTGGGAAAACATGATAATCACATGCTTTTACAGACCACCTCCCATAGTGGCGGAGCACACCCGAGAAAATTCGGAGAATATTATAAGTTTGCTTGTACTGTCAATAATGTATAAAAAGGAGGACTCACTAATCAGGTCATCTTAGGTTGGTTGATGTTGTCATTCCCTTTATTTTCCACCCAAAATGCTGAGAGTTACAATTTCTGAATTTCATCTTGATTCCAGAAGATGCTAGGGGGAATGCAAGTCAGCTCTGGCGGAGCCTTTCATATGTGAATAAGCATGATGCAACTTAGGTGTGGCAAGCGACTCAAACATTGCTAATGACTGTTTTGTCTCAACAGTCTCTCTCCCCCCCCCCCCCCCCCCCCCCCCCCCCATGATGAGAACCACATAAGAGGCACTTGTAGCAACAAAGTAATCATTACTCCCCTCCCCTAAAACAATTCCTAATAATAATAGAAATATGCCTATACATATAATTACGGGGACAGGCACCTGGCCTAAATTTCCAAATGGATGTTACTATAGAACAGATGAAATTGTTGAATGGCTTAAGATGTCAAAATGCCAATTACATCAAGCAATGGAAACTCCAGGTAGGAATGGAGAAAATACCAATAAATTTATACAAAAGGTAACTAAACAGACAGGTAATTTACAACACGAACAGATGTTAGAATTTCTGAAGATACGAATGTATTGAAAACACATGTCAGGAGATGGAATGGTTTGGAGGAGTATACATGAAGGTTTACAGCAATGTTTAATCTGGTGGAGGAGGATGCAGCAGATGACAAATTAGAAGGGGATGAAAATGGTTGAATTAGCTACAAAAATATATTTTTGAATAAGCTTGGTGTAGAGGAGAAAAGTTTCAGTGGAATTCAGTCACTTACTGACAAGTTGGCATTTAACAAAGCCACTGCAACCAGCAGAACTAACTATAATGAATTGCAGCACTGTTTCATAAAGTATTAGAAATCTATACTTCTTTTGTCCAATTCCACAGTTTGTTGAGAATGGCTAGTGGAAGACTGAACAGAGGGCCAGCTGACAACTGACAACATCCAATGCATGTTCACAATTGGTGCTGTCTGCTAAGCATGTAACTCTGGGACGCATTCTGAATAGGGAATATAACTTGCACATTTCAATTGACATGGGGTTTGACAATGTCCTGCTGGAACAGGGAGCCCTGAATATTGTAAAGGTGGTGATATAACTTCAATTTACATAAATTTCCTTATGGAGACATTCCTGGAATTTGCAGTAACCACTGTTGCTAAAATAAAATGATCTAAGACACCATTTTGTCAAATGATGTACCCCAACATTCATATTTAGTAAGTGGAAGTGGTGGCATAGCGCTCCTAAGCCTCCAGATGGTGTGCCACAGTTGTGGGTGCAGCGCGAAGCCTCTAAATAGCGACAGTGTGTGGTACTTGCCAGATATAGATCTATGGGTACAGGGACACAGAATAAATGTTGAACAATAGTTTGGTGATAACTATATTCAAGTATATATCTGAATTTACATACGGGGCCAACTGCAGGTGTGATTGTGTGTATGATGGCACTGGGTACCTCTATCAGCCCCATTCGCTTTGTAAACTGATTATTGTTAACAGAAACCATTACATCAGCTAACCTGCAGATACTGCATATTCTTTCCTTGGAGTTGTTGTTGTTGTTGTGGTCTTCAGTCCTGAGACTGGTTTGATGCAGCTCTCCATGCCAATCTACCCTGTGCAAGCTTCTTCATCTCCCAGTACCTACTGCAACCTACATCCTTCTGAATCTGCTTAGTGTATTGATCTCTTGGTCTCCCTCTACGATTTTTACCCTCCACGCTGCCCTCCAATGCTAAATTTGTGATGCCTTGATGCCTCAAAACATGTCCTACCAACCGATCCCTTCTTCTAGTCAAGTTGTGCCACAAACTTCTCTTCTCCCCAATCCTATTCAATACCTCCTCATTAGTTATGTGATCTACCCACCTTATCTTCAGCATTCTTCTGTAGCACCACATTTCGAAAGCTTCTATTCTCTTCTTGTCCAAACTGGTTATCGTCCATGTTTCACTTCCATACATGGCTACACTCCATACAAATACTTTCAGAAACGACTTCCTGACACTTAAATCTATACTCGATGTTAACAAATTTCTCTTCTTCAGAAACGATTTCCTTGCCATTGCCAGTCTACATTTTATATCCTCTCTACTTCGACCATCATCAGTTATTTTACTCCCTAAATAGCAAAACTCCTTTACTACTTTAAGTGTCTCATTTCCTAATCTAATTCCCTCAGTATCACCCGATTTAATTTGACTACATTCCATTATCCTCGTTTTGCTTTTCTTGATGTTCATCTTATATCCTCCTTTCAAGACACTGTCCATTCCGTTCAACTGCTCTTCCAAGTCCTTTGCTGTCTCTGACAGAATTACAATGTCATCGGCGAACGTCAAAGTTTTTACTTCTTCTCCATGGATTTTAATACGTACTCCGAATTTTTCTTTTGTTTCCTTTACTGCTTGCTCAATATATAGATTGAATAACATCGGGGAGAGGCTACAACCCTGTCTCACTCCTTTCCCAACCACTGCTTCCTTTTCATGCCCCTCGACTCTTATAACTGCCATCTGGTTTCTGTACAAATTGTAAATAGCCTTTCGCTCCCTGTATTTTACCCCTGCTACCTTCAGAATTTGAAAGAGAGTATTCCAGTTAACGTTGTCAAAAGCTTTCTCTAAGTCTACAAATGCTAGAAACGTAGGTTTGCTTTTCCTTAATCTTTCTTCTAAGATAAGTCGTAAGGTTAGTATTGCCTCAAGTGTTCCAACATTTCTACGGAATCCAAACTGATCTTCCCCGAGGTCCGCTTCTACCAGTTTTTCCATTCGTCTCTAAAGAATTCGCGTTAGTATTTTGCAGCTGTGACTTATTAAACTGATAGTTTGGTAATTTTCACATCTGTCAACACCTGCTTTCTTTGGGATTGGAATTATTATATTCTTCTTGAAGTCTGTGGGTATTTCGTCTGTCTCATACATCTTGCTCACCAGATGGTAGAGTTTTGTCATGACTGGCTCTCCCAAGGCCATCAGTAGTTCTAATGGAATGTTGTCTACTCCCGGGGCCTTGTTTCGACTCAGGTCTTTCAGTGCTCTGTCAAACTCTTCACGCAGTATCTTATCTCCCATTTGATCTTCATCTACATCCTCTTCCATTTCCATAATATTGTCCTCAAGTACATCGCCCTTGTATAAACCCTCTATATACTCCTTCCACCTTTCTGCCTTCCCTTCTTTGCTTAGAACTGGGTTGCCATCTGAGCTCTTGATATTCATACAAGTGGTTCTCTTCTCTCCAAAGGTCTCTTTAATTTTCCTGTAGGCAGTATCTATCTTACCTCTAGTGAGACAAGCCTCTACATCCTTACATTTGTCCTCTAGCCATCCCTGCTTAGACATTTTGCACTTCCTGTCGATCTCATTTTTGAGACGTTTGTATTCCTTTTTGCCTGCTTCATTTACTGCATTTTTATATTTTCTCCTTTCATCAATTAAATTCAATATTTCTTCTGTTACCCAAGGATTTCTATTAGCCCTCATCTTTTTACCTACTTGATCCTCTGCTGCCTTCACTACTTCATCCTTCAGAGCTACCCATTCTTCTTCTACTGTATTTCTTTCCCCCATTACTGTCAATTGTTCCCTTATGCTCTCCCTGAAACTCTCTACAACCTCTGGTTCTCTCAGTTTATCCAGGTCCCATCTCCTTAAATTCCCGCCTTTTTGCAGTTTCTTCAGTTTCAATCTGCAGTTCATAACCAATAGATTGTGGTCAGAATCCACGTCTGCCCCTGGAAATGTCTTACAATTTAAAACCTGGTTCCTAAATCTCTGTCTTACCATTATGTAATCTATCTGATACCTTTAATATCTCCAGGATTCTTCCAGGTATACAACCTTCTTTCATGATTCTTGAACCAAGTGTTAGCTATGATTAAGTTATGCTCTGTGCAAAATTCTACAAGGCGGCTTCCTCTTTCATTTCTTCCTCCCAATCCATATTCACCTACTACGAATTCCAGTCACCCACGACTATTAAATTTTCGTCTCCCTTCACTACCTGAATAATTTCTTTTATCTCGTCATACATTTCCTCAATTTCATCATCATCTGCAGAGCTAGTTGGCATATGAACTTGTACTACTGTAGTAGCCATGGGCTTTGTGTCTATCTTGGCCACAATAATGCGTTCACTATGCTGTTTGTAGTAACTAACCCGCACTCCTATTTTTTTAAATCATTATTAAACCTACTCCTGCATTACCCCTATTTGATTTTGTATTTATAACCCTGTAGTCACCTGACCAAAAGTCTTGTTCCTCCTGCCACCGAACTTCACTAATTCCCACTATATCTAACTTTAACCTATCCATTTCCCTTTTTAAATTTTCTAACCTACCTGCCCGATTAAGGGATCTGACATTCCACGCTCCGATCCGTAGAACGCCAGTTTTCTTTTCCTGATAACGACGTCCTCTTGAGTAGTCCCCGCCCGGAGATCCGAATGGGGGACTATTTTACCTCCGGAATATTTTACCCAAGAGGACGCCATCATCATTTAATCATACAGTAAAGCTGCATGCCCTCGGGAAAAATTAGGGCCGTAGTTTCCCCTTGCTTTCAGCCGTTCGCAGTATCAGCACAGCAAGGCCGTTTTGGTTATTATAACAAGGCCAGATCAGTCAATCATCCAGACTGTTGCCCTTGCAACTACTGAAAAGGCTGCTGCCCCTCTTCAGGAACCATTCGTTTGTCTGGCCTCTCAACAGATACCCCTCCGTTGTGGTTGTGCCTACGGTACGGCTATCTGTATCGCTGAGGCACGCAAGCCTCCCCACCAACGGCAAGGTCCTTGGTACACTGCTGATATTATGCTCCAACGGGACAACAGTGATGAAAAGTTGTCCAGAATTTGTAAACTTTTTTTTTTTTTTTTTTTAGCAGGCTACACAGACCTTCTATGATCTGTCCTTTAATCATGAAAGCTGCCAATTCAGCACAGTACAGACTTTGCCACTGAGCCTGGCACTATCAGTACCTTCTGACAACAACCTGTGGACTTATCAGAGCTTAGAGGACACATTCCCTGTGCCTTTGATAATATGGTATAGAATACAGAGCAAGATTTTGCAGTGTGCAGTACCTCCACATCTTATATTGGTAAAAATGTGTCATTTGCATTGAAGCTAATCTGTGTTAGAATAATCCCATGCTCTTCCGAACACATGTTGAAGTGAAAAACAAAATCAAATATATGAATTGCAAACTATACGCTTCACAGGATGAATTACCTTTATACGTGTCATACATTGATGGGTCAGTAAATTTATATTTGATGTGAATAGAGAAAGTCTGAAGGTTATGAGTTGTTAACAGTAACACTAACAACAAATCCGTGACATAGTACGAAACTTGGGAAGACAAAAATATCCAAAAACAGGATGTGCTGCTTAGAATATACGCAAAAGAGATATACTATGAATTTGTGACAAACAGAAAACCAATAATACTAAGAGCTTGTAACAGACAAGATTTAGATGCTACAAACCAGTAAAAATGTGTATAAACCTAATAACAATAAAATATGATGGAACAGAACTAAAAAGTGAATATGTAACTCAAAGAGAATTTTTAAAACAATATAACTGATATGAATATAATCAAAAATAAACTAATAACAATACGGAGAGGATAAAAAATAAACAGAAAGAATTAAATTGAAATATATGAGATGAATAAGAGGTGCCAATAAAATAGTCAGTGGAAAGTATAAAAATTATATACGTGTATTGGTGTACACCACAAGTAATATGATTCATGGAGGAGGGTACATAGCAATATCTTTCTTCCTCCTCCCCTCCATACCGAATTCCATTTGAAGACAATATGTAGGAAGTACAATTGTCAGTATGTCACTATCATTCTGTCACTATGTTTATATGCCCTCCCCCCACCCCCCACGCAGTTTTCGTAAACCGATTTCTCAATATTGCTTCCAGATGGTCATTTAAACACTCCAGCAACTACTCTGAAAATATGGTTCTAGCTGACAGATTGCCTTTTCAACAATCTGTATTCACTCCAATGTAAACATTTACCATTTCTGAAATGAGACTGGGTTGTCAGATTATGACATGCTTTAAAAACTGTAAGTTAATCTGAATGGAATAACTTTTGTACAATGAAAAAAGAAGAAATATTTAACAGGTAAAGAAGTTATTAACCTCCTAAATTTAACTCAAGATAAATATCCATCATGCTAACTAAATCAGAACCAGAAAAGCTAACCTGGAGAGGCCATTCAGTTTAAACAAGTTACGATGAAACAACGTATTTTGCCAAGAGAGTAAGATCTATTCAAATGTTAACACATTTTTTTAAAAATAAATAAAAGACACGTTCAGTTTTCATCTTCCAGAAGTTCTGTTCCGTGTAAATGCAGCATGAATAAACCTGATTTTCTCCAGTTTTGCTTCCGTAGTCATTATGAGAATGTGTACTGCAGGAAGAAATATGTTTCTTCACTCATACTGGAACATGGTCTCCTGCAATTGCAACGATAATGTTTTTCATGATTTTGTGTATTGTCTCCTAAAGTATTTTGTTGAGAATATCAGTGACTGTTTGACACTGACTGAAAAGAAATTAAAAAATGGGAAAACATGGAAATTTTTCACAGATCACTGCAACGCCATTTTGCTATTATCTGCATGCCGTGTGTCATTTATATCCACCCAGATTGCTGTGCATCTTAACACATTGCTTCTGGGATTTGGGCAAGTGCGTTGGCCCCCGACTGAATCAGCCCGACGGACTGACGAGGAGGGCCAGTGTTTCGGCCAGCATGAATGTAGTTTTTAGGTGGTTTCCCACGCCCATTAGGTGAATACCTGGCTGTTTCCAATGTCTTGCCTCAGTTACACGAGTTGCAAACATTCAGAAGATGTTCACACACTTATACATATTAACACTATACACAGGCACTTGGGTACACATATTCCCCTCCGTGAGGGGTGATGACAGGAAAGGCATCTGGTCAGTCCTTAAATTAACCACACCATTTCTGATAGTAACCATGCAAACCCTGTGTAGATGCAGGACAAACACAAAATAAAAAGAAGCCATGTCTCAATTTATCAGATCTCAGTTTCTGAATTGAAGGTGCAGGCGGGTGTTAAAACCTGCCTATTATGAGGAGATTGAAAATCCAATTTTAATGTTGTTAAAAGGCTAGTAGAAAATATTTGAGGTGTCAGTCCAAAGAAAACTCTAACTTAGTGTCACAAAATATATTGATATCAATGGTGACTAACTGCCCAGATAACCAAGCAAATAATCTGCCTCACATATTACCATTGGGGGCCACTGTGTCGGCCAGCCTGGATCATGTTTTTAGGTGGTTTTCCACATCTGCTTAGGTGAATACTGGACTGTTTCCTGAGTTCCACCTCAGTTCCACATGTTGAAAACACTCTGAGAAACAATGTCAAATTTGACCATGTGATATATACTAGACACAGACAGAAGGCATACAAGGATTCTCCTCAGGGGATGAGGGGAGAAAGTTGGCAGTAATTTTAAACATTTCACTGCTCTAGATGCATATATATGCTAACTCTTTCAATGCTCCAGGTACATATATGCTACAGTAAAACCCCATTTTTACATTCCACATTTTACATTTTGCCACTGTTTACATTCATTTTTGTTGGTCTCAACAGAAGTCTTATTCCCTTAGTAGAATGATTCTCCATCATTAACAACTCTGTCTTACAACACTTTCTGCATTTTAAGTTTTGTTTGATGTTATCACAACCTTTAACATTGATCTTTATACAGATCTCTACAAAAAGTGCATCATATTCATGCTCAAAGTCAGCCATGGAAAAAAAGCAGAAAATGCAGACTATATGCAAAGTTAACGATAGTGTAATGTAGCGTTAGTGTGGTAAGGAAGATTTTCATTGTCAGTGTGTTGGGTCACAGCCACCTGCATGATTGGTCTGCAGGGTGACAAAGTATGCTAAGTCACTGCCTTAATGATAATCATGATCTGATGATAGTTACTCCAGTAGCAACTTCCTTCTGCTCATTGTGTTTTATTAAGACAGCTTTAATTTAATTTCACAGTCATTTATACAAATAAACACGACTCTTGAAAAGGCTGTCTCCACAATGGGCTTTTATAAATTGTTGTGACTTCCATGTGAAACACACTAATCCCTACTAGGCATGCAGTCTTAGGTTGGACAGCTTGATGTCAGACACAAACATTCCTCCTCAACATGCTCCATAACATGACGATAATTTCCGCCTCTTTCTCACCCAAGGCATCCCTGAGCCAAGTGACTTACTTGTCAGCAACAAGCTGTAGATTCATGCCTGCTGTTCTCTGTTTATAAAGACTTCAGTGTTTTAACCATTATTATGTTACAAATTTCATTTACAGTAATTTTATAATAATTGTTGATTATAAGTCTCATAGAACATGAATATCTTTTTAATGTGATTTCATGAAAGACCTTTGCTTCTGTGTTTTATTTACAGCGTTCGACATGATCGGAATGAAGAGGGAAACCCGCCCAAGGGAATCCCGCACATGTGCTTGTGCTTGTGTGTGTGTGTGTGTGTGTGTGTGTGTGTGTGTTATCAGCGCCCTTACACTCATTAAAACAAATGAATGTGGATAAAATCCATAAAACTCCTGCATACTCTGCTCTCACTCCCACCTCACTCAAATTGACCACACAATCACTAACTCACATGCACTAAAACAATGGAGAATGAGTTAAAGTAGCTATAAATGAGACTAAAACACAAATAAAATGAGAAAGGTGCTAAAAGGAAGGCACAGGGAAATGTCACTGGCTGACCACATACTAAAAACATGGGTGAGCCAGTCACCCTGTTAACACATTACAACCATCTCCCTAAAGTCTTGGAAAAATATTGGATACTTTGCAAAACTTTAAAACTTGAACCACATTCATTTGAATGTTACTTAAAATAGAGGGCAGATCCGGCAGCAAATCCGCTACAATCTGCTGGCCGGAAAATAAAACACAATCCAATAAAATGTGCCACGCAGTGATTTGTACATCACAAGCACCACACAATGGATGATTGTCTCGCTGGAGCAAGAAGGAGGTATGCTATGTCCGCATTGTGGACTTCATTAGATGGAGCTTATTTTCAATCACTTCCAACCACTCTTCCTCCCACTGACACAAGATTCTGGATCTTAACAGTGAGGCTACAGCATGCAGGGAAATAGCACACTGAAATAACTGAGAATCACAACATGCCTCCTTATCTGCTAGATCCACCCTTTCATTCCGTGCAATACCCATGTTCCATGGTACTCAACAGAAAGGCACCTCCTTCCCCAGACATTGTAACTGCAGGAGGGCATCCTGGATATTCTGAACAACTTTATCTGCTGGATACAAGCATTGTAGAGAGTGAAGGACACTCAGAGAATCAGAACAGACAAGAAATTTAGTGCTGGAAGAACATCTCACGTGCTCCAAGATCGCATATAATTCTACAATGAAGACAGTAAGGTTGAGACAACTGGACCTTGAGAATACAATTTGGGAAAATAACAGAGCAACTAATGGAGTCTGTAAAGACAGCTACATTGTTGAGGTGTTCACATAAAATTCCTTCCACGAACACACAAAAGCCCTACAAAACTGAAGCAGACATCCACAAGACCTGTGCCTAAGGCACTTGATGATATTTAGTGCCTTCAGGGTTCTAGCTTTCATGTCTCTCAGATGCGGTAAACACGACAGTTTGAAGTCAAAAATGAGGCCCAGAAACTTTGCTAAGTCTTCAAAATGTAGACTGGTGTCCCTCATATGAAAGGTAAATTAAAAATATGATGAGAACGATTGAAATGAACATGCGCACACATTTATCTACAAAAAATTGAAAACCTGTCTTTGCAGCCTATTCCTCCAACCACTGCACTGTAAGCTGCAACTGATGGGCTGCTTTGCAACACTGGAGAAGGAAAGAAAACAGCAAAATTGTCCACAAATAAGGAGCACTGTACAGGACTCCTTACCATATATGTGATGCTGTTTATGGCTATGACAAAGAGGGTAACACTTAAAACACTGCTCTGACGAACACTATTCTCCAGCTGAAAATGATCCAACAGCGTGTCACCAACTCGAGAAACACATAAAAGTTAACGAAACGTGCAAGCTTCCAGAGCCAGTGGCTCCTTCTTCTGGCAAAAGGATTGAAGGGGAAGGAAGAGGGATGAAGGAAAAGGACTGGTGAGGTTCAGGAAATGGGGAGAATTATGGAAAAGCCACGTAGAATCCTTGGTCAGCAGAGGCTTACCAGGCAGGATGAGAATAAAAGATTGATTGTGGGGGTTGCACAAGAAAATATTTGAAAACTTGGAAACTTAAAGACTGAAGATAGGGTAATAAGTAAGACAGAGATAAGTGACAAAACATCATGCAAGAGTTAATAAGAGCAGAAAGCTAAGTGCATAGCAGATGGTAAAGGCAGGGGCGGGGAAAATAGACGGAAGGGAGTGAAGAGAGGGATAGATCATCATCATCATTTAAGACTGATTATGACTTTCAGCGTTCAGTCTGGAGCATAGCCCCCCTTATACAGTTCCTCCATGATCCCCTATTCAGTGCTAACATTGGTGCCTCTTCTGATGTTAAACCTATTACTTCAAAATCATTCTTAACCGAATCCAGGTATCTTCTCCTCGGTCTGTCCCAACTCCTCCTACCCTCTACTGCTGAATCCATGAGTCTCTTGGGTAACCTTGCTTCTCCCATGCGTGTAACATGACCCCACCATCTAAGCCTGTTCGCCCTGACTGCTACATCTATAGAGTTCATTTCCAGTTTTTCTTTGATTTCCTCATTGTGAACACCCTCCTGCCATTGTTCCCATCTACTAGTACCTGCAATCATCCTAGCTACTTTAATATCTGTAACCTCAACCTTGTTGATAAGGTAACCTGAATTCACCCAGCTTTCGCTCCCATACAACAAAGCTGGTCGAAAGATTGAACGGTGCACAGATAACTTAGTCTTGGTACTGACTTCCTTCTTGCAGAAGAGAGTAGATCCTAGCTGAGCGCTCACTGCATTAGCTTTGCTACACCTCGCTTCCAGTTCTTTCACTATGTTGCCATCCTGTGAGAATATGCATCCTAAGTACTTGAAACCGTCCACCTGTTCTAACTATGTTCCTCCTATTTGGCCCTCAATCCGTTTATATTTCTTTCCCGCTGACATTACTTTTGTTTTGGAGATGCTTATCTTCATACCATAGTCCTTACATTTCTGATCTAGCTCTGAAATATTACTTTGCAAACTTTCAATCGAATCTGCCATCACAACTAAGTCATCCGCATATGCAAGACTGCTTATTTTGTGTTCACATATCTTAATCTCACCCAGCCAGTCTATTGTTTTCAACATATGATTCATAAATAATATGAACAACAGTGGAGACAGGTTGCAGCCTTGTCTTACCCCTGAAACTACTCTGAACCATGAACTCAATTTACTGTCAACTCTAACTGCTGCCTGACTATCCATGTAAAGACCTTTAATTGCTTGCAAAAGTTTGCCTCCTATTCCATAATCTTGTAGAACAGACAATAACTTCCTCCTAGGAACCCGGTCATATGCCTTTTCTAGATCTATAAAGCATAGATACAATTCCCTGTTCCACTCATAACACTTCTCCATTATTTGCCGTAAGCTAAAGATGTGGTCCTGACAACCTCTAAGAGGCCTAAACCCACACTGATTTTCATCCAATTGGTCCTCAACTAATACTCGCACTTTCCTTTCAACAATACCTGAGAATATTTTACCCACAACGCTGATTAATGAGATACCTCTGTAGTTGAAACTTCCTGGCAGATTAAAACTGTGTGCCCGACCGAGACTCGAACTCGGGACCTTTGCCTTTCGCGGGCAAGTGCTCTACCAACTGAGCTACCGAAGCACGACTCACGCTCGGTACTCACAGCTTTACCTCTGCCAGTACCTCGTCTCCTACCTTCCAAACTTTACAGAAGCTCTCCTGCGAACCTTGCAGAACTAGCACTCCTGAAAGAAAGGATATTGCGGAGACATGGCTTAGCCACAGCCTGGGGGATGTTTCCAGAATGAGATTTTCACTCTGCAGCGGAGTGTGCGCTGATATGAAACTTCCTGGCAGATTAAAACTGTGTGCCCGACCGAGACTCGAACTCGGGACCTTTGCCTTTCGCGGGCAAGTGCTCTACCAACTGAGCTACCGAAGCACGACTCACGCTCGGTACTCACAGCTTTACCTCTGCCAGTACCTCGTCTCCTACCTTCCAAACTTTACAGAAGCTCTCCTGCGAACCTTGCAGAACTAGCACTCCTGAAAGAAAGGATATTGCGGAGACATGGCTTAGCCACAGCCTGGGGGATGTTTCCAGAATGAGATTTTCACTCTGCAGCGGAGTGTGCGCTGATATGAAACTTCCTGGCAGATTAAAACTGTGTGCCCGACCGAGACTCGAACTCGGGACCTTTGCCTTTCGCGGGCAAGTGCTCTACCAACTGAGCTACCGAAGCACGACTCACGCTCGGTACTCACAGCTTTACCTCTGCCAGTACCTCGTCTCCTACCTTCCAAACTTTACAGAAGCTCTCCTGCGAACCTTGCAGAACTAGCACTCCTGAAAGAAAGGATATTGTGGAGACATGGCTTAGCCACAGCCTGGGGGATGTTTCCAGAATGAGATTTTCACTCTGCAGCGGAGTGTGCGCTGATATGAAACTTCCTGGCAGATTAAAACTGTTTTAATCTGCCAGGAAGTTTCATATCAGCGCACACTCCGCTGCAGAGTGAAAATCTCATTCTGGAAACATCCCCCAGGCTGTGGCTAAGCCATGTCTCCGCAATATCCTTTCTTTCAGGAGTGCTAGTTCTGCAAGGTTCGCAGGAGAGCTTCTGTAAAGTTTGGAAGGTAGGAGACGAGGTACTCACAGTTTTAATCTGCCAGGAAGTTTCATATCAGCGCACACTCCGCTGCAGAGTGAAAATCTCATTCTGGAAACATCCCCCAGGCTGTGGCTAAGCCATGTCTCCGCAATATCCTTTCCTTCAGGAGTGCTAGTTCTGCAAGGTTCGCAGGAGAGCTTCTGTAAAGTTTGGAAGGTAGGAGACGAGGTACTGGCAGAGGTAAAGCTGTGAGTACCGAGCCTGAGTCGTGCTTCGGTAGCTCAGTTGGTAGAGCACTTGCCCGCGAAAGGCAAAGGTCCCGAGTTCGAGTCTCGGTCGGGCACACAGTTTTAATCTGCCAGGAAGTTTCATATCAGCGCACACTCCGCTGCAGAGTGAAAATCTCATTCCACCTCTGTAGTTGTTACAATCTTTTCTGTTTTCATGTTTAAAGATTGGTGTGATTACTGCTTTTGTCCAGTCTGATGGAACCTGTCCCGACTCCCAGGCCATTTCAATTATCCTGTGTAGCCATTTAAGACCTGACATTCCACTGTATTTGATGAGTTCCGACTTAATTTCATCCACCCCAGCTGCTTTATTGCACTGCAATCTATTGACCATTTTCTCCACTTCCTCAAATGTGATCCTATTTCCATCATCATTCCTATCCCATTCTACCTCAAAATCTGAAACGTTACTGATCGTATTTTCACCTACATTGAGCAACTCTTCAAAATATTCCCTCCATCTGCCCAAGGCATCCACAGGATTCACCAGCAGTTTTCCTGACCTGTCCAAAATACTTGTCATTTCCTTCTTACCTCCCTTTCGAAGACTACTAATTACACTCCAGAATGGTTTTCCAGCAGCTTGACCCATAGTCTCCAACCTGTTTCCAAAGTCTTCCCACGATTTCTTCTTGGATGCTGCAATTATCTGTTTGGCTTTGTTTCTTTCTTCAACATAACTTTCTCTAATAAAATATGGCGTTTCAGTCTTCGATCGCTATTCTTTATTTTCAATTACCAGTTTCGGGCTAGCTGCCCATCTTCAGATCTGTTAGACATGTTAAAAATGTAATTAATAAGAGAGATACAGTTAGTGATAAAAATATCTTAGTTTACAAAAAGAAATTTTGGAACGTATTAAATGCCAACATACCATATGTTGTAGTTACAGAGTAACTTGTCCGTACAGAACACACAGTTCACTGTCATAAGTAAAGTAAATTTCAAGCTGTTAAAACATTATATCGCAGTATTTAAGAGTAACCTGATTGGTAACAGTAAAAAGTGCCCTCTACCTATAACAATTGTGCATCTGTTATTTCGCCGTATATATTAATGGCGAATATTCTTTTTAATAAAACAATTTTTAACGTAATAACATATGAGTAATCTTTTTGAGTGGACCATGAAACGAAAAATGTTTACATTAATTTAAAATTTCTTTATAAAGAAACATAAAATATAATTAAAATGTAGATATTCTTCCAAAAATGTGCGTTTGCTCTTCTTTGTTTTTGATTGGTGGTAGAGTGGATTTCCCTACGTCAGAACGTATACAACGCCACGCCGAGTCGTCTTGCGCCGCGCCCAATTCACCTCGCCGCCAGTACGCTGAGGGCCGTTCCGCTGTAGCTGTTTCTTACTGGGACATGCTGTTGCATTCAAGAGTAAGCTTAAAACAGGTCTTTAAAAATCTCATAATAATTCCTGTGCATAAAATCACTTTGCTCATTAAGTAGTAGGCCTGGGGTTTTTCTTTGGTGTGTGTATATTTCAATCTCTTCGAGCACATTGAGATAGAGACTTTTTGGAGCTTTATGTAGCACCTCCATTTGTTCATTTATATTACTCACTTCATGTCTACTCTCTTTTACATGTGTTCCAAATGCTGTTCGATTGCTATGACTGCAATGTTCCCTGTATCGAATTTCAAAATTCCGCCCTGTTTGTCCTATATAATAACTGTCACATTCAGCACATTTAATCTTATATACTCCAGAATTATTGTATTTCATTTGTTTCGTCGTTGCTGGTTTATGTCTTAATCTATGTGCCATTTTCCCTTCGTTCTGAAATGCCACTGCGATGTTTTTTGGAAAGCATTTAGCAATTCTTTCCGACACACGCCCTTTGTATGTCAGGGTGACAAACTTCTTCTTAACTTTAATTTTCCTAGAATCGCTACTGATGCCCGCGGATTTGTTTTTCATCTTGTTAAACATACGTGTAACATCTTGTGTCCTGTATCCGTTAGCTGCTGCTACTTGCTTAATAATACCTAGTTCTTTCTGCAACTCATCTTCCTGTAGTGGCAATCTGAGGGCTCTGTTGCGCATTGCATGAAAGTACGCTCTTTTATGCTGTGCCGGGTGGTGCGACGTTGCTACTATGATGTTGTCGGAGCAAGTGTGTTTTCTATAGACGCCGAAAACGTGCCTGCCTCCCTCCTTTCTGACGGTCAAATCTAAATAGTTAATCGCCCCATTGTTTTCCATTTCTAGTGTGAATTGAATTTTTGGATGCTGCTCGTTTAAAACTTTAGTCATTTCCTCTACGTCTTCTTTTTCCCCTTTGAATAATAAAATAGTGTCGTCAACATACCGTCTGTAATAAATTAACTTCTCCTTATTGAATAAAAACTTTATCGTTAAAGATAAAACTATTAAAACTCAGTGTGAACTCTAGCATATCTACGAGTTCGACGATTTCACCCATGCTCATTGACTTATTTTTTATCAGGTTTTTCCTCATAATTTGCAAAGTTTCCGGTATTGGTATATTAGTGTAGAGGTTCACGACGTCCAATGAGGCTAGGACTGCATCCTCAGGGATTGCAATGTCCTTCACTTCGTTTGCGAAACACACACTATTTTTTACGTTGTAAACTTGCTCGTATTTATATGCAGATTTTAACTTATGGTACAAAGCCCTATTCAAGAGCTCATTAACGGCTTCCTTCCCATTGCTATTAACACGCATTGGTTTGTTCTCCTTGTGCAATTTTATTTGCGCTCTTGCTTCTGGTGTTCTTGGATTCATCTTTACTAATCTAGCTTTTTCATTTGGAGTGAATAAAAATTGTATTGCTTCTATCCTTGCCTTTAAATCTGCCTGAAACTTCTTTGTTAAATCTTTTTTGACTTCTTTAATTCCATTTTCCTGAAAAAACCGCATTGTCTTATCTATATATTCCTTTTCGTAAATGACAACTGAGGTACTGCCCTTATCTGACTTAATCACGATTCCGTTGTTAGAATCCAGTTTTAAGTTAATTTCTTTCACTAACCTCATCTCACTATATTTACCGTTATGTAAAGTTTTCTGGCATTCAATTGCCTATTTGGCTTTGATGGCGATACATGTCTCCTGGAATTTAACTTAGCATCCCTACATGCTACCTTACCTTCTGCGATCATTCTCTTGATGTCTCGATCTTGCAAGTTCGTTCGCAGATTATGCTTAAGCCCCTTATCCAAAAGCTTCTGTTCTTCTTTAGAAAAGACAATATCTGTTAGGTTAACGGTTCTGTCATAAAACTTATGTACATACTGTATTTTATCTGGAGAAGTTAATTTATTACAGACGGTATGTTGACGACACTATTTTATTATTCAAAGGGGAAAAAGAAGACGTAGAGGAAATGACTAAAGTTTTAAACGAGCAGCATCCAAAAATTTAATTCACACTGGAAATGGAAAACAATGGGGCGATTAACTATTTAGATTTGACCGTCAGAAAGGAGGGAGGCAGGCACGTTTTCGGCGTCTATAGAAAACACACTTGCTCCGACAACATCATAGTAGCAACGTCGCACCACCCGGCACAGCATAAAAGAGCGTACTTTCATGCAATGCGCAACAGAGCCCTCAGATTGCCACTACAGGAAGATGAGTTGCAGAAAGAACTAGGTATTATTAAGCAAGTAGCAGCAGCTAACGGATACAGGACACAAGATGTTACACGTATGTTTAACAAGATGAAAAACAAATCTGCGGGCATCAGTAGCGATTCTAGGAAAATTAAAGTTAAGAAGAAGTTTGTCACCCTGACATACAAAGGGCATGTGTCGGAAAGAATTGCTAAATGCTTTCCAAAAAACATCGCAGTGGCATTTCAGAACGAAGGGAAAATGGCACATAGATTAAGACATAAACCAGCAATGACGAAACAAATGAAATACAATAATTCCGGAGTATATAAGATTAAATGTGCTGAATGTGACAGTTATTATATAGGACAAACAGGGCGGAATTTTGAAATTCGATACAGGGAACATTGCAGTCATAGCAATCGCACAGCATTTGGAACACATGTAAAAGAGAGTAGACATGAAGTGAGTAATATAAATGAACAAATGGAGGTGCTACATAAAGCTCCAAAAAGACTCTATCTCAACGTGCTCGAAGAGATTGAAATATACACACACCAAAGAAAAACCCCAGGCCTACTACTTAATGAGCAAAGTGATTTTATGCACAGGAATTATTATGAGATTTTTAAAGACCTGTTTTAGGCTTACTCTTGAATGCAACAGCATGCCCCAGTAAGAAACAGCTACAGCGGAACGGCCCTCAGCGTACTGGCGGCGAGGTGAATTGGGCGCAGCGCAAGACGACTCGGCGTGGCGTTGTATACGTTCTGACGTAGGGAAATCTACTCTACCACCAATCAAAAGCAAAGAAGAGCAAACGCACATTTTTGGAAGAATATCTACATTTTAATTATATTTTATGTTTCTTTATAAAGAAACTTTAAATTAATGTAAACATTTTTCGTTTCATGGTCCACTCAAAAAGATTACTCATATGTTACTACCTTAAAAATTGTTTTATTAAAAAGAATATTCGCCATTAATATATACGGCGAAATAACAGATGCACAATTGTTATAGGTAGAGGGCACTTTTTACTGTTACCAATCAGGTTACTCTTAAATACTGCGATATAATGTTTTAACAGCTTGAAATTTACTTTACTTATGACAGTGAACTGTGTTTTCTGTACGGACAAGTTACTCTGTAACTACAACATATGGTATGTTGGCATTTAATACGTCTCAAAATTTCTTTTTGTAAACTAAGATATTTTTATCACTAACTGTATCTCTCTTATTAATTACATTTTTAACATGTCTAACAGATCTGAAGATGGGCAGCTAGCCCGAAACCGGTAATTGAAAATAAAGAATAGCGATCGAAGACTGAAACGCCATATTTTATTTAATGAACGATCGCGAAATACCCAGTGAGGCAACCATGTCTAGTTTTGATAACTTTCTCTGTCTACCTGGGTTCTGGTATGTAGCCATGTTTGATACGCCTTCATCTTCCTTTTACAGGCTGCCTTGACTGTATCATTCCACCAAGCTGTTTGCTTCATCCTACTTTTACACACTACTGTTTCAAGACATTCTTTAGCCACTTCTAGTACTGTGTCCCTGTACCTTGTCCATTCCTTTTCCAATGACTGTAATTGACTACATTCAACTAACTGGTACCTTTCTGAGATCGCTGTTATGTACTTGTGCCTGATTTCCTTATCCTGAAGTTTCTCCACTCTTATCCTCCTACATATGGACCTGACCTCCTGCACTTTCGGCCTCACAATCCCAATTTCACTGCAGATTAAATAATGATCAGTGTCATCAAAGAATCCCCTGAATACATGTGTGTCCCTCACAGCCTTTCTGAATTCCTGATCTGTTATTATATAGTCAATGACAGATCTGGTTCCCCTGCCTTCCCAAGTATACCGGTGAATGTTCTTATGTTTAAAAAAGGAGTTTGTGATTACTTAGCCCATACTGGCACAGAAATCCAAGAGTTGTTTCCCGTTCCTGTTGGCTTCCATATCCTCTCCAAATTTACCCATAACCTTTTCATACCCTTCTGTTCGATTTCCAATCCTGGCGTTAAAATCACCCATGAGCAGAACACTGTCCTTGTCCTTTACTCTAACAACTACATCACTGAGTGCCTCATAAAAACTATCCATCTTATCTTGATCTGTCCCTTCAGGAATAGATACGAAGGAGAAATTCTGAAACTGAAGAAATTAACATAAATTAAGGCACGGTGTGTGGCGAGAACTAAGGACATGTTGTAATGCCAGTTCCCAACATCAGTCTTCTGAGAAACTGGTGTAAGATGGAAAGATTCAAATGGAATATGTTGAACGAGGCACTGAGGTCATGACCTGCAAGAGGATATTCTGTTTTATCAGTCTACACCCTCCGCCCATTCACTGAAACTCATAACTTGGTGATAGTCATACCAATGATGCAAAAGGCTCAACAATGTTAAATAACAGCTAGTACATGACATGTGTCATTTCACAGGTGATTTTTCATTTGAGAGTACAGTAAACTCCATCCCCCCCCCCCCCCCTTTTTACATATTTTAACAGACCAACCCAAGAAAGTGTAAAATACAGGAAAGCGTAGGAAACACGGCAAGCTGTAATTTCATGCCTACTGTTCACAAAGACTGCCAACTTTGGTGTTTTAACCAATGTTGTATTACAAGTTTTCTTTACTATAATTTTATAATAATTATCAATAGTAAATATCACATTAGAGCACAAATATCTGTTTAATGTAGTTTCAAAAAAGACTTTTGTTTCCGTTGCCTGAGACTGCAGTCATGTGTGTGAGTGTTTGTGTATATGTTTCTATTGTTGACGAAGGCCTTAATGGCTGAAAGCTATAATTGTAAGTGTCTTTTTGTCATGCCTATCTGCGACTCAGCATCAATGATATATGGTGAGTAACAACTTTCCTTCTCATAATATTGTTACACTCAACATCCTGGATTTTCCATTGTTTGACTTTTGTTTCCGTGTTTTATTTACACCATAGGACAAGGTTGGAACAAAGAAGGAAATGCATGTTTGTGTGTGATAATCACAACAGCAGTGGCTGAGTGCTGACACATACAAACACGCTTGCGGGTTTCCCTCTTCATTCTGATCCTGTCCAATGGTGTAAATAAAATATGGAAGCAAACGTCTTTCATGAAATCACATTAAAAATATATTAATGTTCTAATGTGAGACTTATTATTGATAATCATTATAAAATTACTGTAAATGAAATTTGTAACACAATAATGGTTAAAACACTAATATCTTCATAAACAGTGAACAGTAGGCATAAATCTACATCTTGTTGCTGACAAGTAGGTCACTTGGCTCAGGGACGCCCTGGGTGAGAAAAAAGGCAGAAATTGTCATCATGCTCTGGAGCATCTTGAGGAGGAATGTTTATGTCTGGCATCGGGTTGTACCTAACCAAGACTGCACACCTAGTAGATATTAGCGCATTTCATGCAGAAGTAACAATGATTTCTGAAAGCCCATTAAAAATATGACAGTCTTCAAAGGTGGTGTTTATTTGTTTTAAATGACTGTCAAATTAAATTAAAGCTGTTGTAATACAATGCAATAAGCAGAAGGAAGGTTGCTACTGGAGTCACTATCATCAGATCATGATCGTCACTAAGACAGTGACTCAGCATACTTTCCCACTACTCCAAACCCTGAGAACCTATAATATACGTTGCCATGACCCAACAAGTGACAATGAACATCTTGTTTGCTGTGCTAACGCTACATTACATGATCAATAATTTTGCACATAGTCTGCATTTTCTGCTGTGTTCCAATGCTGACTTTAAGCAGGAATACAATGCACTTTTTGTAGAGATCTGTATAAAAATTAATGTTAAAGATCATGATAACATCAAACAAAATTTAAAATGGGGGAAATGTTGTAAGACAGAATTGTTAATGATGGAAAAGCATTGTACTGAGAGAATAGGACTTCTGATGGGACTGACAAAAATGAACGTAAACAGTGGGAAAACATAAATGCGGGAATGCAAAAACAGGATTTTACTGCATATGTTTTGCCAGTTACAAGACCAGTATAAATGGTGGTAGGAGGGTGATTAAGGCAAGTCTTACAGTGATGACGATCACATAGGTAAGAGCCATAGGGTAGGGAAATGGGTGCATAAGGAGCAGGTCTAGTTGTGGTGGGGAAAATGCTGCACAGAATGAACCTAATTTCATGGAATGATTTTGGGATTTCATAACCTTTTCAAAGTAGCTGATTAATACATTCAAGACTAGTGTACTACTGAATGACAAAAGGTGTACTCCTAAGTTATTCTTTGGAGGGATCAGCAGTAGCAGGATTGGATGTGATCACCAGAGAAATCTGCTTTTGAACTCGGCTGGTGGATGGTGGAATAATTACGTCCAGTGAAGGCTGAGGTGAGAGTGCTGGAGTATTGCCATGAAAAGTCTGCAGCTGAGCAAATATGTTTGCCTCAAATGTCAGGGCTGTGTGGGAGGCTGTTTCACATGGAAAGTATCACAACTGTCAACATGAAAGTACTATTGTTAGTTAGTTAAGTTTAATGTGAACAGAAGTGTGCCGGTGACCCTCAGTGGGGATTAGGTCAACATCAACGAGAGTGGCATGGGAATCGGAATAGGCCCATGAAATTCAACTGGGAGAATGTATTTAGAGACCAATTGTTCTGAGCCAATCATGTGGTAGGATTCCACTTCTATAGTTAACAAACCAACCAGCAAGGAAAGAGACTTGTTTTTGAAGAGCTTTAGTACTTAATGTGCATTTTGTCAGTATCTGGAGCCTTTCCAATCTTTGGTATTGTTATGGCATGCTCTACTTCTGTTCTTGCAATATCTATACTATCACTGTCCCAGACACCATGATCAACACTTCCTTTCTCCCTGAAGTGACTTTCAATGTATTCCACTCACCTAGTTTCTCTTCAGTACAAGAGAAGATGTAATCTTTATTGAAGAGGAGCCCTCTTCCTCTGCTGTTGCTAATCCCTGCTGCTTGCCTTACTTTCTAGCACGTGTGGAATGAGTCATGCTTCATTCAGTAGTTCTATTTCACTATATGCCTTTGAAGATGATGTTCTTTTGCATTATATATTTCCTTCCAGATTACTTTCTGCAATTATCTGTAATTACCAGGCCTTTACTTTTGAAAGATACGTGGTCATACAGTTGTAACAGTTCATATGTCATCTAAGGCTTGTATTTCTTATTCTCGTTTTCCTTGGCTCACTTCATTTACTATAGATTTGACTTGGTTACAGGAATTACCAGGCCTTTACTTTTGAAAGATACGTGGTCATTCAGTTGTAACAGTTCATATGTCATCTAAGGCTTGTGTTTCTTATTCTCGTTTTCCTTGGCTCACTTCATTTACTATAGATTTGACTTGGTTACAGGTGTCTGCAACATTATTTTCATATGTTTAACTACATCTACAGAGTGATTTTAGTAAAAGTTATGGATAATCTTTCACTTCCTTCAGAGTTTGAAAGAACATGTTCTAGTCAACATAAAAGCTTTCACTGTATCTACAAATGCTATATTTTTAAGTTTGGCTTTATTAAACTTGCTTTTTAAGATAAGTTATAGGGTCAATGTTGTGTCGCATGTTCATACATTTGTCCAGAACCAAAACTCCTTTTCAAAGGTAGGCTTTTATGTCTTACTTTTCTTCCATAAATAAACTACGTTAGTATTTTGCAACCATGACTTATTAAACTGATGGTTCATGCCTATCAGTACCTACCTTTCTTGGAATTGGAATGATTGCCCTCTTCTTGAAGTCTAAGGATTTTTTGCCTGCCTCATACATCTTGCATACCATATGGAATAATTTTGTCATGACTGGTTCTCCCAAAGGCCTCAAAAATTGTGAGAGAATGTCTTGTTTGGACTAGGTCTTTCAATGCTCTTTTCCCAGTATCATATCTTCACCTAATTGTCTTCATCATCTTCTAATCCATCTTCATCTAACTCCTCTTCCATTTCTGTAACACTGTCTTCAAGTTTGTTTCACTTGTACAGCCCTTAGATATGTTCCACCCATCTTTCAGCCTTCCCTTCTTTGCTTCTGTAACCATATAAACTGAGAGGTTCTGATTTCTGCTTTTTACTTGCAATATGATGTTCATGTTCTTCTGAAACAGTTAAGTCCAATATTCAACATAATCATAGAATGCAGGCTTTCACAGCCAATATTTGTATTTTTCTTTCTTTTTTGACCAGAGCCTCATGCCCATAAAACAAACATCAGCAATGATTCAATATAATGTTGATACAGGATGTTATTTCGTACCACCTGACATCAGTCAATCAAGAAGGATACATTGGGATAAAGCACTTTGTATTTGATGGTTTTGATTGTGAACTTGACTGTTGAATGAAGGGTGAGGATTCTATTCTGACAGCTGGTTGTAACATATTTTATAATTCTGTGTATCCCAGCATCACAATAAAATGGTGTGGGAAATGAGGTACTGGCAATGTGATAGCAGAATAGTGACACAGCAAAGAGATACAATTCCTACACTATTTATTAGTAAGCACATATACATGTTATGTGTAAGCATTATGAGTGTATAGAGTATACTAACTCTTAATGCATTGCAGAACAGCAATTCTCATTTACAGGGTCATAGATGTTACACCACCACCCTACCTCCCTCTCCCCCCCCCCCTCCTCTCCCATCTCCCGCCCTTGCCCCAGCCCTGTAGTGTGGAGCACGTGAGGAGAGACAGGTGGGGTGCCATCCATCTGAAGTAATGTAGATGGCTGTGTGATGGTGGATGGTGGATGTGGTGGAAGACACGTCGTAGTCAGCACTCAGCAGGGTGCATTGTGGGGCGCAGGACATGTCCAAACTGTGAGGTCAGTGGCGCGACTAATGGGTTGCTGGTGGCAGCATTAGCAGATAAGGAAGTAGTCTTGGTGGCATCATTAATCGTTGCTGGCTTTGCAGTATTGTTTAAAAAGGGAGACATGTTGGCAGGATTCCCTTGCATTGTTGCATCCACAGGAGGTGTGGGGCAGGCAGTTATGTACGCCAGGGTGGTTGATTGGTTTAAAATAGGGGTCCCTACCAAACTGCTAGGTCATCAGTCCATTGTTCTGAATAAAACAATGTCACAAGAGTAAGAATAAAACAAGCGAGACTGACAACACAAAACGGAGAGAAAGGAAAACCACAAGAACGACGGAAGGGCAACAAACACCTAAGTGGACAAAAGGGGAGAAGAAAACCACAGAAACACAAGAAACAGGTAGAAGAGATTAAAACAACAAAACAGATTACCATAGCTGGCTGACCATGAGAATAAAAACGAGAAGCCAGCCACTCTGCAACACATTAAAAACCTCTGCCCTAACAGCATTCGGGTGGAGGACACAGAAGGCCAAAGGACATGCACTGAAACTTTGATCAAATGATAAAACTTACCATCACGAGTAACACGTACAACTAAATCAGCTGATGAGGCATAGTCATATAAAATTAGTGGCAAAGAGTCCAACAACTGAAGATTTCATCGCAGGGCAGTCAAAGTGGGACAGTGCACCAGAATATGGGCCACTGTCAACCGGGCGTCGCATAGACACTGAGGCGGATCTTCACAGTGCAGGAGGTAGCTGTGGGTCGCCCAAGCATGGCTAATGTGGAGCCGGCAGAGAACCATAGAGCCCCTGCGAGAGGCCTGCATGGAGGACTGCCACACATTCGTAGTCTCCTTAATGGCATGCAGTTTGTTGTGCATACTGAGACTATGCCATTCAGTTTCCCAAAGCCGAAAAACCTGGTGGTGTGAAAATGAACGCAAGTCAGTTATTGGAAAGCCGATCTCCACAAGCGGTTTCTGTGTAGCCTGTTTGGCCAGCCTGTCAGCAAGTTCGTTTCCTGGGATTCTGACAAGTCCTGGGGTCCACAAAAACACCACTGACCGACCGGACCATTCCAGGGCATAGATGGACTCCCGGATGGTCACTGCCAAAGGATGACGAGGGTAGCACTGGTCAATAGTTTGTAGGCTGCTCGAGGAGTCAGTACATGGAAGAAATGACTCCCTAGGGCATGAACGGATGTGCTCAAGTGCACAAGATATAGCCACCAGCTCTGAAAACACTGCAGCCATCGGGCAAGGAATGCTGTTCAATATGTCCTCCATGGACATACGCGAAGCCGACGTGAACAACAGCCATCGAGCTATCGGTGTAAACCAATTCATGGCCTCGGTATATGTCAAGAATCGAGAGGAAGTGACAGCAAACAGCTGTGCGGCAGGTGTAGACCAAGGAGGTGTACACGAATGGACCTTGAGAACAGGTGGTAAAGGCAAGGAACCCAGTTCAGACAGAAGGGATCGGATGCAAACTGCAATTGTAAGCCCTGACCTGGGCCGCTGGTGCGGGAGATGAACTGCCATGGGTGGGAAAAGGAGATGGTAATTCGGATGTGCAGGAGAACTACGAACGTGTGCAATGAAACTGGCGAGCAGTTGTGCATGCCTGACAACCAATGGAGGGTCTCCAGCCTCTGCCAAGATGCTGGTCACCAGACTCATCCCAAAAGCTCCCATTGATAATTGAACACCACAGTGGTGGACTGGGTCGAGTAAACACAACCGTGAGGGTGCCGCTGATCCATAAACCAGACCTCCGTAATCAAGGCGGATTGAACAAGAGCTCTGTAGAGTTGCAGCAGCGTAGAGGGATCTGCACCCCAGCTGGTGTTGCTCAGGCAACAGAGTGCATTGAGGTGCTGCCAGCACTTCCGCTTAAGATGACGAAGGTGGGGAAGCCGAGTCAATCGGGCACCGAAAACTAGTCCTAAAAATCGATGTGTCTCCACTACAGTGAGGGGATTGTCAGTAAGGTAAAGTCCTGGTTCTGCATGTATGGTATGATGCCGACAGAAGTGCATAACACACAACCATGTGGCCGAAAACTGTAAGCCATGGGCTAGAACCCATGACTGCGCCTTGAAGATGGCTGTAGTAGGTGCCGCTCAGCAACACCAGTACTGGTGGAGCAGTACGAAATGCAGAAGTTGTCTGTATACAGAGCCCTCTCTGTACGGACGGCCCTACAGCTGCTGCTAGACTGTTAATGGCCACTAAAAATAGAGATACACTCAATACAGAGCCCTGCGGGACCCCATTCTCCTCGATATGGGGGGAACTATGGGAGGCACCAACTTGGACATGGAAAGTATGAAGCGCCAGGAAATTCTGGATGAAAATCAGGAGCGGGCCGCTGAGACCCCACTTACATAATGTGGCAAGGATATGATGTCACCAGGTGGCGTCATACGCTTTTCGAAAAGCAAGAAAGATGGCAATAAGGTGTTGGTGTCTGGAAAAGGCTCTTTGGATGGCAGTCTCGAGGGACACAAGATTATCGGTGGTAGAGCGACCCAGGCGGAAACCACCCTGCCATGGAGCCAGTAGGCCACGTGACTCCAGGACACACCATATGTTCCAGCAGCTTACAAAGAGCATTGGTGAGGCTGATGGGCCGATAGTTATCCACATCAAGCAGGTTTTTGCTGGGTTTGAGTACTGTTATGATGGTGCTCTCCTGCCAGTGTGATGGAAAGACACCATCGCACCAGATCTGGTTGAAGATCATGAGGAGATGTCGCTTGTAGTCAGACAAGAGATGTTGAATCATCTGACTGTGGATCCGATCAGGCCCAGGAGCTGTGTCGGCGCAATCTGCAAAGGCACTGAGGAGCTCCCACTCTGTAAACAGGGTGTTATAGGGTTCACTGTGGTGTGTAGTGAACGAGAGGACTTTCCCTTCCATCCATCGTTTGAAAATGGGAAAGAATGGAGGGGGGGGGGTAATTCTCCGACGCAGAGGCACGAGCATAGTGCTTGGCAATCGCGTGTGTGTCTGTAGATAACATGCCATTTATGTTAACACCGGGAACACCTGTTGGGGTATGGTACCCAAAAACGAGTTTGATCTTTGCCCAGACTTGGGAAGGTGACGTATGGCACCCAATGGTTGAGACGTTATCTCTCCCAACACTCCTGTTTCCGTTGTTTGATAAGCCACTGAACACGGGCACAAAGCCGAGTAAAGGCTGTGAGGAGCTCCAGGGAAGGGTACTGCTTATGCCACTGCAGAGCTCGCTGACGCTCCTTAATTGCCTCAGTGACTTCCAGCAACTACCAAGGGATTGTCTTTCAGCAGGGGCGCCCTAAAGAATGAGGGATTGAGTTTTCCACTGTAGAAACGATCGATGTAGTTACCTGCTCAACCACCACATCGATGTTACCATGTGGGGGAGATTCAATGGTGACAGCAGAGGTGAAGGCTTCCCAGTCTGCCTTGTTAATAGCCCATCTGGGCACGCGTCCATGGGCCTGACGCTAGGGCAGTGACAGGAAGGTGGGGAAGTGGTCACTACCACACAGGTCATCATGTGCTCTCCAATAGATAGATGGGAGAAGGCCAGGACTGCAAACCGACAATCAATGGCCGAATATGTGCCATGTGCCACACTGAAATGTGTGGAAGCACCTGTATTTAAGAGGCGGAGGTCAAGTTGTGACAGTAAATTTTTGGAATCTCTGCCTCGGCCAGTAAGCACGGTGCCACCCCCCAAGCAGTTATGAGCTTTAAAATCTCCCAAAAGTAGGAAAGATTTCGGGAGTTGATCAATCAATGCAGCCAATGCGTTCAGGGGTACTGCACCATCTGGAGAAAGATATACATTGCAGACAGTTATTTCCTGCATTGTCCTTTTCCTGACAGCCACAGCTTCAAGAGGGGGTGTGAGGCATGGAGGAAGACTGTGAAGCTCTTCGGCCAGCAGCTTTTGGCTCCTTGAGCCACTGGCGAATGTCTGCCATGACATTAGTGGAGACCTTGGGAGTGAGGGCCCCAAGGGACCCCTTCTGCATGAGAGGAGCCGGAGGAGGCGGTTGCTTCTCCAGCTGGGGGGAGGGGATCAATGTCCCCTGTGTTTGGGGGGGGGGGGGGCCTTGCCCCCAAAGTAGTAGCTTTGGGAAGAATGGAGGAAGATTTGCCCCCTACCACCAAGGGGGTGGATGTATTCTGGGGACCCGGAGGGCCCACTGTTCATGGCACAGATTGAGGAACCACTGGCACTTGGAATGGTGATGGTGATATAGCTGCAGCATATGACGATGTCAACCGAATGGGGGGTAATCTTTCAAATTTATGTCTAGCCTCTGTGTAAGTCAACCGGTCCAGGGTCTTGTACTCCATGATTTTCCGCTCCTTTTGGAGTACTGGGCAGTCTGGCGAGCAGCGGGAGTGGTACTCTCCACAGTTGATGCAAGTGGGAGGTGGTGTACATGGAGTATCTGGGTGCAGTGGACGTCCACAGTCTCGACATGTGGTGCTGGAAGTGCAGTGGGAAGACGTGTGCCCAAATTTTCAGCACTTAAAACACCACATAGGGGGAGGGATGTATGATTTAATGTCACAGCAGTAAACCATCATCTTGACCTTTTCAGGCAATGAATCACACAAGATGAAGGCACCAGTAGCAACGCTATTGACTTTGGGTCCCCTGTAAACGCGCTGTATGAAATGAACACCCCGCTGTTCTAAATTGGCGCGAAGCTCGTCATCAGACTGCAAAAGGAGATCAGGATGGAAAATGATCCCCTGCACCATGCTGAGGCTTTTATAGGGAGTGAAGGAAGCAGGAATATCACTCAGCTTGTCACATGCAAGTAACACTCGGGATTGAGCTGAGGATACTGCCTGAATCAAGACTCCGCAGTTTTGCATCTTGGACAGCACTGTCACTTCTCCAAACCTACCCTCAAGGTGTTCAATGAAAAATTAAGGCTTTGTAGGTAGAAAGGAGTCCCCATCAGTTCTGCTACAGACTAAAAACCGAGACACTCTGTTCTGTAGCCCTACATTCCTCCCATGGTGTAGCGAGGGAGGGAAACAATTTAGGGTCATACCTGTCGGCATTGTATTTGATCTTGCCTTCTTAGAGACTGCTGGTGCCACACAGTCACCAGCAAAAGATGACTTAGTCCGCTTCATTGCAGGTCATCTGCCCTGATACCACCCACTCCGATCAGGGGCTCTCCCCTCGGGCGCCATCCAGCCACAGCAAAGGTCAACTGGCATGACGGCTGTTGCCGGGAGTCCTGATGTCCCAGGAAGACAGGCATCTACTCCTTGGCATACGTGGGGAGTTTACAGCTCAGGCATCAGCAGTGGGATCCCTGTGTTGTCAGGGGGCTAGCACCAAATGGGTACATGATGGCCCCCACCACAATGGACTGGCTACTGTTACTATGCTGGATAATGGGCACAGAGAAATCCAGTATTGTCATGGGGGCGAAAGAGGACAGGAGACAATGGAAGAAAGCATCCTTGGCAAAATAGTTGAATCGCAGGTGGAGATGGAAAGCCACGACCAGAGATTCAGGAAATCGAATCTAAGGGCATTATGATAACTCATGCACCACGTAAGGCATCCTTTCCCATATGGCCCACACTTCTGTAGAATTTTGGAAGTGGCACGTCAAACCATGGGATGGGACCTGAACTCATAGGGCCGAAAAGTGAGAGACTCCTTTTAGTCGCCTCTTATGACAGGTAGGAGTACCTCGGACCTATGCTTACCCACAGGGGGAGTGGGGTGGTGGTGGTGAGTGTACCATCTTCTGAAAAACGAGAAGTGAATCTGCAATGTCAGCTTCTGGCAAGACAGGAGTGGTGTGAATGAAACTTTGTGTGACAGTGCTTGCGGCCGACCACCTGTCTGTGTAGGTAGCTGTAATAATGAGGTTGGTATCACATAATGTGACGGATACGTCATCAGGCAGAAAATCGTGGAGATTCACATGCACTTGGAAATTAAAACAGGTGCATGTGAGGTGGTGGGGCAGGGCATGGCATGTCCGTTAAAGACCATGCCGGTTTAAGCTGGTTCACTGACTTCAACAACACCCAGTATGGTTCTGTAAACGATGGTTGTAGAGCAGGTATCATTGCATGAGAACATGGGATTCCAACAATCTATTGCTGTAAAATAGCCCCGATCACACGATCGCTAGTATCGGACGCGATAAATTAGATGTGCTTCAGGCAATGGGTGGGCAAGGGTCATGCTGTGTAACAGGTGTCCTTTTATTTTGTTGAAGGCCGCCGCATTTGTGGTGCCAATCAAGGTGTTATTTACTAGATGTACTCTTGTTGTGCTACACTTGAGTGAGTGGTAGCAAAGTATCAGTGGTGTGTGGCAATTGGCTCCTGTAGAAATTTGTGACCCCCAAAAACCTATGCAGCTCTTTGTAGTTGTTTGGACGTGGGAAGAGGTCTTTCTGGTCAGTTTTCTCAGAAGTAGGACGATATGCAACTGGTTGTTGTGGTCTTGCTGATTTTGCGAAAAGATTTTGACATCACCTAGGTAGGCATAACAAAAAGGCAAGTTGAACAGTGTGCTGTCAATAAAGCTTTGCCATGTCTGTGCCATGTTTTTTACTCTGTACAACCGATAGAGGAACTCAAAGAGACCGAATGGCACAATTATCAAAGTTTTTGATACATCTTCATCTGCCATTGGAATTTGCAGGTATGCTGTTTTGCAATCAAAGATGCCAAGACATGGGAAAAATTGTGCAAGTTTTCAATGTGCAAGCTTTTAATGATTGTAAGGGCGTTCAGATAGCAGTAGCCGCTGCACAGGCAGCAAGTGCCATTCTTTTTAGGAACTAGTATAATTGGGGAGCCCAAGCACTGTCTGACGGCCTGACTATGCCAGCTCACAAAAGTTTTTCCACCGCAGCTTTATCCGCTTTAAGTTTGTGGGGAGCTAAACGATGGGAAGTGGCAATGGACAGGGGGACCTGGTGGTGTTTAACATGGTGGACTGTACCGTCCTGCATGGCACAGATTGTATGTGGTCTAATGGGGGAGCACGGAGCAAGTCCAGTGAGCGGGACATGATGTTATTTGCCGTTGCTGTTAGCGTGACATGGCATTGTCCCGGAAGTGCACTCAAGGGGGAGTTACGATGCTTCATTGACCTGAGAAGTGTCCATAGTAGCAGCGCCACGGTAGTAATCAGTGTCGAGATGACGAAGGTTGTCGAGGTGCTGTTGAGCTGCATGTCGTGATGCAGTGGCATTCACGATTCGTCTCTGTAGTTGGTCATCAGTGAGGTACATGACCTCATTGTCATGATGTAATGATGAGCACTTAGCTAACTTTAAGCATTGCTGGTTGAAAACCGCTTCACTTTGTAACTTCAGGTCGAGTGGTGTGTGGAGCGATGGCAGTGTGACCCAGGGCATTGCAGTGCCGTTGGTCACGTATCGCTGACCACACTGCAGGATATCCCATTGTAATACGAGGGCACAATTTATATCAGGGAGTAGTTGGCAGTGCCATAGGAAGTTAGCTGCCAAGACCGGTTCAACTGTCTCTGCCAACAGCAATGTCCAAGGTATTTGCATATCTGTGCTGAGGGCGAGCGTGGTGTGTGCAGTTCCAGCAACTGAATTACAGTGTCACTGGCTGCACGCAGTTGCAGTGGCAATGACAACAGCGTAGCAGGCACTGGAACAGGTGGTAGGGTGCTCACATTGGCCCTGGTATCGACGAGGAAATACGTGCACAGGCACCTGTCAGGGAGGGACGGTCAGGGACCATCAGCCCTCTGAAACACTGCATTGGTGCTGTTTACTTGTGGTGTGGAGAGGCAGCTTGTTAACAAACAGCAGCCTGGTGCATCTACAGCGGGTCATCATATTAGTTTGAGAAGGCACAGGTTTATCTGAACTGCTGTGCATCCTCCCCAAACCTGGTGTGAAACCAGCAGCAGCATTGTTGGGTATGCAAGCAGGTCATGCACTTGGTTGATGCACTTTTCTTTATACACAGAGTTTGCGCAGTGGCCAGCTGGGAAGGTGACAACTTCGGCTGTCATAATAGGTGACAGTTGTCCACCGGAGCTGTGAAAGGCACTCGGGGTGATAGAGGTGGGGAGTACGGTCCGGTTCTGGTCGGTCTGGCTGTTGTCGAGCACTCTACGGCTGCACAGAATGTTGGGGCAGCTCGGCCTGGATCATGAAAAATCAGTTTTGATGCAGGTGTACTGGGTGTCGTCTGCAGTATACTGATGTTGGTTGCTGATTAGAATGCAGTGTTGTGATAGTGCATGCATTCTATCAGGCAGTCAAAGTTTAACCTCCAGCAGTGCCTCTTCATGAGCTAGCTTCGCTGTTTGGATGTTCTCTGGCAGTTTTAGGAGCCAAAGTGTCCATAGTGTGTGATCAGGCAGGAGCGTTGGGTCAATTAGAACTCGCAGGTGGCACCAGAGTGTAGACAGGGTGCTGTTGGCCACAGTATCTGATTGCTGACTGCTCAAGCATGCATGTTAGTCATTGTAGCAGTAGTGTCTTTGCAGTTTCATATTTGTGAGAAGCTGGAACGTCCAAAAGCAGGAAGTCACTAATAAGGTCCACACTGTTTCCGAGGTAGTTAAGAAGAGTGGCAAACTTCTCATTGTTCTCACTAATGCCACTGGCTGGCATCAAACACATATTGAGGGCAAACCACATTGTGGGAGAATCTGCGTGGAACAATGATAGTTTCAGATAGTGGCAGAAGGTATGTTTGCTATCAGTGGTTTGATTGTAAGGCACATCACAATGTGGGTGTAGCATGGCGGGTGAAATGTGGGAAGTGTGGGACTGTCAGTGCATGAGACAGGCAGGAAATGCAGCTTGACATAAGGCAGAGCATGATGAGGCGGGTCATGTCACAGTTCAGGTGGTATTGGCCTCACATGGCAATGTGCGTAGAACTCGGGTGGCTGTTCGAAGAACACTCATGTTAAAGTGTAAGAAAATAAATAAGATAATCCTGAGTATCTCTCAGGATAGAATACTCAAAATATTTAGCTTCAACTGAAGGTTAGGTTTGGTCTCATTGTAGAGGCATTCTGTGCCAGTATGTTCCAAACTAAGAGTGAAATGAAAGGGTTGATGCATTTCCATAATGGTCTGTGGAAGAGAAGCTGCAAAGTGGTGAGATGATCATTTTTGTATACAATCATTCTCTCAAAGAAAATAAACATTATTATAAATTTCCTTTAGTTTATATCTATGGTCACAATTTTTTTGTGATCAGACTTCCAGTTTCGGTCTATAATCACCATCTTCAGACCTGTTTTACAAAAAAATGTCCTAATGTACAGCAGCCATAGTGGCATTGTCAAATGTATCAAAATCAGTACAACAGGGCATGTTTTCATAAAACAGATCTGAAGATTGTCATTACAGGCTGAAACTGGTAGTCTGATGAAAAAAATTTGTGACACCAGATGTAAAGTAAAGGAAACTTATTCTATATTCAGGTCACTGTTTTATTTACGACCATGTCACAGCTTGATGAACATTATAGTTTTATTCTTCTTGAATTGCAAGGCACACATATTAACATTGATTCCTTAAGTTAAAAAACTAACACAACCTTCTGATATCTTTAGTGTTCCTTCACAAATTTTCTCAGAATAACATGAGAATTTTTGTATATTTAAAAACTGTAGCCAGTTTTCACCCTCAGTCTAAACTGCAATGTGAACTCATTTTTGTGTATGAAGTATGGTTCAAATAACAATATGGAATTAAGAGTCTATTCAGAATTCCTCTACTAACAAGACACAGAATACTAGACTTCAAGACTTACAAAAAAAAGTGGCTTGAGCATGTTCCTTATGACACCTTCACCACCAACAGTTGCTTCCGCAGTGTCAAGCTGAGACTCGACAGTGTCCAAATCACGTCGCACACGTGTCACCAGTGCCTCAAGGCAATCTATACGATCACAAAGTGTCCGCAGTTCTGACTTACAGGCCACAATATCTGGCACTGTGGCAACAGCTGACTGAGTAACATCTGTTCGCACCTGTGCATAGTAAAAAAAAAACCTTGATAAATTCAAGAAAACAAACAAAATGGAAAGAATAACACACGGACACAAAAATTGGCATTTATTTTCCAAGTACTACTGTTATTCCTTACCAATTACTGTATTTTACAGAGTAAAAGATGCAATTTTTCCTTTAAAAAACTGCCTGCAATTTTCAGATGTTATTAAATAATTAATATAAAAATGTCCAGTGTTTGAATGAAAATTCCCACCAGTCTTAAAAATGGCCATATATTCAATGCTGCGGGAAATCTCTCTCTATCTGGCAACACTGGATTCAACTGGCAGCAGCAGTGCACCGATGTGATGAACATGAGTTGTGGGGGTTCACAAGCTAGCTAATGCTGTCTTCCTCCTGTCCTGCCATCAAAGACCCGCAACACTGTCTTGCACATGAGGTATAATTGCAGTCTACACTGCCAGTGGACTTGAACTGAAAGTGATTTGTTATCGGTAACAGTAAAATATTTTTCTTTGTAGCTAGTTTCATAATGGAAAAAAAAAGGTATTCAAATGAAAGTAATAGCTTATGCATAAGGACACAGAAACAGAGCAACTGAGAGGAATTTTGGCCCTCCACCAACAGAGGAAACCATTTGGGTTTGGCGGGCTAGTAAAGAAGAACTGAAAAAAATGACGAAGACTAGGTGTGCAAATAGAGGACTGAATGCAAAACGGCCAAAACTAGAAGACGACGTATTGTAATGAATTCAAGGACACCATCAAAATGGCACTGGAATTAATACAAAAATGATTCAAATACACACTACAAGCTAGTGCTACAGCGGAACTTAACAGATTTGAACGATGGAGTTGGTTGGTGCTACAAGTTTATGAAACATCATGGACTTAGCATGCAAACCAAAACCAAAAGATCTCAGAGAAAATATTATCTTTCCATCACTTTTTTATTCAACATTGAAAGGAAATGAGAGTGGAACTAAGCCAAATGGCTAGTATGGACAAAACTCCTCTGACATCATTTGATGTGCCAGGTAACAGAACCACTGCCATAGAAGGCGCTAAAACTGTAACTATAAAAACAAGTGGACATGAAAAAATGCACTACACTGTCGTCATTTCACGTTGTACTGACAGTACTAAACTTAATCCAAGCACAAAACCTTCTGAAATACCACCAATGATGATGTTCACATACATGATAAGGGTTAGAAGGATGAGACTGGTATGAAATTATGGATTAACAGAGGTTTGAAGAGAAGGAAAGGTGCTTTATTGAAGAAGACCTTTCTTCTTGTGCCAGATCAGTTTAGTAGTCATTTGAAAAATTCTGTGAAAGAGAAATTGAGACAGGGAAATACAGAGCTTGCTGTTATTCCTGGAGGACTTACTTCACGAGTGCAACCTCTTGATGTCTCGATAAATAAACCATTTAAAATGTCTTATGAGAGAGATATGGAACAAATGGATGATGGATGAAACCCAAAATGAATTCATGCCAAAGGGAGCTTTAAAATGACCTACAATCAAACAAGTGTGTCAGTGGATAAAACAATTGTGGTCTAGAGTGAGAGAAGACATTATTGTTAAATCTTTAACAAAATGTGGTATAAGTAATGCTCTCCATGGCAGTGAAGACCATCTTATACATGAGGAGGACAACGAAGAGGAGGAGGAGGAGAAGGAGGTGGAGGAGGAAGAAGAAGAAGAAGTAGTAGAAGAAGACAGTTCAGATGATGATTTTAGGGGATTTAAAGATCAGTTCGGTTTTACAAACTAAGAACTTTTTAGTCTGACTTTGCAGTCTAATAATAAAAATGGTAAAAAGTTATTAAAAAACTGATTAAAAATTAAGACATGTCTTATAGTCTATAGTGTCTTATAGTCCATAAAATATAGTAAATCATGATTATAAGCTCTGTATGAAAGCATCTGACATGTAAACTACTTGAAATTTGCTAAAGGGCAATCATACATTTGTGCTGCAGTCATTATTTTCATAGGTATTTGCATATCAAAAGACCACAAAAACATACACAGAATGTGTTAACTTTATTTACACAGATCAGTAAGAACCCTCAATACTGCATAAATAAAGGACGACCAACAAGAGCACATTACACCAACCAACTGATCAATAATGAGTACGCCATCTACAAACAGCAATGTACTCCATTCATCGGTCTGAGACATCATTTGTGCTGCTGCTCAGAAACTCTCAGGTACAGTTCTACTTTTTCCCAATGCGAATTCCGGGTCCTGAGTAGTTCGTGGTGGTGGTACCAGTAACTTTTTTACATGTGGCTCTCGGGTGTGTACCAATTATCCTCTACGAGATTCAGGTCTAGCAAATATGCCATCTCCAACATCTTCAGTAGCCTAGAGATAGTACACTGAAGTGTGTGGACAACCCAAGGAGTTCAGGGGCAGCCTGATAATTTTTGTTCCTTGGGGCGTAGCACAAAAGATGGCTTGTAGTGGCATGATTTCAATAGTGGTACATCAGTTACACTGCTCTTTATACAAGTTTTAATGCATGAATAACAATGAGCTCTTTTTGGCATACTGGTGTCATCAGGTGCTCCTATGTGTAATATCAATGCTGCCATTGTCTGAATTTTTGTTCAGACACAGGAAAAGTAACACACAAAAACTGACTAATCCAAGTTGTCAAGAAGGAAAACTGACTAATCTAAAAATGAGGTATAACAGTACATCTACAACGAACATTCACGAAATATCTTCATACAAATTCCAGCAAAGACAGCATATGGCAGTATCAACATTACACGTGAGAACACCTGGCGATGGCAATACGCTGAAATGAGTTCACTGTGATTTACACAATAAAATTCATATAAAGAGTAATGTAACTAGGCAGTTTGACAAGTTTGCAAATTAAGGTTCATACCAGAGGCTTGAAAAGGCTGAGAAATTCTTCTGCTACTGAATAGTAATGAGCGGTGTATAACAGAACAAGCGTAGGACTTCTTGCATTGTGAACAGCAAGCAACTAGTATTTGTAAGCCAATAATGGGGCTCATTGGTGTCACCTATGATTTAGCCACTGTGGGGAAATATCCTGGTAAAGAAGACTATATAGTGATTACTGGGGAAGCTGGTAACAGTTTAAATTCAAGGTGACATCAGGACATAGCTGAAAATGCTCTTCACATTAAATGGGAAGACTGTGTTGTAGTTTGAGCAAATACGAAAGGCTTTAGATGAAGTGTTCCGTCAAACACCAAATGTAGAGCTCCAGGGGTGAGACAGTCACAAATGGGTGTGACTGACGTGTCATTCTCTCACTCACACACACACACACACACACACACACACACACACACCTGAATGTTTCCAGTAAACGGTTATTTGCACAAATTTTTTCCGGAGGAATTCAACATAGTCAGAACCCTGTCTGTCCAATCTTTGTGATGTGCAGTGTTTTAATTTGGCCTTTTTTATGGTAAATGTTTCTGAAAAACTGCAGTTTTAGCAGCACAAAAACAAAAATCAAAGAGTACTTGGACTTTGTCAAAACATAAGAAGCCTATTAAATATGATAAGCTTCTCATACAACAATAGTAAGTTGGAAATTGAAAGATACTTCTACAGGTAGGTTGTGGTTAACAGAACATTACTAGTTACGAATAGAAACTGAACAGATGTGTCTAGAGCAGTGGTTCTCAACCTTTCTGGAGACCATTAGGCGTGGTGTAATCAGTGTTACTATTTTATGCTCCAGTTCCCAGAAGTCAAGTCTTATTAAACCTCCTCTCAATAATTTGTTTTGAACAGACCCTGTTGAGAGATATGAACAGAGGACTAGTTTACTAACAGTAAGTTTTGTAAAGGAGAAACTATTATGAGATTATACTTATAAGATTGAATGGTCCATGGATAAACCTTTGTGACTTTTATATATTGGTTTCTGAAATCTCCTGTACTTGTCTCAAGTGGCTGGGAGAGGGGGGGGGCAGGGGGGGGGGCAGAGGAACACCTTATTATTTGCATAAAATGGCTTGACTAAGCATGTGACTGATTTCTGAAGTTTATTGGCTTCATTTGCGTATAGGAGACAGCTACAAACTTACCGCCTTACCTTGTTATTATTCTGTTAACTTCTTATAACTTGACAAAATTGAGCATTAAGGTTGATAAAATGAGTAAAAGTCCTGTACAAAAGCTGGGTACAATACAGTAATTTAAATGTTTACTGAACCATTGATAAATACTTCAAGTGCAACAGGAGATTGATTTGTGAGCTCTATCAAGAATGCACAAAGTTTGGCTCACCACATTGCTGCTCAGAGTTATAGTTTGACAGATAGGTTGTTGGTAAGTTTTCAAGGTCAACAAATGAATGCAGAAATTTCAGAAGTCTGAGGCTATTGCATTTCAGAGTTAAAGTCCCGCGTGTCTTGACTTACTCATCTTGCGAAGCAAACTGACCCAGGCCAATAAGCTGCTGCCCTTATATAGCCCTAATCTGTCATTGCAGAAACCACAAAATTACAGAAACTGTACACATTAGTATAAAAAGTACACATCTAAAACTTTATTTGATTCAAACTTAGCTGCCAATTTCTTTGCGCTGTTAATAAGTGACAGTTCAATTGTCTTAATATCACTCAATCTAGCATAATGTCTTTTGTTTATTGCATATCAATTTTATACTGAATAAATATTACATTAAATTTATCACTACTACAATTATTACACATGAATTAAGGTTAGAATTTCACTGGCTTTCTGTGGTGATGTTAAGCTTTTTGCTGTGGTCTTGATTTTTTGGTTATTTGCATCTTATTCAGTGAAATGGTCAAGCAGTATTTACTATTATCTACTTTAAACATAAGGAGAACCAAAACTCTACAGATAGTTATCATAGTCTATTATACAATACTGCCACTAAACGTATTGTTTTGCAATTTATTTTGCACTAGAATGTAATTTTTAAACCTCGGAATAAACATTTGACTAAAACTCAGACTGTACAACTTCAACAGAAATTCTGAAGCTGTTTTCTGGTAATGCTATTCAACAGATATTAGTCGACACTTCGTTTGTGAAGACTGCTTAAAATGAAACTTCCTGGCAGATTAAAACTGTGCGCCAGAGCGAGACTGGAGCTCAGGGCCTCTGCCTTTCGCAGGCAAGTTCTCTACCAACAGAGCTACCTAAGCACAACTCACGCCCTGTCCTCACAGCTTTACTTCCATCAGTAACTCATCTCCTATCTTCCAAACTTCACAGAAGCTCTCATCCAAAACTTGCAGAACCAGCACTCCTGGAAGAAAGGATATTGTGGAGACATGGCCTGGGGGATGTTTCCAGAATCAAGTTTTCACTCTGTAATGGAGTGTGAACTGATATGAAACTTCATGGCAGATTATGTGTCTTTCTTCCAGGAGAGCTAGTTCTGCAAGTTTCGCAGGAGAGCTTCTGTGAAATTTGGAAGGCAGGACACAGGGTGCTGGCGGACGTAAAGCTGTAAGGACGGGTCATGAATCATGCTTGGGTAGCTCAGTTGGTACAGCACTTGCCTGCGAAAGGCAAAGGTTCCGAGTTTGAGTCTTGATGCAGCACACAGTTTTAATCTGTCAGGAGGTTTCATATCAGCACACACTCTGTTGCAGAGTGAAAACTTCAATCTCGAAACTGCTTAAGATGTTTAGAAGTTATTAATATTTTAAGAAAACACACACATTAATACCTTCCATCATCAATATCTTTTAACTAGACTTACTGTTATATCTACAGAGTCAATATTTATACCTGCTTCCTTGTCTTGTTTTTCTCTTTCATGTGGTACCAATGCCTATTCTGTGTCTTTATTAGTACAGCTTTTGCTTATGTGGCAGCTGTGAAATGGTGATTGTGAGTTAACGGATATTTCGCTCTCATTTAAGTGTATGGCCAAAAGAGATAGCCTTCCAGGAATTGTGAAACAAATCCTGTTGTCCAGGACCATGTGTCACGAAGAGCACAGATTCGGCACGAGATGGGGAAATTCACAAGCGTCTATTGTGCTGAATGAGGCCAGGCTGATTAGGCCTAAGCAGTGTAGTGTGCGAGTGAGACAGAAGAGAACCTACGTCATAGGGAAACCCCGTTGGAGCTGCTTGTGCCCAGGGAGGTGTATGAGTGTTAAATGTGGTGGACCTAAGATAGGCCATAAAGGGAAACATTTATGAAAACTAGTTAATTCTGCAGTAATTCAGCAAATGAAGCCACAGTAATTTTAATCTACCATCTTTCTTAAATTTTCATGGTTATCCCAATAAAACTTGAATATTGATCATATCTATAATAGTTTACGATTTATCGTTAAAGTGAAATTAACAAGTTTTTTTAACAAAGACCTGAATGCTAAAATCTGCATGCTTTGGTCGATCTTAACGATTGTCATTTCATGTAAAAATGCATAATTAAAATGACAAATGTTGTAAATATCAACTCCATAACTTTATTTGTTTAAAAGATGTAGTAGATTTAAATTATCAGTATTTTCAGTTAAGCATCAGATCATCATTTCCCCCATACAAAAGACAATGAACGATGACAGCATGACACCTTACTGAATCATTACGTAATAGAATATTTGTTGTAAGGTTTAGTGCATAATAGTTACTTTTGTTCTTTATTTATTTATCAGAAAGCACACTGTTGCAAGGCTCCTGGCCATGAAATTCAAAGTTAAGAAGGAAATTGTATTGGTTTTAAGAAAAAGAATTTAACATTTATTATATAATGAATATTATTGTTACTTTATTTAAAATGCGAAGGTGGTCAAGCTTTGATTATTTAAATATGTTAAAATGTAAAATAAAGTAGAATAAGGTGTAGCCAATCAGACAGATGGCTTCACAGAAGGGAAATGCACTAGTCAGTTGAGTGACGATGTTTAGCACATGGGAGATGCGGCCGGAGATGGGCAGAGGGACAGTGCCGGGGGAGACGCAAAAGTGGACGGTCAGTCTTTAGGTAGTTAGGAAGTGAAACGACTTAGAAAATTTCATGTTGTGTGGTATCACGGGACTCAGTCTCTGAGCGGTGAACAGCCATGTGCCTGGTGTGAACTCTAACTCTTCATGTAGATAACAAAGTGGACTATTGGACTTGTATTTCGCGACGAGATTGTGAATGAGTGAACTGTGTAAAATGGAAATGGGCTCAAGTGTAACAGTAACTCTAAATATGACCCCTTTTGTAATTAGTTTGCTTTCTGAATAAACTTTATTCTAACCAAATCACAACTGTGTGGCCTACATCCTTTATGGGTCATTAATTTAGCTACCGATATTATTATATGTTATATTAACTTTGTATGTTTCGTACAATTTCGCAAACTTGCCGTCAACCAGACAACTTAACCAAAGGGTCACAAGTGCCTAATTTAGGGCGTGTAATGCGATACGTGTGGTTCAACCCCTAGACGAGTCTGAGCCAAGACATTTCGACGAAGAGGAACTGCATGTGGGCCCGAACATCTTTGGGATGTTAGCTCGCAATTGGGAGCTGGCCCGGGATAGGAATTTGAAAGGTGTTAACTGAGGGATAAGAATCTTGCAAAGTGTTGGAATAGGATTGGATTTTGGAAAGTGTTAGTTGCGGAATATGAACTTTGAAAAGTTTTAGAACTGGATTTGAATTCTGGAAAGTGTTTCCACAAGTACTATCTGAACATCGATAGCGAGGACCTCTCATAAAAGTTACATGTGAGATCAGTTCAAGACTGAATATTAGGCTTCTTTCATAGTTGTGAAATTACAATTGTAATTCTCACAGTTAACGACATCTGTGATGTAGGTCCCAAGTCTGTGGCAGTTTACGCAATTTGTGTGGGGGCTGTGAAACAAGAATTTTGCAACAGTTGTGTGCACAGAGTTTTTGCAGTGGTTAGGAGTGATAAAAAAGTAACGCAGAGGAACAGGTGATATTGAAAGCACGTGGTTCCAGTTAGCAGTGGCATCTTCAACGGCGATTCGTCATGCAGCGGCGGTTGCAGTACCACAGCAGAGGCTACGAGATCTTCAGTGTCGGCTTCAACTGCAACATTGGGAGCAATACCATGGCAGAAGGATCCAGCACGACAAAGCTAAGTACCTGTGCTGATACCGAGATTATGTATGATTCTGCAGTTCAATAGCCAATAATAGACGTCGCTAATATTAAGGAGTCAGCCAGTTTGTGTGGGTCGAAAATACTAGTGAGCCGCTTAGCCCGAAGTCAGAGCGGGAGAGCATGACCGGCGATGAGTTTAGTAGGACAAATAGTCTGAAATCAGGCAATGGACATGAATTTGGGAGAGACATGATGTCGCAATTAATGCAAATGATGAGAGGATTGGTATCCAAAATTGAATCTGTTAAAGCCGATATGGGTGACATAAATTTAAAAATTGATTCAGTTCAATCCAAAACAGCTTTGGTTGTGAAAGACGAAGCAGGTAAAATTGCTAGTGTAATCGAGGAACTGATAGACAGAAAATTAAAAACCATTTGGGATGAAATGGGCAAACTTTCTGATGAACTTGGGATACTTGAATAGGTAAAGGGGAGAAAGAAGTAGATAAATAAAGGAACAAATAGCATCTGGCATTTAAATTGAAAATGGTGAAGTTAAAAAGAAAATCAATGAAATACAAAGCGAACTGAATTCTTTAGCTGCACATCAAATCCCTACAGTGATCAGTGTTCTGTGGATGAACTCGGGAACTGTCAAATGTTTTGGAGACGGCGGGAAATACCACACAGTAAATTTTCTAACAGCATGGAGGGATGGTTTTATAAGGCGAATATAAAATTCGTGAAAATATATTTGGAAGGTGAACCACAATCGTGGGCAAATATACACAGTGATTCTTTCATTACCTACGAAATATTTGAAAGCAGTTTTGTGAACAGCTTCTGGAGTGAAGCAAAGCAAATGTGAGTCGAAAATGAGTTTCTGAATGGGCCAACATTTAAATATGGGAACGGGTTGTTGTGACAATTTTGTAAACGTGAACATGCGAGATTAATGCATGTGAAATATCCATTGGGAGTGCTTACTGAAATTACGACGTTGAAAAGGTGGTTACCAGAAAATTTGCAGTGGGATCTAGTGCACAGTCCTAGCAATCCAACCGACAAATTTTTGGACTTGTACAAAAATTAGAACGGGCGTTGAAAATTAAACCGCAACATAAGCAGACAAATGGTTTTCAGAGTGGAAACCATAACTACAATCCGAGTAACTACTATGAAAGACATCCAGGAAGTTATCAACGGAACGCAAACAGCAGTTTTTAAAAGGGAAACGGTAACAGGAACACATCCAATGATAAATTTCAAAGCATTAATGGGAACAGATACTTTCATGACAGGGACCGACACCAAGAACATAGATTTGAAGGACTGGCACCTGGTGAAATGAACCAGCGTGATGGGAGATCGGAAAACTAAGTTTTGCTGCATCTCAGGTCTGGTAATGGCAAAACAAACCAGCAATGAACAGGATGCGAATAAATGGAAATGTGATAGGTGTCAATAAAACGGCAGAAAGGCATCAGAAATTTGAAAAGAAATTAGTAAGAGATGAGAATCAAATAGGTAAATTTTCAAATCAGATCATACATAAAAGGTAATCCTAAGATAATGAAAGATAACGATAAAGGCGATGATGACAATTTAGGGCTAAATGATCTGTTTTATGAATGTGAGATGAAAGAGTGTGAATGTTAATACAATGAAAGATTCTATGCGTCAAGAGGAGGCTGAAGTGGAGCTGAATTTGGTGGAGTTAGATGGTATAGAAAATCCTAAAGAGGTACTAACCAGCGGTAACGGTTATAGTGATGAAGGTGATGATGTTTCAGATGATATTGTGACAGTGAAATTTGTTAAGGAGGTTAGTATGGGTGACGTAGCATTAGTCTCATCAGCTGTTGATGAATTTGTGTGTGTGCTGGTGGATATTGGTGAATTGGTTTTGAAGGAAGGTAGTAATGATGTTTTATGTGCTGAAGTTAACAAAATTGAAGCTGCTGGAATTGATACTTCAGAGGAAGAAATCTGTGCGCATCTTTCTACTAGGGGAGGTGAACCCTAAATTCTGGATGGAACTGTGGATCTTGAATGTTTGTTTGAGAGTGAATGTGGATCTGAATTCGATGTGCGACCTGAAATTAATGTGCTGCAGGAGCATGTAGGAAAGGAAAAGGTATAATGCTCAGGTTTAAATCAAAATGCAGTGGAATTTAATGGTACTGTTGATCCTGAAATTGCACGAAGCCGTAGCTACAATTTATGTGATGTAATGGCAGAGGATGGTGAAACTATGTACAGTTCTTGTATTGGTGATTTGTCGTTGGAGATAAATGAGGTTTCATGTAGCAAGTTGTATGATGTATCAGCGGCTGTTGAAATTTAATGAAGTAAAAAGTAATGCTTTATTTCATGATAATTATGTTGTAGCTACTAATGTTGATAATTTTAAGGGAGAATACACAGAGTTTGATTCTAATATAGAAAGTGATATTTGGACAGAATGATATCTTGAGGAGAAATGTGATTTTACTGTAACTGATTGGCGATGGTACGGTAGAAGATTACGATCGTTATTGTCTCATTTGTGGACTCGGGAGAAGTTTAAGATAGCAAGAGGTCTAGAAGGAAAAAAAAATGAAATTGGGGCAAAAAGAAGCATTTAATGAATTATTTTGGGATGATTATGAAATTGAGGGGTGGAATACGTACATTCATTTGAGGATGTTCTAAACAGAGTGAAAAGTAACGCAACTGGATATTTGCCCTCGGAGGTGATGACGGGAGTCAAACCAAAATTTGTATTGGCAGAAACTGTGGAGTTCCCGCAGTGCCAAGCTGAGTTGGCCAATGAGAGGGAGCAGGCGGTAAAATCCCATATCAGCACAAACCAATTAAATACAAAATAGGAGACAAAGACCTAGTACGTAGGAAAGAAAAGTCCAGCGAAGTGGATGTAGAAATGGGGAAAGTAGGTTAAGAAATAAGTGTATCTGTGATTAGTTTATAAGATTATTTGGAGGGGTAATATGCAATGCTTTATTTCAGGATTTATTGTAGCTGATTTGTTATTTCATAGCATAAGAATATTTTTTGGCACGAGGTCTGTGCAATTACAGAGAGATAGTTTAGGCGCACATCTGGGTGCAAGGAGATCGGAGAACTCCATTATTTGGTGAATGGTATCAAGTCAAAAATCAGTGCACAGTATGTGTATAAATTAGGTTTTTGGGGGTGTATTAGGGATTTATTTATGTGTATATATATGTTAGGCTTAAGTTTTTTGATGGTTTTATGTTTGTTGTAATTTCCAAATTATAAGTTACGGTCACGCGAATTTTGGTGCATGGAGGTTGGAGAAATTTGGAAAATGAAAATTAATAATGCTTACCAAAGAAGACAGATGTATGTTTATCTACTTATTTGAGAATATTTTAGGGGAATAATTTCTTGTTGTATGGAGTAACAATTTGAGTATGCAGCTTCACTGCAGGGAATTAAACAAGGGATGAGATTTGTTCATATTTGTTGTTAGTTTTGAGTCTAAGGGAGTTATTTAAATTAAAAGAAAATATTAATTTGTCGATGAAGTCGATTGTAAATCTGTCATGAGATGCATGTCTCTAGTGGGACTTGAATAACGTGTCAGAATAATTGAAGAATTTATGAGCATCTTGCAAACGCTGTAAATCAATTGCTTACTGTATAGTTTAGACCTGTCTGTATCAATTCCACCGGGGGAGTGTTCAGTGTAGATTCTGGATAGTATCTACACCCAATTCAAATTTCAACAGATTTGTTCCCACAAAACGATGGTGACGGAATGCTGAGCCACACAGAATTTTGGCGGGTTACTCGGCTTCAGTGGATGGTGGACGGTCAGTCTTTAGGTAGCTAGGAAGTTAAATGACTTAGAAAATTTCATGTTGTATGGTATCGCGGGACTCAGCCTCTGAGCGGTGAACAGCCACATGCCTGGTGTGAACTCTAACTCTTCGTGTAGATAACAAGGTGGAGTATTGGACTTGTATTTCGCGATGAGATTGTGAATGAGTGAACTGTGTAAAATGGAAATGCGCTCAAGTGTAACAGTAACTCTAAATACGCTATTAGTTTGCTTTCTGAATAAACTTTATTCTAACCAAATCACAACTGTGTGGCCTACATCCTTTATGCGTCGTTAATTTAGCTACCGATATTATTATTAGTGTTATTATATGTTATATTAACTTTGTATGTTTCATACAATTTCGCAAACTTGCCATCAGCCAAGTGACTTAACCAAAGGGTCACAAGTGTCTAATTTAGGGCGTGTAATGTGACACGTGCGGTTCAACCCCTAGACGAGTTAGAGACAAGACATTTCGACAAAGAAGAACCGCATGTGAGCCCGAACATCTCTGGGATGTTAGCTCGCATGATATCTCCGAATATCTGCCATAGCAGCACCTTGATGCCATATTCATATCCGCAACAGCCACTAGCATGGAGACACACTCACTGTACCCTCACAGACCACCTGCTGCCCACGTGACTGCTGGCTTTACTTCATGGTGCATATACTTCACCAATAGCAGAGGGTCAAGCATCATCTGCTGCTCAAGCAGACAGCTCCACAACCTGCCTCCTCACAGATTATGCTTGCCTGTGTTGGGACTTGCTCCACATAGTGGCACCCCTCAAACCAGTGCATGTCTAGCCATGTCCTGTCTGTCATCTCACAGCTTCAATATTTAGATGAGGGAGGTGGAGTCTTTTATCAAAGTCCTGAGCTGCCTCAGCCTATGACCTTTATTCAGAATGTTGTTAGTTGTTTGGATCAAACCACGATCTACTTTAGTTGAAGACAAAGTTGCTAAACATAAAGTAGCAATAACATTGTAACAAAATACATTATGTTAAAGTACATGTGCTAGTAGAACATTTTCATCTGCTGAATACTGAAATGATCACTTGGGGTGGTTTGTTTAGTCAACCTACTAGATACCAATATGGAAAATATATCTAACTACTAGGACATCTGGTATAGGTGCTGCAAGCCACCTGGTATGAAAACTATGGGCAGGTGCCCAGTAAGCTGGCCGCCAGACCCAATGACACGCCAGCTGCAGCCTGTATTGTTTACATATCGGAGTACTGGGTTCTATACATATGCCTGCATCTTACACTGACGCCAGTGTGCCCTTCACAATGAACTGTACAATTCTTCAGTTTGCATCTGTTTTGCTCTTCTGACTTTACCTGTATCCACTGCCACTGGAATCTTGCTTGGACTTGGACTGCAATAGGGCTTCTTCTCAGGACTTACCTGTCTTAGCCCATGATGAACTTACCATCTTCCAGGTTTATGATGCCACACTTATTTCATGTGCCAGTAGCTTGTTTTATATGAAAATAAATGTTGGGTGCTGTCTACAAAAGCCTGAGTTATCAACCAAGTAATGAAGTTCTGGCCCATGTTACAATGTGTTAACTAGGATAATGCTGTAGACCCTAGCAATGAATTAGAATCAGTAGCAGCACTGGGATTTGAACCCATGTCTCCTGCTTACTATCCATGCCACAATGGTACTTCAGCTACCACAGCTACATGAATTACCCTCGTACGTCTCCCTTCCTGATATGAATCCCAACTCATGTTTCAGCCCATTATATTCCCCTTCAAAATTCACATCAATATTGCCAAGGCTCTCCAATATTGGAATAGCAACTTAGCAATGGGCAACATGGGGTTAATGCTGCCTGTACCTTAGCCATAGATTATATATTAATCATACACAGTTGATGTTCCTGAGGCATATTGAGTCTCACATTTATCTACAATAATGACTCAGTATTTATCAGAAACAACTGTAAATGAGTAATATGTCACCTATGCCTGAGGTACAGGCAGGGTGAACTGCATTTTGCTCACAGCTAAGGTGCTACTAAAATATTGGAGAGCCTTCGGCAATACTAATGGAAGTTTAAAAGGGGAATAGCAATGGGCTGAGGCATAGTTGGAATTCGTATTAAGGAGGAAGACAGCTGTGGCAGTCGAAGTGCCAGTGTGGTTTAACAGCTGCTGCATCTGCCTAGTAAGCAGGAGACCGAGGTTCAAATGCTGATGCTGGTATAAATTTTTATTCACTGCTTCAACCTACATCATTATCGTAGATAAAGGTGGGGAACGTCAGCTGTATATGATTAATATGTTAGCTCATTACTTCTTGGTAAGCTGAATCACCATATGAGAAGCTACACTTTACAAGAGTATTGAAACAAATTTTCAATCTTTTATGTAGCTAATTTCTCTAATGTTAGTTTCTGAAACAAGCAGCATGAAGTATTAGTGAGCTTCTGTCCATGTGTAGAATGGCTAAGGTGCATGTTCTGTCTGAGTTTGGCCGAGGGCAGATTGTCATGGCCCTGTGGCTCGGCATGAGCATTTTGGAAACCGCAAGACTTATCATGCGCTTTGGTGAGTGTCTTCAACACGTGGGGAAACCGTGTCCAGACATTGTGGAATTTGGCAGCCACCCTTCATCACAGATGTCAAATGTCATAGGCACGGCAGACTGGAAAACAGGACAGGTGGAACTGTGGTGGAACTAACATCAGTGTTTCTTCATTTGCATTAATTGTTTATTAATTATCTTTCCCTGATCTTCCTACTTAGTTTGTTTCTTAACCATTCTATGTTTCTAAATGTTTTATACCTAAAACAATATTCTGAAATAGTTTTTGCCCTGGACCCAGCAATTTTCCATTACTTGACAGGAGTTCATCTCTCGTCTGCACTTTCATTTTCATGTCTGTGGACTTCTTGCACAGCCATCTCTTAGTGCAGAGTTTTGAGTGACCTTCCTCCCTGTGCTACCAATTTCACACTTTTCCTGTCTACCTACAGAAAAAAAGACTATGTTTCAAGATTTCTGGTACGGTTTACACAATACTTTTTTTTCCTTGTAAGTAGTCATTATTTTTTTACCACTCTGTAAATTAGTTCGTACATAGAGAGCAATCTATTTTAAAAATGTCCACGTACTATAGTAACAGAAATGAAATTACTGTCATGAAATCATATGGATATTTTGCAAAAAACAATTAATTTTAACTTGCCATATCCATCAGGCTTTCAAACTCTTCCAGGCGAGTTAACATATCTTCTATTGTTTCCATTACTGGAGATATCTAAAATCAGAAAGACAAATAATCAACAGGTAATACTTGCTATGTGACATTTTATTTTGATATTAATCTACATCTATACTAATAGTAAAACAGTAAAATTGTAAAACAGCCATGTATGAGCACATTAATCTTGAAACTACTAGATGACTTTTCATGAGGTTTTCACAGGTAACTTGAGCATAGCTTGCAGCAATGAATAGGCTTTATTTGATCAAAACCAAAGCAAGGGAGAAAAAAAGACATTACGGTTTGTAGCTTTATGCAAATTCTGCTAGGCTTAGTATTTTGGACATTTAATCATCATGGCCTTGTACACCAAAGAACCAATAGATGGTGGAGTTAGTTTATTAGAACACAAAAGAACCATGGGTGCTGTTCGTTTTTTTAACTCGGTGACAGATGTATTTTTGGAAGTGTACATCACTGAAGGAATTAAGCACTACAATGTTATCTTTACAAACACAAATTAACAACGAGTTTACTTGGCTTGTATATACAGAGTTACTGATTTCGTTTTGTGTATTAAAAACTTAGCAACATAGCTTTTCTTCTTTCAGTGAGTTTTAGTTACATAAGTTGCTTGGAAAAACAAATTTATTAAGTTTCCTTTGTGATCGGGGCACCTGCTCATTACATTCTGTTTACGAATAAAAATACCTACAAAATTGTCAAATCTTTCTGAATACACTAGAAGGGTTAAAAGACTGAAGACTATGCAATCTCAAGGAACCAATGAAGATCCTGAGGCAAGACTTGTTACAGCTTGAGAACATGAGGCTTTAACTCGCTTTTTGGAAACTCCTACTGAAAATGGGGCATGACGTAAATACGATTGAGAGTGTCACACATTATCTCGCTCCTCGGAGCCCTTCACTCACAGAGGCTTAAGCCTACTTCTCTCCAATGTAACATCACAGAAGGATGATAGGTGAGAGGTGGTGCATGTGACTGAATTTTTATACCCCAAATCCGACTTATTCCTAACAATTTACCATTTTGCTTTGAATGTGTACAATTGCAGATGACTTTATTTTGTGCCAGTACCATAAACAAAACACAAGGCCAGACACTACATGTTGTGGGTGTAGACATTGGTGAGAGTTGATTTTCATATGGCCAGCTCTACGTGGCTCTCTCTGGTGTTACTGAAGCATACAAGCTCTTTGTCCATGTCCCTAATCATAGAACTTCAAACATTGTATACAATAAATCTTTACAAGTCTAAAATAAGTTACATATGTATGAAGTCTAGGGCACCATAAACCTGGGCATCACCAGGTATCTCATCTATCACAAATATTATAATAACCATACCTACTATACGAAAATAAATGTGCTTGGTTAAAATGCAAAAGAGATGAACATATCATTATGCAGTCATAAGCATTTAGCCTTAATGAATCATATCGTGCAGCTCCATTCAATGATAGCTTGTAGGTTTCAGGCAGTAGCACTTTGTACTGAAGGTTGGATTAAATGAAACTAGATGTTTAAAAATCTTAGTGTCCAGATAAAATGCAAACATAAAATTTAGTCAAAACATTACTATGCTGCTTAAGAATTCAGTTCAACTTACTCTTCACCCAGTATTAGCTTTCACTGCATTCATATGGTTCCCACAACTTTTAGTACTGTTTCAGTCTCACTTACATTGCACAATAATTTTCAAAAAGTAAATCAACAAAATATAATGATAAATATGTTTAACAAAGTAAACACCATGAACAGTGCATAGCCATTACCTAAACTTAAAGCAGACAACTCTTCCTTGTCCTGATAGTTTTTTGCATTTACAAGACAAGATATATATATTTTAAATGTTTGTGTTGAACAATAAAAAAGCAGCTTTTGGGAGAATTGTTCACACAATTGTAATCATTGATATAAATAACTTTATACCCCTGTTTGAATTCCATAAGAAGTAATTTCCATGGTGTAAAAATCTAATGAGAAGTTAAATGGTGTGCAGCAGCGTAATGAGATCCTACAAATGGCCAAACAATAAGTGAAGTCAATGTTAATCAACTATCCCTTCTACAAGTTATACACATTGTCTTTTCTGGTACTGCAATCGCTTGTTAGTTACCTTTGCTGATGCTTACATAGTTGAACACGTTTTATATTATTTACTGAAATTTGTACAGAAGATAGTGTTGTGTCCATATCTAAGAATGTTTGAAGGATCTTTTCTAGTATATAAAAAGTATTTGAATAAATGTAAGAAGAAATGAAACTGTATGTTTCCTTTTATTGATGAAATGATGTAGATCCTGATATAGACATCTATATCAGGATCAGAGTAACAAAGTGATGTCAATTTGTTGTTACAAGCAACCACGATATAGCATTTCGCAGGTTGCAAGAGTCTTTCCATTTTCCCAAGAAATTTCACAGTTAGCTGTAAACGTTCTGTAAAAGAAATCTACTGGACAAAGACGAATGTATATGTTTGTGGCTTGTTTTTGTGTGTGTGGGGGGGGGGGGGGGGAGGGGGGGTATGGCCCCTCAGAGGTGGTGATGTTTCAGCATCCTTACAAATATCAGTAGGAAGAAACTGGTTAAAATGACGTGACACATGGAAGAACAAATCAGTCTTACACAAGAACTTGGTCTCTCTCCCCCTCCCCCCCCCCCCCTGCATCAGTCATAGGCATCTACAGAATCACACTGTTATTCTCATGCGGATATATCTTCTAACTTAATGCATCTCATTAACTCCTTCATTGGCCAACATGTGCTGAACTTTATGAATATATGTGTGTGTTAATGTAAATATTTCATCTGATAGTTTTCTTACTTTGGCAGAAATGATTGATGGTACAGATTTCACAGGCAGTAAGAACATGATAACAGATACATTTAGGACTTCAGTCTCCTCTTTTGAAACCTTAACCACTAGTGACTGTTTGTCTATAATACTGTAAGATAAATGGTGATGATAAGCATAAATAAATGGGGAAAGATTTCACACTTAGCACAAAGGTATTGCTCTATTATGCTCTTTGTATTAAATTACAAAAAATGAACACTTGTTTTTCTTTATAACCACACACAGTTCCTTAACAGCTACATGAGCTAGTTGGTTTTTGATTAGATATGATAGTTCATCTCAATACATCATCTTCTACATAACATCTACTCAATGCCAACTTGAAGTGCTAATGGGATGTTTAACCTTGATATAATTTCTATTTGAAACACAAATGTGATTCTTTAGTGTTCCCTGGCATACACCACAAATGAAGGGTCTAGCGGACAATACGAGCCAATGGTATATTCTTTGAAACGTGACATATGTTATACAGATGGTGACTTCAACATTTCCGTTATAGCAGTTGTTTGTGTGTGTTGTTTACAATATGTTATTTAGTTCTTGTGGGAGGTGGATTAGACACATTGTTTAGCAGATCTATATGCATCCAGTGGAAATGGTGAGTGTACTGAAGATGGTGATAATGTCGTTCCTGATTAAAGTTACGTAGTAGCCCCTCCCTCCCCACCCCCTTGCATTTTTTGTAGTTTATGTACAGTATATGTACATAATGTACATCAAAACATTTGGGGACATGTCCCGTATCTAATATATGTTTCCTGATGTTACCTTGCAGTTTTAGATTTTATGACAAAGAGTGCGTTAAGTGCAATTAGACATGGCGTGAATGTAAACATTACGCTAAGCTACATGTCAGGCTGTTAGCACGATCTTTTTTTGGCTTTTACACATGTTAGCTTCACCAACTCTCAACCAAACTACCATCTTCCAACCTAATGTAGAACTCAGGCTATGATACAGAACAGTTTGTCAGCACAACCAAGATTTCAGTGGAATGGGTGTGTCCAATAACACACACTAGCCCATTTGTGTTATGACTGATAAGTGCAATGTTGGCATTTTTCATCTATTTAAACTGAGGGTTGACATTATGTTGGGAAGGTGACAGTTCAGATGTAAGTTGTGGAGCCAGTAACTGTATCATAACAATCTTCTTAGGCCCCTCTTTTTTTCGAGCAGTCCATATTTATATTTATGTCCCTCATGAAAATCACAATTTTCCTACTGTGAGCTTATATTTTCAACTTTTTAATATGACCGAAATGATTAATAACAAGAACATCTCTAGCCGAAAACCACCTATTCCTGTTGAGATCCCATTAATTCGTCAGTTTTTATTTTTCCGTAAGGTTTTGTCTTGTTAGTGACATTGACTGGTCATTTCTTAAGGCTCGAATCTTTGGTGTCTATCATGTTGTTTACTAATTCTCAAATGAAATGACAAAAACTAAAATAAAGTTGTGTGTTCATAAATCATAGGAAACTACTATACTCACTAAGTGTAGTTGATTTGATTGAGTTTCAGGAGTGACTTTTCCCTCCTTGTTTGTTATTTGTGGGAAAGCGATGTGGAAAGTCTGTAACCTCTACAGGACGTGTTCTCACGAGGCAGAAAGACGTGAGTGGTAAGAGGGAAATCAAATACTTCCCTTGGAACAACAAGCACAGCAGCATCTGATCCACAGTGGGCAGCTGCTAATAGCATCTGCATCCATGTTAGGAGGGGCTGACATTTTGAGGGGAAGGCAATGGAATGCCATCCAAACATGTCCTAGAGAACCACATGGATACATTCACTTGTAAATGTTGTGGAGTTTTGAATAGTTTTCCAATCAGATCTCTGGGGGTGGGGGAGAGAGAACAGTTTTGAGCAGATACATGTTAAAGCTGAAGAAAACAAATGTTGGAATGTTCAAAGCATATACGAAGCAGGAAATCTAGCAAATGTGGTCCAAGAAATGAGGCGAGTCAGTATTGATATATTAGGTATAACAGTCACATGGTGGGTTGATAGTGGAGATTGTTCTACTGTTGGCGGGGTACACTATTTTATTCTGGGAACCAGTACCAAAATCATATTAGAGAGTGGGCGTTACACTCTCCCCAGTGCATTTCCAAGAGTGTTATAAATTTTGTGTTATATTCTGACAGAGTTCCTTATTAAAGCTCATTGTCATGACAGTGAATCTAAAATTCAAGGGAATGCACCAATTGTCGACACAAATGAGCAAGAAGCAGACACTTTCTACAACCAAATCAAGGAAGTACCTACCCTCACAAAACATCATGAAATTAATATTAATAGTGGGAGACTTCAACACCAAACTGGAAAATGGCAGATTTGAAGATCTGGTTGGACGTTTTTGTATAGGAGTATTAGTGAGAAAGATGATCGCAACTGCAATTCAGGAAGAAAACATGGTCACCAATAGTTCATTCAAATCACCAACTCAATGACTATATACATCGTAATCAGGTAGAATACATTTTAAGCAACAAGTGTTTTGGGACTTCAGTAAAGCTGATCCACTTATCCTGGACCACTTACACTATCTGATTGTATACTCACTGTTTCTCTAAAGATAAAACTCCACCTCAGCAAAGACACCCCATGAAAAACTCAAACAGTCTGAACACAGAAGTGAAGTGGCCTTGTGTATCACCAGTAAAATAGTAACTACAGGACACCTCTGGTCCAGAAAACTGCACCAAAGTATGGGAAGAGAGAAGAAACATTATGATAACCACCACTCAGTATAAACTGGGATATAAAACAAGAGATGGATGACATGATGATGAACACTGAAACAGGAGAGCCCAGACAGATCTAAACAATTACAACAATATTCAGAAACTTATAATGTCAGAAATTAGTGAAGTAAAAAATGAATAGGCTAGTTACAATGCAAGTGTGAAGAAATTAAAGCCTTAAAAGCTTCACCTGATAAGTTTGGTTTACATGAAAGCTGGAAGAAACTGCTGGGATATAAAGAAGAAAAAATGTCTCGTAAAATTTTTCTTGATGATGCAGCAAAGAAAGAGACGTTGGAATACTATATTAGGAACACTTTTTTAGAGACAGATCAAATGTTGAGATTTCTAGGAATGACAATCTAACAGAATCTCCAATTATGAAAGCCATACAAAACACAGAAACCAATAAAATAACAGAACCCGATGACACTCCAGTGGACTCATTAGCCTTCTTGATGAAGAAGTTCAGTCTTACACAGGTTACTAACAAAATTTATGACACAGGTCACTGCCTTACCCAGGGACTGTATCATCTTCCATTCCCTTACCAAAAAAGAACAACTGTGACAAACTCTTTAGTCTTATGAGGTACTCCTTTAAAATACACAACTTAACAAAAAGGTGAAGCACTCAGAAAACAAGGTCGGACGTCAATGTAACTTCATACACACACACACACACACACACACACACACACACACACACACATACACAGCGGGCTTGTAAATTACTGGAGCTGCAATTCGCTGTGGCTGGTAGAACAGTAACCAGAATGCATTAGTGTTGTTACCAGACCTGGTAGGGCATGTAAAGGGTATGAACAGTGGCAGGTGGTGAGTGATCACTGTGAAAGACACAAAGATGCCCTGTACTTGTATGAGAAGGTGCTATCAGTACCTGACAGAGGTTGAAAGGAGTCTTATTGTGAGACTCCATTTGGACAGCTGGTGAAATCGTGCAGTGTCCAGGTTTGTAGGGCAGCTGTCACAGTGGCCCGACATTGGACTGCATGCAGACATGAGGGTGGGCACATTCGTCATCAAGGTTCCAGTCAACTTTGTCTGACCACTGCAAGGGAGGACATCGTACTGTGCACCAAGAACATTATAACCCCTTCACATTCATGCCTGTGATCTAGGAACAAGTTGCTGACTCGAAACTTCCTGGCAGATTAAAACTGCGTGCTGGACCGAGCCTGAACTCGGGACCTTTGCCTTTCGCGGGCAAGTGCTCTACCAACTGAGCTACCCAAGGACGACTCATACCCCGTCCTCACAGCTTTACTTCTGCCAGTACCTCGTCTCCTACCTTCCAAACTTTACAGAAGCTCTCCTACGAACCTTGCAGAAGACAGTTTTAATCTGCCAGGAAGTTTCATATCAGCGCACACTCCGCTGCAGAGTGAAAATCTCATTCTGGAAATATCCCCTACGCTGTGGCTAAGCCATGTCTCCGCAATATCCTTTCTTTCAGGAGTGCTAGTTCCGCAGGTTTGCAAGAGAGCTTCTGTAAAGTTTGGAAGGTAGGAGATGAGGTACTGGCAGAAGTAAAGCTGTGAAGATGGGGCGTGATTTGTGCTCGGGTAGCTCAGTGGTAGAGCACTTTCCCGCGAAAGGCAAAGGTCCCGAGTTCGAGTCTCGGTCCGGCACACAGTTTTAATCTGCCAGTAAGTTTCATATCAGTTGCTGAATCGAAACTTCCTGGCAGATTAAAACTTCGTGCTGGACCAAGCCTGAACTCGGGACCTTTGCCTTTCGCGGGCAAGTTCTCTACCAACTGAGCTCCGTTGCAGAGTGAAAATCTCATTCAAGTAGCTGACTCCTTTGAAAAATTCTATGTCACCCTGCACCATTGGTCAGAGACTAAAAGCAGCTGGATGGGAGAAGTACCATCCCACACACAGGCAGCTGTTAACGCTACCTTTGGAGCAGTGTGATGACTGGAAAGAATATACTGCTGATGAATGGCATTACACTGTGTTCAGTGGACAATCGCAGTTCTGGACTACTCAGGACGACTGTCGTCGGCAAATGTGGCAGTGAACTGGGGCGAGGTCCATCCTTCCGACATTTTGGCAAGGCACACGGGTGCTCAGTACGCCAACACATTCTGCATTCTTGTGTCACCTCTCGTGCGACAGGGTGCGCTGCCATTTTTCAACAGCACAATGCTCTTTCACATGTGACAAATGTCTGTGAGCTATCTGTGTAACTTCGAGGTCATCCCATGACCAGCAAAGCCCTCAGGTCTGTCCCTGGTAGAACACACATGGGGGCAGCTTGCACAGCAAACCCACTCCAGTGCCAGTACACAGTATATCAAGGGCCAGTTACAGCAGTTGAGGAGCATCTGCCTCTGGAAAGGATGCAACAGCTTTCTGAAACCCTACCCGACCGAATCAGTGCACGCATCCATGCCAGGGGGGGGTGCAATGTCATACTTCTTTGTAAATCTCACTCAATTTTGTAGTCACTGGAATAACATCTCATAAACTTTCAAACTGTCAAGTTTAATTTTGTTTCTTCCTTCCTTTCTGTGTGCCACACTTTTTTGTCAGGCAGTGTTTTTCCAAGTGAGAGTCATCGGTGGGAAACAGCCTGGGATCAGGAAAGGTATAGGTGCAAGAGGAGCAACAGCTGCATTATATTTTTTGTGTGCAGACTGCTACGATAAGGATTAAAATGCAGGCCTTTGGTTTAGTGATAATGAAAAAGCCTTTTACAGTGTACATCATCATAAATTTACTGAAAATCTCAAAAGGGTTGATATAGATGAGAAAGACTTCAACTGCATACAGAATTTATATTTAAATCAGACAGCTAAGGTTACATGTGATGTTGAGGTCAGCGACTTATTAATATCTGCAGAGAAGTCAATTATTCTTGGTGATATAGAAAAAAATGGATAAGGATTTATCGAGACTTCTTCAATAAAATTAACTATGCTGATGATACAGTATTAATTGGTTATAATTCATGTATCTCCAAGAATTCCTCAACAGAGTAGGAGATTACAGCAGTAGTTTAGGTCTGAATACAAACACCAAAAAGACACATTTTATAAATGTCACATGACAGCCTTTACAAATGGAAATCTTTGACTCTGTGGCTCTTTAATAGAAAGTTTAAGAACCTTGGAACATGGCTCAAAGATGATTGGAAATCAGGAGATAAAATTTTATATGGAAAACTCTTGTAATGCTTTCACAAAATTCAAGAAAATTCTCACAAATACAGACCTAGATATTAACCTTACAGTTTGATTTGTGAGATGCTACATCTGGTACATACTTCTATACGCTTCAGCAGAATGGACACTTATAAGCCAACAACAAAGAAAATTAAGGACTTTGAAATGTAGATTTGCTGTAGAATGCTTAAAATACTGTGGACAGCAAGAATAACTAACACCAAAGTATTGTGACGAATCACACACTGCGAGAAATGTGAACACTATTTAAAAGAAGACATCCTGTATACCTAGGACACAGCTTATAGAACACCAAATATATTCTTCTACAGTTGGAAAATTGGGGTGCAAGAAGAAAAGGGCGAAGAAGAATGTTGTTTGATAACTAAGTGGTGAACAAGTTTACCAAGAGAAGATAAACTAGTAAATACAGCAGTTCAGAGACAGGATGCATTGTGTGGTTGACGTCATTGATAGATAGGCACGAGAAGGAGATGATGTGATGTTGACAAAAAGCACTGGATGGAACAACAATGACAAGACTCCAAATGATGATGGACATATGGTTAATGATGAAAAAATTATATTCTAGTGCTGTGTACTGTTTCCTCTCTGGTTAGACAGGCGTAATGACTGTATTTTTATGATGAATTATTAGGCGAACTATCCAAACTTCGTAGATAAATATATGGTTTACAGAGTAGTGACAATGCACTGCTGCGAATGACGTATTAACTCTCGCATACAAATGCGGAGAAACACAGTTGCGTGCGCAACTCCGTTTTTGCCGCATTTTCTCGATAACTTACAGGTATTTATATCATATGCTGGCATCACAATACATCGAAATCCAAACTTTGCTATTCAAATTCTAAACTGTGATGCTGGGAAATATTAGGAACTCTTTTATTTAAATGTTTATTTAATAGAAACAAATAATTAAAACACACGCAAAAATCGTTTAACTTTACTTCCAGTATACCAACAGTATCAGGTCTTCTACTAATAGTTCCAATATATAGGTACGAGTGTGAGAGAGAGACAAAAAGACCTCGTTTATTGGCACTTTTTTCGCTTTACTTGCCTCTTTATTTACGTCAAGTTTAAAGTATGATGCGTAATCATCTGCTAAGTCGGTTATCATCTTTGCTCTAACAGAACAAAACTTTATGCTACTGACAGACACCTGTTCAACAACAACAACATAAACACGTCGCGTGACGCAATCGGCGACCATAGAGTGTAGTAGTACGGTCAAGATCAGTCGTCACAGATGTACGCTTCGTACACAGCACGTACACCATGGAGGTAAAAATAAGAGGAGTTGTCATGACGTCACAAACTTGAAGCCGATCCAAGAGAAGGTCCGCCATGTTAGCTACCCCAAAACATTCGCTTCTGGTAGTTTGATTCCGTGTAGTCGTGAAGTGTTTTGATAAAAAATGCCGGCTTGCGTCGCTCACGGGTGTACTAATCGTTCTGATTGTAGTCTAAAGTTTAAACAAATCACATTTCATTCGTAAGTGGACTTATTTAAGTGCTATTTTCTTATATATACTTGAAATTCTGATGCACTGTAAAGTTTTACAGTATGGTTTTATTTCTGTGATTTAACTTTAGCTTTCCTATCAATCCAAGGCGAAGAGCTGTCTGGAAGTGAGCATTACACTTGGTTTTCACTGTGTGGTTATTCTGAAGTAACTGAAAAGTCCTGGCAAGAAATATCCTGGAAATGAGGACTAATGTTTTAAAATGCAATAATTTAATGTAAAACTAATGTAACTACATGTAGTGAATTAAATCTTCAGTAAAATGTGTGGAACACCTGTTACAGTGGTTAAAATATAAGTACTTAAATGGTTACATATTTGTTAAAGCAAAGTTCCCTATCGAAGTCCAGGCTTAGATCATTACATTAATCACTGTGTTGTCGTGGTACCCTGTAAATTTCTGTTCTTTGCCACACTGAATGTCATTTGGCAGGTACAATTTAAAAAGAAAGCAGATGTGGAAATTGCAATGGGCCTGACAATCTTAAATTCAGTTCTGTTCCTTCGTAATTTAACGTATTTTTCACTTTGTTGACATGACAGCTGGCTTGTTTATATCATCCCTGCATACATCTATGGGACACCAAAGGAAATAAGGTAAGTTTCTTGCAAACGTGAACATTTAAAATTTGCATTTGACTTGAAAATGCAACGAATACAAATCGGTGCCTCTAAACTATCAATCATTGTTTTTGGAGTTCTGGCTTTATCAATTATCGACACAAACACAATGAAAGTGAATAGAAATGGATTACAAAAGCACGGTTTTCATAGCACATACGTCTCTTCTCGGTTATTCTAAGTGTATAAACAAAAAGGAATTACAGTACTGAGGCAAGAAGCGTAACATTTTTACGTATTACTGTATCAAATACGCATTTAAGACCAGAAAAACGTTTGAAGTTGCGTCCCTTATGCTGTGTTGTTCACTAAAACCGAGTAACATTTACTATATAAAACAAATATCACGTGCACACGACATAAATAACGAACAAGAAGCAATTGTAAACACTCGTCTGCTAATGTTTTGGGGGATCCAAGATGGCGGCAGGCCTCGCCCACTGGCTTCAAAACAACGTACAGCGCAAGTCTGTAGCGCCATCTCCCCTTATTCTACCTCCATGACGTACACAGCCAGTCTGTCGAGAAGCGTCTGTCGACCGAAGAAGTAACAATATTAACTCTGGAAATGACCCTAGAATATGCATTTGACTTGGTTCCGTGCTGGAGGTAGAGCTCTGGTGTCTGCTGATTCATATCCTGTCCCATACTGTAGTTAGCCAAAAGTTGCCGTCTGCCTGAGAGAAAACTGTTTATTGAAACTCAATGAAATTGGAATGCCTTCCTTAAGAAAATTAGCGAATACAGGAAAATCCAATAGAAAGTCTATATCTCAGTTATTCACCGAAAGTTTGGACACAAAAAGATCTAGTTTATCCTTCGCAAGTACTCCAGCAACTTGACAAGCTTCCTTAGATTCTGTCCAGGAACTGGCAAAAGCAAGGTCTATGAGATGAATTATGAGTTTCAGAGTCCATTTTCTTGTTTTTATAAATGTTCTGCAGGCCTCCATCATCTGAACACAAATGTTAATTCCTCCCATGCTCATATTACAATTTGTAACACGTTATGTACAAGGAATACTGACAAACACTTTTTCCTTTTTGATCCACTGTTCTAGATTTGTAACTGAATTGCATACAAAATAGTTTGACGCTAATGCCATTGCTTTTTGTCTTGCCATTGAATGACGACAGCATTGTTGTCATCCCGGCAGAATTCTTCCATGTCACCTCTTTTCAATTTTTTCATCTCTGTCAGGTGCAATCTCTAATTTTATTACACACGGTTGTTCCTGTTCCATACAATTCTTTTTCTCGCAGAACTTCCAGCAGCGGAATGGTTATAAAATATCTGTCAAAGAACAGATAAGAATCTCTCTCTAATGTCTGAATCAGTGGAAGCACAATATTAAGCCCTAGGCCATAGCTGCTTTCACGCAGAGGCGTTGATTTTCCCTGGTAAATATCAAAATCTAGGACTAACCTCTTGCTCTTTCCTAACCTCTTGGGCGTGGTTTGTTCGGTATATATTGCTTCAAGGAACAACGACCAGTAAAAGGTATCATCTGTCCATCGATAGAGTAATGGCCTCCACTGGGGTGAGGCAATTTGACACAGGCATTCCTCATGAACCCAATTGCAGGTTGAACTTTCCCTTCCGGAAAACGATTCGTATCAACAACATGCAACGACTTTCATACAGAAAAGAAATGACCCTTGTGATATTGTCTGCCATTAATAGAAGGTGAAATCCACAATGCCAATACATGCTCATAGGTGGGGTATTTGGTATAGCCCATTAGAATGAGTGCTCCAAAAACTTTTTCTTACTTTCAGCATGGTAACTCCCAAAATGTGGCCTGTTTGAGATAAATGATACATGTTTGTGTATGTGGATGCAAGCTCAAAAAATTCGCCGGGAAGGTGTGTGTGAAAGCACTTCATAGAAGCCATTGGTGATTCATGGAAAATGTCAGATATCGGAGGGCCTTGCGAAGAAGAAGGACGTTTCCTCCATAAACGTTTTCTCGCTGTCACTAGATTCAGTTGTTGTGCGCACTGTGGTACCTGTTCATTTTGGATTTGCTCTTGTGTTTCATTTAAATTTGCTACCTGCTGGTTCTAAACTAGGGGCTGCTCCTTGGAGTCATCAGATGAAGTTCTACTTTCAGCAATTTTCTTCTTAAGTGATGGCATGCAAGATTCATCAACAATGTCATCACCACTACTAAAGCCCTCCACATCTGATTGACCAGAAGGTATTCAGTCTCTGCACCTGTCAGTGTATCTAGAAAGATGGACACCCATTAACCTCAACAACTGAAATTGGTAAAAAAAGGAGTAAAAGCCTAACCCACACAGGTGTGTTACTTTAATTATCGAAGCATCTAATGTAGAAATAGTGTTGAACAAACAATTTTTATGAACTACATTTGATTCATTCATCATTCAACTATATTTCTAAATTTTTATGCACTCTGAAAACAAGTAGAATATAACGAAATTGACAATATGTCTGTGACGTCAGCTCAAGGCAGCCATTGTCAGAGTACTGGCACTATTGTTTGGTCCAGGTTGTAACAATCGCACTTTAAACATGTTGTGGTAATCTGGCAAAGAAAGTACCCACACAATTGTGCGTGTATGGTCTGAAATGGTTACGGATTATTTACTTATTTATTTATGATATATGGCTGATCCACATGCAACAATCTGTCTGCATTCGGCACATTTACTTATATAGATTATAGCGCATGGATCGAAAATTTGCCCAGACATCAGACATGCACAAACCTGGAAGTTGGAGTTTCAGATCTGAGCAAAACTAAGAGTAATTGAAATATAGAGGAGCCACAAATGTTTGTGGAAAGTTAACAGCAAGGGATACAGTGATCAGCATAAAGGGAAAGGTAATTATATTTCTGAACACCTACGTCTGCACTCCACAAGTCAGCTGACACTGTTTGATGGAGGATACTTATGGTACCACTGATTGCCCCTTCCCTGTTCAATTCACAAGTGGCGCGTGGGAAGAATGATCAGTAAGTCTCTGTGTTAGCTCTGATTTCTCGAATTTTCTCATTGTAGTCGTTAAACGTGAGGAAGTAACATGTTGTCTGAATCTTACCTGGATGCACTCGGCTGGGACTTCAGTAGTAAGCCTCTTCTTGATGCACTACGCTTCTCTTGTAGCATCTGCCACTAGATTTTGTTCAGCATCTCCATAACGCTCTCGTGCCGACTAAACGGTCTCAACATAACACACCGCTCATCGTTGGTTCTCGTCTATCTCTTCTCTCAGCCCTACTGGATAAGAGTCTCAGACTGATGAACAATACTCAAGAATCGGTCGAACAAGTACCTTGTAAACCATTTTCTTCGTGGATGAGTTCCATTTCCTTAAGATTCTTTCTATGATTCTCAGACTAGCATCTGCTTTTCCTGCCTTTTGCTTTATGTGGTCATTACACTTAAGGTCACTTTGGATAGTTATCTCTAACTATTGTACAGTACCAGATGATCAAAATGTCAGTATAAATTTGAAAACTGAATAAATCACGGAATAATGTAGATAGAGAGGTACAAATTGACATACATGCATGGAATAACATGGGGTTTTATTAGAACCAAAAAAGTTCAAAAAATGTCCCACAGATGGTGCTTCATCTGATCAGAATAGCAATAATTATCATAACAAAGTAAGACAAAGCAAAGATGATGTTCTTTACAGGAAATGCTCAATATGTCCACCATCATTCCTCAACAATAGCTGTAGTCGAGGAATAATGTTGTGAACAGCACTGTAAAGCATGTCCAGAGTTATGGTGAGGCATTGGCGTCGGATGCTGTCTTTCAGCATCCCTAGAGATGTCTGTCGATCACGATACATTTGCGACTTCAGGTAACCCCAAAACCAATAATTGCACGGACTGAGGTCTGGGGACCTGGGAGGCCAAGCATGACGAAAGTGGCCTCTGAGCACATGATCATCACCAAACGACGCGCGCAAGAGATCTTTCACGCGTCTCGCAATATGGGGTCGAGCGCCATCCTGCATAAACATCGTACGTTCTAGCAGGTGTTTATCAGCCAGGCTGGGGATGATGTGATTCTGTAACATATCGGCGTACCTATCACCTGTCACAGTAGCAGTTACAAAACCAGAATCACGCATTTCCTCGAAGAAAAAAGGCCCGATAACGGTAGATGTGGTAAATCCAACCCATACCGTGACTTTCTCGTCGTGCAATGGAGTTTCCACGACAGTTCTAGGATTTTGGGTAGCCCAAATTCTGCAGTAGTAGGCGTTCACAGACCCTCGGAGCGTGAAATGAGCTTCGTCAGTCCACAACACGTTACACAATCAATCATCATCTTCCGCCAACTTTTGAAACGCCCACACCGCAAATGCCCTCCACTTCACTAAATCGCCAGGTAACAGTTCATGATGCCAATGAATTTTGTATGCATAGCATCGGAGGGGACGCCTAAGTGCCAACCAAACAGTAGTGTATGGAATGCCAGTGCGACATGCGACTGCACGAGCGCTGACTTCCCCGTGCATATACGAACCCGCTACAGTCTCCATTTCTTCCTGAACTGTCTCAGCAGCATTACGCCCTGTACTCGGTCGGCCACTACGGGGTCTATCGTCTAAACAACCCGTGGCTTCGAACTTGGAAATCATTCTCGCCACAGCTGCATTTGTCAACGGACCTTTACCCGTTCGAATCCCGTTCCTATGGCCATAGGATCGTAACGCTGAACTAGCACATTCCCCATTCTGATAATACAGCTTCACTAAAAGCGCCTTTTCGGGTAACGCCAACATACTGCGACTGCTGATGCATCTGATTCTCTCTCTCGTTACAGCTCCTTTTATACATGATTGTCATGCGCAGTCACTGACGTTTTGCTGTCCAGCGCCACCTGTCGGACATTTTGTGAACTTTGTTTTTTTTTCTGTTCTAATAAAACCCCATGTTATTCCAAGCATGTGTGTCAATTTTTACCTCTCTATCTACATTATTCCGTGGTTTATTAAGTTTTCAAATTTATACTGACTTTTTGATCACCCGGTACATACTGTTTCCAGCAATTTTTCATTAATAGTGCAGTTGTACAGTAGTGGACTTCTTTTCCTATTTATGTGCAATATGTTAAATTCATGTTCAGGATAAGTTGCCAGAGCCTGCATGATCCATCTATCCTGTGTATGTCATTCTACAAATCTATACTGTTTTTTGGCGTTGCTACTTTGTTATAGATAACTACAATATCTGTCAACAGTCTTAAAGAGCTGCCAACGCTTCCTACTGGACCTTTTAGCTAAGCTGTTTACAGTAATAGCCCTGTCACACTTCCTTGTGGTACTCTGGGAATTACATTCACATCACTCTCGTTTTGTTCCGTTAAGAGCGATGTGTTGCGTTATATCTGCACGGAAATCTTGTATCCAATCATAAATCTAGTCCATTACTGAGAAAGTTCGTATTTTTAGGATTCCATACATCAGTCAGTAAACGTGGAACCCTTATACGATTGGTTTGCTGTCTGTCTGTCTGTCTGTCTGTCCATACAACTGCTCAGAACCCTTTTTCTCAGAAGCAGGCATGCATTTCAAGTTCATAGTTGCATAACATATTAAAGTTTATGACCCCTTAACGGTGCAAAACATTTAAATTTCTGAGTCAACGCAGTCAAATGATATGGTCAATTAGGTAACGTATTTTGATACTCGAAAATTCACTCATTAACGCCTATAGGTTACGTCTCTTTGAACTGGAATCATGAAATTTGTTAATAAGCAAGGTCTCACACTACAAGTAATAGAAAAAATTCTAAAATTGTTAATTTGTAACTATATCAAGAACTTGCATTTCTCATCTGCCAAAAACATAATAGAAAAATATTACTGCATGCAAATATAAAATGTAAGTTGTGGTCATGTTTTAGTGAGTATACAGAAATGTTTTATCAAATCTTCTCTCTATACATATATGAACTGAATTCCTCTGCTCGCTTCTTTTTGTGTGTGCATGCTAGTTGCAGGAACTACTGCAGAGATTTTGACACGGTCTGAGAATTCCCAGAACCGATATCTTGCCAGTATAGATATCGATAACAGGCAAAAATCGGCTAGATTCTAGATTCCCAGCATAAATGAACTATATACATATATACATAATTAAATTTCTGCAAAAGCCTCAGTGCAGGAGTTGTACTCACACTTGGACAGTCTTTTTTCACTAAACGACATGCCTTCCTTGAATTCAAGGATCATGGAAGTTGATATATATGGCACTCTGGCTTTCATGGACAAAAATATGAGCTTTATTTCACGATATCTCTGTTTGCAGAATTAATGTTGATTTTTGCAGAGAAGATTTTCATTTCCCAAAAACGTCGTAAGATTTGAGCATTAAACACATTACATAATTCTACAACAGACTGAACTCAGGTTATAGGCTTATAATTATGCACATCTGTTCCATGACACTTCTTGAAAATGGCATTTTGTGTGGACTCTACGTCCTTCATTGCTCCAGCAACGCATGATAAACTGCTGCTAGAATGTGTAACAACATCAGCTGGTACGATATAGTGATTGGTGCCATGATTGGTGACGCCTCTCTCTTCTCCACTTAAAAGATCTAATTATGTACTTTCCTTTGCTGGTAACTTGGGATGTGGATAATCTAAAGCTTCGACTGATAACAGTTAATGGTGCATCACACACTGTAAGATTTATTATTGAAGTTATTGCTCATTTCATAACCAGTTTAATTATACTCAGGTTACCAATACCCTGTATGCCACAAACGATATTAGTCACTTCACATTGAAACTTAAGCCCACCTGAACATGGCACAGGTAATTACCTCGAACACATTAGAAAGTGCAGTGATCAAATGACTATGATGGATTTGAGCCATCTCCCCCTATGGATTGCTTAAACAAAGTGACAATCACTATGTCAGAAAGCACAGTCAGTGCGTAAAGGTTACTCTAAAATTCTGGAAATGGTTAACCGCTGTAGCTGCATTTATATGAGACAATTCTGCAGTGTGCAATAAGTTTAGCAAAAAGTTACAAAGTATAGGAAATATTGTGATTTGGGAGGTATAAGATCTTCACACATCCCCAGGCCTCAAAAAATAAATTTTGCCTGCAATTTTGTGATAACATAAAGCTTCAGTGTGAAATTAATCAGAAAAGAAGGAGGCCATTAGACAGAGAAGAATCCATAGCTAAATATTACATGACACTAAATTAACAGACACTTGGATTATGTATGCCTAACAAATGTCACTAGATGAAAGCATAACTTCAAAAAATAAGTACACATGGAATAAGTAAAAATCTTCAAAATGTTGTGTTCAAAGACAGGTAAGTGGAAAAACGGAAAAAATACAACAGTTTACAGAATTTGTCCATCATCTAGAGATAATGGATAGGAAGGGAACTATTAGTTAATAAGCAGATTTCAGTTCAAAAAGTAACAAAAGTGAGTACAAAATGCAGATGAAGTTAATTCATCGGCTACCAACTGCAAAACAGCATCTTTTATCCAATTTACTTTTAAATGTCTTTCACAGAAGAAATTAATAAAGTTTAAATCAACTGTTTTTAGTCTATATATAAACAGAATTTATGATGTCCAGGAATATGTATTTTAAGAGAAAATGATCCTCTGGTTAGCACTATCATTGTAGATAAACATTAACTAATAACAAAGTCACATATGAGAAATAAAAACATCATGTATAAAATGTGCATGTAAGATGTATTAGGTTTCAAAGATAATCACAGATCACAGATAGGTTAACAGTTACTCAGTTCAGAAAAGAAGAAAGAAAATTAGAAAGAGACAGATATAGATTTGTGGCACGCAGTTTACATAAACAAATATTTTTTGTATATAAATATGTCAAAAGTTTGGTATATTAAAAAATAAACACATTTAATGTTGCACTGTTTCATTTGAATCACTCACTGCACTTGTAGATATACTGCTTTGTAAAGAACCTGGCCAGCACATAATTTATCAAATGTAATTAAACACTCACATTGTCACTCTACCTCACGTGCATCTGTTGATAAACAAACCACTTCTGTGTTACTCACAGTGGGCCAGCTAGTGCACAGCATGGTCTCTTCAGCATAGATTGGAAGCACTGTTTAACAAAAGATATGCCAACTCCTAGGATCACAAGAAGTGACATAAGACTCCTCCCATGAGCCATGTCCATTCATAGGTAATGATGTGGCGTTGTGTACCAGCATCGCTTGAACAGAAAGAAAAGAGGATACAATTACTCCAAAAACAAAACTCGCACTATTCACATCATCAAATGTGTAATTAATCTCCCACAATTAACGTGAAACAGTACCAGTGTGTGACTTTGTATACAACATGATTCAGTGTATTACACTTTGTCTTCATAAGAAAATTTATTTGTGCACAAAATCTGTTTCTATAATAACTCATTGGTAAAGATGTGCTGTTCACTAACCTAATCACAGGAAGTATGCTCAACCAGTTTCTTATGCTAAAGCTATGGGAAAGATACTCAGCTAGTCTCTCATATCCTAATACAGGTACAATATGAAAACTTAATTCCTATTTCACTATTCACCTTTATTCTCCTCTATACACCAATGATACATCTTAATGTTCTTCACATGATGGAATCCAGTTCGACAGAATTTAGATACACTATCTTTCAGATTCTAAATCGTCCCATGTGGTATTGCAGAGATGTATTGGTTTCATCCTTTGTCGTTGAAACTTTGAAGTACAGTTGTATCAGCATACAATTCTGACTTTACATACAATGGGTTTCAATAACTGGCATGTCTTAGTTTTCTAGCTAGTGCCCTCTTCTCCATTTGCTGTCTTTCTTTGGCAATCAACGCAGCTAGTGACAGAAAACCAGTGACCTCATGGAATATATCGCCAGGTAAAAGTGTACAGTGTTTCAGACCAGCACTATCCTGAGATAAACTGTTCATCACATCTTCAAAATAAATGTACTAATCCAGTTCTTGAGCAAGTAGTAAAGGAAACAAAAGAAAAATTCAGAGTAGGTATTAAAATCCATGGAGAAGAAATAAAAACTTTGAGGTTCGCCAATGACATTGTAATTCTGTCAGAGACAGCAAAGGACTTGGAAGAGCAGTTGAACGGAATGGACAGTGTCTTGAAAGGAGGGTGTAAGATGAACATCAACAAAAGCAAAACGATGATAATGGAATGTAGTCGAATTAATTCGAGTGATGCTGATGGAATTAGATTAGGAAACGAGACACTTGAAGTAATAAAAGAGTTTTGCTACTTGGGGAGCAAAATAACTGATGATGGCCAAAGTAGAGGGGGTATAAAATGTAGACTGGCAATGGCAAGGAAAGCGTTTCTGAAGAAGAGAAATTTGTTAACATCGAGTGTAAATTTAAGTGTCAGGAAGTCGTTTCTAAAAGTATTTGAATGGAGTGTAGCCATGTATGGGGTGAAACGTGGACGATAAATAGTTTAGACAAGAAGAGAATAGAAGGTTTCGAAATGTGGTGCTACAGAAGAATGCTGAAGATTAGATGGGTAGATCACATAACTAATGAGGATGTATTGAATAGAAGTCGGGGGAAGAGGAGTTTGTCGCACAACTTGACTAGAAGAAGGGATCGGTTGGTAGGACATGTTATGAGGCATCAAGGGATCATTAATTTTGTATTGTAGGACAGCGTGGAGGGTAAAAATCGTAGAGGGAAACCAAGAGATGAATACACTAAGCAGTTTCAGAAGGATGTAGGTTGCAGTAGGTACTGGGAGATGAAAAAGCTTGCACAGGATAGAGTAGCATGGAGAGCTGCATCAAACCAGTCTCAGGACTGAAGACCACAACAAAAACAATCCAGTTGTTTTATTTCTTTCCACAGCATGCTCGAAATAGTCTTCCTAACCCTCACATGACACACCTAGCAGTATTAGATGGTGTATGTGGAAGTAGTATTGTGATTAATCTTCTGCTCTTCAATGAAAGAGTTCCACGTTTTAGAACTAAATTGCAGTCCATTATCTGACAAAGTAGTCCAAAGCTGACTGGTATTCAGAAAATAAACTTGCTTTAGTTTTTTAACTTGACTTTACTCCGTGGAAAGAAGTGAACAAATTTTGAAAACTGTTCCACTACAGTTAAGATCTGTAATAAATTTCTATGAGATTTAGGGAGTGGTCCAAAGAGGTCCTAAGTGACGATTTCATCTGTTGCTTGTTGGAAAATGTTATGTGTTAATCTTTTATGTTGCATTATAGACACCTTAGTATGCTGATATGAATGAAATTCTTTTATAATTCTTCGTACTCACTGAGACATGGTATCACAGATCACCGATTCTTGAAGTTGTTGTAAGCATTTTATTTGGACCAAAGGTGTGAAACTGGCATGCATACATTTATTTGGATCATCAAATTTATGTTTTGGTACGTCAGTTCTCCATTATCCTGATCTTAAGTCCACTCTTTAGTATAAGATGACATAATGATTTAGACAATATCGCCAAATTTTAATATCTGCGTCATGCTGATAAAATGTTTTGATCATTTTTAAAATTTTATCTGCTTCCTGCTTTGTTTTGATGTTATGGACGAACTTAAGAATTTTAGCCTCTCTGTCCACACCTCTATCAAAATTAATCTTAATTTCTCTGACACGTAGAGTCTTGGTGCAAATACCTTTTAAAATTTGAAGGAGATATCATAAATCGTTGGGTACGACGTTTGTTTCGCCAGGAATGTACTGGATTTCCAAACAATTTCTCTAATACAAGTGCCAATATATCAAGTCACTTATGCATCAATTTACACGGAAATAGGAAGGATAATGCTTGACAGTCTGTCAATACAGTGGTGTGTTGTCTGAGCAGAAAATAACAGAAAAATTTAAAACCCCAAATAATCGTGAGTGCTTCGCTGTCACACTGTATTTCTTTTCCAATGCTGAGAAAACTCGACTTACGAGGACTATCGTGCAATTTTGTTACTGAGCATTTTCAGTGACTATTTGATACAAATGGACTGCAAGCCGAAATTCACTAGCATCTATCCCGAGATAAAATGATTTATCAAGACCTGGTGATTGCAGTAGTAGAATTTTTAAGAGCTGCTTCTTGATCTCATCAAAATCTTCCTGTTGGTCAGTACACAGTGTCCTTAATTAATTAATTGAAGCAAGTGTTGAAAGCAATGTCCTTTAACAAAACATGGTAGCATCCACAAAGACTGAGATATGATTGAAGCTGCTTTTTTACGGGTTGGTACTGGAAAATTTTGAAATACTCCTAATTTTTTCGTATGCGGTACAGTTCCTACTGAAAAGACGACATGACCTAAAAATTGCATCTTCTTCCTCACAGATTCTGATTTTTATCCATTAGACACAACAAAATATTGTCATGTAAAGTTACATTCTGCAAACGTTTCTCTGGAAGAGTCTCATCCAAAGGTCGAACAGCTGATGCTGATGAAATATTTAAACTGGGCGGCATCCACTTGAAATGATAGCAACATCCATTATATAAGAACGATGTAAACTTTTGGCTTCTCTTCTCCAGCTCCAGCTGCCGATAACTACTTGTCATATCCAAATTACTAAGAGAACAAGTGTCATCAAATATCCTCAAAAGCTCTTCTGGGTTTTCTGGATATTCTTGCTTAATTAGAAGAACAAGACTGATAGCTCAGGCTTCCAAAACATGTCTGACTGATCCATCCTTTTTAATTACTGTATGTATACGATCTCTCAATAATGTCATTTTCTATCATGTTTTTTATTTGTTTTGCTACAGTTTCTCTTCTAGTTAGTGGTACTGGATACAATTTCATCCTGAGCAGTTCATGAAGTTACACTTTAATTTGATAATGACATTCTTTAATCAATTCAAGTATACCTGAAAATACCTCTGTGTGCATATGCGAGAGTTTTCACAATTCATCGCTATAGAATGTGAGAAAATTACTCACACTGTCGATCTATTCCTGTATTTCTGACACGATTTCCTGATTTGCCTCTTCTCTCACTGTGCACACATTATTCTTCATGCAAGCTGGTGTTTCTACCCCATCATCTATCTTCTTCTTAAACTTCTAAATCAGCATAAATTTCTTCTTCTTCTCTGATGAGTCTGACGAAATTAACCCCCTGTTCTTCAGTATCATCACAAATACTTTAATAACCTATTACAAAACCAATGCTATATTTTCTTTTGGTCTACAAATAATTACCAAAGATTCTGCCACTCAAAGTATCTTTCTAAAATCTGCAGCTTGTGAGCACTTTCCCAGTAATAGCATGACTTTCATGACTACTTTCTTTGACGTTCATACTATTTACAGGATGTACAGGCATCTCTTCTGTTTAACAAAGTTGTTGATATAAGTTCCTGGATATAACAGTAGCATCAGTTCCAGTATCTATGACTGCTGCAATTTTACGACTATTTACACTAAATTGAAACACTGGCATTAAGGCGTCTTCGCTTCTTTCCTCAATAGTTCGGCTTTAATGCCTATAGTATCGCATCTAATCATTTTAAATCTCGGAGATCATCGATTAAAGTGATCAAAAGTTGCGAAGCATGTCTCATCTGAAATTAAATTTAGCTTAAAGGCGTCTGCTCCTTTTGTTGGTGTCTATCATCTGTGGTTTCCAGTGGCGAGCAATCTTGAAAATTTTTGTCTTGGTTCTGTCTTTCAGAATCTTTTTCCCTCCTCTCAGCATTTCTAAAGCGATCATAATTACGTGTACAATTCCCCAAGTAGTCACCTATTCAAGCGTTGTTGTAATGTGGTCGATTATCATTTTGCAAACTTCACAACGAGTGCCCAAAATTGTACTGCTACTTTGCTTTGAGTCACTGAAAATGTTGATTACGACTTGTTGAGCCTTGTTCAGATTCGACTGCTGTTTCTTCATTGTCAATGTCTTCTAAACAGTCAACAACTCATAATAGTTCATTGAAATCATTGAATGTTCACGAAGCTATCATTTTATTTTCCACAGCAAATGCTTTACCAAAATTATAGTCAGATCGTCATTGCTGATAGGATCACCCAGATAACTATTCTGCTTCCAGAATGAGATTTTCACTCTGCAGCGGAGTGTGCGCTGATATGAAACTTCCTGGCAGATTAAAACTGTGTGCCCGACCGAGACTCGAAGTCGGGACCTTTGCCTTTCGCGGGCAAGTGCTCTACCATCTGAGCTACCGAAGCATGACTCATGCCCGGTCCTCACAGCTGTGAGCTCAGATGGTAGAGCACTGGCCCGCGAAAGGCAAAGGTCCCGAGTTTGAGTCTCGGTCGGGCACACAGTTTTTATTCTGCTTCCAATATTTTTGAAGGAGTTATGAATGACACTTCGATGCAATTATAATTGTGCACCGAAATTAATTTCTCTTTGATACTTCATTGTTTCCCAAGTGAGCAGGAATACATTTTCGAACTCTGCAAATGTGGGGCAGTAACTAGATGCATGGTTTACTCACGTTCTAGCACCTGCACTCACGTGTCGTGTAGAAATACCGATTTTTCAGACTCATTCTGAATGCACACAAATGCAACTCTAAATTGTTTAGTGACACTAGATGTAATTGTTTCTATTGGTCAAATTCCATAAACTGATTTTGATCGAGCACGTTATCAACAATAATATTTGTACAAGAATCTGAACTATGATTTTCTTGATTAGCACTTCTATTGCTTTTCAGATTAAGTTCATATCAACTAGTGGACTGTAAATCTTTAGATCCTTCATTTTTTCCCAATTTCTGAATTTTCGACTCTAAATTTGAGTATTTTTGTTGCACATCTGATACTGCTTTAATGGCGGAATTTTTAGTTGGTTTGCATGTGTCTTTAACATGACCAACCTCGTCATTAGTTACAGCACTATCCAGCAGAATTTGTTTCACAGTTTCCTGTTGCGAGTTTAAAAGGGTCTGTATTTCGGTTACATCCACTTCTATTTACTGATGGAGTGTCTTAGCCTCATAGATGAATTAAAATTTTTGCATGTCAAGTCAAGTGATGTGCTACAATTCTTCATAAACTTATTGAACTGATCCTACATCTCATTACAAATATCTATTACTTTTTGATCCAACATTTCGTTCAAATATACTCTCAAATTTTGAATATCTGCCTTCAGCTTGTGCCTCAACCATTGATTATTATCTGTCCTCAGCTTTTTATTATCTGTCTTCAACTCTTACTTAGTATCATCTATTGTTTTATCCAGTTCTTGTAAACACTGCAATAGCACATCCTCCCTTCTTGCATTACTAACAGATTGTTCTTTATTCATGCATCCCACACCTCAATGGGTATGTTCACATTTGAGTTGTCATTTTCAGCAGTCTCTACAATTTGAATGTTAATTAATCCCAGTTCAGTAATAACATCCATGGACAAACTATCCTTATCAACACTGCCCTCTTAACTGATTATATCCTGATTCCCACTTTGATTAACTATTATTGTTCAAATATGTACACCACTCACACAATTTATAGCTGATATGATAGTTCACTGCCTGTATCTTTTTTCCTGTCCTATGTTGCTTTAAAAATAGAGGAACCACTGGATGTGTCAAATTCACTCACCATACATTGCTGTTCATGGTGGGACTCAAGATCTGAAGATTGCTGCAGGATGCGATGTCCTTGTCAATAGTCTTCATTTATATAAGTTGACTGATGTGTGATATTGTATTAAACAGTTACTGGCACCTCTCTCCTCTCCATCTCAAGGATGTTTGTTTTTATGAAGGCTGCTCTGAAATATTTTGGACGAAGTTTGGACTTTGAGCATTCCATATGAAGTGGGAATAATATGGGAAATTGAACTATTCAAGCACTGCACAATGAAGAATACATAAAACTTCACCCCATACAGATCCATGTTACAACAAGTGAGCACAAAATGGTCATGTTTCACTCTAGTTTCTTCACAGCTACACCTGACCTGCTACGTTTTTGAGATGAACATGGGACAGTAGTGCTGCCATCTCCTATTCTCAACTTAGTGGGCTTAATTTGTAACAGTGGAAAGTGCTCCTTCTTCCACGAAGATCTTGTACATTTAGGACATGTAATAAATGTACAAGCTATTCATCCCATTCATTTGCACTTGTCTGTGGTTTAAGATTTGCTGGGACCCCATAACATGAAGGCTGTCATGGGGAAACTAACATGTTATATGAAATTTGTTGCTAATGCTACACAAATTGCTGCTTCACTGAACTGGTTGTGCTGGGGAGGTGTTCTCTTTATATAGGTTCAATGTAGGGCGACAAGGTAAAGATATGCTATTGGTTGTTTGTTCGTTTTATAAGTTGAAATGTCTAGTAGTTGTGCGCAATTTTTTGATACTACAGCCTTTTACAACGGCCTGAAAATTACTAGTGCATACAGCCAGAAAGTGATAGAGAATGTACTGGTGGTAGTCTTCAGTCCACAGGTCCACTATTCAGCTCGCTGAAAGTGAGATAAACTGTTATATCTCTGTAAGAGTAAGGCAGAGGAGTCAGGAACCAGAATGACAAGCAAAAGTCTAGTGTCATTTAACTGAGCAAAAAATTCTGACTTAAGTTCACAGTAGAAGAATTAATGTGGAAAATCGTTAAAGCTTGTTCTATCGTTCCTAGCACTTTACACATTTCAGAGACGATTCCTACTCTTTGTTCCTAATTAAGTAGAGGTAATTGATCGCCATAAAACAGGACAATATCTCTGATGCACGGTTTTCTGTAATGTAGCCGGTGGCACAGGAAACAGAATATCGAAGACTTAACCCGTTGGCTTTCCATTTAAACTATTAAGCCAAGTAACTTCATTTTTAAACAGTTTAATAAGATATATGTGGTATTTCATTCGATCGAAAAAACAATTAAGCTAGTTTTCATTAACACCATCTGAGGCTTGTGCGGACATTGACAGAATCACAGCACATTCTATAGCGGAGCGTAACGGTTGCCGTTAGATTGACGAGGACTGAATAACTTCCTCAGTGCAGAAACATTAGTCTTTATGTATTCTCAGTGTGGATGGAGAAGGAACCACTCGCTTCAAAACAGCTTCCAGTGTCGGTAGTGGAGATGGACCAGCACGTTTTTTGACTAGGAAATTGTTTATATCGTTGTTAGTTGAAGACCTTGAACGACCCCAATTTCTCTCTGAGTAAATGTATACTTGATTTATATTGCAGAAAATTCTTAGCGCGATAACTTTTAAACTTTAACCTTCAGAATGTTCCAAATGTAGCCAAAGGAAGACAATGGCCTCTAAGCTGTCTCTTTCTATGTTGCTGTAGCTTTGTTAAGTTACTATATCACAATGAAAATTGGTACAGCATCATTATTACTTATCTCAAATATAGAGCTGTCATTTTTGCTTTGTATCTTATGTACTAAGGTATGTTAAACTAACCTGATTTTCTAGTTTTTGATGCAAAAATTGGGTTTTACTTAATACATCTAAAAGTAAACGATGTAGCTTCATAAAAACTTCTGCCATACGTTTTTATGATAAATTGAATCTCATTCCGGAGGCAGAACTTTCTAAATTGAATGTTAGAGACTTTTGCGATGTCAAAGAAAGTAGAATAACTCAAAAAGCGCAATAGATAGTGGTCTATTTGACATGAGAAATGACTGTCAGTATTCCGAATTATGCCAAGTGTTTGTACAATTTCACTGCATAATTTCGATGTTGTTCAACTTGAAAGGAATGTGGGATGCTTTTAAATAATCGGTTGTGTCCTACATCCTGGGTGATGGTTAATAACAGGAACCGGTATATGACTAATGGAACAAATACTCGTAACCAGGTGATGGTTAAAATGCGTTTTATATAAAAAAAAAAGCTGCAGAAACAGTGCGTTCCACTGAGTCAGGCACAGTTTCAACTGTAGGATAAAGGTTCCTGCAAAGTTTTTGGATGAAAACGACGTTGGGAGCACAGAAGTCTTGGGCCATCCGCTTTACGTCATTCAGTGTTCCTTTGGGCTGCACCAGCATCATTAGAATCAGCTGCAGTGCTGTTATGTCAATGAATGTGCCGCAGAATGTCCGCCCACAGACCTAGCACTCCGCTGGGGTCTGGAACAGCACCACCTCCGCCTCTCTGCCCGGCACGGTCGGCGCGCCGTGCGGCACTGTGCAGATCGAGGTCGATGGCCTCCAGACAGCTGGCGCGGCGCCCCTGGAGCTCCACCTGCTGTCATCCAAACCACAGCGTCTGCGTCCCAAGATGCTGGCGTGCACGCTCTGGTCGGTTTTTGGGCCGGTGGTCCAGGTCAGTCGCAAAGTGGGTACCGGGGTTTAGGGCGGGGACTGCCACAGACTGTCGCCGCAGTCCCTGTCTCTACACGATGACGATGCGGAGGTTTGGGGGTGGAATGTGGTGTCGTCCAAAGAGTGAGGTCCCACACACCAAAGACAGCAGCTGCTAGATGCACCCACGAATGAAAGATACGTATCAGCGGAGAGAAGTCCTCAAGTTGTTCCATACGCCACCGATGCATCTAACTTCAGTTACGTTAACAGTGCTGAACCCACTCGCCCACTCTGACAGCAGCGTCATCGAAGTTCAGACTCAGCAGTGAACTACTGTTGTTAGTCAGAATAGTGTACTGAAGTTCAGAGTTAAATGTAGCAAGTGATATTTGATTGCCATTTCTGTGTAGACAAATTACTCAGTACAAGACCTATAAACAGTTGCGATAACGGCAGTACTATAATTGATGTAAAGAACAGTTTATCACTGAGTGTTTTCTGAGACATTATTATGTATTATCGTCCCACATATGGACATGGATGTCTTCTGAAGACAAGTATAGGTTATTAAAGTATTTTACTCAAACTGATGTAATGATATTTAAATGTGGTAGAAACGTCTGGCCGCCTCCTGAAGTTAAAACAGTAGACCTGTCACCTAGGCTTGGAACGGCGCGTAAAAGTGTTTCTTAGAGTTTTTAATCAGATTCGATGGAAAAATTTTAGTTTCTAGGTTACTCAATGCTTCTCTTCTTACCCTCCTTCAACTTCGTTCAACTTTTGTTTGTCAGCTAGTTTTTAAGTCTTAAATCTGAGATGAACGTCTCTTTTCTCACATACCAACTTTCAAATACGGTTCTTAAAAATGGTGGGTTTTTCTGATCCCTTAAAACCTTGCTCTGAACAAATTTGACCAAGGCATATTGAACGATGCTTTGGAATTTTAACCATGCATGCTCCACGCTCCACATCTTCGTCGTCAGCATTGAATATATGATGTTAGCTACTCAGATAGTCCCTCCACCCCCCCCCTCCCTCCCCATCCCCATGAACCATGGATCTTGCAGTCTGTAGGGTGCCTTGCATGCTTCAGCGGTACAGATAGCTGTACCAGAAGTGCAACCACAACGGAAGGGTATCTGCTGTGAGGCCAGATAAAGGTGTTGCTCCTGAAGAGGGTCAACAGTCTGTATGATTGACTGATCTGGCCTTCTAACATCAACCAAAACGACCTCACTGTGCTGGTACTGCGAACAGCTGAAAGCTGTAAGGAGGCCTAACTCTTCCCGAGGGCAAACAGCTCTACTGTATGGCTAAATGATGGTGGCGTCTTCTTGGGTAAAATATTCTGGAGGTAAAATAGTCTCTCATTCTAATTTCTGGGTGGAGACTACTCATCAGGACGTCGTCATTAAGAGAAACAAAACTGGCGTTTTACGGATCGGAGCATGGAATGTTATGTCCCTTAATTGGGTAAACAGGTTAGAGAATTTGAAAAGGGAAACGGATAGGTTGAAGTTAGACTAGTGGGAATTAGTGAATTTTGGTGGCAGGCGTAACAGGACTTTTGGTCGGGTGAACTCAGGGCTATAAATACAAAATCAAATAGGGGTAATGCAAGAGCGGGTTTAATAATGGGCAAGAAAATAGGAATGGGGGTAAATAAGTATGAACAGCATGTGAACGCATTATTGTAGCGAAGATAGACTCGAAGCACACGTCCACCACATCAGTACAAGTTTATGTGCCAACTAGTTCCACAGATGATGAAGAAACTGAAGAAATCTACGATAAGATAAAGGAAATTATTCAGATAGTTAAAGGAGACGAGAATTTAATTGTGATGGGGTACTGGAATTCAATAGTAGGAAAAGAAAGAAAAGGAAAAACAGTACGTGAACATGGACTGAGGGAAAGGAATGAAAGAGGAAGTCGCCTGGTAGAATTTTGCGCAGAGCATAATTTAATCATCACTAGCACTTGGTTTAAGAATCATGAAAGAAGTTTGTATATGTGGAAGAGACCTGGAGACCCTAGAAGATTTCAAACTGTTGTACAGGGTGTTACAAAAAGGTACGGCCAAACTTTCAACAAACATTCCTCACACGCAAAGAAAGAAAATATGTCACGTGGACATATGTGCGGAAACGCTTACTTTCCATGTTAGAGCTCATTTTATTATTTCTCGTCAAATCACATTAATCATGGTATGGAAACACACAGCAACAGAACGTACCAGCGTGACTTCAAACACTTTGTTACAGGAAATGTTCAAAATGTCCTCTGTTAGCGAGGATACATGCATCCACCCTCCGTCGCATGGAATCCCTGATGCGCTGATGCAGCCCTGGAGAATGGCGTATTGTATCACAGCCGTCCACAATACGAGCATGAAGAGTCTCTAAATTTGGTACCGGGGTTGCGTAGACAAGAGCTTTCAAATGCCCCCATAAACGAAAGTCAAGAGGTTTGAGGTCAGGAGAGTCTGGAGGCCACGGAATTGGTCCGCCTCTACCAATCCATCGGTCACCGAATCTGTTGTTGAGAAGCGTACGAACACTTCGACTGAAATGTGCAGGAGCTCCATCGTGCATGAACCACATGTTGTGTCGCACTTGTAAAAGGCACATGTTCTAGCAGCACAGGTAGAGTATCCCGTATGAAATCATGATGACGTGCTCCATTGAGCGTAGGTGGAAGAACGTGGGGCCCAATCAAGACATCACCAACAATGCCTGCCCAAACGTTCACAGAAAATCTGTTTTGATGACGTGATTGCACAATTGCGTGCTGATTCTCGTCAGCCCACACATGTTGATTGTGAAAATTCACAATTTGATCACGTTGGAATGAAGCCTCTTCCGTAAAGAGAACATTTGAACTGAAATGAGGATTGACACATTGTTGGATGAACCATTCGCAGAAGTGTACCCGTGGAGGCCAATCAGCTGCTGATAGTGCCTGCACACGATGTACATGGTATGGAAACAACTGGTTCTCCCGTAGCACTCTCCATACAGTGGCGTGGTCAACGTTACCTTGTACAGCAGCAACTTCTCTGACGCTGACATTAGGGTTATCGTCAAGTGCACGAAGAATTGCCTCGTCCATTGCAGGTGTCCTCGTCGTTCTAGGTCTTCCCCAGACGCGAGTCATAGGCTGGAATGTTCCGTGCTCCTTAAGATGCCGATCAGTTGCTTCGAACGTCTTCCTGTCGGGACACGTTCGTTCTGGAAATCTTTCTCGATACAAACGTACTGCGCCACGGCTATTGCCCCGTGCTAATCCATACAACAAATGGGCATCTGCCAACTCCGCATTTGTAAACATTGAACTGACTGCAAAACCACGTTCGTGATAAACACTAACCTGTTGATGCTACGTACTGATGCGCTTGATGCTAGTACTGTAGAGCAATGAGTCGCATGTCAACACAAGCACCGAAGTCAACATTACCTTCCTTCAATTGGGCCAACTGGCGGTGAATCGAGGAAGTACAGTACATACTGACGAAATTAAAATGAGCTCTAACATGGAAATTAAGCGTTTCCGGACACATGTCCACATAACATCTTTTCTTTATTTGTGTGTGAGGAATGTTTCCTGAAAGTTTGGCCGTACCTTTTTGTAACACCCTGTATAATGGTAAGGTAGAGTTCGGAACCAGATTTTAAATTGCAATACATTTCCAGGGGCAGATGTGGACTCTCACCACAGTTTAGTGGTTATGAACGTAGACTAGAACTAAAGACATTGCAAAAAGGTACGAAATTAAGGAGATGGAACCTGGATAAGTTGAAAGAACCTCAGGCTGTTGACACTGTTAGTGGGAGCATTAGGCCGCGGTGACTAGAACGGGAGAAAGGAATACAGTAGAAGACGAAACAGTGAAGGCAGCAGAGGATCAAACAGGTAAAAAGACAAGACCTGGGAGAAGCTTTTGGATAATACAGGAGATATCAAACTTAATTGATGAAAGGAGAAAATATGAAAAATGCAGCAAATGAAGCAGGCGAAAGGGAATATAAATGTCTTAAAATGAGATTGACAGGAAGTGCAAAACGGCTAAGCAGGAATGGCTAGGGGACAAATGTAATGATTTAGAAGCATATACCAGTAGGGGCATGTTAGATACCACCTATAGGAAAATTAAAGAAGCCTTTGGGGAAAAAAGAGAAACAACTGTATGAATATCAAGAGCTGTGGTGGAAAACCAGTCCTTGGCTGAGAAGGTAGAGGATCTATGCAAAAAAGGAAAAACAGAAAGGTGGAAGTAATATACAGAGGCTCTTTAGAAGGAAAATGAACTTGAAGGCAATATTATAGAAATGGAAGAGGACTTAGATGGAGATGATGTAGGAGGTATGATAGTGCGAGAAGAATTTGACAGAGCACTGAAAGACGTAAGTCTCAACAAGGCCCCAGGAGTAGATGACATTCTATCGGAATTACTGGCAGCCTTGGGAGAGCCAGCCATGACAGAACTCTTCCATCTGGCGAGCAAGATGTTTGAGACAGCCGAAATATCCTCAGACTTCAAAAAGAATATAATAATTCCAATTGTAAGGCAGGTATGTGTTGACAGGCGCGAAAATTACTGAACTATCAGTTTAATAACTCGTGGTTACAAAATACTAACATGATTTCTTTGCAGACGTAGGGAAAAACTGGTAGAAGCCGACCTCTGGGAAGATCAGTTTGTATTTAGGAGAAATGTAGGAACACGTGACGCAATACTGATTCTAAGACTTCTCATGGAAAATAGGTTGAGGAAAGGCAAATCTACTTGTATAGCATTTGTAGACTTAGAGAAAGCTTTTGACAACGTTGACCTGAAAAATCTCCTTCAAATTCTGATGGTAGCAGGGGTAAAATACAGGGAAAAAGGATATTTACAACTTGTACAGAAACCAGAGGGTAGTTGTAAGAGTCGAAAGGGATGCAGTGATTTAGAAGGGAATGAGACAGGATTGTAGCATATCTCTGACGTTATTCAATCTGTAAATTGAGCAAGCAGTAAAGTAAACCAAAGAAAAATTTGGAGCAGGAGGTAAAGTTTAGGGAAAAGAAATAGAAACTTTGAGGTTTGCCAACGACATTGCATTTCTATCAGAGACAGCAAAGGACTTGGAAGAGTAGTTGAACGGAATGGACAGTGTCTTGAAAGGAGGGTATAAGATGAACATAACAAAAGCAAAACAGTTACGGAGTGCAGTCGAATTAAATCAGGTGATGCTGAGGGAATTAGAATATTAAATGAGATAAAATAGTAGATGAAGTTTGCTATTTGGGCAGTGTAATAACTGATGATTGCCGAAGTAGAGAGCAAATAAAATGCAGACTGGCAATGACAAGAAAAACGTTTCTGAATAGAAATTTGTTAACATCGGATATAGACGTAAGTGTTAGGTAGTATTTGCTGAAGGCATTTTTTTCTGGAGTGTGGCCACTGGTGGAAGTGAAACATGGACGAGACAAGAAGAGAATAGAAGTTTTTGAAATGTGCCGCTAAAGAAGTATGCTGAAGATTAGATGGCTAAATCACGTAACTAATCAGGAGGTACTGAATAGAGCTGGGGAGGCAACAAATATGCGCCACAACTTTACTGAAAGAAGGGATCGGATGATAGGACACATTCTGAGACATCAAGGGATGACGAATTTAGTATTGGAAGGAAACATTGGGAGGTAAAAATTGTAGAGAGAGACCAAGAGATGAATACAGTAACCAGATTCAGAAGGATGTAGGTTGCAGTAGTTATTCGGAGATGAAGAGGCTTGGACAGGATAGAGTAGCACGAAGAGCTGCACCAACCCAGTCTTCAGACTGAAGACGACAACAACAACAACAACAACACAGACACCCTGTGATTTTTATCTTGTCACCCTTGCTAAAGAAAAGTGCTTTCCAATGCATTTTAACAGTCCTTACAACGTCTGTGGTCGTTAATGCAATCACAGCCTTATGATTACTCCTCTGCGTTAAGTTATTCAAAAAGTTCTGGTGTTTTTGTTACTAGGAGGATAGGGAGTCTAAGACATTGCCCTGACGAGTTGTCCTCTAACTGCTCGAAGTGATTTTCAGACAAGATGTTCAGAGCAACGTCGCATGAATCCCTGCCTCTGGGAATCACATTACTCTCCAGTTCTATAGCTGTCAAATGAAGACTCTCCGTATTGCAGTAGCTTGATCAGGAAACTTATTCACGAAGTACTGCAGGTTTTCTTTCTGAGGGACTCTTCCACTACTCTCCTGGTGCATGTAGGCTATAAAAGGATGCCATTACAATGTTTGGCTCACCTTAGATGCTCACCTTCCCCCAGATTATTTCACATTTGGAATCCGTTATAATCTCAATAGATATGATTGAAATGCTTACTGCAATAAATACGCCGCCACCATTGGCGTCTAAACTTTACGACATATATTACAGTTTGTGTTTAGGGTTTCTCTGCTGTGGGTCCAGGTTTGAAGCAGCTTTTCTGTTCCTAATACTATCTGAGCATTTTTACCTTTAATACGTGACACTAATTCTAGGATCTGATCCGCTCTTGCAGTTTACTGACGTAATACTACCGAGCCAGGTGGCGCAGCGATCAGCACACTGGACTTGCATTCGGGAGGACAACGGTTCAAATTCCCGATCAGCCATCTGAGTGATTTCCCTAAATCGCTTGAGGAAAACGCTGGAGTGGTTCCACTGAAGATTGTCTGTTTCCGAGGAACTTTCTCTGAGAATAATCCGGTTGATCCATCTTATTAGAATTTCTTGTAGACCAAGAGGTCAGATGGGATACCCACACAGGGGAATTATGTGGAAGACTTGCTCGTGCCATCTATCTACTGTGCAAGGTGAGAAGCTGTTGCATGGGGGCTTAATTATATATAATGCAAATATTTTTTAATTTTTTGATTTAGTAACTGTCTGTTCGGTTACGAAGTCTCGTAAACGGTTGGCCCTGACTAGTTTTAGTACGCAATCTGACTGCATAGAATAACAACAAAGAATGAAAGAAAATTTCCGTTACACAATTAATTAAGTAAGTTCCCAGCAACTATAAAACGTACGAAACCAAAGCACAAGTGTAACTGTTCTGTGTGTGGAAGTGTGATTCAACGTACACATCTGGCACGGTTCTTCTTCAATAAGACAAGAAATTTTAAATACCATTTATACTGAAGTAATTAAAAAAAATAGAAATACTATAATTGCGCAAGAAAACCAGAATTACACTCTAATACAAGAACACAAGCCAGATGCTTTGTTGACTGAACCTGTAATGACGCATTATTTAAGACATTGAAATAATAAAAAGAAAAGGAATTTCTTTTTTTTTTACCTTGATATATATTGACGAAAAGCACTCTGATCATTACAATATCTCCATTAGAACAACATCTGCTGTCTATCCCATCAAACAACTGCATAAAACATGGAACAAGCACTCCCTACTACAACATCTCAACAACGACTCGCTACCACCTCTCAACAAGCACTCTCCACTACGACTTCTCGGCAAGCACCCTTCACTACGACATCTCAGCAAGCACTGACTACTACGAGTTTTCGACAAGCACTGCCAGTGGAGGCGGCTGAATAATACTCTTTGGCGCAATCTCTGGCGCTGTGGCTCAGTGTAGCCACCTTTCGCTGTGTCTGTAAGGATGCATATTTTGTATTCTTCCACTCCCACTTGAGTCATGGGATAGCACTGTGGCGTAGTTTCATAGGATCTAAATTAATGTTTAACTGGTAAAAGAATGCTGTAAGGTGCATTGCAGGACTTTGCCCACGTGAATCACGTCGAGATTATTTTAAGAAACTAAATATAATGACAGTGCCTAGCCAGTGTCTAGCCAGTATATCTACAACTGCCATGTCTTTGTTGCGGAGAATTCAAGTAAATTTGACCCAAGGAGGGCAGTTAATTACCATAGCACAAGAAGTGGACATACAATTAATTTGCCATATGCTAGGCCGGCGAAGACCCATAACAGTTACAGTAATCTGGGTCTTGTCTACCTCAACACACAACCTGAAAATGCATACACAGCGCCAATAAATAAATTTAAAATTAGTCTTTTGAAATGGATGAAAAGTAAGGGAATTTACTCCGCTCAAGAGTCCCTTCAGGGTCTGACAAATGACGCACATTTCTTAAGGGAATGAACAATAAATTAACAATAAACTTTATATATTCCACGTTGTGTAATTATTTTATTACTGTTTTGTGTACTTATTGGCATTCATCTGTTTAATTATTTATTATCTTTTCACTCAGTCAGCTATGTAGGTCATTTGTCTAGTAACTGCTCTATTAGGAAACCTTTTGTTGTTATTGTCACTTATTAAATATGCAATGTATCTACCTTACATTATTTTACTTGATGACATTTGCTCAAGTTTGTGTTATTATTAAAGTTATTATTATTGTGTTAACTTTGACGAGGCAGATTGCATGTAAAGATGCTCAAAGGTGAAATAAAGCATTTGTATTTGTATTTCGGCAGGCAATTCAACACCGTTCCTAAGAGGGTGACAGGTTCCTATAACCAGCCACACGTACTCAGCTACCCTAGCAGCCGTTTCCTGAGGGTAGGACACTGCTCACGTGCTGAGGGAACGGAGGTCGAGAAATTCGCATCCAATATCGTCAAGGATCATCTTAAGTCTCTGGTTTAGACGTTCCCTTCTTACCGAAACCAGAGGCCAGCGTTTGACTCTGGGTACGTTGTTACAAATAGTGAGCTTAATCTACACCCCATGTGCGATGCTCACTGCCTTCAGCACATCAGCCAATCGCCGAAAGGAACCGGGGATAGCCTGGCATTCACGCTGCCATGAGCCACGATTTGCAGCTGGTTGTACCCAGTGTTTGGACAGCCGCCTGTACAGCCTCCTTCACGTCTCGGACTAGACGGTTTAATATTTTTTTGTGGGATCTAAAATTTAAAAAACCTCTCTCACACCGGCCTGATTTAGCTTCACTGATCAGGATAGTAAAAACATGCGTATATTAAGGGAATTTTCATTCACAAAGCAGGCTTATCTCATTCACACAGTTCAATACTGTTCTATCCTGAGTAAATTGAGCTTAACTTAAATTCCATAAGGCAGTGAAGCAATCTCAAAGTCTCGGTGCGAAGAAAATTGTCAGTCGATCTCCTGAAAACATTTGTAATAATTATTAACTTTCGGTGATCACATGGGGAAGACCGGAGATCTGCTGGTAAGACCGTGTTAGCCTATTTATTTAAAGTGATAAACTGGATATCTTGAGCGTACAAAACGGCAGGTTCGTCCAGTGTAAATCAGACGTTCCCCACTGATCCCGTGCAACACAGCGTAGTAACCAGACATTGTCAATAATAATCAGTTACATAATACGCGAACACACTTACTTTAGTTTAGCTCATGTATTAAATTCCTTCTCATACAGAATCTCATCAAGATGGCGACTAGCTCAACAATACATACATATACATCCTCCTTCTTTCACGGCTAATCGGCAAGCACTCCTTCATTCTTTTCATAAGAGAAAACAGATAGCAGAGAAGTTATTGCATGGAGTAAATGGACGCTCCAAGGAATAATAGGGCATGAAACTAATTTGCATTGATAATCATCGTATATTAAAGTTTAGGAATCGGTAAGGTAAGAAGAGATATTTCGAGATATGTACTAAGTTATATAATTTATAAAATTTCTGAAAATATCGCGGAGAGACCGCTGCAAGAGACATTACAACGGCCCTACAACATATTGAGAGTACGCTGGCAGTCTTTTTCCACTCGCCTGCTGTTTCCCTGAAGAGTTCTATTACCGCCGAAGTTGCAGCTCCCAGTGGCTGAAATACTCATTCTGTGCCCTTGTACGGAATGGGAAGGAAAATCGGCCACTGTCTCAATAGCAGAGGCATCCGGTGCTGACTCTGAAGTGTTTTCAACAATAGGTAGCACCTCGGGCGAGTAGCTAAAGCCTAAGTGGGCAGACGTGCGGTAAGTTCCCATTTTCGCTCTCCGCCCAGAGATAAGCGAGCCCACAACTGTTCACCATTCACCGGCAATTGAAGACAGACGAGTCAGAAGCTGTGTATCGGAAGAGGCAGCGACGACGTGGTTATCAGGGGATTCCAACGGCACCAAATGCAGCTTACGACACTGGCGCCCCGATCTCTCTGCAGCTTCGAACAGTAGCCTGGAGAGTGTGGAGCGTGGCCAGATCAGCTTCCAGCTGCATCCGGACGGCGAACTACTCTCCTTGTGTCCGAGCACTTCAAGAAGAGTCTGTCCATCCCGTAATGTACCAAAAATTATGTACAATCTAAAAAAATATAAACTAAGCAGTCAGGACTAACTGAGAATGGGAAAACAATCCTCAGTAAAAGATGAAATTACCCGATCGTGGCGCTACTGAAGTTGGAATGCACAAAAAAATGTAAACGAGAGGAATAAATGTTGAGAAAGGATGTGATGTTATTTCAGTCGTTACAAAATTGAGTCAAATTTACAAAGAAACTTGGCAGTATGAGCCCACTTATCAGTACGACTTTGCAAACCTAAGGTCCAGTTCGTGCGCTGTTTCGCAGTGGTATCGTGAAACCGATTGTATGCTCTCGTGAGGCAAGGGGGCCCCCACAACGATTGTATCTACGCCTTGATATCTTGGATACTGGCACTGAGACACAGATGACATACAAGCTCCTCCCAACACATGTTCTATCAGGGTCACCTCTTACTGGTCATGTGAGTACCTCAAAGTTACACAGACAGTTGGTAGACACATTTACTGTGTGCGGACCAGCAATGTCTTGTTGAAAAATGGCACCACAATACAGTCGCACTACGATTCCAATTATCAGCAAGGCGCTACGCCCCTCTGCCTTGGATGCTTCTAATGATTCGGTTGGTAATGGTGTCGTAAAGCCGTTGTATTCTCTCATGAGGCAAGCTGGCCTGCAACTGTTGTGTCTCGTCGTTATATCCTGGATGCTTAGAGGGCTATTACAAATGATTGAAGCGATTTCATAAATTCACTGTAGCTCCATTCATTGACATATGGTCACGACACACTACAGATACGTAGAAAAACTCATAAAGTTTTGTTCGGCTGAAGCCGCACTTCAGGTTTCTGCCGCCAGAGCGCTCGAGAGCGCGGTGAGACAAAATGGCGACAGAAGCCGAGAAAGCGTATGTCGTGCTTGAAATGCACTCACATCAGTCAGTCATAACAGTGCAACGACACTTCAGGACGAAATTCAACAAAGATCCACCAACTGCTAACTCCATTCGGCGATGGTATGCGCAGTTTAAAGCTTCTGGATGCCTCTGTAAGGGGAAATCAACGGGTCGGCCTGCAGTGAGCGAAGAAACGGTTGAACGCGTGCGGGCAAGTTTTACGCGTAGCCCGCGGAAGTCGACGAATAAAGCAAGCAGGGAGCTAAACGTACCACAGTCGACGGTTTGGAAAACCTTACCGAAAAGGCTAAAGCAGAAGCCTTACCGTTTACAATTGCTACAAGCCCTGACACCCGATGACAAAGTCAAACGCTTTGAATTTTCGGCGCGGTTGCAACAGCTCATGGAAGAGGATGCGTTCAGTGCGAAACTTGTTTTCAGTGATGAAGCAACATTTTTTCTTAATGGTGAAGTGAACAGACACAATGTGCGAATCTGGGCGGTAGAGAATCCTCACGCATTTGTGCAGCAAAAGTTAACATGTTTTGTGCAATCTCACGGTTTAAAGTTTACGGCCCCTTTTTCTTCTGCGAAAAAAACGTTACAGGACACGTGTATCTGGACATGCTGGAAAATTGGCTCATGCCACAACTGGAGACCGACAGCGCCGACTTCATCTTTCAACAGGATGGTGCTCCACCACACTTCCATCATGATGTTCAGCATTTCTTAAACAGGAGATTGGAAAACCGATGGATCGGTCGTGGTGGAGATCATGATCAGCAATTCATGTCATGGCCTCCACACTCTCCCGACTTAACCCCATGCGATTTCTTTCTGTGGGGTTATGTGAAAGATTCAGTGTTTAAACCTCCTCTACCAAGAAACGTGCCAGAACTGCGAGGTCGCATCAACGATGCTTTCGAACTCATTGATGGAGACATCCTGCGCCGAGTGTGGGAGGAACTTGATTATCGGCTTGATGTCTGCTGAATCATTAAAGGGGCACATATCGAACATTTGTGAATGCCTAAAAAAACTTTTTGAGTTTTGGTATGTGTGTGCAAAGCATTGTGAAAATATCTCAAATAATAAAGTTATTGTAGAGCTGTGAAATCGCTTCAATCATTTGTAATAACCCTGTATATGACTGTATTATACTGATAAATTCCGTAGTTAGTATTAACAAGTTAATTTTGAAAGAAAAAATGGTGTAGGATAAGACAGAATGTTGCCGGCAATCCATTACTTGTCCTCGTATGGCAGGCACAGGTGTGAAGCAGTTACGATGTACCTGGTGCACAGTACGGCGATTCTCCCCTGGGTTGGGCATACCTGGTCGACCTGACAGTTGACGACGAGCACGTCTGCTTTCAGTTTCCCATACTTTGCACCAGAAGGCCACTGTCACATCCGAATGCCCCACAAATCTCGATATTGCTCGATTCGAACAGCCGTCAAAATGGAGATCCACCACGAGGCCGCTTTCAAACTCTGTCAGGTGCTGATAACGCTGTCTCACAAGAGTACATAACATCTCCGTGTGCTTCACAGAAATAACTCAACATTCTCTGCTGTTCACGTCACCTGTATACACCGTGCTAGGGGTACAAGTGCATGTATTTGTATCGGTGACTGAGGACAGTGTACTGAACAACATTATATCAGTACTTACTTGACTTACAGACTATTAATTACAGCTATTAGGAGTTAAAAGAGCCAAATATGGGCACTTATCCAAATATGACCTTCCTATCTAATCTCTCCAGTACGTGGTCCACTCGTGCGGTATTAGCATGAGCTTATTCAGAGGTCACTGGTAACTCCAGTACAGTGCATGAAGCAAGAAGTATTGCCTGTGACAGTAAGGAATCTTGTGTTTTCTCTTCAGAACAAAGGTGAGTTTTTGGTATGTTTTAGTTACAGAATGTGTTTCACTGTGAACTATAAATGTTAGAGATCCAGTTTCTTAACTGCAAGAAGACAGCATTCTTTGCTTTATCTTGGAGTTTTTAAACATATTTTACGTCAGCTTTACCTTTGGGAATCAAGTGCCATCTACAACGCAGGCCGTTCTGATATGGTCCCCCAAAGTAGGTGTTGGTGATTAAACTGAAACTGCGAAGATACGAAACTCCCAGTGTGCAATAAATTGTATTTGTAGTACAACGAAGAATAAAAATGTATTCCGTGGATATGGTGCTATGGTGCTATTCGTGAAAAATGCAGTGGACGAATTTACGTGAAACTATAATTATTTGCACTCTTTGTTGGGAAAGTAATTATTAATACTTGGATGTTTTCTAGTATTAACTAATGTCTGCAAGTTCTTATGTGTTATTACCCGTTTTATTACCGTCTGCCCAGATTTTAAATGTCTGTAATACATAGCGATCATTTTCGGATTCATAAGTAAAATGTCCACTATTTTGCATTACCATTAGTTTCTACATTCTTCTTAATTCTGTTACAAAAATTGACCTCAGCGCAAATAGTAAACATACTTTGGTGTGTAATGAAGCACGAACTCTTCTTTGTACCAGCAGTTTGATGGATTTACAAGTGATCATAAGAAAGGGGGCCATATTTCAGAACTTTACCTTAGTATATTTTTGTGTTTGCTTACTGTCTCCAAATACATGCGACAAGAGCAAGACATTAATATTTTCCCCTGGACAGCGTGTCAGGAAGTGTCAAAGAGTGGAAGTGCGGATGCAAAACGGCTAGTCTATACTGACAGACGTTGTCCACTCGGTGGTGCAGTTACGACCGTGCAGAAAAGGTCAGGTGCTCTTGGGAAGAACAGTTGACACACTGAAGTGGGAACATATTAGGTTACCAGTGACCACAGTATCTGCACTTAGGCCTACACTCCTAACACCTTGTATGCGAGGGGCAGTCAACTGGAAAGCGAACACCAGCCACAACGGGACCATGGAATGTTTAAATACTAAAGTAATCACCACATGTGTTAAGAAGACATTCATCTCACTGGAAGACGAGATGATCAATTCCTGTCGGCAGCTGGCAGATCCACAACTGCACCCAGCCTTGCACTTCCTCCTTCGACTGAAACAGACGTCCGCGTATGTGTTTCTTCAGGTCGCCAAAGATGTGAAAATCAAACAGCGAAAGGTACGGGCTGTGCAGAGGATGCTGCATTGTTTCCCAACCAAACAGCCCAAGTGTAGTCTTCGAGTGGCAGTGTGGGGCCGGGCCTTATCCTGCAGCACTATGATTCCGTTTGACAACGTTCCGTCAACCTGAGGGCAAATTGCAAGGCCAACCGGGAACGTACCTGTTCACTTAAGTTCCGGTGATAACCTCCATCTTCGCCTGCAGGAGCTCTCTGCTTGTCGAGTTCCTCGAGCGAACAACAATGAATTCGAAGCGCTATGAAGACACTTTGAAGAAACTACGACGTGCCATAAGGTCAAAACGTCCAGCAATGATGTCGGACGGAATCATCCTGTTGTACGCCCTCACACTGCCAGTCGGACGAAGACTACACTTCAGCGATCTGGGTGGGAAACACTGCAGCACCCTTCGTACAGCCTGGACCATTCACTGTGCGATGTTCATGGCTTTGGCGACCCGAAGAAAGACATGCGTGCACGTCGGGTTCAGTCGGACGAGGAAGTGCGAGGGTGCGTGCGGTTGTGGATCTCTCAGCGGCCGACCGCGTTCTACGAAACGGTAATTGATCGTCTCGTGTCCCAGTGGCGTAAATGAAATGTCTTAACGCGTGTGGGGACTACTTATAAATGTCCCGTTGTGGCGGGTGTTTCGTTTTCATTTGACTGCCCCTTATACGGCACCGGGCCAGAAAACAACACTAAACATGAACAACACTAATGGTGTATGGTAGTCGTTGTACCTGTCACAGGAAACTGCAACTCTGGTCATTTACGTAGTCACCGACGACATGTGCGAGTATGAAGTTACACTGAAATCTGACCGTGGTTTTTGTTGTTTTACTTTTTTTGTAAGGCAGTGTATTTGTTCGAAAGAAACGTTACGATCCTGTATGTGTTAATTTATGCGACAAGTTTCTAGGTCTCAACATGGCCGAAAGCGACTACCGAAAATATAATAAAATTATGATCTACACGCGGGGCGGCCAGCCTCTTAGTTTGCCTGGACCACACTGGAAGAAGACGAGTATTTTTGGGCCACATACAATATGCGTAATACCATAACACTAACAGCCGCTGAGAGAAAAAAATAGGGGGGAGGGGCCGTTGGAAGTGTATGGTTAACACATTCATTCACATTGATTCTTTATTCTAAAAAAGTAAGATGAAATTAAACTGACTTTTTATATGTCAAATTTCATTACTTTCACAACTTTACATTAACGGTATTTTTTTTAACCGATCGTGTGGTACATGCGCACTTCTTGGACCGCATTGATACGAAGGTTGCCCAGAAAGTAAGTTCCAATCGGTCGTGAAATGGAAACCACAGTGAAAACCAGAAACGTTTTATTTGCAACAGTTTGGTCCACCTTCCACCTACTTCTCTACATAGTTGCCGCTCCAACTTCGAGTTTTGTCGAAGTGTCGTATCAACTTTCCAATATCCTCGTCGTAGAAAGCAACCGCCTGTGCTTTCGGCCAGTTATCTGCACTGGTCTGCAGCTTGTTGTCTGTGGAAAAATTTTGTCTTCATAGCCAGCGGTTCTTGTGAGCAGAGATGAGACTCAGGGGGAGCCAATTACGGACTGTATTGTGCGTGATCAAACACTTCTCATCGGAAACGCTGCAGGAGCGTCTTCGTTGCCCGTGCAGTGTGCGGCCGAGAATTGGCATGAAGAAGGAACTGCTCGACAGTTGTGTTATGTGGGTTGCATGACACAGGCGAAATCTCTAACCAGGCCCTCATACTTGGCGGGAGACGCTATTCTCTACGCGTCTTTAAGTGCTCACTGTTCACTCAAAACTGAAAAGAGCGACGCGACACGATTGATGGGCATGCTAGAGACACTGTGCAACACATCTGTCCAGAGCTTTACCGGATTTTCCCAGTGGTTTCCACTTCGCGACCGATCGGAGCTTACTTTCTGGACATCCCTCGTATTTGCTTTCGGCAACTTGCGGCCCGTGGTCCGCGGGTTGGACAGCCCTGATCTGGACTATGTTATTGTGACAGAGCATAGAGGTGACTGTGGCGTCCTTTAATTATCGTGGAATTCATGGACTTAATGGGGAGAGAAACTACTGTCGACAGGACGTCGTACATGCCACATTAGGAAACAGAACTGTATGAGTTGTCTTCCCACATGTTGGATATCAGTTGTTATTGTCAGGCAGGAGCAGCCGGCCGAGACAGACGCAGCAGCAGGGAAGTAACCGATTTTGTGACTTTTACGATTACCTTACCCGGAGCGAATTTTATAATGTCATCTGTGTGCTTTAATAGTTTAGTTTCTTGAGTTTTGCGTATTAATTTAATATCTAGTAGCCACAGGTCTCGCGTTTCCTTTTGCATCGGAAAGTAAACCGATTTTGTCACATATTGCAAGTTCCTAATCAGGGGCGAATTATTGTTTCACCTGAGTGCTTCGGTAGTTAGGTTTTTGAATCTCTGCGTATTAATCCAATTTATTAGGCACAGTTCCTACGTTTTCGTCAGTGCCTACAGTAGAATCCTGCAGCACTTGCCGATAGTCCGTTTATCTGAATAGTATAGTTTTCCACGGTCTTTAGTATGGACAGGGACTGCGATTGTTGTGTGCGGATGCGAGCCGAGTTGGTGACACTTCCCTCTCAGCTTCAGGCTGTGATGGCTTCGGTTACACAGCTTGAGGCAGCAGTGGATGGGCACCATTGTTGTAGGCCGGCCGTGGGGATTCAACAGATGTCCAGCACGTCCGAGTCTTCTGATCAGTCCTCACCGGTGGTCAGCTCAGTTACTGCTCACACTGAAGTTGACGCCTCACCTGTGGTCGAGTGGGAGGTCGCCCCGGGGCGTAGCAGGTGGCGAAAGACTTCCCAGGCGGCCGCACATAAGGCCTCCCCAGTTTGTCTGACAAACAGGTTCCAGGTGCTGTCTGTGGCTGACACTGTCGCTGAGCCAGATGCCGTCGCCTGTCCTGTTTCAGGGGAAACCTCTCAGCCTACAAGATCTGCACAATCACAGAGAGTGGTATTATTGATTGTTCGGAGCTCCAGCGTTAGGCGCGTTGTGGGGTCCCTTAGAGACATGGCTGCCAAGAAAGGGAAGAAAACCCATGTGCACTCAGTGTGCATACTGGGTGGAGTCATTCCAGACGTGGAACGAGTCCTCCCGGATGCCATGAAGAGCACAGGATCCAGCCAACTGCAGGTGATGGCTCACGACGGTACCAATGATGGATGTCACTTTGGATCAGAAGAGATTCTCTCTGGTTTCAGGCGGCTAACAGAAGTGGTAAAGACTGCCAGTCTTGCTTGCGAGATGAAAGCAGAGCTGACCATATGCAGCATAGTCGACAGGACCGATTGCGGACCTCTGGTACAGAGCCGAGTGGAGGGTCTGAAACCGAGGCTTAGACGGTTCTGCGACTGTGTAGGCTCAGATACCTCGACTTGCGCCAAAGGGTGGTTGGGTTTTGGGTTCCGCTGAATAGGTCAGGTGTACACTATAAGCAGGAGGCGGCTACACGGGTAGCAGGGGCTGGGTGGCGTGGACTGGGCGGTTTTTTAGGTTAGAGGGTCTCGGGAAAACACAAGAAGGGCTTCAGTCACAAAGGGTGTAGGCTCAACACAGGAAGAACGTGAAACGTCCCCTTAGAAAAATTATACATGACTGTGCTTAAACTGACACACAATATTTTTAGCGCAACGCAATCTGACTTTCAGTAATCCCTACAAAAGAATGGCCCTGACTAACATTAACCTATCCCTTTCATGAATCACTTACCTCACAAAAATCTTCGTTACTCGAACTACTGCAATACGGCGAGCGCCACTACTGCCAGCTCAATAAAGGATTCAAACTACTGAAGGCACTAACTACTGATAGGCATAGTTAGCAAATGAAAGATTTTGATAGAGAACAAACAATGTATTTACCTTAATAGTGTTCAAAAGTCATAATATACATAGCAGTTCATGACATCCATACTTACAAGTGTACTGTTTCTGATGGACACACGTCCAGATCATCCGCTCTCAAAAATCCGCCATCTCACTTCCCCACATCCACCACTGCTGGCGGCTCACCTCCAACTGCGCAACGCTTCGCGCTGTTAACATCCAGCTGCCCAACACTACAATGGCAGACAATAATGCAAACTAGCCACAGACTGCACACAGCACAGCCAGTGATTTTCATACAGAGCGCTACGTGGCGTTACCAATAAGAAAACCTAAACAGCCTACTTACAAACGTAGATACAGGAACCATCGGTATAACACTTGTAAATTGTCGTAGCTGTGCTGGGAAAGTACCAGAGCTCCAAGCGCTAATAGAAAGCACTGATGCTTAAATCGTTATAGGCACTGAAAGCTGGCTAAAGCCGGAGATAAGCTCAGCCGAAATTTTTGCGAAGAAGCTAACGGTGTTCTGAAAGGATAGGCTAAACACGGTTGGTGGTGACGTGTTTGTTGCTGTCAGAAGTAGTTTATTTTGTCGCGACATAGAAATAGATAGTTCCTGTGAGTTAGTTAGGGCAGAAGTCATTGTTGGCAACCGGAATAAAATAATATTTGTATCCTTTTACAGATCTCCCAATTCAGATGATACAGTTGCTGAAAGGTTTAAAGAAAACTTGAATTTGATTTCAAACACGTACCCGACTCATACGATAATAGTTGGTGGTGACTTTAATTTACCCTCGATATGTTGGCGAAAATACATGTTTAATCCCGGAGGTTCGCATAAAACATCATCCGAAATTGTGCTAAACGCATTCTATGAAAATTATTTCGAGCAGTTAGTTCATGAGCCCACGCGAATAGTAAACGGTTGTGAAAACACGCTTGACCTCTTAGCAACAAATAATTCTGAGATAATAACGAGCATCAAAACGGTTACAAGGGTTATTGAACACAGGGTTGTCGTAGCGAGACTGAATATTGTAACACACAAATCCTCCAAAAATAAACGAAAAATATGCCTATTCAAAAAATTAGATAACAATTCACTTGACGCCTTCCTGAAAGACAATCTCCACTCCCTCCAAATTAACAATATAAATGTACACTGAACAGGTCCGAACACTGTTGTTGAAACAACGAAACAAACATGTCAAATTTAAACAGACGCAAAATCCCCAAGATTGGCGATCTTTTACAGAAGCTTGAAATTGAGCGTAAACTTAAACGCGAGATGCTTATTATAGTTTCCACAACGACACTTTGTCTCAAAACCTGGCAGAAAATCCAAAGAGATTCTCACAGTATGTGAAGTATGCTAGCGGCAAGGCACAATATCTTCTCTGCGCGACAGCAGTGGAGATACTATCGAAGACAGTGCTGCCAAAGCAGAATTACGAAACACAGCCTTCCGAAGTGCCTTCACAAGAAGATGAAGTAAATATTCCAGAATTCGAATCAAGAACAGCTGCCAGCATGAGTAACGTAGAAGTAAATATCCTCGGAGCAGTGAAGCAACTTAAATCACTTAAGTGCACTCATGATCCACATGAGTGATAAAAGGAATCTATTAAACTTCGGTTACTCGATAAATCAGTCAAATCTAAAGGCCATAAATCCAACTAAATACTTGATAATTACAATTACGAACAACTAAAATTGAAAGGAACATACAGAAAATACTTTTAGAATAATGCTGCGCGGTGTGGGATCTTACAAGATACGATTGACGGAGTACATCGAAAAAGTTCAAAGAAGGGCAGGACGTTTCGTATTATCGCGAAATAGGGGAGAGAGCGTCAATGCAATGGTACAGGATTGGGGTGGACGTCATTAATACAAAGGCGTTTTTCGTTGCGGCGGAATCTTCTCACGAAATTCCAAACACCAACTTTCTCCTCCAAATGCGAAAATATTTTGTTGACACCGATCTACATAGGAAAAACGATCACCATGATAAAATAAGGCAAATAAGAGCTCGTACGGGAAAAATATAGGTTTTCGTTCTTTACGCGCGCTACACGAGATTGGAATAATAGAAAATTGTGAAGATGGTTCGATTAACCCACTGCCAGGCACTTAAATGTGATTTGCAGATGTGGATGTAGATGTAGATGTAGATGTAGAATAGAGTTTTAAAATTGTAAAGATAATTTATGAACACCCTGCAATTTCTATAATTTTTATTTATGTATTTTCTGTTTACTTGCTCATGATGAGTAATAAAAGGCGATCTGTGGATATTCATTTTGAAGGAAGACAAGTTTTCAGCTAAGATCGTATTTGTAATTCCTTTGTTTACAATGTCCGGAATCGGTAAAACAGAGTTATCGTCATCTGATCTCGATAAAGGTTCATATTAGCGCCCAACTAGAGCTATAAATGTACTTACTCCGTATCTAAATTAGCCAGATAGTTGACTGAGATGAATTGGCATGCAAAGCTAACACCAGCATTTGCAATATGTTTCGCCAAGTGTATGCAAGAGAGTACATGACTGATACAAGAGTGGCAGAAATTTTCATCTTGTCCCTTTGATACAAATCAAAGCGCACTGGCAGCTAATGCCTTTAATTCTGTTGTGTCTTGATTCATAGTGGTTGCAGGATGAAAATGGTGTTTGGTCTTTCGGACATGTCTGAAAGAACAGGTAACACATGTATAAAGACGTAACAATCTGTGCAATTATTCTGGTTGTACAAGTGACACTTGATGACTTCTTGCTGCATCGATTACATTCGTCATGGTGGACGACGTTAGAAATATTTGTTTGAAAGGAACGTTACCATGGTGTACGTGTTTGTTACCTGTACTGATAAATTAGGCGTGTATGTGTTCTATAATGTCTTGCTTGTCTGTTTTCTAGTAATACATATTTATTAATTCTGTCAGGGACAGAAAAGGACCTGGAAGAGCAGCTGAATGTGTAAGTAGGCTGTTTAGGTTTTTTTATTGGTAACGCCACCTCTGTATGAAAATCACTGGCTGTGCTGTGTGCAGTCTGTGTCTGCTTTGCATTGTTGTAGTACTCGCCATTGTAGTGTTAGGCAGCTGGCTGTGAACAGCGCGTAGCGTTGCGCAGTTGGAGGTGAGCCGCCAGCAGTGGTGGATGTGGGGAGAGAGATGGCGGAGATTTGTAATTTGTCATGAACTGCTATATTTATATATGATGATATCAAGGTAAATACATTGTTTGTTCTCTACTAATATCTTTCATTTGCTAACTATTCCTATCAGTAGTTAGTGCCTTTCATAGTTTGAATCTTTTATTTAGCAGGCAGTAGTGGCGCTCGCTGTATTGCAGTAGCTTGAGCAGCGAAGATTTTTGTGAGGTAAGTGATTTGTGAAAGGTATAGTTTAATGTTAGTCAGGGCCATTCTTTTGTAGGGATTTTTGAAAGTCAGATTGCGTTGCGCTAACAAAATATTGTGTGTCAGTTTAAGCACAGTCGTGTATAATTGTTCAAAGGGGACGTTTCATATGGCGACCCTGCCAGGATACGAACCTGGAATCTTCTGATTTTTTTTTCTTGTAGTTTGTGTAATTAGTGTAGATTTTGTTTATTGATAGCGCGTAATCATAGAGAGAATTTATGAAACGTCCCCTTTTGAACAATTATACATGACTGTGCTTAACCTGACACACAATATTTTTTAGCGCAACGCAATCTGACTTTCAAAAAATTCCCTACGAAAGAATGGCCCTGACTAACATTAACCTATACGTTTCACAAATCACTTACCTCACAAAAATCTTCGCTGCTGAAGCTACTGTAATACAGCGAGCGCCACTACTGCCAGCTCCGCCATCTCTCTCCCCACATCCACCACTGCTGGCGGCTCACCTCCAACTGCGCAACGCTACACGCTGTTCACAGCCAGCCGCCTAGCACTACAATGGCGAGTATTACAACAATGCAAAGCAGCCACAGACTGCACACAGCACAGCCAGTGATTTTCATACAGAGGTGGCGTTACCAATAAAAAAACCTAAACAGCCTACTTACATAGAGAAAACATAAACAGCCTACTTACATAGAGAAAACATAAACAGCCTACTTACATAGAGAAAACATAAACAGCCTACTTACATAGCCCCATGAGTTATTTGATTATGCTTCATATTTATAATGACGAAATATTGACGAGTGTCAATGGATACGTATATGTGTGATAAGGTAAGGAGTAATGAATAGTGGGTAGGGACTCTTGACTTGTGAAACAGGATGTTGTAAACCAAGAATCGTACTTTAAGAGTTATGAAATGTGTGTAAATGAGTGAATGTATCACAATGCCGGCGAAAATTTTTTTGGACACTTATATTTATAGGATTTTGTTTCTACAGATTTGCAGCGCTAATTCTTGACCTGTGAAATATTTTTATGTGAGACTGTCACTGTAGCGGAAACTGCTGTCGTAAATATTTCTGTAAGAAAGTTAAGTGACCACCTGCACGTAATGCGTCGCGGGCACCCACCTGGGCGACAGCCGCCCGAAAAAAAGCCATTAGCCTTTCAGCGGCACAGGTAGAAAAAAAAAAAGGGAGGCCATTATCCTGGCTATTGACGTTCCTTTGTAGAAAGCATCGCAAATATTACACGCTCATTACCTGAAAACATATGGTTACTCGTACTTTGTGCTAATTACTGAAATGCTTATGAATTGATGGGAAATATTCGTACATCTGCAGACCTGATTATGACAAGCGTCTTTCTATGAGAGTTGAGAGAATTTCTACTAACTTATGAAATGTCACATGGCTACTGAATGATATTTTTATGCTTTGCTTTTCATAGTTGCTTATTTCATTTGATATCTGGTTTCCAGCTGTGTTGCAGCATTGCTTTTATAAAATGAAATGCACTTGCTAATGTGAACACTTTCTGTCAACAGATCTATTAAATAATTATTTTATGATCCACATTCTTTAAAAAAGGAGCACTTGGAAAGGAAAGAACAATAAGAAGGAACTAGTAACAGTAACACATAATTTTCTTTTCAAGTACATGGTAATATTTCTTTTTACAATCAGTTGTTGTGGTGCACCACTTTAATTACATAGATATTAAGATGTGAATATACATTTCCCTTATCTGCATTGTTGTTTTTACTGTAATATTTTTTCTGCTTGAGCTATGTCATGTTTAGGTATAAGTTGCTGCTGTTTGCCAGGCATAGTGTTATTGAATTTGACTTTGTATTATTCTGTTAAGCCAGTTTTACTAATGATTTATTTTTATTCTTTGCTGCACATTGCCTTAGATTAGTTGTAATATTACAATTGCTTTGCTAATCTCTTAATGCTGCTTGCTTTGCAAATCTGCATTTTTTTTCATTGCTGTTTATATTAATTGTTTTATGTGATGCTGCATTGCCTCGTCCCTTGGTATATATATCTGAGCTCAGTAGATTTAAGTTAGCTTAAGAGGGGGTAGACTATATAAGAAACTGACTATGGAGAATAGGTAAAGAATGCATTGCGAAGTTATATGAAAAAGATTTGGGCCCAAATGAGTATTGTACAATCAGAAATAATTATTTTGAAAGAAATATGAACAGAATACAGAAAGCAGGCTTAGATAGGACTTTTTGGGAATAATGATGAACAAAGGGAGATCTCCATGCAAATGCAAAATACTGCAGTAAAACAAACCCTGTCCTTTCCCTTTTGTGTTATCCCACTATATGTTTGTGTACCCATGTGTATTTGTTTTCTTCCTGTCTCTGTGTACTGTTTCATAGAACATTTTTCTCTTCTAATACTAAGGTACATTCACTATGATGAGGAATACTGTTATCCTCAAATACAATTGGCATTAATAATGTGTTATTTACTTTGTAAAGATGTTTAGACATTATTTATTCTGTTTTGTGTTAATGCTCATGTGTGAAGTTGATGTTTCGAAAGTTATTCTGATCTTTTATGTATGTACTCATGTCATAATTCGTGTAACGCTGATGTATATGTCTATTTCTATTCTTTTGTAACGCCTGTTTTACTACAAATGTTATCTGTATTGTTATGTTCTTTAATGATGTATTTTGTACCTTTGTAATTGTATTCTCATGTTATAAAATTGTAATTGACACCAGTTCATCTTATTATTAACTTGTAAGGTACATTTCACTGCACACGTTTCTGTTGGTCATAGTATATGGACAATATGTGAGAAGTAGGGACTGTTAGTGTTTGCACGTGTGTTAATAATTCAGCAAGGGACTGGATAACAGCATTGTTGGTTCTAAGGACAGTTCCGAAAACTTTGTGAGTGCACAAGTGGTGGTTTATGGACTTGCTGTATTATCCGCAAGACTCTTCAGTGGTGATTGTGCACCTGCACAGTCACAACAAATGGCTGCTGGCCATCTCTACAAGGGCTACAGTGGGTCTACATCTTTGGTGGCCCACCAACGCCATTATCTCTACAAGGACTACAGTGGGTCTGCATCTTTGATGACCCACCAACGCCATTATTTCTACAAGGTCTGCAGTGGGTCTGCACCTCTGGTGGCCCACCAATACCATACTCTCTACCAGGACTACAGTGGGTCTGCTCTGTGATGACCTACCTACCAATATTCTTCCAAACTACGACTGACTCTGCTGTGGGTTTGCTCTGTTGTGGCCCATTATCTGTCAGCATGTCTAGAGTCAGCACTGTCTTTCCGTTGGAAGCACAACACTACTTCTTCAAGACTGCATGGAAATCCACTACTTCCGTGTGCATTTTCTTTTACTGCTCAGACTTTGAGAAAAACGCTGCAATTTTACTGTGACGAATGATGAGGACTGTCTTTATGGACTGTGAGAAATTTTTAGCTTTTGACCAACATTGTATCAATAAGTGTGTGCATTTGATTTCTTTGTTATTGTAATAATGAAAATTTTTTTTCAAATCTGTATTGGCCACTGCCCAATCCAATTTGTAAAAATTTTTTGTGGGGAGCATGGGGGCTATGTAAGTAGGCTGTTTAGGTTTTTTTATTGGTAACGCCACCTCTGTATGAAAATCACTGGCTGTGCTGTGGGCAGTCTGTGTCTGCTTTGCATTGTTGTAATACTCGCCGTTGTAGTGTTAGGCAGCTGGCTGTGAACAGCGCGTAGCGTTGCGCAGTTGGAGGTGAGCCGCCAGCAGTGGTGGATGTGGGGAGAGAGATGGCGGAGATTTGTAATTTGTCATGAACTGCTATATTTATATATGATGATATCAAGGTAAATACATTGTTTGTTCTCTACTAATATCTTTCATTTGCTAACTATCCCTATCAGTAGTTAGTGCCTTCCATAGTTTGAATCTTTTATTTAGCTGGCAGTAGTGGCGCTCGCTGTATTGCAGTAGCTTGAGCAGCGAAGATTTTTGTGAGGTAAGTGATTTGTGAAAGGTATAGTTTAATGTTAGTCAGGGCCATTCTTTTGTAGGGATTTTTGAAAGTCAGATTGCGTTGCGCTAACAAAATATTGTGTGTCAGTTTAAGCACAGTCGTGTATAATTGTTCAAAGGGGACGTTTCAAATGCAATGGACAGTGTCTTGAAAGGGGGTTATAAGATGAAGATTAAAAATGGTTCAAATGGCTCTGAGCACTATGGGACTTACCATTTGAGGTCATCAGTCCCCTAGAACTTAGAACTACTTAAACCTAACTAACCTAAGGACATCACAGACATCCATGCCCGTGGCAGGATTCGAACCTGCGACCGCAGCGGTCACGCGGTTCCAGACTGTAGGGCCTAGAATCGCTCGGCCACTCAGGCCGGCTGCACGTAGATATGGCGTTTTAAGTTGTATTGAGCTGTGGTCGTCCGGCAAAGAGACCACAGCCATGGCCAGCCGCGATGACCGAGCGGTTCTAGGCGCTTCAGTCCGGAACCGCGCGACCGCTACGGTCGCAGGTTCGACTCCCGCCTCGGGCACGGATGTGTGTGATGTCCTTAGGTTAGCTAGGTTTAAGTAGTTCTAAGTTCTAGGGGACTGATGACCTCAGATGTTAACTCCCATAGTGCTCAGAGCCGTTTTTAACCACACCCATGCAGTCGGCCTACCACTGTAGAGCGTGTGTGCTTTTAAGTCCCGTTAAACGTGGTTGCAATTGTACCCGCTTTTTTGATCTGAATCCCTTCTTGTCTCCTGCACAATTTAGTAGTCATCTGCTGCAGTAGACGAGAGTGGTCGGGTCGACCGCCCCCTGTCCTGAGGGCAGCACAAGCACAGCCTGTGGTTCGGAACGCTCTCTGGGCACGCGAAACAATGGTCTGAGTAATAACAAACTCATGGTATACCACTCGTCACACTTCCTACGCCGGCCGAAGTGGCCGCGCGGTTAAAGGCGCTGCAGTCTGGAACCGCAAGACCGCTACGGTCGCAGGTTCGAATCCTGCCTCGGGCATGGATGTTTGTGATGTCCTTAGGTTAGTTAGGTTTAACTAGTTCTATGTTCTAGGGGACTAATAACCTCAGCAGTTGAGTCCCATAGTGCTCAGAGCCATTTGAACCATTTGAACACTTCCTACTTCTTCCAGATTCCCGATGATTCTTCTCCCTGTGAAGTCACGTAAATGTTGTCTCCGGGTCACATTGTAATGATGAAGACTGTAGTGGCGTGGCAAGACAGCCAAGCCACTCGGAGGTAGCCGAAAGGCACGCGTTTAAGCTCACGCAGGCTGGCGCGAGGTCTGGAACAGTTAAGGGAATTAATAGTAGCAAATAAAGTACGTAGTTGATGTAATACTTAACTTTAATCCATAATTGGAGAACATCGCTCTTGATGGTACATGTTTTATAATTTCAATATTAACTGGTAATGGCGCCTTGCTAGGTCGTAGCAAATGACGTAGCTGAAGGCTATGCTAACTATCGTCTCGGCAAATGAGAGCGTAATTGTCAGTGAACCTTTCCTAGCTAAGTCGGCTGTACAACTGAGGCGAGTGTAGCAAGTCTCTCTAGACCTGCCGTATGGTGGCGCTTGGTCTGCAATCACTGACAGTGGCGACACGCGGGTCCGACGTATACTAGCGGACCGCGGCCGATTTAAAGGCTACCACCTAGCAAGTGTGGTGTCTGGCGGTGACACCACAAAGACCATCGCAGTGTACCGTAATATCGTGCTGATTGACACACACTGTCATTTCACTCCCCTTCAACTGTCTCGTGTTGCCCCATTTGGCGCTGCAGCCGTGTTAACCTCACACCATGTGGCGTCCTGCTTTCTGTGCGACCTGAGGCAACATGCTCCCGCATTTTCGTTCATTTCTATCGAGTTATTAACATGTTATGCTGCTTTATCTGTCTCGTCCTTAAATTTTGCAGAGTAGTGTAGTTTACTTTTGATAAGCGGCGTATAAAATTAATTAGCCAAACATCACTTTTGACGTACACTATGAGAAAAACAAACAACGCACCATGCAGGAATTATTCGAATGAGACGGAAATCGGTAGATATAACGTGCATGCACAGATAAACAAAAGATTATACTTTCAGTAAAACTGGATGATTTATTGAAGACAAAGAGCTTCACAAATTGAGCAAGTCGACAACGCGTTGGTCCACCTCTGGCCCTTATGCAAGCAGTTATTCGGCTCGGCATTGATCGGTAGAGTTGGATGTCCTCCCGAGGGAGATCTTTGGCCTGTAGAGTTGTCTTTAGTGATGAGGCCCGCTTCGAACTGAGCACCGATCACCAGAGAAGACGTTTGTGGAGTCGCCATGGACAGCAGTGTGTTACCGGGCTCACTACAGCCCGACAACCAGGACTGCTGATCTGGGATGCCATTTTTCACAGCAGGACCCCTTCGATTCTCTTCGGCGGCACGGCACTGCGCAGTGGTACGTCGACGATATTCCATGCCCCGTTTTGTTCCCCTTCAAGACTTACATTTCAGCAAGATAACGTCCTCCCGCACACGACGAGTATTTCTCTTGCTTGTCTTCGTGCTTGCCAGACCCTACCATGGCCGCCAAGGTCGTCGCATCGCTCCCCAATGGAGAACGTTCGGAGCATTATGGGCAGGGCCCCCAAACCAGCTCGGAATTTTGACGATCTAGCGTGCCAGTTGGACAGAGTTTGGGACGATATCTCTCAGGGGAACATCCAACAACTCTATCTGTCAATGCCTAGCCGAATAACTGCTTGCATAATGGGAGATGTGGACCAACGCATTATTGACAAGCTTAACTTGTGACGATTTATTTCTTGAATAGATCATCCAATTTTTCTGAAATTGTAACCATTTGTTTGTCTGCACATGTACATCACATCTATCGATTTCCGTCCGATTCGAATAATTTCATCGCGATGCATTCTTTCTTTGTCTTAGAGTATATACGACTATACTGGAGAATTAATAAACCGGCAAAGTTTTTATTTCTTCTCCATGGATTGTAATTCCTACTCCCAATTTTTCTTTTGTTACCTTTACTACTTCCTCAATATGCAGATTGAATAACATCGGGGACAGGCTTCAACCCTGTCTCACTCCCTTCCCAACCACTACTTCCCTTTCATGCCCCCTGACTGTTATAACTGCCATCTGATTTCTGTACAAATTACACTCCTGGAAATGGAAAAAAGAACACATTGACACCGGTGTGTCAGACCCACCATACTTGCTCCGGACACTGCGAGAGGGCTGTACAAGCAATGATCACACGCACGGCACAGCGGACACACCAGGAACCGCGGTGTTGGCCGTCGAATGGCGCTAGCTGCGCAGCATTTGTGCACCGCCGCCGTCAGTGTCAGCCAGTTTGCCATGGCATACGGAGCTCCATCGCAGTCTTTAACACTGGTAGCATGCCGCGACAGCGTGGACGTGAACCGTATGTGCAGTTGACGGACTTTGAGCGAGGGCGTATAGTGGGCATGCGGGAGGCCGGGTGGACGTACCGCCGAATTGCTCAACACGTGGGGCGTGAGGTCTCCACAGTACATCGATGTTGTCGCCAGTGGTCGGCGGAAGGTGCACGTGCCCGTCGACCTGGGACCGGACCGCAGCGACGCACGGATGCACGCCAAGACCGTAGGATCCTACGCAGTGCCGTAGGGGACCGCACCGCCACTTCCCAGCAAATTAGGGACACTGTTGCTCCTGGGGTATCGGCGAGGACCATTCGCAACCGTCTCCATGAAGCTGGGCTACGGTCCCGCACACCATTAGGCCGTCTTCCGCTCACGCCCCAACATAGTGCAGCCCGCCTCCAGTGGTGTCGCGACAGGCGTGAATGGAGGGACGAATGGAGACGTGTCGTCTTCAGCGATGAGAGTCGCTTCTGCCTTGGTGCCAATGATGGTCGTATGCGTGTTTGGCGCCGTGCAGGTGAGCGCCACAATCAGGACTGCATACGACCGAGGCACACAGGGTCAACACCCGGCATCATGGTGTGGGGAGCGATCTACCACACTGGCCGTACACCACTGGTGATCGTCGAGGGGACACTGAATAGTGCACGGTACATCCAAACCGTCATCGAACCCATCGTTCTACCATTCCTAGACCGGCAAGGGAACTTGCTGTTCCAACAGGACAATGCACGTTCGCATGTATCCCGTGCCACCCAACGTGCTCTAGACGGTGTAAGTCAACTACCCTGGCCAGCAAGATCTCCGGATCTGTCCCCCATTGAGCATGTTTGGGACTGGATGAAGCGTCGTCTCACGCGGTCTGCACGTCCAGCACGAACGCTGGTCCAACTGAGGCGCCAGGTGGAAATGGCATGGCAAGCCGTTCCACAGGACTACATCCAGCATCTCTACGATCGTCTCCATGGGAGAATAGCAGCCTGCATTGCTGCGAAAGGTGGATATACACTGTACTAGTGCCGACATTGTGCATGCTCTGTTGCCTGTGTCTATGTGCCTGTGATTCTGTCAGTTTGATCGTGTGATGTATCTGACCCCAGGAATGTGTCAATAAAGTTTCCCCTTCCTGGGACAATGATTTCACGGTGTTCTTATTTCAATTTCCAGGAGTGTATAAATAGCCTTTCGCTCCCTGTATTTTACCCCAGCCACCTTCAGAATTTGAAGGAGTGTATTCCAGTCAACATTATCAAAATCTTTCTCTAAGTCTACAGATGCTAGAAACGTAGGTTTGCCTTTCCTTAACCTATCTTCTAAGCTAAGGAGGATCAGTATTGCCCCACGTGTTCCAACATTTCTATGGAATCTAAACTAATCTTCCGCGAGGTCGGCTTCTACCATTTTCTCCATTCGTCTGTAAACAATTCGTGTAAAGAATAAGAATAAGAAATAAAAGATACTATTATAAATATACGTTTACATGAAAATACTAATTGCACAATTACCTAATAGCTAATTCAATCGCCGCCATTATCGATTATAACTTGGAACCTTTTTTGTATGCTTTTCACGAGATTTTCCGTATACCCTCTCTGTAACGATCTTCATATTGTTCTCATTTTACATGACAGATGCTTCAAAGTATATATTAGCTTTCCTTTAAGCTTCATCTTAATATTTATTTATTGTTCAGCTAATCCAATCTATAGAAGATTAAATACATTTTTAAGAGGTGTTTCCACGCATCTCTGTCTGCTGCTGTCTTCTGCCAGGTGAAGACCGCAACTTTCCTGAGTTCCTTATCCCAGCGATCAGGTGGTCTCCCTGATGGTCTTCGTTTTTCTCTCGGACTCCACTCTAAAACTGATTCTGTCCATCTTCCATCCTTCGTTCGTGCAATATATTCTGCCACTCCTGTTATTGCTTTTCTGTCGATTTTTCTTAGTCAGACCTAACATTGACCTTTCCATAGCTCTCTGAGCAGTTCTAAGTTTCCTTTTGAAAAATTCATTTAAAGTCCTAGTTTCACACCCGTACGTTAAAACTGGTAGGACACACTGATCAAAAACTGCCTTCTTCAACTAGACTGGCGTGTTAGATTTGAAAAACTGTTGAATTCACTCTGTAAGTCCTCCAAGCCAGTTTAATTCGACGAAAAATTTCAGGTTTCAAATCCCCTTTTGTGCCAATTCATTGCCCCAGATAAAAATATTCTGTAACTTTGTTTAGGATGCTGCCGTGCAGTGTTACGTGTTCTGCAGCTACCCACTTGTTATGCTTAACCTTAGTTTTAGAGTGATTTATTATAAGTCCAACTTCCTGAGAGCGATCTGTTAAGTCTTTTATAGAGGACTGCATTTCCATCTCACTGTTAGCTGGGACCATCATACCGTCAGAAAATCTCAGGTTGCTGAGCCTTTTACCATTTATCCTTATTCCTCTGTTGTTACAAATAATTTTGGATATAGCAATCGCGAGAACTGCTATAAATAACTTCAGGGATATAGGATCGCCCTGTTTTACTCCTTTTCCAATGGGAAATTCGCCCTTGTTTTTTTCCTATGTTGTTAGACGCTATAGACGCGTCATAAATGTTGCACAATATGTTTACATATTTTGTTTCCACTCCTTGCTCGGCCAGTGCTTGTATGACTGCAGTGTAGCTGACAGAATCAAGGGCTTTTTCGAAGTCAATGAAGGCTATGCATAGTAGCATTTCATACTCATTGGCTCGACTTACGCAGTGTGTTTATATGGTCAATTGTACTGAAACCACTGCGGAATCTAGCTTCTTCGATGGGCTGTCTTGGCCATTTTAATGCGATTTATCAGGACTTCAGTAAACACTTTATATATAACAGAAAGTAAGCTAATGGGGTGGTAGTTCTTCAGATCGGGCGTGAATGCTTCCCTTCTTATGTAGTAAGATTATGTTTGCTTTGTTCCAGCAGGTTGGGATGCTGCCACTCTGTACACACGAAGTACAGACTTTAGCCAGATGTTTTTCTGTTTCCTCCCCTGTAAGCTTCAGTATGTCAATTGGCAGACCATCATGACCCCCTGCTTTGCCATTCTGCATCTCGCTTATAGCTTTTCTTATTTCTTCGGTGAGGATTTTGGGCACTTCATCATCATCTGCGTATGTATTCCTAGTGGTTCATGTGTTCTTTCATACTGTAGAAATTCTTTATATGCTTTAGAATTTCTTCCTTTTCCGTTATGCGCCCATTATCACCGTCAATTGATACGATTTCGTTTTTACCAATCATAAGCTTTTGTTTAGCTTTCTTGAAGCTCCTTTTACTCTCTGATGCTAATTTTATGATGTTTTCATTGTAGTTTTGTATGTCGGCTTTCATATTCCTCCTTATACACTTACACAGTTCTGAATATTCCATCTTGTCACAAGAAGTTTTAATTTTCATCTCTCGTCTTTTTACAAGTAAATCTTTGGTTTCCGGCCTTAACTTTCCTGGTTATTTAGCAATTGTTGTCAGTCAACCTATTTGTTTTGCACTTTCCATTATCGTTTCAGCTAAATTTTCTATTGACTCTTCTAATCCCACTCGAAGGGCATGCTAAAGATACTTTTTCCTTTCGTTTAATTTATCCATACATATAATTTCATTTTTCTGTGATATCAGTTTTCTTCGTTATTGTTGAGTATTAATGTTTATTTTCGCTCTTACCAGTCTATGGTCGCTACCAGTATTGAATTGATTTAAAACTGAACCATCTTTGATTATTTTGGTGTGATTTGAGATTAGAAAATCTATTTCATTTTGGGTCTCATGATTTGGGCTTCTCCATGTCCATTTCCTATTATGCTGTTTCTTAAAAAATGTGTTCATTATGAATAATTTATTTTCTTCCGCAAAATGAACTAGCCTTTCACCCCTTTCGTTCAAATGGTTCAAATGGCTCTGAGCACTTTGGGACTTAACATCTGACGTCATCAGTCCCCTAGAACTTAGAACTACTTAAACCTAGCTAACCTAAGGACATGTCACACACATCCATGCCCGAGGCAGGATTCGAACCTGCGACCGTAGCGGTCGCGTGGTTCCAGACTGAAGCGCCTAGAAGCGCTCGGCCACACCGGCCGGCTCTTTCGTCCCTCTCATCGATTCTATGGCAGCCTACTGAGACATCACCCTGTTTTTTTGTTTTCCTTTTTTTTATATACCATCCTTGGCATTTAAGTCCCCAATTACTAGTTTAAAGTGGCGGTCTCGTCCTTTGTTATATGCATTTTTTTTTCTTCTTAGAATGCTTCTACTTCATCATCCGAACAGCCTGCTGTAGGAGCGTGTCTTGGACTATTAGTAGTCTGTATCTTTTTGATATTTTAAAAACAAGGCTTGCTACTCTACTTGATGTTCCTTCTATTATTGATACTTTGTCTTTTACATGACAAAGACGAAGACAAAAGACAAAGTATTATCTTAATATACGATCAAAGATTTTCCATCGGATTTGCATCCGGAGACATTGCAGGCCAGTCCATCGTGGACACCACATTGTGTTGTTTCCACGATGTACAGAGACGGCTGCGATGTTCGGACCATTATTCTCTTGAAGCACCCAGTTTGCCTCGTTCGAACCAAATAGTTTCTTAACGGACGTCAGAAGGCATTTTTGATAAATGTTGCACATTTTTTCAGCGTTGAAATTGTCTGTGAATAGGCGCAGATAGCCAAAACTGCAACCGACAAAACAAAACATTCATCTCTCACACTCTGTATCTATACACTGCACAAAAGCGCATTGAGTGCAGATTCGAGACCACTAACAGAGATATCGCCGCGGGCGTTAGATTTAAAATTGCGGCGTACACTTTCTTGTGGAATTGACTGTACGTATGGTCCACGTCGCATCGAGCTGTGTTACTTGGCAGCGGCACAGCATACGAAAGTTACTTTCGTCCTTAAGTTTCGCACTCCAGTGTACTGCTGTCCATGGAGCAGAGCTAACACATGATGCTCTGATGCCCTGAGTAGTTTCTGGAACTATGGAATTCTGCAAATGTTACTGCACTTTGAAAAAAAGAGTCTAGTAACATAAAAGAGGTTAATGAGACAGCAGAGAAAAAACTTCCACAGGTAAGCAGACCAGTTTTTCAGACTTCGCGGTATAAAAGGCGTCCGCTATGCATCAGCATTTCTGCAAGACGAAATCACTTCTGGACTGTTTCCTTCCATCAGCGTTCTGCGCACACTCGAGGAGGGCGAGACAGTGTTACGTATACATCTACACCTGTGTACATAGTGTGCAAATCGCTGTGAAGTGCATGTCAAGGGGTACTTAGCATTCTACCACATACTGGGATTTCTTCTCATTTCAATCATGTGCGGCGCGCGGTAAAAGTGAGTGGTTAAATGTCTGGTGGAGCGATATATGCAAGGCTGTAGTGTACTTATAGACTGTTCACTTCGAATTGGTTCCTGCAATTTAATGTTTACGCGGTTTGCAAGCGTAAGCTAGTTCAGTCTTTTTCGCAGTTCCCGTCTATCTCTTCTGCGAGTGAGACTTTGGTGTGGGTCTTGCACACTTGGGAAAGGTGAACCATACGAGTGGGTTGTAAGTAGTCCGTTTTCTGGAGTCACAGCATTTTCCATACAAATTATCACATACAGATATTCGTATGAGTTAATGATTGCAATCTGTGACTTATTGATATTGAGTACATAAGGCGCCAATTTTCTGCATTTTATGAAGCGCACAGTTTTACATGTTTGCACATACGGTGTATCTACCGCAGGAACGATCACTCGAAGTAAAAATGTCAAATAAACATCTGCTCTAAAATGCATACCTCGACAGATATGAGCGGTGGTTTAATAGAAGAGGTGTGTTTCACATTAGCGTAGATGAATAAGAGCTCATAACTCTCAAGGTATGCAGTTTAGAGGCCATGTTTAATGGATTCTTTTTTGTTGCTTTGGCCGATACTACCACGTCTCACACTATAGAAAGCAAATAGCTTGCAGCAGAAGAGACTTGTTTCACAGTACCGAAAATCAAGGAATGCTTCTAGCTCTTAAGCTATGCGTTTCGAAGCCTATGTTTACTGGACTTTTTGCTTCGAATGAATATCCCTGAATATTGGCCATTCCTTCCGGGACACCACGTATAAAGCAAGTTACAGTTTTCCCACCACTTTTAAGTATTGTCAGGATATGTCTAGATACTTTGCAGCTTTCTCTGTTTCTCTTTCAGATATCTCTCTCTCTCTTTCTCACACACACACACACACACACACACACACACACACACACACATACTCATGACGTGAGTGAGCCAGGGGCAGAGAAGGCGGATGTAGGTAGGCGGCGCCTGCCTGCGCATTTGTCGCCGGGACGTTGTTTGATGGCGCAGCCTTGAGGATGGCCGTGTCTCTGTCAGCTAATGACTACATGTGAGTTCATGGTCCAAGCGCGACTAAGTGCGGGCCAGAGTTGATGGTCCGCCTTGTAGCGACTTGCCTACACATTCTGCATTCATGTCCGACTAAGGCGGCCTGTCGACTGCTAATATTCTATCTCAGAAAACAAACACATCTCACACACTTCTTGCTATTATGAAACTTTGTGTAAAATATGTGTATATCTGTTTCTTGGTGTTTTTCGACTACCTCAAGTTTGTATCTTACCGGGACATATCTTTTTCAACGATTATGAGGAGGTTCGAAAAAATCTCCTCTTCCATTCAAATGAAATTACGAAACGAATTTCAATCTTCAAGTCTATGTGATGAAAAACGTTACTTAAGAGTGCTGATAGTTAATGTAACAAGAAGGATAAGTATGTTATGCATGCGTAGACTGGTATTAGACACTATAATTTAACTATATCAATTTAAAACCAAAAACGGGATGAGGCTTAAATTGGACAAACGAATAACTTCTACTAGTCTATGTTGAAAGGTGGCTACACTGAGTCACAGCGCCAGACATCGCGCCAAAGAGTTTTATTCCGTCGCCTCCACTGGCAGTGCTTGTTCAGAAGTTGTGGTGGTTAGTACCTTGCTGAGAGGATGTTGATAGCTGTATTATTTGAGGCTATGTCGTGTGCAGTTGTTTTGATGGGCTAGACAGCAGATGTTGTTCGAATGGAGGTGTTGTAATGATCAGAGTGTATTTTTAGTCAATATATATGAAGATAAGAAAACATTTTTTTTTTTTTAATTTCCTAACTAACAATGTCTCTTGGTCACAGGTTCAGTCAACAAAGCATCTGGCTTGTGTTCATGTATTAGAGTGTAATTCTGGTTTCTATGTGCAATTATAGTATTTCTGGTTTTTTTAAATTACTTCAGTGAATGGCGTTTAAAGCATCTTGTCGAAGTGAGGAAGAACCGTGCCAGATGTCTACGTTGAATCACACTTCCACACACAGAACAGTTACATTTGTGCTTTGTTGTTTCGCAGTTTTTGTTTCGCAGCTTTTATAGTTGCTGGGGACTTAATTAATTGTGTTAACGGAAATTTTCTTTCATTCTTTGTTGTTATTCTATGCAGTCAGATTGCGGAGTAATACTAGTCAGGGCCAACCGGTTACGAGACTTCGTAATCGGACAGTCAGCTACTAAAATTAAAATTATTTGCATTGTATTCAATTAAGCCCCCATGCAATATATCTCAAAACGTTGTACAGTATTATGTAGTGTTCCTACAAGAGCAATTCCCTTGTCAAACCATCGGCGAGTCCAGACTTTTCTTCGCAGTTTCCTCCGCTCTTCTTCGACAGTCGCAAACAGAGTTAAACTACAGTCAGTTCCACAAGAAAGTGTACACCACTATCTGTATGGAATATAAGACAGTATTACAAATATACGTTTACATGAAAATACATGTTATTACTAATTTCACTAATACCTAATAGTTAATCCAATCGACGCCATTATCGATTATAGCTTGGGACCTTTTTGGCATGCTTTTCATGAGATTTTCTGCATATTCTCTCTGTAACAATCTCCACACCGTCCTGATTTTACATGACAGCTGCTTCAAAGTATATAAAGGCTTTCCTTTAAGCTTCATCATAATATACGACCAAATATTTGCTATGGAATTTGCACCCGGAGGCGCTGCAGGCCAGTCCATCGTGGACACCACACAGTCTCGTTTCCACACTGTACAGAGGCAGGTGCGATGTTTCGGATCGCTATCCTCTAGAAACACCCAGTCTACCTCGTTCGAACCAGATAGCTTCTTAACGGACCTCAGAAGGCATTTTTATAAATATTCCACATTTTTTCAGCCCTTAAATCGGCTATAAATAAATGCAAATAGCTAAAATCGCAACCGACAGAAGAAAACATTCGACTCTCACATTGTTTATCTAAACACTATGAAAAAGCGCATTGATTACATATTCGAGTCCACTAGCAGAGATGTCGCTGCGGACGTTACATTTAACATTATGGCCGAAACTTTCTTGTGGAACTGACTGTAAGACTTATGTTTTTCAGCGTAACTGGAGTTGGATGGAGACCAGTTTGGTAACGTGTCGATTTGCGTGACAACCACGCGCCATTACGTGCGGATTTGCGCATCTCAGGAAAGTCGAAATCTTCACGTTAAGCTTTCTGGCCATTGGGGAAACATTCCAGTCATGGCCAAAACAACAAGAACTTCAGCAAATACATTATTTATAATAAATAACATTACTGTTGTAGATAATACTTCTATTTAATTAATAAGAAAGACACAGAATCTTTTAGAAAACAAAAGGTGAAAAAAATTTGGAAGCAGTTGGACTCAAACGTGCTACCTTTCTCTTCGCAGCTCACGATACTGTCAACTGCAGTACAGCTTCAAAATGGCAGCTAGCTCTTCATATTTGTTATAGCTTGTGTAAAGACTGTAAGGTATCTACAGATTTCATTATTTGATATTTAACTGCGACAAATTGCACCAAAACGATCCGCTTTTGTGCCGTAGTATTGCAACGGAAAACTTTCATGGTATACAAGTTATAACACTAAAAAACATCAAACGTGGGACGTCTTTACCTATCGGTACCCAGTTTCCTGGAAAGTGGTATTCTGCTATATCGGGGAGCTGATGTAGAATTCGTTGTCTCTACTACACCCACAAAATGTTTTTCATTAATGGCTCTTCCCCAAACAGTTTACCAGATGTTGTTAAGCGTATAGTAATTTTGTAACTAGCCCTAAAGAGTGCTTTCGCAGCACCCTTCATCTTCTTCGCCTTTTAGTGAAAAGAAGATTGTGTTGGGAATAACTACTGCACATTTTCAATTCGTTTTGTAGGACCTTTAAACAAAGTAAAGATGCTAAAGAACTGGTACAAAACTCATTTGTGGATACAGAATTCTCTTCTGCAAGAGTTTGCAGCTTTCTTAATTCTTCCTCTCTGGTGTCCCCTATGGTTTCACTGCGCTTTTCCGAATGAAATTTGTTCGAATGTCTTTAAATACACGATTTTCTTGCACACGTAATTACTGTAGTGCAGATTAGACAATTGGCGCGATCGTCACAACAAAAAGGAAAAACTAAGGAAGTTGCCACTCCGGTTTAAATGGACGTTTGGAAATCTTTGATTTTGGGGAGCAGGTTGTTCCATTATTGTAGTAACTCTCTTGCACTTGCCCACTCCTGTGTTGAATAAACCCTATATCAACGCACTCAGCAGAGCATCACGGCAGCTTCACTCGAGGCCCACGGCTTCGCTATGGAAGCCGAGCTGAGGCGAATTAAACCGAGCTGGACCGATGCACTGTGCAAACACACTCTGTACGTTGCCTCTATTACGCGAGCGATTTTCCCTGTCTGAGAAGACCAGCGTTAGAGGAATGAATTTGATACGTGTTGGAACGTGGGTTTTTCGCAGTGTAAAACACCTTTCAAGTATGACGTTCGATGAAAAGCTTCCAAGTATCGTGTTCGATGAACATTTCCTTGACGGTGACCAAATGAGCCCGTGGTGGATCGCGCAACTCTTCTTTGAATCTCTCCCCCCCCCCCCCCCCCCCCCTCACCACTCAATTTTTTTTTTTTTTTTTTTTGTGTACCCAAATTGGTAAGAGTCTTAGAGCGACGAATAATACTCGGGCATTCGTCAAATGAACTTTTAAAATCGACCTCCTTCATAAGATTCTTCCAGTAAATCTTCGGCTTGTGTCTTCATTTCAACGGCTAGATTTTGTGGTGATATTCCCAGTTGGAAACCCTTGTGTCCCATTCCAAGTTCAACGGGATTTGGCTGAAAAGAACCGTACTGTAGAGTGGGCTAGGTGTCATCATGACTATCTGGTAACGTATTGAAAGTTAGAAAAGGCAGAAAACGTGTGTTAAGTAACATTGGTTGTAAGGCACAGTCCAAAACTGCAAGGAGCCCGCTCTGACCTCTTCATCAGCGAATGAAAGGTTCAAATTAACGTAAATTTGAATATATACTTCGAACAATTCATTATTCATTTAGTTCGCCCTCCAACACACACATGAACAGCTATGCACACATAAACTCTCAGATGTTTGCCTGAGATGCTATTGGTCCAGTCAGAAGTTAAAAATAGTTCCAATCCCCCAGTACGAACCTAGGTGTTCTGGAAGTTTTCCTTTACTGTGAGGATGCAAGCTGCTCGTTTTAATTCGCATTACATGCGAAAATGTATGCCCTGAAAAAACGCCCTCTTCAACTCGATGTTTAGACGCAAGAAATGGTACTATAATGCTATGTGACTACGATTTCTAAGTGAATGCAAGAGAAAGTTGTAAATAGCTTACTTTGCACAATTAATAATAATGGACATGACTGAAAAATTCATTGAATTCTATGACTGTACTAACTTGTGATAAACTCTTGGCCTGGCTTCAATAACGTGTAAGCAATCGTCCAGGAAGTTCCATAACAGCGCAGACTTCGCTGCAGAGTGAAAATTTCATTCTGGAAACATCCCCCCGGCTGTGGCAAAGCCATGTCTCCGCAATATCCTTTCCCTCAGGAGTGCTAGTTCTGCATGGTTCGCAGGAGAGCTTCTGTGAAGTCTGGAAGGTTGGAGACGAGGTACTGGCAGAAGTAAAGCTGTGAGGACGGGTCGTGAATCGTGCTTGGGTAGCTCAATTGGTAGAGCACTTTCCCGCGAAAGGCGAGTTCGAGTCTCGGTCTGGCACACAGTTTTAATCTGCCAGGAAGTTTCATTAACAGCGTACACTTCGCTGCAGAGTGAAAATTTCATTCTGGGAACGTGGAAGTAACTCAGCCTACAGCGAATTTACATGCAGTGAGCAAGCTCGGCTGAATCTGTTGCTCTAACTTTTCCTTTTTAGAAATCAGGTATTGAAACAAACAAAGAAGTGGCGTCTATGTAAAATGAGGAACGGATAGTTCTCTCTGAATCTCCAGCCTATGACCTACCCTCTGGCCTCAAATACATTAAAGGGATAACCGAAGTGCACTGCTGACTGCAGATTTGAGAGATTTGTTTACTGATTGTAATACTGGCTCAGAAAGAATTGGTATCTCAGCTGAAGGCAGAAAATCTGTAACATTCCTTATGATATCTCTATGTAATATCGAAGTGCTACTCTTTTGCACAGGTATTATAATCGTTAAACAGTGATAAGGGATCAAGAATAAACCACTTGAAATACATTTACGGGACCAAAATTTCATTTAAAGCATAGTTATCCCCACAATGAAGCACACAACAGATAACCAAAAAGGAAAGATTAAAAGAGAAGATCTCCATGCGAAAGTATGAAAACAGTTCGCTAGATGAAGGTATGACGAATTAAACGGTCGTAGTATTCACGTGGACTAATGTAAACTCTATGGCCTACCATGCTTCAATAACTGACCATCTCACCAAACAACTAACGTATCGTTTGAGCATAGATGAGTGCACATTAAAAATAAGGAAATGCTGTAAATACTACCATGCCAAGCTGGATGATGTAAGCCAGGATTGCGCCAAATGTTTATAGCATGAGATCTGAGAGTGAACTACAGAAGGTCAGCCTCTGCACTCCGAAACACGCCAAGACAGATGAGATCCTGCTTTACTCCCGGTTAAACAGCGTTGCGCTCGCCCCTGATTGGCTGCCGTTACAGCCCGCCAAAGTGTTTCACCTCATAAATCTCTCTGACTTTGTCAAAGGCAGTGATGCATTCAGAGATAGATTTCTCGATGTGGCGTCTTCTGTCATCGTCCATCGCCGTGACATGCGCGGGTGTTTGAAAGTACAGTGCCGCTAAACTTTCTCGCTGGACACCACAGACGCTATACACAAGTGACATTTGTTCTGTGATTTACTCTTTGATCGTTGATTTCTGTTCCACGTTCTACTCCTTGGTGAAAGCGTGAATCCAGGTGTGTTAGATACGGAATAATTTACCCTACTGAACTTTTCTCACGCCTTCGCACGAGTTATCGGTTGCAGTGTATTATTGTCTGTTCTGACCGCAGGGTTCCGTTAATAAATTATTACATCAAGCTGAGACAAGCCTACTTCCCTTATTCAGCCTACAAGCACACGCAGATATTAAACCGCCGATAGCGGTAATTCAAACCGGTACCGACACTCGATACTAAGATACTTAGCAAATCACAGTTTGGAGTTCAAAAGGGCTATTCTATTGAGTCAGCTATCTGTATATTTACTGTGCACATAATAAACTCTGTAAATGATAAAATATCACCAATCGTGATCTTCTGTGGCTTATCGAAGGCATTTTATGGTGCCAGTCATAACGTTCTGTTAGGGAAGTTTTTATGGAATATATAGACCAGTAAATGTTTGGTTTAGTTCTTATTTACGAAAGAGAACGGAGAAAGTTGCCTTAGGTTGTTCGAGTAATACGAAGAAAGACCCCCCATGGGGAGACATGTCAAAAAGAACAGATGCCATCTTAGTATATATATACACTCCTGGAAATTGAAATAAGAACACCGTGAATTCATTGTCCCAGGAAGGAGAAACTTTATTGACACATTCCTGGGGTCAGATACATCACATGATCACACTGTCAGAACCACAGGCACATAGACACAGGCAACAGAGCATGCACAATGTCGGCACTAGTACAGTGTATATCCACCTTTCGCAGCAATCCAGGCTGCTATTCTCCCATGGAGACGATCGTAGAGATGCTGGATGTAGTCCTGTGGAACGGCTTGCCATGCCATTTCCACCTGGCGCCTCAGTTGGACCAGCGTTCGTGCTGGACGTGCAGACCGCGTGAGACGACGCTTCATCCAGTCCCAAACATGCTCAATGGGGGACAGATCCGGAGATCTTGCTGGCCAGGGTAGTTGACTTACTCCTTCTAGAGCACGTTGGGTGGCACGGGATACATGCGGACGTGCATTGTCCTGTTGGAACAGCAAGTTCCCTTGCCGGTCTAGGAATGGTAGAACGATGGGTTCGATGACGGTTTGGATGTACCGTGCACTATTCAGTGTCCCCTCGACGATCACCAGTGGTGTACGGCCAGTGTAGGAGATCGCTCCCCACACCATGATGCCGGGTGTTGGCCCTGTGTGCCTCGGTCGTATGTAGTCCTGATTGTGGCGCTCACCTGCACGGCGCCAAACACGCATACGACCATCATTGGCAACAAGGCAGACGCGACTCTCATCGCTGAAGACGACACGTCTCCATTCGTCCCTCCATTCACGCCTGTCGCGACACCACTGGAGGCGGGCTGCACGATGTTGGGGCGTGAGCGGAAGACGGCCTAACGGTGCGCGGGACCGTAGCCCAGCTTCATGGAGACGGTTGCGAATGGTCCTCGCCGATACCCCAGGAGCAACAATGTCCCTAATTTGCTGGGAAGTGGCGGTGCGGTCCCCTACGGCACTGCGTAGGATCCTACGGTCTTGGCGTGCATCCGTGCGTCGCTGCGGTCCGGTCCCAGGTCGACGGGCACGTGCACCTTCCGCCGACCACTGGCGACAACATCGATGTACTGTGGAGACCTCACGCCCCACGTGTTGAGCAATTCGGCGGTACGTCCACCCGGCCTCCCGCATGCCCACTATACGCCCTCGCTCAAAGTCCGTCAACTGCACATACGGTTCACGTCCACGCTGTCGCGGCATGCTACCAGTGTTAAAGACTGCGATGGAGCTCCGTATGCCACGGCAAACTGGCTGACACTGACGGCGGCGTGCACAAATGCTGCGCAGCTAGCGCCATTCGACGGCCAACACCGCGGTTCCTGGTGTGTCCGCTGTGCCGTGCGTGTGATCATTGCTTGTACAGCCCTCTCGCAGTGTCCGGAGCAAGTATGGTGGGTCTGACACACCGGTGTCAATGTGTTCTTTTTTCCATTTCCAGGAGTGTAGTTAAGGCTCACCGGCCACTTGACCGTCTTCTTCTTCTGCGCAAATGCACAAACTGTGCCCAAACTCTTACGGGGATCGGTAATGCGCCGCGAGTAATGAGTATAATGGACGGGGGCACTACGAATGTAGTGCGGGACAATACGGTGAGAATGTGGGTTTCGCGGGAGGCGTGCCAGAGATAAATCCCTGCAGTCGCGCTATCCTCTGTGTCCTCGGTGGCTGAGACCCTACTCTGTCCAGATGAAACTTACTTTCCGGCCGCAAAATATCATGCGCTTACATGGTTCAAAGGCCTTACCGTCGCCTATATCTTTAGCGACGGAGAGAAAGAGCAGCTTGATTACTGGTGGTTCCTACAAAATGCTCACAATGTCCTCGAACGCACACCGAAATACCGTACGCTCTTCGCAAATTATTTACGCAGCGTTTTCGTTAACCCCCCACTCAGCTGGGGAGTGCCAAGCTGCGGTTATTGTTCTGTGCCGCATCACACTAACGGCTGAACGTTCTGCCTTGTCAGCCATGAGCGACGGAAGAGACAGGCTGCTGCATGGATGCTGTTTTCCTTGAGGCACTAGCGAAGCAGAATGCCTCCGCTGCAGATGCCCTTCAAAAGCGCTGTTGGAGATATCTGATAACGATGGCGAAGCACTAAGTGGAACCAGTTACATTCATTAAAGAACCTTTTAGTTGGAATTGTATCAGTGATTTACATTTTTATTTTTTTGATTACTCTTTTATGCCACCTTTGTTGTTGTAACACTTACTTGTAACACTGAGTTCCTAGAATTCTCATTTGTACACGTTTCCTAAATGTAATCATGTAAAAAAATAAATCAATACATTAAAAAAAAAGATGGATAGAGCGTCTGCCTTGTAAGCAGGAGATCCCGGGTTCGAGTCCCGGTCGGGGCACACATTTTCACCTGTCCCCGTTGACGTATGTCAACGCCTGTAAGCAGCTAAGGGTGTTCATTTTAGTGTAATTTCATTCTAACGAGCTGCATGGTCACCGATGATATCTGCTCTTTCGGACATTTCCGAAAGAACAGATACCATCTTAGTATATAAACGATGAATGTTTCACAGGGTTGGATCGTTGGCCTACCACTATTCCTGCTAGATGTTAATGATCTGTCATTGTATTTCAGTCAGTAGGCGGAATTAGTCCTGTTTGCTGATGATACAAGCAGTGTTGTCAAGCTGAGCACAGGAGCATCAATACAGAAATTAGTAAACGATGGTTTGTGAAAGTTACTCAGTGGTTTTGCACAAATGGGCTAGCTTTAAACTTTGAAAAAAAAAAACGCATTTCACCCGCTTCTGTACTGTCAAAAATATCTGACCTCTAGTTATCCTAGTATAAGAACAAAAATTGATAATAAACAGGATAGAAAATTAAAAGTTCTTAGTTGCGCATTTTGATGAAAAGCTGAACTCGGAAAACCATATAGTAAACTTGCTGAAACGTTTAGGTTCGGGTACATTTACCGTTAGAATAATTGTCAAATTTTGGAATATATAAGTCTGTAACTTAACATATTTTGCTAAGTTCCATTCATTGATGTCTTACAGAATAATATCCTGGGCTAACTCCTCGCTTAGGGAAAACTTATTAAACACTTAAAAGAAAATAATTAGAATTATGTGTGGAGTTCACAGATGTACATTTGCAGGCACCTCTAAGCAGCTTGGAATATTAGGCACAGCCTCGTAGTATATTTATTCACTTATGAAATTTGCTACGAACAGTCCATCTAAGTTTGAGAATAACACAGATACACTATAAGAAAAAGAAAAAAAAAACAAATAACAAAAAAAGACGTACCGTGAAAGAATTATCCGAATGGGAGGGAAATAGTTGGATGTGATGTACATATAGAGACAAACAAATTATTACAGTTTCAAAAAAACTGTATGATTTATTTAAGAGAAAGAGCTTCACAGATTGAACAAGTCAATAATGCGTTGGTCCACCTCTGATCGTTATGCAGGAAGTCATTCCGCTTGACATTGGCTAGTAGAGTAGTTGTATGTACTACTGAGGGATATGGTGCCAAATGCTGTCCAACTGGCGCGTTAGCTCGTAGAAGCCCCTCAGCTGTCCAGGGCGTGTCCAGACACATCTTCACTGATCATCGTCGCTCAGTTCGAAGCAGGACTCAGCACTGAAGACCATTCTACTCCAGTCTATGAGATTCCAGGCCCACGAAATTTCTGGAGACGCTCTGGACAATGGTCGGATACCTACCTGACTGTCGCCCGTCATACGGCCCGAGAACCAGGAGGGCCGGTCTGGGGTGACGTTTCTTTTCGTAGCAGAGACCCCTTTGGTTGTCATCCGCGGTACGCTTGCAGCACAACGGATGATATTTTCCGCTCCGTTTTGTTGCCCTTCAATGCAGTCTATTCTGACCTTACATTTCGACCTTACAATTCACTAATATAATGCCCGCCCGCACACGGAGAGAGTTTCTACTGCTTGTCTTCGCGCTTGCCAAACCCTACCTTCAACAGCAAGGTTGCCGCATCTCTCTCCAACTGACAACGTTTGGAGCATTATGGACAGTGCCCGCCAGCTAGCTCGGGATTTAGACTATCTAGCGCACCAGTTGGACAGTATTTGGGACGATGTACCTCGGGAGGAAATCCAGCAACTCTGTCTACATCTACATCTACATTGATACTCCGCAAGCCACCCAACGGTGTGTGGCGGAGGGCACTTTACGTGCCACTGTCATTACCTCCCTTTCCTGTTCCAGTCGCGTATGGTTCGCGGGAAGAACGACTGTCTGAAAGCCTCCGTGCGCGCTCTAATCTCTCTAATTTTGCATTCGTGATCTCCTCGGGAGGTATAAGTAGGGGGAAGCAATATATTCGATACCTCATCCAGAAACGCACCCTCTCGAAACCTGGCGAGCAAGCTACACCGCGATGCAGAGCGCCTCTCTTGCAGAGTCTGCCACTTGAGTTTATTAAACATCTCCGTAACGCTATCACGGTTACCAAATAACCCTGTGACGAAACGCGCCGCTCTTCTTTGGATCTTCTCTATCTCCTCCGTCAGACCGATCTGGTACGGATCCCACACTGATGAACAATACTCAAGTATAGGTCGAACGAGTGTTTTGTAAGCCACCTCCTTTGTTGATGGACTACGTTTTCTAAGCACTCTCCCAATGAATCTCAACCTGGTACCCGCCTTACCAACAATTAGTTTTATATGATCATTCCACTTCAAATCGTTCCGCACGCATACTCCCAGATATTTTACAGAAGTAACTGCTACCAGTGTTTGTTCCGCTATCATATAATCATACAATAAAGGATCCTTCTTTCTATGTATTCGCAATACATTACATTTGTCTATGTTAAGGGTCAGTTGCCACTCCCTGCACCAAGTGCCTATCCGCTGCAGATCTTCCTGCATTTCGCTACAATTTTCTAATGCTGCAACTTCTCTGTATACTACAGCATCATCCGCGAAAAGCCGCATGGAACTTCCGACACTATCTACTAAGTCATTTATATATATTGTGAAAAGCAATGGTCCCATAACACTCCCCTGTGGCACGCTAGAGGTTACTTTAACGTCTGTAGACGTCTCTCCATTGATAACAACATGCTGTGTTCTGTTTGCTAAAAACTCTTCAATCCAGCCACACAGCTGGTCTGATATTCCGTAGGCTCTTACTTTGTTTATCAGGCGACAGTGCGGAACTGTATCGAACGCCTTCCGGAAGTCAAGAAAAATAGCATCTACCTGGGAGCCTGTATCTAATATTTTCTGGGTCTCATGAACAAATAAAGCGAGTTGGGTCTCACACGATCGCTGTTTCCGGAATCCATGTTGATTCCTACATAGTAGATTCTGGGTTTCCAGAAATGACATGATACGCGAGCAAAAAACATGTTCTAAAATTCTACAAGAGATCGACGTAAGAGATATAGGTCTATAGTTTTGCGCATCTGCTCGACGACCCTTCTTGAAGACTGGGACTATCTGTGCTCTTTTCCAATCATTTGGAACCCTCCGTTCATCTAGAGACTTGCGGTACACGGCTGTTAGAAGGGGGGCAAGTTCTTTCGCGTACTCTGTGTAGAATCGAATTGGTATCCCGTCAGGTCCAGTGGACTTTCCTCTATTGAGTGATTCCAGTTGCTTTTCTATTCCTTAGACACTTATTTCGATGTCAGCCATTTTTTCGTTTGTGCGAGGATTTAGAGAAGGAACTGCAGTGCGGTCTTCCTCTGAGAAACAGCTTTGGAAAAAGGTGTTTAGTATTTCAGCTTTACGCGTGTCATCCTCTGTTTCAATGCCATCATCATCCCGTAGTGTCTGGATATGCTGTTTCGAGCCACTTACTGATTTAACGTAAGACCAGAACTTCCTAGGATTTTCTGTCAAGTCGCTACATAGAATTTTCCTTTCGAATTCAATGAACGCTTCACGCATAGCCCTCCTTACGCTAACTTTGACATCGTTTAGCTTCTGTTTGTCTGAGAGGTTTTGGCTGCGTTTAAACTTGGAGTGGAGCTCTCTTTGCTTTCGCAGTAGTTTCCTAACTTTGTTGTTGTACCACGGTGGGTTTTTCCCGTCCCTCACAGTTTTACTCGGCACGTACCTGTCTAAAACGCATTTTACGATTGCCTTGAACTTTTTCCATAAACACTCAACATTGTCAGTGTCGGAACAGAAATTTTCGTTTTGATCTGTTAGGTAGTCTGAAATCTGCCTTCTATTACTCTTGCTAAACAGATAAACCTTCCTCCCTTTTCTTATATTCCTATTAACTTCCATATTCAGGGATGCTGCAACGGCCTTATGATCACTGATTCCCTGTTCTGTACATACAGAGTCGAAAAGTTCGGGTCTGTTTGTTATCAGTAGGTCCAAGATGTTATCTCCACGAGTCGGTTCTCTGTTTAATTGCTCGAGGTAATTTTCGGATAGTGCACTGAGTATAATGTCACTCGATGCTCTGTCCCTACCACCCGTCCTAAACATCTGAGTGTCCCAGTCTATATCTGGTAAATTGAAATCTCCACCTAAGACTATAACATGCTGAGAAAATTTATGTGAAATGTATTCCAAATTTTCTCTCAGTTGTTCTGCCACTAATGCTGCTGAGTCGGGAGGTCGGTAAAAGGAGCCAATTATTAACCTAGTTCGGTTGTTTAGTGTAACCTCCACCCATAATAATTCACAGGAACTATCCACTTCTACTTCACTACAGGATAAACTACTACTAACAGCGACGAACACTCCACCACCGGTTGCATGCAATCTATCCTTTCTAAACACCGTCTGTACCTTTGTAAAAATTTCGGCAGAATTTATCTCTGGCTTAAGCCAGCTTTCTGTACCTATAACGATTTCAGCTTCGGTGCTTTCTATCAGCGCTTGAAGTTCCGGTACTTTACCAACGCAGCTTCGACAGTTGACAATTACAATACCGATTGCTGCTTGGTCCCCGCATGTCCTGACTTTGCCCCGCACCCGTTGAGGCTGTTGCCCATTCTGTACTTGCCCAAGGCCATCTAACCTAAAAAACCGCCCAGCCCACGCCACACAACCCGTGCTACCCGTGTAGCCGCTTGTTGCGTGTAGTGGACTCCTGATCTATCCAGCGGAACCCGAAACCCCACCACCCTATGGCGCAAGTCGAGGAATCTGCAGCCCACACGGTCGCAGAACCGTCTCAGCCTCTGATTCAGACCCTCAACTCGGCTCTGTACGAAAGGTCCGCAGTCAGTCCTGTCGACGATGCTGTAGATGGTGAGCTCTGCTTTCATCCCGCTAGCGAGACTGGCAGTCTTCACCAAATCAGATAGCCGCCGGAAGCCAGAGAGGATTTCCTCCGATCCATAGCGACACACGTCATTGGTGCCGACATGAGCGACCACCTGCAGATGGGTGCAACGCCAACCGAATAACTGCTTGCATAAGGGCCATAGATGGATCAACGCGTTATTGACTTGCTCAATTTGTGAAGCTTTATCTCTTTAATAAATCATCCAGATTTTTTTGAAATTATTGTCATTATTTGTTTGTCTGTACATGTGCATCACGTCTACCGTACATGTGCATCCATTCGGATGATTTCTTGCCAGTGCGTCGTATTCACAAATGCAACACTAGAAGAAAAATATCATGTGCATTACCCTTTAATGACTCCGTCTTTGGCACAGAGATGGGTAAAATATGCAGCTATAAAACTCTTTGGCAATCTACCCCATGACGGATAGCAGAAAAAGATTTCTCCTCAGCGACTCCTTTTATACCACACAGGATTAAAAAAAAAAAAACACTTGTAAATAGCCAGCGTGCTGCCATATAAGTTTTATTTTTTATTTAGTTGCATATCAGTGTTATTTTTGTATCCCGCCTGGAAGGCGGCGCGTGGGTCTGCTCCCGAAAACTAAAGCGTTGGCCGAATGAAGGAAGCGGGTAGGAGTAGGTGAGGTAAAAGACGTCGGTACTGCAAGTAAGTGAAAGGGGTTGGTGCATGAATATATACAGAGGCATACATAACTTTTTGCGTAGGTGCGAAGCCCTAGACCCGTCGTAAGTAGAGCAAAGTCTCTATGTGAAGCGAAGTGTCCCGGCCGTCTGCTTTTGATCAAATGGGCTGAATGTGGAGCGGAGCTCGTAGAGCTGCACAGCGCTGACGTCGCTGTCTGTCGTAGTGCCAACCTACCAACATGCGCCTACGCCGTGGCAACGTAGCTATCGATACCACAGTTTGTTCTGTTGATACGTTCTACATCATGTCGTTTATCATGAATTTGATACGTGAAACAAGTAACAGTCTAACTACAGAAACATACTTGCACACTGCTATTTAGCATATGTAAAAGAAAATTCACTTCTGAAAGTTGAGATTATAACAGACAATTTTTAAGGTAAATATTGAAACTTGTAACCTCTCGCAAGTATTCGCAGCTAGGAACACTTTGCCCCCAGTCCTAGCTCACTGGGACCTGGTTGAAAAGAACTGAGCTTTATAATGCGTCAAGATCTCAAATAGCCCATCTATCCTAATAGGGGACAAAATTATGATCACAGAACAGAACAATGAAAATTAAGACTTTCATTCTCAAGAGTAAAGAATTACAGTCCGTTGCCAAGACAGCAGCGATTAATCAGTACAGTAAGCATAACTGATGAAGTTAGCGCGAAGAGAGAAAAGTAAATAATAATTTACTATAGCAGCAGAGAACGCTGTCCTTATGATTTTAATGAACATGATTTGGTTACTGATCTTCGGAACTTCACCCGTCTGCTGAAATCAGGCGCTGACTTAATTTAGTGATTAAAGAACCCGCCGACACAGACGATTATTTCCCTGTCCGTAGTTCGGTAGGTGCGCTAAATTTTATATTTGTAGATGAATTCAAATAACGATGGTAGGATCGATAATTAATAATAGTTAATTAAAATTGTTTAATTATTAATGAAATTCTTCGAGTCGTTATTCTTCTGGCTGTCCTATGCCAACCTTTCCATCTCTCTTTATTTGCGGGATGTATTCCAATCTCTGTCTTCCTTTACAGTTTTTACCCTCCATAACTCCGTCTAGTACCACGGAAGTTATTCTCTGATGTCTTAACACATTCCTGTATTCTGTACCTTCATCTTGTCAGTGTTTTCCGTATGTTCCTCCCTTCCTTGATTCTGCGAAGAATCTCCTCATTCCTTACCTTAGCAGTCCACCTAGCTCTCAACATACTTCTGTGGCACTACTTCTCAAATGCTTCAATTCTCTTCTATTCCGGTTTTCCCACGGTCCATTTTTCAGTACCATACAATGCTGTACTCCAAACGTACATTCTCAAACATTTCTTCCTCACACCGAGGCCTTTGTTTGATGTTAGTAGACTTCTCTTAGCCATGAATGACCTTTTTGCCAATGCTAGTCTGCTATTCATGTCCTCGTTGCTCCGTCCATCACAGGTTTTTTGCTGCCTAGGTAACAGAATTCCTCAACTTTGTGTACATATGATCCCCAGTTCTGATGTTAAGTTTCTTGCTGTTCTCATTTATGCTAGTTCCCATTACTTTCGTCTTTCTTCCATTTACTCCCAATCCTAGAAACAGTATAACATCAACTACAATTCATTTTACTTTAGTTATTCTTGCGGATTCACTTGATGAGTACGAAATTCTAACAGTCCAAGATGTTAAATAAAAGACATCAAGTAAAATAAGATAATGATCATAGGACAAGATATTTCTGACACCACCTTCAAAGTCAGATTACGAATAGAATTTAAGATAGTAGCAGCATTTGTAAACTGAAGTGACCGTATTACAAACACTTCTGGCCACGCTTCATATAGATATTCCAGACTAAAGCAGAATATGCTCTGGTAACAGGAGAGCTTCGCACGATGATTTCATAGCAGTCGAAGAAGAAAATTCGCCGGAAACAAATGAAGATCCGTTAGTAGCGTCATTGAACTGGGCGATTTTCAAACTGTAGCTGAAGATCCGTCTTTGGAGTACTAATAATAGTAGGCATTGACAGTTCTAGGGGTCGTAGAGCGGACTTATGAGAAAAAGTTCTGATATGGAGCCCATGTCCGGAAAGGTATCATTTAGATGTAAGACAAGTTTGAAGATGGGACCACATTCAAATCTCCTGCACACACAGCGAAGACAGAGAGGTGACCTCTGACCTGTGTACTCAACAGGAGCTGATCGACAAGGGTAGCCGCTGTTCGGCGCACGAGGTGGATCTGCAGCACACGGTTCCATACACAAGATGCACAAACCCTGAAGCGTGCCGATTAATTTATGCTGTCACCAGAACTCGGTGAAAGAGGTTTCCCTTCTGACTGTACCGGGGTCTGATACATAAGATTCTTCTTATGGTCCCAGAAGAAAAAAAGTCGTGAGAGCTAACTCTGGAAAACGTGGTGGCCAACACGCTGATCCTCTTCGATCTATCCAACTTTCGCCGTATTTGGTTGATATGTCCTTGGACGTCATGTGCAAAATGTGCAGGTGCGCCATCGTGTTAGAATCGCATTTTCTCAAAGAGCGACAGTGCCAACTCTTCCAGTAACTGCAGCGGTACTCCTGCAGAAATGTCAAGAACCTGGTATGCGTTAGGTGGTACAGAAGAAAGTACTGCCCAATAAGACCATCACTGATACCAACCCACACATTGATGCCGAACTGTTGCTGAAATCCACGTGAATGTGTGCCATGAGGATTTTAGTTGTTCGAAAAGTGGCTTTCTCGACAGTCCAGAACAGCGTGCCTGATGAAGTGAGCTTCGTCCGCAAAAAGAAAGCGGCGTTGAAATTCGGGCATGTCGACAAAATGATGTAAAAACCACGTATTGAGAAATAGTGGAAAATCTGCTTGTTCGTTTTGTCGGTAATTACTTGTCATGCAGATCACGCCAGACGCTCGATCGGGGAACGTTCATGTCATGGGTATTTATTCCGAATACTTGTAGGGTTTTCTTCTACGTGTCGAATAACTTCATCTTCAAAGCCGATGGGGCGGTGCATCCGTGGAACAGCACAGTCAATCGTCCTTACTGCGAACGTATCAGTTTCTCGCAGCTGGTCTTGTCGAACGAAAATGTTATCTGATGGACTGAGGCAATACGGTAAACGTGTTTGATATGTAGCAATGAATAGTTCTGCAATTACGCTCACTTCGCCGTAAATTGTTAAATTCGAAAGAGCTTTATGGTTTCCTGTACTGTATGGACCGTCCTGCTCAACGACGAGCTAACAAATGAACTAGAGATGGGCAAACTGAAACACGTAACTGTTTCGAAACAGATGAAACAGTACAATGTAATGTTTCGATACGCTGTTTCGAAACAGTGAAACAGTTTGTGTTTTGTAATCTAATAAACCTACACATTTTATCATCTTGAATGTCTACTGTGTAAGTATGTCCATATAAGCACAAATGAGGTGCGAGAGCGATAATCATATCTAAGAAAGTATGAAACTATCACTTAGGCGACTTGGCAGTTTCGTATTTCCTGCAACAAATGCGCTGCTTTCGTGTCGTGTGACTTTCATATTTTTCAATTGGCTGAGGACAGCCATAGCTGAAGACAGAAGAACCACCACGAACGGAACTGGAGGTGGGGGCAAACTGCAGAAACAACGGATATGCTACTGGGATTCCCACATTCCGTTAGTATGGGTAATATACCCATCCTGCTAATTTCCATGCACACAAGGGAATCATTGTGAATAACAGGCACAGTGACTATAGACTCACAAATAACGCCAAATAATTCGAATAAATAACAAAATATAACAGCAAAAACTTTGTCTTTCAAGGTGTTTCGAACCGTTACTATAAATTCACCATGCTTCGCAGCCCTTCCCGTTTACCATTACACTATTAGTGATATGTCAAACAGATTGCTTGCAATGATACCTACATCAAATTTATGTATATGTCTAATAACTGTCACTCTATACGCCTTTTTTTATTCAAAATGTTGTAGGCTTATTTGCGTTTCTTAATATGATTACTGTACATGAACAGAGAAGCGTATGTTATAAAAAAAGTGTAATTTAACTGAATTATTTTCACATATTCATTATTTTGAATGTGAATAGTATGCGTTGTTTTATTGTTTGGTTAGTGTTTATAAAGCAGATGTTACGCCATTTCGAAATAGGACAGTCAGCTAGAAACGAACCTTTACTTTCGGATATCTTAAGCTTCATGCTATTGCTTGTCAATAAGTTTTCGACACTCTTGAAAGCGTTTCATGAAGTGGTATGTTGTGTTTCAGTACCTGTGCCGAGCCCGAATCTCATCCGACATAGAGCGGAATGAAACATCACTGTTTCGATACAATCAGTCCGTTCCAAGCACAGGTGGACTGAAACAGCCTTATTTTGAAACAACGATACAGTTTCTGTGTCTGTCTCGAGATCGAATCTGGTCCGGTTATCCGAGACAGGGACGGAATGAAACACCACTGTTTCGAAACAGTGAACCACAGCCGTTCCGAAACACTGAAACAGTTCCACGTATCGACACACTGTATCGAAACATAGAAACAGTGGCCAAGTCTAAAATGAACAGAAGGCAGAGGCAGTGACTGTAGAGAAGAACGCACTACGTCAAGAGGACTGACAGCTGCGCCCTCTTCCTAGTTTCTGTGCGTACCGTGCATGCGGAGATTGAAAGCGATCTGCCCTTCAAACCTACTTTATGTTCAAACGGTCCATCTACAGACATAGGTTCCTTATCAGAGCTTCATCTACTAAACCCTCTCTAGAGGCCCCACAAGCCTGGAATAGGAATTGTGAATTAAGCTGTTTTGTGTAAGTTTTGACTCGAGCCAGTCATTCAATTGTCTATAAGCAGATACAATGATTGCGTTTTTGGAGGCGCTGCAGTTGCATGATGAAGATACTTAACTGTAAAAAACTGCAAAAACAAAACAAACAAAAAACAAGCTGAATGAAACAGCCAACATGTACTACGTTACTAAGGGCATCCAATAATTAATGCAACACTTTTTTCTGAAAATAGGCTGGTTTTATTTAGAATTCCAATACACCACATTATTCCTCAATCTTTTGGCTATGGAGCCCTATTTGTCAACCTATCTCTGTTCAATGCATCGGCCTTACGCTACCTTACTAGGAGGGCCTGTGTCCCTGCATGGTACCACCCTACTAGCCGACGTCGGAACCAACTTCTTGTTGCATCAATAACCTCCGGCGGAGTGCATCGTTGATTGGGCCACACAGATGGAAGTCGGTAGGTGCGAGATCCGGGATGTAGATTGTATGAGGAAGGACAGTCCAATGAAGATTCGTGAGCTCCCCTTCCATGCGCAGACTTGTGTGAGGCCGTACGTTGTCATAAAGAAGGAGAAGTTCGTTTCCAGTTTTGTGGCGACGAACACGCTGAAGTCTTTTCCTCAATTTCTTGAGGGTAGGCCAGTACTGTTCAGAACTGTTCATTGCACCATGACGGAGGACATCAAACGGAAAAACCCCTTCAGGGCCACAGAAGACCGTCGTGATTACCAAGGGCGTAACCAGGACCTGAACTAGGAGGGCGGGGGGGCAGGTCATACTAGTCTAGGAAACAAGGACTCGAGACAACATACAGCACTTCTTATTGAATAAAACAGTAAACCAGTGAAAAATTGCTTTTAATAAACATTTTAAATGCAAGAATGCACTTGTACAATCCGAGAAAACACGCAGCATTTCTTATTAAATAAAACAGTAAACTGCCCCCCCCCCCTCCCCCTGCCCTTCGCTGGGTACGTCCATGGTGCTGACCTTACCGGCTCAGAGAGCAGCTTTGAACTTTTTATTCAGAGGAAATAAGGTGTGGTGTCACTGCGTGGAATGCTGTTTTGTTTCTCGTTCGAACTGATGAACCCATGTTTCGTCGTTCTTATCTTTCGTTGGTCTTTACGGTCTTCTTTTGGGCGGTAAGAAACCCAGCGGACACAAACCTTTGAGTACCCTAACTGGTGGACGAGCGTGTCAGTGTTACCAACAGAGACGTCCAGTTGAGCAGCGAGGTGTTTGTGAAACGTCTATCACCTCGAATGAGTGTCCGCACGTTGCAGCATTGCCGGACTGCCGGCGACACGCGGCATGCGGGAGATGGGACCAGTTAGCGCGACCCTGTTGCGATGGTGACAGACGCCTCGCCCAACGACTCATCGTGCTTTTGTTCACTACCAGATCCCGGCGGAAGTTCTGCAAGCGGCCGTGAATATCGGCGATGCTTTCGTTTCCCGCTAAAAGACACTCAATGACGCGCTCTCTGCTTGGAGCTCACCTCCATTACAGACGTCGATTTGAAACCTGTGTACAGCGCCGCCACCTACCTGAACTTCACGAAACAATAGGGTCTGAAGAATGAATGTTCGACGATGCCCCACAAAAAATTCCGCATTTTTTCAACCGAAATTGGCCGAGAAAGAAATGTGTTGCATTACTTATTAAACGCTCCTCGTAAAACAGCTGGAAGCTTACAAGGTGGCAGAGTAGCTTACATGGCCTATGCAAGTAAGGGAAAATACCTCTGCAGGCAAGGGAGACAGGCGTCTTGCATTAAACAGGAACGTATTTGATCCTGTTTTACCGCCGCTGTTTCACATAAAGCCTGCTCAGACAATTTCACCAAGGCCACCGCCGGCCTCCAGCGAGTTTCAACTTCTTTCTGCCAACACTGCTACACTCGCCGCGACTGTAATGTTCCTAATAACCAGATGGCGGGTGGATATTCTCTAAAAACAACCAAAATATTATTGAGTATTCTGATACGCCAGAGGAAGATCACTTACAATGGTTAATCGGGCAATGGCCTTGGCCAAGTTCAATCATAACACTGTTTAAGACTTAAGCTGACAACATTCTCATACAGCAAAACTGACAAAGACACACGTCAAAAAGTAGTTATTACAATACTACATAGAAAGACAAGGAACATACATACGAACACTATACAGAATACACAATAACACAACATTAATGAAGAAAAGTATTTAATTTTCATCATACAAGGTGCTTCAGAAGTGATGGTCAATATTCAGCGATATGTCAGGAACGATTATTCGAAACAAAAAAGTCAAGTAACCATGGGCTCTGAACCGCATACGTTAAGAGCTATGAGCAGTTCTTGACCTTCGATACTGTGAAACAGATCTCTTCTACTGCAAGCTCTTTGCTTTCCACATTTTGGGAAGTGGTAGTATGGACCAAAACAAGAAAAAAATGTCCACTAAACACGTGCTCTAAAATGCATACCTTAAAATGTATGAGCACTTGCTCATTAGAAGAGTTAAGTTCCAAAGTACCAAAGATGAACAAGAGCTCATAACTCTTAAGGTATGCATTTTAGAGCACATGTTTACTGGACTTCTTTTTCTTGCTTTGGTCCATACTACCACTTCCCAAAATATGGAAAGCAAAGAGCTTGCAGTAGAAGAGATTTGTTTCACAGTATCGAAGGTCAAGAACTGCTCACAGCTCTTAAGGTATGCGTTTTAGAGCCCATGCTTACTTGACTTTTTTGTTTCGAATGAGCGTTCCTGTCATATCCCTGAATATTGACCATCACTTCTGAAACACCCTGTACATGCATGAACTTACGCGCTACAGTACAAAAAATGCTCTAAAATTCCAAAATTATGCACTAGAGTATCAGGAATATGCACTGATCATACACGACCCACGTACTTAAAAGGAACGAACCAATACAAAACAAAAACTCCTCATAGAATCACTTTGCCAACAATTCCGGACATAACTACAACTTGCGGAGAACTATTAAGCGCGTCTGTTACAATATTTTATAAAATAATTTTCCGAATTCCCTGGAATAAATGCTTTTCCTTAGCCTGTCATGTCACTATCCAAGTTTTAAAGGTTCGTTCCACTTGAAATTGAGTGTCGTACATCAGTACGTCGCAGATTCCTAGTAGTTACCAGAGTAATTGCTGATGTTGTGATAGTTAGGTCAGACAAATCATCTGCCCCAAATAGTTAAAGCGGCTTCTTCTTAGAAAGTTTTACGTACGAAAGAGCTCTAAAGAACAAGCTGTAATTTGCAGCATTCACTTAAGGGCGGAAGAATTTTGATTCTTCCGCTACTCCGAGCGGGCATGTGCAAGAAAAACAGCGTTGCTGAAGTTAGAATAGGAAACTACAATAACTTGCGTATTTTTTGTGTAGCTATGGCCATGATGAGGAATTTGTTTTCATTTTCTACACCAGCTCCGTATCAGTCAGACTGAAATAATTTACACTGGTGAGCGAAAATACGAGGGCAGTTCAATAAGTAATGCAACACATTTTTTTTCTCGGCCAATTTTGGTTGAAAAAACCGGAAATTTCTTGTGAAATATTTTCAAACATTCCCGCTTCGTCTCGTATAGTTTCATTGACTTCCGACAGGTGGCAGCGCTGTACGAAGCTGTTAAAATGGCGTCTGTAACGGATGTGCGTTGCAAACAACGGGCAGTGATCGAGTTTCTTTTGGCGGATAACCAGAGCATCTCAGATATTCATAGGCGCTTGCAGAATGTCTACGGTGATCTGGCAGTGGACAAAAGCACGGTGAGTCGTTGGGCAAAGCGTGTGTCATCATCGCCGCAAGGTCAAGCAAGACTGTCTGATCTCCCGCGTGCGGGCCGGCCGTGCACAGCTGTGACTCCTGCAATGGCGGAGTGTGCGAACACACTCGTTCGAGATGATCGACGGATCACCATCAAACAACTCAGTGCTCAACTTGACATCTCTGTTGGTAGTGCTGTCACAATTGTTCACCAGTTGGGATATTCAAAGGTTTGTACCCGCTGGGTTCCTCGTTGTCTAACTGAACACCATAAAGAGCAAAGGAGAACCATCTGTGCGGTATTGCTTGCTCGTCATGTGGCTGAGGGTGACAATTTCTTGTCGAAGATTGTTACAGGCGATGAAACATGGGTTCATCACTTCGAACCTGAAACAAAACGGCAATCAATGGAGTGGCGCCACACCCACTCCCCTACCAAGAAAAAGTTTAAAGCCATACCCTCAGCCGGTAAAGTCATGGTTACAGTCTTCTGGGACGCTGAAGGGGTTATTCTGTTCGATGTCCTTCCCCATGGTCAAACGATCAACTCTGAAGTGTATTGTGCTACTCTTCAGAAATTGAAGAAACGACTTCGGCGTGTTCGTAGGTACAAAAATCTGAACGAACTTCTCCTTCTTCATGACAACGCAAGACCTCACACAAGTCTTTGCACCCGAGAGGAGCTCACAAAACTGCAGTGGACTGTTCTTCCTCATGCACCCTACAGCCCCGATCTCGCACCGTCGGATTTCCATATGTTTGGCCCAATGAAGGACGCAATCCGTGGGAGGCACTACGCGGATGATGAAGAAGTTATTGATGCAGTACGACGTTGGCTCCGACATCGACCAGTGGAATGGTACTGTGCAGGCATACAGGCCCTCATTTCAAGGTGGCGTAAGGCCGTAGCATTGAATGGAGATTACGTTGAAAAATAGTGTTGTGTAGCTAAAAGATTGGGGAATAATCTGGTGTATTTCAATGCTGAATAAAACAACCCCTGTTTCAGAAAAAAAAGTGTTGCATTACTTATTGAACTGCCCTCGTATTATGGCCACCCGCTTAATAGCTTGTTTGTCCGTCTTTGGAACGAAATACATTACTGATTCGGCGTATCAGGGATCCGACGATTTGTTGCTAGGTTTGTGGATGTCTGTGGCATCAGATGTCTACGCACGGGTCATGTAATTCACGTAAATAAGGGCCACTGACTTGAGTACGCGGTGATGGCCCCCGACAGCATCCACATGGGTTCCATAGGGTTTGCATCAGACGAATTTGGTCGCCGAGACATCAACGTGAGTTCACTATGATGCTTCTCAAATCACTGTAGCACGGTTCTGGCTCCGACACTCGGGCAGTTACCCTTCTGAAAGATGACATTGTCGTCGGGGAAGACATCAAGCATGGAAGGATGCAGGTGGTTCGCGGCGTGTCTTCCATTACTACCACAGGTCCCACGCAAGTCCAGGAGAGCGGCTCCTGCAGCATACAGGGCTATTACAAATGATTGAAGCGATTTCATAAATTCACTGTAGCTCCATTCGTTGACATATGGTCACGACACACTACAGATACGTAGAAAAACTCATAAAGTTTTGTTCGGCTGAAGCCGCACTTCAGGTTTCTGCCGCCGGAGCGCTCGAGAGCGCAGTGAGACAAAATGGCGACAGGAGCCGAGAAAGCGTATGTCGTGCTTGAAATGCACTCACATCGGTCAGTCATAACAGTGCAACGACACTTCAGGACGAAGTTCAACAAAGATCCACCAACTGCTAATTCCATTCGGCGATGGTATGCGCAGTTTAAAGCTTCTGGATGCCTCTGTAAGGGGAAATCAACGGGTCGGTCTGCAGTGAGCGAAGAAACGGTTGAACGCGTGCGGGCAAGTTTCACGCGTAGCCTGCGGAAGTCGACGAATAAAGCAAGCAGGGAGCTAAACTTACCACAGCCGACGGTTTGGAAAATCTTACGGAAAAGGCTAAAGCAGAAGCCTTACCGTTTACAATTGCTACAAGCCCTGACACCCGATGACAAAATCAAACGCTTTGAATTTTCGGCGCGGTTGCAACAGCTCATGGAAGAGGATGCGTTCAGTGCGAAACTTGTTTTCAGTGATGAAGCAGCATTTTTTCTTAATGGTGAAGTAAACAGACACAATGTGCGAATCTGGGCGGTAGAGAATCCTCACGCATTCGTGCAGCAAATTCGCAATTCACCAAAGGTTAACGTGTTTTGTGCAATGTCACGGTTTAAAGTTTACGGCCCCCTTTTCTTCCGCGAAAATAACGTTACAGGACACGTGTATCTGGACATGCTGGAAAATTGGTTGTTGCCACAACTGGAGACCGACAGGGCCGACTTCATCTTTCAACAGGATGGTGCTCCACCGCACTTCCATCATGATGTTCGGCATTTCTTAAACAGGAGATTGGAAAACCGATGGATCGGTCGTGGTGGAGATCACGATCAGCAATTCATGTCATGGCCTCCACGCTCTCCCGACTTAACCCCATGCGATTTCTTTCTGTGGGGTTATGTGAAAGATTCAGTGTTTCAACCTCCTCTACCAAGAAACGTGCCAGAACTGCGAGCTCGCATCAACGATGCTTTCGAACTCATTGATGGGGACATGCTGCGCCGAGTGTGGGAGGAACTTGATTATCGGCTTGATGTCTGCCGAATCACTAAAAGGGCACATATCGAACATTTGTGAATGCCTAAAAAAGCTTTTTGAGCTTTTGTATGTGTGTGCAAAGCATTGTGAAAATATCTCAAATAATAAAGTTATTGTAGAGCTGTGAAATCGCTTCAATCATTTGTAATAACCCTGTAATTCTGCTCTCGCCAGCGTGAGTCCGTGGCGCGCTGCACGTTTCCAGCCGCCGCTCGCCTCCATGACGGCGTTTGTGGAGACGACCGTCAACCAAGTGTAGCAAAACTGTGACTGACACGAAGGGCCGCCACGTTACCATCGATCGACGGTCGAATCCCGATGGTCTCGTGCCAACTACAATCGTAATTGACGATGTCGTTGGGTCACGTAGGGGTGGTCTGCTGCGGAGCTTCATGTTCAACAATGTACGATGAACGTTGCGTTCCGAAACACATGCGTGCACCAGCACTGTGCCACAGACCACCGCCTTTCCTACTTTAAAGAGCAGATAAGTCTCCGAACCCCATGTTCTGTGAAGAGTCGTGGACGTCCAGCCATTTAGCATCTAGTGGTGGTTTCACTGTCCTGCCTCTTTCCCTAGATGCTGATGACAGTAGCACGTGAACATTCGATTACCTTCGGCATTTTCGAGACACTCGTTCAGCGGCCCTGCGTGATAATAATGTGCCCTTTGTCAGAGTCGCTTACGTCAATGGATTTCCCCATCTGCAGCCCATATCTTCGCTGGGGTGATGCCCCAAACGTGTCCACTCCGCTTACACGCTTTTGTTACCACGTCACGTGCCCGCAACGTCACCAGGCGGCATCCAACGTCGCGGTCGCCAGTGGACATAATGTTCTGGCTTATCAGTGTATGCAAGGTGAGTCATTAACTATTGCCACCAAGAATAACTCCGAAAGTATGATAGGAGATGAAAAGTTTCTAGGACAAAGGTTGCATGGCACAACGGGGGCCATGATATGACGTTAGTTTTTTGTTGCTAGGTGGGATCGCTTCAGAGATATGAAGGCCAACTTTGTTTTTTTTTTTTAAGTGGGATGCTATAGTTTGGTACTTATTTTCTGACTGCGGCTATCGAGACGAATCCGATGATGTGTAACAGTAAGGTCTTTGAAGGTCAACGAAGGTCAGAAAGGTGGCATGAACGTCCATTTACAGAAGGTGTTCGAAGTGATGCCCATTGGTATCCATGCAGTGCTGCAATCTTCTTATCATGGATTGAGTGGTATTCCTTATCACTTCAGCACTTATCGAAGCACAATTCTCTCTCGCATCTCTTCAGGTTTATCTGGAACGTCGTTATAAACAATGTCCTTTACGAATGCCTACAAGAAAAAATCCAGAGACGTCAAGTCTGGCGAACGAGCGGCCCCGACGCATCTTCTCTGCGTCCAGTCCAACGATTTGGAATTGTCTCTGCAACTCATTTCTAGCCATCAGCGAAAAATTTGCCGGATACCCATCGTGTTGTTACCACATACTGTTCCTTGTTCTAAAGGTATTTCGTCCAATAACAGACCTAATGGTTCTTGCGGGAATGTGGTGTATTTCCTACCATTAAGGTTTCCTTCGATGAAATAGGGGCCTATAATTCTGTCCTCCAGAATGTCACACCATACATTCACCGACCACGGATTTTGGTGTGCAACTTGCAGCAGCCAACATGGATTTTCAGTTGCCCAATAATGCTTGTTATGCAAATTAACATTTCCGTGGTTAGTGAATGTAGCCTCGTCAGTAAATAAAATCAAATTAATAAATGTGTCATCCCTCTGCATATAAAGTTGAGCCCATCGGCAGTCCGTACCAGTTAATTCTCGGTGGAGACTGATATGGTAAGGATGATATTTATGGCGTTGCAGAACACAAAGAGTACTATTCTGGCTCATGCCTAATTCCCTTGCGATTTGAGGCGAACTAACACAGGGAATTCTAACCACAGTGGCAAGGGTACCGATTTCCGTATCCTCGTTAGTAACGTTCCTTCGCCGGATGTGTTTCCGATGCGTTAAAAATCCATTGGTTCTCAATTTATCATACACATATTTAAATGTACGACTTGTAGGGTGAGTATGTTGAGGATATCTTTCAGCGTTTAAGTTTCTAGCTGTCACTGAATTTCATAGGCATCCTTCGTAAATGAGACGCACATCGACTTGTTCTTCAAAGGAATACATCATTCACATTAGCTTGATTTGACGATACTGGTCTTACCGCTCATATCAGTGTTGTATTGTGAAACCGTCGAATGGTGTTTACATGTCAGTGGCACGTTAGATGGATACGACGTATTCGCGAATATTTACTATTTGCGCGATATACGAGAGAGATTTGTTACAGTATGTGCTTCGAAAAGTGCCGATGTGATAAGGAATACGCCCTCCCATGATATGAAGATTACAGCACTACAATGATACCGATTGTCATCACTTCGAACACCTTCTGTAAATGGACGTTCATGCCACATTTCTGACCTTCGTTGACTTTCAAAGACCTTACTGTTACACATCATTGGATTCGCCTCGATAGCCGCTATCAGAAAATAAGTACCAAACTTTAGCATCCCATTTAAAGAAAACCACGTTGATCTTCATATCTCTGACGCGACCCCACCTACCAACAAAAAACCAACGTCATATTACGGCCCCTCGTTGTCTCATGCTACTTTTGTCCCACAAACTTTTCAGCTACTGACATATTTTCGGAGTTATTATAGGTGTCAATAGTTAGTGAATCACCATATATACAGAGTGCCGCTCCTAAGAATAGTCAGGTGCATTTTCACTGGCGTTTCGGCAGATGCCTGCAATTTCGTTTTTGAGTTGTGTAGCTGCAGTCACACCAAAGGAGCACAGCTCGTCACATCTTTCATGCGACGCCCAGTGGGGCGGAAAGCGTAGGTTTGTTTTTCGTTACAAGCCAAATGATTTTTAAAGCGGAATTTTACTTGTAGATTTTATAGAGCAGTCCCAGATTAGTTTAGTGTGATATATCGACATGCGTTAACAGGGTCAGTGAAACACAAAGAAGCTGACTATCCCGACTGCCACTCACTGACATTGCAATCATAGGATATGTCGTTTCTGCGTTTTATGACAAGCACAATTTTTCTTTTCTTAGCATATATGCACCGTCCATCCATAAAGTTTCGAGACTGATTTTATAGCTGGCGTAGCAGCGATGTCAGAGTAGTAACTACGTTGGCAGCTTGAACTAACCACTGTGAGCAGCAGATGTGCATCGAAACAAGTCAGCTGTGAGTAGGTAGTGTTACGCAGTCGACCTCAGGGAAGGGAGACTCCCCTAGGGACTTCGGGCAGCTCGATCTTGGTTCGCTGCCAGGCCAACTGGAGCGCTGCAAGTTTAACAGTCCATCATCTCGGTCTCTTATTGGACGATTTAAGATCTTATGTATTTGGTTTTATAGCATTGTGTTCCTGGTTGAGACTTCGTGTGTGTATTGGACTCTTTGAATTACATTGTGAATACTTTGTTCGTATTCTGCTTGATTTTTGCTCGCACACGTAATATTGTGTGAAGAAAATGATTTCACAGTTCCTTTTCGTTCGTACACACAGAAGTTGGTTTCATCGTATAGTGTTGTGTAGGCTCATCTACAGTACATTTGCTCCTGCTTACGAACCCGTGTGTGAACTTCTCGATTTAAATGCTTTGTAAGTACAGTACTGGCCATTAAAATTGCTATACCACGAAGATGACGTGCTACAGACGCGAAATTTAACCGACAGGAAGAAGATGCTGTGATATGCAAATGATTAGCTTTTCAGAGCATTCACACAAGGTTGGCGCCGATGGCGACACCTACAACGTACTGACATGAGGAAAGTTTCCAACCGATTTCTCATACACAAACAGCAGTTGGCCGGCGTTGCCTGGTGAAACGTTGTTGTGATGCCTCGTGTAAGGAGGAGAAATGCGTACCATCACGTTCCCGACTTTGATAAAGGTTGGATTGTAGCCTATCGCGATTGCGGTTTATCGTAACGCGACATTGCTGCTCGCGTTGGTCGAGATCTAATGACTGTTAGCAGAATATGGAATAGGTGGGTTCAGGAGGGTAATACGGAACGCCGTGCTGGATCCCAACGGCCTCGTATCACTAGCAGTCGAGATGACAGGCATCTTATCCACATGGCTATAACGGATCGTGCAGCCACGTCTCGATCCCTGAGTCAACACATGGGGACGTTTGCAAGACAACAACCATCTGCACGAAAAGTTCGACGACGTTTGCAGCACCATGGACTATCAGCTCGGAGACCGTGGCTGCGGTTACTCTTGACGCTGCATCACAGACAGGAGCGCCTGCGATGGTGTAGTCAACTACGAACCTGGGTGCACGAATGCCAAAACGCCATTTTTCGGATGAATCCATGTTCTGTTTATAGCATAATGATGGTTGCATCCGTGTTTGGCGACATCGCGGTGAACGCACATTGGAAGCGTGTATTCGACATCGTCATACTGGCATATCACTACGAGTGAAGGTATGGGGTGCCATTGGTTACACGTCTCCGTCACCTCTTGTTCACATTGACGGCACTTTGAACAGTGGACATTACATTTCAGATGTGTTACGACCCGTGGCTCTACCCTTCATCATCCAAGCTCTGTTTGACTCAATGCCCAGGCGTATCAAGGCCGTTATTATGGCCAGAGATGGGTGTTCTGGGTACTGATTCCTCAGGATCTATGCCGCCAACTTGCATGAAAATGTAATCACATGTCAGTTCTAGTATAATATATTTGTCCAATGAATACCCGTTTATCATCTGCATTTCTTCTTCGAGTAGCAATTTTAATGGCCAGTAGTGTATATTGTTCGTATTCTACTTTATTTCAGTTCACGTACGTTTATCGTGGTTTCTCACATTTAATGGAAAACTCCATGTTAGCAGCTTCTGACAGAATTGGTATTCAACTTTATTAGATCTTGTCACGGAATGAGTATGTGTTTCTGCTTTGAATGATGTTGCTTCTTGCCACTGAGTATACTTCGTCATATTAGAGGTAGTATGAAGTTATTGTTCCGGGTACTATTACGCAGCAAAAATATTCTGCATCGATGTGCATATAGGTCGTGTTGTGCGGTACTCCCACTGATCGATACTGTATTTAGTGAATTCTGCTTATACGGAATTCACTCGCAGGTCCAATGATGAAAGAATAACAGTGTGTATTATTAGCTTTTAAATTTTTGTTGGAGTGGGAGAATGATTGTAGTACATCGATTTCTGCGAAAATGTATTTTTTGCAGTACCTCTTGATAACGTGTGTATCCATTTACAATAGTACTGCTGGATTTTTAGCATTTGCAAGGAAGTATGCCTTAAGCAACACCATTCAAACCAGTAAGTGATACTCATTGCGTGACGAGGTGTAAAAAAAGTTGAATACCATTTATGTCAAAAGCTTCTAACATAGAGGTCTGCATTAGATGCGAAAAAGTACGAAAAACGTAAGTGAACTAAAATAAAGTAGAATACGAACTACTTACAGCCCATTTAAATCAAGCAATTGACACATGGATTTGTAAGCAGAAACAAATGTGCAGGAACCTAGAGGTCATTGAGTGACGAAACCAGCTTCTGTTTTTATGAAACAAAACAAATACGAATTTATTTCTCTACAGAATATTACGCGTGCATGCGAGCATGAGTACGAGAAACATATTCACAATGCAATTTACAGTGTGCAATACATAGCAGAAGTTGTTATCAGAAACACAATGCGATGAAACCAACTTTTGTGTCACGTCATATCTGATGATTTGTAAGTTTTGCCGAGAAATTAACAAAGATCTTTAAAGCTTGTAGGCACTCGAATTTTTTCTATGGTCTCCTATGTTATTCAGTATGTGGCCTTAGTCATTCCACTTGCTCTTGTAAGAATTCGCACTTTTTAGGCTCCACTTTAGCCCATTTTGTTGTAGTATCTTGAACAGCAGATGTAAGTTCAGAAAATGTTGATCTGTTGTAGTCACCTACTAGCATATAGTCCTTCGAAAGTTGAGGGTGCACTAGGTATTTCGAAAGGCAGTCTACTGTACGGATACAGTTCAAATCGATTGTTGACGACCATGAATTGGTGGGACTGTTCGTCTAGCGGGAATTACAGATGTCGATCTCTGACTGTATTTGTAGCTGATTTACAGTCATCACAAACACGTACGGAGCCATTTGGTTTTCGTAGCACACTGCCAAATAACATCAGAAGAGGCACCAATGTTAGCACTGAATAGGGGATCATGGAGGAACTGTATAAGGGGGGCTATGCTCCAGACTGAACGCTGAAAGGCATAATCAGTCTTAAATGATGATGACTACCAGTGATGTTGCGCATTGACTGCATGTGACGGGTGTGAGGATGTATCGTGTTGCACCAGACGATCTAATTTCGAGTTGAGTTCATCTCGAAATGCTACTGGCGCTGGAGCAGCGAGGTGCTACAGAAGACTGTTATAAAGGAACTGCCTGCACTACTCTTGCCCGGCCTCTTCTGCCGGCCGCTGTGGCCGAGCGGTTCTAGGCGCTTCAGTCTGGATGTCCTTAGGTTAGTTAGGTTTAAGTAGTTCTAAGTTCTAGAGGACTGATGACCACAGATATTAAGTCCCATAGTGCTCAGAGCCATTTGAACCTTTTTTTTTTGTGGTCCTCTTCTGTAATACTGCTGCGCGGTGTGGGATCTGCATCGGATAGGATTGACGGAGGACATCCAATAAGTTGAAAAAAGGGCAGCTAGTTTTGTATTATCTCGAAACAGTGGAGATAGTGCCACGGATATGATAGACGGGTTGCATTTATTAAAACAAAGGCATCTTTCGTTGCGGCAGGATCTTCTAATGAAATTTCAATCATCAAATTTCTCCTCCAAGTGAGAAAATACACTCATGCTCATAAACTAAGGACAACGCTGATACATGGTGAAACAACGATCTGGTGGACGGTTTGCGGGTTTAAATCATCTCGGGGTGTGACCATGCGGTGCATCTGAACTGCGGTCGTCGCACGGTGGCGCTGGCAGCAGTCCACATATGCGGAGGTGTGTTGGTGCATGTCAGGGTACGGTGCAGCGAGTAAGTGTGCAGGCTCTTTCAGATGTGCTAATGGTGACTGTGTGTTGAAAATGTCTCAAAGAACACATATTGATGACGTTATGAGGGGTAGAATACTAGGGCGACTGGAGGCTGGTCAAGAACAGTAGGTCGTAGCACGGGCCCTCCGCGTGCCACAAAGTGTGATCTCAAGATTATGGCAACGATGACGGCAGACAGGAAACGTGTCCAGGCGCTACAGTACTGGACGTCCACAGTGTACAACACCATAAGAAGACCCATATCTCACCAACAGTGCCAGCTGACAGCCACAGGGTACTACAGGTAGCCTTGCTCGATACCTTATCGCAGCCACTGGAACAGTTGTCAGCAGACACACAGTCTACAGACGACTGAAGAGACGTAGTTTATTCGCCTGGAGACCTGCAAGGTGCATTCCACTGACCCCTCGTCACAGGAGAGCCCGTAAAGCCTGGTGTCAAGAACGGAATACATGGTCATTGGAACAGTGGTCACGGATGAACAGTGATTCTTGCTGGGTTTACATCCAACGTGAACCAGGAACGCGATACCTACCCCTTAATGTCCTTGAAAGGGACCTGTATGGGGGTCGTCGTTTGATGGTGTGGGGTGGAATTATGATTGGTGCACGTACGCCCCTGCATGTCTTTGACAGAGGAACTGTAACAGGTCAGGTGTATCGGGACGTCATTTTGCACCAGTTTGTCCGCCTCTTCAGGGGTGCAGTGAGTCCCACCTTCCTCCTGATAGATGATAACGCACGGCCCCACCGAGCTGCCATCGTGGAGGAGTACATTGAAACAGAAGATATCAGGCGATTGGAGTGGCCTGCCTCTTCTCGAGACCTAAACCCCATCGAGCACGTCTGGGATGCTCTCGGTCGACGTATCGCTGCACATCTTCAGACGCCTAGGACATTTCAGGAGCTTCGACAGGCACTGGTGCAAGAATGGGAGGCTATACCCCAGCACCTGCTCGACCACCTGATCCAGAGTATGCCAACCCGTTGTGCGGCCTGTGTACGTGTGCATGGTGATCATATCCCATACTCATGTCGGGGTACATGCCCAGTAAACAGTGGAATGTGTTTCGGGACGGTTTTCTCAACTTATCACCAATACCGTGGACTTACAGATCTATGTCGTCTGTGTTCCCTATGTGCTTATGCTATTAGCGCCAGTTTTTTGTAGTGCCACGTTGTGTGGCACCACATTCTGCAATTATCCACTCACCTACATACGGCGATCACTGCAATAAAATGAGAGAAATGAGAGTTCGCACTGAGAGGTTTAAGTGTTCGCTTTTTCCGCGCGCTGATCGAGAACGGAACGGTAGAGAAATAGCTTGAAGGTGGTTCTGTGAACTCTCTGCCAGGCACTTGATTGTGAATTGGAGATATATAGATGAAGACTATAGATGAATGTGAACTGCATAATTATTTGCGCACCGCAAGGCTGATGAAAATGGCTGTAGCCCAGTTTGTTGCTCATTTAACATGCAATCAAAGTTTGCTAGGTTTTTAGGTCTTCTCAGGAGCACAACTTGAAAGTGTTGGAACCTCGCAACTAATTACCAATAGTTGCACTACTTTACTATCACAATCTGTCTCGACATTACTACGATTTTTAACGGATAGCTCTTCCTTGCTGAAAAATATGTCATCTGTGACATGATTCTGAATGGAATGAACTTTCCCAGAAAAGCGATTAAGGTGCTAATATTACCAGAATCGGAACTGTTTAACACTTCCCTGGGAAAAGCCGGAATCTCTTGTGCCTTAGCTTCAGGCGATTACACTCAAGTTTCCATTGAGTTGTGGTAGAAAGGAGAACAGGTGCTTGTACACAGGCAAGTAGTTATGTGTAATTGCAGCTGTCTTCCGCAATAGACGGTACTGCCCAGTCGCACACCATTGCTTCACAATTCGTGTGAGGTCGCTCTTGCAGCACTCGCATCTTTAACACTAAGGAAGAAAGTTTCCGGGGGAGAAACAGGTTGTACTAGTTTACCCCAGAAGTCATTGGGAGTACTTTAAACAGATAAGATTTATTGGGAGTACGAATGACACCGATTCTTGCAAGCGGTGAAATATTGACAAGTTTGTTTGCTTGGCCATATTAACTTTATTCTTTCACTGTATGCTGGTAAGCAGAGCGATGGCGACAGAACAGCATTCCCTTTCAGACACACTGTCAGTCGGTCTCACTGAAGTCACGGCATTTCTCAGAGCCAGCTTTGGTGTCCTAATCGGGACGTCATTTTTGGGGTCCCGCACCTCAATCGGTAAAAATATAGCATCGCTTTGTTGTCTCTTTGTCTTGCTGTCCGACTGCTAAAAACCCTGTTTCTCAGGAACGGGTAGGCGTGACCAGTTGAAATGTATATCACATACTAAGGTCTGTTATCGCTTGGTGGTGTAAAACATCAAAGCTTCTAAGACAATGCAATCAAAAAATACGGCCACTGATGTCACAAATTTTGATACTCGCAAACTCACACATCAAATCCTACAGCTTACTTCTCGTTGGCCTAGAATCATGAAATTAGGCCAAAAGGAAGATTTCACAGTTCAACGAAAAGAAAAAAAAAATTCAAAAGCTATAAATTTGTAATTATATCACACGAAAAAATTTTGTCTGTCACTTCTTATCCAAATGTCTGTCTGTCCGTCCACCTGTTAAGACCCATTTTTCTCAGGAATGCGTGGATGTATTATGTTGAAATTTATGTCACTTACTAAGGCCTATGGTCCTTTGGCAATATAGAACACTGAAGCCAATGCAATTAGAAGGTATGGTCATTTATGTCCCATGCTCTCATATTCGCAAAGCTCATTCATCAACACCTATAGGGTACCTCCCGTTGGACTAGGATCATGAAATTTGGCAGGAAGCAAGGTTCCGTAGTACAACCAAAAGAAAAAATCGGAAAATTGTAAAACTTGAACTACGTCACAAGATTTTTTTTTTTCATTTGTTATCGCACTGTAGGTCCGTACTTCTGTTAGGATCCCTTTTTCTCAGGAACGGGTAGACGTATCAAGCTGAAGTTTGTCACATACTAAGCCCTATGTTCCGTGTGCAGTGTGATAAACGTTAGTTTATTACACTGCACACAAAAGGTAAGAGGTTTCACTGTACGATTAAAGGTAAAAAATCCTAAAATTTTTAATTTTTAATCATGTCACGTGAGAAATACTAAAGCTAAAGTAAGGTTCAGAAATGAATTCTCTGAACAGTTTGAGATTCCGACTGGCCTTCGACAAGGCGATGGATTGTCTCCATTATTGTTCCATTGAGTGCTGGAGAAAATCATGCGTGAATGGAACAAGATATGCCCACCATCTGTTAAGATTGAAAGAAAGATTCAACTTAACTGCCTTGCATTTGCAGGTGATTTGGCGCTGTTAGCAAACAATATTGATGAAGCAAAGGTTCAGATAGAAGAACTAGCACGATTAGCGACAAAGGTCGGATTGCAAATTTCGTTTGAGACAACAGAAATGATGCCCAGCTTCCCAGTTGACACATCCCGGATCATACTCCATAACGATCAAAAAATTAAAGTACTAAAAAAGTTTAAATATCTTGGTGAAATTATTACCTGGAATTTTAATGAAAGAGCATCAATAGACAGTAGAACATTAAAACTTCAGCGAGCGCAGAGAACCACGTGGCCAACCTACAAAAAACGATCTCTCTCAATAAATGCTAAATGTCGACATTACTCCTCCGTCGTTAAACCGGAAGCAACATATGCAAGTGAAACACTATTCAGAGTAAACACTCAAGCAACAACTGAAAAATTGCAGAAAGCTGATAGAAGAATACTCCGAACAATTATCAGTAAGAAACACCAAGTTAATGGGCAGTGGAGACTTTTGCCCGGTTCAGTAGTGTATAAGGAAAGTGAATCCATTATTGATACAATGCGGAAAAGAAGGATTGCATTTTTCTGCCACATACTTCGCCTACCAAATACTAGTATCCTGAAGCAACTTTCTGACTACTTCTGGAACAGTAAAACCAAAAAATCTGGTTTAAAGAAGTACAAAGTGATCTGGATGAACTCAAAATCACCACACACCAAATTCATCACAGAGAAGAGAAACTGCTTCTGAAGAACAAATGCACACAGTTGACATTCAGACCATTAGAACGGAAGAAGTATGTCATATCTGCAGAAGAACGAGCAACCGCATCACAGCGGATGAAGAAGTTTTTGTTTAACGAAGAAATTGCTGACTGCTAAGACCTAAACTTAATAATTGTAGACTCTGTTGTGATATGTTTGATTTTAGTGCTCCAATGTGGGCGTAAACTATGTAAATAAATAAAATATGTCACACGAGAAATATATTTATTTTGCCAGTTGTTATCCAACGCCAAACTTGAAATTAAAAAAAAAAAAATCAGTAGAACTACATTCCGGCTGACTGGGTCGCAATGGTAAAAGTCAGACATCAGGCAAAGAATGGTTTTAACTGCTCGTCTAACGCGTTTCGGAATTTATCCATCATCAGATATCCAGGAGCCATTACTGCACGTAGATATGGCGTTTCAAGTTGTATGTGAAACGAACATTGGCATACTGGTCCACGAATATTTATTTGTCATACAAATTGAAACGCCGTATCTACGTGCAGTAATCGCTTCTGGATATCTGATGATGAATAAATTCCGAAACGCGTCATACGAGCAATGAAGTCATTCATTGCCTAATGTCTGACTTTTACCATTGCGACCCAGTCAGCCTGAATGGAGGACTGCTGATTACTATAACAATGGTCATCTGCAAACTGCATGGCTTTATGTCACATACATATTACTCAAAAATTAAAACATTCTCGGAAATCTTGGAATTCCTGCGACCGATATCTTGCTAGTATTAGCGTCGATAACAGTCAAAAATGGCCGAGAGCCTCGATCCCCAATATGGACGAACTCTTTCCATGTACATAATTAAGTTTGTACGGAACCCTCAGTATGCGATTCCTGCTTGCATCTGGCCAATATATAGATCACCCGAATCAGTTAAAGGTTTTAATCAAAAAAACAATTCTTGTTATTTCCTGATTGACTGCCACACGCGACCCGTGGCCGGTTCATAGTCAAGCTCCCATGATCTCCATTCCTCCGATTCAATGTCACGACTTACTTCTACACAGGCGAAATTCAATAGTACAGGGGCAAAGACAATAAATTCACAAACATGTAAAACATTGAGAGAAGGTCAATACTTCTACGGTGACTATTAATGTGAAGGAGCGTAGCCATTGTCAAGAACAAGCGGGCACAACTTTCGAAACTAAATGAAGTAGGTGAGTGATCCTTAAGTGTATAAGCTTTTCCATTTTAAATCCTAAACTCAGATCCTTAATGTTATAGCAGATAAAGCCGACCGACGAGGACGAAACAATTTGCGTTCCGTTGTCAAATAAGACATGAGCTACACACGTAAAAACTGATGAGGCGATGTGGAAGCTGGTGATCAAGAGACGGCTGTCGTGGAGTGTGCATTGTAACGGACAGCGAGTATGAATCGTATGAATCATGCAACACGTTATGCAGCAAAGCTTTCCATGGAAAATGTAGAAGAAAATATTAAAATGTAAAGAGCTGATAACGGGTACGACAAGAGACTGGTCGAAAAGATTTAGATGGAGAATTCCATCGCTTATGATAGAACTCACAGTTGAAAACCCAAAACTACACTTTTACACGTTGAGAACGCCGGACTGTCGGTTCTTTTTTCTGTTAGAAAAACTGCGAGGTAAAATTCAGTGTACCGAAACCTACCTACGAGTAAGAGAAGCGAATCTTGCAGGGAAAGAAATTAGGCAGCATCCTACCTTCTCGCTACTGAGAGCAGCTTAATGTCCCTGATACACTAGGTAAGTCAGGAGTTACGGTATCTGTTCGAGTACTTTGGCTCGTCTTTATACACACATCAAAAAAAGTTTTCCGTCACCTTGGTTCCTAGAGTTCCGGAACCTGTACAGAAAATTAGAATAGAGATCAACATAAAGATCATTTCCGCCCTTTCTATTGCTCATGAAAACAACACATTGCATGTTGTACAACCATACAGCGAGACCTTCAGAGGTGGGGTCCAGATAGCTGTACACACCGGAACCTCTAATACACAGTAGCACGTCCTCTTGCATTGATACATGCCTGTATTCGTCGTGGCATACTAACCACAAGTTCATCAAGGCACTCTTGGTCCGGATTGTCCCACTCCTCAATGGCGATTCGGCGTAGATCCCTCAGAGTGGTTGGAGGGTCACGTCGTCCATAAACAGCCCTTTTCAATCTATTCCAGGCATGTTCGATAAGGTTCATGTCTGGAGAACATGCTGACCACTCTAGTCGAGCGATGTCGTTATCCTGAAGGAAGTCATTCACAAGATGTGCACGATAGGGATGCGAATTGTCGTCCATGAAGACGAATGCCTCTACAATTTCCTGCCGATATAGGATGGCATTCACGTATCGTTCAGCCGTTACGGCGCCTTCTATGACCACCAGCGGCGTACGTCGGCCCCACATAATGCCACCCCAAAACAGCAGGGAACCTCCACCTTGCTCCACTCGCTGGAAAGTGTGTCTAAGGCGATCAGCCTGACCGGGTTGCCTCCAAACAAGTCTCCCACGATCGTCTCGTTGAAGGCATATGCGACACTCATCAGTGAAGAGAACGTGATGCCAATCCTGAGCGGGCCATTCAGCATGTTGTTGGGCCCATCTGTACCGCGCTGCATGGTGTCGTGGTTGCAAAGAAGGACCTAGCCATGGACATCGATAGTGAAGTTGCGCATCATGCAGCTATTGCGCACAGTTTGAGTCGTAACACGACGTTCTGTGGCTGCACGAAAAGCATTATTCAACATGGTGGCGTTGCTGTAGGGTTCCTCCGAGCCATAACCCGTAGGTAGCGGTCATCCACTGCAGTAGTAGCCCTTGGGCGGCCTGAGCGAGGCATGTCATCGACAGTTCCTATCTCTCTGTATCTCCTCCATGTCCGAACACCATCAATTTGGTTCACTGCGAGACTCCTGGACACTTCCCCTGTTGAGAGCCCTTCCTGGCACAAGTAACATGCGGACGCGATCTAACCGCTGTATTGACCGTCTAGGCATGGTTGAACTACAGACAACACGAGCCGTATACCTCCTTCCTAGTGGAATGACTGGAACTGATTGGCTGTCGGACCCCCAGCGTCTAACGGGCGCTGCTCATGCATGGTTGTTTACATCTTTGGGCTGGTTTAGTGACGTCTCTGAACAGTCAAAGAGACTGTGTCTGTCCGCAGCTCGTGGTCGTGCGGTAGCGTTCTCGCTTTCCACGCCCGGGTTCCCGGGTTCGATTCCCGGCGGGGTCAGGGATTTTCTCTGCCTCGTGATGACTGGGTGTTGTGTGATGTCCTTAGGTTAGTTAGATTTAAGTAGTTCTAAGTTCTAGGGGACTGATGACCATAGATGTTAAGTCCCACAGTGCTCAGAACCATTTGAACCAGACTGTGTCTGTGATACAATATCCACAGTCAACGTCTGTCTTTCGGAATTCTGGGTGGCACAAAACATTTTTTGATAAGTGTATAACGAGAATAATACTGCTAACTTGATGCTTATAATGTTATGTTTAACTTCCTTCTCTCGAAACCGCCTTTTCTAAAATGTTGTTACATGGGCTTCTACAGGGGAATTTTTCTTGTTTCACAAGTACTTCCTTTCTACTAAAATGCTAAAAAACGTGTACGTAGTTTGTAACACCCCAATTATAGAACCCAAAACGAACACTCTTTTATTGCAAAAAGAAATAGAAAAATCAGTCATCCTGACAGTGACGACAGCTGCTGACAGCAAAATTTACACTCTGGACAGTTTGATTAACAAGAATGTTATGTAAATACTGATGCTTATCATAAAGAAAGAACTGAATGAAAGAATACCATATGATACGAAACAGAAACTAAAGAAAGAATTCAAAATATTGTTATTTACGAAGGTTAAAGCCCAGACCATAAACTGAACAAAGATAATATTTATCCTAGAAGAGAGTAGTAGCCGCATCGAGCTGTAAGTTCGTTGTGACTACAATGTAACTCGGCAATGGAGATGTTAACTCCACCTCTCTCTTGTACTCTTGCAATTTTAGTACGCATGTTAAGCGCTACTAGATTGTTTAAAAGCCGGTCTGACCACCAACATAAACTCAATTATTAGACTTGAGTAGGCAACAGATAAACGCAGCCACGAAGAACTTACAATTGCGCTATGTTGTCAGAAGCAATCGTCAAAGTCAGAATTGCTGATGCTAACCGACGCAATTCCCTGAAGGAAAAATCAGTGTGTGTGCTCAGTGTAGGGACAAATAATTACGAAGAACAATAAACTTTAATTCAGCTTTAATTCTTCGTGTCGCATACATCATTTAATAGACATTTAAAGTGTATTTGTGGAATTAACTGATTCTTTGGATAACATAAAGTGAAAAGTGATTTAGTGGCAATTTAACTGCAAACAGCAATAAGTTTACACCAAAATACGACGCATTCTGAACATTGCTCAAGGGTATGATATCGCTGGAATTACGTCACGTAGCGACGCATTGACGACGGAATAATAATATCCTCGCAAAAATCATGATGTAACATCGGCTTGGGTGATGGATTGATGATTCAAGACATTATATTTTCAACGTTTGAATACCCATTCTCAAACCGGGCATAAGAACTACAGTCAGCAAGTTCACGTAAACTGAAAAGTCTGTCGCGAACACGCAAGGGACTTTTGGTTATTTCAGGTCAATACAGGCATCGCGTTATCGAGTGGTGCAGTCGTTATATTTATAAGTGGAGAAGATCGATAGACATCGAACAACATTGCTTTAATTACAAGCAAGGGCGGGGCACACAAACCGGCGTGCTGCTCCATCGAGACGTTGATAACAGTTTTGAGAGACAGTATCTGAAAAATAACCAAACCGCGCGAGGAGTTTGTTTTTATAACAATTACACATTGGCGTTGTCGTGATCGACGGACGCCGTTCCACGTCATCTCGACTGGGACAACCATCACCATCGAGCCGAGATAAAATGAGACGTCACAGGTTTCATCACTCCAACGAGCCCTGTTGCTCTTTCACAAGAGACACATGAGTGAAAAGAGAAAGCGGAACGAGACAGATGCTGTTGATCAGATTATGTGCACACATGTTCAGTAGCGAACCAGTGGTGATTGGGATGGGGGAAGCTACTTGGCCGCCAACTGTCCAAGTTAATGGATCGAGCCCACTAAATCTTATTACTAAAGTATTCGACTGAAACAAAATCAGCGGCGCTATGCTGTGCTGTCTGAACACTTTCTCTAAATTCCTTGATGTTTCTTGATCACAGGGCCTGTAGGGAAATATATGTCTGGAAAGGACATTGTAAGTAAGGTTCCAGTGTCACTGCTTAACATATTAATTGTTTATTACACAGCTGTTTCGGAAGATTTCCATTTTCAAGTACTTCTACGTTGTTCTCACGCATCTATAACATCTGGTGCGACTGTATCTGGTGACCTCGTAATACTTCACGTGAACTTCAAAAATATCGATTTCACGTCGATTTTGTGTTGTTTTGCACAGTATGGCGTAGTTTTTCGAAATAATATTGTAAATATTTACTGCAATTTTTTGACAGTTCACACCACAGATGTTTTATATTTTACTATCTCTAAAGGAAAACGTTGGTGCATACACCACACGGATGCGTCACGTTGATCGTAGCCAGTTGACTCGAAAGACCATTAGCTTTTAGCATGTGGCTGCTGGTACTCAAGTCATTTCGCTGGGCGAGAGCACTAAACTAGAGTGGAAATGTGTCGTACTGGATTAATGGCATTTGTACGAGGATGGTTTGATAAGTCTGGTAAATTTCCGTGAAAGAAGGGCGCATTTTTGCTGAGCCTTCACGGGTGGTAGATTATTCGAAGGACCATATAAAGAATTTCAACAATGTAAGTATAAAGTTCATTGTTAACAGCCATCTGAAATGGTCAGTGTGTCGACAGCGATTTAAAAAGAAGAGAACGGAATTTCGTGCTGTATTAAACATTGCCGTTTGAAGGGCTGGACTGGAGCACAAATCAAAACAGAACTGGATGAAGTTCACGCGGACTCTGCACCATCATTGAAGACCATTTACTTTTGGATTAATGAATTAAACGTTATAGGGCAAGCACCGAAGACGAAGCGCGTTCCAGCCGTCCAATTGAGGTTACCACAAAGGAAACCTCGGACAAAATCTATGGTACGGTAATCCAAGACCACCGAATAAAAATTCGTGAAGTTTCTGAGACTGTAAGTATCTCACCTGAGCGAGTGCATAATATTCTGCACTGTGAGTTGTATCTGAAGAAACTGTGTGTGAGGTGGATGCCACGATTGTTCACGTCCCACACATCGTGCACAACGTTTCACCACAATGTCTCGCGACGTTTAATCACAGTCCGCAACAATTTTTGCCCCGATTAGTGACTGTTGATGAAACCTGGATCCATCATTACACACCAGAGGCAAAACGGCAGTCAAAACAATGACTAGCGAAAGTGCAAAGAAGAAGGCAATGAGCCTTTTGTCAGCTGGTAAGGTGATGGCCAGTTCATGTGGTTCTAATGGCCTTGAGCACTATGGGACTTAACATCTGAGGTCATCAGTCCCCTACAACTTAGAACTACTTAAACCTAACTAACCTAAGGACATCACACACATCCATGCCCGAGGCAGGATTCGAACCTGAGAACGTAGCGGTCGCGCGGTCCCAGACTGAAGCGCCTAGAACCGCTCGGCCTGCGTCCGGGATGGCCAGTGGTTTTTGGGATTCACAAGGAATAATCTTCATATCCTCCCCCCATGAACCATGGACCTTGCCGTTGCCTCAGCGATACAGATGGCCGTACCGTAGGTGCAACCACAACGGAGGGGTATCTGTTGAGAGGCCAGACAAACATATGGTTCCTGAAGAGGGGCAGCAGCCTTTTCAGTAGTTGCAGGGGCAACAGTCCGGATGATTGACTGATCTGGCCTTGTAACATTAACCAAAACGGCCTTGCTGTGCTGTTACTGCGAACGGCTGAAAGCAAGGGGAAACTACAGCCGTAATTTTTCCCGAGGACATGCAGCTTTACTGTATGATTAAATGATGATGGCGTCCTCTTGGGTAAAATATTCCGGAGGTAAAATAGTCCCCCATTCGGATCTCCGGGCGGGGACTACTCAAGAGGACGTCGTTATCAGAAAAAAGGAAACGCATTCTACGGATCGGAGCGTGGAATGTCAGATCCCTTAATCGGGCAGGTAGGTTAGAAAATTTAAAAAGGGAAATGGATAGGTTAAAGTTAGATATAGTGGGAATTAGTGAAGTTCGGTGGCAGGAGGAACAAGACTTTTGGTCAGGTGATTACAGGGTTATAAATACAAAATCAAATAGGGGTAATGCAGGAGTAGGTTTAATAATGAATAAAAAAATAGGAGTGCGGGTTAGCTACTACAAACAGCATAGTGAACGCATTATTGTGGCCAAGATAGACACAAAGCCCATGCCTACTACAGTAGTACAAGTTTATATGCCAACTAGCTCTGCAGACGATGAAGAAATTGATGAAATGTATGACGAGATAAAAGAAATTATTCAGGTAGTGAAGGGAGACGAAAATTTAATAGTCATGGGTGACTGGAATTCGTCAGTAGGAGAAGGGAGAGAAGGAAACATAGTAGGTGAATATGGATTGGGGGGAAGAAATGAAGAGGAAGCCGCCTTCTAGAATTTTGCACAGAGCATAACTTAATCATAGCTAACACTTGGTTCAAGAATCATGAAAGAAGGTTGTATACCTGGAAGAATCCTGGAGATACTAAAAGGTATCAGATAGATTACATAATGGTAAGACAGAGATTTAGGAACCAGGTTTTAAATTGTAAGACATTTCCAGGGGCAGATGTGGATTCTGACCACAATCTATTGGTTATGAACTGCAGATTGAAACTGAAGAAACTGCAAAAAGGTGGGAATTTAAGGAGATGGGACCTGGATAAACTGAAAGATCCAGAGGTTGTAGAGAGTTTCAGGGAGAGCATAAGGGAACAATTGACAGGAATGGGGGAAAGAAATACAGTAGAAGAAGAATGGGTAGCTCTGAGGGATGAAGTAGTGAAGGCGGCAGAGGATCAAGTAGGTAAAAGGACGAGGGCTAATAGAAATCCTTGGGTAACAGAAGAAATATTGAATTTAATTGATGAAAGGAGAAAATATAAAAATGCAGTAAATGAAGCAGGCAAAAAGGAATACAAACGTCTCAAAAATGAGATCGACAGGAAGTGCAAAATGGCTAAGCAGGGTTGGCTAGAGGACAAATGTAAGGATGTAGAGGCTTGTCTCACTGGGGGTAAGATAGATACTGCCTACAGGAAAATTAAAGAGACCTTTGGAGAGAAGAGAACCACTTGTATGAATATCAAGAGCTCAGATGGCAACCCAGTTCTAAGCAAAGAAAGGAAGGCAGAAAGGTGGAAGGAGTATATAGAGCGTTTATACAAGGGCGATATACTTGAGGACAATATTATGGAAATGGAAGAGGATGTAGATGAAGATGAAATGGGAGATAAGATACTGCGTGAAGAGTTTGACAGAGCACTGAAAGACCTGAGTCGAATCAAGGCTCCGGGAGTAGACAACATTCCATTAGAACTACTGATGGCCTTGGGAGAGCCAGTCATGACAAGACTCTACCATCTGGTGAGCAAGATGTATGAGACAGGCGAAATACCCACAGACTTCAAGAAGAATATAATAATTCCAATCCCAAAGAAAGCAGGTGTTGACAGATGTGAAAATTACCGAACTATCAGTTTAATAAGTCACAGCTGCAAAATACTAACGTGAATTCTTTACAGACGAATGGAAAAACTGGTAGAAGCGGACCTCGGGGAAGATCAGTTTGGATTCCGTAGAAATGTTGGAACACGTGAGGCAATACTAACCTTACGACTTATCTTAGAAGAAAGATTAAGAAAAGGCAAACCTACGTTTCTAGCATTTGTAGATTTAGAGAAAGCTTTTGACAACGTTTACTGGAATACTCTCTTTCAAATTCTGAAGGTGGCAGGGGTAAAATACAGGGAGCGAAAGGCTATTTACAATTTGTACAGAAACCAGATGGCAGTTATACGAGTCGAGGGGCATGAAAGGGAAGCCAGTGGTTGGGAAAGGAGTGAGACAGGGTTGTAGCCTCTCCCCAATGTTATTCAATCTGTATATTGAGCAAGCAGTAAAGGAAACAAAAGAAAAATTCGGAGTAGGTATTAAAATTCATGGAGAAGAAGTAAAAATTTTGAGGTTCGCCGATGACATTGTAATTCTGTCAGAGACAGCAGAGGACTTGGAAGAGCAGTTGAACGGAATGGACAGTGTCTTGAAAGGAGGATATAAGATGAACATCAACAAAAGCAAAACGAGGATAATGGAATGTAGTCAAATTAAATCGGGTGATGCTGAGGGGATTAGATTAGGAAATGAGACTCTTAAAGTAGTAAAGGAGTTTTGCTATTTAGGGAGTAAAATAACTGATGGTGGTCGAAGTAGAGAGGATATAAAATGTAGACTGGCAATGGCAAGGAAATCGTTTCTGAAGAAGAGAAATTTGTTAACATCGAGTATAGATTTAAGTGTCAGGAATTCGTTTCTGAAAGTATTTGTATGGAATGTAGCCATGTATGGAAGTGAAACATGGACGATAACCATTTTGGACAAGAAGAGAATAGAAGCTTTCGAAATGTAGTGCTACAGAAGAATGCTGAAGATAAGGTGGGTAGATCACGTAACTAATGAGGAGATATTGAATAGGATTGGGGAGAAGTTTGTGGCACAACTTGACTAGAAGAAGGGATCGGTTGGTAGGACATGTTTTGAGGCATCAAGGGATCACAAATTTAGCATTGGAGGGCAGCGTGGAGGGTAAAAATCGTAGAGGGAGACCAAGAGATCAATACACTAAGCAGATTCAGAAGGATGTAGGTTGCAGTAGGTACTGGGAGATGAAGAAGCTTGCACAGGATAGAGTAGCATGGAGAGCTGCATCAAACCAGTCTCAGGACTGAAGACCACAACAACAACAACAATCTTCATATGTTACTTCGAAGAAGGCAAAGCTATTACTGGTTTCCGTTATGCATCATTATTGTATCGTTTGAAACTCATGTTGGTTGATAAAAGACCAAAGTTGGCACACAAAAAGTGAACTTTGACCAGGATAATACACCATCCCACACATTGGCGATAACAATGGCGAAAGTGTGTGAATTGTTTTTTGAATTGGTTGCTCATCCATCCCATTCGCCAGACTTAGCCCCAGGTGACTTCTTCCTGTTCCCCAACTAGAAACTTTGGCTTGCTGGGAAAAAAATTTTCATCAAATGATGAAGTGGTAGCTGCAGTCAACGAGTATTTTGCAGGGTTTGACGGAACCTCGTTTTCCAATGGGATGAAAAAGCTGGAGGACCGCTTGTCCTATTGTATATTTCTCAAACGAGGCTGTGTCGAGAACTAAGGTGCGTTGTTTACGAAACTAGCATTTTTTCTTGCTTTTTTTACCAGTCTTATCAAACTACCCTCGTATATGGATTAAGTAGTAGGACTGAAGTCCTGATTCTCCGCAAAGAAGAACAAAGCTAAAGATAATAATAACTTAAATAATAAAAAACTGCGACAATTAGGTTTTTTTTAACGCATAGCACGATGCGTTTCGAAAACTCTTTTTTCCATTTCAAGTGCTACCATTTACGCTGGCATTGCATGAGATATTTGCTTGTGTGTTGTTCTCCTTCTCTTGCCAAGCAGTCGTCTGTTGTGGTTTTAGTGCAATCGGAAGATCATTTCTGAAAACCGCATACAATGCAAATAATGGAGGAGCTGGAAATTTTTGTTTTATCACAGAAAGTCAGGAGAAAAAATCCTCAGTGACAAGCAAGACAGTCAATCGATTAATTTCTTCAAGTGGTTCTTTTATGAGTAATAACTATATTACTCCTTCATTCATTCTTCTAAATATCTGCAAAAAATAATATAAAATGGAATGTAAAGCATAAGTGTGCATTGGACTATCCATTGTCGTTACTGATAGCAATTGTAAGTGGTATGTGAATTAAATAATCAATCTGCTAAAGTACAAAACCTCTGAAAGTAGCCGGCCGATGTGGCCGAGCGGTTCTAGGCGCTACAGTCTGGAACCGCTTGACCGCTACGGTCGCAGGTTCAAATCCTGCCTCGGGTATGGATGTGTGTAATGTCCTTAGGTTAGTTAGGTGTAAGTAGTTCTAAGTTCTAGGGGACTAATGGCGGTAGATGCAAAGTCCCATAGTGCTCAGAGCCATTTGAACCATTTTTGAACCTCTGAAAGAATCCAAACTCTTTGGGAAGCAAGAGCTTCGCAGTTTCTTTAACTCTTTTCTGATTTTACCTAAACAGTGTCAGTGACTTATGAATAATTGAAGAGGCAAGACACCTGTGAGAAATATTAATTATAATATTAACCTGTAAAATTTTTGAAGGTTTTTATTTTCCTGCAGGGCAGGAGAACTTTATGATCCTCGTCGCTGTGGGCTCTGGAATCCTATTTTACATTAAGACATTCAGACATCGTCGGGCATTATTTAAATTTCACTTCTCGTCTAGTTACCGTCGCTCTCTTCTTCGCAGGAATGGCGGGAGACATCCAATAAGGCACTGCTCGTGCACAGCCTATGAAGGCTAGGAAGTTGACTGATATTGATTTTTATGAATGATAAAAGCTTCCGGCAAATCACCTTGTTCATCTGAAGATCGGTAACTAACTAATTTTTCGTAATATTCGTATCCCCTAGTGCTGATGTATCCGTCTAATACAACCAGTAAGCGAGAGAGCGATGTTTTTGTCTATAACAGTATTCGTTTGCTCTGAAACAAAAAGCTAACCGATAGATTCCTAAACAATATCGCAAAATATTAATATCGCAGCTGAAGGCTGCTCCACTCATATCTGTGCTTTATTAGTCAGAAAAGACATTACAGGAAGCAGAACAACACACACGCAGATACCATGTACAAATGATAGCAGCTGAAAATGGGAATAAATTTTAGAAACGCGCGGTGTTATATACGAAAAAAAACACAAATTATGCAGTGTTCTATTATTAAAGGTCATTATTGATATAGCTGTAGTCTTTCGAAAAACATTGATTACGATGAATGAACTTAAAGAATATAATACTAAGTTTACGAGTACAGCGAAACTATAAGCGTCAAAAGATTGGGCTTGTGGCACGTAATGCCATGTTTTCATGTCATCTGTCTAGCTTCTGTGGAAATAGCACAAGGAGAGCACCTTCTGTTGCAGTAGCAAAATTATGCACAAAACTCTGCCACGATTTATTTTCTCCAATGACACAACTTGGTACAAAAAAATGGTTCAAATGGCTCTGAGCACTATGAACTTCTGAGGTCATCAGTCCCCTAGAACTTAGAACTACTGAAACCTAACTAACCTAAGGACGTCACACACATCCATGACCGAGGCAGGATTCGAATCTGCGACCGTAGCGGTCGCGCGGTTCCACGCTGTAGCGTTTAGAACCGCTCGGCCACCCCGACCGGCCAACTTGGTACAGTCCCGTGCCTATGAGAGTTGGAAACGTCGAATGTACACGATGTTAGCCTAAAGGACGTGTCCTCACTGACACCTCAGAATTCCCCGTATTGTCCTTGCCTTCGGTTTACCTAAGACCAAACACGGAAACTCCCTTCCTGTTGAACGTGTTGCTCGTCACTAGAACCGATTTGTCAACATTTCACATACGTGAGAAGCGGTGCCTTTTTCATAAAAGTGAACCGCCTGTCCTCCATGAACAATAGGTTGTGCAGACGTCAGCAACATCCTAGATCCGGTACACAGCTAGGGCACCGGAGAACAGCCACTGGTAAGCAATATAGCCCCCGTTCACTGTTTTAAGTCTTTTCTCTTGTATTTTCTACTCATACTTACAATACTGGAATTAGAATCTCTCTTCAGTCACGTGATACGTCTAGAATAATCCCTTCCACCTGTAGGTGTAAAGTGTCTTTATTCTCATCAGTTTTCTGGCTGCTCCTGTGAAATTTAATGCTACACCCGCGATGCTGTCGAATAAACCTAGGCTCTCCTCCATGCACCAATACTTAATTTATCCTACAATTACTGCTTAAAACAATTCCCGCTGTGTTTTCATACGCCTGTCCTTTTTTTGTTCCCTTTGTTGCCTTGTCACTTAGCTGCACCGGCGCGTTGCGTTGCGTTCGCGTATGTCTGTATCGGTGATGATGGGGACGACTAAAATGTGCCTCTTCATTTGAGCTTGGTCTCCTCGATAGGCACTATGGTTCGTGACGTTTGTTGTTCACTTACGCTTCAGCTTTACTAACAGGCGAGGACTCTCTGATTTAGAAACAGACTCGCAGTCAGGAGGAGTGGGTGTCAAATCCACTTCCGTCCATCAAGATTTTGGTTTCTCATTGGTTCCCCAAATCACTTAAGTCAAATTCTGCAATGGCTCATTCGAAACTTCAATCCGGACTTGTTCTCCATCTTTAATGACACAATCGTCGACAGCACGTGAAATTACAGTTTTCCTTCCTTTCCCATCTAATTGATGGCAAAACTTGACGGTACACGATAAAGATCTGCGAGTGATATCTCATAGTTTTTTAGTGGATGTTTTCTTATTTAACGAGTAGCTCTGATCATAGTCTGGAGTGATTTAAATGCTGAGGACGTCCAGAATCGTTTCGAGGCAGTGATGGTAATCTATTCCCAGAACACTTTACCTTGTACTCACGGTATGCCTTGTGATGTTACAAATACTAGCTGCAACACTGCTGTCTTTCCCGGCCCAGCGGTCTCAGATAAACATTTACTGTTTTATAGTTCAATGTATTTACATTAGCTTTATTTCAATATTTTCAAATAAATGTGTTTCTTTTTCTGTTTCATGCTGAGTTTACGATGATGGGGCATTGTCCTGAAATTATCAATGAAATGCAAATCAGTTCATATTCAGTTCAAAAATAGTTCAATTCAGTTCTCAATTTCAAGTGAAATTCAATTCAGTTCAAAAGTCCGAAGCCCACTTTCCACGAATTTAAATGAGTTGGTAGCCCAGATGTCGTTTTAACAGTTCCCTTCTGATGTCACCGACTGTAACCCTAAGTTTGGATCTAAGTTCTTCTAAGTTTAAATACACTTCTGCTATGTTTAAACAATATCGCTCCACCCCTTTCACTTCACAATTTTAAGAAATCTCCAACCCAGCTAACCAAATTTTTAAAATGGTGGGATATTCAAAGTATCCACAAGTTTTAAGTTTAAAATGGTGAGAAATTAAAAAAAAATTGGCTCATCCTAAATTTCAAATCGTAAGAAACTTACTCACACTAGATTTTAAACGATGACAAGCCCTGTGGTTGTCCTAACTTTAAAAACCATATGGCTCACCGATCCAAGTAGTACAGCAGTCAAACACTTGCTACTGTCATGTGCAGTAGAACAGGGTGGAAGGGGATAATTGTGTCTTTATTTAAGCGTATTCCGCGCTGCACTGAAGGGAGCCCCATGTCGACAACACCTCACCGTCAATGAGAACGCGCACGCCAGGCAACCCTCACCATGTCAGAATGCTACTGGCCCCGAGTCCAGCTGCCCACTGGCATCACCGCGCAGCAGGCCGTGCTGTTTCGCAATCCACAAGTGCCGTCAAACCGTCAGTACATAACGCATCGCTACAGGGAGGCTGCTTTTACCTGCAGGTCTCGACCTCTCAGAACCTTGTCATCAGGAATGTGGACAGTTGTTTGTCATGTACTGTACTCTACAGGTAACACTACCTGTAGAGTACAGTAAATGACAGACACCTGCCCACATTCCTGATGACTCCCACAGCTGACTACATCAACGTACTGTGGCGTGCACTGGACATCCTGAGCTACCGCTCAGACTGCAACCCGTGCACCTCGCTCCCGTCTCTGCCTGCATTCACCCAGCACAGCACCGTCACGTTTTTCTCTGCCCACATTCACCCAGCACAGCACCGTCACGTTTTTCTCTGCCCGCATTCACCTCTGCCCACATTCACCCAGCACAGCACCGTCACGTTTTTCTCTGCCCGCATTCACCTCTGCCCGCATTCACCCAGCACAGCACCGTCACGTTTTTCTCTGCCCGCATTCACCTCTGCCCGCATTCACCCAGCACAGCACTGTCACGTTTTTCTCTGCCCGCATTCACCTCTGCCCGCATTCACCCAGCACAGCACCGTCACGTTTTTCTCTGCCCGCATTCACCTCTGCCCGCATTCACCTCTGCCCGCATTCACCCAGCACAGCACCGTCACGTTTTTCTCTGGCGGTTGGCGTTGTACAAGACCGTACGGACGCACACCTCCACACTTTACTTCATTTACAGTTAAATATGGACGTTCTCTTCGGAAGCCGTAATACGAAACTTTACAGAACATACAGAGGTGGCTCTGAGAAGCGCCTTTTACTTGATTTTCTCCGCCGGTGGAAGGATTGGCCGATAACCTTACGGACGACGTTTGCATGCAGCGTCGCCATTTTCTAATCTTATGGTGGCTTCGAGTGAAAATGCACAGTCGAAGGTTCCTCCTCTGCTTGACAGCTCCCTCACATACGAACGTCACTGCGAAAAAATCCGAAATAAGGTAGCTGCAAGGAACAATATTCTTAGAAAGCTAACTGGCAGTAAGTGCGGCTCCAAAACTACTGTGCTTAGAATCACTGCTTCAGCAGTTTGCTTGTCCTCAGCTGAGTACACGTGCCATTCTGGGCTAGATCGTCGCATGCAAGGAAGATCGATATAAGCGTTAACGAAACCTGTAGGCTAGTCACAGGATGCGTGAAGCCTATTCCACTGAAAAATCTCTACCAAACTTCAGATTTCAGCAGACCCAAGTCTCGTAGGTAATTCATGGACGTAAGACGTTTGATGAGTTTTATCCCGTATATAGCAGCCTTTATAGACTAAAAAGGCTAATATCATTTTCACCTTGGATGAAGCCCATGTGGGCTACCCTGTTTTAGAACATCCGCCAAGTGGTGTTAAACTGCAAGTCACGGAAAAATCATTCCGATAAAGTAGAGCCTGTTAGAGCCTGATGCCAATAAGCGTCACTGTGAAAAAATACAAAACATAGCACATCTGCTAACGTGTCGAAATTGTCCGGCACGTTGCTGCTTAGACGAGCTCTGGCTAAGCAAGCCTGAAGCTTTTCACTTAGTTCCGTATTGGGCCTAAAAATTCACAGCTCTGGACACGAAAACATAATGCAAACATAGGCTTCCGCAGCCCCTTGTCACAGTCAATAAAATTGTTCTGGGTTTTTGACCGCATTGTCAATTATAAAATTCAGATGTTTCGGCCACTATTGCAAGACGCCTTCCTCAGGGTGTACTGACAACAGCTGAATGGGCGCTAGTTTATTTACTTATATACTATGGAGGAAAGGTGTCATTGGATATGAGGGTGAGGAGGAAGGTTTTTAAGTGCTCTTTTATTGGTCTTTGCATTGCGTCGCGTAATTGGCGGAAATAGGCGTTGGAGTTTCCTTTTTTTTGCTTGCCACTGGTGGAAATCGGCGAATGGGAAATTGAGCGGCTACCGCAGCGTAGCGCTGTTTACTAACTGCCTGCTATCGACTCTGGCGCGTCAGCGCTCTGTGTACCCTCCACCGCTGTGGCCCACTGCGGGCCTGTTGCTCCGCAGAGCTGTCACAGCTGGCAGCTAAGACGCTGCAAGTCGGTACCCGTCTTCTCTATTCATGTTGTCGGGTCTCTTGGCCATTTGTATAGCCTCTCTGATCCTCCTCCTCAAGCTAAACGGCTGTTTCGCCAGTACACAGGCCTCTCAGAAATCAATCTTCCTCCTGCACTGTTCCTGGTGTTCTGCCACCGCTCATTTGTTGTACTGTTTGAGACGAATGTATCTCTCGTGTTCAGATAACCTTGTGCTTATTGGACGCCAAGTCTCACCTAGATACACCAGTCCACATTCGCACCGATTTAATAAACTCCGGCGGTATGAAACTTGTCGATTGTATCTTTCGTCGAGTCCAGAACGTCTTTTATTTTGTTGTTGATACGAAAAATCGTCTGAATACCAGTCCGAAGGACAATTTTGCCCACACATTCAATGGCCTCTTGTACGAATGGTAGCAGGACGTTCGTTCTGCATTTCTCTACTGTCCCTCTCTTTTGGCGTCATAGTTTTATGTATCATCCCCATTTCGTAGACATTAGCTCCAAAAATGGATCCGACGTTCTGTAGCTGAACTTTTTGTTCGTCGCTGATCCTGTGGACCCTTTTAGTTAAAGTCTGCAGGGCCGGTTTCTTTTGCGAACGTTCACTTGTGTTAACGTACCTCTGCAATGCCTAGGCGACGTTATTATCGTCGTCGTTCGCGGCGCATGGTGCCCGTGTACAAGGCTTTGAAAGCCATACACATTGATCTTGCTCGGAAATTCAATAAGCAGCAGCTTATTGGCGGTCCAAATGCGTTTCGAGGACTGATGCTGCAGTTCACTTGTGAAGTAACTACTGCCTTTCGAGGTAGTACTCGGTTGACCTTGGCTTTGTATGGGGCAGTCACTCTGACCACGGTGGCCTTGAAGTTTTCCTTGATGGCAATAATTATAATATTGTGGAAGACATGGGGTATAACAGAGAGTTGAAGAATACTTGCTAAGGTCCTTTATGGTACTCTGATGCGAGATAAGCCCTTTGTCCTATCAACAATAAAGAAGAATAAGATGAAGACGAGTATTTGTTTATTTGCACCAAAGTAGGCAAGCGAAGTTGTGAAGTAAAAATACTTGGTTATTATATGTTGTATGATAGACAATAAATCAAAATTCCTTATCTTCTTTTCCTAAATTCCTTATCTACAGCCACGTGGGGAAGCCGTGCTGTCTGAGGTGTCTTGTCACGGTTCGCGCTGCTCCTCCCTCGGGCATGGGTGTGTGCGTTGTTCTTAGCGTAAGTTACTTTAAGTTAGATTAAGTAGTGTGTAAGCCTGGGGATCGATGACCTCAGCAGTTTGGCCCCATAGTCCTTACCACAAATTCCCAAATTTTCCTTACCTATAAAAAAATATTCACCTATCAAGCCTCTTAGCAATGCAAAGACAATAAAAGAACACTTAAAACCATTCCTCCTCACCCTCATATCTAATGACAGCACTCCTGCATAGTATATAATTAAGTAAACTAGCGCCCATTCAGCAATTATCAATACACCTCGTGAAAGACGTCTTACAATAGTCGCCGAAACGTCGGAATTTTATAGCTGACAGTGCGGTCATAGGCCCAGAAGAATTTTATTGACGAAAAAAGAAAGTAAGTACAGAACATACAGTTCAGCCGATGATTCAACACAGACATTCCTTAGATCCACATTTTAAAGTAAAACCAGCCAGGTAGCACGACACATAACTGGAATCAGATAACAAACCGCTTCAGTTGTAAAAGATTTCTTTGTTCAGTCACGACCAGTTCCGGGAGATTATAAGCCCGTCTGCAGGTGAAACAGGAAGGATGACGGAGCACGTGGCCGCCATACACTGGATACCGGGCTGCCCACGGAAGACAGCCGCAATGAAAAACCACTTTAGGAAACAGTAAGCGGAATAGAGAACAACAACAGGAGCATTAGTGAAGAATAGTTCTTTGTTGTAGAACAAAAGAGGGTCTAAGGGGTAGGGGTTGGGGGTTGCGGCATCCATTGATCTAGTAGGCACTCAGCCTAGCTAATCCGGTCGCTGACAGTATTAGTCGTTGGCCAGTGACCGAGAGAAGAAGACAGTCACATTTCCTGGAGGTCCTTCCTGCTTTATTATAATAATTTAAAAAATGATATTGAAAAGCATTTTTTTTCAGCATGTATCTCATGTATGAAAAATGTTCAGTTGTTGTCCGATTGTTAACGGAAGTGCTTCTTGTCTGTCTGTCAAAAGAGGATATTGCCTGGAATTTCATTTGTACATTACATTCATGCTAGGCGGTAATCCGCTCCTCATTGTCAAACGGTTAGCGTCACTGCCTCTAGGGTGTCGGATCCCGCATTCGATCTCTGGATGGGTCGGAGATTTTCTTTGCTCCTCTTGTCCGCCTGCTTAGCTGGGTGGTAACGTGCTCATCTTCCATGCAAGTGGGCCCGGGTTCGATTCCCGACCGCGTTGGAGATTTTCTCCGCTCGCGGGCTGGGTGTTGTGCTGTCCTCATCATCATTTCCTCCTCACCACCGCCGCGCAATGTGGCGTCAACTGAAATGCACCTGGCGGCTGAACTTCCCCAAATGGGGCCTCCCGGCCATCGATGCCATACGATCATTTCATTTCATTTGCTCCTCTTCATTTCATCTCATCTACATAAACTTGCATGTCACCAAAGTCGCTTCATGTAGATGGTGCTTTCGCAAGAGCGTGCAACAATTTAACGGTACATAGAGGATGCTCAACAGAACAATCTGAGGTAGCGAACCTGAGGTTGGAGAAGCCGGCTTACGGAGATAGGAATAAAATCACATTGTTGTGTACTTTTTTATTTACATAAGTTACAGTTAACTGCAAATACCATCACTAACGCAATGAATATACCGTTTGTACTGTATATTACAAAATGTGCTGAAACTGATGGCCATAAACCTCAGTGCAAGCATGACGTCATCGAACAAGATTCTGACACATCCTCACAAATTTCGCTGGTATATTTCGAATCATATCACAGGCAGTACAATTCGGGCAACTAATTCCGTCTCCGTATCCACTGGGGTCTCATACATAAGTGACTTTAGATATCGCCATAGGAAATAGCCAAGGGGATTCAGGTGAGGTGAGCGCGCCCGGCTAGCCGCGCGGTCTGACGCGCTGCTTGCCGAGCGGGAAGGCGTGCCGGTCCCTGGCCGAACCCGCCAGGCGGATTAGTGTCGAGGTCCGGTGTGCCGGCCAGCCTGTGGATGGTTTTTGAGGCGGTTTTCCGTCTGCCTCGGCGAATGCGGGCTGGTTTCCCTTATTCCGCCTTAGTTACTCTATGTCGGCGATTGCTGCACAAACACTGTCTCCACGTATGCACACACCATAATTAATCGACCACGCAAACATTTGGGGTTGCACTCGTCTGGTAGGAGACGTTGCCAGGGATGGGTCCACTGGGGGCCGAACCGCACAATAACCCTGAGTTAGGTGTGGGGCGGCGGTGGGGTGGGTGGACTGCTGTGGCCTGTTGTGGGGTTGTGAACCACTGAGGGCTACGGCGCACAGTGGGCCAGAATCTTGAAAACGTTTAAAGATGGGGATTTTGGACTATCAGGTTGGCAGCAGCAATGCTGGGACAACTGAATGCCGGCTGTGCGGACGACCAGATGTTCATTTGTTCGGTAATATCTCAGGTCAAATGCGGCAGTTCATTGTTAGCGTGCGCGCAGCTGGCCAGGCTACAAAAACAGGCGTCTTGTTGAAGGAAGTTATTTATGTTTTGTGCAAGTGAAACCAATACTTTCAATATGGAATGTATTCCAGGAGGTATGTACTAGTGAAAAAACACTTATATCACTATTAAATCATCAATTATGCACGTTTACATTTCAATTAACGTACTACAGGGAAATGAATGACAAAATCGTAAAATGCGCTTAAAAAATAGAGATAAGTTACGAATTCCACGACATTCCGCTTTCTTTTGCGCTGTGTACGTAAGTATATATTATTACCTTTGTAAATTAAGCTTCAAATCCTGCGACTAGTTGCGACTCTGGCTTTGAGCCACGTTTTAAGCGACACTTGCAAAATGTCATTGTTCAGACATCTTCAAAAATGACAGTAGAATCAATTAATTATGAGCTTTATTTGTACAATTTAAATTACAATCGATACGTAGAAGCATTGTAAAGAATAAAATAATTAGAAAAATGACGAAAAGTGTAGCACAGATTTTTTTTTTTTAATTTCAGTTTCATCTGATCCAGCGTATTCCAGAATCGGATTATCGAGGAAAGATATTTTTCTAATAACAAAAGAGTATTTGTCAAATGATTTGGAAGGGGCCATAGAACACTTGGAAAGGTCGTTGACAGAAAAAAGTGGACATACAATTAAAATTCCCTATGATATGAGGCCTACCATTTCGATTTTGTTAACAAAGTTAAGAAGCAAGTATAAGGAAACAACTCGGCGACAAGGATATTTTTTCAAGAAGAACGAAACCTGGTTAAATAAAATAATATATATTCCGATTGATTCGAAACCTGCAAGTGTGACTGAATCAACAGGCCGACCTACCACAAAATTTGAAACATTATCTGATGGGTCTAAAAGAAGGAGAACTGAGGAGATTCGTACGAAGTTCGCTCCTGTCGAATTATCGTTCGCCACGCAAATGAGTCTTCGATCTTCGGGGCACCCAGATGCTGCGAAGATTGTGGAAGACGTCACACTCTTAAGTCCATCCAAGGTGAAAAAATACAAGGCAGGCTTGCGATTTTCAACATCATCGCCATCCTCATATGATGCAAATGAAGGTCTAGCACTCCTTTTCGACTTGAAATTGTCAAAAGAATCTTACCAGCATTTGAGAAATGGGGCTAAAGGAAAAGGCTTAAACACACTATATCCACCGTATTCAGCTGTTTTGGTAGCAAAAAAAGCTTGCTGCCCTCCAGACGTAACCCTCACTTTTACCGAATCAAAAGCTGAGGTACGGTTGCCAGCTTTGTTACACCACACTGTTCAACGTGTTCTACTGCTGAAACGAGACTATATTTTACATATGAGTGATTCGGAAATGTCTAATATGGCCCTTATTTGTAAGTGGAGCTTTGACGGAACCTCCGGGCAAAGCATGTATAAAATCAAGTTTTCAGATTCGAGTATTTCAGATGCAACTTTATTTTTCACTTCGCTTGTTCCACTGAAACTTGCAGGTGTAAATGAAGAAACTAAAGAAGAAAAGATCTTATGGATTAATCCGAAGCCGTCTTCAACCCTCTTTTGCAGACCACTGAAGTTAGAATTTACAAAGGAACCAGAGCAAATGAGAAAGCGTATTACGACAAACAGATCGAACAACTCCAGTCATTCGAAACAGTTATTCATGGGAAAGACATTTCCATTAAATACAATTTAAGCATGACCATGGTAGATGGTAAAGTGTGCAATGCTATCACCAACACGAAATCTGCGCAACGGTGCTATCTCTGCAAGGCTACGTCTGCCCAATTTAATAACATTGACGATGTTTTGAAAAAACAAGTTACCGCCGATTATCTGCAGTACACACTATCAACTCTTCACGCCTGGATTCGACGATTTGAATGTTGTATTCATTTGGCATACCAAATGAAAACAAAAAAGTGGCAGGCACGTAAAGCAGAAGATAAAGAGGAAAAAGCAATACTGAAAGCCAACATTCAAAAAGCTTTCAAAGAGCAGCTTGGAATTGTAATTGAAATGCCGAAACAAGGGTTTGGCAGTACGAATGACGGAAACACCGCTCGACGTTTTTTTGAAAACACTCCAACATCAGCGCTGATAACTGGAGTTTCCGAAGAACTAATCCACCGTTTCCATATAATTTTGCAGACGATTTCGAGCGGACGTCAGATCGACGTTGAAAAGTTTCGAGCATATGCCTTAGCAACTGCCAGGCACTACGTGAAAGAATACCCCTGGTACAACATGCCAACAGCAGTCCATAGATTGTTGATTCACGGTCCAGACATTATTTCTTCGGCCATTTTACCCATCGGTCAACTATCGGAGGATGCTCAGGAATCAACCAATAAGTTGATAAAGCAATATCGCCTGAGTTTTTCTCGAAAGTTTTCAAGACTTAAGACTATGGAAGACGTGTTCAGGAGATTGTTGGCAACGACAGACCCCTACGTTTCTTCCTTACGCAAATCTTCGCCGAAGAAACTGAAGAGTTTGTCGCCAGAAGCCGTTGCCCTCTTAGTTCCTGTGGCGGAAGACTATGAAGATTCAGATGCAGATGCAGATAATGAGGAAAGAGTGCTTGAGGATGATGACGATTCAGTTGAAGCAGAAGATGAAAAAGAATAAGAAAATGAAAACTTGTAAATTAAGTTATAAAAACTTTACAAAATAAATAATTGTAATTAAAATGAAATAATTTTTTGTAATATTTTACACCATCTTGTAACCTATATTTGGTCCTTTCTTCGAGTTTTCCACTTTTTTGGTTTATTTTTTAAGCATTAACTACAATAACCCCTAAATACTGACTTCTATATGAATAAAAATATATAAATATAAATAAATAAAAAGACATAGATTTTGACCGCCATCTTGGATCCACCATTTTTAAATTTTTTGAACTCTGTCATCATCAGTAACCTCGATAATTCCCTAAAAATTACTTTTATACGTAAAAAATGATAGAAGTGTACATAGAGCCTGCCATCTTGGGTCTGCCATTTTGTTTTTTTCACTTTTTGATATCATATTCTTAATCAGAAACTCCGTAAACCCTTACATACTAAGTTTGGTACAAATTGAACAGCTACTTATATTTTGACCAGCTTTTTGGGATTCTGACCCACTGTGCGGCGGGACGAAGCATCTCCATCATTTCTAGGTCCCCGGTTTAATACACAATAGATGACCTCGCAGGCCATGGAATAGGACCTCCCATTCCACTACAGCGACCAGGAAATACAACACTGAGGGGGTTGCGGACATGCACACTGAAGTGACGCTGTGCACAATGTTGTGTGCACTTCGTCTCACAAATAGTTAAGGGCATGTTCCTCAACAACTCAGGTAGAACTCTTTGCGCGAAACACAAGTACAGGTAGCCATTCAGACAGTCAGGTAGAAGGTATGGCCCAAGGAGGTTGTCGCCTACGATGTCTGCCCAGATATTCACAGTATACAATAAACAGCACAGTACGTGTAAACTTGTACGTATGTTAGTTGTAAATAAGCTGGAAGACAGTAATGCTAGACAAAGCAGTAGACAACTTTACGTCCTTACCTCCTTAAGCTGGCTGCTCCGTCCCCAGGTTCCTTACCTCAAACCGTTCAGTGGAGCATTCTCTACGTCATTTTGCATTTTTACACGCTCTTACGGAAACACCCTGTGGAAAGACTTGCACCAGACGACTGAACAGCCCTGGGCGGTGTCTTCCGACCAGTACACATATATATCACCTGAGTTAAGATGATTTTATTGGAAATTTTTTTTGTGAAATCGAATGTTTTTCATTTAAAGTGAATACATTCATGCAAGGCTGACATGAGAGTAATTTTCAGCAAAAAATAGAAATTGTGTTAATGAATAACTTGTATATAATCAAGCTCATAGACGCCATGATGTCGTGAGAATATAGTATGAGTTTCTTTGACATTGATCTTTAAGAAATCTTTTGTTATCTGGAATGAGATTGAAACGAAATAGTAAAAAACAGCTGAAATAAAAGAAGAAAGGACGGCCGAATAAGAAATACGTTACGATTTGCGGAATTCTCTCGTATTCGTAGGAAGTCATACAGTGACCTATACAATACCTAAATACTAATACTAAGCCCCTGAACGAATGAAATATAAGAAAATGTTTGACACCCATGAAAATATTTTGCACATACCGATTTGTAGCATCTGTGCTCTTCTTCGTACGAGTTTGGTACTATATATCAGACCAACCGTATCGAGATATTTCATACAACGATTCAGTATAAACGAACTTAGGAAAACATGATAGGTATGTTTCTTGGTTTCTGCAGTGTCGTGAAGTTGTAATTCCAGGTTTTCGCGTAACTGGAGCAGCCTCAAGGAAAAACGGCCACTCGTCTCAAGAATTCTAGTTTTGCTTTCTTTTGCCAGCTAAAGCCACCTGCTCAGTATATTTCCAACCTTGTCAACTGTACTTAATCATTGCGGAAGCATTTTAATTTGAACAAACTACGCAATAATTATTTCACTGAATTGGTATGCGAGTGTGATGGATTGTTATTGTCTTCCCGCCACCCTGAACCATTTTTCCGCTTCGAAAAAAGTCAGGTAATTACCCTGCAGTCACTTCATCAAAGTGACCTTCAACTCGTCTGCATCCATAAATCCTTACTCCTTGAAGGCTCTTCCTCACAGAATGAAACAGATGGAAGCAGTCAGGTGGTAGAAGTGGAAGGATGGCAGGTCAGGGTCACGGTTGTATGGTTCATGGAGGACCATGTTCTATCTAATTAACTGATCAATAGGACCTGCGGTTTTGGGAAAATTCAACTATGCACTTTCGTATTCACTTGTTTACAGTCAGTTGTCTGCGTCCTCAAACCGTTGTCGCTGACCATTCTCCTTCATTGCTCAAAACAAGTATAAGATGGAGGGCCCTTAAACTGGTACTGCAAAGTCGATGATGCAATAGGCAGTCTGATTTGCCAATCGTTTGACTTGTTACCAAATATCTTTGTGATCGCGTATTGTCATGCTAAATTTGAAGCGATCTCAAATTCTTGTGGCTGATGGCTCCTGACGAGTCTCAATGTACCACTGCCTGTTGATGGCCGCGTTCCAAAAAATCAAGTGAAATGATGTCCTTATCGACCCAAACGACTGTCACAATGTCTTTCTGTAGTGATCACTGTTCCTTACCTTCTTAGACTTTGGGAAGGTTTCTCGTTTCCAGGACATGAAGACACGTGCATGTTTCGTCCCCTGTCACCAAACTGAAAAAAAAGCATCTCTCTATTGCATTCGCCCACTGCAGACAGATAAAAGGAGTTGTCAACCATGTTCTCTCGTGTGTCAACTGTCATACACACTTTTCAACCCTGTACTAAACTATGATAACTTTTCAGTGCCGGCCGGAATGGCCGAGCGGTTAAAGGCGCTACAGTCTGGAACCGGACGACCGCTACGGTCGCAGGTTCGAATCCTGCCTCGGGCATGGATGTGTGTGATGTTCTTAGGTTAGTTAGGTTTAAGTAGTTCTAAGTTCTAGGGGACTGATGACCACAGCAGTTGAGTCCCATAGTGCTCAGAGCCATTTGAACCATTTGAACCATTTTTGAACTTTTCAGTTTAGTTGTACATTCACTGATAGTGACACGTCATTCCCCATGGAGCAACTTGTCCGCCCGCTGCTGATTCGTTTCAGATGTCACAGTTGATTGTCTCCCTTAGGGCTGTTTAATTTTAAGGCTGTTTCGTCCTACTTTTGACTTCTTCATCCATATGGTATATAGTCCCATTCTCGTGCACAGTTTGTAACCTTTGTGGCTGCTGAACAGCTTATGCCGAACAGTCGGTACAGACCTTAGGTCCACTCAATGCTCACATGCTAGTATTCAAAATGAGATTTTGTTTGTAATAGGAATAACCTACAACCAGACCTACTTTTGTCAGAGTGTAATGAATATCTAACTCTGGACTTACCTGTGTATAAATAGTAAAAGCTATAGTGTGTAGCTTAATCTATTAAAATGTGTCATTTGATGCAGTGGCCTCTTTTAATAATGTGTACGTTATAATAACATATATGGCCGAGAGGTGAGGTCCTTAATAGCAGTAACGAAAGAAGATTATGTACATGATTCTTTTCTTTCTCGAATTTTTCTTCAGCTACATGCTGCATTGTGTCATAGCGGGAAGCAGGTACTAAATCGTCAAGTATCACGTCACTCGTCCTAGTTTGATAATCGGAACCATAAACTTTTAGAAAACGACAGTTAAATAAAAAGTTTTTATTTCACAGAACACATATTTCCAACCACAAATGATTAGTCCACAAACGTGCTTTTCTCCTTCTTATGTACATAGCGCTGTGGCAACGTTTGTAACTTCAGACATCACATCATCCCACTCGGCAACATCATCTTCAACACCCTCCAAGGAACTTCAAAGATACAGATAGTGTGCTACCGTAACCTTACAATCTGTTGTTTAACAGTGTTTTTCGTTTCTTTTTCTACTTAGTTCGTTACGTTTCAGATTGTTTGTACTTTATATATATAGTGTGTGTGTGCGTGATTTCCTGTTCCGGCATCTGCCTTACAAACAAGCGAATCCTTTAGTTTAATTCCAGCTCCAGACATGAAATGAAAGCCTTGTGTATCTGCAAGTATACGAGGGGTTTATGATTACACTGACTAAAGTCTACTGCATCTACTACGAGTACACATACATATATACCCCGCAACCATCTTACAGTGTGTGGCGGAGGGTGTTTCGTGTATCACTGTCACTTCCCCCTTTCCCTGTTCCAGTCACGAATGGTTCGCGGGCAGGAAGGTTGCTGGTAATATCTCCGTGTGGACTCGAATCCTAATTTTATCTTCAAGGTCTTTTCGTGAGATATATTTAGGAGCAAGCAATATGCTGGCTGACTTTCCTAGGAACGTACGCTCTCAGAGCTATAACAGTTTACTACATCATGGAGGAGAATTATTCTCTTGCTGCATTCGCTCTTGGAGCTGGCTGATGTGGTACCTATTTCCTCTGTCAACTCTATCTGGTATGAATCCCAAACTGACGTGCGATACTCAAGTACTGATCGAACGAGGCATTTATAAGCTGCTTCCTTTGCTGGTGGACTACATACCTTGATGATTCTTCCAATGCATCACAGTCTGGCATCTGTCTTACGATTAATTTTTTGCAGTCATTCCGCTTTAAATCGCTCCGTACGCGTACTATTAGTATTTTGTGGAAGTAGCTGCTTCCAGTGATTGTTATGTAAACGAGTAATCATACAGAAAAGGGACTACTGTCTTTGTATTCGTGATACGTTAGATTAGTTTATGTTGAGGTTTAATCGAAACCCCCTGCAGCTAACGCCGATTCCCTGCAGGTCTTCCTGCTTCATCCTACAATTTCCTTGATTTGGGACTTGTCCTGTATACAACAGCATCATCCGCGAAAAGCCTCATGCAAGTTCCGACGTTATCATTAGACAAGATCAAACGACCGTCTAGGGAAGAAAAATTTTTTAGGGATGGCAAAGGGCGGAAAAAATTAATTTGAAAAGCACACAACGAGAAAATTGAGCAAATGAGGAGAAAAAAGGAAAAAGAGGAAAAATTAAAACACCAAATTGCTTTTAATACACTACTGGCCATTAAAATTGCTACACCAAGAAGAAGAACTGCAGATGATAAACGGGTATTCATTCGACAAATATATTATACTAACACTGACATGTGATTACATTTTCACGCTATTTGGCTGCATAGATCCTGAGAAATCAGTACCCAGAACAACCACCTCTGACCGTAATAACGGCCTTCATACGCCTGGGCATTGAGTCAAACAGAGCTTGGATGGCGTGTACAGGTGCAGCTGCCCATGCAGCTTCAACACGGTACCACAGTTCATCAAGAGTAGTGACTAGCGTATTGTGACGAGCCCGTTGCTTGGCCACCATTGACCAGACGTTTTCAATTGGTGAGAGATCTGGAGAATGTGCTGGCCAGGGCAGCAGTCGAACATTTTCTGTATCCAGAAAGGCCCGTACAGGACCTGCAACATGCGGTCGTGCAGTATCCTGCTGAAATGTAGGGTTTCGCAGGGATCGAGTCAAGGGTAGAGCCACGGGTCGTAACACATATGAAATGTAACGTCCACTGTTCAAAATGCCGTCAATGCGAACAAGAGGTGACCGAGACGTGTAACCAATGGCACCCCATACCATCTCGCCGCGTGATACGCCAGTATGGCGATGACGAATACACGCTTCGAATGAGCGTTCACCGCGATGTCTCCAAACACGGATGCGACCGTCATGATGCTGTGAACAGAACCTGGATTCATCCCAAAAAATGACGTTTTGCCAGTCGTGCACCCAGGTTCGTCGTTGAGTACACCATCGCAGGCGCTCCTGTCTGTGATGCAGCGTCAAGGGTAACCGCAGCCACGGTCTCCGAGCTGATAGTCCATGCTGCTGCAAACGTCGTCGAACGGTTCGTGCAGATGGTTGTTGTCTTCCAAACGCCCCCATCTGTGCACTAAGGGATCGAGACGTGGCTGCACGATCCGTTACAGCCATGCGGATGAGATGCCTGTCATCTCGACTGCTAGTGATACGAGGCCATTGGGATCCAGCACGGCGTTCCGTATTACCCTCCTGAACCCACCGATTCCATATTCTGCTAACAGTCATTGGATCTCGACCAACCCGAGCAGCAATGTCGCGATTCGATAAACCTCAATCCCGATAGGCTACAATCCGACCTTTATAAAAGTCTGAAACGTGATGGTACGCGTTTCTCCTCCTTACACTAGGCATCACAACAACGTTTCACCAGGCAACGCCGCTCATCTGCTGTTTGTGTATGAGAAATCAGTTGGAAACTTTCCTCATGTCAGCACGTTGTAGGTGTCGCCACCGACGCCAACCTAGTGTGAATGCTCTGAAAAGCTAATCATTTGCATATCACAGCATCTTCTACCTGTTGGTTAAATTTCGCATCTGTAGCACTCCATCTTCGTCGTGTATCAGTTTTAATGGCCAGTAGTGTAGCTGACAGAAGGGCTACTTAAGTCTTCACGTACTTTGATGAAAGTAAATACGTAGGGTCTATCTAAATACCTCAGAACTAAAGCAGCCGCTACTGGGGACGAAACGGAAACGAACACGACCTTGATTGACCTCTGTCGAGCGCTGGGGCGGCGCACTTGCCGTTGGCTTGCGATCGCGTTGCGACCTGAGACCGTACCTCCTTCAGCTACTCGTTTTGTTTTGGTCCCTGTAGATCATTTGTCATGCATCAGTTGTACTAAGTGGTTCTGCTGATGTTGTTTGTTCCACTATTAATTCTTCAGGATAATTGATCACGAATTCACAAGCTGGGCTTTCTGCTTCCCTTTCAACACATCTAAGACAGACGTAAGTGCAGTTCATTGTATCCATGCATAAAATGAGTTGTCGTCTTACTATAAGTCTGAGTGTATGAGACTCGCAGCACCAGAAAATAACTTCGTTGTCTTTTCCTCAAACAAATTAGGTGTCGTTTTCTTAAAATTTGACATACACGCAAATAAAAACCAGGATGAGAGGCTCACGACTTGTTTATCGGCGGGAAATAATTGTAGAAATTGTATGACCTGTGCTTTCAAGATGTTGTCTCAATACAGGGTGTTACAAAAAGCCGCGCGACTGCTACGGTCGCAGGTTCGAATCCTGCCTCGGGCATGGATGTGTGTGATGTCCTTAGGTTAGTTACGTTTAAGTAGTTCTAAGTTCTAGGGGACTGATGACCACAGATGTTAAGTCCCATAGTGCTCAGAGCCATTTGAACTATTTTGTTACAAAAAGGTACGGCCAAACTTTCAGGAAACATTCCTCACACACAAATAAAGATAAGATGTTATGTGGACATGTGTCCGGGAACGCTTAATTTCCATGTTAGAGCTCATTTTAGTTTCGTCAGTATGTACTGTACTTCCTCGATTCACCGCCAGTTGGCCCAATTGAAGGAAGGTAATGCTGACTTCGGTGCTTGTGTTGCCATGCAACTCATTGCTCTACAGTACTAGCATCAAGCACATCAGTACGTAGCATCAACAGGTTAGTGTTCATCACGAACGTGGTTTTGCAGTCAGTGCAATGTTTACAAATGCGGAGTTGGCAGATACCCATTTGATGTATGGATTAGCACGGGGCAATAGCCGTGGCGCGGTACGTTTGTATCGAGACTGATTTCCAGAACGAAGGTGTCCCGACAGGAAGACGTTCGAAGCAATTTGTCGGCGTCTTAGGGAGCACGGAACATTCCAGCCTATGACTCGCGACTGGGGAAGAGCTAGAACGACGAGGACACCTGCAATGGACGAGGCAATTCTTCCTGCAGTTGACGATAACCCTAATGTCAGCGTCAGAGAAGTTGCTGCTGTACAAGGTAACGTTGACCACGTCACTGTATGGAGAGTGCTACGGAAAAACCAGTTGTTTCCGTACCATGTACAGCGTGTGCAGGCACTATCAGCAGCTGATTGGCCTCCACGGGTACACTTCTGCGAATGGTTCATCCAACAATGTGTCACTCCTCATTTCAGTGCAAATGTTCTCTTTACGGAAGAGGCTTCATTCCAACGTGATCAAATTGTAAATTTTCACAATCAGCATGTGTGGGCTGACGAGAATACGTACGCAATTGTGCAATCACGTCGTCAACACAGATTTTCTGTGAGCGTTTGGGCAGGCATTGTTGGTGATGTCTTGATTGGGCCCATGTTCTTCCACCTACGCTCAATGGAGCACGTTATCATGATTTCATACGGGACACTCTACCTGTGCTGCTAGAACATGTGCCTTTACAAGTACGACACAACATGTGGTTCACGCACGATGGAGCTCCTGCACATTTCAGTCGAAGTGTTCGTACGCTTCTCAACAACAGATTCGGTGACCGATGGATTGGTAGAGGCGGACCAATTCCATGGGCACCACGCTCGCCTGACCTCAACCATCTTGACTTTCATTTATGGGGGCATTTGAAAGCTCTTGTCTACGCAACCCCGGTACCAAATGTAGAGACTCTTCGTGCTCGTATTGTGGACGGCTGTGATGCAATACGCCATTCTCCAGGGCCGCATCAGCGCATCAGGGATTCAATGCGACGGAGGGTGGATGCATGTATCCTCGCTAACGGAGGACATTTTGAACATTTCCTGTAACAAAGTGTTTGAAGTCACGCTGGTACGTTCTGTTGCTGTGTGTTTCCATTCCATGATTAATGTGATTTGAAGAGAAGTAATAAAATGAGCTCTAACATGGAAAGTAAGCGTTTCCGGGCACATGTCCACATAACATATTTTCTTTCTTTGTGTGTGAGGAATGTTTCCTGAAAGTTTGGCCGTACCTTTTTGTAACACCCTGTATAATCCACACATCAGTGAATACTACATTCTCTTGGAATTAAATAAAATAAGTAAATGATGCCAAATTTGGGTGCTCTGGTATATTTAGTTCAGTTATGGTTGAAAATGTTCAGCACTTTCTTCTTACTTCTGTTAATTTGTAAAATTTAAAAAAATTGAGGACAAAAAATAAGAAATTGAGGACATTTGCTGTTCTCAGTCAGTTTTAAACAGTTGACAAAGCGTCAAAATTGAGGACACCAAAAATGAGGACGTCTGATCACCTTAGTTTAACGATTACATATATAACAGGGGATTTGCGTAATTTCGTAGTTGGAGGCCGGTGGTGGTGTTGGGGGGGGGGGGGGGTATAGGGAAGACCGATGTTAGTAAAAAAGAGGGGGTGTTGGTTTGCATTTCTCGCCCAGGGCTGCAAAACACCTAGCAACGCCCTTATTTATTAGGAATTTTTTACAACATTTCTACTTGAGAACGGCTGTTTTTTTAAGTACTGCTCGTTTCACCGCCGCCGCCTACTATCACGGTATGATTCCTGAAGATGGTCTAGAACTGACCGAAACCAGTAACCACAAAAATAAAGGTTTCTTGCGGCGGGGACAGTTAATGTATATATGTATTTTACTGATCATTTATACGTATTGTGTAAGGTAATGGTCCTATAAGGTGGGAATTTAAGGAGACGGGACCTGGATAAACTGACTAAACCAGAGGTTGTACAGAGTTTCAGGGAGATCTTAAGGGAACAAATGGCAGGAATGGGGGAAAGAAATACAGTAGAAGAAGAATGGATAGCTTTGAGGGATGAAGTAGTGAAGGCAGCAGAGGATCAAGTAGGTAAAAAGACGAGGGCTAGTAGAAATCCATGGGTAACAGAAGCAATATTGAATTTAATTGATGAAAGGAGAAAATATAAAAAAGCAGTAAATGAAGCAGGCAAAAAGGAATACAAACGTCTCAAAAATGAGATCGACAGGAAGTGCAAAATGGCTAAGCAGGGATGGCTAGAGGACAAATGTAAGGATGTAGAGGATTATCTCACTAGGGGTAAGATAGATACTGCCTACGGGAAAATTAAAGAGACCTTTGGAGAAAAGAGAACCACTTGTATGAACATCAAGGGCTCAGATGGAAACCCAGTTCTAAGCAAAGAAGGGAAAGCAGAAAGGTGGATGGAGTATATAGAGGGTCTATACAAGGGCCGAAACAAGGCCCCCGGAGTAGACAACATTCCATTAGAACTACTGACGGCCTTGGGAGAGCCGGTCCTGACAAAACTCTACCATCTGGTGAGCAAGATGTATGAGACAGGCGAAATACCCTCAGACTTCAAGAAGAATATAATAATTCCAATCACAAAGAAAACAGGTGTTAGATGTGAAAATTACCGAACTATCAGTTTACTAAGTCACGGCTGCAAAATACTAACACGTATTCTTTGCAGACGAATGGAAAAACTAGTAGAGGCCGACCTCGGGGAAGTTCAGTTTGAATCCCGTAGAAATATTGGAACACGTGAGGCAATACTGATCCTACTTATCTTAGAAGATAGGTTAAGGAAAGGCAAACCTACGTTTCTAGCATTTGTAGACACAGAGAAAACTTTTGACAATGTTGACTGGAATACGCTCTTTCAAATTCTGAAGGTGGCAGGGGTAAAATATAGGGAGCGAAAGGCTATTTACTATTTGTATAGAAACCAAATGGCAGTTATAAGAGTTGAGGGGCATGAAAGGGAAGCAGTGGTTGGGAAGGGAGTGAGACAGGGTTGTAGCCTCTCCCCGATGTTATTCAATCTGTATATTGAGCAAGCAGTGAAGATAACAAAAGAAAAATTCGGAGTAGGTATTAAAATCCGTGGAGTAGAAATAAAAATTTTGAGGTTCGCCGATGACATTGTAATTCTGTCAGAGACAGCAAAGGACTTGGATGAGCAGTTGAACGGAATGGATAGTGTCTTGAAGGGAGGATATAGGATGAACATCAACAAAAGCAAAACGAGGATAATGGAATGTAGTCGAATTAAGTCGGGTGATGTTGAGGGTATTAGATTAGGAAATGAGACACTTAAAGTAGTAAAGGACTTTTGCTATTTGGGGAGCAATATAACTGATGATGTTCGAAGTAGAGAGGATATAAAATGTAGACTGGCAATGGGAAGGAAAGCGTTTCTGAAGAAGAGAAATTTGTTAACATCAAGTATAGATTTAAGTGTGAGGAAGTCGTTTCTGAAAGTATTTGTATGGAGTGAAACATGGACGATAAATAGTTTAGATAAGAAGAGAATAGAAGCTTTCGAAATGTGGTGCTACAGAAGAATGCTGAAGATTAGATGGGTAGATCACATAACTAATGAGGAGGTGTTGAATAGGATTGGGGGAAGAGAAGTTTGTGGCTCAACTTGGCTAGAAGAAGGGATCGGTTGGTAGGACATGTTCTGAGGCATCAAGGGATCATCAATTTAGTATTGGAGGGCAGCGTGGAGGGTAAAAATCGTAGAGGGAGACCAAGAGATGAATACACCAAGCAGATTCAGAAGGATGTAGGTTGCAGTAGGTACTGGGAGATGAAGAAGCTTGCGCAGGATAGAGTAGCATGGAGAGCTGCATCAAACCAGGCTCAGGACTGAAGACCACAATAACACGACAACAACAACAACAACACTCTCTTAGAGCAAGCACTGACTTCGTCTTAAATCTGAAGACTCCTCTCCTTTAAGAATGACGTGCTGTGTCCTGTTCGTCAATTCAATCACAGAGCTGATCTGATATTCCACAAGCTCGTATTTTATGCATTAGGCGGCAGTGTGAAGCTGTATCGAATGCGTTCCGGAAGTCAAAAAAAAAGGGCATGTACGTGGGCACCGATATCTACTTCTTTGTGGGTCTTGCGGACGAACAGAGCGAGCTGGGTTCCACACGATCGTTGTTTTCGGAACCCAAGTTGACCCCTACGGAGGAGATTTAGGGTATCCAGAAATATCGTGAACTGCAACTATAAAACATGTTGCAAAATTCTACAACAGACCTACTTCAGAGATATAGGCCTATATTTTTGTGCGTCTCTTCCACAACCCTTATTTAAAACGGAAATAACCTACGCTTTTTACCAATCATGAGGATGGCTTCGCTCCTCCAGAGACCTACTGTAACCTTTTGCTATAAGAGGGTAAGTTCTTTCGCATGCTCTATGTAGAATGGAACTGGTATTGCGTTATGTCCAGAGCCTTTTCCCCTGTTGAACAGTTTCTGTTGGATTCCTGTCCCTACGGCACTTAATTCGATGTCTGCCATTTCGTCGTTCGTGGCAATTTAAAGGAGGAACTACTGTGCTATCTTCCTCTGTGAAACAGTTTTGGAAGATTTCGGTTATTTTCTGTGGCAGCCTCTGCTTCAATGTCGTTACGGTCACTGAGTTTATGGATAAATGGCTTCGATCTGATTCTGATTTAACGTAAGAGCAAAGCTTGATAGGATTTTCTGTCAAGTCAGTAAACAGAATTTCATTTTCATATTCGCTGAGCGCTTCACGCAAGGCCCTCCTTACGCTGATTTTGACTTGGTTCAGTTTCTATTTGTCTATGAGACTTTGGCTACGGTTAAATTTACAGCTACGCTCCTTTTGCTTTCTTAGTAGCTTCTAACACGGTTGTCGAACCGTAGCAGGTGTTTTCCACCCGTCGAAACTTTGCTCGTACCTGTCTAAAGGTCTAAAGCGTGTTGTACAATGCTCCTGGCCTTTTTCCAGCGATGCTCAACGTTGTGAGTGCCGGAGATGAAATTTTCAGTTTGATCTGTTAGGTAATCTTAAATGTGTTTCTTGTCGCTCTTGCTAAACAGAAGTATCTTCCTACTTTTTTTGTATGTCTGTTTGCAGCCGTATCCAGTATTTCTGTAACGACCTTATGATCATTGATTCCCTCTTCTGCGCTAAATAAGTCGAAAAGTTCGGTCTGTTTGCCACCAACAGGCCTAACATGTTACCTTTACGAATAGTGTCTATGATTAACTGCTGAAGGTAATTTTCGGAAAAGGCACTTACTACAATTTCACATGATTCCTCGTCCCTACTAACAGTCCTGATAGCTAGTCTGCCAGTCCATACCTGGTACACTTAAATCTCCACCTAAAAACTATAACATGACTAGGAAATGCGAAGTACACTAACAGAAAAAAAATCGCAGCATCTAGAAAGAGTTGTACGACATAAACGAAAGTTCGTTGGACAGTTTCTACATCTATAACACGATGTCTGTTAATATTTCGAGTCAGTCGCATTAACACTTTGCCGTCCGGCGACACCACAGTGGTGTGCGCGAAACAGCGGTCAACGGCCGGCGACACTCTACAGTGGTGTCGTCTGCATAGTATCGCGCAATGACCGGCGACAGCAAATGGTTCAAATGGCTCTGAGCACTATGGGACTCAACTGCTGAGGTCATTAGTCCCCTAGAACTTAGAACTAGTTAAACCTAACTAACCTAAGGACATCACAAACATCCATGCCCGAGGCAGGATTCGAACCTGCGACCGTAGCGGTCTCGCGGTTCCAGACTGCAGGGCCTTTAACCGCACGGCCACTTCGGCCGGCAGACGAAAGAGACGATACGATTTTTACAATGAATGCGCGGACGTCTTGTCTGACGTTCTTGACGACTTGGCCTATTGGGAAGAAAACATTGGATATCAGAAAAATTAAAATGAGGCAGAATCGTTGGAAGATAGTGAAATACGTCCAAGAAAAATTCGGCGAACACTACGGTTGCCAACTGACTCGGATGAATCAGACGAAGAAGGCAGTTTATGATTTATTGAGGACCAATAATAAATTTGAAGGGGGTCCACACATACTTCCAAAAGACACACAGAGCGTCGTGGATATCGCAGAATTATATATTGGGAACGATCTATTTGAATATATTAGCAACGAAACCAGCAAATAAACAGTCAAAATTGCAATAGAAGGAAACTGGATTAAAAAAATTCCAGATTTGTCGACGTTACGGGACCCGAACTTAGAAAATGGTTTGGGCTTGCTATCCTTATGGGAACTGTAAGAAAAGCAAGAATCGATGATTATCGGTCAATCCGTTGATAGAGACACCGATATTTCGCAAAACGATGTCCCGCAACCGATTCAGACAAATATTATCATTTTTACATTTTTCCGTCAACAACAATGAACCGGATAATGCCGTCGGGATTTTCAAAGTGCAATTCGTAATTGATTATTTTTCCAAGAAGTTTAAAGAAACGTTTAATATAAGTCAAAACATCTCAGTTGATGAAGGAATGATACCGTGGCGTGGACAGTTAAATTTTAAAGTTTACATTCCGTCGAAAATTACGAAATAAGGGATACTCATTCGGATGCTGTGTGATTCGAGTACGGGATACATTTTTCTCATTCAAGATATATTCCGGCGCTGGACAACTTTTAGCAAAAACAGTGATGGAACTATTGACACCTTCTTATGGAAAGTGGCATCAAACTATCGACACCTTCTTATGGAAAGTGGCATCACCTGCACATGGATAGTTTTTTTAACAGTGTAGCACTTGCAGAGAAGTTAAATTGGTTCAAATGGCTCTGAGCACTATGGGACTTAACATCTGAGGTCATCAGTCCCCTAGAACTTTGAACTACTTAAACCTAACTAACCTAAGGACATCACACACATCCATGCCCGAGGCAGGATTCGAACCTGCGACCGTAGCGGTCACGCGGTTCCAGACTGACGCGCCTAGAACCGCTTGCCACACCGGCCGGCCGCAGAGAAGTTACTTGAAAAGAAAATTCGAGTTTGTGGAATGGCCGGCCGAAGTGGCCGTGCGGTTAAAGGCGCTGCAGTCTGGAACCGCAAGACCGCTACGGTCGCAGGTTCGAATCCTGCCTCGGGCATGGATGTTTGTGATGTCCTTAGGTTAGTTAGGTTTAACTAGTTCTAAGTTCTAGGGGACTAATGACCTCAGCAGTTGAGTCCCATAGTGCTCAGAGCCATTTGAGTTTGTGGAACGATATTGCAAAATAGAGGATTTCCGGAAAAATTAAAGCGCCCAAAAGTCAATGTGTTTGAAGCTTGTCATCAACGGAAAGGTGACAAGCGGCCGGCGGCAAGCCAAGTAATCCGAATTAGCGCTGCCGGCGCCAAGCGAATAAATCTGTACGAGACATGCGGACGGCAAAGTGTTAAAGAGTGACGCTCGTAGGGTCGCAGTGGGGGGGCGAATCAGGTTTGCTTTAAATGCATGCCGTACCGGTTGTGAGCGTCAGTTACCTTTGAGACTGGACGTGATGAGTTCATGATAGTCGAGAATGCCTTTAACACGAGGGAAGGCGCAGTTATCAACACCTAACTGAGTTGAACGAGGCCGTGTAATGCGGTACGAGAAGCTTTATTTACCTTCTGCGATACTGTAGAAACATTTGGCAGGAATGTAGCCACTGCACATGATTACAGGCAGCGGTGGTCAGGGGATTGTAAAGAAGACCGAGCTCCAGACTGCCACATGGCACTACTAAGAGGGAAGATTTTCATGTCCGGTGTATGGCTCTGGCACATTGTACTGCATCTGCAGCGGCAATTTGAGCAGCAGTTAACACAACAGTCACACAACGAACTATATTATAAATCGGTTACTTCAAGGACTGCTCCGAGCCAGACGCCATGCGGCGTGTGTTTCACTGACCCCAAACTACCGCCATTTGGGACTTTCAGTGGTTGTAACCTCCCCCTCACTTACCGACCTTAATGGCAGTGAAAATTTAAACCGCGTGTACCGAATGGAAATTTGGGAAAAGCAATCGTCACCGAAGTCAATTTGTCGGTAAAGACGGAGGAAAGGGTTACATCTAAACGAAAGGAAAAATGCAAATGAAACTGGTTGAAATTAATTTTGAAAAGGGGTAAAGTTAATAAAGAAAGTAAATGTGCGGCCGTTACGTTAACAATTAACTATCGGTAATTAGATATTTGAGATTTGGGGGAAATTACGGTCGCCAGTCCTAAAGACAATTACTATAGTAACTGAAAAAAGAAAGGTTATTACACATATAATTGGCACTAGAAGCGTGGCAACTGAAGGTTGACACGTGTAGTGTGAAAACTGAAAGTTTGTCAGAAGTAATAAATTTCGCTACTCTCTGACTTAATTTTTGCAAAAGAATTAATAAAACCGGAAAATCGAAAGTTAATTTAGTGACAAATTAATAGCGAGCTTTCTTTCTGAAGCACATCGAAATTCAATAAAATACGGTTAGTCTTGGACTAAAGCTATTTGAATCTACGCAATTTAGAAATAAGAGATTTAACTTTGAACCTGAATTAAATGATTCTGAACAATTAACAATAGTAAAATTTAGTACGTACCAAGCTGAGCTGCAGTCACAGGTAAGCTAAAATACGGTAACAAAACTCGCACTCTTAATTTGTGCTTGTGTAATCTAAATATTGTAGCCAGCTATAAATACTTTAACTGAACTTTGAAATTCAAGCAGTGAAATCGAATTATATTACTTTAATGCTGGCGTCTGAATTTCAACGACACTCGGGTTCATTCCGGAAAAGGAAGGGACCCCGCTTGGTAATGCAATTGGGACAATGAGCAACAAAGGTTCATGCTACGTTGCTGTAATTTTGTGAGGCAACAATTTTAAAAGCTGAGGTCTGCCATACAGTTCTAAAACTTTACGTGCTTCCAGTCTTCCTTGTTGGTTGATTGAAGGTTTGAAGCCGTAGATCGAGGAGGTGGCGACAGTCACTCATTGTCGGCCGTCGCTGTTGCAGAAGCTGGATGTTGGCGCGCCTTCTTCTCGACACGGTCTCCAGCCGAAACGGGCTCTTGATGTGTGCCAGCTAACGCTTCCCGTCCGCGACACCGTGTCAGGAACTAAGATAGCAAGTCGAGCGCAGTTACATGCTGCCCAGCCCCGAAAGCGCGGCAACTCGCGGGAGCGTCACACAACACACCTGCTCCACTGCACTACTCCAGCCAGACTCTCCCTTCTCAGCCCGCGCTCCACGCGACAGAGTTCACACTACCAAAGATCCTAAACACTTTGGTTCTCCACACGACCTATCGATGTATTCGTTCGATAGCATAGTTTTCCCTAGGCCAGACCCAGCGTATAAATACAAATAATATTCACAAAACAAACCAACATAAATGCATAAATATATATATATACAAACAGTAAAACAATTACAATATACAAAGAGACAGAAATGTCATATCTTGAGGTAACAAAACAAGGAAAAAAATTATAGTACAATAGACGGAAATAGGAGGATATGCATTTCTGGCGTTACATGGTGTCGTGCGAGAGTTCATTAGAGGGTAGAGTGGAGGTCTGTTGCGTTTTCTGATGGCAGCGGGTTCTGCCTCGGTGCCAGTGATGGCCGTCTGTTGGTTAGAAGGAGGCCAGATGTGGGCCCTCAACTAACCTGTCTGCATTCTAGCCACACTGGACCTACATCTGGAGTTATGGCCTGCGGTGCTATTTCGTATGCCAGCAGGGTCACTCTCGCGGTTATCCCACGCACTCTGACTGCAAATTTATACGTCCATCTGGGGATTTGGCCTGTTGTGCTGCCATTCATCAACAGTGTTCCAGGGGGTGTTTTCCAACAGGATAACGCTCGACTACATACCGCTGCTAACACGCAACAACCTCTATCGAGTGTCGACACGTTGCCTTGGCCGGCTCGATCACCAGATCTTCAGTCTACTTCTGCATCTACATCTACATCCATATTCCGCTAGCCACCTGACGGTGTGTGGCGGAGGGTACTTTGATTACCTCTATCGGTTCTCCCTTCTATTCCAGTCCCGTATTTTTCTTCGAAAGAAGGATTGTCGGTATGCCTCTGTGTGGGCTCTAATCTCTCTGATTTTATCCTCATGGTCTCTTCGCGAGATATACGTAGGAGGGAGCAATATACTGCTTGACTCCTCGGTGAAGGTATGTTCTCGAAACTTCAACAAAAGCCTGTACCGAGCTACTGAGCGTCTCTCTTGCAGAGTCTTCCACTGGAGTTTATCTATCATCTCCGTAACGCTTTCGCGATTACTAAATGATCCAATAACGAAGCGCGGTGCTCTCCGTTGGATCTTCTCTCTCTCTTCTATCAACTCCTATCTGGTACGGATCCCACACCGCTGAGCAGTATTCTGGCAGCGGGCGAACAAGTCTACTGTAACCTACTTCCTTTGTTTTCGGGTTGCATTTCCTTAGGATTCTTCCAATGAATCTCAGTCCGGCATCTGCTTTACCGACGATCAGCTTTATATGATCATTCCATTTTAAATCACTCCTAATGCCTACTCCCAGGTAACTCATGGAATTAACTGCTTGCAGTTGCTGACCTGCTATTTCGTAGCTAAATGATAAGGGATCTATCTTTCTATGTATTCGCAGCACATTACACTTGTCTACATTGAGATTCAATTGCCATTGCCTGCACCATGCCTCAGTTCGCTGCAGATCCTCCTGCATTTCACTACAATTTTCCATTGTTACAACCTCTCGATATACCACAGCATCATCCGCAAAAAGCTTCAGTGAACTTCCGATGTTATCCACAAGGTCATTTATACATATTGTGAATAGCAACGGTCCTACGACACTCCACTGCGGCACACCAGAAACCACTCTTATTGCGGAAGACTTCTCTCCATTGAGAATGACATGCTACCTTCTGTTGTCTAGGAACTCTTCAATCCAATCACACAGTTGGTCTGATAGTCCATACGCTCTTACTTTGTTCACTAAACGACTGTCGGGGCCGGCCGGTGTGGCCGTGCGGTTAAAGGCGCTTCAGTCTGGAACCGCGTGACCGCTACGGTCGCAGGTTCGAATCCTGCCTCGGGCATGGATGGGTGTGATGTCCTTAGGTTAGTTAGGTTTAAGTAGTTCTAAGTTCTAGGGGACTGATGACCACAGCAGTTAAGTCCCATAGTGCTCAGAGCCATTTGAACCATTTGACTGTCGGGACATGTATCGAGCGCCTTGCGAAAGTCAAGAAACACGGCATGTACCTGGAAACCCGTGTCTGAGTCTCGTGGACGAATAGCGCGAATAGTACACATGAGACATCATTGGACGACAACGCCAGCGTCATCCACAGCCGGCATTAACCGTTCATGTACTGACCGACCAAGTGCAGCAGGCATAGAACACCATCCCACAAACTGACATCCGGCAACTGTGCAACACTATGTGTGCATCTTTTCATTCAACATTCTGACGGTTACACAGGCTATTAACGTACCAGCATTTCACATTTGCAATGGCTTATCTCGCTCTTACGTTAACCTGTGATCTTGTAATATTAATCACTTACATATGTTCCCAAGACAAATGTATTACCGAAATTTCATTACTCTTCTTTAATTACTTTTTGGTGTTGCGATTTTTTCCGTCAGGGTATCATCCAAGTTTCCCCTGACCTGTTCCGCCACTACTGCTGCTAACGCAGGGGGCCTATAAAAGCATCCGGTGACCATGTTCGATCCACCTTTAACACCTATCTTCACCCAAATTACTTCGCATTTCGAATCTGTTCTAATCTTACTAGATGTTATCGCTTTTTTATGGCTATAAAGACGCCTTCACCACCGGCATTTAACCTATCTTTGCGATACACATTCCACTCGGGGTTTATAATCTCATAGCTATTGACATCTGGTTTCACCCGACCGTTGCAATAAATAAATAACGAACCTATTACTAACGATGAGAAAGAACTGTGGTAAAAATTAAAAGCGTTAACACATTTTCCGGTCGCTGCTCTGTAGAACATCTTCATATTTGCTTATAAAAGATACTCGTTGTCAACTGTCATAATTACCTTGAACTAGCTTACAGCGAATCCTCAGATTACTATGTGTCAACACAAGTAACCAGATTCTGAACAGATATATTTAAATCGATAGGCGTGCAACTACCGTCAAACATAACTTTCATTTCACAAGACGCCTTGTGCGAAAATGTTGGAAATTGTTCATGAGCCTGTTTACGTGTAACTCTAGATCGTTAAGCATGATTTCGTAAATCACTTTTCGTCACAAGTGTTTGAAGTAACTATTACCGTGTCAGGTGGGTCGTAATAGAACTGCCATCCTCACTAGAAGCGTGGGACGTCCTTGGTAGTACAGGGAAAGAAATGTTTATAGTTTTGGATATTTTTTCCTTTACTTGTGGCAGTGGATCTGCTGTGCGTAGTTCTCCACTGAACTATTACGTCACAGCAGTGTTTTCGTCACACAGGCATCCAGACTTTCCGAGACTCGCTAGAACCTCTGTCTGTTTCCAGTGCCAGAAGAACATTTACATACGTGGTGATCATTCTGTATGAAGGTTGAATATCATACTTCGCAAGACGTATTCGTCTGGTAACCAAACTGCGTTCTACCTAATCACATGAAATACTGTTTACATTCCTTCAATACCAAGGCAAATCAACCGTCAGCAAATTCGACTTCATCTTCTCTTCCTTAACGGACGCAAGAGTGAGCTTAATCACTGTGTCGTTAACGTCAATTTCCAGCCAGTATATCCCCTGTGCCTCTTTAACCTTGGAGAGGAAAGTGCGTTAAGTTACTGTGCATGCTCCTAGAGGTTTGGTTTGGTAGTGATGTTCCGCGAAATGAGACATTAAAAGCGTATATATCACTGCCTTGGCGCCGCTAACCAGCAGGTGTGAGTTTTTCCAGTCCTGGGAGGCGGTTCCAGGCGGCCCACTTCGTTACGGAGGAGGTGAAAGCAGACGGCTGCAATAGGTCAAGAGCGGCCGTTACCTCATCGCATACCTAACCGGAGCCGTTGCTTGTAGCGTGAACCAAGAACATTCCATGTAAAAGAATACCAACATTCTGATTTGATCCATTATAAATGGTTTTGAAAGCCTGCGACTATGAAAACAATAGGGCGGTCTATAAATAATTCTCCTGCTACCAGTCACGATTTTCTTTATTTACTGACGCGTTTCGGAAAATGATTCCCATTTTCAAGCGCGTTTTTTCTGTGTTTTATGTCATTTCTATGTGATGTTGCCGACGTGTCAGAGTCTGTTTCATTTCGTTGACTTTACGTTTCCTTATGGTCCATTTGTCCAGAGTCTCAGACACACTGCACATCACACACAACTTGCTGTACACTTTAAACATCGAAAATATCTTACATAACCGAAACAAATGGACCATAAGAAAACGTAAAGGTAACGAAATGAAGCAGACTGTCACACATCGACAACATCACATAGAAATGGCATAAAACACACAAAAAATTCACTTGAAAATGGGAATCATTTTCCGAAACGCGTCAGTAAATAATGAAAACCGTGACTGGTAGCAGAAGAATTATTTATAGGCAAAACTAGTGCCAAGACTGTTCGCATCCTAGCAACCATTTTGCTTGCGTTGTACATGGCTGGAAACGAACGGTAACTGCAAACCCATTAGTTCAGACCTTGGTCTGGGCGTGGGTGTGATTTAAAATGCTTGAGATGATTGTTGTAAAGAAGAAAAAAAAATAATTTCTCGTCCCTGCTCAGTAGCGCACTTCTGTATTCACGTAAAGAAAATACGAGTTGTGAACTGTTGGCTTTCTGGCCTACAGTGACACAGTAACATCGTCACGTAATTATCAGCGTCAAGTAATCAACTTTTGACTATAGCGGTTAAAGCGACACAGCGAATATATTCGCTAGAAATTGGTGCTAATGGAATCATCATCAAAGAAGCTCTGATCAGTTTTACTCTTGCACCCGTTCAGAAAGAGAAAATGGAATCCAGTCAGATGACAGAGCATTTGCCTGAGCATTGTTCGAATGTTAAAAAATGGTTCAAATGGCTCTGAGCACTGTGGGACTTAACTTCTAAGGTCATCAGTCCCCTAGAACTTAGAACTACTTAAACCTAACTAACCCAAGGACATCACACACAGCCATGCCCGAGGCAGGATTCGAACCTGCGACCGCAGCGGTCACGCGGTTCCAGACTGGAGCGCCTAGAATCGCTCGGCCACCCCGGCCGGCAACAATAACGTCACGGGCGCTGTAGTTTCAACCTCCTGCGCTAGGAGCGGTGCTGTTCGAATGTAAAGTAGTACTTGCTGTTAGTAGGTAGAACACAATTTGGTTACTAGACCAGTAAGTCTTCTGGAGTAGTGGATACAAGCATCACACATGATAGTCAGCACATATGTAAATGCTCTTCTTGCCATGGAAACGGACAGACATTCTGAGCGTGTTTCACACAGCACTGGGAAGGAAAAAGAGAACGTAATTCGTCTTTCTACTTGCCTACCATCCATTGCATTGCTGAGTATGCGCTAGTTAGCTTTACAAGCCACTGAGCTGCCCAGAAACAAGCGTGCAAACCTCGTAAAACAATTGGTACACCGGCGGCAGTTTGGGAGCGTTACGCCGCGAAGCACCCAGTCCGATGCCTGTCTTAACTCGTGGGGATGTTCATGACATAACGGAATGACCAAGCTTCTGTTACATTCGAAACTGATGTGCGTCATCAGTATGAAATGTGAGCCCCAAGGAAACAAATACTCTCTTGAGTTCGTTGTGGAATGAAGGCAAACAGCCACCAAATATCACCTTGAGGAACTTCTTGCCATATCGGAGACTCACCCTGTGTCACTTCGTGTAGAATGCTGACTGGAGGTTGGTACAAAATAACACTTCTTCCCGTCGCACCCCAGAAATGCTACAGGGGTGACAAATAAGGGGACCAGGCAGGGCAGTCAAGGGTCCGTACGTGCCTCAAGGCGTTTTGGTGTGAACTGCAGTGGCGGCTCTTGAATTATCCTGCAGGAGTATGCCATTCGATATCCAGTCATGGAATGGATCGCAACAGTATTTTCCGTTCTCGTCACATTCTAGGGAGCATTCAGCTTTCCTTTAACAACTACCAGACCAGTCCTGCTGTCATGTGCAATGGGCTCCCACAGAAGAATTCTATGATCTGGAGAGGTGTAGATTTCGAGAATGGTTGCTTCCAGTGACCTTCCAGCAGGTCGTATACGGAAGTCTTTCCGTTGATCTGACCACCACAAATAGTGATAGTATGCCAGTCAGTATTCTGGCTCTACAACACGCAAGTTCCAGTTGTCCATAGTATGGTGTCAGCGATAAATGAAATCGCTATCCCGCTTCCAGTAATCTGTTCCGACGGACCGTGGTGAGAGGCTGCCTGCAACCTCTCGGCACATTCCAGCTGCTGCCAACCGCCTGCTTGGCAGAGACTCTGGAACAATCCTGCCCGCTTGTCGTGCTGTACGTCTTCCGGAAGGACCCGCGCCTACCCCTCTTGGCACACTACTGCCCTGAATCTGTGACGTCACCACTCGTCCTGCAGTTAGTCCACTACAGCCAGCTGTCTGAGCGATCTGTCGACCTGATGCTTCCGTGCCCTTCTGCTGAATGATTCCATCTTTCTGAAACTCCGCAAAAATGACAAAGCTGCACGAGCACGTCGCACGGTGGGGCCAAATACCACAAAACTGGCCAAAAGTCAAAAGCATTATAAATCTGCTGAAGGGCAGTGGCCGGGGGTATTCGGGATAGCTGATTAAGAATCTGCAGTCAAAATTTGAAATGAAACAAAATGGTGAATCTAACATGAACCACTTTAATCGAAAAAGTAGAAAATAAATCTGTAAATCATATAATACAATAGTACCTAAGTACAATCGGTTAATTAAAAGTTTATGCATCCTAACCCGAAGAATAATCCTATTTAAAGTCAAATGATTAAACTCTGAAATCCCTGGATCTGTCTGTTCGTACTGATACTCGTGGCTCAACTAACAAGAAGACTGCTTACTATTATTTACTCCAAAATATTATTTGAAAAGAAGAAGAAAATATTCGTGTGAGTGAATTAGGCATCATAGAAATCAGTACATCCTAAAGACGGCAGAAAATTCAAGAAAAAGAGCAAAATATGGTACTGTAATTTTTTCGTTGTTTAAACAGTTCCCAACGACGATGAGAAATTATGAGGAATATTTAACCTGAGTACAACTCGGAACTGATATTGCAAAACTCTACAACTTTTATCTGAATCACTTTTCGACATTGCGCGTCTTTAATGTACAAAATTCGGAAAACTATGTTTTTCATTGCAACATATCTCACCAATGACACAACAGCAGATAGTTTTAATTGTTTTCATTCAATAATAGTTCCATGTACAACACGCGATTGGTGCGGTCGTAGAACTGCATACAACTTATGAAAAATTTTCTACGTGTCTGAAATCGTCCGTTGTAATCTTCCGTTAATTTTCGTGAAAATCATTCGTTTATTACTTATGTGGATAAAAAAATACTACGTCAAGATCGCAAATTTTATTTATTGATTACGGGTGTCTGCTCACTAACGAGCCATCTTCAGATCAGTCTAAAATGTCGTTCAGTGGTTGACCATCATTATACATTGCCGTATTCTTAGATTCGATCGCCCTAAAATGAAAATCGTTGTTGGTTATGTAAATTCACTAATAAAATACTGTTACATTGTCCATATTCCACAAATGTATACAATCGATCGACAGGAAAGATAGTTGCGTCGCCTATGAGTGGATGTAATCTAGATACCACTTCTGATGTCCATGACAGGTGCATGAAAGTGGGTGTGTGACAGCTGCAAGCCAACTGATCTGAAGATGGCTCGTAAGTGAGCCGAAACCGATAATCAATAAAGAAAATCTGCGATCGCGTCGTAGGATTTTTATCATATGTTTTAAATCAACAGATCGCGTATCTCTCCATTGAAAATGCGAAATGATAACAGTCGTCTATTGTTATCACATAAACTATTATTATTAATGTTGTTATACACGATGGTATTGTACTTACTTACAGCTGCAGATTCTACGTTTTAGATTTAAACTCGGTTGATTTTTAGACAGACGGTGTTCTCTTGAATATAACGTTGAAATATTTACTTCCTGCACGATACATCTAGCTCGACTGAATTACAGTAGCAACTGTGATGAACGGTGACCGCTGAGGTCTGGAATTCGACCTTCGGACTTCTATCCAACCTAATCCTCGACTACTAACGCTCGGAACTTACACTTTACTGTTCTACTTTCGGCCAACTTTTTGGGATTTGGGCCCACTGTGCGTAATGGGGACATTATGGGTTGTTATCTGCACCTGAGAAGTTCCAGCAACATTAGACACACTCCATAACCTTCAGTTACTGTGCGCAGTGTGCAACCATTTCCTAGAAGAAGGTGTCCGCAAGAGAGCGAAAGTTCGGATCCAAAGTTTCTTAATAATGACGCGGTACGGGAAACCAAGAACTTTCACCTTCACCGACAATGGCTATGACATGTAGTACTGTTGTCTGGGAGAGCCCGAGGGTTCGTTCAGCTGACTAATCGGAAAGGGTCTTCTTTGTCCCCTCACAGTAGCCACTGTGTGAGAGGCGTGTCTTCAATGTATCCGCTGAGTCTGGGTTACTGTAGTGTGTAGCGTGGTGTCGTGTTTGCGTTGTGTGATAACGAGAGAGTAAATTGTGAAACCCAAGGCCGGCAGACAGCCCGCTCGTACAGAATAACATCAGGCTTCGCGCCTCCGTCCGACAGGTGGGTGACCATCAACACCGTCACATGCCCTCACTCCATGAGACACTGCAAGGGGTTTGGAGCTTAGTCTACGTCATTGGCACCTCTCCTCTCCTCTTCCTCCCTCCACGAGCAGGCTCTGACCCGGCTAATTCCCCGTCCAGTGGCTCACCACAGGCGTGCAAGCGCGCGTCAGCGAATTCGGCTGCGGTAGCACCACTGTGTGCCGGATGTCCATATCGTTCCGATCATTCCAATTTGCGCATCTACTTGGCGACCGCCGCACCTGGGGCCGCTACCCGGCAATTACCTTGTAGGCCACTGATTCCCAACCTTTCTGTTTCCTCGGAGTGCAATCAGAGATTGGCTATTACCCCCCCCCCCCCCCCCCATCCCCCTCCCTACCATCAACAAACTTTAGAACGAAAAAATAATTTTCTTTCAACGCTTTTATATTTCAAATGATGGAATTTAAACGTATTTAGTTTTTGTTGGTGTCTTATTAAACCCCGAAGTTATGAATGAGTGATACAATTTGTACTGCTTAATTCAAACATTTTATTTGTATTTATAGAAAAATGAAGTAATTATCAGTGGGTAGAGAAATGGAATGAAATGATCGTATTGCATTGATGGCCGGGAGTCCCCATTCGGGGATGTTCGGCCGCTGTATTGCAAGTCCTAAAAAGTTCACGCCACTTCGGCAACTTGCGGGTCGATGATTATGAAAATGATGAACGACGCACAACACCCAATCCCCTGCCGGGAATCGAACCCAGGCGCCGTTCGTGGTAGGCGGTAACGCTACCGCTACGCTACGGAGGCGGACAGTGGGCAGAGTCCTTACTACAACACCTCCTCAGAACAGAGAGCTAATTATCCACATTGATGGTAGATACTTATTACAATACGTGCCTCCTCTGTACCACTCTTCTCCCCAGCGACATTTGATTCAATGCAATCCCATTTTAAAATCAGCCAAGTATTACAGCTTGTGTACCACTAGACACCTGGACTCTTAATCCCCTAAATGGTAAAAATTGGAAGAATCTAGGCTGCCAGTACTTTGCATCTGACCACTTTTGCACCGCAAATGTAGTAGCCATTACATAAATACTGCTGTGCTGTGATCTCAATTACATGGTTTGTTGTGGTGAAGTGAATAATGAAGCAGTTTCTGATCCTTTGTGGAAACTACATACAACGCGGAGAAGGCAATTTCACGAGATATTTAAGAATATATGTATCAGTTTTACTGTCACAGATGGCTGCTACAAACTGTTTGTGCAGTAGGTGGACTGCGTGAGGAACAAAGAAGAAGTTTCCAGGATGAGATTTTCACTCTGCAGCGGAATGTGCGCTGATAAGAAACTTTCTGGCAGATTAAAACTGTGTGCCGGACCGAGACTCGAAGTCGGGACCTTTGCCTTTCGCGGGCAAATGCTCTACCAACTGAGCCACCCAAGCACGACTCACGCCCCGGCCTCACAACATTACTTCTGCCAGTACCTCGTCTCCTACCTTCCAAACTTTACAGAAGCTCTCCTGCGAACCTTGCAGGAGTAGAGCACTTGCTCGCGAAAGGCAAATGTCCCGAGTTCGAGTCTCTGTCCGGCACACAGTTTTAAACTGCCAGGAAGTTTCAAAGAAGAAGTTGTTCATACATTAATTTCGCTAGCTGTAAGCTCCACCACACTGTCTCAGGCGTTAATGCAAGTATTTTAAATAAAAAATGTGGTTATTGGTAACTTATGTAACCAGTACTACAGTTTTACGAAATAATGGTGATAGTAGCAATGATCTTTCGGAAGTAGTTAAGTTTCGAGATGCAAACACTATTGAACCCCCTTTTTTTACCCCTTATAAAACGTCATTTTACCCATAAGGGAGTAACTACCCCCAGGCTGGGAACCACTGTTCTGGGCAGTTGGTGAGCGCCCTCTGTAGCGGACACGCGGTGCACAGCCGAGGCGTGGAGTTCTCTGTTGGCCCTTGACTTGCCAGAGTGAGACCTTCCTGTTTATCGCTGGAGTAGAATCGTGCGGCTCAGGCATAACAGGGCAGAGTGTTAACGGTTGGTGTCGGTGCTCACATCGTTGATCCGCAGTTCTTGCACTGTGAATTCCATGAGCTAGTGGGCCTGCCACGTGAATTTGAGGCACGGGTGAATGCTAGCGGGCCCACATCTGGAGGTGCGCCGCGGCGGTTCGTCTTCCGTCACGCGGCCAGCCCAAGACAGAGAGCGTGGCCAAAAACAGATGAATGTCAGAGCTGGGAATTTGGACGGCTGATGCTCGCACTAGCTTTGTTCAGGACATGGTCTAGGAAAAGGCGGACTATCTTCAACGTGGCCAGCTTGCTGCACTTTGAGATTCGACAATAACTCACATCAAATATTAATGCAAATCTGAACACATTTGCGAGCTTGGAGAAATGAGGTACATTCAATGAGACAACAGTATCTCAATACCTTTAATAGTACAGATGTTAATATCTCACAGCGAATAAATATTTTCACAATGACCCTCCGAATTAACAACTTTTAATCGCTTCATGCGATTTCAACAAACGTTATCTCAGATGATAGCACTGCACTGTAGCTGTCATTCCTGAAAGCTCCATATCTGTATGTACTTTATTTATTGAATTACGACGTGTCTTATATCTTCTGCATTATGCAAATGTTTGTGAGAACATCGTATTCCCACATTTAGACAGAAAATGAACACTGCAACACCTCATATTTTGTCCTACTTGTGTAGTTATTTAATGAACAATTTACTATTTTTCCAGTAATGCCTCGCGGGATAGCCGCGCGGTCTTGGCGCTTTGCCACGGTTCGCGTGGTTCCCCCAGTCTGAGTTTCGAGTCTTCCCTCGGGCGTGGGTGTGCGTGTTGTCGTTTGCGTAAGAAACTAGGTTAAGTAGTGTGTAAGCCTAGGGATCGGAGACCTCAGCAGTTTCGTCCTATAGGAACTCACCACAAATCTACAGTTTCCAGGAAAATGTGCATAAATCTTGACTGCAAGTGCTATTAAAAAACACTACTACACCACAACTCAAAAGAGGATCAAAGACGCTTCTGTTAAGAAGCTTAGATTTAAAAAAAGCTATTTACCGATAATCTCTTGCCACTTAATATAAGCCCACTAGCGATGAATACTGGCTTAATCGTTTATGTACCAACTATCACTTATATTTAGTATAAGTGATCTATATGTAACCGAATGTGTGTAACATTTTTTTTATTTGAATATTGCTATATTACAGGATGACCACAAAGTCTTGCCCTGATTGTAACAATATATTACAGAATAACCGTTTGAAATAATAATTTACATTTGATGCCGTTACATAGGTTAGTGTTACTGTTTTTTTAAGTCCACTTACGTTAGTAAACCTCAACGTGTGCTCCCTTGGTAGCAAGGAGAATGTCACGGCGGTATTCCAGTTCCCGCCAGGTGTATCGCAACATGTATTCTGTCACAGTACCCACAGCAGCTTGTATCCTAACCTTCAGTTCGTCGAGGTCAGCAACTGGTGTGGCGAAGACTCTGTCCTTGTTATAGCCCCAGAAACAAAAGTCAAGGGGCGTAATGTCTGGAGAGCGGGTTGGCCAGGGTGTTGCACCGTTCCATCCAATCCACCGATCCGGAAATGTTTCATCCAGGAAATCACGCACTATCAAAACCCCACAGTTAGAAGAATATCAACCACGGATAATTTTTCAGCAAGATGGAGCACCCCCCCCCCCTCCCACCCCATTGGGGTTTGATGATGGAGACGCGTTCCATCGAAACGTTGCTACGAGACGACGACGCTACTCGGCTGACAACACGTGAAGACTTTGTGAGTGTGGGGTTGATCTGAGATTCACTTATTCTGCGCAACGGATTAATCTGACATGTACCCTTTACCCTGTGGCTCCTGCAAGATGCAATTTCCACCCACACACTACTACAGACGTTCTAAAGAAATGCCTGAAAAACTTTCAGCAATAAATATCTTCTGGAGTCGTCCGCTGTAAGGAAATGACACAAAAATTCACAAAATTTCTTACGTAACTAGTGGGATACTTGGGTTCTGGAGTAGTGCTAGTTAGTGTAAGAAAAACATGAAACCAACGGAAGTTATTATTTATTTTGCAAAAATTCTGAGAAATCGCAATGGCACTTTTAGCTATGAATTGAACAAATTATATCCTGGTTCTTTTCGGAATGTGAAGTTATCTCTCAAGGATGGGATTCGCTAATGAAATTTCTATACAAAGTTTAAGATTATTGTTGACTTGGCAGAAAGGCTGAGAGGCGTGCCTACTCAACTTGAATAATTATCGTTTAGAATGTTGCTAGGTACGGTCGAGGCTGTCGCGTGTGAAATGCAGTGAAGTGTACTGTTGTGGAGGAAATATGGGTCTCGCAAAAGCTGTAGCACACAATACCATAAGCTGCGCTGACTGCTGTCTGCGCCGCTCGCTGCTGACAAATAAGATAACTCTCGTTCTATCTGGATTGACCTTCGCCAATCAAACTCTCCCTGCGCTTTGATGGAGTCAAGGATTCCTAGTCGCCCCTAGTCTAACTATTGGCGTGGTACACCGGTCAGATAACTAGCCCACCGCGATGCCACTCAAAAATTCGCTCACAGGCGTTTAACTATAACTCTGTCCGTTCACGCCGCACAATAAGTGTGTCGGCTAACACAGTGAACAATGCTTAATCGCAAGGACTCAATATAGAGAGTCGCACTTCGATTCGCTCTCGACAGAGGTGCTCTCCCAGTGAAGTACTGAGGAGAGACAACGGAATGGCGACTCTCCACACCAGACGTGAAGGGGTATATCTTTCGGTCTCTTCCATTACCCCATCAGCTCAAGGCGTCAGAAATATCGTCTGCCAATCAGCATTGCTCTTCTAAAACGGGAGAATGACGTTTCGTTTAAGGCGACCAATCCAGAAATCTGTAGTATCGGCGTTTGGCGTTTGCTGTCGCCCTGTGAAAATCTCTGAAACTGCGTGCTATATGTAAAGAATGCGTAGGCTGGCCGCTCCCACACGGTGTAGCGGAATATGCTTTTAAGCCGAACATGGGGTCGTTCCTCCTTTCCCTCGGGCGAACGCTGTCTGCTCCACTGGCGGTCGCTGGCCGACGTAGATGGGTTGGGACCGGCCCCTCGCCGTGTGGTTGCCTCTCTCGAACTAAAAGCTCCTGTGACCGTCGTGTCTGGAATGTATCTGTGTACGCCAGCCTCGAGTATTTCAAGTACGGTGCGCACTTGCGATTTATTAGTTATTTGCATATCGTTTACATGAATTCATACAACATTGTCTTTATCTTATCGATTTTGGGTTCGAATGAAGCGTCTTGATGTGCGGAATATGATTGTAAGGGCGGAATATGTAAGCAATGAAGGTCAGGAAACCACGACGTCTTACCCACAGCAGCTTGTATCCTAGCCTTCAGTTCGTCGAGGTCAGCAACTGGTGTGACGAAGACTGCCCCTGATATAGCCCCAGAAAAAAAAAAAAAGTCTGGAGAGTGGGTTGGCCAGGGTGTTGCACCGTTCCATCCAATCCACCTATCCGGAAATGTTTCATCCAGGAAATCACGCACTATCAAAACCCCACAGTTAGAAGAATATCAACCATGGATAATTTTTCAGCAAGATGGAGCACCCCCCCCCCCCCCCCCTCCCTCTCCATTGGGCTTTGATAATGGAGACGTATTCCATCGAAACGTTGCTACGAGACGACGACGCTACTCGGCTGACAACCCATGAAGACTTCATAAATGTTGCAAATAGGTTTAGTAGTAAAGAAGTAATAAATTGAAACGTCATGCGTGAGGCTGAAGTTTTCCTGCAATAACACCGAAAACGTAGTAAGTGATAAACTTATTTCCTTCCATTATTTTGCGTGTGTGTGTGTGTGTGTGTGTGTGTGTGAAAGGGGGGGGGGGGGGTGTCTCAGCGAGAAAAGTTTCATGTTAGTTTGAAAGTACATCTACAGTTTCCCTGAAGCCGCTACGTGCTCTCATCTTCAAATACTGGATGAACACACTCTGGGTATTTTGCTGGCTGTGAACTACGCTGGTGCCAGACACACAAATTCTGACTTTAACAATTGACTTATTGTGCTAAACGATTAGCGTACCTGTTAATGAGTAGATTACGACAGCATTCTAAATTTTTAAATTCGATCAAGAATTATATGAAGTTCCAAAAATCAAATTTTTTGCTTCTTGAAGCTGTTTGAAAGGTGAACCGTAACAGAGGCTGGACCATATATTTAGCGATTGGTGATACAGAGAAACCCTACTGAAATGTGATGCAGCGTTTCTTATGACGTCATGCAATGCCGTGCCAGACGAAGGAATTGTTTAGCAAATGTGAGGGAACGTCCATGCTGGAAGACTGGACTCAACCAAAAGGACAGTGTTCGAGTGAGCCGAGAAAACAGTGCGTACTTTTAAAGCGAGTTTTAAAACACGTTTCCATGAGTAACAATGCTACACTGTCCAGTCACATTAACGTGACCACCGCGTATCTTCGACGCCAACGTGCAATAACCACTCACAGATGGCAGGCGATAGCAGTTGTGACGCTACAACGCAGTCCTTGCTATGAATTTTTTCGCTTAGTTAACACAGGCAACTGTTTGTATACGATGTATTGTCTAGTGTAAATATGTACTGTAAATACTATGTTTAAATTATGTAATATTTAACACTGGCAAGTCAGGGCATATTTAGTTAACACTGAAGTCAGAGAGATTGTTTTGTCGCGCCTCTGGGCGCGGGAGCGCGCCAGCGGGCAGTAGTAGCAGTGACGCCGTGCTCGGAGTAAGACGTACAGTCGAGTGCTGCTAGTCCTAGCTGTGTTACATCTAACGGCTAGTGTGTGGATCTAAGTACGACGGGAAAGTAATGGTCGGCATATCTGGGAGCATGGCCGGGCAAGTTATTATGGATTAATGGGCATAGTGCTGAAGAAACGAGGACTTAAATGTGAAGCACACTGTGGGCCCAAGTCGCAACAGTAAAAGCCCGCTGCCACATTGTGTCGCCGCTGTGGACTTCCGTCGATCCACCGACAACGAGGGAAGTAACATCTACGTAATTTTCGTAGGATAAAATTGTAGAAGGCTTGCCAGTGACTGTGATTTCCTCTGAAGTTGAACAACTAATAACAAGCACTTTATAATCGAAGTGTTCCAGTTACATTCCACCCGACAATAACACCAAGTAGGTTCCTTCCGATCCTTACCTTATTGAACGAGTGTGTCACGCAATTATCAAGAGAAAATATGTTAATCATCAAATTATTTGCATAGACGGTGAAGAGTAAATTTCAGACTGGTTATCGTAGTTAATTGTTGCACTTAATAAGCTTACGCCAACCGTGGCAACTTAATAATAGACCGAAGTAATAAATTTGATTATTAAGATTTATTTCAATGCATATTCAGCTGAAGTTAGTTCAAAGATATTTCACGAAACTATAAAGCTAATTCCACCTGACAATCTCCCAATTAATGAATTATTATCATTCAAAACATAGTTAATCAATTATTGGCAATATATTTCATTATCAGTAGATTAAACTGTGCAAAGTACCTAATTTTAAAGACAGAATGACAGTCCATTATTCAAAATCTCGATAGATAATTATCTTTGTTGTCAGCATTGCACTTAGCTAACAAATTATGAACAAAATAATTATCAAAATACTTATTGAAAGTTAACCATTAATGTTTAAGTGTTATGACATGGTTTTATACGACTACTGAGCCTGACTCAGCACTTACGTAAAAGTTCCCGTTCCACCTGGTGCGCTACAAACAGGTAAACTTTATTTTTGACACAATTATTCACGTACTTAACAGTACTGTCGCTCATCAGTTGAGCTGGCGACCGATTTTTTAATTGCTTTTACAACTTAATCATTTCTTTCGGCAAAATTTCCACTGGCAAAATTTATTGCCATTATTTCATTTACCGATCGTTATTGAATGAAATTACTCATTCAATAACGATCCAGTTATAACGTCTCCTGTTTCCCGCGGAATAATCATTATTTACTTCGGATTCGGATGCCTTATCCCGACGCGGGTCAAAATCCATAATTCACGGTCGTTGTCAATTTGTAATTTCGCAAATCCCGGGAAGCAGGGGGGGGGGGGGGCGGGTGTGTTATACACTATCGGTGGAGGATAAGCATTTCCGAAGCGGCTGAGTCTGTAAACTGTTGGCGTACCGCCGTCGTTAAAGTACACAGAGCACGACAAAACGGCACTTTGTAAAACAGACGCCGAGGCAATTGTGATGCACCACGGGACACAGACAGCAAGGGGTGAATGATAGCTGTGCAGATGTGTACAGGCGAGCAGGCGTGCAGCCGTTGAGCAGCTGACCTCCCAGGTGAAACAAAGGGGCTACCAACAGTGGGCCCTCAACGATCGTTCAGCGAACGTTGCTGCGTGTGGGTCTCCACGGCAGGCACCTGGTTCGTGGATCCATGCTGACTGACGTTCATCGGCGACGCAGGCTGGAATTTGCACGCAGCTGGGCCTCCACCGAGTGATGACAGGTCTCCTTTCCAGATGAATCACGTTTTATGCTTCATCGGACAGATAGCCGTTGGCGTGTACGGCCCTGCAACAATAGTTGGAAGCATCCAGACCAGAGGAGGGAGCGTTATGATCTGGGGAATGTGTTCGTGTCATTCCCTGGCCGATCTCGTCATTCTGGTGAACCGTGTCGTTTTGCCACGGTTCCTGTTTTTTTTCCCTTTGGTTTACTCCTGTTTGGAGTTTCCGTGCTTTCCTAGAGGGCGTCGTGGGACCTCCGCGAGGGCGCTGCTAGCGCGGCCGCTGGGAAGAGGCGCTGCGTGCCGTGCCCAGGTAGGAGGAGGCAGCTGAGGCGAGAGTCTGGCCCTGGACGACCGTTCTGCAGCGGGACGCTCGCTCCCTCTATGCCAAGTCTGGATGGGCCCAAAAACCCGGGGCGTCAGGACACAAGAGTCAGTAAATCTGTGGCAAACGTTTGGTTTCCGTTCATGGGCTGGGGAAGCTATGTAGTCCGTCTGCGGCTGCCAATAACCACCGGAGGGTGGTGTCGTCATCTGGATAGTGCAACGGCCGTCGTCTGTCGGGGCGTGTCTCCTGGTCTCCTGGCCTTGTGGGAGCTGTTAATAACTGTGTGACAACGTTTCTCTGCTTTGAGTTTGTGATCGGAAATTGCCTTGCGTGTGTGTTACTGCCCCCTTGCATGTGCATTTGTACGCCATACTGACTTAAGGCGCGCGTCCCAAAGAAACAAAACAGAAAAATTTTTTGGCTGTGGACCTTCTGCAAACCGTTGTTTTCCCATGGACGGCGTACGTCACTGTTTGGATGAGCACGTTGTGAAATATTAAATGACCTTGTACTGTCTGGCGGAGAGATAGAGCCAATTAATTCTATCGATGTCTGAAATGCGATATTATGTTAATGTTCGCCAATATCTGTTGTGTTTTAGTACGTGGGCATATTTAACTTTAGTCGTTGTTGTTGTTGTTGTTGTTGTGGTCTTCAGTCCTGAGACTAGTCTGATGCAGCTCTCCATGCTACTCAATCCTGTGCAAGCTTCTTCATCTCCCAGTACCTACTGTAACCTACATCCTTCTGTATCTGTTTAGTGTATTCATCTATTGGTCTACCTCTACGATTTTCACCCTCCACGCTGCCCTCCAGTACTAAATCGGTGATCCCTTGATGCCTCAGAGCATGTCCTACCAACCGATTCCTTCTTCTAGTCAAGTTGTGCCACAAACTTCTCTTCTACCAAATCCTCTTCAAAACCTCCTCATTAGTTATATGATCTACACATCTAATCTTCAGCATTCTTCTGTAGCACCACATTTCGAAAGCTTCTATTCTCTTCTTGTAAAAACTATTTATCGTCCATGTTTCACTCCCATACATGGCTACACTCCATACAAATACTTTCAGAAACGACTTCCTGACACTTAAATCTATACTCGACGTTAACAAATTTCTCTTCTTCAGAAACGCTTTCCTTGCCATTGCCAGTCTACCTTTTATATCTTCTCTACTTCGACCATCATCAGTTATTTTGCACCCCAAATAGCAAAACTCCTTTACTACTTTAAGTGTCTCATTTCCTAATCTAATTCCCTCAGCATCACCCGACTTAATTTGACTACATTCCATTATGCTCGTTTTGCTTTTGTTGATGTTCATCTTATATCCTCCTTTCAAGACACTGTCCATTCTGTTCAACTGCTCTTCCAAGTCCTTTGCTGTCTCTGACAGAATTACAATGTCATCGCCGAACCTCAAAGTTTTTATTTCTTCTCCGTGGATTTTAATACCTACTCCGAATTTTTGTTTTGTTTCCTTCACTGCTTGCTCAATATACAGATTTAATAACATCGGGGAGAGGCTACAACCCTGTCTCACTCCCTTCCTAACCACTGCTTCCCTTTCATGTCCCTCGACTCTTATAACTGCCATCTGGTTTCTGTACAAATTGTAAATAGCCTTTCGCTCCCTGTATTTTCCCCTGCCACCTTCAGAATTTGAAAGAGAGTATTCCAGTCAACATTGTCAAAAGCTTTCTCTAAGTCTACAAATGCTAGAAACGTAGGTTTGCCTTTCCTTAATCTAGCTTCTAAGATAAGTCGTAAGGTTAGTATTGCCTCACGTGTTCCAATATTTCTACGGAATCCAAACTGATCTTACCCGAGGTCGGCTTCTACCAATTTCTCCATTCGTCTGTAAAGAATGTTGTCTACTCCCGGGGCCTTGTTTCGATTCAGGTCTTTCAGTGCTCTGTCAAACTCTTCACGCAGTATCGTATCTCCCATTTCATCTTCATCTACATCCTCTTCCATTTTCATAATATTGTCCTCAAGTACATCGCACTTGTATAGACCCTCTATATACTCCTTCCACCTTTCTACTTTCCCTTCTTTGCTTAGTACTGGGTTTCCATCTAAGCTCTTGATACTCATACAAGTGGTTCTCTTTTCTCCACAGGTCTCTTTAATTTTCCTGTAGGCAGTATCTATCTTACCCCTAGTGAGATAAGCCTCTACAGCCTTACATTTGTCCTCTAGCCATCCCTGCTTAGCCATTTTGCACTTCCTGTCGTACTCACTTTTGACACGTTTGTATTCCTTTTTGCCTGCTTCATTTACTGCATTTTTATATTTTCTCCTTTCATCAATTAAATTTAATACACTCCTGGAAATTGAAATAAGAACACCGTGAATTCATTGTCCCAGGAAGGGGAAACTTTATTGACACATTCCTGGGGTCAGATACATCACATGATCACACTGACAGAACCACAGGCACATAGACACAGGCAACAGAGCATGCACAATGTCGGCACTAGTACAGTGTATATCCACCTTTCGCAACAATGCAGGCTGCTATTCTCCCATGGAGACGATCGTAGAGATGCTGGATGTAGTCCTGTGGAACGGCTTGCCATGCCATTTCCACCTGGCGCCTCAGTTGGACCAGCGTTCGTGCTGGACGTGCAGACCGCGTGAGACGACGCTTCATCCAGTCCCAAACATGCTCAATGGGGGACAGATCCGGAGATCTTGCTGGCCAGGGTAGTTGACTTACACCTTCTAGAGCACGTTGGGTGGCACGGGATACATGCGGACGTGCATTGTCCTGTTGGAACAGCAAGTTCCCTTGCCGGTCTAGGAATGGTAGAGCGATGGGTTCAATGACGGTTTGGATGTACCGTGCACTATTCAGTGTCCCCTCGACGATCACCAGTGGTGTACGGTCAGTGTAGGAGATCGCTCCCCACACCATGATGCCGGGTGTTGGCCCTGTGTGCCTCGGTCGTATGCAGTCCTGATTGTGGCGCTCACCTGCACGGCGCCAAACACGCATACGACCATCATTGGCACCAAGGCAGAAGCGACTCTCATCGCTGAAGACGACACGTCTGCATTCGTCCCTCCATTCACGCCTGTCGCGACACCACTGGAGGCGGGCTGCACGATGTTGGGGCGTGAGCGGAAGACGGCCTAACGGTGTGCGGGACCGTAGCCCAGCTTCATGGAGACGGTTGCGAATGGTCCTCGCCGATACCCCAGGAGCAACAGTGTCCCTAATTTGCTGGGAAGTGGCGGTGCGGTCCCCTACGGCACTGCGTAGGATCCTACGGTCTTGGCGTGCATCCGTGCGTCGCTGCGGTCCGGTCCCAGGTCGACGGGCACGTGCACCTTCCGCCGACCACTGGCGACAACATCGATGTACTGTGGAGACCTCACGCCCCACGTTGTGAGCAATTCGGCGGTACGTCCACCCGGCCTCCCGCATGCCCACTATACGGCCTCGCTCAAAGTCCGTCAACTGCACATACGGTTCACGTCCACGCTGTCGCGGCATGCTACCAGTGTTAAAGACTGCGATGGAGCTCCGTATGCCACGGCAAACTGGCTGACACTGACGGCGGCGGTGCACAAATGCTGCGCAGCTAGCGCCATTCGACGGCCAACACCGCGGTTCCTGGTGTGTCCGCTGTGCCGTGCGTGTGATCATTGCTTGTACAGCCCTCTCGCAGTGTCCGGAGCAAGTATGGTGGGTCTGACACACCGGTGTGTTCTTTTTTCCATTTCCAGGAGTGTATTTCTTCTGTTACCCAAGGATTTCTATTAGCCCTTGTCTTTTTACCTACTTGATCCTCTGCTGCCTTCTCAAAGCTACCCATTCTTCTTCTACTGCATTTCTTTCCCCCATTCCTGTCAATTGTTCCCTTATGCTCTCCCTGAAACTCTGTACAAACTCTGGTTTAGTCAGTTTATCCAGGTACCATCTCCTTAAATTCCAACCTTTTTGCAGTTTCTTCAGTTTTAATCTATAGTCCATAGCCAATAGATTGTGTTCAGAGTCCACATCTGCCCTTGGAAATGTCTTACAATTTAAAACCTGGTTCCTAAATCTCTGTCTTACCATTATATAATCTATCTGAAACCTGTCAGTATTGATATTGTGTATATATTCTTGTGTTAAGGAGTTTAGTCCCCGTGGCATTTAAGTGCTCTATTTAATTATATTTAAACTAGTGCTAGAGTTTCTATTTGGCAACCTGCCTAGCCACGACTGATGTCGGTTGCTCGGTCTGTCTGAAATGTTGGTCCTATTGGGTAGAGACCGTTGTTGACTTGCTCTCCTCAGCTCCTAAGTCCCGTATTGATAATATTGCGGTAGTTCTGCTCAAATCTCATTTGCAGAAGTTATCAATTCTTGTGAGCACAAATAAAGCTACCTTTGCCTCTGTAATTTTCGTCCGCTGGCCAGCAAGCTTTGGTTAATGGAGCCATCCTCTTCCCCGAGCCACGCTGCGGTATGAGTTTCCCGAGTCTCTATTGCCGCTCAGTGTTCCAGGAGAATGAAATAAGAGGTTAATTATCTACTCCACTCTTAAACCAAGAAAGGCGAATTAGAGTAGTTCTGGATAACTTAAATACTGTACACTATTAAGATAGTTCTAGGCTTGAAGAAATTGCTGTCTGGTAAAATTTAGCCTTCTGTGTCGGTAATCCGGCGTAGTCCACGATCCAACATTGTTATAGAACTGAAAGGTTTGGTTTTGATAAATTTGCTGAGACGTGACTTAATCATTTTCTATTGATGTTAATTCCTTTAAATGAATCTTCTTTAATTTGTGGTTATAATTCTTAATGAGTGATCGTCCTTAGTAGTGTAACATTTAAAGTACGTCTGATTGTCCACTATGTCACCTACTGACTTCATTCAGAGACTGAAAAGGTGATTCTTGCTCAAGTGTGTGGGACTTTATTAACCGTTGATCTTTGTGTTTATGGTCTTAAAAAACGTTTGTTAGAAAGGACTAATTTTAGATTCCTATTGTTTATTAAGTAATTCTTAAGTCATATAGCAAATATTACGAGTGTAAATATTCTCTCATTGTTACACTTGCTGGTTCTGACGTTTACACTGAAGGGTGTGACAATAAATGCAAAATCTAAAGTGAAGTGTTGGAGCGAATTAATCCTTTCGCTTATCATTACCGTTAAAGATAACTGATTGTTTGTCGCTTGTTATTGAAACTGGTTGGCAGAATAGTTTGACTGACCCCGTAGAAAGAATACATCATCTGGAAAGCACAATGCATCGAGAAAAGTATGCATCTATCCGTGGGGACCATGTTCACGCCTACATGTTGTTTGTCTTTCCTCGGAACGATGGCATCTACAAGAAGGACAATGCAAAGTGTCACAAACCTCAGCAGCGTGAGTTTACGGTACTATCCTGGCCACCAACTTCCCCGGATTTTAACCCAATAGAGAATATATGGGAGCACCTCCACTGGACTGTTCACGCCATGGATCCTCAACCGGGAAACCCGGCGCAGCTGGTCCCGGAATTAGATTTGGTATGGCTCCACATCTCTGTCGATACTGTCCAGACCCTCAGGCACTCTCTTCCGCACGTCTCGCAGTGGTCAGCACTGCGAAAGGTGGTTCACTCAGACTTTTGACAGGCAGCCACATTAATGTGAGTGGACAGTGTAACGGGACATCCTCCTCCTCTAGGAGTACTTTCCCGCAACAATACTTGTCGATACCAGTATTATTTTTTGAATGTTGTATAGGTTAATATTATGTCTATTGCCTTTCTGAGAACTTTCATATAATTTTGTACACAGTATGCTATATTTCAAGCTAAAATTTATGAAAAGGAATTACTTTATAAAATATTTTAGTTTCGATTTTATAATCGGTAAGTAATAGGTCTGAATATACAGTTAATTTTTTTTTAAGAAACATTTGAACTGCTTAGCCATTTTGCACTTCCTGTCGATCTCATTTTTGAGACGTTTGTATTCCTTTTTGCCTGCTTCATTTACTGCATTTTTATATTTTCTCCTTTCATCAATTAAATTCAATATTTCTTCTGTTACCCAAGGATTTCTATTAGCCCTCGTCTTTTTACCTACTTGATCCTCTGCTGCCTTCACTACTTCATCCCTCAGAGCTACCCATTCTTCTTCTACTGTATTTCTTTCCCCTATTCCTGTCAATTGTTCCCTTATGCTCTCCCTGAAACTCTGTACAACCTCTGGTTCTTTCAGTTTATCCAGGTCCCATCTCCTTAAATTCCCGCCTTTTTGCAGTTTCTTCAGTTTCAATCTGCAGCTCATAACCAATAGATTGTGGTCAGAATCCACATCTGCCCCTGGAAATGTCTTACAATTTAAAACCTGGTTCCTAAATCTCTGTCTTATCATTATGTAATCTATCTGATACCTTTTAGCATCTCCAGGATTCTTCCAGGTATACGACCTTCTTTCATGATTCTTGAACCAAGTGTTAGCTATGATTAAGTTATGCTCTGTGCAAAATTCTACAAGGCGGCTTCCTCTTTCATTTCTGTCCCCCCATCCATATTCACCTACTATGTTTCCTCCTCTCCCTTTTCCTACTGACGAATTCCAGTCACCCATGACTATTAAATTTTCGTCTCCCTTCACTACCTGAATAATTTCTTTTATCTCGTCATACATGTCATCAATTCCTTCATCATCTGCAGAGCTAGTTGGCATATAAACTTGTACTACTGTAGTAGGCATGGGCTTTGTGTCTATCTTGGCCACAATAATGCGTTCACTATGCTGTTTGTAGTAGCTAACCCGTACTCCTATTTTTTTATTCATTATTAAACCTACTCCTGCATTACCCCTATTTGATTTTGTATTTATAACCCTGTAATCACCTGACCAAAAGTCTTGTTCCTCCTGACACCGAACTTCACTAATTCCCACTATATCTAACTTTAACCTGTCCGTTTCCCTTTTTAAATTTTCTAACCTACCTGCCCGATTAAGGGATCTGACATTCCACGCTCCGATCCGTAGAATGCCAGTTTTCTTTCTCCTGATAACGACGTCCTCTCGAGTAGTCCCCGCCCGGAGATCCGAATGGGGGACTATTTTACCTCCGGAATATTTTACCCAAGAGGACGCCATCATCATTTAATCATACAGTAAAGCTGCATGTCCACCGACAATAGAATCGTATAATCCTATGCTACTCAATACCATGATCACAATGACTACTCACAAACCAGAGAAGATATTCATAAACTTCGCGTGGTCACTGTCTTTCTAACAACTTATTGTCGGCAATGGAAGTTTCTGGTTCCTGTCTAAGAGACGGCACACACTGGCGATACTGTTATAGTCACAGTTCGAAGCACAGTTTGCACATGAAGTAATCATTTCCTTGAACATAATTCACCGCATGTCACTCGAGCAGGTAACTGTCTCAATAATTTTGACGAACTTAGAGATCGTAACCATCCAAAATAAGATCATAAGAACCGATTGCCAGAATTATGGCCCTATTTCACTCTCTTCTATGTGTTTCGCAACAGCAGAGTCATGGTTTCAAACGCAGTGGCTAATCTTGAATAGGATGTTGTATTCCATGATAGCGAACATCGATTCCTAAGACAGCGAGCACATGAATTATGATTCTTGTTCTAGTACTCTGCATTCTAGAAATAAACGATATAGGTAACCTGATAGGTTCGATGATTTTGCAACTTTCGAAAAGTTCTTGGATTCGGTAATGGAACGACACCTATTAACGAAACAAGTTCCTGTGATAGATGTAGGTCGCGAAATTATTTGGCTCTTAGGAAATTCTGGAAACCCTGAACAGGCGGACTATAAAGATGCCTAATAGTTCGTGAAAACTTGTAAACAATATTCTAAATCTGTTGTTATTATTCAAAACTTCTTAAGTTATCAAACTTTTTTCACTTTATTATATATGTACCTTGTCGTAATCACATACATGTAAATGAATGTCGTGACGAAATGTGGTGATTGTCCCAAAAATCATTAAGCTAAACGTTGTGTTTGATTAAAACTGTTAAGTAAATGTTTACAGAAGCAAAAATCCACTGCTGAATCTATCTCCGCGAAGTACGGCAACACCGCTTTTATCTGATCAATTCCTAAACAGACCGGACAGGGACAAATTGGGAACAAAGTATGATGCAGCACTGTGGCGGCCTTAAACCGAAGATTGCAGTCTCTTCGTTACAGAGAGGAAATAGAAGAACGCTACCAGCTTCGCTGAGCTGTTATGGGTGTTTGTCTTTTAATTGGGGAAATTTGTGGTGTCTACATCTACATGAAGAAACGGAGTATTCATCATATAGTGTGAGTAGTTCTATATACTCCGTCAATAGAACTTAATCGTGAAAACAAAACCAGATTTTGAACTGTGAACCATTTCCAGGTGCAGATATGGGCTCTGAACATTATTCGTTGGTTATGAACTGCAGATTAAAACTGCACAAACAGCAGAAAGTTAGGAAGTTAAAGAGATGGGGCCTGTATAAATTGATAGAACGAGTCGCCTTTGGAAGTTTCAGGGGGAGCATTAGGCAAAATTGGTAGCTTTGAGTAGTGAAGTAGTGAAGGCAGTAGAGGATCACGTAAGTAAAAGGACAAGACCTGGTATGAATCCTTGGATAATACAGAAGATCTTGGATGACACAGAAGAAGAGAATACAGCCGTCTAAAACATGAGATTGACAGAAAAAACAAACTGGCTGAGCAGGAATGGTTAGCGGACATATGAAAGGTAGTAGAAGCTGGAATGACTAGAGGAAAAGTAGGAGGAAAGGGGAGCAGTTGTATGAAAATCAAGAGCTCAGATGGCAATCCACTGATAAGCCAAGAAGGAAAAGATGAAAAGTGGCAGGTGGATACAATATACAGAGGGCCTATACAAGGGAAACAAACTTGAGAACAATGTTGTAGAAATAGAAAAGGAAGTAAATGAAAATAAGATGGGAAATATGGTACTGCAAGACGAATTTGACACAACACTGAAAGACCTGAGTTGAAGAAAGGACTCTGGAGCAGAGATCCTTGGGAGAACCTGTTGTGCAAGATATATGAGACAGGAAAAATACCCTGAGACTTCAACAAGAATGCAATAATTACAGTTCCAAAGAAGCCAGGTGCTGACATATTTGAATACTAGCGAACCATTGCATTAATAAGTCGCGGCTGCAAAGTACCAGCACGAATTATTTACAGAAGATTGGTTTGGGTTCCGGTGAAAAGTAGGACGACGCGAGGCTATACTAAACCTACGCCTTGGTTAGAAGACAGGTTGAAGAAAGGGAAAGCTACATTTATAGTACTTGTAAATCTATAGAAAACATTTGAAAATGTTGACTCTACTACACTCTTTCAAATGTTGAAGTTAGCTTGGACAAAATATAGGGAGCAACAACCTATATACAACTAGTATTAAAAGAAACAGACTACAGTAACACGAGTCAGAAGGCAGGAAAGGGAAGCAGTAAATGAGAAGGGAGTGAAACAGGTTTGAGCCATCCCCCATTTCATTGAATCTATACAGTGAGCAAGCAGCAAAGGAAACCAAGGTGAAATTTCAAAAGGGAATTGAAATTGAGGGAGAAAAATAAAAATTTGAAGTTTGCTAATGACATGCCAACGACATTGCCGCAGTGGTAACACCGGTTCCCGTCATATCACCGAAGTTAAGTGCTGTCGGGCTGTGTTAGCCCTTGGGTGGGTGACCATCCGCTCTGCCGAGCGCTGTTGACAAGTGGTGTGCACTCAGCCCTTGTGAGACAAACTGAGGAGCTACTTAACTGAGAAGTAACGGCCCTGGTCTCTTAAACTGACATACGGCCGGGAGAGAGGTGTTCTGAGCACATTCCCCTCAATATCCGCATCCAGTGACGCCTTCGGGCTGAGGATGACTCGGCGGCCTGTCGGTACCTTTGGGCCTCCATGACCTGTTCGGACGGAGTTTAGTTTAGCTGCCAATGACATCGCGGCTGTCAGAGAGATCGAAGTCCTTGGAAGAGCAGTTGAACGAAATGGACAGTGTCTTGAAATGAGGTTGTAAGATGAACTCCAACTAAAGTAAAACCAGGGTAATGCGGTTGTTTGCTGATGATACCGTGATGTACGATAAGTGTCGAAGTCGAGTGACTGAAGGAAGATACAAGACGAGTGAGACAAAATTTCCAATTGGTGTTATGATTGGTAGCTAAGTGTGGAAAAATTTAAGTTAATGCGGATGAGTAGGAAGATCAGACTTGTAATGTTCGGATACAGTATTACTAGTGTCGTGCTTGATGCAGTCAAGTGGTTTAAATATCTGGGCTTAACGCTGCAAAGCGATATGAGGTGGAACGAGCATTTGAGATCTGTGGTAGGGAAGGTCAATGGTCGACTTCGGTTTATTGGGAGAATTTTAGGAAAGAGTGGTTCACCTGTGAAGGAGACCGCATATTAGACGCTGATGCGACCTGTTGTTGAATGCTGCTCGAGTGTTTTGGATTCGTGCAAGGTTGGATTAAAAAGACAGCGAAGAAATTCAGAGGCGGGCTGCTAGATCTGTTACCGGTAGGTTCGGAAAACACGTAAGTGTTATGGAGATGCTTCGGGAACTCAAATGAGAATCCATAGAGAGAAGGCGACGTTCTTTTCGAGAAATAATACTGAGAAAAGATAAATGCCATTTGAAGCTGACTGCCGAACGATTCTATTGCCACCAACACACATTACGCTTAAGGATCGAGAAGATAAGGCACGAGAAATTAGGACTCATACAGAGGCATACAGACAGTCGTTTCCCCTCGCTCTATTTGCGAGTGGAGCGGAAAAGGAAATGACAAGTAGTGGAACTCGGTACCCTCCGCCACGCACCGTACGGTCGCTTGAGGAGTATCTATGTTCAAATGTTCAAATGTGTGTGAAGCCTTATGGGACTTAACTGCTAAGGTCATCAATCCCTAAGCTTACACACTACTTAACCTAAATTATCCTAAGGACAAACACACACACCCATGCCCGAGGGAGGACTCGAACCCCCGCCGGGACCAACCGCACAGTCCATGACTGCTACGCAGTAGACCGCTCGGCTAATCCCGCGCGGCTGCGGAGTATCTATGTAGGTGTTAACGTAATGGAATGTAGGTAAAGGATTGTTTCACATACATGAGTAGTGTTTCGAATCACAGGTACAGCTGCCCAAGGGAGAGGAATTGGTCGACCACGGTGCACTGCAACAGCAGATGACAGCTGCGTTGTGCAACTGGCATGAAAGGACGCACGTCAAACAACAGGAGCAACTGCAAACACATTTAACAGGAGTGTGAGGCACACCATCTCAACCTCCATGGTTGCACGGAGAATGAACGTAGGTGCTCTCTGCACGGACATCTGCTACACCGTTCGCGATGGTTCCAAGAGCCTTGGGACTGGACCAACAAGGGAGTCGGGTCGCGTGCTCTCAGCGGACGAGAGCAGATTCATTCTCAGCAGTGATTCTAGACGTACCCTCATATCGTGAGAGGTTGGAGCGCATATTGTCAAACATGATCGTTTCTGTTGGTCCAGGTGTTATGGTGTGGCGAGGTTGCGTGGGAATACTGACCTCCCAATCTATCATCACGGTACATTTATAGGCCACTGTTCTGTGATACTGTACTCACTCTCCATGTGTGTCTCTTCAGGGGTCCATTCAGCCCCAGCTTCATTTTTATGGATGACAATTGGTGACTGCGTCGCATAGCACAGGTGGAGGAGCTGTTGGGGCGAGAAAATCTTCGGCGAGTGGCATGGCCTGCCCGTTGCCCCGGCATAAATGCCATCGAGCGCGAATGGGATGCATTGGGGCATTGAGGAGATGCACTGCAGAACGTCCACATGCACCTGGGATCATCCGCCAGTCGTCAGCTGCGCTGGTGGAGGAACAGAACCACAAGAACGTCTGGCCAGCCCTTCGGCCAGGATTGTGGTAGGTTGCAGAACATCCATTATCACCCGTGTGATCACACGCCCTATTAAGAACCACGTTCCTTCTCTTGTCAGGTTCAAGGGATAGACAATTGTATTAGGATGTTTTTATAGACCACCAGCATCCGCAACAAACATCGCAGAACGTTTCAGGGAAAGCCTTGAGTACATAGGAAATAAATATCCAAATTATCCATTAGTTATAGGTGGAGACTTTAATCTATCGTCCATTGACTGGGAAAATTATACATTTATCACAGGGGGCAGAAGCAAAGATTCGTGTGAAGTTATTCTAGGAGCGCTCTCAACATACAACCTTGAGCAATTGCTTAGAAAACCAACTCGAGATGGGAACATTTTGGATATCTTGGCGACCAACAGACCCGATCTTTTTGAGGAAGTTAGTCTAGAGGAGGGTATTAGTGACCATAAAGTCGTTGTGGTTTCTAGGTCAGTCGAAGCTGGAAAAAAAAGAAAGAAAGAAAGAAAAATAGCATAGAGTTTTCTTGTTTGGTAAAGCAAATAAAAGTGTCATTAATGAATATCTTTATAGTCAGCTCCAAGCATTCACCGCGGGACACAAAGATATTGAGCATCTTCGGTCGGAATTTAAACGTGTTGTCCACCATGTGCTAGAGAAGTATGCGCCTAGCAAAAGTATAGGGGAGGGAAAGAATCCACCTTGGTACAACAAACATATTGGGAAGTTTCTGAGAAAGCAGAGAATTTTGCGCAGTCGTTTTAAACGTAGTCACTGCCCCGCTGACAAACAGAAATTATGCGAAATGAAAGTCGCTGTCAGAAGGACAATGAGAGACTCTTTTAACGAATTTGAAAGCAATATTTTATCTGCAGATTCTAAAAATAGCCCCAAAAAATTTTCAAATGGTTCAAATGGCTCTGAGCACTATGGGACTCAACATCTTAGCTCATAAGTCCCCGAGAACTTAGAACTACTTAAACCTAACTAACCTAAGGACATCACACACACCCATGCCCGAGGCAGGATTCGAACCTGCGACCGTAGCAGTCCCGCGGTTCCGGACTGCAGCGCCAGAACCGCTAGACCACCGCGGCCGGCCCAAAAAATTTTGGTCGTACGTAAAATCTATGAACGCTACAAATAATTCAATACCTTCTCTTGCTGACAGTACGGGTAATGTAACTGATGATAAACAGAAGGCCGAAATTCTAAACTTAGCCTTCAAAACCTCGTTTACGATAGAGCACTGCAGCACTATTACCCCCTTCAATGATCGAAAAAATGAAAGGATGGCTGACATAGCGTTTAGTGTATCTGGGATTGTAAAACAGTTAACATCCTTAGACGCCAGAAAGGCATCTGGCCCAGACGGTATCCCCGTAAGATTTTATGTTGACTATGCTACAAATATAGCACCATTCTTATCCGTCATCTATCAGAGATCATTGGAACGGCGGAAAGAAAATCGGATGCACATAATTACCGGCCAATTTCACTGACATCGATTTGCTGTAGAATCATGAAGCATCTTTTGTGTTCAGACATAATGACCTTTCTGGACTCGGAGAAGCTCATCTGCAGAAACCAGCACGGATTTAGGAAACATCGGTCATGCGAGACACAGCTGGCCTTCTTTGTGCATGACATACAACAGGCTCTACATACCGGCTCCCAGGTTGATGCCATATTTCTTGACTGTCGAAAGGCTTTCGACTCACTTCTGCACTGTCGCTTGCCACAAAAAGTGCACGCTTACGGTATATCCAGTGACACATGCGGTCGGATAGAAAGTTTTCTAACAGACAGGGAGCAGTATGTCGTCCTAAACGGGGTAGCTTCAACAGAAACAAGAGTAACTTCAGGTGTGCCCCAGGGCAGCGCAATAGGTCCTCTGCTATTTACGATTTACATAAACGATCTGGTTGATGGTATTGACAGCGGCCTTAGACTGTTTGCCGATGATGCTGTAGTCAACAGGAAAGTAGTATCACACGAAAGTTGTGAACAAATCAATGAGGATTTGCTGAAAATAAATTCGTGGTGTAATGACTGGCAGTTATCTCTCAATATTAGTACGTGTAACCTACTGCGTATAAAAAGGCGAAAATCCCCATTAATGTATGAGTACAAAATAAATGATCAGTCTTTGGAAGCGGTAACATCAGTCAAGTATCTGGGTGTGACTATTCGAAATGATCTCAAATGGAATGATCAGATTACACAAGTAACGGGTAAGGCGAACTCTAGACTGCGGTTTATTGGTAGAATCTTAAAGCGATGCAGTCCTTCAACAAAGGAAATAGCATACAATACGTTAGTTCGTCCAGTCTTATTGTTCTTCTGTATGGGACCCTTACCAGTTGGGTTTATACAAGGGCGATGTACTTGAAGGACAATATTATGGAAATGGAAGAGGATGTATATGAAGATGAAATGGGAGATAAGATACTGTGTGAAGAGTTTGACAGAGCACTGAAAGACCTGAGTCGAAACAAAGCCCCGGGTGTAGACAACATTCCATTAGAACTACTGATGGCCTTGGGAGAGCCAGTCATGACAAAACTCTACTATCTGGTGAGCAAGATGTATGAGACAGGCGAAATACCCTCAGACTTCAAGAAGAATATAATAATTCCAATCCCAAAGAAAGTAGGTGTTCACAGATGTGAAAATTACCCAACTATCAGTTTAATAAGTCACAGCTGCAAAATACTAACGCGAATTCTTTACAGACGAATGGAAAAACTGGTAGAAGCGGACCTCGGGGAAGATCAGTTTGGATTCCGTAGAAATGTTGGAACACGTGAGGCAATACTAACCTTACGACTTATCTTAGAAGAAAGATTAAGAAAAGGCAAACCTACGTGTCTAGCATTTGTAGACTTAGAGAAAGCTTTTGACAACGTTAACTGGAATACTCTCTTTCAAATTCTGAAGGTGGCAGGGGTAAAATACAGGGAGCGAAAGGCTATTTACAATTTGTACAGAAACCAGATGGCAGTTATAAGAGTCGAGGGGCATGAAAGGGAAGCAGTGGTTGGGAAAGCAGTGAGACAGGGTTGTAGCCTCTCCCCGATGTTATTCAATCTGTATATTGAGCAAGCAGTAAAGGAAACAAAAGAAAAATTCGGAGTAGGTATTAAAATCCATGGAGAAGAAATAAAAACTTTGAGGTTCGGCGATGACATTGTAATTCTGTCAGAGACAGCAAAGGACTTGGAAGAGCAGTTGAACGGAATGGACAGTGTCTTGAAAGGAGGATATAAGATGAACATCAACAAAAGCAAAACGAGCATAATGGAATGTAGTCAAATTAAATCGGGTGATGCTGAGAGGATTAGATTAGGAAATGAAACACTTAAAGTAGTAAAGGAGTTTTGCTATTTAGGGAGTAAAATAACTGATGATGGTCGAAGTAGAGAGGATATAAGATGTAGACTGGCAATGGCAAGGAAATCGTTTCTGAAGAAGAGAAATTTGTTAACATCGAGTATAGATTTAAGGGTCAGGAAGTCGTTTCTGAAAGTATTTGTATGGAGTGTAGCCATGTATGGAAGTGAAACATGGACGATAACCAGTTTGGACAAGAAGAGAATAGAAGCTTTCGAAATGTGGTGCTACAGAAGAATGCTGAAGATAAGGTGGGTAGATCACGTAACTAATGAGGAGGTATTGAATAGGATTGGGGAGAAGAGAAGTTTGTGGCACAACTTGACAAAAAGAAGGGACCGGTTGGTAGGACATGTTTTGAGGCATCAAGGGATCACAAATTTAGCATTGGAGGGCAGCGTGGAGGGTAAAAATCGTAGAGGGAGACCAAGAGATCAATACACTAAGCAGATTCAGAAGGATGTAGGTTGCAGTAGGTACTGGGAGATGAAGAAGCTTGCACAGGATAGAGTAGCATGGGGAGCTGCATCAAACCAGTCTCAGTACTGAAGACCACAACAACAACCAGTTGGGTCTGATTCAAGAGATTGAGAAGGTCCAAAGAAGAGCGGCAACATTCGTGACTGTACATTTAGCCATCGCGAGAGCGTTACAAATCTCAGATAGACGACGCATTAAACAGAAGGGGCTGCTCACTAAATTCCGAAATCCAATCTTCACCGAGGATGTAGAGCATATATTAAAACCACCAATTTTCAAATCGCGTAATGATCATCATTCAAAGATAAGGGAAATAAGAGCTCGTACTGAGGCGTTCAGACAGTCGTTTTTCCCTCGTGCGATCCGAGAGTGGAACAGAGGGTGGGAAATGTGACTTTGTCTCGTATTGTGCCCTCCGCCACACACCGCTTGGTGGCTAGCGGAGTATATATGTAGATGTAGATAAATCGCGTTGACATCAGTGTAAACATTGTTTTTGAATAAAAGTGTCTTTCTTTTCATCTCACTGCGTACTCCTTTCAGTTATCTTCCGCGCTATACTGTAGGAGGTCTTTCTATGTATGGTCCAAGTTTCATCGAGCTGGGTGCAGCAGCGTTCATGGTAGGTTATTAAAAACACACTATCAGGCAGTAACCGTAATTTATTTATTACCCCTTATTTCAATTAATAGTTATAGGTATGCCATTTACTAATGTGTAAGTCATTGTCCATTGCGTGGATTACTTTTTGAATACGACTTCTGTCAAATGATGCCCTCTCTGCAGAACACATTAATCTAGGCGGCCTTGGAAGCTTTCCATAACTCGGCTTAAGATATTCCCTGGGACTTTGTCGACGGCAGTTCTGATGCGATCCTTCAACTCAGGAATGGTGGCACAACGTGTTCAGAACACTTCTTGCTTCAGGTAGCCCCAAAGGAAAAAGTATGCACATGAAAGGTCAGGTGAGCGAGGCGGCCAGGAAATGTCACCGAAACGGGAAATTACCGAGAAATGTCTGTTCGCAAGAAATCCATGCAAATTCTGGCTGTATGCGAGGTCCTTCCGTCTTGTTGAAACCATAATTGTTCCATACCTAATTGGGGAAGAACGAAGTCTTGCAGCATCTTTAGGTAGCGTTTACTGGTGACAGTTACAGCCACACCGCTGTCATCCTCAAATAAGTAAGGGCCAATAATCCCAAAGGAAGCAACTCCACACCACACTGTGACACGAGAACTGTGCAAGGGCTTGTTTACATCACTCCAATAACGCATATTCTGTTTATTCACTGAACCACATAACTCGAAATGAGCTTCATCTGACATCGGGATGGTGTGCAACATTTGTGGATTTTGGCGAAGGAGATCACGCATGGTTAAGCAGAATGTTTCGCGTGAAACCCATTCGCGAGGCCTAATTTCCTGAACAATCTGCAGGTTAGATGGGTGAAAATGGAGACCTTCGTGAAATATTCTCCTGAATGAGCGATCGGACATATGCACAGCTTGCGCATGACGACGAGCAGATCTTTTTGCGCTATGCAATAGTGCAGCACGAACATTTTCAACGGCTTCCGGTGTCCGCACAGTTCTTTCACTTCTTCCCGGTTTGCCATTGCAAACAGAACCTGTTGTTCGAAATGCACTTACCCACCTCACAATGGTCCGTCCATCTGGAACTTTCCCATGACGTCCGAAGTCTTGAAATAATTTATTCTTGAAATAACTTTCAACATCAAAGGCACGATGCTGTGCTCTCCACCGCTCCATTTTACTGTCACACTCGAAATGGCAGCTCTTTAGTACACGAATGCGGCACGAGTTGGTGTGCAATCCTGCAGTGTCATTGTACTACGCAAGTCAAATTACGCTATGAACGCTGCCGCGCCCTGTACGTTACCAAAACTTACTTCCCTCCTTAGGTTTTGCACACCAGTTTTGCTGGGCTCCTACACGTGAATACAATTAGTGGGTTCAAATGGGTGTAGGTTGTAGTTATGTAGAGATGAACAACCTTGCACACGGTAGATTTATTTATTTTTTATTTATTTATGTATTTATTTATTGTTCCGTGGGACCAAATTAAAGAGAAGTCTCTATGTTCATGGAACGAGTCAATACATGAAATTATAACACTTTGGTAGAAACAGATAAAATGAAATACAATACACGTTTTCAGGCGACAATTCGTAAGTTTAAATAAAGAAAATCAACAATGTAACACTGGAATTTGCTTAATTTTTCAGCACTTCCAGGAGCTTCTCGACAGAATAGAAGGAGTGAGCCATGAGGAAACTCTTCAGTTTAGACATAAAAGCGTTTGGGCTACTGCTAAGATTTTTGAGTTCTTGTGGTAGCTTATTGAAAATGGATGCAGCAGAATAGTGCACTCCTTTCTGCGCAAGAGTCAAGGAAGTGCATTCCACATGCAGATTTGATTTCTGCCTAGTATTAATTGAATGAAAGTTGCTAACTCTTGGGAATAAGCTAATATTGCTAACAACAAACGACATTAAAGAAAATATATACTGTGAGGGCAATGTCAGAATTCCCAGACTATTGAATGGGGGTCGACAAGAGGTTTTCGAACTTACACCACATATAGCTCGAACAGCCCGTTTTTTAGCCAAAAACACCCTTTTTGAATTAGAAGAATTACCTCAACAAATAATACCATATGACATAAGCGTATGAAAATATGCAAAGTAGACTACTTTTCGTGTTGAACTGTCACTTATTTCAGATACTGTTCTAATGCTAAATAAAGCAGCATTTAGTTTCTGAACAAGATCATGAACATGGGCTTTCCACAACAGCTTACTATCTATCCGAACGCCTAGGAACTTGAACGGTTCCGTCTCGCTTATAATATGCCCATTTTGTCGGATCAAAATATCAGTTCTTGTTGAATTGCAAGTTAGAAACTGTAAAAACTGAGTCTTACTGTGATTTAGCATCAAATTACTTTCCACAAGCCACGAACTTATTTCATAAACTACATTATTTGATACTGTTTCAATATTACACACAATATCCTTCACTACCAAGCTGGTGTCATCAGCAAACAAATATTTTTGAATCACCTGTAATACTAGAAGGCGTATCATTTGTATAAATAAGAAACAACAGTGGCCCCAGCACCGACCTGGGGAACACCCCAGTTAACAGTGCCCCATTGGGACTGAACATCACTACCACTCTCAATATTGCGGAGAATTACCTTCTGCTTTCTGTTATTAAAGTAAGAGGCGAACCAATTGTAAGCTACTCCCCTTACTCCATAATGGTCCAACTTCTGCAGTAATATTTTGTGGTCAACACAGTCAAAAGCCTTCGTTAAATCAAAGAAAACACCTAGCGTTCGCAACCTTTTATTTAATCCGTCCAAAACCTCACAGAGAAAAGAGAATATAGCATTTTCAGTTGTTAAACCAATTCTAAAACCAAACTGTACATTTGACAGCAAATTATGTGAATTTAAATGCTCCAGTAACCTTGTATATACAACCTTCTCGATAACTTTAGCAAACACTGATGGCATAGAAATAGGTCTATAATTGTCAACATTATCCCTGTCTCCCTTTTTATAAAGTGGCTTCACTACCGAGTACTTTAATCGGTCAGGAAACCGACCACTCCTAAAGGAAAAGTTACAGATACGGCTAAGTACTGGGCTAACATACATAGAACAATACTTCAGTATTCTGCTAGATACCCCGTAATATCCATGAGAGTTCTTGGTCTTTAGTGATTTAATTATTAACTCAATCTCCCTCTTGTCAGTATCATGGAGGAGCATTTCAGGTAAAATTTTGCTAGGGACTGATGACCTTAGCAGTTAAGTCCCATAAGATTTCACACACATTTGAACATTTTGTAAATTTTGCAACTACATATCCTTGGTTGTAACAAAAATGCAACCTCTTCCACATTGGATGTCTTCTTTGGAGTGGCGAGTACCTAGTTTCATGCAAGTAAAATGTTCGGAAATTTGTATGGGCGAGTTGCAACTGAAGGCAATGCTGTAAACAGGTTCAAGACAACTGCAGTCTGGTGCGTCAACGGAAATGTTTTCACCAGCAGCTTCAATAGCAGCTCAGCTGCTTGGTGCAGTTGTGTCTAACCGGTACTGTAAATATCTCACTCCTCATTAAGATCGCAGCCCTCCAAGTTAGAAGCCCTAAATAAAGGGACAGTACATATCCGTGGCACCTAAGGGAAGAAATAAGAAAGAGCAAAGAAAGCTGGCGGTACAGCTTTAAGATTGCCTTCAATTAAGAAACTGGAAAACAAGGACACGAACAACGACCTCAGTGCGGAGGCAGTGCTGATGACAGATGACTGGTCTGGTCGGCTGGTTTTGTAAACCGTTCCTGAATGGTGAGAAGAGGGATGTGGTTCAGCGTGTGTTATGTCGGGAGTGGCCACATCAACATTGTTCTAGAGTAGGGCCAGAGAAGAACAAATATTATTTTGTTAAATGTACTCAGGATTTTGTTTTTCAAATTAAATTTCTATATTATCTTTATTTTCATCATTGCTCAATTTCGGAAACTCGAGGTCCAGCTTAAGACAGTGCATTCCTGAGCTGGATTAACGCTGGTTGAAAAGAAACTATTTTTAGATGCTTTACGCATCTTGAAATTAATTTTCGAAATGTATTTGCAACCATCAGCTGTAGTTTGGAATGACGACAAACGAAATTTGTGCCCGACCGGGACTCAAACCAGGATTTTCGCTTATTACGATAAACGGAAAATTCGGGTTCGAGTCCCCGTCCGCCACAAATTTTCATAGTCGTCATTCCATTCTACAGCTGATGGTTGTCCGTATTCGCAACAACGGATACATTTTGTGTCTTTCATGAGGGCTGAAGCAGCCGCAGTGCCTGTTTCTTCGGACATGCGTACATGACCGAAGGAACAGTGTGTCGTATTTCTGAACAACACAGTCACTGCAGTATCGCCCTTACAATTACTTAATTCATTAATGTATTCAGGTATTGATTCACAATATTTTCTTTCGATGAATACATTCTTTCCTAGATGATCATTCTTCTGTTTCCATTTTTTTTTTTTTTTTTTTGGTAAGGACCCACTGTGCTTAAGTGGTTCGGTATAGGCGGTGCTACTCTACATTGCCACTAAATGTAATCCACGAAGTAGCTTCCGCTGAGGAAGCTACGAATATTTTGAAATCCTCTACACAAATTTCTCGTACGGATGGTAAATATAAAATTACATTAGTGGCAGCTCGCTGACAGGCACGTAGCCAGTAATTTTTCGCTGGATCCATCGGTGAATGGTTTGACGGAATATAGATCTAGAAACAGTTTGATGTCACAGTTCTCCGCGCGAATTTATAGGAACTTTATAACAGCATCCTGAAGAAAACGGAGTCAGTAAGTGTCGAAAATATAATTGCACAAATACAAAATGTAAGAAACGGAACCGACTGCAGTACGTAACGGATTTGCAAGCGACGATCAATTCCCATAAAATTCAAGTTAAGGGGGGTAGGACGTCAAAAAATGGTTCAAATGCCTCTGAGCACTATGAGACTTAACTTCTGAGGTCATCAGTCCCCTAGAACTTAGAACTACTTAAACCTAACTAACCAAAGGACATCACACACATCCATGCCCGAGGCAGGATTCGAATCTGCGACCGTAGCGGCCGCGCGGTTCCAGACAGAAGCGCCTAGAACCGCTCGGCCAACGCGGCCGGCGGGTAGGACGTCAAGCGGGCCGACTTGGAGCAGGAGAGGCATCACAGGAACATTTTAATTTCCATTGTCTGTAGTTTTACAAATAAATTCATAAAACTTTGTCAGCATGAACAGGAGGGATTCAGGATACAGACTCATAGCAGTGGAAGTTCAAAAACATAACAAAATAAATTATTTTTACATGCGAAATTTCATCATTTTTTCATTTACTATTGGCTGCATTTGTTGTTATACATACACTTTTCTCCATAAGTAAGAGAGATACTTCGATGAATTTTGCACAGCATACAATCCATACTTACAAGCATATGAAACTCTACAATTTATTTAATTTATGAAAAAATGAATGAGCTATTACATTTTAAATTTCATGTTTAGAAAAACTCTAAATTTATAGTTAGTTATTTCAATTTTCACCACAGTTTTTAATGGATTAGGGAAATTGCAGTGTTTTGCATTAAGGAGTTTGTGTTTAATAAGCAAACCAAGTGTGGAATTAATATGATATTTATTTCGGTTGTTACATGTACCTAAGTAGAGAAATTTGTATTTTGCGGAAAATAGTCGTTAAAGTTTCTTCTTGTATCTGGCTTTCTTTTAGAACTATCCAGCTCCATAAGCAGGTTCTTTTCCATTTTTTAAATCAGTTTTTTTCCTTTTCACATTCATATGGTACACTCTTCTTGATTTTAACACCTCCAAAAATGATTTATCTGCTTTCACTAAACGCTCTCTGTCTATCGCATACAGAGCTTTGATGCAGTCCACTCCGGGCTTAATTTCCATTTTCTCTAAAACATATTTCCTGCTTTGCACACCATCATTGAAACATGAAACTGCATCATAAACACCAATAGCAAGTACATTTCTTCCCAAAAAAATGCTTTTTGGCAATCTTTCCCATACACATTGGTTAAGACTTTAATTTGGGTTCTGGGTACCGCCATGAAGACATTTCTTCAATAAGTTTTGATTTGCAACGACCCTGCATATAGCTTTGATGGCATCCATTACAGCAGTTGGTAGAGAAGTCCTATGACGATGTTCTTCACCACCGGCAATTGACCTTTGGTAGCCACACATGTCTTGAGCCACTGGTGTAACATTTGTTGTAGCACCCTTTACTGTGTATCCGTTGCCCTGGTGACTTTGTTTACCATTGAAGCAACGAATTCTAGGCATCTTGTGCTATAATATGCCACTAACGAACACAAAACAACACAGTTAAATGGAAATCATTTCGAAATTCACAACGCTACACTGCAAGCATTTCAAACCAGAGAATAAACGAAAACACCGATCAAAACAATACACGTCGATAGCAGCAGGGAAAGTATCGATATCAGTAGTCCTTTGTTTCACGTATGACAATCTCTGGCGGGAATGTAGACATTCGAATTCTACGGAGCGAAATACACTTCCGTATGACAGAAAAATGCTGTGCAAACGGGTGTGGTGCTGCATCTTGGTACACTTAAGACCAAATAACGTGCCTTATAATCTCTCAAATACATATGCTTTACACATCAAACTATTCAGGAAGATGTACACTACAAAATAGGCATATTTTTGGAAAATCGAATTGTTTTAAATTTTTGACGTCCTACTGCCCCCCCCCCCCCCCCCCTCCCCAGGTCTCCTCGCCTTGGTCGTCAAACACCTGGCCCCAGTAATTTGTCCTATTGTAGGAAGATAGATGGTGCTTGGAGTGCTTATCTCATTTCTTAGAAGAAAAAGAGTTGGACCATAAAAAAAAGAAAAAACCGACATGACTCAGATTGTGAAATAATAACTTTATTTATTTGTCCATCTCAAAATGGTTCAATTGGCTCTGAGCACTATCGGACTTAACATCTGTGGTCATCAGTCCCCTAGAGCTTAGAACTACTTAAACCTAACTAACCCAAGGACATCACACACATCCATGCCCGAGGCAGGATTCGAACCTGCGACCGGAGCGGACACGCGGCTCCAGACTGAAGCGCCTAGAACCGCACGGCCACACCGGCCGGCCCTTGTCCATCTCAGCAACTGTATAATGTGATGGAAGTTACCGGTTACGATAAAATTAGTCATCGTTTCTCTGTTGCCTCATTTTCTTTCGATACCTGTAAGGGTGTACTTTTTTTTTTTAAGGTAAACAAACAACAGATAGCAAATCACGGTAATTAATTTCCTTTGCTTTTTCGTTAGTGTACGTCACGGTTTGTTGATATCTTTGCGCGACGCTGCACATTTCTTCTTTAATTGGTGAGAGGAGTCGCCTTTCCACATTCCTAAACCTCTTTCTGTACGCGCAAGACCGCCTTTAGAGCGAGAGATGCGGTGCAAACTAACGACGTGCCGTTTTACCGGCTTTCTATGAGTCACAGCTGGTCTCCAAACACGGCGAGCGAGAAGTCGTAGAGATTCATCTCTCTGCAACCCACTGCCTGTGATTCTAAGCGATTACTGCCTATACTTTATCTTCATCCAAGCTAGCCAATACTTCATGACTCGGAATGCGGGTAAGACGTTAATCTCTACATTATCAGCTAGTTTCTCCGAATATACTTTTTTAAATCGAGTCTATCCTACTGCGCGACTCACATTCATAGATCAAATTTGCGTTATGCTGGGTGATATTTTCAGTTTCTAGAGATTTTGATGATATCTACATCCACATGACTACTCTAAAATTCACAATTAAGTGTCTTGTCACCTTCAAGCTTTTTCTCTCCTGCTACATTCTCGAACAACTCACGGGGAAAACGAACACTTAAATCTTTCCACGCGGGTTCTAATTTATTTCATTAGAGTGATCATTTCACCCTATCTAGGTGGGCGGTAACAAAATATTTTCGCATTTGCAGAAGCAAGTTTGTGACTGAAATTTCATGAGAAGATCTTGTCGCAACGAAAACCGCCTTTTTTTAAATGATTGCCACCTGAACTGTGTATCATATCTGTGGCACGCTCGTCCCTATTTCGCAATAATCCAAAACGAGCTGCCCCTCTATGAACTTTTTCAGTGAGTCCTCTGTCAACCCTATCTGATGCTCACCCTACACCGCGCAGGAGTACTCCAGAAGAACACTGCCAAGCGTAGTGTAGGCAGTCTCTTTAGTAGACCTGCTGCTTTTTCTAAGTGTTCTAACAATAAATCGCAGTCTTGGGTTCGCTTTCCCCACGACATTATCTATGTGATCGTTCCAATTTAAATTATTGACAACCTTTAGATTTGCGTGATTTATAGTGTTAACGAAATATAGAGGATTCCTTTTAGTACTCATGTGTGTGACCTCACGTTATTTAAGTGGTGGTGGTGGTGGTGATGATGATGATGATGATGATGATGATTTATAGCGGAGGACGCTAAACAGCTAGGTCATCAGCGCCTCACATTATTTAGAGTCAACTGCCACATCGCACAATACGGATGTCTTGTCCAAATCATTTTGCAATTGGGTTTGATCATTTGATGACTTTACGAGACGGAAATGACACCATCATCTGCAAACAATCTAGTTGCGTTGCTCAGATTGTCTCCTGAATCGTTTATCGGTATGCACGCGACAGATTGCGAAACTCAAATGTTCCAAAACGCCGCGCTTACAAACGAGATTTTCCTGTGCTCATACCTCGGGTTCTGTTGCTGGTAAAAAGGTATCGTCAAGTGTTTTGTATATACCTTTGGATAAGGAACACTTGTATATCCAGCAGAAGGATCGCCTTATTGTCACTATCCTACAGAACAAATTCGAAGTATCAGTATTATACGTTTCCTACTGCTCAGGCAAATGGAGAAAATCGCTTGGTTCTTTCTGTCTTTGATGTGGTCTACGTTGCGATTGATAGAAATTACGGAGGCACTATTAGTTCATGGGCGGTTCCTCGGAAAATCCCACAAAAAGATTTTTGTACTGTATCTTCGGCAGCACCAGCAGGCCAAATCCCAGCGGAGGATACCACAAAAGCTATGCACAAGAAATGGCTGAAATTTTTACGATGTTTTCCTAAGATCCCTACATCAGATAACCTTGAAAGTTTTCTTCATATCTTTACCCGTTTACGAGATAGGTTCAAAGTTACCCCACTTGTACACATAAAATAGGCATGTAAAATCCGATGTGCGTGTAAAATACGGTTGGAGGTCTAAAATTAGTTTTGTGGTATTTCAATTTCGCATAAGTCAACTATTTAAATTTTACTGAAGAATACATTCCTTTTCATAAGAGTTACATGCCCTTCTGCAGCAGGGAAAAGAATGGCATGAGGAGAAAAATGCTCCTATGGGAGCACAAAAAATATGAATACGTTCCTGTTTATTTAAAAGACTCTGACTGAAAAGTGGGCTACCAGCTTCTTCATTCTACTTTCCTGAGCACTTTTAAAAATTTTCCGAAAAATTTTGGCATGCCAACATATTCGCGATTTTTGTGCTGAGAGAGAAGACGACAGCGCCAGTGGCAAAGAGAAGGAAAAGTAATAACTACTGGAAAATAAAAGACAGTTGTTCTGTCACAGAAAGAGCAAAGGAGATAATGACAGTGTGAGAGAAAGAGACGGACACAAGCTGAAGATGAAGAGATAGGGGAAGTGTTTGAGGATATTGAAAGGGTAATACAGTATGTAAATGGGGATGAAAATCTAATAGTCATGGGCGATTGGAATGCAGTTGTAGGGGAAGGAGTAGAAAAAAAGATTACAGGAGAATTTGGGCTTGGGGCAAGGAATGAGAGAGGAGAAAGACTAATTGAGTTCTGTAACAATTTACATTTAGTAATAGCGAATACTCTGTTCACGAATCACAAGAGGAGGAGGTATACTTGGAAAAGGCCGGGTTATACGGGAAGGTTTCAGTTAGATTGCATCATGGTCAGACAGAGATTCCGAAATCATATACTGGATTGTAAGGTGTACCCAAGAGCAGATATAGACTCAGATTGTAAGTAGGCTATATAGGTTTTTATATTGGTAACACCACGTAGCGCTCTGTATGAAAATCACTGGCTGTGCTGTGTGCAGTCTGTGGCTGGGTGGCATTGTTGTAATATTCGCTATTGTAGTGTTGGGCTGTTGGCTGTTAGCGCGTAGCATTGCGCAGTTGGAGGTGAGCCGCCAGCAGTGGTGGATGTGGGGAAGTGAGATGGCGGATTTTTGAGAGCGGATGATCTGGATGTGTGTCCATCAGAAACAGTACATATGTAAGAATGGATGTCATGAACTGCTATATATATTATGACTTTTGAACACTATTAAGGTAAATACATTGTTTGTTCTCTATCAAAATCTTTCATTTGCTAACTATGCCTATCAGTAGTTAGTGCCTTCAGTAGTTTGAATCTCTTATTTAGCTGGCAGTAGTGGCGCTCGCTGTATTGCAGTAGTTCGAGTAACGCAGATTTTTGTGAGGTAAGTGATTTGTGAAACGTATAGGTTAATATTAGACAGGGCCATTATTTTGTAGGGATTTTTGAAAGTCAGATTGTGTTGCGCTAAAAATATTGTGTGTCAGTTTAGTGTTGATCAGAATAGGTAAAGAGCGAAATGTCTGAGTACGTTCAGTTCTGCTCAGCTGTTTGAAAATCAAATAATATATGAGGTTTATCAGCACAGACATTTAATAATTTTTCTAAGGGGACGTTTCAAGATCACAATACAGTAATGATGAAGAGTAGGCTGAAGTTTAAGACATGAGTCAGAAAGAATCAATATGCAAAGAAGTGGAAGTACTAACGAATGAGGAGATACAGTTGAAGTTATCTAAGGCTATAGATACACCAATAAGGAATAGCTCAGTAACCAGTACAGTTGAGGAGGAATGGAAATCTCTAAAAAAGGCCGTGATAGGAGTTGGGAATGAAAACATAGGTACAAAGAAGATAACTACGAAGAAGCCATAGGTAACAGAAGAAATACTCCAATTGATCGATGAAAGGAGCAAGTTCCAAAATTCTCCGGAAAACTCAGGAATACAGTACTACAAGTCGCTGAGGAATGAAATAAACTGGAAGTGCAGGGAAGCTAAGACGAAATGGCTGCAGGTAAAATGTGAAGACATCGAAAAAGAAATGACTGTCGGAAGAGCAAACTCAGCATGCAGGAAAGTCAAAACAACCTTTGGTGACATTAAAAACAAAGGGTCATAACATTATGAGTGCAACGGAAATCCCACTGTTAAATGCCGAGTAGAGAGCGGACAGATGGAAAGAATACATTGAAAGCCTACGTGAGGAGGAAAATTTGTCTGATGTGACAGAAGAAGTAACAGGAGTCGATTTAGAAGAGATAGGGGATCCAGTATTAGAATCAGAATTTAAAAGAGCTTTGGAGCACTTAAGATCAAATAAGGCAGAAGGGATAGATAACATTCCATCAGAATTTCTAAAATCATTGGGGGAAGTGGCAACAAAACGACTATTCACGTTGGTGTGTAGAATATATGAGTCTGGCGATATACCATCTGACTTTCGGAAAAGCATCATCCACACAATTCCGAAGACGGCAAGAGCTGACAAGTGCGAGAATTATCGCACAAGCAGCTTAACAGCTCATGCATTGAAGTTGCTTACAAGAATAATATACAGAAGAATGGAAAAGAAAATTAAGGCTGCGCTAGATGACGATCAGTTTAAATTTAGGAAAAGTTGCGGTTAATAATGGCAGTAAGACTAAAGAAAAATAAAGACACGTTCATAGGATTTGTCGACCTGGAAAAAGCGTTCGACAATGTAAAATGGTGCAAGATGTCGGAAATTCTGAAAAAAGTAGGGGTAAGCTATAGGGAGAGACGGGTCATATACAATATGTACAACAAGCAAGAGGGAATAATAAGAGCGGACGACCAAGAACGGAGTACTCGTTTTAAAAAGGGTGTAAGTCAAGGATGTAGCGTTTCGCCCCTATTATTCAATCTGTACATCGAGGAAGCAATGATGGAAATTAAAGGAAAGGTTCAGGAGTGAAATTAAAATTCAAGGTGAAAGGATATCATTGATACGATTCGCTGATGACATTGCTATCTTGAGTGACAGTGAAGAAGAATTAAATGATCTGCTGAGCGGAATGAACGGTCTAATGAGTACAGAGCATGGATTGAGAGTAAATCGAAGGAAGACGAAGGTAATGAGAAGTAGTAGAAATGAGAACGGCGAGAAACTTAACATCAGGATTGATGGTCACGAAGTAGAGAAAGTTAAGGAATTCTGCTACCTAGGCAGTAAAGCAACCAATGATAGGCGGAGCAAAGATGACATCAAAAGCAGACTAGCAATGGCGAAAAGGGCATCCTTGGCCAAGGGACGTCCACTAATAGCAAATATCGGCCTTAATTTGAGGAAGAAATTTCTGAGAATGTACGTCTGGAGTACAGCATTGTGTGGTAATGAAACATCGACTGTGGGAAAAACGGAACAGAAGAGAATCGAAACATTTGAAATGTGGTGTTACAGACCAATGTTGAAAATTAAGTTGACTGATAAGGTAAGGGATGAGGTGGTTTTGCGCAGATTCGGAGAGGAAAGGAATCTGTGGAAAACACTGAAGGGACAGGATGATAGGACATCTGCTAAGACGTGAGGGAATGACTTCCATGGTACTAGAGGGAGCTGTAGAAGGCAAAAACTGTAGAGGAAGACAGAGATTGGAATACATGCAGCAAATAATTGAGGACTTGGGTTGCAAGTGCTACTCTGAGATGAAGAGGTTAGCACAGGAGAGGAATTCGTGGCGGGCCGCATCAAACCAGTCAGTAGACTGATGAAGAAAAAAATTGTCCTTTGAGCCCTGCTCATCAGTATGTCGTGTGGCCACCATGCGCTGCAATTAGAGCTGTTATAGGCCGTGGCATTGAATCAATAAGGTTCTGAATACGTTGCTGGGGGTTTTCCCTACACGCAGTTTGTATCAGAGCCCACAAATCCGTGACGCCAGTTACTGGAGGACCGTGACGCACCAGGTTCCGACCAACCATATCCCAGACATGCTCGATGGACGACATGTCTGGCGAACATGCAGGCCAGGGAAGCAATGGTATCCGTCGCTCTTCGAAGAAGGCCTGTACGTTCATCGCAATATGTGGCCGAGCATTGTCCTGTTGAAATGTGGCCTGTGGAGATGCCTGAAGCAGGGGGAGTATCTGAGGCTCCACAACCTCCGTTAGGAACCGGTTGCTGTCCGAAGTGGCTGCAATACGTACGAGGCGAGATCGGTTGTTGTAACCAATGGCGCCCCAAACCATGACACCTGGTGTTTGTCCGCTATGCCGCTCCACAATGGAGCCCTCCAGGTTGCGCTCACCACAATACAGCCGGACACGTATGCAGCCATCATTGTAGGACACGTTGAAGCGGGACTCATCCGAAAAGATTACATGTTGCCACTCAGCACCCCAGTGATGGTGTTCACGTGCCCATTGTAGTCGGAAGAGCTTGTGGTTTCTGGACAATGGAAGCCGACGTAATGGCTTGCGTGCAACCAGTCCAACCTGCAGCAGACGGCGACGAGCCGTCGATGCAGACAAAGTTCACACCTGTTGCAGTGCTCCAGCGACGAGCCAACACTGTGGATGGCGCTGTACGGTCCGTAATGGCCATGCTGTCAAGATGCCGGTCATCCCGTGCTGTGGTCATGTTCCGTGGTCCAGTTCCCGCTCGTCTCTGGTGCGACCTTCCTCTATCCACTGCTTCCACACATGCGTCACTGTCATAGCAGCATGCCCTGTGCGAGCCGAAATGTCGCGGTATGACAACCCCGTTTCCCACAGACCGATCATTCTGCCCTGTTCGAACTCTCTCACATGCCGGTATGGCTCCCTTTGACGTCGACGAGGCATACTGGCACCCACTGGATTGTTTCCGCCTCGTGTGACAGCACTGCACCGACTACACTAGGCGCAACACCGACCCTGTCTGACCGACATGAGAGGGCTCTGATCGGCCTACGTGTACCCCATCTCGCTGCAAAACGTATCACGTATTGCTTGAACACCCGTCGCCACTTCCACCAAGTGTGGCGCTATTCGGGTAATTCCTTCTCGGTGTTGCACTTTCCACGAACGGCCGTCTACTTAGCAATTGCAAAGTATTGGCTATATGAGTTACGCAGAACCTCAAAATAATAAAATTGTTAACCCTACTACATACATTAATTTATTACAGCATGAATCAGGTAACTTAAAAACTAGAATACACTGACGGGACTGAAGAAAGCAGTTATGAAACGGAATTCTGTAATCATAAACAGATGAAAAACTAGCGAAGGTCGAAACATAAATCGTGAAACAAGATGCTCACTAATAAAATTAACTGCCAAAAGTAACACTAGAATTTGTCAAGTTTGTCAACGGTACAGGGTGAAAAGAAGCAAGATAAAGTACAGGGAACTAAAACGTAGTTACCCAAATGAAGAATTTCGATGGGCAGCAGTATACCATCAGCAGGAAGGGGCACTTGCAAGTGTAACGGTACGAGACCATAACGGGGTGAGGTGTCTACGGGAAACCAACGACTACGACTGCCGATTCGAGGTGTGGGACAACGTAGTCGAGAAATGCCTGTTCTGTGAATCCTGCCATGAATATTCACTGACGCGGTCACGGTGGAGGTCAGCGAAATTTCAGAAAAGAGGACGATGCGAGGAATAAAGCCAGGCACACACCACATACATAGCCTGAACGATGAAATAATACAGAGTATGCTCGAGGGCGGCGTGATAATTTAAATTAGAACGAAGTTTAGGTGTCACACACAGGGAGAAATGGTAACATGATTAATTATGGTAACCGAGGTGACGTACAAACAGCGTGAACGAAGAGACAGTTACCAAAGAAAAGCCAGTTCTAATTGTAGTCGCAGATGCGGCATGTTTCATTGTTTCAGAGCAGCAGTGAGATCAGTACCGTTTCGACAAAAATGTATCCCCAGATAATGCCAATAGTTCAACCGCCAATTGCGAACTCGGACCAGTAGTCGGTTCATCGTGTTCCTTAAGCTCTGCCTGCAAAGAAAAGACCGGCTGGCGCTGTGAGGTTACTGGTCTTTGTCGCCCGTGCAGCAGGTACAACGATTTTGATCTGCAGCGAAATCAGGAAGCAGGGATAGTTTACTGTTAATCCAAAATGACTGAAAGGTTTCTGACGCCCTGCGGCTTTACGCCAGGTATTGTACTCGTAATCGAGAGCGCAACATTGTGGAACCTCAGTAGCGTTTTCCTTCACAGAATGGAATGAGGTGCTGGTATGGAGATACACGTGCATCTGGGTAGGGGATATTACTCAGTGTGTTCGTATCTACGCTATTTCGCGGTGACAATCGAGGAGCGTCTAGTCCAGCATCGTGTTCAGTCCTGTGTTGCTTAACGTATTTCAGCTTCACATGCATTTTCCACTTTCCGCGGCGTAATGCATAGTCCATTAATCTTCGGGCATGCAGCCGCGCAAATAAAATTTTTTCCAATGATATTTCGGCTGCGTATCGTCTGGCCATCCTACATAAAAATTTTCCATTGATACTTCGGCCACGTTTCGTCCGGCAATCCTCAATGAACGTCGCAAGCCTGACGACAAAGTCCCAGGCGCGGCCTTATACACTACTGGCCATTAAAATTGCCACACCAAGAACACATGCAGATGATAAACGGGTATTCACTGGACAAATATATTATACTAGAACTGACATGTGATTACATTTTCACGCAATTTGGCTGCCTAGATCCTGAGAAATCAGTACCCAGAACAACCACCTCTGGCCGTAATAACGGCCTTGATACGCCTGGGCATTGAGTCAAACAGAGCTTGGATGGCGTGTACAGGTACAGCTGCCCATGCAGCTTCAACACGATACCACAGTTCATCAAGAGTAGTGACTGGCGTATTGTGACGAGCCAGTTGCTCGGCCACCATTGACCAGACGTTTCAATTGGGGAGAGATCTGGAGAATGTGCTGGCCACGGCAGCAGTCGAACATTTTCTGTATCCAGAAAGGCCCGTACAGGACCTGGAACATGAGGTCGTGCATTATCCTGCTGAAATGTGCCGTCACTGCGAACAAGAGGTGGCCGAGACGTGTAACCAATGGCACCCCATACCATCACTCCGGGTGATACGCCAGTATGGCGATGACGAATACACGCTTCCAATGTGCGTTCACCGCGATGTCGCCAAACACGGATGCGGCCATCATGATGCTGTAAACAGAACCTGGATTCATCCGAAAAAATGACGTTTTGCCATTCGTGCACCCAGGTTCGTCGTTAAGTACACCATCGTAGGCCCTCCTGTCTGTGATCCAGCCATGGTCTCCGAGCTGATAGTCCATGCTGCTGCAAACGTCGTCGAACTGTTCGTACAGATGATTGTTGTCTTGCAAACGTCCCCATCTGTTGACTCAGGGATCGAGACGTGGCTGCACGATCCCTTACAGCCATGCGGATAAGATGCCTGTCATCTCGACTGCTAGTGATACGAGGCCGTTGGGATCCAGCACGACGTTCCGTATTCCCTCCAGAACCCACCGATTCCACATTATGCTAACAGTCATTGGATAACGACGAACGTGAGCACCAATGTCGCGATACGATAAACCGCAATCGCGATATGTTACAATCCGACCTTGTATCAAAGCCGGAAACGTGATGTTACACATTTCTCCACCTTACACGAGGCATCACAACAACGTTTCACCAGGCAACGCCGGTCAACTGCTGTCTGTGTATGAGTAATCGGTTGGAAACTTTCCTCATGCCAGCACGTTGTAGGTGTCGCCACCGGCGCCAACCTTGTGTGAATGCTCTGAAAAGCTAATCATTTGCTTTTCACAGCGTCTTCTTCCTGTCGGTTAAATTACGCGTCTGTAGCACGTCATCTTCGTGGTGTAGCAATTTTAATGGCCAGTAGTGTATGTTCCATCACGTCGGTGCTGCTGCTGTGTGTTACAGATGCTGGTCGGCGGCAGAGAGATATGCTTACACACGCGCCGCCTGTGGCAAAGGCGTACAGACATTCGATTCGCTTACGGATGTATGTTCAGCGGTGATGACACCATGACGACTTCTCTTCATTTTAATTATCCCAATAAACGGATTTTATGCATAGTCTGATTAAAACAATAATCAATATTATGAAATATATTAAAATATATTAAAACCATTATCTCTATTTAGTAAATTATTAGCTGATCTACTCTCTATAGCTACCTTGAAACAGAATCCGAAAAGGAAGAGTTGGATGTTAGAATCTTCACGCCACTGTAGTTGATGGAGTGCCCTGTATCGATACAATGTTTAGCCACAGCTGACGTGTCTGGCTGTGATAAGCGTGTGTATCTTCGACGTCCAACACATCTGTCATGAACGATGGGTGTTGTTTGACCTGTGTATGGCTTCTCACAATTTCCGCAAGAAAGCTGATACACACCCGCCTTATGAAGCAATAAATCGTCCTTTACAGATCCGAGTAAAGCTGCAATCTTCGTGGGAGGCCGGAAGAGTACCTTAACACAGTGTTCCTCGAGAATACGGCCTATCTTCGAGGAAAGAGCACCCACATAAGGCAATAACGCACTTGACCTGAAGGAATTACTATCTTCTTCCCCATCATATATCTGTATTCTAGGTTTTACATTGAACGCTCTACGAATTTGTTGCGGAGAAAATCCATTCGCTTTAAAAATGCTCCCGAGCTATGTGAGCTCTTCTTCCAAATTATCTTTATCGGATATACAGTGCACCCTACGCACTAAGTCCTTAAGGACACCTATGGTCTGTGAAGGGTTATGGCAGCTATTGGCATGTAGATACAGATTTGCATGTGTAGGTTCACGATATGCAGCATGTGCTAATGTGCCATTAACTTTACGGCGAACGACAACATCCAAAAAGGGGAGACAGCCGTCTTTTTCTGTTTCCGTAGTAAATTTGATCTAGCTTGGATACAATTCAAATGCTCAAGGAATCAATGTAATTCATCCATGCCGTGCGTCCATACTACGAATGTGTCGTCCACGTACCTCCAGAAGGCTGTTGGTTTAAAACTTGCTGAGTGCAGTGCCTTGTCCTCGAAGTCTTCCATGAATAAATTAGCTACCAGAGGGGTGAGAGGGCTTCCCATGGCAACACCATCAATCTGCTCATAAAATTCAGCATTAAACTGAAAATAAGATGACAAAAGCGCCGCCCAAATATCAGTGCAAGAAATTTTATTTGCGCGTCTGCATACCCGAAATTTAATGGAGTATTTCAGCTTTTCTGCACTGTCTGATTATAACAAATAGGGATGTTTCCACATCGTAGATGGTAGTGTAACGTTCTATCGAAATGTGTAAGGACAACCGTTCTCGGACTTCTAGCCAACCACAAGAAAGGAAACGCCAACAAAGTTATGTGGAATGTGAAATTTCGCTGTGTGCAGGCTTGTGTCTTAAAGTATTTCTCACGGAGATGTTTGTTGTTGTTGTTGTGGTCTTCAGTCCTGAGACTGGTTTGATGCAGCTCTCCATGCTACTCTATCCTGTGCAAGCTTCTTCATCTCCCAGTACCTACTGCAACCTACATCCTTCTGAATCTGCTTAGTGTATTCATCTCTTGGTCTCCCTCTACGATTTTTACCCTCCACGCTGCCCTCCAATGCTAAATTTGTGATCCCTTGATGCCTCAGAATATGCCCTACCAACCGATCCCTTCTTCTAGTCAAGTTGTGCCACAACTTCTCTTCTACCCAATCCTATTCAATACCTCCTCATTAGTTACGTGATCTACTCACCTTATCTTCAGCATTCTTCTGTAGCACCACATTTCGAAAGCTTCTATTCTCTTCTTGTCCATACTAGTTATCGTCCATGTTTCACTTCCATACATGGCTACACTCCATTCAAATACTTTCAGAAACGACATCCTGACACTTAAATCTATACTCGATGTTAACAAATTTCTCTTCTTCAGAAACGATTTCCTTGCCGTTGCCAGTCTACATTTTATATCCTCTCTACTTCGACCATCATCACTTATTTTACTCCCCAAATAGCAAAACTCCTTTACTACTTTAAGTGTCTCATTTCCTAATCTAATTCCCTCAGCATCACCGATTTAATTTGACTACATTCCATTATCCTCATTTTGCTTTCGTTGATGTTCATCTCATATCCTCCTTTCAAGACACTGTCCATTCCGTTCAACTGCTCTTCCAAGTCCTTTGCTGTCTCTGACAGAATTACAATGTCATCGGCGAACCTCAACGTTTTTATTTCTTCTCCATGAATTTTAATACCTACTCCGAATTTTTCTTTTGTTTCCTTTAGTGCTTGCTCAATATACAGATTGAATAACATCGGGGAGAGGCTACAACCCTGTCTCACTCCCTTCCCAACCACTGCTTCCCTTTCATGCCCCTCGACTCATATAACTGCCATCTGGTTTCTGTACAAATTGTAAATAGCCTTTCGCTCCCTGTATTTTACCCCTGCCACCTTCAGAATGTGAAAGAGAGTATTCCAGTCAACATTGTCAAAAGCTTTCTCTAAGTCTACAAATGCTAGAAACGTAGATTTGCCTTTTCTTTAATCTTTCTTCTAAGATAAGTCGTAAGGTTAGTATTGCCTCACGTGTTCCAACATTTCTACGGAATCCAAACTGCTCTTCCCCGAAGTCCGCTTCTACCAGTTTTTCCATTCGTCTGTAAAGAATTCGTGTTAGTATTTTGCAGCTGTGACTTATTAAACTGATAGTTCGGTAATTTTCACATCTGTCAACACCTGCTTTCTTTGGGATTGGAATTATTATATTCTTCTTGAAGTCTGAGGGTATTTCACCTGTCTCATACATCTTGCTCACCAGATGGTAGAGTTTTGTCAGGACTGGCTCTCCCAAGGCCGTCAGTAGTTCTAATGGAATGTTGTCTACTCCCGGGGCCATGTTTCGACTCAGGTCTTTCAGTGCTCTGTCAAACTCTTCACGCAGTATCGTATCTCCCATTTCATCTTCATCTACATCCTCTTCCATTTCCATAATATTGTCCTCAAGTACATCGCCCTTGTGTAAACCCTCTATATACTCCTTCCACCTTTCTGCCTTGCCTTCTTTGCTTAGAACTGGGTTGCCATCTGAGCTCTTGATATTGATACAAGTGGTTCTCTTCTCTCCAAAGGTCTCTTTAATTTTCCTGTAGGCAGTATCTATCTTACCCCTAGTGAGACAAGCCTCTACATCCTTACATTTGTCCTCTAACCATCCCTGCTTAGCCATTTTGCACTTCCTGTCGATTTCATTTTTGAGACGTTTGTATTCCTTTTTGCCTGCTTGATTTACTGCATTTTTTATAATTTCTCCTTTCATCAATTAAATTCAATATTTCTTCTGTTACCCAAGGATTTCTATTAGCCCTCGTCTTTTTACCTACTTGATCGTCTGTTGCTTTCACTACTTCATCCCTCAGAGCTACCCATTCTTCTTCTACTGTATTTCTTTCCCCCATTCCTGTCAATTGTTCCCTTATGCTCTCCCTGAAACTCTCTACAACCTCTGGTTCTTTCAGTTTATCCAGGTCCCATCTCCTTAAATTCCCACCTTTTTGCAGTTTCTTCAGTTTCAATCTGCAGTTGATAACCAAGAGATTGTGGTCAGAATCCATATCTGCCACTGGAAATGTCTTACAATTTAAAACCTGGTTCCTAAATCTCTGTCTTACCATTATATAATCTATCTGATACCTTTTAGTATCTCCAGGATTCTTCCAGGTATACGACCTTCTTTTATGATTCTTGAACCATGTGTTAGCTATGATTAAGTTATGCTCTGTGCAAAATTCGACAAGGCGGCTTCCTCTTTCATTTCTTCTCCCCAATCCATATTCACCTACTATGTTTCCTTCTCTCCCTTTTCCTACTGACGAATTCCAGTCACTCATGACTATTAAATTTTCGTCTCCCTTCACTACCTGAATAATTTCTTTTATCTCGTCATACATTTAATCAATTTCTTCATCATCTGCAGAGCTAGTTGGCATATAAACTTGTACTACTGTAGTAGGCATGGGCTTTGTGTCTATCTTGGCCACAATAATGCGTTCACTATGCTGTTTGTAGTAGGTAACTCACGGAGATACATACCTGTAATTCCATACTGTGTTACAAAATGAAAAACGTATACCACACATGAATGATGTTTTATTCAGATGTTATATACTGTATGTATTACACCGTATATGACCATAATTACGGAAGGTTTTCAGAAGATAAGTTACACACGTCGTCTTACGCTAAGGCCATTGCGCAACACGGGAGGCCTATTGTTAGATGAGAGTACGTCTTCTGGATTTCCTGTAGACAAAGTTATGCTGCGGTAGACTTAACAGGTGCATCGCAGAGGCCGAGTGAAGTGGCTCGGCGACTGGGAAACGTACCTCAACGCTGAAGTAAGCAAGGCTATGAGTCTTGTGGACAAAACGTCTAACTTGCACACAGATTGAAATTGGAATTCTGGCGCTATTGTGAAGCAAATGCGATGTCACGTCCAACCGTTGTTAAATGGTGCCAACAATCTGACAAAGGCCGCACAGGCGTTGGTGACTCTGATCGAGGTCATCGTTCAGAGACCGTAGAATCCAGGCAATCGAGGAACCGATTCGCAGCAATCGTAGATCTTCCAATGATGAGGACGTTCACATAGCGCTTCTCGAATGGCTCCGTGACCGAGGAGCAGATTTCTATGGTCCAACAATAGAAAGATGGTAGAACGTTCCGATCGTTGTTGACGGAGACTTGGTGAGTATGCTGAAAAATAGTACCACGCGTCTGTGTCACTTTGAAGTGCAGTGTAGGGTTTGATAAAAGTTACTTGGCCTGCCCTGTGGATTGTGTATTAAACTGGGGACCTAGAAACGACGGATAGGCTCAGCCCTCAGTGGTTCATAACCCCACAACAGGCCACAGCAATCTACCCACCCCAACGCCGCCCCACACCGAACCCAGGGTTATTGTGCGGTTCGGCCCCCAGTGGACCCCCCCCCCCCCCCCTCCCTCCTGGAACTGTCTATACCAGACGAGTGTAACCCCAAATGTTTGCGTGGTAGAGTAATTACGGTGTACATGTATGTGGAGACAGTGTTTGCGCAGCAATCGCCGACATAGTGTAACCGACGCAGATGGAAAACCGCCTTAAAAACCATCCACAGGGTGGCCGGCACACCGGACCTCGACACTAACCGCCCGGCGGATTATAGTCTGGGAGACGAGTCTTTCGTATTGACAGCTCGGTAGCGTCTTTCCCTTGCCTAGCGCCCGCAGGCAGGCAGCCAATGACGGCCTGACTTTGAGCGGGTAGCAAGGGCCACGTTGCCGCTCTGAAACCCGGTCGCGCGCGCTTATGAAACCTACCAGTGTCTCGCGTGCAGGCGGTGCGGTCGTTCGTCGTTTGTCTGAAGTTGAATTCGCAGTTTATTTCGTTTTTGTTGTTTTTAGTGTTTCTTTGTTTATGTTTCGTTGTAAACAATGTCTAGTGCGGCGGGTAGTACCAGCCCAACACAAGAAGTGAAACGGAGGAAGAAAAGTGTGCTACACACCCAGGCCCGTGAATTCGTGTGCTCTGTGAGGGATTACTTTGAGAAAGAAAAGGACAAAGATGGGCCCTTAATTCCTGTTGTTCGGGTTGTGAAGAGAACTGCAGCAGCATTTAAAATAAGTAAGAACACTGTTGTAAAGATAGGGAAAGAACAGTATAGTGTAGATTGTGACGAGAGTGGCACAACAAAGCTGCACACACCACAGAAAGAAGCGACCGAGAAATAAGCAGGTGACAGCTTTGGACGATTTTCAGAAAGACGCTATTCGTCGTCATACATACAGCTATTATAAGAGAAGGAAACATCCCACTGTATCTAAATTACTGGTGTCGCTTCAGAAAGACGATCTTTTTAAAGGGAGCAAATTTTCATTGCGTACAGGGTTGAAAGACATAGGCTTCAGCTATTCACTGTTTAACGGACGCAAAATATTAATGGAAAGGACAGATGTAGTTGCATGGCGGTGGAGATTTCCGCGCAGGATCATGGGTGTGGAATTCGAAAGTATAGTGTGGTTAGATGAAACTTGGGTCAATGCCAGCCATTCTTTACGTAGAGGCTGGAATGATGGAACGCCCGAGGGGACAATGGCAGTGCCTGTTGGCAAACGAGGGCGTATTATTGTCTTACATGCAGGAACATCGAGAGGTTTTGTGCCAAACTGCTTGAAAATGTTTCGGTCAAAAAAGACGGGAGATAACCATGAAGAAATGAACAGTGTAGTATTTCAAGAATGGTTCGAGACATCGCTTATGACGAATCTGACAAGTCCATCAGTGATTGTTATGGACAATGCGCCTTATCATTCCGTTGTTCACGATAAGGCACCAACCTTGGCAACAAAATAAGACGATATCATTCAGTGGTTGAAACGGCGAAAAGTAGATTTCAGAGAAGATTTAAGGAAGGCGGAACTGCTCGAAATTGTGGCACAAAAGAAACCCCAATTTCCAGCATATGTAATTGACGAGATTGCTAAAAGGCACGGGCGTGAAATCGTTCGGCTTCCTCCATACCACTGTCACTTCAATGCAATTGAAGAAGTGTGGGCGCAGATAAAAAATTACATTGCTGCAAAGAATAAAAAATTCACGATCTCTGAAGTGGAAACTCTCCTTCCAGCAGCTATCAATAAAGTGACAAGCGAGACGTGGGCTAATATTGTAAACAGCACTGCAAGTGCCATCAGAGAGGCGGCCAAAACCGAAGGGGTTGTGGAAGAACGCATCGAAAATTTAATTATACATCTGGGAGAGAGCAGTGATAGTTCGAGTAGTGCTGAGGAAGACAATGTCAAATCAGATTCTGACAGTGATGTGATTGGTGTTTTTCCATTACAGTAACTACAACGTATTCAGGAATGTAAGGAGGGAGTTTACTATCGATCTACAACCAGATCATCATATTGTGAGTACTTTCTTCAGATTATAACTCTTAATACACTGACCAATTATTCTGTAGCTTGTAGTAGAACAAATTAATAATGCTAATACTTAACAATGGAAACCAAAACTGCTAATGTTCAACAACTTGCGAAAATAGTTTTCATTTCAGTTGTGAAGCTTAACAAATAACTTTATTATGTTTCAGCATCTTAGATACTTGTACTAAATAGCTCTTATCAGTTTTCGAGCTAATATATTTCAAGCATCAACTTTAAATAAATTCACGCATACCAATACAACTTGTATTTTGTCTCGCTTTTATTTCTGCTGCTAGAGAATGCGTGTAGCAGACAGGGCGCCGCGTGCTGTGAGCCACGTTCGGCAACAGCGCCGTCTGCCCGCCGGAACTGTCACTACCAATCACTCGTCTCACGGACTATAGTGCCGGGGACCGGCATGGCTTCCTGCTCGGGAGGCAGCGCGTGAGACCGCGCGGCTAGCCGGGCGTGGCCTGCCCTAGTAACGGGTAACTTACTTATGGCACAGTGTTACTGATCAATGGACGTCGTATCTTTGACAACCATTCAGAGACTTGCATAGATGCATCTGTCTACAATGTAATTCCATCTAACTTGCATATAGATTGTTACAGAAGTCTCAGACGTTGTCTTGGGAAATCTCTGGAGTGTTTCGCTTAACTTATCCCGTTTTTGCAACTGCTGAAGGGTAGTCGCCAACAAGACAGATCAAAATAATGCCGTCACATCCCGTCAAGTACGTGCTGACTCAGCAGGCGGTAGGTCTAGTTACTGCATTCGCCAAGAGAACTGATGAATATTGGAGAGAGAGCTATATAGTGTGAAGAGTCCTCCTGGAGCAAGCACACTTCTTATCGATGTACAAACACCGGTACAATGGGATGGATGATGTTTTCGATGTGTCCAGTAGAGTTCAGTGTTTTCTCAAAATACATCAGAGTCGTATAGACACTTACTGTAGGCTATGGTTCAACGCATTATAATGGATACTTTTGGTTCTGTGCGAGTATGTCACTTTCTGACACGTACCAATAGTTAGTCCACCTAGTTTTCAACATTCTTCTGTAGCAACCACATCATAAATGTTTCAATTCCCTTCTGTTCCGGTTTTCCCACAGTCCATGTTCCACTGCCTTACAGAGCTGGGCTCCAAACGTACATTCTCATGCACTTCTCCCACAATTTAAGACGTCTGTTCAACACTAGCAGACTTCTCTTTGCCAGGAATGCCTCTTTTGCCGGTGATAGTCTGCTTCCTACGTCCTCCGAGCTCCATCCGTCACGGGTCATTTTGCTGCGTAAGTAGCAGACTTCGTTAACGTCATCTACTTCGTGATCACCAGTTGTGATCTTAAGTTTCTCGCTTTTCTCATTTCTGCTACTTCTCATTACTTTCGCCTTTCTTCGATTCATAGTCTGTGCTCATTAGACTGTTCATTCCATGCAACAGATCCTCTAATTCTTCTTCACTTTCAATGAGGATAGAAATATCATCAGCAAATCTCATCATTGATATCCTTTCACCCTGAATTTTAATCCCACTCATGAACTTTTATTTCCGTCATTGCTTCTTCGATGCATAGAATGAACAGTAGGGGCGAAAAGCTGCATCTCTGTCTTCACCCTTTTCAATCCGAGTACTTAGTTCGTGATCTTCCAGTCTTATTGTTCCCTTTTAGTTCTCGTACATATTGCACATTGTGCATTTTCTTTGCTCAGAATTTCGAAAATCTAGCACCATTTGACTTTGTCGAACTTTTTCAAATCCTGTGAACGTGTCATGATTTTTCTTTAGTCTTGCCTTTACCTACCCTAACAGGCCCTCAATTTTCTTTTCCATTCTTCTTTATATTATTCTTGCCGGCGACTTGGGTACATGAGCTGCTACTCCTACTGTGCGACAGTTATCGCACTTGTCGGCTGTTGGTATGTTAGGAATTGTGCGGATCTCGTTTTTCCGGAACTCACGAACTATAGTACCACTCTCATACATTATACACACGAACGTAAATAGTGGATTTGTTGTTGCTTCCCTCAATGATTTTTGAAATTTCAATGGAATTTTATCGATCCCTCCTGCCTTATTTGATCTTAAGTCTTCAAAAGCTTTATTAAATTCTGATTCTAATACTGGATTCCCTGTCTCTTGCCTATCGACTCTTCCCGCTTATAGAGGCCTTCAGTGTACATTATCCACCTATCCGCTCTGTCCTTTGCGTTTAACAGATGAATTACCATTCCACTCTCAATGTTACCGCCCTTGCTTTTAATTTCACCGAAGGTTGCTTTGAATTTTCTATATGCTGAATTAGTTCTTCCGACAATCATTTCCTGTTTCATGCAGCCGTTTCTCCTGAGTATGCTTCCACTTCGGCCGGCCGGTGTGGCCGAGCGGTTCTAGGAGCTTCAGTCTGGAACCGCGCGACCGCTACTGTCGCAGGTTCGAGTCCTGCCTCGGGCATGGATGTATTTGATGTCATTAGGTTAGTTAGGTTTAAGTAGTTCTAAGTTCTATGGGACTGATGACCTCAGATGCTAAGTCCCATAGTTCTCAGAGCCATTTGAACCATTTTTCTCCTCCACTTCCTGTTTATTTCACATGCAACTGGCTTGTATTTCCGTATTCCTGAATTCCCCTGAACGTTATTGTACTTGCTTCTGTTGCCGATCAATTGAACTGTTTCTTCTGTTACCTGTGGTTCTTCGCAGTTATGTTCCTGGTCCTATGTTTTTCTTTCCAATTTCTGGGGTTGCTCCTTTTAGAGATGTTCATTCCTCTTCAACTGAACTGCCTACTGAACTGTTCATTATTGCAGTATCTATAGCCTCAGAGAAATTCAAGCGCATCTCTTCATTCCTTAGTATTTCCGCATCTGACTTCTTTAAGCACTGATTCTTTCTGACTAGCTTCTCAAACTTCATTCTACTCTTCATGATTACGAAATAATAATGGGACTCCATCTACTCCTGGATACGCCTTACAATCTATTATCTGATTTCGGAATCTCTGCCTGAGAACGATATAATTGAGCCGTGGCGGCTTTAACTTATGCCGGCATGGCACTCCGCTGGCGCAGCTAACTAACTTGGGTTGCCAACATCGATCTGATCACATGTCGTGAGCCACGGTCTTCGGTCGAGGCGTGTGTTGTGGGTTTCTGGCGGGCCCTGGCACTGGCAGCACGTGGCTGGAGGGCACGTGACTGGCAAGTTGCTGCTCCTGATGTCCGGTGTGGGCCCCGAGAAGCCGCCAGTGGTTAAATCAGTCGGGGGCAAACCTTGCCGGCTCGATTAAGGACTGGTAGCGGCGACTTGGCGAGAAAAGTAGCCCACGTCACGTGCAACCTGGTCGGCAAGCTCCCGGTCTACCTTGCAAGTGTAAAACTTATGGCACCTTGTAGACCAGATTGGAGTCAATAACACCCCAGATTGGAATGCTGGAAGTCACGGCAATTTCACATCTAAGTGAAATGTTTTTTTTTTTTTTCTTTTTTGGGTCCTTGATATTGCAAGGTCACACCTGCGTTAATGGGAAACTGGACCTGTTATATCGACGCTCCTCTGAATGATTGTGTGTGTGATCATCGGTCAGTGTAAATGATAGCAGTTTGTTGTTCCAGGCCATATTCCGTGCAAGTGCATGAGTATTCCGTGTTATAAATTGGATCGACGAAATTAAATTTGTAACATAATCTGTGTCGGAGGAAAAGCACCCTTTGCAGATGAATATGTCTTAATCATTGCATCACCAGGCGCTGATATTTCGTCTTCTAACTTACAACTACACTACTGGCCATTAAAATTGCTACACCACGAAGATGACGTGCTACTGACGCGAAATTTAACCGACAGGAAGAAGATGCAGTGATATCCAAATGATTAGCTTTTGAGAGCATTCACACAAGGTTGGCGCTGGTGGCGACACCTACAACGTGCTGACATGAGGAAAGTTTCCAACCGATTTCTCATACACAAACAGCAGTTGACCGGCGTTGCCTGGTGAAACGTTGTTGTGATGCCTCGTGTAAGGTGGAGAAATGTGTACCATCACGTTTCCGCCTTTGATAAAGGTCGGATTGTAGCCTATCTCGATTGCAGTTTATCGTATCGCGACAATGCTGCTCGCGTTGGTCGAGATCCAATGACTGTTAGCAGAATATGGAATCGGTGGGTTCAGGAGGGTAATACGGAACGCCGTGCTGGATCCCAACGGCCTCGTATCACTATCAGTCGAGATGACAGGCATCTTATCCGCATGGCTGTAACGGATGGTGCAGCCACGTCTCGATCCCTGAGTCAACAGATGGGGACGTTTGCAAGACAACAACCATCTGCACGAACAGTTCGACGACGTTTGCAGCAGCATGGACTATCAGCTCGGAGACCGTGGCTGCGGTTAACATTGACGCTGCATCACAGACAGGAGCGCCTGCGATGGTGTACTCAACGACGAACCTCGGCGCACGAATGGCAAAACGTCATTTTTTCGGATGAATCCAGGTTCTGTTTACAGCATCATGATGATCGCATCCGTGTTTGGCGACATCGCGGTGAACGCACATTGGAAGCGTGTATTCGTCATCGCCATACTGGCGTATCACCCGGTGTGATGGTACGGGGTCCCATTGGTTACACGTCTCGGTCACCTCTTGTTCACATTGACGGCACTTTGAACAGTGGACGTTACATTTCAGATGTGTTACGACCCGTGGTTCTACTCTTCATTTGATCCCTGCGAAACCCTACATTTCAGCAGGATAATGCACGACCGGATGTTGCAGGTCCCGTACGGGCCTTTCTCGATACAGAAAATGTTCGACTGTTGCCCTGGCCAGCACATTCTCCAGATCTCTCACCAATTGAAAACGTCTGGTCAATGGTGGCCGAGCAACTGGCTCGTCACAATACGCCAGTCACTACTCGTGATGAACTGTGGTATCGTGTTGAAGCTGCATGGGCAGCTGTACCTGTACACGCCATCCAAGCTCTGTTTCACTCATTGCCCAGGCGTATCAAGGCCGTTATTACGGCCAGAGGTGGTTGTTCTGGATACTGATTTCTCAGGATCTAAGCACCCAAATTGTGAGAAAATGTAATCACATGTCAGTTGTAGGATAATATGTTTGTCCAATGAATGCCCGTTTTTCATCTGCATTTCTTCTTGGTGGAGCACTTTTAATGGCCAGTAGTGTAATTTTAAAGTGGTGTTCAGCTTGTAACTTGTATGTGTAGTGGCTTTTGCTGTAAGATGAGATTTCCTACATGTTAGGCACTCTCGTCTGTAGCCCTACTTGCGCAGGCTGTTCCCTGGGCCCGAAGCAGACACGTGTTTTCTTTCTGCAGCGGCGGCACTTCCGTGGTCGCAAGACGTCTGGATTGGCTGGCAATCTGGTGCCTCCAGCAGCTGCGTTGTCGTGGCTCAAGTTAAGTGAAGTTGATCTTTTGATGCGTGCCACGGCGGAGTGTCGCAGGTTAATTGGGAACCATTAGTCTGTCTTATTTGGTGAATTCATCAAGCTCATGAGGTTTAAACCGTGTTCTGCAAGCCCGGAACTCCTTCTCGCTATACCAGCTCTTTCACTGCTCGTTTAAACCTTGCGCCCTTATTGCTATCTATGGAGTGAATTAAGTTGTACGACTTTTTACTTATCAAGATGAACTGTTGAACCTTTCCTTTAATCCAGAGCAATTAGCTAACTCCACTCATTGTGAAACTTGCGTGCTTGTTCCTTGTCGGCTGTGATAGCCGTCTGCCGTAGTTCTCAGCTTATCTTGTATTTTGGGCAGTTGTATTTTTATTAAGGGTCATTGTCAACATTTCTACCGGTGTGTATCATTTGGGAGCCGCATTTAAATTGCATGTCCTCCCAATTTATTTTATATTTAGGCAAGTGTAATTTATTAAGGGTTGTTATCAATGTTTCTGTTGGTGTGCACCAGCTGGGACCCACATTTAAATTGTATGCCTTCCCAGCTTTGCCTCTATTTTTGGGGATTGTGCATTTTATTGCTTAAGGGATTTTTATTAAGAGTTATACATTGCTAAGGGCTTTCCAGCAGCCACAATAAGTGGTGTGAGTTGTTACTCATGCTGTATTTTTGCATGGTCGTTGTCCACGTGTATGTCGTGTTAGCCATGCTTGCAAAATTGTTCGTACATTTAGTGGCTGTCATTGTAATTCATTCTACTGATAAAATTGTTTGTTGAACCAGTTTGCAGCCACCCCTAGTTGGTGTGACTTCTTTCTTGTGCTTGGGAACTGTATACCTCTGGTTTCAATCACTGCTCTTAATGATATACAATGCTAAAGTTTGTTATTAATGAATTGAGCCTTTTCAAGTTTTTAAAATGGTTGTGAGCGTTGTTATTCTTTTAACAAGTTATTTTAATTTGTAATTGTAATAATATTGTTGCTCAGTATTAAAGTGTATTCCATAACACAATAAATGACGAAATGTGGATCCACCTTCCACGTGTTTTTCCTTAAAATCATCCTAACCCTTGTGGTGAGGCATCAAATGGTAGCAAAGCGCGGTTTCATTCTGTTTGTCAGAGGGGGGGGGGGTTACAATTTTCTACCCTTCGATGTCATTTGTTGATTCCTGAGGTAATATATCTCTCCCTTTCAAAGTATTGAACGTTACGTCGTCGTAGTGTTCAGGGAGCCGTTACTTATCATGAATTCCAGGGGGTGTCACGGATTTTCGCATCTGAACAAGGAATTCTTACGATACGAACTGAAAGCGCACAAACTCCCAACCAAAGGTAGTGTCCTGGAACTGGCGACCAGGCTGCATACGGTGTTGGACAGGCCGCTGAGCCTTTCGGCGGATATCATCGGAGAGGCAGGTGCCTCTCTCGATATCATTTCAGCTGCGTTGGATGAGGTACAGCGAAATCTTTCCTTTCTGGAGAATAGCCAACCCACAATGAGGCAGGTCAGTCGGATTCAAACGCATCTGGCGTGTTTAGAGAATCGCTTCTTGGACCTGAGCCATGTTGCGCTTAACGATCTCGAGAGACTGAAGGTAGAACAGCTGAGTGATCGGTCAAGGGATTTGCAAGCTCTGGAGGCATCCCTGGGCTTAGAAGGCGAGGATCTCGGCTCGAGGCAGGAAATTTCAAGTCGTAACCAACTCAGTGACAATAAGCGCTCTGAGGCCCGAAGTCTGGGTAGTTTGCCCTCCGATCACTTTGCTAAGTTACCCAATCCGATTGTGTGTCTTCTGACCGGTATTGCAGAACTGTCTGTCGATAGTTTAAAACAAGTGCAGCAAATCTTGTAGCTGCTTGTGCGATTTGGGTCTCATGCGCATGCCTTACGCATACCGCACTACGTGATCCTGGCCTTGCTTTACCCTTCAGCTAAAGGACATTGGGCACTTTGGTTTCGGAAGCCTTGAGACGTCAGGATTCTACAGGGCAGCTCAGGGCTATTATTATAGGCAGAAAGCTGTCGGCACGTATGCGCAGTAAGCTTTAGCGGAGGTATTATGGGCAGGTTCAAGCATCGTTGGAGTCATTGAGCCAATATATGGAATGAATGCGTACGGCCGTGCTAGCCTTTGATATGTTCATTACCGAGTCTGACAGCATTTCCAACATCTTAGAGAGCATGCACCGCGAGGATAGATCGCGTTCAGCCTTTGCTCGCCGACCCACCAACTTTGATGAATTGCAAGAACTAGTAGATTATATTGAGGCTCTCACATTTGCTGATGAGCAGCGCTGGGTAGATGTGGGTTCGGTATTGGCGCCTCCATTTTCCAGGGCTGACGAACCATCTCTCAAATTTGATTCACTCGCGCACAAGTGTGGTTTTTGTCGTGACGCGCATGACCATCTTGTTTGCAAATGTCCGGCTGCGCAGGCCTCGAGGCCTAACAGCTGACAATGTGCGTGTCGGAGAAGGTCAACCCCTCGGTGTGCATGTATGCATGCTGCAACAGGATCATTCCTCCCGTAGGTTTCCGCTCGTATTGGACAGGACCTCTGTCCGCATTATTGGACTCAGATAGTTCGGTCTCATTATCTGACTTATGTACTAATTGGAGTTCGGCCATTTGTGTAAATTATCTCGAGTGCACCCCTGCCCTCAGGGACGGCGTGTAGCGAATGGGCAAGAGTTGCCTCTGGTTTGGTAGGTGCGTGGTAACGTGTCCATTTCCAATTTATCCTCCCCAGTTACTCTCCTGGTTATAAAGAACCTATCAGTTAATTTATTGCTCGGTTGTGATTTTATTCAAGGAACCGGATTGGTCCTTGATTTTACTAGTCGTGCATATTTCTTTAAATAATCGCCAGGCGAAAATGTATCCCTACGTTTTTGTCGCCATCCGAGCGTGGCTAATCGGAGACCAGGGAATTTAACGGGGCTCTTCTTCACTCGGAGCAGGCTACCATTTGTTGGGGGAGTTTCCTGATGTTTTGACTAGTGTGATCCAGCATGATGTAAGTCTGACTGATGATGTTCCTGTTCGGCAGTCTCCTTATGGACTTTCACCCCCTAAAACGTAAATCTTGAGGTATAAGTTGGCTAATAAGTTGCAAAAGGGGGGATGAGGCCTTCTACTTCTTCTTACGCCTCGCCCATTTTTCTTGTCCCCAAGTATCAAGGTCGTTACTATAGGCCGGTCGTGGTTTATTGGCTGCTGGATAAAAACGTTGTTTTAGAGTGAGTCCCCTTGCCCGATGTTCACAACTGTTTTACTTGGTTCTCTGGGGCTAAGTTGTTCACTGTGCTTGACTTGAATCATGCATCTTATCAAATCCCTCTCACAAAATATCTAAGCATGTCATGGCCTTCAGCACAGACTGGAATCTCTACATCTACATCTACATCCGTACTCCGCAAGCCACCTGACGGTGTGTGGCAGAGAGTACCTTGAGTACCTTTATCGGTTCTCCCTTCTATTCGAGGCTCGTAATGTTCGTGGAAAGAAAGATTGTCTGTCTGCCTCTGTGTGGGCTCTAATCGCTCTGATTTTACCCTCATGGTCTCTTCGCGAGATGTATGTAGGAGGGAGCAATACACTGCTTGACTCTTCGGTGAAGGTATGTTCTCGAAACTTCAACAAAAGCCCGTACCGAGCCACTGAGCGTCTCTCTGGCAGAATCTTCCACTGGAGTTTATCTGTCATCTCCGTAACGCTTTCGCGATTACTAAATGATCCTGTAACGAAGCGCGCTGCTCTCCGTTGGATCTTCTCTGTCTCTGCGATCAACCCTATCTGGTACGGATCCCACACCGGTGAGCAGTATTCAGTAGGGTTCCATTTGGGTTGGCCACTGGAGCCGCTGTTCTCTCTCGTTTGTTGGATCACATCTTGGGGGATTTGAAGTTCGTCTTTGTATTAAACTACCTGGATGACGTGGTCATTTACAGTGGTTCATTTGTGAAACACCTTTCTCATCTTAGGCAGGTGTTGAAGGTTAACCCAGCGTCGCAAAGCTAAGCCCTCTAAGACTACTCTTGACAGGCGTTAGGTTTCATTTTTGGGTCGCTTATCGATAAATCTGAGGGAATACGATGGGGAGTTCCCCTTGTAAGCAGTTTCAGCACACCATACATAATACCTCTAATTCTCACGAGAGCTTTGCTGTCGATACTGGTCATCGAAGGAAGCCCATATGATAGTTAGTACGGGAGGGCCAAGACCTGGGGATATGGAGTATTTATAATAGTTTGGAAGATGTATGTCGATTTTAAGCAGACCCTGGTAAGAACGTACGTCTAACACTGACCTTTAAATCGTTTTCTTCTTTCCGTGAAAGTTGGTGGGGGGGGGAAGGGGGATCGCCGCCGCCGCCCCCTCCCCCACGCACTCCCCCCCCCCGCCGTCCCCCCCCCCCCCCCCCCGCGGTCCCTGCCCCCGTTGCCTCCAGATATTGACGCCCATGAGATCACCTGTAATTTACAGAAACAAAGCCGAATGTCACAAAACGGACGGCAGAAGCACATTAAAATAACGCCCATACTGGGCTACTTTAACGCTAATAATACTGTGATTCTGAACAACACCGGGAGTAGTACGCAATAAAGACAAGAGAGTAAGTAACAAGTTAGCAACCAGGATAGTTTTTAATATTACTGGTACGAGCGTTAGCACAAATGTAGACATAACACTTTAGGAAAATAGCGGCTCATGGGGAACATGAAGGCTCCAATTTTTATTGAGTGACTATAATCGCACAGATACCAGAGATACCTCTAATGCAAGCGCTATGACGAAATTTCCTTCCCCATGAACCATGGACCTTGCTGTTGGTGGGGAGGCTTGCGTTCCTCAGCAATTCAGATGGCCGTACCGTAGGTGCAAGCACAACGGAAGGGTATCTGTTGAGAGGCCAGACAAACGTGTGGTTCCTGAAGAGGGGCAGCAGCCTTTTCAGTAGTTGCAGGTGCAACAGTCTGGATGATTGACTCACCTGGCCTTGCAACATTAACCAAAACAGCCTTGCTGTGCTGGTACTGCGAACGTCTGAAAGCAAGGGGAAACTACGGCCGTAATTTTTCCCGAGGGCATGTAGCTTCACTGTATGGATAAATGATGATGGTGTGCTCTTGGGTAAAATATTCCGGAGGTAAAATAGTCCCCCATTCGGATCTCCGGGCGGGAACTACTCAAGAAGACGTCATTATCAGGTAAAAGAAAACTGGCGTTCTACGGATCGGAGCGTGGAATGTCAGATCCCTTAACCGGGCAGGTAGATTCGAAAATTTAAAAAGGGAAATGGATAGGTTAATGTTAGATATAGTGGGAATTAGTGAAGTTCGGTGGCAGGAGGACCCAGACTTTTGGTCAGGTGAATACAGGGTTATAAATACAAAATCAAATAGGGGTAATGCAGGAGTAGGTTACATAATGAATAAAAAAAGAGGAGCGCAGGTAAGCTACTACAAACAGCATAGTGAACGCATTATTGTGGCCAAGATAGACACGAAGCCCACGTCTACTACAGTAGTACAAGTTAAATGCCAACTAGCTCTGCAGATGATGAAGAAATTGATGAAATGTATGATGAGATAAAAGAAATTATTCAGGTAGTGAAGGGAGACGAAAATTTAATAGTCATGGGTGACTGGAATTCGAGAGTAGGAAAAGGGAGAGAAGGAAACATAGTAGGTGAATATGGATTGGGGGACAGAAATGAAAGAGGAAGCCGCCTGGTAGAATTTTGCACAGAGCACAACATAATCATAACTAACACTTGGTTTAAGAATCATGAAAGAAGGTTGTATACATGGAAGAACCCTGGAGATACTAGAAGGTTTCAGATAGATTATATAATGGTAAGACAGAGATTTAGGAACCAGGTTTTAAATTGTAAGACATTTCCAGGGGCAGATGTGGACTCTGACCGCAATCTATTGGTTATGAACTGCAGATTAAAACTGAAGAAACTGCAAAAAGGTGGGAATTTAAGGAGATGGGACCTGGATAAACTAACTAAACCAGAGGTTGTACAGAGTTTCAGGGAGAGCATAAGGGAACAATTGACAGGAATGGGGGAAAGAAATACAGTAGAAGAAGAATGGGTAGCTCTGAGGGATGAAGTGGTGAAGGCAGCAGACGATCAAGTAGGTAAAAAGACGAGGGCTAATAGAAATCCTTGGGTAACAGCAGAAATATTGAATTTAATTGATGAAAGGAGAAAATATAAAAATGCAGTAAATGAAGCAGGCAAAAAGGAGTACAAACGTCTAAAAAATGAGATCGACAGGAAGTGCAAAATGGCTAAGCAGAGATGGTTAGAGGACAAATGTAAGGATGTAGAGGCTTCTCTCACTAGGGGTAAGATAGATACTGCCTACAGGAAAATTAGAGAGACCTTTGGAGAAAAGAGAACCACTTGTATGAATATTAAGAGCTCAGATGGAAACCCAGTTCTAAGCAAAGAAGGGAAAGCAGAAAGGTGGAAGGAGTATATAGAGGGTCTATACAAGGGCGATGTACTTGACGACAATATTATGGAAATGGAAGAGGATGTAGATGAAGGTAAAATGGGAGATACGATACTGCGTGAAGAGTTTGACGGGGCACTGAAAGACCTGAGTCGAAACAAGGCCCCGGGAGTAGACAACATTCCATTGGAACTACTGACGGCCTTGGGAGAGCCAGTCCTGACAAAACTCTACCATCTGGTGAGCAAGATGTATGAGACAGGCGAAATACCCTCAGACTTCAAGAAGAATATAATAATTCCAATCCCAAAGAAAGCAGGTGTTGACAGATGTGAAAATTACCGAACTATCAGTTTAATAAGTCACGGCTGCAAAATACTAACGCGATTTCTTTACAGGCGAATGGAAAACCTGGTAGAAGCCGACCTCGGGGAAGAGCAGTTTGGATTCCGTAGAAATATCGGAACACGTGAGGCAATACTGACCTTACGACTTATCTTAGAAGAAAGATTAAGAAAAGGCAAACCTACGTTTCTAGCATTTGTAGACTTAGAGAAAGCTTTTGGCAATGTTGACTGGAATACTCTCTTTCAAATTCTAAAGGTGGCAGGGGTAAAATACAGGGAGCGAAAGGCTATTTACAATTTCTACAGAAACCAGATGGCAGTTATAAGAGTCGAGGGGTATGAAAGAGAAGCAGTGGTTGGGAAGGGAGTGAGACAGGGTTGTAGCCTCTCCCCAATGTTATTCAATCAGTATATTGAGCAAGCACTAAAGGGAACAAAAGAAAAATTCGGAGTAGATATTAAAATCCATGGAGAAGAAATAAAAACTTTGAGGTTCGCCGATGACATTATAATTCTGTCAGAGACAGCAAAGGACTTGGAATAGCAGTTGAACGGAATGGACAGTGTCGTGAAAGGAGGATATAAGATGAACATCAACAAAAGCAAAACGAGGATAATGGAATGTAGTCGAATTATGTCGGGTGATGCTGAGGGAAATAGATTAGGAAATGAGACACTTAAAGTAGTAAAGGAGTTTTGCTATTTGTGGAGCAAAATAACTGATGATTGTCGAAGTACAGAGGATTTAAAATGTAGACTGGCAATGGGAAGGAAAGCGTTTCTGAAGAAGAGAAATTTGTTAACATCGAGTATAGATTTAAGTGTCAGGAAGTCGTTTCTGAAAGTATTTGTATGGAGTGTAGCCATGTATGGAAGTGAAACATGGACGATAAATAGTTTGGACAAGAAGAAAATAGAAGCTTTTGAAATGTGGTGCTACAGAAGAATGCTGAAGATAAGGTGGGTACATCACGTAACTAATGAGGAGGTATTGAATAGGATTGGGGAGAAGTTTGTGGCACAACTTGACTAGAAGAAGGGATCGGTTGGTAGGACATGTTCTGAGGCATCAAGGGATCACAAATTTAGCATTGGAGGGCAGCGTGGAGGGTAAAAACCGCAGAGGGAGATCAAGAGATGAATACACTAAGCAGATTCAGAACGATGTGGGTTGCAGTAAGTACTGGGAGATGATGAAGCTTGCACAGGATAGGCTAGCATGGAGAGCTGCATCAAACCAGTGTCAGGACTGAAGACCACAACAACAACAACAACATGACGAAATTTATAGGAAGCAGCTCTTAGTGGAGCGATACTGCAACTACATTTTAAGCAAAGTATTGAAAATATTGGAAGGGGGGGGGAGCCAATGATCCACATAACATTAAAGTACTGTATATCTGGAATTGAGGACAGATTTCTTTGCAATCAAAAGACCGGCTAGATACAGCTCAGCTCTCCACATTATTTTGTGAAAGTTTTTCTCATATCTGCACAACTACTGCCCCATATCCTTTTGATCCTTTTTACCGATTCATGCCTGTATCTCCCTACACTGTCCCCCCCCCCCCCCACTTCCTTGCATTATCAAACTAACTGTTCCTAGACATCTCAGGATGTGTCTTATAGATTCCACAACTTGTCATCAATCACTCGAGCTACCCACCTAACGTTTGTCAGTATGCTCTACTGTCCACATTTAACTTCCATACAAAGCTGTGCCCCAGAGAAATACTTTCAGAACAGACTTCCTAATAACTTTATCTTCGTTATTAATACATTCCTCTTTTAAAGGAAAGCTTTTCTTGCTATTCCCAGTCTACTTTTTATATCCATTTTATTTGTATCGTCTTCAGTTATTTTGGTGCCCAAATACGAAAACTATTCAAATGGTTCAAATGGCTCTGAGCACTATGGGACTTAACATCGATGGTCATCAGTCCCCTAGAACTCAGAACTACTTCAAACTAACTAACCTAAGGACAGCACACAACACCCAGTCATCACGAGGCAGAGAAAATCCCTGACCCCGCCGGGAATCGAACCCGGGAACTCGGGCGTGGGAAGCGAGAACGCTACCGCACGACCACGAGCTGCGGACGAAACTAGTCAAATACTGTCATAGTTTCATCTCGTAATGTAATTCCAATTCCTCAGTATCACCTGACTTAACTCAATGACATTCCGTTCAGTTTATTCATTTACTTACGTTCACCACAAAACTTCTTTTGAAGAAGATGTTCACTCCGTGCAAATGAACTTCCAAGGTCTTTGTGTTTTCAGACAGAATTAAAATAACACCGCCGAACCTTGCAGTGTTGATCTCTTCTCCATAAACTTCAATGCTCTCTCTAAAATTCTTCTCACTTTCCTGTGTAGCTTCCTCACTGTAAAGATAGAATAACATGGAGAACACGCTACTACTTTGTTTCAATCCCTTCTTTGCTGATGCGTATCTCCCAATTGTCCTTCAACACAAGCAACTGCAGCCCAGTTTCTGTGAATGTTGCAGAGAGTAGTGGTTCAAAGCCATCATCAGCGCATTTGGTTAGTGTGGATTGCCTACATCAGGGTCAGGTATGCACTCAGGGTCAAACCTATTATTCTCCTTTGATTGACAGGTCATTAATCTATTGTTCCCCCACCCCCTCCCCCCAACCCTCAGGAAACCCCCAACACACCCCCTCGCCCATGCTGCTGCAGGTACACTTTCAGGTCATAGCTGTTCAAATAGCCACCTCTCACTCTTACCAATTTGATTAACTATTTAATTAAATTCATCAATTAATCAACCCCTACCCCTCTAGTAACCTCCCTCCCCCCCCCCCCAGGAAACTGGCGGGAAAAACACTCAATTGATCAGTCATTTTGAGGGAATTCGATTGCAGCATATGGAATATTGTTTAAACAATTCAGACAATGTATATAATGCTGTTTATTTAAACAGTTTATGGTGTTCAAGACAGTGTATGCAATATACGAAAATTGGTGGCTCTTTGGTGGATAGGAAGGATCTCATAACAGGAAATTCAAGGGGCTACTGTTTATTTATAAAAAATTCAGTTTAAGGGGGTTGGATTTCTCTTGCTCAACATTCTCTGCTGTTTGGAAAGATCTAGGTCGTGTAAGAAGTAATTACAAGAGCAAACATGTTGCATAAACTAATGTTCGACATTTTACTCTGGGCGTCTTAACCTAATGTTCAGCCCTGCGTCGGCGCTTAACCTATTTTTTTGTTAAGCGGTTTTCCATGTCACTCACATTTCCTTAAGCGATCTTTTGATACCAAATTAAGCAATTAGTTATGTCCTCCCACCATTTTCTGGTACACTTTTCGAATTTCACATGCTTTGAACGTCATTTCTGGCACACACTCTTTTGTCACCCAACTCCACCCCTTTAAACTATTGTACTATGGAAATTAACCGAGTGTTCTGTAGTTAACCTGCTGTTCTCCTCCATGTCGCCCACACGCTTCCCTTAACTATTGTACCGCTAACACCACGTTGATATAAAAAATTATGCAAATTAATGATGCAAATCAATAACATCGATATCCTTCACATGTATAGCGTAGATTTTTTAATTCCCAGCTTCCTACTTGTCAATGAAATCTATGGAATATACACTCCTGGAAATTGAAATAAGAACACCGTGAATTCATTGTCCCAGGAAGGGGAAACTTTATTGACACATTCCTGGGGTCAGATACATCACATGATCACACTGACAGAACCACAGGCACATAGACACAGGCAACAGAGCATGCACAATGTCGGCACTAGTACAGTGTATATCCACCTTTCGCAGCAATGCAGGCTGCTATTCTCCCATGGAGACGATCGTAGAGATGCTGGATGTAGTCCTGTGGAACGGCTTGCCATGCCATTTCCACCTGGCGCCTCAGTTGGACCAGCGTTCGTGCTGGACGTGCAGACCGCGTGAGACGACGCTTCATCCAGTCCCAAACATGCTCAATGGGGGACAGATCCGGAGATCTTGCTGGCCAGGGTAGTTGACTTACACCTTCTAGAGCACGTTGGGTGGCACGGGATACATGCGGACGTGCATTGTCCTGTTGGAACAGCAAGTTCCCTTGCCGGTCTAGGAATGGTAGAACGATGGGTTCGATGACGGTTTGGATGTACCGTGCACTATTCAGTGTCCCCTCGACGATCACCAGTGGTGTACGGCCAGTGTAGGAGATCGCTCCCCACACCATGATGCCGGGTGTTGGCCCTGTGTGCCTCGGTCGTATGCAGTCCTGATTGTGGCGCTCACCTGCACGGCGCCAAACACGCATACGACCATCATTGGCACCAAGGCAGAAGCGACTCTCATCGCTGAAGACGACACGTCTCCATTCGTCCCTCCATTCACGCCTGTCGCGACACCACTGGAGGCAGGCTGCACGATGTTGGGGCGTGAGCGGAAGACGGCCTAACTGTGTGCGCGACCGTAGCCCAGCTTCATGGAGACGGTTGCGAATGGTTCTCGCCGATACCCCAGGAGCAACAGTGTCCCTAATTTGCTGGGAAGTGGCGGTGCGGTCCCCTACGGCACTGCGTAGGATCCTACGGTCTTGGCGTGCATCCGTGCGTCGCTGCGGTCCGGTCCCAGGTCGACGGGCACGTGCACCTTCCGGCGACCACTGGCGACAACATCGATGTACTGTGGAGACCTCACGCCCCACGTGTTGAGCAATTCGGCGGTACGTCCACCCGGCCTCCCGCATGCCCACTATACGCCCTCGCTCAAAGTCCGTCAACTGCACATACGGTTCACGTCCACGCTGTCGCGGCATGCTACCAGTGTTAAAGACTGCGATGGAGCTCCGTATGCCACGGCAAACTGGCTGACACTGACGGCGGCGGTGCACAAATGCTGCGCAGCTAGCGCCATTCGACGGCCAACACCGCGGTTCCTGGTGTGTCCGCTGTGCCGTGCGTGTGATCATTGCTTGTACAGCCCTCTCGCAGTGTCCGGAGCAAGTATGGTGGGTCTGACACACCGGTGTCAATGTGTTCTTTTTTCCATTTCCAGGAGTGTAGTTTAAACAAAAGATCGCTAGTAAAAAACAAATCCCGCCACTCGACGCCCGACGCCGATGAGGCGGACTCAGCACACGCCCCCAGGGGTTGTGATGCACCGGTGGCCACTGCAAAGTGACGACGTGGCCGTCAGCTGCCAAACCATGTGTAGGTGTCAGTTCAGGTTCTGCAAGGATGAGGCGGCAGGATCTCTTTCATACATGACACCTGACAAAATACCTGTTGAGACACGTGTTCACCTAGGCACCATTGCTGGCATGATGATGCATAGCTGCAGTGCCGGTCCAGTGTCGAGAGAGATGTTTGCATAGCGGCTCACCCTCGCAGATGCAGCTAAAAGGTTTTCAATGTTATACTGACGTCACTTGTCTATGTAAATAACAACCAAGTCGCCCCTCTGGACGTGCTACAGAAATGTATTGCAGTGCTTCCCAGAATAACACAGGTTGCATTCTTCCTAGGAATCCTAAAGGAACAGCCCATCCAACACATCTCTTACTGAGTTTACCCATCAATCTGCTGCTGCTGCCAGTGTGGGAGCACCATCTGCCATTGTTTTCTTCAGATGAGACTTTCAGTGACAAATCTGTTTTGTACAGATCGCCATATTGTACTAACAGTTCAACCCTGCAAAAGTGGTCCACAGATCATGAAATACGGAAAGACATTTGCTCATTAACACTGTTCTGCCACTGAGGAAGGAAGCTTGAATATTACAGTGTGGAACCAATCTCAAACCCGGCAATATACCACTGTGTACCGTGTCAATCTAGTAAACATACAATTTGTATCCTGTGCAATAAAAATCGCCCTTTTTTCATCATGCATATAGCTATCGACAGCCAGACTCCTGTACATATACTGTGAAGACAGACAGCATAAGCACATGCAACATATATACTCCTCGTAGCAGTGGATATTTCCCGTGAGATCGGCCATCCGCCACAGCCGAAGGTCACAATCATCTGCCCCAGACACATGTCCGGAGCGCCCTCAGCAGACGAAAGTCGTGCTCTGAACCGTTGTACAAAGTTGGGGTCGGTTCTCCTCAGCACAAAGGTGTTACTGTTTCTGGCCCCGACCTGCTTTCTTGCTTGCTTTCTACACCCATCACCACACTCTGGGATTATAAGAAAGTATGTTTCACATGGTTTGCCAGAATATCATTCGATTTTCGAGAGAAACTCGTACATATAACTCAAAGATTGTTGTAGAAAGGCTGCGTCAGTTCCCCTCAGCACAAAGGCATCGCCGTTTCTAGTCCTGACCTGCTCGCTTGCTTGTTTTCTACACAGATCTCCAAACTATGGGATTACAAGAAGAATGTAATTTCACATGGTTTGCCACAATATCATACCATTTTCACGATACTTCTTGATATCAAGCACATAGCAATATCGCTTGCTTAGCAGTATCGCTTGCACAGTATAATTTCGAAGTTATAGACCAGACATTATTTCTCTAGAAAATCGAAGCTTTAGTGAGGTGGAGCGTGCTGTAAACCACAGATTAACTAGATACCTCGTCTGCGAATATCTTTGTGTGAAACCTCGAAGAAAACAGAGGAAACTGATATTTCCTCTTGCGAATACCGATATCGCTGATATAACAGATTTCAAGACATCCTTGTAATTTACAAAGTTAACTAAGGTGTTTCTCATGTCTAGAGAACCAGCAAACGTGTCTTTCACCCATCTCTCACCTGCTAGATGCGCACACCATAATCGATGTCCTCTCAACCAAATAAAGACAGGAAATGTGCAGAAACAGTCAATTGGACAATTTACATAGGAGGGAATAATGGTTCAGAACAAACAGACGTCCATATTGAATCTTCTCAAATTTCGATGCGATCTCTAAGCATTAGTCAGCTATTTGACCATCTAGAGGACGACACGGTTAAGTCAGCTGCATTCCTGCGTCCCAACAGGCCTTTCAATTGGGACAGCTCCTGCCGTTAGCGGGAAACATGAATCATTCCAGCTACACGCCACCACTATGTGCCACGCACCCCTAGACATAATCGTCGATGGAAACATACATATTTGATCGCTATACTTACAATTAAATATTACGATCATGGTCTCAATTGGACGACATTCGACAATGAGCGAAGTATCGGAAATACACCCTGCTGACTGGTGTGGCCCTGGAAATAGAAATATCTGTACCATTCTTATGACTTGACATACTTTTCCCTATGCTATCACAGTATTCCACGTCAAATCCATACCTTCCTTACGAATGGACATAGTCATTTCCTTTGCGCATGTCGGAACACACACACATGCTTCATAAGCTTGATGCTCAAGGCGAACCTATCACTCATCCCTTACTACTAAGTATAATGCTTCGCCAATAAATGATTGCCGGCGATACGAAATAATACTGACTGAAAATCAGCGATGGTTGGACACGTCTCATAAGTTTTCCTTGCGAGTGGTACCAAGATGTCTTAGAAATATATGCATAATCCTCTTACAAACCGCATGATGTTAAAAAACACAATCGCAACAACTACTGTATGTTACTGTCACAAGCGGTCTTGGTTCTACAGGTGCTCACAAGTATCCATGTTAAAAGCTATACTGGCTTTATAAATCGAGCTATGGTATTATCTCCGAATGAAGTAGTTTCTCCAGACAAGTACCGCGACACTGAATATAGACGGTGGTCACTGGAGTGTATATTATGAGACCAACAGCGCGGTTACACGTCGCCGACAGTGCAACCTCGTAATAAAATCACTGAATTTAGAAAGTGATTCAGCTAAGGAACGCAGCATGAAGTTGGTATTTGCAACTCCCTCATGCTGCTGCTAGATATTTCTCCAGTATTTGTAACGCATTCTGTCTCAATGCCATGTTAGAGGTTCTGCGATATATCCACTGAGTTATAAGTGGTGGTTAATTGATAAGGATCACAAACAGTAGTAGATGGTGTGCTGACTGGCGTCGTAAGAAATGTACACTAGCTTTTCAGACCTCTAGTGCTGTGCTTTCTGGTAGAAATGCTGTCTGCGATTTGAAATCAAGTCTTTCCACATACCTATATTGGATCCTATAGAGAAATCTTTTAATGATTACAGCCACTAATGAATCATATTTCTGGCACTCTCATATCTCAAAACCAGTCACCTTTTTCGAACCTATCTGCTACAGTAAAATTCTAGATAGTCCCTTTGCATCTTGCAACTATCCCTCAAACTCTGCACTGCCACCCTGCAGCTTTGCGCATGTGATAGTTCCAATTTAAGCCGGAACTGAGCAGAAGTTGGAGAGAGTATAATTTACTACCTTCTGCAGCCCACGTAGAAACAGGTTAAGCTGAGTTAGTGCGACAGGACCGTGTTTTGACCATTCGATGGATATGGGAACATTTTCTCGTAACTCCGCCAACAGTGTACGATGTGTAAGGTCAGCGCCAGAGGAAACCCACTCCTGCAACACGAGGTAGTACAAAAGACAGTACGGGAACTGGGGGATGGATGACGATTTTGCTACTGCATTGTGGTGCATCCCCAAAATACATACAGGTTCTGCAGTCCGTAGCAGATCCACATCCTTCAGGGCCCATTCACATCCATCACCACAACATGCTATCATCATTATTCTGTACCACCCAGCAGAGAAAAATTACAAACTATAAAAGCTCCACCAACTTCATCCAATAGAGAACGCGATAAGATTTTTTCGCATCCCCCTCCTTCCATATATTGAGAACAAATACCGTCTGTGCGCCTGCATCAAGCAGATATGGTGATGGTATTAAATATACAGCTATTGATCCATTGCACAGACCAGTGTAAAGTGTCAACACCTCATTGCAGGAGGATGCCCATATCGCACAACTATACTGTCATCGCAAGAGAGGCTCCCTGTGTTGTTGTTTGAAACATTGTTCTTTTTCTGCTGTAACATGGTTTGTACACTGCCATACATTTTGTTTTCTCCACCACGACTTCGAGGTCTGTGTCAGGCTCTAAACTGACATTCTCACGTTCTGACCCTTTGCCTCTCACAGAAAACTAGACATTTAATGTTGTTTCTGCTGCTACAATGACACACACACACACACACACACACACACACACACACACACACACACACACACACACACACACTAGATGATTTAAAATAAAAGACAGTAACAACATAAGGAAACTGGAAGAATTTTGCAGTGTTGTGCAGCGTTTCCAAACTGCTGTCCGAAGGTGATTGACGACCTTTACATTTACACTCATCTGTCACAGTGACGGCATAACTGATGGCTCTGCATTCCGTTTCGACTGATTCTTCGTATTGCAGTCACATATGGGATCACTGTTTCGGTGCTAGCCATCCCCAGAAGGTATTGCCCCTCCACCAAAACTCTTTCTCCACCTCAAACAAGCGTTGTCAGTCAATCATTATGTGGTAATCAACAGCATACCAGTGGACAGATGGGATGGAAAAGACACTGTCGATGTACAGTAATAATAAGCGTCACAGTTGACAGTGCGAACAATTTTAGCAATTTTAGTAATTTCAACACCGACCAATGATGCGACAGCTTGTTTCCCAGTTCCAGTATCATCGCTAAACCGCCCCTTCTCTACTTTGTAAGTATCACTGCAAATGTAGATAGATGACTGTGCAGTACATCCATTCATTGTTCATTCTCGAACATACGAGGTGCGGCTAGAAAAAAACCGGACTGATGCTGGAAAAAACATTTATTTACAATTATTTACAATTTCATGTTATCTCCTTCAATGTACTCTCCTCCTCGGTCTCTACACCGCTCCATACGAATTTTCCACTGTTCATAGCAATACTGCAGATCATTTTCGGTAAGTCCATACATTACTTCCGTCGCTTTTTCTTTTACTGCTTCAACAGTCTCGAATCTAGTTCCTTTCAAATCTGACTTGACTTAAGGGTAAAGAAAAAAGTCACAGGGGGCCGAATCAGGTGAGTAGGGTGGATGATCTAAGATGGGAATGTTGTGTTTTGCCAAAAAGGTCTTCACTGACAACGCACTGTGAGCTGGGGCATTGTCTTGGTGAAGGATCCATGACTTTTTTCTCCACAAATCGTTCCGTTTTCTCCGTACTCGCTCACGTAGGGTAGCCAGGACGCTAATGTAGTAATGCTGATTCACTGTTTGTCCCTCTGGTACCCAATCAATGTGCACAATCCCTTTGATGTCAAAAAAAAAAACAATCATCATTGCCTTGAATTTCGATTTTGACATTCGTGCTTTTTTTTTGTCGTGGAGAACCAGGAGTTTTCCAACGCGTCGATTGGCGTTTAGTTTCGGGATCGTAAGTAAAAAACCACGATTCGTCGCAAGTAATAACATTTTGTAAGAAGGTGGGATCACTTTCAATGTTTTCCAGGATGTCAGAACAAATCATTCTTCGGCGTTCCTTCTGTTCAGTTGTGAGACACTTTGGAACCATTTTTGAACACACTTTGTTCATGTTGAAACTTTCATGAAGAATCTGGCTAACACTTTCCTTGTCAACTCCTGTTAACTCAGACACGGCTCTGATTGTTAAACGGCGATCTTGTCGAACAAGTTTACCGATTTTTTCAATGTTTGCATCAGTTTTTGCTGACAATGGTCTGCCAGTGCGAGTGTCATCACTGGTGTCTTCGCGGCCATCTTTAAATCCTTTAAACCACTCAAACACTTGTGTTCGCGATAAACAATCATCGCCGTACACTTGTTGTAACATTACAAACGTTTCACTTGCAGATTTTCCTAGTTTGAAACAAAATTTGATGTTAACACGCTGTTATTTCTGTACACTCAACATTTTCCGACGCACAGAAAAAACGTCAACTACTTAAAACAGGCGCCACGGGCAGACTGAGTGCAGGAGGCAGATGAAACTCGAGCAGTAGGCGGAGCGAGAGTCACGTGACAGGCCACGCGACTTTCAGCCTTATTGCATTCGTTTTATTGTTTCACCAGTACTAGTCCGGTTTTTTTCTAGCCACACCTCGTATACATCATCAAAGTATATCAGGCAGTGATCGACATATTTCTAGAACCTCGAGTATAGTGCTTAATTTACGATCTATCTATATGCGGATGGGAGTCACAGAGCATTCTTGCAGTCTTAGGATAAAATTAGAGACTGAAAGACCCCCTCACACTGTCTTTGACCAACCCGCTCTTCAGCACCGTTACTGATTTAATCTGCAGCTGACCAGAAGTAGACCGCTACATTCAACATCTCGTGAATGAATGGAGCCTGCCGAGTCCTCACCTATCCAAGTGCACAAGATTTGTCCAGATGAGCCCAAGTCGAGGAGGTTAGCATCCCTTATCGGTGTATAGTAGTACGAGGTGTGGCTAGAAAAAAAACGGACTAGTACTGGTGAAACAATAAAACGAATGCAATAAGGCTGAAAGTCGCGTGGCCTGTCACGTGACTCTCGCTCCGCCTACTGCTCGAGTTTCATCTGCCTCCTGCACTCAGTCTGCCCGTGGCGCCTGTTTTAAGTAGTTGACGTTTTGTCTGTGCGTCGGAAAATGTTGAGTGTACAGAAAGAACAGCGTGTTAACATCAAATTTTGTTTCAAACTAGGAAAATCTGCAAGTGAAACGTTTGTAATGTTGCAACAAGTGTATGGCGATGATTGTTTATTGCGAACACAAGCGTTTGAGTGGTTTAAACGATTTAAAGATGGCCGCGAAGACACCAGTGATGACACTCGCACTGGCAGACCATTGTCAGCAAAAACTGATGCAAACATTGAAAAAATCGGTAAACTTGTTAAAACAAGATCGCCGTTTAGCAATCAGAGCAGTGTCTGAGTTAACAGGAGTTGACAAGGAAAGTGTTAGGCAGATTCTTCATGAAAGTTTCAACATGAACAAAGTGTGTTCAAAAATGGTTCCAAAGTGTCTCACAATTGAACAGAAGGAACGCCGAAGAATGATTTGTTCTGACATCCTGGAAAACATTGAAAGTGATCCCACCTTCTTACAAAATGTTATTACTTGCGATGAATCGTGGTTTTTTACTTACGATCCCGAAACTAAACGCCAATCGATGCATTGGAAAACTCCTGGTTCTCCACGACAAAAAAAAGCACGAATGTCAAAATCGAAATTCAAGGCAATGATGATTGTTTTTTTTTTTTGACATCAAAGGGATTGTGCACATTGATTGGGTACCAGAGGGACAAACAGTGAATCAGCATTACTACATTAGCGTCCTGGCTACCCTACGTGAGCGAGTACGGAGAAAACGGAACGATTTGTGGAGAAAAAAGTCATGGATCCTTCACCAACACAATGCCCCAGCTCACAGTGCGTTGTCAGTGAAGACGTTTTTGGCAAAACACAACATTCCCATCTTAGATCATCCACCCTACTCACCTGATTTGGCCCGCTGTGACTTTTTTCTTTTCCCTAAAGTCAAGTCAGCTTTGAAAGGAACTAGATTTGAGACCGTTGAAGCAGTAAAAGAAAAAGCGACGGAAGTAATGTATGGACTTACCGAAAATGATCTGCAGCATTGCTATGAACAGTGGAAAATTCGTGTGGAGCGGTGTAGAGACCGAGGAGGAGAGTACATTGAAGGAGATAACATGAAATTGTAAATAATTGTAAATAAATGTTTTTTCCAGCATCAGTCCGGTTTTTTTCTAGCCGCACCTCGTAGATTTGAAAGTGTTGTGATGTAGTAGCAGACGGTTAAGAAGAACAAGAAATGCGTGGCTTTTGTGCATGAAGGAGCTCCAGACAGACGGAGTTCGAAACATTTCTACATAAATCAGCCATGCTATCAACTCTAAAGTATTGTTCTAGTGTCTGGGATCAGTACCGGGAAGGTATTGGTAAGAGAGAACATTAGCACAGGCACTGCTAAGGCTACACGGTTCCGAACTTAAAACAGGCTATACTGTTAGATCGCTTCAGTTTCCGACCTATTAGTCATATGGAGTGTAACGTTGTTAATATTCCAATGTAGGAAATATATTTCCAGTGCATGACATGCATCCTTCTTGCAGGTTTCTCTACGATAAACTATGGTAACAAACTGTAAAATGAAAAAACTACTTCCTTAAAATATCGATTCTGTATGATACATGCACAGTGTAGCTTTCCAGAGATGTATAGCATCCACTGTTCACATCCGATCACGGTTCAGAAATTATACTATGCCCATATCAGTCCCTTATAAAATGATCGTTAGTAACGTAGAATACCTCTTACAAGGAAACAGATAGCAGTGGCGTCTGTCATGCTGCCACTATCTCTGTAAACAACACATCTGTCAAGCAGATGTATACATAGGGACTGCAGTTTCTCACAGACACCTATCGCTGACTTAGAGTCATCTAAGTTATGAAACTGAAGTCTCGATTTTATACCCAAGATGTGACTGGGGAATGGAGTACATCGCATAAATCTTCGAATGTATTGAAACAATTTGGTCATGTTTCATCACACGTGAGATGGAACTCCTCTGATGACCGAAAGGTTTGCAATTAACGATCGCAAATACACAGTGTTCTAAGTCACATAAAGAACATGTGGTTCTATCATAGTCAAATGCAGGCTTTGTCACACAACTGATGCATCCTGACAGAACATCAGGAAAAAAATGGTCAAATGACCTGCAGCAACATCCCCCCCCCCTTTCTCTAGAATGAGTCATCAATCTACCATTAAATCGTACCTTGTTACAACTCCATCTCAACCGACCACTCCATCCACTCTCTGTTATCCTTTAATGTAGACGCATGAAAGTTTAGAGACGGATAGTTCTCTGTTTTTCCAGGAAAGCATCAACGACAGCAGTCAACTTGCGTGTATCACTGCTACCTCAATAGACATACAGTAGAATGTTGCCTCGAAGAAAAAAATGACTGTTTCCCTGGTTCCAGATGCTTCCATATCAATGTTTTCTCGGATTCCTCTTGCTGTCGCATACTCGTTCCCAAGTAGAAGAATTCTTCTGCACCAGCCAGGAGACACGCAAGTACATCCTCAATTTCCCCGCATTTCAGAGTATTTTCCCTCAATTTATACGTATTTTCCGTCATTTTTCCTAACTTTGTCGATTTTATGTCACTTCTAACCATGCGATCATGACATGACATCTCGTTCCATGTTCTAAAATTGCTTGTAAATGTAGTACAGCTAGCCGGCCGCTATGGCCGAGCGGTTCTAGGCGCTTCAGTCTGGAACCGCGCGATCGCTACGGTCGCAGGTTCGAATCCTGCCTCGGGCATGGATGTGTGTGATGTCCTTAGGTTAGTTAGGTTTAAGTAGTTCTAAGTTCTAGGGGACTGATGACCTCAGATGTTAAGTCCCATAGTGCTCAGTCATTTGAACCGTTTGTAGAACAGCTGCCAACACCTAGTGTAAAAGCACTAATTTTCTGATCAGGCGGCATAGTATAGCACTGCACTCGAATGCATCCAGTCCCTTCGACCCACATATTCTACATCTGCAGTGTGTTTGCTCAGTTTTCTGTATGTCTGTGTATGTGCATGTGTCGTGGATGGCTCCCAGGACCTGCAGTAGACCAGAGTTAGCATTCAGGTGTGGATCCGCCACGCGCTAGACACTGAGCGATGTTGGGATATGGATCCACAATATGCCACTCTGGGATAGGGTTTGAAGGTGGATCCGCCACTCATTATGCCCAGAGCACAGTTGGGACGCAGATCCACAATATACCACATCCGAGTTAGCATCCGAGTGTGGATCTGCCACACATTGTATATCCAGAGCTACGTTCAGTGACAGATCCACCACACATCACATCTGGGATAGCGCTCCCAAGTGGACCAACCACGTGTTACGTCCAAAGATATGTTCTATGTCCGAAGTTGGGTCAACCAGCTGACAAAATCATTTTATAGTTACTCCGTGGTTTACAGCACGTTCCACCTCGCTAAAGTTTCGAGTTTCTAGAGAAATAATTTCTGGTCTATCTTCGAAATAATGCTGCGCAGGTGATACTGCTGTGTGCTTGATATCAAGAAGTATCGCGAAAATGGTATGATATTCTGGCAAGCCAAGTGAAATTACATACTCTCTTGTAATCCCAGAGTCTGGAGATTTGTGTAGAAAACAAGCAAGCAAGCGGGTCGGGACCAGAAACGGTGACGCCTTTGTGCTGAGGGGAACTGACATAGCCTTTATACAACAGCCTTTGAGGTATATGTACGAGTGTCTCGCGAAAATGGGGTGATATTCTGGCAAACCATGTGAAATTACATATTTTCTTATAATCCCAGAGTGTGGTGATGGGTGTAGGAAGCAAGCAGGTTGGGGACCAGAAACAGTAAGGTACTTGTGCCAAGGGGAACTGTCTCTGACTTTGTACAACAGTTCAGAGCGTGACTTTGGTCTGCTGAGGGCGCTCTGGACATGTGTCGGGGGCAGATGACTCGTGACCTTCGGAAATATCTACTGCTGCGAGGAGTATGAACGGTGCATGTTCTTATGCTGTCTGTCTTCGCCGTATTTTTAGAAGTGTCTGGCGGTCGATAGCTATATGCATGATGCAAAAAGGGCGATTTTTTATGGCACAGGGTACGAATTGTATGTTTACTACATCGACATGGTATGCGGTGATATACTGCTGGGTTGGAGATCGGTTTCACGCTGTAATATTCAAGCTTATGTCCTCAGTGGAAGAACAGTGTAATTGAGCAAGTGTCTTTCTTTATTTGACGATCTGTGGACCACTTTTGCAGGGTTTAGCTGTCAGTGGAATATGGCGATCTGTACAAAATAGTTTTGCCACTGAAAGTCTCATCTGCAGAAAACATTGGCAGATGGTAATCCCACACCGGCAGCAGCAGATTGACAGGTAAACTCAGTAAGAGAAGTGATGGACTGGCTGTTCCTTTAGGATTGCTAGGAAGAATGCAACGTGCGTAATTTTGGGAAGCATTGCAACAGATTTCTATAGTGCGTCCTGGCTGTTATTTACATAGACATGTGACCAATAGGATGTGGGAATTATAAAAACTACCCCATACATGTGAAGGATATCGATTTAATTAATTTGCATAAATTTTTGGATCTACATGGGGTTAGTGGTACAATAGTTAAGGAGAGGGTGTGGGTGGCACGGAGCAGAACAGCAGGTTAGGTCCAGAACACTAGATATTTTGTATAATTTTTATGTAAAATGCGATATAATAGTTTAAGGGGGTGGGGGTGGGTGACAAAGAAGAGTGTGCCAGAAATGGCGTTCAAAAGCATGTGAAATTCGAAAATTATACCAGAAAATGATGGGAGGACATAATTAATTACTTAATTTGGTATCAAAGGTGGTACAATAGTTTAAGGGAACGGGGGGTGACATGGAAAACTGCTTAACAGAACAATAGGTTAAGTACCAACAAAGGGCCGAACATCAGGTTAAGACACCCAGAGTACAATGCCAAATTTAGGTTATGCAAAATGTTTGCCCCATGTATTATTTCTTACAAGACCTACACCTTTCCAAACAGCAGAGAATGATGAACAAGAGAAATCCAACTGCCACAAACTGGAATTTTTATTCATAAACAGTATATCCTTTCTCTCCACTAACGAGCCACCAATTTCCACATATTTCATACACTGCCTTGAACCCCATAAATTGTTTGAATAAACAATATTCCACCTATTGTCTAAATTTTTTAAACAATATTCCCTTACACTATAATCGATTTCTGGACGAATTCTTTAACTGAATAAATAAGCTATATTCCATACACTTCAATAAATAATTAAACAATATTCTATACATTGTCTGAATTGTTTAAACAATATTCCATATGCTGTAATCGAATTCCCTCCAAATGACCGATCAACGAGTCTTTTTCCCGCCAGTTTCCAGGAGGGGAGGTTACCAGAGGGGTAGGGGTTAATTACTTGATGAATTTAATTAAATAGTGAATCAAACTGATAAGAGTGAGAGGGGTCTATTTGAATAAGTCAGACCTGAAAGTGTACCTGTAGCAGCATGGGCGAGGGGATGGTTTGGGGTTTCATGAGGGGTGGGGGGGGGGGGGGAGGGGGCAGGGGAAGAATAGGTTACAGACCTGTCAATCAATAGGAAGGATCCTTTTAGCAGAACAGTGGGTTCAGGACCTGTCAATCAAAGGAGAACAATAGGTTTGCCTCTGATTGCATACCTGCCCCTGATGTAGGCAACCTGCACTAACGAAATGCGTTGATGCTGGCCTTGACCCACTACTGCATAGCACTTCTTGTTCACTCTATAATGACTGTAAAAAGCTTTCTTTTTTTATAAATCTGCGTAAGTGAAACGTAGAGGATGAAAAACTGGACAGTAATAAACTGAGCCCTTATATTCGCCTCGATGTGATCGGAAGAAGTGCATCATTTCTCTTCAGTGCGTCACTGGCAGAGTATGCCTTTCTCTAGATACAGGGTGACAATAATCGAACTATATAAAAAACCTAAACTAATTACAAACTACAGCGTGCACACATTTTATTCAACATTTAAACGGCACTACAGATATTTGGATTTAGGTTATTACATGTTCGATATGCCTGCCATCATTGCTGATGATGTGGCGCAGACAACAGCGAAATTCTGCGTGACCCTCTGGAGTGTCAGAATATTGATGCTATCGATGACCTCCTGAATGGCTGTTATCAGCTCAGGAATGGTTTTAGGATTACTGCTGTGCACCTTTAATTTAGTCCCACAAAAAGGAGTCGCATGTGTTCCGATTCAGAGAATATTTATTTATTTTATTTATTTATTTAACCTCATCAGATTAGGTCCATCAGGCCCTCTCTTACATGGGACCAGTGTTCCACACATGCAGCATTTCACACATCAGAGTTACATCATGACAATAGTTTAAATAAGAAAGTTAGGTTACTCTAGTGACAATATGAATGAAGAGTAATGACTGAGACCTAATAAAGTAAATGCTGGCAGTACTTTTACAACAGGTGCTATACACACAGATTATGATAAAAGCAATAATAAAAGCAGTAAAAAAGAAAATCAAATAATAATGACAAACATCAGAAAAATTGGTAATAGTAATGAAGATTTGTGCAGATGTACATTAATATCTTGGCGTGTAAAGTAGATGTTTACTAGTATAGCGAGTTTTGGGGAAGGGAGATTGAAGGAGGGGGAAAGAGGGAAGTAATGAGGTGAAGTGCATTCATGTTCAGAGGAAGGCATTACTGTTGCTGAAGTAGATACGTCATTAACTGTTTTTTGAAGCCGGACATGTTTTAAAGGTCTTTAACATAACGAGGGAGGTTATTCCAGAGTCGGGTTTCCGCTACTGTAAAGGAGAAAGTGACTGAGCGATGCAATGGAAAAGAGAGGATTTTATTATGATGGGAACGTGTGTTTCTGTCATGTTGTTCCGACATAAGCGTTAAGGACGAGGAGAGATATGAGGCACAGTGTACATTTATAAGGCAGTAGATGAAACAGTGTGTATGGAAATCTCTGTGTTTGTCTGCACGCAGCCAGGACAATTTTGCATATGCTGGTGAAATGTGATCAAGAAGTCGAACGTCATAGATATAACGGACACAGGCATTCATGACCAGTTACAGACGTCGCGAATTTTCCTGAGAGAGTTTTAGATGGGTTTAGTTTTAGTCCTATGTTCTGTGCCCATTTTGATAGTGCATCGAGGTCAGTATTGAAATTTTCAATAGATTTCTTAAGATTGCTTGGTTTCGCACTTAGATAGAACTGAAGGTCATCGGCATACATATGATATTTACAATAGGTCAGAACCGATAACACATCATTGACATACAGAGAGAAGAGTATAGGACCTAATACTGAGCCTTGGGGAACGCCTGACGCTACCTGCAGCCATTGTATTTTTATATTCCCAGACAGGATGCGTTGCTGACGAAATGTCATGTATGAGCGAAACCATTGCGCTGCACTTGGTGAGAAATTTAGACCGCTAAGTTTGGCTAGTAAGATGTCGAAGTCGACAGTATCAAATGCTTTGCTGAAATCTAAGAAGCAAATGATAGCCGCTTCTTGTCTGTCCATGGCAAGTTTCAGGTCATCTGTCACCTTTATCAGTGCGGATGTTGTGCTTCGATGTTTACGGAAACCTGATTGGTATTCGTCTAGTAGGTTGTTAGTAGTTAGGTAGTTGGTGAGCTGGTCATGGACTATATATTCTAATGCCTTTGATAGTGCAGGAAGAAGGCAGATGGGGTGTAGTCAGAGGGTGCTGTGGCGATGTCCTTTTTAGGCAGTGGCTTAATTTGTCCCAGTTTCCAGGCCTCAGGGAAAACACTTGTGACTAATGAATCGTTGAAAATGTCTGTTATAGAGGGCAGTAGTTGATCAATAATAAGTTTTACCATCTGGATAGTGATTCCTTCATGTCCAGTAGATGCTGACCTAATCCGCATTATGGCTTTCTTGACAGTATTGCAAGTGACGTGCTGTAGATAGAATTTTTCTTTGCTACAGTCGTTCATCCCATGAAGTAATCAATGATTCTCTGTTGGTTTTTTTTGCGGTTCAATTGTGGTTGTAGGTAGTTGAAGAATCGGTTTAGTTCTTCAGCTGGGACCATGGGATTTTCTGCAACTTTTATTTTGCCTAAACCGAGACTACGGAGATTTTTCCACAGGATAGCTGGTCTACGTCTATTGTCAGCTAATGTACGGGCATGTCTGAACTTAGCATTTCTCACCGCTTGACTACGTTTCGTTTCTGCTTGTATACAGCATGATTTTCAGGTGTAGGGTGTATCTTGTGTGCTCGATGTGCAGCGTCTCTGAGGTTCATGAGATGTTTTAGTTCATCAGTCAGCCAAGGTGCAGGTTTCCTTTTTACTTTTCTGGTCTTTATTGGAGCATATTTGCCATATAGTTGAGTAATTTTGCTAGTGAAATCCTGGAGTTTGTCGTTTACGACCATGAGGGGAGTAGTCATCCCCCAAACTATTTCTTGTGCCTGTTTCGAGTTCAGGCAAATTTATGCGTTTGAAGTCTCGGTATGTAGACAGTTTTTGTTTCTTTCTAGGAGATTCTAGTGAATACGTAATGAAAATGATGTCATGGGCCGACATGCCAGGTGCAGATATTTGAGAGGTGCGGATTATTCTGTTCGGAGATTTCGTTGCGAATATATCTATGAAAGTGTGACTGGTAGTCGTGTGATGAGTAGGTGCCAGCTGAAGTAGCGTCATATTTGAGGAAGAAAGCATCCTCTTGAATTTCCCAGTGGAAGGACTATTGAGCATAAAATTTATGTTAGTGTCACCTGCTGTAATTATATGTTCATACGACGATTCGAGACTAGAGAGGGTAGTTTCGAAGCAGGCGAACCCACCTACTGTAGGAGGTTTGTAAATGACACATATTAAGCACTTTCTGTTAAGCGATTTGATCTCTATGAACATATATTCCTCTTGATTATCTACATTGTTGTCGGATGTATGTAGTACAGTAGGTGACAAATCAGAGCGTATGTGCGCCCCTACTCCGCCCCCTCGTCTGTTGCATCTGTCGTGCCTGAGAAAGATATAGCCATCTAGGTTTACGGAAGTTGTAGGAATACTTGGTTTGATCCAAGTCTCTGACAAAAGTATTACGTGTATATCAGTAGTTTGAAATACATATTTGAACTCGTCGAAGTGAGCTGGCAGAGACTGGACATTTGCATGTGCAATATGCAGCTTGGTGCGCTCGGGTGTTGATTGCCCGAGGAGGCTGCCGACAGATGTTTGCGGGTCGTGGTTAGCGGTGACAAGAGGGTCTGGCATGAGAAATGTGGAAGGCGCGTGAAGGAGGGGTGGGGGGGGGGGGGGGTGAGGGAGTGCCCTCCCAGTTCTGTGCAGGCCCAGTGGCCTCTGGGTACCCCAGAGCCAGAATGCGGCCCCCAAAGTGTTCCTCTCCTGCTTCGATGGGGTCGAGAGACGTCTTGCATGAACAACATCTTGTCGAAATCAGGGTCACTTTGGGTAATGAGGATGAAATCATCTTCCAAAACCTTCACATACCATTCGGTACGTGCCATCAAGGAGTATCGCACCGATTATTCCATCACTGGACACCGCACCCCACACAGTCACCAGTTGTGGGTGAAGAGACTTCTCGATCGCGAAATGCGGACTCTCATTACCCCCAAATGAGCCAGATTTGCTTACTGAGGAACCCATCCAAATGAAAGTGGGGTTCGTCGGTAAACCAAACCAAACCATACTTATTCCCATCATGCCCCGCGCCCAACTGTGCAGTTTGAACGTCTTAACGCAAACCGTTCAGAAGTTGTGACGATTTTATTTAATATAGTTCAGTAATTGCCAACCTGCACGTCGCTATGCAGGCTGTCTGTCACAACGGAGTAAGTTTACATTCTGGATAGCAGCAGCAAGCAGAGAGTAACTAATTTTTTGCTAAATATTTTACCGTTTTATTGTATCTGTTCTGGATCGAGAGACATCGTAAATTTTAACATACTACTAACAGCAAAATAATACTGATGGCCGCGCGGGGTAGCCGCGGGTTCTAGGGCGCCTTGCCACGGTGCGCGTGTGTTGTCCTTAGCGTAAGTTAGATTAAGTAGTGGGTGAGTCTAGGGACCGATGATCTCAGCAGTTTCGTCCCATAGGAATTTACTGCCAATTTCCAAATTATATAATATTGATGCATGGAAATATTCAGTCAGCCACTTAGAGCAACTGCTCTGTGTTTGTAGGTATATTTGGCGTTCATTTTATAATAACAATGCACTGACTCTGAAACGTCCCCTTTGAACAATTATACACGACTGTCCTTAACCTGACACACAATATTTTTGTTAGCGCAACGCAATCTGACTTTCAAAATTCCCTACAAAAGAATGGCCCTGACTAACATTAAACTATACCTTTCACAAATCACTTACCTCACAAAAATCTTCGCTGCTCAAGCTACTGCAATACAGCGAGCACCACTACTGCCAGCTAAATAAAAGATTCAAACTACTGAAGGCACTAACTACTGATAGGGATAGTTAGCGAATGAAAGATATTAGTAGAGAACAAACAATGTATTTACCTTGATATCATCATATATAAATATAGCAGTTCATGACACATTACAAATCTCCGCCATCTCTCTCCCCACATCCTGACTTTCAAAATTCCCTACAAAAGAATGGCCCTGACTAACATTAAACTATACCTTTCACAAATCACTTACCTCACAAAAATCTTCGCTGCTCAAGCTACTGCAATACAGCGAGCGCCACTACTGCCAGCTAAATAAAAGATTCAAACTACTGAAGGCACTAACTACTGATAGGGATAGTTAGCAAATGAAAGATATTAGTAGAGAACAAACAATGTATTTACCTTGATATCATCATATATAAATATAGCAGTTCATGACAAATTACAAATCTCCGCCATCTCTCTCCCCACATCCACCACTGCTGGCGGCTCACCTCCAACTGCGCAACGCTACGCGCTGTTCACATCCAGCTGCCTAACACTACAATGGCGAGTATTACAACAATGCAAAGCAGCTACAGACTGCACACAGCACAGCCAGTGATTTTCATATTGAGCGCTACGTAACGTTGCCAATAAGAAAACATAAACAGCCTACTTACATAGAGAAAACATAAACAGCCTACTTACATAGAGAAAACATAAACAGCCTACTTACATAGAGAAAACATAAACAGCCTACTTACAACTCCGACGTCACTGTGGTCGGAAATGTTTTCCTCTTTCCCCGCCACTGTATGTATTCTGACAAAGGGAGGACTAAATGACTCTAAGTTGCTGTAAGTATCTTCCACTTGCTTTATTGTTTATTAAGTACTTATTAAATGACTTTTTTTCAAATGACCTGACTCCAGAAGCTACTATAGGCCACATTTCGCAGTTATAATAATAATAATTATTAATAATATGCACAGAATATAAATAAATTTTTTCCTCTTTTAAAAGTAGTTATCTGCACATCCCCGCACCCCAACACAATTACACTGCCTATCTAATTAAAAAGAACCAATGAAAGGAAAGTGGTCTAGGGGAGGAGGAAAGAGAGAGGGAAAGGAAATAAACAATTTTTTTCAGCCTTCAGTTGCAAGGTAATTTTACTCGTTTACCTAGGTTTCGATTCCAGTATTGGAATCTTCTTCAGAACCTATAAATTAAACCACATACGGACATATATTACTCACTAAAATGCATTATCTGTCTAATGATTGAATATTAAAGAAATTGTGATACTTACAAAAAATTAAATTATTTTGTAAACCAGACACTGGCCATGTCACAGATTAAAAATTAAAACAATAAAGACGCATAGTCATAAGATTTTTTGTAAGTATCACAATTTCTTTAATATTCAATCATTAGACAGATAATGCATTTTAGTGAGTAATATATGTCCGTATGTGGTTTAATTTATAGGTTCTGAAGAAGATTCCATTACTGGAATCGAAACCTAGGTAAACGAGTAAAACTACCTCGCAACTGAAGGCTGAAAAAAATTGTTTATTTGCTGTACATTTCACAGTTGCTGACACGCTGCAGTATGTTAAAGATTTGTAAAAGAGGGAAAGGAGACAATAAGTGTGAGAAAGGCAAACAACAATTTAGCTACAAGAAACGAAAAGGGGTCCCATTTATTAGGAAAAAAGGTAAAAAAATTAGGTGTTAGTAATAGTTGTTCATGTCTCTTGTGTTTTGTTTGTGCGTGATGAAGGGCTACCGTAGCTGGCAGTTTCAGTGTCCAGAATGCTGCGACATTCCTGTCACGGTTCGTGTCCGATGGGATGTCGATCAAACCCTTCGAAGGAATTGCTGTTGTTGTTGTGGTCTTCAGTTCTAAGACTGGTCTGATGCAGCGCTCTATGCTACTTTATCCTGTGCAAGCCTCTTCATCTCCAAGTAACTACTGCAACGCACGTCCCTCTGAATCTGCTTGCTGTATTTACCTCTTGGTCTCCCTCTACGATTTTTACCCCGCACACTTCCCTCCAGTACTAAATTGATGATCCCTTGATGTCTCTGAATTGTCTTACCAAAAGATTCCTTCTTTTGATCTGGCTGTACTACAAATTTCTCTTCTCCCCAATTCTATTCTGTACCTCCTCGTTAGTTGCGTGATTTACCCGTCTAAGGTTCACCAATCTTCTGTAGCACCACATTTCAAAAGCTTCTACTCCATTATCTAAATTCTATATCGTCCACGTTTCACTTCCATACATGGCTACACTCCATACAAATGCTTTCAGAATGGATTTCCTGACACTTAAATCTATCCTATTCGTTAAATTTCTTCAGAAACGCTTTTCTTGCCATTGGCAGTCTGCGTTTTATATCCTCCCTACATCGACCATCATCAGTTTTTTGCTTCCCAAATAGCAAAACTCTTTTACTACTTTGTCTCATTTCCTAATCCAATGCCCTCAGCATCACCTGATTTAATTCGACTACATCCCATTATCCTCGTTTTTCTGTTGTGATGTTCATCTTATATCCTCTCCCAGGAATTACGAAGGAAACAATGTAAATATCTGATGTGGTTATTGCTTGGGAGATCCCACGGGGTGCATATAGCCGGTTGTCACAAAGCGTTCTTTTCCTCCGTGCGCACTAGTTTCTCTCCTTGCGGGTACGTGAGAAATTTGTCCAATGTGTTCTAGTAGGGTACGTGTATAGTGTAGTGTTATGTTCGTGTTGTACGATGACGATTAGAGCAGGGACAGGGTGAAACCCGCTGTCCACACACAGCCTCGCGAATAGCAGCATGGCGGCCAGTGCCTTACTTCACGAGACACTACAGAGAGATCCGGAATTTAATGCAGGACTATGGCGCGAAAAGTGGTGATCCGGAACCTTAAGCCATGACCTCTCCTCACATTGCCGGCCGAGTACTGGCAGTGAAAATTTGATCCGTCCCCAGGATTCGAACCGGCTTACCTCCGAATTGAGTGCCATCGCACAGGCATGGGTCAGTGACCTCGGAAACGGAAATGAGTAGCGATTAGGCGACTGATTTTCGCACGATCCCTGACGTCTCGTAGAACATTATACATTCTTCTTCTTATGTTGATACTATTCCATACGCGTTGTCACTCATCTGTCAGCCATCTTTTTAGCTCATTGTCAGTGATTACTTAACCAGTCATTTCCCTTACTTTTCCAAACTTACATTTTCTGAGACAAGATTCAGCACAGGTTATCCTGACATGTAGGTGAACCGGATACATTGTATGCATCACCAAATGTCCTTCTACCGACAAACAGTCCTGTCGGAGGAACGTCCGTAACTGAACATTATAGCCAAGGTTGAAAATACCGCTTCAGTTTTAAGGTTCTTTTTATTTAAAACACGTTCTGTTTCGGGCTCTTATGTGCCCATCATCAGGTGTTATAACTTTGCTCTGTGACCCAGAGCGCCGAGGCGGACGAGTACAGGACGGGGTGTGACATGGCGGCGCTAGGGGCCACAGCACAAAGTTATAACACCCGATGATGGGCACATAAGAGCTCGAAACCGGTCGTGTTTTAAATAAAAAGAACCTTAAAACTGAAGCGGTATTTTCAACCTCTGTCTTCAGTCAACGCTGTATTGCAGGCACCAGAGATTATTATAAGGGCATACAGCAACATGCCTTGGAGGGCGTGACTTGCTGAGGTTTGATCGCCGACAAGCTTGCACGGAAGCTCACGATAGTCGCAAAGCATTGTGGCTGCATTGAGGGGGCACGCACAGCGTCTCAAGAGCTGCCTAGCACATTGGCTGCCTCCTGGTACTACCTGCTCGGGGCAAGTCGACGCCGTCCATCGTTTTGCGACTGGCCTGACCGCTGCCGCTGCAATTCATGTGCGGCCAGGCCGCCGACATCCTTCCCGCGTCGCAGAGTGAGGGGCGTGGAAATTTCTGGGAGAAAGCTCGCCAACTACTACGGTAGCCGCACACGGGAAACCCCAGCCGGTCAGGTCAGTTCCACTGATATTGCGCTCCGTGCGAGAGAAAGTAGATCTTGTCGAGTACCGAGACGTGGAAGGAGAACCAGGATTCGAGGAAATCTTTCCGTTCTCATAACTAGCTTAAAAAATAGCTACAAGTAGAGAATCTCGCGCAACAAAAGTCACTGTTACTCTTTGTCTCTATTTGTATTGCTAATCCACATTCATTTAAAATCATACGGGTTTTCGGAGGTTAATGAAAGAAATCGAAGGATTTTAGAGGCACGCTGTTCAAGATTCGTCCATAAAGAACGGTAGCATGAAGCTGCGGCTATTGATAAATATGAATAAAATAGTTTCCTGCATCAGTAAGTTGTTTATTTTCTCCGCCTGCAGATATTGGTGCGAGCCATCGAAACGTGTAGTGGGAAAATAAACAAGTAACTCAGCTGTAAACTGGTTCATTTGAAGGCATGCTATTTTTTATAGGTCAGTTTATTCAGTGTGAATGATTAACAGACATCATCTGGGAACATAAATGGGGATACTTGGAGAAGGTATGATATGTGCCAACACTGGATTCTGCCTTATCACTTCTTTCATATTCATACTTCATTCATAACAAGAAAATTGTTACATCCTCTGTACAGACATTTAGCAGGTTCATTTAGATGATATACAATGGAGAGCCAAAGAACTAGTACACCTGCCTAATATCGTGTAAGGCCCCCGTGAGCTCGCAGAAGTGCCGCAACACGATGTGGCATGGACTCGACTAATGTCCGAAGTAGTGCTGGAGGGAACTGACGACATGGAACCTACAGGGCTGTCCAAAAATCCGTGAGAGTACGAGGGGGTGGAGATCTCTTCTGAACAGTACGTTGCAAGGCATCCCACATATGTTCAATAATATTCATGTCTGGAGACTTTGGTGGCCAGCGGAAGTGTTTAAACTCGGAAGGGTGTTCGTGGCGCCACTCTGTAGCAATTCTGGACGTGTGGGCTGTCGCATTGTCCTGCTGCAATTGCTAAAGTCCATGGGGGTGCAGAATGGACATTGAAATCCCCGGGCTAGCAGGACAGAGCGGATGCGGTTATATTTGTGGAAACCGGCCAAAATAAGTTACTGTCAGTTGCACTCAGCATCTAAACTTTATTTCTTAAAACACACAGCCACACGTACAAGAATAAAAAACTCTCAAGGTTTTAACGAAAGATCTCTTTTGATTTATTTTAGATCGGCTGAAGCCCACATCTAAAATGCAAGGCACAAGGCCTAAGCAAGGAAATGAGGTACAGGAGTTCTTCTGGAGGTTTCACTTCTTTAGAAATTTTTTTTATCTTCAATATAAATAGGCTGAAAGCCTTAGCTTAAAATTTTCCCACAGAAACATGTAGTGGGAAAATAAACAAGTGACTCAGCTGTAAACTGGTTCATTAGAAGGCATGCTATTTTTTATAGGTCAGTTTAGGCCTCACATTAATCAAGAACAGTGTTACAGCTTAAGACCGAGGCAAAGATTTTCTATGTTTAATCTAAATAGGCTGAAAACTCGGCTGAAGGCCGCATATCAACAAAACAATTTAACGGCTTAAGGCCCAGGAAGAAGAGCTTTCAATTTGAAAAGGCTGAAGGCCTTATCTTAAAATATTTCGTGTAAAACTGAAGGCCTCATACTAAAGAATAACAATCTTATGACTTAAGGGCAAGACAAGGATTTTGAATTTTTAATTTAAGAGAAATTAAAACTCGGCTGAAGGCCACACAACCATGCAGAAAACGATTTTACGACATAAGGCCTAAACGGAAGAGCTTCTAAATTTCAATTAAAATAGGCTAAAGGCTTTGTCCTAAAATGCTTCACATAACTCTCGGCAGAAGGCCACATGCAAAACCCAAGCAATCTCATGGCTTAAACCCATGACAAAGAAATTAACAAAGGTGGAAAACTCGACTGAAGGCCACATAAAAATTAGAAAATATTTCTTACGGTTTAAGGCTTAGACGAAATTTTTCAACTTTTGATTTGAAAAGGCTGAAAACTCGGCTGAAGGCCACATACCAAACAAGAAACAATTCTTTTTTACTGCTTAAGGCCTGAGAAGAACAGCCTTGCAATTTGAATAAGCTAAAACGCAGAGTACTTAAGACTAAAAAGAGATCACTATGTAAAACACAAGGAGCGGCGCTCAGAAGGTTCCAAGGAACGGCCTGGGAAGGTAACACTAACGCACGTTTAGGTGAGACAGGCAGCCAGACTGACAACATCTTAATCGGAAGGCAACCCAACCAAAAGCCAGCTGACAAACCAACCAACAAGATCAGTTCTGCCCCACCCAACCAGGAAAACGACAACAAGATGTCAATAGCACGACGTTCTGGATACTGGTGCCCAATCCAGGCAAGTCAGACTAAACGCCCAAAGCTACCAACAACACCTCAGCTGTCGACCTACACGCCGTGCTGGACAGCATCAACGCGACGAGGAAAGTACACTGCCAAAAACTACACCAACGACCAGGGCAGGTCACCGGAACGTCAACAGCCACAAGGCAGAAGATACCGCTGGTACACTTCATTAATGAAGGAATGAATTAAGTTAAATTAAACACCACACAGGAAGATGGCTGCAGTTCTAGCCGACTTCAATGCACACACATTATTGCTCGCGGGAATCTCCCAGAAAGCGAGAACGAGGATCAAACGAAGAGATGTGATAGCAGTTGCGGCTTGATAGTGGGTTAAGTGAGCACTCGACTTTAGTGTCCAGGATCGGTGGGCGACGAACTTCGTAACCCTCGCCAGAAGCGCCTCGCAACTACAACCGCGCATGCGCGCCGCCAGTGGCTCCGGCCTTAACTACGTGCCACGGAGACTTCCTCGCTGCTCTGTCGCAACCGACCGATCGGCACACACAGCACAGCCGGAAAATACACTCCTGGAAATTGAAATAAGAACACCGTGAATTCATTGTCCCAGGAAGGGGAAACTTTATTGACACATTCCTGGGGTCAGATACATCACATGATCACACTGACAGAACCACAGGCACATAGACACAGGCAACAGAGCATGCACAATGTCGGCACTAGTACAGTGTATATCCACCTTTCGCAGCAATGCAGGCTGCTATTCTCCCATGGAGACGATCGTAGAGATGCTGGATGTAGTCCTGTGGAACGGCTTGCCATGCCATTTCCACCTGGCGCCTCAGTTGGACCAGCGTTCGTGCTGGACGTGCAGACCGCGTGAGACGACGCTTCATCTAGTCCCAAACATGCTCAATGGGGGACAGATCCGGAGATCTTGCTGGCCAGGGTAGTTGACTTACACCTTCTAGAGCACGTTGGGTGGCACGGGATACATGCGGACGTGCATTGTCCTGTTGGAACAGCAAGTTCCCTTGCCGGTCTAGGAATGGTAGAACGATGGGTTCGATGACGGTTTGGATGTACCGTGCACTATTCAGTGTCCCCTCGACGATCACCAGTGGTGTACGGCCAGTGTAGGAGATCGCTCCCCACACCATGATGCCGGGTGTTGGCCCTGTGTGCCTCGGTCGTATGCAGTCCTGATTGTGGCGCTCACCTGCACGGCGCCAAACACGCATACGACCATCATTGGCACCAAGGCAGAAGCGACTCTCATCGCTGAAGACGACACGTCTCCATTCGTCCCTCCATTCACGCCTGTCGCGACACCACTGGAGGCGGGCTGCACGATGTTGGGGCGTGAGCGGAAGACGGCCTAACGGTGTGCGGGACCGTAGCCCAGCTTCATGGAGACGGTTGCGAATGGTCCTCGCCGATACCCCAGGAGCAACAGTGTCCCTAATTTGCTGGGAAGTGGCGGTGCGGTCCCCTACGGCACTGCGTAGGATCCTACGGTCTTGGCGTGCATCCGTGCGTCGCTGCGGTCCGGTCCCAGGTCGACGGGCACGTGCACCTTCCGCCGACCACTGGCGACAACATCGATGTACTGTGGAGACCTCACGCCCCACGTGTTGAGCAATTCGGCGGTACGTCCACCCGGCCTCCCGCATGCCCACTATACGCCCTCGCTCAAAGTCCGTCAACTGCACATACGGTTCACGTCCACGCTGTCGCGGCATGCTACCAGTGTCAAAGACTGCGATGGAGCTCCGTATGCCACGGCAAACTGGCTGACACTGACGGCGGCGGTGCACAAATGCTGCGCAGCTAGCGCCATTCGACGGCCAACACCGCGGTTCCTGGTGTGTCCTCTGTGCCGTGCGTGTGATCATTGGTTGTACAGCCCTCTCGCAGTGTCCGGAGCAAGTATGGTGGGTCTGACACACCGGTGTCAATGTGTTCTTTTTTCCATTTCCAGGAGTGTATATCCGCCACACCAGATAGTGCAGCAGTACGAGTATCGATACACGCTGCTGCTGTCCCCTCACGGAGAGAAGACAGCAACGTTACGGCGGTAAGGCCGGTATTACACTATCAAATTTCTTTGTCAAAGATTTGATCAAAGATGTGATCCAATATTCCGTCCAATATATTTGACAAAGATCTTTGACGTAGCGCTAGAAGGGGTATTACACTGTCATCAAATTTTTCGTCAAAGTTCAAGATGGCTGACAACAATTTGTTATTAACCGCAGCAGTTGTACGTACCCCAATTGCATTGTGTGCACATGCGGAAAAGAAGTGGGGGAAAAATGGAACCATACATACGAGGTTGACAGTCTTAAAAGTCCTGGGATTGCAACTTGATAATAAATTCAGTTGGGAGGAGCACGCCACAGAACTGCAGAAAGGCCTTAACAAATCTGTATTTGCAATTCGAGTGTTAGCAGACATAGGCAACATAAAAATGAAAAAGCTTGCATACTTTGCCTACTTTCATTCCATAATGTCATATGGGATAATATTTTGGGGTAAATCCTGAAGTCAAACAACAGTTTTCAGAGTCCAAAAGCGTGTAATACGTATTATTTGTGGAAACTTCTTCAAAGAACTGGATATACTAACTACTGCCTCTCAGTATATTTACTTCTTAATGAAATTTGTCGTAAATAATATCTCTTTTTCCAACAAACAACTCAGTTAATACATACAATACCAGGAACAAAAATGATCTGCACAAGGACTTAAAAGCACTTACTATAGTTCAAAAAGGGGTCCACTACTCAGGAACACTCATCTTCAATAATTTGCCAGGAAACATAAAAAATTTAGTTACAAATAAAGATCAGTTTAAAAGGAGCCTGAAAGACTTACTAGTGGCCAATTCCTAATCCATTGACGAAATTTTTAATAGAAACAAATGATGTATTGTATTTATTCATACTATTAGTATTGTTATTTCAGCTTAAAAAAATTGACATGTTCCACATCCACGAGGATCTCCTCAGCACGGATCTATGGAACGAAAAACTAATCTAATCTGGGTGAAGCCGTGGGTTTTACGACGACACGATAAAAGCATTCAACAAAACTTGTTACGTGAGCTTACAGTGGAAGACGACAAGTCGTACATCAATTACTTAAGAATGGATGAGCATACAATTCAGTATGTGCTCAATGAAGTGTATCCTCATATCACAAAGCACAATATTCACTTAAGAACTGCTACATCTTCAGAAGACAGGCTCACTGTAACACTCCGATTCCTTGCTACAGGAGAGGGTTATGTTATGTTATGTTAGGTTAGGTTAGGTTAGGTCTGGTCAGGTCAGGTCTCCAATCTTCTTAATCTATTTTTGTATTCAGGGTGCCTCACGTTGTAAAGCGTCTCATCAGCTTCAGACATCTCTATTAATTTTGTAGTTGTCGGCACACACCAATTGTATTTACCGGCAATGTTTATAAAAACACTACAGACGACAGAATGCTGTAGTGATGCTAGCGCTCCATGTGGTAACATGTCACATTGCAGTGAACAGAAGACAACCGATTTCTTTGATCAAATTTACAGCGAGGCCCTAGATTTGATCAAATATTGGACGACATTTGACAAAGTCCTAATTACACTATCAAATATCTTTGACAAAGATATTGGACAAAGATATTGGACAAAGAAATTTGATAGCGTAATACCGACCTAAGCGAAGAAGAAGTAAGTCACCACTGGACTGCAACCAATGATAAAAAAAGCACGACACGACGCGAGCCAGCCACGGCTCAGACATGAATGGATCCAGGTAACCAGACAGGGTGCTTAAGTACATGTCACCTGTCACAGTCGTATATAGACGTATCACGGGTCCCATATCACTCCAACTGCGCACGCCCCATTCACTGCAAACCCTCCCCTAGCTTGAACAGTCCCCTGCTGTCATGCAGGTTCCATGGATTCATTAGTGTGTCTCCATACCCCTACACGTCCATCCACTCGATACAATTTGAAACGAGACTCTTCCGACTAGGCAACTTGTTTCCAGTCATCAACAGTCCAGTGTTGGTGTTGACGGGCCCGGCGAAGTGTAAACTTTGTGTCGTGCAGTCGTGAAGGATACACAAGTGGGCCTTCGGTTCCGAAAGCCCATACCGATGACGTTGCGTTGAATGGTTCGCACGCTGACACGTGTTGATGGCCCATCACTGAAGTGTGCAGCAATCTGGGAATGGTTTGCACCTCTGTCACATAGAACGATTCTCTTCAGTAGTCGTTGGTACCGTTCTTGCAAGACCTTTTTTCCGGCCGCAGCGATGTCAGACATTTGATGCTTTACGGGCTTCCTGATATTCACGCTACACTCGTGAAATGGTCGTACTGGAAAATCCCCTCTTCATCGCTATCTCGAAGACGCTGTGCCCCATCGCTCGTGCGTCAACTATGACACCACGTTCAACTCACTTAAATCGTGATAAACTGCCACTGTAGCAGCAGTAACCGATCTAACAACTGCTCCAAACACTTGTTGTCTTATATAGACGTTTCCGGCTACAGAGCCTATTAATATATCTCTGTATTTGAATAAGCTTGCCTATACCAGCTTCTTTGGTGCTTCAGTGTATTTACATACAGGGTGTTTCAAAAATGACCGGTATATTTGAAACGGCAATACAAACTAAACGAGCAGCGATAGAAATACACCGTTTGTTGCAATATGCTTGGGACAACAGTACATTTTCAGGCAGACAAACTTTGGAAATTACAGTAGTTACAATTTTCAACAACAGATGGCGCTGCGGTCTGGGAAACACTCTAGTACGATATTTTCCACATATCCACCATGCGTAGCAATAATATGGCGTAGTCTCTGAATGAAATTACCCGAAACCTTTGACAACGTGTCTGGCGGAATGGCTTCACATGCAGATGAGATGTACTGCTTCAGCTGTTCAATTATTTCTGGATTCTGGCGGTACACCTGGTCTTTCAAGTGTCCCCACAGAAAGAAGTCACAGGGGTTCATGCCTGACGAATAGGGAGGCCAATCCACGCCGCCTCCTGTATGTTTCGGATAGCCCAAAGCAATCACACGATCATCGAAATATTCATTCAGGAAATTAAAGACGTCGGCCGTGCGATGTGGCCGGGCACAATCTTGCATAAACCACGAGGTGTTCGCAGTGTCGTCTAAGGCAGTTTGTACCGCAGCAAATTCACGAAGAATGTCCAGATAGCGTGATGCAGTAATCGTTTCGGATCTGAAAAATGGGCCAATGATTCCTTTGGAAGAAATGGCGGCCCAGACCAGTACTTTTTGAGGATGCAGGGACGATGGGACTGCAACATGGGGCTTTTCTGTTCCCCATATGCGCCAGTTCTGTTTATTGACGAAGCCGTCCAGGTAAAAATAAGCTTCGTCAGTAAACCAAATGCTGCCCACATGCATATCGCCGTCATCAATCCTGTACACTATATCGTTAGCGAATGTCTCTCGTGCAGCAATGGTAGCGGCGCTGAGGGGTTGCCGCATTTGAATTTTGTATGGATAGAGGTGTAAACTCTGGCGCATGAGACGATACGTGGACGTTGGCGTCATTTGGACCGCAGCTGCAACACAGCGAACGGAAACCCGAGGCCGCTGTTGGATCATCTGCTGCACTAGCTGCGCGTTGCCCTCTGTGGTTGCCGTACGCGGTCGCCCTACCTTTCCAGCACGTTCATCCGTCACGTTCCCAGTCCGTTGAAATTTTTCAAACAGATCCTTTATTGTATCGCTTTTCGGTCCTTTGGTTACATTAAACCTCCGTTGAAAACTTCGTCTTGTTGCAACAACACTGTGTTCTAGATGGTGGAATTCCAACACCAGAAAAATCCTCTGTTCTAAGGAATAAACCATGTTGTCCACAGCACACTTGCACGTTGTGAACAGCACACGCTTACAGCAGAAAGACGACGTACAGAATGGCGCACCCACAGACTGCGTTGTCTTCTATATCGTTCACATCGCTTGCAGCGCCATCTGTTGTTGAAAATTGTAACTACTGTAATTTCGAAAGTTTGTCCGCCTGAAAATGTACTGTTGTCCCAAGCATATTGCAACAAACGGTGTATTTCTATCGCTGCTCGTTTAGTTTTTATTGCCGTTTCAAATATACCGGTCATTTTTGAAACACCCTGTAACTATTTCGTAGTCAATACGTCGCAGGAAGGCAGTGACAAACGTGTCAGTATATTACAAAGTAGGGTTTCACCATTTCAGTAATGAATAGAACGATTTCTAACAAAAACGTTTTTGCCGACTGATCCGATTTCAGTTTTGTGACATTAATAAGTAATTAAATCAGTTAGAACGGCTTCTGCCGATATTTTTTGAAGATTGAGATGACGTGGAGGTTACGACAGCAGACACAATCGGAGTGCTCATGTTCAAGTCGCCAACAAGCCACTGCGATATAACTATTCGTTCCTTCAAGCGAATTTCGGACTGCTTACTTGACAGAAACAGTTGCTCTTACTTTTTCCTTTTTTCCTCCAAGAAGAAATACCTCTCATGCCACATAGATTTAGATTTTCCGTCGTTCTCTAAATAGCTTAAAGCAAATTCTAGAACGGTTCTCTTGAAGAGAACGCGGCTTAAATATGGTTCCCAGTATGAACTGTTACCAAGTCACTAATGACCTTGTAGTCAACGGGATGTTAAAACCTGTGTCTACCTTATTATGTTTTCGTCGTGAAAAAGAAGTGTCCTAGGGACCTGCAAAAGGCACAAAGGAAAATTAGAAAAGTGAGAAGTATACTGTCTGTTGTTCGAAGAGTAGGACTTGCGCGAGAAATACGTATGTTTTTTTCTGGCTAAGGTCTTGACAGTGATTTGTCCACAATGAAGTCATACGAAGCATCCCAAGAGGAAATACCATCACAAGAAGATGCACAAGTACCTAAAGTTTCTATAAACAAAACTAGTACGAATACTATAAACTAAGGGACAAGAGACTTACATGCAGAGGAAAAGGTATGGAACAAAAAAAGGAAGTGAGATTAGAGCTTAACATGCCCCGCCAACATCGAGGTCATTACAGACGCAGATGGTGCTGATCTGCAAGTTGGGAAGTGTTAGCGAGTATTTCCAATCTTGAAGAAACTGTCCCGGATTCGTATCAGAAACATAAATCAGATTTCCAGTCCAACTCACTATCTTGCTCGGTGTATGGAGTAAATCAAGGCGATTTACACTCAAGCACATGACCTCCCAAACACTATGCAAGATACGAAAACCGTAAAAATCGTGCCAAAAATGAAATAACTGGCATCAAGATCTGCACGTTATTAGTGCAGTAACGCTGCAAAAAGCTGTTAGATGCGAGCTACAGACTCTGTTCTCCGTATGTCACACCTGTATGTAACAGACAACTGGCGTTTCCCAGAAGGACGTCGGATTTTCATAAGAGAGGAAAAAGACACAATAGTCGTCTTGGTGGAATCGTGTCGAGGAAATGCGACAAGTGGCCATTGACAAACTGAAAGCAGATCAAAATCGGTCTGAGATGTCCAGGGGGTTTTACTGTTCGACAATTTGGCACAAATTGCTAACTACAGGTGCTATCCAGTAATTGATATTTACTGTCAGACAGCCGGCCGCTGTGGCCGTGCGGTTCTAGGCGCTGCAGTCCGGAACCGCGGGACTGCTACGGTCGCAGGTTCGAATCCTGCTTCGGGCATGGATGTGTGTGATGTCCTTAGGTTACTTAGGTTTAAGTAGTTCTAAGTTCTAGGGGACTGATGACCTAAGATGTTAAGTCCCATAGTGCTCAGAGCCATTTTTACTGTCAGACATTCGAAGGGATAAGACCTCGAGTCGATACTAAGTTGACTGCTCTTGCTACAACTCCTTCAAAGGGACGATCGACTCGGCCGTGGAGGAGATTCCAAGAATATGATATGCCAGGCAATTAAGTACATACGTACTAGTCACTGTTCGCTACCGGAAGGAGCAGTTGGAGTGGGACAGGCCGCCAAAACGAACAATGTGCAGTAGCTACTGGAGCACCGAATTCCTCAGGGGTGGGTCCGGCATTACTTGGTAAGGAACAGCAGTGATGCATTTTGATTTCTCTTGAACAGCAGCCCCTTATTACCCATCAGATATCGGTGGAAGCGATGCCTCCAGACGAGGTTCTGCCTGTGTGGGGTGATGCGCCTTTGAGTGGATGCAGAGACTTGCAAGTTGCTCCGCTTGGATGGTGTCTATACAAGTCCGTCGAAATAACATTCTTAACGCTTCAGTATGTCTTCAAGCCCGTGCAGTAGTGACAACTTTATCCTATAAGGCGACAACGCCCGATCACTGATGCCTTGCAATTCCTTCAACAGCAATAATTTAGTGCATTATGGAAAGCTGTGCATTATGAAAGATTATTTTACGTTGAAGGCTTGCGACGTATCATTTCCTAATTGTTACCGCTACTATAGAAACATTGTTTCCTATAGTAGGTCCAATTGTCTACTAAGGACACTGTCTACACTCTGGGGCGAATTTAGCTACATGCTGCATAGCTTAAATAGAGAAAAATACATGTGCCCATCATTTCGACTTAAATGTACCACCAAGTAACTTACTTGTGTACGTAACTGAATACTGCGGCTGCAGCAGCTACTGTTGCTGCTAACAACAACAACAATAATGATAATAATATAAATACATGCGTGCTGAACTCACCACACTCAAGTCAGGCAAAGCTGTTTACGGCGAGCTTTCTTTGTAGCAAATTAGTCGATCACATCTTCATAGTCTAGTTGCTACGTTATGTCAGAAATCATGGAGAGGGCGACAAGAATGTTGACTCGATCCTGCGACACGGATGACAGCAATAAATTGCTGAGCCTTTTGAGGAATGAAAAAGAGCACTCGACCGAACAGATGGTTGCAGCGGTTGACAAAAATATCCGTAATACATCCGTTTTAGGAAACGGTTCATTAACGTAGTTTTCACACAACACTCTACCCATAGTACTTATGGAGGAGGCTGAATTTTCTCGTTTTGAGAGAACTGAAGGACGAACTGTTTCACTGTTAAAAAACCATTCAACAGCCAAGATGACATTGTTTTACAACAAAAGATTTTAAGGTCTGAAGTCTGTTGAAACCGGTTGTCTTAAAAAGAAAAAGAATATTTTATGTGATCTTTGCTGTTGAATGTTTTTGTGGAGGAAGTTTCTATCTCGTTACTCCTGACGTGTGCTTTAAAATGAATAACCTCATTTGTCTCTTCCAGAAAAATTACTTAGGAACTCAAATTGCTATAAAATTGTTCCAACGATTTTTTCTTTTCACTAATTAACGCATCAGTCTGTCTACAATAACCTGAAATTCATTCGCCGCTAAATCTTCCATTCTTTCAAAAGTATTATCGAGTTCGCCTGTTTCGACCACTTTGTTTTTTTGATTTTTTACTTTTTATGACTGTTTTGTATATAGTTATGTTACTCTTGTCGATGTCAGCGTTTTCATATGTTTCGTACGTAGAACTATTCTCTCGAACGTACAACTTTAGGACAGTCCCAATATCGGTATCAACAATTTGTAACAGTTTATTTGTAGCATTAAATCTCGGCATTATTGCAGTTTCCAGACTCTGAGACTTAGCAGGCATGTTGACGCCCTGACTAGCGTGTTTCTGAAGGTCGGAGACTGACCTATTTAATTTTGACTGCAAAACATTCCAGCGACTCTTCAAAGCGGAGAAGAAGGTGCAAATCTTTTGCCGTGAAAAAATGAAGCCGCTTGTCGACAACACTGAGGGCTGACTTGTTTAATTCTAGTTTGGGGACCAGACGAGGTACCGGACATATTTCTTGCATTGTCATATGACTAACCCGGACAGGCAGAGATAAGAGGTGACACGGAAGTTACTATATTTGATATTTTGAAGTTGATCTTATTTATGAAATGTAACGAGCATGTGAGAATTGTGGTAGGGAGGCGAATTGCCGACTTCGCTTTATTCGGAGAATTTTAGGGAAGGCTGTTTCACATGTAAAGGAAACCGCATATAGGACGCTGGTGCGACCTACTCTTGAGTACTGCTCGAGTGTTCGGGAACCCTACCAGGTCGGATTTAAGGACATTGAGGCAGCTCTGAGGCGGGTCCCTAGATTTGTTACCAATACGTTCGAACAACACGTAATTGTTACGGACGTGCTTCTGGAACGCAAATGGGAATCTTTGTGGGGCAGGCGACGTTCTCTTCTAGGAACACTAAGAGAATATTTAGAGAACCGGCATTTGAAGCTGACTGCCGAACGATCCTACTGCTGCCATCATAGAGTGCGCTTAAGCACCGAGAAGATAAGACACGAGAAATTAGGGTTCATACGGAGGCGTATAGACAGTCTTTCTTCCCTCGCTCTATTTGCCAGTGGAACAGGGGAGGGAGTGACTCGTAGTGGCACGTGATACACCCCGCCACGCACCGTGCGGTGACTTGCAGAGAATCTATGTAGATGAAGATCTACATTTGTACAAAAATATCACTACATTTTAAAAAATATATATTATTCTGAAATATCACGAGCGCCAAGATCGCTTGTAAATCTTTTCGTTGATTCCCAATTTTGACAGATGAGCGCTGCCGTCATCGGATCTTGTAACACAGAGATGCATTGAGGTCGGCACGTATTTGTAGAAACCGGCAATCAATAGAAAGAGTTACAAGCGATCTTGGTGTACCTGATGTTTCAGAATAACATAACAATTCAGATCGTCCTCAGCTATTGACACAGTGTCAAACATAAATTTAAAAAAAATATATGGTATTTTAATTTAATAGTTATAAAAGTTCTCATAATTGTACAAATGAAATTCAATCTAATACATAGAACTAATTACAGTGGAACCTCGCATAGCGAGCATAATTCATTCCAGAATCTTACGCGTAATGCGGAACACTCGTTACGCGAAACAATTCATCCTATATAAATTAATGTAAAACACGATAACGCTGTCATGCAGAAAAAGTACTAAACGTTTTATCTTATTCATGCCATTTATGCAAAGAAAATTATATATACAGTGTTATGTACTTCATTATTCATGATACACAACTATTTTTTTTACTTTTTTTTTGGTCATCAGTCTACTGACTGGTTTGATGCGGCCCGCCACGAATTCCTTTCCTGTGCTAACCTCTTCATCTCAGAGTAGCACTTGCAAACCTACGTCCTCAATTATTTGCTTGACGTATTCCAATCTCTGTACAGTTTTTGCCCTCTACAGCTCCCTCTAGTACCATGGAAGTCATTCCCTCATTTCTTAGCAGATGTCCTATCATACTGTCCCTTCTTCTTATCAGTGTTTTCCACATATTCCTTTCCTCTCCGATTCTGCGTAGAACCTCCTCATTCCTTACCTTATCAGTTCACCTAATTTTCAACATTCGTCTATAGCACCACATCTCAAATGCTTCGATTCTCTTCTGTTCCGGTTTTCCCACAGTCCATGTTTCACTACCATACAATGCTGTACTCCAGACGTACATCCTCAGAAATTTCTTCCTCAAATTAAGGCCGGTATTTGATATTAGTAAACTTCTCTTGGCCAGAAATGCCTTTTTTGCCATAGCGAGTCTGCTTTTGATGTCCTCCTTGCTCCGTCCGTCATTGGTTATTTTACTGCCTAGGTAGCAGAATTCCTTAACTTCATTGACTTCGTGACCATCAATCCTGATGTTAAGTTTCTCGCTGTTCTCATTTCTACTACTTCTCATTACCTTCGTCTTTCTCCGATTTACTCTCAAACCATACTGTGTACTCATTAGACCGTTCATTCCGTTCAGCATATCATTTAATTCTTCTTCACTTTCACTCAGGATAGCAATGTCATCAGCGAATCGTATCATTGATATCCTTTCACCTTGTATTTTAATTCCACTCCTGAACCTTTCTTTTATTTCCATCATTGCTTCCTCAATGTACAGATTGAAGAGTAGGGGCGAAAGGCTACAGCCTTGTCTTACACCCTTCTTAATACGAGCACTTCGTTCTTGATCGTCCACTCTTATTATTCCCTCTTGGTTGTTTTACATATTGTACATGACCCGTCTTTCCCTATAGCTTACCCCAACTTTTTTCAGAATCTCGAACAGCTTGCACCATTTTATATTGTTGAACTCTTTTTCCAGGTCGACAAATCCTATGAAAGTGTCTTGATTTTTCTTTAGCCTTGCTTCCATTATTAGCCGTAACGTCAGAATTGCCTCTCTCGTCCCTTTACTTTTCCTAAAGCCAAACTGATCGTCACGTAGCGCATTCTCAATTTTCTTTTCCATTCTTCTGTATATTATTCTTGTAAGCAGCTTCGATGCATGAGCTGTTAAGCTGATTGTGCGATAATTCTCGCACTTGTCAGCTCTTGCCGTCTTCGGAATTGTGTGGATGATGCTTTTCCGAAAGTCAGATGGTATGTCGCCAGACTCATATATTCTACACACCAACGCGAATAGTCGTTTTGTTGCCACTTCCCCCAATGATTTTAGAAATTCTGATGGAATGTTACCTATCCCTTTTGCCTTATTTGACCGTAAGTCCTCCAAAGCTCTTTTAAATTCCGATTCTAATACTGTATCCCCTATCTCTTCTAAATCGAATCCTGTTTCTTCTTCTATCACATCAGACAAATCTTCACCCTCGTAGAGGCTTTCAATGTATTCTTTCCACCTATCTGCTCTCTCCTCTACATTTAACAGTGGAATTCTCGTTGCACTCTTCATGTTACCACCGTTGCTTTTAATGTCACCAAATGTTGTTTTGACTTTCCTGTATGCTGAGTCTGTCCTTCCGACAATCATATCTTTATCGATGTCTTCACATTTTTCCTGCAGCCATTTCGTCTTAGCTTCCCTGCACTTCCTATTTATTTCATTCCTCAGCGACTTGTATTTCTGTATTCCTGACTTTCCCGGAACATGTTTGTACTTCCTCCTTTCATCAATTAACTGAAGTATTTCTTCTGTTACCCACGGTTTCTTCGCAGCTACCTTCTTTGTACCTATGTTTTCCTTCCCAACTTCTGTGATGGCCCTTTTTAGAGATGTCCATTCCTCTTCAACTGTACTGCCTACTGCGCTATTCCTTATTGCTGTATCTACAGCGTTAGAGAACTTCAAACGTATCTCGTCATTCCTTAGTACTTCCGTATCCCACTTCTTTGCGTATTGATTCTTCCTTACTAATGTCTTGAACTTCAGCCTACTCTTCATCACTACTATATTGTGATCTGAGTCTATATCTGCTCCTGGGTACGCCTTACAATCCAGTATCTGATTTCGGAATCTCTGTTTGACCATGATGTAATCTAATTGAAATCTTCCCGTGTCTGCCGGCCTTTTCCAAGTATACCTCCTCCTCTTGTGATCCTTGAACAGGGTATTCGCTATTACTAGCTGAAACTTGTTACAGAACTCAATTAGTCTTTCTCCTCTTTCATTCCTTGTCCCAAGCCCATATTCTCTTTCCCCTACAATTGCATTCCAGTCGCCCATGACTATTAGATTTTCGTCCCCCTTTACATACTGCATTACCCTTTCAATATCCTCATACACTTTCTCTGTCTGTTCATCTTCAGCTTGCGATGTCGGCATGTATACCCGAACTATCGTTGTCGGTGTTGCCCTGCTGTCGATTCTGATTAGAACAACCCGGTCACTGAACTGTTCACAGTAGCACACCCTCTGCCCTACCTTCCTATTCATAACGAATCCTACACCTGTTATACCATTTTCTGCTGCTGTTGATATTACCCGATACTCATCTGACCAGAAATCCTTGTCTTCCTTCCACTTCACTTCACTGACCCCTACTATATCTAGATTGAGCCTTTGCATTTCCCTTTTCAGATTTTCTAGTTTCCCTACCACGTTCAAGCTTCTGACAATCCACGCCCCGACTCGTAGAACGTTATCCTTTCGTTGATTATTCAATCTTTTTCTCATGGTAACCTCCCCCTTGGCAGTCCCCTCCCGGAGATCCGAATGGGGCACTATTCCGGAATCTTTTGCCAATGGAGAGATCATCATGACACTTCTTCAATTACAGGCCACATGTCCTGTGGATACACGTTACGTGTCTTTAATGCAGTGGTTTCCATTGCTTTCTGCATCCTCATGTCGTTGATCATTGCTGATACTTCCGCCTTTAGGAGCAATTTCCCACCCCTAGGACAAAAAAAGGCCGTTGGCAGAGTGATGCTGACTTCTTATGCCGGAAGTCTTCGGCCGCCAATACTGATTGTTGTTGTTGTCGTGGTCTTCAGTTCTGAGACTGGTTTGATTCAGCTCTCCATGCTACTCTATCCTGTGCAAGCCTCTTCATCTCTCAGTACCTACTGCAACCTACATCCTTCTGAGTCTGCTTCGTGTATTCATCTCTTGGTCTCCCTTTACGATTTTTACCCTCCACGCTGCCCTCCAATACTAAATTGGTGATCCCTTGATGCCTCAGAACATGTCCTACCAACCGATCCCTTCTTCTAGTCAAGTTGTGCCACAAACTTCTCTTCTCCCCAATCCTATTCAATACTTCCTCATTAGTTATGTGATCTACCCATCTAATCTTCAGCATTCTTCTGGAGCACCACATATCGAAAGCTTCTATTTTCTTCTTGTCCAAACTATTTATCGTCTATGTTTCACTTTCATACATGGCTACACTCCATACAAATACTTTCAGAAACGACTTCCTGACATTTAAATCTATACTCGATGTTAACAAATTTTTCTTCTTCAGAAACACTTTCCTTGTCATTGCCAGTCTACATTTTATATCCTCTCTACTTCGACCATCATCAGTTATTTTGATCCCCAAGTAGCAAAACTTCTTTACTACTTTAAGTGTCTCATTTCCTAATCTAATTCCCTCAGCATCACCCAACTTAATTCGACTACATTCCATTATCCTCGTTTTGCTTTTGTTGATGTTCATCTTATATCCTCCTTTCAAGACACTGTCCATTCCATTCAACTGCTCTTCCAAGTCCTTTGCTGTCTCTGACAGAATTACAATGTCATCGGCGAACCTCAAAGTTTTTATTTCTTCTCCATGGAATTTAGTACCTACTCCGAAATTTTCTTTTGTTTCCTTTACTGCTTGCTCAATATACAGATTGAATAACATCGGGGAGAGGCTACAACCCTGTCTTACTCCCTGCTGATTATTTATCAAAATTTAGGCAGTGGCGGGGATGGAAGCCGGGACCGAAAACGTTTTGATTATGAATCAAAGACGCTACCCCTAGACCACGGGTTTTACTAGGAAGCTATTAACAGTCATTTTTGTTTCTGCCTACGCTTCAGCACTTTGCGAAAATGCGATACAGCATTATCGTAAAATAATTTTGTAGCATAAGTAACCACTGCTTTATTGGGCTGACGATGTTCAACGTACGATGCAACCGATTCCCATGCTTTCAGCATTTCTCTTATTGCGCCAGAAGATTGCTGCTTTGCCGTTACCGTCGCCGCCTCCGCCTCCTCCTTCTCCTCTGAAGACCTCCTCTCCTCAAGTTCCTGCTGTGAAGCACACTGCAAGTCCACAAGCTCTTCGGTGGTCATTTCTTGGCTGTGATATTCCACAAGTTCATCGATGTCTTTGTTATCCACTTCTAGTCCCACGCTCTTGGCCAAAGACACACTCTCGTTGACTCCCCAAGTACTGACTCAAATGCCTCAGAGTCACGGTCGACAACGCACTCCGGCCAAAGTTTCTTCCAAGCAGGAGTGAGAATTCTTTTTGTAACTCCTGCTCACGCCTTTTCGATCATCTTGACACAGGTAACGATGTTGAAGTGATGTTTCCATAACTCTCTGAGGTTGCTAGCTTCAGTCAGCTCAAAGCTAAGGTCGAAGAGTGCTTTGGTGTAGAGCTTCTTAAAGTTAAAAAATAGTCTGCTGATCCATAGTCTAGAGTAACAGTGCTGTTGTGAGGCAGAAATTGGACCTTGATGAATTGAAATTCTTCAAGGAGGTGCCCTTGTAGGTCTGGAGACCGGGCAGGAACGTTGTCCACAACAAGCAAGACATGGAGTGGCAGATTTCATCTGAAGCAAATATCCCGCCTTCTCACAAATCATGTACTCGTTAATGTTGTCGCCTTGCAATTGCTTTTCATTTATCCATAAGGAGCAACCATCCGGCGTCGTCCAGAATACGGAATCGTTGTTTAGATTCCCTTATCACTCGCTTTGAATCATCTATCTCCTTAATGTTTTCCTTGATCTTGAGCACGGTGCAAATAGTTGTAGATTGTACGCGCGTGCTAAATCAGCAACATTCACACTACGTTCTCGTTTTTCAATGATTTTACGTTTCATTTCTAAGGTCATTTTCTTTCTATTACGGTTATGGCTTTATCTTAGTGGCCATTTCTACGAAGGTTATTAAAATTTGGACAAAAAACTGTGTGTGAACACAAGTTTAGAAAAAATGTGTGATCACAAGCTGCACTAAGATGGTAGCAGAAAGAGCGCTAAGCCGAGACTGCAGTGCGTACTAAAAGACATTGTTGATATGCCGCTGCCGACAGTGAAAGGTGTTCACATTGTTGAACGTTTCCCCTGCGCGCGTGGACGGCTTGTGACGTCAAACTAAATCGTCGTTACTCGTTATGTGAAACATCGCTCGTTAAGAGAGTGATTTTTTTCACTATTTGTTTTGCTCGTTATGCGAATCGCACGTTATGGGAGGTGCTCGTTAAGCGAGGTCGCACTGTAATTTAAAACTAAAGTAGCATTTTTTATCGTATGCTTAACGGTTTCTAGTTTTTTCGGTGGTTTGGAGTCATCTTTTTATTTATTTTATTTATTTATGCATTTATTTTACCTGGAAAGATTAGGGCCTTCAGGCCCTCTCTTACACCTAACCAGGCATACTCAGATTGAACGAATTTCAGTTTGTACAGAACATTATGGACATACCACGTGTTATACATTATTAATGTTAAAGAAAAAATAGAGATTATAACAGTAGTACAAGGATAATTGTAACAAAAAAAATAATTATAACAATCAAGAATAATAATGATAATAATAATCATAATAATAATAGTAATAACTATGGATATGAAAGTAAATATATTTTTCTTTAATGAATGTCACTCCTATTGTTAGTTGCTAATTTTCTCGTTATGTTCTTGTAGCTTGTGAGTTATTTACATCGAGGAGAGACATAAGACGATAGAATGGGGTGAAAGAGATATAGAAGAAGTAGCTAGGTTAGAGGAAGAGAAATAGAATGGTAAAATTTGAAGCTATGATGGAGAGGAGAAAGAAAGAGATGAGAGGGGCACAACAATAGTGGCTATCCCGTCCCTAATATGTAAGTTCTGAGTTCCCTCTTGAATGTTGAGTGGTTCTGGATAAGACGCAGATCACAGGGGAGCGCGTTCCATAGTCGTACGGCTGAGATGGAGAATGACACAGAGAAAGATTTTGTGTTATGTAAAGGTGCAGCCAAGATGCTAGACGTATCCGATCTGGTATCGCGGTTGTGGAAAGATGATAGGTGTTTAATGTGAGAAGATAAGTATTGGGGGCACCAGTGACTAAGAAATCGATGAAGGAAGCACATCGTGTGGAGATCGCGTACCTTATGTAGGCGTATCCAACCTATCTAGGAGTATGAAGGACTGATATGATCATACAACCGTATATTGCATATCTATCTAACGCAAGCATTCATCACTAGCTCGAGGCATCTCGAATTTTCACTATTTCTGCCGTGTTGAACTACATCACAGTAGTAAAGATTAGGCAAGACTTAGTGTTTGGACTATTTTTGTTTAACATGGGTTGGAAATATTTTTCTAAATTTTTGGATTGCATCTACGGAGGAAAGCGATTTCCGCAAGCTGTGGCTGTTTGTTCTTCCCAGTTTAGGTGTTCATCGAAGGTTATTCCAAGATCTTTTACTGTTTTTTTGGTGTGGTAGTTGGGTACCGTTGAGGAGTATTTGAGGGACTGCTTCGCGAAGGTACCGGCTGATTAACTTTGGATGAGATATAAGAATGTCCTGGGATTTCTTGGGGTTTAGTTTCAGACCTAGGTTCTGTGCCCACCGAGAAACAGAGCAAAGATCTGCGTTCATACTCACTACAGCATCAGCGATGTTCTTGGGGCTTGCACTTATTTACAATTCGATGTCGTCGGCATATAGATGGTAGTTACAGGAGTGAATCACTGAAGAAATGTCATTACTGTACAGTGGGAAGAGTAATGGACCAAGGACGGAGCCTTGGGGAACTCCTGACCACACGTTTTTCCATGATGACTTCTCCGACCCACAAATGACTTGTTGACTTCTGTTTTTGAGGTAGTTGTCGAACTACTGTATTGCGCTGTTTGAGAAATTCAGCTGTTTCATTTTAATTAGTAATATATCAAAGCCATCTGTATCAAAGGCCTTGCTAAAGTCAAGCAGTGTTAGGATGGTAGCTTCACGTCTGTCCATAGCATATTTAATGTCATCAGTTACTTTGATTAATGCAGTTGCTGTACTATGGTGCTTTAGAAAGCCTGACTGATGTTTATCATGTGTGTTATGAGTTTTGGCCGTGTGGTTCTAGGCGCTTCAGTCTGGAACCGCGTGACCGCTATGGTCGGAGGTTCGAATCCTGCCTCGGGCATAGATGTGTGTGATGTCCTTAGGTTAGTTAGGATTAATTAGTTCTAAGTTCTAGGCGACTGATGACCTCAGAAGTTAAGTCACATAGTGCTCAGAGCCATTTGAACCATTTTGTTATGAGTTTTGAGGTAATCCGTTAGCTGTTCATGGACGATGTGTTCTAGAGCTTTAGATATTGCAGGTAGTATGCTGATCGACCTGTAGTCACCTGGCGACTTTGGGTTGTCAGTCTTAGGTATAGGTTGAATTAAACTTTGCTTCCACTCAGTAGGATATGTACTACTGACAAGAGACAGGTTGAAGATGTCTGTGATAACTGGAATAATAGTGTCTACACTACAACGTTCTTAATCATGCCAATGCTCACTCCATCATTTCCTACTGCCTCGGAAGAGATTCTCATAATTGCCTTGTGTACTGTGCCTGTAGTGTCATGTTTTAGGAAAAACTGGTCTCTCAAGAGATTAATATCTTGGGGCTGGTATATTGTCGCTGCGTGACAGTTTACAGCTGTTGAGAAGAAATCGTTTAATTCTTCTGCAGACGCTTGATAAACAGCGTCAGTTCTTCGCTTTTAGCTTTCTTGGCTGTATGACAACTCCTCAATGTACGTTTTACTGATGGTTATCTGATAGGAAATATGCAGCATAGGACGAATAGTTTATTTCGCAGTCTCCATCGCGATCGTGTTCAGACTAGCACAGTGCACAGCATTTCGTCACAAATAATTTCGAGCTGTAGTCATAAAAGCCAATGAATGCAATTGGAACCACTATTTCAATACTCGTCTGTAGCTGGTACTACTTCACAAAGCACGAGTATATGAAGACTTCGTGAACACCCGATGCCTCGTGGAGGCCACCGACAGTTCGTTTGGTTCAAATGGCTCTGAGCACTATGGTACTTAACATCTAAGATCATCAGTCCCCCAGAACTTAGAACTACTTAAACCTAACTAACCTAAGGGCGTCACACACATCCATGCCTGAGGCAGGATTCCGTAGCGGTAGCGCGGTTCCGGACTGAAGCGCCTAGAACCGCTCGGCCACACCGGCCGGCTGCCGTTTGTTTGATCGATGGAGAGTAAACGAGACTTGTGCTGTGCGCCATGATAATTTCCTGGGCCACCGAATGTTCGATGACGCAAGATGTTTCGTCTTCGCACCTGCCAGACATCTGCAGGTGAGAAGTGCGAACTGACATCGGCTACGCATGGCGCCCTATTAATGAGGCGCTGTACGTGTTTCTCGTATGCGTCAGGGCCATAGTTGCAAGGCGAAGCACACTGCCAGCAAATAGCTTACTGAAGGCGGAAATATGAAACTCAAGTTTTCCGGCGGTACCCACTCGCTATGGCCCAAGGCGCACTCTGCCGTCTTCACTGAGGAAAAATCGGGGAAATAATGGAGTTCCATAATTACCTAATTGACAGCCGCTATCCTGTTAATAAGGTGTTCATTTTATAAAATGACTAATTGCCTATCAGACGTGGTCCAGTTGCTTATTTATCCCTATCCTCTAGATCCCCGTTTCGCTCCCCCCCCCCCCCCCCCCAAACTCCATTTATAAATATTGGTTCAAATGGTTCAAATGGCTCTGAGCACTATGGGACTCAACTGCTGAGGTCATAAGTCCCCTAGAACGTAGAACTACTTAAACCTAACTAACCCAAGGACAACACACACATCCATGCCCGAGGCAGGATTCGAACCTGCGACCTTAGCGGTCGCGCGGTTCCAGACTGTAGCGCCAGAACCGCTCGGCCACCAGCGGCCGGCGGTTCAAATGGCTTTGAGCACTATGCGACTTAACTTCTGAGGTCATCAGTCGCCTAGAACATAGAACTCATTAAACCTAACTAACCTAAGGAGATCACACACGTCCATGCCCGAGGCAGGATTTGGTTCCAGACTGTAGCGCCTAGAACCGCACGGCCACTCCGACCGGCTATAAATATTGTGTGTGTGTATTTTTAAGGAAGATGGGCAGACGGCTTACTAAATCACTGTCGTAAGTTGCTGATTACTGAGGATGAGGAACACCAGCAGAGTCTGAAAATATAAGAGGGACATTTAAGTTTTATAGTAGAGGTTTATTCTACCACACTACGGGCTGTGCAGTATCGGTAAAGACACTTCCAACCTACCGTCCAGCCGTGTTCAGCATTTCGACGATGCGTTCATCTTTCGAGACGACGAAGTACGAGCAGACCGCTCTTACCATGAGAACATCGTCCTGCAGGAGGTTGGAATCAACGCAATGGACTGGCCCGTGGTATCTGCAGACATGAAACCGACTGATCTTACTCGGGATCAACTGAAACTTGCAGAACATCAGCGCAGCAAACATACCCACACACTGGATGACCCGAGAGAGTGGCAGGTTCTTGCAGCTACGTACCGATCACCTTGTGGAGAGCGTGCACAGATGGGTCCTAGCGTGGTACACTGCACGGTCTGGAGCTAGACAATAATGAGGCTCATTCAGCGGCTGCATCTGTATCAACACAGCTTCTCTGCAGTTTACCCTTAAGTGCCTGGCAGGGGGTTTATCGAGCCGCTTTCACACCATTTATTTACCGTTTCACTCTCGAACAGGGCGCGGGTAAAACGAACATTTAAAACTTTCCGTAAGAATCTCATTTCTCTCATTTGATTATGATGACCATTTCTCCCTATGTAGATGAGTATCATCAAAATATTTTCGAAGCCGGGGGCGGTAGCTGGAGATTCAAATTGCGTGAAAATATCTCGTCGCAACGAAGAACGTCTTTGTTTTAATGACTGCCACCCCAACTCGTGTATCATATCTGTGACATTCTCTCCCCCATTTCGCGATAGTGCAAAACGACCTGCCCTTCTCTGGACTTCTCCGACGACATCCGTCAAGCCGGCCGCAGTGGCCGAGCGGTTCTAGGCGCTTCAGTTTGGAAGCGCGCGACCGATACGGTCGCATACCTCGGGCATGGATGTGTGTGATGTCCTTAGGTTAGTTAGGTTTAAGTAGTTCTAAGTTCTAGGGGACTGATGACCTCAGACGTTAAGTCCCATAGTGCTCAGAGCCATTTGAACCATTTTTGAACATCAATCAATCCTATCTGATGGGGATCCCACACCGCGTGCTCTAGAAGGGATGGACAAGCGTACTGTCAGTAAAACGTACTCTTGGTTCGCCTTCCACTCAACATTACCTACAAGATCGCTTCGCTTTAAGTTGTTCGTAATTGTTATTCGTAGGTAAATAGTTTAACTGATCACCTTTAGATTTGTGTGATCTATCGTCTAACCGACGTTTAACGGATTCCTTGTAGTACTCGTGTGGGTGACCTCACATTTTTCGCATTCTTTGACTGTTCCGCCGGTTCTTGATAGAGAACTCGCACTTGTCATTATATGGAGTTAATTGACGCTTTTCACACCACACATATATCTTATCTAAATCATTTTGCAATTTCTTTTAATTTCTGATGGCTTTACTACACGGCAAATGACAGCATCATCTGCAAACAACCTAAGTTGGTTGCTCTCATTGCATCCTAAATCAAACATTAGGAACAGCAGGGGCGTATAATACTTCCTTGCGGAACATCAACTACCACTTCTACTTTACTCGATCACTTTCCTTCAGTTACTACGAACCCTGAACTTTCAGACAGGAAATCACGAATTTGGTCACACAACTGAGACGATTCTCCAGTTACATAATTTGATTAGTAGACGCTTGCAAAGAATGGTATCAAATGAATTCCGGATACTGAGAAATATGGAATCCATTTCAGATCCCCTGTTGGTAGCACTCATCACTTCATAAGAATAAAGTGCTAGTTGTGCTGCATAAGAACGCCATTTACTTTATGCGTGCTGGCTGTATGTCAATATATCCTTTTCTTCCAGGTTAATTCATAATGTTCGAACACAGTACATGTCTCAAAGTACTGGTGTGACCTCTGCAACTTTCCAGTCTACAGGTATGGATTTTCCGTCTAGCGATCGCCTGTATATGATTGCTAAATATGGAGTTGTTACAGCAGCTTACTCTGAGAGGAAACTAAGTGCTATATAGTCTGGCCCCGAAGCCTTGCCTTTACCAAGTGATCTGAGTGGCTTCGCTGTACCGAGGACATCTACTTGTAAGCTACTGATGTTTGCTGCAGTTCTTGATTATATTTCTGGAATATTTACTTCGTCTTCTTTGGTGAAGAAGTTCCGGAAAACCATATTTAGCAACTCTGCTTTAGTGGCATTGTCACCATTATCATCGCCATCACGCTGTGAAGGTGCTGATTGTGTCCTGCCACTGGCGTACTTTACATATGACCATAATCTCTTCGGATTTTCTACCAAATTTTGACAGAGGTTCGTCGTGGAAGAATTGAAAGCACCTCGCACTTAAATCTGCGCTAAATTTCGTGTTTTTGCAAACCTTCGCCGAGGTTGGGAATTTTGCAGTCTTTCAATGCTTTTTTCGTTGCTTCTGCAACAGCATTCTAACCTGTTTTGTGTACCATGAGATATGAGTTCCGTCCCTTATCTATTTGGCATAAATCTTTCAATAGCTGTCGATCTATTTCTCTGGATTTTAAGCACTCTGGTCTATGCTCACACACGAGGGCTATTCAGAAAGTAAGTTCCCTTGGGTCACGAAATGGAAACCACTGTGAAAATCCGATGAAGCTTTCACAGATGTGTTGCGGAGTGTCTCTAGTATGCCCGTCGATCACGACATATCGCTCTTTTCATTTCTGAGCACACAATGAGCACGTAAAGGTGCATAGATAAATAGTGTCTCTCGTCAAGTATGAGGGCCTGGTGAGAGATTTCGCCTGATGTCATGCAGCCCACATAACACAACTATCGTGCAGTTCCTCCGTCATGACAACTCTCGGCCGCACTCTGCAGGGGCAGTGAAGATGCTCCTGCAGCGTTTTAGGTGGGAAGTGACTGATCACCCACAATACAGCCCGTAACTGGCTGTCCGTAACTTTCACCTCTGCTCGCATGAACAGCTGGCTATGAAGACAACAGTCAGGCACAGTCAACACGCTGTAGACCTGTGTTGGATGATGGCGGAAAGCACAAACGGTTACCTTCTATAACGAGGTTATTGGGAAGTTGGTACAACGCTACGACAAATGTCTAAGTGGGAGTGGCGACTATGTGAAGAAGCAGCTGGAAGGAGAAGCTAACTATTGCAAATAAAACATTTTTGATTTTCACAGTGGTTTCCATTTCGCGACCGGTCGGAACTTGCTTTCCGAATAGCCCTCGTAGGCAGGTAGTTTTATTTCACAGTAATTTTTTTGTTCCACACCATTGGCTGGTTGGTACAATAACCGCTACGAACTATTTAAAAGGCAGTATTGGTAGCAAAATAACGATTATTTAATAACACATTTCACCCTTTTAAGGAATCGTCAGATTATATAGTATTCTGTAAATATGCATTCGTAAGATTCGTGCGAGATAGGGTGTGGACCTTAAACACGCACCAGCATCTGCAATCTCATAAGTGCAGGATGTATTTTAGGTCCACAGCCCATCTCGCACGCTTTTTGATGAATCCTTGTTTGCAGAATACTACATGATCCGATGACTCCCCAAGAGAATTAAACATGTTATAAGATAATCATTATTTTACAACCAAGACTGCCTTCTTTTTGAAACAGCTGTAAAATTAGTATTTTCACAAGACTTATATTTTCTCGAAACTAGCTGTAGCTTATCATCCAGGGGGAGGAGGAGGAGAAGCATGACATGAGCAAAGAAAAGTGGACCGATAGACTGGAATGGAGAGTAGATCCTAAATTATAATGGTGATGCTGATGACAGATAATCTGCTACCAGTCCTTTACATAGTCTGTCAGTATTTTGAACATGGCTCACTTCAGCAACAGTTACAGAATGGCAGATGAATAAGACAGCCAAGCAGTTGCCATAAATGGTGGTTTTCAATTAATCTTAACCATGGTTTCAATGGATCTGAACCTGTCTTCTTCATAAGTACAAGAAACAAACTTCAAATTGACAAACAGTCAGTTAGTACAGCGGTCTAACATTTCCACAAAATGTGGGTAAGAACAATCTGTACATCCATTTGCAAAAGTTAAGGATCCTAAAATTAAGGCTTGTCACATCAGTAAAATTGATAACATTAAGAGCTACATGCCGACTCATGCACTTAACATGGTCAGACGTTTTATGTGATCGATTTTACTGATGTGACAGGTCATGATTTTAGGGGTCTTAACTTATACAAATCGATGTACAGATCGTTGCCGATACATTTCATGTGGAGATGTTTGACCGCTTTACTAAATGACTGTTTGGTAATGTGAAGTTTGTTTCTTGTACTTCGAAAGAAGACGGGTTTAAATCCGTTGAACTCTGGTTAAGGTTAACTGAAAACCACCATTTATAGAAGTGATTGGCTGTCTTATTCACTAGGAGTTGTCAGTTTAGGAATACTGAGCTCATCTTCTCTTCTATATGAATTACTGTGAAGCAATAATACAATTTGCAAAACGACAGGAATACTGTTGGATATCATAAGAAATAGAGCAAAATTCTGTGTTTTTGGTATCGTTTGGTCAATTGGCGAGTCCGAATTGCTCCACCACAATAAAGAATGTTAAAATGTAATCGCTGTAAGTCATGGCTGAATTTGTCATGTCACTCAGGAAGCAGCTGCAAACGCTGTAACAGCAATTTTCTTCCAGCGCCATTACTTGGGCCAACACATTTGACAGCAATATAATGGAACGTTCTTGTCTGCTTAGATCGTTACCGCTAGATTGTTTGTATGACATTCATACAAGAATTTGTTTACTTGCTCATGCTGAGTAATGAAGGGCGATCTGTAAATATTTAACGCGAAGGAGGACAACTTCTCAACCAAGATAGCATCTGTTAAACTGTGATTTACGGTGACCGGTTTCGGTAAACGGAGTTATTATAATCTCATTTCTGAACAGGTTAATACATGTGCTCAATTTGAGCTATGAATGTAATCCATATATTAATTAGTTCGACATTTGACGTAAGTTGCATTGGCATGGCAAAGTTAAAACTAGTATGTACATACAATCCGTTCAAAGTTCAAACCAGCATTTACAAAATGTTTTAGCAAGTGCATCCATCCCGTGCTGCAGGTAACAGAGTATATGACCGATGGAAGAGCGCCACTGAACTCAGCTAATTAAGATAAGGTGTACATTTATAACTCAAACTGGGCACATGTATTAACCTGTATTGAGATCAGACGACAGTAACTCTCGATCTTATCTGACAAGCTGCCTGTCTTCAACAAGAATTAGTTAACTGAAAAAGTTATTAATTAAAATATTTGACTACAAATCTCAGTTACTGGTTTCATTCATATTAATTTTTTGCAGTGAATTGTAAGACTTAGAACCTGAATCTTTTGTATTGGCTGTGAGCCACTGCACAACTTCTTGCCAGAGAATGAAAGTTCATCTGAGACTTATTGAATTTCGCTGCAGAATGTATATGTTGGCTGTTGGTCATTTCAAATTTACCACAATTTTAAATGTCCCGCCATTATCCTTGGGCTACAGCGTAAGTGCGCTGTTTGCATTTTCAGATTTCCCCACCTTTTTGATTTGGATCTCATGGGCTGTGACGCTAGAGGAGTTGTGGCGGTGACTGCAGTGCCACGGTGAACATCATACTAGTGTTGGAAATCAGAACTAGTACATTAGATTTTCGAATTACTTGCAGTTTATAACTTGGGATAGTGTGCAATTCTGTTGGTGTAGGAGCTCGCAGTCTGCACGTCTGGCTGTCGGTCCATCCGTGCATGTCTCTCTGGTGGCAGCTGCAGTGCATGTACCTCAGTTGGGCTTGGCATGCAGCCATTATGTGGTGTGATGTGGTATGTCAGGTGGCAGTGCAGGAGTCTACCTGCTATGGTATATTTTTAAATAAATACCCCTATCCTATTCCTACCATAAGTGTTTAACTGCACACAGTTTTTAAGTAGGACATGTCAGGTCTAAGCTTTGGGAGGCAATTATTTAAACCTCAGCAGATGGGGTGTAGGAAATTGTTGGTATCTCAGAAGAGAAGGTGAATTGTTTAAACTTCGTGCTGCCACCATTTTAAACTTAGGGCAAACAATATGACAACAATGTAGGGTGTACCTGTATGGTCATGTCCATCATCTTTAATTTTACACCAAGCACAAGTGATTGGCAACCATGCAGGTTGTGCTCATATTCCAGCCTTGAATTGTGATGTTACAGGACTGTGCTCTGCATTCCCACATTCTGATAGCATAGAGGCTGTACATCGACCATCTTGCAATGTTATGTCATAGGGCTGTGCTTCAATTTGCAGGTTCACCACCTAGGATTTTCAAGCAATAGAATAACTGACAATCTTTGATCTCCTACCAATTTACAGTTAGGACCACTGTCCTGTGAGAAAACAATCTCGCGCAACTGGGCTATTCTGCATGTGTGAATTTTCCACTGTTTTCAATTCCCTGCCATTTTTTGATTTTCCTGACACTTCATACACAGAGCATTCGGCCTGTGTCAGAGAGGTGATTGAAGGGGGGGAGGGCAAGATATCTGGCAACACTGCACGATGTTGTCGATGACACAATAAGGGGAAATCTGGCAGCAATGCAGGCTGTGCTCGTTCTCTCTCAGCACCACTACTGGTGGGCAGTTAGCATTATCTAAATAGACTCTCAACCTCAAAGGAGCTGCTGTAAACGCTGAAAGAGCTCTTCACCCATGGTGCGAAAGGTGGCAGTTGACCCTGAATAAGGAAAAGTGGGAAGTTATTCACATGAGTACTAAAAGAAATCAGCTAAATTTCGATTACGCGATAAGTCACACAAATCTGAAGGCTGTAAATTCAAATAAATACTTAGGGATTACAAATAAAAATAATCTAAATTGGAACGATCACATAGATAATATTGTGGGTAGAGCAAACCAAAGACTGCGATTCAGTGGCAGAACGTGCAACAGGTCTACTACAGAGATTGCTTACACCACGCTTGTCCGCCCTATTCTGGAGTATTGCTGTGCGGTGTGGGATCCGCATCAGGTGGGACTGAGGGATGCCATCGAAAAAGTACAAAGAAGGTCAGCTCGTTTTGTACTATCGCGAAATAGGGGAGATAGTGTCACAGACATGATACGTCAATTAAAGTGGCAATCATTAAAACAAAGGCGTTTTTCGTTGCGATGGGATCTTCTCACGAGATTTCAATCACCAGTTTTCTCCTCCGATTGCGAAAACATTCCGTTGGCACCCACCTACATAGGGAGAAATGATCATCACGATAAAATAAGAAAAATCAGGGCTCGCACAGAAGAATTTAAGTGCTCGTTTTTCCCGCGTACCGTTCGAGAGTGGAACGGTAGAGAGACAGCTTGAAAGTGGTTCATTGAACCCTCTGCCAGGCACGTTTTTGCGAATAGCAGAGTAATCACGTAGATGTAGATGTAGATGTGAGACAATAAATATTGAAACTGGAAGACTACTGAACTTTCTGTCAGCCACATATTAGAAGTGGCGATGAATCGCAGAACGATCGCCACATTTAGAGAAGCAAGGTCACATCCTCGGTCCTGAGATCTGACGAAGATGATTTTAATGTAACGCATGTGCTTTTTAGTTATGTGATTTTTCCTGTGTACCTAAGCCGAGGATGAGAAGTTGCTTCTCGAAATGCGTCGCTTGGCATTTGATTTATCGCGTTACAGTGTGTGGTTGAGCCAAAGTTCAGTATTCCACTAATTACATAACAACGGAGACCTCGCTTCAGTTACACAGGGGAAGTCCAAACCGCAATAATCCGAGGGCAGAGCAGACGGGCTGCACGTGGCGCTGCGTTTCGCTGTACGAGCTGAATTGTGCGTCGGAACACGGCGCAGTCCACGTCTTAGTAGCGCCGGCGGTCGGCCGGTGGAAGGGGCTGAGGTGACCGGCAGCTGGACAGGTGATCCCGTCCGGTCGTGACGCGGGAAAGTCCGAGCGGCTGGGCGAACGAGAGCAGTCGGTGGGAGAACAAGTAGCGCGCGCTTCCGGCCAGGGAGTGGCCAGCTGCTGTCTCAGGGCGACGTGCACCGGGCCGGAGCCGCTGCTGGCGGGGGCGCAGTGGCTGCGTGCAAACTCCTAGTCCTCCCTGTCAACTACTGTGCGGTAGACTCTTCCATCTCTAAAGGCTGCCGCTTGCCCTGCTCACCACTTTCCGACAGAGGTGCCACACTTAATAAAAGCAAGTCCTCTGGTCCAGATTGTGTACCAATTCGGTTCCTCTCAGAGTATGCTCATCCAATAGCTCCATACTTAACAATCTTATACAACCGTTCGCTCGACGAGAGATCCGTACCCAAAGACTGGAAAGTTGCACAGGTCACACCAGTATTCAAGAAAGGTAGTAGGAGTAATCCACTTACTTACAGGCCCATATCATTAACGTCGGTATGCAGCACGATTCTGGAACATATATTGTGTTCAAACATTATTAATTACCAAGAGCCGGCCGGAGTGGCCGTGCGGTTCTAGGCACACAGTCTGGAGCCGAGCGACTGCTACGGTCACAGGTTCCAATCCTGCCTCGGTCATGGATGTGTGTGATGTCCTTAGGTTAGTTAGGTTTAATTAGTTCTAAGTTCTAGGTGACAGATGACCTCAGAAGTTAAGTCGCATAGTGCTCAGAGCCATTTGAACCATTTGAGCCAATTACCACGAAGAAAACGCTCTATTGACACACAGTCAACACGGATTTAGAAAACTTCGTGTAACACGCACGGGGGTACAAATGGGTGGGGGGTACCTTAAACTGGTTGTCGTTCCTGCTTTCCTTGGCCGTGCGTCCTGTCCACACCACGTACCTGGTAATCCTGCGGCGGTCGTACTGCTCTGCTCTACACTGCTGCTGGCTTGCCTGAAATTATCTATCGAAATATGCAAGCGGGTTTAGGGGATCCACTCAACGTTAAAACACAACACGTCCTATGTCTGGTATGAACATCTATATTCTGAGATGATGTGGAAACCAGAGGTTGCACTGTCTACACTCTAAATCGTAAATGTTATCCCAATTAACAATCTTGATGATTAAGAGTCCAAAATATCACTCGGACGAGCGTACGCGTAACCGACACGACGCGGGTCATTGTTGATGATGCGGAAGCCGAATGATCGAACGAAAATTCTTACTCTCGTCACACATACAGATATCTGGTAATCGTCCCCCTTGTGATTAGTAATGATATAACACTGTTCGTAAAGTTAATTTTTCAGTTCTCAGTTCTCACTTGTAGGAGCGTGCGCGTAACCGACGCGGCGCGCCTGATTGTTGATAATGCGGAAACGCGATGATCGAACGCACGTCCTCACGCTCGCTACAAGACACTGGCACTCGACTGCACTCTTTTATGGTAACTAATTTCTACTGATTCACATCAGTTCATTCTGGGAGACCGAACACGGTGCGGATGATCGATGGTGTGCGACACGCAACGAGAGAAAACATAAATACGTTATCGACGGCACTGCTCATTTTTTCATTACTTCTTGGCACACTTTCCTCTGAGTCACTTCCATATTTCATCACTTTACTGTAACAGTACTTGTAGCAACACTTCAACCTGAATACTAAAATAGCCTCTCACATGCAGAGCTACACACTACACAACATAACAGTTTCGTGTCCCGCGCTCGACTCGACAGACGCGGCTGTCCGCAAAGATACTCCACAACTAAGCCAGCGATATGACAATACCCTTACAATCGTTCTTGTGAAACACAGATACCTCTTTACTCACATGAAGTGTTGAGTGTTATTGACAAGGGATTTCAAATGTATTCCGTATTTCTGGACTTCCGGAAGGCTTTTGACGCTGTACCACACAAGCTGCTTGTAGCGAAATTGGCTCCTCATGGAATATCGTCTCAGTTATGTGACTGGATTTGTGACTTCCTGTCAGAGAGATCACAGTTCGTAGTTATTGACGCAAAGTCATCGAGCAAAACAGAAGTGATTTCTGGCGTTTCCGAAAGTAGTGTTATGGGCCCTTTGTTGTTTCTTATCTATGTAAACGATTTGAGAGACAACCTGAGCAGCCGTCTTAGGTTTTTTTGCAGATGACTCTGTCGTTTATCAAATAATAAAGTCATCAGAAGATCAAAAGAAACTGCAAAACGATTTAGAAAAGATATCTCTATGGTGCGAAAACTGGCAAGTGACGTAAATAACGAAAAGTGTGAGCTCATCCACATGAGTGCTAAAAGGAATCCGTAAAATTTCAGTTACACGATAAATTAGTCAAATCTAAAGGCCGCAAAATCAACTAAATACCTAGCAATTACAGTTACCAACAACTTAAATTGGAAGGAACACACAGAAACTGTTGTAGCGAAGGCTAACGAAAAACTGCGCTTTATTGGCAGAACACTTAGAAAATGAAACAGATCTACTAAAGACACTGTCTACACTACACTTGCACGTCCTCTTTTAGAGTACTGCTGCGCGGTGTGGGATCCTTCCTAGGTAGGACTGACGGAGTACATAGAAAAAGTTGAAAGAAGGGTAGCACCTTTTGTATTATCGCTAAACAGGGGAGAGAGTGTCACTGAAATGATAGAGGATTTGGGATGGACATCATTAAAACAAAAACAATGACCAACGTCCTCCTCCGCATGCAAAAATGTTCTGTTGACGCCGACATGCAAAGGGAGAAACGATCAGCATGATAAAAAAAGGGAAATCAGAACTCATACGCGCTATACGAGATTGGAATATTAGAGAATTGTGAAGGTGGTTTCATGAATCCCCTGCCAGGCACTTAAATGTTATTTGCAGACTATCCATGTACATGTAGATTTTATTAAATCTACATGGACATGTAGATGTCCGTGTAGATGTAATAAAATGCATCACGTACGAGTATATTCTACTGCATTGACTGGCGCTGTTTTGTTATGCTGTCTGGAAGCCTACCACGTCTTGAAAGTTTAAACCAGTGCTAACGGACAAGCAACCACGAGTGAAATAACCGTATAAATGAGTGTGGGACGTACGTCGAACGAATCAGTTATGACTGTGCGGCGAAATTTGGCGCTCAGGAACTATGGCAACATGCGACCGACGCGAGTCCCTTCCCTAACAGCAAGACATCGCCTGCAGCGCTTCTCCTAGACTCGTGACCACATCGGTGGGACCCTAGACGCTTGGAAAACCGTGGCATTCTCAGATGAATCCCGATTTCAGCTGGTAAGAGCTGATGGTAGGGTTCGAGTGTAGTGCCGAACCCACGAAGCCACGGACCCAAATTGTCAACAAGGCACTGTGTAAGCTGGTGGTGGCTCCATAATGGTGTGGGCTGTGTTTGCATGGAATGGACTGGATCCTCTGGACCACCTCAGTCGATTATTGATTGTAAATGGTTTATTTCGGCTACTTGGAGACCATTTGCAGCCATTCACGGACTTCATGTTCCCAAACAACGATGCAACTTTTATGGATGACAGTGCCCCGTCTCATCGGCCCACAATTGTTGCCGATTTGTTTGAACAGCATTCTGGATAATTCCAGCGAATGATTTGGCCACCCATCGAACATTTATGAGACATAATCGAGAGATCAGTTCATGCACTTACTCCTGCACCGGTAACACTTTCGCAGGCTTTTGCTACTTCAGTGTATAAAGATGAAGGTCGTAGTTGTGGCAACAGGCGCCAACGGCTAACACACAGAACGAAACCACAAATGGGGCGTGGGTCCCTTTTGAACGCGGACTTATTTTGTAGACACTAGTTCCATCGTGTTTGTCGATTTCACGTTGTGAATGTGTGTTTATATTCTTTTGGTATCAACGTGCTAAGCTGCAATGCTATTCAACGTCACATATTTCTTCACGAATAAGCTGTAGCTTGTCACTGGATTCATGAGTTTTAGTTACATTTGGGCTTATTTTAGAATTATCCATGTCTCCTGACATTACACAAATTCTCGGAGGCAAGAAAATAATACAAATATAGCGTAAATGACGTAGAAAGAGGACGAAAAACTAACGTACTTAACAACGCATGTGACTTCCTATTTTGTCACCACGTGGAGCGCTAGTGTCGCTCCATTTGTCGAACGGCTGTAGCAACTTTCGCATCAGACAGAGTCGCAGCTGGATAAATGAGATTCCGTTATGAAAAGAAAACTAACCGTGTACTGTAAGGATCCTAAATAATTACAGAGTCTAAAAAGGATATGCAATGTTTCTGTAAGCTGCTCATTTGATGTATTATGATTTCCCACGCTATTTAAGTTGAGATCCTTGTCAGTTCCCAACATGTGGTGGCAATCTTCGTGAATATGCCTGGTTACGCCTGACTTCTCGAAATGGTTAAAACGAAAAAGTTTCTACACTTTGCACCTTGACTAAAAGAACCTGTCAGTTTGGCCTATTTAGTTCGTACTGCAGGAGTCGCATTAGATTTTGTAGACACTAGTTCCATCGTGTTTGTCGATTTCACGTTCTAAATTGTTCCTTAGCTTAAATCGCATCATCAGATTTTTTAAAAGTAACTGCATATGTAACCCATCAATTATAAAGCCATATACAATGGAAAATGGAAGCGAAAGTAACTGGGTATGTAATTCGTCAGTTATGACGGATCGGTGACACATGCAGCTACTTTTACACAATCTGATGAAGCCCCAAAAGGATGAAACCTCTTATTAATATTAAATAATTCCTCAACCAAGACTGCTTTCATTCTAGAGCCATTCCATTTTAAACTATTTCATCAGCTGACTGTGATACGGATGCATATCTCAAGACACGGGTGTAAGGGACGTCGTCACATTATTTTGTCATTTTATTACTCTTGTTTGTTTTATATTGGTCGCCCTTAGAAGATTCTTGTACAAATTCTAAAGATGAAGGCTTGACCTTCTAAGCGCATTAGTTCTAGTGTTTTTTAACTGTAAATAGGTGGTTGAGCCGACGTTTTAACACTGATTTTTACAACCCTGATCTCATATCCATTTTGGGTAAAATCAAAGTTGTGTCTTTAATTTTTCAGAAAATACTTTTTTCAATTCAAATTTTTTTAAATTATTCTATTGATTGATTATTAATATCAGATTATACAGTAACTCACAGCTCATAACAGCCGCTCATCGCAGAATGGAATAAACCAAAAGTTATGTAAGGTTCTTCATTACACGTAGTTTTCAGTTATTTTTTATTTATTTATCGTGTCAGAAGCAAACTAAAAAAAAAAGTATTAGATACATTACTACATACATACATACATTATGGTTTATAAATTAAACTAGTCAAGAATGAAATAAATGATTAGACACAGATTGTGTTGTCAAACATAAGGTAATTTTAATCCATACAGTGGATGTCCAAAAATTTGCAACGTCCAGTGCACTTTGTGTAGCGTTTACGAGGTCCTCCGTGGTGCACACAGTTGGAGGTAATGTGCATTGTAGTAGATGTGTTGATGTCTGCACGGCAGCTCCGCAGTCACACTGGAGAGAGTCCACCTGGAAGCCCCACCTCTCCAGATTACTCTCGGATCTTGTGACAGAAGAACGCAGGCGGTTGAGTGATTTCCATGTGGACCATTTCTCCGTGTGGCCTGGGGGAAGAACTTCTTGCGGGATCAGCCACTCCTCCAGATGCTGGTATGTGACCTGCCATCTCTTCTCCCGGTGTTGATGTGAAGTGTCAGCGAGTGGTTCTGTACTGTGAAGGAAGCTCTTTCTAGACACAAGTCTTTGCTGTGCAGGTTGGTGGCCATGTAGTGGGTGGGCTTCGGATGTTAATGCCTTCTTCATTTCACTCCGTGCTGCTGTATCTCTTCGGATGTCCGGGGAGGCTATGCCGGATAAGCAGTACAGTTTTTTCACAGGTGTGGCTCTTAGACAACCCGTAGTGATACGACATGTCTCATTCAGAGCAATATCAACTTTCTTTGTATGTGTACATCTGCGCCATACTGGGCAAGCGTACTGAGCTGCAGAGTAGCAGAGGGCTAATGCGGATGTGCGCACTGTGTCTGGCTGTGCTCCCCATGTTGTTCCAGTCAGCTTCCTAACCACATTGTTCCTAGCAGCCACTTTTTGCTTTGTTTTTAAGCAGTGTTCCTTATATGTAAGAGCACGGTCCAGAGTGACTCCGAGGTATTTTGGAGTCTTGCAGTGTTCTAAAGAGGTTCCTTCCCAATCTATCTGCAAGGTTCTACTAGCCTGTGTTTCGGAGGTGGAAAGCACAGGTCTGGGTCTTAGAAGGATTTGGTTTCAATTGATTGTCCCTGTAATAGGCAGTTAATTCTTTCAGGGCATCAGTTAGCTTCCGTTCCGCCCTCTCAAAGCTGTGATTGCTCGGTCATCTGCATATGTGAAGCTTTGTGTTCCTCCTGGTAACGGCTGGTCGTTAGTGTGTATATTGAAGAGGGTGGGTGCCAGTACACTGCCCTGTGGCAGCCCATTTTTCTGCTGCCTCCATCTGCTTCTTTGTCCTTGATATTCCACAAAATATCTTCGGTTCTGCAGAAGATTTCTAATTAGACAGGTTAGTTTGTAGTCCTTGGTGAGGTTGTATAGCTTCAGCAACAAGAGTCTGTGGTTGACAGTTTTTAGTGAGCATCCGAATTTATTTTGATAGAGTGATACTCTCGTTGGGAATAATCCATTTAAAGACTATAATTATGAAATGAATTCGAATGTGCATCAGCAACTGTAATTTCTAATTTACAGTTAACAATTATTTATATCTCCTATCTTTATTTTGCGTCAGAATTGCTACAATATGACAGATCACCTGCTTGAGGTTCAAATGGTTCAAATGGCTCTGAGCACTACGGAACTTAACTTCTGAGGTCATCAGTCCCCTAGAGCTTAGAACTACTTAAACCTAACTAATCTAAGGACATCACACACATCCATGCCCGAGACAGGATTCGAACCTGCGACCGTAACGGTCGCGCGGTTCCAGACTGTAGCGTCTAGAACCGCTCGGCCACAGCGGCCGGCCCTGCTTGAGGTATTCAGTCATCATCACATCTGTTAAAAATAAAAAAAAACAATAATAAGTAATGTTCTGTAAACTAAGTATATATTTACATTTAGAAATTACATAACATCCATACAAATGGATGTAGTCAAAGAAATATTGTAGGGAAATGGGAGAAAGTTAAAGTTTAATTTATTCTAGTTATGTTCATTGTTATAGTAGCTCATTCTGTAAGTAATCAGTATATATCCTTCCACATCTCTTGTGCATCAAATGAGACATTTTAAACAAAAGCAGTGCACGTCATCTTAAAATTTCAACTAACATCCGACAATTAACAAAAACTACGCCCTCATTGGTCTTTATCAGGAGGAATCGGCGTTTATGAATTGGTTACGACCCATCGACTCATAGAGCCCATTGTGAGGACCCTATGTTACCCCACATCACAATATATCCATAGTCGTTTGGAGTATTTCTTAAGGTTGTTCTGTGCGGTTGCATGTAACGGTGTGATGTATTGGTAGTTACGCAGCAACCGCTGATTACTTTCTATCCAAAGGTAAAAAAGTAATCTTTGCTTGCCGAAAATGATTTATAATTATCATTGTTGCTTGTAAATTGCGCGCCTTGGGCCTAAGGTTTGTAATAAACACAGTTGTTCGGCAGCGTTCATCATGAGAATCATTGCCGTTTCTGAGAGCATGCTTGATGTTAGACTAGACATTCGTGGCATGCTTTTCGTTGACTTAAAGTTTCAGTGTAAAACGACTTCTTGAAGATCGTGGCATACATAATTTTTTCAGACATTTGTGCATTTTCAATTATTGGTGTTGGTGTAACAAACGAAGCAATACACAAGAAATTTGTTATCCATCATCATCTATCCTAACTAGCTACATTCATTTTTCTCATCTTCGTGTGATCCTGAATAAATTCTCACAGTATTTTAAAAGAACTTGTATCATTTATACGCAGTAAACAAAGACGACAAGACTATCCACGTCCACATGACCACTCTGCAACTCACCCTTGAGTGCCTGCTAGCGAGTTCATCGAACCACTTTCACTCCATTTCTCCGCCGTTCCACTCTCGAACAGCGAGTGGGAAAAACGAACACTTAAATCTTGACATTGCGAGCTCTGTTTTCTCTTATGTTATTACGATGGTCATTTCCCCCTACGTCGGTGGGCGACAAAAGAATTTTTTCGTACGGGGAGGGGAAAGTTGGCGATTGAAATTTACTGCCAACATATCGCCGCAGCGAAGAACTCCTTTGCTTTAATGGCCAAGACCACAAATCGCTTATATCCGTGATACTCTCACCCCTATTTCGCGATAGCACAAAACGAGCTGCACTTCTTTGGACTTTTTCGATATCCTCCGTTAATCCTGTCTGGATGCACAGCAATAGTACAGCAGATGACGGACGAGCGAAGTATGGGCAGTCTGTTTAGTAGGCCTGTTGCAACTTCTAAGTGTTCTGCCAATAAAACGCTGTCTTTGGTTTCCCTGTCCCATAACATTATCTGTGTGATCGTTCCAATTTAAGTTGTCAATAATTGTAATTCCTACGTATTTACGAGGGCGTGCTGAAAAATAATACTTTTCGAATTATTTATGTGAAAACTGCTAAAGCCTTTTAAATAAAGCAAACGTTATTAACATTCCACATATTTATTATTCATGTTTACATATTTGCAGACCTCTGCCGCAAGAAGGCTCCGAATTGTAACTGTAACATCGCGGTGTGTAACGTAATTATGTCGGAGGGTGAAGAACAACGTGCTGTAATCGAGTTTCTGATTCGAAGAGATCGTCCACACGTGCAGCACCTCCTCCTTCAGCATGGCGAGGTCAGACCTCATACAAGGGGCTGCGTATATCTGCAACAATCGACGCCTTGGGTTCATCGTCATCGTTCATCCTCCACACAGTCCCGACTCGGTGCCATCCGATTTTCATCTGTTTCCATCTCCGAGGACTTCAGTTTGATAGTGATGAAGCGGTGCAGACAAAAGCGAAGCTGTGGTGCCGTCGGCAAAGTCAAACACTCTACAGTGACTGTATAAACAAACTGGTCCCTCGTTCGGAGAAATGTTTTCGTCGCCCAGGTGATTACGAAGGGCGTTTGAAAAGTCCGTGGAAAAATAAAAACTACTTACATGTCTGTGGTAAACCTTTTTTTAATTTTTCGACATGGTCTCCTTTTAGACTTACACACTTTGTCCACCGCTGTTCTAATTTGTTGATCCCTTCCGAATAACAGTAATTGTCAAAGTCTGAAAATAGCTATTAGTTGCTCCTCGTTTGAATAAAATCTTTGTCCCGCCAGCCATTTCTTCAAATTGGGGAACAAATAGTAGTCCGAGGGAGCCGAGTCTGGAGAATAGGAGGGCTGTGAAACGAGTTGGAATCCTATTTCCATTAATTTTGCGACCACAACTGCTGAGGTGTGTGCTGCTGCATTGTCGCGATGGAAAAGGACTTCTTTGCGGTCCAATCGCCAGCGTTTTTCTTGCAGCTCGGTTTTCAAACGGTCCAATAACGATGAGTAATATGCACCTGTAATAGTTTTACGCTTTTCCAGATAGTCGATGAGGATTATCCCTTGCGAATCCCAAAAGACAGCCGCCATAACCTTTCTGGCCGAAGGAGTGGTCTTCGCCTTTTTTGGTGCAGATTATCTCTTGGTAGCCCATTGTTTAGATTGTTGTTTGGTTTCAGGAGTACATTAATGTATCTATGTTTCATCTACAGTGACGAAACGAAACTTAAAGTCCTGCGGATTCTTCCTGAACAGCTGCAAACCATCCTTGCAACACTTCACACGATTCCGGTTTTGGTCAAGCAGGAGCAATCGCGGAACCCATCATGCGGATAGCTTTCTCATGTCCAAATGTTCATGCAAAATATTATGTACTCGTTCATTCGAGATGCCCACAGCACTAGCAATCTCACGCACATTAACTCTTCTGTCATCCATCACCTTATCATGGATTTTATCAATGATTTATGGAGTCGTAACCTCCACACGGCGTCCAGAACGTTCAGAATCACTTGTGCCCATATGGCCACTCCAAAAATTTTGAAACCACTTATAAAGTGTCCCAATCGAAGGTGCAGAGTAACCGTAACGTTTATCAAGCTTCTCTTTAGTCTCCTGAGGCGTTTTGCCTTTCGTAAAATAATGTTTAATCACCACACGAAATTCTTCTTCATCCAGTATTTGACAATCACTCGACTTCCTTAATTCACACGTATGCCAAACACAAAGACATAGTGAGATTTTCACTCTGCAGCGGAGTGTGCGCTGATATGAAACTTCCTGGCAGATTAAAACTGTGTGCCCGACCGAGACTCGAACTCGGGACCTTTGCCTTTCGCGGGCAAGTGCTCTACCAATTGAGCTACCGAAGAACGACTCACGCCCGGTACTCACAGCTTTAGTTCTGCTCATTCTGGAAACATCCCCCAGGCTGTGGCTAAGCCATGTCTCCGCTATATCCTTTCTTTCAGGAGTGCTAGTTCTGCAAGGTTCGCAGGAGAGCTTCTGTAAAGTTTGGAAGGTAGGAGACGAGATACTGGCAGAACTAAAGCTGTGAGTACCGGGCGTGAGTCGTGCTTCGGTAGCTCAGATGGTAGAGCGCTTGCGCGCGAAAGGCAAAGGTCCCGAGTTCGAGTCTCGGTCGGGCACACAGTTTTAATCTGCCAGGAAGTTTCATATCAGCGCACACTCCGCTGCAGAGTGAAAATCTCATTCTGGAAACATCCCCCAGGCTGTGGCTAAGCCATGTCTCCGCTATATCCTTTCTTTCAGGAGTGCTAGTTCTGCAAGGTTCGCAGGAGAGCTTCTGTAAAGTTTGGAAGGTAGGAGACGAGATACTGGCAGAACTAAAGCTGTGAGTACCGGGCGTGAGTCGTGCTTCGGTAGCTCAGATGGTAGAGCGCTTGCGCGCGAAAGGCAAAGGTCCCGAGTTCGAGTCTCGGTCGGGCACACAGTTTTAATCTGCCAGGAAGTTTCATATCAGCGCACACTCCGCTGCAGAGTGAAAATCTCATTCTGGAAACATCCCCCAGGCTGTGGCTAAGCCATGTCTCCGCTATATCCTTTCTTTCAGGAGTGCTAGTTCTGCAAGGTTCGCAGGAGAGCTTCTGTAAAGTTTGGAAGGTAGGAGACGAGATACTGGCAGAACTAAAGCTGTGAGTACCGGGCGTGAGTCGTGCTTCGGTAGCTCAGATGGTAGAGCACTTGCCCGCGAAAGGCAAAGGTCCCGAGTTCGAGTCTCGGTCGGGCACACAGTTTTAATCTGCCAGGAAGTTTCATATCAGCCCACACTCCGCTGCAGAGTGAAAATCTCATTCTGGAAACATCCCCCAGGCTGTGGCTAAGCCATGTCTCCGCTATATCCTTTCTTTCAGGAGTGCTAGTTCTGCAAGTTTCGCAGGAGAGCTTCTGTAAAGTTTGGAAGGTGGGAGACGAGATACTGGCAGAACTAACGCTGTGAGTACCGGGCGTGAGTCGTGCTTCGGTAGCTCAGATGGTAGAGCACTTGCCCGCGAAAGGCAAAGGTCCCGAGTTCGAGTCTCGGTCGGGCACACAGTTTTAATCTGCCAGGAAGTTTCACAAAGACATAGACCAATATGGCTGAAACTCGGTGTGCGTTCTTTCCAAAGATGCAACTAACTAAACATGAACTCGATACGCGCCGGTGGTGCCATCTCTCGGACTTTGCTCGGACTTTTCAGACGCCCCTCGTATGTTGAGAAATAAATATGTAGACATGAAGAATGAAGATGTAGAATGTCAATAAAATTTACTTTAATTTAAAAATAATTAAGAGTTTTCCCATAATAAATTCGAAGATATTACTTTTCAGCACGCCTTCATGCTTCAGTTGACAGCTTTTAAGAGAGTTTTGGGGTTTATCGCGTAACTGAAATTTAATGAATTCCTTTTAGTAGTCATAAACGCAACATTACAATTTCTGTGGGAGTGTTGCACCATCTCACGCTAAATTTCTGCACTGTGAAACGCTAACAAGGATCCGTACGAAGTTAAGAACACAGTCCTTGCCTTGGGCTTTGAATAACAGAATACAATTTTTTTATTGGAATTTGTAGGTCACTGACTGTCAGTTCGCAACATGTTACTATCTGGCATATCCGGCGTATTAGCAGAAGAGTTTAGGTGCCAGAGGGCCTTCCCCAGAGAACTAATTTGATTCCAGTTTGATTCTCGGAACATCATCTGCTGACACTGCAGGTAGGTGCAATACTTTCTCAATAAGTTGTTGAACATTTCGCATCTCTTTCTGTGGTTTTCAACCTCAGCTCCTGAAGTCAACTTTAAATGCTTATCTTTAAACACCGTCCAATTTTTTTTTAATTTCTAGAAATCTCGAATCACTAGCAGTTAACCTTTCACCTATCTGAACTTAATTCTTAGTAAGGTGTTCGTAAATTGAGTGCTTTTTGTTGTTGTCAGATATAAACGTTTCACACCACTACAATATCTAACCCTTGCGACCGAATTGATAGATCACACTTTGTTCAACATTGATCCCTAGTGTTTCTACAATGATTTTATGCTATTTTAATGTTCCACGCACTAGTGTATTACAGTAGTTTGCGTATTTCTGCGCTGTGTCGCGTTCGTGTAGTATTCAGGATGAGTGCTATAACCAACTCGTAAGCCCGTGAGTGAGCGAAATTTTAAATTTATTACAAATAACAACAAAATACGTTACGTTTATAATTATTGCTCCTTTATGAGCGTTATATCAAGGATAACCGCGTACAGAAAAGAATTATGTTGAAACAGAAAATTTACAGGTAGTATGCAAACTATCAGTTTTGACTTCCGGCAGAGAGTCACAGCCTTTTAATGCGACAGCCATTCGCAGTCCGCAGCTCGTGGTCGTGCGGTAGCGTTCTCGCTTCCCGCGCCCGGGTTCGATTCCTGGCGGGGTCAGGGATTTTCTCTGCCTCGTGATGACTGGGTGTTGAGTGATGTCCTTAGGTTAGTTAGGTTTAAGTAGTTCTAAGCTCTAGGGGACTGATGACCATAGATGTTAAGTCCCATAGTGCTCAGAGCCATTTGAGCCATTCGCAAACAGTGTTTTTCATCGAGCGATGGAGAGACGTGTGATGGAAACTACCAGCAGAGACAGGAAAACAAGCAAACGGGTCGGGGGGCGGTCTTAATGGATCACATAATTACCACTGCAATGAAAATTAAATTTAGGTGGGCAAGAGATGTAGCCACACGAATGCGTAGTCGGTGGAAGAAGAAAGCCCTTTGCTGCATTCCAAGACGTAAGAAAATACCGAGAAAGCGATCTGGCGAATGATGGGTACATTGTGTCGGAAAACACAGGAACAGCATGTAACGCTTATCACTCAGCATGATGTATGGAAAAGACTAGAGGAGATCCTTATGCAGCTGAGGATATCAACTGGCTGAAATGTTCACGTCGAGGAAGAGAATGAAATACTTGTACAATGCGGCAATGGGGGATTAAAAGTGTAAGAAATAATAACTCTGGCGTATCAGAAGAAAGGGTTTACGGTATTTTACGCGAAGAGTTAACTAAGTGCTTGCTCAGTAAGTAAATTTGTTGAATATCGACAAAAGGCGAAAATAAAAACAAACTTTTCGTTTGGGGCACGTTTGAGTCCAACAAAGAGGTTGTGTATTTTGAAATTCTTCCAGAATTCATCTTCCGGTACGAAAGCTGCTCACTGGACACCAAAATAGGGTCTTCCATGCAACCTAAATAAAACACAGTCTTCCACTGGCAGACCGAGAACTTTTCACCCCATCGTCGTACTAGTGATAATCGAGTATCTCTTTGCTATTACGACGTATTGAATACGAAAGATATGCGTTTAAATATATGCAACAAAATTGTTTCTAGATCTAAAATCATGTTAAATTGAGTAATAAATGTTAACGCTGCCGTTTGCATATTGTCCTAGACGATAATGATATTTTATAACCGGCTGCGCACAGTTCATTTGCCAACTCTAAGGTATCTGTACTGGGCACCAGTCGTCATCCGTATTATTTGAGCATCATGGTTACAACGAATTTTCGAGAGCAACACATTAACATAAAGTAAAAAATCATTGCAACAGAGTATAAGCTGCAGAAGTTACTGGGTGCGATCTAATCTTTTTTGATAAATAAGAATTTTTGCAGCCAAGATCGTGTGTTGAAACATTTTTATTTCGTCAATGATTGGTTTCGTCAGGTCTAGCTGTCGTCTTGGGATCTGCTATATACGAGGAGACGAACATTACGAGGGTTGACTGAAAAGTAATGCCTCCACCTTCGTAACTCTTCAACAGTTAGCAGCATTGGTATGCGGCACGTAGTGGCTTGTTCCGTAGTCTCTTCTCTACAGCTCCACTTGGCGGGAAGCCTTAGCATTGAACGGTTGTGTTGTTACAGTGTGAAGTATGGAACCCTGCGCAGACGGTCGGCCAATGCGATTTAAGCAACGTGCAGTCATTGAATCCTTGACAGGAGAAGGTGTCACCCCAAAGGAGATTCATCAGAGAATGAACTGTCACCTGTTTAGTGGCAAAATAAACGCAACATTGCAAAATTTTCTTTTGTTGTGGAACGTCCCCTTAGAAAAATTATGAATGACTGTACTGGTAAACTTCCACGTTATTTGATTCACAAACAGCTGAGCAAATCTCAACGTACTCAAACAGTTTGCTCTTTACTTATTCTGATCACCACTAAACTGACACACAATATTTTTAGCGTAACACAATCTTTCAATGATCCCTATAAAAGAATGGCTCTGACTAACAATAACCCTTACCTTTCATGAATCACTTACCTCACAAAAATCTTCGTTACTCGAACTACTGCAATACAGCGAGCGCGAATACTGCCAGCTAACTACTGATAGGCATAGTTAGCAAGTGAAAGATTTTGATAGAGATCAAACAATGTATTTACCTTAATAGCGTTCAAAAGTCATCATATATATATCTATCAATTCATGACATCCATCTTTACAAATTTCCACACGTCCAGATCGTCCGCTTATAGTGACTTCTCAAAACTCTGGCATTTCTCTATCCACATCCACCACTGCCGGCGGCTCATCTCCAGCTGTACAACGCTATGTGCTGTTCACATCCCACTCCCCAACACTACTCAAGCGAATACTCCAGCAATGCCAACGAGCCACAGACTGCACACAGTACAGTCAGTGATTTTCATACAGAGCGCTACGTCGCGTTACCAACATAAAAACCTAAACAGCCCACTTACATAGCCCCATGCCCCCCACAAAAAATTTTGCAAATTGTTTTGGGCAATGCCCAATACAGATCTGAAAAAGTTTTTCATAATTACAATAACAAAGATATCAAATACACACACTTATTTATACACTGTTGGTCAAAAGCAAAAATTGTCCACCGTCCATAAAGACAGTCCTGATCATTCATCATAGTAGTAATTACATTGCACAAAGTCTTATCAGTAAAAGAAAACGCACATGGAAGTAGTGGATTTCCATGAAGTCTTGAAGAAGTAGTGTTGTCCTTCCAACGGAAAGACAGATGACATGCAGACAGGCAATGGGCCACGACGTAACAAACCCACAGCAGAGTCAGTCAAAGTTTTGAAAAATATAGGTAGGTAGGTCATCACAGAGGAGACCCACTGTAGTCCTGGTAGAGGTTATGGTATTGGTGGGCCATCAAAGGTGCACACCCAACGTGGTCGTTGTAGAGGTGATTGTATTGGTGGTCCACCAAAGATGCAGGCCCACGGTAGTCCTTGGTGGGCCATCAAAGCTGCAGGCTCACTATAGTCCTTATAGAGATGGCCAGCAGCCATCTCTTGCGACTGTATGGGTGCACAATCACCATTGAAGAGTATTGCGGATAATATAGCAAGTCCATAAACCACCACTTGTGCACTCACAAAAAATTTTGTTATGTCCTTAGAACGAGCAATGCTGTTAACCAGTCCCTTGCTGAATTATCAACACATGTGCAAGCACTAACAGTCGTTTTTTTCACATATTGTGCATATACTATAACCAACAGAAACGTGTGCAGTGAAATGAAACTTAATTTGAAGAACTGGTCTCTATACAGTTTTATGACATGAGAATACAGTTACAAAGGTACAGAAAACATGATTAAAGAACATAATAATACAGATAACATTGGTAGTAATACAGGCTTTACAAAAGAATAGAAATAAATATATACATCATTGTTACAGGAATTATGACACAAGTAAATAAATAAAAAAATAAGAGCTTTCCAAACATTAACTTCACACATGAGCATTAAAACAGAACAGAATAAATAATGTCTAAACATCTTTACAAAGTAAATAACATATTATTATTGCAAATTATATTTGAGGATAATAGTATTCCTCATCATAGTGAATGTAACTTAGTATTAGAAAAATTCAACAACATAACTCTTATCAGATAAACACATAAAGACAGGAAGAATACAAATACGCAAGGGTACACAAACACATAGCGGAATAACACAAAAGGACAGGACAGGGTTTATTTTCAGTGTGACTGCAGTATTTATAGTATTTGATTTGCAAACAAAATTTTCTTTACTTCTTGGAGATCTCGTTTAGTTCATCGTTTGTTACCAAGAAAATCCTACCTAAACCTGTTGTCCCTAAACCCTACTTTTTTGTTCATATCCTCTTTCAAATTAATTATTCTTCATTGTGCACTACGTTTTTGGCGAAACCTTTTTCTTATAGCTTCTCAATGCATTCTTTCCAATTCATCACAACTCATTCTCTTATATAGCCTACCCCTTCATAAGCTAACTTAAATCTACTGAGCTCAGATGCATAAACTAAGGGATGAGGCAATGCAGCAGCACAAAACAGTTCTTCACAAACAGCAACGACAAAAAAATGCAAATTTGCAAAGCAAGCAGCAGTATATCTAAATTAGCAAAGCAAATGCAACATTACAACTTATATGAGCCAATGTGCAGCAACAAGAAACATAAATCAGCATTAAAACTGGCTTAATACAATGTAAAATTCAATAGAACTATGCCTGGCAACACCTATGTCACATTTTAACACTAGAGTGATGTATCACTATAACTTACTCTACCCAACAAGCTACCAAATCATTAAAAAAAATTAAATATGCAACTACTGTGAAGGGAAATGTCTATTTGTGCTCCCTTTTTTAAGAAAGTAGTTCATAAAATTATTATTAAATTTTATTTTAACCAATGCTGCAGTGCAACTATAAACTAGATATTAAACAAAATACGCAAATATATATATATAAAGCAAAGCATGAAACGTCATTCACTAGCCATGTGGCGTCTCCTAAGCCAGTAAAAAATCTCTCAACTAGAAAGACAATAGATGTAAAATTTTTCTCATCATTTCATTAGGCATTTCAGTAAATATCAGAAATTACGAGCTCCAAAGTAACATCATATGTTTTCAAGTATGAGCATGTCGTATTTGCGATGCTTTCTACAAAGAAATGTCAATAGCGAGGTTAATGGCCTCTTTTTTCTCCACATAATGGCTTTTTTCCAGGTGACTGTCATGCAGCTGGGCGCCCACAGTGCATTACATCAGGGTCACTTACCTTTCTTACCGAAATATTTACGACAATGATAGTCTCACAGATATAAAAAATTTCACAGGTTGAGAATTTATGTTACAAATGTGTAGAAACAAAATCCCATAAATATAACACTGTCCAAACATTTCTGCCGGCATTGTGATACATTCACGCATGTACACACATTTTATAACTCTTGAAGTACGATTCTTGGTTTCCAACATTATTTTCACAAACCAGAGTCACTAATCTCAACTCATTATTCATATACATATAAACATGTAACCACATTCCTCATATAGCATCATCTTATTGATAATAAACATATATCAACAGCATAATAGACATCGTCGCCGCAATAATAACATCATAACACCTGAGTCAAATGTCAAAATCGTCGCAGCTTCTTTCAGTAATTTCAAAACAAAAACAAAATTCTCTACTCATTTCAATAGCGTCATCTACCTCAAACATACTTCAAAAATCATGATCCCATACCAAATACCTCATTCAAATCTCTCATAGTATCACAATGGTTAAAAAAGGTAATGAACAGTTCACAAAGTACAGACAAAGCACAATTTCATAAGTGTGAATTCACTGACATGGTAAAAAAAATGTTTGTCTCTCTTAAATGATCAGATAGCTGTGTAATTCTGTGTTAGAGAAATATGGTACCAATGTGTAAAATTGTATAAGCAAATTCCATATTAGCTAGAGCTCCTAGCGCTTGCCACACGCTTAGTACACAAAGTTGGCGTGTACCCCCTGAGGATTAATGTAATTATATCCTCAGGTGTTACAGATTACAGCAATGGAATGAAATGTATCACTGAAAACCTTCTTTGTATCTTTGTAATTCAAGAATCTTTCTAAAAATGTATCAAGTACAAAAATTTAATCACTCAAATGCGTTTCCTGTAGCGTTAAACTGTGTGTCTTGCTGTAAGATAATTTCTGTCATTACTTGATGGTAAAAATGTGCCAAGTGTCGTAATTATCGTCCTCTGTGAGCAAAGTTCTGCAAAAGTTAAAGTACTTACCTCGTCATAAACAAAGTGAAATGCTATGCATATAGATATCGTAGTTATTACGTACATTATCATGACCAAGAAAGTACTGTACTGTAACGTATTGTTGAGTAACGAAAAATACCTATCTCATTGTAGCGATACCACAAAAGTTACTACTAAAACATGTATTACTTTCCAGAATAATACAGAAAAACTGTGCAGGTATAAAACAGATACAGCGCAGAAGCAATAATGTAAATTGTGTTACTCATTAATAGCGACGTGATATAGTTGTGTAGCTGTCAAATAAACTAACCACTGTGTCATCTGTCATCTCTCAGAAATTACTTTAAATCCAAAAAGTCTTTTCAAGCAAACCGAAATGCTACATTAAAATCTCATTAGCAGTATATGTTCCAAATATGTAAGCGGTATAGTCGTCACTTAATGGTGCAACTAACAAGCAAGAATGTACACACAATAACACTGTGTCGTCTGTTCACTATAAAAATGCATTCGTAATTACTGTCTAAATATGGTTCTTGACTGGATAGTTAACTTTAAAACATTGTTGCATGTTAAGTGTGACAAAGCATACTAGTAAAATGAAGTGAAAAATTGTATGGCAAAGAGTAAGTTGAAAAGTATATTATCTCTCAATAAACGGTTTTACATGTGAAATGTGGTGCAATCCTTTACTCTTCCTAGTACACAGAGTTTCAACTTCAACGCATCATCATGTGGTATACGTCGGATTATGTAAGGTTCATCGTAAATCAGAAAGAATTTGTGACTCAAGTGTTTCTTCTTATGTGACAACGAATGAGCTTTAATGAGAACTTTCTCACCAATATATAATTTCTTTGCATTTGCTTTACCGTGTAGTTTTCTCCTTTTGTCTGCTGCAGATTTTATATTTTTAATAGCCAAATCAATTATGTCTTTGTGTCGAAGTTTACGTGTATTCGGGAAAGGTACAGGCTCTCTCATTTTGTTTGGTGGTTCTTCATTCTTCAGTACAAGAATAGGTGGTAAAGCAGTGGAGTCATGAGGCATTTCATTCAGCACGTTTTGAAATAAGTGTAAATATCTGTCCCAATACTGATGCTTTCTGTGACAATAAAGTCTGCGTCATAATCCTTTCAGATGGGTTACAATGTGGTGAGTACAATGAAATAAAAACAGGTTTGATTTTACGATTCCGAAGCATGTGTGACCAAACAGCAGATTTGAATTGCGGTCCGTTATCTGAAATGACTTTACTAGTGTGTCCAACTTCACGTAAGAAATTTTTAACAAAGGCGTTGGATACAGACCGTCCAGTGACTTTACGTAACGGTGTGAAAGAAACAAATTTTGAAGTAAGTTCAACAGCCACTGAAACGTACGAAAATCCATTCGATGTTCTGACAAGGGGTCCCAAGAGATCAACAGCAGAAAATTCTTTTAATTTAGAAGGAATGAGAGGAAACAGCGCGATGTGAGATAGTAGATGGTTTAGCCTTTTGACAAAGTTTACAAACAGACAGGACTCTTCGAATCCTCTTTTCCGTATTGTTAAAATAACGAGTCGTCCGAAGAATATGATAACATTTTCGTAGACCAAAATGTGCGTAGCTGAAATGAATGTACCAAATGAGCTTATTAGCAAAATCATCAGGAATGAAAAGTACCCATAGCTTGTCATCGACAGTGCAGAGTTTGAACAGTATGTTGTTTCTAACCAGATAATAATGCCGAATCTGCATGTTTGTCCTATCATGCCATTTACTTTTGATGTCTTTCCAAATCGGATCCTTATCTTGCTCATGACCAAGTGATGTGGCGCAGTGGCTAGCACACTGGACTCGCATTCGGGAGGACGACGGTTCAATCCCGCGTCCGGCCATCCTGATTTAGGTTTTCTGTGATTTCCCTAAATCGCTCCAGGCAAATGCCGGGATGGTTCCTTTGAAAGGGCACGGCCGACTTCCTTCCCCGTCCTTACCTCATCAGATGAGACCGAGGGCCTCGCTGTCTGGTCTCCTTCTCCAAACAACCCCAACCCCAACTTATCTTGCTCATAAGTAATGTGTTTTGAAGATGTAGTGATGAAGTTTTCAAAGGCTGCTTTCTGAATGTAAAGAATACTGAAATTTTTTCCGGGGTTGCCTTATGTGCTACTTTTCTCAAGCCCAGCCGGTGCACGTGACAGTACGTCTGCAACAATGTCCTCCTTGCCGGGAATGTAGGCTATTGTGAAGTGGAATTCTTGCAGAAACAATGCCCAACGTTTTAACCTGTCATGATTTAATTTTGAAGACATAAGAAATTGTAATTCACAATGATCACTGTGTACTTTAACATGTCCACCAGAAAGAAAGAAACGGAATTTGTTAAATGCCCAAACAATAACTAAAGCTACTAATTCAGTAATGGAATAATTTTTTTCAGATTTTGTTAGTACGCGGCTAGCAAAAGCAATGGTTTTCTGAACAGTAGTGTCATTTTCTATGGCTTCTTGAAATAAATGCGCACCAAGACCGACTTTAGAAGAATCCGTGCTAAGGCAGAAATCTTGTGACATCTGGATGAGCTAGTATTGGCGCGTTAAGTAGCGCTTCTTTCAAAGAATTGAATTCCAACTGTGCCTGTTCGTCCCAGTTCCAAATAGTGATTTTTCCAGTGAGAGAATAAAGTTTTGGTGTAACTACAATTTGCATATTCAGAAAACGACGGTAAAAATTTACGAGGCCTAGAAAACTGTGGACTTTTTTTGTGGCTGGAACTGGAATGGCTCTGATTGCTTTTAACTTTTCAGGATCCAGCTGAATGCCTTCAGAAGAAATAATGTGTCCCAAAAACTTCACCTTTGTCCTACCGAATTCAGACTTTTCTAACTTAACTGTAATTCCAGATTCTGCAAAAATACGTAACACAATGTTGAGGATGCGATTATGTTGTTCCCATGAGGCTTCTGCTATCAGAATATCGCTCACATATAAGGTGATGTGACGTTTTAAGAACTCTGGTAATATGGAATTTAGCCTGCGAATGAATGCTGCTGAAGGAATGTTCAAACCAAAAGGAAGTTTCCGAAATTGATAGCAAACGCCAAAACAAAGAAAAGCTGTGTATTTTCTACATTCTGGATGAAGTTCGATCTCACAGAAGCTGGATCTGAGATCAATAGAAGACAACACTTCTACACCATTAAAATTTTGAAGAAGTTCTTCCAACGTTTGCGGCCTGTCTGTTTCAGGAATGGTTATAGTATAGATTTGTCTCGAATCTAAGACAAGCCTGATCGATCCATTTTTCTTCTCAACAACATGTAATTGATTGTTGTGTGAGCTTAGTGTAGGCTCAATAATGCCCTCGTCAAGCGTAGATTGTGTTTCTGTTCTAACTCGGTCCCTATAATGTGCCGGAATTACGTATGGTCTAACACAAAATATAGTATGCTCACGAACACGAAACTGGTATTGAAATCCCTTGATTGTTCCTGTTTTGTGAGTAAAAACTGTGTAAAACCTCAAAAAGGCCCTGCCTATCAGTGTCATTACAATTCTCAATTGTTTGAATTTTGTTCTGAATTAACTCATTAGTATCAAATACAACAACATATTGTCGATGTCATCCCCGTCACTACTTGCAGAGTTATTGTTTCTGTCAAGTTCCGTCGAAAGTTCCGAACTGTTGTCTAACAAGAGGTAAAACCGATTAATTTCCTCGTCATGGTTTGAGAGCCAATCTTCAAATTTCAAAGCTATTGATTTACCTTCTTTCTCTAAACTTATTTCAGCAACGTGAAATTTTGAGATTGCTTTGTATTCATTCAAAAAGTCTACTCCCAATACAATTTCTGTCGACAATAATGGAACGATAAGAAAGTTCATAGTGAATCTGTGGCTTTGACAAAAGAATTCTACGTTAGTTTGTTGGCGTACATCTACACTTTTTCCAAAGATTGCACCATGTAATTTAATCTTACGTAACGGTAGTGTGGGGCAATTGTTCGATTTGTTGCATTTGCTAAAGGCTGTTTCACTACTTACTGAAGTGGGACTACCAGAGTCAAGTACTGCCGTAAATTTTACATCATTTACTGTAATGTGAATTACAGGATATGCAATGTTGTTATGTTTTACGTCTTGTTCCTGGAATAAGATGTCCCTAATGTTTTCCATTTTTGTGTAATTAATGGCCACGACAGCTCCGTTGTCAGCTTCATAAGTACGTTATGCGGCTGCCAGCGGTGTGAATCATTGCCTATTGTCTCTTTATTAGCGGGCGTCGTTATTGGGATTAGGAGACCTAACTTCTACAAATTCCCCTTGCCGAGACGGCCCTAGCCTGTTTGAATCCCGCCAGTTATGATTAAATAAATTCCGGTCTATTGTTAAGATTATATCGTCAGTCGTCATGTCGGTAGTATCTGTAATTTCTTTTTTGTCAGTCACATGGTGGAGAATTTCTCCCTGAGTCGTAACAGCGCAGTGCGACCGTTGCGTCTGAAGTTATTGTCTCCCTCGATGATAATTATTTTGGTTCCCATAGTGTCTGTTTCTCTGATTGTCTCTGTCATAGCCATTACCGCGGAGAGGTGATCTTTCCCTGTAATTATTATTACTCTGCCAACGGTTGTCATACGGGTGGTGTCTGTTTTGGTCACGACTTGCGTTGTAAGAATAGCCTTGTCGTGTCCAGTTATTATTTCTGTCGTCACGGTATTGTGACAGATGTGACCTGTAATGATTGTTTTCCTGTTTCCGCATCCTGCGACTGTCTGTGTCAATTTCTAATTCTTGTAAAAGTCCCTTAAAACCTTCGATGTCGTCTTTGCAACGTCCTGCCAAAATAATATGTCTTAAATGTTCAGGCAATTTGCAATTTGATTAAGCAAGTGGGGATGAGTTCTGAGGGGCTGTATGGGTTTGACAGGTACTGATTCTTGTGCAACATGTCTTCAAAATGTTTGACGAGACTGGAAAATTCAGATTGTTCAAAATGTTTCATCGTTATGATGCTATGTTTTAAGCGATCTTGAGTAGCTTGAGACCAACATGGTGAGAGGTAGGCACGATAAAATTCTCCTTCACTGTGACAATCGTGAATGACCGATCGCATTCTTACAGCTGGTTCATTCTCTAAGTAGCCACACATAAATTCTAATCCGTGCTCTAATGACCAATGAGAGAATTTATGAAGCCATGCTTGTGGATGAATGTCGTTGCCAGAATTCTTAAACATTTTGAATTTACGTGTAGTAATGAACAGCTTATAGTCAAAGTCATCACGTCGGCGAGTCGCATATCGGTCATTGTTACGTCGTGTCGGCGCTTCCATCTCAAAATTCGGTGCACCTTGCCAATTTCTTTCATAATTTCCGAAATGCCCTGTGTTATTATTTTGTGGCTTTTCCGTATTTGTAAGTCCTTCTTCCCGTATTGGAGCGCGAGTGTCCTCTGAAATACGTAATTCTTGTATTACCTGTGTCAGCTGATCTTGTACTTCCCGGATTTCCCTTTTGTGTTGCGTATTAATTTGATTCTGATTTTGTTTGAATTTTCTAATTTATTCATACTCTTCGGTGTTAGTAAAGGCTACTGGTGTTGTGTCATTCAGATCATCATCTACCTTTGTAGATAAGTTAGTGAACTGATTCGAAAGTTCGGCTACTTTCTCCGATAATGAACTGATTTCCTCAGTGTGTTTATCTGAACCAAGTTTCAGAGTGTCCATTTCTGCTGAAATAGTATCTACTGTGTCCTTTAAGTTTTCCTGAGCTTTTGCAAGTTATGTAACCGAATCGGTAGATGCAACTGAGTCAATTGTAGCCCGCTAGGTGTCGTGATTTTCATGAACAATAGTTTGCAGTTCTTTTATGGCTGCTCTGTGATTCTGTAATGCATTTTCATGAAACGAAAAAATAGATTGAAAATGCTCACAAATATGTGTTTTTACGTCATTACAAACTTTTGACATTTCGATTCGATTTTAAGTAACTCAGCAGTTAAGTCTTCACGTGTTTGTTCAAGCGTTTGCTCAATTGTGTCTAACTTTTGTAGCTGTTGCAGTGTTCGTTCCTGATTTTGTTCCATTCCTTGCATGAATTGCAATAAGAATGTGTTAGTGTCTGGAACTTGTTCCTTTGTGCTTATCGGCGGTGCATAACAGACAACATTCGCATTTTGAAAAGCAGAACATGTGTCTTTACATGACTCAGAAACGGGTAATAACGCAGAACCTGAATCTACAGTATTTGCAAAGTTTTGTCCTGTCGTTTCGGACTCCTGAGGCGAGCTGTTGCCGACCGATCGATCGACAATGCTTCCCTGTTCACTAATTGTTTCACTGTCTACACCATATTCGCCGCCTGGTCCATTTCCCTATGCACAATTACCAAATTACTACTCTGAATATCTGTTAATTCATTACACGATGGTACTAACACACTACTCTCGTCTTCACTATCATTTCTCAGTTTACTTTAGAGCCTAGTATTACGTTTTTCACACGCCATAATTATCACTATGTTTCACACGATAACACAGAAAAGCACAATTTGAAGAGCAAAATAAGAAAACACTTTGAAATAGCACTGAAAATAATATCCAATTAATTGGAAGCGCGGCTGTGAAATACTTGGTGCAAATCTACATGCATGTCACAACTGTTTTACAGTACAACAATGAAAAACTACGAATACTATGGAAATTCCCTCTACAGTTACGCGCTAGCAGTAAACAGTAACTTCACTAATTACTCAAACTACAAGAAAAAATCAGAAGATTCCAGTGAGGTATCCTCGGCTAAGGGTCGACATATGAAACGTCCCCTTAGAAAAATTATGAATGACTGTGCTGGTAAACTTCCACGTTATTTGATTCACAAACAGCTGAGCAAAACTCAACGTACTCAAACAGTTAGCTCTTTACTTATTCTGATCACCACTAAACTGACACTCAATATTTTTAGCCTAACACAATCTTTCAATAATCCCTACATAAAATGGCTCTGACTAACAATAACCCTTACCTTTCATGAATCACTTACCTCACAAAAATCTACGTTACTCGACCTACTGCAATACAGCGAGCGCCAATACTGCCAGCTAAATAAAAGATTCTAACTACTGAAGGCACTATCTACTGATAGGCATATTACCAAGTCAAACATTTTGATAGAGAACAAACAACGTATTTACCTTAATAATCTTCAAAAGTCGTCATAAATATATATCAGTTCATGACATCAATCTTTACAAATTTCCTTTTTCTGGCGGACACATGTCCAGATCGTCCGCTTATAGTGACCTCTCAAAACTCTGGCATTTCTCCCTCCACATCTACCACTGCTGGCGGCGCACCTGCAACCGTACAATTCCACGCGCTGTTCATATCCAACTGCCCAACACTACACAAGCGAATATTCCAACAATGCCAACCAGCCACAGACTGCACACAGCACAGTCGGTGATTTTCATACAGAGCGCTACGTGGCGTTAACAACGTAAAAACCTAAACAGCCTACTTACAGTGGCTTTAATTTTGGACACCAGTGAATATTACCGTACATGAATAGTGCGACCATAACGAGACCATAGTCCGTTTATAAAACAAAGGCGCCACACTGACTTGTCAGATACATAAACAGAGTAGTTAACAAGTGAATACCAACTAATGGAGTGCCCCGGAATGGTGCGAGTTCGTTCGTGGAGCCCATCAGGAAAGACTGTGCGGGCATGCGGCGGAAACACAGATGGGCAGTTACGCGCCAGCTCAGCAGGTGGCGTAAGTGAGCCGTTACATCGATTAGTAAGTATTCTTTGATACTCACTGGAGACATTGACATGGAAGTGGTTATTATGTAATGGAATAATTACCTATCAGTCGAAGCGAAAACAACTATAAAGACTTACGTAATGGGACAAAGACTTGTCAGGTGAACCGAAGCTATGTAAAGTACTGTGATCTGGTTAACATGTTGCTGTTTCAGTTTGTATATGGGTTGTACAGTTACGCATATCGTCATAGTAATGTTCGTCTCCTGACATGACGTAGACACCAAGATGAGAGCTAGACCTGTCGAAATCGGTCTTTGAGAAAATGAAAGTATTTCAACATTCTATCTTGGCTGCAAAAGTTTTTTTTTTTACTTTTGGGAATGGTGATAGGGAACGTAATTCTGTCGTAAGAAAACGGGACCTGTCACTGAGATGACAGGATCAAAACAGGTTCGAAATTTTTATTTTCAAATGACAAAAAGTGGTGTAATATTTGGTCTCGTAGCTTGGTCTGTGGCTTAATTTTTTTCTAAAAGGAGAAATGAATACGGTTTCCAGCCCCATTGACGATATCATTAGAGAAGCAGACTTCTTCTAGAGTGGGCTCACAGCTGGCGGCGCACGAAGCAAGGGTAACAGTTACGCAGTCACTTGCCTTCTTATATATATAGGGGCAGGATTTCTGGGACCAGCTGCCACAGCCAGTGAAGTTGCCTCTTGAGGAAGCACTCACGATGATGCGATAAACTCGGCTTCTTATGCGCGAACCAGCTGGAACATCGAGATTCGGCGTCGTTTCATCGACTTAACACTCCTTCGAAACTGCGGCAGTGGATGTGGGCGCAGTATGTCGATGGACAAGATGCAGAGCGACATTAGGGCAACATATGCGAAAATGTTAATAGGTAAGCGTCTAAGTTTCCGCGACGAACAACACATCCTATGAGTGTGAGGAAGGTGTAATTTGTTCCACAGCCGTACCAGAAAGACAGCCAGCGCTCAACTTTATACTATCAGAATTACCGTCACTACATTTTTTCCATGTTCTCACTACACTGACAAAAAGCGCTACAGAGGGTTGTACGTTTGACAACCATAGTGACCACTAACTTGGCTGACGAAAAGACTAGATGAATAGACAGCCACATCCTCCCACCGTTACCCAATCATTATTGGTGCGATTGTCCTCTTTTATAGTATCGATATATCAATTAAAACTACAGTCTTCCACAACATGTACACATCCAGTTAAAAATGTAACACATACATATTCGAATTTTAAAAGCCATATCTAGAAAATTTGTCATGACCAACGCCATCGAGTTAGTATCACATCCCCAGTAGACTAATTGTAGAACGATCGTAGGGTTATATATACGATACTTCTAATGGGTAACGGTCTAAGTCTGCTCAATGCACCTTGCATGGTTTACGCATCATAAAGGTACAGTATAATGTTTTCTATATGTCTGCCAGTAAGGCACTCAGACCCTATGAGACACATAGTTGCTCTGTGTTCTATCATATTTACGGTCACTAAAACTTTTCATAGCCATCACTGTCAAAAATAAAAGAAAGAAAAAACCTCTGGGAAGGTACAGTATCCCGCACTGGTTTGCTTACGACAAATGTACATTCATACACTGCGCATTAGAACTGTAAGCGTTGCTGTTTGGTAGGTCAGGTTAAATAATTAAAGCTGTATACATACAGAATGCAGCACTATAATCAGTTACCGACTCTGATTAAATAGAGTGCATAACATATAACATATAATTTAGTCCTTGTTCCTCAGACCAGAGTTTATGTAGTAGTATTAAACAGCTATGAATACATTATTTTTTTATATAAGAACATACTGTAAGTGGTCTGCTTCTGTGTTGGCAGCACTGTGTAGCGCTTTGCGTTGGATCTCTGACTGCACTTTCTTTGTAAGAGACTGTGGCTGGTCGGATTCGTTGTTGGAAGTTAATCGCCAGTACTGTTGGGCAGTTGGAAGCTAGTCGCAAGCAGTGATGGAAGTACAGCTGGGAAGTTGGAGGTGAACAGCCAGCAATGATGGACGTTAAATGTGGGAAGTTTGCATTGATGGAGGGTAGAGGTCTGAAGTGCTCGTGTAGGCTAACGAGCTGGAAGTATCCGGCTTGGAGGTTGAAAGTTATTCATGATTATATACCTTTGTACTGGATCTCAATAACGATTTATATTCGTGTTTGAACTGGATGACACATTATTAAGGTAAAAAATACATTATTTGGTTTGCAACAAAATCTTTCCTTTGCTAACCACATGCCTGTTAGTAGTTAGTGGCTTTAGTAGTTAGACCCTTTTATTTAGCTGGCAGTATTGACGCTCGCTGTATTGCAGTAGTTCGCGTAATGAAGATTTTTGTGAGGTAAGTGCTTAATGAAATGTATAAGTTATTGTCAGGATTGCTTCTTATTTAGGGCCACTATTTTGTATTAATTATTTGAAGTCAGTTGTAGTTTGCGTTGCGCTAGAATATTGTGGCTCAGTGTTGCCATGATAAGAAAAAGCAAAGAGAAAGTAGGCTCAGTACGTCCACTTTCACTCAGCTGTTTCAGAATCAAATAACGTAGACGTTTCATCTTCTCAGTCATTCAGCAATTTAAGTACAGATTCACACATTTAAATGAAAATGTTTCAATACCAACAACAAGAGTTTGCGTAATCGATTCCCATGGTAAATGATGAAAATCATAGAGAGGTGGATAATATTTTGCATTAGACCCCCACAGGTCAAACACAGTTTAGTCAGTTATTCGTATAAAACATCCTGGCAAAGGCTCAAGGTGACATTTTCGATTATATCCTCTAAGTGCAGATGTAATTAAATTCTTCTTATGTGTGTACTGATGTGTGAAACCCCAAGGCCGAGGGATAGGATGGATGTGTTTTCTTTTCTGTATGCATGACGCCATACCTAATGGAGCAAATCCACTTTAAAAGGCACCCACGACACTTCTTTATAGCAAGAGAGTAATTGTTTATTTAAATAATGGCTTAGACTGTAAAATGTTACAGGGAGGATAATGAGAGAAGGATCAAGGCGAGAGAGAGAGCTACCGGACGGCCTTGGCGATTCAGTTCAGACGAACCCACCGCAACAGACCTGACGATGAGATACCAAGCAGTATCAGTGCTGACGGTGTGTTGGACCATCCATCGCCAATATGCGTTCACTCTCCACCAAAACGACAATGCTATATGTGTCGTAAAGAGTATATTCCCCGCAACTGATTCTCCACAGAGAACAATCGAAAAACTGTTAATGTCCGATAAATGGGTTAAAAAAATTAGACAAATGCCAAACAGTAGTATTAGGAGCTAATTTACGTTATGTAGAGAAAAATTATCCTATCCATGTTGTCCACAGGGACCCTTTTTGTCCTCTATCAGCAAACTTGTCATGAGCCCGCCTATAGTTATGTCAACACACAGTCAGTGTGTTTTGCTTCCTTCGGTTTTACATCTTTTTAAGGATCCAGATACGTATGACTTGCAACTAGCTTGTATTGGGTGGAATATGCAACAGTATTCAGAATAAAATAACACTACCATTTCCTCACGCCCACAAAACTAGAGTAAGTATGACGATTTCGTCATGTATCTCTAGAATTATCCTTCCACTATTAACGCGTATGTAGTGCATTTCCTGTCTTATATCTACTCGTTACAGCTCCTCTCGACTGACTGCCCCATTTGTATAATGATTTCGTTTTTTCTAAGTGTATCAGTGACGTCTTGTCATCCCACACTGTTTATAAATAACAGAAATCTATATATATTTTTTCCAAGGCTCCTATAACGAGTCTCTCTCTCTCTCTCTCTCTCTCTCAGTCTTTAGCGTAGATCTCTGTCAATTTGGAGGCAGATGGTAGTGTGATTCTAATAGATCACTCATCCTTGTAGCTTTCTAGAAAAGTATCCAAGAGATCTTGTAACCTCCCTTTTCCTAACTGGCCTATTGGATTGCGATATAAATGACCGTGAGCGCTTATGCCCAATGAAATTTTACAATGCGTAAGACTGTCGTTACCAAAGGAAAACAATACCGGTTAGCAGGAGAAAAGTGTGCCACAGGCCCTTCTGAAGGAAGAATCTGTTCTAAAACTAATCTAAGTAGCGACAATTTTGAAATGGGTGGAAGACAGTGCAATCGCTCACAAACCACACAGAGGATGAAAGGGGTAATATGTAATACTTAACACAAAAAATACTGATTAGCACAAAAGGGATAATTGAAAGGTCACCAGCCCACTAGGGAAATGAATATCGAATATTCTAAGAAAGGTAGTGGCAAAGAAACTTAAGCAAACAATCACTGGCGTGGCAACAGAAGGTTGACGCACTTTTCCACAACACAACAGTTCACGAGAAAATTAATGAATCAGAAAGCACTGAATTTGCATTTACTTATTCTGAGATACTAAATTTAAAAGAAAAGTTAAATGAAGTTACTTGTTAAATAAATGACTGACTGTATCTGAAACTTTGTTATGTAAAAAATTACTTTCGTTAACCTCAGCGTAACGTAATGCAAAATTTGGAGAAAGGCAAGCAATTTTTCTTTTAATTATTGAAAGAGTGCATTTAATTTACTTTAAGCAAATGAGTAACTGATTTACTTTTAACTTAAGAACAATAAAGTATGTACTAAGCCAGCAGAAGTCACTCGCTAAGCTAAACACAGAATAAATGAAATTCCGCACTCTTAATTCGTGCTGTGTCTATTAGTTATTGCAAATTAGTTAGGCTTCTGTTATGCAGAACAAGAATGCACAATTGCTGAGGCAGCAAAATTTAGAGTGACACTGGTCATTAGCAAACCAACGAAACTGGCAGTAAATGGTTAATTAGTTTTCATATTTTTACGATACTTGGTGGATGCATGGAAAGGAAAGCGACCCTGGTTGGTAATAATGTCTGAGGACAATGACAACAGAGGTGCCCTAAAAGTTTTAACTGTTGCTGGTTATCATTCAAGGAAGTTAGTTATTAAACTTTGTTAGAGAAATGCCACTGGGTAATGCCTCCACAATGTTAGTTGTACTCTGTCAGTTAACAGTCTTACGATGTTGTAGCTGTGCGGACGATGAAGGAAGTCGCCGGCGACAGTCCTGAGCTGCTACTGGTTCACAACCACGAGTCTCCAGAGGCACGGATAATTGTGGGACGGGCAAAAGCTAGAGTCACAGCTTCCTCCACCTGCCCACTCTTACCGTGCTCTTGATACTCACGGGTTAACAAAGTAGGTGCGCTACACTGGCGCGAGCATAGCTGCACACCTCGTCTGCTGGAGCACCCAGCAAATACTTCCGCTCTCTCAGAGACATTCCACACGCAAAGATAAACAACGGCACAGCTACTGCCGTTTCGTCGTTAGTATCAATACATTTAAATAAAGTTCCCTTGGCGGCTACCTAGTAATTTACAACCTGTGCATTATAATTGCAATCAGTTATATACATTCACAAATAAATTCACTACTGCATCCACGTAAGTAATGAGGATGTACTCAATAGAATTGGGGAGAAGAGGAATTTGTGGCACAACTTGACAAGAAGAAGGGATCGTTTGGTAGGACACGTTCTGAGGCATCAAGGGGTCACCACTTTAGAGCACTGGAGGGAAGCGTGGAGGGTAAAAATCGTAAGGGAGACCACGAGATGAATACGCTAAGCAGATTGAGAAGGATGTAAGTTGCAGTAGTTATTCGGAGATGAAGAGGCTTGCACAGGATAGAGTAACATGGAGAGCTGCATCATACCAGGCTCTGGACTTAAGACCACAACAACTACATACATTACATATTAACGACAGTTTCTATAATAAAGCTTACAGATTCAGAATTAGCTGTATATTATCATTTATTACCCGATATTAAAAGGTGAAAAATTCTGGGTGGTGCAGAAGGTATTTTACCTCGTTTTCGGTGTTGCAACCTCTCCAGACACTTTGATCTAGTGCTCATCTCATATTTCGACTTCACTCTTAGTATAAATGCAGGTGTCATGTGTGATCATTTCATACCCAGATTCTTTAGTGAATTTTTGACATTTCCACATTTTTTAGACGTTTATCAATTTTTTCCACATTCCGTATGTAAAGGTATAAGTGTATATATGCTCTAATTGCTTACTTAAGCAGATGTGGGTTGCTATTTTTTTTTAATGCTATCCAACTTTGTTAATGAGCACCAACCCAGGCAGGCTAACTATTCCTCCATATGTCAACACTTAATGCTGAAGCTGACACTAGAACACAAATATACATGTAAATGGATTGCTATGGGTAGGGTGCTGTCGTTATTCTGATGGAAATGCACACACAGCACAGTTATGATATTTCATGTGTTGACTTCCCTGCTGTGGCCACACTCCCTCCCTCCACCGACGCCGGAGGCATTGTCAGAGGCGGTGGGGGCGAGAACAGTGGGGAGCTTGGTAGCAGTGTTCCGGAATGGGTTCAGAGTTGAATCTGAAAGGTAGATCTACCTGTGTTAAGTCTGGAATGTTGTTAATGGTGGACCCACAACATAATATGGATTTTTAAACAGTATTTTGTGTTTATTTGTTCACTTTTAACTTTCCACCTTCTCACTTACAAGCTTCAAATAAGTATTTAACGTATGTCCATGTGCTCTAGTTGATGAATTGGAGAAATAATTTTGGAGACATTGTCAACACGGCGATCAAAGTGTTAGCAGTCCACTGCTACCTGCGTCTGGGATCCCGTCTGAGCCTTTCTCTGTATGCTAAAATCCCAATCATCCAATACGTAAACTGATGTGCACCCAGGGTCCCGACAGTGAAAGCGCTTCCTGGAGTTAGTATCTACAGCAGATGCGGCACAGCTATGTCTGCTAACCGGAAGACGCATCTGTTCTCTGGTTGCACCAACAGGTCCCAACAGGCACGACGCCAAGTCGTTGGTTCTCAGCCTTGGCTGGTACCGAGAGGAGCCTTGCAGACCTCGCCTGGCTCTCAGGTTGCACCAGCAGGTCGCAAGCAGAGGTGGTATTACTTCGCTAGGTCACTGGTACTCCAACTCCTGAGTCACTGGTTCTCCAACTCCAGAGCAGCTACGTATGGTGCATCAGAGTGCATTGTCGTTCCAGTTCGCGACAGCTGCAGAACAATGAAAACCAGAGTCATCGTCGCGGGAACGAGCGACTGTTCCTGGTCACTCCACGTGTGCCATTTTCAAAGAAATACACCAAATGTGTCTGAATGACGACACCGTTTTCGTCGTGACAATTCTTGGTGACACCAAGATTAGCGATTTCCACAGAAATACACGGCTTAGTGTGTGTTCTGTAGAAAAAAAATTATATTCCTGCTGAACAGCTAAGTGTTGTTCCCACACATGCACCCTATAAATAGTAGGGTATTCAATAGTTTGATTATTTTAGCAACAAGAGCACGTCAACATGAATCCATCGGATGGAGGACTGGCTCTCTGAAATACCTGCAAAACATGCGACATTACTAGAAGACGTATAGTTTCCTATTAGGTGAAAAGGCAAGAGAAGATATTACATATTACGGGGGAGGCCATTATTATGAAAATGTTGGATAAAAAATAATTTCCGACCCATAGGCAGCTGGGCTTGCAAAATTTCAAATCTACAGTCAAAGATACTCATGACCTGTTGTCGATAGTGGTCATGTAACCATGCGCAGAATGGAAGTACATCTTAATTCCTTTCTACACTGAAGCGCAAAGAAACTGGTATAGGCATGCCTATTGAAATACAGAGATATATAAACATGCAGAAGGCGGCGTTGCGGTCGGCTGCGCTTATACAAGACAAGAAGTGTCAGGCGCAGGTGTTAGATCGGTTACTGCAGCTGCAACGGCAGGTTATCAGGATTTAAGTGAGTTTGAACGTGGTGTTATAGTCGGCGCACTAGATATGGGACACAGCATCTCCGAGGTAGCGATGGAGTAGGGATTTTCCCGTACGACCATTTCACGAGTGTACCGTGAATATCAGGAAACTGGTGAAACATCAAATCTCTGACATCGCTGAGCCCAGAAATAAATCTTGCAAGAACGGGACCAACGATGACTGAAGACAATCGTTCAACATGACAGAAGTGCAACCCTTCCGCAGATTTCAATGCTGGGCGACCAACAAGTGTCGGCGTGCGATCCATTATACGAAACATCATCGACATGGACTTTCGGAGCCAAAGGCCCACTCGTGTACTCTTGATGACTGCACGACACAAAGCTTTCCGCCTCGCCTAGGCCCGTCAACACCGACATTGGACTGTTGATGACTGGAAACATGTTGCCTGGTCGGACGAGTTTCGTTTCAAATTGTGTACGGGTATGGAGACAATCTCATGAATCCATGGACCGTGAATGTTAGCAAGGGACTGTTAAAGCTGGTGGAGGTTGTGTAATGATGTGGAACGTGTGCAGTTGGAGTGATATGGGACCCCTGATACGTCTAGATACGACTCTGATAGGTGATAAGTACGTAAGCATCCTGTCTGATCTCCTGCGTCCATTCATGTCCATTGTGCATTCCGACGGACTTGGGCAATGCCAGCAAGAAAACGCGACACTACACACGTTCAGAATTGCTACAGAGTGGCTCCAGGAACATTCGTCTGAGTTTAAACACTACCGCTTGCCACCAAACTCCCCAGACATGAACATTATTGAGCGTAAATGGGATGCTTTGCAATGTGCTGTTCAGAAAAGACCTTCACCTCCTCGTATTCTTACGGATTTATGCACAGTCCTGTAGAACCCATGGTGTCAATTCCCTCCAGCACTACTTCAGACATTAGTCGAATCCATGCCACGTAGTGTTGCGGCACTTGTGCGTGCTCACGGGTGTATGTATTGAAACTCATGGTATACTATACGACAAGAAATTTGGAGTTGGTGGATCAAGGTGAGTGGCCTCCAGACCAAGAGCAAAACTTGCATAACATATTATATATGTGAAATCACAAGTCCAGGAATGGGGTACCAGTCTTGGTAATCCTTTTACAGATTCTATAAAGTATCCAGACATGTGACTGGAGAAAACTTTTCGCGTCTTCCTTGGCTGAAGGACGTGGTATCACCAGGCTGGAAAACAATACACAAAGGATCTTATGTTTGATCCCTTTGCAAGACTATTTCGGTATGTTCAAAATGAGAACGAGTTGCGGCATTTCTTAAGCGTTTATAGCAATGGAGGGTGTTAGTATTTGATGCTTCATTGCGCTTTTTCGTGTTACGATCAGCATGCATTGTAATGAGTTGAACACATTAGATCCAGTAAAATTGAGTTTTTGGAGCTTCACTGAGCTTGAAAACTGTGGGACATGTTAAAATAAATTGTAATCAGTTTTATTTACTTCTGAGATATGACTATGACGTCGTCTTTGAAAATATTACATCTCATTGTTACCGTCTTTGGTTGTATGTTTATTCTTTTCGTTATAAAGTTCTTTATTCCTTCCTTCCCTAATAGGACAACTCTGTTGCTCGTGTGTGTGTGTGTGTGTGTGTGTGTGTGTGTGTGTGTGTGTGTGTGTGTGTGTGTGTGTGCGCTGAACACACACTTTTAGTATTAAGATACTAGTTGTTGTTTTGTTGTGGTCTTTAGTCCTGAGACTGGTTTGATGCAGCTCTCCATGGTACTCTATCCTGTGCAAGCTTCTTCATCTCCCAGTACCTACTGCAACCTACATCCTTCTGAATCTGCTTGGTGTATTCATCTCTTGGTCTCCCTCTACGATTTTTACCCTCCACGCTGCCCTCCAATACTAAATTGGTGATCCCTTGATGCCTCAGAACATGTCCTACCAACCCATCCCTTCTTCTAGTCACGTTTTCCCACAAACTTCTCTTCTCCCCAGTCCTATTCAACACCTCCTCATTAGTTATGTGATATAGCCATATACTCTTCAGCATTCTTCTGTAGCACCACATTTCGAAAGCTTCTATTCTCTTCTTGTCTAAACTATTTATCGTCCATGTTTCACTTCCATACATGGCTACACTCCATACAAATACTTTCAGAAACGACTTCCTGACAAATCAATACTCGATGTTAACAAATTTCTCTTCTTCAGAAACGCTTTCCTTCCCATTGCCAGTCTACATTTTATATCCTCTCTACATCGACCATCATCAGTTATTTTGCTCCCCAAATAGCAAAACTCCTTTACTACTTTAAGTGTCTCATTTCCTAATCTAATTCCCTCAATATCACCCGACTTAATTCGACTACATTCCATTATCCTCGTTTTGCTTTTGTTGATGTTCATCTTATATCCTCCCTTCAAGACACCATCAGACTGTGCTGTGCTATTAAGATACTACTGAAACATAAACATTACATTTTCCGATACATTTTAGAATATTGTGCCGTATTGTTCCGGTATCATAGTTACAGTTATAAAAAACAATACAGTCTATAAACCTTTTAGAGGGCCTTAGCACTATATTTTTGAGTGCAAATTGCTATTATGTACTTAGCCCTCAGTAAGCCTGTGCCATTTGTAATAATAGCAATAATTGCAATCAGTAGAAATGGTTATATTTTTTCTAGTGAAAAATATGATGCATTATGTTTGTTCTTCCTAAATGATGTTTGAGAACAATTTAAATGGAGAAACATCTAATTTGAGGGACTATTGTAACTTGCATCAAGAGTAGGCCTACAAAGTTGCATTCAGACTGGATTTGCTTCCATGCCTGCCTACATAGCATAGTATTTTAGCTAACACGTAGTTTTCTGCAGTTGTATGCCTCATCATGTTAGTTTTACGGCATAGAATCCTTAGGCATATCAGCTATTGTTAGACATGGAAATCTAGCGTTGGATTACATACTGTAAGTAGGCTGTTTAGGTTTTTATGTTGGTAACGCCACGTAGCGCTCTGTATGAAAATCACTGGCTGTGCTGTGTGCAGTCTGTGGCTGGTTGGCGTTGTTGGAATATTCGCTATTGTAGTGTTGGGCAGTTGGTTGTGAACAGTACGTAGCGTTGTGCAGTAGGAGGTGAGCCGCTAGCAGTGGTGGATTGGAGAGAGAGATGCCAGAGTTTTGAGAGGTTGCTATAAGCGGACGATCTGGACGTGTGTCCGCCGGAAAAGGAAATTTGTAAAGATTGATTATATATATATATATATATATATATATATATATATACTTACTTATCGCGAATGGACCCAGAAGGATCACGCAAAGCTTTTTGACGTCGTTTCTTCCATACTTCTTTCATTCGTTCTCCATGTTTTCTTTTTCTTTCTTCTGTCCATTTTGTTCCTGGTCTCTTTAGTGCTTCCTTCTCCGACAATACAATCCACTTTTCCACCTTATTTCTAAAAGTTTTCCTATCTTTGACATCTTTAAGTTCAATATTTGCTTTTTGTAAATCTAATTTTACTTGGCTAATCCATGGTGTTGTTGATTTGACTTTTTCTATGTAAGTGAGAATTCTTTTGGTGAGTCGTGTGGGGGGGAAGTCTAGTGACATGTCTATAAGATTTTAATCTTCGCCTTCTTATGTCTGCTGCCAGGTTTGATATAGTTTCTGTGGTTCTTCTTGATTGTATCCGGTATCCTTCTTCTGTTAATTTTGGACCTAAAATCTTTCTCATAATTTTGCGTTCTTCTTTTAGTATTTTTTCTAAATCACATTTTGTGTGGAGTGTGAGCGTTTCACTAGCATATAGTGCTGCTGGCTTAATTACTGCGCAGTAGTGTCTGATTTTTGTGTTCGAGGAGATGCATTTTTTATTGTATATTTCATGTGTCATACCATATGCTCTCTTCATTTTCTGTTGTCTGATCTTCTGTGCAACTTTCTCTCCTCCGGTTGGCTCCAAAATTTCACCTAGGTATTTAAAATGTTTTACTCTATTTATTTTTCCATATTTTGTGTTCAAACTGTGTATATGGAATTTCGTACAGAAAAATTCTGTCTTTTGAAACGAAATTTGTAAACCTCCTTTATCCGCGCATTCCTTAAGGATCTCTATTTGTTTGGTGGCGATTTCTTCATCATCTGCAAGTATGGCCAAGTCGTCCGCGAATGCTAAACAAGATATCTCCACGTTGTCTTTGGTTCTACCAAGATGGATTGGTTTCCAGTAGGATTGATTTTTTAATTCTTTTTCCCATTCCTTAATGACTTTATCCAGGACTATATTAAACAGAAGTGGAGATAGCCCGTCACCTTGACGTACTCCAGTTTTTATGAGAAAAGGTTCAGAGATTTCTCCCCTGAATTTAACTTTAGATACAGTGTCTGTCAGTGATTCTTTGATAAGCCTTAGTGTTTTGGAGTCAAGTCCAAGTACCTCTAAAATGTTAAACAAAGATTGCCGGTCAATTGAGTCATAGGCTTTCTTAAAATCTACAAATGTACAATATATATATATATATATATATATATATATATATATATATATATATACTCCTGGAAATGGAAAAAAGAACACATTGACACCGGTGTGTCAGACCCACCGTACTTGCTCCGGACACTGCGAGAGGGCTGTACAAGCAATGATCACACGCACGGCACAGCGGACACACCAGGAACCGCGGTGTTGGCCGTCGAATGGCGCTAGCTGCGCAGCATTTGTGCACCGCCGCCGTCGGTGTCAGCCAGTTTGCCGTGGCATACGGAGCTCCATCGCAGTCTTTAACACTGGTAGCATGCCGCGACAGCGTGGACGTGAACCGTATGTGCAGTTGACGGACTTTGAGCGAGGGCGTATAGTGGGCATGCGGGAGGCCGGGTGGACGTACCGCCGAATTGCTCAACACGTGGGGCGTGAGGTCTCTACAGTACATCGATGTTGTCGACAGTGGTCGGCGGAAGGTGCACGTGCCCGTCGACCTGGGACCGGACCGCAGCGACGCACGGATGCACGCCAAGACCGTAGGATCCTACGCAGTGCCGTAGGGGACCGCACCGCCACTTCCCAGCAAATTAGGGACACTGTTGCTCCTGGGGTATCGGCGAGGACCATTCGCAACCGTCTCCATGAAGCTGGGCTACGGTCCCGCACACCGTTAGGCCGTCTTCCGCTCACGCCCCAACATCGTGCAGCCCGCCTCCAGTGGTGTCGCGACAGGCGTGAATGGAGGGACGAATGGAGACGTGTCGTCTTCAGCGATGAGAGTCGCTTCTGCCTTGGTGCCAATGATGGTCGTATGCGTGTTTGGCGCCGTGCAGGTGAGCGGCACAATCAGGACTGCATACGACCGAGGCACACAGGGCCAACACCCGGCATCATGGTGTGGGGAGCGATCTCCTACACTGGCCGTACACCACTGGTGATCGTCGAGGGGACACTGAATAGTGCACGGTACATCCAAACCGTCATCGAACCCATCGTTCTACCATTCCTAGACCGGCAAGGGAACTTGCTGTTCCAACAGGACAATGCACGTCAGCATGTATCCCGTGCCACCCAACGTGCTCTAGAAGGTGTAAGTCAACTACCCTGGCCAGCAAGATCTCCGGATCTGTCCCCCATTGAGCATGTTTGGGACTGGATGAAGCGTCGTCTCACGCGGTCTGCACGTCCAGCACGAACGCTGGTCCAACTGAGGCGCCAGGTGGAAATGGCATGGCAAGCCGTTCCACAGGACAACATCCAGCATCTCTACGATCGTCTCCATGGGAGAATAGCAGCCTGCATTGCTGCGAAAGGTGGATATACACTGTACTAATGCCGACATTGTGCATGCTCTGTTGCCTGTGTCTATGTGCCTGTGGTTCTGTCAGTGTGATCATGTGATGTATCTGACCCCAGGAATGTGTCAATAAAGTTTCCCCTTCCTGGGTCAATGAATTCACGGTGTTCTTATTTCAATTTCCAGGAGTATATATATATATATATATATATATATATATATATATATATATATATGATGACTTTTGAACATTATTAATGTAAATACATTGTTTATTCTCTATCAAAATCTTTCTTTTGCTAACTATGCATATCAGTAGTTAGTGCCTTCAGTAGTTAGAATCTTGTATTTAGCTGGCAGTAGTTCGAGTAACGAAGATTTTTGTGAGGTACGTAAGTGATTCATGAAAGGTATAGGTTATTGTTAGTCAGGGCCATTATTTTGTAGGGATTATTGAAAGTCAGATTGCGTTGCACTAAAAAAAAAATAATGTGTGTCGGTTTAGTGATGATCAGAATAAGTAAAAAGAGAACTGAGTTTTTCAGTTTTACTCAGCTGTCTTTGTATCAAATAACGTAGAAGTTTACCAGCACAGTCATTCATAATTTTTCTAAGGGGACGTTCCAGTACTTCAGAATTTTGGACACTAATTTAGCGAATATGTGTATCTGTGGAAATTAACTTGCACTTACCTTTGCACTGCAGATGTATCTTTGCAGTATTGTGACATCATATTACTTGATTTGTGTAGTACACTGTTTAATTGACGGTTCTTGCCCGTACTGTTTTCTTTCATCATACATACACATATTTCACCTGTGTCCCCAGCAAATTTCGCCCTGCAATTTCATTTTTACGCAGCTAATGTTTATAACGTCGTATATGCTGAACAGTGTATCCTATGGTGATATAACTTCGCTGGTACATTCAGTTGTATATGTGGAAACGATCTGCAAGATGAGTCATAAATACTGTTAGAAGTAAAGAAGTGATAAACTAATACGTTAATCGTCATGGGGCGCTTTCGCTGTATTAACTGCAAAAAATGTAGTAAGCGATAAACTTTTTGCCTTTCATTATTTTGTAGGGGCTGTCAGCGAGAAAAAGCTTTTAAAGGTTTGAAATTATGACTAAGGCTGCTGCATGTCACTATGTGCTCTCATTCTCAAACACTGTATTGGTGCTCTGGGAACGAGAAACATTTATTTATGGTTGACATGAAATGTGTACGGAATGAAACGAACTGTTATTCTGTGTACAAAGGAGTACGTAAAAATTTTATTTGTTTCACTGAGATATATGTGAAAATCGGTATCGACATTTCACAATAATTTCGTCGTGTGAGGATCAGAGGAACGTAACTCCATTTTAGCTAATTTACAGGAGGTTAAAAAAAACGACATGTTAAGAAGTACATTTCGTTTTTCAGTGACTAATAGAAACTTTATTGAAAAATTTCTACGCTACACATAAATACACTTAAAAGTCTGTCAGATGATAATATATTTATAAAAATAATTCTTACTGGACTACCACTATTAATTTTTAATATGGTGCTAAGGAGATACGTCTTTATGATCCTAAGTGAATAAATTTACATAGAGGTTTTACACTTTGGAGATACGCATTTGGTTTGCCAAAATATAACTTACAAAGGTAATTTACTCATTAAAAACAGATAGGGTACAGTAAAAGTAAAAACATATGAGCGGAATTTGTACCTACATCACCAATGAATGTTCACTTTCTAGCTAACTTCATCACAACTGTTGCCACCACAGTATGAATCTCCAGCTATTTCTTCTTGAAGACTCATATAAAATGCGTGGTACTATTCCCTGATAATGCCACTGCGGCATAGATCCAGGAGGTCTTTTACCTTCTCTTCCCGAAGTTTCAGTGCTCGATGGTATTTCGGTTTCAACTGGAAGATTGTATCGGGATTTTCTGGAAACTGGCAAACTTCTGAATTGTTGATTATGGAAATGCTTGAGAAAGATTTGATTAACATCACTTTTGCGATATTGAAGTTGCGTCACTTTAAGCCATTGTACTTGATTTCCTTCACTGCCAATTTTAGTGTTCTTAAACTTTTCCTTCTGCATAGCACCAAAATCCAAAAAGTCCTTCTGGTCAATTTCAATGACTTCATACAGTCTTTGTTTTGTAGCAGTTTGAACAACAGTATACCACCCCGAAGGGTCATAAATATTAACATTTTTTGCAGCCCTCTCTGTACGGGTATGGACTGAATCACACTCCATTAAAGAGTTGTCAGGCTCAAAGAAGTACTGCTGTATCACCGGGATGTTCGATGTTTGGACAGCATGAAGGAGCGTGGTACTCATGTTGACATTTCGGTTCTGTCCACCACAAGTGCCGGAGAACAAAACAACTGGACGACCATCTGCAATCTTCTGGAGTTCTTGAAATACACATGATGCTACTTCAATTGAGCCGCGTTTCATGGTAACACTATTGTATACTGTGAGGTTGTATACCGCCAGTGTTCTTTTATAAAAAATGGCTTTAGCTGCTATGTGTGGACAGTATCTCACAGCTTCTAGGTCAAACTCCAGTAAATGACGTTCTCCTGCTTGGGCCCGCTCCTTCAATTCATTTTTTAGTGTCCTAGCAGCCTCCTTTCTCTTCAGGTGTTGTGAGTGCTGGTCTTTCTCTGCCTCTTGATTCTCTTCAGAGAGACAGCAGTGGTCACGTACATCTTCTCTTGGTACATGAAGCTGAAGTTAAACTCTGTATTGAATATTTCTCTGTAAAGCAGTAACCTGTTCCTCATCGCAACGTTTCTTATATAGTTCGTGCATTATTTGTACAGGGCTATTACAAATGATTGAAGCGATTTCATAAATTCACTGTAGCTCCATTCATTGACATATGGTCACGACACACTACAGATACGTAGAAAAACTCATAAAGTTTTGTTCGGCTGAAGCCGCACTTCAGGTTTCTGCCGCCAGAGTGCTCGAGAGCGCAGTGAGACAAAATGGCGACAGGAGCCGAGAAAGCGTATGTCGTGCTTGAAATGCACTCACATCACTCAGTCATAACAGTGCAACGACACTTCAGGACGAAGTTCAACAAAGATGCACCAACTGCTAACTCCATTCGGCGATGGTATGCGCAGTTTAAAGCTTCTGGATGCCTCTGTAAGGGGAAATCAACGGGTCGGCCTGCAGTGAGCGAAGAAACGGGTGAACGCGTGCGGGCAAGTTTCACGCGTAGCCCGCGGAAGTCGACGAATAAAGCAAGCAGGGAGCTAAACGTACCACAGTCGACGGTTTGGAAAATCTTACGGAAAAGGCTAAAGCAGAAGCCTTACCGTTTACAATTGCTACAAGCCCTGACACCCGATGACAAAGTCAAACGCTTTGAATTTTCGGAGCGGTGGAGATCATGATCAGCAATTCATGTCATGGCCTCCTCGCTCTCCCGACTTAACCCCATGCGATTTCTTTCTGTGGGGTTATGTGAAAGATTCAGTGTTTAAACCTCCTCTACCAAGAAACGTGCCAGAACTGCGAGCTCGCATCAACGATGCTTTCGAACTCATTGATGGGGACATGCTGCGCCGAGTGTGGGAGGAACTTGATTGTCGGCTTGATGTCTGCCGAATCACTAAAGGGGCACGTATCGAACATCTGTGAATGCCTAAAGAAACTTTTTGAGTTTTTGTATGTGTGTGCAAAGCATTGTGAAAATATCTCAAATAATAAAGTTATTGTAGAGATGTGAAATCGCTTCAATCATTTGTAATAACCCTGTATATTCAAATCTCCTGGTAAGAACTGTCGCACAGTGCTCTGTCGGCAGTAATGCGACGGAATGGTAGGAAATGATTTTACATGGTTCCTTGTTATCTCCCTTGCCTCGTCGGATCTCCTTATACCTGGACGATGATGACCCCTCTTGTCAGCAGACAGAAGCATGTAGCTGCTGTCCCTTTTCTTCTGTATATATATCACACAAATGTTTCTGATATATTAAAAATGCTAAGGAAAAACCCTAGACACACTTGAACTTCACTACCATTTTTCAGGAGAACGTACTTCTTTGTGACATTTCTTCGAGACTGCGCACCTGCATAACGTGACCACCTTAATAAGTGGAGCTAAATCCTGTCGCTGCTTTTCTAAATCTTTCATCATCCAGAATCCTTGGAACATCTGTCTCCCTTCAGTCTCGCTGATGTTCTCGCTACACTTCTCCGCCATTTGGAACAATCCTTGTACTTAAATGTTCTGGCTGGTACTTCTTTATTAGCAGTTGATTTGTACGCCTTTCCTGACTGCCTATTCATTTTTCCCATGTTCTTTTTCCAACTGTCAGTGTTCTTACTTCTTTTTCTCGTTTTATTTCCCTTACCAACTTCATCTCCTCTGTCAGATTGCCCATGTTCTTGATCATTAGACTCAACGGTCACTGGATTAACTTCTTCCTGTTGCATGTTCATTAACATCACAAAACCTTTATCCACACAAATTGAAGAATCAGGACTGAATAGATGATTTGTCGGTGAACGTGGATTTCCGTATTGTATCTCCTTTGTGACATTGCATGGAAAGGAGAAAATTATATTACTGACGTTAGTGCCTTATCTAGCATAATATACCACATTAATCAACTATGAATCTTACAGTCCCATTGTATTTTAAATATTATGACGTGCGATAATTACGACAAAATGTACCACTTCACCCAAAGACAATAAATGTGGCCCTAGATCTATTGAAATGCACATGTGTTATTATTTTAGTAACATCGCAGTTAGGGGAAGAAATAGCTCAGAATGTAATTAAGGACCACTAAGAAAATGCGTACACACAACCATATTCAAACGATAGTCCTAGTATATGTATTTTGTTTGTCAAATAATTTGTGACTAAGAAATTAGTATTTGAAATGTTAAACAAGACCTACAGATTATCATTTTGCTTACCGAGGTTTTCTAAAGATAGTTGCAGTTTCTGTTGAACTGCAGCTCTCCTTTTCTTTAGCCTCGGAAATGGTGATGGTCATGATGTTGATGAAGAATCCATGCTGTTTTCGGGTATGTAATCATCTGATGAACCCGAAGTAAGCACTTTGAAATCATTGCAATCTTCTTCAGTTAACTCTTGCAGTCGTTTCACTTCTGAACGGTTTTGTATTGCAGACGAGGTCTCGCCATTCTTTTCTTCTGCTTCTGTAATTTCTACAATACGATATACAAACAATGTGGATGATTATCTCATAGATAAAATTAATAGTAATTCATCTTACCTTCATCGGATGTAGAATTACTTTCACTGCGGTATTTTTGTATCATTAGCTCAACCATTCTCCTTCCTCGTGAAGTCATTTTTTATCTAACAGAGAGCGCACACTAACAACAACCTCTTCACAGTGAATACCACAAGAAACTAAACAAAATTTGACGTGACAATGACAGCAACGTGACTGCGTTGACAATGCTTACAAAGGACACTCATTGTTTAGCGTTTCTCCGCTTATTGATTCTTGCAAGGGAAATACAGCGGCGTGAAACCTCGTACGTAAAGTGTTTCGAGAACTGATGAACAGACGAATGATTCAGCTGGGAGGCGTGATGCGAAGTTTCTACTTGGCGTCGCAAGCTCCGTTATTATCTGCTAGACAACATATAATGCTCTTTCAGCACACAGGAAAATAGTGCACAAATGCAGCAAAATTGTATTATACAAAACAAGCAGATAATGGTATCTGCTGAATAAAAACGTATTTCCAAATTTACTTCTTGAAGTAAGCAGTCAGAAGAACGTAAGTGCGCATACGTTTTGCTGATCCGAAAATAGAGATGCACTGACTCGAGACAGAAGTACGTAAGAGCCAATACGTTTATCTGTCTCTACATTAAGCTCACAACTTGGAGATACGCAGCAGGTTATTCTCGCAACGAGAAGAGATAGAGATACGCCGTTTTGAGACAACAAGGACCTGATTACCGTGAGGACATACGTTAAGAAAACCGACAATCGCATTTTTGGAGATACGTTCCTCTGACTCTCACACAACGATTTATGCTTTGTAGTAAAGATACTGAGAATAATGAAAACAATAGAAATAGTTATTCATAATCTTTTTACTCTGGTTAGAATCTTCCTACAAGAAAGATGTGGATGGAGACGTATGTACCTTGTAACGTATTTATGGTAAATATGTGCTGTTACTGATAATGAAACCACTTATGTCAGTAGCATTAGCATCCCCGCATGTATGAAAAATTAATTGTATATTTTTCAGAGATTTATAACGTGTGGTACAGCGCAAGCTGTAGTTAGTATTGTTGGCCACCACTTGCAACACGGCAGAGTCTCTTTTAAATCATTCCAGTATTACGTGGCGTAAAGCCAAAAGGAGATGCGTTACAATTAATTTCTTGAATAAATAAAGTCAAGTTAATTTCTTTCATTTTCCAGAGAGTAATATCGACATCAAAACAGATTCTTGTGGTTGCCGCTTCACCGCTATCTTCTGTTCAAGTGACGAGATTTTTTACAGTTAAGAAAGTGCTGAGCTTTGAATTAATAAGAAGTGTGCTACGCAAAAGTTATTTCTCCATGCGAACCTACGAAAGTACAAATTATTATTCATGCTAAAATACGTTTCATTACGACCCTTAGACATTTCTTAGAGTAAACGGTTAAGGTGCTTCACACTAATCTGTTCCTAATTTATTTTAAGCAAATACAGACACTCCAAAGTGATTTATTTATCGAGTACTTGAGTATAGAAAGCATTAACAATACCAAAGATAAAATTTCTTGCCCGTGGAATGAAATTGTAGGGAATATGTTGTACATAGCCTCAAGTGATCTTACGTCGTGTTATTAACAGCACAAGTGTACTCACACCTATTGTTCAGTGACCCGTACCTACGCACTATATGTACACACGTAAATGACACTACACTGACGCTATAACGGATCTATACACCCAAAATTACGTGAAAAGTCACTAGAGAGTGTCGTGGGCTCCACTGGTTTTTCACCCCATCCCCACTTCTTTGGTAGGTATGTGGTTCTTAACACCATTGTGATCCTTTTCAGACATTAAGTGATATGTGTACCACGTTTGATTGAAATCGGTTCAGTGTTTTAGGAGGAGGTGTAGAACACACAGACATACATCTATACTAAGCATATAAAAACAAATTGTAGTTTGTTGTTGTCACAAAAAATCTCGAAAAGTTCCTGACCGATATACTTCCAGTTTTAAATGATACTGTAATAAACGGTCGGACAGCACAGGCTACACCTTTTCATTTTATTTGAAGTATAAATATATCTATATTGTATAAAAACGAAAAGCTTTAAGCAAAAATTTCGGTAAGTTTTTTCCTGATTTATTGATGATATTTACACAATACTTAAATAAACGTTCGGGCGGACACAGGCTATAAATTTTTTTAATAAGTGTATATATAATATTGATACTTCTATACTAAGACAAATCATTTTTTAACATTGTTACAAAAATCCCGAATAGTTCATGAATGAGTTACTGAAAATTTTACATGGTATACTAGTAAACGTTCGGATGGACATAGGCTAAACAATTTTAAATATATGGTATATAAATATATATACACTACATAAATGGGTAAGGTTGTTAACAAAAATATCGAAAAGTACTTGATGAAATAGCTTCAGATTTTAAACGATACTCTAATAAACGCACAGACGGATATGTGCTACTTTTTTAAAAGTATATATGGTATATAAATATGTATAACCATATAAAATAGAAATGTTGTTGGCAAAATTCCCCAAAAGTTCTTGACTGCTTTACTTGAAATTTGTCGCAATAGTCTAACAAACATTCGGACAGATATAGGCTAAATACATTTTAATATATACAGTATATGAATCTATGTCACTATAGAAAGACAAGTCGTTGTTTAAAATTGTTACCTAAAGTCTCGAAAAGTACTTGACTGATTTACTGCAAATTTTTCACTATACTCTACTAAAGGCTCGGATGTAAGTAGGCTATATATTTTTAATATATGTGGCATATAGATATATATTGAAATTTATAAAGAGGAAACGTTGTTAGCAAAAATCTGGAAAATTTCTTGATCGATTTACTTCAGATTTTTACTCAATACTCGAATAAACTCTCTGGCGGACATAGGCTACATATTTTTCAATGTATACAGTAAAGTGCTTGACCGATTTTGTTCAAATTTCTGCATGCTATTGTAATATATTTTCAGACGGAAATAGGCAAAACATTTCTTCAATAAACGTGTATATAAAAGTACATATGATACATAAAGCGAAAATGTTGTTAGAAAAAAGCTCAAAATGTTCTTGACCTATTAACTTCAAATTTTTACACGATACTGTAATAAACGTTTGAACGGACATACACTACATAATATTATATATATGGTACGTAAATATACTTGTCATACACAAAGGAGAAGAGTTGTCAGTAAATGTCTATGTGGTACATAAAAATACATGTAATACATAAAGGAGAAAAGTTGTCAGTAAATATCTCGAAAAGTTCTTGAGAGATTTTTTCCTATTTTTTCACTGTACTCCAATAAACTTTCGTATGGACATAGACTACATACTTGTTAAATATATGTGGTATATAAATATATGTTTAATGCATAAGAGAGAAGGTTGTTAGCAAAAATTTCGAAAAATTCTTGACCAATCTATTTCAGATTTTTACACGATGCTCTAATGAATATTCGGACAGGCATTGGTTGAATATTCTTTAAATATATGTGATATATAAATATGTATATATCAAGGGGAAAATTTGTTAGCGAAATTCATCGTTTTTTAAGTTCAGACAGAAGAAATAAAAACTTTGTTTGCTGATGATATTGTAAGTCTGTCAGAGACGACAGAGTAACTGGAAGAGCGTTTGAACTGAATAGAAGATGTCTTGAAAAGAGGTTATAAAATGCTTCATCGGTTTACGGGCGTCGCGTCGGATAATGTTGTGGAAGCTGCATAATGTTTCAACGAGACAGTGCTCGTCATCTTCAGGTGCTTGCTGACGTTTTACTGCAGTGGGTCGGCAACATTTACGCTGACTCGCGCAGGCGCCGACGGGTGGGGCTCTAACGTCATAGTAGACTAATCATAGAGCACGGCGACATCCAGTGCCCCCTGCCGGAGAAGCGGGCCACGGTCTTCGCACGAGCGACGTGGCAAAAGCGCGGCTACAAATAACGAAACAGAGAGCACGCGGGCACAGTCCAGTTTAACTGCGCTGACTCCGATTCTTCTTCTGTGTCGACTCGGATTCGTTTGTGTGCGTCGGATAATGTCTTAGTACCGTCAGTTCTGGTTCCCATGCGTTGCCAAGTTGGAATCCTGTGCGTCTCTTTATCAGGTTGTTACTTATACGTATTTCGACTGCTTCTTTAATGATGGAGTCCCACTACGTGGAAGCGGACGAAAGGATCTTCGCCTTTCCGAAGTTCATGCTACCTCCCGTACCAAGAGTGTTCAGCAACAGCAGACATCTCTGCCTGACCCAATCTGGTGTGACGTGTATGTTCAACGCATCTGTTCCTAACAGTGCGACACATCTGACCAATGTATGATTTACCACACTGGCGCGGGATTTTGTATATGTCTGATCTCCTTAGACACAGGCCGTCTTCAATGGAACCCAGCATAGTATACAATTACGTCGGAGGGCGGAAGACACATTTTATTTGATCCTTTTTGAACAGCCTGTCACACTTAAAGGACCCACCACCAAGATTACGGTATATTGATAATTTTTACTTACGGACCGTCTGACAGCAACTGAATAAAACACAATTTTAGTGCCATACGCGTTTCGCCTTTATTTTCTGCAAGGCATCGTCAGTGGCCTGGAATATGTACATATGTTAGCTATATAATTAAAATTTTTGTCACTGTGCCTATAGGTTATAAACAGTTCTGGTGGTTGGTATGTCCTATTAAGTAGTAATGTTTTGAACTGTACTTACAGGTTGCGTGGACAATTTCTTACATATTACGCTCCTGTTGCATTTTTGGTGTTGTTCTTCTTCTTATGAACGCCAATTTGCGGTTTTTTCCCACATTCCACAGCACTATGAACTGAACGCTTGTTTTAATGCAATTTTTTGGTTTCTGTTGCCGACTGTCAAATGTTTTTGCCAAAGATCGAATGTTAGTGCCAAACTTATGAGTGAGTGTAATTATTGAAGTATCTGTGTTCTGTTCGTGTATGCATTTGTGTGTGCGTTTTTGTATGTGTGTGTGTGTGTGTGTGTGTGTGTGTGTGTGTGTGTGTGTGAGTGAGTGAGTGTGAGAAAAAGGAAAAAAAGAAGACACACCACGAAGGAATTATTCGAGTGGGACGGAAATCGATGTATGTGATTTACATGTACAGATAATTACAATTCAGAAAATTTGGACGATTTATTCAAGAGAAAGAGGTTCACAAATTGAGCAAGCCGATAGCTGGTTGGCCCAGCCACCTCTGAGCCTTACAGAAGCAGTTGTTCGGCCTAGCGTTGACTGTCAGTGTTGTTGGATGTCTTCCTGCGAGACATCGTGCCAAATTCTGTCCAACTGGTGCGTTAGATTGTCAAATACCCGAGCTGGTTGGAGGGCCCTGCCCAAAAATGCTCCAAACGTTCTCAGTGTGGGAGAGATCCGGTGACATTGCTCACCAAGGTACAGTTTGCCATGCACGAAGATAAGAAGTAGAACCTGTCAACGCGCTGGCACTATCTTGCTGAAATACAAGGCGAAGATGGCTTACCACGAAGCGCAACGAAACGGGGCTCGAACGGAAAGATTTAGGTGTTCCTTTTTCCCACGCGCCATTCGAGAGTGTAATGGTAGAGAAGTAGTATGAAAATGGTCCGATGAACCCTCTGCTACGCACTTAAGTCTGATTTGCTGGGTAACCATGTAGAGGTAGATATCGTAGACGTACCGCTGTGCTATAAGATTGCAGCGGATGACAACCAAAACGGGACCTGCGATGAAAATAAATGGCACCCCAGACCATCACTCCTGGTTGTCGGGCCGTATGGTGAGCGACAGCCAGGTCGGTAGCCCACCAGTGTCCAAGGCGTCTGCAGACGCGTCTTCGGCTTGAAACCTCACTGACTGGAGTAGCATTGCCTTCAGTGAAGAGTCCCGCTTCGAACTGAGCCCCGATGACCAGCGAATACGTGTCTGGAAACGCCATGGACATTGGTGCGATATCAAGCTGGCTGTCGTCAGCCATACAGCCCGACAACCAGGAGTGATGGTCTTAAGTGCCGTTTCATTTCATAGCAGGGCGACTCTCGTTGTCATCCGCGGCAACTTTATTGCACAGCGGTTGGTCGACGCCCCGTTTTGTTGCCCTTCATGGCAAGCCGTCCCGGGTTTACATTGCATGGGGGCTTAATTATTTATAATGCAAATAATTTTTTATTTTTAGTAGATGTCTGTCCGGTTACGCAGTCTCGTCAACGGTTGGCCCTGACTAGTATTAGTACGCAATCTGACTGCATAGAATAACAACAAAGAATGAAACGAAATTTCCGTTAACACAATTAATTAAGTCCCCAGCAACTATGAAAGCTACGAAACAACAAGGCACAAGCGTGGAAGTGTGATTCAACGTACACATCTGGCACGGTTCTTCCTCAATACGACAAGATGCTTTAAACGCCATTTACAATGAAGTAATTAAAAAAAAAAAAAACAGAAATACTATGATTGCACATAGAAACCAGAATTACACTCTAATACATTAACACAAGCCAGATGCTTTGTTGACTGAACCTGTGACCAAGAGACATTGTTAGTTAGGAAATTTAAAAAAAATAAAAAAAATGTTTTTTACCTTCATATATGGACGAAAAATACACTCTGATCATTACAACATCCCTATTCGAACAACATCTGCTGTCTAGCCCATCAAAACAACCGCACACGACATGGCCTCAAATAGTACAGCTATCAACATCCTCTCCACAAGCACTAACCACCACAACTTCTGAACAAGCACTGCCAGTGGAGGCGACGGAATAAAACTCTTTGGCGCGATCTCTGGCGCTGTGACTCAGTGTAGCCACCTTTCAACATATCAGCAAGATAATGGCGCCCGCAAGTTTGTCGTATCTCTCTACAAGAGAGCATTTGAAACATGATGGACAGGGCCCTCCGACCATCTCGGGTTTTGACGATGTGAAGCGCCAGTTTGATAGAATTTGACATGATATCGCTCATGAGGATACCCAACAACTTTGTCAATCAATGACAAGACGAATAACTGCTTGCATAGGGGCCAGAGGTAGACTAGTGTGTTACTTGGTCAATTTGTGAAGTTCACTCTCTTACACAAATCATCCAAATATTCTGAAACTGTAATCATTTGTTTGTCCCTACATGTACGGCACGTTTACCGATTTCCGTGTCCTCCTGGTTAGCTGAGTGATAACGTATTTCCCTACCAAGGGGCGGGCCTGGCTTAGTTTTCCGGCCCGGTTGGAGATTTTCTCCGCTCGTGGACTGCGTGTAATGAGGTCCTCATCATCATCTCATCATCACCGACACGCAAGTCGCCCAATGTAGCCTTGCCTGAAATAAGCCCCCACTCAGATAATCCCTTCGTGGTGCGTAGTGTCTGTTTTTTTTTTTTTTTTTTTTTTTTTTTTTGCCTTGGAGTGTGGTGCTACAAAGTGGCTTCCAGAGGGTCTACAAGCGCGGAGAACTCTATCAGTCCAGTCTACAAACGACGACGACGACAACAACAACATTATGTAAGTCTGCAGGCACCACCGCCCAGCGCAGAAGCAAGCAGTGCTCAACACACTGACTTCACTTGCCTTCCGTATCAGTGATGACGACAACTTGGAATCGGAGTTGGATTTTTTAAAGAGGACAATGAGGGCAAATGTCTATGGTAGTTTTTCAATCGATAGGGCTTTTAGGTGGAATATTAATCACGCTAATAACAATGACGAGCAACCACATTCTCACTCCATTAGGTTACCGTTCGCACTGACTGCATGAGCAGAATTCGAAAGAAAAATGGTATCCAGACATCTTTTTGTAGTAAAAGAGATAATAAAAGATTTTTTCCGATGAAAAACGGATTCACCTGATTGTCTCCACAATGCAGGCGTCTATCAAGTGACATGTGGTTGCGGCAAAGTGTATATGGGCGAAACGGGAAGAACTGTTAAAAGAACGCATTAAGGAATACGAACGGCACGCGCGGCTAAAACAAAGTGTAAAATCAGCAGTAGCGAAACATCACGAGAACTGTGGCTCTGACATCAATTTTAATAACGTACGTGAGCTGGCTAAAGAAGCCAACATTTATAGAGGAAAGGTCCGAGAAGCGGTTGAAATTACCAAGAATGCATGAATGCATGTAATTTCAATAGAGACAACGGCTATAGGCCTTCGTAATCGTGGCTTCCCGCCATCAAGGAAGTGAATCTGTCACCGCGGTGTGCTGGCAAGCGAGCGGTCTGAGGCGCTGCAGTCATGGACTGTGCGGCTGGTCCCGGCGGAGGTTCGAGTCCTCCCTCGGGCATGGGTGTGTGTGTTTGTCCTTAGGATAATTTAGGTTAAGTAGTGTGTAAGCTTAGGGACTGATGACCTTGGCAGTTAAGTCCCATAAGATTTCACACACATTTGAACATTTTTTGTGCGAGAAATTTAAACAACGTGCTGCAAGCCACCTCGGGGGACAATAATGTTTTCGGTAAACATTCCCCCTCTCTTCCTCTGTCTGTTTCGCTTCTAGTCAATGATGACGGCCAACCAATAACAGTAGGAGGAATTTCAACCAATAACCTTTTCCAGAGTAAGTGTGGAGTAGTGCTTTTCTGTCCAATGACGATGTTCAGCGCCTTCTGCATCAGAGCGGGAATATTAGTCTATGACGACGGCTCACCAATGGTAGCCACAAAAATTTTACCCAATACTCCTACTTCTCTAGCACAAACACGGGAACACTCTCTATAAGAGAATGCGACACTGGTCCCTGATAGTTCTCCCCCCCTTCCATCCTTCCATCCTGTTTTTTCCCCACCTCCCCTGAGTCCTTTTGCATTTCCCTCCTCTGCCTTTTCCCATTCCCTCTCGCGTCTGCCCTGCCCCCCCCCCCCCCCTTATGGGTCCTCTCCTTCCTTTGGTTCCCCCCCCCCCTTTCGTTTTTCCTCTCCTCCCTCCTTGTTTTCGCCCTCATCTGACCAGGTCCACCCTCCATCTGCCCTAGGCTATGGTGTGTTCTCTCTGTGCCGACATTTTAGTGCAGTGTTTACAGTGAGTGTTCAGTGTTGTGTGTCTTTTCCGAAGAGTTGCGAACGGCCATCATACTGTCTCTTGCGAACAGAAACCAGACTGTCGCCATGTTTTTTAATTGTCTGTCTACTATGTTACCTGTCTGCATCCTGTGTATTTTTATTCGCTTTGCCAACCTTTTGCTTTATGTTTTAACTTTGCCCAATTTTCCGCCATTTTACAATTTAAGTCCCTGTTTTATCGCCTGCTTCTATTGTTTCTTAACTTCTCCTTACATTTTAAAAAGTCTGTAGGCTGCAGAGCAGCGTAATAAGCTGCTGGCAGCCCGCCCCCTTCGGGGGGAATCGAAATACAATAAAGGAAAAAAAAAGTCCCTGATAGTGTTCTAGCAATACGGGGCAGTGAAGCATCCTGAAGAAGATCCCAGCAGAGGGGTCGAAACGTCGATTATTTTGGAAGGAAATATGACGCGGCGTAACAACCCAGGTGATTTTGACTTTTTAACAGCAACGTTCTTTTCATCGTTTGTCTAGGCGGTGTGCTTGCTGCAGAGAGTGGTCACTGTTGTAAAGTTGTCATAATGCTGTTAGGTGGACAGTGTGTACTGTTGTTCCCAACTGCGACGCGTTAAACGCCGCGACTGCGGAGCAGTGTGTGTGTGTGTGTGTGTGTGGGGAGGGGGGGGGGGAGGCGCTGCTACTGTGGACACTGGCAGGTGGTGGAGGAGCGGGGTGCCTCTGTGCCGGGCCCGGGTGGTGGGAGCGCAGCGGCCGGCGCGCCTAGTGCGCGGCCAGCCCACAGTGCCTCTCCGGCCGTCCCCGCGACCACTCGTACGCAGCCGCCGCCCGCGCCGCCCACGCCGCCCACGCCCACGGTCCCGCAGCTCGACACGCAGGTGAGGCGGCAACTCGACGCGCGTGCGCGTTACCACCCACGTGTCTGCAGCTCAGCGGACGACTGACAGTAGACGGCGTGGGCTCGATGTAGTACTGTCCGCACTTCACTATCACTCCATTTCGCTCTACATGTTGTGTACGGGTGTTGTCGAAAGGTTCCGAGATGTTTACTGCAACCAGTCATTGTTCACGTGGACTCGTTTCGAGAACGTCGCTACCCGCTTTCACGTCGACGGCAATTTCTTTAACACCGGTTTATGATTACGTGAACGGAATTTCTCGTCGTCGTCGTTTACACAAGTTTGAAATCGATAATTATGTAACTGATTATAATATTTAACCCTAGAACACTATAGGGGGGAAATCTTACATTGCTAATAAACCATCGTAAATTGAACACATGCGTGGAAAAGCGGGCTAACCCTCAAATATTAAAGCTTAGAGATAAGTGTCGCCATCTGTTGATGGGTACGGGAACTATGAAAATTGACTTTGTTCCCACCCCTAAGTGATATTTAGGGGCGAGGACAGTGTCAGTTTTGATAGTTCCCGTACCCAGCAACAGATGGCGACACTTATCTCTAAGCTTTAATATTTGAGGGTTAGCCCGTTTTTCTGCGCTTGTCTTCAATTGTACTACTCCAAATTTATTCAAAGGAAGTCATAATTTATACGGAATGAAACACACACAACGTGGTCTAATGTCCTACAATATTTGTTATTTGTTTCACGAAGCGGTTTTCGGTTTTTACGCTATCATCGGCTACAAAGACAAGTATGTGGTGCAGTGAAATTTTGTTGGATTAAACATTTGGAAACAAGTGTATCTACAGAGTATGTCCATTTCCAGAGACGTAAAATATTAATGTTAGAATCAAGAATAAAACAAGAGGGATTATTTCAGTGTAAATGCAATGTAAGATGTGTGTGTGTGTGTGAATTCCTAAGAGACCAAACTGGTGAGGCCATCGGTCCCTACACTACACGCTACTTATACTAACTTATGCTAAGAACAACACACACGCTGGCCAGGGTCGCCGGGCGCTTCTAGGCGCTGCAGTCTGGCCCCACGCACGAACCATTACCTAAATATTCCGCGGAACATTCGGAAATAAAGATGCAAAACAGTTAATTGTAAACAGATAAGTAAAACGGGGAGATGTTATTTGTTTATTGCTCTTAATGATGCATTCGAAACGAGAATATAGCCAGGTACGTCCGATAAGCACAAATCAGGAATTACACGAAAGGTTCGCAAGGCATTCTCGAAAGCTCAGTTTTGGTTAAGCTTTCGCGTAGCTCGCATTATCTCTTGAAGCCCGCCTTGAGGGCCTGCCGCGGTGGCCGAGCGGTTCTAGGCACTACATTTCGGAACAGCGCGACCGCTACGGTCGCAGGTTCGAATCCTGCCTCTGGCATGGATGCATGTGATGTCCTTAGGTTAGTTAGGTTTAAGTAGTTCTACGTTCTAGGGGACTGATGACCTCAGAATTTAAGTCCATAGTGCTCAGAGCCATTTGAACCATTTTTGAACAACACACACATCCGTGCCCGAGGGAGGACTCGAACCTCCGGCGGGAGCGGCCGCGCAATCCGTGATATGACGCCTCAAACCGCGCGGCCACTACGCGAGGCTGCGATGTAAGACTGTTTAACTAAGATAAAATAATTTGTAGGTTGTGCATTAGTTTATTACAGTTATTGTATCCCCATTGGTATCTTAAATACCAAATTAAGTGCTGTTTTATACCCTACTGCACTTGTAAACTTTATGAGGGCTTATTAGTCAACAATACTTCATAATTGTGTGAAATTTGCTAGAGGAGTTAGGTTCGAACCGGGAAAGACTCGTTCTGTTTTTAGCAGGTATGTTTCTAGTTATGCATTCATCGAGCATCATTGTGGCCGAGAAACTCAAAACAAATATCGTAAACCGAATGTTGACGAATTGTTGTCCTCCTGAAAACAATACGAGATCTTTGCGGAAATCGTAGTGAATGAGTAACAAGACATTAAAAAACTATTTGAAGATAGTAGTCGTTCTAATTAAATTCTATGTTATCCAATTCTGCGATGTGTATTTTTAGTTCATGACATGTGGAGCATCTTTCTCACGGAGAAACTAGTATAGACTTCGTAAGCAGAATGTAAGGGAGCTCTTGTGCACCTGACGATAATACGACTTCTTCATGAAAATCTTCCTGGACGAGTAACAAAAGTCGTAACCGTTTGAAGATCGTGATCATTGAACTAACTCCTGTCTGAGTAATGTCGCTGTTTGTTAACTGGTCTGAGATGATTATCATGCCGGATAGAGGAAATGGATGGAGGACGTTTAGAGCGCAGATGAAGTAAATGTGAGAGCGTGACAAAAATGCCCAGACTCAGGGGAATGTGCTGCTGGCAAGACGTGTTTCTCGTAGTTTTAAATTCCAAGAACGTAAGAGACAATACAAGAAAACACGTTTCTCATTATGGACAGATATGTGGAACGTTTTTTCTTGTCCTTCACAGTAAAACCAGCAAAACCTGCTGTTTCACGAAGGCTTGCCGGCAGTCTTTCGTTCTTCCCATCGCAAGCAAATAAAATACTAAGAGACAGAAATATTACTACTTCACTGTGTTGAGTTCACACTAAGTTGGGTATCGGAGCACAAATTTAGATGCAAATATATATTGTGAAAAAACCTAATGACTTCTAGCTTCTATTTATGTACTAGATGCATGATTCTCATATTCACCTGGGGAGCTAATTGTCTACACATAATTGGTGAGGTACATTCCAGCTATGGGCATCAAATATTAAGTTTCAGAAAGTCACTAGAAAGTAATTAGTATTTGCTATTACCTTACGTACTTAGACCGCTCTCTACTAGGGCTAAGACTGATGAAGAAGCCAGTATCTGTCTGTCGGGAATTTCAACAATTCCAATGATAAGCGTAATAACACCTATTAACAGTTTATACTGGGAGGATGATTACTGTTTAACGTCCCGTCGACAACGAGGTCATTATAAATGGAGCACAAGCTCGGATTAGGGACCCACGGGGAAGGGAACCACCCCAGCATTTGCCATAAGCTGTTTAGGGAGATCACGGAAAACCTAAATCAGGATGGCCGGACGTGGGTTTGAACCGTCGGCCTCCTGAATGGCGAGTCCAGTGTGCTAACCACAGCGCTACCCCACTCGGTAACAGTTTAAACTGATTGTCAGAAATGTACACATTGTCAAATACTTTGATCCCTTTCTGTTAGGCACCCCAAACGGATTTCCCTACATAATTTTCCGCCTGAAAATAGTTCCTAAAACTTAGAACAGGGTACATCTAAGGTAAGTATAATTCCATGCCGAGTGACATGTTGGCATGATGACCAATGACTGTAAAACGGTGCAATAACACCACACGTGCTCAGTTCGATGTTATTACTCTCAGGAAGGTCATAATGATTTCCTCTGTGCTAACGTATATGGTAAAGAGTACATGGACAACTTCGAAACCGTGTTATTCAAACGCACGAAGCATTACCTAAGGATTCCGCGGAACATTCGGAAATAAAGATGGAAAACAATTAATTGCAATCAGATGCGTAAAAGGAAGAGATGTTATTTGTTTACTGCTCCTAATGATGCATTCGAAACGAGAATATAGCCAGGTACGTCCGATAAGCACAAATCAGGAATTACGCGAAAGGTTCGCAAGGCATTCTCGAAAGCTCACTTTTGGTTAAGGTTTCGCGTAGGTCGCATTATCTCTTGAAGACCGCCTTGAGGAGGCGCTGGTGTCCACGGCTCGAACTAGTGTGTGTCTGTCAGTGTAGAAATGAACGGTAGTGAGACACTGGGTGAAAGTAGAGGTCGACACGTGGGCTGCTTCCCCGGAAGGCCGAAAATAGCTTCTCGCTCTGAGGGTCCCGCAGTAATCGGAGACCTCACTCTTAACGGCGCTCCGACTGCATTCAGACACCGTGCAGCGTTCTTTCCCGACCCGGTTCCGGAGCTTCCCTGGCGTCGCGACGGAGGAGACGGGCGCGGCGGGCAGAATCCGCGCGGCCTTTCCGATGGGCGGCGTGCGAGTGGAATCACGCGGCGGATCGCTCCGCTGACTAACTCGGGAAGGTTAACTGGCGGAGCCGGATCGATTCTGTGCGCTGCATCACGGTGACATCAGTCTAAGTAAGGGTAGTCAGCCGCGGGTTAACCTTCGAGGTCAGGACAGATGTAGGGCAAAATTGCGAAAACATTTGAATTTTTTTGTTGCCTAATTTATTAGATTAATTCTTTAAGAATAATATCGCAAAGTTTCATTACCGAATTCTGGATAGAAATATGTTTTAAAAAGGTTCGCTTGGACATCTGCGCCTGTCGCGCCCCCTCTTTTTATGCTGTGATCCACCACTTCTCAACGCTAGAAATTTTTTAAGCGTCAATTTTTCGTTCACACAATCGAAACGAACTGCAGATGAGTCTAGAAGGCTGTGAGAAAGATTACCTTTGCTTATTCCTTAATTTTCAACGGTTTTTTTTAATAGTACGTGCTACAAACTTATTTCAGTTCATAATTTTGCATGTATCAACCTGTTTTGCTGGAAATGGGTCGCAACACTGGGCGCATATTCTAAAAAGAGAGGAAATGTCGAATTTCACGTGTGGTCAACATTCTTTCACAAACTTTCCACACATGATATTCGTCAACATTCCCTTTGAGACCTATCGTGGTGCAAATATCTTCAAGCAGGAATCCGTGGAAAGCCATACACCCACAAACATGGTTTCCCACTTGCTGTTTCAGACGTTATAAAACCATCTTTCAGGTACATAGCCATTCCCGAACTGGTGAAAAAATGTGTACATGGAAAAACACAGAATCCAAATGAGAGCTATAATCACCTCATACGGATGCGTTGTCCAAAAACAGTATTTGTGCCCTCAATTGTTACGAAGATAGCTGGATGTGAGGCCTGTCTGGTGTTCAGTAGTGGAAATGTAGGTAGGATTAAGTGCCTTCCATGCAGGTGCATTCACACTGAAGATACGCGGAAGCATCGATGAAGCGCGACTGGACAAAGCTCTGGCGGCGGAAGAAAACATGCAAAAATTGTCTAGGCAAAGGAGATAGGGGAAGAGATTAGTCCAGGAAGACGACGAAGAGAATAAAAATTATGATATGGACACCATTTGTCACTAGAAGTGTAGCAATACTGCCAAAAAAAAAAAAGGTTCAAATGGCTCTGAGCACTATGGGACTTAAGTTCTAAGGTCATCAGTCCCCTAGAACTTAGAACTAATTAAACCTAACTAACTGAAGGACATCACACACATCCATGCCCGAGGAATATCGCCAAAAACTGAAATAAAAATTTTAGATGCGAGTTGCCGTAAATTGACTATTTTGAGCTGTAAAGTACCTTTTCCCAGGAACCATAAAAGCTAGCATTCTGAAATTCGGCATAATTCTTAAGAATTGATTACTGAATAATCCTTTGCACTTCTTTTCCGTTATCGTTCCTCTGAGAAAAGTTCTTCTTTAAAATTTGAGAAAAACAGAGCAGTCCTGCGTAACAGAAAACTGTAAAGTTTAATTTCAAAGCAACTATGACCTTAAACAAAGATCTCTTCCACACGTTTTATTAGCCCCTTATGCACATGTAAACTGTGAAATTCCAGTTTTATTGCTTGCTTAATTTACAAGAAAAGGTACATTATAGAAAGAATGGTAATTAAAAATTCAAATCCTTATAAAATGTGTGTCGATGCGCATTTTCGAACAAAAATTGCATAGAATATCAGGCATTATATTGTGCATAATAGTCTCACGTTCTACTGTTTTAGCTGTAATATTTTTTGGATATATATGTAAGTACAAGAATGCATTTTTCCCTACGTCTGTCCTTGAAATTGTCATTGCTAGTATACCATTAATCAGTGTCCTTTAGCAATCCAAGTACTTTGAAAAAATTGTCAGATCCGACAAGCAGACTAGAAAAATAGGCGCCGCAAACAGTCGGTACACAGTCTGTCACTAGTTTCTGGCAACCCTCGCCCATAGTCTCTTTCATAACCAAAACATGAATAACACTCGACAGTCAAAAACGACGAGCACACATGCACAAACACACCACACTTCAAGATTCCTCTCGAACAAGCAGTCTTGTATTAGACCTCGTCAATGCCTCCTCGTTCGTTAAACAACGCCTCCCGCTACCTAAAGGCCCCAAGCTCAGTTAACCTTCTTCCAAACGGGTACGTGCACGCTATCTGATGGAAACTATCCAGACGCTTATTATTGGACGTTAATATGGAGTGTATCCGACTTTCACCTATATAACAGGTTGAACTCTGCTGGAGAAACTTTCTGTGAGATGCCTGTGTGTCAGTGGAGAGATGGCAGTCCATCGTTGCTCAAGAACCGAAACGCGACAAGGTTGTGAAGTTGGACGCTGGAGTCTGGAAACGAAGTGAGCACTCTGACTTGTCGCGAACGTGTTCCGTTCGGCTCACGTCGGGACTCTGTACAGCCCTGTCCCTTTTAGGAATGTTATTGTCTACAAACCAATGGCTCACAGACGCTGCTTTACAGCAGGCAGCATGCCACTAAGTCACCGTCTCCGAAATGTTCTCATACTGCAGGCAGCACAGAATTCTGTTAAGCCTATTCACGTCCTTATTCAATTAGTCTTTTCTTAAGCGCAATTAGGGACCACACTGTTATCACGTAAAACATCGGCGTAATATAACATCAGCTGCTCTGCACTTCACTGTTATCAATACACATGACCGCACATAACATTCGGGAAGGACGGTGATTATGTGACCTTGAGTAGCATGGAAAGCTTAGGTGTTGCAGTTTGTGTAAAACATAAAAATTCTATTAAATAAAAACAAAAACAAAAAACAAAGATCGCTGCAGGCCGAGTAGTCTACGCGAGCGAAGCAGCGGGCTCTAAGCTAGTTCATGTTATAAAAATGGATGTACAGCTATGTGATCAAAAGTATCCGGCCACGTGGCTGAAAATGACTTGCAAGTTCGTGGAGTCCTCCATCGGTAATGCTGGAATTCAATATGGTGTTGGCCCACGCTTAGCCTTGATGACAGCTTCCACTCTCTCAGGCATACGTTCAATCAGGTGGTGAAAGGTTTCTTGGGGAATGGCGGCCCATTCTTCACGGAGTGCTGCGCTGAGGAGAGGTATCGATGTCGGTCAGTTAAGCCTGGCACGAAGTCGGAGTTCCGAAGCATCCCAAAGGTGTTCTGTAGGATTCAGATCAGGACTCTGTGGAGGCCAGTCCATTACAGGGATGTTATTGTCGTGTAACCATTCCGCCGCAGGCAGTGCATTATGAACAGGTGCTCGATCGTGTTGAAAGATGCACTCGCCGTCCCCGAATTGCTCTTCAACAGAAGGAAGCAAGAAGGTCCTTAAAACATCAATGCAGGCCTGTGCTGTGATAGTGCCACGCAAAACAACAAGCGAGCAAGTCGCCTCCACGAAAAACACGACCACACCATAACACCACCGCTTCCGAATTTTACTGTTGGCATTACACACGCTGGCAGATGACGTTCACCGGGCATTCGCCATACCCACACCCTGCCATCGGATCGCCACATTGTGTACCGTGATTCATCACTCCACACAACGTTTTCCACTGTTCAGTCGTTCAATGTTTACGCTCCTTACACCAAGCGAGGCGTCGTTTGGCATTTACCGGCGTGATGTGTAGCTATGAGTTGCCGCTTGACCATGTAATCAAAGTTTTCTCACCTCCCGGCTAACTGCGATAGTACTTGCAGTGGATCCTGGTACAGTTTGGAATTCCTATGTGATGGTCTGGATACATGTCTGCCTATTACACATTACGACCCTCTTCAACTGTCGGCCTGTACGCTTTTGCGCCGCACGTGTCCCTAGAGATGTTTAGGAGTGTGTAAATCTCGCGTACAGACATATGACACAAGTGACATCCAATCACCTGACCACGTTCGAAGTCCGTGAGTTCCGCGGACCGCCCCATTCTGCTCTCTCACGATGTCTAATGACTACTGAGGTCGCTGATATGGAGTACCTGGCATTAGGTGGCAGCACAATGCACCTAATATGAAAAACGTATATTTTTGGGGGTGTTCGGATACTTTTGATCACATAGTGTATATTTGCGTATGTATGTGTGTTCGTTCCACATCTCCTCCTAAACCACTGGGACGATTGCTACCACATTTGGTTCACGTCTCCCTTACTATCAGACAACGACCTCTGGGAGTAAGAACCGCCTACCTATCATATTTCAGGACATATGACTTCATAAACAAAGAGATGCTTGAAAAACTGCCGCATCATGCATGACGATTAAATTTACTACTTATTTGCTACTAACTCTACTCGCAACATATTTCGCCGAGAGTATCCACATATGCTGCTGAATGTAGCTACACAAATATATGATTGTACGGCACAATAGTGCAAGGGGTAAGACGTCATAAACACGGAGATTAGTGAAAAAATGCCGCGTCATGCATGAAGTTTTATTTTTTACTCATAAGACACTACTACAATGGAGTCTACTCAAAGAAATCCCTGACATCTGGCGGCCCCTATGACAGCTTTTAAATGTGAACCGCAAACGGTTGTAGGCGAAAACAATAGCCGTCTACAGAGCCATGAACAGGTGTTGCACGTACCATTGCCCTAGACTGCGGATGGAAAAACTTTTATTACGACCATTAAGCAGTATTTACATTGCAGAAGTAACAGCTATTACAGGAGCAATTAAGTTGAAACGAAAAAAGGGAAAGAAACACTAGTTCTGCAAGTGCGTCGGGGCAATGAGACCATCGAAAGTCGAAACCTGATAACAGTTGTATTTATATTGCGTTGGAATTAATACTGAAGTCCAACAGAAGAAGTAAATCTGTTCACCTGCTGTGGGTAAAGGGGCACTCAGATATTCGCCATAACGAAGTAGCAGATGGTCTTGCAAAGGGAAGCATCAAAGAAGGGGGACCCGCAGTTTACACAGCTTTCGCACTCCGAATTTCTTCCCGTTTCAAAAAAGAGGAAAAGAGGCATATGGTCAATGGGAACAGCAACGGCAAAAATCGCTGCAGAAAAAAGGGCTTTTCGTTCGCTTCAGTCCAGCGTACCATACCAGCAAAACCGTGGTACAGCTAGAAAAATTTCTCAAGGAGATATATGATAGCAATTATTAGAATAAGGTTGGGACGTGCGTGTTTCCCTGAACACCTGTAGAGGATTTGAGTGAGAGACACTCCAAATGCAGCGAAAATCCAAAAAACGGTGGAGATCTTCATCATCTTTAGATGTTCCAAATACGCTCCACAACAAAATAAACTGTGGCAAAATCTCGCGAAAATGAACTTTCCCTTTGCCAACAAATGTTGAAACATTAATGAGTGAGAATAACCTCAAAATTAACAGTTTAATTCTACGTTTTCTACAAGAAGTAGATTAAAACTCTGACGTATCAAATAAAGAGTCTGGCAAAAATCGGACAGTCGAAAATCCAGGATGGAATGTAACAATAGTATGAAAAGGAAAGTTGGTATTCACCATATGGCGGGGATGCTGAGCCGCAGATTAACACAACAAAAAGACTGTCACAAATAAGCTTTCAATCTGGCAACTGAATCCACACTGTGGCTTCAGTTGCCAGAGCCTGCAGTCACGAGTGAGTTGATTTTGCGTGCGTTCGTGTGTGTGTGTATGTGTGTGTGTGTGTGTGTGTGTGTGTGTGTGTGTGTAACGTTTATTCTGAAGAAGGCCTTGCTGGCCAAAAGCTTATTTGAGACAGTCTTTTTGTTGTGCCTGTCTGCGTCTCAGCAACCCCGCTATATGGTTTAAATGGCTCTGAGCACTATGGGACTTAACTTCTGAGGTCATCAGTCCCCTAGAACTTAGAACTGCTGAAACCTAACTAACCTAAGGACATGACACACATGCATGCCCGAGGCAGGATTCGAACCTGCGACCGTAGCGGTCGCGCGGTTCCAGACTGTAGCGCCTAGAACCGCTCGGCCACTTCGGCCGGCCGCTATACTTCCTTTCCATAATATTGTAAAATAATGAGCTTGTAATTTTATATCTATGTAAAATAAATGTATGCATAAAATTTAATTGTAGTCACCAACCTAAACAATTGCAAGAGTTGAATTGTTTGCTACGTAAAGCCAGTAAAGTTAATTAAACGAGAAAAATGATATGGAAATACGAACTACAGTTAAGGCCGGTGTGAGATGAGCTTTAGAATTTACTAAAGTTTTGCTAGAACCATCTCCTGTTGCTATTATCTCCCATTCAGTATTGAAACCGCCTTTCAGCTGTTCATTTCCATGCGGTCTATCTGTAGTGTAGACTCCTGTCAACGATTTTTTTCTTTCTTAGACGGACCACGCATTTCTTCAAGAACGGGCATTTCATTCGGCAAGTGGAAAAATAAAAACTTAAGTGCCCCTTTGGATACTTTCGTAGTAATAATACATGAACAACTTTCGGTGAGATTTTTGGTGCTGTTTGTTTTACAGGCTCTAGGCAGTGGCCCAAGGCATATTTCTCTGTGTAACGTATCGTCTTCCAATGCTGGGAACATCATCGGAGGCGGTAACGACTCAGAAAGCAGTTAAAGTCTCAAACATGTTCAGCAACGGTCAGTTCGGGACGTCATCACGCAGACTGACTAAAATCCCGCAGTTGCGCCAACCTGTGTTATGGAGCTTGTAACGAGGAAGATTTGGCGCTGTTCGTTTACTTAGCACTAAGTTCCGTAACCAGTCTACTTTCAGTCCTTCTTTTCCGTTAAAACTGTTTTTCTGATTTTTAATGTCTATGGCCTAACGTAGTAACGATTAGATGTCGATAAAGTCATAGTACAGGAGAAACAAATTTGGTTTATCCCTAGTGCCAGTGCATGATTTGCGACTGCCGATTTATCCGCGTTGCCCACACGATAGTTGTTCTCGTATTCCTTAAGACGGGTGTTAATGCTTCTTTTTGTATTTCCTGTGTGCACTAGACGGTACCTGCAATGGATTTTATATACTCCTGCTTTTGCAAGTTGGGGACATAATCCTTTGCAGTATTAATATATCAGCACACCCTTTCTTGTTGGTTTAAACCTGCGTCAACCCTGTGTCTTCTGATTACTCCGCTGACGCTATCTGTGAGGGGCAAACTTTGCCCTTAGTTGGTTTGTTTTCATTAGAACCTTTCTTGAGCTGAACAGCTTACCGAGTCGTTATAGACTGAAGCAGGGGCGGATATAGAAAAACCTCAAAGAGGGGGCGCTAAAGATATCGTGAGCTACCTTTACTTTTACCGTAATAAAAAATAATCACGTCACATGCAAAATTTAAGAAAGTTTTGTGTAATTACAATTGTGGTTCTCTTCCGTAAATGATGAATTGTACGCACCTATTCTTCCTGGCAAATTGATTAATTACATCGTCAATAGGACAATATTGTTACGAGTCTCGTAATAATATTTTTACTGAGAAATTACTATGAATCATTATTATTAATACTTCATAATCAACTGATCACTCTCACTCTTGACTAACCTTCACACTTGCACTTGCTGCAACTAGGACTTTCTACTTATTCATTCTTCTGTCTTAATATTTCTGCTTCTGAATGTAAACTAGCTTCCTGTTCGACGAATAGTCCGTATTTATAACGCTACGTATCGAAGGATCTCTGTACAAGAAAACAGCAGAATATTCGCGACTTGTCTCGAACAAATGCCAGACACAATAACGTATCGAGATCACTAGAATGGCCGCCACTTTTCTCGTAGGTATGTGTTAATCATCTATGTGTCACACAGAAACGTATAAAATGCGATGACGCGGACGCGCATGCTATATAGGAAAGTGCAGTTACTCGATAACTCGATTCATTCGAGTCGACTGACGAAAGAAACGAACGAATTAGGGTACATTACGGCTGTCAATGCGTGCCTTGTTCTCTGAGATGTCTGTGTATAAATAATTTGCCTAGGGCAAGTGTTGTGTAAAAAACTGTAGAGGAAGACAGAGATTGGAATACATCTGGCAAATAAATGAGGACGTAGGTTGCAGGTGTTACTCTGAGATGAAAAGGTTGGCACAGAAGAGGAATTCTTGACGGGAAGTCAGAAGACGATTAAAAAAAAAAAAGGGTCGTGTTTATGCGAGCCTGTCTGGAAACACGCGTATATTAGTTAAGATGTTCTAGTTGCTCTGTGTGAGTCGTATCACTTTTGCTGCAAACTCCACTTTGATTATGGCCTAACGACTTCATCTACGTCGACAGTGTCATAGCAGGTGGCAAATAACGAACACGAAGACAGCAATGTATTGATCTCTACAACATACTGAAAATTAAACTCACATCATTTGGCACGTTGACGTTTCACTGTCACACAAGAGGCAACACAGGTCTGATCACACGACGTCATGAAAATATGATGTCAAGTATTAGTCTCAGGAGCATATGATGTAACAAAAAATAATGACCTGCACCAATTATTTGCTACAGTGAGTTTCAGAGTTTTGGCTTCTGCCGAATACACTCATCACTAAGACAGTAATGTACGCTTCTTTGACAGAAAATGTTGTGGAAGATAGCTGGTTAACGAGCTGTTCATGCATAACCGACGACACAGCATGACGAAATGAGGAATGAAAATGTACTCGTAGGATAACTATTCAGAATTTTCGTAAATCGATACACAAACTCTGTCATTCGGTCGATACTTATCTCCGAACGCGATATTTACGTTGTCTCTTAATGTTCGGTTTTGAACGAAACAGTGCTTCTGCTTCGTTACGGCACCGCTACTGCTTTGTTTTGTAACAGAAATACACATATTTCTCCTTCACCACATCTTAACTACATCACTATCATCAATCATCATCATCATCAGTCTTCACATGTAGCTCTCCATGCAGTGCTGTCATTTGCTACCTTTTTCGTTTTCTCATAAATCTTCCCTATCCTTATACAATCCACTACTGGTATCTTATGCGTCCTCCTCTTCTTTTTCCATTCACCATTTTTTCCATAGCATCCATCAGTAAACAGTCTCTCCTTACCCAGTGTCCAAACTAACCGTATTTCCTCTTCCTGATTATCTTTAAAATTTCTCTCACTTCCCCCACTCTTCTCAAAACCTAACTACTCCTCTTAACTAAAGAGCACAAATTGTCGAATACACAACACCGGATGTTTGTAGAACAATCATCCGATTGTACAAGACTAAAGCTTTTACATGAATGAAGATGGAACGGCACGGCAAACTTTAATTTACGCATAGAACTACAAAGCTGTCACCAAAAGTATCATCCGATTTTAGGAGTTTGACTGTCATCTGGTTGCCGTGTGTCCGATGGAAGGACGTAACTGTAAAAATATACCTCTACATCTACATCTGTACTCCGCAAGCCACGTTGCGGAGTATCGTGGAGGGTACTTTACACCATTCTCAACTTTCACTTTTCCTGTTGCAGTCGCGAATGCTGGTTCGGATCCCAGACTAACGAGCAATATACAAGTAGGGGTCGAGTGAGGGTTTTGTAAGCTATCCCCTTTGTGGATGGATTACATTTCCTGAGGACTCTTCCAAAGAAAAGAGGCGTTCAATGAATTCGAAAGTAAAGTTCTATGTACTGACTTGGCAGAAAATCCTAAGAAATTTTGGTCTTATGTCAAAGCGGTAGGTGGATCAAAACAAAATATCCAGACACTCTGTGACCAAAATGGTACTGAAGCAGAGGATGATAGACTAAAGGCCGAAATACTAAATGTCTTTTTCCAAAGCTGTTTCACAGAGGAAGACTGCACTGTAGTTCCTTCTCTAGATTGTCGCACAGATGACAGAATGGTAGATATCGAAATAGACAACAGAGGGATAGAGAAACAATTAAAATCGCTCAAAAGAGGGAAGGCCGCTGGACCTGGTGGGATACCAGTTCGATTTTACACAGAGTACGCGAAGGAACTTGCCCCCCTTCTTGAAGCGTTGTACCGTAGGTCTCTAGAAGAGCGTAGCGTTCGAAAGGATTGGAAAAGGGCACAGGTCACCCCGTTCTCAAGAAGGGACGTCGAACAGATATGCAGAACTATAGACCTATATCTCAAACGTCTATCAGTTGTAGAATTTTGGAACACGTATTATGTTCGAGTATAATGACTTTTCTGCAGACTAGAAATCTACTGTGTAGGAATCAGCATGGGTTTCGAAAAAGACGATCGTGTGAAACCGAGCTCGCACTATTCGTCCACGAGACTCAGAGGGTCATAGACACGGGTTCCCAGGTAGATGCCGTGTTTCTTGACTTCCGCAAGGCGTTCGATACAGTTCCCCACAGTCGTTTAATGAACAAAGTAAGAGCATATGGGCTATCAGACCAATTGTGTGATTGGATTGAAGAGTTCCTAGATAACAGAACGCAGCACGACGTTCTCAATGGAGAGAAGTCTTCCGAAGAAAGAGTGATTTCAGGTGTGCCGCAGGGGAGTGTCGTAGGACCGTTGCTATTCACAATATACATAAATGACCTTGTGGATGACATTGGAAGTTCACTGAGGCTTTTTGAGGATGATGCTGTGGTATATCGAGAGGTTGTAACAATGGAAAATTGTACTGAAATGCAGCACGATCTGCAGCGTATTCACGCATGGTGCAGCGAATGGCAATTGAATCTCAATGTAGACAAGTGTAATGTGCTGCGAATACATAGAAAGAAAGATCCCTTATCATTTAGCTACAATATAGCAGATCAGCAACTGGAAGCAGTTAGTTCCATAAATTATCTGGGATTAGGAGTGATTTAAAATGGAATGATCATATAAAGTTGATCGTCGGTAAAGCAGATGCCAGACTGAGATTCATTGGAAGAATCCTAAGGAAATGCAGTCCGAAAACAAAGGAAGTAGGTTACAGTGCGCTAGTTCGCCCACTGCTTGAATACTGCTTAGCAGTGTGGGATCCGTACCAGATAGAGTTGATAGAAGAGATAGAGAAGATCCAACGGAGAGCAGCGCGCTTCGTTACAGGATCATTTAGTAATTGCGAAAGCGTTACGGAGATGATAGATAAACTCCAGTGGAAGACTCTGCAGGAGAGACGCTCAGTAGCTCGGTACGGGCTTTTGTGAAGTTTCGAGAACATACCTTCACCGAGGAGTCAAGCAGTATATTGCTCCCTCCTACGTATATCTCGCGAAGAGACCATGAGGATAAAATCAGAGAGATTAGAGCCCACACAGAGGCATACCGACAATCCTTCTTTCCACGAACAATACGAGACTGGAATAGAAGGGAGAACCGATAGAGGTACTCAAGGTACCCTCCGCCACACACCGTCAGGTGGCTTGCGGAATATGGATGTAGATGTAGATGTAGAATTTCAATCTGGCATCTGCCTTACTCGAATTAATTTTATGAGGTCGTTCCAATGTAAATCGCTCCTAGATATTTCATGGATGAAACTGCTTGCAGCGACTGTTCTGCAATCGTATAATGCACAATAATGCAGAGCGAGATGGTTTGCTTGTGCAAGCAGGTATGTGAAGAAATACCGTTGTAAGATCGGATAGTTCTTTTGATAACAATAACTTTGCAGTCCTACGCGGAAGTTAGAATTTACAGCAAGTTTCTAACTTTTTTCATTTTATAGACACTTGTAACTTCTCCACAAAAATATTTAAATGGAAATGAAAATGGAGCCAAGTGTAACCCCCACAAAATAATGTTAATGGAAATGTGCGAAGCGTAAACTCCGCACAAAATAATAATTAAATGAATTTTTCTAATATTGTAACCTCTGAACAAAATTGGCTCCCATTTATTGTCTGTGAGCAGAAATGCATTCACACTTAATATTCGCACAAAATTCTTTTCTTATTTAATGTCAAGTTCGAAACAGAAAAATTCCTAAACACCAAAATAATAAAAAAAAGTTTTATAACCTGATGAATTTATAAGGACAGCGACGCTGACCTTCGGCCCTGTATTCTGGATAAAAAAAAGCAAAAATTCTTACCTCAATAAAACTGCAATTATATCTGCACTTAATTAGTCATTTTTCGACTCAGCTTCGTGCAATGCTGGCGTATACTTTTTTTTTGATTCTTGGAAGCAATGATAATGCATTGGAAAAATTCTTTAAATTGAAATGAATGCTTTTCTTTAAAAGAGTTACTTTATATTATAAAAATTATTATTGGGGCATCATTTTTGAACAAATTAAATTACAATTAACACACATTATTAAATATGCGCAAGGCTGCTTCTTTACCTTCTACAACAATACTCATCCTCCAGAATCCTGACCAGAGTCGCGAGCAGAGCACACAGCCAACGCATGCCGACTCCCGCAGACTCACGCAGACTACTCCTGACTACTACTAACTCGCTACTGTCGACTCGCGCAGACAAGCGCAGACTAGCCACAAGCAACAACTAACGATAAACTACTCTCTGGTCAGAGATTCTGTCATGCCTCGCCCATCGCCGGCAAGGCATACGTCTTACACACTGTCTAATGTTTTTTGAAACAGCCTGCTCAAGAGTGAGTTGAGAACTCACTTTTTCTCCCTTTTAAGCTTTATTCTGCGCTGAAGAGGCAAAGAACCTGGTACACCTGCCCAATATAGCGGAGGGCACCCGCGAGCACGCAGAAGTGCAGCAAGACGACGTGACTGGCACTCGACTAATGTCTGAAGTAGTGCTGGAGGGAACTGACACCATGAATCCTGCAGGGCTGCCCATAAAACAGTAAGAGTACCTCGGGGTGGAGATCTCTTCTGGACAGCACGTTGCAAGGCATCCCAGATATGCACAGTAATATTCATGTCTTGGCAGTTTGTATCCAGCGGAAGTGTTTAAACTCACAAGAGTGTTCCTGGAGCCACTCTGTAGTAATTCTGGACGTCTGGGGTGTCACATTGTCCTGCTGGAATTGCCCAAGTCCGCCGAAATGCACAGTGAACATTAACGAATGCAGGTGACCAGACAGGATAATCACTACATGCCACCTATCAGAGTCGTATACAGACGTATCAGGGGACCCATATCTCTCCAACTGCACACGTCCAACACCATTACAGAGCCTCCACCAGCTTGAAGAGTCCCCTGCTCACATGCAGGATCCATGGATTCATAAGGCTATCTCCACACCAGTACACGTCCGTCCGCTCGATAAAATTTGGAACGAGACTCCTCCGAACAGGCAACATATTTCCAGTCATCAACAGCGCAATGTCAGTGTTGACAGGCCCTGGCGAGGCGTAAAGCTTTGTATCGAGCGGTCATCAAGGGTACAAGAGTGGACCTTCGGCTACGGAAGCCCATGTCATTGATGTTCCGTTGAATGGTTCGCACGCTGACACTTGTTGATGGCGCAGCATTGAATTCTGCAAGCAATTTGCGGAAGGGTTAGACTTCTGTCACGTTGTACGATTCTCTTCAGTCGTCGTCGGTCTCGTTCTTGCAGTATCTTTTTCCGGCCGCAGCTTTGTCGGAGATTTGATGTTGTACCGGATTCCTCATATTCACGGTACACTCGTGAAATGATCGTACGGGAAAATCCTCACTTCATCCCTACCTCGGTGATGCTGTGTCCCATCGGTCGTGCGCCGACTGTAACACCACGTTCAGACTCGGTTAAATCTTGATAACCTGCCGTTGTAACAGCAGTCACCGATCTAACAACTGCGCCAGACACTTGTTGTCTTACATAGGCGTTGCCGACCGCAGCGCTGTTTACGTATCTCTGTATTTGAATACGCAAGCCTTTATCACTTTCTTTGGCGCTTCAGTGTATGTGACTGATTTTCTCCCTGGATGCGTAACAGTAGAGGATAAGCGATTTCAAAAAGCAGCTGAGTGTCCCTACAGTCACACTACCCTGCCTTACGTCATGTGACATACATGTTACATCAAAAACCAGCATTTTCGAAGGCTGTCGTTATATTGCGCAACATCGATTAAGAGTTGGGTGAAACTACAGGGTTATTACAAATGATTGAAGCGATTTCACAGCTCTACAATAACTTTATTATTTGAGATATTTTCACAATGCTTTGCACACACATACAAAAACTCAAAAAGTTTTTTTAGGCATTCACAAATGTTCGATATGTGCCCCTTTAGTGATTCGGCAGACATCAAGCCGATAATCAAGTTCCTCCCACACTCGGCGCGGCATGTCCCCATCAATGAGTTCGAAAGCATCGTTCATGTGGGTTTTCGAATCTCCTGTTCAAGAAATGCCGAACATCATGATGGAAGTGCGGTGGAGCACCATCCTGTTGAAAGATGAAGTCGGCGCTGTCGGTCTCCAGTTGTGGCATGAGCCAATTTTCCAGCATGTCCAGATACACGTGTCCTGTAACGTTTTTTTCGCAGAAGAAAAAGGGGCCGTAAACTTTAAACCGTGAGATTGCACAAAACACGTTAACTTTTGGTGAATTGCGAATTTGCTGCACGAATGCGTGAGGATTCTCTACCGCCCAGATTCGCACATTGTGTCTGTTTACTTCACCATTAAGAAAAAAATGTTGCTTCATCACTGAAAACAAGTTTCGCACTGAACGCATCCTCTTCCATGAGCTGTTGCAACCGCGCCGAAGATTCAAAGCGTTTGACTTTGTCATCGGGTGTCAGGGCTTGTAGCAATTGTAAACGGTAAGGCTTCTGCTTTAGCCTTTTCCGTAAGATTTTCAAAACCGTCGGTTGTGGTACGTTTAGCTCCCTGCTTGCTTTATTCGTCGACTTCCGCGGGCTACACGTGAAACTTGCCCGCACGCGTTCAACCGTTTCTTCTTTCACTGCAGGCCGACCCGTTGATTTCCCCTTACAGAGGCATCCAGAAGCTTTAAACTGCGCATACCATCGCCGAATGGAGTTGATAGTTGGTGGATCTTTGTTGAACTTCGTCCTGAAGTGTCATTGCACTGTTATGAGTGACTGATGTGAGTGCATTTCAAGCACGACATACGCTTCCTCGGCTCCTGTCGCCATTTTCTCTCACCGCGCTCTCGAGCGCTCTGGCGGCAGAAACCTGAAGTGCGGCTTCAGCCGAACAAAACTTTATGAGTTTTTCTACGTATCTGTAGTGTGTCGTGACCATATGTCAATGAATGGAACTACAGTGAATTTATGAAATCGCTTCAATCATTTGTAATAGCCCTGTAAATACTGAGACAAATCGGTTCTTTGGCAACAAGTAATACATGTTATCTGTTCGTAAGATTTATTGAGCTGTATGAACCACGTGGAATACTGAAAAAGTTTTGTTTTATATCTCAAAGGTCTCCCGCCAGCAACAGCGTCGATAGATAATAGAATTTTCTCGGTAGGACGTAGGAGCACGAAGGCAAGAAATTCGGCAAAATATTGTAGAGTCCGCAATGGCATTGATTTAGGAAAACTGCGAAAAGGTTAGTGTGACCGGGACGAATTTTGAACCTGGCTCTTCCGAATCTGGAGCCTTGGCTCTCCCTGCGTCAGTCCACTTTGGTCTTACACATTGTCATTTGTCCTACAAATATATATATATATATATATATATATATATATATATATATATATATGTATATATATGTCCTCCCCCCCATGAACCATGGACCTTGCCGTTGGTGGGGAGGCTTGCGTGCCTCAGCGATACAGATGGCCGTACCGTAGGTGCAACCACAACGGAGGGGTATCTGTTGAGAGGCCAGACAAACGTGTGGTTCCTGAAGAGGGGCAGCAGCCTTTTCAGTAGTTGCGAGGGCAACAGTCTGGATGATTGACTGATCTGGCCTTGTAACAATAACCAAAACGGCCTTGCTGTGCTGGTACTGCGAACGGCTGAAAGCAAGGGGAAACTACAGCCGTAATTTTTCCCGAGGGCATGCAGCTTTACTGTATGATTACATGATGATGGCGTCCTCTTGGGTAAAATATTCCGGAGGTAAAATAGTCCCCCATTCGGATCTCCGGGCGGGGACTACTCAAGAGGATGTCGTTATCAGGAGAAAGAAAACTGGCGTTCTACGGATCGGAGCGTGGAATGTCAGATCCCTTAATCGGGCAGGTAGGTTAGAAAATTTAAAAAGGGAAATGGATAGGTTGAAGTTAGATATAGTGGGAATTAGTGAAGTTCGGTGGCAGGAGGAACAAGACTTCTGGTCAGGTGACTACAGGGTTATAAACACAAAATCAAATAGGGGTAATGCAGGAGTAGGTTTAATAATGAATAGGAAAATAGGAATGCGGGTAAGCTACTACAAACAGCATAGTGAACGCATTATTGTGGCCAAGATAGATACGAAGCCCACGCCTACTACAGTAGTACATGCCAACTAGCTCTGCAGATGACGAAGAAATTGAAGAAATGTATGATGAAATAAAAGAAATTATTCAGATTGTGAAAGGAGACGAAAATTTAATAGTCATGGGTGACTGGAATTCGAGTGTAGGAAAAGGGAGAGAAGGAAACATAGTAGGTGAATATGGATTGGGGGACAGAAATGAAAGAGGAAGCCGCCTGGTCGAATTTTGCACAGAGCACAACATAATCATAACTAACACTTGGTTTAAGAATCATGAAAGAAGGTTGTATACATGGAAGAACCCTGGAGATACTAAAAGGTATCAGATAGATTATATAATGGTAAGACAGAGATTTAGGAACCAGGTTTTAAATTGTAAGACATTTCCAGGGGCAGATGTGGACTCTGACCACAATCTATTGGTTATGACCTGTAGATTAAAACTGAAGAAACTGCAAAAAGGTGGGAATTTAAGGAGATGGGACCTGGATAAACTAAAAGAACCAGAGGTTGTACAGAGATTCAGGGAGAGCATAAGGGAGCAATTGACAGGAATGGGGGAAATAAATACAGTAGAAGAAGAATGGGTAGCTTTGAGGGATGAAGTAGTGAAGGCAGCAGAGGATCAAGTAGGTAAAAAGACGAGGGCTAGTAGAAATCCTTGGGTAACAGAAGAAATATTGAATTTAATTGATGAAAGGAGAAAATATAAAAATGCAGTAAGTGAAACAGGCAAAAATGAATACAAACGTCTCAAAAATGAGATCGACAGGAAGTGCAAAATGGCTAAGCAGGGATGGCTAGAGGACAAATGTAAGGATGTAGAGGCCTATCTCACTAGGGGTACGATAGATACCGCCTACAGGAAAATTAAAGAGACCTTTGGAGATACGAGAACGACTTGTATGAATATCAAGAGCTCAGATGGAAACCCAGTTCTAAGCAAAGAAGGGAAAGCAGAAAGGTGGAAGGAGTATATAGAGGGTCTATACAAGGGCGATGTACTTGAGAACAATATTATGGAAGTAGAAGAGGATGTAGATGAAGATGAAATGGGAGATATGATACTGCGTGAAGAGTTTGACAGAGCACTGAAAGACCTGAGTCGAAACAAGGCCCCCGGAGTAGACAATATTCCATTGGAACTACTGACGGCCGTGGGAGAGCCAGTCCTGACAAAACTCTACCATCTGGTGAGCAAGATGTATGAAACAGGCGAAATACCCTCAGACTTCAAGAAGAATATAATAATTCCAATCCCAAAGAAAGCAGGTGTTGACAGATGTGAAAATTACCGAACTATCAGCTTAATAAGTCACATCTGCAAAATACTAACACGAATTCTTTACAGACGAATGGAAAAACTAGTAGAAGCCAACCTCGGGGAAGATCAGTTTGGATTCCGTAGAAACACTGGAACACGTGAGGCAATACTGACCTTACGACTTATCTTAGAAGAAAGATTAAGGAAAGGCAAACCTACGTTTCTAGCATTTGTAGACTTAGAGAAAGCTTTTGACAATGTTGACTGGAATACTCTCTTTCAAATTCTAACGGTGGCAGGGGTAAAATACAGGGAGCGAAAGGCTATTTACAATTTGTACAGAAACCAGATGGCAGTTATAAGAGTCGAGGGACATAAAAGGGAAGCAGTGGTTGGGAAGGGAGTAAGACAGGGTTGTAGCCTCTCCCCGATGTTGTTCAATCTGTATATTGAGCAAGCAGTAAAGGAAACAAAAGAAAAATTCGGAGTAGGTATTAAAATTCATGGAGAAGAAATAAAAACTTTGAGGTTCGCCGATGACATTGTAATTCTGTCAGAGACAGCAAAGGACTTGGAAGAGCAGTTGAATGGAATGGACAGTGTCTTGAAAGGAGGGTATAAGATGAACATCAACAAAAGCAAAACAAGGATAATGGAATGTAGTCTAATTAATTCGGGTGATGCTGAGGGAATTAGATTAGGAAATGAGGCACTTAAAGTAGTAAAGGAGTTTTGCTATTTGGGGAGCAAAATAACTGATGATGGTCGAAGTAGAGAGGATATAAAATGTAGGCTGGCAATGGCAAGGAAAGCGTTTCTGAAGAAGAGAAATTTGTTAACATCCAGTATAGATTTGTCAGGAAGTCATTTCTGAAAGTATTCGTATGGAGTGTAGCCATGTATGGAAGTGAAACATGGACGATAAATAGTTTGGACAAGAAGAGAATAGAAGCTTTCGAAATGTGGTGCTACAGAAGAATGCTGAAGATTAGATGGGTAGATCACATAACTAATGAGGAAGTATTGAATAGGATTGGGGAGAAGAGAAGTTTGTGGCACAACTTGACCAGAAGAAGGGATCGGTTGGTAGGATATGTTCTGAGGCATCAAGGGATCACCAATTTAGTATTGGAGGGCAGCGTGGAGGGTAAAAATCGTAGAGGGAGACCAAGAGATGAATACACTAAGCAGATTCAGAAGGATGTAGGTTGCAGTAGGTACTGGGAGATGAAAAAGCTTGCACAGGATAGAGTAGCATGGAGAGCTGCATCAAACCAGTCTCAGGACTGAAGACCACAACAACAACATATATATATATATATATATATATATATATATATATATATATATATATATGTGTGTGTGTGTGTGTGTGTGTGTGTGTGTGGGTGTGGGTGTGGGTGTGGTCTGAAGCATCGTTGGATAACGTGTGCGCTGTTGCTCTACTACGTACCTCTGCAATCGCGTAAATTTTGTGGATGCAGACCCCCTCGCACATTCCGACTTCTCTGCAGCTATTCTGAAGAAATAGGCGGAAGTGAGAAAGTGGCCGTCGCTGGCCTGGCCGTTGACCTACTCAACAGAAGAGTCCGGCTCGTTGACGGCCCTCGTCGTGTTCTTAACCCGGCCCAGTGGGCAGCTGGCAAACAGCGCCGGAGAAAGCTTGCGTGACTAACGAGAACTGACATTCCTCTACATACGGCAACGGAAAAGCGTCTTTCAGGCGCCGCTTTCCGTACAAGCTAACGTACAAGGTATGCGAATCAACCAGTTGAGTAGCAAGTATGTTAATCACCAGTTTCCCCCGTCACCAAACTACGTCGAGCACAACAATTTATGCGAGTGTTTCGTATGCTACTACTTCGCACCGGACTTCACTGAGAAATTTTTTTTTTTTTTTTTTTTTTGGTATTAGAATGCTATCTGGTTCAACGAACGTCAAAAGCGTCAATCTGGAACGATGTCGCAGTTGACTGGATATTTCACCCTGCGGAAATGACAAATAAATGAATTCTCTTTTGCATGCCAGTAAACGCAGGTGTCTGGTATAGTACATCGCAAGTATATGCTTGTCCTGAACAGTAGTTTCGGTTCAACTACATACACTACTGGCCATTAAAATTGACAGAAAGAAGATGCTGTGATATTCAAATGATTTGCTTTTCAGAGCATTCACACAAGGTTGGCGCCGGTGGCGACACCTACAACGTCCTGACGTGAGGAAAGTTCCCAACCGATTTCTCAAACACAAACAGCAGTTGACCGGCGTTGCCTGGTGAAACGTTGTTGTGATGCCTAGTGTAAGGAGCAGAAATGCGTACTATCACGTTTCCGACTTTGGTAAAGGTCGGATTGTAGCCTATCGCGATTGCGGTTTATCGTATCGCGACATTGCTGCTCGCGTTGGTCGAGATCTAATGACTGTTAGCAGAATATGGAATCGGTGGGTTCAGGAGGGTAATACGGAACGCCGTGCTGGATCCCAACGGCCTCGTATCACTAGCAGTCGAGATGACAGCCATCTTATCCGCATGGCTGTAACGGATCGTGCAGCCACGTCTCGATCCCTGAGTCAACAGATACGGACGTTTGCAAGACAACAGCCATCTATCTGCACGAACAGTTCGACGACTATGGACTATCAGCCCGGAGGCCGTGGCTGCGGTAACCCTTGACGCTGCATCACAGACAGGAGCGCCTGCGATAGTGTAGTCAACGACGCCGGCCGAAGTGGCCGTGCGGTTAAAGGCGCTGCAGTCTGGAACCGCAAGACCGCTACGGTCGCAGGTTCGAATCCTGCCTCGGGCATGGATGTTCGTGATTTCCTTAGGTTAGTTAGGTTTAACTAGTTCTAAGTTCTACGGGACTAATGACCTCAGCAGTTGAGTTTCGAGAACATACCTTCACCGAAGAGTCAAGCAGTATATTGCTCCCTCCTACGTATATCTCGCGAAGAGACCATGAGGATAAAACCAGAGAGATTAGAGCCCACACAGAGGCATACCGACAGTCCTTCTTTCCACGAACAATACGAGACTGGAATAGAAGGGAGAACCGATAGAGGTACTGAAGGTACCCTCCGCCACACACCGACAGGTGGCTTGCGGAGTATGGAGGTAGATGTAGATGTAGATGTAGTGCTCAGTGCCATTTGAACCATTTTGTACTGAACGACGAACCTGGGTGCACGAATGGTAAAACGTCATCTTTTCGGATGAATCTAGGTTCTGTTTACAGCATCATGATGGTCGCATCCGTGTTTGACGACATCGCGGCGAACGCACATTGGAAGCGTGTATTCGTCATCGCCATACAGGCGTATCGCCCGGCGTGATGGTATGGGGTGCCACTGGTTACACGTCTCGGTCACCTCTTGTTCGCATTGACGGCACTTTCTGAACAGTGGACGTTGCATTTCAGATGTGTTACGACCCGTGGCTCTAGCCTTCATTCGATCCCTGCGAAATCCTACATTTCAGCAGGATAATGCACGACCGCATGTTGCAGGTCCTGTACGGGCCTTTCTGGATACAGAAAATGTTCGACTGCTGCCCTGGCCAGCATATTCTCCAGATCTCTCACCAATTGAAAACATCTGGTCAATGGTGGCCGAGCAACGGGCTCTTCACAATACGGCAGTCACTACTCTTGATGAACTGTGGCATCGTGTTGGAGCTGCATGGGCAGCTGTACCTGTACACGCCGTCCAAGCTCTGTTTGACTCAATGCCCAGGCGTATCAAGGCCGTTATTACGGCCAGAGGTGGTTGTTCTGGGTACTGATTTCTCAGGAACTATGCACCCATATTGCTTGAAAATGTAATCACAAGTCAGTTCTAGTATAATATATTTGTCCAATGAATACCCGTTTATCATCTGCATTTCTTCTTGGTGTAGCAACGCACATGTGCGTTGTGGAATCTGTGAAAAACTGAAGACAGGATAATCCAACAGGAATCTGAAATCTCTCGGGTACTAGTCCAGTGTCTGAATGACTCCTTAGCTCGCTTTCTCTAAATTTCATATCGTCTGCTTCTCCTACTCTGTTCCTTCCACAAGGGGCACCACTATCAAGGTACAAAGCTCCATGTGACCAGAAACGTCGGGTACAAAATTCCTGCATCAAACATGCCAACTATTGGTTTTTGACATCGTAAAGAAAGTATTAATACACACTTTCAAGCAACAAACTTCTTGTCAGGTAACTTAAAACATGGGAATTAGACCAGATGCCTCTTCATTCCTAGTCATCATACTTTCGTTTTCCTGTATGTTACATTCTGTTTTCATGCTTGTTCCATGATGCACTAGATTTTTACAGAGAGTAGTATGTTTATTAATTTGCCATTTAGCACTTGGGCGTGAAATGTGATCTCGCTATGTCGTTCGTGAAACTGAGGATTCTTCTCAGTGAACGCAAATGCACCTCATTTAGACAGACACAGTTTCATCGTCACCAGTCGCAAAGAATTATGTCACGCAAAAAATCAGGGTCAATAATTCGTGGAATAAAGAGGCTGTAACCACGACACGAGACAGTGAATCGCGACATAAATTTGGTATCCAGAATTTCTCAAATACTATTCAGCAAGTACATCCATAAAGCGAACGATCGTAATACACGACCGTCACTTTGTTCCTAGAGTATCTTAAGAAAAGGGGACAACTCACCGAACAGTGGAAGTCTTGAGTCGTTAACAATCACACACAAAAAAATGATAACTTTGCTAGCTTTCGGAAGAATGTTTTAATAACGTAGAGTACACCACGCAGCCACTCAGCCAGCCACTCACACCCCCCCCCCCCCCTCCCTCCCCCCAAACACACACACACTTACAGCAGTGGTCATAATTTCCAGGCTGCAAGTCCATGTACTCTTAGTCCTTACTCAAAGAAAATGTTCCTACTTGCTATTCACTCAGCGGGATCAGGAACTACGTTTATAAATAAAAGTTTTGAGTTTTAACGGATGTATATATTATGTAAAAGTTCACAAGCACAAAATACACTGAAGCGAGAAAGAAACTGGTATAGGTATGCGTATTCAAATATAGAGATACGAAAACAGGCAGAATACGGCGCTGGGATCGGCAACGCCTATATAAGCCAACAAGTGTTGTAAGTAGGCTGTTTAGGTTTTCTTATTTGTAACGCCACGTAGCGCTCTGTATGAAAATCACTGGCTGTGCAGTCTGTGGCCCTGTGACGACCTACCTACCAATACTCTTCAAAATTTCGACTGACTCTGCTGTGGGTTTGCTCTGTTGTGGACCAATACATGTCTGCATGTCAAGAGTCAGCACTGTCTTTCCGTTGGAAGGACAACACTACTTCTTCAAGATTGCATGGAAATCCACTACTTCCGGGTGCATTCTCTTTTACTGCTCAGACTTTCAGAAAAAAAAAAACACACTGCAATTTTACTGTGATGGATGATCAGGACTGTCTTTATGGACTATGAGAAAATTTTTGCTTTTGACCAACATTGTATCAATAAGTGTGTACATTTGATTTCTTTGTTATTGTATTTGTGAAAAAAATTTTAACAAATATGTATTGGCGAGTGCCCAAAAAAATTTGTAAAATTTTTTGTGGGGAGCATGGGGGCTATGAAAGTAGGCTGTTTAGGTTTTCTTATTTGTAACGCCACGTAGCGCTCTGTATGAAAATCACTGGCTGTGTTGTGTGCAGTCTGTGGCTAGTTTGCATTGTTGTCTGCCATTGTAGTGTTGGGCAGCTGGATGTTAACAGCGCATAGCGTTCGGCAGTTGGAGGTGAGCCGCCAGCAGTGGTGGATGTGGGGAGAGAGATGGCGGAGTTTTGAAATTTGTAAGACAGGATGTCATGAACTGCTATATACATTATGACTTTTGAACACTATTGAGGTAAATACACTGTTTGTTCTCTATCAAAATCTTTCATTTGCTAACTATGCCTATTAGTAGTTAGTGCCTTCAGTAGTTTGAATCTTTTATTTAGCTGGCAGTAGTGGCGCTCGCTGTATTGCAGTAGTTCGAGTAACCAAGATTTTTGTGAGGTAAGTGATTTGTGAAAGGTATAGGTTAATGTTAGTCAGAGCCATTCTTTTGTAGGGATTACTGAAAGTCAGATTGCGTTGCGCCAATAATATTGTGTGTCAGTTGAAGCACAGTCATGTATAAATTGTTCTAAGGGGACGTTTCAGTGTCTGGCGTAGTTGTTAGATCGGTTACTGCTGCTACAATTGCAGGTTATCAAGACTAAAGAGAGTTTACATGTGGTGTTATAGTCGGCGCACGAGCCATGGGTGGCGATGAAGTGGTGATTTTCCCGTACGTCCATTTCACGAGTGTACCGTGAAACCAGAAATCCGGTAAAACATCAAACATCGGACATCGCTGCGGCCGAGAAAAGATCGTGCAAGAACAGGACCAATGGCGACTGAAGAGAAGCTTTCGGAGCCGAAGGCCCACTCGTGTACCCCTGATGACTCCACGTCACAAAGCTTTACGCCTCGCCTGGACCTGTCAACATCGACATTGGACTGTTGATGACTGGAAACATGTTGCCTGGTCGGACGAGTCTCGTTTGAAATTGTACAAGGGATTTTCTTGGTACGTCTAGATACGACTCTGATAGGTGACATATACGTCAGCACCTTGTATGATCACCTGCATCCATTCATGTCCATTGTACTTTCGAACGGACTTGGGCAATCCCAGCAGGACAATGCGACACCTCAAACGCCCAGAATTGCTACAGAGTGTCTCCAGTAACACTCTCCTGGGTTTAAACACTTCCTCTGCCCGGCAAACTCCCCAGACATGGACTTTATTGCCTTGTAAGGTGCTGTCCGGAAGAGATCTCCACCCCCTCGCCCTCTTACTGTTTTATGGACAGCCCTGCAGGGTTCTGGTATCAGTTCCCTCCAGCACTACTTCATTGTCTGGTCGTGTTGCGGCACTTCTGCGTGCTCGCGGCGGCCCTACACGATATTAGGCATGCGTGCCAGTTTCTTTGGGTCTTCAATGTAACTGTGTCGTTTAACAATTTACAATCTCCTTAATTTTTATATAAATAAGGTTAAGTTTACTTTAGTTACTGTAATGGCCTTAACTCGACTGCATTTAAACTTTGTCGGCTAGAATTTTTAGAATGGAAACGACAGTCGAACATGACCTCGGAACTGCCTCTTTAAGACTCCTTGTATTCATAGTTATTTACAATTCAATCTTGAAACTTGGTACAGCTGTATTATTGCAGTATTCTAATTAGAATTTTCTATTACAAATACAAATGATACATAATCTATCATGGATAAGGACGTCTTCGTTCCAAATTTGGTTCCTAGTAAATAACATGAAAACTAATAGAGGTAGCTCATTGGTGTCACATATGTAAGATTTTTTTTTTCTGAAACTGAAGTGACACACGAATTTTCATCTTTCTGAGTCTAATACTTAGCGCCTTCAGTTCTTCATAAAAATATTGGTTTTTACCAAACATTGCTCTGATCAAGATGAGACCTGTAACTTTCAATTGTAACATACTTTTGCACATTCTTGCTAATTTTTAGCTTTCTAGTTTCATTATTCAGCGCCACTTACTTTTTCTTATGTTCGTATATTTTGCATAACATATTGCAAGCAAAGCAAAATCGATCTCCGTGACAAAGATACTCTTTCGAAAAAAAGAAGGATGACACAGACGTTGTCCAGAGATGTTAATAAGTTGTATCGCTACAATAAAAATAAGAACGACACGCGTTCGTATTCGTAAACAGTGAGGAAAAGAAACTGAATGGTTGGATAAGGTTTATGCCCACTGAAAACAATGAAAAAATGTAATGCAGCTGTTAAATGACGATGTGGTGTACGAGAAGGTATAGCTGTTGAGTGACTGCAGAACGATACACGACGACTCACGTAGATTTTCTATTTGATGTGTTGAATGGCAGCTCGCTCTAGACGTAAAAATGTAACATGAAGCCGTTGAGTAGGAGAAGGAACGCCGTAATGTTGGAGTACAGCATTAGTAGTGTATCCTATAATGTTTGAGTACAACAGTAATAGTGTAATGTTTCACACAGCCACGTCGATTAAACGTCTAGGCGTAACGTTGCAAGGCGATATGAAATCGAACGAGTGTGTAACGATGTCGGTAGGGAAAGCGAAAGATCGACCCTGCTTTATTGGGAGAATTTTAGGAGAGTAAGGTTCGTCTGTAAAGGAGTGTGTGCGTGTTGGGGTTTATGGGCGCTCAACATCGAGGTCATCAGCGCCGTCTGTAAAGGAGACCACATGGAGGACACAAGTGCGACCTGCTGTTGAATACTGTTTGTTTTGGATCCGCACGAGGTCGGATTCGAGGAAGGCATCGAAGTAATTCAGAGACAGTCTGATGGATTTCTTACAGGTCGTTTCGAACAACACGCAAAGTATTTGAGAAATGCTTTGCGAACTCAAATGGGAATTCCTGGAAGGAAGATGGTCTTCTCGCGAAACACTACCGAGAAAATGTAGAGAAACGGCATTCGAAACTGGCTACAGATGCATTCTGCTCCAGCTAACGTACATTTCGGCTAAGGACGACGAAAATAAGAGAAATTAGGAATCGTGCGGAGGTAAATAGGCCATCATTTTTCCCTCGTTCTATTTGCTAGTGGAAAGGGAAAGGATATGACTATTAGTGTTAACCTCCGCCACGCACCACACGCTGGCTTTGGGAGTATGTATGTTCTTAATTGTAAATGTAGCTGAATTCTGGAAATAAAAAAAAAAGTAATGAGGCACGCATAATCATTTTAGTATTCACATACGAAGGTACAGTATGTAATGGTTTTGCCCCACTATTTTTTTTAAATGGACAGTCACTTCGAAAGTAGCAAAGCAATGTACCGGTTGACAAAATCAGGATGATCTCACAGACACTGCCTCTGTTGCCTTTGCCTGTTAAACATTTCTTGTTGCGCTGTGGGCAGTTTCTGCAAGTGTGGTCTTAATTTGCAATCGTGTAGCACACAATAGCTGCACTTTCATTTCTCTTTTGATGGCCACGAACAGTTTGCTCTCCCAAGGCCAATGTGCAATGGCTATAAAACGCACAAGTATGTCTGTTGCTGTAACGGTATACATAAACCGGTCGTGGCAGTTGCAATAATATTAGAAGCGTAGTTGGTGCGTGTGTTTGATTACAAAGTCTTTACTTGCCTGCGTTTCCACGCAACCTTAAGAGGAACTTCCTTTATTCTTAGTGCAACTGCCCGAGTGTTAACAGTACCAGTTTTTAGATGTTACAATTAAAAATTATCACATAAAATTAATCTGACACACTTACAAAACAGTTTCAATTACTGTTTCAGTTCTGGCATACAACTCAGGCAAAAAACAATGTTATCACACATCGAATACGGAGAACCAACAATGAATTTCATAGTTTTCTTACATACATCGACACGAAATTAAGCACAGCTTTCCTACCGTGTTTTAGGTATGTATTTGAATAGATCTCTATATTAGTACACTACTTGACATTAAAATTGCTACACCAAGAAGAAATGCAGATCATAAACGGGTATTCATTGGACAAAAAATATTATACTAGAACTGACTTGTGATTACATTTTCAAGCAATATGGGTGCATAGTTCCTGAGAAATCAGTACCCAGAACAACCACCTCTGGCCGTAATAACGGCCTTGATACGCCTGGGCATTGAGTCAAACAGAGCTTGGACGGCGTGTACCGGTACTGCTGACCATGCAGCTTCAACACGATACCACAGATCATCAAGAGTAGTGACTGCCGTATTGTGAAGAGCCAATTGCTCGGCCACCATTGACCAGACGTTTTCAATTGGTGAGAGATCTAGAGAATGTGGTGGCCAGGGCAGCAGTCAAACATTTTCTGTATCCAGAAATGCCCGTACAGGACCTGTAACATGCGGTCGTGCATTATCCTGCTGAAATTTAGTGTTTCGCAAGGATCGAATGAGGGGTAGAACCACTGGTCGTAACACATCTGAAATGTAACGTCCACTGTTCAAATTGCCGTCAATGCCAGTGAGAGGTGACCGAAACCAACGGCTCCCCATACCATCACGCCGGGTGATACGCCAGTATGGCGACGACGAATACACCCTTCCAATGTGCGTTCACTGCGATGTCGCCAAACACGGATGCGACCATCATGATGCTGTAAACAGAACCTGGATTCATCCGACGACGTGATCGCCTAGATTCCAATTAAAAAGATCATTATAATGTCAGTATCGGTGATCTCTACTTTGTGGATAATACAAAATGTAAACGATTATATAACATCAACACATCACACCTATACAAATTGGTCATTTTATTCTAATTGTCATACCATGAAATCGTGTGAAGCAGTGCTACTCATTGTCGTCTCTTAGCCAAAATACCAGAAACAGAATTTGGAATAACATGTGAACTGCTGTTATCCATCCGTGAAACGAATTTATGTAACGAAAGTCATTACATTTTAAAGCAATTAAGAGACTTTGCGGAATTATGCAAACCAAAATGCGACAATAGATCAGCAAAAGATAGTTTCTGTGTAAAATATAGAACTATTGTTAATGCACTACTGGCCATTAAAATTGCTACACCACGAAGATGACGTGCTACAGACGCGAAATTTAACCGACAGGAAGAAGATGCTGTGATATGCAAATGATTAGCTTTTCAGAGCATTCACACACGATTGGCGCCTGTGGCGACACTTAGAACGTGCTGACATGAGGAAAGTTTCCAACCGATTTCTCATACACAAACAGCAGTTGACAGGCGTTGCCCGGTGAAACGTTGTTGTGATGCCTAGTGTAAGGAGGAGAAATGCGTACCGTCACGTTTCCGGCTTTGGTAAAGGTCGGATTGTAGCCTATCGCGATTGCCGTTTATCGTACCGCGACACTGCTGCTCGCGTTGGTCGAGATCCAATGACTGTTAGCAGAATATGGAATCGGTGGGTTCAGGAGGGTAACACGGAACTCCGTGCTGGATCCCAACGGCCTCGTATCACTAGCAGTCGAGATGACAGGCATCTTATCCGCATGGCTGTAACGGATCGTGCAGCCACGTCCCGATCCCTGAGTCAACAGATGGGGACGTTTGCAGGACAACAACCATCTGCACGAACAGTTCGACGACGTTTGCAGCAGCATGGACTATCAGCTCGGAGACCATGGCTGCGGTTACCCTTGACGCTGCATCACAGACAGGAGCGCCTTCGATGGTGTACTGAACGACAAAACCTGGGTGCACGACTGACAAAACGTCATTTTTTTCAGATGAATCCATGTTCTGTTTACAGCATCATTATGGTCGCATCCGTGTTTGGCGACATCGCGGTGAACGCACATTGGAAGCGTGCATTCGTCATCGCCATACGGGCGTATCGCCTGGCGTGATGGTATAGGGTGCCATTGGCTACACGTCTCGGTCACCTCTTGTTCACATTGATGGCACTTCGAACAGTGGACGTTACATTGCAGACCCGTGGCTCTAGCCTTCATTCGATCCCTGCTAAGCCCTAAATTTCAGCAGGATAAAGCACGGCCGCATGTTGCAGGTCCTGTACGGGCCTTTCTGGATACAGAAAATGTTCGACTGCTGCCCTGGCCAGCACATTCTCCAGATCTCTCACCAATTGAAAACGTCTGATCAATGGTGGCTGAGCAACTGGCTCGTCACAATACGCCAGTCACTCGATGAACTGTGGTATGGTGTTGAAGCTGCATGGGCAGCTGTACCTGTACACGCCATCCAAGCTGTGTTTGACTCAATGCCACGGCGTACCAAGGTCGTTATTACGGCCAGAGGTGGTTGTTCTGAGTACAGATTTCTCAGGATCTATGGACCCAAATTGCGTTAAAATGTAATCACATGTCAGTTCTAGTATAATATAATCGTACAGTGAATACCTGTTTATCATCTGCGTTTCTTCTTAGTGTAGCAATTTTAATGGCCAGTAGTGTATTATTGTCGTCGAATGAAAGGGGGCGTGGTGGCGCAGTGGTTAGCACACTGGACGCGCATTCGGGAGGACGACGGTTCAAACCCGCGTCCGGCCATCCTGATTTAGGTTTTCCCTAAAATTATTCAGGAAATTGCCGAGATGGTTGCTTTGAAAGAGCACGGCCGATTTCCTTCCCTATCCTTCCCTCATTCGGTGGGACCGATGCACTTGTTGTTTGGTTCCCTCCCCCACATCAACCAACCAACCATCACTGCATATTTATTTCGGTTGCCTTCTGTAACATACTGTAGCATTTCGTTATGTGTATGGTCCAAGTTTCATGGAACTACGTTACTTGGTAGTGACACATCACGCGAAAGCTTGTTTAGACCTCACGTTTTACACAGCAGCGTACCTGACAATGACTAAGTGAGAGCTGCTGTTTCATATAGACGAGCAGCTATCAGATATCCACAGAGAAGCTTAATCGGTTTGTGATTTCACCCGAGTGACACGAATTAATGAAGTTAATGAGCATACGGCAGTGACCTTTTGTCAGACACTCGCGGCCACTACGCATGCGTGATCCGCACACGGTATTTTCCACACGTCGAGAAGTCAGACGCCAGCGGCACTTGGAATTTCCGACGTCCGAGGAGATGTTACTAGCAATTATTTCTGTGCCATTGGTCAAGGAGCTTCCGATAGGTCGCATATGCGGAAACCTTTAAGTGCACGTGTGCAGCTGGGCTTCACCCGGTTCTGTAGCAGAGACCACAACTAAACTCTGTTATGACAGCGCCTTGCTCGTTGCTAGCCGTTCGTATTCTGACGGTGGAAGAAATTTTCTCCGCGACTGTTTGGCTGGCCAGGAGGGGAAGAAAAGGTGGCGTAGAGTTTCTGGTTACTCGACCCTGCGAAAATTTGCTGGATTTCAAATATCCCCTCAGTGATGGCGTGTGGAAACTGATCGCGGCTATACGCCAGTCGGCTGGAAACGTTATGTTTAGAGGCCTCTTTGGTACTACCTGAGAGAAATAGGCTAAGTACCGCCATCATGTTTCAGCCTCTCACTTCCACCCTTTCATCAATACCACAAATACGTCGCTGCACAGACAGTCGTTGCAGTCACATACGCTAATTAATTAAAAACGCAACAGTCGCTTTTCGAAAGTTAAAAGCACGGAATGAATACGAATGAAGAAGGCATTTCCGTTTCCTGTGAATAAACCCTTTGGAATATTGCAGCATACAATGGCGAACGTTTATGAGTAACAATCTGACTTACGCTTTTCTGTGTTACTGCTTTCCACGGAGGTCAGTTTTCTTTGGAATTCTCAGCGTGTAGACGTATCACACTTTTGTTACTTTTTTAGGATTAATACTATCACAGTGTGCGATGAGCATGTGCAGTCGGCTACGGTTGGATACGAGCCCGTTAAGACACAAACGCTACGTTTGCATTGTCAAGACGTCCTACAGACGTGAGAAAGCAATCACGGTCGGTCCTTTTTTACTTCTTATTCGATGATGCAATGATTGCTGCATCTCATTTTGACACCTTACTAAGTGCTGTTGTCGTGCATGATTACTTCCAACATCTGTTAGTGGTATCTGGTTTTGAAGTTTGATTTGGACACTGTCGTTCTTCCAAGGCTGTCAGAGCATTTGAATTTCGTAACTTCGCCCCCCTCCCCCCCCCCCCCCCCCCCCATGAACTATGGACCTTGGCGTTGGTGGGGAGGCTTTCGTGCCTCAGCGATACAGATGGCCGTATTGTAGGTGCAACCACAACGGAGCGGTATCTGTTGAGAGGCCAGACAAACGTGTGGTTCCTGAAGAGGGGCAGCAGCCTTTTCAGTAGTTGCAGGGGCAACAGTCTGGATGATTGACTCATCTGGCCTTCTAACACTAACCAAAACGGCCTTGCTGTGCTGGTACTGCGAACGGCTGAAAACAGGGGGAAACTAAAGCCGTAATTTTTCCCGAGGGCATGCAGCTTTACTGTATGATTAAATGATGATGGCGTCCTCTTGGTTAAAATATTCCGGAGGTAAAATAGTCCCCAATTCGGGTCTCTGGGCGGGGACTACTCCAGAGGACGTCATTATCAGGAGAAAGAAAACTGGCACTCTACGGATCGGACCGTGGAATGTCAGATCCCTTAATCGGGCAGGTAGGTTAGAAAATTTAAAAAGGGAAATGGATAGGTTAAAGTTAGATATAGTGAGAATTGGTGAAGTTCGGTGGCAGGAGGAACAAGATTTTTGGTCAGGTGAATACAGGGTTAAAAATACAAAATCAAATAGGGGTAATGCAGGAGTAGGTTTAATAATGAATAAAAAAATAGAAGTGCGGGTAAACTACTACAAACAGCAAAGTGAACGCATTACCGTAGCCAAGATAGACAAGAAACCCATGCCTACTACAGTAACACAAGTTTATATGCCAACTAGTTCTGCAGATGACGAAGAAATTGATGAAATGTATGATGAGATAAAAGAAATTATTCAGGTAGTGAAGGGAGACGAAAATTTAATAGTCATGGGTGATTAGAATCGAGAGCAAGAAAAGGGAGAGAAGGAAACGTTGTAGATGAATATGGATTGGGGGTAAGAAATGAAAGAGGAAGCCGTCTGGTAGAATTTTGCACAGAGAATAACTTAATCATAGCTAACACTTGGTTCAAAAATCATAAAAGAAGGTTGTATACATGGAAGAAACCTGGAGATACTAAAAGGCATCAGATAGATTATATAATGGTCAGACGGAGATTTAGGAACAAAGTTTTAAATTGTAAGACACTTCCAGGGGCAGATGTGGACTCTGACCACAATCGATTGGTTTTGAACTGTAGATTAAAACTGAAGAAACTGAAAAAAGGTGGGAATTTAAGGAGATGGGACCTGGATAAACTGACTAAACCAGAGGTTGTACAGAGTTTCAGGGAGAGCACAAAGGAACAATTGACAGGAATGGGGGAAAGAAATACAGTAGAAGAAGAATGGGTAGTTTTGAGGGATGAAATAGTGAAGGCAGCAGAGGATCAAGTAGGGAAAAAGACGAGGGCTCGTAGAAATCCTTGGGTAACAGAAGAAATATTGAATTTAATTGATGAAAGGAGAAAATATAAAAACGCAGTAAATGAACCAGGCAAAAAGGAGTACAAACGTCTCAAAAATGAGATCGACAGGAAGTGCAAAATGGCTAAACAGGGACGGCTAGAGGGCAAATGTAAGGATGTAGAGGCTTATCTCACTAGGGGTAAGATAGATACTGCCTACAGGAAAATTAAAGGGACCTTTGGAGAAAAGAGAGCCACTTGTATGAATATCAAGAGCTCAGATTTAAACCCAGTTCTAAGCAAAGAAGGGAAAGCAGAAAGGTGGAAGGAGTATATAGAGGGTCTATACAAGGGCGATGTTCTTGAGGACAGATTATAGAAATGGAAGAGAATGTAGATGAAGATGAAATGGGAGATGCGACATTGCGTGAAGTGTTTGACAGAGCACTGAAAAACCTGAATCGAGACAAGGCCCCCGGAGTAGACAACATTCCATTGGAACTACTGACGGCCTTGGGAGACCCGGTCCTGACAAAACTCTACCATCTGGTGAGCAAGATGTATGAGACAGGCGAAATACCCTCAGACTTCAAGAAGAATATAATAATTCCAATCCCAAAGAAAGCAGGTGTTGACAGATGTGAAAATTAGCGAACTATCAGTTTAATAAGTCACAGTTGGAAAATACTAACGCGAATTCTTTACAGAAGAATGGAAAAACTGGTAGAAGCCGACCTCGGGCAAGATCAGTTTCGATTCCGTAGAAATGTTGGAACACGTGAGGCAATACTTACTATCTTAGAAAATAGATTAAGGAAAGGCAAACCTACATTTCTAGCATTTGTAAACTTAGAGAAAGCTTCTGACAATGTTGACTGGAATACTCTCAAATTCTGAAGGTGGCAGGGGTAAAATACAGGGAGCGAAAGGCTATTTACAATTTGTACAGAAACCAGATGGCAGTTATAAGAGTCGAGGGGCATGAAAGGGAAGCAGTGGTTGGGAAGGGAATGAGACAGGGTTGTAGCCTCTCCCCGATGTTATTCAATCTGTATATTGAGCAAGCAGTAACGGAAACAAAAGAAATTCGGAGTAGGAATTAAAATCCACGGAGAAGAAATAATAACTTTGAGGTTCGCCGATGACATTGTTATTCTGTCAGAGACAGCAAAGGACTTGGAAGAGCAGTTGAACGGAATGGACAGTGTCTTGAAAAGAGGATATAAGATGAACATCAACAAAAGCAAAACTAGGATAATGGAATATAGTCGAATTAAGTCGGGTGATGCTGAGGGAATTAGATTAGGAAATGAGACACTTAAAGTAGTAAAGGAGTTTTGCTATTTGGGGAGCAAAATAACTGATTATAGTCGAAGTAGAGAGGATATAAAATGTAGACTAGTAATGGCAAGGAAAGCGTTTCTGAAGAAGAGAAATTTGTTAACATCGAGTATCGATTTAAGTGTCAGGAAGTCGTTTCTGAAAGTATTTGTATGGAGTGTAGCCATGTATGGAAGTGAAACATGGACGATAAATAGTTTGGACAAGAAGAGAATAGAAGCTTTCGAAATGTGGTGCTACAGAAGAATGCTGAAGATTAGATGGGGAGATCACATAACTAATAAGGTGGTATTGACTAGAACTGGGGAGAAGAGAAATTTGTGGCACAACTTGACTGGAAGAAGGGATCGGCTGGTAGGACATGTTCTGAGACATCAAGGGATCACCAATTTAGTATCGGGGCAGTGCGGAGGGTAAAAGTCGTAGAGGGAGACCAAGAGATGAATACACTAAGCAGATTCAGACGGATGTAGGTTACAGTAGGTACTGGGAGATGAAGAAGCTTGCACAGGATAGAGTAGCATGGAGAGCTGCATCAAACCAGTCTCTGGACTGAAGACCACAACAACAACATAGTACGAATAGATCGGTATCTGCATTGCCAACATCATTCTGTAGGATGTCTATTCAAAAAATTCCGGGACATTCGTAATTTCGCTGCAGTGGTGTATTGGAGCGAAATGCCGTTGTCTTCCCTGCACACGCACGTGTTTAATGTGTAACTGCTTGGAGTTTCATTGTCGTATGCTGTTAGTTATTGTTCAGTGCTGTGTTGAGTAGATCGTTGTGTCGCACAGTCTGCGAAGTACGAGACGGCAAAATTAGAGGAGGAACGCGTCTGCATCAAATTTTACGTGAAACTCAAGAAAACCTTTACAGAGACACACCAAATGATGCTTGAAGCCTACGGTGACGAGCGCTTAAGCCGTACTCGGTGTTACGAATGGCTCCCAGGGTTTAGAAACGGCCGGACGGAAGTTCAAGACGACCCTCGTCTAGGACACCCTTCGACGTCTTCCGACGACGCTCATGTCAGGAACGTCAACGAAACTGTTCCTGCCTATCGAAGACTGACTGTTCGAGAGAGTGCAGAAGAATGTAACGTTTCAGTTGGATCTTCTGTTGAAACCTCGACACAGCATCTTGGAATGCATCGTATGGCCGCTAAGTTCGTCCCACTGCTCAACGAGTCAAGACCAGAAAGACCTTCGCCTCGCAATCCGTGAAGAGCTTCTGGATAGCGCAATTGGAACGAGATGTTCCTTGAGAGAATTATAATTGGTGACGAGACGTGGGTCTACTTATCTGGTACTGAGACGAAGGTTCAATTTTCACAACGTGTCGGGAAACGTTCTTCAAGACCAAAAAAACCTCGTGAGGTCAGATATACGTCTACATGGTTACTCTGCAATTCACACTTAAGTGCCTGGTAGAGGGTTCATCGAACCATTTTCATACTACTTCTTTGCCATTCCATTCTCGAATGGCACGTGGGGAAAAGGGACACTTAAATCTTTCCGTTCGAGTTCTGATTTCTCTTATTTTATTATGATGATCATTTCTCCCTATGTAGGTGGGTGTCAGCAAAATACTTACGCATTCGGAAGAGAAAGTTGGTGATTGAAATTTCGTAAATAGATCTCGTCGCAAAGCAAACCACCTTTGTTCCAGTGACTGCCACCCCAACTCGCGTATCATATCAGTGACACTCTCACGCCTATCGCGCGATAACACGAAAAGAGCTGGCTTCTTTACACTTTTTCGATGTCCTCCGTCAAGCCTATCTGGCAAGGAACCCACACGGCGCAGCAATATTCCAGCAGAGGACGAACAAGTCTAATGTAGGCTGTCTATTTAGTGGGCTTGTCGCATCTTCTAAGTGTTCTGCCAACAAAGCGCAGTCTTTGTTTCGCCTTCCCCACAATATTATCTATGTGGTCTTTCCAATTTATGTTGCTCGTAATTGTAATTCCTAGGTGTTTAGTCGAATTGACAGCCCTTAGATTTGTGCGATTTGTCGTATACCCAAAATTTATCGGATTTCTTTTAGTACCCATGTGGATGACCCCGCACTTTTTTGTTTTGTGCTAATTGCCACTTTTCGCACCATACAGAAATTCTCTCTAGATCATTTTGCAATTGGAATTGATCGTCATGATTTTATTAGACGGTAAATTACAGCGTCATCTGCAAACACTATAAGGGGGCTGCTCAGATTATCACCTAGATATCTATTAGGCGCACTACGAATGTAGTGGTGTGGACATGTTGGGAATGTGGATCTTACGGGGAGCGTGCAAGGGATAAGTCCCTGCAGACGCACTATGCTCTGTGCCCACGGTGGCTCAGATGGATAGAGCGTCTGCGATCCCGGGTTCGAATCCCGGTCGGGGCACACATTTTCAACATGTCCCCAATGAAGTACATCAACGCCTGTTTGCAGCTATGGTGTCCATTTAATTATCATTTCACCTAGATCATTTATGAAAATGAGGAACAATATAAGGCCTATGACTCTACCTTGAGGAACGCCAGATATCACTTCTGTTCTACTCGATGATTTACCGTCTATCACTACGAACTGTGACCTCTCTGAGAGGAAATCACGAAACCAGTCACACAACTGAGACGATACTCCATATGCACGCAATTTAATAGTCGTTTGTGAGGAATGGTATCAAAAGCCTTCTGGAAATCTAAGAATATGGAGTCGATCTGAGATCCCTTGTCGACAGCACTCATTACTTCATGGGAATAAAGAGATAGCTGTGTTGCACAAGAACGATATTTTCTGAATCCGTGTTGGTTATGTATCAGTAAATCATTTTCTTCAATGTGATTCATTATGTTCGAGTACAGTATATGATCCAAAATCCTACTGCAAATTGAGGTCAGTGATATGGGTCTGTAATTCAATGGGTTACTCCTATTTCCCTTCTTGAATATTGGTGTGACCTGTGCTACTTTCCAGATCAAATGTCAAAGTCATGCTGACAGTATTCTTTGACTTTGAAGGATTAGGTCATCATGAACTGTTAATAGATGGTACTATGGGGACGTGCTGCGAAGCCAGCGAGAAAATGTGAGAAGGAAACTGCCTGAAATGTTTCGAAACAATTCTTGCAGAACGATAACGCATTTGCACGTTCATCCCTGTTGGTGGGTGATTATTGCGCAAAAAATGAAATCGCTTTGCTCCCTCATCCTCCGTAGTCTCCAGACCTGCCCCCTGCGGACTTCTTATATTTCCAGAGTTGAAAACCCTGTCGAAAGGACGAAGATTTGCAACGATAGACGCGTGATCCAGCAATAGGCGTACCAAGACTGCTTCCGGAAGCGGAAACAGCATTGGGAGCGATGTATCAGTTGCGGAGGAGGGTATTTAGAAGAAGATGATGCACCATAAGTAAAAGTAAGCGCAGAAAAATTGTGTGGGCAAAGTTCAGGAGACCTCGTAAATCAGAGAGCGTGTAAATGGAATAATTGTGCTGCATTACTTTATTGACCTTAGTCCTCTGCAGATAGCATAGCCTGTTCTAAGTCTACCTCTCGTCCGCGTCAAGAAATACAGGACTGTTGTTTAATCTAAGTTTTATATTATTTATTGTTATTTGTGTGCGAAATCTCTCTATTGGTTTTTACACTTCTAAGCTCGATACTACATCCCAGTCCGTAACTATGCAAGAACTTAGGTGCTTTTCTGTGAATGATTGGCACTTTAGTACGCCACTGATCACCTCCCTCATTTTTTTGAAAAAAATATCCTTTTGCATCCATGTGTGAAATGAAGGAGGGTTGTACAACTCAGAAAAATATGATGTACACTGTCGTAAAGATAAGAAGGGAAGTATACAGTCTGTGAGAGAGATGCCACAATGAGGTGCACTTGCAGAGACGATGAAAAATCCCCCGTAAACCCAAGAAACGGAAAAATAAAATTTTGAAAGGATAGTTAATGTGATAGAAGTTACGTTGATTCGAAAACGATGGCGTGCAGTGATCAGTGATACTAAACAGGAAGAATTGGACCACTGCACTGTGTCTAGATTTGTTGCTGAATTAAAGGTACAGGGAATAGGGAACAGTTGGGGGCCGTATTGTGGGGTCATGCCTCTAGCTTTCACATTTCACAGCATTTGCATCCGATGGCCATCCGTGTTGGACACAAAACGAGGATTCGTCGTCGCTCGCTACGTTACGCCATTCAGCAGCGACCTTGCCGACCGGTCCCAACCGCAGCGTCCACTAACCAGTTGCTGTCTGTGTGTTGGTGGGGGTTTCCCGGGAAGGCAGCTCGTGTTCTGCGAAATGCCGCGGTGCCTTAACGGTCGGCAGGCAACAGCTCACCGATGACGAATATCGGTGCCCGGTGGCCATTTTCAAGTTACGCACCCTGACAACAAGACACGATCGGATGTCAGTGTAACTTCGTACAAGTGCACAACATCGGCGGATGTGTGAATGATTAGAGTCGCAACTCTCTGCGACAGGTAGAAAAACCACCAGGGTGCATTAGTGTTGTTCACGTGTTTAGTGTTTTATCAGGCCCGATAGGGTATATGAGGGGCTCGAACAGCGTCGGATGTTGAGTGATCACTGTGAATGACACGGAGATGTTGCGTACTCAAGCCAGACTTCACCGGCACCTGACAGACCTTAAAAGCGCCCAAATCGCAAGTCTCCGTTTGGCTGGCTGGTCAAATCGTGCAATATCCCGATTTGTGGGGGCATTCGATGACAGTGGCTCAACACTGCATTTTTTGGGAACGTGACGGCAGGCATACCTGTCGTCAAGGTTGCAGATGACCACGTTTGACCACCACAAAGGAGGATCGCCGTGTTGCACACCGAGCACGTCGTTTTCCCTTCACATCCGCACCTGTGATCCTCTCACCACTGGTCGGAGACAAGCAGCAGCCTGTGTAGGGAATTATCGTCAACTGCCCCGTGCGTAGGCCGCCTTTAACACCACAACACAAAGTGCCGAGTTTGGAGCAGTGCCATGACCGGGAACCATGGACTGCTCATGAATGTTTATGACACTGTGTTCAGCGATGGACCGCGGTTCCCTGCTACCTCGGATGACCACTGTCGGCGAGTATGGCGGCGGTGTTGGAGGGGGCAGGAGTAGGAGGGAAGGCCACTTTTTTCCGCTGTTTCAGAGACGCACAGTGGCATAGGCCATACATAACATGCCCCTATCTCTGTCGTGTTAACACTTGAAACCAACATTGTAACCTCCCCGCAGAAATGTATGAAAATGTTTATGATAATGAAAACGAGCCAAATGTTTGGTCCCCACAAAAATTATAGAAAAATATTGGCCCAATGTACACTCGACACAAAAAATTAAGAAATGAAGATTAATCATTAAACGCACAATAATAGGGCAGCATCGCTGACCTTAGGCCCTGTGCAATAATTATTCTGATAAATTGATTCTGGGAGGTAAAGCATAGGAAATATTGTTTCAATTGTAATGATTCTTTTCTTAAAAACGATTGCTTTGAAATCAAAATTATTATTGGGGCATTTCTTGAACAAATTAATTACAATTAACATACATTACATTATCAGATGTGCGCAATGCTGCTTCATTACCTTATTTAACAATATACCTCTTCCCGAACCTTGACCAGAGACCCATGTCGACGCTGGCCGACTCCTCACACACAACTACCGACTGAGTCCAACTCGCAACTGAACACTCGCGCGGTCAAGCGCAGACTAGCAACGATAAATAACTCTCTGGCCAGAGATTCTGTCATGCCTCGCCATCGCTGGTACTGAATACATACGCGTTTCATAACCCTCCACTGGGGAGGCAAAAATTTGGCAGCGATGGTGAGTCATTTGGACTTGCCATGAGCAACAAATTTTTTTCTTGACTAATTAACTTTACGATCACAGAATATACAGATGTAGAACATGAAGTAAATGTGGTGCACATGCACCGAGTACAAAACATATTAGTCAATAACAAAATGTATATACAGTGAGTACAAAACATATTAACAAATGACATAAGTGCACATGCACTGAAAAATTCTTCAACGTTTTCACAACAAATAAACATAATGAGTACAAATCTCACTGACAAATGACATAAGTGCACATGTACCGTAGTTCAGAACATATCAGCAAATCAAAATGCACATACAATGAGTAGAAATCATGTTAGAAAAATGACAAAAGTGCACACGCACTGAAAAACCCTTTAGCATTTTCACAACAAATAAACGTAATGGCAAAAAAATCATGTTGACAAGTGACATAAGTGCACATGCACTGTAGTTCAGAATATATCAGCAAATCACAAAATGTATATACAATAAGTGGAAATCATGTTAGAAAAATGATAAAGTGCACACGCACTGTAGTTCAGAATATATCGAAAAAAATGTATAAGCCATGAATACAAATGATATTAGCAAAAAAATGATTTTCACTATGTTACAAGAATTAGGATAGGAAAGGGAAGGATTGCATCATGGTTGTAGCACTTTAGGTTGCACGCAGCTGCACTGAAAGTCCATATCTTTCCACAGAAGTACAACACCAAGTGAGACAATCTGAAGTTCTTTTCCCAGAAGTGTTTATCAGCGTAGCCAAGATACTGAAATGTCGTAGTAATATTCCATGTTATCATTTTGGCAGTACATCACGTACACCAAACACTGGGACCATAATAACGTCTCCATCGCTCACGGTGGTGGACAGCATGTCGTGTCAACACCACGCTCTTACAAGGCACACCAACGTAGAATTAGTGCAAAAACCAAATATAGTGCTCCATGATCAAGAGGATATACAGGACAAATGGATATTGCAGTAATTAAAGGTAGTTAGGTCAGAAGGTGAAGGACATTAAGTCACATACTAGTCTTCATTGGGAATTACATTAGTAGTTTGCGGCAGTCATAGCCCAGTTATTGAACATTTCTGTACCATGTATGTAGTATTACAGAAAAATGTTCATTAATTGTTTTACAGAGAACATTGGCACTCATTCTCTAATTACAAATCATAGAAGTCATTCGTTTTACAGAGAACATTGGCATTCATTCCCTAATTACAAATCATCAGAAGTCATTACTTAAAACAGGAGGTAGTCAATAACATAGTATTACAGAATAATGTTGATAATTAATCATTGGTCATCTCAATACAGTAATCAGTAGCATTCATTTCCCAGTTACAAAGCATTATTAATTAATCATTGGTCATCTCAATACAGTAATCAGTAGCATTCATTTCCCAGTTACAAAGCATTATTAAGTAATCATTGGTCGTCTCAATACAGTAATCAGTAGCATTCATTTCCCAGTTACAAAGCATTATTAATTAATCATTGGTCATCTCAATACAGTAATCAGTAGCATTCATTTCCCAGTTACAAAGCATTATTAATTAATCATTGGTCATCTCAATACAGTTATCAGTAGCATTCATTTCCCAGTTACAAAGCATTATTAATTAATCATTGATCATATCAATACAGTAATCAGTAGCATTCATTTCCCAGTTACAAAGCATTATTAATTAATCATTGGTCATCCCAATACAGTAATCAGTAGCATTCATTATTCAAGTGACATACTATTCAGAGCTAATCAGTACTACTCAGAACTCTCTTAAACTGGTATCATTATTTGGGACTGGTAATACATTTTTTTGTTAGCAATGCATTGCTTTGGGTATTTATAGGGGAAAGCAAGAAGAGAAAAAGAAAAAATTTGCTTCTGGGTTGTTCCTGTCAATGAAAATGTGTAACGTCATTCGTCATGAGTCAGCTGTAGCAAGGTTATGAAACAAGTAGAGTATATGTATTCACATTCATAAATGACATAGATTTAATGAACAACTGCTTATAGCACATTAATTTCATAAATAATTTCTCCTGCAAAAAAATGGATTATTAAGCTGAAAGAAGAAACGCATTTTATGCTGAAAAGTAGTGAACTTCGAATTAACAGGTAGTGAAATGTGTATAAAAATGTGTTCCATAGCTGTCCTTTCCAAAACCTTCAGTCATTATACTATGCAATATAACACCTGCTGTCAAAGCGAACTGCAACAAATACTTAAATAACTACATAGCATGAATACATAACTTCTACATTATCCTCATCTGTAAAGAAAAACTTCATTATCCATCACTTCATTATCTATATTATCATAACTCCATTATTATCATCACCTGTAAAGAAAAACTTCATTATCCATAGTAGCATATTCTTCATCATTAGTCATCAGCATTCATTATCATCTGCAAAAAATCACTTCATTACTCATTATACAACTATTCCTTATTTCTATCATATTTCATCACTAAAACTAAGATGTGTAGTTCTGTCTGACAGCCTGCATCAATCGCCTCGTATTCTGAAAGAAAAAAATTAGTTAAGACTGCTATTCTACGATGTGTATAGTATATTCTTGTTAATGCTTGTTAATTCTGATGCATTTACTCTTCATCACGAAGTATTGCATTCTCTTTCGTTCATTCTGAAGGTGAAATTCCCATTTTGTTTAATTTATTTCTTTCACACATCATTTCTTTCTGAAATTGATGAACAAAGATTAATATCTTGCATTTACATTCATATACTCACTAAATAATGACTGGTTTATGGTAACATAATTAAGCATACAGCATAACATGACAAAAAACGTAATATGTGAAAAAACATAGATAGTGTTCAGAGGCAAAAATGTACCCAGTGTATCACAATGTAGCAGTAAAGTAGTCATGATGTTGAGATATCATAAGGCAAAATGTCAAAGTCAACTGGTGTTTGCTATATTTTAACTATTTCATAGTGCATACAAACAAAATATGAAAACAATCGTACAAACATAAAAAAAATGATGACAAGATATATGACCTCCTTTGTATTCAGCTTGTATGTTGTGTAGTTAATAGAGGCGAGAATTGAAGACTTTAATAGAGAAAAAATTTGATAAAATTAATATATCACTAGATAGAATTGCATAAGTATTCGTAACATACGTAATTTTATCTGGAAAATGTGCACTGTCTAATGTGTAAAGACAAGAAAAGCGACCTGCTAACCTTACCTTGCCGGGCACTTGCCAAAAAAAAAAAAAAAAAAAAAAACGACAGTCATTAGTAAGTAATCACATAAATATAATTGCATAAATGGTCATAAAATGTGTAAATTCATCTGGGAAAATATGCACGGTCTGATGTGTAACGACAAGAAGAGCGACCTGCTAACCTTACCTTGCCGGGCACTTGCCAAGAAAAAATACGATAGTCATCAGTAACTAGTCATGTGAATATAATTGCATAAGTGATCATAAAATTAGCGAATGGCATTATAGCATGTTAAATCATAAAGTATCTTCATTCAATAAAAGGTTTGACGTTTCACCAGTGGTGGTTTCCTGTCGATTTTCTGGTTCTCAAAGTTTCGACGTGTAGAACATTAGGGTGAGTAATGCTGCGAATTCGATATGGACCTGCGTATAGAAGTTCAAATTTACTGCACCTACCTTTTCCTTTATTAGATAAATGGTGTGTACATACTAATATCTTCTGTCTAATGTGAAAGTCACGGCGTGTACAAACTTGTTTTTGCTGTCTTCTCCGGCATTCTGCGCCACGTTTGATGTTGTTCAGCGCAATGTCGATTATTTCATGGTGTCGTAGTCGACGAGATGTAGGAAATGTTACTAATTCTTTAATTTTGTTAGGTGGTTCAACATTTTTCAATATAACAGACGGAGATAGCATAGTGGATTCATTTGGTATGGAATTAATTATATCCTGGAATGAGTGTATGTGTGTGTCCCAATCAATATGTCCTTTGTGGCAGTATATTCTACACAGTTTATCAATTTCTTTCATTAATCGTTCACAAGGGTTCGATGAAGCATGGTACCTGGATATATAGATCGGAGAAATGTTTCTAGCTCGTAACATACGTGTCCATATAGCAGATCGAAATTGTGATCCATTGTCGGAAATTACTTTCATCACATGCCCTACATGAAATAGAAAATGCTTTACAAATGCTTTCGAAACGGTTTTAGCAGTAGCTTTGCGTAATGGAGTGAAAGTAACAAATTTTGAAGTGAGTTCAACAGCGACAAAGATGTAGCAAAAACCTCTATTAGTTCTGGGAATCGGACCAAAAATGTCTACAGCGGCCATATGTCTTAATTTAACAGGTACAATGGGATATAATGGAGGAATATGTGAAGTTGTGTCTGACTTAGCTTTCTGGCAGATTTTACATGACGATAAAACTCGTCGTATACGTTTCTCCATGTTGGCAAAATAACAGTTCTGTCTCAGTATAAGAAAACATTTTCTAGCTCCGTAATGTGCGTAACTTAAATGAGTATACCAGATTAATTTGTTAACAAGCTCGTCAGGAATGCACAATAACCAATTGTTGCTGTCAGGATGAGAGCGGCGAAACAGAATGCCATTGCGTACAGTGTAATGGTTTCTAATCGTAACATTATTCCTATCTTGCCAGAGGTGTTTAATCTCTTTCCACACGTTGTCTTTATTTTGCTCTTTTGCTATGTCCTGTAATGATGACGAAATAAAATTTTCGAATGCAACTTGTTGAATGTACATCACGCTGAAATTTGCTTTGCAGAAGTTGGTTGCGATGTCTTGCTGATTGTTGCTGAGAGAACAAGATAGTGCGTCTGCTACAACATTTTGTGTGCCAGGAATGTGAACAATTGTGAAATTAAATTCCTGTAAATAAAGCTTCCATCTGCTTAATCTGTCGTGTGAAAATTTAGCTGAAAGTAAAAATTGTATTGCTCTGTGATCTGTGTAAACGGTGGTGTGTCTTCCATAAAGAAAATGCCTAAATCTCGTAAAAGCCCATACAACACATAACGTTTCCAGTTCTGTAACAGAATAATTTCGTTCAGCAGGTGACAGAATGCGACTTGCAAATGTGATATTTTTAATTATTGTAGAGCCATCTTCTTCAATTTCCTGAAAAATATGTACGCCTAAAGCGGTGTTGGAACTGTCGGTGGCAATGGAAAAATTTGTGGTAAGATCTGGGTGCGATAAAAGTGGTGCATTCAACAAAGCATGTTCCAGGTTCATAAATTCAGAATGTGCTTGCTTATCCCAGGACCAAATAGTGTTTTTACCTGTCAATTCGCATAATCTAGGTGTGTCTAAAGCATAGTGATGAATAAATTTACGAAAAAAGTTAATTAAACCCAAAAAACTGCGTAGTTGTTTTTTCGTCGTAGGAACGGTAATGTCACGTAAAGCTTGAAGTTTTTCCGGATCAGGTGCAATGCCTTCTGCTGAAATTACATGTCCAAGAAATTTTATAGAAGTTTTGCCAAAATGCGATTTACTGAGGTTAACTGTGAGTCCTTGTGCACGAAAAGTTTGTAACAGTTGTTCTAGAATCAGATTGTGTTCAGTCCACTTAGCTTCTGCAATAAGAATGTCGTCTACGTACGTTGTAATTCTGTCTTTAAGTTCTGTCGGAAGTATTGTATTCAAACCGCGAATAAAAGCTGCAGAAGAAATAGTTAAACCGAATGGTAATTTGGAAAATTGATAACAGTCGCCAAAACAGAGAAATGCTGTGTACTTTCTGCAGTTCGGATGGAGTTGAATTTGCCAAAATCCCGATTTTAGATCTAATGTAGAATAAATAGCAGTACTGTGAAATTTCTGTAGAAGTTCCTCTAGTGTCTGTGGTCGATCTGTTTCATTAATAATTATGTCATTGATGTGACGTGAATCAAGTACGAGGCGAAGTGAGCCATCCTTTTTCTTAACAATATGGAGCGGGTTTATGTACGGACTAACTGCCACTTCAATAATTCCTTGGTCAAGCATATCCTGCAATTCTTTCTTAACCTGTTCTCTATGGATATATGGAATGGGATAATGCTTGGCTTTAAATGTGTCGTGCTGTTTGACTTGAAATTCATACATAAAACCGGACATCGTACCAGGAACATTGTCAAAAACTGGAGCTTGCTGTAAAAGAATTTTGTGTAGTTGCGTGCGTTCGTCGTCTGTATTTGCACTGCTTTGTTTAACTTTATCAGAAATCATCTGCATTACGTCGTAGTCAGCTTCGTCTGGAGTATTATGGTTATGTACGTACGTATCAGTGAACAATGTGGAATTACAGTCTATGTTACGTGATGCAGAAATGACCTCTGTACGATTAATTGTTTGTTCTTCCGCAGATAAAGAATGCTGAAATTCTAAAGCCAATTGTACATTTTCATCCTTCAACATTAAATAGGAATTTTGAAAGTCAATAATGGCATCGTGTTGTACCAGAAAATTCGTACCTAAAATAATGTCTGTCGTCAATAACGGAATAATCCAAAAATTTGAGTGAAATGTGTGACCTGCAATGCAAAATGATAAATGTGTCTGTAATTTAACGTCTAATCCTTTACTCGATACTGCTCCTTTTACTTTTGTTTTGCCTAATGGTAATGTAGGATAGGTATTCTCCTTGCTACACTCCTTGAAAGTTTCTTCATTTATAACTGACACAGGTGATCCGGAATTGATTACTGCTGAAAATTTCGATGAACCAATTTTAATTTCGATGACAGGATGTGAAATGGATTTTTGCACAATTGGTCTTTCCTGCAAAAGAGTGTCTCTGATGTCGTCAAAGGTAATAACATTTTCGCGAACAACATTCTGCGTGTCTAAAGTAGTGCTTGTGTTATTAGAAGATGCGACCTGTACAGTATCTAGTCAGATTCTATCTGACATGTTATTATTTTCAGGACAATTCTGTGGCATTTCTACTATTTGTACGGTTCTGTTATTCCTTCCTGACGTATTACGTTCGGGATGATATCTACTGTCTGGTTCATTCATGAGAATATGTTGTTGTTGATCATTTTGCTGCTGGTAAGACCGACTGTTATTAAATGTAAGTTGAAAATTGTGTTAATTGTTTTTACGTCTGTCGTGATAGTCATTTCTATACGGCGCATTGCGATAGTAATTAAAACAGTGTCTTTTTTGTACGTACTGACTCCCTTGTTGCTGTGTGTTACCATTTGTTGTACCAGGGACTATACATCCACGCGGCGAAACATTAAAGTTTGGTTGACCTTGTGCATCACATTGTTGGTTAGGTATGCTAACCGGCTGACTTTCATGCTGTTGCGGTGGAAAACATCTATTGTTACCAAAATGCATTCGCTGTTACTGCTAATTTTACACATACTGATGATTAAAATTTTATCTGTTATTAAAGTTCTCGTGGTTCTGGAGTCCCTAATGAAAATTGTCACTTTCGGTAAAAATTTGTCTTATCGGGGTTTTATTACATATTCTTAATCCTAGATAGGGCAATGGTTAAAGAGCTGTTTTGATAGATATAAAGGATAGTAGAAGAGAAGGCAGCAGTGCAGAAAACTAAAGATGAAACAGCACTACTACAGCTCGGGGCCCTATGCACGCTACGGCACATATTCATTAAAGCGTAATGAATCCTCTGAGGTCTATTATATACTGCAAATAAATTTTAGCTTTTGCGTTACAGGCAATGGCGGTAAAAATCCAAAAGAAAATTGTAGTATCCAGTTCAAAGCTAGTTTCTGCATTACAGGTAATAGCGGTGAAAGTACAAAAATAAATTGTCGTATACAGTGCAAATCGTGTACTTGTGCTCTGTTATTATTAAGTTCCTCAGATTTTCTTACAGATAAAAATTGCTCATAATCTACATTCTCGTCACTGAATTTGAGAACACGTTCAGGTTTGTGTGAGAATCTGTTTGTCTGTCTCATTTCCGATTTCAAGTTGCGTAGCTTTTCAGATTTTAAGTCGCGTACTCTCTGTAGATTACCCAAGTTATACGCGCTGCGTGAGTCTGACAAATGTTCACTAAGTGGCGTCTGCTGTGATGTGTTAAACCCTGAAACATTTTTTATCTCTGTTACCTCTTGCTGTAAACATGACAATTTTCTACGTAAGGTGTTATTAGATGAATCGATCTCATTGATTGTCTGCTGTAAATTTTGGAATTCAGGTGTTTGGTTAAACGAAATCGGTGCAGTATCGTCAGATTTGTTGTCATTATTACTTTCAATAATATCAATACGACTGGCCAATTCATCACATTTTTCAGTCAGTATTTTTACCTGATTATCGGTTTTAGTGTCACAGGCATTAATCTGTTTTTGCATTTTACGTGTGGTTTCGTTCAGTTTTTTAACGTCAGCTTTGACGACATCGGAATCCTGTGTTACTTCTAATTGTTCGAGTCTGTCGGTCACTGTTTGAAAATCTGTTGTGTATGTGTCTGTTTTCGATTTAAGATCGGAAATTTCGTCACGTAATTCTGTGTTCGACTGTTTGATGGTATTAATTTCATCGGACACTGCAGCAATATTGCTGTCCACGTATGTTTTGCCTTCGCGAACAATTTACGTTTGTCTTCTTGTCTCTGTGCTGTGATTGTTTCCATTACTTGTCGTTTTACTTTATTTTGATTCTGTATAGATTTGCGGAAACGCGTATGACTGTTTTGTATGTGGTGATTAAAACGTTCGTCAATCTGAGTGTTCTGTTGGTCGAATTTCGCGTCTATCTTCGCATCATTGTGCGCGAAAGTTCTGCTGTCATTAGTTTAAACTCGTCGCGTAATTGTGTAGCTTTTTCAGAGCATTGTTTACCGACTGCACTTATTTCGTCTCTAAGTGTTTCTGTTGTGGCTGTTTGCATATCCCTTAATTCCTGAGCAACAGACCTAATTTCTTCGCTACTTTTCCTAGCACAAGCCTCAATTTCCACACGTAATTGTTCCTTAGTATCATGACACTGCGCGGCAACGGCTCTAATATGTTCACTAAGCTGTCTGGAATTGTTGTCTAATTTTTCATTTAGCTGTTGTTTGAGATTTTCGTTATTTTCATTAAGCTGTTGTTTGAGATCTTCTTTAAGGTCGTCTTGTTTTTTACTCTGTTGTTTGAGATTGTTCTCGTTAAGTTGTATCCTTAATGCTATGATTCGATCCATGTCAAAATTCGCTACTGTATTCTTTGTGCTGTTTAATGGCGTACCTGCAATTGTCACGTTTTCTGTAACCATTTGGTTATTTTGTGATTCTTGAAAATGTGTGCTAATCAGATGTGCATTGTTAGTCACTGCACCGGAATTAAATAAATCTGTCGTACTCTGATTACACTGTTCATTTTCATTAGACAAATTTGTCTGTTCATTACTTAAATTTTGCAAACCGGTTGCGTTAAGCTGGGCAGCGCTCATTGCAACAGAACGCCCCGCGTCATCAATTGTCGTCAAATTAACAGAGGACACAATTGAATTCGTCTGTTCATCACTAAGATCAAAATCATTATTAGTGGTCGGTACGTACTGATTGTCACTAAATGGAGGATTGTCATCATTACATTGCGTGTCACAATTACTATCGGTCAAGTTGTTTAATTCGGTTATTTCACTCATTATACTTCGCGATGCACTATTCACAGTCTTTCGCGGCATTTTACAATAGTCACAATTATTCACAAATGAAATAAGCACAATGCAAAAAGCAACAAACACAAATACATTAGAGAGCAACGAATTGCCGATGATCTGTGGAAGAAAGTCACAAAATTAGTAAAAGCGTTGCGCCAAATGCTACTTATATTTTAGTAAATAAGAGCAGATATCTGACTACTTTTCAGAAGATTCTCAAAGAAATACGATCCTGGACCGGATGTCGCCAAGTGTAACCTCCCCGCAGAAATGTATGAAAATGTTTATGATAATGAAAACGAGCCAAATGTTTGGTCCCCACAAAAATTATAGAAAAATAATGGCCCAATGTACACTCGACACAAAAAATTAAGAAATGAAGATTAATCATTAAACCCACAATAATAGGGCAGCATCGCTGACCTTAGGCCCTGTACAATAATTAATCTGATAAATTGATTCTGGGAGGAAAAGCATAGGAAATATTGTTTCAATTATAATGATTCTTTTCTTAAAAACGATTGCTTTGAAAACAAAATTATTATTGGGGCATTTCTTGAACAAATTAATTACAATTAACATACATTACATTATCAGATGTGCGCAATGCTGCTTCATTACCTTATTTAACAATATACCTCGTCCCGAACCTTGACCAGAGACCCATGTCGACGCCGGCCGACTCCTCACACACAACTACCGACTGAGTCCAACTCGCAACTGAACACTCGCGCGGTCAAGCGCAGACTAGCAACGATAAATAACTCTCTGGTCAGAGATCCTGTCATGCCTCGCCATCGCTGGTACTGAATACATACGCGTTTCAACATCTAAGTCACGTGACTCGAGGCAGAATTACGCGCTGTGTGAAGTGGAGCTGACAGTTGTAGTTTCATTTATAGCTGAAATCAAGCATTGATGTTTGACAATTCAACAAACAGTAGTACTGTTCTTATGCATGTAGTACTGCAGTTAACCTAGTTTCTCCGAATTTTCTGATATGTGGTCAAGTTCAAACGTATTGACCGTTCTTCTGATAGAATGACTGTTCTTTAGTGAATACTTCCTTCCTTCATTTTTTTTTTTTTTTGCGGTGTGAATTTTTGTACTTCACCGCTTGCACACAAGTGGAAGACAAAATAATTTCGAACGCCGTGTTACTTTTCTAACGATTCCACAAGAATATGTGTGAAATGCTTTAGTAAGCTTCTGTAAGAACGGAAATTCGTTCATATACATAACGTCAGCTATTTACACAAAATAAGCACGTATGTTTTCTGACTTTTGCTTAATCCAGTACACATACCGAAACGATATCATCATAGGAAGCGTAATATATTACAAAACTTTGATTTTAGTGGTGTAGTGAGCTAGATATTAACGATATGTCGTCTCAAAATCTTAATCATTCACGAAGTTTTACATCCAAGGACCAACATGCGTACTAACTTTCAATTTGTGAAAGTATCTCTGCAAGTATTTTAAAGTAATCTGGTGGTAAATCAGTGATTTACCACCAGAAGGACGCTCCTGCTCATACAGCATTTTGGTCTGAAGATGACCACAGGAGTAGTCGAAACCGGTTACCAGAATAAATAAATTTGTGATCAACACTGATTTTAATAGTAATTATTACTAATAACATTGATCACTGTCTGCTCCCACAATGTATTCCAAAGTAACAAATGCTAAAATTAGACACAACTATGTTGTAACTGCCACTTAGCTGCTGATACCGTGTGAGCACATTAGCCATATCGTTTCTTCTTTTTTTACCGTTAGAGAAACTGCTAGGTTAGCACAGATTAACCTGAAGCTGTCAAGGATATTTTCTATTCTCTAGGTTACAGGATTGATTGCCGGCGGCCTTGAAATTTGTTAATTGCGCAAGTAATGCCAATAAAAGCAATTTAAAAGAAATAAAAAAACGGTGTTTTTTAAAAGGGACGATGGAGAGGCACTAGTGAAACAGAGTAATCATAATTAAACTGTCTTAAAATAAAACGTATGCGAACAAAAGCACACTGTCATCTCAGGAGAGTTCCCAAGGGCAATACGATGTACTGATGTGAACGTCGTGGTACGAGAATTCTTAATAGCAGAATAATATTTCGTAATTATGGGTCCTATCCGTTTTCTGTCGCTCTTCGAGATAATGAGATTCCAAGGTTTATGTAGCAGTAAAAAAGTATTACAATTCAATGCGAGTCACTAGATTTTTATTTTGTGTACTATACCTTTCGACAGTTACACCGACGTCATGTGGGAGGCAACTTTTGCATAATGTCGTATGACTCTTGGAAGTTCTAGCAGCTAAACAGATATCTAGTGTCACTCAGTAATTGAATTTCATATTATCCATTATGGATAAAATTACTATTGAATGGTATTAATTATTAAGGTGACTCCGAAATCTAGTTCTTTTTCTTTAAATTAGCAGTCGGATTTCTCGCATCACTATAACGGATGAAATGTTTGCCCTTACTAGTATGTATGTGCGTATTGGCTCTACCTGCAGCATAATAAGCTACTTACTCTTGTGATTCGAATTCATTTTTTAAGCCGGCCGGAGTGGCCGAGCAGTTCTAGGCGCTACAGTCTGGAACCGTGCGACCGCTACGGTCGCAGGTTCGAATCCTGCCTCGGGCATGGATGTGTGTGATGTCCTTAGATTAGGTAGGTTTAAGTAGTTCTAAGTTCTAGGGGACTGATGACCTCGGAAGTTAAGACCCATAGTTCTCAGAGCCATTTGAAACATTTTTTTCATTTTTACAATAAATCCGAAACATCTGTATGTAACATGTTCAATGTCAGAAGTCTTCAGTATGTGAAATGAGTTCAGATTTTCCCACTACATATATTTTGAAAATTTTGCAATTTTGTAAAAGAGAAGACACGGTGCTACACACACATATATATTTTTATAATTTTTGTAACTTGTCGTTAAGTGTACGACGATGAGTATGGTGAGGACATGAGGATTGAGGGAGAACTGATGCTACCATCTGGCGTATATTTTTAGAAACAGCACCAGTCATTAACCCTGCTGTCACCAAAAGAAGAAGAGTAAGACGAAGATAATATTATTACAGCAGCGTAATCATTAGAGATGGAAAACAGAGTAAGAAATACCTATGGCTTTCCTGAAGAAACCGCGGATAATAATAGAGTGGCCCAACGGAAATTTGACCACCGACCTTCCTGAATCTGTTTTCGTAAGTAGCCCATGATGTTGGTTTAATGTTCCTAGCTGACAGATGCATCGCCATTTTCTTAAGCTCTCATTCTGTAACACGATACGTAGAAGTTTCCTATTTAACCCTAGGCATTCGAGTACGGCGTGATAATTATAAAGTTTTCCGTCTTCGCCGTTCCAATTTTGGCGATGAAAACTGCTTCCCAACCAGGACTAGAACCGGATACGGTCATGTCGTGTGATGCTACTAACCCTTGACTTTGCTGCCTTTGCCATGATTGCGCAAATTCCTTCACATCACAAAGACATTGGAAGTTATAGTGCAGTAGTGTAATTAACGCTAAAACACTAAGATACATTGATTACTACTGTAATTGAGGGGAACATGAAAGAAAAGTTTTAATTGAAGGATCTCCGTGTTGTGCACCCTACACGAAGGCTTTTAAGTAAATTTCGATTATGTATCTCTTGACTTCTTATTCCATTTGTCTAATCAACAGCATCTGCTGCACCACTACATTTCTACGAAAACCCTCTCCTGGTTACTAATGCTTATAGTGCACGTTTGACTTCCTTGAGACACATGCTTTCAAGGAAGATTACCTAACACTTAAATTTATATTAAATGTTAAAATATTTTATTATTCAGAAACTCTTTCTTGTTACTGCCACTCTGCGTTAATATCCTCTTTACATCGTCCATGACCAGTAATTTTGCTGCCCAAAAAGCAAAAGTCATATATTCCATTCCTGAGTCTCATTTCGTAATCTAATTCTTGCTGTATCTTCTGAGTTAATTCAAGTACAAGTCATTAACTTCGTTTTACCTTCATTAACGTTCATCTTATAATCTTTTTGTTTTTCAAGATACTATCCTTCGCGCTCACCGTGTCTTCCTAGTCCATTGCCGGCTCTGACAGTATTACTATTGAAACTTCATTATTTAAATGTGTGAGTCTGCACTCAAACTGCTGAACGACTGAGAAGATGTGACATCTAGTTCAAACACGAATATAAATCGTCATTGACATCTAGTACAAAGACATATAATCATGAATAATTTTCAGTCTCCAAGTCTCATACTTCCAGATCGTTACCCTACGCTAACACTTCAGGCCTCTACCCTCCATCAATGCTAACTTCTCACATTTAATATCCATCACTGCTGACTGTTCACCTCCAACTGCCCAACAGTACTTCCATCACTGCTGGCGACTAACTTCCAACAACGAGTCCAGCCAGCCACAGAGTCTCTTACAAAGAAAGCGCAGTCAGAGATCCAATGCAAAGCGCTACACAGCGCTGCCAACACACAAGCAGCCCACTTACACTATGTCATCGGGAAACCTCAAGTTATTGCTTCGTGCCTCTGAAATTGAATTCCCTTCCTAAACTTTTGCTTTATTTCTCTTACTTCTTGTTCAATGTACAGATTGGACAACGTTGGGGACTGACTACAAACATGTTTCTCTCCAGCCTCTATCACTGGCTGCCTTGTGTGTCCTACCAGTCTTATAACTGCAGTCTATTTTCCTGTACAAATTGCACATAATCTGTCTCATCCTGTATTTTATCCACAACATATTTAGAATCCCAAAAAGTATATCCCAGTCAATATCACCTCTACAACTTTCCCTGAATCTACAGATGATATAAATGTGGATTCGTCTTTCTTCAAGATGTCTTCCGGTAGAGGTGGAAAGGTCTGTATTACGTAGGGTTTCTACATGTACCTGGAGCCCAAATTCGTCTTCCCTGGTTTCTACCGGTCTTTACATTATTCCACAAAAAATTTTGTGTATCCGTGCGACAGCAGTACCGCGTACAGGGTGCAGACGATGGTCCGTCATTTCGCTATTGGCTTTGCGAATGCGTTCAAGTGCTACGTGAACGCCGCACGGACCCAGGAAGATACCGCAGACATCTATGAAAATACTGCGACTACCAGTCGAAGTGAGAAAACACATATAGACGACGGAGACGCACATAATTCTGCTAAGGGACCACACTGTCAAAAAGGCACTAGCGGGTCTAAATTTGAGTGTTTCCCATAGAACGGTCTGTGGAAAAAAATGAATGTTTGTGGGAGGAAAAGGCGCCGCCGTATTACATGTAATGCTCCTCCGGCTTTTCCGGATGGCTCTAGCGAGTTGATTTAGCAACGGGTTGCAACATTCTGCCGGTCTGGCATCGCCAAGCTCGTAATCCGTGTTCATCGTGTCATCTACCTGATTTTACTGGGTTTGATACCTCTGGGTGTAGTCCGCTAAACACAGCGCAAACATCAGTTGCCTTGACGTAGCAGACGGTGGTTGTAGACCAGCAGTGACATACGAAGGGCAGTTAAAAGTTTTTTTCACTAACACTTCGAAAAATTAAGTTACGTAGTTAACTTTTTATTTATGTGTAGGTATATGCCCGCAGCACTGGTAGCCATTGAAATACCCGCGCCACAGTATGGTAGCACACCGCTAGATGGGCAAACGTCACAGGGATGGCAGAAACCTACTGGTTAGAGCCGATACAAATATTTTAGTTCTGTACAAACTGTGGTTCAAATGGCTCTGAGCACTATGGGACTTAACATCTGAGGTCATCAGTCCCCTAGAACTTAGAACTACTTAAACCTAACTAACCCAAGGACATCACACACATCAATGCCCGAGGCAGGATTCGAACCTGCGACCGTAGCGGTCGCGCAGTTACAGACTGAAGCGCCTACAATCGCTCGGCCACACCGGCCGGCTGTCCCTGTACTTATCCAGTACTTTCTTGTCACCTTTCTTGTTTGGTGGTATTATAATGGCTTCTTTCCAGCCTATGCGTCTTTTCTTATTTCTCCAGATATCCATTATTATATTGTACATGCTTCTTTCTATTTTAGGCCCACTCTACTTGATCTCTTCAGCACAGATACCGTCATTGCCTGATGCCTTGTTGTTTTTGAGGTTTTTAATTGCCTTTGCTACTTCTGCCCTGGTGGGTACATTGTCTAGACTATCCTGACTTTCGTCCCTAGAGCGTAAATGTGTCCACTTTACTGTCGGAGCTTCTGCATTCATCAAATCCCTAAAATACCTGGCCACTTCCTCGCACACCTCTTTGTCGCCAATTTTTATTGTGCCATCTTGTCCTATTACGAAGAGTTCTTTTGCCTCGAAACCTTTAATTCTGCTCTTCATTTCTCTGAAAAAGTTTCGTGATTTGTGTTCTTGAAGGCCGTGTTTGCTTCTTCAGGTTTATTTTATAAAAGCCCACAAGAAATAATCACATACAGTCAGGTTCGGTGACCATGGAGGCTAGTAATGTAAGGCTGAATCATTTGGTCCAGTGCGACCGATCCATCGTTCAGTAATCCTTTGATTTAAAAATTACCGCACTTCCAGATGTCACTGTGGCGGTGCCCCATCCTGTTGATAAATGAATTCGTTCGAATCAGTCTCCAACTGTGGGAAAAGAAAATCCTCAAGCATATCGAGACTCCTCGTTAAACTATGACGGATGCGTTCGACGTATGTGTCAGACACTCTGGGACGGCCTGGCGATTTGCCTTTACACACACAACCTGTTTCTCGGAATTGTTCAAGACATCTTCTAATGCTCTGTGCTGTAGGAGGATCCTACCGTACCTAGTACGAAAGTCACGCTGGACAGTTATTACTGACCTGCACTGCGCAAAACATACAACACAAAGCGCTTTCTGTTATCCTGGCACCATTCTTACTGGAACTGAAGTGGCCGCACACTGCTGCTACCTCGCGGGAACCATGTAAAACTTGAGAGTTTGCTCAACAGTACGTTGTTCACGCACATCTCACATGACACAATAGTTAAGATTTTTTTAAAAATCTGATGATTCTTTTTGATACACCCTGTATTTTACGAAGTGCGGAACCAATGAAGGACATTGCTATATTTTCCTTAAAAGATCAAAACTGGGAGGAGCCACAGCCGGCTGTTGTGGCCGAGCGGTTCTAGGCACTGCTGCTACGGTCGCAGGTTCGAATCCTGCCTCGGGCATGGATGTGTGTGATGTCCTTAGGTTAGTTAGGTTTAAGTAGTTCTAAGTCTAGGGGACTGATGACCTCAGATGTTAAGTCCCATAGTGCTTAGAACCATTTGAACCGTTTTTGGGAGGAGCCACAACAAACTTGTGACGTCGTACAACCAGAGAATTTAAGTTAACAATTCAATCACAGTATACAATAAAAATTGAAAGTAACTTATTTGTTACTTGTCTTTACGTAATATGCCTTTATCTACTTGTAATCTTTAACACGAAAAATCTTTAGCACTGTCTATTCCTAATGCCCAAATAATGGTATTATCGTCGTTTACAACATGGTTTTCGAGCAGAGTTTCAAAAAATTAAAATCAATAGAATGCATGTAATTTTTTATAGTATCGCTTTTAGAGAAAAGCAGGGAACGGCGGACGAGCTACGTTTCCTTTTTATTTGCCTATTTAATATACGATTTTGATTCTATGTATCTTGAAATTGGGTGAGTGAAATTTTTGTTCGATTTCTATATTTATTAGGAGAAATCATAGGCATAAAAAACCGAAAATATAGTATTTCAGAAACCGGTTATTTTGTGCGGTTTTAACACTCAGGTTAAACGGTCAAACGGTCATCGAAAGAAACCGATACAACAGAAAATCGGTTGTTTCTGCGATAACTGTCATCCCTGTAACTGGCAACAAGGCTGCAACAAACAACCCGTGCCGGATTGGTGAAAGTACGAGTCAACTCTAACAATGCGCCACCTTATGACTAGGGCAGTTGTTGCAAACCTGAGACCGTTACCCTTGACTGCAGTCATGTATTAGCTCTTACCACCACCCCTCTGACATTATCAGAGCTAGACACTAACGTTATCAAAGTTAGAGACTAACTGAAATTTACAAAGAAAATGAATATGATTTCAACACTCTTAGTTTTAAAAGGCTGAAAGGTAAATGATATTCACTTTTTGTAGTTGCTTTCTAAGGAGTGATCAAAAGTTTGCGTTCGAAGGAAGGCTGTGCAGTCCAGAATGGGTATGCCAATCAGGCAAAGCCGCCGTGAGCATTGAGGCAAAAATCTCACCTACGCATCACGTTGAAGATATCCCTTTGGCGCGTCTTGATGCGTTAAGAAGTCCGTTACGGTCTGCTGCACGTCCTTATCCCACAGGAATCGTCGTCGCTTCAAGGCCTTTTTTTTAATGAACCGAAGGCGTGATAATCTCGTGAGAGATATCGGGACCGTAGTGCAGGCGCGCGAGTACATCCCACCTGAGTTGCGCTACTACATTTGCAAAATGCGGACGTGTGCGGTCACGAAGCAGCAGCCCTTGCCGCACCATTCCACGATGCTGGTTTCGGACAGATATTCTGCCCCGTACACATTCTTCGTTCTCCGATGTACATCTACCGGCATTTGTCATTCGGCAGCCAAGAAAAGAATAACAGCGCGTTGGTCCTGTTCGGAAGCATTTGGTAATAACTTCGCCGTGGTTCACGTTTCCGCATACACCGCACACAGGTCGGAAAGACACGAATTCCACACCAATCCCTCGCTTACGTGTCGGTTCTTACAGGGTGTTTCAAAAATGACCGGTATATTTGAAACGGCAATAAAAACTAAAGGAGCAGCGATAGAAATACACCGTTTGTTGCAATATGCTTGGGACAACAGTACATTTTCAGACAGACAAGCTTTCGAAATTACAGTAGTTACAATTTTCAACAACAGATGGCGCTGCGGTCTGGGAAACTCTATAGTAAGATATTATCCACATATCCACCATGCGTAGCAATAATACGGCGTAGTCTCTGAATGAAATTACCCGAAACCTTTGACAACGTGTCTGGCGGAATGGCTTCACATGCAGATGAGATGTACTGCTTCAGCTGTTCAGTTGTTTCTGGATTCTGGCGGTACACCTGGTCTTTCAAGTGTCCCCACAGAAAGAAGTCACAGGGGTTCATGTCTGGCGAATAGGGAGGCCAATCCACGCCGCCTCCTGTATGTTTCGGATAGCCCAAAGCAATCACATGATCATCGAAATATTCATTCAGGAAATTAAAGACGTCGGCCGTGCGATGTGGCCGGGCACCATCTTGCATAAACAACGAGGTGTTCGCAGTGTCGTCTAAGGCAGTTTGTACCGTCACAAATTCACGAAGAATGTCCAGATAGCGTGATGCAGTAATCGTTTCGGATCTGAAAAATGGGCCAATGATTCCTTTGGAAGAAATGGCGGCCCAGACCAGTACTTTTTGAGGATGCAGGGACGATGGGACTGCAACATGGGGCTTTTCGGTTCCTCATATGCGCCAGTTCTGTTTATTGACGAATCCATCCAGGTAAAAATAAGCTTCGTCAGTAAACCAAATGCTGCCCACATGCATATCGCCGTCATCAATCCTGTGCACTATATCGTTAGCGAATGTCTCTCGTGCAGCAATGGTAGCGGCGCTGAGGGGTTGCCACATTTGAGTTTTGTATGGATAGAGGTGTAAACTCTGGCGCATGAGACGATACGTGGACGTTGGCGTCATTTGGACCGCAGCTGCAAGACGGCGAACGGAAACCCGAGGCCGCTGTTGGATCACCTGCTGCACTAGCTGCGCGTTGCCCTCTGTGGTTGCCGTATGCGGTCGCCCTACCTTTCCAGCACGTTCATCCGTCACGTTCCCAGTCCGTTGAAATTTTTCAAACAGATCCTTTATTGTATCGCTTTTCGGTCCTTTGGTTACATTAAGCCTCCGTTGAAAACTTCGTCTTGTTGCAACAACACTGTGTTCTAGGCGGTGGAATTCCAACACCAGAAAAATCCTCTGTTCTAAGGAATAAACCATGTTGTCTACAGCACACTTGCACGTTGTGAACAGCACACGCTTATAGCAGAAAGACGATGTACAGAATGGCGCACCCACAGACTGCGTTGTCTTCTATATCTTTCACATCAGTTGCAGCGCCATCTGTTGTTGAAAATTGTAACTACTGTAATTTCGAAAGTTTGTCCGCCTGAAAATGTACTGTTGTCCCAATCATATTGCAACAAACGGTGTATTTCTATCGCTGCTCGTTTACTTTTTATTGCCGTTTCAAATATACCGGTCATTTTTGAAACACCCTGTATATACCCACAACGGAGTCGCGGTACCCCGCATACGTGCTACAGCAACGCCCTCAAACCGAGCATTTTGATTGCCCCTTATACTTAAGCAAGAGCTAATAAGTCAATGAAACGAAAAGTGCTGCAGGTATCAGTGTCGAGTTGAAATATATGTCACGTACTTCGGTCTGCTGTCCCTTAGCGGCGCGAAAAGTTTAAGCTTATAAGTCAGTGCCACCAAAATATACGCAAATTTTTTGTTACTCACAAACTCACTCATGAAAACCCATAGGTTAGTTCCCGTTGACCCAGAATTGTAAAATTTGGCAAGAAGCTATGTTTCGCAGTGCACCTAAAGAGAAAAGCACGTAAATTTTTAATTTTTAATTACACCACATAAAAATATTTTTTCCCCATTTCTTGCCCGTTTGTTCAGACACATTTTTCCCAGTAACGGGTAGAGGTATCAAGTTGAAATTTATGTCAAACACTAAGCTCTACAGTCCCTCGGCGGTGAACGAATTTTAAGCTTCTAAGTCAATGCAGTCAAAAGATACAGCCTTATACAGGGCTATTACAAATGATTGAAGCGATTTCATAAATTCACTATAGCTCCATTCGTTGACATGTGGTCACGACACACTACAGATACGTAGAAAAACTCATAAAGTTTTGTTCGGCTGAAGCCGCACTTCAGATTTCTGCCGCCAGAGCGCTCGAGAGCGCAGTGAGACAAAATGGCGACAGGAGCCGAGAAAGCGTATGTCGTGCTTGAAATGCACTCACATCAGTCAGTCATAACAGTGCAACGACACTTCAGGACGAAGTTCAACAAAGATCCACCAACTGCTAACTGCATTCGGCGATGGTATGCGCAGTTTAAAGCTTCTGGATACCTCTGTAAGGGGAAATCAACGGGTCGGCCTGCAGTGAGCGAAGAAACGGTTGAACGCGTGCGGGCAAGTTTCACGCGTAGCCCCCGGAAGTCGACGAATAAAGCAAGCAGGGAGCTAAACGTACCACAGCCGACGGTTTGGAAAATCTTACGGAAAAGGCTAAAGCAGAAGCCTTACCGTTTCGAACTCATTGATGGGGACATGCTGCGACGAGTGTGAGAGGAACTTGATTATCGGCTTGATGTCTGCCGAATCACTAAAGGGGCACATATCGAACATTTGTGAATGCCTAAAGTTATTGTAGAGCTGTGAAATCGCTTCAATCATTTGTAATAACCCTGTATATCACATATTTTCATCCTCTCTAATTCACTCATTAAAATTTATACATGTTTGACCTGGTTGCGGTAAAGCGCACGCCTGGAAAGTGAAAGGTCTCGCTTATTTTTCAGAAATAACCAATTTTCAGGTTTTTATTTCTATTACTTCCAATAATAAACGTAGACCTTGTGGTATCAGGTATTGATACCACTTTATTGGCGTATCAACTGTGGAGCGGAATTGTGGAACAGAGGTTGCACGGGATAAGGCAGACCCAGTGGCGCAGCCCCGCTGAACCACGCCTCCAGTGGCTCCGTACCACTAGCGTCCTGTGTGACTACAGTGTAGGACGGCCATTGGCTGTCACTCACTCCACATGCATTTGGAACCTCATCACTGTGGAGCATCATCTGTCCATAGTACAGTGAGCCTCATTTTACGTCCTGTATATAAGCTGGACTCTATCTCTTGGTGCATCACTTGTAATGAATCTTCGTACATGTGGAGAGATACACGTTAAGTAAATCTTCTGCTTACCGTGTTAACTTGTTTGCTAATCGTTTTTGCCCCTGTCCAGCTTTCCTACAATGACAGTTGCCCCACCACTCCGTAGTCCACCACTCCTTACTGTCGTTTACGGAAGTTGTACACAACGTACATTTAACAAAGATTGAAACATTCTAAGACTCCCTGCAATTCTTGCATTATACGTTTTGGGATTCATAGACTCAAAATACGTTTATAAAAATAGCCAGAAAAAAGAAAACCTACTCTACGTACTACTCGCTGCTTTTCTCGAAAAGTAATGGGGGGTTGAATAGTACAAAAAGCCACCAACTCTCTCTTACTGATTCCAGTGTTCTGAAACTGTTCGCAAAAATCATGTTGTAATCGAGGGTCGCTATGAATGATCAGTGCTAAACGGTGAAAACCGAGGCTGTTACATTTTTGTATTGTTTAGTTCCGAGAATGTAAGGGGAGAGGCGCCCCTGATGGCCTTATCTGTACTCTTTCGTTAGTGCAACACAAATGATATGACATATTGTGATTGGCTGTTTCGGTTTTGCAATTAATATTTTCATTGATGTAACCAGATAAAGGTTTTATACCATTACCCAGTATCGGTCACCATTGGCCATCATCAAAACCTGAAAAAAAAAATACAAATAAAAAACAGATGAATATCTGCTTTACTTTGGCGACTGTTATAAGTGGGGGATAACATACAAACAGCAGCATTGGGATGTGGCCTAACTTATACTACGTCAGGTAAAGACTGACAAAGTAGTTTGACTAAGCATTTCTTGTGGCATATACTGATTCTGCTTCAATTGGTAGGGAAAGTTAATTTTGTTTTCCATGGCCATAGAGTTGACAAATTAATTATATATCTCGTTCTTTTTCCTTTTCTGTTGCTATTGACGGCCAACGAGGCCGATACCGGTTAACAGTATAAGCTTTTATGAGAAAGCATAAATGAAAATTTTAGTTGTATGAACAAATTACGCAATAACTATCTCACTATTCCCAGTAGCAAATTTACCAAAAAATTGCATATATGGGCTTAATTTCTGACAAAATTAACAAATTGTTCAAGAACACCGATTTGACAACAGCCTTTACTAGTGATAACCTTTTGCCGAAATGGCTGAAACATACAACTGAAAGCTGCAATAATATCTATCTAAATTCCGGTGTCTATAAGATATTATGTAAAGATTGCGACATATAGTACACTGGCCAGGCAGGTCGGACCTTCACTGCTCGTTATAAAGAACACACTTCACTTATGTCTCGTAATAAATCAGTATTTGGCCAACACCTAACACATCACAATCACTGAGAAGAATCTATAACAAATAACTTGAATGTTGTTCGCAGTGCATGTGAAGGATTGTTACTTCACACATTAGAAGAGAGAGAGAGAGAGATTTATGCTCACTGCTCGTCCACTCTCTATGCGCAACTAGACTTCAGAGAAAAACATTTCTATGATTTTGAAGACTTACTATAGAACGTTCCTGCTCTTCCGTTCCTCTTTTATTATTTCTCTAATTTTTATGGAATGTTTCCATGATTGTATAACACTTTGTGAATTTTATTTTAAACTCTTGACTGTTTATGTTTTTACTTCCTATTCATCACTATCTTAATAGACAGAGTTTGTTTTATGACAACTACTGCGCAGTACTTCCCTTTATGTAGTATGATTTTGCTCTAGGCTAACTAAAGAATGCTGTTTTACTTCTCTTCGTTTTTATTCCTCTTTTATTTCTCCAAATCATAATTGTAACTTCATGCTTATTCCCATTTTATAGACTTCCGTGACTATAAAGTACTAGATTCACAGTATATCTCAACTTTTGACTGCTTTGACTGCGTTAGTTTTACATTAATGACTACGTAGATGCGTCCATGATGGAACCTATATTTTTGTTCATCTGACACTGTATACACCTATTTTATGGAATGACTAAATAACTACCTTCTCATTTCTTTTAAGCATCAGTTTCTTATGCTCATCATGTTATGTCTTTGACTACCTGGATGGGTCAATGAGGTTTTGCGCCGTAGCTTTTTGACCTAACTTGTATTTCTTTCATAGTTTAGGTATTATGTACCCTACTTTACTTATTACCCTGTTGGTTACTTGGCCGTTGTCATGTGGCGGAACTGACACACATTACGACAGTGTCACACTCGGACGCCAGTATTTTGTAACAACTCATCGCTGCCGCAACTGTGAAATCGTTTATTGTTGAAACGTCCACATCGACACCTCCACGCCGATTCAGTGCTATACAGGGTGTTTCAAAAAGGTACGGCCAAACTTTCAGGAAACATTCCTCACACACAAATAGAGAAAAGATGTTATGTGGACATGTGTCCGGAAACGCTTAATTTCCATGTTAAAGCTCATTTTAGTTTCGTCAGTATGTACTGTACTTCCTCGATTCACCGCCAGTTGGCCCAATTGAAGGAAGGTAATGTTGACTTCGGTGCTTGTGTTGACATGCGACTCATTGTTTGGGCAGGCATTGTTGGTGATGTCTTGATTGGGCCCCATGTTCTTCTACCTACGCTCAATGGAGCACGTTATCATGATTTCATACGGGATACTCTACCTGTGCTGCTAGAACATGTGCCTTTACACGTACGACACAACATGTGGTTCATGCACGATGGAGCTCCTGCACATTTCAGTCGAAGTGTTCGTACGCTTCTCAACAACAGATTCGGTGACCGATGGATTGATAGAGGCGGACCAATTCCATGGTCTCCACGCTCTCCTGACCTCAACCCTCTTGACTTTCATTTATGGGGGCATTTGAAAGCTCTTGTCTACGCAACCCCGGTACCAAATGTTGAGACTCTTCGTGCTTGTATTGTCGACGGGTGTGATACAATACGCCATTCTCCAGGGCTGCATCAGCGCACCAGGGATTCCATGCGACGGAGGGTGGATGCATGTATCCTCGCTAACGAAGGACATTTTGAACATTTCCTATAACAAAGTGTTTGAAGTCACGCTGGTACGTTCTGTTGCTGTGTGTTTCCAATCCATGATTAATGTGATTTGAAGAGAAGTAATAAAATGAGCTCTAACATGGAAAGTAAGCGTTTCCGGACACATGTCCACATAACATATTTTCTTTCTTTGTGTGTGAGGAATGTTTCCTGAAAGTTTGGCCGTACCTTTTTGTAACACCCTGTATAATTGCCTCACTCGAGCTTTACTTTCACTGGCACTACGACCTAGGAGCAACATACAATACTGGCATGCAGATCGATGTGCATTTCTACACGTGACCTGCATGTCAGTACGTGTCTGACATCCAGCCGCTGTCGCAGATCTGAAATACTCTTCAGCCGGATGGTGCATATCGATATGAGTACGCCGTCTCCATGGGAACCGTTGGCGTCGCTGAATCACCATTTTTGCTACCATACGATCTACGAGTTTGCGATAAATCTCCATAGATGGCTAGAGGTGTTCTCACAGCCGATTATGATTGGTTATCTCTTTTATGTGCCGGATGTTTATAATTAAACTTTCCCTGTTTAACACGTTATAACAAGGAGACTAATTATCGTACGAATACCAAACTTGGTAGATTTAATGTCCAGAGTATGGGGTGCATGATTTCCACGCGTCACGGCGCCACCGCCCGGTTCCAACTATGGCCACCAGGTGCTGGGATCAGTCATCGTGAGTCATAGTCCCTGCAATGCACCTGTCAAAATGAGCTTGCACAAAAGGAGCAGGGCGTTATTGGTGAAGCTCTGTTAACAAAACAACAGTAATGCTGCAGCTGTACTTCGAGAATATCGCTGCTGAAAGGATTAGAGAAGGGTCGTCTTTGTCCACCTGCTGTGCGGAGCATGATGAAATTCGAATCAACTGGAGAACTGGACGTCACTCCAGGATGAGGCCGACGACCGGTTGCACCAGAGGTCGCTGATGAAATCGCTATTGCTATAGCAGACAACGCTGAGCGCAGTTCCCGATCGTCAGGTATTGAACATCCCGTTGTCCACTGTACGGAAGGTGCTTCGAACCATGCTCAAATGACATCCGTACAAGATCCATATCGTACAGCAGCTTGCATCACTTTCTCGCAAGGACTGAAGTTGACGAGGGCTGGCCGTGGACCATCCTATAGACAGACGAAGTTCATTTTTGGCTCCGATATATTGGCTCTGAGCACTATGGGACGCAACTGCTGAGGTCATTAGTCCCCTAGAACTTAGAACTAGTTAAACCTAACTAACCTAAGGACATCACAAACATCCATTCCCGAGGCAGGATTCGAACCTGCGACCGTAGCGGTCTTGCGGTTTCAGACTGAAGCGCCTTTAACCGCACGGCCACTTCGGCCGGCAGTTCATTTTTCTCTGACGGGTGAGGTGAACACAGAGAATTGCCGAGTGTGGGGATCTTCACCTCCAGTCACTGTGCATGAAGTTCCTCTGCATGGTGGACGTGTCACAATATGTTGTGGCTTCACGGTTACGTCCGTCATTGGCCCATTCTTTCTTGAAAAGGGTGGCGCTCGAGGACCATAGACGTACAGTGTGACTGGCCAGCGTTACTGCGACATGCTTCGCCAGAATATCATATCCGCCCTACAGGAGAGAGAGGCATGGAGCTCAACAGTTTCCACGCTAGATGGGGCCCCACCGCACATCGCTCGCGAAGTCCGAAACACATTTGGAAACGATCGAATTATCACCCGATCGTTTCCAAATGCTTGGCCGTCACGATCACCTGATCTGCCTCCCTGTGATTTCTGGTTGTGGGGCTACCTGAGGGGCAGGTTTTACCGGGGGAACATTCACACATGTGTTGATCTGAAGCGCAGCATATCAAGAGAGGCAGCCAGCACACCTACAGAATCCTGCGCTTTCAGACTCTTCTGGACACTGACGGGCGCCATATTGAGACCCTTCTGTACAAATAATGGTTCCGGGTAGCTTATGGTATAATGTACCGAGCAGCACATTAAAATTGTTTCAATTGAACTGATTCTGCATTACTTCTCTCTCCCCCCCCCCCCCCCCATGTGCTTCACATTAATTCTACCAAGTTTGTTCCTTGTACGGTAATTAGTTTCAGTGTTAGAATGTGTTAAAATAGGGAAAGTTTAATCACAACCACTCGGCATATTTTCGTCACAGCGTGACGAAATGCTGTTTATAACAGCTAGTTTATATAATGTAAGGCACCTATTTCATCATTTGTTGTTAGCTTTCGTGTAACCATTCTGTATTTATCTTACTGTAATAACTAAGGCCTGTACACCTGAATGGCTATCACTGAGGTAATTCGGTGTGCAGTGGGCGGAGCATCGCGTATTTAAGCAACAGCTACCTTGCTGTCCTTAGCAGCTGACGTTTGTGGAGTCATGACACCGGCAACGCCTACCATCATGGGTACAATTTCTTCTTTTGATATTTGTTATATTAGATTTTTTTGTATATTATTACTATTTTCAGACATCTTTCTAAATTCATTCTATATTTATATTTCAGTACGAGGTGTAAAGATGGTCGAAAACGACCGAAACAGTTACCACAAAATAAAGTTTTTTTTTTTTTTCAGTCGAGACTGTTTTTGATAATTTTAAGCGGCGCGGAGTGGCCGCGCGGTCTCAGGCGTCATGTCACGGATTGCGCGGCCCCTCCCGCCGGAGGTTCGAGTCCTCTCTCGGGCACGGGTGTGTGTGTTGTTCTTAGTGTAAGTTGTAAGTTAGCTTAAGTAGTGGGTAAGTCTAGGGACCGATGACCTCACCAGTTTGGTCCCATAGGAATTCACACACTTTTTTTTTTTTGATCGTTTTAAAGTACTTTTTGGGAATCCGCTGTTCTCCATGAAGAATGTTCTCAAAAATTACAGTAACATTGAGTAATGACAAACCAAAGATATTTTCTTTATTTGTTTATCTTCGAAACAACAGTGTGAAGAAGAGTTCAGATCGACACATAATATACGCTTATATTCAACAATGTCAACCGGCTGCTTCCATCTGAACATAGTTACAAGAGCAAGCAATCATCCGAATCCAAATGATGTAGGTCAAAATTCATCTGTTGAGAAATACTTGTGAAGCGTATTCTATTGGCATGTTAGCCATCTTCTCTTCTGGATAATATATGGCGTCGTTTACATTTTGGGTGTGCCATTGACGAATGTGGGGAAGATGACATCTGTATATGTTCAGGTGTACGGGTCAGTTTAGGAACTGTTTTTGGCACCACTGAGAAGTGACCATCAGACCTTCTGACATAGACCTAAGTTCTCTATGTTGTCCAGTAATTCCAGTGTATCACGTTTTTGTAACGCGTACCGAGTCCGTCAGAGACAACAAATAGACATGTGGCTAGTAGGCCGTACAGCACTAGAAGGGAGTGCAGTGATGAAATTTAGATGTTAGATTATGTCTAGTACACAACAAGGGCGGGCGGAACAACTAGAAAGGGGCAGGAGGAATGAATAGTATGACGCCCGCTAATGGAAGCAGCGGAATTCAGCTTTACATAGATTTGGTACTCCTGAACACGAATTTTGTTTGTTTGTTTGTTTGTTTGTGTATGTGTGTGTGTGTGTGTGTGTGTGTGTGTGTGTGTGTGTGTGTGTGAGAGAGAGAGAGAGAGAGAGAGAGAGAAAGGGAGAGAGAAGAAGCGGACAGAAGCTGAAATTAAGTGGCCGGTGCAGAATCCAGTCACGTAACAAAGTCGTTCTATTACGTCGTGACTATTGAAGGTGAAAGTGGTCGGCAGTATAACTGACTTTTAGTCCAGTTTCGTACTTACGGAGTACTCACGACCGGATAACTCTGAAAGCTGGTAACTGCCGAAAACAGACTCCTGCTTCTCCACTTGATATGCTATACGCAGTTACGCGCTAGTCCTCTCTCGACTATTTTCACGGCGTGTTTTAAATTGTTAGCTTTTCTAGAGGCTTACAGCTATAGAGACTGATCACAAAGGGTCCAGTGCTTCCCTATGCGCACACAATGAGATTTCTGAAACAGCGGCATAAAAATGTTATTACTGCAATTTAAGCACGGAACCCACGAATTACGGATGTTTCACTCAGTCATTACCGTTAGGTAATTATACCTCTATGCAGCTATTTCATTTTAATGTCCACGAGCTCTGCCGAGCGTAATAAGACCGACTATTGGATTTTGTGCTTTTAAAAGCGGTCGTGAGGAGTGGTTGGAAACTAAAATCGTACGGGAAATAACTGAAGCCGTTACAGATCGCGTGACGTTAATATACGAGTGTGAACTTACTGGTACGTGTAACAAATGAGAAAGGTGCATTTTACTGTCGTACTGCGTCTTCACCATAAGCTGTCTCTCTCTAGATATTGCAGCAACCAACATAACAATGTTATTGCGGCAATTTAGGCACGGTACATGCGAATTACAGAAGCTTAACTTAGTCACACCTTTTAAGTGAACAAAACAGTAAGCAGCTATTTCACTCGAGCGTTATTAAACGCCTTTAATTTAACTGCCAACTCTAACAGCTATGTTTCCTGCTTGCCCATCATAGCTATTTTTCTTACTTTAAAAAAGTAATTATCTGGTATTCTGTCAATGTACAAGGAAATCAAGTTTATAATTGTGATAAGAATCTGGAAACTTAGCTCAGGATGTACATTTTTGCGGTGTTAGAAAGGTCTATCTATTAGAGCTCTGAAATTATCGATTATAGAAACTTTTTTCTTCAGGAAGAAGTGCATAAACCAAGCAAAGCCGAATTGAGTTACTTTAGCAGGTTTCCATATGATAATTGAGCACTTTCATCAACATCGTCATCATCATCATCATCCAGTTCGATCACTTGGAGAGGTGGCCTATTAGGGTACACTGAAGAGCCAAAGAAACTGGTACACCTGCCTAATATCATGTAGGGCCCCAGCGGCAACACGACGTGGCATGGACTCGACTATTGTCTGAAGTAGTGCTGAAGGGAATTGACACCATGAATCCTGCAGGGCTGCCCATAAATCCGTAAGAGTAAGAGGGGGTGGAGATCTCTTTTGAACAGTAGGTTGCAAGGCATCCCACATATGCTCAATAATGTTCATGTCTGGGGATATTGGTGGCCAGGGGAAGTGTTTATACTCAGAAGAATGTTCCTCGAGGCACTCTGTAACACTTCTGGACGTCTGGAGTGTCTCATTGTCCTGCTGGGATTGCCCAAGCCCGTCGAAATGTACAATGGACATGAATGGGTGGAGCAGATCACACAAGATGCTTACGTACGTGTGTCACCCGTCAGAGTGGTATCTAGACGTATCAGGGGTCCCATATCACTCCAACTGCACACGCCCCACACCATTACAAAGCCACAACCTCCTCGAACAGTCTCCTGCTGACATGCAGGGTCCATGGATTCGTGAGGTTGTCTCGATTCCGGTACACGTCCGTCCGCTCGATACAATTTGAAACGAGACTCGTCCGACCAGTCAACATGTTACCAGTCAGCAACAGTCCATTGTCAGTGTTGACAGGCCCAGGCGAGGCGTAAAGCCTTGTCGTGCAGTGATCAAGGGTAAACGAGTGGGCATTCAGCTGTGAAAGCCCATATCGATCATGTTTCGTTGAACGGTTCGCACGCTGACTCTTGTTGATGGCCCAGCATTGAAATCTGCAGCAATCTGCGGAAGGGTTGCACTTCTGTCACGTCGAACGATTCTCTTCAGTTGTCGTTGGCCCCGTTCTAGCAGGATCTTCTTCCGGCCGCAGCGATGTCGGAGATTTGATGTTTTACCGGATTTCTGATAATCACGGTACACTCGTGAAATGGTCGTACGGGAAAATCCCCACTTCATCGCTACCTCGGAGATGCTGTATCCCATCGCGCGTTCGCCGACTATAACACCACTTTCAAACTCACCTAAATCTTGATAAACTGCCACTGTAGCAGCAGTAACCTATGTAACAACTGCGCCAAACACTTGTTGTCTTATATAGGCGTTGCCGACCGCAGCGCTGTATTCTACCTGTTGACATGTCTCTATATTTGAATCTGCATGTCTATACCAGTTTCTTTGGCGCTTCAGTGTAGAATCCCAACAGGTAGTGACATTTCTGCCGATCTTTAGCTTTCTGTAGCCAGTTGAATCCAGCTGTCTTTCGCAAGTCTCCGGCCCATTTGCCCGGTAGCCTTCCCCTCGGTTCCTTTTGGTACACGACGCAGCTCGAATCGAGTTCTCGTTTGACTATCTGCGATATTTTCTTCGCGTGTCATGACCAGCCCACAGCCATTTCAAGGTGTTTGCTCTCCCCATTATGCGCCAGCGCTTGGCTGTACGTCTGATATCTCTCACCTTCTCCCTTTCTCTGTCTAACCCAGCACTGATGTTTCCATTCCTCTTTTGAGCTACTACAAGCTGTCTAACAATTTCACAGGTTCCATGCCCTCTTTTCCATGTCGCCTCTCATTTTCATCAATTTTATTAATGTGCTATGTCATTGCACGGTAGTAACAGACCGAATAAGGTTATTGTAATGAGAGTATTTGTACTGAGAGCTCAAAAAAATACTTTTAACTCGATTCCTGAACATGCTGTTTTACTTCCCTGGGTGGCCTGTGCGAGGCGAGCATCGGAGGACGCGGCACAGTGCGTTTCCGGTTGGGGGCTGCACTTCCCTGAATTCTGAGAGGTTCGTACAATAGGCTTAAGCGCCTGGCAGAACGCTGGCGTCGGCCGAGTTTCGCCTATTGTATGCAGGGCGAAACGACCTGCTAGACGTCTGAGTGTCGCCGCAGTTTATGTGTTTACCGTTCCGGCGCGTCTAGAACGAAGATTCCTGGCACCGACTAACTGCATTGTCCTCTTGATTCGGAGAAAACGTGTGGACTTGCCCTGCTGAGTGCGACTGTCTGGCACCGGATGGCCGGTGGTCTAGGCAGGTTGTTTTCGTAGCCGGTCAAATGGCAAGTTCAGTGCCTTCAGCTGAATAGCAGAGGCATGATTGGTCAACTTAAACTGAGGCTAGTTGACGTCATAAAGCCCTGCTCGAAATTGGAGGGAATGGTCGCCATAGGCGCGAATGATGCTCTGAGACAGTGTGGGGAAATTCAGAACTGAATGCTGATTCGCAGTTTTTCGAGGAGAGTAGTGAGTAGAGCAATGTTGGTTTCGTTCTTGCGTTGCGCGGGCAGTGGTTTTGGGGATCTGTTCTTCCTCGGAGTCGGACGGTCTTGCGACTTGGTCGCTCGTTTTCGGAAGAACTTAGAATTCTCGGACAGCCTTCGCGGCCAGGGGTTGACACAGAGTTGTTGCACGGCAGAAGTCGGCGCCTACATCATCAGGACACTGCATACCGACGACGTGTTGCAGATTTCAGTACTGGTACAGTGTTTTGCAGCTCCGGCATTGTACTACCTTATCAATTTTATAGTGAATCCCCCAGCAGCACGCGCGTTCGCTTTGCTACAAGTCCACCTTGCTTGTTTCTCCATGTGATCCCATTTGAGCTCTCACTACTAATTGCGATACTGCTATACAGTCGGGACGTTAATACTTGATTCATCAGGAACTCCAGTCATTATCGTCAGTCTATTGCATCACAGAGAGTAGGAGCCCCTTGTTCCCGAGCCAACTCTTATTCTCCTAACATTTCAGCATATCCTATCCTTTAACCTACTGTGTGTGTCGACAATCATGTGTATTTGTGTTCTGATGTATAATAAATCTCATTGTGATATTTAATCCGCGTATCATTTCTGAGATATAGGCAGAATCCCATTTCCTGTCGTTTATCATGATAAAGTTCTCTTTTTTTGAGTAGATTACGATTTTTATTAAATTATTGTGAGTGTGCACTCCTTATTTTACCAACTAGCAGGGTCCACCATCATATCCTACCGTTACCGCTGTGTGCATAATTAATTAGCTGGTAGATGAGGAGGGGGTCGAGTGCATGTCTCGTTCTCATGCAAGATTCGTCTGAGTTAAGGAGGTACAAACTCTTCTCCACCCCGGCACCTCGCAAATGGACTTATTAATGTGCATGTCTATAAGCTTTCTAAGAAAGAACTAATTAATGTGCATGTCTCGCAGCTGTATATTATTACTGGTAGTATACACTGATCAAAAACTTTTGTTCTGTTAGACGACGTTTTTACACTTGAAATTAAACATTATCTTCCGTAAACTTGCAAATCCAATTTAATACGTCGAGATAGAAGGATTGGACAAAAATATGAAGAGAATCTTACACCATTCTTCCTGTGAAACAGTGGCGAGTTCAGGTGGCGACGGTCCAGGTAGACAGCGATCACTCCCCATTCTCTCCAAAGCAGACCATAAATGTTCAACAACAGTGAGATCTGGTGATTGCAGCAGCCACGGCAGATGCGACAACTCATCCTCGTGCCTATAAAACCTGTCCTGGAAGATGCGAGCTGTGTAAACAGTGGTCCTGAAGTCCTGGAACACAGCATCTCCATTGGGGAACAAACATTGTACCATGGGATGGACGTGTCCACCGTCAAATGGTCAAATAATCCTTGACAATGATGCGACTTTGCAGTTTAACCATGGGGACCACGGGATATGAGGATACGGCTGCCCAAATCATCACCGAAAGCCCCCCCCCCCTCCCCCGCCCCCCAACCTCCCATGTTTCACTCTTGGAACGTAAACACGGTCAGAAGATGGAGACAGTGTGAAACAAGACTCATCGGAGCAAATGCCTCGTCTATTCCTCCTTAGTACATATTTTCTAGGTTCGGAACCACGTTTTCCTGTAACAGGAATTTTCATCGCTGATACATGGTTTGGGAATTCCAGCTCACCCCAGTCAATTCTCAGCTTTTGGAGTTCCCTCCGTGTTGTTTTGGAGGTGATAGCGTTTCGCGAGTGCAACACTCAGTTCCGCGGGTGATTTTTCGTCACATGCGGTCGCAGGTTCGAATCCTGCCTCGGGCATGGATGTGTGTGATGTCCTTAGGTTAGTTAGGTTTAAGTAGTTCTAACTTCTAGGCGACTGATGACCTGAGAAGTTAAGTCCCATAGTGCTCAGAGCCATTTGAACCATTTTTCGTCACAATCCTATAATGACCGTTGGTCGCCATCACTCAATACACAATTTCGTTGTGCTTTAACGGATGATGTTTTTCCGTTTTGACTGTATGCTGTATCGATCTTCGATACTTCACGATAAAGGATGACAGCCAAAAACAGTTGCAGTATAAAAATTTATTAAAATTTCTTGACCAAGGTTTCGGTACATATAAATATACCTTCATCAGAAGTAAAAAATCCTGAGCAGGAAGACACTTTCATTAGAAAAGCCATAGCATCGGAAGTGAGAAACAAAAGCTTAAGTAACAGTGAAATTATGAAAGTAATACAGGCACAAAATCTTTAGTTACTTACTTACTGAAATAAATGTATGTGTGGTTAATTGACTAGTATGTTTTTATTCACAACGACAGATGGTTTCGTTTTATTATAACATTTTGGTTGTTTTCGCTAGTATGTATTTCACCGCCTACGTTACGCGAGATTCTCGCGCATTACACTAGTGCCCTCTCTCGTTAGATGTTCCATAGCGCAAGCTTTAGCTGTTTGACACCAGGAAACAGGAAATTGGTTCTATATTTTCTGTTTTACATAAATGTTTTTAAATGGCCTGATACGTTTTATTTATTATGACAGAAAGTTTGAATTAACACAACTTTTAATAATTTTTGATGCGCTTATGTATGTATTCATGGATTTTAATATGCGCGAGTGTCTGGCACATACAAGTGCCCTCTCTCGAGGAAAGCATCTGCCCTAGTGCTTTCGCACTCTTGTCTCGATAGTTCATAGGCGAAGTAATGGTGCTAAACTGTTCGCTTTGACCCTGTGCCCGTAGTCATGTTGTACAAATGGAGAAGATGTTTCAATTATTGACGACGCCTTTGGCATAATTGTTTTATTAATCTCCATTACATGATGTAATTTCAGTAAGTAACTAAAGATTTTGTGCCTGTATTACTTTGATAATGTCACTGTTACTTAAGCTTTTGTTTCTCACTTCCGATGCTATGGCTTTTCTAATGAAAGTGTCTTCCTGTTCAGGATTTTTTACTTCTGATGAAGGTATATTTATATGTACCGAAACCTTGGTCAAGAAATTTTAATAAATTTTTATCCTGTAGCTGTTTTTGGCTGTCATCCTTTATCGTGAAGAATTTCAACAGTTGCTGTTGCAGCCATGTTTAAAATCTTGGAATTTTCGATACTATATCTCTTGAAACACCGAACGTTTTGGCTCCGTTGATTACGGAAGCACCCACTTTCGAACTCTTATCGCTCCGACATAACGCAGGCACAACTACACAGAACACTGTCGTGACCAAGACTTAAACTCGCACCGTATTGACGACGCTGCACAGGCGCCGTTCGCGTGAAATACAACAGCGCAACCTGCTGATGTGGCTAACATCTTCATTTATGTTCACGCGTTTCTCGTGGTATTACCATACTTTTGTCCAGCCCCTGTATTTTCGGTCTCAAGCCTCTTTTCATGTTGTGTACATTGTTTCCACAGGATTAGAAAAAAACTGAAAAATTAAGATAGCAGTAGTTCAGGGAAGCTCAAAGTACTTGACACACAGATTGAATACCTTGTTGCTGCAGCAGTACTGCACAAAACTGGCGCATACGATACGGCTTCGTTGCAGTCCGCTTACGTCGTCAGATCAGAGCAGCCGGCTGCATTTATGACGAAAGCATGGCGTGTGAGGCTGTAGGTGGGAGGCGTGGCAAACCGGGAGTTAGGCCGGTGGCATACCGGACTAGCTACGGTGGACGGCTGTCGGCAAGTTGGAGGCAGCTTAGGCAAAGTTAGCTGATTGGAAGGTGATATTTTTTTTTTTTGGGTGTGTATGGGCTATGGTGACCAATTCAAACTGCAAATTCGGCATATAGAAGGTTCAGACTAAGGTTTCGGCAAGCGGCGTAACTGACATTTTCAGTTATGTCCACCAAAGAGTGCAGTGGTACAGGCTCCCGTCACGTAAATGGCCAGACTCACGTATACCGCCCACCTTTTACTGTACGAAAACGCTCGATCGTATAGGAATTCTCTGGTCAGAGAATATCTTGAATGTTGATGACGACGATGATGATAATAATACAAAAATATTAGCTCGTGTAGTGGTCCAGGTCTGTCCCTCTCTAGCTGGACCCTACGCAGCCTGTGCCGAATGCCGTGCTGGGCTTTTCCTCCGCAGATATTCGTCACGCTGAAAGCTGCTCTGCAAGAAGAACGGCATTCACTTCCTACTGCTTTCGCTGATTCCACAGTTAACAATGTCGCTCCGACTAATTGCACTCGTCTAGTTTTTCCGTATTTGTAGGTGGCACAAAAGGGGGGAAAGAGTGGACGATATGTAACAAATAGCGCTGCTACCGGTTTCGCACCTCCTTCGGCATCATCAAGCGGGTGTTCGTGTTTGAAAATACATATCGCATATTCTCGCCTGGCTGTTAGTGTGATAAGACTTCCCTGAGGCGCTGACGTCCACAGCTAAAAACCGTGCTGCAAAAAAGGTTGCTTCACTGTTATTTGGCCTAACAGCGAATTAAAAAAACGTAACCAACTTTCATAACAGATGAGTCAGTTTTTCGCCTTTTTATAGTAGTATTCCTGGCCGAGAGAGGTTTACTAGTATCAAGTATTGACCTTAATTTGAGGAAGGAATTTCTGAAAATCTGCAATTGGAGCACAACACTGAATGATAGTGAAACATGGAGTATGCGAAAAACCGACACAGAAGAGAATCGAGGCATTTCAGATGTGGTCCTACAGAAAAATGTTGAAAATTAGGTGGATAGATAGGGTAAGGAATGAGGAGCTTCTCCGAAGAATCGCCGAGAAAAGGAATACATGGAAAACACTGACAATAAGAGGAGACAAGATGATACGGCATATGTTAAGACACAAGGGAATCACTGCCATGGTACCAGAGGGAGCTGCAGCGGGTAAAATATTTCTAGGCTTGAGATCTACTACATGCAATTTAATCGATTTAGAGCCCGCCTCCGTAGCGTAGCAGTAGCGTTACCACGCAGGGGGCCCGTGTTCGATTCCCGGCAGGGGACTGGGTGTTGTGTGTCCTTCATCATTTTCATCATCATTGACTCGCAAGTCGCCGAAGTGGCGTCAACTGAAAAGGAGTTGCAATACGGCGGCCGAACTCCCCTGAATGGGGCCTCAAGGGCCAACAATGCCATACGATCATTTCATTTCATTTCAATGGATTTAGAGATCTAATGACTTGAGAATTTTTAAAGGCTTAAACGCAAAACTACACCTTTCCCAAAATTAAATATTTTAGTTACACAAAATATATAAAAGGTAATTTTTTCACTATCAAAAGTTGTGGGCCTGCTACTCAATTTTCAAGGTATTGTACATGTGAAAAATAATAAAATATGCACCGCCATAAATGCTGAAAAAAGTTATGTGAGATACTTGCCTTTCCAAATTATTGGCAAGTTTATTCTAAGCTGGCGATAAAATTGTCAGAGTCAATCTTACGCCTTCCGAAAGATGAGGATCAGTCAGTTTAATTATAAGCTTACATACAAGTACGTTCATCGTTGAAAACGCTATCTCAGACAAGTTGATCCTAAAAACAATAAAACATACGATGCCGCTTTTGCAATGCTAAGAACATGTTTTTACACTCACTAATTTACAAAATTTACTTCACGGTATTCTGACTTTGAGTAAATGTCATTTCCTCTCCAAGATCAATCTAACTGCAAGAGAAAAGAGTATTCATTTTACTTTCAATATCTTCCACACCAATTTTTGGAAAAGTTGAGCTATGAAAGCTAGAACCGGTTCCATTTCCTTGAAATCAGTTTTCAAAGTCTGCCTTCAGTGCTATCAAGTTGACCGTATACTTCTTTGCAGCTTCTAGATCCAATGATGTTTGCTGACCCGACAGTTCTGTTTTTGAGGTAAGTCCTTCGCATTTAATTTCTGTAACTGTGCAGAAGGGAAGACTTGTTAGCGCGAGCGTTAAAGGAAGCGAAATGCGGATAGAGATGCAAGGGGTGTAGTGTTGCCAGATTTACCACCTACAAAGACTGTGCAGACACTCACCTGTTAACCAACTGGTGCTATACAAAGACAGTCATTTAAATAAATTTTGGAATACCGACTCAAAGCCACGATGATCGACCGATTGATCACGATCGACGGGTTGTGCACCCCTGCTGTAGAGCCAGACAGAGATTGTAATGCATCCAACAAATAATTGAAGACGTAGGTTGCAACTGTTCTCCGAGATGAAAAGGTTGGCACAGGAACAGAATTCGTGGAGGGTCGCATCAAACCAGTCAGAAGACTGATGACTCAAAAAAAAAGTATCATCGACCGCTTCTCAAAAAGTTCCTATTTCACCGAATAGTAAGCAAGATTTAACGCTTTCGTAAACTTCTTCGAAAGCAGTCAACAGCGTTATAAGAAGACGCAGAATTTTCGGTGTAAGTAACACGAAACGAACTTAGCTGATGTCTTAGAAAGTTGTTTGCTTTACTTTAGTTCACTGTTAGACCCAATTATGGTATAATAATCTTTTTTCTTACATCCTTTTCACCGCAGGGTGCGACCGAATTTTCACCATATCGAAAATCAGCCAACATCCTACTTACAGAATCACGTACGTGGAATTTTAAACGCGCACAACTGTCTGATGATTAACATGTCGGCTCGAAACCGATCAAGGCGCTTCTTGTTCTTAATAGATAGTTTTACTATCAGTGGGTGGTTGCTATTTTTGTTGCGAGCTTGAAGCTGTATTTTGACACAGGCATGATCAGACCTTGTCAATGTTCAACAAAAATGCATTGCGATTTTGTTTGACATCCTGTTGACGAGAAATTTTGCTGACTCCTAGGAGAGGCGGCAATTTCACGGTTGTTCAGAGCGGATAACAGAACAGAGCCGGAAGTGTCCTCTGTCTTTTACCTGCCACTCTCTCATACAGCCCTTACCCAGCTGCAGAAAGGAACCGCTCCAGCACTCTGATACACGGATTCCAGCGACAATTCCAGCACAGTTCAAACGAGGCAGTAGTGTACATCCCCGCCATTCCGTCCCTACTACGATACTGACGCTCTTTCTCTCTACTGATGAACGGAATTACGTCAGCTGTTTATCGTTTGTCTTTGTACGAAGATCCCTAATGGCTTGTGATACCATTTTTAGTTTTACACGACTCTGTGAAGAAAGCAGTCATACTGTTCTGTGTATCTGTACGTCATACTTAATGGATGGAACAAAATACAGCAGTTCAAAAAAAAATTATTTTATGCGCCAGAAGATAGGAAAAATGTGTGAAATTTCGTGGTCCAAATAATGTTGATTCCAGCAATTGGGGCCTCAACCTATGTCGACTACACACATACTGTCAGCTACGAATTCTGCAGTTCAGTTGGCACGGTTGACAATGTAAGAAATAGGGAATATGTGGGATGGTTCAGTCCTACAAAGTTAAAAGCAAATTCTACCGGTAAACCTGAGTGTTACTTAGCGGGATATCCTACCTTTATCGTGCAATGGTGCTGACCTACACATTATGCACAGTTCAAAATACATTTTGTTTAACTTTACTTTCACCAGTCAGCATTAAGAAATGTAAAGCGTGAAAGTAATGCAATAAATTCATTAAGGACAGTGTTGTAGATGACATTCAAATTGAATAAGCGTTTTTTAAAGTTTCTTCCATGTTTCTACACTTAGTGCAGTATTAAAGTTACATTTGTCGTTTTTTGTTGATTTTCACCAACAGTATTTTTACAATCGTATGAGACGTTTTTCCTGTATCAGACGTCTAATTTTCCCATTACTGGAATATCAACCACTTTTCTGTCCCTTTAAAGCATAAAATCAGTGCATATCCTACATTTAATGTCAAGAGGACATAATTCAGAGCGATGAGCCAAAAACGCAGCATGCAAGTTCACATTAATATCATAAGAAATTGTATTTTGCGTGTACTAATGAAACTTACTTTTTGTTTACATACCGAAATAATCTACGTTAAAAATGGTGACGACAAGTGGATAATCATCAGTCATTAGAGATTCAGTAACTTCCCTATACTTCTTGTCAAATTCGGTTCCTGCGACACGACACAATTTTAGAGTCAGTGTATTAATTACGCCAAAAACTGCAATTTTAGAATCATAACTCCTTGTACATAAATTTCTGCGGACACCCATAGCTGACTCAGACTGGTAAATCCGTTTGGACAGTTCAAAATTGTTCTATGTTGTAGCAGAAATTACTTGCGATATTACATTCATTTGGCCGCCTCACGTGTCTACACTGTCTTGTTTACGTGACTTTCTGCAGATAGCATTTTATCCACCTTTATTTTTGTGATGTTTTCTTTGCTTTGTGGTAAAAGCAATCAATTGTTCGCGTTTTGATTAAATGAATTTTTAGAACTATGCAGACGGAAATTGGGGTGCGTTACTAAAATCACAAATGTAGTGGTTCAAATACAGTCCCATTATATAGTGAGCCTGCATGTCCGTTTACGGAAAATTTCAACAAAAACTTGTTCTCTACGTCTGACGAACTACTATCGTTTTGTTTCAACTCTGTCCGTACGCAAGGGCAGCAACAAAGATGTAACGAGCTTTTTTGTGCAGCTTGTCCTTGGTCTCTCTTAAGTAGCCTGCCCGCCATTACCTGCAACACTATGAGCTCATTACTTGAGTAAGAGCTATCGTGTGGCCTGTCGTGAGCCTGAGATGCTTCCCACTACGCAGTAATGACCTTCGACATACGTCACATATCTACACGACAAAGATTCAACAAGTCTGCGCAGTTCCAAGTGTTTTTTCGTATTTATCCACAATCACTTCGAAACGTGATGACTCCTTCCTAACTAATTATTTTTACAGGATGCATATGACTCACCAGTCCCGTATCTGCAACTACAGTCTAATAGCTTCAGACTCTACCTGCAACGAATTCGGTCTACTATACACCAATGTCGTTACGAGCCTAGCTGCACCGTACAGTTTTGTGTAGCGCTGTAAGTAAATTATTTGCAAAGGAACTAATTGGTAGCCTATGTTTATTGACACTGTCTATGAGAATCATATTGTTGTTTTTGTTCTGGTGGTGGAAGGTTCTGCCACTGGGATAAATTCAAGCGTTGCCCAGGGTACGCGAAACAAGGAAAGTGGAACCAAAAAAAATGGTTCAAATGGCTCTGAGCACTATGGGACTTAACATCTATGGTCATCAGTCCCCTAGAACTTAGAACCACTTAAACCTAACTAACCTAAGGACATCACACAACACCCAGTCATCACGGGCGGAAGCAATAATCAAAATCTAAAGGAAGAGCACGCTTCGTGTTGTGGGATCCGCATCAGATAGGACTGACGGAGGACATCGAAAAAGTTCAAAGAAGGGCAACTCGTTTTGTACTATCGCGAAATATGGGAGAGGATACCACGGACATGATACGTGAGTTTGGGTGACAATAAAAAAAAAGGAATTTTTCGTTACGACAGGATCTTCTCATGAAACATCGAACTTTCTGCTCCCAATGCGATAATATTTTGTTGGCGCCCAGCTATTAGGGAGAAATGGTCATCATAACAAGAGGAATCAGGGATCGGACGGAAAGAGTTAAGCGTTCGTTTTTCCCGCTCTTCTCGAGAGTGGAACGGTAGAGAAATAGCTTGAAGGTGGTTCGGCGAACCCTCTGCCAGGCACTTAGTCGTGAACTACAGAGTAATCATGCTGATGTAGATGTGCAGGAAGAGGGTGAAACTTGGTGCCGGGACGCGGCCCTCTGCTCTCGAATAACACCAACGGGGCGGCGAGCGCAAATCCCGGCGATCAGGAACTTTACGTCACCATATCTGCTACCCTCGCCGGCCGATTACGGGTAGTGAAGATTTTCCATCAGTATTCCATCCGATTTACTTCAGATTCGAGCGCTACCGCAAAAGCGTGTTTTAACCACCTCTACTTCGGAGGCGGGTGTCGAATCTCTGAACGCATCTCAGTTTCGTCACTGCGACGTTATGAATTGGAAACAAAGGGTGTCCAACGAAGGGGGTTACAGTGTTTGACCTTTAATATCTGTGGATCCTGACCGGTTGTCATTATATGCTGCTCTAGTGACTGATGTGGTGTAGCCATTCATTTATTTTTCTTTTGTTTATTTTCGATTGCCGGTAACTATACGTTGACCCGAGATTATGGTGGTTGGGAGCGGAGGGCTGGGATTTTAGCAACTGAAGTGGTTGAGTTGAATAGCATCTATTCGAGGCATCATCTGGGACAGTAATGTCGGAGGCTACAGTGGAGTTGGTGTCGTGGCTGCGGGGCCAGATGCTTGGGATTCGACTCCTGGCACCGCCGACCCTACAGCTGTTGTGAGCCGCAGAGGGTCTTCCTGTAACTGAGATCACTGTGAGAACCAGGGCCCACCTGTGTTACCACCTGTCAAATACGACGGACTACACAACAAGATTAGAGGCTTTGTGTCGTCGTCAGTGAAAGCTCGCCTTTGCGAAGAAGGCAGGTGATAACGGTATAAAATAAATTTTGAAAAAATTTACTTTTGAAATTCTTTAAACGTAATATTAACGAATTTATATACTCTTTTGTTAAAAAGGAACTCTCTAAACTCGACAGGTTCTCATGTAATAAAAAAATAAACTGACTCCAAATTCTACCATTACTATAAAAGTTAACTTTTATCATGTCACACTAAAAACTCAGTTTATATGGTCAGTATCAACGCTTGATTTTACCTTATCAGATTTACGTTTTAAAATAATCGAAGAAAATAATAAATTCCAATTGCATTCAACTTATTCTTGTCGACGAGAACTACCCCACCATAATAATTTACACCACGTTTTTTCAGCTAATGAACCTCTGGTCACCGATCACCACGACACAACACAAACACACAAGTAGCTGTGTCTAGTGCACCTTCTTAACGGTACAGCTTTACACGGTATGCTCTCTACATGCCAAAGCATCAGCAGCCTAAACTGTGTGGATCTGTCTTACGGCCTTTCTTAAAAACGGGAATGACCTACGCTTTTTTCCAGTCGTTAGGTACCTTTCGTTGCTCAAACGATCTGCGATAAATTACTGCTAGAAGGGAACCAAGTTCTTTCGCATTAATCTTTATAGAATCTTATAGCTACCGCATCTGGTTCTGATGCCTTTCCACTACTAAGCGATTGTAGCTGCTTTTCAAATCCGCGATCGGTTTTCTCAACATCTGCCATTTGGACGTTCGTACGACTATTGAAAGGAGGTGTATCTCATCACGATACACAAGGCACCAAATGCATTCACAGGCACTGCCGATAACAGCACAATCCCACGCTTTTATTTCGCGTGTGGCGCCTTAAAAACCATGGTTGAACAAGAATCGCAAATACAGTCTTGTACGATCAACACACACGCGTAAATATGTAGTCACGTCCCGCCACGTGGGTACAAAACGTCTGCTGTTTGACACTTATAGCGATGAGCACAGAGGGGGAGGACTGACGATTCACGGGCTGCTATTAACCTCAACTCAGACGAACACAATAACAGCAATGCCGTGCTGCAACAACTGACGTGGGCTGCACTTCCGCGCTGACACGTGGCGTCACACACTGACAACGCTGGCCTTGTCCCACCACGCAAAGACCGTCGTTAATTTGTAGCGCCTGCTGTCCAGGAGCTTCCACAGAATTCGAGTCCTGGTTGCTCCACCCGTAACACAACCTCTTTTCACTCTTTCACTGTACGATTTTTGCCCTAAGCGTTAGTGACCACTCGCCAAAACAGCGATGCCAAGGAAGTCGCAGTGACAGCAACGGTGGAACAAAATCCAAACTGCACACCACTCACACTTTCGCGACCAGAGCGTGTCTGCAGAAAACAACAACCAACTACGGCGACGACGCAGAACTAAAACAATGGCAGACCCAAGGTACGACACAGAACCGTCAACTCGACACAGTGAACGGTCTTCATTCAATAAACTGATACCTGCCTGTTGCGTCCACAGCCTCGTACACTATTGTATTACCCTCCCGTCGAATTGATAATTGAAACAAATCATGCGGAAACCAATGAGGAAGAACTTCACATCAACGATGTGGCCACGGACACCAACCGTTAACACTTTGCCCTATTATGCGTGAGTCGCACCATACTGCTTCTACTTCAGCGATGAACTGGAATGTGCCCCTCTATCAAGTCAGAGAGCCGACATAAAACTCCTCGCCTCGGCCGCGCACCACTTGTTCCCCACAAAGGGCGCCGCTGGACAGCCTGGGAGCTAGTCGCCGGCCAGAGCCTCCATGTGCGGCAGCGCAACTGCAGGACAACTGGCGTTTCTGTATCACAATGTGAAACATAACCTCACTATTAATAGCACGGACTGCAACGTGAAACTGGATAAGCAAGTGTTCAGTTGTTGTTGTTGTTGTGGTCTTCAGTCCTGAGACTGGTTTGATGCAGCTCTCCATGCTACTCTATCCTGTGCAACCTTCTTCATCTCCCAGTACTTACTGCAACCTACATCCTTCTGAATCTGCTTAGTGTATTCATCTCTTTGTCTCCCTCTACGATTTGTACCCTCCACGCTGCCCTCCAGTACTAAATTGGTGATCCCTTGATGGCTCAGAACATGTCTTACCCACCGATCCCTTCTTCTCGTCAAGTTGTGCCACAAACTCCTCTTCTCCTCAATTCTATTCAATACCTCCTCATTAGTTATGTGATCTACCCATCTAATCTTCAGCATTCTTCTGTAGTACCACATTTCGAAAGCTTCTATTCTCTTCTTGTCCAAACTATTTATCGTCCATGTTTCACTTACGTACATGGCTACACTCCATACAAATACTTTCAGAAACGACTTCCTGACACTTAAATCTATACTCGATGTTAACAAATTTCTCTTCTCCAGAAACGCTTTCCTTGCCATTGCCAGTCTACATTTTAAATCCTCTCTACTTCGACCATCGTCAGTTATTTTGCTCCCCAAATAGCAAAACTCCTTTACTAATTTAAGTGTCTCATTTCCTAATCTAATTCCCTAGCATCACCCGACTTAATTCGACTACATTCCATTATCCTCGTATTGCTTTTGTTGATGTTCATCTTATACCCCTCTTTCAAGACACTGTCCATTCCGTTCAACTGCTTTTCTTTTGTTTCCTTTACTGCCTGCTCAATATACAGATTGAATAGCATCGGGGAGAGGCTACAACCCTGTTTCACTCCCTTCCCAACCACTGCATCCCTTTCATGTTCCTCGACTCTTATAACTGCCATTGCTTTCTGTCAAATTGTAAATAGCCTTTCGCTCCCTGTATTTTACCCCTGCCACCTTTAGAATTTGAAAGAGAGTATTCCAGTCAATACTGTCAAAAGTTTTCTCTAAGTCTACAAATGCTAGAAACGTAGATTTGCCTTTCCTTAATCTTTCTTCTAAGACAAGTCGTAGGGTCAGTATTGCCTCACGTGTTCCAACATTTCTACGGAATCCAAACTGATCTTCCTCGAGGTCGGCTTCTACCAGTTTTTCCATTCGTCTGTAAATAATTCGTGTTAGTATTTTGCAGCTGTGACCTATTAAACTGATAGTTCGCTAATTTTCACGTCTGTCAACACATGCTTTCTTTTGGATTAGAATTATTATATTCTTCTTGAAGTCTGAGGGAATTTCGCCTGTCTCATACATCTTGCTCACCAGATGGTAGAGTTTTGTCAGGACTGGCTCTCCCAAGGCTGTCAGTAGTTCTAATGGAATGTTGTCTACTTCCGGGGCCCCGATTCGACTTAGGTCTTTCAGTGCTCTGTCAAACTCTTCACGCAGTATCATATCTCCCATTTCATCTTCATCTACCTCCTCTTCCATTTCCATAATATTGTCCTCAAGAACATCGCCCCAGTATTGACCCTCTATATACTCCTTCCACCTTTCTGCCTTCCCTTCTTTGCTTAGAACTGGGTTTTCATCTGAGCTCTTCATATTCATGCAAGTGCTTCTCTTTTCTGCTAAGGTCCACATCTGCCCATGAAACGTCTTACAATTTAAAATAAAAATTAAAATAATTTTTAAAAAGTGTTCAGTGATTCGCGAATTTCAAAAAACATGCAGTGTGGTCGCACAAAAGCTGAAGGGGTCGTGAAAAATGTTTTGGCCCCCAAAAGTATGTCCGATTTTATTGAAATTTTGAAAGACCCGTCTAAGTCGAGCTTAATTTTCTCTGTTTGTGATGTGTTTATTTTTTATTTTTTCGTATTTGTAGCAATGTATTTGATTTGTGTTGTTAATGTAGTGATATTTTTCTATTGAGAATAATAATACGATAGGATTATTTACCATTTGTTACACTGTACGAGTAGTCAGCTTTAGGTCTCTTATTTTTTGCACTTATCCCTTATTTTCACTTGGGTTGTACGCTATCGTCCTGTATGTCCACTTTAAAGAATTTGTAACTGTAAGGAGAAATTATGTGGGGTCTGGATGGTAGCAGATGAAGTACTGGCGGAAGTAAAGCTGTCCGAAGATGGTATCTGTTGTTTCGGACATGTCCGAAAGAACAGATACCATCTTCATATAGTTAAGGCTAACCGGCCATTGACCTTCTACTGTGCTGGATGCACACCCATTGCCGAACTCTTACGGGACTGGGTAAGATTGTCTGCCGCGGGTAATGAGTGTAATGGGCAGGGGCACTACGAATGTAGTGTGTGGACATTAAGTTGGGAATGTGGGTCTCACGGGGAGCGTGCAAGGGATAAATCCTTGCAGTCGCACTATCGTCTGTGCCCTCGGTGGCTCAGATGGGTAGAGCGTCTGCCATCTAAGCAGGAGATCCCGGGTTCGAGTCCCGGGCGGCGCACACATTTTCAACTGTCCCCGTTGACGTAAATCAACGGCCGTCGACAGCTTAGGATCTTGATTTAATTACAGTTTCATTTAAAGCTGTCACGGCAGGTCGTGAGTTGTGCTCCGATAGTTCATCCGTTAGAGCACTTGTTCGCCAAATGCAAAGGTCCCAGGTTAGAGTCCCTCTCCAAAACACAGTTTTAAACTGTCAGAAACATTCTTATGGGGATTTTTCTTTTAGTTCTTTTTAATTTGTCGTCTGAGCACATACTGTTAAAGACGGCCATAACAAACTGAATATCCGCTTCTAAACCGGTGCTAGAGTTCCGTCTGACCACCATCATGAGGAGTTCGTCACTGTACGTGATGCTCAATTTGGCTTTCTTCAGTTCGCCAGTTTTCCCTTCCAGACCTATACCCCCAAACTCTGGACCTCCTATGGAGCTTGATTTGATTTATTGCGCACTTAGAGACCTGTTGCCTTACATTTTATAACAGGTCGTCCATTTTACAGTTTTTCGTGTAGATTACAAAACATATTCCATGTTACAAACAGCAATTATTGGTTTCAGCAATTGGAATGGAAGTAATCTGTCGATGCGGTTGCACAAATGTCTTAGCAAATTCAGATGCAGCCTGATCAATGCATTCGAAACTGAAAGAAAAAAAAACAAAAAAATATTAAAATTTTGAGAAGATATGATGATAGATGATAGGAAAGATTCGGATGGCAAGAGAGAGAGAGAGAGAGAGAGAGAGAGAGATAGAGAGAGAAAGCCTCTCGGAGCCAGACTGGTCTGACCGCCATGCAACTACTTCGTGTCTTGCAGTCCCAGTTTGCTACAGTTAAATTTACGGATTAATATTTCTAACCATTATTTACGAAAACACTGTAACTATAGTGCACAATGCGGGAAGCGTAGTGGTGTGTGAGTGTAAAGTATGTTATTTCCTGAGGTTATTAATTAACGTTCAGTTAGTATACAGGGTGAGTCACCTAACGTTGCCGCTGAATATATTTCGTAAACCACATCAAATACTGACGAATCGATTCCACAGACCGAACTTGAGGAGAGGGGCTAGTGTAATTGGTTAATACAAACCATAAAAAATGCACGGAAGTATGTTTTTTAACACAAACCTACGTTTTTTTTAAATGGAATCCCGTTAGTTTTGTTAGCACATCTGAACATATAAACAAATACGTAATCAGTGCCGTTTGTTGCATTGTAAAATGTTAATTACATCCGGAGATATTGTAACCTAAAGTTGACGCTTGAGTACCACTCCTCCGCTGTTCGATCGTGTGTATCGGAGAGCACCGAATTACGTAGGGATCCAAAGGGAACGGTGATGAACCTTAGGTACAGAAGAGACTGGAACAGCACATTACGTCCACATGCTAACACCTTTTTATTGGTCTTTTTCACTGACGCACATGTACATTACCATGAGGGGTGAGGTACACGTACACACGTGGTTTCCGTTTTCAATTACGGAGTGGAATAGAGTGTGTCCCGACATGTCAGGCCAATAGGTGTTCAATGTGGTGGCCATCATTTGCTGCACACAATTGCAATCTCTGGCGTAATGAATGTCGTAGACGCAGCAGTACATCTGGTGTAATGTCGCCGGAGGCTGCCACAATACGTTGTTTCATATCCTCTGGGGTTGTAGGCACATCACGGTACACATTCTCCTTTAACGTACCGCACAGAAAGAAGTCCAGAGGTGTAAGATCAGGAGAACAGGCTGGCCAATTTATGCGTCCTCCACGTCCTATGAAACGTCCGTCGAACATCCTGTCAAGGGTCAGCCCATTGTTAATTGCGGAATGTGCAGGTGCACCATCATGCTCATACCACATACGTCGACGCCTTTCCAGTGGGACACACTCTATTCCACTTCGTAACTGAAAACGGAAACCACGTGTGTACGTGTACCTCACCCCTCATGGTAATGTACATGTGCGTCAGTGAAAAAGACCAATAAAAAGGTGTTAGCATGTAGACGTAATGTGCTGTTCCAGTCTCTTCTGTACCTAAGGTTCATCACCGTTCCCTTTGGATCCCTACGTAATTCGGTGCTCTCCGATACACACGATCGAACAGCGGAGGAGTGGTACTCAAGCGTCAACTTTAGGTTACAATATCTCCGGATGTAATTAACATTTTACAATGCAACAAACGGCACTGATTACGTATTTGTTTATATGTTCAGATGGGCTAACAAAACTAACGGGGTTCCATTTAAAAAACGTAGGTTTGTGTTAAAAAACATACTTCCGTGCATTTTTTTTATGGTTTGTATTAACCAATTACACTAGCCCCTCTCCTCACGTTCGGTCTGTGGAATCGATTCGTCAGTATTTGATGTGGTTTACGAAATATATTCAGCGGTAACGTTAGGTGACTCACCCTGTATTGTGTGTCTTGAATTTTACCTGTTATGTTGCTTATAATGAAGTATTGCGTTAAAAGTGCGGTATAATGACTGCGGGTGGATATGGCTGCAGTTTATACTTAAGCTAGAACAGATTCACAGGGCTGATTGCATTACACGGTTTATTCTAATACAGTTTAATTATTCAAGATGTTGTTAAGGTTGTCTGCGGTACGTGTTGATGAAAGTGTTCACTGTATGAGTGAGTGTGTGTGTGGGTGTACGAACTGGAACTGCTGTCTTACGTGCTTCGTGTGTGTTGCAGTGTTCTCTTACATGGCCGTGTCTGTCTGTATTCGTCACGTAATGTCGTTGAGACAACGTCAGTGATCTTATTTACTATGTCCTACTCTTCTTTCTCTCTTATTGCACGTATCAGGTCATTGTTGTACTGCGTTGATGTCTCGTGTGCTGCTCTGTATCGGTGACATTTAAAAAGTATGTGTACTGGGGATTCACGTTCCCCACATGTACAAGAAGCATTCTGGCTGCGGCCTACGCGGTGTAAGTGCGCGGGCCAAAGGCCGTGAGCTGTCAGAAAGTGAACCGTACCGCGGCTGTGACTGATGTGGTTCAGTCTCAAACGTTCCCTGGTTTCCGGAAAGAAATGATATACCCTACGGCCCATATCGCTTAACTCCCATTCCCTTTGCGATGGATTCATCCGCGATTAAATGCTCCGTATGTCCATCTTTTTAGCGATGGTTGCGGGACTCGGCTGTTCGACAGAGGATGTCAGACTACACAACTGTCAGCCGTCATTTGTCAACCTTATCTTATTGGACAACTAGTTTCAGTGTTTTACCATGCTATCTTCAGGTCCCTAACCGACGTTCAGGAATAATCAACCTCGCTTGTGATCAAACAGGGGCCAGCAACACTGGTATTAGTACACTACTGGCCATTAAAATTGCTACACCACGAAGATGACGTGCTGCAGACGCGAAATTTAACCGACAGGAAGAAGATGCTGTGATATGCAAATGATTAGCTTCTCAGAGCATTCACACAAGGTTGGCGCCGGTGGTGACACCTACGGCGCGCTGACATGAGGAAAGTTCCCAAACAATTTCTCATACACAAACAGCAGTTGACCGGCGTTGCCTGGTGAAACGTTGTTGTAATGCCTCGTGTAAGGAGGAGAAATGCGTACCATCACGTTTCCGACTTTGATAAAGGTCGGTTTGCAGCCTATCGCGACTGCGGTTTATCGTATCGCGACATTGCTGCTCGCGTTGGTCGAGATCCAATGACTGTTAGCAGAATATGGAATCGGTGGGTTCACGAGGGTAATACGGAACGCCGTGCTGGATCCCAACGGCCTCGTATCACTAGCAGTCGAGATGACAGGCATCTTATCCGCACGGTTGTAACGGATCGTGCAGCCACGTCTCGATCCCAGAGTCAACAGATGGGGACGTTTGCAAGACAACAACCATCTGCACGAACAGTTCGACGACGTTTTCAGAAGGATGGACTATCAGCTCGAAGATCATGGCTGCGGTTACCATTGATGCTGCATCACAGACAGGAGGGCCTGCGATGGTGTACCCGACGACGAACCTGGGTCCACGAATGGTAAAACGTCATTTTTTCGGATGAATCCAGGTTCTCTTTACAGCATCATGATGCTCGCATCCGTGTTTGGCGACATCGCAGTGAACGCACATTGGAAGCGTGTATTCGTCATCGCCATACTGGCGTATCACCAGGCGGGATGGTATGGGGTGCCATTGGTTACACGTTTCGGTCACCTCTTGTTCGCATTGACCGCAGTTTGAACAGTGGACGTTACATTTCAGATGTGTTACGACCCGTGGCTCTACCCTTCAAAAAATGGATCAAATGGCTCTGAGCACTATGGGACTCAACTGCTGAGGTCATTAGTCCCCTAGAACTTAGAACTAGTTAAACCTAACTAGCCTAAGGACATCACAAACATCCATGCCCGAGGCAGGATTCGAACCTGCGACCGTAGCGGTCTTGCGGTTCCAGACTGCAGCGCCTTTAACCGCACGGCCACTTCGGCCGGCTCTCTACCCTTCATCCGATCCCTGCGAAATCCTACATTTCAGCAGGATGAAGCACGACCGCATGTTGCAGGTACTGTACGGGCCTTTCTGGATACAGAAAATGGTAGGCTGCTGCCCTGGCCAGCACATTCTCCAGATCTCCTACCAATTGAACCAATTGAAAACGTCTGGTCAATGGAGGCCGAGGACCTGGCTCGTCACAATACGCCAGTCACTGCTCTTGATGAACTGAGGTATCGTGTTGAAGCTGCATGGGCAGCTGTACCTGTACACGCCATCCGAGCTCTGTTTGACTCAATGCCCAGGCGTATCAAGGCCGTTATTACGGCCAGAGGTGGTTGTTCTGGGTACTGATTTCTCAGGATCTATGCACCCAAATTGCGTTAAAATGTAATCACATGTCAGTTCTAGTATATTTGTCCAATGAATACCCGTTTATCATCTGCATCTCTTCTTGGTGTAGCAATGGCCAGTAGATATCTACTTGTTACAGTGACCACTTGAACCATCGCCTGCCTGTTTTGATCGCCAGCGAGGAAGATTATTCCTACACGTCGATCCGGGGCCTGAAGATGTAGTAAAACGCTGAAACTAGTTGCACAATAAAATAAGGTCGACAATTGAATGCTGATAGGTGTTTGAGAAATTGGCGCTCCTCGGTGGTGTCCCGTCCGGTAATCAGCACAGAGCCTTTTGGAGCGCTCTTCAGCCTCGCTCTGGAGGCGCAGGTGGGGGCAGGTGGGGGCGGGCAGGTGTCCGCCGCGTCCCCGCGGGCCAGCAGGCGCCGTCGCCTCAGCCCCCGCCCAGCCGCCAGCCACCGGCCACCGGCGGCGTGTTTGTCATCTCGGCCAGCCGGCTGACTCGCTTCGGCGCCCCCTGGATGGCCGGGCTGCCGCTGCCGCTGCCTCTGCCGCGTTGCTTTCACCGCTGCCTCCCAGACCTGGGGAATGTTGCCTGGCCATTAGGCGCCGGTATTTTTCCACTATAGACCAGTCCGCTGGTGCTTCCGCCCAGCTGATGGCCTGAGCGATACTGCCAGCACACGCAGACGCCTCGAGGGAAAGGCGATCTGCCAGGGAAAAGACAGACCACTCCGCAGCGTTTCCGTCGTTACTCCCATGATTTCAGCTGGAACTCTCAGTCCAACGCGATACACAGAGAAAATACCTATGATTCTACGACTTTACGACGCCGTAATATCTTCCCCATCGACGAATACAAACACAGGGTGATTCCAAAAGAAAGAACAGATTTCAAATGTTTATTACAGACTAACTACACTGAAGAGCCAAAGAAACTGGTACACTTGCCTAATATCGTTTAGGACCCCCAGCGAGCACGCAGAAGCGCCGCAAGACGACGTGACATGCACTCGACTAATGTCTGAAGTAGTGCTGGAGGGAGCTGAAACCATGGATCCTGCAGGGCTGTCAATAAATCCGTAAGAGCACGACCGGGTGGAGGTCTCTTCTGAATAGCACGATGCAAGGAATGTCACATGTCTGGAGAGCGTGGTGCCCAGCGGAAGAGTTTAAACTCAGAGGAGTGCTCCTGAAGCCACTCTCTAACAATTCTGGACGTGTGGAGTGTCGCATAGTCCTGCTGGAACTGCCCAAGTACGTCGGAATCCACAATGGACAGGAATGGATGCACGTGATCAGACAGGATGCTTACGTACGTGTCACCTGTCAGAATCGTATCTAGACGTATCAGGGGTCCCGTATCATTCCACCTGTACACGCCCCACACCATTACAGAGCCTTCGCCAGCTTGAACAGTCCCTTGCTGACACACAGCGTCCATGGATTCATGAGGTTTTCTCCATACCCGTAGACGTCCATCCGCTCGATACAATTTGAAACGAGACTCGTCCATACAGGCAACATGTTTCCAGTCATCAACGGTCCAATGGTAGTGTTGGCGGGCCCAGGCGAGGCGTAAAGCATTGTGTCGTGGAGTCATCAAGGGTACACGAGTGGGCCTTCGGCTCCGAAAGCCCATATCCACGATGTTTCGCTGAATGGTTCGCACGCTGACACTTGTTGATGGCCGAGCATTGAGATCTGCAGCAATTTGTGGAGGTGCTGCACTTCTGTCACGCTGAACGATTCTTTTCAGTCGTCGCTGGTCCCGTTCTTGTAGGATCTATCTCCGGCCGCAGCGATGTCGAATATTTGATGTTTTACCGTATTCCTGATATTCACGGTACACTCGTGAAACGGTCGTACGGGAAAATCCCCACTTAATGGCTACCTCGCAGATGCTGTGTCCCATCGCTCGTGCGCCGACTATAAGACCGCGTTTAAACTCTCTTAAATCTTGATAACCTGTTATTGTAGCAGCACTAACCGACGTAACAACTGCGGCAGACACGTGTTGTGTTATATGGGCGTTGCCGACCGCAGCTCCATATTGTCCCTGTTAAAATATCTCTGTATTTGAGTGCGGATGCCTATACCAGTTTCTTTGGCGTTTCAGGGTATTAACACTTTGCGTGTGTTACTGGATACAGGGAGGTTCAAAGTCTTATTTTCGCACAGACACCATATCGTACAATCAAGATGAGCACTTCCAGTCGTGAATCAATAGGTCCCTAATACTGAACCGACAGCTTCAACAATTCGATTTCTCAGCTCCTGAAAAATAGCTGCCACAGACAGGACAAAGACTCTGTCTTTTATGTACCCCTATGGAAATGTGAGGTGTGGCGACGTAGCAGGCCGAAAGCAGTGAACAAGTTCTTGTTGTCCACATCTTCCAGTCCCACGTTCTGGGATGGTGTTGTTAAGAAAGTCTGCACCTCAAGGTGAAACTGAGGTGGGGCGTCGTCATGCATAAAGATGAAGTAACTGGAATCTTCCTGAAGTTTCACATCCAATTTTGCAGCATGTCCAGATATGACATTCCTGTCACAGTTTCCTCCGCAAAAAAAGAAAGGTCCATAAACTTTGCGAACAGAAACGACACAAAACATTGTTTTGGGTAAGTCTCATTCATTTTTCACGACGACGCAAAGATTTTGTAACCCCCAAATTCTTACATTATGGCGGTTTACTTTACCCCATAGACTAAACGTCGATTCGTCCGAAAAGATGAAACTTTCGGAATATGTGTCCTCTGCCATACCATGGAGAAATGAAATGCGAAATTCGTACCTTCTGTTGCAATTGCCGCAGTAACTGCCACTTGTAAGGCTTAGCATCCAGGCGTCGTTTCGCAACCCGCCACACCGTTGTCTGAAGAAGCTGTAGTTCGTGGCGATGGCTCCACGTGAACCCATCTCGGGTACGCTGGACATTTTCATCAGACGTGTGTGGCCGACCAGTGCTATTCCCTCTGCATGTGCAACCAACTTCCAAGAATTTTGTGTGTATGCCAGTCATAAACCTGCTTGTACAGAGGCGGCTTCTTGCTGAAGTGACGGCAGAATTCACATTGCATTTGAAAAATGGATTGACTCCCAGCAAATATGACTACACAAAATGCGTTCTCTCGTGGTGTAGTTGTCATGTTGCTACAAAGAGGCAACAGTGCAGCTGTGTCAAAACTTTGAACCGTCTTCTATACAGAGACATGCGCAATAGTCTCTATCTTTCGCAGTTTGTAATAAACAACTGAAATTTGTATATTTTCGGTATTATCCGGTACATGATCGTATCACCGTCTCAAAGAAGAGGGGGGGGAGAGGGTTCTGATGTTTTATCGTCAATACGAGTGTCAAAAATGCTGCTCTGCGAAAGAGAACGCGCTGGTTGGTGGCAGGAGGGCAAATGAATAATTGCGAGTAATGAAAGCAATGTTTCAAGCAAAACCAGAGTTCAAGAGACGCATTGTCCAGATATAAGGATCTGAGAAACCTCGTATGGACTTGATATCCATCGTGAATCACCAAAAGCGTTTCATGTCGTTTTTAAAAGAGATTTATGCGTCCTAGATTTCCTCGCTGAAAGACCTGTCAAAGGATGGTTCTACCGAGACATGTCGGGACATTACAACTCTTTGTGAAGGGGGAAGGAACAGGTGTTCGTTTTCCAATAAGACGATGCCCCTTCACTTTGACGGTAGGTAGTGTAGGGAGTATCAACATCTAAATGATTACACCGCAACCCACGCCTAAATGCTTGGTAGTGGGTTCATCGAACGAACCACTTCCGTCTCTTCGCTGCCGTTCCGGTCTCGAATAATACAAGAGGAAAACGAACAACGTGCTCTAATTTCTCTTATTTTGTTACGATGATCATTTCTCCCTACGTAGGTGGGCGTCAAAAAAATACAGTGATAGAAAAAAAAAAAAAAACGCAACACCCAGAAGTTGTGCGACCAACGCGAAAGTAGCGCCACCATGAGGATACAAATCAGGTTTGCTTTAAATACACGCTGTAACGGTAGCGAGCGCTAGTTACCTTCGAGACTGGACGTGGTGAATTGATGTTAGTCAAGAATCCCTTTAAGGCGGCCGAGACGCCATTAGCGACAACTCACTGAGTTTGAACGCGGTCGTGTAATACGGCTACGAGAAGCTGAATGTTTCTCCTGCGATATCGAAGAAAGACATGGTAGAAATGTAATCACTGTACATGATTGCTGGCAACAACGATCACAGGGCCAACGGCCGTGCAGGTGTGGTAACACCGGCTCCCGTCAGGTCACCGAAGTTAAGCGCTGTCGGGCTCGGCTAGCGCTTGGATGGGTGACCATCCGGGCTGCCGAGCGCTGTTGGCAGGCGGGCTGCACTCAGCCCTTGTGAGGCAAACAGATTGAGAAATAGCGGCTCCGTTCTCGTAAACTGCCATACGACCGGGAGAGCGGTGTGTTGACCACATGCTCCTCCATATCCGCATCCAGTGACGGCCTGTAGGGTGAGGATGGAACGGCGGCCGGTCGGTACCGTTCGGCCTTCATGGCCTGTTCGTATGTAGTTAACTATTTTTTTGTGGTCACTGGAATGTACAGTCGCAAGAAGACGGCGGTCCGGACGGCCACATGGCATTACCGAGACAGAAGACTATCGCGTTCGGTGTATGGCTCTGGCGCATCGTACCGCATCTGCACCAACAATTTGAGCAGCAGCTGGCACCACAGCGACTCAACAAACTGTTACAAATCAAGGACAGCTACGAGCCAGACGTCCCGTAGCGTGTATTCCACTGACACGCCAAAGAATCGTCATTTGCGACGTCACTGGCATCAAGCGAGAGCTCATTGGAGGGCAGGATGTAAGTCTGTTGTGTTTTCTGATGAAAGCTGGTACTGCTTGGGTGCCAGTTATGGCGTGTGTTGGTTAGGAGAGGGCCAGTTGAGGACCTGCAACCAACCTGTCTGCATGCTGTGTGCTGGACACACCTGGAGTTATGGTCTGGGGTGCGATTTCGTATGACAGCAGGAGCACTCCCCTCACGCGTCCTGGCTGCAAATCTGTACGCAACCTAGTCTAGTAAAAATCATCAGACGAACAATTCCAATTACAAAATGATCTAGAGAGAATTTCTGTATGGTGAGAAAAGTGGCAATTGGCACTAAACAAAGTGCGAGGTCATCCACATGGGTACTAAAAGAAATCCGATAAATTTTGGGTATACGATAAATTCGACTAAATACCTAGGAGTTGCCGGCTGGGGTGGCCGAGCGGTTCTAGGTGCTACAGTCTGGAGCCGCGCGACTGCTACGGTCGGAGGTTCGAATCCTCCCTCGGGCATAGAAGTGTGTGATGTCCTTAGGTTAGTTAGGTTTAAGTAGTTCTAAGTTCTAGGGGACTGATGACCTCAGACGTTAAGTCCCATAGTGCTCAGAGCCATTTGAACCAACCTAGGAGTTACAATTACGAGCAACTTAAATTGGAAAGACCACATAGATAATATTGTGGGGAAGGCGAAACAAAGACTGCGCTTTGTTGGGAGAACATTTAAAAGATGCGACAAACCCACTAAAGAGACTTGTTCGTCCCCTGCTAGAATATTGCTGCGCGCTATGGGATCCTTACCAGGTAGGATTGACGGAGGACATAGAAAAAGTGCAAAGAAGTTCAGCTCGTTTCGTGTTATCGCGCAATAGGGGTGAGAGTGTCACTGATACTTACGCGAGTTGGGGTGGCAGTCACTGAAACAAACGCGGTTTTCTTTGCGGCGAGGTCTATTTACGAAATTTCAATCACCAACTTTCTCTTCTGAATGCGAAAATACTTTGTTGACACCGATCTACGTAGGGAGAAATGGTTCAAATGGCTCTGAGCACTATGGGACCCCATCTGAGGTCATTAGTCCCCTGGAACTTAGAACTACTTAAACCTAACTAACCTAAGGACATCACACACATCCATGCCCGAGGTCATCAGTCCCCTAGAACTTAGAACTACTTAAACCTAACTAACCTAAGGACATCACACACATCCATGCCCGAGGCAGGATTCGAACCTGCGACCGTAGCGGTCGCGCGGTTCCAGACTGTAGCGCCTAGAACCCCTCGGCCACTAGGGAGAAATGATCATAATAATAAAATAAGAGTTCGAATGGAAAGATTTAGGTGTTCCTTTTTCCCACGCGCCATTCGAACGTGGAATGGTAGAGAAGTAGTATGAACATGGTTCCATGAACCCTCTGCCGGGCACTTAAGTGTGAATTGCGGAGCAACCATGTACATGTGGATGTAGATTCAATCTCTTGTGCTGTCGTTCATCAACAGCATTCCAGGAGATGTTTTCCAACAGGATAACGCTCGCAACATACAATTGTTGTAACCCAGCATGGCCGGCCGTGGTGGCCAAGCGGTTAAAGGCGCTACAGTCTGGAACCGCGCGGCCGCTACGGTCGCAGGTTCGAATCCTGCCTCGGGCATGGATGTGTGTGATGTCCTTAGGTTAGTTAGGAAGTTTAAGTAGTTCTAAGTTCTAGGGGACTGATGACCTTAGAAGTTAAGTCCCATAGTGCTCAGAGCCATTTGAAGCATTTTTAACCCAGCATGCTCTACAGAGTATCGAACGGTTGCGTTGACCTGCTCGATCACCAAATCTGTCTCCAATCTGGCACATATGCGACATCATCGGAAGACAACTCCAGCGTCATCCACAAACAGCATTAACCGTCCCTGTATTGACTGTCCAGGTGCAACACGCGTTGAACACCATTCCACAATCTGAGATCCGACACACATACAACACAACGCATGCACGTTTGCATGCTTGCATTCAACATTCTTACGGTTACGCCAGTTATTAATTCACCAGAATTTCACATTATCAACGGCTTATGTCTCATTTAAATTAACCTGTGATCACTTAAATATACTACCTAGACAAATGTATTCTCGAAATTTCATTACTCTACATTAACTATTTTTTGTTGATATAATTTTTTACGTCCGTGTATATGCAAACGGTTATTAAAGTGAGATCAATTGGTGAAGATATCATTGGTGACATTAACACAAAAAGCTTTAGTAAGTGAGTCTCTACACATCAGTTTTTTTTCCCTCAGCAAAGCCAGGAAGTGAGTAAACGTAGCTGGCTTGCGGAAAGAAGGTGCGGTTGTGCGATAACACCATAGAGGACAGTAAGAGAGGGTTTACAATTGAAATTTAGGGACAGCACTTTTCAGGAGGAGTCGGACAGCATGTTACTTCCTCCCCATATACATCTCGCGTGTTGACCACGAGAAGAAAATTCGAGAGATTAGAGCCAATACAGAGCCTTGCTGAAAATCATTCTTCCCACGCACTACTTGCGACAGGAACAGGGTTGGAGGGATCAGATAGTGGTACACACCATTACGTGGCTTGCGCAGTATGATGAAGTGAATAGTCTAAAAATAAAATCAGGATATATCCAGTATCTTACAAATGCCTTAGGGACCATCGCTCTGTTAAAATGGTTTGCTGCAGGTCCCCTATTGGAGACGTCGCGTAAAAGTGAAACGAAAGGCTTGATACAAACAGCTGCTCTTCTGCAGGATGCGGGCAGTGCGTGTCCTGACGTAACGCGTGCTCCTGGTAGGGGACATGATACAGCCACGTGCGTTGGGACCCGGCTGCGTTGCTTTGCCTTCACGTTTTCTCCAGCGGTGTAGAGAAAAAGAAGGAGCCTTAGGACGCTATAGACCCACCTGACAGCCACCGGCACTCTCCATCCATCCTCAGGGTCAACCGCAAGGACAAGAAGAGCCCTACCCGGAAGATCACAGCTCTACCGGAAGCTTTAAGATGCAGCATTACCGGACTGCTTCGCATGTGGCGAAAGCGTTTAAGATTTATGATCTGCCAGCAACATCGCTCATTAATCAGCAACATTACTTGTTTATCCTCTAATAAGCCACACATGATGGTAGATATATAATTCGCATGGTTATCCTCACATGACGAGGATAATGGAATGTCGTCGAATTAAATCGGGTGATGCTGCGGGAATTAGATTAGGAAATGAGACGCTTAAAGTAGTAAATGAGTTTTGCTATTTAGGGAGCAAAATAACTCACGATGGTCTAAGTAGAAAGGACATAAAATGTACACTGACAATGGCAAGGAAAGCGTTTCTGAAGGAGAGAAATTTTTTAACAGCGAGTATAGATTTAAGTGTCAGGAAGTCGTTTCTGAAAGTATTTGTATGGAGTGTTGCCATGTATGGAAGTGAAACATGGACAATAAATAGTTTAGACAAGAAGAGAATAGAAGCTTCGAAATGTGGTGCTGCAGAAGAATGCTGGAGATTAGATGGGCAGAACACATAACTAATGAGGAGGGATTGAACAGACTTGGGGAGAAGAGAAATTTGTGGCACAACTTGACTAGAAGAAGGGATCGGTTGGTAGGACATATGCTGAGGCATCAAGGGATCACCAATTTAGTATTGGAGGGCAGCGTGGAGGGTAAAAATCGTAGAGGGAGACCAAGAAATGAACACACTAAGCAGATTCAGAAGGATGTAGGTTGCAGTAGGTACTGGGAGATCAAGAAGCTTGCACAGGATAGAGTAGCATGGAGAGCTGCATCAAACCAGTCTCTGGACGGAAGCCCACAACAGCAACAACATCCTCACATACGTGTTGCCAGAACTGACTCTGGCTTTCGGAGACATTATTTCGTGCTTGGTGCGACCTCCGTAAGTCCATTTTTATGACGTATATCCACGTATGTTCTGCCCAAGCCTGTGTACAGTTTGTGGTGGACAGTCTACACAAATACCTACGTCTTCGCCTGTATCTGTATACAAAATCCGCGAAATGTCGTGAGGTGCATGGCGGAGGGGACCACGTACCACTATTAGTCATTTCATTTCCTGTTCCATTCTCACACAGAGAGCCGGACAAAACGACTGTCTAAAACCCTCCTCACGGGACCCAATTTTTTGCTTAAGTGAAACGTACGTTGGCAGTTGTCTAAACTTCCGCAATAGTGCCGCACGGAAAGAGCCACCAGGAAGGAGTTATGCAAATTGATTTTCATGCAGAAATTGCAAAACTGTAAATTTTGGCGGCCGATGGATGGATATGTGAGGCTGCAGCGCAATTTCACCGCACAGCTGGCAAGGACAGTAAACAGGGGACATGTCGATGCCAGGCCATAAAGTCTTTGCGAAATGCATTCCATGTACTCAGTTGGGACAGTAACTATGCCTCGCAGACAGGTGCGTGGACAATATACACTAAATGTCAGCATGGGTTTCGAAAAAGACAATCGTGTGAAACCCAGCTCGCGCTATTCGTCCACGAGACTCAGAGGGCCATAGACACGGGTTCCCACGTAGATGCCGTGTTTCTTGACTTCCGCAAGGCGTTTGATACAGTTCCCCACAGTCGTTTAATGAACAAAGTAAGAGCGTATGGACTATCAGACCAATTGTGTGATTGGATTGAAGAGTTCCTAGATAACAGAGCGCAGCACGTCATTCTCAATGGAGAGAAGTCTTCCGAAGTGAGAGTGATTTCAGATGTCAGGGAGTGTCGTAGGACCGCTGCTATTCACAATACACATAAATGACCTTGTGGATAACATCGGAAGTACACTGAGGCTTTTTGCGGATTATGCTGTAGTATATCGAGAGGTTGTAACAATGGAAAATTGTACTGAAATGCAGGAGGATCTGCAACGAATTGACGCATGGTGCAGGGAATGGCAATTGAATCTTAATGTAGACAAGTGTAATGTGCTGCGAATAAATAGAAAGAAAGTTTGTTTATCATTTAGCTACAGTATATCAGGTCAGCAACTGGAGGCAGTTAATTCCATAAATTACCTGGGAGTAGGCATAGGAGCGATTTAAAATGGAATGACCATATAAAATGAATCGTCGGTATAGCAGACGCCAGACTGTGATTCATTGGAAGAATCCTAAGGAAATGCAGTCCGAAAACAAAGGAAGTAGGTTACAGTACACTTGTTCGCCCACTGCTTGAGTATTGCTCACCACTGTGGGATCCGTACCGGGTGGGGTTGATAGAAGAGATAGAGAAGATCCAACGGAGAGCAGCGCGCTTCGTTACAGGATCATTTAGTAATCGCGAAAGCTTTACGGAGATGATAGATAAACTCCAGTGGAAGGCTCTGCAGGAGAGACGTTCAGTAGCTCAGTGCGGGCTTTTGTTGAAGTTTCGAGAACATACCCTCACCGAGGAGTCAAGCAGTATATTGCTCCCTCCTACGTATATCTCGCGAAGAGACCATGAGGATAAAATCAGAGAGATCAAAGCCCACACAGAGGCATACACAATCTTTCTTTCCAGGAACAATATGAGACTGGAATAGAAGGGAGAACCGATAGAGGTACTCAAGGTACCCTCCGCCACACACCGTCAGGTCGCTTGCGGAGTATGGATGTAGATGTAGATGAGAGAGGATGCGTAGTTGGGCTCAGAGAAACCAGTTGGAGTAATCGGCGAATCGCTCAGCATCTGAGCAGGAGCAATGCCACTATTCGACGATGTCGCCAGGAATGGGTGAACCACGGCCGAAGAAGGAAGTGTTCGATCTAGAGAGACAAAAGAACGAGATCACTGGGCAATTGCCAGAGGGGCATTCATAACCTCGGATTCAACATCGATCCGATGTACATTTGATGCTTCAGTTCCCACTGGGGCCATTAATAGGCAGCTGACAGAGATGGGGTTGAGCTCACCCCTGTATAGCAACAAGCAGCGATGTCGGCAAATTCGGCCTGGAATCTCTTTGACTGGAGTACAGTTGTCTTCAGTGAGTTCCGCTTTGAAGTGAGTCCCCAGGACCAGCGAAGATGTGACTGGTGATGCACCGGCCAGCAGTGGGCTATCAGCTTCATTGTCGCCCGACCTACGGCCGACAACCAGGAGTGGTGGTCTGGGGTGTCATTTCATTTCATAGCAGAACAACTTCGATTGTCATGCGCTGCACCCTTACATCACAGCGGTACGTGGACGGTAGTATACGCTCCATTTTGTTGACCTTCGTGGCTAGGCTTACGTTTTTGGAAGATAATACCCGCCCACACACCGCTTGTCTTCGTGATTGCCAACCCTACTTTGGCCAACAAGGTCGCCAGATCTCTCCGCATTTGAGAATGTTTGGAGCATTATGGGCAGGGTCATCCAAACACCTCGGTATTTTGACGATCTAACGCGCCAGTAGCACAGAATTTGGCACGATATCCCTAGGATCATCCAACAACTCATGAATGCCAAGCCGATTAAGCATTTGAATAAGGGCCAAAGGTGGACCCACGCGTGATTGACATCCTCAATTTGTGAAGCTCTTTGTCTTGAATAAATCATCCAATTTATCTGAAACTGTAATCATTTGTCTCTCTATAGACGTAGATCACATACCGATTTCCTTCCTATTACCATAATTTCTTCGTGGTGGGTCTTTTTTCTACTTGGACTATACTTGAGTGCTGATAAAGTCTACAGGTAAAAATCTAGCAGCATGTCTCTGAATTGCTTCGATGTCTTCCTTCGAATCGACTTGGTAGGGATCTCAAACACTCGAACAGTACTGAAGAATGGGTGGCAATTGAGTTCCATATGCCTTCTGCTTTACGGAGAGCTACACTTTCCGAAAATGTTTCCAACCAAACGAAGTCTAGCATTCGCCTTCCCTGCTACCAACCTGACGTGTCCATTCCGTTTCATATCGCTTTGCAACGTTACGCCTAGATATTTAATCAGACTGACTGTGCGAAGCACTATCCTCCTAATACTGTATTCGAACATTAGAGGATTCAGGATTGTTTTTCCTACTCATCCGCATCAACTTACATTTTTCTACATTTAGAGCATGCAGCCATTCATCACACCAAACTGGTCGACAAGTGACTGAATGGTAGCTTTCGACTCATTTAGTGATGTTACGCATGACCAGAATGTTCTCGAGCTCTTGGGAAGATGTTTCACTATGGTGTGACGGTTCAAGTTTTGTTATTCTTCGCGCATTTACCTTCTTAAGAACCCACAAATTTTTGCCAACTTTTGCCTGTCGATATTTGCGCGTTCTGTTTTAAACCCAATTTGCAACGATCTCTGTTTCCTCAGTACTTTCCGAATTTATTAAACCGCGGAAGGTCCTTTCCATCCTTAATCAACTTACTTGGTACATACGTCTCCAGAGTGTGATTTACAAGCACTTTAAATTTTCCCCTAATTCTTCTACGTCCGTCGTGCTGCAGCTAAATGATGTCCACTCATGGTCAAAGTGGGATGTCGTCAACTGCTTATCCGCGTTTTCTAGCGTAAATACTCTCCTAACCTTCATGACTTTTTTTATTAGATTTAGTAACCATCATCGCTATGATGTCGTCATGATAACTAATTCCTGCCTCTATACCAGTTTTAGCGAATCTATATCCTCATCATTCGCGTATGTAACAATCTGTCATTATCCTATTCTCATGATCCCTAAGGGAGACAAACGTTGGAGGTAGCAGAATAGTCAGTTACGCTTCGCCGATAATTGGTTCTGTAAACTAACTTTGTATAGTTTTGCGAGAACAGTATTGTTTTCCTTTCAAAGATTTCTCTTTAAGCTACACTGGCGTATAATTCATGTCGAACTGTTATGATCCTCCCAGCGTATTACTGTTTACTTTTTTGCAGACTTATAGTTTTTGCGAGAGTTGAATACGAATTTTTGGTACTGAGTGCCAAGTCATCTTAACAGTTAGACTGGGAAGAATTTTCGTGGTTGGAAACTGACTTAAGTCGTGCTAACTTCTCATACGCAATACGGTCCTATGGAACCTAAACAAAGACAAATCAGAGTTAAAACGTATGAATGAAACACCTGTTTCTGCGTTATAATGTGGTGACTGGCCGATTAAAGTAATGCTTTTTTATTTTTATTCTCAAATTCATCAGGTTGCGCTCGCAGCTTATGAAAAAAAAAATTCACATCAGAGAGAACTTGTAGATTCACTGCCCCGTTAAGTAGTTGTCCGTGACTGCTAGGGAGAAACGCGATGTGGACTGGAAAATCGAGCAATCTCTTTCCGCACAAACATGTCGTGCGTCTGGTCCAGCCACTTTCGCTGCAGCAAAGAGCGTGTGATAGCATCGTATGTCTGGTTTCGATACAAACAAGTATTTTTTATCGCAGATAACTGGGTTACTCGTTGGCAAAAAAACGAATAAAAACTAAAAAAAGGAATGAAATTTACGAAATGGATTTGCTATCGGAAGTTTCTCAAACAATGTGGCTGACAGTCATTACGGCGAAACATGGCAATGAAGCTGCTACTAACTGTCTTATCTGTGTTGTTTCTTCCAATTTATGGTAATTTCTTGCCAAAAATTTATTCGCCAAACTATTGTTCGAAAGTTCCAGGATTTCTTATGCCGCATTTTGTGGTATTCATTTCTTGTACATGTTCATCCGTTTCTTCTTTCCAGTTAACCTGGAATTATTTGGACTGATTGTCTAATCATTTGCGCATCGTCAGTAAATAAATTTGTAGAATTTCAAGTTTTTGTATCTCACAGTGTCCGTGAATCTCTTTGCTCATCGAGTTGTTAGTTTTTACCCAAAAATGTGCAGGTACAAGGAAACTGTAGCCAAAGTTAAAAGTATTTTTAGAGGCTATGCGTGTCAATAAATTCTTCCTTTTTGAGTCTGCACAGTGACTACAAGTACGTCTCTGCGTGGATGGTAGGAGATAATGAAATAACTGGTACTAGATTAACAGAATGTGAATGGTGAAGGACATCGACTAGAGATCATACCATCATTCGCTTGAATGTTTTAATGATTCGGTGTCAGAATGATAGGACTTTGATATGAAACCCGATCACGATGCAGTGTCTTTACGTACCACCTTTTCGTCGGTGGCAAACGTACCCTCGAATTTGAAAAGCTCACATTGATGAACATGGCCTGGATTTATATCAAGAATGGATTCCTTACTGTGTTCTACAGCAAAAAAAGTAAGTTTAAGTGGTCCTAACTTCTCTGCCTTCTGACTTATTAACCACCACGACTGTTTCCAGGTACATGAAATGTATTCTCAAGTGGGAATATGAACAATCATCAGCTGCATAACGGAATGACGACAGTCAAAACTGGTACCGGACCGGGACTAGAACTCGGATTTCACGCTTATCGCGAGCGGTCTTCTTGCCATTTGGCTATCTGAGCACGATTCACTACCAGACCCGAACTTCCACCTGTCGTCAGTCGTTTGACTACAACTTATACTCGTATATCCAGTATGTATATTCCCGTGCAGGGGAGACATTTTATTTGAAAGTCACTTGCCCGGTGTCGGCTGAAAATGCAGTATTGCAGTGCCGGCTTTATTCCAAATTACGATGTCAAGTTCCTTTGGACGTGCATGCGTGTTTCCAGATACTTTAAGACAGTTTTATTAAAGTCCATGCCGACTCTAAGTCTTTAATGTGCTTTGCAGTGTACCCAACAAGCACGAGAAAAACCAATAACCTCCCGATGGTGTAACTTTAAACTCTGATGGCAGGATTATGCTTCGAGGGACATAAGTAATGCAACAAATTTTTTCTGAATGAAACCCTATTTTGGCTACGAATCCTATTTTGCAACACAATCTCCGTTCAATGCGACCGTCTTACGCTACCTGACTGTGAGGGCCTGTAATGCCCGCATGGAACCATTCTTCTGGTCGATATCAGAGTCATCTTCTCGCTGCCCAAGTACTGTTTACCGCGGAGTGCATCTTTCATTGCGCCAAACACATGGAAATCAGATGTACGAGGTTCCCGCTGTAGGGTGGATGGGGAAGAACAGTCCAATGAAATTTTGTGAGCTCCGCTTGGCTGTGCAGACATGTGTAAGGGCTTGTGTTGTCATGGAGAAGGAGAAGTACGTTTGCATTTTTTCCCTGAAGGTAGCAAAATACGCTTCAGAGTTCATTGTTGTACGATGAGGAAGGAAGACAAACAGAATAACCCCTTCACAGTCCCAGAAGACCGGTGAGTGTGCGGCTTTGAAATTTTTTTCCAGTTCGAAGTAACGAACCCATGTTTCATCGCCTGTGGTGATGTTCGACAAAATGTTGTCAAGATCAGCCTCGTAACGCGCAAGCAATTCCGCACAGCTGGTCCTTCGTTGGTCTTCATGGTCTTCTGTTAGGGGCGAGGAACCAGCGAACACACTGCTTCGGGTACCCCGACTGGTGGACGGGTCTGTCAGCACAAGCAACAGAGACGTCCAGTCGCGCAGCGAGGTGTTTGACTGTGAGAGTGTCCGCACGTTCCAACTTTGTGGGCGTCACGGCTGTGCGCACCCGGCTGATACTGTCAGATCTGACAGGTGTGCGCAACTTTGTTGCCATGATTACAGACGCCTCGCCCAACGGCTCACCGTGCTTTAGTTCACTACTAGGTCTCCATAGAAATTCTGCAAGCGACTATGAATGTCCGCGATGCTCTCGTTTTCCGCCAAAAGGAACTCCGTGGCAGCTGTTTGGTTGGAAAGCTTCTCTGTTGCAGACGCCATTTTGGAGACTACGTATTTCTCCGTTACCTATCTGAACTTCATGAAACTGTAGGGACTGAAGCGGGAGTATTTCAGGATGTGCCACAACGAATTCCACATTTTTCCTACAGAAATCGGTAGAGAGGAAAAAGTGTTGCATTATGTATTGAACGCTTCTCTTATGCTGTCGTCAATACGTAATGAGTCGGTACACAGAGTTGCCACACCACCACCTTGCTGATTAAATAGAGCTTGCCATGAAACGAACTGAGATGCCCTGTAGTAACACTAGTTCCAAATCTTTGGTCCTACAATAAAATATCACAGCCGTACACATTTATTTTGTACCTGACAACGGTGGAACAGTTGAAAACCGGTTTGTAAAAGAAAACGGATAAATATTGTACAGCATCACACCAGTGGCTTGCCTATTTTCATTCGCAAGGTATCTGCACTGTTACGCAACTCAGCTAAAACTACCCTGCGCCCAAAGACCAGATATTCATTCACAAGAAATTTGCCGACTATTCTTGGGAAGAAGGTTTTAAAAAAAATCAATTTTAGTGTTACGCTATACACCTGCCCACGAATGTCCCATGGAAGCTCAAGTAAATATTCCCTCTAGCACAATACTGCCACCTCCGGCCTCCGTCCATGGTACAGCTTATATATCGTGCCACCGAGCGCCTACATAGCTGAATATCTAGAAGCGATTATCGACCTGGTGGAACAAGAAACGTGAGACTTCGCCCTAGGTGACACATAATCATTGATCCATGATCCAATTTCGATGGCCCCAGGCTCACTGCAGTAGTAACTAACAAAGTCATTGCATCAACTTGGGAACACGAAGCGAAGCCCCACATGTAACAGTGCCTGCTGAAGAGTGTGCTCCCAAACACTTGCGCCTGCACCATGGGTGTACCCTGTCGCCAGATCTGCCACCAAGTCGCCGCCTATCCAGCTTTACAGTGTCAGCAAGCCTCCGACTTCCACGTTCTGTACTGACAAGCAGCGATGATCAAAACCTTGTCCCCTACTTGTGATCTCACCGTGCTTCAGACACACAGCGTGGGACTTGCTTGTAGACAGCAAGATACACTCCTGGAAATGGAAAAAAGAACACATTGACACCGGTGTGTCAGACCCACCATACTTGCTCCGGACACTGCGAGAGGGCTGTACAAGCAATGATCACACGCACGGCACAGCGGACACACCAGGAACCGCGGTGTTGGCCGTCGAATGGCGCTAGCTGCGCAGCATTTGTGCACCGCCGCCGTCAGTGTCAGCCAGTTTGCCGTGGCATACGGAGCTCCATCGCAGTCTTTAACACTGGTAGCATGCCGCGACAGCGTGGACGTGAACCGTATGTGCAGCTGACGGACTTTGAGCGAGGGCGTATAGTGGGCATGCGGGAGGCCGGGTGGACGTACCGCCGAATTGCTCAACACATGGGGCGTGAGGTCTCCACAGTACATCGATGTTGTCGCCAGTGGTCGGCGGAAGGTGCACGTGCCCGTCGACCTGGGGCCGGACCGCAGCGACGCACGGATGCACGCCAAGATCGTAGGATCCTACGCAGTGCCGTAGGGGACCGCACCGCCACTTCCCAGCAAATTAGGGACACTGTTGCTCCTGGGGTATCGGCGAGGACCATTCGCAACCGTCTCCATGAAGCTGGGCTACGGTCCCGCACACCGTTAGGCCGTCTTCCGCTCACGCCCCAACATCGTGCAGTCCGCCTCCAGTGGTGTCGCGACAGGCGTGAATGGAGGGACGAATGGAGACGTGTCGTCTTCAGCGATGAGAGTCGCTTCTGCCTTGGTGCCAATGATGGTCGTATGCGTGTTTGGCGCCGTGCAGGTGAGCGCCACAATCAGGACTGCATACGACCGAGGCACACAGGGCCAACACCCGGCATCATGGTGTGGGGAGCGATCTCCTACACTGGCCGTACACCACTGGTGATCGTCGAGGGGACACTGAATAGTGCACGGTACATCCAAACCGTCATCGAACCCATCGTTCTACCATTCCTAGACCGGCAAGGGAACTTGCTGTTCCAACAGGACAATGCACGTCCGCATGTATCCCGTGCCACCCAACGTGCTCTAGAAGGTGTACTGTAAGTCAACTACCCTGGCCAGCAAGATCTCCGGATCTGTCCCCCATTGAGCATGTTTGGGACTGGATGAAGCGTCGTCTCACGCGGTCTGCACGTCCAGCACGAACGCTGGTCCAACTGAGGCGCTAGGTGGAAATGGCATGGCAAGCCGTTCCACAGGACTACATCCAGCATCTCTACGATCGTCTCCATGGGAGAATAGCACCCTGCATTGCTGCGAAAGGTGGATATACACTGTACTAGTGCCGACATTGTGCATGCTCTGTTGCCTGTGTCTATGTGCCTGTGGTTCTGTCAGTGTGATCATGTGATGTATCTGACCCCAGGAATGTGTCAATAAAGTTTCCCCTTCCTGGGACAATGAATTCACGGTGTTCTTATTTCAATTTCCAGGAGTGTATATAGGTGACAGAGCGACGTAGGTCCCTCCGCAAGCTGCAGACTGAGATACTTCCACTGGAAATGAGCAACATTTCTGTAGGACTGACCCGCACTCCTTATGCTGACGTGAGGCAGCAGTGATATCATTATCTTTGCTTTTCCCACCTGGTCAGCTTTCCTGAACGCTCTATGATGCCCCAAAATTACACTTTACGCACTGTGGCTGGTGTACGAGGTGGTTGAAAAATGGCGGAATTTGTTGTAGGACATCGTGGAATATACCTGCTTACCTCGTATAGTTTCATGAAGTTCCAACATGTGGCAGCACCATAGGTAGCGTTCAAAATGGCATCTGTAATGGAGGTGCATTTCAAGCAGAGCTGTCATTCAGTTTCTTTTCGTGGGGAACAAGAGCATTGCAGATATTTATAGGTGCTTGCAGAGTGTCTTCGGACACCTTGCACTGAACAAAAGCACGGTGAGTCGTCGGGCGAGGCGCCTGTCATCATCGCAACAGGGCCGCGCAAACCTGACCGATCTCCAGTGTACCAGCCTTCCACACACACCCTCCACCCTCCAGAAAGTGGTACGTCGCCACAACAATGTCAATGAAATTCTCCTCCTCCACAACAATGCAATGTGTCACACAAGTCTGCGCACCTGAGAGGAGGTCACAGAGCCTCATTGTACGGTTCTTCCTCAGCCACCCCACAGCATGGACCTCACACCTTCCAACTTTCATCTCTTTGACCCAATATAACATGCACTTCGAAGGAAGTAGTATGTGGATAATGTGGAGGTGATTGATGCAGTAAGATGTTGCCTGACATCGACCAGTAGAGCAGTACCACGTGGCCATACAGGCCCTTCCCTTAAGTGGTGTAAGGCCATCGCACCGAACAGAGACTACGTTGAAAAATACTGTTTTGTAGGGAAAAGAGTGGGGAATAATATGGTGTTTTGGAACTCTGAATAAAACCAACCTGATTTCAATAAAACTGTGTTGCATTATTGATGGTACCTCGTATTTTGCATCGTCAGTGTACTGAATAGCACATCTTGCATCCGACATAAACTTTCTTACATAATCGTGCGTAATCACCATAATGACGGCACCTCTTTCCCTGGGACGTCGCTTTGCTGCATATGTGTCTCCTGCTGCTCTGTTTGTGAGGTGTTAGTAATGGGCTCGGCGTTGCGTCCGTGATATCGGCAATATCAGTGCTATTCCAGTCTTGAAACTCCAGCTGGCTGTCATTGCCTCATCTGCTTTGCTCTACGCATTGCGCTGCCAGGCAAGGTGTCCCAAATTTTACTTGACAGCTCTAATATTTTGTGCCACAACTGTAAGTAGGCTGTTTAGGTTTTTATGTTGGTAACGCCACATAGCGCTCTGAACGAAAATCACTGACTGTGCTGTGTGCAGTCTGTGGCTGGTTTGCATTGTTGGAATTTTCGCTATTGTAGTGTTGGGCAGTTGCATGGGAACAGCGCGTAGCGTTGCACAGTTGGAGGTGAGCCGCCAGCAGTGGTGGATGGGGGGGAGAGAGACAGCAGTGGTGGATGTGGGGAGAGAGATGGCAGAATTTTGAGAGCGGACGATCTGGATGTGTGTCCGTTTTGAACACTATTAAGATATATACATTGTTTGTTCTGTATCAAAATCTTTCAGTTGCTAACTACGCCTATCAGTAGTTAGTGCCTTCAGTAGTTTGAATCTTTTATTTAGCTGGCAGTATTGGCGCTCGCTGTATTGCAGTAGTTCGAGTAACGAAGATTTTTGTGAGGTAAGTGATTCATGAAAGGTATAGGTTATTGTTAGTCAGGGCCATTCTTTTGTGGAGATTATTGAAAGTAAGATTTCGTTGAGCTAAAAATATTGTGTGTCAGTTTAATGTTGATCGGAATAAGTAAAGAGAGAAATGTCTGAGTACGTTCAGTTTTGCCCACGTGTTTGAAAATCAAATAACGTAAGAGGTTTTATCAAAGGGGACGTTTCACAACAATGTTCTAAATGCCTAATAGACACTTGTTCACCCACTATTTCACCAGAAATGTTCCACATAAGTCGCCATCCACAGTAGTTCTTATTGTCAATACACTGATTATTTTCAGTTTCTTTTAGGAGACTAAGATCTGTAAGCTGACAGAAGGTAGCAGGCAAGACCAATTTTTCTGTGGCTGCCAAACCCACTCTCTAGAGGATCAGGACATTCGCAGCTTACAAAAGTTTAAATAACTTCCGTCTACTGCTATTTACGTCAGATTGCGAACAATTGTCCTCGATGGTGAGTGTTCATCGGAGGCGAGGGTATCATCTGGAGTGCCCCAGGGAAGTGTGGTAGGTCCGCTGTTGTTTTCTATCTACATGAATGATCTTTTGGATAGGGTGGATAGCAATGTGCGGCTGTTTGCTGATGATGCTGTGGTGTACGGGAAGGTGTCGTCTTTGAGTGACTGTAGGAGGATACAAGATGACTTGGACAGGATTTGTGATTGCTGTAAAGAATGGCAGCTAACTCTAATATAGATAAATGTAAATTAATGCAGATGAATAGGAAAAAGAATCCTGTAATGTCTGAATACTCCATTAGTAGTGTAGCGCTTGACACAGTCACGTCGATTAAATATTTCGGCGTAGCACCGCAGAGCGATATGAAGTGGGACAAGCATGTAATGGCAATTGTGGGGAAGGCGGATAGTCCAGTTCATTGGCAGAATTTTGGGAAGATGTGGTACATCTGTAAAGGAGACCGCTTATAAAACACTAATACGACCTATTCTTGAGTACTGCTCGAGCGTTTGGGATCCCTTTCAGGTTGGGTTGAGGGAGGATGTAGAAGCAATTCAGAGGCGGGCTGCTAGATTTGTTACTGGTAGGTTTGACCACGACGCGAGTGTTATGGAAATGCTTCGGGAACTCGGGTGGGAGTCTCTAGAGGAAAGGAGGCGTTTTTTTCGTGAATCGCTACTGAGGAAATTTAGAGAACCAGCATTTGAGGCTGACTGCAGTACAATTTTACTGCCGCCAACTTATATTTCGCGGAAAGAGCACAAAGATAAGAGAGATTAGGGCTCGTACAGAGGCATATAGGCAGTCATTTTTCCCTCGTTCTGTTTGGGAGTGGAACAGGGAGTGAAGATGCTAGTTGTGGTAAGAGGTACCCTCCGCCACGAACCGTATGGTGGATTGCGGAGTATGTATGTAGATGTAGATGTAGAACACACAAAAACATTAAAATAAATCAACTCTGACAAGGCTCAAACATAGCCGATGTTCGTCGCACAAACGTCAAGTGCTTAATGAATGCAGAGAACATGCGTCGACAGCCTATGCAGTTGTGCAATGGTATACCACGCAGGACCCGCCTGGTGCGCCACCCGCCGCATGACATCTCGAGGACTACCTGTCGATTGTTGCACTGTATCACGTAAGCTCGGGTCCAGCCCTGGGCTCGGCCTTCCACGCTTTGTGCTCTAATGACCTCAACGTGGACGGCTTAGCGAGTCTCCCGAAACCTCGCCTGCCTTCCTGCCACGCCAGAGCGGGTAGCAGGTCCCAGCCGGCTGCCCTCGCGTGCTCCCTGGTTGCCGGCTGCGCCAGCCGCCCGTGTCGCGGGACACTCACCTGTGTCTGGGGGGCGGTGAGAGCGCCCTGGACAAGTGCAGGCGTTTCTTCGGCGCCCCCGGAGCGGAACGCTGGGAACGGGCCCTGCACTTTGCGCTCCGCGGACACAACAGTCGGGCGTCCTTTCTCTCGGCGCTCGATCTGGCACAGCGAAACACCGTCCCACCTACTCCAGACACCTTCGCTCTTGCTGTTCTGGGGGGACCAAATCACTTCACTATAAATCGGTATATAAGAAAGTTATATCCTAGACAGGCATATGCTTTAGTGTGCAGCAACAGTCTTATCATGAGGACTAATGTTATCTGTTCATCACCATTTGGTACGATGGTTGCTTCAAATAGCATGTGGTGGTCGGTCTCCTTGCGCAGAGTCATTGTACTAGACAGAAAAACTCTTTATTACTCGCATATGGTAAATAATAACTCTGAGATGGACCGAGGCGAGAACCCAAACCACTGCGTTTCGCCTTCGTTGCCCTTCCACTCAAACCACCAGAGAACCTCCAAGCTTCGTCTGCTCCTTATCATTCATTCCAAATTCTGTCGCTTCGTGAGAAGTTCATACATGCCTTGCGGCTCAATCGCGGGAATGCAACACAGGGGACTTCTGGTTGATTGGTTGGTTGATTTGGGGGAGAGGGCCAGACAGCGAGATCATCGGTACCGTCGGGTTAGGAAAGGGTGGGGAAGGAGATCGGCCGTGCCCTTTCAAAGGAACCGTCCCGGCATTTGCCTGAGCGATTTAGAGAAATCACGGAAAACCTAAATCAGGATGCCGGACGCGGGTATGAACCGTCGTCCTCCCGAATGCGAGTCCAGTGTGCTAACCACGGCGCCCCCTCGCTCGGTCTTCTTGTTGAATTATTCCTTTTGTGTCCGCTCCTGGTAGCTGAGTGGTCAGCGCGGCGGGGTGTCGTACCTAACGGCCCGAGCTCGATTCCCGGCTGTCGGGCCGCGGTGGTGTAGCGGCTCTAGGCGCTCAGTCCGGAACCGCGCGACTGCTACGGTCGCAGGTTCGAATCCTGCCTCGGGCATGGATGTGTGTGATGTCCTTAGGTTAGTTAAGTTTAAGTAGTTCTAAGTTCTAGGGGACTGATGACCACAGATGTTAAGTCCCATAGTGCTCAGAGCCATTTGAACCCGGCTGTCGGAGATTTTCTCCGCTCAGGGACTGGGTATTGTGTTGTCCTTATCATCATAATTTCATCTCCATCGACATGCAAGGTGCCGAAGTCGCGTCAACTCGAAAGACTTGCACCAGGCGAACGATCTACCCGACTGGAAGCCCTAGCTACACGGCGTTTACATTTATTCCTTTTGTAAGTACACTCCTGGAAATTGAAATAAGAACACCGTGAATTCATTGTCCCAGGAAGGGGAAACTTTATTGACACATTCCTGGGGTCAGATACATCACATGATCACACTGACAGAACCACAGGCACATAGACACAGGCAACAGAGCATGCACAATGTCGGCACTAGTACAGTGTATATCCACCTTTCGCAGCAATGCAGGCTGCTATTCTCCCATGGAGACGATCGTAGAGATGCTGGATGTAGTCCTGTGGAACGGCTTGCCATGCCATTTCCACCTGGCGCCTCTGTTGGACCAGCGTTCGTGCTGGACGTGCAGACCGCGTGAGACGACGCTTCATCCAGTCCCAAACATGCTCAATGGGGGACAGATCCGGAGATCTTGCTGGCCAGGGTAGTTGACTTACACCTTCTAGAGCACGTTGGGTGGCACGGGATACATGCGGACGTGCATTGTCCTGTTGGAACAGCAAGTTCCCTTGCCGGTCTAGGAATGGTAGAACGATGGGTTCGATGACGGTTTGGATGTACCGTGCACTATTCAGTGTCCCCTCGACGATCACCAGTGGTGTACGGCCAGTGTAGGAGATCGCTCCCCACACCATGATGCCGGGTGTTGGCCCTGTGTGCCTCGGTCGTATGCAGTCCTGATTGTGGCGCTCACCTGCACGGCGCCAAACACGCATACGACCATCATTGGCACCAAGGCAGAAGCGACTCTCATCGCTCAAGACGACACGTTTCCATTCGTCCCTCCATTCACGCCTGTCGCGACACCACTGGAGGCGGGCTGCACGATGTTGGGGCGTGAGCGGAAGACGGCCTAACGGTGTGCGGGACCGTAGCCCAGCTTCATGGAGACGGTTGCGAATGGTCCTCGCCGATACCCCAGGAGCAACAGTGTCCCTAATTTGCTGGGAAGTGGCGGTGCGGTCCCCTACGGCACTGCGTAGGATCCTACGGTCTTGGCGTGCATCCGTGCGTCGCTGCGGTCCGGTCCCAGGTCGACGGGCACGTGCACCTTCCGCCGACCACTGGCGACAACATCGATGTATTGTGGAGACCTCACGCCCCACGTGTTGAGCAATTCGGCGGTACGTCCACCCGGCCTCCCGCATGCCCACTACACGCCATCGCTCAAAGTCCGTCAACTGCACATACGGTTCACGTCCACGCTGTCGCGGCATGCTACCAGTGTTAAAGACTGCGATGGAGCTCCGTATGCCACGGCAAACTGGCTGACACTGACGGCGGCGGTGCACAAATGCTGCGCAGCTAGCGCCATTCGACGGCCAACACCGCGGTTCCTGGTGTGTCCGCTGTGCCGTGCGTGTGATCATTGGTTGTACAGCCCTCTCGCAGTGTCCGGAGCAAGTATGGTGGGTCTGACACACCGGTGTCAATGTGTTCTTTTTTCCATTTCCAGGAGTGTATTATAATTTAAAATAGCAACAAGTGGAGTTTCAAAAAGTTTATTTAAATCAATTTAGCATTGGAGGGCACCGTGGAGGGTAAAAATCGTAGAGGGAGACCAAGAGATCAATACACTAAGCAGATTCAGAAGGATGTAGGTTGCAGTAGGTACTGGGAGATGAAGAATCTTGCACAGGATAGAGTAGCATGGAGAGCTGCATCAAACCAGTTTCAGGACTGAAGACCACAACAACAACAACAAATCAAACCGTCACCTGTTTCGGGTTTATTAGAAAGCCATATTCACACGTCTCTTCCATTTTTTCTTGATTTCCTGTTGCGTTCTCGTTTTGTACTCCTTATTTGCTTTGTGAGCCAGCAAAACCGTTACAGTTGTAACGATGTTAGTGACGCTGTGTAAGGCACACAAGCACACTAAATTACAGCATTAAGCGAGCGATCTATTTATTTTTAAGGTCACATAAACACCTACTGTATGTAAACAGTGAATCGTTTATAGATGTGCATTGTGTAATCACATCTTACGCGTGTTAGATGTGGTCAGATAAAGTATTTGTATGTTGAGTAGAAGCAGCATTGAACACTGGCAATAGGTGACCTATATTCTGTAAAGTACAGGAGAAAACAGAGGTAGCTTTGTGTGGACATCAAGAGCTCAGATGGTGAGCCCTACTAAGCAAAGATGGGAAAGCTGAAAGATGCAAGGAAAATACAGAATGACTGTACAAGTAAAATAGTCTTGAAGGTAATATTATAGACAGAGAAATGAAGTCGGTCAAGATGTGAAGCTTTGTATGATTTTGGGAGAACAATTTGGCAGAGCACTGAGAGATCAATGTAGAAATAAGGATATGGAGTTGGCGCCATTCGGAATTATTGATATTCGTCCGGGTGACGAAATGATTCCATATGGTATGCAGGATGAGAGAAGCGATATACCTTCAGACTCAAGGAAGAATGTAATAATTCCAGTTCCAAAGAAGGCAGGTGCTAACACGTGTGAAAACTATTACGTGTGAGAACAATTACCAACTTAATGGGTCATGGCCGTAAATTAAAGACACTAATTATTTACAGATGAATGGAAAAACTGATAAACACTGGCCTAGTGAAATATCAGTTTGGGTTCCGTGGAGATACACCCTGAAGAGCCAAAGAAACTGGTACATCTGCCTAATATCGTGTAGGACGTCCCGAGCACGCACAAGTGCCGCAACACGACGTGGCATGGACTCGACTAATGTCTGCAGTAGTGCATGAGGGAACTGACACCATGAATCCTGCAGGGCTGTCCATAAATCCTTAAGAGTAAGAGGGGATGGAGATCTCTTTTGAACAGTACGTTGCAAGGCATCCCACATATGCTCAATAATGTTCATATCTTGGGAGGTTGGTGGCCATCGGAAGTGTCTGAACTCAGAAGAGTGTTCCTGGGGCCACTCTGTAGCAAATCTGGACGTGTGGGGTGTCGCATCGTCGTGCTGGAATTGCACAAGTCCGTCGGATTGAAGAATGTACATGAATGGTTGGTTCAAATGGCTCTGAGCACTATGGGACTCAACTGCTGAGGTCATTAGTCCCCTAGAACTTAGAACTAGTTAAACCTAACTAACCTAAGGACATCACACACATCCATGCCCGAGGCAGGATTCGAACCTGCGACCGTAGCGGTCTTGCGGTTCCAGACTGCAGCGCCTTTAACCGCACGGCCACTTCGGCCGGCTGTACATGAATGGATTGAGGTGATCAGACAGGATGCTTACGTACGTGTCACCTGTCAGAGCCGTATCTAGACGTATCAGGGGCTCCATATCAGTCCAACTGCACACGCCCCACACCATTACGGAACCTCCACCAGCTTGAACAGTTCCCTTGACATGCAGGGTCCATGAATTCACGAGGTGGTCTCCATACCCGTACACGTCCATCCGTTCGATACAATTTAAAACGAGACTCGTCCGGCCAGGCAACATGTTTCCAGTCATCAACAATCCATTGCCGGTGTTGACGGGCCCAGGCGAGGCATAAAGCTTTATGTCGTGCCTTCATCAAGAATACACGAGTGGGCCTTCGGTTCCGAAAGCCCATAGCGATGATGTTTCGTGGAATTGTTCGCACGCTGACACTTGTTGACGGCCCAGCATTGAAATCTGCAGCAATTTTCGGAAGGGCTGCACTTCTGTCACGTTTAACGATTCTCTTCAGTCGTCGTTTGTTCCGTTCTTGCAGGACCTTTCTCCGGCCTCAGCGATGCCGGAGATTTGATGTTTTACCGGATTCCCTGATATTCATAGTATACTTGCGAAATGGTAGTATTGGAAAATGCCCACTTCATCACTACCTCGGAAATGCTGTGTCCCATCCCTCTTGCGCCGACAATAATACTACGTTCAAACTCACTTAAATCTTGGTAACCTGCCATTGTAGTAGCGGTAAGCGATCTAACAGCTGCGGCAGGCACTTGTCTCATATAGGCGTCGCCGACCGCAGCGCCGTATTCTGCCTGTTTACATATCTCTGTATTTGAATACTCATGCCTATACCAGTTTCTCTGGCTGTTCAGGGTGTGTACACGCGGGGCAATAGTGACCCTACGTCTAATCTTAGAAGATAAGTTGGAAACAGGCAAACCTATGCTTATAACATTCGAATTGGAAAAATGTTTTGAAAGTGTGGACTGGAGCACACTCTTTGAATTTTTGAAGGTAGTAGAGATAAAATATAGGAAGCGAATATTATTTAAAACTTGTTCATAAGCCACACAGCAGTTATATGAGTCGAAGGGCAAGAAAGGGAAGCCATAGTTGAGAGGGCACTGAGACGGGATTGTAGTCTACAACCGATATTATTCAGTCTGAACATTGAGCAAGCAGTAACGGAACAGAAAGAAAAGTTTGTAGAAGAAATGAAAGTTCAGGGAGAAGAAATAGAAACTTTCAAGTTTGCTGATGACATTGTTATTCTGTCAGAGAGAGCAAAGGACTTGGGGGATCAGTTGAATGAAATGGATAGTCTCTTGAAGGGGTTAGAAAGTAGGTATCAACAAAAATGAAGGAAGAATGATGGAATATAGTCGAATTAAATTACGTGATGCTGAGAGAATTAGATTAGTAAATGAGACGCTAAAATTGGTAGATGAGTTTCGCTACTAGGCAACAAAATGACTGATTATGGTCGACGTGGAGAGAATATAAAATTCAGACTGAGGATTAGATGGGTAGATAACGTAACTAATGGGCAGCTACTAATGGAATTGGGCGGAGAAGAAATTTATGGCACAACTTGACAAAAAGAAGAGATCGATTGATAGGATACATTTTCAGGCATCAAGCCGGCCGGAGTGGCCGAGCGGTTAAAGGCGCTACAGTCTGGAACCGCACGACCGCTACGGTTGCAGGTTCGAATCCTGCCTCGGGCATGGCTGTGTGTGATGTCCTTAGGTTAGTTAGGTTTAAGTAGTTCTAAGTTCTAGGGGACTTATGACCACAGCAGTTGAGTCCCATAGTGCTCAGAGCCATTTGAACCATTTTTTTTCAGGCATCAAGGATTTGTTAATCGAATCCTGGAGAAAAGGGCGGGGGTTAAAATTATATGTAGAGAGAGGAAGGGATGAATGAAGTTAGCAGGTTCAAATGGATGTCGGTTGCAGTAATTATGCTGAGATGAAAGGACCTGCACAGGATAGAGTAGCGTAGAGAGCTGCATCAGACCACAACAACAAGAGCTGTAATTTAAACGCTACACTGGTTGAATAATTACTCAAGACATGTTTTTCGCGACGATTTAAGACATGCACTATCTATAAATGGAGCTGCTTAGAAAGAAGCGCCTGGTAACGTATTGAAACCTCCTGAGAAGAAATATTTACCTTTTTATCTGTCTCGTATAGCTCATAACGACATTATTTATGTGGACAAAAATATGACATACAACTAAAAGGTCAACATTTGTTAGGCATATTTAATGTTGTTATTTTACATCGAACATAAAGTATCCAGATATGAGTGTTCTAGCGGCGAAGCTATATCTTTCCACTGACGTCATCTGTCGAAGAAAGACAACAGCACCAAAAGAACTTTTCTTCAATGAAACCTCTAAACGCGGCGGGAGGAGGCAAATATCAGTTTCTCATATCCTCACTATGGTGTAAACACGAACAGGTACAGTGTTCTACAGGGAATTTACGGGTAAGGAGTTGTGGGAGTCTGTAGCGCCCCGTAATATAAAGAGGAAATTTACAGTGCGGCACTGTAGTTTGAGTACTGCAGCCAGTGGAGGCGATATGGCGGCTGCCCACACCTCGTCACGCCTATGGGAGCAGCCGCTGCACGGCCTTGCCCCCTGATTGCTTCAAAGCCGCTCTGGCTGGACTGACGCGACGTCTTTGACTTCAGGGACAGCAGGTGGCAATTTGGTGGACGCGCCGGCTCCATTGTCCCAGGTTTTTTGTTGACGCTTAGGCATCCTTGCGTGTGGACGTCAACAAGACCGACGCCTGCGACCTCTCCTCCTGCATGAGATACGTTTCTTGCGAGGGGAACACGTGCAGAAGATTGCTCGCGCTTCTCACCATCTGCGATGGTAGGGAGCTGCAAATCCGGTTCCACATCCTCAGGAGGGAAGTGTTGTAAGGGCACAGTGTGGACAGGAGTCACGCAACTGCCGGCCTGTTTGGGTCCAGCAACCAAATAGGGTAACGTTGGCTAAAATTTAAGGAGCGGGTTTGTCGCTTCCATTCCGCTCTCTTTGTAGCATTTACGATTCTGCACAAGCAAAGTGCTGGAGAGCCGTGCTGATCTACAGTACTCCACAAGCCAGCTGAGAGCGTGTGGCGGTGGGTACTTCTGGTATGACTAACTCATCCCCCCCCCCACCCCCCCCACCCCCCCGTTCCATTCGCGAATGGCGCGTGGAAAGATTGTCGGCAAGCTTTTGTGTGAGCTGTAACTCGAATTTTCTCGTTGTGGTCATTTTGCGTATGTGGGATGAAGTAATATGCCCCCGGAACGATTCCCACACAATGTCAAAGGTAAACCTCGCCTCTCTCGTAACGTGTGCCACTGGAATTTGTTGAGCATCTCCGTAACGTTCTCACACGGACTAAACCATCCGCTGAAGAAATGCGCCGCTCTTCGTTGAATCTTCTCCATATCCTCCATCAGCGCTACCTTGAAATAGTCCCAAACTGACGAAAAGTACTCAAGATTCGGTCTAACAAGCTCCTTGTGGTGAGCCACTTCTCTTGGATGAGTTACATTTCCTTGCAATTCTTCCCGTGAATCTCATCGGTTTTCCCTACTATTTGTTTTATGTGGTCATTGCACTTAAGACCGCTCAGGATGGGCACTCGTAGATATTTGACGGTAACTACTGTTTCCAGCATTTTGTCATCAGTTGTGTACCTTTAGAATAGTGGATTTATTTTCCTATGTATGCGCAACGTCTTACATTTATCAAATGTTTTTTATTCCGGTCTTTGATCACAATATGAATTCTTTAGACGATGACCGGTTTCAGTCATTAATGACCATCCTCAGATCTTTTTTACACCATGTCCTAAAGTGATAAGGCCATAATGGACATGGTGTAAAAAAGATCTGAGAATGCTGATTACGGACTGAAACCGGTCATCGTCTAAAGAATTCATATTGTGATCAAAGACTGGAATAAAAAGTATTTGACAGTATTGGATCACTGTTTGTATACGCGACCATGTCGCAGTTGGTGTTACATTTACGCACCTTCAGGGTCAACTGCCAGAGCCTGCGCCATTCATCAATCCTTCGTACGTTCTTCTCCAAATCGTTACTGTCATACGGCGTTTTTTTTTTTGCACAGACAACCGTATCATCTGCGAACAGTCCTAAGGTGCTTCGAACGCCTTCTACTGGATCGTTTATATACAATGTAAATGGTAACGGGATATTCCGGAAATTACGCTTGCCTCTACCTATTTTGTTCCGTTAAGAGCGACGCGTGGAGTTCTGTCTGCAAGAAAGTCTCGTGCCCAATTACAAAGTTAGTGCGATACTAGGTAAACTCGTTTTTTCCACTAAACGGCAGTGCGGTACATCGTCAGATGCCTTCGGGAAGTCGAGGAACACGGCACAACATGAGCGCCGATGTCTGCGACGCCGTGGACCTCATGGAGGAACAGAGCGAACTGAGTTTCCAAAGATCTCTGTTAGCTGAATCCACGTTCATTTTTGTAGAACAGATTTTCGTCCTTCAAAAACATATTGATATATGAGCATAAAATATATTCCACAGTTCTACAACAGATTGACGTCTATGATATAGGTTTATGAGCATCTGTCTTAGGATCCTTCTCGAAAATGGGAATGACCTGCAATTTTCTCCTGTTGTTAGCTACCCTTCGTTGCTTCAGCGGTTCACGCCGCAGTGCTCCTAGAAGGCCAGCAAGAATGTTATAGGTATCTCACCTGGTCGTGATGTCTTTACACTACAAAGCGATTGCAGTTGTTTTTGCTATTCCGCGATCAGATAGCTATCATTTCGAATTTCGAGCAATGATGAAAGAAGAGAGCACATTACTTTCTTCGGCGGTGAAACAAATTCGAAATGCCGAAATTCAGTATTTGGGCCTTCTCCCTGCCATTTCCCGTTTTCGTGCCATTAATGTTTCTCATTGATTTCGAACCGGTTACTGATTTTAATTAAGACCAAAATCATTTTATGTTTTTAGTCAGATCCGTTGAGACTTTCAACGTCAATAAACGCTTCTCTCTTTGCTTCCCGTAAGCTCATTTTCACGTTGTTCAGCTTTCGTTTGTCAGCTAGGTTGAGTCTGTCAAGACGCTCTCTTTGTGTACATAGCAATTTTCTGACACGACTGTTAAACCACGGTAGGTCTTTTCCATTCCTTAACTCTTTTCTCGGAATATACTTGTCTAAGGCATATTGGACGATGTTGTTGCCTTCTTCCATTTGGGCTCGATATCTTGGTCCTCAGCACTGAATATTCGATGCTGAATACACAGATACTATGCAATTTGCATCCTGTCACTCCCGGAAAGCAAAAATTTTTTCGTATCTTTCTCAACTTTTCTTTGTAATATAGAGGGTGGTCTGTTGATCGTGACCGGGCCAAATATCTCACGAAATAAGCATCAAACGAAAAAACTACGAAGAACGGAACTCGTCTAGCATGAAGGGGGAAACCAGATGGCGCTATGGTTGGCCCGCTAGACGGCGCTGCCATAGGTCAAACGGAACTGCGTTTTTTAAAATAGGAACCCCAATTTTTATTACATATTCATGTAGTACGTAAAGAAATATGAATGTTTTAGTTGGACCACTTTTTTCCTTTTTTCGCTTTGTGATAGATGGCGCTATAATAGCCACAAATGTATGGCTCACAATTTTAGACGAACAGTTGGTAACAGGTAGGTTTTTTAAATTAAAATACAGAACGTAGGTACGTTTGAACATTTTATTTCGATTGTTCCAATGTGATACATGTACCTTTGTGGACTTATCATTTCTGAGAACGCATGCTGTTACATCGTGATTACCTGTAAATACCACATTAATGCAATAAATGCTCGAAATGATGTCCGTCAACCTCAATGCATTTGGCAATACGTGTAACGACATTCCCCTCAACAGCGGGTAGTTTGCCTTCCGTAATGTTCGCACATGCATTGACAATACGCTGACGCATGATGTTAGGCGTTCTCGGTGGATCACGATAGCAAATATCCTTCAACTTCCCCCACAGAAAGAAATCCGGGGACGTCAGATCCGGTGAACGTGCGGGCCATGGTATAGTGCTTCGACGACCAATCCACCTGTCATGAAATATGCTATTCAATACTGCTTCAACCGCAAGCGAGCTATGTGCCAGACATCCATCATGTTGGAAGTACATTGCCATTCTGTCATGCAGTGAAACATCTTGTAGTAACATCGGTAGAACATTACGTAGGAAATCAGCATACACTGCACCATTTAGATTGCCATCGATACAATGGGGGCCAAATATCCTTCCTCCCATAATGCCGCACCATACATTAACCCGCCATGGTCGCTGATGTTCCACTTGTCGCAGCCATCTTGGATTTTCCGTTGCCCAATAGTGCATATTATGCTGGTTTACGTTATCGCCGTTGGTGAATGACGCTTCGCCGCTAAATAGAACGCGTGCAAAAAATCTGTCATCGTCCCGTAATTTCTCTTGTGCCCAGTGGCAGAACTGTACACGACGTTCAAAGTCACCGCCATGCAATTTCTGGTGCATAGAAATATGGTATGGGTGCAGTCGATGTTGATGTAGCATTCTCAACACCGACCTTTTTGAGATTTCCGATTCTCGCGCAATTTGTCTGCTACTGATGTGCGGATTAGCCGCGACAGAAGCTGAACACCTACTTGGGCATTATCATTTGTTGCAGGCCGTGGTTGACGTTCCACATGTGGCGGAACACTTCCTGTTTCCTTAAGTAACGTAACTATCCGGCGAACGGTCCGGACAATTGGATGATGTCGTCCAGAATACCGAGCAGCATACATAGCACACGCCCGTTGTGCATTTTGACCACAATAGCCACACATCAACACGATATCGACCTTCTACGCAATTGGTAAACGGTCCATTTTAACACGGGTTATGTATCACTAAGCAAATACCGTCCGCACTGGCGGAATGTTACGTGATAACACGTACTTCTACGTTTGTGACTATTACAGCGCCATCTATCTTAAAGCGAAAAAAGTGGTCAACCAAAACATTCATATCTCTTTACGTACTACATGAATACGTAATACAAAATGGGGGTTCCTATTTTAAAAAACGCAATTCCGTTTGACCTATGGCAGCGCCATCTAGCGGGTCAACCATAATAGCGCCATCTGGTTTCCCCCTTCAAGATAGACGAGTTTCGTTCTTTGTAGTTTTTTCGTTTGATGCTTGTTTCGTGAAATATTTGGCCCGGTCACTACTAATGGACCACCCTGTATGCTGTCATAGATGGTCCGGCAGCCTTAAGATCACTGATACCCTCTTCTACGTTAACTGATTCAAGTCGTTCAGGTCTGTCTGTTGCTTGGAGGCCAAGACATGAGAGGGCCTAACAGTCAAACGGAACTCTCCTCTTTCTTGTATTTGTGATTAAGATGCAATGATTTGGCGGGCTTTCACTGACTGGCCCGACCGCATGTTATGCGTCACCAGATGCATTAAATGAGTCGCCTTGTTTTGTTAGTCTGTTCTCCTACTTTTTCCAGATATATTTCTTCCCTCCTCTCCTTTATATGTTACAGTTTTATACACTTGAAGGTGTGGTTTTAACATCCCGAGCGGTTGCGGTTTGAGTAAATCATTAGTACAACTGAAGCGGATTTCTTTAAGTTAATTAAATTCGCCTCTCAGTTGCAGATGTCTTGAGTAATAAGGAAGTTTATCAACAAATATAACGAATATTAGAGACAATGAGGAAGAGAAGAGTTGTGTTGTGTGGACACCTAAAAATGCTAGACGAAAGAAGAATACCAAACACTGTATTTAACTTTTTTTGACAGAAATCTTAAAACATCAATGCTGTGGATCAAAGAAGTTACAGCAGACCTGAGAGAACTGGAAATAACGGAGGAAGAAGTACGAGAAAAAGAGAAGTTCAGAGAAAAAGCAAAAAGCCTCAGGGGCATCCAGGAGAAAACAAAGAAAAAGGCATGCCCAATATGAACGGAAGAAGAAGAGAAAGTCGTAGGAAAAGAAAGGAAAACCACTCAAAAGAAATAAGACAAAAGTTATTTTACGCGTTCCTTAGCAGGCGAAACCAATTAAAAAAAAAAGCTCGCTTACCATACCTGAGTCACGTCTTTGTTCACATCTGGTACCGTAACAGCACAGACACTCGTGGAACCTCTTCTGCTGACGGCAGCGCGCGTGTTCACACGGCGGAGATCGTGTAAGTTGGCGCGACCTTGTTGCGAAGATTGTAAAGTAACGGAGGATAATACGGCCAAACAGCAGCTTTGCTGGCAATGGAAATATCAGCTATTGAAAAATGGATGGGATGTGAAAAACACAAAGAAAAGTTAATATATTTATAGACTCATCTTTCCCTGATAAAGAGAAGACGGCATTCAGCAGTTTCAGATGGTTTCAATTACTTGGTTACATAATTGCATTTAATTACTGTACTTGACTTTGCACTCAAGTAAATAATGTAGGGTGTGCTTGTAATGAGTGCTTGGATGATTGAAATACAAGTCGTGTGAAAACGAGCTCTTCCGATAGTTCGCAATTTAAATTTAAAGCACAGCAGCAGAAATAATATGTTGGGCTGGTGTACTTCAATCAAAACGTTTCATAGTAGAATTAAGTTATAAAGATGTTTAGAACAACTGCAACGTAAGACATTATTTTATTATGAAGACTGTTGTGACTTGGCAAGACAGCCAAGCCACTAGGAGAGGAAGCCGAAAGGCACGCGTTTAAGCTCACGCAGGCTGCCGTGAGGTCTGGAACAGGTGAGGGAATTTATAGTAGCAAAGAACGTAACTACTGGAATACTTAACTTTAATTCATAATTGGTGAACATCGGTCTGACGGTACATGTATCACAAGATAAATAGCAAATGATAATGGCGCCTTGCTAGGTCGTAGCAAATGACGTAGCTGAAGGCTATGCTAACTATCGTCTCGGCAAATGAGAGCGTAATTTGTCGTGAACCATCGCTAGCAAAGTCAGCTGTACAACTGGAGGGAGTACCAGGAAGTCTCTGTAGACCTGCCGTGTGGCGGCGCCGGTCTGCAATCACTGACAGTGGCGACACGCGGGTCCGACGTATACTAACGGACCGCGGCCGATTTAACGGCTACCACCTAGCAAGTGTGGTGTCTGGCGGTGACACAACAAAGAAACCACTGAGTTTCGACCTTGTAGTGCCAGACAAGTTTTTGTATGTCTCATATTTCGTGCAAAGACATCATTAAATGAAGGGAGAGGATAAAACTGTGCCAAAACATGGAGTTATTCCTAATTACGTAAATCTGATAGCATGTCATAAATTAGTTCTGATTTTAATTTTCCATGCTTAACAATAAAATTATGTATTAAATGCAGAGTGAAAATAGTGTAATGCAAAATGGACATGAGTACTTGTTTTGTGTTTTGATGAGCGTTCGTAGTTCCGCTGCATAGCGTTTTATTTTTTTAATTGCAACGAATTATTAAATTTTGTGGTGATAAATGTGTGTAAAATTACATAATGATTTAGGTTTTTTAAAGCTTGTAAAAATTGTACGCGAATTGTGGCCATCTTTAGGAATTATTTTGATTAATGTAGTGTCACGTGACGCGACTCAGGACTGGGGATATAAGCGGAAAAATTGTCCGTTGTGGTGGTATGTTCGGAGCGGCAAAGTGCCGCGAGTGTAAGCATGGACGCCAGTGTTATGCGAATAAACTGTGAAGGAACATCGTGAAAGTGTGTAGGTGCGAGACAATAAACCATGTGTACGGATTGCACCGCTTACTATTTATCCAGATCGGATTTATTTGTGAACTTTAATATGCATGACCACAGAGTTAGAAGTGTTTTTTTAAATAAGTAAGTTTCAATCTGAACTTGTATAGTGTTCCTCATTTTGCGCAAGGTTGTGATATAGACAATTGTGTATTCAATTCACTGCTGTTCAAAAGATAGCCTACATATGACTCAGTATTGAGGGTGCAAGTGCAACCGTTCACTACCAAAACCCTTTGCAGATGAGCCACGTGTAAAATAGGTAGTGAACGAGCTCGAGTACAGTTGCAAGATGACGGACGCCTCGCCAACGACTCGCCGTGCTTTTGTTCCCTACCAGGTCTCCGTAGACATTCTGCAAGCGCCGGTCACGCACAGCTGTGACTTTTGCAATGTTGGAACGTGTGAACTCTCTCATTCGAGGTGATCGACCGGTCATTACCAAACACTTCGGTGTTCAACTGGACGTCTCTGTCGGTCGTGCTGGCACACTCGTCGACCAGTTGGGGTACTCAAAAGAGTGCGCGCGCCGGGTTTCCCGCCGCCTAAGAGAAGCCCATAAAGAGCAACATAAATTTTGAAACTGAACTGTACTCTTAACTGCGATATACACTGAGAAGCCACAACATCACCACCACTGCACACCGCGACGTTGGATACCGCCCGGTCACCACGCTATAACACCAAGCATGTAAGGGGAGCAGACACGGACGGAGAATCACCCTATAGAAGATGGGGGCTGCAAACGGGGAGATCCATTGAGATAAGCGACTTTGAGAAAGAGCAGATTATAATACTACTGGCCATTAAAATTGCTACGCCAAAAAGAAATGCAGATGATAAATGGATATTCATTGGACAAATATATTATACTAGAACTGACATGTGATTACACATTCACCCAGTTTGGGTGCATAGATCCTGACAAATCAGTACCCAGAACAACCATCTCCGGCCGTAATAACGCCTGGGCGTTGAGTCGCACAGAGCTTGGATGGCGTGTACAGGTACAGCTGCCCATGCAGCTTCAACACGATACCAGAGTTCATCAAGAGTAGTGACTGGCGTATTGTGACGAGCCAGTTGCTCGGCCACCATTGGCCAGAAGTTTTCAAATGGTGAGAGATCTGGACAATGTGCTGGCCAGGGCAGCAGTCTAACATTTTCTGTATCCAAAAAGGCCCGTACAGGACCTGTAACATACGGTCGTGCATTATCCTGCTGAAATGTAGGGTTTCGCTGAGATGGCATGAAGGGTAGAGCCACGTGTCGTAACACATCTGAAATGTAACGTCCACTGTTCAAAGTGCCGTGAATGCGAACAAGAGGTGACCGAGACGTGTAACCAATAGCACCCCATACCATCACGCCGGGTGTTACGCCAGTATGGCGATGACGAATACAAGCTTCCAATGTGCGTTCACCGCGATGTCGCCAAACACGGATGCGACCACCGTGATGCTGTAAACATAACCTGGATTCATCCGAAAAAATGACGTTTAGCCATTCGTGCACCCAGGTTCGTCGTTTACTACACCATCGCAGGCGCTCCTGTCTGTGGCTCTGAGCAATATGGGACTTAACATCCATGGTCATCAGTCCCCTAGAACTTAGAACTACTTAAACCTAACTAACCTAAGGACAGCACACAACACCCAGTCATCACGAGGCAGAGAAGCTCCTGTCTGTGATGGAGCGTCAAGGGTAACCGCAGCCGTGGTCTCCGAGCTGATAGTCCATGCTGCTGCAAACGTCGTCGAACTGTTCGTGCAGATGGTTGTTGTCTTGCAAACGTCCCCATCTGTTGACTCAGGGATCGAGACGTGGCTGCACAATCCGTTACAGCCATGCAGATAAGATGCCTGTCATCTCGACTGCTAGTGATACGAGGCCGTTGGGATCCAGCACGGCGTTCCGTATTACCCTCCTGAACCCACCGATTCCATATTCTGCTAACAGTCACTGGATCTCGACCAACGCGAGCAGCAATGTCGCGATACGATCAACCGCAATCGCGATAGGCTACAATCCGACCTTTACCAAAGTCGGAAACGTGATGGTACGCATTTCTCCTCCTTACACGAGGCATCACAACAACGTTTCACCTGACGACGCCGGTCAACTGCTGTTTGTGTATGAGAAATCGGTTGGAAACTTTCCTCGTGTCAGCACGTTGTAGGTGTCGCCATCGGCGCCAACCTTTTGTGAATGCTCTGAAAAGCTAATCATTTGCACATCACAGCATCTTCTTCTAGTCGGTTAAATTTCGCGTCTGTAGCACATCATCTTCGTGGTGTAGCAATCTTAATGACCAGTAGTTTATTATGCATAGCTTGCGAACGAGTTTCTCCAAAACGGCGATTCTGATTGAACGTTCACGCGCTACTGTCGTGAGCTTCTACAGAAAGAGGTAGAAGGACAGTGAAACTACCACTAGGAGCTAAATGGTTGGACGTCCGCGATTCTTCACAGAACGTGGGGTTCGGAGGCTTGTCTGCTCTGTAAAGTGGGATAGACGCTGGTCTGTGGCATCCCTGCCGAAAGAGCACAATGCTGGTGCACACACGAGTCCTTTGGAGCACACCGTACATTGTTGAACATGGGGCTCTGCAGCAGATCACTCCTATGGGTTCACATGTTAACGCAACGACGTCGTCAGTTATATTGCAGTTGTAGTGGTTAATAAAAAAATAAATGGGAGAAGAGAGACCGTGAAAAAGGGAAAGAATGAAAAGCAAATCGGACTTCGTATTACAGAAAAGCTATTGTTGGGGTGGTCCTTGTGGCGTTTTTGAGCAAAAGTTAAAAACCAATTTCCACTACAAAAATTACTGAAAAGAAAGAGAGAATAACAGAATGTAACTGACAGGGGGAAGTGGCGTAGATGAGAGATCATCCTTTACCAGGTTAACTTATCTTCTTTTGGGCGGCGTCCAGGTCTTCAAAAATCTCCTTCATTTCTGCGTGAAAAATCTGCTCCGAAATCTTGCAATAGTCCAGGAATCACTAATTTATACCAATTAAAATCATCTTGATACTGTATGCAATTTAATTCACTTTGCTACTTCCATCCTCTGAATTTCTTAACAACTTCCACAATATGTCTACATATTAAAATCAGATCAAGACTATCTAATAAGTTTTTTACGTCAGCATCAGATCACGTCTGCCTTAAGGGGCTCCGGAACGCCCTATACTTGCAATGTTAAAATAACGCTTATAAATTACATCTTTCCTCACAAAGTATTTGAGGTAGGAAGTTGAACTTTTTACAGATTATTTATTGGAATATGGGCTACAACTTAACACGGGGATTTTACAAAATTTTAGTTCAGTTATTAAAGATGATTTTTTTTCAATTGTAATGAAAATTCACAACATTTTTTTGCAATTTTTATTTATATATTCAAAAATATACAGTTTTTTGGAAAAAGGCTGTGTTAAATTATGCAGAAGGTACTGTGTAACATTTACTGAAAGTTTGAAACAAATATGTTTGGAAGAGCCTTAGAAAACATGTAATTAGTATGAGAAAGTAAAAGTTTTGGGAATCGAGCGACAAAGATTGGATTAACTTTTTAGTGCATTCCAGGTCCATAGGATGGATTATCTTCATCCTCTGCAAACTCCTCCTCCAGCTTCCTCTTGTTCCTCCTCCTGTTTACTCTTGCTTGTATTTCTAGACTCTTTACAGCCCTGTCTGCAGCCCGAAGGCGTTCCTTGTCTAAAGCAAGCATCGCTCGTTGTTGTGTTCGTAGATTTTGCTACCGTTTTCTTCAGTTGCAGTTACTGCAACACTGTTCCAAAAGGTGGCCATGTATGAACACTTATCACATTTCAGTTGTATTTCACTAGCAAGTCCTACGTGCTTTATTATGGAGAGTTCCAGACCGACTTCAGTACAATGAATACATCTTACACAGTTTGAAAAAATTCTTTTGAGAACCGACATATCAAATATTTCATTCACATCCGATTCGCCCATAAAACATTCATAGTTTTCACTCACTGAACCAAGCTTCTTCTGTGAAGTATTTTCTTTCCCACTTTGACTGCTATGGGCAGGTGTACTTGAGAGGTTAGGTTCACTCACTTGGTTATCGTCTTTATTGTTTAGAGTAATAACACATACCTTTGGCTTTCCAACATTTCTCCTTTTCTTAAAAGCCTTCAGAGGATTTCTAATAACTTTACTTTTACTCATTATTATACTTCAACAAAACAGAGACTCAAGAAACAGAATTAATTACGAATATTTTCAAGATAACGACAGAGTAAATAAACATGAAACAATCGACAATCACACCAGGTTAGCCACAACACATACTTTATCTCACATCACTAAAATGTACCTGATGAACACGGACGTTAATAACAACACCATTTGACAGCAGTTTAACAGCGCCACAGTGGGTCACGCCCATGTGGAACAAATTTCAAAAAAAAAAATTTAAAAATAGTTGTAGTCTTCGGAATTGAATAAATTATATATCTATTAAAAGGTAATAAATAGTCTGCAGATTCAGAAAACGCAAAAAAGTAAAAATTGAACTTTCATGATGTTGAGCCTTTCCGGAGCCCCTTAAGTTTCGGCTATCAAGAGACAATGGATAGAAAACAAAAAAAGTTACAATTTTGGTATTTCCTCTGCCGTCGAGCGCTCATACCGCTGCGACGGGATATTTTTATCTGAGGGAACGAGTGTAGCGCGGCGAAATTCAAAGTCCCGCTACACAGTGGACACGACTCCATCGGGATTCGACCGTCGATCAGTGGAAACGTGTCGGCTCTTAGGGCGAATCATATTTTTGCTACACTAGGTCGATGGTCGTCTCCACAAACGCCTTCATCGAGGTGAACGGCGGCTCGAAACGTGCAGCGCACCACGGGCGCGGACTGGTGGAAGCAGTATTATGTTAAGGGAGGCATCCTCCAGAGCTTGTTTGGGACCAGTGGTAGTGATCGAAGACACAGTGACAGCTCCGAGCCACCTGCATCCCTTCATGCTTGATGTCCAGCAGTGTAATTGTCCGTGTATCGAAGTCAGAACAGTGGTATAGTGGTCTGAGGAGCATTACAGTGAACTCACGTTGATGTCTCGGTACCAGATTCGCTTGATATAAATCCTATGGAACCCATCTGAGTCGCTAGCGGGCGCCATCACAGCGTACGCAAATCAGCGGCCCCATTATTTACGCGAATTACGCGACCTGTGCGTAGAGATCTGATGCTACATACCACCACAAACCTACGAACAAACCGTCGGATACATATACGCAGAATCAGTGCTGTATTTCGTTCCAAAGACGGACAGACAAACTATTAAGCAGGAGATCATAATGTTTTGGCTCGTATGGAAGACTTATACGTTCACATTTGAAGTAAAATTTAAGAACGTTTAACTAGTAACATGCAAAACTAAATTGTAGTACGACGTGTCCACGTACAGGACTTTACATATGTGTGGAAGATATGCAGTTAACCAACTAAATACCTCCTAAAACTGTACTAATGCTAGTTCTCATGAACAGACCGGAAAATTTGCAGTGAAAAGCGTCTCGGCGTCGACTAAATCTGTGCTAACATCCCTGGGGAAACAAGGTGCTCATTTATCATTTGTTAGAATACTGAAGAATATGCACTTCAATCCTAGTAACATGACAGTATTTGCACCTACTGCAGACAGACGTCACAAAGAGTGGAGCTTAACGAACAAAGTAAGAGCATATGGGCTATCAGACCAGTTGTGTGATTGGATTGAAGAGTTCCTACATAAAAGAACGCAGCATGTCATTCTCGATGGAGGGAAGTCTTCCGAAGTAAGAGTGATTTCAGGTGTGCCGCAGGGGAGTGTCGTAGGACCGTTGCTATTCACAATATACATAAATTACCTTGTGGATGACATCGGAAGTTCACTGAAGCTTTTTGCGGATGATGCTGTGGTATATAGAGAGATTGTAACAATGGAAAATAGTACTGTAATGCAGGAGGATCTGCAACGAATTGACGCATGGTGCATGGAATGACTATTGAATCTCAATGTAGACAAGTTTAATGTGCTGCGAATACATAGAAACAAAGATCCTTTATCATTTAGTTGCAGTATAGCAGGTCAGCAACTGGAAGCAGTTAATTCCACAAATTATCTGGGAGTACGCATTAGGAGTGATTTAAAATGGAATGATCATATAAAATTAATCGTCGGTAAAGCAGATGCCAGACTGAGATTCATTGGAAGAATCCTAAGGAAATGCAGTCTGAAAGCAAAGGAAGTAGGTTACTGTACACTTGTTCGCCCACTGCTTGAATACTGCTCACCGGTGTGGGATCCGTACCAGATAGCGTTGATAAAAGAGATAAAGAAGATCCAACGGATTTTGGTAAACTACATGCGCTTTCCAAATCTAAGCTTACTACTCGATTTGTGTGGGAAGGAAAGTTTACAATCAGTGTATATTACGAGTTTTGGCTGATGAAACTGATGTATAAACTTTTACTCCAAACTGAGAGGCGCTCAACGATCGCTGGAGATGTGCGTGTTTGGAATTATTGTGAGAGAAGGCAGGGGAATGAACAAGGGGGTCAGGAAGCAGACTGGAGCGGAACACAAAGTCACAAGTGTGACGAAAACTGGACCGAGGTTGGCGGCACGCGCTGTTAGACGAGTGGATGGTGGGTGAAACCGGTAAGTCCTGTGCTGGATTCCAAGACAAAAGAAAATACCGAGACTGCAACCTAATGGCACGTTGGTGGATGCCGTTTTAAAACATTTAAGAGTTAGGTGGATGTGTTGTGGTGTCACCGCCAGACACCACACTTGCTAGGTGGTAGCCTTTAAATCGGCCACGGTCCGCTAGTATACGTCGGACACGCGTGTCGCCACTGTCAGTGATTGCAGACCGAGCGCCACCACACGGCAGGTCTAGAGAGACGTCCTGGCACTCGCCCCAGTTGTACAGCCGACTTTGATAGCGATGCTACACCGACAAATACGCTCTCATTTGCCGAGACGATAGTTAGCATAGCCTTCAGCTACGTCATTTGCTACGACCTAGCAAGGCGCCATTACCAGTTTATATATACTTTTGTATCATCAAGAGCTATGTTCTCCAATTATGGATTAAAGTTAAGTATTACAAGATTTTCGTACTTTATTGCAATTCTCAAGACATTGTCCTGTTCCAGACCTCGCGCCAGCCTGCGTGAGCTTAAGCGCGTGCCTTTCGGCTTCCTCTCATAGTGACTTGGCTGTCTTGCCAAGTCACAACATGTGTGGCTGCAGCTGAACACAGTAATGCAGGGAAAACTCTGTAAGAGGTCTGAGGATCGTAGCACTGTTGATCTTCGTGTGGCGATGTGCGACAAAAATGTTTAGTACAAAGTTAATTTTTACATCTGAAGTGTGTTATTGTACCATCATACCATAACATAAAATTTCACACAAACGCTTATTAATTCAAGTACACTGCCCTTCACCGACAGGTAATATACACTCCTGGAAATGGAAAAAAGAACACATTGACACCGGTGTGTCAGACCCACCAAACTTGCTCCGGACACTGCGAGAGGGCTGTACAAGCAATGATCACACGCACGGCACAGCGGACACACCAGGAACCGCGGTGTTGGCCGTCGAATGGCGCTAGCTGCGCAGCATTTGTGCACCGCCGCCGTCAGTGTCAGCCAGTTTGCCGTGGCATACGGAGCTCCATCGCAGTCTTTAACACTGGTAGCATGCCACGACAGCGTGCACGTGAACCGTATGTGCAGTTGACGGACTTTGAGCGAGGGCGTATAGTGGGCATGCGGGAGGCCGGGTGGACTTACCGCCGAATTGCTCAACACGTGGGGCGTGAGGTCTCCACAGTACATCGATGTTGTCGCCAGTGGTCGGCGGAAGGTGCACGTGCCCGTCGACCTGGGACCGGACCGCAGCGACGCACGGATGCACGCCAAGACCGTAGGATCCTACGCAGTGCCGTAGGGGACCTCACCGCCACTTCCCAGCAAATTAGGGACACTGTTGCTCCTGGGGTATCGGCGAGGACCATTCGCAACCGTCTCCATGAAGCTGGGCTGCGGTCCCGCGCACCGTTAGGCCGTCTTCCGCTCACGCCCCAACATAGTGCAGCCCGCCTCCAGTGGTGTCGCGACAGGCGTGAATGGAGGGACGAATGGAGACGTGTCGTCTTCAGCGATGAGAGTCGCTTCTGCCTTGGTGCCAATGATGGTCGTATGCGTGTTTGGCGCCGTGCAGGTGAGCGCCACAATCAGGACTGCATACGACTGAGGCACACAGGGCCAACACCCGGCATCATGGTGTGGGGAGCCATCTCCTACACTGGCCGTACACCACTGGTGATCGTCGAGGGGACACTGAATAGTGCACGGTACATCCAAACCGTCATCGAACCCATCGTTCTACCATTCCTAGACCGGCAAGGGAACTTGCTGTTCCAACAGGACAATGCACGTCCGCATGTATCCCGTGCCACCCAACGTGCTCTAGAAGGTGTAAGTCAACTACCCTGGCCAGCAAGATCTCCGGATCTGTCCCCCATTGAGCATGTTTGGGACTGGATGAAGCGTCGTCTCACGCGGTCTGCACGTCCAGCACGAACGCTGGTCCAACAGAGGCGCCAGGTGGAAATGGCATGGCAAGCCGTTCCACAGGACTACATCCAGCATCTCTACGATCGTCTCCATGGGAGAATAGCAGCCTGCATTGCTGCGAAAGGTGGATATACACTGTACTAGTGCCGACATCGTGCATGCTCTGTTGCCTGTGTCTATGTGCCTGTGGTTCTGTCAGTGTGATCATGTGATGTATCTCACCCCAGGAATGTGTCAATAAAGTTTCCCCTTCCTGGGACAATGAATTCACGGTGTTCTTATTTCAATTTCCAGGAGTGTATTTTTGTTTTCATGTTGTATATGTCCACTTACACTTACCTAATTTGTTTTGATGTTGCGGTACGTGATTATCTTTTGTTTCGGTGGTTGTGGAAGCGAAGCGTCTGCTATTATTCTCTCTCTCTGTATGTGTGTGTGTGTGTGTGTGTGTGTGTGTGTGTGTAACGGCGGGATGATATGTCCTGACTTTCGTGTGGTGGGAATCATGGACGGGTATATTGTTTGGTTCGTCATTTTTTGTGGTATCTAAAGTGGTTGTTGTTTATCTATCGTATTTTTGTTTTAAATAAAATTTCATTGCTAATTTTTGTTTGGTCATTTATTATATGTTTTCTTTTCTGTGACTGCCTTTTGAATTCGGAAGTTTTCTTGTTGTTTTAGGAGATGTTTTTTATTACTTAAGCCGATTATTTACAGTTTTTGAAAGTAAGAAAAGACATTTCTATGCTGAATTGTGCGGAATGGCCTAATCCATGATCTAAATAATGAAAACTGCACCAGTTACTTAATAAATAAATTGTGCAGTTGTCATTATTTAAGCCTTGGATGACACAGTTGCAGGCTTTCCCGAAACATGTAGTATGATGAATGAAATTATATGACCTAATCCAGTTGTAAACAAGCTGTTAAGCATATAACTCGGTTATAAAATTCATGTTTTGTTCCCCAAACAAAACTGGTGCATAGCACTCATCATCATTTAACAGTTCCAGTTCCCCGGGTATTGGTAATGAGCCTCTTCCACTTCGTCCTGTCCAAATACACCTGTTCAGAGAGAACATCATCCACTATCCACCCTCTGGTCACTGGATCAGCTTTAATCAAGTCCATCCATCGGTTTGAGGTCTTCCTTGAGGTCTTTTTCCATCCACCTGTCTTACCAAATTTATGTTGTCTGTTCTAGTTGACTCCATTCTCATCACATGCCCGCACCATCGAAGTCTAGATGCGCCAGTTCGATCTAATAGGGATGTCTTTTTTCCGACATCTTTCCTCACCTCCTCATTCCTTAACTTGTCCATCTTGGTCTTCTGGATGGTGGATCTAAGAAATTTCATCTCTGATGTTTGCAGCCTTGATAATTCTCTTTTGGTGAGGGTACATGTTTCAATACCATTGGTCAATAGCACTAATGGTCTTTTCCTTTGTTCCGCTGAAGGTTACTATACTACACAAGAAAGACGTGCAGTTCTGCTGATCTCACGTGATGAACAATTGCTCGTTGCAGAATAAAGAGCTTCTCCCGCTACAGCTTGCCACAATAGGTCTTCACTGAGTCACTGACCTTCGTTTTCTATTCACAGCCATGAAGCCTAGTAAACAGCAACACTCGGATTGTCTATGTATTTTCTTCAGGCATTATTAAAAACGAAGAAGATTTGTCGTGTTTAATCGAAAACCGCATAGGGTGGAGGAGACCTCCAGCTTTCTAATTCCGTTTCCCCATTCCCTTTCCCCCAGTTTCATATGAAGTGAAAGAAAACACAGAAAATCGAGGGGAGCAGTACTCTGAAAATGTCGCTAGCTGCATTACTGTGAGACGCAGGCTTCATACTCAAGCTGGCAGTAGTGTTGGGGTACTTACAATGAAACGTCGCCAGCTTGACTTGACACTTTTTTAAGGAGGAAAGAACGTACTCCCAAGATATCAACCGCAGCGATCGATCCCACGAGAAAATTATGGCCGTGATATAGGCAGTTACGACCTTCTGACAGTACAGCTTTTAATACTCGTATTTCGCGTGCACCCGCGGTTTGTCACTCGCTCCGATGCACTGTAGCCGCGAAGTACTGTACAGTGTATCGGTAAAAGGTTTCTGAAGAACTGTTTTGACATTGATAATATGCTTTGTTCATTGTGTCAAAGTGCGCGGTTTCTAACCTGCAGCTGGTGCAAGAGATGTCTTTGTTTCGGACATTTTAACGTTGCGATTCACAAATGCAGAGTAACGAATAAAATGAGTGAGTGTGCCAATAAAAAAGTAGCGTAGTGCCATTTGATTATTGGCATTACCATTGTGCGTCATTTTCTTGGATTTTAAAGCTGGGACTGTTAAAGTGAAGTACATTTGCAAGAGAAGCGTTATTCTTAAGCGGGAATGGTGTGGAAAATTGCAAACCGAAAATCATCAACTTCATTTCACAATTCATTTTGATGTTGAGACGTATATATAGCTGCAGAATATCAGCGCGAGAATACTGTTAAAATAAAATCGAACGTAGATGTGCGTGAGGTTGACGTATTTCGTACGCATATTACCTGTTATTTTTTGCATAGAGTAACATGTTTTCTCGAAGAGATTTCGAGACACGTAGGCCCTACTCTTTTCTCGTCATCAAACATGATACGAATAGAGGTTGTTACCCCACTGCACAGTGCTTCGCGTTCGGGTATTACGGGTCTGGGGTAGATTGGCGCGATTGGCAAACAAACGGGACGCGGAAAATTTAAAAACTGTACTCTCAGAGAGTCATAACTGCGTACTGTCTAAATGATTGCCCAAATTTCCGCTCGAGGTCGATGACGTGGACTAGTGTACATCTACACCTTCCTAGGTACTCCGCAAGCCACGGTACAGTTCGTCATGCAGAGTACGATGTACACTGCTAGACATTTTCTTTCCTGTCCCACTCGCAACTAGAGCGAGGGGAAAACGATATCTACGAGTATATGCCTCCATATGAACCCAAATTTCTCGAATCTTATCTCCGTGGTCCACACTCGCATTGTATGTTTGCAGCAGTAGAATCGTTCGGCAGTTAGCTTCAAACGCCGGTTCTCTAAATTTTCTTAATACTGTTTCTAGAAAAGAACGTCGCCTATCGTCCAGGAATTACCATTTGAGTTCCCGAAGCATCTCTGTAACACTTACGTTCTGTTCGAACCCACTGGTAACAAATCTAGCAGCCCGAATCCTAATTGCCTCTATCTCTTTCTTCAATCCGACCTGCTACGGATCCCAAACACTCGAACAGTAGTCAGGAACAGATCACACCAGCGTCCTTCATGCGGTCTTCTTTACAGGTGAACCACTCATTCCTAAAATTCTCCCTACCACTGTTGTCTCATGCTCGTTCCATGTAATATCGCTTTGCAACGCTACGCCCATGTTATTTAAACGACTGTCTCAAGCAGGACACTAGTATTACTGTATCAGAATATTACAGGTATGTTCTCCCTACTCATCCGCATTAACTTAGATTTTTTCACATTTAGAGCGACCTGCCATTCATCACACCATCTGGAAATTTTGCCGGCCGTTGTGGCCGAGGGATTCTAGATGCTTCAGTCTGGAACCGCGCGACCGCTACGGTCGCAGGTTCGAATCCTGCCTCGGGAATGGATGTGTGCGATGTCCTTAGGTTAGTTAGGTTTAGGTAGTTCTAAGTTCTAGGAGACTGATGACCTCAGATGTTAAGTCCCATTGTGCTCAGAGCTATTTGATCCATTTGGAAATTTTGTCTAACTCGACTTTTATTTTCCTAGTGTGTTTTCTTGTCCGTAAAATGTGAGGTCAAGTTGGTGATGTTTCCCTGTTACTTATATTTGGGGTGTAGTTATCTCTGGACATATTGGCGCCACCACCCGTTCGGGTCACAGATTACAAACGCTGCGAGTTATGCACTGCCTCCAGTACATGGATTTCTATGAGAGAAAGAAGACCATGCCAAAGCGTGGCACTTAATTCAGTTAGTTTTTCCACTCTACAACCACAGGTGTACACAATACGCTGACTGTGTGTGCTTACAGCACCTTCAACTTGGCGTATGATAAAAAAAGAAAGGTTGAGGAGTTGAATTAAAATTCAAGGTGAAAGGACATCAATGATACGATTCACTGATGACATCCTGAGTAAAAGTGAAGAAGAATTACATGATCTGCTGAATGGACAGACCAATGAGTACAGAATATGGGCTGAGAGTAAATCGAAGAAAGACGAAAGTAATGAGAAGTAGCGGAAATGAGAACAGAGAGAAACTTGACATCAGAATTGATTGTCACGAAGTAGATGAAGTTGAGGAATTCTGCTACGTAGGCAGCAAAATAACCAATGACGCACGGAGCAAGGAAGACATCACAAGCAGACTAGCACTGACAAAAGCGGCTTTCCTGGCCAAGAGAAGTCTACTAGTATAAAACGTAGGCTTCTATTTGAGGAAGAAATTTCTGAGAATATATGTTTTTTTTTTAAATTTGTGGTCAGATCTTCTGGGATCAAACTGCTGAGGTCATTGTTCTCTAAGCTTACACACTACTTAAACTAACTTATGCTAATGACAACACACACACCCATGCCAGAGGGAGGATTCGAGCATCCGACGGGGGTAGCCGCGCGTACCGTGACAAGGTGTTCAGATAGATAGTAAGCTGTCGTGGAAAGCCCACGTTCAGGATCTTGTTCAAAGACTCGTTGTTGTTGTTGTTGTTGTTGTAGTCTTCACTCCAGATACTGGTTTGATGCAGCTCTCCATGCTACTGTATCCTGTGCAAGCTTCTTCGTCTCCCAGTACCTACTGCAACCTACATCCTTCTGAATCTGTTTAATGTATTCATCTCTTGGTCTCCCTTACTTAATACTGCCATTTTTACTACTCGAACGGTGTCAAAATTGAGTGATACTTCGACACGAAAATTAGTCTACTTTGCTTATTTTCATTCACTTATGTCGTATGGTAATATACTTTGGGGTAACTCTTCCCATTCTACAAGGATAGTTTTGGCTCAGAAACTGGCGGTTCGGGCAATAAGTGGTGTGAGTTCACGAAACTCTTGTCGACCTCTCTTCACGAGTCTGGATATTTTGACATTGGCGGCTCAATATGTATATTCCTTATCGTCGTTTCTTGTTACCAATATTAGTTTATTTCCAAGAATAAGCAGCTTTCACTCGGTTAATACTCGGCAGAAATGAAACCTTCATTTGGATCGGACTTCCTTAACTCTTGCGCAAGAAGGTGTGCAGTATACTGCCGCATCCATTTTCAATAAGCTGCCACTCGAATTCAAAAATTTTAGCAGTAATCCACGCGCTTTCAAATCGAAACTGAAGAGTTTCCTCATGGGTCACTCCTTCTATTCTGTCGAGGACGTCCTTGAAAAATTAAGGTGATTCTTGTTGTATTGCTGTTAGCGTTTACTTAAACTTATGGACTGACTTTTTCAGGTTCGTGAACATTTATTTTTATCTCTTATTACTTTTATATTGTAATTTCATGTACTGACACGTTCCATGACGTTGGAGATTTGCTCCTCAATTTGGTCCAACGGAACTTGACGTGTAAATAAATAAATAAACCGCGCGGCTATATGTGTTTGGATCACAGCATTGTATGGTAGTGGAACATGGACTGTGAGAAAACCGGAACAGAAGAGAATCGAAGCATTTGTGATGCTGCAGACGAATGTTGAAAATTAGGTGGACTGATAAGGTAAGGAATGAGGAGGTGCTGCGCAGAATAGGAGATGAAAGGAATATGTGGAAAACACTGACAATGAGAAGGGACAGGATGACAGGACATCTTTTAAGATGCAATTTTGCCATATGATAACATGGTGGAGACCGTGTCTGTTGTTTGAATGGTGTTAGGACAGCAACCAGCCACAAATTTACTTTGATTTCCTTTATTCAAAGGGTACCGTTACCGGTTTCAAATCGTTCTGATTCATCCTCAGACGGTTTACACGCTTTCTTTATGACATGTAGTGTGTTTTTTTACAGATTAATTGTCCTGAAATATAAATAATTAAATAATTATAAACACGCCACACACAGATGGTTGCGTTACAGATTTTCGTTGCATGTGACTTACGTGAAACGTCGGTTTGGAGTGTTTGTTTTTGTGGTGTCACCGCTAGACACCACACTTGCTAGGTGGTAGGCTTAAGATCTGCCGCGGTCCGTTAGTATACGTCGGACCCGCGTGTCGCCACTATCAGTGATTGCAGACCGAGCGCCGCCACACGGCAGGTCTAGTCTAGAGAGACTTCCTAGCACTCGCCCCAGTTGTACAGCCGACTTTGCTAGCGAGGGTTCACTGTCTACATACGCTCTCATTTGCCGAGACGACAGTTTAGCATAGCCTTCAGCTACGTCATTTGCTAGGACCTAGCAAGGCGCCATATTCAGTTACTTCAAGAAAGTATTCTGAGCAGATAAGATTGTGACTCATGTACCGTCAAGAGCGACGTTCATCTTTAATGGATTTAAGTTAAGTATCAAACTAATTTCGTCCGCTTTCTGAATTCTAATTCCTTGCCAAGCTCCAGACCTCCCGTCAGTATAGTTCTTCCCTCTTCACGCCAGCCTGCGTGAGCTAAAACGCGTGCATTTCGGCCTCCATTAGTAACACGGTGTTGGCTCTTCCGCCAACAAAACAGTTTTCGTAACATTCGTCCAACAACAATAAGAATGCAGTGGGAATGTATTTACATCTGTTGGACGAATGTTATGAAAACAAACACTCCAAACCGACGTTTCACGTAAGTCACATACAACGAAAATCTGTAACGCAACCATCTGTGTGTGGCGTGTTTGTAATTTGTATTATTTATATTTTAGGACTATTAAACTGTAAGAAACACACCACATGTCATAAAGAAAGCGCGTAAACCGTCTGAGGATCAATCAGAACGATTTGAAACCAGTAGCGGTACCCTCTGAATAAAGGAACTGAAAGTAAATTTGTGGCTGGTTGCTGTCCTAACACCATCAGCATCTGTTAAGATATCAGGGAATGACTTCCATGGTACTAGAGGGGCTGTAGAGGGAAAAAACTGCAGAGGAAGACAGAGACTGGAATACATTCAGCAGATAATTGAGGACGTAGGTTGCAAGCGCTACTCTGAGATGAAGAGGTTAACACAGGAGAGGAATTCGTGGCGAGCCGCGCCAAACCAGGCAGAAGACTAATCAATCCCCCTCCCCCCTCCCCCCCCAACCGAAAAAGAAAAAAAAAGAGGTCGTTGATATATTTCTGAAGGAAAGTCTCTGGACTGATGTTCTAGTGGTCAGTTCGTTCCTAAAAGCAACGATATAATTAGGACACACTGTGACTTAAGTTTTATTGCTGCCTGACGTGTGACTGTGACCTTTTGACGGTTCCAGGAGAGGCTAAGATGGCGGAGAGCAGCCCCGCTAGCGAGATCTCGGCGTTCTACGACGGCCGGTCGGTGCTGGTGACGGGCGGCACCGGCTTCATGGGCAAGGTGCTGCTGGAGAAGCTGCTCCACGCCTGCGACCACCTGCGCTCCGTCTTCGTGCTGGTGCGGCCCAAGCGAGGGCGGTCGCCCAGCGAGCGCCGGGACGACATCGTCCAGCTGCCGGTGAGCCGACGCCTCTCAATAACACTCTCCCGTGTCCACCCGGCAGTTCACCTGCTGAAAGCGGGGGCAGCGACGGCTACTCTCATATCTACAGGGTGCCTCACAACTAGTGGTTGTCTGTCCACCTGGCGAGTCACCTGCTGAAGGGGCGGGGAGGGGGGGAGGGGGAGGGGGAAGGGGGATCTACGCCTACTCTCACATCTGCAGCAGGGTGTCTCATAATTAGTGGTGAACATTATACAGGGTGATTCAAAAAGAATACCACAACTTCAGGAATTTAAAACTCTGCAACGACAAAAGACAGAGCTAAGCACCATCTGTCGGCGAATTAAGGGAGCTATAAAGTTTCATTTAGTTGTACATTTGTTCGCTTGAGGCGCTGTTGACTAGGCGTCAGCGTCAGTTGATGCTAAGATGGCGACCGCTCAACAGAAAGCTTTTTGTGTTATTGACTACGGCAGAAGTGAATCGACGACAGCTGTTCAGCGTGCATTTCGAACGAAGTATGGTGTGAAACCTCCTGATAGGTGGTGTATTAAACGTTGGTATAAACAGTTTACAGAGGATGGGTGTTTGTGCAAAGGGAAAAGTTCTGGACGGCCGAGAACGAGTGATGAAAATGTAGCACGCATCCAGCAAGCATTTGTTCGCAGCTCAGGAAAATCGACTCGCAGAGCTAGCAGAGAGCTGCAAATTCCACAATCAACTGTATGGAGAGTCCTACGAAAAAGGTTAGTTATGAAACCTTATCGTCTGAAATTGGTTCAAGCACTGTCTGCAGCTGATAAGATTAAAAGAATCGATTTCTGTGATTTTATCCTTGCTCAAATGGAAACAGATCAATCTTTCGTTTCAAAGATTGTGTTTAGTGATGAAGCAACTTTCCACACTAACGGGAAAGTCAACCGTCACAATGTCTGTATATGGGGCACTGAGAATCCGCGGGAAACAACTCAGTATGAACGTGACTCGCCTAAGGTGAACGTTTTCTGTGCCATTTCAGCCAATAAAGTTTTTGGTCCCTTTTTCTTCGAAGGTGCTACTGTAACTGGACTACAGTATCTGGAGATGTTAGAGAATTGGCTGTTCCCTCAGCTCGAACAAGAAGCACAACAATTCATATTTCAGCAGGATGGAGCGCCACCACATTGGCACTTATCTGTCCGTAACTACCTGAACGTCAACTACCCGAGGCGATGGATCGGCCGCCAGGCAGCCCGTGACAGAGCACTTCATCACTGGCCTCCAAGAAGCCCCGATCTTACCCCCTGCGATTTTTTCTTATGGGGGTATGTTAAGGATATGGTGTTTCGGGCACCTCTCCCAGCCACCATTGATGATTTGAAACGAGAAATAACAGCAGCTATCCAAACTGTTACGCCTGATATGCTACAGAGAGTGTGGAACGAGTTGGAGTATCGGGTTGATATTGCTCGAGTGTCTGGAGGGGGCCATATTGAACATCTCTGAACTTGTTTTTGAGTGAAAAAAAATCTTTTTAAATATTCTTTGTAATGATGTATAACAGAAGGTTATATTATGTTTCTTTCATTAAATACACATTTTTAAAGTTGTGGTATTCTTTTTGAATCACCCTGTACAATGACAACTGAAGCAAAAACCAAGAGCAGGCTTTGCCTGCAGGGTCTAACAGTACCACCACTTGCAAAGTAGGTTAGAAATCAGATTAATAATGTTGCTCACGCAGCATATGTTCGCTTTATCGGGCAACAACAAAGTTATTGACTGTGGATGGTATCGTCAGAATGGAAATAAGGAAGTCACTGTAAAAAAAGTAATTAATTTTGGCACTTATCTTGAATGGATTCCCACGTACATTTCGTCGAAGTTGTTATGGCTCATCTTGTTGATTCTAAGGTGATTCCACTTTGACTGCTAGAAGGTCCAGATCTGTATTTTAGCAATATTTGAAGACCTAACAAATGCGTTTTTCAGGAAATTCTTAATGATCAAACAATCCCAGATCAGAACAATGGTATGGTAGAAATAATTTTTGACTCGGTGTTCACGAACCACATTTTTATTAAACTTCTTGTAAATTCACATATACTTCTTAATTGTCACATCATCAAGAAAACAGTTTTGTATCAATCTTCAGATATTTAATTTCCACTTTAACCAAACAAAAGACTTGACTGTTCTTTTACAAAGCGAAATAACAATTCAACTTCTGCAAAGTGAAACAAAGGCTGCTCTCTGCACATTCGCGCCGAAACGGTTACAAGTAAGTCACAGATTATGACAGTCTCATAGAAATGAATACACACAAGAACCATATCACTGTAATACATCGATTCATCGGAGTACCTACACATTAATAAAACCAAATGTGAATATTGTCACAAAAATATGTCTGTTACTTCGCAGAAAAGTAGTACGATATTACTGGTATCGAGAACTGGGGTTGGAGTGCCGTAATGGTCACGTAAATAAAGAGCCAGTACAAGGGGCAACGAGTTTCAAAATTAAATTTCTGAAAATAGCAACAAATCGCACTTTGTATCTTTTATTGACCCGTTTCGCTCGTCAGATCAACAAGAGCATCATCAGAATATACAGTGGAAGTTTCTTTTAATAATTCTATTCGTTGGATTTGAGATTCCGTTTTGGCTTGAGTGGTTGGTCGTAACTTTGCCGTTGTTTAGCTTACCGTGTCTTTGTCCATTTCCACCTGCGAGAGAAACCAATTATACAGGGTGGTCCATTAATAGTGACCGGACCAAAACTCTCACGAAATAAGCATCAAACGAAAAAACTACAAAGAACGAAACTTGTCTAGCTTGAAGGGAGAAACCAGATGGCGCTATGGTTGGCCCGCTAGATGGCGCTGCCATAGGTCAAACGGATATCAACTGCGTTTTTTTAAAAATAGGAACCCCCATTTTTTATTACATATTCGTGTGGTACGTAAAGAAATATGAATGTTTTAGTTAGACCACTGTTATCGCTTTGTGATAGATGGCGCTGTAATAGTCACCAATGTATAAGTACGTGGTATTATGTAACATTCCACCAGTGCGGACAGTATTTGCTTCGTGATATATTACCTGTGTTAAAATGGACCGTTTACCAATTGCGGAAAAGGTCGATATTGTGTTGATGTGTGGCTATTGTGATCAAAATGCCCAACGGGTGTGTGCTCTGTATGCTGCTCGGTATCCTGGACAACATCATCCAAGTGTCCGGACCGTTCGCCGGATAGTTAGGTTATTTAAAGAAACAGGAAGTGTTCAGCCACATGTGAAACGTCAACCACGACCTGCAATAAGTGATGATCCCCAAGTAGGTGTTTTAGCTGTTATCGCGACTAATCCGCACATCAGTAGCAGACAAATTGCACGAGAATCGGAACTCTCAAAAACGTCGGTGTTGAGAATGCTACATCAACATCGATTGCATCCATACCATATTTCTATGCACCAGGAATTGCATGGGGACGACTTTGAACGTCGTGTACTGTTCTGTCACTGTGCACAAGAGAAATTACGGGACGATGACAGATTTTCTTCCACGCGTTCTATTTAGCGACAAAGCGTCATTCACCAACAGCGGTAACGTAAACCGGCATAATATGCACTAGTGCGCATTGGAAAATCCACGATGGCTGCGGCAAGTGGAACATAAGCGACCTTGGCGGGTTGATGTATCGTGCGGCATTATGGGAGGAAGGATAATTGGCGCCCATTTTATCGATGGCAATCTAAATAGGGCAATGCATGTTGATTTCCTACGTAATGTTCTACCGATGTTACTGCACGGTGTTTCTCTGGCGATGTACTTCCAACATGATGGATGTCCGGCAGATATCTCGCGTGCGGTTGAAGCGGTATTTAATAGCATATTTCATGACAGGTGGATTGGTCGTCGAAGAACCATACTATGGCCCGCACGTTCACCGGATCTGACGTCCCCGGATTTATTTGTGTGCGGAAAGTTGAAGGATATTTGCTATCGTGATCCACCGACAACGCCTAACATCATGCGTCAGCGCATTGTCAATGCATGTGCGAACATTACGGAAGGCGAACTACTGGCTGTTGAGAGGAATGTCGTTACACGTATTGCCAAATACATTGAGGTTGACGGACATCATTTTGAGCATTTATTGCATTAATGTGGTATTTACAGGTAATCACGATGTAACAGCATGCGTTCTCAGAAATGATAAGTTCACAAGGTACATGTATCACATTGGAACAACCGAAATAAAATGTTAAAACGTACCTACGTTCTGTATTTTAATTTAAAACACCTAACTGTTACCAACTGTTCGTCTAAAATTGTGAGCCATATGTTTGTGACTATTACAGCGCCATCTATCACAAAGCGAAAAAAGTGGTCAAACTAAAACATTCTTATTTGTTTATGTACTACACGTATGTGTAATAAAATGAGGGGTTCTTATTTTTTTAAAAACGCAGTTGATATCCGTTTGACCTATAGCAGCGCCATCTAGCAGGCCAACCATAGCGCCATCTGGTTTCCCCCTTCAAGCTAGACGAGTTTCGTTCTTTGTAGTTTTTTCGTTTGACGCTTATTTCGTTAGATATTTGGCCCGGTGACGATCAATGGACCACCCTGTATACAGTGAAAGTTTCTTTTGATAATTCTTTTCGTTTGATTTGAGATTTCGTACTGGCTTGATTGGTTGGTCGTAACTTTGCTGTTGTTTAGCTTTGGGTGACTGTGCATTTCCAGCTGCGAGAAAAACCAGATATATATCTGCCTGCCCTGTTTTATAATATTAACAAAAAATATGCAAAGTGATTAGATCCTGAACTTTAGTATTAATCTCTTCAATTAAACAAAGTGGTTCCCGTGGGTTAATGCAGCTCGTGAAATGGTCCCTGTACGTCGATAATGTTCGTAGCAAACTAATCCTAAAATGAATATATCTTACCTCGTAATGTAATTGCTAGTGCTTGCCGCTGTCTGTGTGTCAACTACAGTAGCTGAGAGCTTAGTGCAGTGTGCTCCAGACAACAAATAAACTATTTTATACACACCGTTGAGTGAGACACTTCTTTAAATAAAAGCGGCTTGGATCGTGGATGCGAACAATGCTGTTACGAGAAAAATTCCTTTAACAAGCTGTTTTTAAATTCCAGAATGAAATTTTCACTCTGCAGCGGAGTGCGCGCCGGTATGAAATTTCCTGGCAGATTAAAACTGTGTGCCGGATCGAGACTCGAACTCGGGACGTTCGCCTTTCGGGGGCAAGTGCTTTACCAACTGATCTACCCAAGCACGACTCACGACCCCTCCCCATAGCTTAAAAGCGAGTAGAACACTTGCCCGCGAAAGGCAAAAGTCCCGAGTTCGAGTCTCGGTTCGGCGCACGGTCTTAATCTGCCAGGATGTTTTTAAATTATCTGATATATATTACTTGTATGCAGTCCATGTTACAACAGTCATTAACACTGACAAAGGGCAACATTGATACCAAACTCTCACTCTCTCAAATATTAGACAAAAAATTAATAACTGTGAAAAATACCTTACAGTGAAAATTACTCAATCTTTAATGAAAAATCTAAACTTCCTTGATAAGGACGTCTCAATCAATAATGATTCTAACTACTCGCGACTGCAGTGCCAATAAATAAAATATTATCCTTATTCCTCTTCATACAGTTTTCATTCTAAAACACTAATCAAATCCTTCTCGTCTGTTTCACAGCATCCAAATACAACTAATTTTACATCAATACAGATGCACTTAAATTTACATCTACATTGCCTCGAGTCCTCTGCTCGGCATCTTTCTCACTACTGCTCTAACGAGAGAACTCCCGCGCTTTTCGCTGCCAAGCAGCGATAACAAAACAATCAAATCTCCCAGCGACACAACTACTCTGACCAAAGTCTACGCGCGAATAGTAAGCGATTCAAAATCGTCGCTTAGCGTTTGAGACATCCAGAAAGTGTTATGATGCTCGTCGTCAGTTGTTATGATGACAGGTGGCCAATGCTAAATAGAAACCTATATTACAGGTTTGGCAGTGAAGTCTGCATCTGCAACGACTGAAATAATTAGTAGTCGTGGGTAAAAAATTATATATATAGTACTTAACTTGTGTTACAGGCTTCTTCATATGCTGCATACATATAATTACAAACAGATGTCGACAGAGGCACTACTTATGCCATACTTGACTAAGCGCCTTGTTAGAGGTTGCTTCCTATCAGCTGAAGGCTATGCTACATTCCTACTTGACGTCCCTAGCAAGAGTGGACGAGATCTCGCTAGGAACTTGATACAAGCCGCGGAGCGGCGCTAGTTGCGACTCGCAGGTCCAGCGATATATATCTATTACGGACTGCGGTCGATATTCCAACTGTTAACAAGTGTGGTATCTAACGTTGATACCACACAAAGTATGTACAAATTCCAGAAATGCAAATAACAAACTCCCAATAGACCTATTTCAACAGTTTTCAGTTGTCTGACAGCATTACAGACTGCTTTTAAAGTTGACTGACAGCTCTAAAGATTAAGCTTTGGAGTCATTAACTCTAATCTACGTTTTACCGATGGATCAAATAGAAATTCAGGGGCTTCAATTTTTCTTTACAGTTCGGTTTGGAACTGGTTGAGTGTATCTTTACTAATTTCGTTTAATCCATTCTGTTCGAAATACTGAAATTTTTTGTCAATTTAATCTTTTTCATATAATAACACTGCCGTATTATCCGTAACAGATTTTATCACCAAAGCTCCTGCATCTAGCAAATTTTTATTTAAAATTTTTACTGTTCTATATTCCGGTTATTGGAAGCATTTACATTTAGGGCATTATGTAGGGCTTTGCTCGTTTGTAAAGCAACTGTATAACTGTTACATTAACGTGCTACACATAAATCTAGTGCAATTCACTTAAGAAAGTTCATAACTCGTTACAATTCGCTACCGATGGTATCATAACTGACTCAGAAACACAAATTAATTTCTATGATAAGCACGTCAATTTAACAAATATACAGCTAAACAAGAGTGAGGTTGCCTTATTGGAGAAAGGACTTCAGCATCACTGAAAGCACAATTTATCGAACAAAGACATTAAAGATATAATTTCTGAGATAAAAGTGGTTTGTATTTGCGCCAAATTAAACAAAAATGAAGAAACAAAAGTTGCTTTACAAACGAACAAACCCCTACATAGTGCACTAAATGCAAGTACTACCAATACACCGGAACTTGCCATAGTTAAAACTTTAAATAAAAAATTGCGGGACGCAGGAGATTTAGTGATAAAATCTGATAATGGTATACGACGCAGTTATTATAAGAAAAAGATTACACTGACAAAATATTACAGTATTTCAAACAGAATGGCGTAAAAGAAATTAGTTAAGATCCACTTAATAACTTCCAAACCGAACGAAAAAGAATAACTGATGTTTCTCAATTTCTATTTGACGCATTACCCGTAAAAAAACGCCGATTAGAGTTAATGAATCCAAGGCTTAATCTTTAGAACTGGGAGGCAACTGTAGACTGTATATTCTGATGATGCTCTTGTTCATTTGAGTAGTGGAATCGGTCAGTAAAAAACGCAAAGTGCGACTTGTGACTGGTTTCAGAAACTTAGAAGCAAAACCGATCCAGTAAACGTGGCTCTGCAGGCGATCCATTTGCAAAGTGACTCTGAATGTACGGTTTCGAGTCGCCACCGACTTCAGTGTAATAATTATACAAATAAAAATGAATTTTTAATGTAACACGTTCCTAAATCGGGCTGAAAACTAAAAATTTCTCTTAACCGTATAGAAATTCCTCACACTATACAGATATCGCTGAAAATTTGTGATTGTGAATTTTTAATAGCTTTGACAATACTTGTAAGATTTAAAACTAAAAACGTGGGGCACACGTAATAGATAATGTTAAGGAGATGAACTATACATGAATCAGTTGCTAAATAGTGTAATAGTAAGGAGGTGAACAATTCATGCATCAATTACTATTTAGTGTAATCGTAAGGAGGTGAACTATTAATGCATCAGTTATGTACTGTATGAGATCCACGTTTTCCGTTAAAAATCTTACAGGTATTTTCTTAGCTATTAAAAATTCACTATCACAAATTATCAGAACTACCTGTGTGGTGCTAGGGAAAATTATTTTATAGTCTTCAGTCCGATTTGAAAACGTGTTGAATTAAAATTTATTTTTACTTAAATAATTATTTTCTACTTTTCAGTTTTGTGCGTGCGAAATTTTTCAATTGATGTTAAACGCTTTAATGAGATTACAATTGAGACTCCGGATAAATTTGAGCTTTATTTTAGTTTCTATTCATCTGAGGTAACGAATATGTTGCTTCCTGCTAAGTACATCACGCAAAAAAAAGAAACAACGTGAAGGTAAAAATTGGAGAGAACTACCAAACGGCCACTGTGGTTCACCCCAACCATTTGCGACTCGAACTGGAAACGGGGGAAATGGTAGTCGTACACAAAGTACCGTTTTCTTAACCAGACAAGAAGGCGAGTTAATATTGATTATCATACAGTTCCGAGCTACGATGTAGCTTTCAAGTCTCTAGCTCATGAGGAAGTTAATTTAAAATCAACTGCAAAATTTTTACCGCACAAAACAGACACACAGACAAGAAAGTGGACCATCTGCGAGTAAAACGCGCGCTCTGAGAGTTCAATGCAAACCTAGTCATGTATGTGGGCGGTTCATCCGTCCTGGGAATCGGCAGTCTCCATTATTTTTGCCTGGCAAGTTATAGATCCTGAGAATTCAAGAGTATGAAGAATTTTTTTAATTTTAATTTTAATTTTGAAGTGGGATAACAAGTGACAAAAGAAATATTTTTTGGTGTGTAATTAGAAATTAACATTGTTTTGATTTTTTTGTCTTTGCTTGTACTGTGAAGTCTTTCTTCTTCCCACATGTCCTGATTCTAGGCTAACGGGAAGTACCTACAGGTTTTGATGAGTGAGTTTGGGAGAATCAAAATAGGTCACATAAAAAGCCATATCTTTTGATTGGGTGTACTTAGAAGCTTACATGTGTTACACCACCAAAGGTCAGTGGACCTTGGTATGTGACAAATTGAAACGTCTAACAGTTAGACAGAAACAGTCAGACGAACGGACAACACTGTAATACTATAGGGTTCTGGTTGTACCGACTGAGATAGGGAGCCCTAAACAAGCAGTAAAATGAGTCATGTTTACAGCAGATGTCGCTAAAATTGCTCCAGGTATCCCTGCGTTTTGTTTTTATACCGCCCCCTGCGACCTGCACGCTCAGCCACAGGGGAGCTAGAGGTATCTTATTGCCAGAGTAATTTTTTTTCCAGGTTGCAAGTGATACGTGTGTTAAGTTCGATAGAAATTGCTCGAGGCGTTACAGAGGTGAGCCTATAAATCAAATGAACCGTCGCAGACTCTTTCTACAGCAGTTAATCTATGCTCATAGCGCCTGTAGAGGCTGTGACGCAGTCTGCTAAGCAGAACCATCGCACATGGAGTACATCTGGACAAGCGGTGTTCTGCGTTATGCTCCTTTGTCACCCCGTTTTCACCCCCAACCCCTCGCGTATTGCAGGTAATGGTTGGTACCCCAACGTTACTGTTTTATCATCCAGTTGTGAGGCATATTTGAAATTTCAAGTTTCTAGCTCATCGGGATGTTTAAAATCAATTGCAAAATTTGTACTGAACAGAGAGACACAAGGTCAAGATGATGATGATGATGTTTGATTTGAGGCGCGCTCAACTGCGAGGTGATCAGCGCCCGTGCAAAATCCCAACCTTTACACAGTCCAGTCTAGACACTTGCACGAATGATGATGAGGACAACTCAAACACCAAGTCCCCGGGCAGAGTCAAGAAAGTGACGTAGTAAAAACACGTCAACGTAGCATGATGAGACGCTAGAGGCGTATTGTGTTGCTGGTGTACGACGGCATACGACGCGCCACTGCGGTCCATCGCGTATAGGCCGAGCCTGTACCTTCGCTTCAGAGATCACCTGACCTCACGCCTCTGAATATTTTCTGTCTGGGGTCGTCACAAAAGTGGTGCACAGCGTTAGCATCGACACATTTGAAGAACGGGAGTAGCGAATTCTATCGTCTTGCTAAAAGTTACGAGATGAGCCGAGGTATATGAAAGATTACGTAAAAATCACTGTAGAGGGGAGAGCAGCATTGGCTGCAAATGCGAGGACCACCTGTGGGAACATGTCCTTTCGACAGTTGTAAGTATACAGTAAATTGCTGTGTTGAATTTCTTGCTACAGTAAGACGCGTGAAATTTGAGCTCCATTAGAAGGGGCTTAACTGAAAGAAAAAAAAAAACATTTTTTCAAGTAATTTGCCCTAGAAAGGAGACCACTCAGCAGTCGAATTTTTGTATTTTTTTAAATTTTTATCATCATCATCATCATCATCATCATCATTTAAGACTGATTTTGCCCTTCAGCGTTCAGTCTGGAGCATAGCCCCCCTTATAAAATTCCTCCATGATCCCCTATTCAGTGCTAACATTGGTGCCTCTTCTGATGATAAACCTATTACTTCAAAATCATTCTTAACCGAATCCAGGTACCTTCTCCTCGGTCTGCCCCGACTCTTCCTACCCTCTACTGCTGAACCCATGAGTCTCTTGGGTAACCTTGCTTCTCCCATGCGTGTAACATGACCCCACCATCTAAGCCTGTTCGCCCTGACTGCTACATCTATAGAGTTCATTCCCAGTTTTTCTTTGATTTCCTCATTGTGGACACCCTCCTGCCATTGCTCCCATCTACTAGTACCTGCAATCATACTAGCTACTTTCATATCCGTAACCTCAACCTTGTTGATAAGGTAACCTGAATCCACCCAGCTTTCGCTCCCATACAACAAAGTTGGTCGAAAGATTGAACGGTGCACAGATAACTTAGTCTTGGTACTGACTTCCTTCTTGCAGAAGAGAGTAGATCGTAGCTGAGCGCTCACTGCATTAGCTTTGCTACACCTCGCTTCCAATTCTTTCACTATGTTGCCATCCTGTGAGAATATGCATCCTAAGTACTTGAAACCGCCCACCTGTTCTAACTTTGTTCCTCCTATCTGGCCTCAATCCGTTTATATTTCTTTCCCACTGGCATTACTTTCGTTTTGGAGATGCTAATCTTCATACCATAGTCCTTACATTTCTGATCTAGCTCTGAAATATTACTTTGCAAACTTTCAATCGAATCTGCCATCACAACTACGTCATCCGCATATGCAAGACTGCTTATTTTGTGTTCACATATCTTAATCTCACCCAGCCAGTCTATTGTTTTCAACATATGATCCATAAATAATATGAAGAACAGTGGAGACAGGTTGCAGCCTTGTCTTACCCCTGAAACTACTCTGAACCATGAACTCAATTTACCGTCAACTCTAACTGCTGCCTGACTATCCATGTAAAGACCTTTAATTGCTTGCAAACGTTTGCCTCCTATTCCATAATCTTGTAGAACAGACAATAACTTCCTCCTAGGAACCCAGTCATATGCCTTTTCTAGATCTATAAAGCATAAATACAATTCCCTGTTCTACTCATAACACTTCTCCGTTATTTGCCGTAAGCTAAAGATCTGGTCCTGACAACCTCTAAGAGGCCTAAGCCCACACTGATTTTCATCCAATTGGTCCTCAACTAATACTCGCACTTTCCTTTCAACAATACCTGAGAAGATTTTACCCACAACGCTGATTAATGAGATACCTCTGTAGTTGTTACAATCTTTTCTGTTTCCATGTTTAAAGATTGGTGTGATTACTGCTTTTGTCCAGTCTGATGGAACCTGTCCCGACTCCCAGGCCATTTCAATTATCCTGTGTAGCCATTAAGACCTGACATTCCACTGTATTTGATGAGTTCCGACTTACTTTCATCCACCCCAGCTGCTTTATTGCACTGCAATCTATTGACCATTTTCTCCACTTCCTCAAATGTGATCCTATTTCCATCATCATTCCTATCCCATTCTACCTCTAAATCTGAAACATTACTGACCGCATTTTCACCTACATTGAGCAACTCTTCAAAATATTTCCTCCATCTGCCCAAGGCATCCACAGTATTCACCAGCAGTTTTCCTGACCTGTCCAAAATATTTGTCATTTCCTTCTTACCTCCCTTTCGAAGACTGCTAATTACACTCAAGAATGGTTTTCCAGCAGCTTGACCCATAGTCTCCAACCTGTTTCCAAAGTCTTCCCAAGATTTCTTCTTGGATGCTGCAATTATCTGTTTGGCTTTGTTTCTTTCTTCAACATAACTTTCTCTGTCTACCTGAGTTCTACTATGTAGCCATTTTTTATACGCCTTCTTTTTCCTTTTACAGGCTGCCTTGACCGAGTCATTCCACCAAGCTGTTTGCTTCATCCTACTTTTACACACTACTGTTTCAAGACATTCTTTAGCCACTTCTAGTACTGTGTCCCTGTACCTTGTCCATTCCTTTTCCAATGACTGTAATTGAATACATTCAAGTAACCGGTACCTTTCTGAGATCGCTGTTATGTACTTGTGCCTGATTTCTTTCTCTTGAAGTTTCTCCACTCTTATCCTCCTACATATGGACCTGACCTCCTGCACTTTCGGCCTCACAACCCCAATTTCACTGCAGATTAAATAATGATCAGTGTCATCAAAGAATCCCCTGAATACACGTGTGTCCCTCACAGCCTTCCTGAATTCCTGATCTGTTATTATATAGTCAATGACAGATCTGGTTCCCCTGCCTTCCCAAGTATACCGGTGAATGTTCTTATGTTTAAAAAAGGAGTTTGTAATTACTAAGCCCATACTGGCACAGAAATCCAAGAGTTGTTTCCCGTTCCTGTTGGCCTCCATATCCTCTCCAAATTTACTCACAACCTTTTCATACCCTTCTGTTCGATTTCCAATCCTGACGTTAAAATCACCCATGAGCAGAACACTGTCCTTGTCCTTTACTCTAACAACTACATCACTGAGTGCCTCATAAAAACTATCCATCTTATCTTGATCTGTCCCTTCACAATGCGAATATATTGACACAATCCTAATTTTCTTGCTAGACACTGTCAAATCTATCCACATCAGTCGTTCGTTTACATACCTTATTGCAACTACGCTGGGTTCCATTTCTTTCCTGATGTAAAGCCCTACACCCCATTGTGCTGCCGGCCGAAGTGGCCGTGCGGTTAAAGGCGCTGCAGTCTGGAACCGCAAGACCGCTACGGTCGCAGGTTCGAATCCTGCCTCGGGCATGGATGTTTGTGATGTCCTTAGGTTTAACTAGTTCCAAGTTCTAGGGGACTAATGACCTCAGCAGTTGAGTCCCATAGTGCTCAGAGCCATTTTTGAACCCATTGTGCTATTCCTGCTTTGACTCCTGACAGGTAGACCTTGTATTCTCCCACTTCCTCTTCTTTCTCACCCCTTATCCGAATGTCACTAACAGCTAAAACGTCCAGCCCCATCTTACTTGCAGCCTCTGCCAGCTCTTCCTTCTTCCCAGAGTAGCCCCCATTGATATTAATAGCTCCCCATCTCATTACCATTTGTTTGCCAAGTCGTACCTTAGGAGTCCCTGGTTTGTCAGTTAGAGGTGGGACTCCGTCACCTCCAAAGGTCCGAGGCATTTTGCTCTGATTGTTGCCAGCATCATATTTAATGTACCAGGGAAGCAGGTTGCTAGCCTTACTTGCCCCGAGTCCCATTGGGTTTTACCCCTAACGGCTGAGGGACTAACCGGTGGATTTGGTAGTCTTTGCCGTATGAGCACAAAGGTGACCACGACTCAGAATATGTCCGAGATGCCCAGCCTTATTCCAAAGTAACAGGTATCCCGACTGTCGGGACCACTTACTTGGCCACTCATACGTTGCCCGTGGTTCATGAACTAGGACATGACTACAGGAACCCACACCATGAACCACTCTTATTTTTATGGCACGTGAAATTCAGAACTCAAATATCAATCACCCAGTGCCGTGCTATGTAACTCTCAGAACGTCTTGAGAAAATCGGCGTTGAAGTTTTCCGAATGCCGTTAATATACTGAAGCAAGGCAGGGTTGCCAGTGAGCAGTGTGGATCTGTGACAGAATGTGCGACTACCATGTGGGAAGCTCAGATGCATTCGCACCAGCGCTAATGTTTTATGCAAAGGCGTAAGTTCTACAAATATTTCTGTGGACTGTAAGACACATAAAGATGGAAAAATTAATTTCTGTTTTTTAATGCAAGCAGTCTTTATTAACTCTTATATGAAAAATTAGTAAAAAATAATTTATATTTGCAATGACAGCTGGACTTTTGCGTGGTGTAAGTAATTAGAAATAAGACGCAGTTCATTTTTCATAAATATGATAATTAGATATGTGTTTACTAGCAGATGTTTGGTACTTTTTATGTTTAAAAGACACAGGTATTCAAAAGTAAAAAATGAATACCGAAACGAGACTCGGATCAGCGATGCAGCAATTACCAGCCTCTAGCTCTGCTAATATTTTTTCCTTAATCGTGTATTTTACGCCTCAAGGAGAAGCTCATAGAAGCCACAGATGTGTTTAAAAATTTACGTCAGCTGGGAACCGAAGCTACGACGTCCAAGTGGGATTCGAGCTGTCTACCGGCAAGCGGTGCTGAGGGCTGAGGAGGGGGGAGGAACGGGAAAATGAAGACTGCGGCGTGGCGTGCCTGCAGCAAAGAAGTCGCCTTGTCGGACACCAAACAGTTCTCTGCCAGTACTGTTTGCGTTAAATTACATTTCCGTTCTGCATCAGTTATCCTACGGCCACTACGCATATGCCCAAAAAAACACAAGAAGTGGCGAAGTCACATCGTTAAATGCCAAATGGGAATTGCCGTACTTTTCGTATTGTTTAAAGGCCATGAAAAGGGCTCAATATACCACCGCACTGTTATGTACTGGAAAGACACTCAGCCGGCCGCTGTGGCCGAGCGGTTCTAGGCGCTTCAGCCTGGAACCGCGCTACCGCTACGGTCGCAGGTTCGAATCCTGCCTCGGGCATGCATGTGTGTGATGTCCATAGGTTAGTTAGGTTTAAGTACTTCTAAGTTCTAGGGGACTGATGACCTCAGATGTTAAGTCCCATAGTGCTCAGAGCCATTTAAACCATTTTTGAAAGACACTCATTGTAATACCAGCCATGAAGACGATATGATGCACTTATTTTTTGACGAACGACGGTGAATGGTGGCTGAACTGAAGGCGGCTATTAGGGATAAAACTGAATTAACGATTAAGCAAAGTGGTGGCAAAAACTACACTGGTGTCCACAATTAAAGCAACAAACCGCTATTTCCCCGTCCTGCGTCTAACTGGCGATATAATCATACAAATGCTTCAACAGATGTCCGTTCGATCGTGTTCTTACAGGAGATGGCATTCCGGTCAATGGACAACCATGTTAACGATGACATCTAGGCAACTATCAGACAGGGTTGTGTTTGATGGCTAGTCCCATATCCACAATCTCTGTGTACACAGCTGTAGACGGCGCAATGTGGCACAGAGAGAAACCTCTATCTCTCTGCGGCGGAAGACCATAAGAAGAATGGAAGCAGGAGAGTCGCAAACTTTCTTTCTTTCTTTTGCTGACGCCTTAGTCCCGCAGCGATCGCAGCGTCCGCGTGGTTGCAACGGATTTGGCAAGGTTAGTGTGTAGATCACTAAACTAAAAGGAAGATCAGGAATGGCAAAATTAAAAGAAAATTGAACGAGGAGATTAGCTTCCTAGCTCACCCGTTCTTCATTCAGGAGCTACAAGATGCCATCAAAGATTTGAAAAACAATAAGGCCGCTGGCCTCGACGATCTGAGATCTGAGCAAATTAAACATTTTGGACCGGGAGTACAAGCATGGATCCTAGAGCTAATGAATAACTGTATTACATTAATGCAAATTCCTAAACTGTGGAGGAAAGCTCGGGTTATTGCGTTACTAAAACCAGGGAAAGACCCAGCTGAAGCTAAAAATTTCCGGCCTGTCTCACTGCTTTGTCATTTATTTGAAGTGCTGGAGCGAATGATCCTCAAACGCATAGCTGATTATGTGGACAAAGCCCTCATTAGCGAACAAGCTGGATTCCGACCAGGAAAATCATGCTGTGGCCAAATCCTTAATCTCACACAGTACATCGAAGACGGCTATCAGAGGGTAGAAGTAACTGGGGTCGCATTCCTGGATCTCAATGCTGCATATGACACAGTTAACCATAAGTTGCTTACCCAGAAAGTGTATGATGTCACTAAGGACTACACCCTTTCTATGTTCGTGCAATGTACGCTACAGAACAGGCGCTACTATGTAACCTTACAATCTAAAAACAGCCGATGAAGGACACAGAAAAATGGACTTGCACAGGGCAGTGTCTTGGCTCCAATATTATTTAACATCTATACCAATGATCTTCCCGTCAGCCACCAGACACGAATGTTCATATATGCTGATGATGCAGCAGTGGCCACACAGGATAAAAGCTTTGAACAAGTGGAGGAGAATCTCACAGGAGCCTTAACAGAACTTGCTACCTATTACGACGGCAATAATTTCAAACCAAACCCTAGTAAATCTCAAGTATCCGCCTTCCATCTTAGGAACAAACAAGCCAAACGGAAACTCCGAGTCATGTGGCAAGGGGAAGAGCTGAAACATACAAACAGCCCAAAATACCTGGGAGTAACATTGGACAGAGCACTTACTTTTAAGCAGCACTGCCACAACACTAAAAAAAAGGTCTGTGCCAGGAACAACATACTGCGGAAGCTAACAGGTTCACCGTGGGGAGCTCAACCACATGTTTTGCGCACCACGGGTCTGGTGCAGAGTATCTCAGCAGCGGAATATGCGGCGCCAGTTTGGAGGAACTCTGCCCACACTAAGCGACGTCGCCGTAAACGAAACTGTACGTATTGCCACAGGATGCCTCAAACCAACTCCCACAAACATCATGTACCCCATCATAGGCATAGCACCACCCACTATCCGCAGACAAGTAGCCGCCGAGATCCAAAGATCAAAACAAAAGAATGATCCTCGACACCCGATGCATATGCACCGAAAACAACGTGTCCGGCTGAAATCCCGCAGGAGTTTCATTGAAACTACTGAAGAGCTTGCCACCGAGCCCGTCGCAAGGCGGCTATCTCTCTGGGAAGAAATGGTGCCACACTCCACAACGGAACTACTTGAGGAGGGATCTGCAGGATTTCAACTACCTTTTACAACTTGGAGGTCATTAAACCGGCTGCGCACTGCAGTAACTGGGTGCAAATCAAACCTATTTAAATGGGGTTACAGTGATGGCGACAGGTGTGAATGTGGAGCAATACAGGACTTGGACCACCTACTGATCTGCCCAGATACGTCTATAATATGCACTGAAGATGATATTTTGAAAGTCAATGACAAAGCAATCTACGTTGCTAATTACTGGGAAGGGAAGATATAATTGGTGCATCCGGATACGGAAGAAGAAGAAGAAGAAGTGTGTAGGGTAGGGGTGGCCGGATGCCCTTCCCGCCGCCAGCCCGTACCCCCCTGGGACGGAATAGTGTCTGCGTCTAGTGTAAATCGTGAAATAGTGCGAACGTGTTGCAAATGTCTGCGACTCGTGTTACTGAGGCGGAAAGTGGGGACCAGCCCGGTATTCACCTAGGGCGATGTGGAAAACCGCCTAAAAACCACACCCACTCTGGTCGGCACACCGGCCCTCGTCGTTAATCCACCGGGCGGATTCGATCCGGGGCCGGCGCGCCTACCCGAGTCCAGGAAGCAGCGCGTTAGCGCTCTCGGTTACCCTGGCGGGTCCAGGAGAGTCGCAAACTGATGTGGCCCAATTGCTTAGTGTGAATCGTTCTGTTGCTTCTTGTGGCGACAGTTTATGAGACCGAAACTGTACCCCGAAGACCAGTGTAGGGCCGACCGCGTGTGACATCAGAAGGAGAGCACCGTTATTTGCCTGGATGGGCACGACGGTATCCCCTTAGTGCTGCACGGCAACTGGCAGCTGACCTCGCAGCATCCACTGAAGATGTTTTATCGACGCAGTCTGGCCTTTCTTGTCGGACACCCGCTGTATGTGTTCCTGTGACGTGTCTTCACAGAAGGGAGCGTCTAGAGTGATCAACATGCCACCTGGAGAGTCGAACAGTGAGTCAATGTTCTTTTCACAGATGAGTCCCGATTTGGTCTGGAGAGTGACTTCCGACGGATTCACACCTGGATGGAATGTAGAACATGATTTCGCGACCCAAGCATTGTGGAAAGAGACCGATATCGAGGATGTTCCCTAATGCTGTGCCGGCCGTTGTGGCAGAGCAGTTCTAGGCGCTTCAGTCCGGAACCGCGTGACCACTACGGTCGCAGGTTCGGATCCTGCCTGGGGCATGGATGTGTGTGATGTCCTTAGGTTACTTACGTTTAAGTAAGTCTACAGAACTGATGACCTCAGATGTTAAGTCCCATATTGCTCAGAGCCATTTGAACCGTTTGAACCCTAATGCTGTGAGCAGGGATTATGTTGACCACTCAAACATCTTTTCATGAAATTGTACCGCTCAGTCGGCAAGGTTTAACTGCTGTCACGTATCGTGACGAGATCTTGGGACCTCAAGCGCTGTTGTTGCAGGATGCTGTGGACCAGACTTCCCACTAATGGACGATGACATTCGACCTCGTACAGACTTCTTAAGTAATAGAACCCAGTAAGTTGTTCTCGATGGTGAGTGTTCATCGGAGGTGAGGGTGTCATCTGGAGTGCCCCAGGGACGTGTGGTAGGTCCGCTGTTGTTTTCTATCTACATAAATGATTTTTTGGATAGGGTGAATAGCAATGTGCGGCTGTTTGCTGGTGATGCTGTGGTGTACGGGAAGGTGTCGTCTTTGAGTGACTATAGGAGGATACAAGATGACTTGGACAGGATTTGTGATTGGTGTAAAGAATGGCAGCTAACTCTAATATAGATAAATGTAAATTAATGCAGATGAATAGGGAAAAGAATCCTGTAATGTCTGAATACTTCATTAGTAGTGTAGCGCTTGGCACAGTCACGTCGATTAAATGTTTGGGCGTAACATTGCAGAGCGATATGAAGTGGGACAGGCATGTAATGGCAGTTGTGGGGAAGGCGGATATTCGTCTTCGGTTCATTGGTAGAGTTTTGGGAAGATGTGGTTCATCTGTAAAGGAGACCGCTTATGAGACTAATACGACCTATTCTTGAGTACTGCTCGAGCGTTTGGGAGGCGTTCTTTTCTTTAATCGCTACTGAGGAAATTTAGAGAAACAGCATTTGAGGGTGACTGCAGTACAATTTTACTGCCGCCAACTTGCATTTCGCGGAAAGACCACAAAGATAAGGTAAGAGAGATTAGGGCTCGTACAGAGGCATATAGCCAGTCATTTTTCCCTCATTCTGTTTGGGAGTGGAACAGGGAGAGAAGATGTTAGTTGTGGTACGAGGTACCCTGCACCACGCACCGTATGGTGGATTGCGGAGTATGTATGTAGATGTAGATACAGGTTGTTGATGTTTCCTCGGAAACGGAAGATATTACACCCACAACGTGCCCTGCTCGCTCTCCCCAAATGTTCAAATGTGTGTGAGTTCCTAAGGAACCAAACTGCCAAGGTCATCGGTCCCTAGACTTACACACTACTTAAACTTATTCTAAGGACAACACACACACCCATGCCCGAGGGAGGGGCCGCGCAATCCGTGACATGGCGCCTCAAACCGCACGGCCACTCTGCGCTACTCGCTCTCCCCATCTGAATCCCATAGAGCATGTCTGGGATCCACTAGGAAGACGGGTTACATAACGCTGGTATCCAGCAACCACTTCCCAAGACTTGTAAGCCGCTCTGCAGGAATAATGGGCGTTATTGTCTCAGCATGAGACTGATGACATCATTCACAGCATGCCCCGTCGTTGTCAGGTCTGTACGGCTACCAGAGGTGGTCGCACCCCATACTGAGCACATTAATCAGTTGTCGGAAAGTGTGTGCAAATCCGCTGAGTTGGAAAAATGAACAACGTTTTTGTCTGCTGTTATGCATGTTGCAGTTTTTTATGTTCTGTGTTATTTACATTGATTATACTTTACTGTCATCTGTTTATAATGTTTTGTGGCAAAGGAAAATCAACCTTGCAAAATTCCCGTTGTTTCTTTAATTTTTGGGCACCAGTGTCTAATTGTCGACATCACCAATTATTTGAATTCAGTACAATTTTCCATTGTTACAACCTCTCGATATACCACAGCATCATCCGCAAAAAGCCACAGTGAACTTCCGATGTCATCCACAAGGTCATTTCTGTATATTGTGAATAGCAACGGTCCTACGACACTACCCTGCGGCACACCTGAAATCACTCTTACTTCGGAAGACTTCTCTCCATTGAGAATGACATGCTGCGTTCTGTTATCTAGGAACTCTTCAATCCAATCACACAATTGGTTTGATAGTCCATATGCTCTTAGTTTGTTCATTAAACGACTGTGGGGAACTGTATCGAACGCCTTGCGGAAGTCAAGAAACACGGCATCTACCTGGGAACCCGTGTCTATGGCCCTCTGAGTGTCGTGGACCAAAAGCGAATACAAAAAATAAAGAGAATCAGAGAATCTGATCGATAGAAGCGGATCAGCACCATCCAGTTGCAATCATTCGCTTGTAACGCCCCGCTTAGAACCTGTTACAAGCTTGAAGTCATTTGCACGTCAGTTTCATGGCGCTGCAGCTTTCGCGGGGACATGTGGACGCACAGTGTCGGAAAGAGCATCGGGTGGCAGCCGTCACAGAGTAGTAGTCTCTACCTGTGCCGCTGTGCCGCCCGGTGCACCAAGGAAAGCGGCCCGCCGGCTCACCTTGACCCGACCTGTCCCAAAGATGCGCCCACGTGGCCCCCTACAGCAAGCGAGGCCAAGTGAAACCGAACACGCGTGCTCCCCGCCTGGAGCTGACGTGCTCAGCATATTGCTCCGAAAGCGTCGACTCGTAATGACGGCCCCAACGAAACACATACCCTGCTCACAAGTATAAGACAAGGAGAATAGTCGACCTAAATTTAAATTGTGTAAATGATCAGTAATGTCAGAAACTGAGTCCGCCTTGATGCAAAACACCTTGTTATACGTTTATTTCTTTATTCTCCCAAACTAGTTTCGGAGACAAATATCACCGTGATCAGTGTTTCTTTTAATCTTATTTATTGTTTGTTACAGCATGTTTTAAGCAATTATTGTCGCTGTTTGCGACATATTCTCTGTGCGCTTTTTTTTGTTGACGTTCAAATGGCTCTGACAAGGGAACCTCCCCATCGCACCCCCCTCAGATTTAGTTATAAGTTGGCACAGTGGATAGGCCTTGATAAGCTGAACACAGATCAATTGAGAAAACAGGAAGAAGTTGCGTGGAACTGTGAAAAAATAAGCAAAATATACAAACTGAGTAGTCCATGGGCCATATAGGCAACATCATGGAGTCTGGCAGCTCGGCAGCGCCGTGGTACCGAGGTAGCGTGAGCAGCTGCAGAAGGAGAGGTCCTTGCTTCAAGTCTTCCCTCAAGTGAAAATTTTACTTTTTTTATTTTTGCATAGTTATTATCTGTCCGTTCGTTCATTGACGTCTCTGTTCACTGTAATAAGTTTAGTGTCTGTGTTTTGCGACCGCATCGCAAAACCGTGCCATTAGTAGACGAAAGGACGTGCCTCTCCAATGGGAACCGAAAACATTTGATCGCAAGGTCATAGGTCAACCGATTCCTCCACAGGAAAACACATCTGATATATTGTATACGACACTGGTGACGGCATGTGCGTCACATGACAGGAATATGTTGTCGACCCACCTAACTTGTACACTTGGCGAATGGGTAAAAAGATTCTTCTACGTTGCCCGATTTAGGTTTTCTTGTGAATGTGATAATCACTCCCAAAAAAGTGATGAAAAGATAAGAGTTTGTCACATAAACTGAAAATAAAAAATTAAACTTTTCACTCGATGGAAGATTTGAACCAAGGACCTTCCGTTCCGCAGCTCCTCACGTTACCACGAGACCACGGCGCTCCTGCGCCTAGTGTCCTTGATGTTGCCTATTTTCCCATGAACTACTCAGTTTGTATATTTTGCTTATTTTTTCACAGTTCCACGCAACTTCTTCCTGTTTTCTCAATTGATCTGTGTTCAGTTTTTCAAGGCCTAGCCACTGTGCCAACTTATAACTAAATCTGAGGGGGGTGCGATGGGGAGGTTCCCTTGTGAGCACTATGGGACTTCTGGGGTCATCAGTCCCCTAGAACTTAGAACTGATAAAACCTAACTAACCTAAGGACATCACACACATCCATGCCCGAGGCAGGATTCGAACCTGCGACTGTAGCGGTCACGCGGTTCCAGACTGAAGCGCCTAGAACCGCTCGGCCACAAAAGCCGGCTAATGCAATCTGCCACGAACGTTACTATCTCCAGAGATTTTCCAGATGCATAGCCTGCAAAATCGCCTGATCTGAATCCATTTGAATTTTGCCTCTGGAGCTGTCTAAAAGAACGCGATTCCAATGGATACGTTTTCTTTCTACCTGATCTGGAGGCCAGTATACAGTAACACGCTGCTCACATTCCACCGGAACTGCTGCGACCAACTGTCGATCACGTCGTTTTACAGTCGCAGCATCTCGTCGACGTCTCCGGTGTCCGTATTGACAAAATAGCAAAATAGGGAAAAGGCGGTTAGTAATAAAATATAAATTATGCTTTCCTCACTTATTTCACTTTTTCTGCCCACGTCCCGTTCCTAATCCATTAAATATGGGATTATTTCAATACGTCTGTCTTGCATTTACAGCGCCTTATTTGCACCTGCTGGCCAAAATTGGAACAATTTTTCTCCCAGCGTGGATCGATTCCTCATTAGCGCATTAGAATATTTCTTTGCTATACGGTAGTTATAGCCCATAATACAACTCTGTGAGTAGGTGTACTTTAATTATAACCACCTGGCAATCAAGCAGTGACCTAATCTCGTTATGTTACACCGAGTGAACTTAAGTATGTTAGTCGACAATGATTAATTCCCTGTGAGCGATTCTGAGCCAAAAAAATAAATTTACTCTGCAAGTGAGCCGGCCAGGGTGGCCGAGCGGTTCTAGGCGCTACAGTCTGGACCGCGCGACCGCTACGGCCGCAGGTTCGAATCCTCCCTCGGGCATGGATGTGTGTCATGTCCTTAGGTTAGTTAGGTTTAAGTAGTTCTAAGTTACAGGGGACTGATGACCTCAAAAGTTAAGTCCCATAGTGCTCAGAGCCATTTGAAGCATCTGCAAGTGAAAAGCAATGAAACTGTACTCATACATTCGTCCTGTCAGTCCACTGAAACTTGAAAAACCAAGAGGGCCGGCCACGGTGGCCGAGCGGTTCTAGGCGCTTCAGTCCGGAACAGCACGCCCGCTACGTTGGCAGGTTCGAATCCTGCCTCGAGCATGGATGTGTGTGATGTCCTGAGGTTAGTTAGGTTTAAGTAGTTCTACGTTCTAGAGAACTGATGACCTCAGATGTTAAGTCCCATGCTGCCCAGAGCCATTTGAAAAACCAAGAACAAGTAAATTAAATATATGTCATTCCCTGGCATTAAATATGGCTGCTACGAGTACACGGTAGAAATGTTGTTGTTTGAGACACAGCTATGCGTTCATCCCATGCAGTTCGGTTAGTACTGTAAACAGAACCAACCCCAAACACGTGCAGCCCAGCTGTAAGATTCGAATACCGCGCCAGTAGCGGTTCTCGACCAATCAGGGCAGACCACACTTATGATAGGTTCGCCCACACGCTGTATAATGGCGAGTTGTGAATCTGTCCGTTTCACAAACTTATTTATTACTTACGTGAGAAATCAGAATCTGTGAAATATGGAAGGTTCATCGAATTTATGTGGGCAGGTGTGACTTTTATTTTACTAAATCGAAAAAAAATAATTGTTGGGAGGAATGTGGAGAAAAACACTGCGTTCTTATATTGGTACTGCTCCCATGAAAATGTTGTCTTGAAAAATTACAATACTACGAATGATATATCATTTCATTCTAAAGAAAAGAACAGACACTACATAACGAGTTTCTTTACGTGTCCATTCTCCGCAGCAAGCACAGAGATATTTGTTTTGTAAATAAAAACGCTTTCACTTGCTGCGCTGAGTTTCATTTTCCCAGACATATTTGGCCTTTTTTCACTTAAAGGCATCAATGAATTGGATTGTTCTTCCTGTTTTTAGTTAGCATCGGTGTTTTCTCTCATCTGACCGCACGGAGGTTGCACTACCGCTCTATTTACGAAACACGAGAATTTTTTGTGTTTCGAACATTTTTCTTCCCACTTTTCATTTTTTGCACTTGTTGCTTTAATGCATTCTTAGTCTTCGGTCGCTAGTAAAGGCACACTAATATACACTCCTGGAAATTGAAATAAGAACACCGTGAATTCATTGGCCCAGGAAGGGGAAACTTTATTGACACATTCCTGGGGTCAGATACATCACATGATCACACTGACAGAACCACAGGCACATAGGCACAGGCAACAGAGCATGCACAATGTCGGCACTAGTACAGTGTATATCCACCTTTCGCAGCAATGCAGGCTGCTATTCTCCAATGGAGACGATCGTAGAGATGCTGGATGTAGTCCTGTGGAACGGCTTGCCATGCCATTTCCACCTGGCGCCTCAGTTGGACCAGCGTTCGTGCTGGACGTGCAGACCGCGTGAGACGACGCTTCATCCAGTCCCAAACATGCTCAATGGGGGACAGATCCGGAGATCTTGCTGGCCAGGGTAGTTGACTTACACCTTCTAGAGCACGTTGGGTGGCACGGGATACATGCGGACGTGCATTGTCCTGTTGGAACAGCAAGTTCCCTTGCCGGTCTAGGAATGGTAGAACGATGGGTTCGATGACGGTTTGGATGTACCGTGCACTATTCAGTGTCCCCTCGACGATCACCAGTGGTGTACGGCCAGTGTAGGAGATCGCTCCCCACACCATGATGCCGGGTGTTGGCCCTGTGTGCCTCGGTCGTATGCAGTCCTGATTGTGGCGCTCACCTGCACGGCGCCAAACACGCATACGACCATCACTGGCACCAAGGCAGAAGCGACTCTCATCGCTGAAGACGACACGTCTCCATTCGTCCCTCCATTCACGCCTGTCGCGACACCACTGGAGGCGGGCTGCACGATGTTGGGGCGTGAGCGGAAGACGGCCTAACGGTGTGCGGGACCGTAGCCCAGCTTCATGGAGACGGTTGCGAATGGTCCTCGCCGATACCCCAGGAGCAACAGTGTCCCTAATTTGCTGGGAAGTGGCGGTGCGGTCCCCTACGGCACTGCGTAGGATCCTACGGTCTTGGCGTGCATCCGTGCGTCGCTGCGGTCCAGTCCCAGGTCGACGGGCACGTGCACCTTCCGCCGACCACTGGCGACAACAGCGATGTACTGTGGAGACCTCACGCCCCACGTGTTGAGCAATTCGGCGGTACGTCCACCCGGCCTCCCGCATGCCCACTATACGCCCTCGCTCAAAGTCCGTCAACTGCACATACGGTTCACGTCCAGGCTGTCGCGGCATGCTACCAGTGTTAAAGACTGCGATGGAGCTCCGTATGCCACGGCAAACTGGCTGACACTGACGGCGGCGGTGCACAAATGCTGCGCAGCTAGCGCCATTCGACGGCCAACACCGCGGTTCCTGGTGTGTCCGCTGTGACGTGCGTGTGATCATTGCTTGTACAGCCCTCTCGCAGTGTCCGGAGCAAGTATGGTGGGTCTGACACACCGGTGTCAATGTGTTCTTTTTTCCATTTCCAGGAGTGTAGACATACCTATTTTGAGTTCACTGTGTACCTCATCCTCATCATGAAACGCGTCTGGGGAAGCAAAACACAGTGCAGAAAGAGAAGGTGTTTTTATTTACAAAACAAATAAGACACCACATAACTTTTTCAAACGGGAGCCTGATCAAAAGTTTTCGCTTGCACCTCTTAACTCGTTGCAGGAGTCAGACATAGTGAGGTAACAATGACGCAAGAAGCTGCTCTTTAACGATTCCACGTTGAAATTAATGTCTCCAGATGCGTTGTAAGTCTTCTACAGGTAATTATATGACACTGATGTTGTTGGAACTGTCGTGAGTATGATGTCGTGAGATTGTGGTTCAAGAGTGTGCGCAATTCGAAATACGCGACACTGACGTATTTTCGGAGTAAATTCGTCTATACGGTTTCCTACTCGGTGGCACCCTCGAATCCCTATACAGATCAAAGCACAGTTCTCGAAATATTAAAGCTTGATAATCGTGCACATGAATTGTTTCACCAGTCACCCATAAATCTGCGTCTACTGCGCACGCGAAAACTGTCTTAGCTCATCCATAAATAAAAGCAGAGTGCACATTTCACACTTCACTGAATATCAGTCACCGTCTTTCTGCAGCTCATATGGACAAGCTGCACACATTCGTTTAAATGATTATTCGGTATCCCCACGCATGAAAGTCAACACACGAACCACGCCGCCTCATCAGTCAGTCAGGTTCCCTCCTTAATCATCGGCCTACCACTAGACTCTTCCATTTAGATAGTAGAAAACAGGTTCTCTCATGTCAAAAATGTATACAGATACACTGGAACATTTATGTTCAGATATACGCATCATTGGCTTAGCGCCCACTGCTTCGCTCGCGTACACAGTATGGCCTGCAGAGATTTCTTTTGTTTTTATTTAATCGAATTTTTATGATGTTCACAAATTGAAGCAGCTTCTAAGCTGGTTGAAGTACAGACAACACTAGACGTGTACCTCCTTCCTGGTGGAATGACTGGAACTGATCGGCTGTCGGACCCCCTCCGTCTAATAGGCGCTGCTCATGCATGGTTGGTTACATCTTTGGGCGGATTTAGTGACATCTCTGAACAGTCAAAGGAACTGTGTTTGTGATACAATATCCATAGTCAACGTCTCTCTTCAGGAGTTCTGGGAACCGAGGTGATCCATAACTTTTTTTGATGTGTGTATATGAAATTATTGAATAAAACAAAATAATAAAAGAAAAAAATATATATACAGGAAGACGCGTCCCAAACGTGATTTTCTTGGGACTGGGTGGCAAGGTTCAGGAAGAAGGGAAATAGTCGGTTGGCCTAAATGAGAGGGAATGTTGACCCATGTTGTTGAAATTCCCTTATTGTAAAAGGTAAAGCTTGGAATAACTACTGAATGACGAACACTTATCATTTTACAACTTCTGAGTTTATTTAAAAAACGGTATAAACATCTGATACACTTGCTCTAAAGGAATTTTGCCCACGAAAAGACAAGTCTTTACAACGAGACGGTGACTAACTAGCAGCGTTCTGCCTATGTAAACTCAAACTGTCAGTACTAACTGACACGCATCGGTCTCTAGTTAATCGGCTAGCATCCCATCAGCTGCGCTGCAGCTTCTGCAGATAACTCTGCTTAGCCTTGCCTGTCTACTCTCTTCGGCTGTCTCTGCTGATACAACTACCAACTTCCTACTTTGACTGCAACAAACCTCTCGAGGCATCCTGCTTCCGAGTTTGATCCAGTTCTCCCCTTCGCCCTCAGCAGTCCCTGACATGTTGTAACGTCCCCTTAGAAAAATTATTGAATTACTGTGCTGATAAACATCTTACGTTATTTGATTTTCAAACAGCTGAGCAAAACTAAACGTAATCAGACATTCACTAAACTGACACACAATATTTTTAGCGCAACGCAATCTGACTTTTAATAATCCCTACAAAAGAATGGCCCTAACAGTAACCTATACCTTTCACGAATCACTTACCTCACAAAAATCGTCGTTACTCAAACTACTGCAATACAGCGAGCGCCACTACTGTCAGCTAAATAAAAGATTCTAACTACTGAAGGCACTAACTACTGATAGGCATAGTTAGCAAATGAAAGGTTTTGATAGAGAACAAACAATGTATTTACCTTAATAGTGTCCAAAAGTCATAATATATATATATATCAGTTCATGACATCCAGTTTTACAAATTTACTGTCTCTGAAGGACACACGTCCAGATCATCCGCTCTCAAAACTCCGCCATTTCTCTCCCCACATCCACCACTGCTGGCGGCTCACATCCAACTGCGCAACGCTACGCGCTGTTCACATCCAACTGCCCAACACTACAATAGCGAATATTACAACAATGCCAACTAGCCACAGACTGCACACAGCACAGCCAGTGATTTTCATACAGAGCGCTACGTGGCGTTACCAATAAAAAAACCTGAACAGCCTACTTACAATGTGTTGTCGAAAGGCCCTCACCACCTCGCTGGCTGCAGCTGTGCACTATTATTCGAAGGCTGAGTGCACGGAGGGAGGCAGGCGTCTGACATTGATATTCATCTTTTGGATTGCCATCTCTTTCATTTTTTCCTTGTTTGCAGTTAAATTATTGGATACAGTTTCTGCCTTTTACGCAAAACACAATCCGACATTAAATAATGTCTTAGGCCTGCTGTAGACTCTTCATTGCGCATGAATGCCCCTTTCAAGGACCCTCTCTTTATCCCTCTCTTACCCTCGCTCCTAGTCTGAAGTTACATCAGTCTTCTTTTTACAGCTTACGGTGTTCACGCCATACGCGCCGATCACCATGCTGGCGCATCTGGTCAGTATTTTCCCTGATGCGTTTAGAAGTCTGACATTTTATGTTAACCTCCCTCCCAGGTCTGGTACACGTCGTGCCTAGGTGACCAGTACCCTTGTCTCCTAACTTTCCCTTTGTTATATTGCAAACTCACAAGACTTGGCCATCTCCCGTCGGTACTGCAAGACCCCCTACAAGTGTACCTTCAGAAAGTTCGTGAAGGCCTGCTGACTACCGTGTTCAACGAGAGAAGCATTTCTCTGCAGAACTCAGCCGTCGACATTCTGCTTGTCGACACGAGTCGCAACATTCAGCGGAGGACAGAGATATGGATGACCTCACCTTTCGATACTACCCGCTGTTTGAAACTTTCACGGTCCGCTCGTTAAAGTATAAATGTCACATCATCTTGAGGTCGTGAAGGAAAGCGTGTTCCGCCAGCCTCTGCCGAGACAGGCCATCAATAAGGTATCCGCCGTCCTGTTTCTCTTTATTGTTGGCGGCACTGAGCAAACTGGCCGTGGATTAAGGGGCTCCGGAAAGGCTCAAAATCATGAAAAGTTCAATTTTTACTTTTTTGCGTTTTCTGAATCTGCAGACTATTACCTTTTAATAGATATATAATTTATTCAATTCCGAAGACTACAACTATTTTTAAATTTTTTTTGAAATGTGTTCTACATGGGCGTGACCCACTGTGGCGCTGTTAAACTGCTGTCAAATGGTGTTATTATTAACGTCCGTGTTCATCAGGTACATTTTAGTCTGCCTCATGCAATAATGGAGGTGATAAAACCTATTTTCAGAGACTTAGCAGCACCTGAACTGTTGAAAAAGTGTATTCACGGAAAAACTCAAAACCCCAATGAAAGTGTAAATAGTGTTATATGGTCGAGAATCCCCAAGACTGTATTTGTTGGAATAGAAACACTTCACTTTGCTGTGTATGATGCTGTTGCGACTTTCAATGATGGCAACATTGTAAGGTGCAAGGTATTTAGAAATATGGGAATGAAGATAGGTTCTAACATGGTACGAGCGATGCTTGCTTTAGACAAGGAACGCCTTCGGGCTGCAGACAGTGCTGTAAAGAGTCTAGAAATACAAGCAAGAGTAAACAGGAGGAGGAACAAGAGGAAGCTAGAGGAGGAGTTTGCAGAGGATGAAGATAATCCATCCTATGGACCTGGAATGCACTAAACAGTTAATCTTTGTCGCTCGATTCCCAAAACTTTTATTTTCTCATACTAATTACATGTTTTCTAAGGATCTTCCAAACATATTTGTTTCAAACTTTCAGTAAATGTTACACAGTACCTTCTGCATAATTTAACACAGCCTTTTTCCAAAAAACTGTATATTTTTGAATATATAAATAAAAAATTGCAAAAAAATGTGAATTTTCATTACAATTGAAAAAAAATCATCTTTAATAACTGAACTAAAATTTTGTAAAATCCCTGTGTTAAGTTGTAGCCCATATTCCAATAAATAATCTGTATAAAGTTCAACTTCCTACCTCAAATACTTTGTGAGGAAAGATGTAATTTATAAGCGTTATTTTAACATTGCAAGTATAGGGCGTTCCGGAGCCCCTTAACGTAGTGGCAAAGAAGAGGGCAGGCTTCGAAAAACTTATCGAAGGCGGAGTTCATCTCGCCCGGTTCTCTGAGGACTGACGTACTTTTGAACTATATGCTTTTGTGTCAAATGTATGTGGCATGAATGAAAAACAATAAATCACAAAATGACCTGCAGCTGTCCAAACGAACGGTAACAGACGCGTCCAAACCAACTATCATTAATCATCATCATCAGTATTAGACGTGACTCTGCCGATTTTTCCGACAGTCCTCCATTCCTCCCTCCCCCCCTCCCCCCACATAACCCCTCCCTCTTTCCTTTGTTTTTCAAGTGGTGAACCTTCAGGCTTACGAGTTATCATTCTCTGTCCGACGATCAACGAGAAAACTTATTCCATCACGAAGACGGCCTTCACTTTACGACCAAAAGCAGCGGCGTTTGCTTAGAGATGTCAGTGCTAACAGACAAGCAACACTGCTTGAAATAACCACAGAAATAAATGTCGCACACGCGACGAACGTATCCGTTTGGACAGAGGGGCGGAATTTGGCGTTAATGGGCCATGGCAGCAGACGACCTGCGCGAGTGCCTTTGCCAACATAACGACGTCGCCTGCACCGCCTCCCATGGCCTCGTTCCAAGATGCTACTCCGGGCGGGTGTACAATGAATGTCCGCAACGGAAAATAATAAACGCTAAAATGAAGATTTGGCCGTGTCTGACTACCCCCTGAAGCAGATCTTAGGATCTTTTAATTCTATACATTACAATCTAAACATAAATGAACGATGAAGGCAACTAATCCTACTAAATGATAAACATTGCTCCTGATTTATTTTTCTTGCAGATTAGAAAAAACCTTTATATTCCAATTTTACATTTCGTGAGTAAAATTACTAATCAATTGCCCACATGCTTATGATGACTGCGCTGTCTAATATCAATAACGCGAAATGACTGATATCATCTACGTACCAAACACTAGAAGACACTACTTTCAAAGATGATCTACGGTGGTGTGGAACCTCAGTGGAAATACACTAACGTGATCACAGCTGTTAAGCTTTTATAGCCCTAATAAGCCGAAGCAATTTGCGATATCACCGTATGTACTGCATCCAGTGCGTCGAATTGATGGTTCTCGTACTCGGCGACGACGATGGAAGAACTACATCCACAAATAAACTCTTTCAAACACTAGGACGGCAGAAGGCAGTCCTCTGACAAATATTCTCTAATACTGTCTTCCTCTCTCTGTGTTCTACAGCTGAGAAACGCAAACTCCCAGCCACAAGGACGGCGTTCAGATAACGTCTGAACGTAAGTATAGGCAGAGGAAATGCTCTCAATTACTGAACGCTATGTACTACACGACGACTTCCAGTCTGGAGGTGAAGTCCAGAATCGTAGAGTTTCGCAACAGTACAGTGCTGTTTGTACCAATAAAGCTGATATCGAGCGACCGTCACACACGGGCACTCACAATGGAAGACCTCGTCTCTCCACCGCTGGCTTCCCAACAAGGCTCAGCTCCCCACCATCGTAATTCGGAAAACTAACCATATTCCCGAAACCACAGAATATTCTCCCTCTCTACAGAATCTTCCAAACGCCGACCAACCAAATTTTAGTCTTTTGTCGCCCAGCGCGGAAAGTTTGCTAGGGAAAACCTATACTCGTAGAATGGTACGCTTCGGAGTAAAATTCCGCGGAAATAACAAAGCCTGCGTGGTTTCCGAGGTGACGCTTCCTCGTTCCTCTCAGCTGTATCCAAGATTTTCGTAGTTTCTGAAGTGTAATCCTTCCCGTGTGGCTACAAACTGGCTGGTCGCGACTCTATTGTGCACCAGCGATCAGGTGTCACGACGTCCGCCTGGCTACTTCCTGTGTTTAAGCAGGACCAACACCTGTGCGCGCCTTCCACCCAGAGCTTGAGTTCTGCCTGCTGTTTCGTCTCCACTCGCGTTCCAACCAATACAAGTATAGGTTTTATAATAAAGACACCGTCACCTTTCACGCAATAAACGTTAACAATTATTTGCAAGGCATATGTGACAATGTCAGTCTCCTTCAAATATACATACAGGGTGTTTCAAAAATGACCGGTATACACTCCTGGAAATTGAAATAAGAACACCATGAATTCATTGTCCCAGGAAGGGGAAACTTTATTGACACATTCCTGGGGTCAGATACATCACATGATCACACTGACAGAACCACAGGCACATAGACACAGGCAACAGAGCATGCACAATGCCGGCACTAGTACAGTGTATATCCACCTTTCGCAGCAATGCAGGCTGCTATTCTCCCATGGAGACGATCGTAGAGATGCTGGATGTAGTCCTGTGGAACGGCTTGCCATGCCATTTCCACCTGGCGCCTCAGTTGGACCAGCGTTCGTGCTGGACGTGCAGACCGCGTGAGACGACGCTTCATCCAGTCCCAAACATGCTCAATGGGGGACAGATCCGGAGATCTTGCTGGCCAGGGTAGTTGACTTACACCTTCTAGAGCACGTTGGGTGGCACGGGATACATGCGGACGTGCATTGTCCTGTTGGAACAGCAAGTTCCCTTGCCGGTCTAGGAATGGTAGAACGATGGGTTCGATGACGGTTTGGATGTACCGTGCACTATTCAGTGTCCCCTCGACGATCACCAGTGGTGTACGGCCAGTGTAGGAGATCGCTCCCCACACCATGATGCCGGGTGTTGGCCCTGTGTGCCTCGGTCGTATGCAGTCCTGATTGTGGCGCTCACCTGCACGGCGCCAAACACGCATACGACCATCACTGGCACCAAGGCAGAAGCGACTCTCATCGCTGAAGACGACACGTCTCCATTCGTCCCTCCATTCACGCCTGTCGCGACACCACTGGAGGCGGGCTGCACGATGTTGGGGCGTGAGCGGAAGACGGCCTAACGGTGTGCGGGACCGTAGCCCAGCTTCATGGAGACGGTTGCGAATGGTCCTCGCCGATACCCCAGGAGCAACAGTGTCCCTAATTTGCTGGGAAGTGGCGGTGCGGTCCCCTACGGCACTGCGTAGGATCCTACGGTCTTGGCGTGCATCCGTGCGTCGCTGCGGTCCAGTCCCAGGTCGACGGGCACGTGCACCTTCCGCCGACCACTGGCGACAACAGCGATGTACTGTGGAGACCTCACGCCCCACGTGTTGAGCAATTCGGCGGTACGTCCACCCGGCCTCCCGCATGCCCACTATACGCCCTCGCTCAAAGTCCGTCAACTGCACATACGGTTCACGTCCAGGCTGTCGCGGCATGCTACCAGTGTTAAAGACTGCGATGGAGCTCCGTATGCCACGGCAAACTGGCTGACACTGACGGCGGCGGTGCACAAATGCTGCGCAGCTAGCGCCATTCGACGGCCAACACCGCGGTTCCTGGTGTGTCCGCTGTGACGTGCGTGTGATCATTGCTTGTACAGCCCTCTCGCAGTGTCCGGAGCAAGTATGGTGGGTCTGACACACCGGTGTCAATGTGTTCTTTTTTCCATTTCCAGGAGTGTATTTGAAACGGCAATAAAAACTAAACGAGTAGCGATAGAAATACACCGTTTGTTGCAATATGCTTGGGACAACAGTACATTTTCAGGCAGACAAACTTTCGAAATTACAGTAGTTACAATTTTCAACAACAGATGGCGCTGCGGTCTGGGAAACTCTATAGTACGATATTTTCCACACACCCACCATGCGTAGCAATAATATGGCGTAGTCTCTGAATGAAATTACCCGAAACCTTTGACAACGTGTCTGGCGGAATGGCTTCACATGCAGATGAGATGTACTGCTTCAGCTGTTCAATTGTTTCTGGATTCTGGCGGTACACCTGGTCTTTCAAGTGTCCCCACAGAAAGAAGTCACAAGGGTTCATGTCTGGCGAATAGGGAGGCCAATCCACGCCGCCTCCTGTTTCGGATAGCCCAAAGCAATCACACGATCATCGAAATATTCATTCAAGAAATTAAAGACGTCGGCCGTGCGATGTGGCCGGGCACCATCTTGCATAAACCACGAGGTGTTCGCAGTGTCGTCTAAGGCAGTTTGTACCGCCACAAATTCACGAAGAATGTCCAGATAGCGTGATGCAGTAATCGTTTCGGATCTGAAAAATGGGCCAATGATTCCGTTGGAAGAAATGGCGGCCCAGACCAGTACTTTTTGAGGATGCAGGGACGATGGGACTGCAACATGGGGCTTTTCGGTTCCCCATATGCGCCAGTTCTGTTTATTGACGAAGCCGTCCAGGTAAAAATAAGCTTCGTCAGTAAACCAAATGCTGCCCACATGCATACCGCCGTCATCAATCCTGTGCACTATATCGTTAGCGAATGTCTCTCGTGCAGCAATGGTAGCGGCGCTGAGGGGTTGCCGCGTTTGAATTTTGTATAGATAGAGGTGTAAACTGTGGCGCATGAGACGATACGTGGATGTTGGCGTCATGTGGACCGCAGCTGCAACACGGCGAACGGAAACCCGTGGCCGCTGTTGGATCACCTGCTGCACTAGCTGCGCGTTGCCCTCTGTGGTTGCCGTACGCGGTCGCCCTACCTTTCCAGCACGTTCATCCGTCACGTTCCCAGTCTGTTGAAATTTCTCAAACAGATCCTTTATTGTATCGCTTTTCGGTCCTTTGGTTACATTAAACCTCCGTTGAAAAGTTCGTCTTGTTGCAACAACACTGTGTTCTAGGCGGTGGAATTCCAACACCAGAAAAATCCTCTGTTCAAAGGAATAAACCAAATTGTCTACAGCACACTTGCACGTTGTGAACAGCACACGCTTACAGCAGAAAGACGACGTACAGAATGGCGCACCCACAGACTGCGTTGTCTTCTATATCTTTCACATCACTTGCAGCGCCATCTGTTGTTGAAAATTGTAACTACTGTAATTTCGAAAGTTTGTCCGCCTGAAAATGTACTGTTGTCCCAAGCATATTGCAACAAACGGTGTATTTCTATCGCTGCTCGTTTAGTTTTTATTGCCGTTTCAAATATACCGGTCATTTTTGAAACACCCTGTATATACGATGTACAACCTATCACATGATATCTAATTGTGGTTCATGGCAAAGTATGTGGATGAGTTTCTGTAAGGTACGAAATTATACCCACCTTACATCGTGACCATATCGGTTGGACTCGACTGGAAAGATGTGGTCTGATCACATGAGTCCTGCCTTCAGGTGGTAACAGCTGGTGGTAGGGTTCGAGAGTGGCGCAGACCCCATGAAGCCATGGACCCAAGTTGTCAACTAAGCATTGTTCAAGCTAGTGATGGTTCCAGAATGGTGTGGGCTGCGTTTACATGGAACGGACTGGGTCCTCTGGTCCAGCTGGACAGATTTTACTGGAAATGGCTATGTTCGGCTACTTGCACACCATTTTCAGCTATTCATGGTCTTCATGTTCCCAAACAACGACGTAATTTTTTTGGGCGACAATGTGCCATGTCGCCAGTCCACAGTTGTTAGCGCTTGGTTTGCGGAACATCCTGGGCAGTTTGAGCCCCTGATTTGGCCATCCAGATTGTCCGACGTGAATCCCATCGAATAGTTTGGGACATAATCCAGAGGTCAGTTCGTGCACTGGCAACACTTTCTGTGTTATGACGGCTATGAAGGCGGCGTGGCCCAACGTTTCTGCAGGGGACTTCCAACGACTTGTTGGGTCCACGCCACGCGGACTTGGTGCTCTACGCCGAGCAAAATGAGGTCCGACACGGTATTAGGAGGTATCCTACGACTTCTGTCACCTCAGTGTAGACACACTATACACACATCGTTCCGTAACACTTCACACACTATAAGCTGATGTCAGGACCATTTTGTACGTCGCAACTTCCCATTTGCTAGCCTGAAAAGTGAGTCAGCACCCCTCTATAAAGATTGAGTATAGAGTGCATAACTTTGGGTGTGAGTTTTCCCAGAAAAGGAGAGAAAAATAAAAAATATATAGTGCGAAGTGTTATGCGAATTGTTGGACGTTTTGTTACCATAATTACTATTATTATTTGTGGTACATCTTCTACCATATCCCTTACGCTGTATTATCGAAGTAATCCTTCGATTTATAGAATGTATTGCTTAACAGGTTCTATTTAATTACATTTTTAAATAAGTTTCTTTCAAAAATTTCTTTAATCTCATTTGGTAATTTATTGCACAGTTTCATTCCTTGGTAGAAAACGCTGTTTTGAGTTTTATATTTGTTCTTTATTGATAAATGTAATTTAATTCTAGATCTTGTTCCATGATCATGGACAGAGATCTTTGTGCAGTAATTATCAGTGTTGTTTTTGATGTATGCAACTGATTGGTAAATGTATTCACAAGGTGCAGTTAAAATTCACACTGTTTTGAACAGATCTTAAGAATAGCTCTAGTACTATTTTTGGTTATTATTCCGATGGACCTTTTGTGTAGCCTGAAAACTGAATTCATATTTTGTGCATTTGTTCCCCAGTAAAGAATGCCATATTTAAGGATTGGGGTACATATGAACAGTATGTAACTAAAAGACAATGGTTGTTACACACTAACGGCATAGCTCTAAGGGCAAATAATGCTGATGATATTCTGTCTCCAAGTATCTTTGTGTGTTCACGCCTCTTCAACTGAGAACCAATATCTTCTTCTTCTTCTTCGTTTCACCCAACTTTGGGGTACGTTGAATCAATCACTTCTGTGTGTTCTGTGCCTTTCTTTTCGCCCAGTACTGCTTCATTCTTTCTGATCTTGCTTTTCTTTCCTCATCAGAGATGACAATCGTTCTTTTCTTTCTATTTTGGAGCTGGAATCCCTCTTTTCTGTCTTTGCTTATCATTTTTGCGGTCCTGTCTGTGAGCATTTTTTCTGTGATGTGTAGTTCTCTTAAGTCTTTCTCTGTTTGGATAAACCAATTTGGTTTGGATTTTTTATTCCTGAAGTAGTCAAACATTCTTTTTGTAAGTCTATTTGGGTTCATTCTGAGAATGTGCCCATAAAACTCAATTCTTCTTTTCCTCATTGTATCCGAAAGTTTTTCTGTGGTTTTGTAGAGTGTTTCATTTTTGGTATGAATTAGTTTGTCGTTATGAAATTTGGGGCCTAAAATTTTTCTCAATATTTTTCTTTCTTTGATCTCTAGCCTTTCAATTGGGCCATGGTTAGTGATAGATAATGTCTCAGCTGCATATAGTGCTTCTGGTTTAATGACAGTGTTGTAATGTTTTATTTTTGAATTCCATGAGAGGGACTTTTTATTATAAGTATTTTTAGTAAGCTGAAAGGCTAGTTCAACTTTGTTTCTTCTTAATTCTATTGCTTTTTTCTCAAGGGCGTTCCAGCTAATCCATTCACCAAGATATTTGAATTCTTTAACAATTTCGATCTTTTGGTCTCTTACTTTAAGATATTTCATTGGCTTTTTTATATTTGTGATTATTTTGGTTTTTTCAAAAGAAATTTTAAGGCCTATTTTCTCTGCTTGTTTCTGTAATTCGAGGATCTGTTCTTTGGCTTCTTCCCATGTTTCAGCTAGTAGGGCCATATCATCTGCAAATGCTAGGCAATTAACCTTGATGCCTTTGTTTTTTGTTCCTAGTCGGATTCCACTATTGATTTTCTTGTTCCATTCTCTTACTATTTTTTCTAGGGCACAGTTAAATAACAATGGAGAGAGTCCATCACCTTGTCGTACTCCAGTTTTTATCTCAAATAGGTCTGAGAGTTCTCCCATAAATTTAATTTTGGAGTATGTGTTGGTGATGGTTTCTCTAATTAGATTTGTAGTTTTATTGTCTAGGTTCAATTCTTTTAATATGGAGATTAGAGATTCCCTGTCTATGGAGTCGTACGCCTTTTGAAAGTCAATGAATGTGATGACATACGCTTTTGCTCTCGATTTTTGGTAGGCCATAAGATTTTTGAGGTTTAGAATTTGTTCTGGGCAGGATCTTCCCTTTCTGAAGCCTGCCTGGTATTCTCCAAGTTGACAATCTAGCTGGGGTTCTGCTCTGTTCAAAAGGACTTTAGACAGTATTTTGTATGTTACGTCAAGGAGCGAAATCCCTCTGTAATTGTTGGGGTCTGTTCTGGATCCCCTCTTATGAATTGGGTGAATGAGGGCCATCTTCCATTCATCCGGAATTCTTTCTGTTTTCCATATTTCTTCAAATATGTTTTGGAGAGATTCTATGGCATTTCTATTGACATTTTTCCACAGTTCAGCTGTAATTTGGTTCTCTCCCGAAGCCTTATAGTTTTTGAGATTCAAAATGATTGATTGTAGTTCCTCGACGGTGGGTGGTTCTGAGTTAGGACTTGTTGAAGTTGAGTTGCTGAAATCCATTTTTTCAATTGGTTCTTTACAGTTGAGAAGGTTTCTGAAATATTCTCTCAAAATTTTGCAATTATCCCTGTTGTTGTGTGCAATATTACCATTTTTATCTTGTAATTGGAGTGTCGGTGGGCTGTACTTGGTTATTTTTTGTTTAAAAGTTCTGTAAAAGTTCCTAGTCTTGTTTTTGTTGAAGTCTTCGTTGATCTGCAAAAGAAGTTGATCTTCTTGTGCTTTTTTAATTCTTTTGAGGTTTTTACTCACTAGTTTTCTTACACTGAGGAAATTTTGCCTATTATATTCATTTTTCTGAGATTGCATCTGTTGCCATGCTTTCTTTCTTTGCTCAATAAGTTTGTCACATTCCTCTGTCCACCATGCGTGTTTTTTGATTTTGGTTATAGGTGCTATTTGTTCAGCTTTGGTTAGTAGGCTTTCCTTCATTTGATCCCAATTTTGGTTCCTTATATCTTGACTCGCGAGGGGAAACTCCTTCGAATTCATTATCTTTTCTGGATCGTATCTTCTGCTTTTGGGTTTACTGTTTCTATCTTTCCTTTTGGGGATAATTTTGAGTTTTATTTTAGGAAGATAGTGATCAGAATCCAAGTTTGCTCCTCTGAGTACTTTGACATTTTGTATTTCTGTATGGTGTTTCCATTTTATCGCCACATGATCAAGTTGAAATTCACCCAAGTATGGGTTTGGTGAGGTCCATGTCTTCTGTTTTCTGGGTAGTCTCTTAAAGGCTGTGGATTTCAGGATCAAGCCATGCGCTTGGCAGAGTTCTACTAATCTGACTCCATTTTGGTTAGTTCTATTGTGCGCTGGGTAGTTTCCAACAATATTTTTGTATTTCTTCTCTTTTCCTACTTGAGCATTGAAGTCCCCCGTAAGTATGATGTTGTGTTTGTCTGGGATCTTTTGCACCACGTCATCTAGTTGTTCCCAAAAACGTTCCACCTTTTCCTTATTTTTCCTATTGTCTTCATTTATGGGGGCATGTGCATTCACAATTGTGTATACTCTATTAGCAGATTTAAAAGTGAGTGTGGAGAGTCTTTCCGATTGTGATTGAAAACTGATAATGAAGTCTAAAATCATTCCTACAAATTTTTATTTGTTACACTGTCTGTAGACGTGCGGTCTGCATTTAATTTAATAGTGTCATTTTCCGTCTTCAAACTGAATTGCATGACGTTTGTTTTCTTTGTGTTCAATGTCACTTTGTTGCATGTTGACCAGTTGCAAAATTCCTTTACATTCTCAATTGCTTTATCTGCTACAAGTTCTGTAGTTTCTTCACTGATTATAATATTGACGTCATCAGTAAATAGAATTTTTTCCCTTTTTAGTAACAATAGTAGGAAAGTCATTGATGTGTATGAGGAAGAGTATTGGTTTTGAAATGCTGTCCGAAGTAATTCCTATAATTATGTATTTGGGTTCTGCTAATTTTTTTTACTAAACCTTAGACTTGTTTGAGGTGCGCATTGTCTCTGGTTTTTGTTTGCCATCTGCTAGGTGTGATTGGAGCCAGTCAGTAGCTATCCCTCTTGTTCCTGATGCTTCTAACTTATGTGGTATAATCTTGGGTCAACAGTACCAAGAGCTTTAGAAAGATCTACAAATATGTCTACGGCATACTCATCTTTGTCAAGAGAATTAAGTACTACTTTTGTGAATCGTAGCGCGCAAGCAAATCCGCACAGATGGTCGCTGGTTGTTCTTCATGATCTTCTGTTAGGCTGTGAGGAACCCAGCCGGCAGACATGTTTGAGTACCACAACTGGTGGACGAGTGTGTCAACACTGCCAACAGAGACGTCCAGTTGTGCACCGAGGTGTTTGATTGTGGTCCGTCGAGAAGGTCGAGTGAGAGTGTCCGCACGTTCCAGCATTGCAGGATTCACAGCTGTGTGCGGTCAACCGCCATACGGGAGATCGGACAGGTTGGCGAGACCTTGTTACGATGATGACAGACACCTTGCCCAAGTACTCACCGTGCTTTTGTTCGCTGCTATGTCTCCGTATACGTTCTGCAAGCGCCTATGATTTTGATTTTCCGGCAAAAGTAGCTCAGTGGCAAACCTCTGCTTGGAATGCATATAAGTTACAGACGTCGTTGTGGAGACTAAGTTTAGCGCCGCCACTAATCGGAACGTCACGAAACTCTAGCAATCGAAGCGAGAATATTCCAGAATGTCCGACAGCGATTTTCACATTTTTTCAACCGAAATTGTCCGAGAAAAAAAAAAGTGTTGCGTTTCTTATTGAAGTCTCCTTGTACTATGGCTAGTGCCGCACTTCTACCACCCAGAAAGGCAAACTGTGATTCAGTTGAAAGGTTGTATTTATTCAAGTGATTCATTACTCTGTTAAATGATTCTATTATTTTGAAGAACGGCGAGAGCAGGGAAATGGGCCGGTAATTTCCTGTACGACTATGTAATGTATGACCTTTCCTTAACGCACGTACAACTCACCCCTGTGTTAAATACTTTGGAAATTTTCCTGATGCAAAGGATTCGTTGATTATGTTTGTTATGGGAGCTTGCGACCGGATAAATAGTTCCTTTGTAATGCTAGCGGTGTTGTTTCGCGCACTGCAGATGCGCCTCATCCGCATCTTGCAGCTGTCAACTATATCTAAAAGCTTTATAAAGGTAATTGCTTACAGCCCTAGATATTTGAAGTACAGGATCTTCAGCCTTCAGCTGAATACGTGCAACTTTATTTCTCAATCGGTTTCACTAATTACATGCATCATTACTGGAGGAAAAGCTGTACAGTGAAAAATCAAAACAACAGACAGAGATTGGAATACATTCAGGGAATAATTGTGGACGTAGGTTGCAAGTGCTACTCTGAGGTGAGCAGGTTGGCAAAGGATAGGAAATCGTGGCGTGAAAAAAAGAACACCTTATTTATGATGAGGAGACAACTCTCCGTGTAGACGGCCACGAAGACACACTTACCAAACTGAAACACACAGAAAAATGGAAACATCCAAGAATAGTGCTGTCGAAAATAAAAATTTGCTTCTTTCAAGTCAGTGCCCAGCGACTCATCCTGTAAGTGGTGTAGCGCGGGCGTCAGAGATTTTGCTGCGAAGTACGTCAAATTTTGTCATGAAGCGCCGTTATGGCATCGTGTGAATTTCGACGACCTGCATGACTCTTCTGAAATAATGATTCGTCCGTAAGACTTATTTCATACGTCTGTTACCAGAAATAAGAAGTGGCAAGCGAGGCCGCTCGTGCGCGGCACGAAAACGCCCCAACTGCCAAGCAGCTAGACAGTCAGGTGTGGAAATTATCGTAAAGAGCGATGGTAATCAGTATGTGACCTTCAGAGAGTTATCACCTATGTAAAATGCTAATGTCTGTTAAATACTAGAGTAAATATTTAAAAGTAGCCATTTACACCCACATAAAACGCACCGAGTCCCTTTGCGAGGACTGACACAGACAAAAAGGAAAGAAAATTCGGTAAGCAGTGACACAGGTGTATCCACACTGCCGTGTGGGGACGCGCCATCTACACTGAGGGGACAAAAGATATGGGGTAGCGATATGCACATTTGTAGATGGCGGTAGTATCAAGTAAACAAGGTGTACAGTGCAGTGCATTACTGGAGGCGTTACTTTAACTCAGGTGACTCCTGTGCAAAGGTTTCCGACGTAATTATAGTCGCACGACGGGAACTAATAGACTTTGAACGCGGAATGCTAGTTGGAGATGTTCCGTTTCGGAAATCTTTAGGGAATTCCATGTTCCGAGGTCCACAATGTCTAGAGCTCGCCGAGAACACCGCATTCCAGGCATTACCTCTCGTCACGGACAATTCAGTGGCCCACGGCCTTCATTTGACAATCGAGAACAGCGACGTTTCCTAAGAGTTGTCTGTGCTAACAGACAAGCAACACTGCGTGACATAACCGCCGAAATCAATGTGACACGCACGGAGAACGTATCCATTAGGACAGTGCGGCGAAATTTCGCATCTTACCAGACGCATACTCTTACCCGATCTTACCCTCTTTGCCATCCGTCACAACTTTACTCGGAATATAGCTGTTTATCGCGTATTGTATAAGAGTCTTCCACTTTGTCGATAGATCGTCAGTGCTGCAGGAGATATTTTCGTGTTGACAGCTCAGGCAATCTGAAATCTGTTTTCGATGCTCTTGCAAAGAAGAAATGTCTTCCTCTCTATCTTTGTATTTTTGTTTACACCCGTATTCAGTGACTCTCCAACCACCTTTTGATCGATTATTCCCTCTTCTACCCTAACTGAGTAGAATAGTTCGCACCTGTTGGTGACAGGTGGTCCATTATGTTATTTTCATGAGTCGATTCTCTGGTTAATTGCTCGAAGCAACTTTCGAATAAGACATTTACAACAATTTCACGTGATTCCCTGTCACTACTACCAACGTTATCATTGAGCATTCCGTTCTATAGCTGGTTAAGTTTAAATCTCCACCTAACACTGTCACATCACCAAGAAGTTTAAGCGAAATATTCTCCAAGTCTGCCGTTAAATGTTCCGCCATTACTGCTCCTGAGACAGGGAGCCTCTAAAAGCACCCCCTTGTAATGTTTTTAACCACCTAAAACACTTCTGACCCAGATTATTTCGCATTGGAAATATGTACTAATTTCACTAGATGTTTTCGTGTTTTTTTTTAAGCTGGAAGCACGCGTTCGACCTATCCTTATCTTTGCGATATACCGGCTGGTTATAATTGATAAGCGAATCTCCCACAACACGCTCCGCAAAATGTTATCGTTTTTAGCTGACGTACTATTGTAATTAAAAACAAGAATGTTGAAAATTTCTGACTTAACCACAGGGTTACTTAAAGTATTACTTACAGTCAGTCGTCTGGTAATGTCCTTCCTTACCCGAACCCGAGAAATACATTTCAGTTCTGGAAGTGTCACCTGCTACGTTGATAACCAGCCTACCAACAACAGAATCCTCGATGCCAACCAGGCGTAGCATTTTCTCTTATTCTCTTATTACGAGCCGTTCTGGGTCCCGCCAGCGTTCTGCAAGTAGCAGCAGCAAATATAGAAATGCAGCATTTGAATGATGTGCTCGATGCTCTGAAAATGATAGTTTTTCATGTTTCTACGATAATTATCTACCTGTGTGATATAAAACGATGGGCATAGTCCAAATAAAGCGCATTTGTGTTTTAATTTTTGCGTTGAAAATTAAATTGTTATGTTTTCTTAATTTAAACAACTTTTATGAACAGTCTTTCATAAAATATCGATAATTAAGAACTTGTATTTGAAGCGGAAACAGGAATTTCGCGTTCCAGTAAGTAATTAGAAACAAGATAACGTACATAATTCATAAAAATGATGACGAGTTTTATAATTACGAGATGTAAGTATTTAAAATTGAACGAGAAAAAAAAAAGATATTGGGATGATTTGAACCAATTCACGAATGATCGCCTTTCGTTCACAGTCCATGACGCTACCGACCGCACCACACGTCCAATCTCATTACGTTCATCAACTGCATTGTACGCAAATCTTCAATGCCGAGTATCTCCGTAAATTTATGAAAAACATTGACTATTACTCGGCACTTATTAACAGTGTTCCACCCGCGTTTCACTACGGAACAGAAAGCAGCCTCAGCCATTTTCATACTGGGTCTTAACAGCGCGACAATCACAGCACAACGCTGCAGAGGCTGTGACTATACACGAGTTTTTAAATAAAAACTACGTAGCTAAAGCGTGATTAAGAAAAACGCCGATAGCTGTTAATACAGTGGAATATCTTAAAGTTTCGTTTAACATAACTTAGTACTAATATACACTACTGGCCATTAAAATTGCTACACCAAGGAGAAATGCAGATGATAAAAGGGTATTCACTGGACAAATATACTAGAAGTGACATGTGATTACATTTTCACGCAATTTGAGTGCATAGATCCTGAGAAAGCAGTACCCAGAACAACCACCTCTGGCCGTAATAACGGCCTTGATACGCCTGGGCATTGAGTCAAACAGAGCTTGGATCGCGTGTACAGGTACAGCTGCCCATGCAGCTCCAACACGATACCACAGTTCATCAAGAGTAGTGACTGGCGTATTGTGACGAGCCAGTTGCTCGACCACCATTGACCAGGCGTTTTCAATTGGTGAGAGATCTGGAGAATGTGCTGGCCAGGGCAGCAGTCGAAGATTTTCTGTATCCAGAAAGGCCCATACAGGACCTTCAACATGCGGTCGTGCATTATCCTGCTCAAATGTAGGGTTTCGCAGGGATCGAATGAAGGGTAGAGTCACGGGTCGTAACACATATGAAATATAACGTCTACTGTTCAAAGTGCCGTCAATGCGACCAAGAGGTGACCGAGACGTGTAACCAATGGCACCCCATACCATCACGCCGGGTGATACGCCAGTATGGCGATGACGAATACACGCTTCCAATGTGCGTTCACCGTGATGTCGCCAAAAACGGATGCGACCATCATGATGCAGTAAACAGCACCTGGATTCATCCGAAAAAATGACGTTTTGCCATTCGTGCACCCAGGTTCGTCGTTGAGTACACCATCGCAGGCGCTCCTGTCTGTGATGCAGCATCAATGGTAACTGCAGCCATGGTATCCGAGCTGACAGTCCATGCTGCTGCAAACGTCGTCGAACTGTTCGTGCAGATGGTTGTTGTCTTGCAAACGTCCCCATCTGTTGACTCAGGGATCAAGACGTGGCTGCACGATCCGTTACAGCCATGCGGATAAGATGCCTGTTATCTCGACTGCTAGTGATACGAGGCCGTTGGGATCCAGCACGGCGTTTCGTATTACCCTCCTGAACCCACCGACTCCATATTCTGGTAACAGTCATTGGATCTGGACCAACGCGAGCAGCAATTTCGCGATACGATAAACTACAATCGCGATAGGCTACAATCCGACCTTTATCAAAGTCGGAAACGTGATGGTACGCATTTTTACTCCTTACACTAGGAATCACAACAATGTTTCACCAGGCAACGCCGGTCAACTGCTGTTTGTGTATGAGGAATCGGTTGGAAACTTTCCTCATGTCAGCACGTTGTAGGTGTCGCCACCGGCGCCAACCTTGTGTGAATGCTCTGGAAAGCTAATGATTTGCATATCACAGCATCTTCTTCCTGTCGGTTAAATTTCGCGTCTGTAACACGTTATCTTTGTAGTGTAGCAATTTCAATGGCCAGCTGTGTATCTAACACATAATTAGGACCTGCTTCCAAGCGCGTTAAGAACGCCAGTGTACGTGTGCTGCGGCTTCTGACCAAACATCGGGTTTGTGTTTGTTCACATCAGGTTTATTCGTATGATGAACGTATTATAGATATTCTAATGCGTCATTGCTAAACTGATTTATGCCGAAAAAACATTAATTCTAATTTTGGCCTCTAGGTGCAAATCTGCCGCTGTGAATGCAAGAAAGACGTACAGAAATGTTTCGATATGTACTGTATTATAAACGGTACAGGGTCAGGAAAGGTACAACAATTGAGAGAGGTATAATGTTGATTTTATTACTGTTATTGTTATTAACCGCCGCTTACACAGCGGAGACATCGGGGAGATGCTGCATCCGTAAAACGACGTGATACAGTTGCTCGCAGTGGCATTAAGCAGTTCTTTCACTGGGCGTGCGACATTAGGCGCTGCCGCATCTTTCACGAAAACAGTGGAGTGTTTACCATACAGTTGTGCACTTCCACACTACGAAATACGTGCTGTTCAGGAAGCTCTCGATAAAGCAGACGTCACGGCACTCCTAACACGTCCTGAGGGTGATTTCTCTTCAAAGAAAAAGAAGAACGAATCGAGAATCGAGGTGCCTGTGAAACCATACCACAGTGTCATATACGGCAGTGGCTCTCCGTGAACAACACGCGCTTAGACAGTACGCCATATTCGCCAGTCCTGTGTATTCTCTGCACCCTGTAATATGAAATTTGCCTCATCACTTCTTCATAGAATATTGCCCGGCCACATGTGATCACTGCCAGAAACCGAAGGGCAAATTCAGAAGATCGCTGCGGACCGCGAGGCTCCTATTGCTGCACCGTCTGGATATTAATGCGGGTACCAGTGTAAAGCTGACGACAAAAGATTCCGTACTGTCGACCGTGAAATGGATATCTTAGCGACGCTGCACGAGCGCTGGCGCCACCCAGGGCCGGTCTTTGCGTAGATCAGCAACAGCAATGACTCCCACCATGATAGGACGCCATCTTAATTAAACTGCTTAATGACGTCGGACCTCTCCTCAGACGTTTCAGTCGGCGCTGCGGCACTGTAGTCGCTGCTACTCACATAAAACAGTCTCGCTAAGAGCGCACGACCTCTCTTCTCGATGGCCACACTGTTCACCCGCGTAATGGCTTCTCGTACAACGATGTGGACGTCGTATCCTCCTACAAATAGTGTGCAGTCCCAGATTTGCACTTGGTGCCCACTACTGGAACTAATTTATTTTCCAGCCGATATCGGTTCAGCAGTAACACATTAGCATATCTACCAAAAAAATGAAAAGAGATGGTCATGTGACGTAGATGGCCCGACAGTCTTATCCGGGGAAGTTCGGTCGCCAGGCGACGCCACACTGGGAGACTTGCATGTCGGTGATGATAAAACGATGATGAGAGCAGCACAATACCCGCTCCACGAGCTGAGAAAATCTCCAACCCGGCCGGGAGTCGAACCCGGGCCTGCTACACGGTAGGTAAACACGTTACCACTTCCTTTTTTTAACTCATTTGATTCGATGTTGTTCGTTGCATTTGTTCGGGGCGGACGTCCCATGATACCCGTTAAAATTCGTTGTTAATCCCTTCACTCAGTTTTTTTTTATAGCAGATGGTAGCTAACCCTCTGACCCAACAAGCTGAGCTACCGTACAGCCCACACTGGACCTTCGTGAGCAACTGCACTTTAATTATAACTACCGGTACATTCCGATACGAATTTCAAGTTTGACTGCTGTTAACGTCTGTCTTGAGTCACGTTTATGTCCCTAGTACAGTGTGCCAGAGTTCATACGTAAGCGCTAAGAGCGATGCTGTGCACAGAACAGGGAGTCCCCTGAACGGACGCTGCGGTGACGTTGCTGTTCGCATTGTTGTCGACGGGCGCTCCATTGTCGTCGTGGCTCCCCCTGCTCTCGCGTCAAAGGAAACCACAACAATAGCTACCTTGCTGAAGCTCTGTAGTGTTTGTTGAAGGGGTCCTCGCACTATCCTTGTTGATCCTGTCTCTTATTTTTTCTTTGCTGGCGTTTACTGTCGCCCATACAACCAGCGCAAGCACACAAATTCATAGAAATTCAAAACAAATTTCATTTATATGATGATTAACGCAAGAATTAATGCATTGGCCTCTTAGGTTAACAATACAGTGGTCTGTTAGATTAACAATCAGATTTCTAAGAAACCTAAATAAAAGGCCGTCCGCGGTAGCCGAGCGGTTCTAGGCGCTCAATCCGGGACCTGCGACTGCTACCGTCGCAGGTTCGAATCATGCCTCGGGCATGGATGTGTGTGATGTCAAATGGTTCTGAGCAGTATGGGACTTAACTTCTGAGGTCATCAGTTCCCTAGAACTTAAAACTACCTAAACATAACTAACCTAATGACATGACACACATCCATGCCCAAGGCAGGATTCGAACCTGCGACTGTAGGTTAGTTAGGTTTAAGTAGTTCTAAGTTCTAGGGGACTGATGACCACAGGTGTCAAGTACCATAGTGCTTAGAGCCATTTGAACTTTTTTCTTTCTAAATAAACACACACACAAACACCTCCCCCCCTCCCCCCCCCACACGCGATACAATCCCAAACGAATTCCTAAATGTAAGTGCTTGATGCATGCAGACCAGCTCCGTAGTCAGCGAGTCCGGTTCCCTTCTTCATCGCAGGCAGCCAAAACATTACAGACACACGGCAGGTGGCAGCAGTGGACGGCGTATACAGTGTGTCGGGGGATGCTGAAAACAGTATAGCCGTTGTCGTATTGAGGACATCGAAAAGGGCATGGTCGTTGGCTTTTGGGCAAGCGTGGAAGCAATTCTGTAACGGCTAAGTCTGAAACTGTTTACCTATTGCCACAGTTAAAGTATACCGCGCATGCAAAGTGGCGATGTCCAAAACTGGCACCGAAACAACTGTGGTGCGTCACGAGCCACAGAGGACAGGGGCGAACGGTGGCCGTGGACATGCATACGGGCGGATACACTTGCTACGGTTGAACAACTGACCACCAGATGGACCATGGGACTACCAGCAGCGTCTCCCCAACTGCTGTTCAGTGAACGTTGCTGCATCTGAGCCTCCACAGAAGGCGCCTCATTCATACACACATGCTGACTGCTGTCTATCGACGACCAAGACTGCCGCAACTGGACGTCCACTGTGTGCAGGTGGCCTTTTCAGAGAGACCACGTTCTATGCTCCATCGGATTGAATGAGAGTACGCTGCAACAGTTGTCGGTGGAGTCCAGCTAGTGTTATGGTCTAGGAAATGTTATCGTGGCATTCCCTGTGTGATCTCGTTATTTTGAAAGGCACATTGGATCATCACAGGTGTGCTTCTATCCTTGAGGATCACCCCTAGGTGCAGTTCGTTTTCCCTCAGCTCGATAGCATATACCAGCAGGATAACGCAACGTGTCACAGTTCGCAGTGCACGTGCGTGGTTCGAAGGGAACCACACTCCCCTGGCCTCCAGACTCCCCGGATTTATAGCCAGTCGAGTATATCTGGGCTGTTTGCACCGTGCATCCTCAACAGAGAACTTTTCTCGCATGGCTCCATATCCCTGTCGGTACCTCCCAGAACCTTATGGAATATCTTCTTGCATGTCTCGCAGCAGTCTACATTGCGAAAGGTGGTCATCCAGGCGTGACTGGTGGTCACGTTAATGTGACTGGACAGTGTAGAAGTGACGGATGTGCTGGATCTCCTCGTGTGGACACGTGTCCTGCTCCAAATAAACCCTCTCCCTGAATCAGACTACGTGATATGGCTGCACGATGCTGTCCTTCCTCTCGGGTGGTAGTCGCGTGGGACCATTGAGCTCCTGCATGGTGTTGGGTATAGACCTCTTCAACCCACGGGTTTTATTTTCGCATAACAGTTCTGAGATGGGGACCAGCGGGAGCAGGAATATCGAGGACCGATAAACTGCGGTCTCCACAAAAAAAAAAAAAAAAAAAAAAAAAGGTTCAAATGGCTCAGAGCACTATGGGACTTAACTTCTGTCATCAGTCCCCTAGAACTTAGAACTACTTAAACCTAACGAACCTAATGACATCACACATCCATGCCCGAGGCAGGATTCGATCCTCCGACCGTAGCGGTCGCGCGGTTCCAGACTGTAGCGCCTAGAACCGCTCAGCCATCTCGGCCGGCGCGGTCTCTACAGATCTCTATCATTCCTCTGTAGGATTTCGACACCTGCTGATACATGTGTCTCTTCCTTACACACGAAACATAACACGATATTCTCAGAAACAAGCTACACTCAATTGTGATTTCTTAATGAGATACGCGCAGCGCAATTGTTGTTTGTCTGTAGAATACAGCTGGTGTTAATCCGAACTACTCTGATCCCTAGCGCTTAAATGCTGATCCGTGCGAGTTTAGTACACTTCAGGCCAGTTTAATGCTTGTTACATGCCACATTGGTGCTGTTACATTTTAATGTTGAACAGTGTAGAAATGAATGTGAAAGAGATAACGCACTTGTGTTGTTGTGCGATATTGCAGGCGATTGCAAAACAAACACGAATTAGAGAATACAATTTCATTAATTTGTAGAGGCTACTTACACAACAACGTGAAAACGTATCTAATTTCCCTATAAACGTTTTAGTTTTGTGTATGTGTATGCTTACCTTATGGTTTGCCACAGAGGCAGTCACACCTCTTAACCTACAGAGCTTTCAATATCTTCAGCAAATCGAACGTATTATATTTGTTAACCGTTAACATTAATCTCTTTTTTCTGTTGGCTTTTCTATAAACACGCCAAGCAAACAGGGAGAGAGGAAACAGTTTAGCACTTTTCCTTCATTCATCAGTACCTATACATGTATTTTGGATTTTACATGCTTACGCAATCATTTTTTTGTATCTTGCGCCTGATCCAGTTTTGTTGTTCTTCAGGCAGTATCTTTCAATCCGCTCCCCTTTTTGTTGTGAATTGGCAGGAGCCAATTCACGGAGTTTGGAGGAAGCCGAAAGGCACGCGTTTAAGCTCACGCAGGCTGGCGTGAGGTGTGGAAAATGACAAGGAATTATAGTAGCCAAAAATAGTACATAGCTTCTGGAATACTTAACTTTAATCCATAATTGGAGAACATCGCTCTTGATACATAATTACAATCTCAATATAAACTGGTAATGGAGCCTTGCTAGGTCGTAGCAAATGACGTAGCTGAAGGCTAAGCTAACTATCGTCTCGGCAAATGAGAGCGTATTTGTCAGTATAGCATCGCTAGCAAAGTCGTCTGTACAACTGGAGCGAGTGCCAGGAAGTCTCTCTAGACCTGCCGTGTGGTGGCGCTCGGTCTGCAATCACTGACAGTGGCGACACGCGGGTCCGACGTATACTAACGGACCGCGGCCGATTTAAAGGCTACCACCTAGCAAGTGTGGTGTCTGGCGGTGACACCACACTTTTCTAAGGACTTTTTTTTTAGGAAAATGACTGTCTCATATTAGTTGCTCATGTAGATACTCCTTCTAAAAAAATTCGTACTGCTTGTAATTTATACCCTCCTTCCAATTTGCAAGTATTGTCCACATTAGTCTTTTATGAAGATTCGAGAGGAGCGAAGATTACAATAAGCTTTCCTGTTTACTTAGCTTGTCATGTAGTGTTGTCTCCAGTTCTTGTTGTCTAGGGGTCAGATTCTTAAAGCTGGAAATGTCGCATTTTAGGTCCTCGCGGTTGGATTGACCTAAATAAATTTGAAGATTGTTGTTGCAGATTGTGTTTCCTTTAATATATTTTCTCACACTCTTGTATATCATACAGTCTTTTGATTTTTAGATTAACAAACCCGAAATTATAGTGTTGGCACAAAATACAAAAATACGTCCGATCACATCGGAGGTGTGCTTACGACTCTCACACTCCGCAAAAATATTCATATTCCAAAGGGTTTAGAATTTTGCTTAACAAATGACTGTCTACTAGTTTCAGTTACATTGTTATTGTCGACTATTGTTTCGTAAATGAATCCACGAATAAACGTAGTAACCAGTATAGTAATGCGTAATTAATATTATAAATTTAAAGTCTGCCATTAGTTCCTAATTTCAAATGTTTCTAAAAAAAATAGTTTCAACTGTACAGAACTAGTACGTACCGATTATAACATCGAGACTAAAGTATTTTAAAGAGTAACTCATTTTCATAAATTTGAGCTTGAAATATAACGTACTGTATATAAAATTATATCAAAGTTTTCAGAAAAGCAACTGCGATAATACTGACTTCTCCAAAATTCAAAAAGATGATACTGGTATAGAGAATTGCTGTTGAGGAAAAGTAGTGCTACAGGGGTATGTCCCGTTACACGCTAAAATAGCTTTTCTTCTTTCTTTCCGTTTTCAAGCCGATACTGATCGTCTCCGAAATGACAGTTAATATTGGCATTTAATCTTCGTTTAGCAATATTTAGTAGAATTTTTAATCAGGTTAGCACGTTTATTCTATTCGTTGTAAAACAGTTGCGAATATCTGCCACTGTAGAACAAGTAACTTTTTTACTATCAAATCATTTTACGCTGCCAGTCCCAACCTTTAATTTTCAATTTAACTTGTGCACGTCGTGTACGGGAAAATAATTACCTATGTGTATTCCGTTCTTTATTTCTCATTACTTAAAGGGAACCTCATTACACATTAAAGTTGAAAAATGCAGTAATAAAGATACTTAAAAACTTAATTCACAGTGGAATTACAGGTATATGCCAAATGCAAATTAAATAAAACAATCAAAAATTACGACTAGCAGCAGCAAATGTTTTGGTAGTTCAAACGAAACTACGGGATACTAATGCTGATGTTACATAATTTGAACGGTCACAAGCTACTCTGCTTTTTGGTATGGTACGTGTTTCAATTTTTGTGAAATAACCTGGCGACTCATCGTCGTCAAATTATGGTGGCGAAAATATCTGTAATTGCTAGGACTAGAACCTGCGCCTCTCATGTCAGGTGTTACCATTCTAACCTGCCTTAGCGACCACGGATGTTAAAGCGGTTCGTTAAGAGACCGGCGCTGCAGGACAGCTTACGAGGAACGCCATAAACGCAGGTGGCGAGCGGGAACTGATTCAGAGCAACTCCGTCACACACCGACGCGGTCTGAAGGACGCACAGGTGCGAGGCGTATTGTGCCTGGAGGTGTGACGTAACACCAGCTGGCTGTCCGCTGCCGGAGAACCTGCTTTTCGTGGAACGCGATGGCCGTACACACATCGAATTACTGCCGCTTGCGGTCGCGAGGCAATCTTGATGAACTCATTTTCTTTTTCTACTATCGACTACTTAGTTTTCATTGAGGTCATTCCATTACAACCCAGCTGTGATGAACAAGGACGCGGGAGTAACTGTCGTGTTGACTTGCTGAAGGAACTATTGTAACTTTCACCTGAAGTACGAGCAATGTCCTCGAGTAAGTAGTTTTTGTATCAAAGACAGTGTAACAATGCTTCCAGCACCTCCCTTTCTTATGACGCGGCGATGTAATACGTATGACTGCAGCTGCTAGTAGGTTGGTACATAACGAAGTGAACCTTACTTCTCCTCTAGGATACAGTAGCAGACCGAGATGAATTCCAGAATGAGATTTTCATTCTGCAGCGGAGTGTGCGCTGATGTGAAACTTCCTGGCAGATTAAAACTGTGTGCCGGACCGAGACTCGAACTCGGGAATGCTAGTTCTGCACTGGTTCGCAGGAGAGCTTCTGTAAAGTCTGGAAGGTAGGAGTCGAGATACTGGCAGAAGTAAAGCTGTGAGTACCGGGCGTGAGTCGTGCTTCGGTAGCTCAGATGGTAGAGCACTTGCCCGCGAAAGGCAGAGGTCCCGAGTTCAAGTCTCGGTCCGGCACACAGTTTTAATCTGCCAGGAAGTTTCAGACCGAGATGAAGTTTCTGGCGCTGCTGGACTGGAACTTTTCACATTAACGTTGATTCATGCTGACCAGTTATCAAGACTGAAGTAGTCTACTTTCAGGCGAAGGTAATTTGTCGTCCCTACCATGTCTATGCTTCAATACTATAGTCAAAATAAGTTATTTCATGTTGTTGTTGTTGTTCTTGTGGTCTTCAGTCCTGAGACTGGTTTGATGCAGCTCTCCATGCTACTCTATCCTGTGCAAGCTTCTTCATCTCCCAGTACCTACTGCAACCTACATCCTTCTGAATCTGCTTAGTGTATTCATCTCTTGGTCTCCCTCTACGATTTTTACCCTCCACGCTGCCCTCCAATGCTAAATTTGTGATCCCTTGATGCCTCAAAACATGTCCTACCAACCGATCCCTTCTTCTAGTCAAGTTGTGCTACAAACTTCTCTTCTCCCCAATCCTATTCAATACTTCCTCATTAGTTACGTGATCTACCCACCTTATCTTCAGCATTCTTCTGTAGCACCACATTTCGAAAGCTTCTATTCTCTTCTTGTCCAAACTAGTTATCGTCCATGTTTCACTTCCATACATGGCTACACTCCGTACAAATACTTTCAGAAACGACTTCCTGACACTTAAATCTATACTCGACGTTAACAAATTTCTCTTCTTCAGAAACGATTTCCTTGCCATTGCCAGTCTACATTTTATATCCTCTCTACTTCGACCATCATCAGTTATTTTACTCCCTAAATAGCAAAACTCCTTTGCTACTTTAAGTGTCTCATTTCCTAATCTAATTCCCTCAGCATCACCCGATTTAATTTGACTACATTCCATTATCCTCGTTTTGCTTTTGTTGATGTTCGTCTTATATCCTCCTTTCAAGACACTATCCATTCCGTTCAACTGCTCTTCCAAGTCCTTTGCTGTCTCTGACAGAATTACAATGTCATCGGCGAACCTCAAAGTTTTTACTTCTTCTCCATGAATTTTAATACTTACTCCGAATTTTTCTTTTGTTTCCTTTACTGCTTGCTCAATATACAGATTGAATAACATCGGGGAGAGGCTACAACCCTGTCTCACTCCTTTCCCAACCACTGCTTCCCTTTCATGCCCCTCGACTCTTATAACTGCCATCTGGTTTCTGTACAAATTGTAAATAGCCTTTCGCTCCCTGTATTTTACCCCTGCCACCTTCAGAATTTGAAAGAGAGTATTCCAGTTAACATTGTCAAAAGCTTTCTCTAACTCTACAAATGCTAGAAACGTAGGTTTGCCTTTTCTTAATCTTTCTTCTAAGATAAGTCGTAAGGTTAGTATTGCCTCACGTGTTCCAACCTTTCTACGGAATCCAAACTGATCTTCCCCGAGGTCCGCTTCTACCAGTTTTTCCATTCGTCTGTAAAGAATTCGCGTTAGTATTTTGCAGCTGTGACTTATTAAACTGATAGTTCGGTAATTTTCACATCTGTCAACACCTGCTTTCTTTGGGATTGGAATTATTATATTCTTCTTGAAGTCTGAGGGAATTTCGCCTGTCTCATACATCTTGCTCACCAGATGGTAGAGTTTTGTCATGACTGGCTCTCCCAAGGCCATCAGTAGTTCTAATGGAATGTTGTCTACTCCCGGGGCCTTGTTTCGACTCAGGTCTTTCAGTGCTCTGTCAAACTCTTCACGCAGTATCTTATCTCCCATTTCGTCTTCATCTACATCCTCTTCCATTTCCATAATATTGTCCTCAAGCACATCGCCCTTGTATAAACCCTCTATATACTCCAGAATGAGATTTTCACTCTGCAGCGGAGTGTGCGCTGATTTGAAACTTCCTGGCAGATTAAAACTGTGTGCCCGACCGAGACTCGAACTCGGGACCTTTGCCTTTCGCGGGCAAGTGCTCTACCAACTGAGCTACCGAAGCACGACTCACGCCCGGTACTCACAGCTAGTTCTGCAAGGTTCGCAGGAGAGCTTCTGTAAAGTTTGGAAGGTAGGAGACGAGGTACTGGCAGAAGTAAAGCTGTGAGTACCGGGCGTGAGTCGTGCTTCGGTAGCTCAGTTGGTAGAGCACTTGCCCGCGAAAGGCAAAGGTCCCGAGTTCGAGTCTCGGTCGGGCACACAGTTTTAATCTGCCAGGAAGTTTCCTCTATATACTCCTTCCACCTTTCTGCCTTCCCTTCTTTGCTTAGAACTGTGTTGCCATGTGAGTTCTTGATATTCATACAAGTGGTTCTCTTCTCTCCAAAGGTCTCTTTAATTTTCCTGTAGGCAGTATCTATCTTACCCCTAGTGAGACAAGCCTCTACATCCTTACATTTGTCCTCTAGCCGCCCCTGCTTAGCCATTTTGCACTTCCTGTCGATCTCATTTTTGAGACGTTTGTATTCCCTTTTGCCTGCTTCATTTACTGCATTTTTATATTTTCTCCTTTCATCAATTAAATTCAATATTTCTTCTGTTACCCAAGGATTTCTATTAGCCCTCGTCTTTTTACCTACTTGATCGTCTGCTGCCTTCACTACTTCATCCCTCAGAGCTACCCATTCTTCTTCTACTATATTTCTTTCGCCCATTCCTGTCAATTGTTCCCTTACGCTCTCCCTGAAACTCTCTATTATTTCATACATTTACCAAGTAAGATCGTGCGCCATTCTCTGTAAACAACTTCTAATTAGGATGATTTTCTTTGTGTATAACTTTTCATACCGGCAAAAATAACGTGCGTCGTACAACGTAAGGTCCCTATCAACGGTGTGGAAATAACCGAACTATCAGTTTAATAAGTCACGGCTGCAAAATACTAACACGAATTCCTTACAGACGAATGGAAATACTGGTAGAAGCCGACCTAGGGGAAGATCAGTTAGGATTCCGAAGAAATGTAGGAACACGCGAGGCAATACTGACCCTACGACTTATCTTAGAAGATAGGTAAAGGAAAGGCAAACCTACGTTTATAACATTTGTAGACTTATAAAAAGCTTTTGACAATGTTCACTGACACACTCTCTTTCAAATTCTGAACGTGGCAGGGGTAAAATACAGAGAACGAAAAGCTATTTGTAATTTGTACAGAAACCAGATGGCAGATATAAGACTCGAGGGGCATGAAAGGGAAGCAGTGGTTGGGAAGGGAGTGAGACAGGGTTGCAGCCTATCCCCGATGTTATTCAATCTGTATAATGAGCAAGTAGTAAAAGAAATCAAAGAAAAATTCTGAGTAGGTCTTAAAATCCATGGAGAAGTAATAAAAAATTTGAGGTTTGCCGATGACATTGTAATTCTGTCAGAGACAGCAAAGGACTTGGAAGAGCAGTTGAATGGAATGGAAAGTGTCTTGAAAGGAGGATATAAGATGAACATCAACAGAAGCAAAACGAGGATAATGGAATGTAGTCGAATTAAGTCGGGTGATGCTGAGGGAATTAGATTAGGAAATGAGACACTTAAAGTAGTAAAGGAGTTTTGCTATTTGGGGAGCAAAATAACTGATGATGGTCGAAGTAGAGAGGATATAAAATGTAGACTGGCAATGGCAAGGAAATCGTTTCTGAAGAAGAGAAATTTGTTAACATCGAATATAGATTTAAGTGTCAGGAAGTCATTTATGAAAGTATTTGTATGGAGTGTAGCCATGTATGGAAGTGAAGCGTGGACGATAAATAGCTTAGACAAGAAGAGAATAGAAGCTTTCGAAATGGTGGTGGTTGGGATGTTTAAGGGGGACTAAAGCTTTCGAAATGTGGTGCTACAGAAGAATGCTGAAGATTAGATCGGTTGATCACATAACTAATGAGGAGGTATTGAACAGAATTGGGAAGAAGAGGAGCTTGTGGCACAACTTGACTAGAAGAAGGGATAGGTTGCTCGATGACAGTCTGAGGCATCAAGGGATCACCAATTTAGTACTGGAGGGAAGAGTTAGGGGTAAAAATCGTTGGGGAAGAGCAAGAGATAAATACACTAAGCAGATTCAAAAGGATGTAGGTTGCAGTTACTCGGAGATAAAGTGGTTTGGACAGGACAGAGTAGCATGGAGAGCTGCATCAAACCAGTGTTTGGACTAACGACCGTACCAACAACAACGTCAACTGTCGCATCAGTTATAAACGGTGTAGGAAACTACGCCGAAAACTTTAATTTGCTGGTAACTAATACTGTCTGAGATACAAACTGACAACGAATATGAGCTCCCATATACAACAAATTGCGCAATTCTGTCAGGAAGCGAGTGGAATGGTTCAGAAAACTATTAAAAAAATATTCAGTTTTGTATTTACCATTAATTTTGAGAAAAATCATAATAACAGAAAAACTCAGGAAAATGTGTAGTATTTCATACGGAAGTTTTTATCTTGCCATTATAACAGTACTCAAAACTCTTGATATGAGCTGATCTTGCAGTGAGAATACAAACGTGTACGCTGCTTTCGAAATCAATGGCGGAATACCAGCTGACCTTGCAGAGCGATGTATGAGGTGTACCTATCCTGTACATTCCACTCATCTACCACGAAACACGGATTCTTGATCCAGCATTGTATTATGATGTTTTATTCATAACACGCCATAAGTTGTCCACTTTGGCAGAGTTCTATAACTGTTGGTTAAAATTTTTGAACCGCCAATATTTGAGTTGTTTCCTTGATTCACGGTGGCCAGAAAGAGCATAAAGGGTTCTTAGACGTCTCCCGTTTTTAGCATTTTGATCTTAGATCGTGGAGATAGCAATAGATGTAGGAAGCGCCTTTTCAGTTTGAAGTTTGTGCGTAAGTGGATGCCCTGGTCTCCAGACGCATTTGCATCATCAGAAATACACTGCCGGCCAGAGTGGCCGAGCGGGTAGGCGCTTCAGTCTGGAACCGCGCGATCACTACGGTCGCCGGTTCGAATCCTGCCCCAGGCATGGATGTGTGTGATGCCCTTAGGTTAGTTAGGTTTAAGTAGTTCTAGGGGACTAATGACCTCAGATGTTAAGTCCCATAGTGCTTAGAGCCATAAATACACTGAAGTGCTAAAGAAACTGGTATAGGCATGCATATTCAAATACGGAGATATGTAAACAGGCAGAATACGGCGCTGCGCTCTGCGACGCGTATATAAGACAACAAGTGTCTGGCACAGTTGTACATCTGGGTGTGTCTTCGCTGGTTGAGAAACGCAGTTTCTCTGCCTCCCTTGTGTAGTCACGATGTCCTCTTGACCAGCCGATCTTAGCAAGGAGGACGTCTCGAATAGCTCGTGACGTCATATTGATGACAAGACAAGTTTCTGCACCTCAGCCGGAGCTGCTGCATGTTCTCCGCGCTGGTTAGCGTTCAGTCTTACGCACTTGTACAAACGATTCACCTCGGGAATGTGGCTTTTGGAAACGACACTGAATGCATACTGCAAAGGGTACACATCGACGGCACAGTATTCTAAAGAACGCAGCGGTTCCCACAAAAAATTTAGTGATCTACGAAATAATTACGGTCCCAGCGATACGGAAAAAACCGGAAAAAAGGAAAACATATTTTATTTTTGATTTCCGTCAATAATTTTACGGTTCAGATTGATGGGTGGTTCTGAAACGCACGTTATTTTGCTAGTTGTTTGGTGGGATTGAACTTAGTTTCTTATTACTTGTGCGAAGACAAAGAAGATTATTTGAAGAGTTGTTGTTGTTGTTGTGGTCTTCAGTCCTGAGACTGGTTTGATGCAGCTCTCCATGCTACTCTATCCTGTGCAAGCTTCTTCATCTCCCAGTACCTACTGCAACCTACATCCTTCTGAATCTGCTTAGTGTATTCATCTCTTGGTCTCCCCCTACGATTTTTACCCTCCACGCTGCCCTCCAATACTAAATTGGTGATCCCTTGATGCCTCAGAACATATCCTACCAACCGATCCCTTCTTCTGGTCAAGTTGTGCCACAAACTTCTCTTCTCCCCAATCCTATTCAATACTTCCTCATTAGTTATGTGATCTACCCATCTAATCTTCAGCATTCTTCTGTAGCACCACATTTCAAAAGCTTCTATTCTCTTCTTTTCCAAACTATTTATCGTCCATGTTTCACTTCCATACATGGCTACACTCCATACGAATACTTTCAGAAATGACTTCCTGACACTTAAATCAATACTGGATGTTAACAAATTTCTCTTCTTCAGAAACGCTTTCCTTGCCATTGCCAGCCTACATTTTATATCCTCTCTACTTCGACCATCATCAGTTATTTTGCTCCCCAAATAGCAAAACTCCTTTACTACTTTAAGTGCCTCATTTCCTAATCTAATTCCCTCTGCATCACCCGACTTAATTAGACTACATTCCATTATCCTCGTTTTGCTTTTGTTGATGTTCATCTTATATTCTCCTTTCAAGACACTGTCCATTCCATTCAACTGCTCTTCCAAGTCCTTTGCTGTCTCTGACAGAATTACAATGTCATCGGCGAACCTCAAAGTTTTTATTTCTTCTCCATGAATTTTAATACCTACTCCGAATTTTTCTTTTGTTTCCTTTACTGCTTGCTCAATATACAGATTGAACAACATCGGGGAGAGGCTACAACCCTGTCTTACTCCCTTCCCAACCACTGCTTCCCTTTCATGTCCCTCGACTCTTATAACTGCCATCTGGTTTCTGTACAAATTGTAAATAGCCTTTCGCTCCCTGTATTTTACCCCTGCCACCTTTAGAATTTGAAAGAGAGTATTCCAGTCAACATTGTCAAAAGCTTTCTCTAAGTCTACAAATGCTAGAAACGTAGGTTTGCCTTTCCTTAATCTTTCTTCTAAGATAAGTCGTAAGGTCAGTATTGCCTCACGTGTTCCAGTGTTTCTACGGAATCCAAACTGATCTTCCGCGAGGTTGGCTTCTACTAGTTTTTCCATTCGTCTGCAAAGAATTCGTGTTAGTATTTTGCAGCTGTGACGTATTAAGCTGATAGTTCGGTAATTTTCACATCTGTCAACACCTGCTTTCTTTGGGACTGGAATTATTATATTCTTCTTGAAGTCTGAGGATATTTCGCCTGTTTCATACATCTTGCTCACCAGATGGTAGAGTTTTGTCAGGACTGGCTCTCCCACGGCCGTCAGTAGTTCCAATGGAATATTGTCTACTCCGGGGGCCTTGTTTCGGCTCAGGTCTTTCAGTGCTCTGTCAAACTCTTCACGCAGTATCGTATCTCCCATTTCATCTTCATCTACATCCTCTTCCATTTCCATAATATTGTCCTCAAGTACATCGCCCTTGTATAGACCCTCTATATACTCCTTCCACCTTTCTGCTTTCCCTTCTTTGCTTAGAACTGGGTTTCCATTTGAAGAGCGTTGAATAAAAACGCAGTTCTTCAGGTCTGAGGTACGCCTGCATTGCCATTGGACTGAACGTAGGGTCTCAGTGACTGTCAGCAACTACTTAGCAGAGAGCTGTTAAGGTGAAGAAAGTGGACCTTCCACTCACGAATTGGCATAAGGGTATTAGCATCCGTACGTCTGCAAATGCAACTGACATATTACAACAAGTTGTTAAAGACATCCTAAACGTCTTTAACGACTGACATACATCTGTGTGATTTTAAACGTGAGGCAAACGTACACGACAAATTGAACACGCATAATGAAACAATAACTGTTAGGTTTGGTTGTTGGAGACGCTAACCGAATACTTAACTCGGAAGGGCTTCTTAACCTTTGACACGGATCGAAGAAGCGCAGTGGCTAGCACACTGGACTCGCTTTCGGGGGGATGACGGTTCAGATCCACGTCTGGCCACCCTCGGATTTCCGTGGTTTCTCGAAATAGCTTCAGGCATATGCTGGGATGATTTTTTTGGAAACGAACAGCCCCTTTCTTTCCTCGCTCTTCATTAATCCTAATTTGTGCTCCGTTTCTGATCACCTCGTTGTCGACGACATGAAACACTTAATCTCCCTTCCTCAACCGTTAACAGTTAGTCTAAAGACAAACCAGTTTTCCTTTTCTTTCTGGTTTCGCTCTGCCAACACTACAGTGAAACACTAAGCGTGGTCGTGATCTTTTGACAGGTTACCCCCAGGCTACAAAAATCTGAAGAAGCTCTCGTTGTCAGAGGTACAATACCAATGAAAAGCCGGCCGAAGTGGTCGTGCGTTTCTAGGCGCTGCAGTCTGGAACCGCGAGACCGCTACGGTCGCAGGTTCCAATCCTGCCTCGGGCATGGATGTGTGTGATGTCCTTAGGTTAGTTAGGTTTAACTAGTTCTAAGTTCTAGGGGACTAAAGACCTCAGAAGTTGAGTCCCATAGTGCTCAGAGCCATTTGAACCATTTGAACCAATGAAAAAGCCAATAATACGCGGCCTGCGGCGAGTACCCTTTACATCAATTCTTAAAGGTTACTGTGTCACTTGAAGACGATGACAGAGTTCCCTCTCTTCAAAAGCAATGGTGCACAGCGCGAGTCCTCATGAAAATGACGAAAAAAAAAAACCAAGTTGGCAGGTGGACCGGGAAAGACAAGTACGTTGCAAGTTCTTAGTTTTGTTACGACTTCCAATGTTCTTTATCTCAGTATACTAGCTGAGCAAACGGAAAACCCGGCATTTCTGTCTCAAATTATGTCTTACAAAGAGACCACACGGCTATTTTAGTAATTTTTTATATTAAATATAAGTCAGGTTCAGAACTCAGATATCAACACGCAAAGCAATTCGTTATGACGCTCAAAAAACCCAAAAATTCTCGAGAAAAGAGACTCTAAAATTTTTCGATAGTCTTAAGTTGCCAAAAACTTGGTCAATGTCGAAAGCGGTGTTTGACTCTGTGGTAGAATGCTTGCTTGCAAATTAGGTGTACTGTATTCGATTCCCAGCTAACGCAAATTTTTAAACAAAGGTTCACTTTCTGTGGGATTTTCTGTGGAGCGTAAAATACGTACAGATGTAAAAAAGAAATATCGGTAGCGCCTGAGACTGGTAAACCCTCCTTTGGTCATTATTTTTTTCGTTTTATTTCCCATTCAGTTCAAATACCTACGTCACTTAAAACAAAATTCATCAACTTTATGCTGATTATCACATATGTATTCCGGCACCGTAGCTGGAAGGTCAGTGAGTCTGACTGCCATATAGACAGCTCAGGTTCGATTACCGGCCAGGTCGGAGATTTTCTCCGCTCGGGGACTGGTTGTTGTGTTGTCATCATCATTTCATCTTCATCGAAACGCAAGTCTCCCAATGTGTCGTCAACCAAAAAGACTTGCAGCTCGGCGGCCGAACTGTCCCAGATATGATGCCCCAGCTAATAACGCCACACGATCATTTCATCACACGTCTAATAACCACCGTTCATGAAAACTGCACATCTTCATATTTTCGATTGTATATCGCATACAAAAATCTAATTTTCCTTGGAAATATAAATTCTTAACTACCGATCTTCAAATGGTGCAAATGGCTCTAAGCACTATGGGACTTAACATCTGAGGTCATCAGTCCCCTAGACTTAGAACTACTTAACTGCCCGAGGCAGGATTCGAACCTGCGACCGTAGCAGCAGCGCGGTTCCGGATTCAGGCGCCTAGAACCGCTCGGCCACAACGGCCGGCAGTTACCGATCTTCTATTAAACGTCGATAATAAAGATTTAGTGGATTAAAAAGTTACAAAATATATTTTTTCATTTTTTAAATTTCTAACGTTTCACAGAAATGCTCGTAGAAGAAAAATTTTACAAAAGCCAGGAATCGAACCTGGGACCCACCGGCCAGTGACTCATTCTACCACAGTCGTCGAAAGACTGACTTTGATTTGGGGAATTAAAGACGTTTGGAAAACTTCAAACTCGATTTTTCAGAGAACTTTTGAGAGTTGCATCGAACTTCCTTGTTAGATTGTGTCTCAGTTTCATGAAACACGAATGTAGTTTCCGTGGTAGAGGTCGTCAGTAATGGTATAATGAACGCAACATGAAAAATGCTATTGTGAGACATCTCATTAGTGCCCCCGAGGACGGCTTTAAGCTGCTGACGACGTTCAGAAGAAACTCTAGCATCCGTTCCCGTAGTACATGAGCGGTCAAATGACGTGTACTTACCGTATGACAGCCAGCAGGTACTTATTTGACAGCCAGCTGATCTATGGACACTTTCCGCAACCAGTGGCCTCAATGATAAGGAAACGTTTGATGATTAAAATTTAATTAAGTAAATTTTACATAAGCGTAGCGACTGGAACAGCATTTCAGATCAAATACTTTGAGAGTCGTCGATCGCTGAAATTGTTCTAGATATTTAAAATTTCTGCTAGCTTTATCGGAAATTATAGGCATTTTTTCTAGTTCATATCATGTCTCTGTGTTCCATATTTCTTAAATGTAATTTGGTGTTTTTCCTTCATTATTATTTCAATTTATAAAAAGTGTATTACCACTTGTTTCCAATGCTTACATGTACGTATTCCTGTCTGGGAAATTTTTTATATTCTGCACGACAGACGAGATGATACAAAAACCAAAATTTGGTTGCTGTAATTAGCCAATAAGTATGTACAGAGGAACGTCCATTACTGAGATGACGTACACGACAACTTCATGTGTACGAATTTCAGAAACTATACTTCAATATAGCCTCTATATTTTAACTTTGATTTGTAAGAGAAAGATTCAGTGCCGGACAACACGTCTTTCCACAACAGTTTGTCTGAACTGTAGAATAAAAAAACGAGTGAACTTAATAAAGCAGTTAATTTCGTTCAAAGCTTTTATTGCACCGTCAGTTTACTGTCTATTGCCCCTGTGACTGTGCAACATACCCTCGCTAACGTAAATTACGTTGTTTTCTTTCCGCCTCTCGTTGTTGTGTTTCACACGTTAACAGAAGACGCTTATGAGTGTTGCGTTTACTGACTTTTCAGAGAAGAGAAAATGAAACCTTTGCCAGCATCAAAACCACTGCTAAGGCAAATCAACAAGCGATAATAGAGTTCTGGAACACCATGACGGTATGCATTCTGTAAATGGTTATTAGTAACCCTGTGGAGGTGATCTTTCCGACTCCACCGCGCAAACATCGCAGTCGTATAGGATATAGCCTCGTTAAACTAGGTTCTTATACTTTCACCTGTGTTTCACATCCATTTGCCCTAAAAATTCCCGGCGGGTCAGGGATTTTCTCTGCCTCGTGATGGCTGGGTGTTGTGTGCTGTCCTTAGGTTAGTTAGGTTTAAGTAGTTCTAAGTTCTAGGGGACTGATGACCGTAGCAGTTAAGTCCCATAGTGCTCAGAGCCATTTTAACCATTTTTTGAACCCTAAAAATTCGAGGTCCTTCCAAAATAGAGTGGAATTTTATTCCAGTTATCGGATTAGATAAAAATCATTTTTGTCGGTGACCTAACTGCGTAAACGCTAACCCAAAACAACAAATATGGATTTATGTCTATTTGGTCGCAAGCCTAAAGGAAAACGATGAGGAGATTGTAAAAGACATTGCCAACGAGTTACTTATTCACTAACGTATGATCGGAGCTAAAGTCCGCCTCGATAGCTGCTGAGTGCTGTCGGCACGGTAGCTCAGCGTGTTCGAAGTTAGCTGCTCTCTGTAATAAAAAAAAAAATAAAAATAAAAAAAACAACAACGAGTTAATAGCTCAACGATGAACTTGAACAAGCGTCAGGGGACGTCCGTCAGGAACAAACAGAACGAACGATATCGAACAAAATAAGATAAAAAAATTACCAGCGCGGCGGAATGCTATGCAAAGGGACCGGGTTCGATTCCCGGCTAGGTTGGAGATTTTTCTCTTCTCAGGTATTGAGTGTTGTGTCGTCTTCATCATCATACCATGTCCATCGACACGCAAGTCGCCGAAGTAGCGTGAACTCGAAAGACTTGCACCGGGCGACAGGTCTACCTTCCGTAGCCACATGACATGTCATTTCATTTCATCGGAGTTAAATTTTTGATCTCGTGATTCGCTAAGAGCAGTATTCCAGAGCTGCGAGCAACAACTCGAGGACTTATGTTTAGTTTTACAGGGACAGCAGTTGACACTACAGTCTCTTTATTTTCTTTACGGTACAGTTTTTCTATGTCCCCTTTCCCACTGGCGGTGAACTGCACACTGTACAAAAACTTGAACGTTTCTTGGCGGAGAATGTCAGCATAAAGGGTGATAGAATTTCTAATGTTTCTTTCTGATTCAAATAGTTTCAAACCATTTCAGTTCGATCTCCAACAGCACTTGAGCTCATGATAACTGTCAGAAACAGTTCTCGCACGGAAGAACACCAAAAACATCCAATAGTATTTCATGGCGAAGAAAAACACAGAACGACACATCTTACTAGTCGGTATCAACAAGAGGGCCTGTAATGCAAGTCTACTTACAACAAGATACTGTTCCACGAACCCGACTCAATACAGATTCAAGTGGACTAGACATCAATAACCTGGTGTTCGGTACACGTATTAACATTAGCACAGACCGCTCCTCTTGGCTAATAGCAGTACAGCTTGTATAATCTTCCAGTTAAACTGTGATTGTGCATTCGCGCTTATAACCTCAGTTTCGTACCAGGAGTTGAAAAATAATTCCACTCATACTTACTCATTTTTTTCTGATCGAACACGAATATGTATTTAAAAATAGCATCCTCACGTCAAAAAAAGTTGTTCTCTAACTCACAACAGCGTCATCTAGTGGAAAGTGGATTGAACCATCGTCTTAGCCACTGACCCAGTCACTGATTCGAATAAAGTCTTCGACACCTGGCTTTGGAGATATTTCGACGATACTCTGCAAACACATAGTTCTGCTTCGCCCGTTGCGTGAAACTAAAAATACAGGTAGTCGGTAATGCTGGCAGTAATGTACTGTTCAAATGTTTCAAATGGCTCTGAGCACTATGAGACTTAACATCCGAGGGCATTAGTCCCCTAGAACTTAGAACTACTTAAACCTAACTAACGTAAGGACATCACACACATCCATGCCCGAGGCAGGATTCGAACCTGCCACCGTAGCGGTCGCACGGTTCCAGATTGAAGCGTCTAGAACAGCTTGGTTACAGCTGCCGGCAATGTACTGAAATGGTGTGTGGAATATACAGTGTGTCCCAAAACAACACCGCCAAACTTTAAGGAGAGTTTCCTTATACAGAAATAAGTAAACAGTGTCTAGTAAATATAGACTCTATGATGCTTACCTTAAGAGCTATGAGTACTTGTTCATCTTCGCTAGTGTGAAACACATCTCTTCTACTGAACAAGTGTTAGTAGCTCGTAAAGTATGCCTTTTAGAGGCCATGTTTACTGAATGTTTTTTCTTGCTTTGGTCCATACTACCTCCTCCCAAAATAAGAAAAGCAGACAGCTTCAATAGAACAGACTTGTCTGATAGTATCGAAGACGAACAAGTGCTCATATCTCTTAAGGTACGCGCTTTAGAGCACTTGTTTAATAGACTTTTTTTGTTTTAGTGTAAGGAACCTGTCCCTAAAGTTCATCGGCGTCTTTTTTGGGACAGCCTGTTTATGCAGTTGTAGAAACTGTTATTCAACCTTTCATGGTGTTAGTTCTTGGTAAAAAAGCTAACTCTTTTGTCCGGGGCCGGGTGGTAAATCTGAAACATACGGCTTGTGCTTGCTGGACTGTCTTACTATGATGTAGTCTCCAGATGCTATGCTCGTAGACAGGTGTCCAGTCTTGTGATAGCTAATATTGGACTGGATTCCCATTACAACAAACATATAATGGTTGGTAAAATCTCACGTGACTTTATAAACAAACTGACGCAGTTACCCTTCCTCCTTGACTGTTCCGTCTACATTATAAGAGGCAATTGAACGAGCCAACTCCTGTAAGATCAGCTGCATGTTCATCAAGGCTACGGTCTTTAAGTAAATTCTGGGAGACTGACTGTAGTATTTAGTTAAAATCCGATATCTGTTACCCTGGGAGCTGTAGAACAGCTCGATTTGCTTTTGCTCCCCTTTAAAGTTGTCGATCTCAGTGTCTCCTTCACCCAGTTTCTGCTTCATGAAAATTTTGTAAATATATTTGTTTAAAACCGCTGCAGATCAACCGGTGTAGGCACGCAGGAATTGCTGTTAATACCGTGCTCTGGGAATGTGCTAGGTATGTGACGCTGCGGAAATGGGAAGCCTCAGAATGCTTGGGAATAGCAACATAAAATATTGGCTTTCGTCCAGGAACGAGTTCGAGTGTCGACATATTGCGATAACGGGTTCTGAAAACGCTCGAAGGCGGAAGCGCAAGCGGCTCTCTAGCAGTGCCCCGCAGGTACGCTTCGTAGCTGCGGCCTAGCGCTGGAGAGCCCAGCCCACCCGTTCGCCTAGCCGCGGCCAAGTGGGCCGCCGGCCGCAACTTCTGAAGAGGTTGCCGGGGTCGGGAGCGGGCGCTCTCCGCTGCACGGTACCTCGCTCTTCCAGCACAGCTTTCTACTGCACTCGATAGTTTATTCGTCTGAAAGGCGGGAGAAGGCGTTCAGACACTGCGAGAGAGCTTGTGAAACACGGACACAGCACGGACCCTGAGACCTGAATGAATTAGGTCGATGTCATCGTCCAAGAGCTGCCCTCTTCGCCTCTTGTTTTACACCGCGTTCCTCTTTCTCTGCCCCACCCACCCTTTTTATTGCGTCCATTTCTGGCAGCGGTCCATTTTTAAATCTGGTTGTAATCTGCCTTTGACGGGCCGTTTTTAATGAACAGTTACAAATTTTACTTGTTTGCTTAAACCAACTGCTTTTCCCCGCTTTTATCTCATAGTTACTTCTAGGTGCTGTGTACTATATATCTCTCTCCAAACGCCGTCAGATCAGGCCTCGGAAGGCCCAATGGTACCGACCGACCGCCATGTCATCCTCACTCAAAGGTGTCATCGTATGTGGATATGGAGGGGCTTGTGTTCAGCACACACCTCTTGCTGCCGTTGTCTGTTTTCGTGACTGGAGAAGCTTCTTCTCAGTCAAGCAGAGCCTCAAAAGGCCTCACAAGGTACGAGTGAGACCCGCTTGCCAACAGCCCTGGGCAGACCCGGGTGGTCACCCATCCAAGCGCTAGCCACACCTGTCCTTTGTAACATATGTCTTCCTAGAAATTACGTAAAATATGCAGAAAACCTGGTTAGATCTCAGTGCGGCCTTGACACCTCCAATTATGTTCAAATGTTCAAATGTGTGTGAAATCTTATGGGACTTAACTGCTAAGGTCATCATTCCCTAAGCTTACACACTCCTTAACCTAAATTATCCTAAGGACAAACACACACACCTATGCCCGAGGGAGGATTCGAACCTCCGCTGGGATCAGCCGCACAGTCCATGACTGTAGAGCTTTCTCCAATTATGCCACGATAAATAAATTAAGAAAAATATGTAGCGCTGTGTTGTGAATATAGTGCTTACTACTGAAAAGTTAAAAAATAAGTTGTGCAGAATTCCAAGAAACATTGTCTTGTTCTAAGTTTTCGTGTAGCTCCATAGGAGGTGATGATAAAAAAGAGCTACAGCACACATTGTGACTTTACTGACTGGAGTACGGCAACAATAGTGTTCATCACGTAAGTTCAATGCAGAAGCTGAGACTGTTAGATCAAGTATTTGCAGCAATTTTTTATGTGCTGTATCTGGTTGTCGCGTGTAGTAGTTTGTGTGTTAACTGGTAGTATTTTCCAATACTTACAGCTGGAGTGTATTAACTCGCATGATAAGTATTGTTGATAAATAACAAATAGAAATGAATACACAGGGTATTTATAAACGAATATCGGGGTTTTAACGCTTTAAAATATTTATTATATTAAACTTACAGTTATAAATGATATCTCAAATGAAAGAGCAAGTCAAACAGTTTTACCAAGAACTTTATAAATGTTCAATGTGAGCAACATTTGTCACACGGCACACATCAAGCGCTGGACAGGCCGCAAGGGGCCCCAATGACAGGGCTTGCTTTGTGTGGCCTCCACATTCACCCGACCTAACGCCATGCGATTTTTTCCTTTGGGGCTTCAACAAGAATCGTGTGTACGTGTTTCCGCTACCAGCAGACCTCCCTGAATTAAGAAACCGGATTGAAGCAGCTGTCGCTACAATCAATCACTGAAGACACACTTCTCAACGTTTGGGAAGAACTCAGCTATAGACTTAAGTGTGCCGTGTGGCAAATGGTGCTCACATTGAACATTCATTTATAAGGCTCTTGGTAAAACTGTTTGAGTTGCTCTTTCATTTGCATATCATTTATAGCTGTACGTTTAATGTAATAAATACTATAAAGCGTTAAAACCCCGATATTCATTTATAAATACCCTGTCGGGAAAGGCATGGTTTCCATGCTAGAGACCATTTATTCATTGTTACAGAGACTGCGGTCTAATACGAGCTGTACCATGCAGCCGCAGTTACAGTATGCGCTGAAAATGGTTTGCATGTGCCTCAGTGCATGCTTGTAGCATGTTCTGTCTCATATGTTCACATCGCCCAAGCTGCATCCGATCATTATCAAACGCAGCATGAATACGCTGCTCCAGTGTCTCCACATCTGGAATAGCCCAAAACCAGAAATCGCACGGGCTGAGATCCGGTGAACGAGCAGGCCATGCAACTGGATTCTCTCGTACGATTCATCGACCAGGGAAGACACGATTGAGATGCGTCCGGACGTTAACGGAGAAGTGAGATGGAGCACCATCATGCAGCACCCACATAACACTTCGAATCATCGAGGGCACTTCTTCCATCAGGAGAGGCACTCGCATGAAATGCTTTTCTTATTTTGGGAGGAGGTAGTATGGACCAAAGCAAGAAAAAAACATTCAGTAAACATGGCCTCTAAAAGGCATACTTTACGAGCTACGAACACGTGTTCAGCAGAAGAGATGTGTTTCACACTAGCGAAGATGAACAAGTACTCATAGCTCTTAAGGTAAGCATCATAGAGCCTATATTTACTAGACACTGTTTACTTATTTCTGTATAAGGAAACTGTCCTTAAAGTTTGGCGGTGTTGTTTTGGGACACACTGTATATTCCACACACCATTTACAGTACATTGCCGGCAGCTGTGACCGAGCGGTTCTAGGCGCTTCAATCTGGAACCGCGCGACCGCTACGGTGGCAGGTTCGAATCCTGCCTCGGGCATGGATGTGTGTGATGTCCTTACGTTAGTTAGGTTTAAGTAGTTCTAAGTTCTAGGGGACTAATGACCTCGGATGTTAAGTCTCATAGTGCTCAGAGCCATTTGAACCATTTTTGTTGCTAACATTCAATGCTGTGGTTGTTGCCGGCGGGGATAGGTCTCCTGATACAACCTTGCTGCCCGCCACATTACCATTTGCCTTTCTGTAAGTAAATACCACGTTGGCAAGCTCTCGATTCGAATATGGAACCATTGTGTACAACGCTGTATCATATCTACTATAAGGTGAGTCCACAAGAGAAGTGTGTGGTGTCACCGCCAGACACCACACTTGCTAGGTGGTAGCCTTTAAATCGGCCGCGGTCCGCTAGTATACGTCGGACCCGCGTGTCACCACTGTCAGTGATTGCAGGCCGAGCGCAACCACACGGCAGGTCTAGAGGGACTTACTAGCACTCACCCCAGTTGTACAGCCGACTTTGCTAGCGATGCTACACTGACAAATACGCTCTCATTTGCTGAGACGATAGTTAGCATAGCCTTCAGCTTCGTCATTTGCTACGACCTAGCAAGGCGCCATGTTGTTGTTGTTGTTGTGGTCTTCAGTCCTGAGACTGGTTTGATGCAGCTCTCCATGCTACTCTATCCTGTGCAAGCTTCTTCATCTCCCAGTACCTACTGCAACCTACATCCTTCTGAATCTGCTTAGTGTATTCATCTCTTGGTCTCCCCCTACGATTTTTACCCTCCACGCTGCCCTCCAATACTAAATTGGTGATCCCTTGATGCCTCAGAACATATCCTACCAACCGATCCCTTCTTCTGGTCAAGTTGTGCCACAAACTTCTCTTCTCCCCAATCCTATTCAATACTTCCTCATTAGTTATGTGATCTACCCATCTAATCTTCAGCATTCTTCTGTAGCACCACATTTCGAAAGCTTCTATTCTCTTCTTGTCCAAACTATTTATCGTCCATGTTTCACTTCCATACATGGCTACACTGCATACGAATACTTTCAGAAATGACTTCCTGACACTTAAATCAATACTGGATGTTAACAAATTTCTCTTCTTCAGAAACGCTTTCCTTGCCATTGCCAGCCTACATTTTATATCCTCTCTACTTCGACCATCATCAGTTATTTTGCTCCCCAAATAGCAAAACTCCTTTACTACTTTAAGTGCCTCATTTCCTAATCTAATTCCCTCAGCATCACCCGACTTAATTAGACTACATTCCATTATCCTTGTTTTGCTTTTGTTGATGTTCATCTTATATCCTCCTTTCAAGACGCTGTCCATTCCATTCAACTGCTCTTCCAAGTCCTTTGCTGTCTCTGACAGAATTACAAAGTCATCGGCGAACCTCAAAGTTTTTATTTCTTCTCCATGAATTTTAATACCTACTCCGAATTTTTCTTTTGTTTCCTTTACTGCTTGCTCAATATACAGATTGAACAACATCGGGGACAGGCTACAACCCTGTCTTACTCCCTTCCCAACCACTGCTTCCCTTTCATGTCCCTCGACTCTTATAACTGCCATCTGGTTTCTGTACAAATTGTAAATAGCTTTTCGCTCCCTGTATTTTACCCCTGCTACCTTTAGAATTTGAAAGAGAGTATTCCAGTCAACATTGTCAAAAGCTTTCTCTAAGTCTACAAATGCTAGAAACGTAGGTTTGCCTTTCCTTAATCTTTCTTCTAAGATAAGTCGTAAGGTCAGTATTGCCTCACGTGTTCCAGTGTTTCTACGGAATCCAAACTGATCTTCCCCGAGGTTGGCTTCTACTAGTTTTTCCATTCGTCTGTAAATAATTCGTGTTAGTATTTTGCAGCTGTGACTTATTAAGCTGATAGTTCGGTAATTTTCACATCTGTCAACACCTGCTTTCTTTGGGATTGGAATTATTATATTCTTCTTGAAGTCTGAGGGTATTTCGCCTGTTTCATACATCTTGCTCACCAGATGGTAGAGTTTTGTCAGGACTGGCTCTCCCACGGCCGTCAGTAGTTCCAATGGAATATTGTCTACTCCGGGGGCCTTGTTTCGACTCAGGTCTTTCAGTGCTCTGTCAAACTCTTCACGCAGTATCATATCTCCCATTTCATCTTCATCTACATCCTCTTCCATTTCCATAATATTGTCCTCAAGTACATCGCCCTTGTATAGACCCTCTATATACAAGGCGCCATAGCATTTGATATTATTTTATGAAGCATGTACAATCAAGAGCGATGTTCTACAATTGTGGATTAAAGTTAAGTATTATATCAACTACGTACTGTATTTGCTACTATTAATTCCCTCAACTGTTCCAGACCTCGCGCCAGCCTGCGTGAGCTTAAGCGCGTGCCTTTCGGCTTCCTCTCATTGTGACTTGGCTGTCTTGCCAAGTCACAACAAAGTGAATCAGACACAAATTACCAATTACTGTGGCAGGAGATGGCGCTAGTGCATGACGTATGAGAAACGGTACCACCCTCTAGAAGGAAGCCATGCATCCTGTCGTAACCGTGGCTGCATGGTACAGCGCGTATTAGACCGCAGTCTCTGTAACAAAGTAAGATTGAGTAAATGGTCTCTAGCATGAAAAGCATGGATTTCCGGACACAAGTTCCTTAGACCTTGTCTGTCCCGTACCCTCTCACCGATCAGTCACGCTGTGTAATGCATATAAAGGCTGAATGTAGCCGAACTTGTATTCCATGATCATTGTGTCAATTTTCATGCTGATACTCGTTCTTTCAGCTCCAAGGTCTAAATGTGGTAGTATAAAATACTGGTTTTCGAGAACAGTTAAGTACTTATTGATTATATAAGCAACACTTCCGGAGCCATAAATACGCATGATATCCACGAGTTTTCAAAAACTGATACCACCCACTTCATGAGATAAAATACTGGTTTTCGAGAACAGTTAAGTACTTATTGATTATATAAGCAACACTTCCGGAGCCATCAATACGCATGATATCCACGAGTTTTCAAAAACTGATACCACCCACTTCATGAGATAAAAGCCACAATTGATCAAGGAATTTTTAGTAATGTCCTGTCAGTCAGCAGGATAAAAGAGGAATAATAAACAGAAGGAAATCTAACCGAGCCGACACTGAGTCACATGGGTTCCTATTGGAAGTACAAAATCCAAGAACCATTCGTCGTAATCACTACTTTAGAAAGGCAGCCGAGCTACGGATGATCGTCACACTGTGTTGCAGCCTCACTAAGACCCGGGTGTGTGCTGACTACGTCCAACACCAACTAGTAACAGGCTGTGGGACTGTGTTATATGGTACTGGTGGTCTGCTGCGGCACTAATTTAAAGATACCTCTAACAAGGGAACCTCCCCATCGCACCCCCCTCAGATTTAGTTATAAGTTGGCACAGCGCATAGCCCTTGAAAAATTGAACACAGATCAATCGAGAAAACAGGAAGAAGTTGTGTGGAACTATGAAAAAAATTTGTAAAATATACAAACTTAGTAGTCTATGCGAAGATAGGCAACATCAAGGACAATGGGACTCAAGGAGCGCCGTGGTCCCGTGGTTAGTGTGAGCAGTTGCAGAACGAGAGGTGCTAGGTTCAAGTCTTCCCTCGAGTGAAAAGTTTAATTTTTTATTTTCAGTTTATGTGACAAACTCTTATGTTTTCATCACTTTTTTGGGAGTAATTATCACATCCACAGGAAGACATAAATCGGGCAAGGTAGAAGAATCTTTTTACCCATTCGCCAAGTGTACAAGTTAGGTGGGTCGACAACATATTCCTGTCATGTGACGCACATGCCGTCACCAGTGTCGTATAGAATATATCAGATGTGTTTTCCTGTGGAGGAATCGGTTGATCTATGACCTTGCGATCAAATGTTTTCGGTTCCCATTGGAGAGGCAAGTCCTTTCGTCTACTAATCGCACGGTTTTGCGGTGCGGTCGCAAAACACAGACACTAAACTTATTACAGTGAACAGAGACGTCAATGAACGAACGGACAGATCATAACTTTGCGAAAATAAAGAAAGTAAAATTTTCAGGCGAGAGAAGACTTGAACCAAGAACCTCTCGTTCCGCAGCTACTGACGCTAACCACGTGACCACGGCGCTCCTGAACTTACACTATCCTTGATGTTGCCTATCTTGCACATAGACTACTCAGTTTGCATATTTTACTATTTTTTTTCATAGTTCCACACAACTTCTTCCTGTTTTCTCGATTGATTTGTGTTCATTTTTTCAAGGCCTATCCACTGTGCCAATTTATAACTACATCTGAGGGGGGTGCGATGGGGATATTCCCTTGTAAGAACCGCTATTCGTGTGGATTGCGAAGTACTGTCAGGATTGTCTGTGTGCACAGGAGCGTCTCGAAAGTGACCTGCTCTCCTGCTGGAGACTCTCTTCTTTGTTGCACTTTGTGCTACGTTTTTCAGGGGATTATGTAGGCGGCTGCAAATGTTCTTGTTCGCTGATGAGGATGGCTGTGCGTTACTCGTCCATTGCCAGAAAGCTTTTAAGCTGGACGATGAGCATCTCAGTTCAGTTTGGAAGCTACTCCCGTCTTCCAGAAGTACTAGACCCGCAAGTTACGAGGGAGAGCTTCTGCAAGCTACGCAGGACAACTTCTGCGACATTTCGAAAGTAACAGCGTGGCGGAAGAACTGTGAGGGTAGCTACCTACGTCCGCAGCTCGTGGTCCTGCGGTAGCGTTCTCGCTTCCCGCGCCCGAGTTCCCGGGTTCGATTCCCGGCGGGGTCAGGGACTTTCTCTGCCTCGTGATGACTGGGTGTTTTGTGATGTCCTTAGGTTAGTTAGGTTTAAGTAGTTCTAGGGGACTGATGACCATAGATGTTAAGTCCCATAGTGCTCAGAGCCATTTGAATCACTTTTTGGTAGCTACCTAGCCGTACTTAGATACCTGTCTCAGCGGGCAAGAGAAATCCCACGAAAAAGGCAAGGTTGGTTGGTTGGTTTGGGGAAGGAGACCAGACAGCGTGGTCATCGGTCTCATCGGATTAGGGAAGGATGGGGAAGGAAGTCGGCCGTGCCCTTTCAGAGGAACCATCCCGGCATTTGCCTGGAGTGATTTAGGGAAATCACGGAAAACCTAAATCAGGATGGCCGGACGCGGGATTGAACCGTCGTCTTTCCGAATGCGAGTCCAGTGTAAAAGGCAAGGTTCTGGGCTCGTATTCCGGACCGGCAAACAGCTCTGATCTGAAACTTCCTGTCAGATTAAAACTATGTGCCGGACCGAGACTAGAACTCGGGACCTTTGCCTTTCGCGGGCAACTGCTCTACCAACTGAGTTACCCAAGCACGACTCACGCCCCGTCCTCACAGCTTTAATTGGCTTAGCCACTGCCTGGGGGATGTTTCTAGAGCACTTGCCCGCGAAAGGCAAAGGTCCGGCACACAGGTTTAATTTGCCAGGAAGTTTCATATCAGCGCACACTCCGCTGTAGAGTGAAAATTTCATTCTAGCTCTGATCTGTCAGGAAGTCTGATCGATGAGCATTTTGGGAACGGAGTCCGCTCGTCGGGAATGCTTTGCAACTGTGGGCTACACGCTTTTCATCCAAATAGCACTGTCATCTTATTTCTAGAGTTGACATCTGCGAAGGAGATCGCCAATGTTGTTCGAGAGTTGCACTGAAACTTTGTGCTTGACAAGTCATAAAGCACATTACACGCGCGTGTGAAATTGACATCACATGCTGACAACACAATGAAGAACCTTGTTCAAGGAACTGAGTGTAATGACTACTCAGCATCCGTTCTGAAAAAAAAGAAAAAGAAAAACGAAAAGAGGCACCACGAAGGAATCACCCGAATACGATGAAGTCGGTAGATTTGATGTACATGTAACGACAAAAAAAAAAAAAATTACAATTTCAGAAAAATTGATGATTTATCCAAGAGAAAGAGCTTTTACTAAAATGTAAACTTTCACGGCCGGAAATATCATGTCCATTATAATTATCCGGGCTGTAATGCCGTGGTCGGTTGATGAATTCTGAGGTGATTCCCAACGGCGATCGACGGCGACGGACAGCGGCCAATTGCACTGACGTTTTCAAAACACGTGACGTCACGTCGCGGCGCGGGGGCGCGCGGACACGGAATTTAGCGGCAGTCAGTAGCGAGCCAGTGTGTGTGTTGGACCTTCCATCAAGCTACGGACCCCCTTGAATATGTCTCCCGCAGTCGGAGACGAAACGTTGGGAATCACCTCAGAATTCATCAACCGACCACGGCATAACAGCCCGGATAATTATAATGGACAGAAAGAGCTTTACTAATTTAGCAAATCTATAACGCGTTGGTCCATCTCTGGTCCTTATGGAAGCAATTATTCGGCTTGGCACTGATTGAGAAAGTTGTTGGATGCCCTCCAGATGCATAACCTGCGAAATTCTGTCCAATTGGAGCGTTAGATCGTCAAAATCCCGAGCTAACTGGAGGGCCCTGCCCGCAATGCTCCAAACGTGCTGCGTTGGGGAGAGATCCGCCAACTTTGCTGGTCCAGGTAGGGCTTGGTGAGCACGAAGACAACCATTCTAAACCCTCGTCGTGCGCAGGCGGCTAATATCTTGTTGAAATGTATGTCCAGAATGGGCTGCCATGAAGGGCAACTAAACGGGGCGTAGAATATCGACTACGAAACACTGTGCTGTGAGACTGGCGCGGATGACGACCAGTTGGGCCCTGCTGAGAAATAAAGTGACACTCGAGACCACCCTTCTGGCTCATATGGCATGCGACAGTCAGGATGGTGCTCCTCTGCTGTCTGGGGCCTCTCCAGGCACGTCTCCGCTGGTTGTAGGGGCTCATTGGAAGTGGGACCATCACTGAACACGATTCTGCTCCAGTGAGTGAGATTCCAGGCCGAATGTACCCGACACCGCTGCAGACGGGCATATTGGAGTACGGAAGTCAATGGTGAGCTCAACACCTTTTCTGTGAGCCACCTATTACAGGTCCTTGTAGCCAGTGAAGCTCCAGTTGCGATTGACGAATCCAGGGCTCTGAGTGCTCTCTGACGATTTCTCGGTCCTTCCGTTCTGTCGCCTCTCTAGGTAGGCCGCTTCCTTCTTGAAGCTGTGTTCGGCCGTCGTTCACCCATTCCTGTCGACGCCGTCGAATAGTGGCGTCGTTCCTGTTCAAATGCTGAGCTATTCGCCGATGACTCCTACTGCTTTCTTTGAGCCCAACTACACATCCTCTCTCAAATGCTGACATCTGTGTATATTGTTCACGCGCCGGTCTGCCAGACATAGTTACTGTCGAACTGAGTACACGGAATGAAATTCGCAATGACTTTACGCCCTGGTATCGACATATCCCCGTTTAGTGTCCTTGCCAGCTGCGCGGTGAAATTCGTGCTGCAGCGTCACACATTCATCCACCGGCCATCAACGTTTGCAGTTTCGCATTTGCCGTCGATACTTACATGTATATCAATTTGTGACAAATCTGCATAACTCGTTTGTGATGCGTCTTTTTTGTTTGTTTTGGAGTGTATTTATTTCTTAATGAGTTGTAAATAATACATTCCTTTTTGCAACAAGCAGCTAATTTCACAAAATCAGTATTATGAACAGGAACAATGTATACAGATTGAGATTTTCACTCTGCAGCGGAGTGTGCGCTGACATGAAACTTCCTGGCAGATTAAAACCGTGTGCCAGACCGAGACTTGAACTCGGGACCTTTAAATTTCGCGGTAGAGCACTTGCCCGCGAAAGGCAAAGGTCCCGAGTCTCGGTCCGGCACACAGTTTTAATCTGCCAGGAAGTTTCAGGAACAAAGTATATATAGACATAAAGGCAGTAAGAGGTCAACTGTTTAGGTATACGCGTTTTCGAAACTTAGCCAGCAACCATAAATAATTTACCTAGAAATAAAATTCAGTTTAAGAAGAACCGGAAAGCCTTACTTGCGGCCAACTCCTTCTAGTCCATCGACGAACTTCCAAACAGAACCAGTTGGTGTATTGTATATATTATTACTATATTTTTTATTAATATCAAAGCAATAGCAAAGCAATAAATAAAGTATAGCTCTGCTTTCTGGTCCAGACGGACTAATCGGAACCGACCGACCGACCGCCGCCTTTTCATGTGCTAATGACGTCATTTGGATGCGGTATAGAGGGCCACGGGGACAGCATACCGCTCTCTCGGCCGTTGTCCAAAGTCAAGAAGGTCTTGGAGCCGCTATTAGTCGCTCAAGTAGTTCCTCAATTGGCATCATGAGGGTGAGCGAAAGGCGTTGTCGTCCTCCCAACCAGGAAAAACCCCTGCTCGAATCGGGAATCGAACCAGGGTAATCCGGAAAGGTGTCAGATAAGCTGACCACTGGGCTATGGAAGTGCACGTCAATATCACATAATGTAATAATAAAATAAAATAAAATAAAATCTAACACAGGCCATTTTGACGAGGATCTCCTCGGTACGGACAATGCAACGAACAGTTCATCTAATCCAGTCTGCTCATTTACTATTTGTGTTCAAAAACTGATAGATGTTAGCCAACTTCGTGTTTGTCTTAACTCCGTACTAAGTTCCACAGTTAGGTATAGGTGGCTGGAGATGATCTCTCCCGCTTATTTAATTTGCTTGTCCATTTCAAATCCTTTTGTAACCGCGTTTATACTTTTTTAAAAATGACTCTTGCGTAGTTGTATTTGTCTGTATAACGAAATATATGACTTGGTAAGCCGCTAAATAATGCTAAATAATTGGTTTGGATGTGTTTAAGAATACTGAGTCCCAATAAACGTTTTAATAAATAAGGATAATGAGTATGAGGTGTTTCTACCTGCGTAAAAAGTTCCCCATAGATACATCAGAAGAAAATTATTACGCAGAAGAGAATTGAGACAGCGTTCTTATAAATCTGTTAAATGTTACAAATCTTCTTGAAACTCTATTACTGTAACCGAGCCTGGCGATTCACGCAATGCGTCCCAAGAAGATTCTATTGCCCGGTTACGACAACGACAACGCTCCGTCGTCTCACAGCACGCGGCTTCCGACCACTCCTCCATTTGTTGAAAACTGTCGACTTGCATCGTTTTGCGTTACAGACATGACGTCGTCTGCAATCGTCCACTTCACTCAACACTACCCCCTTCCTTGCATATTCATTTCCGTATAACAACTTCACAGCATGTTGGACACTGTGCCCTTTCAGCTGTATAGAGGGAGCAAGGGAGGGGAACTCGTGTAGAGCTCCACCCACAAAGGGACAGCCAATCAGAGACGAACGCGCAGAAGTGTGTGTATTTATAGTAGCTTGTCCCAGCTGGCACCCGTTAGATTAAAAAGCGCAATTGATAATTACATTAGGTTAAGAATAATGGCTACATCTGAACAGTCAAAGCTAGACAAACCTTAAATTTCTATCCACGTCTGATTATACAAGAATTTTCTGTGATATTTACTCTATAAAGTCCAGCTTTTAAATCAACTACGCTAAGAGTACAATAACGCATAAACTCGGCATAACAGAGCAGCAGTTTGGCAGGACACTATCCCTCTACTAGACGCACCCAAACACGTCCGTCTCACCACCTCGTTGTTGACTGTCTTTCCCCGTAGTAGTTCCACAAAGCAATACTTGTAATCAGCTTTGACCTTACTATCAGGTCGTTTTTCTCCACCCTGTGTAATGGATGGTGGAGCATCAAGAATTTTTACATTGCAGTCTATTAAGTCAATTATGGCCACATCTTGGCAGTTCTGGTGGGCCGAGTAATTAACTTTATAGTTTTATAAATATGGTAAATTATTGGCGTCCACAGTCCTCTAATCAGTTCATACCCCGCAACCAAATGTTTACGGTTTCATACTGTTTGAATAGAAGGCGCCATTTTACCATCCTTACTTAAACAATGAACCTGTTCACCAGAACTACTATAATCTCTACATCTGGGCTCGGCTTTCTTTCTATTATTTAATGATAAATTTAGCTGGACGGACGATGGTTATTGCAGTACACTTTTCTCTGTATTTATTTTGGACTTTTTTTTAATGACGATAAGTAACGGCAACTACGCTGTTTTCCGAAAATTTAGAAGAGACCATTTAATCTGTTGAAACTGGTGCCATCCAACATTTCTGTTTGTAACTTGCAGTATTCTGTGAAGCTGTGAAGCTTTAGTACTGGAATAGCTCATGTGAATAAATGTTCAATTTGTGACACTGGGAACTAGTATCGAGACGAACGACTTCTTACAATCTTAGCGCAAAGAAATTGCTCACATGCTATAAACGTCAGGTTTGGTCCAGAGAACGCAGGAATTATCTAGATTAGTCACCGCTCGAAAGAAACGCAGGTCCCATTAACGGAAATCTCGTGACTCAGTCTGATCGTTCTAACATACTGGAGATTTAGCGATGCACGCAAGTCACCTAGTTCCAGCATCATTCCTTACACATGACCACGTGTGTTACATGCCTAGCCCCCGCTTCTTTCTCAGTGATGCCTCTGTAAACAAGAACACTTAACTTCCTTTGCTTTTGAACTTTTCAGAAAGAGTGAAACGGGAGCAACAGACCTAGCGGTAGTAGTTGCAATTGAAAGAAGATTCCGTCGCTGTGGGTGTAATAGAACGAAATCTCTTGCGCTATGTAGTTGTGAAAGTAGTTATTCTGCATTCCCAACTATTCATTCGCAGTGCTGCCAATATTTGTATGTTATATTCGTTATTACCATGTCGTATCTTGTATAAGAATTCATCTTCTAGTTTTAACTGCCATAACCCTTAGATGGTACCAAAGTCATTGACTTCCATAATTAATAAATTAACTAATAGAACGAGTGTAATTTTTCTATGTAAGCATTTACCTATCGGTGACTGGCTTTCCTGCAGTTATATCTTCTATTCTCTTCATAAGAACGGGGTTTCCAGCAGCGTCAAGTTTATCTACATCTACGTGATTACTCTGCTATTCTCAATAAAGTGCCTGGCAGAGGGTTCAATGAACCACCTTCATGCTGTCTCTCTACCGTTCCTCTCTCGAACGGCACGCGGGAAAAACGAGCATTTAAATATTTCCGTGCGAGCCCTGATTTCTCTTATTTTATCGTGATGATCATTTCTCCCTATGTAGGTAGGTGCCAACAGAATATTGCAATCGGAGGAGAAAACTGGTGATTGAAATTTCATGAGAAGATCCCGTCGCAACGAAAAACGCCTTTGTTTTAATGATTTCCACTCCACGTATCATGTCTGTGGCACTATCTCCCCTATTTCGCGATAATACAAAACGAGCTGCCCTACTTTGTACTTTTTCGATGACATCCGTCAGTCCCACCTGATGCGGATCCCACACCGCACAGCAGTACTCCAGAATAGGGCAGACAAGCGTAGTGTAAGCAGTGTCTTTGGTAGACCTGTTGCACCTTCTGAGTGTTCTGCCGATGAATCGCAGGCTTTGGTTTGCTCCACCCACAATATTATCTATGTGATCGTTCCAATTTAGATTATTTTTAATTGTAGTCCCTAACTATGTAGTTGAATTTACAGCCCTCAGATTTGTGTGACTTGTGGCGTAATCGAAATTTAGCTGATTTCTTTTAGTGCTCATGTGAATAACTTCGCACTTTTCTTCATTCAGGGTCAATTGCCACTTTTCGCACCATACAGATATCTTATCTAAATCATTTTGGAAGTCTTTTTCATCATCTGATGACTTTACAAGACGGTAAATGACAGCATCATCTGCAAACAATCTAAGACGGCTACTCAGATTGTCTCGTATATCGTTAATATAGATCAGGAACAATAGAGGGCCTGTAACACTTCCTTGTGGAACGCCGGATATTACTTCTGTTTCACTCGATGACTTCCCGTCTATTACTACGAACTGTGACGTTTCTGACAGGAAATCACGAATCCAGTCGTACAATTGAAGCGATATTCTGTAGGCTCGCAGTTTGATTAGAAGACGAGTGCGAGGAACGGTGTCGAAATCCTTCTGGAAATCTAAAAATATGGAATCAATTTGACATCCCCAGACGATAGCACTCATTACTTCATGAGTATAAAGAGCTAGTGCCTCGAGCTTTCGACCAAGCACTGCTTGGCCATTGTCAAATGTGCTCGACAGTGATCAAGGAGTACTTGGACGAAAGCTCGAGGCATTTTAACGGTTTTACGCTGCTGGGGACCCGTTAACATTTTATTCATTACTAACGTCTAGCATACTGGAGTGATTGTATGGCAGCAACTTATGTTAATCTGTACAGTGAAAAAACAGCCAAAGTGGCAGATTTCACTTTCATTTACTTCGTAATCAGTTTCGGGTCGGGTATGTTCTGTAACTGATCGTTTACACTTTGTTACAAGTACGTGTTTGTCTCTGTGGCACGGTTCTTATAGTTTGGGAAATACCATTTTGGCTAATTGGATGGTCTGAAAATAGGTACCGACCCGAAACTAGACATCACGTAAATAAAAGTGAAATTTGTAACTTCGGCTGTTTTTCGACTACATTGGTTATGTCCATTGTCGGTCTCCAGTGCGATCTTCGACAGCCGGCCACTGTGACCGAGCGGTTCTAGGCGCTTCAGTCTGGAACCGCGCCACTGCTACGGTCCAGATTCGAATCCTGCCTCGGGCATGGGTGTGTGTAATGTCCTTAGGTTAGTTAGGTTTAAGTAGTTCTAAGTTCTAGGGGACTGATGACCTCAGATGTTAAGTCCCATAGTGCTCAGAGCCCTTTGAACCATTTGATTTGGACACGCTCGTAACAGTGAGGTAGAGGTGTGAGTAACGCGACGCCCCCCTGTTGCAGGTGTTCCAGCGCGTGCGCAGCGAGTGCCCGGAGCGGCTGGAGAAGCTGGTGTTCCTGCACGGCGACGTGCAGGAGGAGGACCTCGGCCTCAGCCAGGAGGACCTGGCCGTGGTCCGGAGAGAGGTCAGCGTCGTCTTCCACTGCGCCGCCACGCTCAGACTGGAGGCCAAGCTCAAGGACTCCATACGGATGAACCTGCTCGGCACCTGGAACGTCCTGCAGCTCTGCAAGACACTGAAAAAACTAGAGGTGACCTTTACTTGTGTACCCTGCTGTGCCACACCTGTTAACGTGCTATCTTATACACTGAGCAATTGAATTAGAACACCTAAGTACTAGCGCGTAACAGTTTCTGTGTCGTTGAAGACGGTGTCGCCGTGACGTGAGTTCCGTCGATACAACGGTTAATGTCCTTTATGCAGCTCGATATCACGGTAAGCATGTTGGTTTAAATTTAAGCGATCTCGTAGCTAAAAAACACCTCCAATCATAATGAAGCTTTACGACAACTTTTCTTGGGACTAAAACCATTCATTTTGCAAATTATGTTATTAAAAATGTTTTTGACAATGATGACCACATAATTTGTCAAAAATTGTGATTTCCTGTCGATAGTGTGTGTGTTTATTTTCAAACAACTTATACCTTGTAGTTATAATTAAACTTTCACTGTTTAACACGTTATAACACGGAAACTACGAGGACCAAACTTGATAATATTAATGCCAAGCACATGGGGAAGAGAACTAAGGCAGAATCAGTTCAATTGAAACACTTTTAATGTGCTGCTTGGTACATCACACCATTACTTACCGGTACAATTCCTGCTACGAAAGGGGCTCAATATGGCGTCCATCAGTGACCAGAAGAGTCTCAAAGCGCAGGACTGCATTCTGCACAGCAGAACGAAGCATGTCCGTAGGCATGTTTGCTACCTCTCTTGATACGATGTGCTTCAGATCAGCACATGTGTGAATGTTACTCTGGTAACCCTGTCCTTCAGGCAGCCCTATAACCAGAAATATCAGCGAGTTAGATCAGGTGGTCGTGCCGGCCAAGCATTTGGAAGCGATCGGCTGAAACTTCGATTGTTTCCAGATGTGTTTCGGAGAAGCAGGTGAACTTCACGAGCGATGTGCGGTTGAGCCCCATCTTGCATGAAAACTGTTGAGTTCAATGCTTCTGTCTCCTGTAGGGAGGATATGCTGGCGAAGCATGTCGCAGTAACGCTGGCCAGCAACACTGCACGTCTTTGGCCCTTGAGCGCCAACCTCTTCAAAAAATAGTGGTCCACTGATGAACGTAGCCGTGTAGCGGCATCATACGGCGACACGTTCACCATGCAAAGTAACTTCAAGCACAGTGACTGGAGGTGAAGATCCGCACACTCCGCAATTCCTTACGTCCACCTCACCCGCCAGAGAAAAATGAACTTCGTCTGTCCGTAGAATGGTCCAGGGCCAACCCTCGTCAACTTCAGTCCTTGCGAGAAAGTGGAGAGAAAAGTCAACACAGCGTTGAGCGCCCTGTGGTGCAAGCTGCTGTACGATACGGATCTTGTACGGATACCATCTGAGAATGGTTCGAAACACCTACCGTACAGTGGACGAAGGGATGTTCGACTGTCGTGACACAGCACGCGCACTGCCTGACGATGGGGAATTGCGCGCAGCATCGTCTGCCACGGCGACAGCGATTTCATCCACCACCTGTGGTGCAACCGGTCGTCGGCCTCTTCCCGGAGCGACGCCCAGTTCTCCAGTTGATTCGCACTTCCTCATCATTGTCCGCACAGCAGGTGGAGAAAAAGGACCCTTCTGTAACCCTCTCAGCAGGCGATATTCTCGAAGCGCAGCTGCAGCATTACTGTTGTTTCCATAATAGAGATTCACCAATAACGCCCTGCTCCTTTTGTCCAAGCTCATGTTGGCACGTGAACAAGTGGTGCACTGCGACTGGTAGAGTGTGTGAGAAAATGAACCAGGATGACTGATCACGGCACCTGGTGGACATAGTTGGAACTGGACAGTGGCGCTGTGACGTATGGAAATCACACTCTGGACATCAATGCTACCAAGTTCGATACTCGTACGGTGGTTAGTTTCCGTGTTACAACGTGTTAAATAGGGAAAGTTTAATTATATCCACCCGGTATTTCAGTTTATACGTAGGCTGGAACAGGGAGAGAAGATGCTAGTTGTGGTACGAGGTACCCTCCGCCACGCACCTTATGGTGGATTGCGGAGTATGTATGTAAATGTGGCGACAGTGCTGTGGAGACACTATGCAATGGAATCTACTATTGTCGCTGATAGCACACGTTGTTGACATACCTATCTTACCTCCGAGCAAATGGACTCGCCCGTCCCACGTCACCGGCGTGCGCACAATCGAGGGAAACACAGTCACCTGTGAGCGAGCGGTCTAACGTAACGGTGTCACTGTGTTTTCGAAACAGGAACAACGGAGTTGGATCAAGATTCAATGTGCCAGGGGTCGTACAGCATGACAGTGTCATCAAGGTCTTCAAGAGGCGTGCGGGGAATCGGCATTGCCGTACAGAACAGTAGCACGTTGGGTAAACGCCTTCAACGAAGGTCGGCAAACTGTGGCAGACATGCATCGAGCTGGTAGTCCTAGCGTCTCTGAAGAAGAACTGCATGCTGTTGCTGCGTTAGTGGACTGTGATCGACGCCATACCTTTCGTGAGCTCGCCCATGAAACCGGATTAGCGCTTACGACTGTGCTTCACATTCTGAAGGAACGCCTGGGCATGCGAAAAATTGGATCACGATGGGTTCCGCATGAGTTGAGGGAAATGCAGAAATGGATGCGTTACGACGCTGCTCAGACGCACGTTGAGTGCGATGAGAGCGAAGGAGAGGCTTTCTTACGCCGTATCGTAACAGTGGTTGAGATATGGGCCACATCGTACGAGCCAGAACTGAAACACCAATCGAACTAATGGCGTCATTATGGGTCGCCGCGAAAGTCGAAAGTGTGTCAGAGCCCCAGTGTGGTGAAAGTTACGCTGATTCTCGTGTACGACTGTAATGGTGTTATCCTAACGCATTACGTTCCTCCACGGCAGACCGTCAATGCACAGTATTACTGTTCGTTTTTGGAGCATCACCTGCGGCCAGCTTTGCGAAAGAAGCGGCGACAGTTTCTGCGCAACCCACCCATCATTTTGAACGACAATGCGCGGGCGCATACAGCGCAAGCTGTGACTACTCTGTTCGGTCGATGGGACTGGGAAGTACTGTACCATCCACCATACTCCCCGGACTTTAGTCCTTGTGACTTTGATTTGATTCCAAAGATGATGGAACCACTTTGAGGCATTCGCTTCAGAACAGTTCCAGAGATTCGACAGGCAGCAGACCGCTCCATTCGCACCATCAACAGAACAGGCTCTGCTAACGGTATACTACGCCTTTCACATCCCTGGCAACGGTTTTTACACAACGCTGGTGACTACTTTGAAGGACAGCAACAAGTGCAAACATGTAACTCTTTTGTATCGGTTGTGAATAAATAGTTGTCACTTTAAGTTCTGTAAGTAGGCTGTTCAGGTTTTTTTTATTGGTAACGCCACGTAGCGGTCTGTATGAAAATCACTGGCCGTGCTGTGTGCAGTCTGTGGCTGGTTTGCATTGTTGTTTGCTATTGTAGTGTTGGGCAGCTGGATGTGAACAGCGCGTAGCGTTGCGCAGTTGGAGGTGAGCCGCCAGCAGTGGTGGATGTGGGGAGTGAGATGGCGGAGTTTTGAGAGCGGATGATCTGGACGTGTGTCCATCAGAGACAGTAAATTTGTAAGACTGGATGTCATGAACTGATATATATATATATATATATATATATATATATATATATATATATATATATAATGACTTTTGAACAATGTTAAGGTAAATACATTGTTTGTTATCTATCAAAATCTTTCATTTGCTAAGTATGCCTATCAGTAGTTAGTGACTTCAGTAGTCTGAATCTTTTATTTAGCTCGCAGTAGTGGCGCTCGCTGTATTGCAGTAGTTCGAGTAACGAAGATTTTTGTGAGGTAAGTGATTCATGAAAGGTATAGGTTATTGTTAGTCACGGCCATTCGTTTGTAGGGATTATTAAAAGTCAGATTGCGTTGCGCTAAAAATATTGTGTGTCAGTTTAGTGTTGATCAGAATAAGTAAAGAGAGAAATGTCTGAGTACGTTCAGTTTTGCTCAGCTGTTTGAAAAGAAAATAATGTAAGAGGTTTATCAGCACAGTCATTCATAAATTTTTCTAAGAGGATGTTTCATAGATCCAACCGTCGTATATCGAGCTAGCGACCCAGCCAGGCTTCACACAAGAATCTATGGTCGGCATACCTGTCTGGCGGCGATAATTTTGTTAATGTGCCACTGCTTAGATAAAAATTCAAAGATCAACGTTATCTCTCAAATGCATAGTGTTGCAGATCTGCAAAATGGATTTTAAATTGCTTTATGGACTTGTGCTGGGAGTTTAGTGAACCAATCCGAGTTTCACAGGTGCAATCAAGCTCACAGAGTATCTCTGCCTACAGTACTTAGCACTTGGGGCTACACCGCGGACTTCTGGTAACCTCTGTGGGTGAATGCGAATTCTGCAAAGTTTCAGACTGTGTTTGCCTCATCAAGAGCCAGTTTAGGAAGAAGGAAAAAAAATCACACAGACTGAAGTAGGTGTATTTATAAGAGTATATCACAAGAAAAACCGAGCGAGGTGGCGCAGTGGTTAGACACTGGACTGGCATTCGGGAGGAATCCCGCGTTCGGCCATCCTGATTTAGGTTTTCCGTGATTTCCCTAAATCGCTCCAGGCAAATGCCGGGATGGTTCCTTTCAAAGGGCACGGCCGACTTCCTTCCCCGTCCTTCCCTAATCCGATGAGACCGATGACCTCGCTGTCTGGTCTCCTTCCCCGAAACAACCAACCAACCACAAGAAAAGCTGTGCAAATAATTCAACTTTGGATTTTACAACATGTGCAACATTGTGTGAATACTGGAAGACTGCACTGATCAGATTATTTTGCCTTGTCACGATTTCTGTTTCTAAATATTTTCATACAGTGGTCTGTTTTTTGTGTTTGATGTTATTTTTTTAGGGTGGTGATTATTATTATTATTTGAATCTTAGTTTTAGGTTATGGACCGATTATTCAATCACAGAGGTTTTTTTTTTTTAAAGAGGGTGTAAGATTTACCTTACGTGAGTAGTTATGAACTCAGTGGCTTTGGCGGTTGCAGTTGTTGTGTCCTGCCTACCTGTCGAATATGGGGTACCTAGGAAACCTGCTGCTCAGTTCGCTAGACAACAGTTCAAGTAAATCGTATTAATGAAGTTTATTACAAAAAGAAATGATTATAGTACTTAACTTTGTGAGGCACAGACGTGTCGCGAGCAAAGGGTGACAGACAAACATAACCAATCTCATCAGTATAGACAAGGCTTAATACAAGTGAAATAATACAGTTGCCAAGTCGCTGCTGATCGCTCATAGAACGGCTAGTCTTCAACTGGGCCGCGGCTTACAAGGGGAGGCCGCTGCCGCCTCGTCGTCGTCCCAGGGAGTGGCCGGTCAGCGTGCTATTGGCTGACGCCTTCTCCACAGCGCCCTCTGCTCTGACCGCCGCGCCGGCACCTGACTTCACGTCGGAACAGCAGTGATGACAATCCTGCAGTAAGTCCAGTGAATTACGTCGTTACGCCATTTCTCAGCAGAAGATAGAAACTGTAGAGTTCTCACATTTTACTGCAAGTACCTCATAAAGGGTTGAGGATGAACATGTTTCTCTAATCGATCATCATAACAGCAAAACTGTTGATAGTGCACACAAGCAATCACAGAAGAATGTCGAACATAAAAGTGTCGAAGCATTTCAAAAACGCAACCAGCGAACGTGGAAAAGAAAGAACTTCTCCCTCACTGAGAACCAGAAGAAATTTAAAGGAAACGTAGGTTATTCTAAGGGAAATGAAATTATTTCGGGCTGCTTTGCTATTTGCTTGATATTTCAGTCAGACATTCTTGGATCCTTTGTAAGGAATTACTATTGAAGAAGAAACCGTCTGAGCAACCATTGAATTAGAAATAGTTCAGGATGGAGGCGGTGCAACGCCTTCGTAGCAGAGGAAGATACGGACAAAGTGGGGTAGAACAAGCAAGGGTGACCCAGAGCTACTGTCTCACATAGAGATATACGCAGTTACGACTACTGCCCTTACTGGAACGCCGAAGGAAATCGCCGCACGTATTCTAGATGTCGCGAGTAAACATTCATTTCTTGCACATCATGTGATGTTTCGTTTCAACAAAGGCAAGAACAACTACACCAATTTGCACAAGTTGGCGGGAAACTTCTCTCAGTGCTTTTACTGTCACTACAACATTGATCAAAATTCAGACAAGATGTTACTATAGCAAATTTTGTACAGGAGTGTAACGATGTACAGTTTGGACACGAAGACGCTAACAGCCTTGGAGCTGTGATGCCGCAAGACAATGCTGAAGATTAGTTGGGTACATAGGATTATAAGCGAAGAGATACTGAACCGAATTGGCAGAAAATAAATTTATTGCTGAACATGAGGATAAGGCGGGACCAACTGATTAGACACATTCTAAGGCTTCAAGGAACAGATAATCTGGTAATCAAATGGAGCGTAGGGCGTAAGCCCCCCACTATATGTTTCTGTATGGAATGTAGCCCAAATCTACCTCCCACACTATAAAAGTCTAAGTATTACCCAAACGATGTACTCACTAACTGTTATCCAATTTAAAATCGGATGCTAACTTTTGACTGCAACTGACGTAAAACAGTTATCTGACCCTAATCAACATTTCCACTTACCTTGCGTGTTGACAACACTGTTGCAGACTTCTCGAAAGCACAACAGCAAGCAGGCAGCGGCTAAGTTAGACCTTTGTTTGTAAATAAAATTTCCAAGCTATATTCAAACTGTGATACGTGATAATGCGTAACGATAAACATTGGAATGGAGAGGGTAACTATTCCTATGAAATGCTGCTCCAAGACAACGATTTTAGAATCAAGTATGCATTCAAAAAGACAGAGTGAAACTTCGCGTGGTCTTCACACATAACATTGGTCTAAACAATACTATGCTCAACAAAATGAACGATGTTTTAAAAAGTGCACAGTGTTAACAGAGAATTTCTGTAAAAATCAAACAGCTTAATCAGTTGGTATCTTAATGCATGATTCAGGGAAGTGGGGTAGCCTTCCTTTGAGCTCTGAGCAAGTGAACAAAGTTAAGTAGCCACTAATAATCGTTTCCATTACGCAGTGCTGCAGCCTCAACTCGTACTTCTCTTAAAAAAATTTCTTCTCGCTTTCTAATCTATATTTCATTCATCCATGCTGTCCTTTACAATCACTCTTTCCTCATTTAACAGATACAATCAAAAGGTAACAGAGCACTACGGAATACGTCCATCACCTACCACACCTCAACTAAGAACGTATTAGACTACGCAGAGAGAAAGACTGTGTCACGGCAAGACCAAAGATTGGTTAACAGTAACCGAACTTGGTCTCTCTCTGAAGCGCACATCGATAACATAGAAAAACCAAAATGACATGACCATCTCACAAGGGGTAGAAATTGTAAGGCCCATCGACACTTGAACGTAGTAAAGTGGCTGAAATGTAGTTATACCTCCCTGAAGATGCTTGCACAGGATAGATCAGCGTGGATAGCTGCATAAGCTAGTCTTCGGACTAAAGATCACAAGAACAAGGAATCTGATATGAATCGTCAAGTCTTATCGTCAAAGGAAATTCTACTGGTGTTGTTTGGCAACTTAAGTGGCCGGACGCTGCTTTGCAGAGGGCCCTGGACGTTTGCATAACTGAGTGTCGTAATTCGTTAAGGCCGGCGAGGAAGCGGTCCGGAGACGAGGGCCGGGCAGTGGTTGCGAAACCCTGGTACACAGCACAGCACGTGGTCCGCGCGCCGCGCCGAAAGCGGGTCTGCTGTTTGCTCACCGGACAGCCTCCCGCAGTGTGCGTGCGAGCCTGAGGGAAAGAATGAAAGCCGCCACTGGTTTCCCAACGCACCGGCTCTCTCAGCCTGCTTTTCTGCACTTATCTCGGAAGCCACGCGTGCGTAGGTGGGTTGATCCGTTCACAGCTCTCTCCTACGTCCACTACTTTGACCCCTGTGCGTACTGATATTTCCATCGTCGTGGGTTTTGGTGTACTGAAATAGACATTGGTGTGTGGAATGTATGACTCTGGCGACATGCATCGGACTTTCGGAAAAATATCATTCAAACTTGAAAGTTTTCCTTTGGGGCACTGGTTTTTTTTCCGTAAAGGAGTTCCTCAAAGACGAGTGCAGCGTAGGGTTTGGACAGAGTGGTTTGTGAGTTGGAGGAAGTGTAGGCATCGACACAATTTTACAAAGGATTATTTAAACATAAAATATTCTTCCTGGCAATATAGAAATGAGTACTGAACAAAACTTAATTTACAGCCCTGTACAGTTCCTGAAGGCAGCGCTCAACGACATAATAATAATATAAAATACCTTTTACACAACGCGAAGGAAATTCAAATAGGGTTCTACCCGGCAGGTAGACCCGGGCCAACAATAAAAAAAATGATAGTTACAACGTAGGACCCTGGCCACTGACAGATTAAGATAATAAATTTAGCTTCTGCAATTAACCGCAGAGCAATAAACTGGAAGATAAATCTGTTAACTAAGGCTACTTACATTAGCATTCAGCTAAATCGAGATATTCAACCAGTCCCACCACCTAATTACTAAAGCAAAGCTACTACCAACCGTCTACAGGAGTGCCAATGCAATCACAGTACATTTTTCTATACAATATGACACACAAAATAGTTAACTCTGACAGGGTAAATGTCCAGTAGAGTGGTATAAACAAAATAAGTCACGGTCATTGAGTAATAATAACATGATTACCTTCTGTACATTGGTACATATCAAATCAGTCACGCACACGGCCTATAAATAACACATCAATGTTGCTCTTGGTTTTGGAGAAAACATCGGTACGCCCAGCAAGAACCATAATGGGCCACACTGTACCCACGGATTTTTCGTAACATTACTGATGATCCGACATACTCTCCGCACAGCCTATGCACTTCACTGCATGGCATCTCTCGATAACCGAGCGAGGTGGGGGAGTGGTTAGCACACTGGACTCGCATTAGGGAGGACGACGGACCAATCCCGCCTCCGGCCATCCCGATTTAGGTTTTGCGTGATTTCCCTAAATCGCTCCAGGCAGATACCGGGATGGCTTCATTGAAAGGGCACGGCCGACTTCCTTCCCCGTCCTTCCCTAATCCAATGAGACCAATGACCTGGGAGTTTGGTGTCTTCCCCGACACAACCCAACCCAACCCATCTCCCGATAGTTCAAAATACTGCTGTCGGCCATTAAAGTTAGTGCCCCTCTTGTAGTCTGGATGCCCCTGTCCGCGCGCCCACTCGAATCGCCGTCCTCTCACATGGGAAGCGGTACCAGCCGCCCCACCGGATTGTTTGTGTCCAGACAGCGGCCACGCCCCGCGCTGACTGTTAGTGAGCTCCCGTAGACAGCTCCTTGGTATGCCAACTGGGAGATGACTGCCTCGCCCGCTGGTCAACCCAAGCCCCTCTCTGGCTCGAGCGGTGGCCAGCCCGAGACTCCAGCGCCTAGCCTCGCGCTGCCCCGTCCAGAGTCAGAACGGCACCAGCAGCGCCACAACCGCCCCCGACCGCCCCTCCCAGTGCCGCCGCGGCGGTGGAGCAAACAGACTCACCACACAAGTTGACCACTGTCGTCTCTAATATGTTACTCGAATTTTATTCGCCTCCTCTTTCACATTTTTCGTATTTCAATCTTACTATTGTTTCTCTTATTTATAAACTTTCTAATTATAATTCTGCAAACCCTGAATAAGTCTGTTAGGTTTAGCACACATGATTCCACGAAAAGTGATAAAAATAAATAGATGATCAGGCTGTCAGTTTGGAATGAATGCACCAAGAGAAGGAAATGGCCCGTATCCTTCTCAAGGTATTTGCATCAAGATATTTGCGTCGTTTGCATGGCTGGACGAGGACCTGAACCGCGCTTCTCTTACAGAGTTTGAAAGGCGATGAAGCTGCTGCTTGCAGACCATAAGAACTGTTCTGCCACAAGTGTGTGTTCTGCAGGCGGCCGGTGAAGCTGTCCTGCAGGCACAGCGCCAATTCAACGACAGATTTTTAAAAGACTCGAGGCCAGTTCTGCAACAGCTACACAGCTTCTGCTTTACCCCGAGTACAAGGAGTGTAGCAAGCTGATCAGGCGGGGAGTAGCCTTCTTTAATGTAAAAGCGCTTTGGTCTGCAATTTTTTACGTTTCAAATATGTGTACAGAATTGTAACGCCCATTAGCTAAAACAAAGGAAAACTATCCTTCAGTATTTTTCAATAAGTTTCCTTTACTTTACGTCCATGGTCACAAACTTTTTGTTAACAGATTACCGGTTTCGGTCCATAATGACCATCATCAGATTTCAATTATTCAAAAACAGTCTTAATCGCATTTATTGTTGTTATACCGCCAACCGGTTTCAACCCGACGTAGGGGTCATCTTCTGGGCGTTTACACCGTTGGTCGACTGCTGGTGGTGTCACTCCTAGCTTCCTGCCGTTATGTAGACAGGAGTGACACCACCAGCATTCGACCAATGGTGTAAACGCCCAGAAGATGACCCCTGCGTCAGGTTGAAACTGGTTGGCGGTATAATAATAACAAATGCGATTAAGACTGTTTTTGAATTATTGATTAATCATTCTAATCGCTGCTTCATCTCCACAACCATGTTGTCCAAAAATCAACAGATCTGTTTTTCAATAAAGCTCTCTGTAGTCAAGGAGTGCGGTTGTTGTTGTTGTGGTCTTCAGTCCTGAGTCTGGTTTGACGCAGCTCTCCATGCTACTCTATCCTGTGCATGCTTCTTCATCTCCCAGTACCTACTGCAACCTACATCCTTCTGAATCTGCTTAGTGTATTCATCTCTTGGTCTCCCTCTACGATTTTTACCCTCCACGCTGCCCTCCAATACTAAATTGGTGATCCCTTGATGCCTCAGGACATGTCCTACCAACCGATCCCTTCTTCTAGTCAAGTTGTGCCACAAACTCCCCTTCTCCCCAATCCTATTCAATACCTCCTCATTAGTTATGTGATCTACCCATCTAATCTTCAGCATTCTTCTGTAGCATCACATTTCGAAAGCTTCTATTCTCTTCTTGTCCAAACTATTTATCGTCCATGTTTCACTTCCATACATGGCTACACTCCATACAAATACTTTCAGAAATGGCTTCCTGACACTTAAATCTATACCCGATGTTAACAAATTTCTCTTCTTCAGAAACGCTTTCCTTGCCATTGCCAGTCTACATTTTATATCCTCTCTACTTCGACCATCATGAGTTATTTTGCTCCCCAAATAGCAAAACTCCTTTACTACTTTAAGTGTCTCATTTCCTAATCCTATTCCCTCAGCATCACCCGACTTAATTCGACTACATTCCATTATCGTCGTTTTGCTTTTGTTGATGTTCATGTTATATCCTCCTTTCAAGACACTGTACATTCCATTCAACTGCTCTTCCAAGTCCTTTGCTGTCTCTAACAGAATTACAATGTCATCGGATAACCTCAAAGTTTTTATTTCTTCTCCATGGGTTTTAATACCTACTCTGAATTTCTCTTTTGTTTCCTTTAATGCTTGCTCAATATACAGATTGAATAACATCGGGGAGAGGCTACAACCTTGTCTTACTCCCTTCCCAACCACTGCTTTCCTTTCATGTCCCTCGACTCTTATAACTGCCATCTGGTTTCTGTACAAATTGTAAATAGCCTTTCGCTGCCTGTATTTTACCCCTGCCACCTTTAGAATTTGAAAGAGAGTATTCCAGCCAACATTGTCAAAAGCTTTCTCTAAGTCTACGAATGCTAGAAACGTAGGTTTGCCTTTCCTTAATCTTTCTTCTAAGATAAGTCGTAAGGTCAGTATTGCCTCACGTGCTCCAGTATTTCTACGGAATCCAAACTGATCTTCCCCGAGGTCGGCTTCTACTAGTTTTTCCATTCGTCTGTAAAGAATTCGTGTTAGTATTTTGCAGCTGTGCCTTATTAAACTGATAGTTCTGTAATTTTGACATCTGTCAATACCTGCTTTATGTGGGATTGGAATTATTATATTCTTCTTGAAGTCTGAGGGTATTTCGCCTGTTTCATACATCTTGCTCACCAGATAGTATAGTTTTGTCAGGACTGGCTCTCCCAGAGCCGTCAGTAGTTCCAATGGAATGTTGTCTACTCCGGGGGCCTTGTTTCGACTCAGGTCTTTCAGTGCTCTGTCAAACTCTTCACGCAGTATCGTATCTCCCATTTCATCTTCATCTACATCCTCTTCCATTTACATAATATTGTCCTCAAGTACATCGCCCTTGTATAGGCCCTCTATATGCTCCTTCCACCTTTCTGCTTTCCCTTTTTTGCTTAGAACTGGGTTTCCATCTGAGCTCTTGATGTTCATACAAGTGGTTCTCTTTTCTCCAAAGGTCTCTTTAATTTTCCTGTAGGCAGTATCTGTCTTGCCCCTAGTGAGATAAGCCTCTACATCCTTACATTTGTCCTCTAGCCATCCCTGCTTAGCCATTTTGCACTTCCTGTCGATCTCATTTTTGAGACGTTTGTATTCCTTTTTGCCTGCTTCAATTACTGCATTTTTATATTTTCTCCTTTCATCAATTCAATTCAATATTTCTTCTGTTACCCAAGGATTTCCACTAGCCCTCGTCTTTTTACCTACTTGATCCTCTGCTGCCTTCACTACTTCACACCTCAAAGCTACCCCTTCTTCTTCTACTGTATTTCGTTCCCCCATTGCTGTCAGTTGTTCCCTTATGCTCTCCCTGAAACTCTGTACAACCTCTGGTTCTTTCAGTTTATCCAGGTCCCATCTCCTTAAATTCCCACCTTTTTGCAGTTTCTTCAGTTTTAATCTACAGGTCATAACCAATAGATTGTGGTCAAAGTCCACATCTGCCCCTGGAAATGTCTTACAATTTAAAACCTGGTTCCTAAATCTCTGTCTTACCATTATATAATCTATCTGATAACTTTTAGTATCTCCAGGGTTCTTCAAAACGTATACAACCTTCTTTCATGATTCTTGAACCAAGTGTTAGCAATGATTAAGTTGTGCTCTGTGCAAAATTCTACCAGGCGGCTTCCTCTTTCATTTCTTAGCCCCAATCCATATTCACCTACTACGTTTTCTTCTCTCCCTTGTCCTACACTCGAATTCCAGTGCGGTATACGGTGATAAAAAATCTGTCACAATTACCCAGTAATGATGAAAGAACGGACACCACGCATCCATATAACTGATTCGCCTGGATGGGCAATGGATCCTCCTCCTTCAGTGCGGACGCACAAATTCGTTCGACCTCCTGCAGGAACGTCTGGGAGTAGCGAGCTTGGAGGGAATGGACAGCCACTGCGGACAGCTGGCGATCGGTAGGCGTGTGAGGCGGCCGTGAGGCGCGCCGAAATCAGCGCAGATGTGGTAAACGCCGTGTCCCAGATGGCGCAGAGGATCCTGGGTTCGAGTCCCGCTCTGGCACACATTTTTCCCTTCCCTCTCCTTCTTCCACCTCCATATTTACATATGACGTGGACAGTCAGACCTATAGCATCTGGACAGATGTCAGTGGACGATAGTAAGAGGTGTTTGCACCCTTCACGTGCACGACGTATGGAACTCTGCTGGAGCACATCCCGTGAGGTGTGTTACTACGGGGGGAATGGCAGCCCATTCTTCCTGAGGTCCCGAGCCCAGAGATGAACGACTCACACCAAAGGTGCTGCATAGCGCTCAGGCTGGGCCAGGACAAACCTGTTCATTTCAGGGACGTTATTGTCCCCAAACCATTGCCTCATCCTCCACGACAGGGTGCATTATCACGGTGATACAAATAATTATCGTCTCTGAAGTGTCCACCTACTGCGCGCAGTGCACAGTGCAGTAAAATGTGCTCATACCCTTCCACATTTAGCGGCCTCTTGAGTGAAATAAGGCGACCACACCCTGAACACGAGCAACACCCCCATACCGTAACACCACCTCCATCGTACTTCACCATTGGTACCACACATTTTGGTAGGTAAGGTTGTGCAGGGCCTCGGGACTCCCAAACCCTCCCTTCCGAATGCCGCACGGCACAGCTCAATTCATCACTCCACACCAGCTGCTTGCAGTCCTTCGCCCTTCAGTGGCATCGCTCTGCGCACTACCTCGAACGCCGCTCAGCAGCGCCCACTGAAGTGTGTAACTTCTGCTCCACCACTGTACTGCATTCTCTCCCCACGCACAGCCACTGCGCTTGCTGCGTGCTGGTAGCATCTCGGAACTCGGGACTGATTCCTTCCCAGTGATGGACAGTCCCTCTCTGTCAATAAATGTGGTTGTTGCTTTGCGTTTCCACTTCTCAGTCACATCTCCAGCAGTTGACTTGGGCAGATTTAGAAGGGCTGAAATGTTCCTGATGGATTTGTTATTCATAAGGGAAAACTCCCCATCGCAAGCCCCTCAGATTTAGTGGTAAGATCGTCCAATGGATAGGCCGTCAAAAACTAAACACAGATCGAGCATGAAAACAGGAAGAAGGTGTACTGGACTGTGAAACGAAAGATGCAAAATACGCGTAGAAACAGTGAAAACTCCTAGTTTAAGATTTGCTGCGTCGAGTGGATTCCAAGAACCACGAATTCATGGTTATGTGATCACGGTGTGGGACAGTAAAGCGGACGACCCGTGTACAAAACTCCCTCCTGTAATTTGTTTTTATTTACTTTTTTCCATAACATTCCGTCCCGTCACTGCAATATTTGCTCTCTTTTTGCAGTCTTGGCAGTTGTCATACCATACATTGGTTATAGAATATGAGTCATGTGGTAAGAATAAGTTACCGTCGCAAGTAAACGTGATGGATAGTGAGAGCAGGCGAGATACCACATAGACGTCTCACAGAAATGAATGAGAATGAAAATGTGTACTATAAAAATCAACCTGGATTCCTCAAAGACCTTGCGAAACTCAACTCTTTCTGTTTGTACGTGAGAACCACAGTACTGTAGACAATGGCAAGAAGGCACTAGGTGCAGATTCGTGCGGTCGCTGAGTAAGTAAGAGTATCGCTCCAGACCTTTGACTAGTTTCAGAAATGGCTTGCAGACTGAACTCAACACGTCAGTCCCCGTTGAACGAAATTGACGGATCTAAGGTGATATCTGGTGTGTTGCAGCCCTGATGCTGTTTACAATTTGTATTAACTGATGGCGTCGCAGGATGCTTGAGGCTACTCACAGGCGACGCTTTTGTCTGTAGGGAGACTGCACCGCCAGGAGACTTTAGCGAAACGCAAGAAGACCTGCAGAAGATCGACAGTTGGTGTAGGGACTGGAAGTTGACATTGAACGTAAATACAGGGTGACAGTTATTGAACTACATGAAAAAAAACCAAACGCAAATTAGTCACAAATTACGGCGCGCACACACTTTATTCGACATGTAAACATCACTACAAATATTCGGTTTTAGGTTATGACGTTCGATATGCCTGCCATCCTTGGCGATGATGTTGCGCAGACGAATAGCGAAATTCTGTACGACACGCTGAAGTGTCAGACCATCGATCTTGTCGTGACCACCTAAATCGTTGTTTTCAGCTTTTGAGGTTATTACTGTACACCTTGTCTTTAGTGTAGCCCCACAAAAAGGAGGCTCATGCGTTCAGATCCGGAGAATATGGCAGCCAATCGAGGCCCATCAAGTGGCCTCTGGGTACCCAGAGTCAGAATGCTGCCCCCCAAAGTGCTCCTCCAGGACTTAAACACTCTCCTGCTTCGGTGGGGTCCAACTGTCTTGCATGAGCCACGTATTGTCGAAATCAGGATCACTTTAGATAATGGCGATGAAATCATCTTCCAAAACCTTCACGTACCGTTCGGCAGTCACTGTGCCATCAAGGAATATCGCACAGTTTATTCCGTGACTGGACATTGGACAGCACACAGTCACCCGTTTAGGGTGAAGAGACTTCTCCATTGCGAAATGCGGATTCTCAGTTCCCAAATGCGCCAATTTTGCTGATTGTCGAACCCACCCAAGTGAAAGTGGGCTTCGCTGCTAAACCAGACCATGCCTGCGCATACTAATTCCCATCATGCCCCGCGGCCAACCGTGCAGTTTTAACGTCCTAACGCTAATCGTCAGAAATTGTAGCGATTTTATCTCAAATACTTCAGTAATTGTCACCTTGTAAATGTCGCGTATGACGCATCAATAGGGGACGATATCCGCTACTGCTGGATAGAGTGACGTGTTTCAAAAATGGCTCTGAGCACTATGGGACTTAACATCTATGGTCATCAGTCCCCTAGAACTTAGAACTACTTAAACCTAACTAACCTAAGGACATCACACAACACCCAGCCATCACGAGGCAGAGAAAATCCCTGACCCCGCCGGGAATCGAACCCGGGAACCCGGGCGTGGGAAGCGAGAACGCTACCGCACGACCACGAGATGCGGGCGTGACGTGTTTGGTCATAGAGTCGTTTACTCGTCGCAAGAGCGTTGCGGAGGTGATCAACAAACTCCAGTGGTTCAAAAATGGTTCAAATGGCTCTGAGCACTACGGGACTTAACTTCTAAGGTCTCCAGTGCCCTAGAACTTAGAACAACTTAAATCTTACTAACCTAAGGACATCACACACATCCAGGCCCGAGGCAGGATTCGAACCTGCGACCGTAGCGGTCGCGCGGTTCCAGACTGTAGCGCCTAGAACCGCTCGGCCACACAGGCCGCCAAACTCCAGTGGCAGACGCTACAAAAGAGGCATTGTGCAACACGTAAAGGTTCACTACTGAAACTACGAGTGCGTAGGTTCAAAGAAGACAAGGAGAACATATTACTTATTGTGACATACGAGATGACCATACGAGAAAATCATAGAACTCGAAGCTCACACAGTGGTTTACCGAGAGTCGTCCCACTCGCGCCGCGAATGGAACAGGGGAGGTGAAGGAGGTACAGTGGTAACAGAAGTATTGGTCTAGAAAAACGTGAGACCACATGTCCTGAAGCGAAATGAGCGTATGTAGAAAAATAAACATATTTTAATCTGAAAACACAATATTTCGCTGGCCGGCCGCTGTGGCCGAGCGGGTCTAGGCGCGTCAGTCTGGACCCGCGTGACCGCTACGGTCGCAGGTTCGAATCCTGCCTCGGGCATGGATATGTGTGATGTACTTAGGTTAGTTAGGTTTAAGTAGTTCTAAGTTCTAGGGGACTGATGACCTCAGATGTTAAGTCCCATGGTGCTCAGAGCCAGAGCCAATATTTCGTTCTCGGTTAACAAATTTTTCCCTTAGCATCGTAAGTCCACTCTCTACGGTTGTCAGTGAGTCGGTACACGAATGTCTGGACAGTCCCACCTTTTCCTTTTTGCTCGTTCCCAGCCGTCATATGCAGTACTTTGTCAAAGGCAGTTTCGTCGTTCTCTGCACGTGGACTGGCGGAATTATATTCCTGGGGTGAGACGCAAGTTGTACGGCTTTCATATTGTGTCATATTTTCTTAACGTGACTTGCGTGTGTATTATCCCACGAGGGATCCGTGTAGTTCCGGCTTTTACCGGCCAACATGTTAATTACACATAAGTCCTTGAATTACTTCCACCGAGGCGCATGCAAACGGTTAAGCTACAAAATTGTAAGTTAATTGCAAACTTCCGAGCGTGTGTTAATTTATGCTCCTCAGTGAGAAGACTATTTTGAAGCCGTCCTCCAGGCTAGTCTGCGCTGTGCAGGCCTCTACATCTTTGAATAATTACTGCAGCCTACATCCATTTGTACCTGTTAACCATAGTCGAACCTTGCTCTTCCTTTACAATTCTTACCTTCAACACTTCTTACCATTACCACATGGAAGATTCGTTGATACCTCACGATACGTCCCATCAGACGATCCGTTCCTATAGTGAAGTTCTGCCATATATTTCTCTTCTTCCTCAGGTGGATTCAGTACATGAGAATCAGTAGTTATCCGATACACACATAGCAATGGCAATGTTGCTGATGACAGCGCCATTAAAGCAGAGCAACTAAAACAAGGTTTTCGAATTTACCTCTCCAAAGCAGATGAAGTAAATATTCCAAAATTCGAGTCAAGAACAGTTGCCAACGTGAGGAACTTAGACCTAGATACGCTCGGTTTACCGAAGCAGCTGAAATCACTTAATAAAGCCAAGGCCTCTGGTCCATATTGTATACTAGTTAGGTTCGTTTGAGAGTATGCTGATACAATAACTCAATACTTAGCAATCATATACAACCTGTCATTTGTAGAAACATCCATATCCAAAGACTGGAAAGTTGCGCAGGTCACACCAATATTCAAGAAAGAAAATAGACATGACTCACTAATGTACAGGGTGATTCAAAAAGAATACCACAACTTTAAAAATTTGTATTTAATGAAAGAAACATAATATAACCTTCTGTTATACATCATTACAAAGAGCATTTAAAAACTTTTTTTTTCGCTCAAAAACAAGTTCAGAGATGTTCAACATGTCCCCCTCCAGACACTCGAGCAATATCAACCCGATACTCCAACTCGTTCCACACTCTCTGTAGCATATCAGGCGTAACAGTTTGGATAGCTGCTGTTATTTCTCGTCTCAAATCATCAATGGTGGCTGGGAGAGGTGGCCAAAACACCATATCCTTAACATACCCCCATAAGAAAAAATCGCAGGGGGTAAGATCAGGGCTTCTTGGAGGCCAGTGATGAAGTGCTCTGTCACGGGCTGCCTGGCGGCCGATCCATCGCCTCGGGTAGTTGACGTTCAGGTAGTTACGGACAGATAAGTGCCAATGTGGTTGATTGTGGAATTTGCAGCTCTCTGCTAGCTCTGCGAGTCGATTTTCCTGGGCTGCGAACAAATGCTTGCTGGATGCGTGCTACATTTTCATCACTCGTTCTCGGCCGTCCAGAACTTTTCACTTTGCACAAACACCCATTCTCTGTAAACTGTTTATACCAACGTTTAATACACCACCCATCAGGAGGTTTAACACCATACTTCGTTCGAAATGCACGCTGAACAACTGTCGTCGATTCACTTCTGCCGTACTCAATAACACAAAAGCTTTCTGTTGAGCGGTCGCCATCTTAGCATCAACTGACGCTGACGCCTAGTCAACAGCGCCTCAAGCGAACAAATGTACAACTAAATGAAACTTTATAGCTCCCTTAATTCGCCGACAGATAGTGCTTAGCTCTGCCTTTTGTCGTTGCAGAGTTTTAAATTCCTAAAGTTGTGGTATTCTTTTTGAATCACCCTGTATATTTGCAGTAAGATTTTGGAAAATGTACTGTCTTCGAACGTTATGAATTACCTCGAAGAAAACGAATTATTTACAAGCAGCCAACGCGGATTCAGAAAATATCGTTCTTGTGAAATACAATTGAACTTCATATTGTCACAAACGTGGGGAGAGCTATCTACAGGGGATATCAAAATTATTCCATATTTAAAAAAATATATTTTTATATTTCTAGAAAGCTTATGACACCGTTCCTCACAAGCGACCTCTCTAGTCAAACTTCGTGCATATGGGATATCATCTCAGTTGTGCGACTGGGTTCGTCATTTCCTGTCAGAAAGGCCGCAATTCGTAGTAATTGACGGAAACGCATCGAGTAAAAGAGATCTGGCGTTCCCCAAGGAAGTGTTGTAGGCCCTCTACTGTTCCTGATCTATATAAACGACTTAAAAGAAAATCTGAGCAGCCTTCGTAGGTTGTTTGAAGACTCTGCTGTTACTTAGCGCCTTATAAAGTCTTCAGATGACCAAAACCAATTGCCAAATGATTCAGGAAAAATGTCTGTATTGTGGGAAAAGTGGCAATTGACTCTAAGTGATGAAAAATGTGAGGTCATCCACATGAGTACTGAAAGGAAACCACTACATTTCGGGTACACGACACACCTCACAAATCTAAAGGCTGTGGTGTCAGCTAAGTACTTAGGGATTATAATTAGGAAAAACTTAAATTGAAACGATCACACAGATAACGCTGTGGGGAAAGCGAACCACAGACTGCGGTTTATTGGTACAACGCTTAGATAATGCAACAGGCCGTCTAAAGAGGCTGCCTATACTGCTCGTACGATTGTCCGTCCGCTGCTAGAATACTGCAGAGCGGTGTGGGGTCCACGTCAGGTAGGATCGACGAAAGACATCGGAAAGGTTCAAAGAGGGGCAGTACTGTCGCAAAGTAGGGGAGAGAGTGCACGGATTTGACAGACGAATTGGGGTGGCAGTTATTAAAACAAAGGCGTTGTTCTTTGTGGCTGGATCTTCTCATAAAATTTCAATCATCAACGTTTTCCTTCGAATGCGAAAATATTTTGTTGATGCCCCATCTACTTCGGGAGAAACTATCATCGTAGTAAAACAGAGACATCACGATTAAGTGTCGTTTTTCCCCTGTGTTATTCTATAGTGCAACGGCAGAGGAATAGGAAGAAGGTGGTTCGATGAACCCCATACCAGGCACTTAACTGTGAATTGCAGAGTAATCATTTTGATGCAGATGCAGTCCTAATCTTCAACATTCTTCTGTGGGGAAGACTTAAATGTTTTTATTTCTTCTCCTCGAACTATAATTCCTTTTCCAGTTTTGACCTTCGTCTTCTTTCCCTGTTTGTTCAGCGTACAAATTCAACAGCATGGTGGATATGCTAAAACCGTTTCACCCCCTTCTCAATTACTCTTCCTTTTCATGCCCTTTGACCCGATGGCGCCTGCAGGCTGGGTCCTGTACAGGTTTTAGACGACACATCCCGCCCTGTATTTTATGCCTGGTACCTTCTGAATTTTAAAGAGTGTATTGTAGGAAATATTGTCGAAAGCTTTCTTTAAGTCTCTTGCAACCGTAGGATTTCCTTCCTTCAGCCTGCGTTGTGAGATATGGTCGTTGGATGAGTGATACCTCACGTGTTCCTAGATTCCTCTGGGGCTCTAGAGCACAGAATAACCTTCATCGCGGTCGGCGGTTACCAGTCCTTACTTTCTTCTATGAATAATTCGTGTCAGTGTTTTGCAATTATGGATTGTTAGACCGATTATTCTGTATTTCGCTTGTCCCATACAGGTTGCACGTCAGATAGCATAATTTTGTCGATGCATGTTCTCTTAAGGATCTCGAACAAACTTATGGAAAATCGTGTTAACAAAATTTTCCGCCGGTTCTTGCGAGAACAACATTATAATAAATGAAAAGCACCAGTTTGCTTTTGTTCTACAATATCACTTTTATTGTTAACCGGTTTTCGGCTTACAAGGCCGTCTTCACTGAGTAAATTTACTCAGTCTGAAGATGGCCTTGTAAGCCGAAAACCGGTTAACAATAAAAGTGATATTGTAGAACAAAAGCAAACTGGTGCTTTTTATTTATTATGGAAAATCGTCTATTCCAGCGGCCTTGTTTCTTGTAGTATCACCAGTCCCGTCTCATCTTGATGTACTTCATCATCCCTTTCCGTAATGTTGCCTTCTAGCTCTTTTCTTATGTATAACCCTCGCTCCCAACTAGCAGCTTTCCCTTCTTTAGTCAGTACTTTGTCATCTAAGCTTGTGATATTCGTACACCTTCTCTCTTCTCGAAAGGTTGTTTCTAATTTTCTTACAAGTGAGATTACCACTGCTTAAATTTAATTGCTGTTGATGCGGACAAATGCACGACCTATAGCTTTATTAGCATGGCTCGCTGTAAAAGTCAGACGAGGTCGGCCGTGCACCATCACTCCTGAGCCCAACTCTTTAACATAAACATACTCATCAAACCTTTAAATAGCAGACAGATCAGGTTAGTGAAATCAATTGATATTATAAATAAGAAAATTAACAAAGTTCCTGGAACGAATGGATAAAATCACATAGGATAATAGCATAGGTTAAACCAAATTGTTTAAAGTTCAATTCAAAAGAATATTTATTAAATGAATATGCATACACGTGAATGGTGGCCTCACATAGATTTACAGCTTAAAGAAATATGAGAAATAATTTGAAAAACAACTAAGTTGTGAAAAGGTTGTCATGCAGTGTGAGGAGAGCATTTAAATATAGCAGCAAGCGTGAATAAAATTCATTCAGGTGAACATCTCAAAAACAGCAGTTTGACAACGGAAAAATCTCACAGCCGACATGGAAACTAAAGTTCGTAAGTCGTATTCACTGTTGCCACAATACATCTATCAAGTCTGTCACACTACTGCAAATGATAAATGCAGCGAAAGACTATAATTCACAGGTGCCCTAAATCGCTTAACCAACGTTAAAGTTCGCATGGTCGCAAAAACAATTACGTAAGACCACCTAATGTAAGGTCAGAACTCACGAACACTAAATAATTCTATACAGCAAAATTTCAAACTATTCAACTCAAACTTTCAAGAAATTTTCAAAGTAAAACGAACACGAAGACACGCGGCATTCTGGCCGCACAACAACCAATCAGCGTGCCACACCAAGCGATCACCGACAAAAGACCTCGTGAATCGAGCAACGAGTTTAAGCTCAGTTTACAATCTATACTAATAACAGAACTGTAAAACTGTCGTGTGTCTCTGTTAGTCTGTTTGAACACACTAACCTACAAAACTAGTTGAATTTTCAAGGGATTTTCACAGGTAACCTGAGCATAGCTTGGGGCAACGTACACGCTTCATTTCATCAAAACTGGACGACGAAAAGAAATAGCGTAATTTAAAGTTTTATTCAATCATTATCGCGTAGTACACCAAATAACCAAAACGTGACGCTGTTAGTCGTTTTAATGCAGTGACAGATGTATTTTCGGAATTTTACGTCACTGACAGAATGAAGTGCTGCAGTCTTATCTTTACGAATACAAACTAATACCGAATTTACTTGGCTAGGATATACCATATTAATGATTTCGCCTTGCGTATTAAAAGTTTAACGACATTGCTTTACTCCTGTCAAAAAGTTTTTATTTATATTCTTTGCTAGGAAAAACGGATTTATTAAGTTTTTTGCGTGCCTACTCATTACTTTTTGATTCCGTTACGTTTCGTTTACAAGGAAAAAGTCTAGAAAACGGTCAGGTCGTTTCTGAATACACCGGAATAGGTAAAAGACTGAGGACTGTGCAGTGTCAAAGATCCAGTGAAGATGTTAGACGAAACTCGTTGCAGCTCGAAAACTTCAGGCTTTTGTCTCACTTTTTGGAAACTTCTTCGAAAAGTGAGACATGCCATAACCCCGATCGAGCAAATCATGCGTTATCTCGCTTCTCAGAACCCTTTACTCACAGAGACTTCAAGTTATCCTTCTCTCCAACGCAACGCCATGTAAGCGGAAATTTGGACGGGAGGTGGCGCAGGTGAGCGAATTTTTATGCTCTGAATCCCACTTCATCACACCAATTTACCATTTCCCTTCAAATGTGTACAGTTCCCGTTGAACATGTGTTATGCCATGACGATAAACAATGCACGAGACCAGACACATGGTGTTCCGGGCATGGTGGACCGTAGCGTCAGTTGCTTTTCACATGGCCAGCTCTATATGGCTCTCACCCATGTTAATGAAGCAAAGGAAAACAAAAAGGTCTTCGTTTACTTCCCCTGTCATAGTACTTCAAACGTTGTACACAAAGGAGCTTTATGAAACAGAAAAAGTAAATCCCAGGGCAATGCTGAGGAATGTTGGGTAATGATCTGGGACACCACTGCTCTTCTTATGTTACATGTTTATTTATTTATTTATTGTTCAGCTAATTCAGTCTATACAAGATGTAGCCTCTTTAAGTTATTAAATACATTTTTAAGAGGTCTTTCCATGCATCTCTGTCCGCTGCTGTCTTCTGCCAGTTGAAGCCCGCAACTTTCCTGAGTTTCTTATCCCAGAGATCAGGTGGTCTTCTTTTTCTCTGGGACTCCACTCCTTCGTTCATGCAATATGTCCTACCCACTGCCATTTTAGAATCTTAACCCGTTCTATAATGTCTTTTACTGCTGTTATTGCTCGTATGTCTTCACTTTTGTGTCGATCTTTCTTAGTGAGACTTAACATTGACCTTTCCATAGCTCTCTGAGCAGTTCTGAGTTTCCTTTTGAAAAATTCATTTAAAATCCAAGTTTCGCACCCGTACATTAAAACCGGTACGACACACTTATCGAAAACTGTCTTCTTTAAGTAGACGTGCCAGTCTATGTTACATGTGTGTGTGCAGAAATTGTAGTAATGACACAATTTGGATACAAGTTTCGTAAATTGCTAATAATTGTTTATATACATGCCCCATTGTGAAAGTAATGTGTTGAATAGATTACTGACGTTGTCAGCTTTCATATATTGCATAATAAATACATACTGGCTTTATTGGTTCATTTTTTATTAATTTTGTAAACAATTATAGTTGAAACTATTTATGTATTTTGAAGTATAAAGTTTGGAATTTAGCTGAAAGTTGCAATGAGATCGTCTCATTGTCGCGATTTCTCTGGTGCATCCAGTTTTTGCGTAGCACGTCTGTAGCTTATGTAACTATTTTTTTGTGCACGTACAATCCTCTCTCAGACCGGAGAACGACCCCGCCCCCCTCGGCTGGGTTCTCCCCAGTGATACGCTGCGGTCACCCGCGGCCTACATGCTAACTGCGTCGCCAGCGCACGCCTTCCCCACATTTCTTTGGCCGACCTGCCCCGAGACCGGTTGTGTCCTCAGATATTTATCACAGCCTCTCGCCTCACTAGTCTACCTCTGTCAATCTCACACAATCTACCCTTTTCTTTACCACCGAAGAAGGGGACCAAACAGCGAGGTCATCGGTCCCAAAGGATTAGGGAAGGGTGGGGAAGGAAGTCGGCCGTGCCCTTTCAGAAGAACCATCCCGGCATTTGCCTGTAGTGATTTGGGGAAATCACGGAAGATCAGGATGGCCGGACGCGGTTTTGAATCGTCGTCCTCCCGAATGAGAGTCTAGTGTGCGAACCTCTGCGTCACCTCCCTCGATCATGTTGTTGTAGATTTGCATTTCTCCATCAGCTATTGCTATTTTACCATTTCCTGCTTCTCATCGGTCTCATTTTTACACGTCTGTTTTCCCTTTGGCTTGCTTCACTTTTGGTGTCTATATTTTCTCCTTTCTCAAATTCAATGTCTCGGGTGTCATCCAAGGATTTTTACTGGTCCTTTTTTCTTTGTCACGTTGATCCTTTGCTGTCTTCATTATACTGTATATTAACACCTTTGAACCTGTCAACATCTCATTCAATTTAACCAGATCCCCTAGCTTTAGTTTCTTACCTTTCTGAAATTTCTTTAGTATTAATCTGTAGTTAATAACCAATAAACAAGGGCCAGAGTCCACATCTGCCCTTGGTGACATTTCGCAGTTTGAAATTTAGTTTCTAGAGCTAGGTGTCGACGTACAGTATTGTTATATTGGCTGAAAATGGGGGGTGGAAGTTCAACACTGTCTACTGTAAATTATGTAGCCGAGACTTGAACAATTGCATTTCACAGTTCTTTACTTCTGCTGTTCATAACCTCCCAATATTACACAATTATATGGCCAGTTCACTACTGGTAAATGTTGATGAGCCTCATTAATAGCTTGCAGGCAGCATCAGCATACTGCTGCAATAGATTGCTGTTGAACATCTATGAGCAGTAAAAACCTAACCACTCAGTTCTCAGTTCTTGCAGAATAATACAATACGTGTGACGGTATTTTTCAAATAAATTAAAGAGGCATTGTCATTAATTGTTCTAACACACAGCCTGTTTGTGTTACGCTAATTCCACTCAGTTGAAGCATTGTTGTTAATCTAACCAATACATGTTTCACGTCTGAAAATCGGCCGTCGACTGAGTGGAGTGACGCGACCAAAAATCGGTCCTTTGCATATCCACACAATAATAGGCACTGAAACTATACATTGTTCGATGTTTAAGTTACAGAAATCACAATTAAAACATAACTCACTCGATTAACTGAATACAATGAAAAATTCCTTGTTTTTAACAGTTCGTTCTACCACAAGGGTTAGGCCTAATTATTTGTTTAAATAATGAAATTAACAGATATAGTTATGCAAACTATACTTTTGACAAACCTGGTAATTATTTTGGAATTAATGAAGGGCTGGCTTTGCTAATATATTGTAGAGTAAAGCGAGATAAATAGTTTAAGAATCCTAGTAGTTCTTCTTCCATATGTTTATAATTATTACAGAATTTATATTTGTTTATAAGTCAACAACAGACTCGAATTCACGAAACAATTACTAATTTCATCCTGTAATTATCTGTAGCAAAAGATGTTAACTAGAAATTGTCAAAATAAATTAGGAAATTAATTACATATACAAAACTAAGCACAAAATAACCAGGTGCTATATTCCTTAAGACTGAGGGCCAACCTTTCTTTTTTATGGAAATGCATTTATACTCATGCACGTTAATGGTAATTAGGCAAAAATGAAAATAAAATGAATTTAAGGAGGCAGATGGCAAACCAAGAGAGGAAGTAAAGAGATCCTAGCTTGCTTCGTCACAAGAGGAAGCACACAGAAACAGACCGTACCAGCATTACATAAAATATTTACTTAGAAGAAACGTTCATAATGCCGTCTTAGGGGCCGTGGGAGGCTTCTACCTACTACTCACGACTGGGGGGGGGGGGGGGGGGAGCCTAGAAGAACGGTGACACCGCAACTGCAGGAGGAACTTCTTGCAGACGACGACAGCCCTAGTGTCAGCGTAAGACAATTAGCTGCGACAACTAATGTTGACCTCATGAACGTCTGGAGAGTACTACGTAAGAACCTTGCTGTATCCGTACCACGTGCAGCTTGTGAAGGCACCATCAGCAGCTGGTTTTCCTGCACGGGTACTCTTCTGCGAATGACTCATTCGGCAGTGAACCCTTATACATGTGCCGTTCACGGATGAAGCTTCGCTTTGACGTGATCAGGTTGTAAATTTTCCCAACAGGACGTATGGGCTGTCGAGTATCGTCACGAAATTGGGCCGTCACGTCATCAACAAAGAATTTGTTCAACGTTTGGGCTGGCATTGTTAGTGACTGTTTGAAAGTGCCTCATGTCCATCCACCGAGGCCCAACTGAGGAACTTACTATGGTGTCTCAGAGAAGGCCCGTTTTGCTAGAACATGTGCCTTTACGAGTGTGACAGAGCATGTAGTTCATGCACGATAGAGTTCCTCGTTTCAGAGATGATGTCCGTAAGTTTCTAAATAACGTAGAGGTGAACCAATTCTTTGACCTCCACGCTCTTCGGGCCTAAACCCGCTGAGCGCATCAGGGATTCAGTGCGACGGCGGGCGTTGCGCGTAACCTTGCGCACGGAGGCCGATTTGAACATTCTGTTTAGGAAACTATTTTATACTGTACTGATACATTCTTTTCCTGTGTGTTTCCCATGATAAGTGTGTTGAGTAGTTGTAGAAACTGTACGCTAACATGCAAATACAGCATTTCCAAACCCGTGTCCATATAACTTTTTGTTCCACTACGTGTGGGGAACGTTTGGTCACACGTGTTTGTAACACTCTGTATGGTATCGCTTCAGGTTGAGGTTTGAGGATAAGTGAGTGTCCAAAGTGTGTTGCGCCCTCTGCGAGGTCCACCTATTCGCTTCCTCGGCGCCACGAAACGCAGAGAGTTCTCCTGAGTTCCACATCTTTGCAGATCAGTCACATTCTGCATTAAGTTTATTATTAGATGAATGTCGTTGTCCCTCCGTATCGCTGGTAGGCTGAGGGCTGGCTGTACGCTTAATGACTCACTATGATCAAGAACTTGTTCAGGCCAAGTGACTTCGATTTATTTATTGATCAAGTCCCGCTTGACCATGCGATCCAAAGCAACTTGGTCATGGAATGATGTTGTTGTTGTTGTGGTCTTCAGTCCTGAGACTGGTTTGATGCAGCTCTCCATGCTAATCTATCCTGTGCAAGCTTCTTCATCTCCCAGTACCTACTGCAACCTACATCCTTCTGAATCTGCTTAGTGTATTCATCTCTTGGTCTCCCTCTACGATTTTTACCCTCCACGCTGCCCTCCAATACTAAATTGGTGATCCCTTGATGCCTCAGGACATGTCCTACCAACCGATCCCTTCTTCTAGTCAAGTTGTGCCACAAACTTCTCTTCTCCCCAATCCTATTCAATACCTCCTCATTAGTTACGTGATCTACCCACCTAATCTTCAACATTCTTCTGTAGCACCACATTTCGAAAGCTTCTATTCTCTTCTTGTCCAAACTATTTATTGTCCATGTTTCACTTCCATACATGGCTACACTCCATACAAATACTTTTAGAAACGACTTCCTGACACTTAAATCTATGGAATGATATAGTACAAATTTTACAGAATGATGATTACGAAAAATATGAACGAAAGAATTAATAAAACACAAAAACATTGCAAGTGAGTATACTAATGAATAAATTGCATGGAGTATAGAAATGAATACATTACACAGAGTATAGGAATGGACATGTTGCGTAGAAATGTTGTTTACTAGTGCGAGAAATTCCTATGGAGAACAGAAGGGATGTGGAACAAGGAAACCTTTCAACTTAGATTTGAAGACTGAGGGTTCATAGCTCAATTATTTAATTTCTGCTGGAAGCCTGCTGGAAACGAAACCTCATGAACAGTCCACATACGTTTGTAAAATGTTTAACGAAGTATTCGTATTACCCAAGTGCAAATCGTCTTTCCGGGTAGTGTTCATTAAATTAATGTTGCAGTTTCTTCTGTATCAGTCAGTACTGTCAACAACAAACACCACGATGAAGTACAGACACGGAGGGGCAGACTTAGAACAGCGAGACACTTGAACAACGGCCTTCAAGAAGTTCACGGACAGACACCGCACATCTGCCCAACCGCCCCTTCCTGGTCTAAAAGTATTCTTGGTGGATGCAAGGAGTTTTCCCAAGACGGGAAAGCTAGGTTGATCAACATTAATGTTCTGAGCGAGCAAGTGCGGCCTTTCCGATTGGCGAACAGGACAAAGGAAGGTGCTTAGCACATGTCTTTTATCACTTACTTTCGATCAGCCAACAAAGATTCTGATCAGAGCTGGCCAATGCATTTACACAGTTGTCTTCACCATGTTGTTAATGTTTAGCATTTCACTTTTGGGGAGCAGATGAGTGTTGCACGAAATGAGTGGATGAGGAAAACAAATCTCAAAGTGCTGGCTAGTCCTGTTACCTGGGTATGAAGGAAGCACTTCTGTTAATCAATGAAACTATTCAGCAGCAAGATTTGTGTTTCAAGAGAGGAACGTTGACTGGTCCAGAGAAACTCCGGTCGCCCACTTAGCTCCAGTATATAGGGGACTACAGAGATGGGTTTATCCGAAACGCAAATTTATCAGCTAGGAATTGGCACCGAATACGAAGAAGCGCTGTTTCAAGAGCAGAGCACTGGTTGCTGGTGTATGTGTCGGTCCTCATTACGGTCTTAGGCCTAGTTTTGAGTTAGATTACTGTTCCTATCTTGCTTCAGACTTGGTTGATGTGTGAAACTGCTGAATACGAGTTTTGAACAATCGCAGGCACTGGAAATTGAGAAAATCGATGTAAGTGTTGTGCCTGGCTGTTGTTATTGAGCTTTTGCAGAGGTTACCGCAGGCGTTTCCTACTTCTGGCAGGGTGTGGGTTGTGGGCGTGTGTGGTGGTTGTGTAGAGGAGGGAAACAATTATCATCAGGCAGTTAATGCGTCATTGCATACGACTGTAAGTAGGAACGCAAAGGAAGGTACGAAGATACTTCTGTTTCGGAAGAACGACGTAATACAGATATCAGATTACTTGAGCGTCACCGTAGAAAAATTCATATCCAGGACCGAAAATGTTGAGGGTGATTGGGCGAAGTTAAAGAGTATAGCACAATACGCCTTAGACGACTAGTGCCGAGCAAAATTGTGAGGGGTGGAAGAAATCCGCTGTAATTCGACAGACGTGTTAAAAAGTTACTGCGGCTAGATATTCACTGCAAATTTAAACGTAGCCAAAGCCTACAGACAAATAAAGGCTGAACGAGGTCAAAATTAGCATAAGGAAATGTTCCACGACTACGAAGTACAATTCTACCTATCAACTTGATAGAAAATCCAAAGATGTTTTGGTCTTACGTTAAACGGACCAAAACCATTTGTCTAGACGCTTTCTGACCATAACGGGATCGTAAAGGAGCCTGACGGAGATAAGACCGAAGTACTAAGTACCTTTTTCCTGAACTGTTTCACGGAAGAAATTCGCGCTGTGGTTCCTTCCTTAAATCGTCACACGAGCGTCAGAATGACAGATATCGAAATAAATGACCACGGAATAGAAAAGCAAGTGAAATAGTTCAACGAGGAAAAGCTACTTTCTTGACGGGATATCTATACGATTCTCCGCAGGATATTGGAATCAAATAGGCCCTCTTCTAGCGGCAGTACACGGTATGTCGCACGAGGAGTGTAGCGTTCCCAATGACTGGAGAAAGGCGCAGCTTATACTAGATTTCAAGAAGGGTCGTTGCACAGACGGACAAAACTATAGGCTCATATCTCTGACTTAGGTCTGTTGTTGAATTTTGGAACGTGTTTTATGCTCGAGTATTGTGGCATTTTCTGGCGACAGAAAATCTCCTCTGTATGAATCAGCATGAGTTTCGAAAACAACAATCGTGTGAAGCCCAACTTGCTCTGTTCGTTCGCGAGACCGAGAAAGCAGTAGATAACGGCGTCCACATTCGTGCTGTGTTCCTGGACTACCAGAATGTATGTATGTCGCCGGTGAACAAAACATGAGCGTTCAGAATTTCAGACCAGCCATGTGGTTCTAATGAAGAATTTCTAGCAAACAGAACAAAGCATGCTATTGTAAACAGAGAGAAATCTTCAGACGTAAAAACAATTTCAGACTTATTTCGGAGGAGTATTCGAGAACCACTACTTTTCAAGTTCAAAATGGTTCAAATGGCTCTGAGCACTATGGGACTTAACATCTGAGGTCATCAGTCCCCTAGAACTCAAAACTACTTAAACCTAACTAACCTAAGGACATCACACACATCCATGCCCGAGGCAGGATTCGAACCTGCGACCGTAGCGGTCGCACGGTTCCAGACCGAAGCGCCTAGAACTGCTCGGCCACTGCGGCCGGCACTTTTCAAGTAATAATCATAAGTTCCATGAGGTTTACCGAGCGAGGTGGCGCAGTGGCTAGCACACTGGACTCACATTCGGGAGGACGACGGTTCAATCCAGCGTCCGGCCATCCTGATTTAGGTTTTCCGTGATTTCCCTGAAGCGCTCCAGGCAAATGCCGGGATGGTTCCTTTGAAAGGGCACGGCTGACTTCCTTCCCCATCATTCCCTAATCCGATGAGACCGATGACCTCGCTGTCTGGCCTCCTTCCCCAAACAACCCAACCCCAACCCCCATAAGGTTTTTCCCGAATGACGCTGTTGTGCACAGAAAATCTCAAAGGTAGGGAAATCTACAAAAAATCGACGCTTGTTGCAGGAAGTAGCAGTTCAACCTCAACGTAAACAAGTATAACGTATTGCTCATAAATAGGCGGAAATACCCCATGTTATATGATCATGGCATTCCAGAAGAATCAGTGTAGCAGTCACATCCATAAAACGTCAAGGAGTATGTGTACGGAGGAATTTAAAACGGAACGACCACATAAAACTAATGGCAGGTGAGGCAGAGTCCCGACTTAGATTCACGAAGAGTTCTCATGACATATAGTCCACACACAAAGCAAGTAGCCTACAAAATCCTCGTCCGACCAATACCAGAATATTGCTTGTCAGTCTGGTGCCAGTACCAGAAGGGAATTGTTGCAGCAACTTCGGTCCAGACTTCACATCCCGTTGAGAAGCGGGCAGGCGAGTTGCATACGAAATCCTGGTTTTGGACGCTGGTATTCTCTCCCCTCGCTTGTCAACGTGAAAATAAGTAGAAATATGCTGTTTTATTTACTAGCTTGACTATAATACATTTAAGACATTACTTTAAAATAATGCGAGCTCAACTGGTATTAATCAGTTCTGTAGGAACATAGTGGCCAGTAATATTTGACACGCTACAGTCTCCATCATTGCTGTTAAACTGAGCTATTGGGCTTTTCACTCTCGTTACAGTTTTTCAGATTATCGCCGTAACGTTCGAACTAAAAGTAACCCGTCCGGGGTCCAGTATTTCGCCAGCAAGAGCAAAAGACACGATCACATTTATAATATGATGGCAACCATTGCAAATTTCGGCTACACATTGGGCATTATCGTGTTATCATCACCGTTAACCCTAGAACATGCAGCGTCACTTAAGGCCCGATTTCAGATTTTTACTTTTATTCTATCTACTCGTAGTTTTGCACACGTTCTTAATTTATCCAATCGAAGTTTGAGTTCGCTACTGGTTAAAGGTGCTCGCTTTACGCGTAAAGTCATCAAGAAATGGACGCTGTTTCAATTGTTTCCGCAACCGACTAGTCTGATGGGAAACAGAAGTGCGCGTTACTGTGTAAAATGTTTGTGCAGCGTAAGTTTTGCGTTATCATTGACGGTGATGGGTGTGGGAAGAGCGTGAAATCTGGTGCCGGAACGTAGTCTACATCTCTAGAGATGCATGAAGTACGGTGCGAAGTTCAGAGTCCTCATATGACGGACAGTTCACGGCGTATTTGCCCTTGGTGTACAGTATGGCGACAGTGATCTGTTTATCACCAATTCTTTTCTCCACTGAAAAAAAATGACATCCTCTCTGTCCAGAAGACTGATTACACTTTTAGTATTTTCAAACTGAAAATAGTAGCGTTCATAGCACGATAATCGTTATCGCTCTCCGCAGTTCACGGGTATTTTGCTATTAATCTAAGGACAACCTTTTTCAACCAGCTGCCGCCTGAGCTGTCTACGATGTATAGAATCTGAAGATGGCTAATGTATGGCCGAAATTTATGATGGTTGCCATTATATTACAATTGTGGTCGTACGTCTTTTGCTGGCGACATACCCGGCCTCGGGCGGGCTGCTCTTGGCTCCAGCGTTACATCACTGGCGTAACTTGCCTGACCGGTCTCAGCCACGGAAGTGGCTCAAGGCAATGCAGATCTTCGTCCGAGATCAAAAGTGTGCTGGCGGCTCCGTTTTCTGGCGCATGCGCAGTGGCTTTTTTCCCCTCGCCTCGCCACTCGCTGCCCTCACCTCCACTTACCACCGCTGACTCGTGCCCGGTATGTGCGAATTGTGGTCCTGTCAGTGGCGCGGGGGGGCGGGGGGGGGGGAGGGGGGGAGGAGACCAGGAGGATCTGCTGGTGTGGGTTACTATAGTTAATTACTAGCTTCACCCCGCGATGTTACCATGGTTTAACAATTATTTCTGAATAAACGTGAATGCTGAAATGCACTATCCACGTGTATACGCCATTTCAAATCCTATCACTTGGAACTCTTTATTATATGCATTATAAAAATATATAGCCTATTTCTTTGTCCATAAACAACTCCTCCCCCTCTGTCTGTGCATCACCTCATTCCCTCTCTCTCTGTAAACTCCTTCTCATATATCTTACAAAAATATGTATAGTCTATGTCTATCCAAATGTTCATTATCGCGTAAAAATTTGAAATAAATCAGTCAATAACTTCTCGGAACATATACTATCGTTTCCACTTTATATACTACATATATACACTACTGGGCATTAAAATTGCTACACCAAGAAGAAATGCATATGATAAACGGGTATTCATTCAACAAATATATTATACTAGAACTGACATGTGATTACATTTTCACGCAATTTGGGTGCATAGATCCTGACAAATCAGTACCCAGAACAACCACCTCTGGCCGTTAATAACGGCCTTGATACACCCGGGCATTGAGTCAAACAGAGCTTGGATGGCTTGTACAGGTACAGCTGCCCATGCAGCTTCAACACGATACCACAGTTCATCAAGAATAGTGACTGGCGTATTGTGACGAGCCAGTTGCTCGGCCACCATTGACCAGGCGTTTTCAGTTCGTGAGAGATGTGGAGAATGTGCTGGGCAGGGCAGCAGTCGAATATTTTCTGTATCCAGAAAGGCCCGTACTGGACCTGCAACATGCGGTCGTGCATTATCCTGGAAACTTTCCTCATGTCAGCACGTTGTAGGTGTCGCCACCGGCGCCAACCTTGTGTGAATGCTCTGAAAAGCTAATGATTTGCATATCACAGCATCTTCTTCCTGTAGGTTAAATTTCGCGTCTTTAGCACGTCATCTTCGTGGTGTAGCAATTTTAATGGCCAGTAGTGCATGTACTGGTATATACTATATGCATTAAAATGTATGGCCTACGTATTAATGCAGGGTATAACCTATCTCCATTCCACATTTCATCCAAATCCATTCAGCCGTCTCAGCATGAAGGAGTCACAGTATGTCCAGATAATGCTTCTTTCCTCATGCACAAAAGCGCACGCACAGAATTTTAGTGGATTGAAGCACTTACGGATGAACCCTCTCGTGTCCATACGTTGCCTCATTGCTGCTGCCGTCTGTTATCGATCCGTTTCTTTGCTCCACAGTTTGCGATGCGTTTACTGTGATAAGGAAGGCAACAGCAAAAGAAGTTACAAATGCGACCATGGTGAAACAGTATCTAAACGACAAAGGTACTTCACTGCGAGATATGCAAAATGATAGGGATGTTTTGTCTGAAGATTTCACAATAATGTCACAATAAATTTTGATTTTTGTTTACGAAACTGGAACACTACCTCTAGGCAAGATACTGTTATGTAAAATGCAATTTCTATAGAGATGCTGCTGGCAATAACACTCTGTTACCTGCAGCTGGCTATTTGTTTCGCATCTCGGAATAATGCATTTCAGTTATTATTCCTGAAACTGGGAAGCTATTAAGGGGCATTCTTGGTGACTATGTGATGGCTAGTTAGCTTCCATCAGATTTTGTATTTTATAAAGGTATTACCTGCACAATTAATACACACACTGTAAGTAGCCTGTTTAGGTTTTCTTATTGGTAACGCCACGTAGTGCTCTGTATGAAAATCACTGGCTGTGCTGTGTGCAGTCTGTGGCTAGTTTGCATTGTTGTCTGCCATTGTAGTGTTGGGCAGGTGGATGTTAACAGCACGTAGCGTTGCGCAGTTGGAGGTGAGCCGCCAGCAGTGGTGGATGTGGGGAAGTGAGATGGCGGATTTTTGAGAGCGGATGATCTGGACGTGTGTCCATCAGAAACAATACATTTGTAAGAATGGATGTCATGAACTGCTATATATATTATGACTTTTGAACACTAGTAAGGTAAATAAATTGTTTGTTCTCTATCAAAATGTTTCATTTGCTAACTATGCCTATCAGTAGTTAGTGCCTTCAGTAGTTTGAATCTTTTATTTAGCTGGCAGTATTGGCGCTCGCTGTATTGCAGTAGTTCGAGTAACGAAGATTTTTATGAGGTAAGTGATTTGTGAAAGGTATAGGTTAATGTTAGTCAGGGTCATTCTTTTGTAGGGATTATTGAAAGTCATATTCCGTTGCGCAAAAAATATTGTGTGTCAGTTTAAACACAGTCATGTATAATTTTCTCTAAGGGGACGTTTCAACACTTAACAGAGTTGTAGGTGAACAGGCGAGATGACTGAAATACAAATAACTTTATAGGTCGGGCAACTACAGCTAAAGAACTTGTACATAATGTGAAGGACAATCGAACAATTTAAAATCAAAGATGAAAACTGAGTGAAAGTCCAAATCCGTAATAGCTGTTCACTGTGTTTTTCCCGTATGACCACCAGTTTCATACGCTGTACATACCTCCAAGGTATAGATCCGATCGTCGTACAGGAAAAAGCACAATAAACAGCTATTACGGATTTGGAATTTCATTCAGAGTAATATACCCTGTTTCACTATCTTTGATCTTAAATCGTCTGAGTGTCCTTCACATTATATACGAGATGAATGAGGCTGCTCCTGAGGATTCGAGGATTTGCCGGTTGGTTCGTCAAGGGCGCGAAGGCGCTGGGACTTGATCCATCTTGCTGCAAATTCTTCTGCATCGAAGCAATGCAGTGAAGGTCCATTTATTGAAATGATAAATACGAGGGCAGTTCAATAAGTAATGCAACACATTTTTTTTCTGAAACAGGGGTTGTTTTATTCAGCATTGAAATACACCAGGTTATTCCCCAATCTTTTAGCTACACAACACTATTTTTCAACGTAATCTCCATTCAATGCTACGGCCTTACGCCACCTTGAAATTAGGGCCTGTATGCCTGCACGGTACCATTCCACTGGTCGATGTCGGAGCCAACGTCGTACTGCATCAACAACTTCTTCATCATCCGCGTAGTGCCTCCCATGGATTGCGTCCTTCATTGGGCCAAACATATGCAAATCCGACGGTGCGAGATCGGGGCTGTGGGGTGCATGAGGAAGAACAGTCCACTGAAGTTTTGTGAGCTCCTCTCGGGTGTGAAGACTTGTGTGAGGTCTTGCGTTGTCACGAAGAAGGAGAAGTTCGTTCAGATTTTTGTGCCTACGAACACGCTGAAGTCGTTTCTTCAATTTCTGAAGAGTAGCACAATACACTTCAGAGTTGATCGTTTGACCATGGGGAAGGACATCGAACAGAATAACCCCTTCAGCGTCCCAGAAGACTGTAACCATGACTTTACCAGCTGAGGGTATGGCTTTAAACTTTTTCTTGGTAGGGGAGTGGGTGTGGCGCCACTCCATTGATTGCCGTTTTGTTTCAGGTTAGAAGTGATGAACCCATGTTTCATCGCCTGTAGCAATCTTTGACAAGAAATTGTCACCCTCAGCCACATGACGAGCAAGCAATTCCGCACAGATGGTTCTCCTTTGCTCTTTATGGTGTTCGGTTAGACAACGAGGGACCCAGCGGGAACAAACCTTTGATATCCCAACTGGTGAACAATTGTGACAGCACTACCAACAGAGATGTCAAGTTGAGCACTGAGTTGTTTGATGGTGATCCGTCGATCATCTCGAACGAGTGTGTTCGCACGCTCCGCCATTACAGGAGTGACAGCTGTGCACGGCCGGCCCGCACGCGGGAGATCAGACAGTCTTGCTTGACATTGCGGCGATGATGACACACGCTTTGCCCAACGACTCACCGTGCTTTTGTCCACTGCCAGATCACCGTAGACATTCTGCAAGCGCCTATGAATATCTGAGATGCCCTGGTTTTCCGCCAAAAGAAACTCGATCACTGCCCGTTGTTTGCAACGCACATCCGTTACAGACGCCATTTTAACAGCTCCGTACAGCGCTGCCACCTGTCGGAAGTCAATGAAACTGTACGAGACGAAGCGGGAATGTTTGAAAATATTCCACAAGAAATTTCCGGTTTTTTCAACCAAAATTGGCCGAGAAAAAAAATGTGTTGCATTACTTATTGAACTGCCCTCGTAGATTTGAAAGTGTCGGAATTTGTAAATGATTTCTCTGATCAGCCAGCGTTACATTCATGGCACTAAATAAGCGTCGATATTCAGGCGTAGATACAATTTAGATTGTTTTCACAAGTTCTTTCACAGAAGCGGGCTTGTGTTGAGAATTTTCTTTGTAGTTTCGGGTATCTTTTACTAGTGACGCAGATGTGGTTTCACTTAATTTCAAATACACCTTCTTACATAAGCCAGAAATTTGCATTTCATCATGAAACACACTTCATAATCGTCTGAAGGCCATGTTTCTGAATTCAATATGGCTGCACCAGAAAAGAAATCCAAGTCTTCAAAGCAGTTTTTTGTATTATCTACCAAAAACTGAAAAAAGTTCTTCCGAAATCTCTGAAATTTGTTACATTCATCACAAGATGGTTCTTTACTTAATGTTCCTTTGAATGTGCGCTTTTCCTGTAACACTAATGCTATAATCCTCATTCAAGGCAAGTCATTTGTTTTCAGTGTTTCAAGAGTTTTTGTAGCCACGTCAATGCCTTGTTTTGCTACAAGAGCTGAAGAATTTCTATTTTGTGTACAGAATTACATAACTTGTAGGACCTCATAAAGAACAACTAATTCCATTATTAGGAACCACTCTGCGAGATGTTTCAGCAAACTTTGAAATTTAGATCTTTCGTAAGTTGATTGGGAACCGTCATGACTCAGGTTTTCAGAAAGATTGACAAGAGAACTGTGACATTCAAGAAGAGCTCTAACAGCATTAAATGAGGGAGCAACATGACTTACATGAAAAACACGGGCCTGCTTTGATAGTTGCCAGGATAATTGTTGTGAAGCACCTCGCAGTACTCTCTAATTTTTGGGACTTCGAGGAAACGCAGTATATAAGGAATCTAGAAGACCCCGTATATTGTATACATCTGCTACATCATTCATACCATTGTGGACAGTTAGTTCCGTTTTGTGATTCATACAGTGCGTGACGGTTAAATTCTTACGTAAATCATAACGTAGTACAGCGTCTACGTCTATGTAAGATGCAAGCATTGTTGATGCACCATTTGTTAGGATATCCACATGATGGTTTTTTAGTACATGATATTTAATGTCATACTTTTCAAGAGCTGCTGAGAGGGCACTGAAAATGCTGTCTCTTGTCGCATTTTCTAATTCAACAATATAGAAAAAGAATTGCAAGCAATTCCGTCATATATTATTAAACAGGTTTTATTGGAAACGGTTGTAGACAAGATACTGAAGTTTGTACGCGATTATATAAGGAGGTGAGCAACTTTTTTTTTTCATTTGTTCTCCTGAGAACATAATGTCAATTCGGCATGCAGGGTCAGAATGAAACATGTTACCGACGGAAAGAACCGTTACATTTTTGTAGTTAGATTACTGCAGGACATGATGTGAATGATAATTCCTGTTTAGCTATAACATACGCATATCTGAACACTGAAGCATTCACGATCATTTTTCTTGATGTTTGTTTCCCCACAACTTTTCACGTTCACTCACGGATTTTTCTAGTCTTTGCTTTCCTTCTTTACGGGTTATTTCTAAGCATTTCCCGTATGATTTGTAATTTGCATGATCACCGATTTTAGAAGCGAAAATTCATTATCAATACGCACACGTTCCATGCTTTCCACTTTAAGTTCACGAACTTCTAGGCGCACTGCGCATATTACAAAATTTTGGTAATCTACAGACAGGCACGTCTTAGTCTTTTGCCAGTTCTGAAAACGCGATAATGCAACACAATCTCCAACTACGATTTCAAGCCTGCTATTATTCCCATTCCCACCTTGAGATTTCTCACAGTTTTCAGTCCCCGAAGATTCACTCCTTTCCTCTTTGTTAGCGCCATCATTACAGTTTTGTTTTACCGCCTATATCAACTCATTTAGCATCACTGTTAGTATCCTGACTGCCAGTGTTTGGACACGTATCTGGCAATGCACTGTTGTCAAGGAACGACGAAATTTTTCTTTGTGTGAAAGCCACGCTGAAATTCCGCAATTGTGAGAATTGCGGAATTTCAGCCTGCACGCACTCAACTGAATAACAATGCTACTGAAGTGGGGCAGTGTGGAGATCGCCATGTCTTTTGCAGACGCGAGACAACAATCGAACGGCATCAATTAACTTCGCTTACGCCATACTGGGCAAGCTGCGTTAAACTCGTCTCACGTGGTCGGGGGCTAGCCAAGTCAAGACTGTCGAAACCGGTCTGCTGGGTAGGTCCCCGCCGTTGCTCAGTTTACACTGCTTTGTGCTTTTGTCCCGTAGGCTTTCGTTCATGCCGCACCGTTGCCAAAAATCTGGCCCAACTCTAATGACGTGCACGCAGGTACAGGGATGTTAGCCCTTGGCCGGGATTGGGGGGTGAATGTCAGCCCCGGCACTCACGTACCTCTGTGGTTCGGCTGCCACGCTTCTTGCCACGCAAGCTCGGGGCTGCGGACCCTGAATGAAAGCGAGAATGAAGCATGAGAACGACGATTCAGTTTGAGATAATGTGAGATTCTTAAACACATAACTCTTTTTCCAAAATTAATGGCGAAACATGTTAATACTAACAGTGTATTAAGACTTTTCTGTGTTGTTGTTGTGGTCTTCAGTCCAGAGAGTGGTTTGATGCACTTCTCCATGCTACTCTACCCTGTGCAAACTTCTTCATCTCCCAGTACCTACTGCAACCTACATCCTTCTGAATCTGCTTAGTGTATTCATCTCTTGGTCTCCATCTACGATTTTTACCCTTCACACCGCCCTCAAATACTAAATTGGTGATCCCTTGATGCCTAAGAATATGTCCTACCAACCGATCCCTTCTTCTAGTCAAATTCTGCCACAAATTTCTCTTCTCCCCAATTCTATTCAATACCTCTTCATTAGTTTCGTGATCTACCCATCTAATGTTCAGCATTCTTATGTAGTACCACATTTCGAAAGCTTCTATTCTCTTTTTGTCTAAACTATTTATCGTCCATGTTTCACTTCCATACATGCCTGCACTCCATACAAATACTTTCAGAAACGACTTCCTGACACTTAAATCTATACTCGATGCTAACAAATTTCTCTTCTTCAGAAACACTTTCCTTTCCATTACCAGTCTACATTTTATATTCTCTCTACTTCGACCATCATCAGTTACTTTGCTCTCCAAATAGCAAAACTCCTTTACTACTTTAAGCGTCTCATGTCCTAATCCAATTCCCTCAGCATCACCCGACTTAATTCGACTACATTCCATTATCCTAGTTTTGCTTTTGTTGATGTTCATCTTGTATCCTCCTTTCAAGACACTATCCATTCCGTTCAACTGCTCTTCCAAGGCCTTTCCTGTCTCTGACAGAATTACAATGTCATCGGCGAACCTCAAAGTTTTTATTTCTTCTCCACGGATTTTAATTCCTACTCCGAATTCTTCTTTTGTTTTCTTTACTGCTTGCTCAATATACAGATTGAATAACATAAGGGATAGGCTACAACGCTGTCTCACTCCCTTCCCAACCACTGCTTCCCTTTCATGCCCCTCGACTCTTATAACTGCCACCTGGTTTCTGTACAAATTGTAAATAGCCTTTTGCTCCCTGTATTTGATCCATCCCACCTTCAGAATTTGAAAGAGAGTATTCCAGTCAACACTGTCAAAAGCTTTCGCTAAGTCTACAAATGCTAGAAACGTAGGTTTGCCTTTTCTAAATCTTTCTTCTAAGATAAGTCGTAGGGTCAGTATTGCCTCACGTGCTCCAGTATTTCTATGGAATCGAAACTGATCTTCTTCAAGGTCGGCTTCTACCAGTTTTTCCATTCGTCTGTAAAGAAGTCGTGTTAGTATTTTGCCGCCATGGGTCATTAGGCAGTAGCCGGACGACCTCAGAAGATGTCTCCCGCAGCTGAAGACGAAACATGAGGTGGAAATTTTATACATCGACCACGGTCTCTCAGACCTGAAGCTTCAACTGAAGACATTCAACTGATAGTTGGGTGATTTTCACATCAACATCTGCTTTCTTTGGGATTGGAATTATTATATTCTTCTTGACGTCTGTCTCATACATCTTACTCACCAGATGGTAGAGTTTTGTCAAGGCTGGCTCTCCCAAGGCCGTCAGTAGTTCTAATGGTAAGTTGTCTACTCCCGGGGCCTTGCTTCGACTTAGATGTTTCAGTGCTCTGTCAAACTCTTCATGCAGTATCATATCTCCCATTTCATATTCATCTACATCCTCTTCCATTTGTATAATATTGTCCTCAAGAACATCGCCATTCTATAGACCCTCTATATTCTCCTTTCACCTTTCTGCTTTCTCTTCTTTGCTTAGAACTGGGTTTCTATCTGAACTCTTGATATTCATACAAGTGCTTCTCTTTTCTCCAAAGGTCTCTTTAATTTTCCTGTAGCAGTATTTATCTTACCCCTGGTGATATACGCCTCTACATCCTTACATTTGTGCTCTAGCCATCCCTGCTTAGCGATTTTGCACTTCCTGTCGATCTCATTTTTGAGACGTTTGTATTGCTTTATGCCTGCTTCATTTACTACATTTCTGTGTACGGTTCCACAAATTGAAATTAAATGTTAAGTATTATATATCAAGTGAGTAGTAAATAAATATCCGTGTTTGGGATGGGTAGTTTAAAATCAGAGGGAACGGGTGGATGGTTTGATACTTTGATACAGACAGGGGAAATGAACTCCCCTATCCTCCCCTGCATATCGCGCACTGCTCATGCTTTCATGGCTGCAGGCGCTGTGTGCTTTGCTAGAGGGCCACGTCTCGTTATGAATCTGGCTTCACACGGGCTGCTAGCGCAGCCACCAGCGCCTCACTGATTTTTACCTGAACAGGACGAGCAGCGCTGCGGGGCGTGCACTAATCGGCGAGCTCATTAAGTCTCACTTCACACAGCTCTGAAGGATCCAGCTACACGTTTTTTCACTGTGCAAAAAGCTGACTGAGATTATTGTCTTCACGTTGTTGGGAAAGAAGAGGGACTTCACAGTTAAGGTTACCACGTGTCACATACTGCTCTTTAGTCATTTCGCGCAACGTATTTATACAGGCCCGGTCTGCCCGGTCTTTGTTAGGATTTTTAGCGATGAAATACGCACACCTACAGCCCGTTCCTAGCTAATGACGTAAACGCGAGGAATAAGCACCTTAAGGATATACACCGATAATCCAAAACTTTATGACCACTGCCCATGGTGTCATTGGTTGCTGTCCGGTGGCGTTGCGGGCACGTGACGCGGTAACAAAAGCATGTTAGCGGAGCAGACGCGGGCGGTGGAGCGGCCTGTCGAAGATATGGGCTGCAAACGGGGAAATCTATTGGGATAAGCGACTTTGACAAGGGGCACATTATTATTACGCAGAGCCTGTCAACGAGTAACTCGAAAACGGTGAAGCTGGTCGAATATTCACTTGCTGCTGTTGTCAGCATCTACGTAAAGAGGTAGAAGGACAGTGAAACGCCGCCCGAGATTAGCCGAGCGGTCTAGGGCGCTGCAGTCATGGACTGTGCGGCTGGTCCCGGCGGAGGTTCGAGTCCTCCCTCGGGCATGGGCGTATGTGTGTTTGTCCTTAGCATAATTTAGGTTAAGTAGTGTGTAAGTATCAGATGCAATTGGAGATCATAAAATGAAAGCAGTGCTTTTTGCCGATGACCTGATGTTATGGGGAAATTGCGTGAAGGAGGTGCAAGAGCAGTTAGATGCATGGGAGGCAACGGCAGCACAATATGGAATGCATTTCTCTGCAAAGAAAAGTGAAATAATCGTCACAACAAGGAAGAAGAATAGGCCAAATGTGGATATAACTTGTGGAGGGGAAAAACTACAAGTGGTAGAGAACTTCAAGTACCTGGGAAGCGTGATTGAAAGTAAGGGGGGAAACGCAATGGAAATAAATGAAAGGTGCAGAAAAGCAGGGCAGTTCTACAAATGCATTAGGGGGCTTATTTGGAGCAAGGAGGTGCCACAGAAATCCAAGGGAATTATATACCGAACCTACTTTGTCCCCATATTGACATACGGAAGTGAGACATGGGTAATGCACAAAAGCGACAAAAGTAGAATACAGGCTAGTGAAATGAAGTTCCAGAGGAGCAGGTTGGGTGTAACAAGACGAGACAGATTGCGAAATTTGTATGTGAGGGAAAGACTAAAGGAGGAACCAGTACAGGACAGGATAGAAAAATCAAGACTGCAGTGGTATGGACACATGAAGAGAATGGATGAGGGAAGAATTCCAAAGAGGATGTTTGATCTGCAACTGGAGGGGAAGAGGCCCAGAGGAAGACCAAGAGATAGATGGGTGAAGGGAGTGAAGGAATGTGTGATGAGAAGAGGAGAGAACTGGACGAAGGTGGAAGAGGGGGAATGGTGGAAAGACAGAACACGATGGAGAGGCTTGTGTTCCCGACAGACCCAGCCAGTGGCTGGAAACTGTCCAAGATGATGATGATGAGTGTGTAAGCTTAGGGACTGATGACGTTAGCAGTTGAGTCCCATAAGATTTCACACACATCTGAACATTTTTTGACAGTGAAACTACCACTAGCCGCTAAATGGTTGACGGCTTTGGAGGCCTGTCTGCTCTGTAAAGTAGGATAGATGGCGATCTATGGCAACTGAGCCGAAAGAGCACAATGCTGGCGCATCCATTAGTGTTTCGGAGTACACCGTTCATCGTACATTTCTGAACATGGAGCTACGCAGCAGACCACCCCAAAGTGCTCACACGTTGACCCAACGACACTGTCAGTTACGACTGCGTGGGCACGGGAGCATCGGGATTCGACCTTCGACCAAAGGAAACGTGTCAGTTCTTCGCGCGGATCACTGTTTTGCTACACTAGGTCGATGGTAGTAAACGCCGTCATCAAGGTGAACAACGGGTCGAAAGTTGCAGCGCTCCACGGACGCAGGCTGGTGGAAGCAGTATTATGCTACGGGAGGGATTCTCCTACGCTTGCGTGGAAACTGCGGTAGTAATCGAAGACACACAGCTGCGAAGCACCTGCATCCCTTCATACTCGATTTCTTCCCCGACGGCGATATCACCTTTCAGCAGTATAACTGCCCGTCTCTCGAAGCCAGAACCGTACTGCAGTGGTCTGAGGAGCATTATACTGAACTCACTTTGATATGTCGGTGACGAAATTCGCCTGATGCAAATCCTATGCAATCCATCAGGGTCCCTATCGGGCGCCATCACCGCCTACGCAGATCAGTGGTTCGTTACTCACGTGAATTACGTGACCCGTGCGTAGACGTCTAATGGCACGTACCTCCACAAACCCACCAACAAACCGTCGGCTCCCTGATACACAGAATCGGTGATGTATTGCGTTCCAAAGACGAACAAACAAACTATTAAGCAGTAGATGGTTCAAATAGCTCTGAGCACTATGGGACTTAACAGCTATGGTCATCAGTCCCCTAGAACTTAGAACTACTTAAACCTAACTAACCTAAGGACATCACACAACACCCACTCATCACGAGGCAGAGAAAATCCCTGACCCCGCCGGGAATCGAACCCGGGACCCCGTGCTCGGGAAGCGAGAACGCTACCGCGAGACCACGAGCTGCAGACTAAGCAGTAGATCATAATGTTTTGGCTCATCAGTATATGGATATACCATCCAATGCCATTCTACAAAATGCCTTTAAAAAGCTATTACCTCATGAAAAGTGGACAGCTTATTCCAAATCACATAATTAAGAAGAATTTTATTCGGAATTATTGAAATTGGCAAAATCTTATTTTACAATTCCAGACCATTTATGCCAACTTCGAACGGATATTCACCCTCTACACATCGAGTGGCTAAAGGAGTGCAATAAAGTGCAAAGCGACGCAATCGCAAAGACGGTGTTGTTGTGGTGCAATTTAAAATTATCCTGTCTAGAGTTCCACGAAATCATTTCCAGGAAAAATAGCGTTCTCGATAAAGTTGTTTCAGATGAAGAACATTACTTCTGTATAGACGTTACTGAAATGACCGGCGTTATTGCATATCTTTTCGTTTTCCATCTCAGAAGAATAGATAATTGTTTGTTTTGTTTACTGAAGAACTTTTACATTATTTCGAGGTAAGATTTTCTTGGGAAGAATACTGAACAAACAACTGGAAGTTTTGGGTAAGATCTTATGGGACCAAACTGGTGAGGTCGTCGGTCCCTATGCTTACATAATCTGACTTAAACTAATTTACGCTAAGGACAACACACACACACACATGCCCGAGGGAGAACTCGAACCTCCGACGGGTGGAGCCGAGCGAACCGTGACAAGAGAAGCTCGTTTAAGGATGGTCTCGAGGAAAACAAGTTAGTGTAATTGATTAATAATAAACGACTGAAAATACCGAGATGACTATTTCTGTTCAAAATTGGTAGTCCAGCTTTCAGGGTAAAATGTCTTGCTAAGTATATCGCCGAGTTTAGCTTTTGTACTTTTGGATCTGAGAACCCTATTCGCAGTGAGCTAGTACGAGAAAGGAGCGTTATTCAAACCATCGTCTCACAAAATTTCCATCAAACACTTCACCACCATGCCACAATGTTTCCTTCTGCAATGTCACTGCCGAATCCGTTTCCCATTCTAACGCAATTTAAGTACCTTCGCGTTTACGTGACGATAGGAATCTTCATTTCTTGACATTACTTTGCTTCCTCATGTGAAGACGAGCTGCACAGGTAGCTATTGCTCTACATTTCGTGATACGAGAAAGATTCTGCATTTTGGTCGAAAACTGGCAAACAAGGATGATTAAAAAGTCTTTTGCAGTTCCTGTGACTTCTGAGAAACGAACCAGTTGGTTATTAATCCTGAGACAACCGCTACAGCACTCTGAGACGTTGACTCACTCACTAACGACAGCGTTATTACCTAATCTAATAAAAAGAATGTAAATACGAATCTTCTAACCTGTACTCAGTTAACCGTTAAACCTCACCAATTACGTGTTACAAAACAGGTGGGCTAAGTTCGAGCGCAACGTGCATAACAATGTGTTCTGTTAAGAGGAACGGCACTAAGGAAACCTTAATTGGTAGTTTCTGGGCCTAGCAGCTACTTAACGTAATTACCTCACGGCGCGTTCAAGCGTATCACAAGCGGAACGTGAACGAAAGTGGAATAAGCGACTTACAAACAGCCCGCAACAACCTGCGTAATCTGTGACGTCATCCAGAGCGCTGTTAGGCGTTTCCGTGACATCGCTTCCCTCCCTGCCGATGCGCTGTTTTCAGGAAGCCACAGATAAGCACGAGGGACGGCGCCAGGCATTCTTGTTTTGCAAGATCGCAGGCGATAGTCGAAGTACTCAAGATGTGAAGAGCAAGATTGGTTCAGGCGAAAAAAAACTTCATGTAAAAGAAATTAGCATGAAAGACTAACCTAGAACTGAAATGGAAATAAATTAAGCTATACATACACAGTATGGTACGGCCGTGTGAAATACACTCCTGGAAATGGAAAAAAGAACACATTGACACCGGTGTGTCAGACCCACCATACTTGCTCCGGACACTGCGAGAGGGCTGTACAAGCAATGATCACACGCACGGCACAACGGACACACCAGGAACCGCGGTGTTGGCCGTCGAATGGCGCTAGCTGCGCAGCATTTGTGCACCGCCGCCGTCAGTGTCAGCCAGTTTGCCGTGGCATACGGAGCTCCATCGCAGTCTTTAACACTGGTAGCATGCCGCGACAGCGTGTACGTGAACCGTATGTGCAGTTGACGGACTTTGAGCGAGGGCGTATAGTGGGCATGCGGGAGGCCGGGTGGACGTACCGCCGAATTGCTCAACACGTGGGGCGTGAGGTCTCCACAGTACATCGATGTTGTCGCCAGTGGTCGGCGGAAGGTGCACGTGCCCGTCGACCTGGGACCGGACCGCAGCGACGCACGGATGCACGCCAAGACCGTAGGATCCTACGCAGTGCCGTAGGGGACCGCACCGCCACTTCCCAGCAAATTAGGGACACTGTTGCTCCTGGGGTATCGGCGAGGACCATTCGCAACCGTCTCCATGAAGCTGGGCTACGGTCCCGCACACCGTTAGGCCGTCTTCCGCTCACGCCCCAACATCGTGCAGCCCGCCTCCAGTGGTGTCGTGACAGTCGTGAATGGAGGGACGAATGGAGACGTGTCGTCTTCAGCGATGAGAGTCGCTTCTGCCTTGGTGCCAATGATGGTCGTATGCGTGTTTGGCGCCGTGCAGGTGAGCGCCACAATCAGGACTGCATACGACCGAGGCACACAGGGCCAACACCCGGCATCATGGTGTGGGGAGCGATCTCCTACACTGGCCGTACACCACTGGTGATCGTCGAGGGGACACTGAATAGTGCACGGTACATCCAAACCGTCATCGAACCCATCGTTCTACCATTCCTAGACCGGCAAGGGAACTTGCTGTTCCAACAGGACAATGCATGTCCGCATGTATCCCGTGCCACCCAACGTGCTCTAGAAGGTGTAAGTCAACTACCCTGGCCAGCAAGATCTCCGGATCTGTCCCCCATTGAGCATGTTTGGGACTGGATGAAGCGTCGTCTCACGCGGTCTGCACGTCCAGCACGAACGCTGGTCCAACTGAGGCGCCAGGTGGAAATGGCATGGCAAGCCGTTCCACATGACTACATCCAGCATCTCTACGATCGTCTCCATGGGAGAATAGCAGCCTGCATTGCTGCGAAAGGTGGATATACACTGTACTAGTGCCGACATTGTGCATGCTCTGTTGCCTGTGTCTATGTGCCTGTGGTTCTGTCAGTGTGATCATGTGATGTATCTGACCCCAGGAATGTGTCAATAAATTTTCCCCTTCCTGGGACAATGAATTCACGGTGTTCTTATTTCAATTTCCAGGAGTGTAGAACTGAGGTAATCGCAGAAGAAGAATGTGCAAACATTAATATCTGGTGGCCCAGTAAAACATTAAGTAGGCAAACACTAAATGAAAGGGTACTAGAAATAATAAGTGTGGAAGAGTCTTCTGGCACCAGGTCAGGAAATAAAGAATATTCCCTCTGGACACATGATGAAGCATCCAGGACTTGGTTGATTACCTACCCTATCTTTTTCCGATTGCGAGCATGTTCTGCGGTTATAATGACTGCGGCGTCGACGTTCCTTCCTTTGTAAATGGTATTTCTACACTATGTGATCAAAAGTATCCGGACACCCCCAAAAACATACGTTTTTCCTATTAGGTGCATTGTGCTGCCACCTAGTGCCAGATACTCCATATCAGCGACCTCAGTAGTCATTAGACATCGTGAGAAAGCATAATAGAGGGCTCCGCAGAACTCACGAACTTCGAACGTGGTCACGTGATTGGGTGTCACTTGTGCCGTACGTCTGTACGCGAGATTTCCACACTCGTAAGCATCCCTAGGTCCACTGTTTCCGTTGTGATAGTGAAGTAGAAACGTGAAGGGTCACGTACAGCACAAAAGCGTACAGGCCGACATCGTCTGTCGGCTGACAGAGACCGCCGACAGTTGAAGACGGACGTAATGTGTAATAGGCAGACGTGTATCCAGACCATCACACAGGAATTCCAAACTGCATCAGGATCCACTGCAAGTACTATGACAGTTAGGCGGGAGGTCAGAAAACTTGGATTTCACGGTCGACAGGCTGCTGATAATCCACAGATCACGCCGGTAAATGCCAAACGACGCGACGCGACTTGTTCTCCACCTTCTTTGTGTCCCGTTGGACACTATGGACCGGCAGTGCACCGGTGGACTGTTCGAGCAAGAAATACGCCCGGAGAAACTGAAGGATCAAATTACAGGCATAGTTTCCTGTCGTGTGCTTCTGCCTCTGGACTTGAAAGCTGCTTGGATTCGGTCAGCGAGTGAGTCTACAGGATTGTGCAGCTACGTCACTTATAGGTCAAGCCCCATTGTTGAGGATTTGATCGCGCAATTCCACAAAATTGTGGGGTTAGTGATGTTGGCGCCTCGCCCGCTGTTCCAACATGTCTAATGGTATTCAAGTCAGTTGAGTTTACAGACCAGTCGAGATGTAAAAGGATTGGCAGATGTGTTGAGGAAACCAGCCCGATGACCTTTGGTCTTGTCGTCTTTACGTGTCTGTATGAGCAGTGGTTTCTTGCGAGGTGACCAACTGAAAACGTTCATTGTAGTTTCCGTCGCAATGTTCTCTCTCTAACATATTGGGACAAACTTTCATTCACTGCCTGCAACGATTCCCGTCGGGTTTGGAAGCGATTTTGATTTACAAGCTGTGGAACGAGTTGCCTGTCCCTCCCTGTCAGGATCTTTTTCCGACCACAGTTCCGACGTCGTGGTTAGCGATGACGTGTGTTACAACACTGCTTGTGTTGTGGACTGACAAGACAGCCAGTCCACAGTGACGGGTAACCGAAAGGCACGCGTTTAAACTCACGCAGGCTGGCGTGAGGTCTGAAACAGGATACGTAATGAATGCTATAAAGAAAAGTACGTAACTGCTGGAATACTTAACTTTAATCCACAATTGGTGAACATTGGTCTTGTTACTGTACATGCTTCATTAGATACATAGCAAAGGATAACTGGCGCCTTGCTAGGTCGTAGCAATTGACTTAGCTGAAGGCTATGCTAACTATCGTCTCGGCAAATGAGAGCGTAATTCTCAGTGAACCTTTCCCAGCAACGTCGGCTGTCTAGTCTAGTAAGTCTCTCTAGACCTGCCGTGTGGCGGCGCTCGGTCTGCAATCACTGATAGGGGCGACACGCGGGTCCGACGTATACTAGCGGACCGCGGCCGATTTAAAAGGCTACCACCTAGCAAGTGTGGTGTCTGGCGGTGACACCACATTCCTCCCCCGCAAATCGGCGGACGGTTGTGGTATAAGGCTTCCGCCCGCCGTGGAGAGGACCCCACGTTGGCGTATGCGACGAGGTGGGGAGCCTAACAACAGGCGAGGCTGTGCCACCGGCACCCGGCCATTCGGTCCGAGGGGAGCTAGGAAACGCCTGAAAACCTAGTCCAGGGTGCACGCCAACATGCGGGTTATGCGCCCTAAGATAGGCAGGAGGGGCCGACCTCCATCGAGTCGGAGTACCCGACGGGCGAAGATGACATCTGGTCCGGAGCGGGCAAGAGTTCCATGGCGGAGGACAGCTGGTCACGGGAAGCGATCGGCGGCGCGCGACCCAGGGAGGCGCCCGGCGGTTGCAGCGACGCGTCCACTGCGGGCGTCGCCGGCGGCGGCTGCGGCGGCGGCGCGACGCCATGGGGCAGAATGGAAGGCAGCGTCGGCAGCACCTGGGGATGAGGCGAGCCAGTAGATGGGTCCCCAGGGCGCTGACCGGACGGCACCGTCGCTGAAAGCAGACGGGGAGCGGCAGAACCCGTGCGACGACAGAGGCGCAGCTGATTGAGATGCCGACGCACCTCACCAGAGGCCCCCAAAACCAGATACATAGCGCGGCCGAGGCAGCGAAGAATGCGCCCTGCGAGCCAACGCTGTGAACCGCGATAGTTGCGATAATAGACAACGTCGCCTGGAGCAAAAGCAGGCGTCTGCCGCTGCACAGGAACCTGATGCGGCGGATGCAGCAAAGACATCAAGGTTCGATGAGGACGACCATGAAGCAACTCAGCCGGCGAGCGACCATCGCGGGGCTGAGAGCGATACGAGGACAAAAAGAGCAATAACGCGTCCTCCCGAGAATGCGACTCTTAACTTCAACATCTGTGACTTGAAAGTCCGGACCAATCGTTCAGCGGCACCGTTTGACTGAGGCGAAAACGGCGCAAATGTCAGATGTTGAATACCATGGGCCTTGCAGAATGACTGAAATTCTGCGGACATGAATTGTGGGCCATTGTCGGAAACAATAGTCTGTGGAAGACATTCAATGCAAAAGATAGCGGACAACACTTGGATGGTGGCAGATGACGTCGTGGAAGACATCCGGACAACAAAAGGAAAATTACTGAATGAATCGACAACAACCAACCATCGAGCATTGCAGAATGTACCAGCAAAATCGATGTGCAAGCGTTGCCAAGGGGAAGTGGCTTTCGGCCATGCAAAGAATTTCCGCGGTGGTGCGGATTGTTCTTCGGCACACGCCATGCAAGAAGAGCACATATTCGTAATCGCTGCATCGATTCCGAACCAAGTACAGTGCTGACGAGCAAGTTGTTTCGTTCTCACTATACCCCAATGTCCTTGGTGGAGAAGCCGTAAGACAGAGGACTGTAACGAACGTGGGACCACGACGCGGGACTGATCATTATCAGAACGCAACAGCAAAACACCACGTCGTACAAAAAATCTCTCCTTGTGAGCAAAAAGTCGGCGAACCAACGGATCCTCTATCCGTGACTTTGACAAGGGCCATTGCGTAGCAACAAAACGCAAAACTGTAGCAAAAGATAGCGGACAACGCTTGGATGGTGGCAGCAGCTGTGGCTGTAGCTACACGACGAGAATCAATCGGAAACGATTCGACCACGTCATCGGTTTCCGCATCAATGAACAGGCAAGCAAGTTCGGAAGAATCGAATGCTCTATCCTCAGCAACAGGCAAACGGGACAACGCATCGGCGTTTCCGTGCTTAGCAGTGGACCGATACAGGATATCGTAGCGGTACTGCGAGAGGAAAAGAGACCAGCGAATGAATTTCTGCGCTGTACGTGGAGGTACAGGCTTGTTCGGATGAAAAAGCGATGTCAAAGGTTTGTGGTCAGTGATGATCGTAAAGTGACGACCATACAAGAAATCATGAAACTTTATAACACCAAATACAAGAGCCAAAGCTTCGTTCTCGATCTGTGAGTAATTTCTTTGCGCTGACGAGAGCAATTTGGACGCAAAGGCAATAGGGCGATCATGCGAACCATCTTTGTGCGCAAGCACAGCACCGATCCCGAAATCCGATGCATCTACCATCAACAAAAGGGGTTTCTGGGGATCGAATGGCGTAAGGCAATTATTAGAAAGCAACGCCGATTTCAACTGGCGAAAGGCGCGTTCGCATTCCGTCGTCCAGACGAACGGAACACCTTTACGGCGTAAGCGATAAAGCCGAGCTGAAATGGAAGAAGCGCACGGCACAAATTTATTATAATAATTAATTTTTCCCAACACACTCTGTAGCTGCTTCAAATTCTGCGACGAAGGCAAGACCTGTATGGCACGGAGGTGCTCTGGACGCGGATGTATGCCTTGGGCATTGATTACATGTCCCAAATATGGTAAGTCACGAGCAAAAAACACACATTTGTCCTTCCGCAAGCGAAGACCATTTTGTCGCAAGACCTGAAACAATGTTCGGAGGTGGCGAAATGTTCTTCTTCTGTCTTTCCGGAGATCACAATATCGTCCAGATAGTTTGCTGCAGTAGGGACCGACGCACAAACAGTTTGTAAATATTGCTGGAACAATGCAGGGGCGGATGCACACCCGGATGGCAGTCTTTTGAAGCGATACAAACCAAGATGCGTGTTAACCACCAAAACGCGCTGGGATTCGTCGTCCACTGGTATTTGCAAGTACGCATCTGCGAGGTCCAACTTAGAAAAATATTTACCCGGGCACAGTTTGTCAAAAAGATCTTCCGGGCGGGGTAAAGGATAAGTTGCAATCACTAGTTGTGGATTCACTGTTACCTTGAAGTCCATACAAAGTCTCAATTTTCCGGAAGGTTTTGGCAAAATTACTAAGGGTGAGGCCCAGAGAGAAGACTGCACACGTTCAATTACACCTTGTGATTCTAAATCGTGTAATGTTCTTGCGACTTCATCACACAATGCGTGGGGAACAATGCTCGCTCGGAAAAATTTCGGTTGCGCGTTTACTTGCAGTTCCAAATGTGCTTCATAGTTCTTAGCGCAACCAAGGCCCGGTGCAAAAATGTCTGCAAATTCTTCACATAGACGAGAAACACTGGCTGAAGGCACAGTCTGGTTCACTGATAGGACCTGATTTACTATAGACAAGTTAAACAACTGAAATAAATCTAAACCAAACAAGTTCACTGCAGAAGAAGAACGAAGAACGTAAAATGACACAAGTTTTGGTTGTCCCTTGTATGTTGCAAGAAGGCTACACTGTCCTAACACAGGAATAGTCTGACCTGAATATGAAGTTAACTTAACATTTGCGGCACGCAACGGAGGTGTGCCCAGTTGTTTGTACATGTCTTTAGTGATCAATGAAACTGCAGCTCCGGTATCGAGCTGGAATGGTATTACGTTGCCATGAATGTCCAAGTCTACAAAAAGTTTATTGTCCTGCTGATGACAAGAGCGACTGTCTCGTGCAACGTGAACAGACACTGGTACAGAATCACTTGCTAATTGATGTGATTTCCGGCGACGACGACGCACGCTTTCTGTGGGACGAACACAGTCACTTTTAGAGAGAGTGGCACTGGGCGGAGTGGAATTAACTACATGAATGTCCATGGGCGAAGGTTCATGAGCCTGAGTATTCTGGGTTTGATTCCGATTCCGGCGTGAAGCAAAGGGCCTGGAATGGTTGTGAGTGTCCGTTCTGAGCTTTTTCTGGCAAACACTTTGAACATGTCCTTTTTTATTACAGAAAAAGCAAATAGCCTGGTGTGATGGGCAATTCTCACGCGAATGTCTAGTAGCACACCGCGGGCATGATTTCACTGCATTTGCTTGCGGGCGTGGGACACGTGGCTGCGCGGGCGTGCGTGAGGGCTGTTTACCGTTCCGTGCAGCTCACCCGGCGGGCCGGTTAATGTTACACACGGCTGGCGAAGTTGCAAATGATTCCTGAGCAAAGTCAAGTGTGTCTTGCCTATCCAATATGTCTATCACCTGTTGAAGGGAGGAATTGACTAGTTTCAAAATTTGCTCCCGTATACGAACATCAGAAACGTTCTGTGCAATTGCATCACGTACCATAGTATCTGAATAAGGGAGTCCACATTCACACCCGAAAGGACAATCCCTTGTAAGGCCTTGCTAAGTTGCAACCCACTCCCGATTAGTTTGACCGGCCATACGTTTTGTGCGAAAGAACGTATACCGTTTTGCAACGATGTTAACTGATTCCTTGAAATAGGCATCTAAAGCAGACAAAATTTCTTCGTAGGACAGAGTTGCTACGTCGCGTCGTGGAAATAATTTCACTATCACACGGTACGTTTGCACCCCTACACATGACAATAAGTGAGGCTGCCGCTCGTTACCTTGAATTCTGTAGGCGGCAAGATGAAATCCAAATTGGCGTGACCACTCCGTACAGCTTTCTATTGCCGCATCATACGGTCGAAACGGTGGTGCAACTGCATGTCGTGGGTGCGGTAGCGGTGGAGCGGCGACGGCCGCATCATTTTGCATTGCACGTTGACCCTGGACGAGCTGTCCAAGGGCACCCAATAAGGCCTGCGTCTGCTGATTCTGCACGCGATAAAATTCGGACAGTACATCTGGAGATTGTGGCGAAGCCCTGACACAAGTAATCTAAGCAAGTATAAAGAACAAGACCCAGTTTTTACTCGTCGCCAAAAATGTTGTGGACTGACAAGACAGCCAGTCCACAGTGACGGGTAACCGAAAGGCACGCGTTTAAACTCACGCAGGCTGGCGTGAGGTCTGGATCAGGACAAGGAAATTAGACTTTAGAAAAACGGACGTAGCTGGTGGAATACTTAACTTTAATCCATTAATGATGAGCGTCGCTCTTGACGGTACATGATTACAGTATCAATAGTAACTGATAATGGCGTCTTGCTAGGTCGTAGCAAATGACGTAGCTGAAGGCTATGCTTACTAACGTCTCGGCAAATGAGAGCGTATTTTGTCAGTGAACCATCGCTAGCAACGTCGGTTGTCCAACTGGGACGAGTGCTAATCAGTCTCTCTAGACCTGCCGTGTGGTGGCGCTCGGTCTGCAATCACTGATAGTGGCGACACGAGGGTCCGACGTATACTAACGGCCCGCGGCCGATTTAAAGGCTACCACCTAGCAAGTGTGGTGTCTGGCGGTGACACCACAGAAACAAATTGTTTGTCAGAAGACTTAATTTATCCTATGTAAATGGAAAGAAATATCCTCTATTAATAGCATATTTTATTTAGGGGACACTAAAAAATTTCGCATTTCGTCCTGAGCGGATGTTGCTTGCCTTCAAAGTTTAGGTGCGCTTCAAACCACGCTGCTGCCCGCCTGGATCTTACAACAGGTTAAGTTTTCATTCAGTCGTTGCGTTCCACAGATGCCAAGTGGATGTGGAACGAGTCAAGGTACGCTGCTTATAGACTGAATGTGTACACTGTACTAAAAATAAGTTATTACGGTACTTTAATACGATTTTTCTTGCACCAGCTACATTTAACTGAGTAATAATTTGACGAAAAGATAGTTGCTCTTCTCTCAGTTATACACTCCTGGAAATGGAAAAAAGAACACATTGACACCGGTGTGTCAGACCCACCATACTTGCTCCGGACACTGCGAGAGGGCTGTACAAGCAATGATCACACGCACGGCACAGCGGACACACCAGGAACCGCGGTGTTGGCCGTCGAATGGCGCTAGCTGCGCAGCATTTGTGCACCGCCGCCGTCAGTGTCAGCCAGTTTGCCGTGGCATACGGAGCTCCATCGCAGTCTTTAACACTGGTAGCATGCCGCGACAGCGTGGACGTGAACCGTATGTGCAGTTGACGGACTTTGAGCGAGGGCGTATAGTGGGCATGCGGGAGGCCGGGTGGACGTACCGCCGAATTGCTCAACACGTGGGGCGTGAGGTCTCCACAGTACATCGATGTTGTCGCCAGTGGTCGGCGGAAGGTGCACGTGCCCGTCGACCTGGGACCGGACCGCAGCGACGCACGGATGCACGCCAAGACCGTAGGATCCTACGCAGTGCCGTAGGGGACCGCACCGCCACTTCCCAGCAAATTAGGGACACTGTTGCTCCTGGGGTATCGGCGAGGACCATTCGCAACCGTCTCCATGAAGCTGGGCTACGGTCCCGCACACCGTTAGGCCGTCTTCCGCTCACGCCCCAACATCGTGCAGCCCGCCTCCAGTGGTGTCGCGACAGGCGTGAATGGAGGGACGAATGGAGACGTGTCGTCTTCAGCGATGAGAGTCGCTTCTGCCTTGGTGCCAATGATGGTCGTATGCGTGTTTGGCGCCATGCAGGTGAGCGCCACAATCAGGACTGCATACGACCGAAGCACACAGGGCCAACACCCGGCATCATGGTGTGGGGAGCGATCTCCTACACTGGCCGTACACCACTGGTGATCGTCGAGGGGACACTGAATAGTGCACGGTACATCCAAACCGTCATCGAACCCATCGTTCTACCATTCCTAGACCGGCAAGGGAACTTGCTGTTCCAACAGGACAATGCACGTCCGCATGTATCCCGTGCCACCCAACGTGCTCTAGAAGGTGTAAGTCAACTACCCTGGCCAGCAAGATCTCCGGATCTGTCCCCCATTGAGCATGTTTGGGACTGGATGAAGCGTCGTCTCACGCGGTCTGCACGTCCAGCACGAACGCTGGTCCAACTGAGGCGCCAGGTGGAAATGGCATGGCAAGCCGTTCCACAGGACTACATCCAGCATCTCTACGATCGTCTCCATGGGAGAATAGCAGCCTGCATTGCTGCGAAAGGTGGATATACACTGTACTAGTGCCGACATTGTGCATGCTCTGTTGCCTGTATCTATGTGCCTGTGGTTCTGTCAGTGTGATCATGTGATGTATCTGACCCCAGGAATGTGTCAATAAAGTTTCCCCTTCCTGGGACAATGAATTCACGGTGTTCTTATTTCAAATCCAGGAGTGTATTAACTAGCTGCTTTTTATCCTACACTGGTAAATTAGTATATAATTGGTACGCTGCATCTAATAAAGAGAAGTTACCAACATTTGTAGCAACACAGATATGTTTACAGTTACTTCTTGTCATTCACAACTATTGGATTACATTCCTTTCGAGACAAAACACATCGCAAGGGGCTGGCCGCCAAAGATGAGCATTCGATTGTTTGCCAAGTGTTGCGTATACACCAGTGAATATTACTATATTCTGTCAAAGCGCAAGAGGCGCAGACGTTGTAATGATGGTCTAAAAATGATTTTAGTTCTTGCTATGACGCAGACGTACAGATGTTCAAACATCCTTGAGTCGACAGCCGTATCGTTGATTGTCACTGATGTATGCATCACAATGTATTTACAACATTTGGAAGGTGAATGACACTTGTCTTTCATTAGTCAGTGAAAAGAGAGAGTCTGAGAGAGTGTTTAGAGCTGCCAGTAATTAAGGCTGTTATTTCATGACACACACTATCCAAGAAAATATCGCGCAGAGAGGGGGGAGGAAACGAAATGGAACTTCATTTCTATTGCGTATATTGCTAACCACACGAGTACCTCAGCATGAAGCAGACAGTTCACAGGGACAGGTGCCATGTGCAGGCGAGCGTTGTCCTGTTAAAAAATGGCGTCTCGATAGTGACATATGAGAGGTAATATGTGAGGACGCAGGATGTCCTTGACGTAGCACTGTGCCGTCTTAGTTCCCTCAGTCACTACAAGCCATGACCTGAAGTCATACCCGATGCCTTCCCACACCATGACCGCAAGAGTAAAACCGCCGTGCCTCCGCAAGACTAACTGGGACAGTGGAACGTCTCACCAGGTTCCCGCGAAACTTACCGACGATTTTCATTCGGAGTAGTGCAGGGCCGCGATTCATCGCTGAACTCAATGTGCGCCCATTCATCAACAGTTCCCGTGCTAGCTCTGATTTTCCTTATTTTATCACGCTGATTTTTTCTCCCTATGCAAGTCGGCTTCAACAAAATATTTTCGCATTCGGATGAGAGAAATGGTGATTGGAATTTCGTGAGGAGATTCCTCTCAAATCCTGTATCATTTCAATGACACTCTGTCCCCTATTTCGCAATGATACAAAACTTTCTGCCCTTCTTTGAACTTTTTCGATGTTCTCCGTCAACCCTATCCGGCAAGAGTCCCACACCGCGCAGCGGTACTCTAAAAGAGGAGGGGCAAGCGTAGTGTAGGCAGTCTGCTTTGCATTTTCTAAGTGTCCCGTCAATAAAACACAGTCTTTGGTTAGCCTTCCCCACAACATTTTCTACCTATTCCTTCCAATTTAAGTTGTTCGTAATTGTAATTCTTAGGTATTTAGTTGAATTTACGGCCTCTAGACTTCACTGATTTATCGTGTAACCGAAGTCTAACGGATTACTTTTCGCAGTCATGTGGATGACCTCTTACATTTCGTTAAATCAAGGTCGATTTCCAATTTGTGCACCACACAGATATCTTATCTAAATCGATTTGAAATTTTTTTTCATCTTCTGATAACTTTACTAGTCGATAAACGACAACGTCATCTGCAAACAATTCAAGACGCCTGCTCACATCGTCTCCCAAATCGTTTATATAGATAAGGAACAGCAAACGGCCTATAACACTACCTTGGGGAACGCCAAAAAACACTTCCGTTTTATTCGATGACTTTCCGCCAATTACTACGAACTGTGACCTCTCTGACATGAAATCACGAATCCAGTCACATTAATGAGGCGATATCAATAAGCACGCAATTTCACTACGAGCCGCTTGTGTGGCACAGTATCGAAAGACTTCCCGAAATCCAGAAATACGGAATCGATTTGCAAAGCCTTGACAATAGCACCCAGAAATTCGTGCTTGTAGAACTAGCTGCGTTTCACAAGAGCGATGTTTTCTAAATCGGTGTTGTCTGTGTGTGAATAGAGAGTTTCCTGCGACATAATTCATAATGTTCGAACACAATATATGTTCCAAAATCTTGATGCATATCGACGTTAATGATATGGGCCTGTAATTAAGTGGATTACTCCTACTACCTTTCTTGAATGTTGGTGTGACCTTGTAACGCCGGAAATGCATATCCTCCTATTTCCATCTGCTGCACTATCGATTTTTTTCCTTATTTTGTTACCTGAGGATATGACATTTCTGTGTCTTTATATACTGTAATTGTTTTACTGTTTGTATATATATATATATATATATATATATATATATATATATATATATATATATTTATGCATTAATGTTGATTTGTTTTGTGAATATTATTTGTATTTATACGCTGGGTCTGGCCTAGGGAAAACTATGCTATCGAACGAATACATCGATAGGTCGTGTGGAGAACAAAAGTGTTTAGGATCTTTGGTAGTATTAACTCTGTCGCGTGGAGCGCGGGCAGAGGGGAGTTTGGCTGGGGTAGTGCAGTGGAGCAGGTGTGTTGTGTGACGCTCCCGCGAGTTGCTGCACTTTCGGGATTTGGCAGCATGTAATTGCGCTCGACTTGCGATGATAGTTTCTGACATGGTGTCGCGGACGGGAAGCATTAGCTGGCGCACATCAAGAGCCCGTTTCGCCTGGTGACCGTGTCGAGAAGGAGGCGCGCCAACATCCAGCTTCTGCAACAGAGACGGCCGACAATGTGTGACTGTCGCCACCTCCTCGATCGACGGCTTCAAACCTTCAATCAACAAACAAGGAAGACTGGAAGCACGTAAAGTTTTAGAACTGTATGGCAGACCTCAGCTTTTCAAACTGTTTAAATCACAAAATTACAGCAACGTAGCATGAACCTTTGTTGCTCATTGTCCCAATTGCATTACCAAGCAGGGTCCCTTCCTTTTCCGGAATGAACCCGAGTGTCGTTGAAATTCAAACGCCAGCATTAAAGCAATATTATTCTATTTCACTGCTTTAATTTCAAAGTTCAATTAAAGTATTCATAGCTGGCAGCAATATTTAGATTACACAAGCACAAATTAAGAGTGCGAGTTTTGTTAGCATATTTTAGCTTACCTGTGACTACAGCTCAGCTTGGTATGTACTAAATTTTACTATTGTTAATTGTTCAGAATCATTTAATTCAAGTTCAAAGTTAAATCTCTTATTTCTAAATTACGTAAATTCAAGTAGCTTTTGAAATGATTGTTGAGGTAGTCCAAGACTAACCGTATTTTACTGAATTTCGATGTGCTTCAGAAAGAAAGCTCACTATTAACTTCAGTGACTAAATTAACTTTCGATTTTCCGGTTTTATTAATTCTTTTGCTAAATTAAGTCAGAGTGTAGCGAAATTTGTTACTTCTGACAAACTTTCAGTTTTCAAACTACACGTGTCAACCTTCAGTTGCCACGCTTCTAGTGCTAATTATATGTGTAATAACCTTTTTTTTCAGTTACTATAGTAATTGTCCTTAGGACTGGCAACTGTAATTTCCCCCAAATCTCAAATATCTAATTACCGCTAGTTAATTGTTAACGTAACGGCCGCACATTTACTTTCTTTGTTAACTTTACCCCTTTTCAAAATTAATTTCCACCAGTTTCATTTGCATTTTTCCTTTCATTTAGATGTAACCCTTTCCTCCCTCTTTACCGACAAATTAACTTCGGCGACGATTGCTTTTCCCAAATTTCCATTAGGTACACGCGGTTTAAATTTTCACTGTCATTAAGGTCGATAAGAGAGGGGGAGGTTACAACCTGTGCAACTTTCCAGTTTTTGGGTACGGATCTTTCGTCGAGCGAACGGTTGTATAAGATTGTTTAGTAAGGAGCTAATGCATCAGCATACTCCGGAAGGAAGCTAACTGGTAAGTCTTCTGGACCAGAAGACTTGCTTTTATTAAGTGATTTAAATTGCTACATTGCCCCGAGGTAATCTACTTCTACAGTATGTTACTCACATTGGCAACTGTTCTTGATTCGAATTCTGCAATATTTACTTCATCTTCATTGGTGAAAGAATTTCTGAAGGCTCTGTTTAGTAACTCTGCTTTGTCAGCACTGTCTTCGATAGTATCTCCATTGCTATCGCGCAGAGAAGGATTCAGTGTATGTTGCCGCTAGCATATTTCACATACGACCAGGATCTCTTTCCATTATCTCCCAGGCTTCGAGACAAAGTTTCGCTGTGGAAACTACGAGGTGCATTCAAGTTCTAAGGCCACCGATTTTTTTCTCCGGACTGGAAAGAGATAGAAACATGCGCACTGTTTTAAAATGAGGCCGCGTTCATTGTCAATACGTCCCAGAGATGGCAGCACCGTACGGCAGATGGAATTTTACCGCCAGCGGCGAGAATGAGAACTGTTTTAAATACGTAAAATGGCGACGTTTTCCTTTCTTGAACAGCGTGCGATCATTCGTTTTCTGAATTTGCGTGGTGTGAAACCAATTGAAATTCATCGACAGTTGAAGGAGACATGTGATGATGGAGTTATGGATGTGTCGAAAGTGCGTTCGTGGGTGCGACAGTTTAATGAAGGCAGAACATCGTGTGACAACAAACAGAAACAACCTCGGGCTCGCACAAGCCGGTCTGACGACACAATCGAGAAAGTGGAGAGAATTGTTTTGGGGGATCGCCGAATGACTGTTGAACAGATCGCCTCCAGAGTTGGCATTTTCTGTGGGTTCTGTGCACACAATCCTGCATGACGACCTGAAAAGGCGAAAAGTGTCATCCAGGTGGGTGCCACGAATGCTGACGGACGACCACACGGCTGCCCGTGTGGCATGTTGCCAAGCAATGTTGACACGCAACGACAGCATGAATGGGACTTTCTTTTCGTCGGTTGTGACAATGGATGAGACGTGGATGCCATTTTTCAATCCAGAAACAAAGCGCCAGTCAGCTCAATGGAAGCACACAGATTCACCGCCACCAAAAAAATTTCGGGTAACCGCCAGTGCTGAAAAAATGATGGTGTCTATGTTCTGGGACAGCGAGGGCGTAATCCTTACCCATTGCGTTCCAAAGGGCACTACGGTAACAGGTGCATCCTACGAAAATGTTTTGAAGAACAAGTTCCTTCCTGCACTGCAACAAAACCGTCCGGGAAGGGCTACGAGTGTGCTGTTTCACCAAGACAACGCACCCGCACATCGAGCTAACGTTACGCAACAGTTTCTTCGTGATAACAACTTTGAAGTGATTCCTCATGCTCCCTACTCACCTTACCTGGCTCCTAGTGACTTTAGGCTTTTTCCAACAATGAAAGACACTCTCCGTGGCCGCACATTCACCAGCCGTGCTGCTATTGCATCAGCGATTTTCCAGTGGTCAAAACCGACTCCTAAAGAAGCCTTCGCCGCTGGCGTCAGCGTTGTGAAAAATGTGTACGTCTGCAGGGCGATTACGTCGAGAAGTAACGCCAGTTTCATCGATTTCGGGTGAGTAGTTAATTAGGAAAAAAATCGGAGGCCTTAGAACTTGAATGCACCTCGTATTATAAGCATCTCGCATTGAAGCCCGCGCTAAATTTCGAGCTTCTGTAAAAGATGGCCGAGCTTGGAGATTTTGCGACCGTTTAAATTTGGCATGTTTGTTTCGTTGTTTCTGCAACAGTTTTCTAAAAATGGTTCAAATGGCTCTGAGCACTATGGGACTGAACATCTATGGTCATCAGTCCACTAGAACTTAGAACTACTTAAACCTAACTAACCTAAGGACAGCACACAACACCCAGCCATCACGAGGCAGAGAAAATCCCTGACCCCGCCGGGAATCGAACCCGGGAACCCGGGCGTGGGAAGCGAGAACGCTACCGCACGACCACGAGATGCGGGCAACTGTTTTCTGACCCGTTTTGTGTACCATGGGGCATCAGCTCCGTCGTTTGTTAATTTATTTGGTATAAATCTCTGAGTTGCTGCTGGTATTGTTTCCTTTACTTGTTCCCCGAAGGCAGGAGGAGTTGTCAAGGCGTTACGATGTGCCTGGTGCCCAGTACGGCCATGAGAGGTGGTCTAACGGAACGTTGGCGACAAGATGTCTGCCCTCATGCTCCCACGCAGTCCGTCATCGGACCACTGTCAGAGCCCTATCTGGATACTGCACGATTCAACCAGCCAGCCAAATGGGGACTGATGATGATGCCCCTCCAAAACTCGGCCAGGCACTGGGAACGCTGTCTCACACGAATTGATTGGTTAGTTTATCTCGGGGGAGAGGAGGACGGGGAAGGAAGTCGGCAGTGTCCTTCCAAAGAAATCATCCGGGCATTGGCCTGAAGCGATTTAGCGAAATCACGGAAAACCTAGAACAGGATGGCCGGACGTGGGTTTGAACCGTCACCCTCCCAAATGCTTCCTGTGTGCTAACCACTGCGCCACCTCGCTCGGTCTTTGACGAATACGCAGCGTCTCCGCGTCCTTTGCAGTAATCACTCGATATCTGATGCTGCGCACGCCCCTTTTATACCCTACCAGACCTGACGCACTCTTGGAGTCTGTTCCGCCTGTCTCAGAGAATTCCAACTCTAATCCATATACCCGCCAATGGTGTGTACACAGCATCATATCAAGCCTTCTCAGTGCTTCACTTGTTTCCTCATTTTTGCTGATTGCATACTTCTGATTATATCTAATAGCGTAATACTATTAAGGTACGTAATACTACATAAAAAACACGTGTATTCATTACAGTACTTGAAATAATTATTCAGTTTTCTTTATTTATAGAACTTGGTAATGGGATCATGCCTATCCGAACCGAGTTGTGTATTTAAATTATATAAATCCCTCAGACTTCAAGAAGAATATAATAATTCCAATCCCAAAGAAAGCAGGTGTTGACAGATGTCAAAATAACCGAACAATCAGTTTAATAAGCCACAGCTGCAAAATACTAACGCGAATTCTTTACAGACGAATGGAAAAACTGGTAGAAGCCGACCTCAGGGAAGATCAGTTTGGATTCTGTAGAAATGTTGGAACACGTGAGGCAATACTGACCCTACGACTTATCTTAGAAGCTAGATTAAGGAAGGGCAAACATACGTTTCTAGCATTTGTAGACTTCGAGAAAGCTTTTGACAATGTTGACAGGAATACTCTTTCAAATTCTGAAGGTGGGAGGGGTAAAATACAGAGAGCGAAAAGCTATTTACAATTTGTACAGAAACCAGATGGCAGTTATAAGAGTCGAGGGACACGAAAGGGAAGCAGTGGTTGGGAAGGGAGTGAGACAGGGTTGTAGCCTCTCCCCGATATTATTCAATATGTACACTCCTGGAAATTGAAATAAGAACACCGTGAATTCATTGTCCCAGGAAGGGGAAACTTTATTGACACATTCCTGGGGTCAGATACATCACATGATCACACTGACAGAACCACAGGCACATAGACACAGGCAACAGAGCATGCACAATGCCGGCACTAGTACAGTATATATCCACCTTTCGCAGCAATGCAGGCTGCTATTCTCCCATGGAGACGATCGTAGAGATGCTGGATGTAGTCCTGTGGAACGGCTTGCCATGCCATTTCCACCTGGCGCCTCAATTGGACCAGCGTTCGTGCTGGACGTGCAGACCGCGTGAGACGACGCTTCATCCAGTCCCAAACATGCTCAATGGGGGACAGATCCGGAGATCTTGCTGGCCAGGGTAGTTGACTTACACCTTCTAGAGCACGTTAGGTGGCACGGGATACATGCGGACGTGCATTGTCCTGTTGGAACAGCAAGTTCCCTTGCCGGTCTAGGAATGGTAGAACGATGGGATCGATGACGGTTTGGATGTACCGTGCACTATTCAGTGTCCCCTCGACGATCTCCAGTGGTGTACGGCCAGTGTAGGAGATCGCTCCCCACACCATGATGCCGGGTGTTGGCCCTTTATGCCTCGGTCGTATGCAGTCCTGATTGTGGCGCTCACCTGCACGGCGCCAAACACGCATACGACCATCATTGGCACCAAGGCAGAAGCGACTCTCATCGCTGTAGACGACACGTCTCCATTCGTCCCTCCATTCACGCCTGTCGCGACACCACTGGAGGCGGGCTGCACGATGTTGGGGCGTGAGCGGAAGACGGCCTAACGGTGTGCGGGACCGTAGTCCAGCTTCATGGAGACGGTTGCGAATGGTCCTCGCCGACACCCCAGGAGCAACAGTGTCCCTAATTTGCTGGGAAGTGGCGGTGCGGTCCCCTACGGCACTGCGTAGGATCCTACGGTCTTGGCGTGCATCCGTGCGTCGCTGCGGTCCGGTCCCAGGTCGACGGGCACGTGCACCTTCCGCCGACCACTGGCGACAACATCGATGTACTGTGGAGACCTCACGCCCCACGTGTTGAGCAATTCGGCGGTACGTCCACCCGGCCTCCCGCATGCCCACTATACACCCTCGCTCAAAGTCCGTCAACTGCACATACGGTTCACGTCCACGCTGTCGCGGCATGCTACCAGTGTTAAAGACTGCGATGGAGCTCCGTATGCCACGGCAAACTGGCTGACACTGACGGCGGCGGTGCACAAATGCTGCGCAGCTAGCGCCATTCGACGGCCAACACCGCGGTTCCTGGTGTGTCCGCTGTGCCGTGCGTGTGATCATTGCTTGTACAGCCCTCTCGCAGTGTCCGGAGCAAGTATGGTGGGTCTGACACACCGGTGTCAATGTGTTCTTTTTTCCATTTCCAGGAGTGTATATTGAGCAAGCAGTGAAGGAAACAAAAGAAGAATTCGGAGTAGGTACTAAAGTCCATGGAGAAGAAATAAAAACGTTGAGGTTTACCGATGACATTGTAATTCTGTCAGAGACAGCAAAGGACTTGGAAGAGCAGTTGAACGGAATGGATAGTGTCTTGAAAGGAGGATATAAGATGAACATCAACAAAAACAAAACGAGGATAATGGAATGTAGTCGAATTAAGTCGGGTGATGCTGAGGGAATTAGATTAGGAAATGAGACACTTAAAGTAGTAAAGAGGTTTGCTATTTGGGGAGCAAAGTAACTGATGATTGTCGAAGTAGAGAGGATATAAAATGTAGACTGGCAATGGCAAGGAAAGCGTATCTGAAGAAGAGAAATTTGTTAACATCGAGTATAGATTTAAGTGTCAGGAAGTCGTTTCTGAAAGTATTTGTATGGAGTGTAGCCATGCATGGAAGTGAAACATGGACGACAAATAGTTTGGACAAGAAGAGAATAGTAGCTTTCGAAATGTGGTGCTACAGAAGAATGCTGAAGATTAGATGGATAGATCACATGACTAATGAGGAGGTATTGAATAGAATTGGGGAGAAGAGGAGTTTGTGGCACAACTTGACTAGAAGAAGGGATCGGTTGGTAGGACATATTCTGAGGCATCAAGGGATCACCAATTTAATATTGGAGGGCAGCGTGGAGGGTAAAAATCGTAGAGGGAGACCAAGAGATGAATACACTAAGCAGATTCAAAGGGATGTAGGTTGCAGTAGGTACTGGGAGATGAAAAAGCTTGCACAGGATAAAGTAGCATGGTGAGCTGCATCAAACCAGTCTCAGGACTGACAACAAAAGAACAAATCCACATTTGACGATTGGTGGCGTCGTAATCTGGATAATTCTCTGATCATTTAGCACACTATTCCTTCAATGCATATATTGTTGCTATTGCATGAAAAAATGTCGTGTAAGTTACACATTATGGTTATTCTGTTTTTACGGCCTCATTGGAGCACATCAGTCACTCATTTTCTGGGAATCTTTCTCAGTAGGATTTTTTTTTTGTTTACGAACTGCCCAGTACCTTTCCGTTCGTTTTCACCTTTTTCGTCGTTCCTGCTTTGTAAACACGCTTTTTATTGTTTTTCGTTCGTCTATTTTTGGTTTAAACCTCATTTTTATGTTTTTCTGTTTCTTTACATTTATTTTAAGTTTATGTTTTAATGTTATGCTTTTCAGTTTCTTTAAATTTATTTTATTAATATTAAATTAAATGTATTAGAAAATGGTTCTATTTGTGGAGGAAAAAAAGTAAGTACATAAACTTTGACAACATAGTGTTCGGAGAGCAGCGGCTCGATGCTATATTTAAGTTAAAATGAACAGTCGAGATCGCAATAATATTTCTTTATTAACCAGTTTCGGCTTATCTGCAAGCCATCTTCAGAATATTTTGCCCCCTGTGGCTGCTGCTGGCGCGGCTCGTTGGATTTTTCGTGATACCACAATCGTACACAACATGTGCATTATGCGAGTGGTGTATCACGAGTATTTCTTATTTTTCTTTTCTTTTTGGGGCTTTGCAGGTGCTGGTGCACCTGTCAACGGCTTTCTGCTACTGCGACCTCGAGGAACTGGGCGAGAAGATGTATCCTTGCCCGTACGACCCTCGAGACATACTCCGCGCCGCTCGTTGGATGGACGACTCAATGTTGGATGCGATTACGGCCCAGTAAGTTGCTGCGAGAGCGCAAATTAACCTGCACGCATGTCCTGCAATTATACTAGTGTAAAGGGTACATAACATAAAGTGTACAGGCATGGGTATGTGTGTGTTTGTCCTTAGGATAATTTAGGTTAAATAGTGTGTAAGCTTAGGGACTGATGGCCTTAGCAGTCAAGTCCCATAAGATTTCATACACATTTTTTATAAAGTGTACTGTTGTCGCCCTTTGAGTTCTGTTACCAAGTTCCGTGTATTTTCCGTTTATGATTTGTCATTTCCTACGTTTCCTTAAATTTATTTGTATTTTAAGTTTTAGGTAGCTATGGACTTGACTTAGTACGTATTCCTTCGTATACAGATTTTTCATCTCTTATTCCTTTACAGACGAATGGAAAAACTAGTAGAAGCCGACCTCGTGAAACATCAGTTTGGATTCCGTAGAAATATTGGAACACGTGAGGCAATACTGACCCTACGACTTATCTTAGAAAATAGATTAAGGAAGGGCAAACATACGTTTCTAGCATTTGTAGACTTCGAGAAAGCTTTTGACAATGTTGACTGTAATACTCTCTTTCAAATTCTGAAGGTGGCAGGGCTAAAATGCAGAGAGCGAACGGCTATTTACAATTTGTACAGAAAGCAGATGGCAGTTATAAGACTCGAGGGGCTTGAAAGGTAAGCAGTGGTTGGGAAGGGAGGGAGACAGGGTTGTAGTCTGTCCCCGATGTTATTCAATCTGTACATTGAGCAAGCAGTGAAGGAAACAAAAGAAAAATTCAGAGTAGGTATTAAAATCCATTGAGAAGAAATAAAAACTTTGAGGTCCGCCGATAACATTGTAATTCTGTCAGAGACAGCAAAGGACTTGGAAGAGCAGTTGAACGGAATGGATAGTGTCTTGAAAGGAGGATATAAGACGAACATCAACAAAGACAAAACGAGAATAATGGAATGTAGTCGAATTAAGTCGGGTGATCCTGAGGGAATTAGATTAGGAAATGAGACACTTAAAGTAGTAAAGGAGTTTTGCTGTTTGGGGAGCAAAGTAACTGATGATGGTCGAAGTAGAGAGGATATAAAATGTAGACTGGCAATGGCAAGGAAAGCGTTTCTGAAGAAGAGAAATTTGTTAACATCGAGTATAGATTTAAGTGTCAGGAAGTCGTTTCTTAAAGTATTTGTATGGAGTGTAGCCATGTACGGAAGTGAAACATGGACGATAAATACTTTGGACAAGAAGAGAATAGAAGCTTTCGAAATGTGGTGCTACAGAAGAATGCTGAAGATTAGATGGGTAGATCACATAACTAATGAGGAAGTATTGAATAGGGTTGGGGAGAAGAGAAGTTTGTGGCACAACTTGGCCAGAAGAAGGGATCGGTTGGTAGGACATGTTCTGAGCCATCATGGGATCACCAATTTAGTATTGGAGGGCAGCGTGGAGGGTAAAAATCGTAGAGGGAGACCAAGAGATGAATACACTAAGCTGATTCAGAAGGATGTAGGTTGCAGCAGGTACTGGGAGATGAAGAAGCTTGCACAGGATAGAGTAGCATGAAGAGCTGCATCAAACCAGTCTCAGGACTGCAGACAACAACAACAACAACAACATTCCTGTGTTGTGTGTCATATTTATTACGTGGGACTGTCGTACAGTACAGCTCCTCACAAGCCACGCACTTGAGTACTCAGTGCTGAGGGGCGTTGGAGGTGGTGTAAGGGGCGGAGCCACTGGACACTGGACGACTGGAAACGAATGGAGTGACGGATCACGCTGTACTCTCTGGCGATGCGGTGGAAGGGTTTCGGTTCGGCAAATGCCTCGAGAACGTTACCTGCTATCGCGTGCAGTGCCAACACTGAAGTACATAGGGGGTAATGTTACGGTATGGGGGTGTTTCTTCTAGTCAAGGTATGGTCCCCTTACAGCGCTTCAGGAAATTTCAAATTCGGAAGGATATGAACTTATTTTACATCCTCGTGTTCTGCGTTCAGTAGAGGAACGGTACAAAGAGGATGATTGTATCAGCGTAACAGTGCAGCCTGTCAAAGCAGCTTCTGTGAGGCAGTGTGTTGTGGAAAATAACACTCCTGAAATGAAGTGGCCTGCCCCGAGTCCAGATCTGAATCCAGCGGAACAGTTTTGGGATGAGTAAGAACGTCGGCCGGCCTCGGTGGCCATGCGGTTCTAGGCGCTTCAGTCTGGAATCGCGCGACTGCTACGGTCGCAGGTTCGAATCCTGCCTCGGGCATGGATGTGTCTGATGTCCTTTGGTTAGTTAGCTTTAAGTAGTTTTAAGTTCTAGGGGACTGATGACCTCAGAAGTTAAGTCCCATAGTGCTCAGAGCCATTTGAACCATTTCAAGAACGTCGATTCCTGTGGCGATCCCAGTGTCCAACATCACTAACTTCTCTGGTTTCGGCTCTTGAGGAGGAATGGGCGACATTCTTCCACAGATATTGAGACACCTCATTCAAACTGTCCCCATCAGTGATCACCGTGATAAAGGCACAAAGGAACACACCGCATATTAATGCGCATTGACAGGTGTCCGGATACTTTTGAACAGAGTGTCTATGTTATTCCGTTAGAGGACATTACAAGTCGTAATGTTTTTGTGGACTGCTCATAGAACATCTCATGGATAGAACACGCTGCTATGTTGCAGCATTTTGGCAGGAATGTAGAGTGTCATAGCTAAGCTGTAGATCACACGTTAGAGATTTTATTTTATGTACTACTGTATGATATAAAATGTTCTCGAATGTAAGAACCCTCCAAAATAGTTATAATATGTTAGTAAATTGCATGTGATCAATGCCGCAGCCCCATTAGTACGGTGGCGACAACAATTGGAGAAATCCTCGTGTATGGTCAGCAACCTTGTAGAATTTTCGGATATCTGATCGGATCAGGTCGTAAGCTCTCCACGCCTCCAGGAGTCGCCACAACTCTTAGCGAGAAGGCGTTTTATGCACATCTGTTCACAGGACGCGAGTCATCTGCGACCAAGACAGCCTTGAAACTGAGATGAAGTACCTGGAGACATACTGGAGGAATGGATATAGCAGCAAGCAGATAATGCGTGTGTTGTATCTAGACAACAGCAGGAAGAAAAAGCGGAAATCGCTGGCGTGTATCTCCTTTGTCCTAAATACCTCCAGAAAAGTCAGCAGAATGTTGGAACGACACAATCATCCAATGTGTGTTTCGTTCATCCTATACGGCCTTGATATTAATGGGCTCAGTAAAGGATAGAGGTGCCGTGAATATAGATGCAACACTGATTGAAACCAGACAACCAAATCAGCGGAACCCGACCATGATGTAAGAGCTGGCCATACTACAGATTACAACAAAACCAAGATATTTAGGCAATTCTACCCGTTCTGGGACTGCGTAATTAAAGAGATCGTTGAAGTAGGGACCAGGACTCGTTAAATTTAGTAGCCTACATCAGGCATGGAACCATGTACTGAGCCGAGAAAAAGCAAAGCGTTCCGTATAGTGAGGTCTGCACCACATGGCGATATCACGGACACCGGAGACCACAGTTCAAAGCCAGGCATCGCCTTCCCCGGTGTCGCCAGCACCAGCCAAGGAGGCTGCACGAATAATGACAGGAGCGGAGTGGTGGTGGGGTTGAGACCCGGCGTGTTCAGAGTGTCCCCGGGGAAACGGCCAGTACTCAGGGATATGATAGGAGCGATCATTCGAAGCAAAAACGTAGGAAACATGGGCTCTAAAGTGCATACCTTAAGAGCTATGAGCACTTGATCAGTAGGAAGACGTGTTTCACAGTAGCGAAGATGAACAAGTGCCCACAGCTCTCCAGGTATGCACTTGTTTTCTAGAGCTTTGTGCTTCGAATGGTTGCTCCCGTCACATGTCTGAATATTAAACATTCCTCTGGGAAAATATCAGATCACATTTCAGGAACCTTCTTTCAAAAGACAGTACTAGAATAAAAAGAACGGTGCAACAGCGGTTCTCTTTTTCTTAACTATACCCAGGAAAGTTATACGCCAGATGTGAGTAGTTATACAGGGTGTTACAAAAAGGTACGGCCAAACTCTCACACACAAATAAAGAAAAGATGTTATGTGGACATGTGTCCGGAAATGCTTACTTTCCATGTCAGAGCTCATTTTAGTTTCGTCAGTATGTACTGTACTTCCTCGATTCACCGCCAGTTGGCCCAATTGAAGGAAGGTAATGTTGACTTCGGTGCTTGTGCTGACATGCGACTCATTGCTCTACAGTACTAGCATCAAGCACATCAGTACGTAGCATCAACAGGTTAGTGTTCATCACGAACGTGGTTTTGCAGTCAGTGCAATGTTTACAAATGCGGAGTTGGCAGAGGCCCATTTGATGTATGGATTAGCACGGGGCAATAGTCGTGGCGCGGTACGTTTGTATCGAGACAGATTTCCAGAACGAAGGTGTCCCGACAGGAAGACGTTCGAAGCAGTTGATCGGCGTCTTAGGGAGCACGGAACATTCCAGCCTATGACTCGCGACTGGGAAGACGTAGAACGACGAGGACACCTGCAATGGACGAGGCAATTCTTCGTGCAGGTGACGATAACCCTAATGTCACCCTCAGAGAAGTTGCTGCTGTACAAGCTAACGTTGACCACGTCACTGTATGGAGAGTGCTACGGGAGAACCAGTTGTTTCCGTACCATGTACAGCGTGTGCAGGCACTATCAGCAGCTGATTGGCCCCCACGGGTACACTTCTGCGAATGGTTCATCCAACAATGTGTCAATCCTGATTTCAGTGCAAATGTTCTCTTTACGGATGAGGCTTCATTCCAACGTGATCAAATTGTAAATTTTCACAATCAAAATGTGTGGGCTGACGAGAATCCGCACGCAATTGTGCAATCACGTCATCAACACAGATTTTCTGTGAACGTTTGGGCGGGCACTGTTGGTGATGTCTCGATTGGGCCCCATGTTCTTCCACCTACGCTCAGTGGAGCACGTTCTCATGATTTCATACGGGATACTCTACCTGTGCTGCTAGAACACGTGCCTTTACAAGTACGACACTACATGTGGTTCATGCACGATGGAGCTCCTGTAAATTTCAGTCGAAGTGTTCGTACGCTTCTCAACAACAGATTCGGTGACCGATAGATTGGTAGAGGCGGACCAATTCCATGGCCTCCACTCTCTCCTGACCTCAACCGTCTTGACTTTCATTTATGGGGGCATTTGAAAGCTCTTGTCTACGCAACCCCGGTACCAAATGTAGAGACTATTCATGCTCGTATTGTGGACGGCTGTGATACAATACGCCATTCTCCAGGGCTGCATCAGCGCATCCGGGATTCCATGCGACGAAGGGTGGATGCATGTATCCTCGCTAACGGAGAGGACATTTTGAACATTTCCTGTAACAAAGTGTTTGAAGTCATGCTGGTACGTTCTGTTGCTGTGTGTTTCCATTTCATGATTAATGTGATTTGACGAGAAATAATAAAATGAGCTCTAACATGGAAAGTAAGCGTTTCCGCACATATGTCCACGTGACATATTTTCTTTCTTTGCGTGTGAGGAATGTTTGCTGAAAGTTTGGCCGTACCTTTTTGTAACACCCTGTACAGTGTCGAACCTGGGAAACTGTAAATAGTGTACAGAACATCAACCGTTGTCTCTCTTGGCGTAATTAACCAGTGTCACGCGGAAGGCCCACCAATAAACGCGAGGTACTTAGCTAGGATCTAATGTTCATACTGTATAATAGATAAAGTCACGTCATCGAACAAGCAACATGCGCCACATGGAGGGTGTTCACGTATAAAGCGGGGTATGTCTGCGGCCTTGCTTCGGAATCGAGAACCGCCGTACGCAGGCGCAGATCAGCGCATGACGCTTCGGCACGTTGCTGGGAAGTGTGCCGCGTGGTTTTTCGCAGAGAATCAACTAGGCGGGACACTGGGAGGACGTCCGTCGAAACCGTTGCGCAGTTTAGCACTTCAGACCAGTGTGTGAGTAGCACCTGCTCATTCAGCTGTGCACAAACTTGGAAGATTACAAGGGGCGCCAGTGCATCGACTGACCATATCAATTATCGTCGCTCTTCATCAGCACTGTAACTTTTCTACTGCAGTCTGCGTACGATGGAGACACTGATCCTAAAACGCTCTTTTTTCTGATTTTACACGGCTTTATTTATCAGCGTAAGTGATTTCACAGGCGTTTTTGTCGGCCTGAAATGAATTTAGCTGAAATAAATGCTCATATCAGTACACGAATTAGTAAACAGTTGAGACAGCAGGCACATTTGGACTATTGCTGCTCCACTATTAACCTCTTGGCATAATGACTGGATAGAACCGTGTCTCTGCAATAGGCCAGATCTTAAACTATCCGCTCTCGTAGTCGAAACGAAAAAAATAGGGAATAAATTACGTACGTAAAAACTCTCCTGCATATCAAATTTTACAGTAGTAATTCAACCGGTATTTGTTCTACACCCATCTCAACAACGCGATTCGAGATACCGTGCTCTCATGACCAGGTAGTTAAACATTTCTTATGAAACTACACTAAGGAAATCTACCAACAATATTAATTGCTGCGCACGTAAGATAAAACAGAATAGAGACGCATTGGACTGTGGGTCCTCGTCTTACAGAAAATTCGTAGACGTCTGTCGGTGGCAGTCCTAAGTCACACCGCAGGCTGTTCCCGCCGCGTCCCACTGCCCTGCCGTGGGCTCCGCGAGTATCAAGTTGGCACTTCTGTTGAGCTGCGCGGGTTGTTGTCAACTGACATGTCCGCGGTATTACCGTACGACTGCAGATATTGCGTCAACCGTAACACTGCTCTAGTGGACGCCTACTTTTCCTCGTTTCCTAAGCCTATGATCGTCGGCCTCTAATTATTCCTTATAGAGATATTACAAATTAATACTCATGTGTCTCCCACAAAAATGATTCTACAAAGCCAAGAAATCCCATTTCGATGTCTTTCACTTCTGCATTCAGAGTATTGCTAGTTCATTTTCATGAATGACTATCTCCAATTATTCTAGCAAGTCGACTTCTTTCCCTTTCACTTCTAAGCATAAGATTACCAAGTCTACCTCTGTTCCCTGAGGGAGCGGCCTATTTCGTGTATACGATTCGCAATTGCTGATTTCTTATAATTACTTAATCTGAATGCGTTTTTATGTTCCTTGCAGTTGTCGTTCGGTAGCGTTCTCGCTTCCCACGCCCGGGTTCGATTCCCGGCGGGGTCAGGGATTTTCTCTGCCTCGTGATGGCTGGGTGTTGTGTGCTGTCCTTAGGTTAGTTAGGTTTAAGTAGTTCTAGGTTCTAGACGACTGATGACCTCAGATGTTAAGTCCCATAGTGCTCAGAGCCATTTGAACCATTTGAATTTGTAATCTACTTTTGTCTATATCTGTTTCATAAATATAAAAAGGTCTTGTCTTGCTCTATAAGACAAATATATCTGCACTTGCTGCGGAGGATGGCCATGCAAACAAACTCGTTGACTAGATACTTTATATCCGTATTGGATATATCCATTTGGCTTATTACGCACGAATTAAATTATGTATTTACGGTGAGTTCTCTGTTTCAGTGTGTAAATGTACGTATTGTGGTATTACCATCACAAGTGTATGTGTTTTTGTAGCCTTTGAAAATGGCGATTGCTAAACGCTTAAGGCATTTTAAGAAAATAGGTACCGCGATCGAGACATATAAAAGTCATGAAATGTATTCGCAATTTGCGGAAACGGTACCACGTCAGCCAAACAATTTGCTGGAAACAAATGAAAAATTGTGCTTGACCGCGTTTCGAACACGGATTTCCTGCTTGTCGCCGGCGGTCACCATAAAAACTTTGCCTATCCGGGCATGTGTCCAGGACTGACCCCAATCTCCATATGTGCCAGCGTTTCCTTCCCTCAACCCTCGTACAGTGATGTGATTCCCACACAGGGAGAGACTTATTTATTTTTCTCGTGAGATTGCCTTGGAAACATGTCCAAATGTGTGTGAAGTCTTATGGGACTTAACTGCTAAGGTCATCAGTCCCTAAGCTTACACACCACTTAACCTAAATTATCCTAAGGACAAACACACACACCCATGTCCGAGGGAGGTCTCGAACCTCCGCCGGGACCAGCCGCACAGAATTGCCTTGGCTGTGGCTTGAAATACATTACTGCAGTGTCTGTATTTAACAGTGTTTCTATAATTCGTTGTATGCATGCCCGAAGGAACAGACACTGCCGAAAACCGATAGCCGTATTAAAGCACGAAATGCATTCGTAAATTGCGAATACGGCTGTCGATTTTGTGCAGTGTCTGTCCCTTCGGTCATGCATGCATATCTGAAGGACCATTGCATCGAACTATAGGAACACTATCAAATACAGACACTGCACTAATGTAAATAAATATAGGAGTGTTTGAGTGTAATATGTAACATCAGATTTTAATTGTTCTCTGTAGCGACAGGTAACATCGACCCAGAAGTTAATTAAAATCGTCCTATCCCCCACTAATGAGAAAGGTTATTGCGAGGCTTCCCTTGGTTGTCAGGCATATGCCGGAATGGCAAGTTCCCCCCTAAATATTTTCAATGGGGATTCCGCCTTCTGCCCCTGTACCAGCCTACTGGGGCACGGGGTGATCAGTTACGTCAGAGAAATGATGTTGTTGTTGTCTTTAGTCCTGAGACTGGTTTGATGCAGCTCTTCATGCTACTCTATCCTGTGCAAGCTTCTTCATCTCCCAGTACCTACTGCAACCTACATCCTTCTGAATTTGCTTAGTGTATTCATCTCTTGGTCTCCCTCTACGATTTTTACCCTCCACACTGCCCTCCAATTCTAAATTTATGATCCCTTGAAGCCTCAGAACATGTCCTACCAACCGGTCCCTTCTTCTTGTCAAGTTGTGCCACAAACTCCTCTTCTCCCCAATTCTATTCAATACCTCCTCATTAGTTATGTGATCTATCCATCTAATCTTCACCATTCTTCTGTAGCACCACATTTCGAAAGCTTCTATTCTCTTCTTGTCCAAACTATTTGTCGTCCATGTTCCACTTCCATGCATGGCTACACTCCATACAAATACTTTCAGAAACGACTTCCTGACACTTAAATCTATGCTCGATGTAAACAAATTTCTCTTCTTCAGAAACGCTTTCCTTCCCATTGCCAGTCTACATTTTATATCCTCTCTACTTCGACCATCATCAGTTATTTTTCTCCCCAAATAGCAGAACTCCTTTACTACTATAAGTGTCTCATTTCCTAATCTAATTCCCTCAGCATCACCCGACTTAATTCAACTACATTCCATTATCCTCGTTTTGTTTTTGTTGATGTTCATCTTATATCCTCCTTTCAAGACACTATCCATTCCATTCAACTGCTCTTCCAAGTCCTTTGCTGTCTCTGACAGAATTACAATGTCATCGGCGAACCTCAAAGTTTTTATTTCTTCACCATGGACTTTAGTACCTACTCCGAATTTTTCTTTTGTTTCCTTAAGTGCTTGCTCAATATACAGATTGAATAACATTGGGGAGAGGCTACAACCCTGTCTCACTCCCTTCCCAACCACTGCTTCCCTTTCGTGTCTCTCGACTCTTATAAATGCCATCTGGTTTCTGTACAAATTGTAAATAGGCTTTCGCTCCCTGTATTTTACCCCTGCCACCTTTAGAATTTGAAAGAGAGTATTCCAGTAAACATTTTCAAAAGCTTTCTCTGAGTCTACAAATGCTAGAAATGTAGGTTTGTCTTTCCTTAATCTATTTTCTAAGATAAGTCGTAGGGTCAATATTGCCTCACGTGTTCCAACATTTCTACGGAATCCAAACTGATCTTCGCGCGAGGTCGGCTTCTACTAGTTTTTCCATTCGTCTGTAAAGAATTCGCGTTAGTATTTTGCAGCTGTGACTTATTAAAGTGATAGTTCGGTAATTTTCACATTTGTCAACACCTGCTTTCTTTGGGATTGGAATTATTATATTCTACTTGAAGTCTGAGGGTATTTCGCCTGTCTCATACATCTTGCTCACCAGATGGTAGGGTTTTGTCAGGACTGGCTCTCCCAAGGCCGTCAGTAGTTCCAATGGAATGTTGTCTAATCCCGGGGCCTTGTTTCGACTCAGGTCTTTCAGTACTCTGTCAAACTCTTCACGCAGTATCGTATCTCCCATTTCATCTTCATCTACATCCTCTTCAGTTTCCATAATATTGTCCTCAAGTACATCGCCCTTGTATAGACCCTCTATATAATCCTTCCACCTTCCTGCTTTCCCTTCTTTGCTTACAACTGGGTTTCCATCTGAGATCTTGACATTCATACAAGTGGCTATCTTTGCTCCAAAGGTCTCTTTAATTTTCCTGTAGGCAGTATCTATCTTACCCCTTGTGAGATAAGCGTCTACATCCTTACATTTGTCCTCTAGCCATCCCTGCTTAGCCATTTTGCACTTCCTGTCGATCTCATTTTTGAGACGTTTGTATTCCCTTTTGCCTGCTTCTCTTACTGCGTTTTTATATTTTCTCCTTTCATCAATTAAATTAAATATTTCTTCTGTTACCCAAGGATTTCTACTAGCCCTCATCTTTTTATCTACTTGATCCTCTGCTGCCTTCACTACTTCATCCCTCAGATCTACCCATTCTTTTTCTACTGTATTTCTTCCCCCCATTCCTGTCAATTGTTCCCTTATACTCTCCCTGCAACTTTGTACAACCTCAGGTTTAGTCAGTTTATCCAGGTCCCATTTCCTTAAATTCCCACCTTTTTGCAGTTTCTTCAGTTTTAATCTACAATTCATAACCAGTAGATTGTGGCCAGAGTCCACATCTGCCCTTGGAAATGTCTTACAATTTAAAACCTGGTTCCTAAATCTCTGTCTTACCATTATATAATCTGTCTGATACATTCTAGTATCTCCAGGCTTCTTCCATGTATAAAACCTTCTTTTATGATTCTTGAACCAAGTGTTAGCTATGATTAAGTTATGCTCTGTGCAAAATTCTACCAGACGGCTTCCTCTTTCATTTCTCTCCCCCAATCCATATTAACCCACTATGTTTCCTTCTCTCCCTTTTCCTACTCTCGAATTCCAGTCACCCATGACATTAAATTTTCGTCTCCCTTCACTACCTGAATAATTTCTTTTATCTCATCATACATTTCATCAATTTCTTCATCATCTGCAAAGCTAGTTGGCATATAGACTTGTATTACTGTAGTAGGCATGGGCTTCGTGTCTATCTTGGCCACAATAATGCGTTCACTATGCTGTTGGTAGTAGCTTACCCGCACTCCTATTTTTTTATTCATTATTAAACCTACTCCTGCGTTACCCCTATTCGATATTGTATTTATAACCCTGTATTCACCTGATCAAAAGTCTTGTTCCTCCTGCCACCGAACTTCACTAATTCCCACTATATCTAACTTCAACCTATCCATTTCCCTTTTTAAATTTTGTAACCTACCTGCCCGATTAAGGGATCTGACATTCCACGCTCCGATCCGTAGAATGCCAGTTTTCTTTCTCCTGATAACGACGTCCTCTTGAGTAGTCCCCGCCCGGAGATGCGAATGGGGGACTATTTTACCTCCGGAATATTTTACCCAAGAGGACGCCATCATCATTTAACCATACAGTAAAGCTACGTGCCCTCGGGAAAAATTGCGGCTGTAGTTTCCCCTTGCTTTCAGTCGTTCGCAGAACCAGCACGGCAAGGCTGTTTTGGTTAGTGTTGCAAGGCCAGATCAGTCAATCATCCAGACTGTTGCCCCTGCAACTACTGAAAAGACTGCTGCCCCTCTTCAGGAACCACACGTTTGTCTGGCCTCTCAACAGATACCCCTCCGTTGTGGTTGCACCTACGGTACGGCCATCTGTATCGCTGAGGCACGCAAGCCTCCCCACCAACGGCAAGGTCTATGGTTCATGGGGGGAGAGAAATGATAAATAACTGAAATATCTATGGTTACTATATGCCGGACAGTGCAACAACAAACATCGCAAATGCATCTATGACAGTAATACAGGTGGTTTTGATGAGAGGAACTATACTGTGCAATTATTCATCTTTTATCGTAGGTAATGTTGAAAGTTCTCTTTAAATAATTAAAATACGACTGCTATGCTCTGTTTCGAATAATAAGAAAAGATGGCTCTGAGCACTATGGGACTTAACATCTGAGGTCATCAGTTCCCTTAAACCTAACTAACCTAAAGACATCACACACATCCATGCCCGATGCAGGATTCGAACCTGCGACCGTAGCGGTCGCGCGGTTCCAGACTGAAGCGCCTAGAACCGCTCTTCCACAACGGCCGGCTGAATAATAAGAGCTGCGCAGAAGTAATGATGCATCGTAATAGAAAATTAAACTGTCGTAATTAGAATGCAAGCCTTTAATACAGGTAAAGAAATAATATGACTGCAAGAATTTTGAACAGTATAAACTGCCTGGATAATGAACTTTGACATAGTTTTGCAAAACTGATCCCAGATCCCAGAACTAAAACTGATACACAACACAGAAGAATCCAACTGTCTCTGAATGACATAAGTTGGCCCTGATTGAATGCAAGCCTTTAATACAGGTAAAGTAATAATGTGACTGCAAGAATTTTGAACAGTATAAACTGCCTGGATAATGAACTTTGACATAGTTTTGCAAAACTGATCCCAGATCCCAGAATTAAAACTGATACACAACACAGAAAAATCTAACTGTCTCTGAATGACGTAAGTTGGCCCTGATTGAATAAAAAAACATCAAAATATTTAGTCCTTACCTCTGTTCTGTGCAAATCTGGATAATGCGTTGCAGTACTGCTCAGCTATGCTACAGCTCCAAATTACTGTACCTACACAGGGACACTCGTGAGGCGCAATGAGTTCTCTGTTAGTTGCAAATCGAAGTAGTTTCGGAACACACTAGGTTCCTCTTCTACTTTCGAAAAAAACCGTGATCAATTAACAACTGTAAGAGAAAGGTAGGTGAAAAATAAGGCTGCAATAATAAAGGAGTGACTTCAAAGAAATTACCTTATAAGTCCTCTTCACGTAAGTAAAGATTCCATTACACTTCCGCCTTCTCACATCAGTTACCATTACATTATCAGCTTAATTAAAGTTATCGATAAATTGAGACTTTACATTTCAAGCGTAACATTACAACTGCTTCCTCACTTCAACACAGCTATCCACTATCTGCTACTGAGCCTACGCACACACCAAAGAAGATAACCTAACCCTGCAATACAGCTTACAACATCGCTGCTCGCTCACATGTAACAGCTCGAGAGGAAAGATATGACATTCTTGTACAATAGATTGATACTCAAATGACACCTATCACTGCTAGAGCAGTGAATTTGATTGCAAAGGATCTGGTTTTTCAGTAGGACGCTAATTGTGTGGATGTGTACATCGTCTGCTAGAAGCTTCGGCTTGGGGACAGCGACTACAAATGAAGTTCGCGGCACTGGCCCCGTTCCCTACTCTTCTCTCCCGATCCTTGCGCCGTCACGCCATCGTTTTTGTAGACGCGCGGCGCAGTACTTTGACGGACTTTTCTTCGCCAGTTCGCTGAGTCATTGTACCTGATGACCGTGCAGTTTCTCTCCTCTAGCCAGTGACCCTATTTTCCCTCTTTGTCCTTCGGTTAACAGACGCAGAACGTGCTGTTGTGTACCTTTTACGTCGTCTGTGACCCAGTGGCTTAACATGGGGATGCGGACGTTGTATGTATTATTATTTGCAGATGTTTATTACCGATGCTTTTCGATACGCACAAGTAGCCAACGTCAAGCATCCGAACGCATACAAAAAATTTTGTTATTGTAGAGTTGAGGATACACATGCTGGAGGCATAGTGTCCGAGACTCCAACGAAGACAATCGCCATAACAGCAAAGAAATAATCGCTATTACACTGAAGAGCCAAAGAAATTAGTACATCTGCCTAATATCTTGTAGGACCCCCACGAGCACGCAGAAGTGCCGCAACACGACGTGGCATGGACTCGACTAATGTTTGAAGTACTGCTGGAGGTAATTGACACCATGAATCCTGCAGGGCTGTCCATAAATCCGTAAGACTACGAGAGGGTGGAGATCTCTTCTGAACAGCACGTTGCAAGGCATCCCAGATATGCTCAATAATGTTCATGCCTTGGGAGTTTGGTGGCCAGCGGAAGTATTTAGACTCAGAAGAGTTTTCCTGGACCAACTCTGTAGCAATTCTGCATGTGGGGGGTGTCGCACTGTGCTGCTGGAATTGCCCAAGTCCGTCTGAATGCACAATGAACAACAATGGATGCAGGTGATCAGACAGGATTCTTAGGTACGTGTCACCTGTGAGAGTCGTCTCTAGACGTATCAAAGGTCTCATATCACTCCAACTGCACACGCTCCACACCATTACAGAGCCTCCACCAGCTTGAAGAGTCCACTGCTGACATGCAGGTCCACGGATTCAAGACGTTGTCTCCATACCCGTACACGTCCATCCGCTCGATACAATTTGAAACGATACTCGTCCGACCACGCAACATGTTTCCAGTCATCAACAGTCCAATACCGGTGTTGACGGCCCCAGGCGAACCGTAATGCTTTGTGTCGTGCATCAAGGGTATACGAGTGGGCTTTCGGCTCCGAAAGAAGAGCGGCGCGTTTCGTCACAGGGTTATATGGTAACCGTGATAGCGTTACGGAGATGTTTAACAAACTGAAATGGCAGACTCTGCAAGAGAGGCGCTCTGCATCGCGGTGTAGCTTGCTCGCCAGGTTTCGAGAGGGTGCGTTTCTGGATGAGGTATCGAATATATTGCTTCCCCCTAATTATACCTCCCGAGGAGACCACGAATGTAAAATTAGAGAGATTAGAGCGCGCACGGAGGCTTTCAGACAGTCGTTCTTCCCGCGAACCATACGCGACTGGAACAGGAAAGGGAGGTAATGACAGTGGCACGTAAAGTGCCCTCCGCCACACACCGTTGGGTGGCTTGCGGAGTATAAATGTAGATGTAGATGTAGATCAATGATATTTCGTTGAATCGTTCGCACCCTGACACCTCTGATGGTCCAGCATTCAAATCAGCAGGAATATGCGCAAAAGTTGCACTTCTGTCACGTTGAACGACTCTCGTCAGTCGTCGTTGGTCCCGTTCTCGCATGATCTTTTTCCGGCCGCAGCGAATCGAGTATTTGTGAAACGGTCGTACGGGAAAATCCCCACTTCATCGCTACCTCGGAGATGCTGTGTCCCATCGCTCGTACGCCGATTACAACACCACGTTCAAACTCTCTTAAATCTTGATAACCTGTTATTGTAGAAGCACTAACCAATGTGACAACTGCGCCAGACACGTGTTGTCTTATATAGGCGTTGCCGACCGCAGCGCCGTATTCTGCATGTTTACACATCTCTGTATATGAATGCGCATGCCTACACCAGTAATTTTTGGAGCTTCAGTGTACATGCTATGTAAACGGCTTTTTGAAGGGTAATTTAACTAACAATCCCAATAATACCGGTGCTTCAAACGCCTGAACCGAGACCGTAAAACCCTCACACACGTCCTCACTACGAAGTCAATCACCTCCTGAGCCAAAGTCTGATTCAACAATTTCCACATCTGCGTAACCCCTGCAGCCTATCCTCATAGCCTACTCCTATAACCACATCAAACATGCATTAACAGTTCTTATTTGCCCTATTGATACATAACTATTCCCAGACGGTTCATTATGTTCCTCATCCATTACCACAGTTCTCCAAAGAATACTTCCATTTGTGCGAGTCAACGCTCTCCAATAAATTACAATACACTGCCAGTCCGTTCCTGTATTTCACCTTGATACCATAGAAAAGTAGTGCCACAACTAGCGGCATTTCGCTTTCTCCCGACTGGATACCGCTGTATAATGCCAGCCCCCACCCCCATCTCACCCTGGACAGCACTGCTTCCCTCCCTTACGCCCGAATCATAAGCAGAGACAAATCCTATTCCACTAATCCAGCACTCGAAATACATACTTGACAAACTCACTTTTCGAACCCACACAAACTGCCCAGCACTCTACCCATGTGCCGCCTCCTTTTTCTGTCCCACGATTCCACGCCATTTCGTCCAGGTTGTATAGCTGGAGCTGGTAATCACGCCATTGAAATCGATTTTCAGTTGAGCTACAACACAAGCACCAACAGCAGCACTGCAACGCCAGCTCCAACCCCCTATCGCTAACACCCACCACCACAACAAGATCGCTCGATTCAGTTTGATAAAATTCAAACATTTCATCATCTTTTTGTGGATTTCCATTCAAGATACTTGTAATCAATATCTGTAAGACCGAAGTTACCTTACTTATGCGTACTGCCCTTCTTTGTGGGCACGAAAATGCAATAAATAAAAAAAAAGGAAATTATCTCTCAGCGGTGAGAGTCGATCATCAGTAGAGAACGTCTCATTAGTTTATTTATTTTGTTAACGTTATATTAACGGATGTATGATTCTATTTCCTTCAGCCACTGCTCGACGTATCATCAACATGGACGTGTCGGAAGTAAACTGCATCGTTGCCGCTTAGCTAGAGTTGTTCTTACTTTAATATTGTAGTTTCAGAATGTCATTTTCTAAGTCTGTGTGTTTGTTGGATAAAAAACACGTGTATTTGAGAAGGAAAGTAAGTATTTGTAGAATTCTGTAAATATTTTAGAAAAGATGGTGATGCAATTGATGTGTAAAATAATACGTCGCAGCATGCAATTTCCAGTAAATTCAGGCTGCAGCTGATTCAAAGTGCTTGTGGTTATTTAGTGAAAAGAGTTTTATGTTTACTCTTTTATAGTTATTTTTCATTGTTTTATTTACTCTGAGCATATTCTTTCACGACCTACCCTACATCAAACCAGCAACTAAACACACCAAAAACTGTTACAAAACATTCGCATTTTCTGTGCGTACTTGTGGTTTGCTTATGTGTGTTTGAGATATTGCTATGAGGTTAGTTATAATTACCAACAATAATAATAATAACAATCTTATAATTAAATTTCAACTGTGACATTTAAGTCTCATCTTTATCTACGCTAATGGCGGAAGCTGAGGAAAGGAATTAAAATTTGTGGCACGGCCGGGACTCGAACCCAGGTCGTCTTGCTTACCAGGCAGAAATGCTGACCAATACAGCACCACAACCCCCACCACAGCCCTGTTTTTTAACGTTTTTGGTATTGTTCGTTGCGTTTGATCTGGGAGGACGTCACAAGAAATTGATTCCTTTACTCAGTTTTTTTGTTACAGACAGCAAGTCACCCTCTGACCGAACATGCTGAGCTACCGCGCTGGTTGAGCACTACGGTCAACAATGCTGCACGAACAACTCAAGCCGAATGCCCTTCCCAGCACAAACTTCAATCCGTATCTACAGCTTATTTTCCCCCTACATTGTCACTATTGCAAGGGCTCTCTGGCATTGGAATAACACCTCAGCGTTGGACCTAATGGGGAATTCCTGCACCATTACGTCCAATGCTATTTCATGGCTGGAGAGACCTGGCAATAGTGACAATTTAGCAGGAAAATAAGCTGGTGATATGGATTGAAGTTTGTGCTGGGGAGGCCATTCGGCTTGAGTAGTTCGTGCAGCATCGTTCACTATAGTGCTGCGCTGATGTAATGGTTAGCATTTATGCCTAATTAGCCAGATGACCCGGGTTCGAGTCCTGGCCGTAGCACAAATTTTAATTCCTTTCTTCACCTTCCTACATTATCGTAAATAATAATAATAGTGAATACTAACAATAGTAGTAATAGCAGACATTAACAACGCCAGTAATCGAATTAGTTTAGCACTTTCGGAGCCTCGTTTCACATGACCACAAACAGAAGGTATAATGACAGTAAAGATTGAAACGGCATTCAGAGAAAGTGTTTCGTTTGAACGGTAAATCGTAATGATGTGGAACGAGTCATTTTACATTCACATTCGAGTCATTTTATATTCACATTCGAGTCATTTTACATTCACATTCGAGTCATTTTACATTCACATCGCAAAATTATTTGTAAATAGGGCTACATGCTGAACATTTATGTTTTTTTTGTTATTATTATCATTATTATTAAATGTCCACCACACGTTATAAATTAGAGTAATAGAAATTCTTCTGTAGCGAATAAGTTGCAGCACAGCTCGCCCACGGTGCAGCGCTTGTGAGCTGGCGCTCGCCCTGTTGCAGGCTGATCCACCCGCATCCCAACACGTACACGTTCACCAAGCGGCTGGCCGAGGTGCTGGTGGAGCAGCACCTGCACGAACTGCCCGTCGTCATCGCGAGGCCCTCCATTGGTGAGCGCGGGGGCGTAGTAGCCTACGTATAAAAGACCACAGCACACAGCGTGGTAGCTTGTATGCAGGGAGTAATCTGTCTGAACGGAGCCCGCTCCAAACACTGGACGGCACCTTACCCTTTCTGTGTGCTTGCCACTTGTTTTCTTTAAGACTGACTTCAAGAGAAAATTCATAAGCTTAAAGAAACTACAGAAACCACATTTGAGATGTACGACGGTTGTTCAGTAACTAATGCCCCACTTTTTTTTTTTTTTTTTAAAAAAAAGCTCTTAATATACATAGACAAACGTCCTTATTGGTGCTTCACATCTGATGTTTGTTTCGAACCGTTCTAGCCGATCGCAAAGCCACAGTACAGCGTCAAAATGGCGTCTACATACGACTTACTTTACAAGCAGCTTGCTGTTACTGAATTCTTGTGTGCAGTAAAAGAAATCGTGGTGAACATCAATAAACGTTTGTGTGCAGTGTATGGCGATGCTGCAGTTGATATGAATACAGTTGGGCGATGGGTAAAGAAAGTTACAGCCTCAGGAAATCTACATCTACATATATACTCCGCTAGCCACCAAGCGGTGTGTCGCTGAGGGCACAATTCGCGCCAAAGTCATATTTCCCCCCCTCTGTTCCACTCGCGGATCGCACGAGGGAAAAACGACTGTCTGAACGACTCAGTACGAGCTCTTATTTCCCTTATCTTTGAATCATGATCATTACGCCATTTAAAAGTTAGTGGTAATAATATATGCTCTACATCCTCGGTGAAGATTGGATTTCGGAATTTAGTGAGCAGCCGCTTCTGTTTAGCGCGTCGTCTATCTGCAAGTGTGTCCCACTTCAAACTTTATATGAGATTTGTAACGATCTCGCGATGGCTAAATGTACCAGTCACGAATCTTGCCACTCTTCTTTGGACCTTCTGGACCTTCTCAATTTCTTGAATCAGACCCAACTGGTAAGGGTCCCATACAGACGAACAACACCCTAAGACTGGACGAACTAACGTATTGTAAGGTATTTGTTGAAGGACTGCTTCGCTTCAGGATTCTTCCAATAAACCGCAGTCTAGAGTTCGCCTTACCCGTTATTTGTGTAATCTGATCATTACATTCGAGATCATTTCGAATAGCCACACCCAGATACTTGACGGAGGTTACCGCTTCCAAAGACTGGGCATTTATTCTGTACTCGTACATTAATTGGGATTTGCGCCTTCTTATACGCAGTAGGTTACACTTACTAATATTGAGAGATAACTGCCAGTCATTACACCGCGCATTTATTTTCTGCAAATCCTCATTGATTTTTTCACAACTTTCGTGTGATACTACTTTCCTGTAGACTACAACATCATCGGAAAATAGTCTAAGGCTGCTGTCAATACCATCAACCAGATCGTTTATGTAAATCGTAAAAAGCAGAGGACCTGTTACGCTGCCCTGGGGCACACATGAAGTTACTCTTGTTTCTGTTGAAGTTACCCCGTTCAGGACGACATACTGCTCCCTGTCTGTTAGAAAACTTTCTACCCAACCGCATATGTCACTGGATAGACCGTAAGCGCGCACTTTTCGTAGCAAGCGACAGTGCGGAACTGAGTCGAACGCCTTTCGAAAGTCGAGAAATGTGGCATCAACCTGGGAGCCGGTATCTAGAGCCTGTTGTATATCATCCGCAAAGAGGGCCAGCTGTATCTCGCATGACCGCTGTTTCCTAAAACCATCCTTGTTTGTGCAGATGAGCTTCTCAGGTTCTAGAAAGGTCATTATGTCTGAACACAAAATATGTTCCATGATTTTACAACAAATCGATGTCAGTGAAATTGGCCGGTAATTATGTGCATCCGATTTTCTACCCTTTTTATAGATTGCTATGACCTGGGCCTTCTTCCAGTCCCGTGGACCATTCCGCCGTTCCAATGATCTCTGATAGATGACGGATAAGAATGGTGCTATATTTGTAGCATAGTCAACATAAAATCTTACGGAGGTGCCGTCTGGGCCAGATGCCTTCCTGGCGTCTAAGGATCTTAACTGCAGAAACAGTAATGATCAGCCACGCTCGTGACGTCCTGTCACAACCGCTGCTCCAGACAGCCATTATTCGTGCAGACCGGCGCATCACAATTGTCTCTACAGTTGTCGGCCAGCATTGGAAGTGCATCTGCAGTAATCGAGACTCTCGGATATTGAAAGATGTGCTCAAGATGGGTTCCACGAATGCTCACAGCGGACCACAAGTTTCAAAGAAAAGCCATTTCATCTCAATTGTTGGAGCGTTTTGAGACCGACGGAGAGGCCTTTCTGTCACGGATCGTTACGCGGAACAAAAAATGGGTGCACCACTTTGCGCCGGAAACAAAAAGGCAGTCCATGGAGTGGCATCATGCTCATTCACAACAAAAGAAGAAATTCAAGACAACCCCATCTGCCAGAAAAGTCATGGTGTCAGTCTTCTAGGATGGCGTCATTCTCGTGGATGTGAAAGCCAGGAGGGTCGAGGATCAGTTCCGAGGCATACGTGAAGACTCCGAATGAACTCAATAACAGTTTCAGACGTGTTCGATCGGACAAGAATCCAGCAGAAATCTTGCTCCAAAACGATAATGCACGCCCACAGACAAGTCTGAGAACGTGGGAACACATCGCCAAATTAGGTTGGACATCATTCCCTCATCCACCCTACCCTCGGTCTTCCATCTCTTTGGGTCTCTTAAAGATTCTCTACGAAGTACACATTTTGAAGGTGAGGAGAGTGAATGCAGTGAAAACATGGCTACGCCTACGGGACAAGAGCTTTTACCAGCGGGGAACGCATGCTCTTCCAGAACGTTGGCGTACGGCCATAGAACGTGATGGAGACTATGTAGAAAAACAGGACATGGACAAGACATGCTGATGTATATATTTACAGCAAAATCCTGACTCCTAACAATACATATGTTCTGAGAAAAAAAATATGGGGCATTATTTATTGAACGACCCTCGTAAGAGTAGCACTCTCCTTGACTGCTTCCACCGGTGCACAGTATGCCTGAATATGTACACTGCTGGTCATTAACATTGCTACACCAATGAAGACACGCCATTACTTGTCATCCGTTACGATAGATGAATATTTTTGAAGAAGTATGGAATGACGTAGCTACATCGCCCTTCCAAGCTCTGTTAGACTCTCTACCCAGCTGGGTTAGCTTGATAGTTGCTGTCAGAGGTGACAGCACTGCCTACCATATTTCGCACCCCGTATGCCCCCAAACCGCTTAAAAACTTAATAACTTATTTCTACTACTGTACAGTATAAGCACAATGAGTAAAATTTCTTTATTTGCTATCGTTTCAGACGTTGAATTCTAATGGCTGGCTGTGTACTATGGTTGGTTGGTTGGTTGGTTTGGAGCCGAAAGGGACCGAACTACAGGGTCATCAGTCCCTCTGTGTACTACGCTCTCTAGTCTCTAATGTGATATCTATATGTTAAGAATTTATTATGAAATCGTGTTTGAGGTAGTTTTTGGGGCTTAAAAGTTGAAGAAACAGTCAAACTGCACTAAGGACTGGTTGTATAAAAATTGCATAAATTAATTTATTATAAATGACAGCTTTCTATTTCTTACATAAAGATTGAAACAGCGCTTCTTCCTAACTGTGTACCCATACGCGTATGTGTCAGATGTGTAAGTGCTGGATCAGAATGAAATGATCAACATAAACTTTACAAAACTGATAAGAAGAACCTTTACATGAATGAAATTCAAGAACTACAGGTAGCGGAAACAAGAGTGGAGCTGTAGGTCTGAGCGTTTATTTCTTCGTCTCAGCAGTTTTTCCCGCCCTCCTGCCAATACCAAATTACTATTCCTGAATTTCTTACCAAGTGTCCCCTTCCCTAGCAACAACTTCATGCCTCTGTTCTTTCCAGTACCACTTAGTTTCGTACTTCATCATCACATATTTTCGAGCACTGCATCACACATGCCTCTAGTTTCTTCTTTCCCTTCTCCTGGTTCATACACGAGTTCCACAAACTGCGATATCACTACTTAAAAGTCACCTTCAGGCGCTTTTTCAGCTTTATCAAAGTTTGATCGCAGCAGTCTACCTAAGACATCCACAACAGGTGTTGGCATGGTGCTATTTTGTTTAGACACAGGAACGTTTTTGACTTATTGTGTGAAAGCTGGATCATTTGATGATTGCGACAGTGAGGATTACTGATATCAAATGACGTGACATCAGTGTAGTTAATTTTGGTAACGAACTGGCAGAAGAACAGACGTACGAGGATCACCTAGCGGTTCTGTAATTAGTGACCACCTACGTACCACTTGGAACATAAACACTATCTACGTACATGAATGCAGCTGTAAACCACCAATAACCCGGAAAAGACTGAGATCTTGTAGTTTCACTCATCATCACAGGTGTTCTACGAGGCTCAACTTCGCAGTGTTCTCTCGGAAAGTGATTGAGGTGAACCGTATTCACTGACTGGTGTAGTTCCTTTCGGGTCTGTAACCGATTGTGATGGATAGAGAGTGACATAGGTCTCCATTCATGAGGATCTTCCTGCGATCACTGTTGCATTGCTACGAGTGTTATAGCATGTCTCGCTAGACATGTGGACCACTCCACGTCGATATACCAACAAATCGTGTAAATTCATGTACACTGTGACCATGTGTACATCCAAACATGATACTTCCCTTCTGCCATTCTCGCACGCCTCCATGTCGTCCCATTTTACTTCGCTGATTGCGTACAACAGGCTGACATGTCGGCATGACCTACGTCTGTGGTGCAGGTTCACATGACCGCCTGGCACCTTCATATTATTTCGGAGATCTTACGTAGATAGGGCATCAACGTCAAATGTGTTGTAGTTAGGGAAGAATTCAGTCGCTTAGTTCCAAAATGTCCTTTATCCAATCGGCATAAATTTCAGTAATTAGTAGAAAACGTATTTAACAATTTCTGCTGTATGTATAAACTTGAAATTTTTTCTGCATGTTTCTTAGTTATCTATTTTTGTTATTAAAAAAATCATAAAAATAACTTATTTCAAAATTTTGTTATAAATAAAAACCTCTTGGATAATGGACGTTTTGGAACCAGATATGGAGAAGAGACATATTGAAAATAAAAACTTTGGATAAGAGACAGTTTGAAAAAGAAATACGGGAAAAATTATAAGCAGTGTTGGTTTAGTAAATGTATATAATTTAATTTTTGTGGAAACAATGTCTGTAGGTATTTTTAAAACAACTGAAGTAATTTCTGTTTAAGTTACGGAAACAGATAGAAACATACATTTACCAGAAAATTATTAAAAAATAACATTAAACATACACACATCACAGAAAACATAATTTTAAAAGTGTCTTAAGGGTAGTCATTTACTTATTTAAATCTGGATTTGTCCTATTAACTGCTGTGAAGTAATTAAAGCCATTCTCATCGTCCATGTGTCCAACGGCGTTTCAATCATGAGATTGTTCTTAAGGTCTATTCTGTACTGGATTGAATACAATATTTTTGTTGAAGCCAGGTCTTCATTTTGAGCCCTGTTTTCCACAAAGGTAAGAGTCAGAAACTTGTTGACATCTTTCACTTTCAACTCTTTTATTGTTACTCCAGGTAGTATTAACGGTAATTCAAAGTTCTGAACTTTACATCCAGGTCTGAGTACTGCTTTTGTCTTTCCGAGATTGGTGCTGTACCAAGGTTCACCTGCAACAATTACTTCACAGGTGGGCACATTGCCTAGTGTTATAATAAAACTTTTAACAGTTGAAAATTTCCAAGTGCACAATTTCCAGGCTTCTTTTGGTAATTTTCACATATCTTCTTACAGTAAAAAATATTACAACTCTCAGTCATACTGAAAACACTTCCACATTCTTTAAAGATTTCAATGTATTTCTCAGGCTTAGTAACAGTGTCATAATTTTGAATTTCCTTCTCAATTCTGCCAAATACACGATCAGGCGGAGTATACGAATGACGTGGTACAGGGAATAGTAAAACAATGTCTTTAATATTTGGCGGGGCTTCATTTACCAACCAGTATTGAAGCATAATCATCATTGAACTGTTCCAGTTTTGTCCGCTACAACTATCCGCAAAAAGCCTTACAGTGGTCACTCCTTCCAAGCAAGTATTTTTTACCTTGGCATATAGTAAAGTTAAATAAATAGAACTGTCGTATATAGTAAGCTGCCTGATCAGGGATTTTGGGTAAAACCAAATTCTTTTGGCAGTCAAGTCATTTTTCAGTAAATTAAAGAATGATTCTGCCCTTTTTTTTGTAAAGATTGAGCTCAATTTCAACCGATTTGTTCCCATTGTCTAATTTCAACTGAAACTGGATGCATTTGGAGCACTCGTCCACGGCAGGAGAGCCAAAGCTTAAGCTATAACGTTTGAAAAATATTTCATAAAAATATGAATATCGAACTTGATCACTTTCAACTCTTGAATTGTAAGCCTTCTGAAAGTTACATATTGAAAGATGGCTCGAAAAATACTGTCTTGTAATTCTAGTGTTTCTGTAGTAATTTTTTTCAAGTGGGCAGAGGCTTTCTAAGAATGACTTTACAGGATGCCTTTTAGCCTCAAACAGCTTAGACTTACGGTCTCCTCCTCTATTCTCTACAGCTAGATTTCTGGAGTGGAAATGTCTCTTACAAACTCGTTGACCTCTTTTCTCACTAACACTAGGTATGCCACAAAAGGATTTCTTACATATCCGAACCAAAGAAGTGTTTCTAGATTTCGTATGTGTGATTAGATAGCGATTCCAATTTTCAGCGATTTGTTTCCGTTCACCTTCATTAGTTCTCCTCCGTTTAGGAGTTTAGCTCACAGTATATTTAAGTATATAATCCTGATCAGTTTTATTCTTAGAAGAATAAAAGCCTCCATGAAAATTACGAGCGTCTTGCATTGTAAGCTGATTACACTTGAAAACTTGATCAGAATGAAGACAGTGTGATAGTCTTGGCAATGTCTTTGACGTATGGAGCTTCCGCTTCTCTATTGTCTTTTTCCATTTACCTGGATCCTTTAGCAAGAACACTTAAAAACAGCCTAACTTCAATTATTGGTAAGAATTTTGACGTTAAAAACGCCATGGTGAACACACAAAACAAGTGCCAACTTCACAACGAACAGAAAAACATAACCTATCGTCAATAGTAAGCAAAATTTAGCTTCAGCTGATTGCCAGTTCTACCACAACACTTTTCACTGGAAAAATACCCTACATAATGATTTTAAATAAACCTATTCCTTAAAATGGTTGGTAGTTGCACTGTGTTAAGACTCACTTTTGAAACATTGACACACTGCTTAGAAAAAGCAAAGAATATAGATCGTTTTGGTACAAAAATTAACGGTAGATGAGTCGGCCATGTTGGACTGGATAAGGGACATTCTGAAACTAAATAGGCGTGTTTCAGGATTTTATTATTCAATTATAATGGTTTAAATGACGTTTTGAACGAAAACCGTTGTTTAATGTGATATAAAAAAATTTGATGAATGCTATGGTAACAATAACTCAATTTCCACAAAAACTGGATAACGGACGGTTTGGAAATGAGCGACTCAATTACAGTAATTTATTTCCAATTGTTTACAGATTCTGACGACACAGTGTGAACAACCGACTATCTAGTGTCCTTTAGTATTCAGTTCCCTCTCTGGGCCATGAAAAGGTGTCCTAAAAGTTGTTTTCTTTGTGTGTCATCAGTCTTTTGAGTGGTTTTATGAGGCCCGCCTCGAAATCCTCTCCAGTGCCAACCTTTTCTTCTCAGAATAGCAATCGCAAACTACGTCCTCAGTTATCTGCGGGATGAATTCCAATATTTGTCTTCCTTCACAGTTTTTAGCCCCCTCTAGTACCTTGGAAGTTATTCCCTGATGTCTTACCACATGTCTTATCATCCTGTCTCTTCTTCTTTTCTGTGTTTTACAGATTTTCCTCTCTGAGTCTATTCTGCAAGGAACCTCTGCGTTTCTTATCTATCCACCAGTTTTAAATATCTTTCTATAACACTACATTGCAGACGCTTCGATTCTCTTCCTTCCCAATTTTCCCATTGTCCATGATTGACTTTCATACAGTACTATACTCCCAAAGTACATTATTAGATGTTTCTTCCTCAAACGAAGATCTGTGTTTGACACCAGCAGATTTTTTTCTGGCAGGGATGGTCTCTTTGCCCATCCTAGTCTTCCTTGTATGTCTTGGTTGTTTCGGCTGTCAAGTGTTATTTTGCTCCCAATGTAGTAGAATTTCTTCACGTCTGCTACTTCGCGGCCAAAAATTTTGATGTCAAGTTTATCGCTAATCTCATTCTTTTTGCTTCTTATTATATTCGTCTTCGTTCTGTTTACTTTCACCCATATTGGGTACTCATTAGACTGTTCATTCCTTTCACCAGTTTCTGCAGTTCTTCCTTATTTTCACTAAGGGTAGCAATACTTTCAGCCAATGGCATGAGTTACATCTTTTCACCTCGAATTTTAATCCCAGTACTGAACCTTGCTTTTACTTCTGTCGCCATTTATTCGACGTGCAGACTGAACATTAGAGGCCAAAGATTACATCCTTTTGTTGTACCCTTTCTAACGTCAGTTCTTCGTCCTTGGTCTTCCATTCTTATCTTTCCCTCTTGGTCGTTGCTCCTATTGAATATTACCATTATTTACCCATAGCTTACAGCAATTTTCGAACATTTTGCAACATTTTACGTTGTCGAACACTTTTTTCTGGTTTGACAGATCCTATGAAGATATCTCGATGTTTCTTAAGTCTTTCTTGCATTATCAAGCGCAATGTTAGAACTGCCTCTATGGTGCCTTTACGTTTCACAAAGCCAAAGTTGTCCACATAGATTTTTAATTTTCTTTTCTATTGTTCTGTATATTATTCTTGTTAACAAATTGGATGCTTGCGCTGTTAAGCTGATTGTGGGGAATTTCTGCATCTTGAATTGTTTGGTTGCCATTAACCCAAACGATTTTATTAATTGCGAAATAGTATTTTCTCAGTCTTCTGACTCATATGACTGCAGGTTTTGAAAAATTCTGTTAAACTGTTAAGTGTTGGGGCAACAAGGATATCGCCCCACATTGCCTACAATCAGGGGCAAACCTATTGTTCTCTTTTGATTGAGAGGTCCTTAAACTATTGTTCTGCTAAGAGGATTATGGCCCCCTGGGGATAATCCGTCCTTTTCATTGACAGGTCCTTAACATATTGTTCTCCCACCCATCCCCCTCCCCCTCTTTCTCCTCTTCCTCCTCCTCCATCCCTCCAGGAACTCCCCTCGCCGATACAAGCACACTTTCTATATCAATCTGATTGACTAATTAATTAAATCGATCAGTTAATTAATTCCCCCCTCTGGGAAAGTCCAAGACTTCCTCCCCCCTCCCCCACCCGAAAATTGGCGGGAAAAATACTCAGTTGATCGGGCATTTGGAGGGATATCGATTGCAGTGAATATTATTTTAGACAATGTAGTTTATTTATTTATTTAAAGAATTTGGTGGGAAATCGATTGTGATGTACACAATATTGCTTAAACAATTTAGGCAATTTGTGTAATATTGCATATTTCAATAATTTATAGGATACTACACTGTGTTTGGAATATTGTTTATTTGAAGAATTTGTCAGGAAGTCGATTGCAGTGTGTGGAATATTTAAACAATTGCGGCGCTTTTTTCATTCCGATCGCATAAGGAAAGACGTAATTACATCGTCGCCCTCCCAGAACAAAAACACATTTAGTGTTAGCGTCCACCGCCATCTCAAGTGGTCTGTATGCATGAACCAACGTGTCTGACAACGGTGCACGTCAGAGACGATTTCCTTCCAAAGCAAATGCCTGACTGGAAATCGTTCCAGGAAAAATAATTAGTGTTAATAAATAATTAATTCCCAGTCTATGATGTAGGGGTTATAAGGCTGACGAAGTAGCTATTTCACACACACAAATTGACAATGTCACAAAACTAGTAGCAAGCTGACTCCAAATACACTTTAAAAAAAGATTGATGCATACAAAGAGAGAGATAGCTGTAGTTTGCTTGGTAGATAACAAGGGAACTACCATGGGATATTTCGTTCCGCCATGGTCTCCATGCTGCCCCAGCTTTCCTGGTGCACCTTCTTGGGTCGCATTTCACGAACTGCATCAGAAGTTATTAAATCTGGTGTGGACTATCACAAATGTTACTTCAGAAGATGTGCCACGGAAAATATTAATTAAATCATTAGTATAGCTTTTAAATAATTTGATTCACACAGTTTAAAGCAACTGAAAACAAGAAAAGATCGACACTGCACAGTAGTTTGTGTGCATAAACAACAGTATTATGTTTTCGACTAGAAATTTCATTAAATAATCCAAATTTATTATTATTTGAGATCACGATTGGAAGTGGTGATGTGTGAAATGATACCTAGAATTTCAAATAATCCAAACCTATTACTATTTGAGATCACGATTGGAAGTGGTGATGTATGAAATGATAGCTGGAATTTCAAATTTCGAGGTGAATTTATACCATCACAGTTATAGAGTTCCTAACAACTGCAGGTCTGCTAAGTGTATTTTATTTATTAAAGTTCTACAGAATTCCTAAGTTGACTGCTTCTCTCTGCTACACCAGGACAAAGAAGGAGTGTACCACGTGAGGGGATAGTAGCAACAAACAACAACAACAACATCATCAACAACAACAAATACGTAATCAAGACGAAAACTGTTTCCCTGGTTCCCAGTGCTTCCATGTCAACGTTTTCTCGTATTCCTCCTGCTGCCGCATACTCGTCCCCATGTACAAGAATTGTCCTGCACCAATCAGAAGACATGCAAATACTTCCTCAATACCCCACAGTTCGGTGAATTTTCCCTCAGTTTATACGTGTTGTCCGTCATTTTATCGATTTCATGTCAGTTCTACCCATGCATTCATGACATCCCTTCTCGATCCATATTCTAAAGTAGCTTGTGAATGTAGTACAGTTGCCAACACCTAGTGCAAATGCACTGCTTTTCTGGTCAGAAGGCGTAGTAAGTACTCGGATGCATCGAGTCACTGCCAGCTACATGTTCCACAGTTGCCGTGCATTTTCTCTGTTTTCTATATGCCTGTGACTCTGTGTGTGTCGCAGAAGGCTCCCATGGCCCAGTCCTCTCACTGGTGGATGCAACTTGGAACATATAACACATGTCTGGATGTAACGTGTTGTTGGCCTATCTTCGAGCCCTATCCCAGATGTGACGCATTTTGGATCCGCCTCCAAACATTGCTCTGGATATGAAGGGCTTATTCCAATAGCGGTACAAGTCCATTTTTGTTCATTCTGAGATACAGAAAGTTAATTGAGCGCTGAAAAATTGCAGTTTAAATACCAGAAATATTCAAGTATATACACTCCTGGAAATTGAAATAAGAACACCGTGAATTCATTGTCGCAGGAAGGGGAAACTTTATTGACACATTCCTGGGGCCAGATACATCACATGATCACACTGACAGAACCACAGGCACATAGACACAGGCAACAGAGCATGCACAATGTCGGCACTAGTACAGTGTATATCCACCTTTCGCAGCAATGCAGGCTGCTATTCTCCCATGGAGACGATCGTAGATATGCTGGATGTAGTCCTGTGGAACGGCTTGCCATGCCATTTCCACCTGGCGCCTCAGTTGGACCAGCGTTCGTGCTGGACGTGCAGACCGCGTGAGACGACGCTTCATCCAGTCCCAAACATGCTCAATGGGGGACAGATCCGGAGATCTTGCTGGCCAGGGTAGTTGACTTACACCTTCTAGAGCACGTTGGGTGGCACGGGATACATGCGGACGTGCATTGTCCTGTTGGAACAGCAAGTTCCCTTGCCGGTCTAGGAATGGTAGAACGATGGGTTCGATGACGGTTTGGATGTACCGTGCACTATTCAGTGTCCCCTCGACGATCACCAGTGGTGTACGGCCAGTGTAGGAGATCGCTCCCCACACCATGATGCCGGGTGTTGGCCCTGTGTGCCTCGGTCGTATGCAGTCCTGATTGTGGCGCTCACCTGCACGGCGCCAAACACGCATACGACCATCATTGGCACCAAGGCAGAAGCGACTCTCATCGCTGAAGACGACACATCTCCATTCGTCCCTCCATTCACGCCTGTCGCGACACCACTGGAGGCGGGCTGCACGATGTTGGGGCGTGAGCGGAAGACGGCCTAACGGTGTGCGGGACCGTAGCCCAGCTTCATGGAGACGGTTGCGAATGGTCCTCGCCGATACCCCAGGAGCAACAGTGTCCCTAATTTGCTGGGAAGTGGCGGTGCGGTCCCCTACGGCACTGCGTAGGATCCTACGGTCTTGGCGTGCATCCGTGCGTCGCTGCGGTCCGGTCCCAGGTCGACGGGCACGTGCACCTTCCGCCGACCACTGGCGACAACATCGATGTACTGTGGAGACCTCACGCCCCACGTGTTGAGCAATTCGGCGGTACGTCCACCCGGCCTCCCGCATGCCCACTATACGCCCTCGCTCAAAGTCCGTCAACTGCACATGCGGTTCACGTCCACGCTGTCGCGGCATGTTACTAGTGTTAAAGACTGCGATGGAGCTCCGTATGCCACGGCAAACTGGCTGACACTGACGGCGGCGGTGCACAAATGCTGCGCAGCTAGCGCCATTCGACGGCCAACACCGCGGTTCCTGGTGTGTCCGCTGTGCCGTGCGTGTGATCATTGTTTGTACAGCCCTCTCGCAGTGTCCGGAGCAAGTATGGCGGGTCTGACACACCGGTGTCAATGTGTTCTTTTTTCCATTTCCAGGAGTGTATATTGAATATTTCTGGTATCTCAACTCAGCGCTCAATTAACTTTAGGACTCTGTATCTCAGAATGAACAAAAATGTACCACTACTGGAATAAGCCCTTCATATAATGCGCGGCAGATCGACATTAAAACCCTATACCAGATGTCGTATATTGTGGATCCGCATCCCAACATTGCACCGGATATAAGGCGTGGCGGATCCACAGTCGAACACTAACTCTAACTCATGTCTACTCTAGGTCGTGGGAGCCTTCTGCAACACACGCACAGACACCAACGTACAGAAAACAGAGCAAACACACTGCAACTGTAGAATATGTGGTTGGAGGTGACTGGTGCATTCGAGTACAGTGCTATACTATGCCGTCTGACCAGAAGAGTAGTGCATTTGCGCTAGGTGTTGGCAACTGTACTAAATTTACAAGCAATTTTAGAATATGGAACGAGGAGTGATGTCATGATCACATTGGTAGAAGTGACATAACTTGACAGAGAATATGTATAAACTGAGGGAAAATACGCCGAAATGCGGGGAAATTGAGGGATTACTTGCACGTCTTTTGCTTCGTGCAGGACAGTTCTAGCACAGGTATGCAACAGCAAGAGGGATATTGACATGGAAGCAGTGGGAACCAGGGAAACAATAATTTTTCGTCGACAATGATAAGACGGTTAGAATAGAATGTTTGTCGTGGATGACCACCAAAAGCAGGGCAATAAATTTATATATGTCGGATCACAAGTCCAGGTGTGATCCCAAAGTTATCGGCAATCGGCTTATAAATTTTTATAAAGTGTCCTTAGCAAAAGAGCATTGTATTACCAGCTGGGGTGATTGCACTATACAGCTACAGAATGGATCGCGTGTTTGAGCCTGTGCAAGACCGGTTAGGTGTTCTAAGCCGTAACAAACAGTTTCTACAATGTGCTTCTCTGTAATCTCCACCACTCACAACATTGCGGTGTCAGCTGTATGATTTCTTTAACAACATTCTACTGCGTGTCTATTGAGGTGATAGTGATACATGCAAGATGAATGCTGCCTTTGATGCTTTCCCAGAAAAGAGAGCCAGGTCATTTGTCACGCTTTTAACCATTTCTTCCCTTGTTCTCTTGCGGTGCATCACTTGTATGGTATAATCCGCGATCGACTCGTATCCAATTGCGTGTTCTGTATGTGTAAATTTTGTAAGTTTGTGGTAAGATCTTCTGGGACCAAACCGCTGAGGTCATCGGTCCCTAAGCTTACAAACTACTTAATCGAACTTAAACTAACTTACGCTAAGAGCAACACAGATCCATGCCCGAGGGAGGACTCGAACCTCTGACGGAGGGACCCGGGCGGCCCGTGACAAGGCGCCTCAGACTGAGCGGCTACTGTGTGTGACTTAGAGCACTATCTACATGTGATAGTTAACAGCAAACCTCTCCAAACCACAGTCATCAGAGGACCTGCATCTCATGTCTGATGAAACATGTCCATCGATGGGAAACCTGTTTTGGTACCCTCCTCTAGAAGAATGAAGATGTATGCGAAGTAGACCATTTCTCTGCCACATCTTGGACATAAATCAGGTCTTCAGTTTAATATAGGTACGAAACAACTACTACTATTCTTTTCATATTCTGGATCATCGCGGAGGGGGCAAGTCTTAAGATATTTTAGTAGGTTAGTGTATAAGAAGTAAAGATATTCTTGTAGAAATCCAAAAAGCCACATGGCTATGTCAACAACATAACCATATACACATGAAAAAAATTGTAGAAAAAAATATAGAAGATGATAAAAAAATCGGTAAAATTCAATGAAAAACATGGGATAGTCACAAAAATTGATGTGAGATGCATAAAAATTGAGGGAAATGCCACTAAGTATGTAAAAATCGCGAAAACGTAGTAAAATTGCGGAAACTGACTGAGAATAAATAAAATTAGAGACACATACCATGAAAAAAGTACTGAGCAAAATCAATAAAACTGCGTGTTCTGCAGGAGGAGAGTGGACTCATGCTGTATATGCACACCTTAATAGAGGAGAGGGGAGGTATTTTAGAGACGTGACGCCAGTGCAAAGCGGCAATATTATCCTGCACATGAGCAATACAGCCAAACAGCGGACCATGACTTTCGCGTACAAGAGGGAGGTTACCAGGGGCGGTGGTAAACTGCGGTAAGATTGTTACATCTAATCTGACTGCCGATCATGGTGTATATTTCCTCCTCAGATGTCACTATTTCTTCGTATGCATTTTTCGGCCCTCGAAGATCATTTTATGGGGCTGTTGTGAATATATCATAATTTCCGAACAGTTATTGGGCATGAGCTTCGTAAAGAACACCTCTCGAAACCTGTGTAGTGTTTGTGTTACAAAGAATCGATGTTTTCTTTGGTGTGAAAAGTAGTAGTTTTATCACTTTAAAGTTTGTCACCATAGTTTATTGTAGAGAAACGTGCATGGAGAATGTATGTCATGCGCTGGGAAGCCGCACCACTCTAGCGTTATAGTGTCTTTTAAGTGAATAGCCTTGTCGCCTTAGGAATGCATGTGTTTGTTCTCTCTTACCAGTACCTTCTTGGTACTGACCGTAGACACTAAGATAATACTTTAGAATTGATAGAGCACTTGATTTGCGTAAAATGCTTCGTCCGTCTGGAGTTCCATCATGCGTAAAAACCACACGCTTCTTCTTCAACCCAACCGTCTCTTCTATAATCACAACGCTTTCGTATCTGCTAGACTCCGATATTGGGTGCTAACCTCCTCAACACGCGCGAATCTGGGGAAATCTTGTGTACGTGGATGGCTGTCATGAGTAAGATTGGTACTGAAGAGCAGTTACGGACTCGGCTCGCTCTGCTCCTTCACGAGATTTGCAATGTACTGGTCTACTTCTGGTCAGCTGCAAATTTAATCGTGACTGTGTTTCAGGGAGGGCTGGTCAGAGACAATGCGAGGAAGTCTTTCGATCTCTAGCTTTATCCTAAGAATGCGAGAATGCTCTGGGACTCCCACTCACAAAGGGAGAGATCCTAAAGTATGTGCCATGACCAGAGAGCCAGAAATATGTAGAACGCTGTCGGGTATACTTTGATGATGTATATGTTTGGAGGGTTGACAATGAATGAACGTACTACACCGTCATCTATGTACATTCGCAGTCTAGTATATGGTACTTACAAAGTGGTGGAGGGGCGATTTAGCGATGATACAGATATTGGGAAGCATGCTGCCCCGTCATTGGTCGGCATGCCCAGCCCTGGTAGCTGAGTGGTCAGCGCGACAGAATGTCAATCCTCAGGGCCTGGCTTCGATTCCTGGCTGGGTCGGAGATTTTCTCCGCTCAGGGAGTGTGTGTTGTGTGTTGTCCTAATCATCATCATTTCATCTCCATCGACGCGCAAGTCGCCGAAGTAGCTTCAAATCGAAAGACTTGCACCTGGCGAACGGTCTACCCGACGGGAGACCCTAGTCACACGACTTTTATTTATTTTTATTATTCGGCATTGACATTACAGTGAAATTGCTAAAACTGATCGCACAATCAACTCTGATGCTTCTTACAGTACATCGGCAGTGTCTTTTCCATCCCATCTCTCTAATGGTATGCTGTTGATTACCACATAATGATTGACTGACATGACTTGTTTGAGATGGAGAGAATCTTGGTGAAGGGGTAGCACCTTCCGGGCATGGCCAGCACAGAAATAGCGATCGCATACATGATCGCAATATGAGGAATCAGTCGAAATAGAACACCGAGCCATCTGCTACCGCGTCACCATGAAAGATGAGTTTAAATGTAGACGTCATCAATCACCTTCGAACAGCTGTTTGGAAACGCTCCACAATGCCGCCAGACTCTATCAGTTTCCTTATGTTGTGACTATCTTTTATTCAAATCATTCAGTATGTGTGTTGTGGGAGCAGCCGCAACGTGATTTACACTGTGCGATGTCCAGTTTTCTGTGAGAGTGAGTGGATCGAAACATGTTAATGCCAGTTTAGAACCTAACACAGACCACAATGTCGCGGTGGAAAAAACAAAATGTATGGTGGTGTACAAAGCTGTGGCACTATGCTACTTGGACATTTTACAGCAGAAAAACATTGTATCAGACAGCGAAACGGGGACCCTGTCTTGTGGCTGATAGTCTGTGGGATACGGCCCTCCTACATTGTGGACGATGAAACTTTACACTGGTTTGTGCAAGCGACTTGGACCACTGGGCACCTGCTCCAGTCGATCAATATCTGTATGTTTAACAGGATCGCCACGTATACTCGATGCCAGCAGAAGGATCGTATTTGTTTTCGGTATATGTATCGAGTTCTCTGTTGGATAAAGTTAATAGTTTGTAGTTGCTTTCTCTGTCGGATGGCACAAAATAACGACATGTTCCCCTTTTCCACCGAGTGATCAAAACATGGCCCTGTACCATTAACTCAGCTCACCCTGTCTACACCGGTTACAGAAGGTGGTAGATATGTACGGTAAATATAGCGCTCTCCATCTTCTGCTGAGTTCCAACTTCAACTGAGACGACCACATGGACTAAGCTGCAGGGAGGCGGGGAAGAGACTGAGGAGCAGTTACAAGATGCAGAGGGACTGTCTTCTATAATAACGTTGGAGTTTTCCTGTAGCAGATACGTTCCATGAACGTGACTCGTTTCGAGATAAGAGAGTGGGATGAGTATTACTCACTAATGGCTGCAATCATTAAAAGACATCTCCATAGGATCCAACGCAAGTATGTGGTTGACTGGACAGACTTGATTCCAAACTGCAGACAGCATTTCTACCAAAAAGTGTATTGCTATCTGCGACTCTTGTGTGTGCCTGTAGAACCAAGACAGCTTTTTATGCAGGTAACATAGTCGTTGTGGTCGTGTTCTTAATAGTGCAGTTCTTGTGCAAAATATATGTTGCCGGCGGTAGAGTCCTTCTGCGGCCAGCTTCAAATGTCAGTTTTCAATAGTGTTCCCTGAAAAGAACATCGTCTTCCTTTGCAGGCATCCTATTCGAACTACCTGGTGAGTGTAATTCGACTACTGAAAAAGAAAAATTACTCGCCGTGCAAAGTGACTCTCACAAACAATGTAATTAATTTGTCTATCAATTTGAGATTAGTGACATGCCGCCAGGTGCATGGAAGCGATGGCTAGGGCGCCACGTTATGATTCTTGAGTTGGCGCTTTTTTTGTTGCGGTGATATCTTTTAACGATATTTGAATCTCTCACCTACACAGGGACAAACAACCATCGTAATAAAATCAGATGTCTTATCGAATTTATAAAATGATATGTAATATAAACTTTACAACTTCTCTGCGCTGTTACCTTAACATGAAGTCTGAAAGTGAGAAGGCGCCAAAAATTAGTTTAATATTCTAGTCCTGTGATGCATAACATGGCACACAAGAAAATACACGTTTTTACATGATGTGGCAACGGCCTTGCCGCAGTGGCTACACCGGCGTTAAGCGCTGCCGGGCGTGGTCGGCACTTGGATGGGTGGCTATCCAGGCCGCCATGCGCTGTTGCCATTTTTCGGGGTGCACTCAGTCTCGTGATGCCAATTGAGGAGCTACTCGACCGAACAGTAGCGGCTTCGGGAGACCGGGAGACCGGTGTGCTGATCCGACGCCCCTCCTATCCGCATCCTCCTCTGAGGATGACACGGCGGTCGGATGGTCCCGGTAGGCCACTCGTGGCCTGAAGACGGAGTGCTTTTTTTTTTACGTGATGTACGAATACTTAGAGGGAATATAGCTTATGCCATAGTCCTATACAGGATTATCACAACAAGTAACGATACTTAAGCTATGTGAAAACGGCTGTATTGTCCAATTTCTTCTATGTTCGAAAATAGTTCGTATAAACGGGAGGAATCAACATTTTGCCCGAGAAATTCGAGGTGTATGGTCAACAACATCGCTGCTTTGGATTGGGTAAAGTAGATTTTTTAAACTAGTTGGTCTACGATGTCAAGTTGGGATTGTTTAGAACTACTGTATACGTCCAAGCTCCAGCTGATTGTACCGCAATGCACCGCAGCTGGCTGCAGCGGAGTTCACGAGGAGTCGGCAACCGGAAGTAATGGATTATCTCAGCCTGCGACAGGTACAAAGAAAGCGCCGACATGTCTGATCTCGTCCGCGGCAGCGACGACTCGTAAAGTGACCGGTGTGCTGGGTGAGCGCGGCAGAACGGACGTGTGTGTGTTGGATGGGACGTACTGATATAACATCCGAATTCCTACGACTCCAGTCATCCCCGGACGCCCTCCATGGCCGGCGGCTGGTGAACTCTGGCGCACGGGCGCGCCCACGACTGCGGCGGCGGTTGGGGGAAGTTTTCACAGACCTCTGAACGTCAGCACTGGCGGATTACGAGGAGATGGGCGCCCCGTGTGTGGGCGTTTGGGTCACGAGTGCACGGCATGTGCGAGTGTTTCAGTGATCTCCGACATCCACCCACGGCAACTATTGCTACGGACTGAGTTGTGGTTTGTGTGTGTCGTGTTTAGTGCTTCTCAATACATCGCAGTGGACTCTGTCTTGCAATGATATTTGCCGTGCGCTCTATCCCTTCACGGAGTAGAGCTTTCCTTCTTCTGAATGTAGTGGAGATATAAATTCTATAGTGCTTTAGAAACACAGTCGCGACGTCAGATTCCCGATTGATAGCAATCTCTGAAATCTAGTCATGACAGCTTATTACTATGGACTGGATCATGGTTCACGTGTGTCGTGTTTAGTACTTCTCAATACATCGCAGTGGACTCTGTCTTTACTGTGATATTTGCTTTTGTCTCTATTCTGTCATGCAGTAGGCCTTCCTGCTTCGGAATGTAGCGGAAAGAACGAATCTAGGAATTCTATAGTGCTTTAGAACCCCAACTACGACGTCGAATTCCTCACTCATAACAATCTCTGACATCTAACCATGCCAACTTATCGCTACAGATTGAATTGCGGTTTAAGTGTATGTCGTGTTCAGTGCTTCTCAATGCATCACAGTGGACTCTGTCTTGTGTAGGTATTTGTTGTTTTCGTTGCTACTATCTCCTCCTGTGGTAGACCCTTTTCTCCATACGTCTTCGTCCTGGTGTAGTGCAGAAAACCAGGCAACTTATGGATCCTTCAGCGCTTTAGAAAAGAAAATACACTTAGCAGAACTGTAGTGGTTGGGAACTCTGTGACTGTGGCAGTATAAATTCACGTCGAAATTTGAAATTCTACCGATCATATCATACATCACCGCTTCCAATTGTGACGTCAAATAATAATAGGTTTGAATTATTTAATGAAATTTCTCGTCAAGAACATAACACTGTTGTGTATCCACGAAAACTACTCTACACTGTTGATCTTTTTTTTTTTATTTCGAGTGGTTTTAAACTGTGTGAAGCAGATTGTTTAACCGCTACCTTAACGATTTAATTAACATTTCCCGTGGCATGTCTTCTCCGGCAAACATTTCTGACATCCTCAAGATGTGATACTCCGCTTCAGCTTTAGTAACTCCTGAAGCACTTCGTGAGATGCAGCACAAGAAAGTGCAGAAGGAAGAATGTGCAGCTTAGAGCCCATCGAGGAATGAAATATCCCATGCTAGTTCCTATGTCATCTGCAAAGCATATACATCTCTCTCTCTCTCTCTCTCTCTCTCTCTCTCTCTCTCTCTCTCTCTTGAGTCAGCCTGCTACTAGCTTTGTGACATCGTCAATTTGTGTGTGTGAAATAGCTTCCGTGTCCCCTACATCACGATCATGTGACCGAGAATTAATACCAGCAGTATTTCTGGGCAGACATTTACTTTGAAGAGAAGTCGTCTCTCACGTGTGCCGGCATCCAACAGATTGGTTCCTGCATACAGAGCACTTGAGATGGTAGTGGACGCCGACAGGAGTGTGTTTTTGTTTGGGGACTGTTGTGTGGCACGAGCAAGTTTTTCATACATGTTTAAGAAATTTGTGATGTTGTAATTACATGTTTCCTTATGTGATTGGAAAAAAGTGCCGCATTTGTTTAAATATTCCATACACGGCAATCGAATTCCCACCAAATTCTTTAAATATATAAATAAAATATATTTTCTAAATTGTTTAAACAATATTCCATACACTGGAATCGATTCCCTCCAAATGGCTGATCAATTGGGCCTTTTTCCCGCCAATTTTCAGGTGAGGCAGGGGAAGGGGAGGCTGGGAGTTTCCAGAGGGGGGGGGGATTTAATTAATTGATTGGTTTAATTAATCAGTCAATCAAACTAATATCAAAAGTGTGCTTATGTCAGCGAGGATAGATCCCAAGAGAATGGAGGAGAATGGGTGGGTGAGGAGGAGGAGGAGGCGGATGGGTGGGGGAACAACATGTTAAGGATGCGTCAGTAAAAAGTACGGATTGTCCCCAGAGGGTCATAATCCTCTCAGCAGAACAGTTGTTTAAGGACCTATCAGTCAAAAGATAATAATACACTACTGGCCATTAAAAATGCTACATCAAGAAGAAATGAAGATGATAAACGGGTATTCATTGGACAAATATATTATACTAGAACTGACATGTGATTACATTTTCACGCAATTTGGGTGCATAAATCCTGAGAAACGAGTACCCTGAACAACAACCTCTGGCAGTAATAACGGCCTTGATACACCGCGACATTGAGTCAAACGGAGCTTGGATGGACTGTACAGGTACAGCTGCCCATGCAGCTTCAACACGATAGCACAGTTCATCAAGAGTAGTGACTGGCGTATTGTGACAAGCCAGTTGCTCGGCCACCATTGACCAGACGTTTTCAATTGCTGAGACATCTGGAGAATGTGCTGGCCAGGGCAGCAATCGAACTTTTTCTGTATCCAGAAAGACCCGTACAGGACCTGCAACATGCGGTCGTGCTTTATCCTGCTGAAATGCAGGTTTCGCAGGGATTGAATGAAGGGTAGGACCACGGGTCGTAACACATCTGAAATGTAATGTCGACTGTTCAAAGTGTCGTCAATGCGAACAAGAGGTGACCGAGATGTGTAAGCAATGGCACCCCATACCATCACACCGGGTGATACGCCAGTATAGCGATGACGAATACACGCTTCCAAAGTGCGTTCACCGCGATGTCGCCAAACACGGATGCGACCATCATGATGCTGTAAACAGAACCTGGATTCATCCAAAAAAATGACGTTTTGCCATTTGTGCACCCAGGTTCGTCGTCGAGTACACCATCGCAGGTGCTCCTGTCTGTGATGCAGCATCAAGGGTAACCGCCACAGTCTCTGAGCTGATAATGTGTGCTGCTGCAAACGTCGTCCAACTGTTCGTGCCGATGGTTGTTGTCTTGCAAACGTCCGCATGTGTTGACTCAGGGATCGAGATGTGGCTGCACGATCCGTTACAGCCATGCGAATAAGATGCCTGTCATCTCGACTGCTAGTGATACAAGGCCATTGGGATCCAGTACGGCATTCTGTATTACCCTCCTGAACCCACCGATTCCATATTCTGCTAACAGTCATTGAATCCCAACCAACGCGAGCAGCAATGTTGTGATACAATAAACCGCAATCACGATATGCTACATTCCAACCTTTATCAAAGTCAGAAACATGATAGTACTCATTTCTCCTCCTTACACGAGGCATCAGAACGATGTTTCACCAGGCAACGGCAGTCAACTGCTGTTTGTGTATGAGAAATCGGTTGGAAACACTCCTCATGTCAGCACGTTATAGGTGTCGCCACCGGCGCCAACCTTGTGAGAATGCTCTGAAAAGCTAATCATTTGCATATCACAGCATCTTCTTCCTGATGGTTAAATTGCGCGTCTGTAGCACGTCATCTCCGTGGTGTAGCAATCTTAATGGCCAGTAGTGTAGGTTTACCCCTGAATGTATACTTGGCCCAGAATGTAGGCAACCCGTAATGTGGGGCGATGTCCTCGTTGCCCCACTACTCTGGTACTCTCAGCCTGGACTGTGGATGTCTTCCAGAAGTCAGTGATCCCATTCGGTCTCGATTTCCGTCAGCACCCAGCTCATATACAATTTGTACTGTGACAAGTATCGTCCTCGTGTGCTCATTGTACAGGCTGCAAATGGTGACGTGGTTGGTGGTTGCCGCAGTGACGCCGTCGTGGAAGGAGCCGGTGGCGGGCTGGGTGGACAGTCTGAACGGGCCGGTGGGGCTGCTGGCGGCGGCGGGCAAGGGCGTGCTGCGCAGCATGTACTGCCGCGGCGAACTGCACGCCGAGGTCATGAGCGTCGACTTCGCCATCAACGGGCTCATCACGCTGGCGGCGCGCGAGGCCGCGCGCAGGGCCAAAGAGGGCAGGTGAGCCGAGCCAGCCAGCCAGCCAGCCAGCGGCAGCGCGGGGACACCCGGCACCAGGGGCTCACGCCTCGCCGGTACTGCAGCGAAGCGGTGCGACGCTCCTCCCAAAACCTGAGGGATGTATCTAGCGGTAACAAAGAAGCCCACGGCGAGATGAATATCCGTAAGCACAACTGGGAATATCCGCTTGGTGGCTTAAGCAGTTTGTCGGTATTACCACTGGATTACTCGTAAATTAGACCATAATCATTATTATCGTTTTAAGTCACCATTATTCCTCACTCGCGATAGAGGGCCACTGTATTTTCTGAAATCCTCAGTGCCCTGCAGATCTTGTAAACTGACGTGGGGACCTCCTTTTGTCCAGCGTAGTGTAGAAACTCAATGTGGCACGGGCACAAGAAGTCGCTGGAAGTCCCTTGCAGAAATATTGAGCCATGGTGACTCTGTAGCCGTCCATAATTCCGAAAGTATTGCCACTGCAGGATTTTGTACACGAACTGACCTCTCGACCATGTCCCACAAATTTTATTTCTTTATTTATTTACTCGTCAAGTTCTGTTGCACGAAACTCAAGAGCAAATCTCCAAGGTCAGGGAACGTGTCAGTACATGAAATTACAACATAAACGTAATAACAGATAAAAATAAATGTTCGTGAACGTTAAAAAAATCAAAGTTTAAGTAAACGCTATCAGCAATACAATAAAAATAAGCTTACTTTTTCAAGCAACTCCTCGACAGAATAGGAGGAGTGACTCATGAGCAAACTCTTCAGTTTCGATTCGAAAGCGCGTGGATTACTACTAAGATTTTTGAATTCGAGTGGCAGCTTATTGACAATGGATGCAGCAGTGTACTGCACACCTTTTTGCACAAGAGTTAAGGAAGTCCGATCCAAATGTAGGTTTGATTTCTGCCGAGTATTAATGTTCGATGCAATTCATGTTGTGTCACGTGGCTGGCCAAGCCATTCGCTTGAACTGTCCAGTATGCTCTTCAAACCAGTGCTGAACAACTGAGATCCCTCATCCACAAAAATTCCATTCTTTCTTGGGAACATGAAGTCCGTGAATGGCTGAAAAAGGTCTCCCATTAGCCGTACACATCCAGTTCCAGTCAATGATGTGTTCAGTTGTAGCAGACGAACCCGTTCATTCCATTTCAGCACAGCGCACACCATCATGGAGGAAGCAGGAGCTTGCACAGTGCCTTGTTGACTTTCATGTTCTCGGCACATTATTGACTTTCTAAATCTGGGAGTAATGAATTCCCTAACGATTTCCGAGATGCAATGTCCAGTGCATCTAGCTCCAACTAGCATTCCGCATTCAAAGTGTGTTTACTGTAGGACACATGGACCCTTCGCTCCATTTCATGACTCTTGATTGTGTTTCATGTACGATAAAATTAATTATACCATAAAGCGAATGAATTTCTGAACATTTCTCTTAAATATCGAGTGATCAAAAAGTCAGTATAAATTTGAAACCACGGAATAATGTAGATAGAGAGGTAAAAATTGACACACATGCTTAGAATGACATGGGGTTTTATTAGAACCGAAGTGCAGGATGGCGCTCCACCCCATATTGCTAGACGCGTGAAAGATCTCTGGCGGGCGTCGTTTGGTAATGATCGTGTGCTCATCCGCCACTTTCGTCATGCTTGGTCTCCCAGGTCCCCAGACCTCAGTCCGTGCGATTATTGGCTTTGGGGTTACCTGAAGTCGCAAGTGTCGTGATCGACCGACATCTCTAGGGATGCTGAAAGACACCATCCGACGCCAATGCCGCACCGTAACTCCGGACATGCTTTACAGTGCTGATAACAACATTATTCCTCGACTACAGCCATTGTTGAGGATTGATGGTGGACATATTGAGCATTTCCTGTAAAGAACATCATCTTTGCTTTGTCTTACTTCGTTATCCTAATTATTGCTATTCTGATCAGATGAAGCGCCATCTGTCGGACATGTTTTGAACTTTTGTATTTTTTTGGTTCTAATAAAACCCCATGTGATTCCAAGCATGTGTGTCAATTTGTACCTTTCTGTCTACATTATTCCGTGATTTATTCAGTTTTCAAATTTATACTGACTTTTTCATCACCCGGTATGTTTACAAGTACACGTTTCAACGCCTATTACAATGAAAAGTGTAGCATCTCAACATGATTTAATATTACGCGAATTTGATAAGCGGACTACATTATAAACCTTTGACAGTAAGCAATACGTAATAGCTCGTAGCGACTCCACTTGACTCCCCAATTTCATGAACATCTTCCTCAGGAAAAGATCTTAAAAAGTTCCGTAGCAGTAATTGCGACAGAAAACTTGAATAAAACAGAATGTATCCAGATTATGACAAGTCATGCCGGTCAAGATCGGCATCGACGTTGTTAGTCAGTGGGAGGTAAATTAACGAGATGAAAATTCAGGCCAAGCGCATGCCTACCGTAAGAGATCTGGTCGATCAAACTGATTAAAGTAATTTACAAACGTTAAATATTCTCGTACATGTATAAAATACGAATGCGTCTAATATATTTCTCTCATTCCCATACACCAGTAGACATAGCCAACGTTATTTGCCTTATCCCAATTTTTCTTGAATCGATCCTCGCCAAGCACTTTCACAAACACCTAGACCGACACTACCCTCTCCCCATCACCTACTGTAGGTTCTGCTCCAACTTCCTCCGAAAATTAATTCCTATAACTAGTCAACTTTGCATGAAATAAACATAATAAGTGTCAGCGCTCACTCCACGTATCTCTAAAATTGGGAAAAGCCTTCAACAACACTGCCATTCCCTTGTTTTGCACCCAACTGCGGGTTCACCCCTTTCAGCTGTCCTACCACCTCTTCATACCTCTTGTAAGAGCCTGTTGTCTCCCATGCACGTACTCCAATATGCCTACGGCACTGCCCATCGCGCACTATCTTCTACACAACGATCTATTTAAGTGTACTTCAACAGTTTCGCTCCCTGCTACAAACAGTGGTAACACTTCAGCAACGATGAAAGAACTGAAGCACTAATCGTACACAAAAGCACTTTTCCAACCTCGTAACCCCGGCTTTGCAGTACACAACATTTCAACCTATCTGATGCGAACTCTGAACAATACTTGCTTTTAATCCCACCTTTTTGTTACATATAGGTTCCTACGCATCCTACCAATAAATCGAAACCTACCATTTACAGCACCGTCGAGACCGTTCCATTCTCCCTCCCTCTCCGCCTCTCCACCGTTCTTGCAGTGACTTTCCGGCAGCACGCTGTTATCAGTTACATGTAGATTACATTAATCTGAAATGTGATTTCATTTGCTATGTGTGCCAGTGAGGTTATGGATCGAATTACAATTCTGTACAGAAAGATACGTATATTTTGATGTGTACATTAAGTGATTTGTGTGCTTTGATCATATCATTAGGGCATTTACTTAAATTTTTGTTGGAAGTTTAGTTGTCTGGTACACAGAGCAAAGTGAAAAACACATCGCAGCGTAATTCCTTCATGTACACATGTTTACATCAATCCAAACAATCTTATCTGTTAAGATGAACTAGTTTCGATTGCTAAGATAGTAATGCACAGTGAAGATGAACCTTTTTCTATCTAGATGCATCTAGTCATGGCGCATGTTAGATACTATGATTATTTAATACAGACAATTTTTTTTGTTAAAGACAGTTTTTTCAATGAAACAAGCATTCAAAATCGGAGGAGTTTTTGAAGAAATGAATGTTATTAATTTCCAGCTTATTATTTAATAACATGTTACCATGTACTCTGGCATTAATGAAAATTTCTAATTGTTCATATAAGTCCATTTGGTGTTCCTTGTCCATTTTATGTAATATATGCAAATCATACCAATGGATAAATATGTGAAGCTTTATGCATTAGGCAAAGTCAAACAAACAGCTGCAGCAAAGGGCTATGATGACACACTTATTGGCACTCAGGAAAAAAAAACCGATTGCCACATGCACAATGAAAAAGAAAGCCACTGTTTGTGTACTATTCACAGGCAAATTCTCCTATAAAATACCAAACATTTTCAGACTGCACAATACTAACATTTCCTTGACAGCACATAAACTGCAACACACAGAGAGACACAACATGAACACACAGGCAGATAAACACACACAATCAGGCATTTATAAAATAGCATGCAGTACATGCACACTCCTATGTGTAGGCCAGACAGGGAGAGACTTCCAGAAAAGACAGAATCAAGTTAAAAATGCCCACCGCATAAACTACATCTATATGGATACTCTGCAAATCACATTTAAGTGCCTGGCAGCGGGTTCATCGAACCACCTTCACAACTATAATAAATCAGCAATAGATACACATATAAAAGCAATGACCATCCATTCCATGAATGATCTTCTTCTACTACATAAAATAAAAGTGGGACACCTAATGGACTTATATGAAGTACTGGAAATTTTCACTCATGTAATGAACATGTAACTCAAATGCACCTTGTGGTGGCAGCATGCTGCGAAAACAAGTTGTGCTAATGAAATGTTAATAAAAAGTGACTGAAGCAGTGGAAATATTTTCATAAAGTTATGGTATATGTGTTAATGATCGATACCATTATGAAAATTTTCAGAAGAACATCCCCTACAATTCATGGATCTGTTAATCCTTCAAGTCTTTCAAATTATCGTTTGCTTTTCTTCCTCTGCTGTCACTATAGTCGACTCACCATATTAAAAGTGGATGTATGAATAGGAAGACTATTGAAATAATAAAAATTACTTTAGTATTCAGAACTGCAATGGCAAAATTCTCTGAATGATTAGGCACTCAAGGTTTATAAGGTCATCTCATTTCTGATATCAGGTCTACAAACGAGGTTAAGGTGCAATGTATGGATGCTGTCATAGTTGTGAATACAGTGGCACAATTCCTAATGCTGACAACAATCTTCTTTCTTCACTCTTTTCATACCCTCCTTTGATGTTCCTAAAAGAAGTTAAATCCTCAGAAAAAATGTAACAGTAACACAAAATACAAAAAATAACACAAAATAGCGATATTATCTATTTGTTAAGCAACACAGCATTTCACAAAAGCAACAGAAAATAAGTGATCCACTGTTATAAAATAGATTACTAAGATACAGAGTAGTGAACTGTAATGCCAATGCAGAATTGTCTCTATATTAGAAATGAAAGTAATTTATTTTTATCTATCTATACCACTAGAAGAAGTATCTTTATTACAATAATTAACATGACTCAACTGAAACCAGTTGCTTCACAAAGATACTCGAGAGGCAATGCATAGTGAAATACAATAGATGGAAAAGGTTAGGCTCTGGTTTCTGAATGCAAAGTTCTGCACATTGTTTCCTCGACAGTAAACTAAAGATCTCGATGCTTACGAAGGGACTGTATGGCTTACCATGGGGAACATACTGAATATATGAATTTTCTTTCAGAAAAGACAGCAGTGGAGGAAGATTGAGTATGTCAACTGACCAACGGTGTAACCTGTGTAACTCTACACAGGTACACAGTTCTGCTCCTGCTGGAGATACACTATGTGATCAGAAGTATCCGGACACCCCCAAAAACATACGTTTTTCATATTGTGCAGCCACCTACTGCCAGGTACTCCACATCAGCGACCTCAGTAGTCATTAGACATCGTGAGAGAGCAGAATGGGGCGCTCCGCGGAACTCACGGACTTTGCACGTGGTCAGGTGACTGGGTGTCACTTGTGTCATACGTCTGTACCTGAGATTTCCACACTCCTTAACATCCCTAGGTCCACTATTTGCGATGTGACAGTGAAGTGGAAACGTGAAGGGACACGTACAGTGCAAAAGCATACAGACCGACCTCGTCTGTTGATTAACATATACAGCCGACAGTTCAAGAGGGTTGTAATGTTGTTGTTGTTGTTGTGGTCTTCAGTCCTGAGACTGGTTTGATGCAGCTCTCCATGTTACTCTATCCTGTGCAAGCTTCTTCATCTCCCAGTACCTACTGCAACCTACATCCTTCTGAATTTGCTTAGTGTATTCATCTCTTGGTCTCCCTCTACGATTTTTACCCTCCACGCTGCCCTCCAATGCTAAATTTGTGATCCCTTGATGCCTCAAAACATGTCCTACCAACCGATCCCTTCTTCTAGTCAAGTTGTGCCACAAACTTCTCCCCAATCCTATTCAATACCCCCTTATTAGTTACGTGATCTACCCACCTTATCTTCAGCATTCTTCTGTAGCACCACATTTCGAAAGCTTCTATTCTCTTCTTGTCCAAACCGGTTATCGTCCATGTTTCACTTCCATACATGGCTACATTCCATACAAATACTTTCAGAAACGACTTCCTGACACTTAAATCTATACTCGATGTTAACAAATTTCTCTTCTTCAGAAACGATTTCCTTGCCATTGCCAGTCTACATTTTATATCCTCTCTACTTCGACCATCATCAGTTATTTTACTCCCTAAATAGCAAAACTCCTTTACTACTTTAAGTGTCTCATTTCCTAATCTAATCCCCTCAGCATCACCCGATTTAATTTGACTGCATTCAATTATCCTCGTTTTGCTTTTGTTGATGTTCATCTTATATCCTCCTTTGAAGACACTATCCATTCCGTTCAACTGCTCTTCCAAGTCCTTTGCTGTCTCTGATAGAATTACAATGTCATCGGCGAACCTCAAAGTTTTTACTTCTTCTCCATGGATTTTAATACCTACTCCGAATTTTTCTTTTGTTTCCTTTACTGCTTGCTCAATATACAGATTGAATAACATCGGGGAGAGGCTACAACCCTGTCTCACTCCTTTCCCAACCACTGCTTCCCTTGCATGCCCCTCGACTCTTATAACTGCCATCTGGTTTCTGTACAAATTGTAAATAGCCTTTCGCTCCCTGTATTTTACCCCTGCCACCTTCAGAATTTGAAAGAGAGTATTCCAGTTAACGTTGTCAAAAGCTTTCTCTAAGTCTACAAATGCTAGAAACGTAGGTTTGCCTTTTCTTAATCTTTCTTCTAAGATAAGTCGTAAGGTTAGTATTGCCTCACGTGTTCCAATGTGTATTGCAAGAACTATAGAAGTTAAGCGGGAGGTGAGAAAACTTGGATTTCGTGGTCGAGCGGTTGCTCATAAGCTACACATCACGCTGGTAAATGTCAAACGACGCCTCGTATGGTGTAAAAGCGTAAACTTCATCAATTGAAGAGTCGGAAAACGTTGTGTGGAGTGACTAATCAGGGTACACATTGTGGCGATCCGATGGCAGGATGTGGGTATGGCGAATGCCCGGTGAACGTCATGTACCAGCGTGTGTAGTGCCAACAGTAAAATTCGGAGGCAGAGGTGTATGGTGTGGTACTGTCCATTATAATTATGCGGGCTGTTATGCCGTGGTCGGTTGATGAATTCTGTGGTGATTCCCACCGTTTCGTCTCCGACTGCGGGAGACATCTTCGAGGGGGTCCGTAGCTCTTTGGAAGGTCCAACACACCCACTGGCTGTTGGACCTTCCAGAGAGCTACGGACCCCCTTGAAGATGTCTCCCGCAGTCGGAGACGAAACGGTGGGAATCACCACAGAATTCATCAACCGACCACGGCATAACAGCCCGGATAATTATAATGGACATGACATTTCCGGCCGTGAAAGTCTACGTTTTAGTATGGTGTGGTACTGTTTATCATGGAGGGGGCTTGCACCCCTTGTGGTTTTGCGTGGCATTATCACAGCACAGGCCTTCATTGATATTTTAAGCAGCTTCTTGCTTCCCACTGTTGAAGAGCAATTCCGGGATGGGGATTTCATCTTTCAACACGATCGAGCACCTGTTCATAATGCACGGCCTGTGGCGGAGTGGTTACACGACAATAACATCCCCGTAATGGACTGGCCTGCAAAGAGTCATGACCTGAATCCTATAGAACACCTTTGGGATAATTTGAAACGCCGGCTTCGTGCCAGGCCTTACCGACCGACATATATACCTCTCCTCACTGCAGCACTCCATGAAGAATGGGTTACCATTCCCCAAGAAACATTCCAGCACCCGATTGACCGTATGCCTGCGAAAGTGGAAGCTGTCATCAAGGCTAAGCGTGGGCCAACACCATATTGAATTCCAGCATTACCGATAGAGAGCGCCCCGAACTTGCAAGTCATTTTCAGCCAGGTGTGCGGATACTTTTTATCACATAGTGTATTATGCTTCCGACCTATGAAATGACCTATCCAGCCAGTTATCCAGGTACTTATAACTGAGCGTAGCGTTAAAACCACGATGTAAATTGGCCTTATTAAAATTAACAAGACATTAACAATCTTGAAGAAGTGTTTACTAGCACAAAAATTTTTAGAAAGAAGTGGCAACTGAAACTCGAACCACTGAATTTTGTCACTTACCCACTGAGGCACACCAATATAAAGACTTATATTACTCTTAAATGAAGTCTTATGGAGAACGTGACCGAATTGCTCTACGTCAAAGCTGCATGTGCAAATATTCTTACCAATTTTTGGTGATTTTTTTGTAAATGAAAGACTCACAACTGATATGTGAATTTAGAAAAAAAGAAATTAATGTTAAGCTGAAGTCTGTGTTACATAACGATATCCATTTTATAAATAGATCATAGGAAATAAGTGCTCTGTTTATCAGTTATTCTATGCTACTCTGCTTGTCCGCCTTTCCATGCCTACTACTCTCCTTGAATTGATGACATGTTCTGCATCATTTTGTATTGTATCCACAAAACACGAAGTAACGGTTTTTGCACTCAAATGTAGTAACCACATGCAAAGAGATCTAACTGGTCAGAAACATTATTCAGAATGAGATAACACTTTGCAGTTTATTGGGTACATGTCAATATGAGGTGTCCAAAACATAGAACAACAGGATTGGATATGAAATTTGTTTCAGATTGATAAAGGAGCTAATTAGGTGAAAATTGAAAATAACAAACATAATGCTTAAGCAGATGTTGCTAAAATAATGTTTCGTTACAACTCTGTAAAATTATTAATAAAATCCCACAATCCAGATTAACATGTAGATCTAATCTGTCGAAATTACCAACTGAAATGTTCATAAACATTATGACTGCCGAAATTATCTAATCTGTCGAAATTACCAACTGAAATGTTCATAAACATTATGACTGCCGAAATTATAAAAGAAAAATTTTAATTGCCATATCATTTATTTATACAATTCTATATTGCTGATGTGATATAAATCTATATACTTCATTGGTTACTAAAATATACACGTGACTTACGGTAAATATTAATCTACAATGTAAGTCAGTAACTACATACAGATAAATCTTGCATTATTCATACAATTTCTCGTTATTACCTAAAGAACTTCAAAAACTAACTTTACTACTGAATAATTATAAATTCAGTCATACTTTCAATATTTTTTGCTGCTTAAATGCTAAGGTGTATGTAGATTCATCAGTAGTAACGTAACATATCGTTCCTTTATAAGTTGTTAAGTTGTAGAAGTCAGAGAATCACTGTTCTGGAGTCATACGTTTTGTCTGACCTCTCAGCAGACACATCTCTATTGTGGTTGCACCTATGGTTCAGCTATCTGCATCGCTGAGGTGTGCAAGCGATCCCTCCAACGGCAAGGTCCGTAGTTCATGAGGGAGGGGGGGGGGGGAAACTAATTGACTATCAAAGAAAGGCAGAAAAAACTAATCCAGATTTTATGGATGTTCATATCGAATTACAAAACGCGAAACATTACACACTTCCTAAAACATGTAATTCAATGATAGATGACAGTTAAAGGAAGATTAGTTGGGATCATAGATAATAAAACCATTAGCCAACTGTCGAAAATACATGTACACAAATTGCTAGTGCCCAATTACGTTGCCCGCATCTCGTGGTCGTGCGGTAGCGTTCTCGCTTCCCACGCCCGGGTTCCCGGGTTCGATTCCCGGCGGGGTCAGGGATTTTCTCTGCCTCGTGATGGCTGGGTGTTGTGTGCTGTCCTTAGGTTAGTTAGGTTTAAGTAGTTCTAAGTTCTAGGGGACTGATGACCTAAGATGTTAAGTCCCATAGTGCTCAGAGCCATTTGAACCCAATTACGTTAAAGATGTGCCTCATATAGCTGTATGTGTGTATGTGAGAGAGTGGTGGGGGAGGACGCTTACAGTGTCCAGATGACATCCAATGTAGAAGATCTTTAGTTCTGGTACTGTAGATGGACCTAAAATATCTTGGAACAGGCAATACCCAAAATCAGTATGCGAGAAAATATTGAAAACACGGAAAAAGGAGTGTGAGAGGTAAATCTTAACGTCCAATAGAAAACACAGCAGGGAGAAGTTATGTAATAATCAGTAGGGAGTTGGCAAAATTTGAATAATAATAATACATCTGTAAAAATCAGACAGAGTAACTGATGGAGAAACAGCAGATTTATTACTGAAGTTACAGTATTCAAACGAAGGTTACTCCCGACAAGTTGTTCTTACAGTGATTGTGAAGTTCAGTGAATACGTAATTTTGAGGGGGTGCTGAAAAGTGATGCCTCAGAATTTTTAATGTGAAAACTCTTCCAGTTTTTTAAATAAAAAAAGTTCTTAACATTCTATATCTTTATTCTTCATGTCTGCATACTTGCAATCGTCTGCCACTAGAGAGCTACGAATTGTAGTGTGTTAACATGGCAGTGTGTAACGTAACTACGTTACTGCGGCAGAAACAGCATTCTGTAACTGAGTTTCGAATTCGAAGATTTCTTTCACACATACCTCACGTTGCTAGACTACACAGGAGCGTTGCGACACCCGCAGCAATCTTACGCCTTGGGTTTAGTGTCATCGATAATTCTCACTACAATCCAGATTTGGCCTCATACGATTTTCATCTGTTTCGAAAACTTGAATAACACCTTCGAGGGCTTCACTCCGATAGTGAAGAAGCCATGCAAGCAGAGGTGAGGTTATGGCTCCGCCAAGAAAGTCAAACATTCTACAATGACGGTATCAACAAACTGGTCTCCGCCTGAGAAATGCGTTCATCGGCACGATGACTACGTTGAGAAATAAATATGTATAAATGAATAACAAAGATGTAGAATGTTAATAACGCTCGTTTTATTTAGAAGGTTCTAAGAGTTTTCACATAAAAAGTTCGGAAGCATTAATTTTCAGCACACCCTCGTAAATTTACTCAACTATCAGCTGGTTCTCGTTCTGAAAAACTATTTTTCGTCTTCAGTATTAAAACGAAATTGTGTTACCAAGGAATTCTTTAACACAGAGTATTTATAATCATAGTCAGCTGCACCAAAGCAGATTTCTTGTTGTGAGCAGCACGGAAGACACCACGAAAAGATGTTAGCATGTGTGAGGTAACAAGAGTAAAAAATACATCTTTCTCGGAATTCACAACGCGGCTGTGAGAAACCGCACTAAAAGAATTACATTGATTGATGGTGAATTGAATACGCCAAGAGTAAGTTGTGACATAGGAAAAAAAATGGCGTGCGGTGACTAATAAATAGCTTAGTGTGTTATAACTGACTTCCGTAAAAGTTAAAACAATATTACAAGCCAATATGAATTGCTAGGTTTGATTTTTAGGGGTGCAGCAGGGAGAATTATCGTGACGCTGTAACAGAAGGTACTGATGATGATAACGTTGAGCTGTCAGCCTAAAGTTTGTATTAGAGACTTGGCAACTGCATATTACTGCAAATTTAGTGGAAGTAGACAAGGAACTTGAAGAAAGGTGAATGATTAGAATTCGTCACCATGTATTTTGCCACATTAAAAATAGCATTCTTGCAAAGAAGTTATGGAAGTTGCAAGGAAAATTATGAAAAACGAGGAAATGATCAGTATCATTCAAGGGGCCCATCATTGTTGGTTTAATTTCTCAAATGTCAGTACAAACAGGGTAAAAGGAGGATAATAAAACAGCATTTCTTCCAGTACATAACAGTATCAGAAAAAGCTTTTATGACCAAAAGGCGGAGGTCACTGATATAAAACAACCCAAGGAGGGGATGTTGATACACATAGAAGTAGCTACGTGACAGTTCGCTAGCTTTTGAACCAATTATTGATGGTGATAATCACAGCCACAGTAAGAATACCGTAAAAACACTACGGAACTGCTGTCTCCAATTTTTAGAAGAGAGATAGGTGTAAAAAATATTTTGGGAGGAGCTGTCGTACTCATAGGCCTACTTACTTGGTGGTGTATGCTTCATAGTGATCGAAGGCGACAAGCTGTTTTAAAAATACGGGGTGTTTCAAAATGAACATAACGGTTTTAAGGCGTTATAGCATTTATTACGTTCAACTTACAATTGTAAATAATACACCAAATGAAAGAGCATCTCAAACATTTTTGTTTGTATACCTGTGCGCAATGGGAAGAACATGGAATTACAAAGAGTGACTGGAAAACGTGTTGAACGAGTTCGAGTGTTCCACACTTACAAGGGGAGGCCGCCAATTGTGAAATTCAGATTCGATTTTAATAAAAGCTCATGGCCAGAAGTGTAATGTGGCAAAGCACCAAGATGCACTTCTCAGCCGTTGTCGAGAAGGAATTTTCTACAGCGTCGTGGCGCAGCGGTAAGCGCTCGGGTTCGTAATCCGTAGGTCGCCGGATCGAATCTCGGGCCATGCAATTTTTTTTATTATTAGTTTTATATATATATATATATATATATATATATATATATATATATATACATAAAGTATTAATGAATTGCTTATGCATGTTGGTGAAGGCGGATCGCTCTCGAATTGTACCGCCTCTATTTTTCCGTTTTTTTAACAGGGTGTACCAAAGCTCTCCCGTTCGCACTGATTTTCGACAATGTTATAAGTTGCGCTAGGGACCGCATCTACCTTCTTTCGAAGTTAGCAGGCAACTACGCTGTTATGCGGCGGCTCGTTTCGGCCCATTCAACATCTGTCATTCAAGTGCAACGAGCGAGTAACGGAGTTTATATTTCATACCTGCCACAGCAAATTTGTGTTCGTGGGGTCTCTATTCTAATTCGAACGTTTGACTTACGCTATACGTATTCGTTTCGGAATATCGTTTCTACGTCTTCCGTTAACTATGCGTGGTTAACATTATGAAGACAATTAATAACATTTGTGAAATACAACTTTGTTTGCGGAAAACATGATGATGTTCGAAGTCGCCAGTTTTGCCACGACAAACGACTTTCAACAACTTATTATATGCATAATTGTTGCAACTGATTGCCGGGATTTATATATATATGTATATATTTGAATTATAAAAAACAAATACTAAAAAAAAAAAGAAAGTTTCATAGCGCGAGAATCGATCCGGCGACCTTCGGATTACGAACCAGAGCGCTTACCGCTGCGCCACGACATTGTACAGATTTATTAATCGTAGAGTGTATTTCACTGCAACGGTTTCTTTTAACTGTCGATTTTCTCGACAACGGCTGAGAAGTGCATCTTGGTGCTTTGCCACATTACACCTCTGGCCATGAGCTTTTATTATGCGCAGTATGAATCGAATCTGAATTTCGCAATTGGCGGCCTCCCCTTGTTAGCCCCAAGAAATATCCGCGAGGAAAGTTTACGGGCATTTCTTTTTCGGTGAATCAACTTAACTGATGTTTCTTATCTTGATGTGCTACAGCTATGGTCCGTGTCTCAATGGGAAGAAGCTGAACAACACATCTTTATTTGAGGCCAAGGTGGTGCGCCGCCTCACTGCCATAACTCAGTACGCGACTGGTTAAACGACGTTGCATCCGACCGGTGGATTGGGTGCAAGGGGCTGGTTGACAGCATTTTATGCATGATCTCCACGTTCACACACGATCTGACTCGATCACGTGTATGTGCCTCCGATACCAGCTGATCTATCCGACTTTAGGCCGGTATTACACTATCAAATTTCTTTGTCCAATATCTTTGTCAAAGATATTTGATAGTGTAATAGGGACTTTGTGAAATGTCGTCCAATATTTGATCAAATCTAGGGCCTCGCTGTATATTTGATCAAAGAAACCGCTTGTCTTCTGTTCACTGCAATGTGACATGTTACCACATGGAGCGCTAGCATCGCTGTAGCGTTCTGTCGTCTGTAGTGTTTTTATAACCATTGCCGGTAAATACAATTGGTGTGTGCCGACAACTGCAAAATTAATAGAGATGTCTGAAGCTGATGAGGCGCTTTACAACGTGAGGCACCCTGAATACAAAAATAGATTAAGAAGATTGGAGACCTAACCTGACCTAACCTAAACCAACGTAACATAACCCTCTCCTGTAGCAAGGAATCGGAGTGTTATAGTGAGCCTGTCTTCTGAAGATGTAGCAGTTCTTAAGTGAATATTGTGCTTTGTGATAGGAGGATACACTTCTTTGAGCACATACAGAAATGTATGCTCATCCATTCTTAAGTAATTGATGTACGACTTGACGTCTTCCACTGTAAGCTCACGTAATAAATTTTGTTGAATGCTTTTATCGTGTCGTCGTAAAACCCACGGCTTCACCCAGATTAGATTAGTTTTTCGTTCCATAGATTCATGCTGAGGAGAGCCTCGTGGATGTGGAACATGTCGATATTTTTTAAGCTGAAATAACAATACTAATAGTATGAATAAATACAATACATCATTTGTTTCTATTAAAAATTTCGCCAATGGAGTAGAAGGAGTTGCCCAGTAGTAAGTCTTTCAAGCTCCTTTTAAACTGATCTTTATTTCTAACTAAATTTTTTATGTTTGCTGGCAAATTATTGGAGATGAGTGTTCCTGAGTAGTGGACCCCTTTTTGAACTAAAGTAAGTGCTTTTTAAGTCCTTGTGCAGATCATTATTGTTCCTGGTATTTTATGTATGAACTGAGTTGTTTGTTGGAAAAAGAGATATATTATTTACGACAAATTTCATTAAGAAGTAAATATACTGAGAGGCAGTAGTTACTATACCCAGTTCTTTGAAGAGGTTTCTGCAGGAGGTCCGTGAATTTACTCCACAAATAATACGTATTACACGCTTTTGGACCTTGAAAACTTTTGTTTGACTTCAAGATTTACCCCCAAAATATTATCCCATATGACATTATGGAATGAAAGTAGGCAAAGTATACAAGCTTTTTCATTTTTATGTTGCCTATGTCTGCTAACACTCGAATTGCAAATACAGATTTGTTAAGGCCTTTCTGCAGTTCTGTGGTGTGCTCCTCCCAACTGAATTTATTATCAAGTTGTAATCCCAGGACTTTTAAGACTGTCAACCTCGTATGTATGGTTCCATTTTTTCCCCCCACTTCTTTTCCGCATGTGCACACAATGCAATTGGGGTACGTACAACTGCTGCGGTTAATAACAAGTTGTTGTCAGCCATCTTGAACTTTGACGAAAAATTTGATGACAGTGTAATACCCCTTCTAGCGCTACGTCAAAGATCTTTGTCAAATATATTGGACGGAATATTGGATCACATCTTTGATCAAATCTTTGACAAAGAAATTTGATAGTGTAATACCGGCCTTAGAAACAGTGTTATCGCAACAGTTACTCCTGACACATTGATCGAGGTTTCGCAATTCGCCTATCGCCTCGATGTGTGGTCGGTGTTCACTCTGAATAATTGTAAGAAAAACTGTTTGCGTTTCTCTTTCATTTCGTGTATTGTTTATAATGGTAAGGTGAATGTAGTATGTGCTACAAAGCCTTAAATCCAGTATATTCATTCTGAAACACTCAGTATATTTCGCTGTGTTCCTTGAAGAGTGGACTAAGTTGGTTGTTCGAGTTCTGATCCATTGAAGTGTCCAGTTCGGCCATACCAGCAGATGTGGTAGTGCGGGAGAGGCCGTACCAAGTGGGAATATTTTGGAGAGTATTCGTGGCAGTGTTTCCCTCACACGAAGAGAAACTTCCAGAAAACATTGCAGGTAGGGGACTGGGGCTAATTTGAATTTATTTGTGGCACAATTCATCCAGAGAAAAATATAAACGCCCAGTGTGTGTAAAGTCGATGACATGCTCCAAATTTACAGTGTACCTACAGTGCGGTACTCACCGTGACGAGGGCGAGAAGAATAAAGGAATTTGTGATCTGCTTTTGTCGAAATACCTCCTCGCTCAGTTTGCGTCGTATTTAGTAGACAACAAAAACAGAAAATTTTCTCAAGTGCTCTGGAATAGTCTATCTCGTGAAACATTTTGTAGTTTCTCGCAGAAATTCTCGTGACACATAATGTATTGCGTAATGTAACTCAGAAATCGACCTTAACACGCGCCGTCTGTCGCGTGGGACAGGTAATGGACTGTGGGCGGCGTCACTACCCCGGGCCTACCATTGTGCTTTTAGTCTGGGCACGTCAGTGCATGGTAACGGCAGTAACAAGCTTAAAAACAAATACTGCAGTTTTAAAGACGTTTAGTAAAGCATTCAGTAGAAAGCTGGGGTTTAGATTTGTACATATTATGAAAACTAACCACGAGCCAAAAGTTTCCGAAATATCGCGATTGACACTTTCCGTCCTGTCAAGTCTTGGAATACATAGAACGCATTCACGGCAGCAGCGTTCAAAATGAGATCGACTGCTACCTTCGATTCCATTTTACTCTCTTCCTCAGTGGACTGCTACATGGACTCGCCTGATCAGAGATGTGAATGGCAGTTTTTCCTTTATCGTATTTAGCAACAATTTTTGGTTTTCGATAGATCCCTCTTCTGGTTGTCACGTTTTCCATTTCACTCAGATACACATGTCAGGTGGTCGCCGGCACGTGGGATTGAAATCTTAGTCTGCGTTCACAGTGGCGCCGACAACGGTCGTCAGGCACCATCGCCATAGGTCACGTGATAACACTGGGCGTCCGATCTCCTTCATCGGTTTTTGGCAGGGTCAAGGATGTTAGGTTATGTTGGATTAGGATCTATTATATGTGTGAAGTAGGTTAGATTTTAACCCCTCAGTGTGGGGTGGATACCACGGCGACTCTGCGCTTCGATACGAGGGCTGCATAGCGGCTTCTGTATTGAAGGGGCGCCAAATGCACGTGAATACGCTCTGCTCTCTCGTAAAGAACGTGGCTGGTACTGTACATTCCGTCCTCAGTTATCGGGATAACCAAACAAAATTTTACGGATATATGAGATGACGGGAGATAATTCGTGGTGACCTTGAAAAGCAAGTTACAAACACTCTCTTTCGCTGTATTTATTTAAAGTTATGCAGACGTACGTCAATTAACCTTCAAGTCTAGCATAAGATACTGCGAAAACCTAAAGCACTTAAAAGTGGAAATACATACCGTACATCACATTTGCAAACACTTCATATTAATAGAATCACTATCCTACTTGCATAAAACGCCAGTACGCCGTAATAATAATGTGTAGACAACCTATCACAAAAAAGATCCAGTGCAGTAGCAATAAGCGTGTAAGATACGTCTTTCTTTTCACTTGAACAAATTATTTTTTTGGTTATAACCTATGCATAAAATTTCCAATAAAGATTTCGCCTATTCGAGGCGTCGAATAAACCTGCGCTTTCAGTTCATAGATTCCGAACTATAATCTGATTATGATATTTCCATCATCAGGATGCCACAAACTAACCCTTTCTTGGAGTAAACTTATCAGTTTCTCACTCTCCATATTTCGTGTGTCAGAACGTCGGTCGATTTGGCAAAAGAATACAAAATGGTTTGAATTTCACCGATTCTCGTCCGAAGCCCGTGCGTTCGGGAGACAATATCGGCTATAGCGTGACTGCGCACGTAGTGGCGTACTGGTTTGAAGATCGACCGTCTCCGTCCGATGTCGGTCGTCGGCGGAATTCACCGATATCGGAACCAATGGCGACCGCAGCCTTAACAGAAACTCGGAAAGCCTAGTAAAATTGGCTCCGCACCTTCGACCATAGATATTGGTAGACTGGTCATGACGTATATTTCGTGGCACCAACATCTCTACTGCTATACCACGTGACTATTGGCAAAACAATGGTGGTATCCTGTTGTGCTTATGGTTGTACCGAGCGTTTTGTGAAGGGAAGTAACATTAAATTTCACGTGTAAGTATTATTAGTTTAATTTAGCGGCATTTCTTGAATACTGATAAGCTATTGTGTGTATCATATCCTTACCCAGAACGCCACAGTTACGTAAATTGAAGTGCTGTGTGTGTTTCCAGGCGCACATTGCAATGGTATATATTTCTTGAAATGGTAAGCTACAAAGCTGCTTTTTCTCTTTCGTATAGGTTTCCAAAGGATGAAGGGCGCAGGCAGATGTGGATACAGGCAGTGAAACGAAAAGATTTCAAGCCTACTGTGCACACACGCATCTGTTCGAAGCACTTTGAAGAATATATATATATATATAGTGTGTGTGTGAGAGAGAGAGAGAGAGAGAGAGAGATATTTATTACCAATAACCCTTCCCACTCCAAAAGCAATGGCAATGTACATTGCTACTACATGAGAAGAAAGGATGATTTTTACTATCCTAGATTAAATCTGACTTTGGTACAAAAAGGGGGTGAATTATGCTGGTATTATTTTAAAGAACAATTTGCAAAAACAAGTTAGGGGTTTGATTTCTCATCAGGGTTTAGTTTTATTTTGTACTTCCCAGTTACAAAACATACGAATATCAGAAACAGATACTGAATACCATTTGCAAAAAGGTAGTTGTATGGCCTATGTTAGTTTCCAGATAATAAGCTGTAATGTATGGGATAAATAATATGCTGCTACAAAAATCTTTGGTCATTTACCAAAAAGCATTAAAAGCCTGACAGATAGCCGACCAGCATTTAAAATCAAACTAAAAGAATCTATGAATGACAGCTCCTACTCAGTAGACGATTTTTTAGGTATAAATAAGTGATTGGAAGAATTGTCATGTAATGATAGGTCTACCTTTCATTAAACTGACACATCATTGCGAAGTATCGTATTCATGATCTGTGGAACAAGTATTCATGTAAGTAAGTACTGATTTTGTAGATATCTTATTTGATACACCTACGAAACAAACTGTTTAAACCAAAAACGAGCTTTCAAATGAAACTGCTTTACGTTTTGTGGGTGAACGACACAATTGAGTTCGTTACATTCGATTTGAACACGTGTGTTTACGTTACAGGTTTCGTTGTTTATGCCGATTTATGAAGTCTATAACACTTTCTACAATCAAGGCACTAAAACACACACGCGCAATATTTACATTTTATGCAGTGCATAACGCGTATTGTTAGTAGAGAATGCATCTCATAATTGGTAACACTGAAATATTCGCGGCGAATATATTGCCGAACATCGAAAGTGTTTCAGCAGTTCACAAAGTTCATTGTGAAGTAATGGCTGTAAAACTAAATTTGTACAGTGGTTACGCAATAATTTATCACTTCTAGCTGTGTTTGCATAAGCTACATTTAATGTGGTGAAGTTAGCAGGAAATCCACTGAGAAATACTGGAAGTGAAATCAGGAATCAGAATGCTGCCTTGAACTCCCGCCGACGTTCTGCCAACAGTCACGTGATTCTATGTTGCAGCCACGCCAGATGTATAGCCGCCGCACTGCTTGCCCAGTCTATTAGTATCTATGGTCGAAGCTCCGCACGCAAAGTGTAAAGTGCTGCCATCTGACGCCTGCTTGGTGTTGTAGAGTGCGCGCTGGCTACCTGTGGTGCCCTCGCTAGAGCAAGTGAAGAAAAGTGCCGGTAGATGGCAGGACACTAGGCAACGGCTGAGCAGCGTCGAGTTCCTCTCTTACGCCAGGTCCTGGTCCGCCCACAGCGAGAAATTCTGCTCCACTTAGTCGGAAGATATATCTGTCAGTCTCCTAGGATCGTTACAGTATTCGGGAAATGTATCTCTCTTGTATTCTTCCAGAAATAGTAGAAACATTGCAATTCGAATATTCGGAAATATTAAAGAAACTGTAGGTAGTTTCTACAATATTTTGAGACGTGTCGTTGGTATATAAACAACGCCTGCTGCGAAAGAAGCTTTGCTCGGGGATTCAGTATTTATGCTGTAAACATCTTTCAATTTTGTAAAACGCAATTAATGCAGTAGTTTTGTTTACACACCTGTAGGCGTCAGTTTTCTCGTCAAATATTTTTCTTTCGGTTTTTGACTCTATAAACATCAAAGCACTGCAACTTTTTAGCGAAAAATGCGTTTCGTGTTTCATTTTTAATCGGTTACGTTACGGATAGAGTGTAGGAAGAACATTATTCGTACAACTCTTTGCTGCTGTAATTAGTCTACTCTCATCTTCGCAATCAATAGAGTCCTCAGACATTCGTAAGTCAAACAAACCTAAGAACAATCAGCGAAAAAATGATCCCGACAGAGCGCAAAAAGGCGAATATGTTCCTCTTTACAAGACTGACAGAAAGATGGGGAACCAGCTATTCCAATCCTCATCCGCCTTTTTCACCAAAACTTTTGGCATGCGATCATATTCGCGATCTTTTAACACACAATATTCTAAATCCGTTTACCCAGTCTCCATTTGCAGTTAAAAAGCATTCATATTCAGCATCTCCCTCTTACTGCCACCGTCTATATATAGTCTCTCTCCCACTGTTTCCTTTTTCTCCCTTAGATTTACATGTATCTTACTTCCACTGACTCCACTCACATACACCGTTTACTTTTGCTTTCTTCTCTACTGTGACTGTCTTTACCATACCTCGAGAGCTCAAAAAATTCAGAGGGGGGGGGGGGTGGTCTGTTTTTTTCCTTTTATTCACGTGTTGAATACTTTGTCTTAAGATTTGTCAGTCTGGGAGGTTCCAGATGCCCAAGCCTAAGAATGGTCTCATCTTTGTTTTTCATTTCCACTCTATCTCTTTTTTGCTCCCACTGCTTCTGTCTGCAACCATCTCTCTTTCTCTTTTGCTGCCACTGTCTCTCATTCAACATCAAAATTCCCTCTCTCTTTGGCTACAACTGTTATTGTCGCGCCAATCTCTCTCTATGCCTCTGTTTCACTGCCACATTTTCTCTTGCACCATGGTTGTTTTCACTCTCTTTCTCTCCCACTGACCTTATTCTCTCTGTTCCACAATCTCTCTGCTACTCTCTTTCAGCATAAGAAAGTGCAAATATATTCACATGCCTAAATTTATGCCGAGGAAGGTGGAATGAGGGCTTAGGCAGATGTTTCCCCACTTTTCTGTCAAAGTCTTCTAAAGAAAAGCGTATTCGTCTTTTCTGTGCTCCGACAGGAGCACTTTTCCCGCTGGTTCCCTTATCCTCCCTGTTACAGCACGGTCTGCTGTTCGTATAAAAGTAATTCTGTAGTTCAATATACACTCCTGGAAATGGAAAAAAGAACACATTGACACCGGTGTGTCAGACCCACCATACTTGCTCCGGACACTGCGAGAGGGCTGTACAAGCAATGATCACACGCACGGCACAGCGGACACACCAGGAACCGCGGTGTTGGCCGTCGAATGGTGCTAGCTGCGCAGCATTTGTGCACCGCCGCCGTCAGTGTCAGCCAGTTTGCCGTGGCATACGGAGCTCCATTGCAGTCTTTAACACTGGTAGCATGCCGCGACAGCGTGGACGTGAACCGTATGTGCAGTTGACGGACTTTGAGCGAGGGCGTATAGTGGGCATGCGGGAGGCCGGGTGGACGTACCGCCGAATTGCTCAACACGTGGGGCGTTAGGTCTCCACAGTACATCGATGTTGTCGCCAGTGGTCGGCGGAAGGTGCACGTGCCCGTCGACCTGGGACCGGACCGCAGCGACGCACGGACGCACGCCAAGACCGTAGGATCCTACGCAGTGACGTAGGGGACCGCACCGCCACTTCCCAGCAAATTAGGGACACTGTTGCTCCTGGGGTATCGGCGAGGACCATTCGCAACCGTCTCCATGAAGCTGGGCTACGGTCCCGCACACCGTTAGGCCGTCTTCCGCTCACGCCCCAACATCGTGCAGCCCGCCTCCAGTGGTGTCGCGACAGGCGTGAATGGAGGGACGAATGGAGACGTGTCGTCTTCAGCGATGAGAGTCGCTTCTGCCTTGGTGCCAATGATGGTCGTATGCGTGTTTGGCGCCGTGCAGGTGAGCGCCACAATCAGGACTGCATACGACCGAGGCACACAGGGCCAACACCCGGCATCGTGGTGTGGGGAGCGATCTCCTACACTGGCCGTACACCACTGGTGATCGTCGAGGGGACACTGAATAGTGCACGGTACATCCAAACCGTCATCGAACCCATCGTTCTACCATTCCTAGACCGGCAAGGGAACTTGCTGTTCCAACAGGACAATGCACGTCCGCATGTATCCCGTGCCACCCAACGTGCTCTAGAAGGTGTAAGTCAACTACCCTGGCCAGCAAGATCTCCGGATCTGTCCCCCATTGAGCATGTTTGGGACTGGATGAAGCGTCGTCTCACGCGGTCTGCACGTCCAGCACGAACGCTGGTCCAACTGAGGCGCCAGGTTGAAATGGCATGGCAAGCCGTTCCACAGGACTACATCCAGCATCACTACGATCGTCTCCATGGGAGAATAGCAGCCTGCATTGCTGCGAAAGGTGGATATACACTGTACTAGTGCCGACATTGTGCATGCTCTGTTGCCTGTGTCTATGTGCCTGTGGTTCTGTCAGTGTGATCATGTGATGTATCTGACCTCAGGAATGTGTCAATAAAGTTTCCCCTTCCTGGGACAATGAATTCACGGTGTTCTTATTTCAATTTCCAGGAGTGTAGTTTGGACAATTTATTTATATTCTTCGAGACATTCATATGCTTTGACAAATGTAAACAACAAATAAGTTTAACATAAATGAGATAACGAAAAATTGTTTCCTTAAGATTTTTTTCTGAATACTTTGCTCATCGATAGCAATTCATCTTTAAAGAATATAAATATTATTGGAAATATTTTACAGAATTTGAAGTTTTTCCACTTTTAAATAATTTTTGATAGTTATTTTAACTATTTTGCATGCATGTTAAGAACCTTTTTTAGCCAATGTCTTGTCACTGCAGAGCCACCTGGTGCCTATTTGTATAGGCGTGAAATGCCCATTATGCAGAGACAGCGCGTCATCAAAGTTTGATTGGTGAAAAATTGCTAAGTACGAACGTAGTTTGGCGACATCAGTATTCTAGCGATGTCACGTGTTCACTACATCATTTAAAACTACATTTACGCTTCAGACCGGATATTACGCGTATAAGTACGGTAACTTTAAAATTCCGGTTCTCGGTAACGGATAACGATACCGAAAAAAATGTTTCAAGGTTACCCAAGAACATTATGTTAAGAACTTGCGGTATGAATTGCGATGGGTTGCCATGTAAGGAAATTATTGATGTGACCATCCTAAAAATTGGTACTTTTCGTACCTAAAAATCATTATTTTTGGTGGTTTTATAAGCCGCGTGAGATCCACCCTAGATCACAACTAATGCGAAAGAACCAACCTATTTGCTCAATTTTCCTGGGCTGGAGCAAGTGCGTAGTGTATAAATTTTGACCCTCTACTCTAAGGTAGCTATAGCATCTGCGTTCTTCCGATAGGTACACATATGGTCGCTAGCCCAAAGGCTACCCGAAACACTTAACCACTATCTCTGGGCTCAACAGAACCGGAGGTACGGCCACCCTCAAAAATCGCATTTTCGCCCGCTGTTTTTGGAACACATTGCAAGGACTGATTGCGCAGCAGTTCTTTAAATCTGTCTGATGTGGCATGCTGTCCTACGAGACAAGAACCCCACCCAAAAGCAGTATTTCAGTATGAATCTTACTGTTTTTCATAAGCGCTCTCTACCGTAGATGAAGTGTTATTCCTATGTCTTCTTCCTCTGAACTGAGGTCTGACTCCTTACTTTATCGCGTCATTTACTTCTTTCATTTTACTGGTGACACACAAGTAAACGTGACTGCCGGGAATACTACACATTCTGCTAATTTTTACCTAAAAACTCATCTGTTGAATTCAGTAAGTATTCCAGAAAAAATTATAGTTTGTACATACGACTTCCTTTGTCACCTGCCAGGCATTTCTACTATTGGATAATTGAGCTAATATTTTTGTTGTCATGTATTACCCAATTTCGAACATCAGACACTTAAGTGATACAAATAAAATTGTTTGTTTCTTCTAATTTTGTTGCTATAGACACAACTTTTCTTTTCAAATCTCCTGTGTTAATGTGACACTTTTTTTTTGTTACAGTGTTTCACTTGTACAATCTGCAGCCACAATTTTACGCATGATTCTGACCACTCGATTATGTCTAATGATGAGCCATCGCAGGATAATACAGCTAAAATGTCAATGAGTGGATTTGCAACCTCAATTATCTCCTCGTTTACATTTAGTAGCAGCCAATCTTTGCACCAAGTTGTTGAGAGTGACCAAGTGATCGAAATTAGTTAACCACTACGTGAAATTACAAATAAAATGCAACATACGCGGGGGGAAAGTTCACCTGCAAGAAATCAGTTTTGCTGTAGACCCAAGCGTACAGAAAACACGGGATTAGGGAAAACCTATCCAAGTGTAATTTAGATTCAACAGCAGACAAAACACGAAAATCACAAACTTATGTCTCAAATGAATTCCATAGCCTTCTTCAACCCTAAAAATATCCTTCGAAGACAAAGACTTACTTCAGAATACAACATTAAAAGGCATGTTGTTGTTGTTGTGGTCTTCAGTCCTGAGACTGGTTTGATGCAGCTCTCCATGCTACTCTACCCTGTGCAAGCTTCTTCATCTCCCAGTACCTACTGCAACCTACATCCTTCTGAATCTGCTTAGTGTATTCATCTCTTGGTCTCCCTCTACGATTTTTACCCTCCACGGTGCCCTCCAATGTTAAATTTGTGAGCCCTCGATGCCTCAAAACATGTCCTACCAACCGTTCCCCCCTTCTAGTCAAGTTGTGCCACAAACTCCTCTTCTCCCCAATCCTACTCAATACCTCCTCATTACTTACGTGATCTACACACCTTATCTTCAGCATTCTTCTGTAGCACCACATTTCGAAAGCTTCTATTCTCTTCTTGTCCAAACTAGTTATCGTCCATGTTTCACTTCCACACATGGCTACACTCCATACAAATACTTTCAGAAACGACTTCCTGACACTTAAATCTATACTCGATGTTAACAAGTTTCTCTTCTTGAGAAACGCTTTCCTTGCCATTGCCAGTCTACACTTTATATCCTCTCTGCTTCGACCATCATCGGTTATTTTACTCACTAAATAGCAAAACTCCTTTACTACTCTAAGTCTCTCATTTCCTGATCTAATTCCCTCAGCATCACCCGACTTAATTTGACTACATTCCATTATCCTCGTCTTGCTTTTGTTGATGTTCATCTTATATCCTCCTTTCAAGACACTGTCCATTCCGTTCAACTGCTCTTCCAAGTCCTTTGCTGTCTCTGACAGAATTACAATGTCATCGGCGAACCTCAAAGTTTTTACTTCTTCTCCATGAATTTTAATACCTACTCCGAATTTTTCTTTTTTTTCCTTTACTGCTTGCTCAATATACAGATTGAATAACATCGGGGAAAGGCTACAACCCTGTCTCACTCCTTTCCCAACCACTGCTTCCCTTTCATGCCCCTCGACTCTTATAACTGCCATCTGGTTTCTGTACAAGTTGTAAATAGCCTTTCACTCCCTGTATTTTACCCCTGCCACCTTCAGAATTTGAAAGAGAGTATTCCAGTTAACATTGTCAAAAGCTTTCTCTAAGTCTACAAATGCTAGAAACGTAGGTTTGCCTTTCCTTAATCTTTCTTCTAAGATAAGTCGTAAGGTCAGTATTGCCTCAGGTGTTCCAACATTTCTACGGAATCTAAACTGATCTTCCCCGAGGTCGGCTTCAACCAGTTTTTCCATTCGTCTGTAAAGAATTCGCGTTAGTATTTTGCAGCTGTGACTTATTAAACTGATAGTTCGGTAATTTTCACATCTGTCAGCACCTGCTTACTTTGGGATTGGAATTATTATATTTTTCTTGAAGTCTGAGGGTATTTCGCCTGTCTCATACATTTTGCTCACCAGATGGTAGAGTTTTGTCATGACTGGCTCTCCCGAGGCCATCAGTAGTTCTAATGGAATGTTGTCTACTCCCGGGGCCTTGTTTCGACTCAGGTCTTTCAGTGCTCTGTCAAACTCTTCACGCAGTATCGTATCTCCCATTTCGTCTTCATCTACATCCTCTTCCATTTCCATAAATTGTCCTCAAGTACATCACCCTTGTATAAACCCTCTATATACTCCTTCCACCTTTCTGCCTTCCCTTCTTTGCTTAGAACTGGGTTGCCATCTGAGCTCTTGATATTCATGTAAGTGGTTCTCTTCTCTCCAAAGGTCTCTTTAATTTTCCTGTAGGCAGTATCTATCTTACCCCTAATGAGACAAGCCTCTACATCCTTACATTTGTCCTCTAGCCATCCCTGCTTAGCCGTTTTGCACTTCCTGTTGATATCATTTTTTAGACGTTTGTATTCCTTTTTGCCTGCTTCATTTACGGCATTTTTATATTTTCTCCTTTCATCAATTAAATTCAATATTTCTTCTGTTACCCAAGGATTTCTATTAGCCCTCGTCTTTTTACCTACTTGATCGTCTGCTGCCTTCACTACTTCATCCCTCAGAGCTACCCATTCTTCTTCTACTGTATTTCTTTCCCCCATTCCTGTCAATTGTTCCCTTATGCTCTCCCTGAAACTCTCTACAACCTCTGGTTCTTTCAGTTTATCCAGGTCCCGTCTCCTTAAATTCCCACCTTTTTGCAGTTTCTTCAGTTTCAATCTGCAGTTCATATCCAATAGATTGTGGTCAGAATCCACATCTGCCCCTGGAAATGTCTTACAATTTAAAACCTGGTTCCTAAATCTCTGTCTTACCATTATATAATCTATCTGATATCTTTTAGTATCTCCAGGATTCTTCCAGGTATACAACCTTCTTTTATAATTCTTGAACCAAGTGTTAGCTATGGTTAAGTAATGCTCTGTGTAAAATTCTACAAGGCGGCGTCCTCTCTCATTCCTTCCCCCCAATCCATATTCACCTACTATGTTTCCTTCTCTCCCTTTTCCTACTGACGAATTCCAGTCACCCATGACTATTAAATTTTCGTCTCCCTTCACTACCTGAATAATTTCTTTTATCTCGTCATACATTTCATCTATTTCCTCATCATCTGCAGAGCTAGTTGGCATATAAACTTGTACTACTGTAGTAGGCATGGGCTTTGTGTCTATCTTGGCCACAATAATGCGTTCACTATGCTGTTTGTAATAGCTAACCTGCACTCCTGTTTTTTAATCATTATTTAACCTACTCCCGCATTACCCCTATTTGATTTTGTATTTATTACCCTGTAATCACCTGACCAAAAGTCTTGTTCCTCCTGCCACTGAACTTCACTAATTCCCACTATTTCTAACTTTACCCTATCGATTTCCCTTTTTAAATTTTCTAATCTACCTGCCCTATTAAGGGATCTGACATTCCACGCTCCGATCCGTAGAATGCCAGTTTTCTTTCTCCTGATAATGACGTTCTCTTGAGTAGTCCCCGCCCGGAGATCCGAATGGGGGACTATTTTACCTCCGGAATATTTTACCCAAGAGGACGCCATCATCATTTAATCATACAGTAAAGCTGCATGTCCTCGCGAAAAATTACGGCTGTAGTTTCCCCTTGCTTTCAGCCATTCGCAGTACCAGCACAGCAAGGCCGTTTTGGTTAATGTTACAAGGCCAGATCAGTCAATCATCCAGACTGTTGCCCCTGCAACTACTGAAAAGGCTGCTGCCCCTCTTCAGGAACCACATGTTTGTCTGGCCTCTCAACAGATACCCCTCCGTTGTGGTTGCACCTACGGTACGGCCATCTGTATCGCTGAGGCGCGCAAGCCTCCCCACCAACGGCAAGGTCCATGGTTCATGGGGGGTTTAAAAGGCATAATATATTGAAATTCGTCAATGTAAATGTCCCGTCATTTTGCAGCCTCATGGGCCGCTGATACTGAGGGCAGGAAAACTCTAGTTGTGCACAAAATCTTAAATATCGAACGGCCAGGAGAACTCTGTATCTATGTTCAGTTCAGGAATTTAAAAAGATCTGCTTTACTCAACATCTAATGATCTTGCGTTAAGAAACACCGCATTTATTAGAGCTATGTCGTATAAATTGCCTTGATTTTGTTTTATTACAGTTCTGTGACAAGATACTTTTGTGACTCAACCGTCAGATATTGTCCATAAATGCGTTTTTACATCGTTTATTTTAATTTTTCACATGTCTTACAATTTCAAAGAAATAATCTTAATTTATATATCATCTGTCTTGTTTATTGACAAACTCCAGACTCAAATCTTTTTCATCTTGTTGACATTGGAGAATGACATGCGACATACATGCGATAGAAATATGCGATAGAAATCGTTAATGAACTTTTCTTCTAACTCCATGAGATTCAGCTTATACCATCTCCATACACGCAATAAAAAACTTTTATTTTATCAAGAGAGGTGCATAATGTTCTCAGCTTCCCATCCGTTTATGCAAATACTACACGTACAAAAGGATAAGTTGAATTTTGGTTAAAAAATGGTTCAAACGGCTCTGAGCACTTTGGGACTTAACATCTGAGGTCATCAGCCCCCTAGAACTTAGAACTACTTAAACCTAACTAACCTAAGGACATCACACACAGCCATGCCCGAGGCAGGATTCGAACCTGCGACCATAGCAGTCGCGTGGTTCCAGATTGAAGCGTCTAGAACCGCTCGGCCACACCGGCCGGCTAAATTGAATTTTATGTTGTTGATAGTTACCTAGTGTTACACTGCGAATGTGACAACAGATTGTCTGCACAGAGATGTTATGACATCCTTTCATATAAGGTCTTCTCCTAACCTTTTGTAAATATTGATAGAATCAAAGAATTCTGTAACTGTAAATTATCTCTTTAATCCAAGTTATAAAGAGGGATTACTAAAATTTTGATCTATCCGGTTATGTACCTACAAGACAAATTGTAAGGAACTTTTAGTTCAGCTCTGCAGAAGCACACAATTGTTTTCTAAGTTATGATCGGGATTTCATCGCCCATGTCTTAGTCTTTAGTCACAATAATTGAAGAACTGAATCAGTCTCATGTTTTATTGCTTCTAACAGCTGAGTATATTGTAACTGTCTTCAAATACCAGCGTCTGAAAGTTCTGCATGCTCCTCTCTTCCAATAAATTTTACTTGCCACATTAGAACGGATGGTTATTAAATACTTCTCCCGTCTGTCATGCTTCATTAAAATTTACTTTTCGCACTGTAAAGATGGAATGTTTTGTACTTCGTTTGTATACTCTTAATATTCCTTGCAGTTTTAATTTGTGCACTCAGTACTCTTTCAGCTTAATTCGTGGTTTCTATCTGCTTAATGTCATCTTACTGCACTTTGTAGTACTCTTTACAGTGATTCCACGACAGAGCTTTCAGTATCTGTTGCATTATGATACAGCTCCCATTTCCCTCTGTGTAATCCTAATACCATCAGATATCCAAATAAATAAATAGATGCCTCCGTAGGCAAGTGGTTAGCTCACTGCCTTTGGAGCAAAAAGCCCTGGGTTCGATTCCCGGTACCTCTTTGGAGTTTTCTGAGGTAGAGGAGGCTGGAACGACTTCACTCAGTCTCGTGAGGCCAAATGAGGAGCTGCTGGAATAAAGAAGCAGCGGCAGCAGCAGGACGATAACGGCTGGAGGGGCTGGTCACGTGCTGACCACGTGCCAGCCGGCCGGAGTGGCCGTGCGGTTCTAGGCGCTACAGTCTGGAACCGCGCCACCTCTGCGATCGCAGGTTCGAATCCTGCCTCGTGCATGGATGTGTGTGATGTCCTTAGGTTAGTTAGGTTTAAGTAGTTCTAAGTTCTAGGGGACTGATGACCTCAGAAGTTAAGTCGCATTGTGCTCAGAGCCATTTGAACCAACCACGTGCCCCACGGTCGCAGGTGCTCCCCCCTGTGTACTCAAGTAGACACCCGCTGGCCAGTCGGAACTGGCTGAAGGCCTAATCTGTAATTAGTGTTTACGTTGATGTTGCCATTGTATTTATGTTTGTGCTATAAAATGACAAAGAGCTTCCAAAGAAAACAATGAAATATAATTGAAGAAAAAACATATTTTCGTCGTTCAAGGCGCAATCTTCACTTCAAACGACTCTTTTGATACCACAGCTGTCTACAGCACACGGGAACTTGTATCCCAAAATTATACTGGAGTTGGGTCTCCCTTCGCTATTGAATGCAATGTGTGAAGGCACTGTGTGGTTGGCTGTGCTGAGTTCTTACGCAGTGCAATATTGTGTTTGCGATATTATGGCTGTGACTCGGCAGCCTAGTGGTACATTGCCAGCTCACAGATGCAGAGGGCTTGGGTTTCATCCTGAGTCAGTCCTACGACTTTTATCTGTCACTTACCACTTCTTTCACCTCTCGTAATGACTACTGAGGTGAAAAATGCCGATTTGCACAATGGCTCGCATTCCACATTACACTGTAGCGCGTCCAGTAACTGACTCGATAGCTCATTCAGTGGTCGGAAGAAGACAACGAAGTACCATCTCCAATAGGAACAACGTGGTCTTCAAAACAACATTCAGGTTGATGAAAACTTTACTTTATACAAAAGGGAGATAGTGTGTCAAATCTGTCATCAGCGCATAACCTGCCCCTCACGCACAGAGCCAAGTGTGGCTCTTAATTTCACACCCCCATACATCACTGGGTGGATAATATTTACGTATGTTTCGCATTGTTGTACGGCTTTTTTCCCAGTGGTGAATCTTCTGACTTGATGCGGCACGCCACGAATTACTCTCCTGTGTCAAGCTTTTAACCTTTTCATTTCAAGACAGCTTCTTGCAATCTACGTCCTGGATGTGCTGGATGTATTCCAATCTCCGTCGTTTTTACCCTCTACAGCTTCCTCTACCACCACGGGAGTTATTCACTGATGTCATAAGAGATGCCCTACCACCCTCTCCCTTCTTCTTATCAGTGTTTACCATACATTCATTTCTTCTCCGAGTCTGCGGAGTAACTGCTCATCCCTTACGTTGTCATTCCACTTAATTTTCAACATTCGCCTGTAGCACCACATCTCAAATCCTTCGATTCTCTTCTGTAGCGGTTATCCCACAGTTCATGATTCGCTACTATACAGTGCTGTGCTCCAACTTCTTCCTCAAATTGAGTTTGATACTAGTAGACTTCTCTTGGCCAGGAATACCCTTTTTTCCAGTGCTGGTCTGCTTTTTACGTCCTTCTTGCTCTGTCCTTCATGGGTTATTTTGCTGTGCAGGTACAAAAATTCCTTACCTTCATCTATTTCGTACTCAGCAACTCTAATTTTAAGTTTCTAGCTCTTCTCATTTCTCCTCACCGTTGTCTTATTTGGATTTCCTCTCAATCCATATTCTGTACTCAATAGGCTCTTCGTTCCATTCAATACATGGTGTAATTCTTCTCCACTTTCAGTGAGGATAAAAGGGTCATTGCTTCTTCGATGTATACATTGAAAAGTAGGGGTAAAAGATTACATGCCTGTCTTACACCCTTTTTAACCCGAACACAAGGCTCTTGGTATTCCACTCCCATTGTTGCCTCTTGATTCTGCTACATATTGTGTATCATTCGTATTCGGATGGCACATAGTCCGGTGATCTTCTCTTGCCACTGAATACTGGTGATGAAACTGTCTTTCATTACCAGGAGACTAACCCTCCATTAATATGTCGGACATCATTGGAGAGATGTCAGTTAGCGATATCGTAGACCGAGATAAGGTTATCTTCTAGCAGTAATATACCTTTGCCATAACTGATATGAGTTTTGTTACGGTCTGATAGTATTTGGCCATAGTTACAAAAACCTTTTTTTGGATATTACCGATTGTTTTGTTGCATCACTTTTACTGTATGCGTTAAAGTCACGGCTTAACATTCCACTCTTATGTCCCATGTTATTCGAACATATAGATTCAGATTCGCAAGTCTCCGCTAAACACAGAATATCCATAATTGTCATTCAGTGAACAAGTATTCGGAAGTCACAAATGTGAACTTTTTCAGGTGCGATAATAATCTCCCTTACTGTAGTGTCATGCAAAAAAAAAGTTCGCAAATTGGCTTTATATCTCGAAGTAGGTCAGTGAATCAGATTATAAGGTCTAATTTATTTTCCTGTAAATTATTTGATTACATTTGTCTCAAGGAGATTGATTATGCATGATATTCTCCATACTGTTTCCACGCGGTCTGGAAGATTTGTCTCATAGGTGATTCAAAGATTGCTCATAACATCATTGGGTGAATTTTTAAAGTCATTTCATCTGCAGCTTGCTAAAAGTGCCAGTTGTCTTCTTTATACGAAAAATGTGAGTGAAATCACGCTCCCATTTCTACCTGATTCTCCACAGAAACTAAGCACACCAAACGATACCGTAAAAGAGACTAAGAAGTTTGAATTACTGTTGGCGTACTATAACTATTTACGCTTTTTGTGGAAGCATGTAAGTGAGTTCGAATAGACTGTCGTTAGCGTCACTTGTCGTGGATTCAGGCATGGACTTTCCTCAGAGGGGAGTGTATCAACGCTGCGAATGTGTACAGATAGGTTTTATACGGGTTTCGACGTGTTAGGGTGTGATGACCTATCTAAAATAGTGCCATACAAACATTTAACATGAATTATAGCGTGTACATAAGTTTACAAAAAAAATGGTTCAAATGGCTCTGAGCACAATGCGACTGAGGTCATCAGTGGCCTAGAACTTAGAACTAATCAAACCTAACTAACCTAAGGACATCACACACATCCATGCCCGAGGCAGGATTCGAACCTGCGACCGTAGCGGTCGCTCGGCTCCAGACTGTAGCGCCTAGAACTGCACGGCCACTCCGGGCGGCCATAAGTTTACAGTCCGATAAAAAATTAAGAAGTGAGAAACTCAATTTTTGAAATAATTTATAAATAATTCGTAAACTATAAGGAAATTCTTTTAGCTCTGCGATGAAAATTGGAAAATATCTCAGACACTTTCAGCTAACGGCTTGGGTGATCACGGATTAATGGTTCAAAGGAGTCGTACTTATTATTACTGTTGCCAGTTCGGCCTTCTTGGTTTCGCTTTCGTTTGAAAATTTAACAGTAATTCTGAACACGTGTCGACTGTTTTGCAGTCATAACTATATTTTGATACAAACGTAATTCACGATTGCATAATACATTGCTTGGCAAAAGAAGCACTCAGAAGCGGAGGAGTAAACGAACTGAAACTTCACGAGTTGAGAGAGTGTGCGATGTTATTTCAGTGATCACAGAATCGAGTCAAATTTACGAATAACTCGGCAGCATAAGCCCACTTAATCAGCGGGACTTTGCATCCCCTCTGACCTGGATGCATCAGTTGGGTAGTGCGTCGTAAGTCGTTGCATCCTGTCCTGAAGCAAGCTGGTCCACAACTATTCCAAATGGTCATTGACATCCCGGGTGTTGGCGCTGGGACTGTTGATATTTTTGAAAATATTGGGAATCCGATAGACCGATATTTAAAAAAGTACCGTTATCGGCTCTCGGTATATCGAAAAATGCATCAATATATCGACGTACCGCTTTATAAAAACATCGGCTCCAGATTGTAAATATATTTCCACTTTTAGAGGTGTATATTTAGTATTGATTTATTATCAGACATTCTGTACATAAACAACACCCTGCTTATCTATCTTAGATCAAGAACTGAAACGATGCACGCTCACGCTTGCCGATAACCACTTTGCTAACAAATGGAACTGGACGTAACTGGCACAGTGAGAGGTGTCCGATGCGGCTGCTTTAGGTTTCGTAATATGTCGGATTTTTCGGAACACATCATGTCGACTTCCCTATTTCTTTATTTCTGCGAACGCCAGTGAGCTAGCAGTCGTAGTGTCAAAACTAAGTTGTGAAATTAAGCGTTGCAGTTTCTGATGGTAGCGCCGAGCTCCGATTACATCGGCATTTCCCCTCGCACGTCTCCGTCCACCGCAAAAGACCAGTCTTGCCATATATATTTTTGTTCATCATTTTCAGCAACTGTTTTTGTCAATACCGATGTGAAGAAGTAGCACAGTAGTTGCGCTATTTCTTCACATCGAAAATATTGTTGTTCTATCCAACCCTCCCTCCCTCCCCCCTCACCCCCCCCCCCGTATGGTGGGTACGTGTGCCAAGCTACGTCCCACCATGTTTCTGGGTGCTTAATTTCCTTTTTGGTCAGCAGTGTAGTTCTAATTTATTTCCAGTTCCACAGTCTGTTGCAACAGGTTGTTGTTGTTGTTGTGGTCTTCGGTCCTGAGACTGGTTTGATGCAGCTCTCCATGCTACTCTATCCTGTGCAAGCTGCTTCATCTTCCAGTACGTACTGCAGCCTACATCCTTCTGAATCTGCTTAGTGTATTCATCTCTTGGTCTCCCTCTACGATTTTTACCCTCCACGCTGCCCTCAAATACTAAACTGGTGATCCCTTGATGCCTCAGAACATGTCCTACCAACCGATCCCTTCTTCTAGTCAGGTTGTGCCAGAAGCTTCTCTTCTCCCCAATCCTATTCAATACTTCCTCATTAGTTATGTGATCTACCCACCTAATCTTCATCATTCTTCTGTAGCACCACATTTCGAAAGCTTCTATTCTCTTCTTGTCCAAACTATTTATCGTCCATGTTTCACTTCCGTACATTGCTACACTCCATACAAATACTTTCAGAAACGACTTCCTGACACTTAAGCCTATACTCGATGTTAACAAATTTCTCTTCTTCAGAAACGCTTTCCTTGCCATTGCCAGTCTACATTTTATATCCTCTCTACTTCGACTATCATCAGTTATTTTTCTCCCCAAATAGCAAAACTCCTTTACTACTTTAAGTGTCTCATTTCCTAATCTAATTCCCTCAGCATCACCCGATTTAATCTGACTACATTCCATTATCCTCGTTTTGCTTTTGTTGATCATCTTATATCCTCCTTTCAAGACACTGTCCATTCCGTTCAACTGCTCTTCCAAGTCCTTTGCTGTCTCTGACAGAATTACAATGTCATCGGCGAGCCTTAAAGTTTTTATTCCTTCTCCATGGATTTTAATACCTACTCCGAATTTTTCTTTTGTTTCCTTTACTGCTTGCTCAATATACAGATTGAACAACATCGGGGAGAGGCTACAACCCTGTCTCACTCCCTTCCCAACCACTGCTTCCCTTTGATGTCCCTCGACTCTTATAACTGCCATCTGGTTTCTGTACAAATTGTAAATAGCTTTTCGCTCCCTGTATTTTACCCCTGCCACCTTCAGAATTTGAAAGAGAGTATTCCAGTCAACATTGTCAAAAGATTTCTCTAAGTCTACAAATGCTAGAAACGTAGGTTTGCCTTTCCTTAATCTATTTTATAAGATAAGTCGCAGGGTCAGTATTGCGTCATGTGTTCCAACATTTCTACGGAATCCAAACTGATCTTCCACGAGGTCGGTTTTGACGAGTTTTTCCATTCGTCTGTAAAGAATTCATGTTAGTATTTTGCAGCAGTGGCTTATTAAACTGATAGTTCAGTAATTTTCACATCTGGCAACTCCTGCTTTCTTTGGGATTGGAATTATTATATTCTTCTTAAAAGTCTGAGGGTATTTCGCCTGTCTCATACATTTTACTCACCAGATGGTAGAGTTTTGTCAGAACTCGCTCTCCCAAGGCTGTCAGTAGTTCTAATGGAATGTTGTCTACTCCCGGAGCTTTGTTGCGACTGAGGTCTTTCAGTGCACTGTCAAACTCTTCACGCAGTATCATATTTCCCATTTCATCTTCATCTACATCCTCTTCCATTTCCATAATATTGTCCTCAAGAACATCGCTCTTGTATAGATCCTCTGTATACTCCTTCCACCTTTCTGCTTTCCCTTCTTTGCTTAGAACTGGGTTTCCATCTGAGCTCTTGATATTCATGTAAGTGGTTCTCCTTTCTCCAAAGGTCTCTTTAATTTTCCTGTAGGCAGTATCTATCTTACCCGTAGTGAGATAAGCCTCTACATCCTTACATTTGTCCTCTAGCCATCCCTGCTTATACATTTTGCACTTCCTGTCGATATCATTTTTGAGACGTTTGTGTACCTTTTTGCCTGCTTCATTTACTGCATTTTTATATTTTCTCCTTTCATCAATTAAATTCAATATTTCTTCTGTTACCCAACAGGTTACGTTTCGATAATGTAATGCACTTTCTTCTATCTAAGAAAATTTCATTTCGCAGTTCTGCTTATTAGGCTAGGAATTAAAGCACCAATATTGTTATCAACGTTTTTGTTACTACATGTACGGTAGTGTCATCATTTGAGCCACATGTTGGCAAACCCTGAGGGGCAGAAGATGATGATAGCATGAAGCGTAGCGTCCTTATGGTATTCATGCTGCAAGGCATTTTTAAGCCTCTGATTTTTATCACGGACTCAATCGTAACAGGGCCGCCGGGGATCGGACGCGGCCAGAGAGTTCCATATCAGCGCAATCTCTCACAGATTACGTAACGCCTTCTTCCGAGAGTGCGGGGGGCTGCGTCTTCTATTGTGTTGTGATGTGTTGTGCATGAGACAATGGAAGGTCTTGCCAGGCGGGGACAGGTTTTACCACTGCGCAGAGCCCCCTGTGTCCTTGTTTCTGCAGTGAGCTGCAAGTACCATGAGTTCACTTTGCTTCTCCATTCTTTATTTACTGTTTCGTATTCAGAAAAAATAACAACCTCAAGCGTATCTTCTGTTGGGTTCAAATGGCTCTGACCACTATGGGACTCAACTGCTGTGGTCATCAGTCCCCTAGAACTTAGAACTACTTAAACCTAACTAACCTAAGGACATCACAAACATCCATGCCCGAGACAGGATTCGAACCTGCGACCGTAGCAGTCCCGCGGTTCCGGACTGAGCGCCTAGAACCGCTAGACCACCGCGGCCGGCGTATCTCCTGTTCTTACCAACCACAGGCAACTAACTATTGTTTGTCACGTTCACAAACCGCTGACAATAACAAGGATCAGAATTCTGAAAAGCATTCTGTTCGTACCACAGAAATTTTCTGCGGTTGTCCTAGGAATATTAGACTACAAAATAATGTGGAACTAAAAAGTCTGGAATTTTGTGGTAAGGTCTTATGGGACCAAACTGCTGAGGTCATCGGTCCCTAAGCTTACACACTACTTAATCTAACTTAAACTAACTTACACTAAGGACGGCACATACACCCATGTCCTAGGTAGGACGCGAACCTCCGACGGGAGAAGCCGCGCGGACCGTGACTAGGCGCCAAGACCGCTCGGCTACCCCGCGGGGCTTCGAACTAAAACAGCCGTCGCACCATTGCGAGTTTAACCGGTCCTTTTGTAAACGTGTCCCGTATCTGCACTAATTCATTTCATCAGACTGGAAACGAGTAACGTGTTTTCAGGAAGTAATATCTCGTAATCAACGGAGAAATCAGTAATAGGAATTGAAAAATTTCTTCATAGCTAAACATTGCTCCTTGTTCCTGTGAACGCGACTCTGGCTAAAACTTCGGTGAGCCAGATACTTGTGTCAGTGCTGTTTCTATTGTGGTGTGAATTCTGCAATATAACTGGAAGAAAAATAGTGCCTTCATATATTATGGCTGGAATGATTTGAAAGAGATAGTATCGACAGCAATTGAGAGGTATATACCACATAAATTAATAAGTGATGGTACTGATTCCCTATGGTACACAAAACGGATCAGATCGCTGTTGCAGAAGCAGCGAAAAAACCATGTCAAATTTAAAAGAACACAAAATCCCCAAGACCGGAAAAGTTTTACAGAAGTTCGAGATATAGCACATACTTTAGTGAGAAATGCTTTTAATAATTTCCATGACGAAACTCTGTCTCGAAATCTGGCAGAAAACACAGAGAGATTCTGGTCATACATAAAGCACACCTGTAGCAAACGCAATCAATACCTTCACTGCGCGATAACAACGGTGAAGTCACTGATGACAGTGCCACGAAAGCACAGTTTTCCAAAACTCCTTCACCAAAGAAGACGAAGTAAATATTTCTGAATTCCAATCAAGAACAACTGCCAAGGTGAGAAACATGGAAGTAGATATTTTCGGTATCGCAAAGCAGCTTAAATCACTTAATAAACGCAAGGCTTCAAGTCCAGATTGTATACCACTCAGGTTCCTCTCAGAGCATGCTGAAACAATATCTCTGTATTTAGCAATTACATACAACCGCTCGCTCAGAGAAAGACCCGTACCTACAGACTAGAAAATTGCTCAAGTCACACCAATACCCAAAAAGGGAAGTAGGAGTAATCCGTTGAGTTACGGGCCCATGTCACTAACGTTGGTTTGGAGTAGGGTTTTGGAACATATACCGTATTTGAACATCATCACGTACCTCCAAGAAAATGATTTATTCACGCGTAGTCAGCACGAGTTCAGAAAATATCGTTCTTGCGGAACACGCCTAGCTCTTTATACACATGAAGTAATGAGTGCTATCGACAGGGGATGTCAAATTGACTCCATGTTTTTAGATTTTCAGAAGGCTTTAGACACCGTTCCTCACAACCGTCTTCTGATCAAACTGTCTGCCTACGGAGTATCGCCTCAGTTGTGCGACTGGATTCGTGATTTGCTGTCAGAAAGGTCACAGTTCGTAGTAATAGACGGAAAGTCACCGAGTAAAACAGAAGTAATATCCGGCGTTCCCCAAGGAAGTGCTATAGGCCCTCTATTGTTCCTGATCTATATTGACGACATAGGAGACAATCCGAGTAGCCCTCTTAGATTACTTGCAGATTATGCGGTCATTTACCGTCCTGTAAAGTCATCAGATGACCAAACGAATTGAAAAATGATTTAGATAAGATATCTGTATTGTGCGAAAAGTGGCAATTGACCCTGAATAAAGAAAAGTGCGAAGTTATTCAAATGAGTACTAAAAGAAGTTCGCTAATTTTCGATTACGTGATAAGTCACAGAAATCTGAAGGCTGTAAATTCAATTACATACTTAAGGATTACAATTACAATTACAATAACTCAAACTGGAACGATCGCATAGATAATGTTGTGGGTAAAGCAAATCCAAGACTGCGATTCATTGGCAGAACACTTAGAAGGCGAAACAGGTCTACTAAAGAGACCGCACGCTTGTCCGCCCTGTTCTGTAGTATTGCTGTGCAGTATTGGATCCGCATCAGGTGGGACTGACGGATGACATCGAAAAAGTTTAGAGAAGGGCGACTCTTCTGTATTATCGCGAAATATGGGAGATAGTGCCACAAATATGATACGTGAGTTGCAGTGTCAATAATTGAAACAAAGGTGATTTTCGTTGCGACAGGACCTTTTCATGAAATTTCAACCACCAGTTTTCTCCTCCGATTGCGAAAACATTCTGTTGGCACCCACCCACATACGGAGAAATGATCATCATGATAAAATAAAATAAATCAGGGCTCGTACAGAAAAATTTAAGTGCTCGTTTTTCCCGCGCGTCGTTCGAGAGTGGAACGGTAGAGAGACGGCTTGAAGGTGGTTCATTAAACCCTCTGCCAGACACTTTATTCTGAATAGTAGAGTAATCACGTAGATGTAGATGTATATGTAAAACAGGCGATGAAACCAAAAGTGTCAGTATTCCTCTAATATTACGATTTCAAGCTTTCAGTTCTGAGACGATCGCGGAATTTTATTTTTGTAGTCGGTGTTGAGTACTTAATTTTTGTTTGTTTTTGACATCTACATCTACATCTACATGACTACTCTGCAATTCACATTTAAGTGCTTGGCAGATGGTTCATCGAACCACAATCATACTATGTCTCTCCCATTCCACTCCCGAACTGCGCGCGGGAAAAACGAACAACTAAACCTTTCTGTTCGAGCTCTGATTTCTCTTATTTTATTTTTATGACCATTCCTACCTATGTAGGTTGGGCTCAACAAAGTATTTTCGCATTCGGAAGAGAAAGTGGGTGACTGAAATTTCGTAAATAGATCTCGCCGCGACGAAAAACGTTTTTGCTTTAATGACTTCCATCCCAACTCGCGTATCATATCTGCCACACTCTCTCCCCTATTACGTGATAATACAAAACGAGCTGCCCTTTTTTGCACCCTTTCTATGTCCTCCGTCAGTCCCACCTGGTAAGGATCCCACACCGCGCAGCAGTATTCTAACAGCGGACGAACGAGTGTAGTGTAAGCTGTCTCTTTAGTGGACTTGTTGCATCTTCTAAGTGTCCTGTCAATGAAATGCAACCTTTGGCTCGCCTTCCCCACAATATTATCTATGTGGTGTTTCCAACTGAAGTTGTTCGTAATTTTAACACACAGGTACTTAGTTGAATTGACAGCCTTGAGAATTGTACTATTTATCGAGTAATCGAACTCCAACCGATTTCTTTTGGAACTTATGTGGATCACCTCACACTTTTCGTTATTTAGCGTCAACTGCCACCTGCCACACCATACAGCAATCTTTTCTAAATCGCTTTGCAGCTGATACTGGTCTTCGGATGACCTTACTAGACGATAAATTACAGCATCATCTGCGAACAACCTAAGAGAACTGGCTAGATTGTCACCCAGGTCATTTATATAGATCAGGAACAGCAGAAGTCCCAGGACACTTCCCTCGGGAACACCTGATATCACTTCAGTTTTACTCGATGATTTGCCGTCTATTACTACGAACTGCGACCTTCCTGACAGGAAATCACGAATCCAGTCGCACAACTGAAACGATACCCCATAGGCCCGCAGCTTGATTAGCAGTCGCTTGTGAGGAACGGTGTCAAAAGCTTTCCGGAAATATGGAAATAGGGAATCAACTTGAGATTCCCTGTCGATAGCGGCCATTACTTCATGCGAATAATGAGCTATCTGCATTGCACAAGAACGATGTATTCTGAAACCATGCTGATTACGTATCAATAGATCGTTCCCTTCGAGGTGATTCATAATGTCTGAATACAGTATATGCTCCAAAACCCTACTGCAAACCGATGTCAATGATATAGGTGTGTAGTTCGAGGGATTACTCCTACTACCCTTCTTAAACACTGGTGCGACCTGCGCAATTTTCCAATCTGTAGGTACAGATCTATCGGTGCGCGAGCGGTTGTATATGATTGCTAAGTAGGGAGCTATTGTATCAGCGTAATCTGAAAGGAACCTAATCGGTATACAATCTGGACCTGGAGACTGCTGTGACAAGAATTTCCGATTTTCTTTTGTCTTCGTTTTATTGTGACAAAATGTTCAACTAATTTCGTCATTACTTGACACCTCTTTATCTTTTAGATTTCGTCAAACGGAAAGATGAAATATTCAATAATTATTAATAACTAGAGCACAGATTTTAGATGTAGCTCGTCAGCCGCGTTTACACTTTTCTGAGCGTCAATTCGCATACCACAGTACCCATCACAGATGCTGCCATTCGATTTTCTAAACCTTTATACAATTTTACAATGAGTTGGTAAAGCGTATGGATTTTATAGGTTGCAGGTTTCAATTACAATATGACAGCAGTAGCAGCTATTTTAAGAAAAATATATTCTTGTGAGTAAACTGGCTGTGTTGTCTGTGAACGTGTGCGCTAACGCCGGCTGTTGTCTGTTCGACAGCCCCAGCGAGGTGCCTGTGTACAACATCACGTCGTCGAACCAGAAGCGCATGACGTGGAAGGAGGTGCTGGACTACGGCCGGCAGATCGTCTATGAGTACCCATTCGAGTGGACAGTCTGGTACCCAGACGGCAACATCCGCAGCTCCAAGCTCGTGCACAAGATATGCGTCATCTTCCAGCACTACCTGCCGGCCTACTTCCTCGATTTTCTCTTCTTGATTTTCGTCCAAAAAAGATTGTGAGTACCATTCCGTAAAACTGTCGACTAGAGGTGTATGTAACTCTTCAAGGCAATGAAGATTCTATGAAAGAGAGTAACCTTCAATTGCAAAACGTACCAATACTACGATGGTTGGAACTTTAATAGTGGCATCTATTTATTTACAGCTCGTACAAAATAGATACGTTTTTCAAAGTTTTACTGACCTTCAAAGCACTCACCAGCATTGTGTCTAATCCACCGCCAGCGACGTGGAAGTCGTAGGATACTCTTAGCAGTGCCTGTTGTGTTGACACTTGGAGCTGCGCGGTCTATTGCCCGACCAATTTGTAGCAGTTCTGAAGCGAATGCCGTGAGATGTTTCCTTCAGTTTAGAAATCGAGTTGAACTGAAGAGGGCTTAAGTCAGGGGAGTGCAGAAGGTGGTATAGCACACAGCAACTCAGTCAGTCAAACAAATCACTAACAGCTTGCACTGTACGTGCTTGAGCATTGTCCTCCAAAATTATGGTCAGTTCCTGCATCACTTCTGTCTCTATGGTATTTATTTTTCGAACACAGCCTATGACCAGCTTAGAGACAGAAGTGATCACACTTTCTGCTGGACCTGACCATCATTTTGTAGGATAATGCTCAAGCACATACAGTGCAAGCTGTTACTGATTTGTTTGACTGACGGGGCTGCTAAGAGCTGTACCACCTACCGCACTCCCCTGACTGAAGCCCTCATAAGTTCAGCTCTACTTCTAAACTGAAGGAAACACTTTGCGGCTTTCGCTTCAGAACTGTTACAAATTCGTCGGTCAATAGACCGCGCCGCTCGAACTGTCAACACAACTGGCACTGCTAAGAGTATCCTACGACTTCCACATCGCTGGCAACGGGTTATACACAATGCTGGTGACTACTTTGAAGGTCAGTAAAACTTTGCAACACGTATATATTTTGTAAGAGCTGTAAATACGTAGTTGCCACTATTAAATTTCCAACCTTCGTATAAATTTTAATAATTTAGGAAAAAAAAGAGTTCTGAAAGGCCTTTCAACAATGTAATCATTATTTTTAGCTCTCTACAATCAGTTATACTTTAGTTTAATATCAACATCTTCAAAACATTCAAAGTCCAATTCTCTTATTGCTTTATTAAACCTATCTGGCAAAATAATTTTCAATCTATTATCAAGCTCCATAAAAATTTTCCTTCCAAAATATTTAAATATTCACATCCTGTAATGTAATATAATTCATTTTGTGCTTACTCTCCAATATTTTTAAACAAACCAGAATTGCTTTCATTATGTACCCCTTTCAGAAAAGAATCCATTTATATAGAATAAAAAATAACAATATTAAAAATTTTCACTTAAAATTCTATGCTGAACATCATATGTTAAATTTTTCTTATCATACATGACTATGTATGCAACTGTACCTTCAGAATTTTATCATCAAAAGTAGCAACTAATTTCATTGTAGCTTTCTGTGTCACTAACACATTCATTCTCCTAGACATATTTATAACAAAAATTGGCTAATTCTCAATAAAACTGAAGGGATTAACTGGGACATTGTCACTCAGTTGAGTGACTCTCTTAAATCGAGGGAAAGCCTCATATGTTTTCAGATAATTATTTGCCAGATCAAGATACCAAAATTCTCAAGGAAAAACTTCATTTCTTCCTTTTTTCACATTGATATTTTGTATGTTAACATGATCGAACAAAGAAGACTGAATCAGTTGATTATTTTTTCGATTAGTTTGGAAAACAACAAAAATAAAGTAAGGTGTACGAAATTCAGAAGAATTATTATAATAAGTAATATCTAGTACAGAATTTCTTTATCCTCCTATCTGGCTATTTCAACTGTTTGTGATTCAAAGAAAGAAATTTGAATTTTTGGATTTTTTAATCTTTCTTCTTCTAGCTCTAGTGAATATTCTGGTTCATACTTTATGACAGGAACACAAATTTTCATACATTCTACACTTTTACCTTCTTTTGGAAGTGCATCTTTTATTTCAATTCCAGTATCTTTTTTATCAACCCCTCTAAGAACAGCATCTCCAGAATTTGAACTACAAGTAAAAATTACTGTTAAATCTCCTTCCCACATCACTTCTGTATAAGCTTTGAAGAATCCATCTAACAAATCTAGTGGAAAATGTACTTCATTTTTCTTACTTTTTACCTAATTACTAAGGATATTACCTTCCATAGTTAACCTTTGGGTTATAGTCGAAGTTAATCTCATAAGGACAGAAGATGAAATGAATGGATGTTCCACTGTAGACAAAATATTGTTTCCTTTCTTTCAAGTGATGATCTTGAACAACTTTGCCACATAGTTATGAATTTATTTTTTAATGGATTTTCCATCATATGATGGATAATCTGTATCATCAGCTCTGATAATACTAAAACTTATGTACAATTGTGTATGCTTTGGATGAACCCATCTAGCTCCGATATTTATATTAATCTTCATGTTCTTATTAGGAACATTTAGATTATTTTTACCCTTCTCATTCACAGGTAATGAGTAAAACTGATAACTACCACTTTTGCTCATGATTTAATAAGAATAAAAGTTATTAAGACATTTCTAAAACAACTGTTACATAAGAATCATTAAAAGTCAATCAAATTGTCATTTTCAACAGTTATAGTTATTTCTAAATTTTGAATTTCACCAAAAATACGAATATTTATAGGATAATGTGGTTCTTGACTTATTGGTCCACCAAATTCTGCATTAGGCTTGAATGAGACAGTAATATTAGTTTCTCAATGACAATGATCAGCATGATTTACAAACATCCCATCAGCCAAATTAAAATTTATATTTATTAATTCAAATGGAATAATTTGAGGAACATTGCTAGTAACAGCCTTTTCATTAGCTTCAAATCCAAGCACACTTCCAATACTATCTTTCATATCCATATGTAACTTAACATCACTCTCAATGACAACTCTGTGTAAAATTTCGTCTGCTTTAATGTAAATATTTGTATTTTTTGAATGAATAAATTTTTCCAAGTTTTTTAAACTATATTGACCAATAGGAATTTCTATTGTTTCGTCATCACAATATAATTTATTATGTCTAGATGTAATATTTGGAGTTAAAAAAGTTGAATAAAAACCAACCAGTATTTGGAGTTAAAAAAGTTGAATAAAAACCAACCAGCGCAACATTACTAAAATTATTTCATATAGGTAAAGTTAATCTTTTTTTAGAACAGACAAATTACCAATCAATTGATGTAATCTAATCATTTAGTATTTAAAAGTTTATTTAATTAAATGAGTACTGATTGGGAGCCAAAAATAACAATTTCAGAGAAGAAAAGAAAAATAAACATATTAAACTTTTACCAAATGTGCAATCATAGGACCAACAGGTAGTGGAAAACATACATTAATGATTGACAATTATATTCTAGTTCCAGGATGGTAGAATCGGAATAAAAGTAATCATTTGTACATTTACTCTAAACGTTTAGATCAACTGAAATATCGAGAATTTGTAAGAAGATGTGAAAAAATTGAAGTTAAGTGTAACAAAAAAATTACTAGTTTTATTGAAAATAATGAAGAAATTATTCCATTAAATCAGTGTCAAGAAAACTCAGTAGAAGTATTTGATGACTTCATTCATGAAAATGAGGATGTAATTAGAGAATATTTTACTAGATGAAGACATAAAGGACTAAATTACTTTTATTTGGCTTAGCCATTTTCAAAAATACCGAAACAGTTAGTCAGAGATAATCTTAATTTTTAAATATCGTTAGATAATAATAATAATAATCATCATCATCATCATTTAAGACTGATTATGCCTTTCAGCGTTCAGTCTGGAGCATAGCCCCCCTTATACAGTTCCTCCATGATCCCCTATTCAGTGCTAACATTGGTGCCTCTTTTGATGTTAAACCTATTACTTCAAAATCATTCTTAACCGAACCCAGGTACCTTCTCCTCGGTCTGCCCCGACTCCTCCTACCCTCTACTGCTGAATCCATGAGTCTCTTGGGTAACCTTGCTTCTCCCATGCGTGTAACATGACCCCACCATCTAAGCCTGTTCGCCCTGACTGCTACATCTATAGAGTTCATTCCCAGTTTTTCTTTGATTTCCTCATTGTGGACACCCTCCTGCCATTGTTCCCATCTACTAGTACCTGCAATCATCCTAGCTACTTTCATATCCGTAACCTCAACCTTGTTGATAGGGTAACCTGAATCCACCCAGCTTTCGCTCCCATACAACAAAGTTGGTCGAAAGATTGAACGGTGCACAGATAACTTAGTCTTGGTACTGACTTCCTTCTTGCAGAAGAGAGTAGATCGTAGCTGAGCGCTCACTGCATTAGCTTTGCTACACCTCGCTTCCAGTTCTTTCACTATGTTGCCATCCTGTGAGAATATGCATCCTAAGTACTTGAAACCGTCTACCTGTTCTAACTTTGTTCCTCCTATTTGGCACTCAATCCGTTTATATTTCTTTCCCACTGACATTACTTTCGTTTTGGAGATGCTAATCTTCATACCATAGTCCTTACATTTCTGATCTAGCTCTGAAATATTACTTTGCAAACTATCAATCGAATCTGCCATCACAACTAAGTCATCCGCATATGCAAGACTGCTTATTTTGTGTTCACATATCTTAATCTCACCCAGCCAGTCTACTGTTTTCAACATATGATCCATAAATAATATGAACAACAGTGGAGACAGGTTGCAGCCTTGTCTTACTCCTGAAACTACTCTGAACCATGAACTCAATTTACCGTCAACTCTAACTGCTGCCTGACTATCCATGTAAAGACCTTTAATTGCTTGCAAAAGTTTGCCTCCTATTCCATAATATTGTAGAACAGACAATAACTTCCTCCTAGGAACCCGGTCATATGCCTTTTCTAGATCTATAAAGCATAGATACAATTCCCTGTTCCACTCATAACACTTCTCCATTATTTGCCGTAAGCTAAAGATCTGGTCCTGACAACCTCTAAGAGGCCTAAACCCACACTGATTTTCATCCAATTGGTCCTCAACTAATGCTTGCACTTTCATTTCAACAATACCTGCGAAGATTTTACCCACAATGCTGATTAAAGAGATACCTCTGTAGTTGTTACAATCTTTTCTGTTTCCATGTTTAAAGATTGGTGTGATTACTGCTTTTGTCCAGTCTGATGGAACCTGTCCCGACTCCCAGGCCATTTCAATTATCCTGTGTAGCCATTTAAGACCTGACATTCCACTGTATTTGATGAGTTCCGACTTAATTTCATCCACCCCAGCCGCTTTATTGCACTGCAATCTATTGACCATTTTTTCCACTTCCTCAAATGTGATCCTATTTCCATCATCATTCCTATCCCATTCTACCTCGAAATCTGAAACATTACTGATCGCATTTTCACCTACATTGAGCAACTCTTCAAAATATTCCCTCCATCTGCCCAAGGCATCCACAAGATTCACCAGCAGTTTTCCTGACCTGTCCAAAATACTTGTCATCTCCTTCTTACCTCCCTTTCGAAGACTGCTAATTACACTCCAGAATGGTTTTCCAGCAGCTTGACCCATAGTCTCCCACCTGTTTCCAAAGTCTTCCCACGATTTCTTCTTGGATGCTGCAGTTATCTGTTTGGCTTTGTTTCTTTCTTCAACATAACTTTCTCTGTCTACCTGGGTTCTGGTATGTAGCCATTTTTGGTACGCCTTCTTTTTCCTTTTACAGGCTGCCTTGACTGTATCAGTCCACCAAGCTGTTTGCTTCATCCTACTTTTACACACTACTGTTCCAAGACATTCTTTAGCCACTTCTAGTACTGTGTCCCTGTACCTTGCCCATTCCTTTTCCAATGACTGTAATTGACTACATACAACTAACTGGTACCTTTCTGCGATCGCTGTTATGTACTTGTGCCTGATTTCCTTATCCTGAAGTTTCTCCACTCTTATCCTCCTACATGTGGACCTGACCTCCTGCACTTTCGGCCTCACAATCCCAATTTCACTGCAGATTAAATAATGATCAGTGTCATCAAAGAATCCCCTGAATACACGTGTGTCCCTCACAGCCTTCCTGAATTCCTGATCTGTTATTATATAGTCAATGACAGATCTGGTTCCCCTGCCTTCCCAAGTATACCGGTGAATGTTCTTATGTTTAAAAAAGGAGTTTGTGATTACTAAGCCCATACTGGCACAGAAATCCAAGAGTTGTTTCCCATTCCTGTTGGCCTCCATATCCTCTCCAAATTTACCCATAACCTTTTCATACCCTTCTGTTCGATTTCCAATCCTGGCGTTAAAATCACCCATGAGCAGAACACTGTCCTTGTCCTTTACTCTAACAACTACATCACTGAGTGCCTCATAAAAACTATCCATCTTATCTTGATCTGTCCCTTCACAATGCGAATATACTGACACAATCCTAATTTTCTTGCTAGACACTGTCAAATCTATCCACATCAGTCGTTCGTTTACATACCTTATTGCAACTACGCTGGGTTCCATTTCTTTCCTGATGTAAAGCCCTACACCCCATTGTGCTATTCCTGCTTTGACTCCTGACAGGTAGACCTTATATTCGCCCACTTCCTCTTCTTTCTCACCCCTTACCCAAATGTCACTAACAGCTAAAACGTCCAGCCCCATCTTACTTGCAGCCTCTGCCAGCTCTACCTTCTTCCCAGAGTAGCCCCCATTGATATTAATAGCTCCCCATCTCATTACCATTTGTTTGCCAAGTCGTATCTTAGGAGTCCCTGGTTTGTCAGTTAGAGGTGGGACTCCGTCACCTCCAAAGGTCCGAGGCATTTTGCTCTGATTGTTGCCAGCATCATATTTAAAGTACCAGGGAAGCAGGTTGCTAGCCTTACTTGCCCCGAGTCCCATTGATTTTTACCCCTAACGGTTGAGGGACTAACCAGTGGATTTGGTAGTCTTTGCCGTATAAGCACAAAGGTGACCACGACTCAGAATATGTCCGAGATGCCCAGCCTTATTCCAAAGTAACTGGTATCCTGACTGTGGGGACCACTTACTTGGCCACTCATACGTTGCCTGTGGTTCATCGTTAGATAAGATGACACAAATTTAAATCATATTTATCATGAGTTCATTGGAGGTGATCTAAAGTTTGATGATTTTAAAGAAATGTGTCATAAATGTTGGAATCATCGATTTTGATTTTTTATTATAAACATAACTAGAAAACCAGATTAAGGTACATTCAGAAATAAAATACAACATTTTATAAATGTTTAATAATTTTTATCTCTAATGGTGAAACTCTGATAGCGTTTTACCAGAATATATAAATGAATTTAAAAAAGGTTTTGGTTACATAATAGAATATGAAAAATTAGAAAAAGTAATGAACATTATACTAATTGCCTGTGGTCTGATAAAGAAGCTACATGAGGTCCAGATGCATGTGGTTGCTATTATTTCGATAAGACTAAAATGAGAATGAATTTACTTACTAATTTTTATGAACTTAAATGTTATACATAAACATTAAATGCAACATTAAACATAAATGTGAATGTTAAAGATAAATGTTAAATGTAAATATGTTTTAACTAATGGTTATTCAACCCTAATAAATGTTTGCAAAATATGATCCAGAAGTTGTTAAAGCAGCAAGGTGAAATAGAAGAGTAAAAGAACAGTTAAAAGAAGAGTTAAAAATGGAAGAAACTACCAAGAACGAAGTATGAAAAATATAGAAATGAAGATCAACCGGTTATTGATGCAACTGAAAAAGTTAAACAAGGTATCAAAGGATTAGGTGATAATGTTTTGAAAGTTATTGAAGAAAATAGAAAAGTTGAAAAGCAGATGGTTCCTTATTCTCATTATCAGTTAGAAGAATTTAATGAAATACCACCAATTAAACAATATGAAAGTCCACAACATGACTGTACTTTAAGTGAATCGGAAATGCATGATTTAGTGACGAAGTTTGGAGAATAGAGAGAGAATAAAAAGGATAAATATGTTAAAAAAATACATGTAAGTCAAAGAATGTTAGAATATATATGAATCACAATGAAGATAAAGTTTTTGGATTAAGACCTGTTGGTTCATTTACATTCGTTGGTAAATTATCTGTAACATTTAATGGAGATAAATTAACTATTGGTGATAGGACATATCAAGGTACAGATGGATTATAAATCTTTTAACTGAAAAACAGATAATTATGGAAGATTACATTATTTACAGGTTCTGATTTGTTAAATTATGCAGATATATTATACAATTCAGTAGCATTATATTCTGATAATAATCCAAATAAAATAAAAACGAGTAGAGGAAATAGATACAAATATTTGATAAAGGAAATTATAGATGTCTTTTTTCTAGCACTCAGACAAAAAATTAGATCCTTCATTGCAAATTGAAGGAGAGGAAGTTGGTGATGGCTTAGTAAAAAATGTTCAAAAAAACCAATCGAATATGCCTGGATGAATGATGCCCATAATTAATTGATAGATTAGCTGTGACACATAGGGGACAGTTTGCTGGAAATGAAAATTATCACAATGAAAAAATGGGGATAATGCAAATGTTGACAAATAAATATAGTGATTTCGTCGTCAACAATCCAAAAGGAATTCCATATTTCATCAGAATTTTGAATAATGTTCATCATACATGTTCGAAAAGTGAAAAACATGGAAAAGGATTAGTCAATTGGATTTTAAATAATGAACCAATGCCTGAGATGCATCTACTGGGTTTTAATTACCGAGGGCCTTTCACTAAGTTAGAAGAAAGATTAGCATGTGTAGATCAAGGAATTAATCCATTAGATGAAGCTTGCAAAAAACATGATATTGCCTATCATGATCATAAGGATTTAGAAAAAAGACATATAGCTGATAAAGAACTTAAATTAGCTGGAAAAGAAACACTGTATCCACGGGTTGCAACATTTGGAGAAAACGTTGCAGCCACTGCAGATAGAGGCATTATGTATGGATAGAGAAAATGAGGTATGGGCTTAGGTGTGGATGACAATGTTTGAGGAATGTAAAATATATTAATCCTTATAAATTTTTATCCATATAAATAAATAACTTTTCAATCAATTATACTTTGCTACCAAATGGAAAGACTAAACCAAAATCAATTAAACTTAAACTGAACAATGATCAATTAAATAGTATTGAGTCATTATTCACTGATGCGCAAAAAAGAAAGAAAGATAAAAAACTGGTGGTAATGTACTGATTAGACTAGATATTCCTGTTGTGAGAAAGATTATTGAATAACTAACAAAACTTTTTTCTTCATCACTGTGATTGCATTCACTTATTTTTTCTTCTGCACATTTGACACACAAAAGAAAGAGCAGTTTTTCGTTTATTCTTACATGCAAAACAGGTTCATATAATCCTCTAGGGGCCAATACTTTACACTTTATAAATCCATACCACTTTTAGTATAATATCTTGGATTACACATATTCTTGTTTCATGTCACATAGTATTGTACAGTTGGATAGAGGCTGCATACATCATCATGTTTTATTTTTGTGCTAACACCATCAGCTTTAGCTATTAATTTTATTGCATTTGTTTGACCACCATAAAAAGCATCTCTTGGATTCAATGGCTCAACAGCTTCTGGTAACTGTTTCAATTTTTTAAGTTTTTTATACTCTGCTGAATTAAGCCAATCACATTCACATATCTCAGCGAATTTATATCCATTTCGTATTTCTATGCTTCTTGTTAATGTCTTTTGATGAAGGTCATCTATTGTTTCTTTGTAGCCATGCAAACTCCAGCAATGGTTAAATAACAGAACACACCTATATTAGCTATTTCTAGACATTGTTGTCTCAGTTCTAAACAACTTCTTCTCAAAATATCTACGTCAGAATTACAGTACTTGTTAATTTCTTTCTTCATATTGAACACATAATTTCCTTAAACTCTTGAACTGTGCCATTTGACAAATGCTTCTCTATCTTTTGGCTTCACAGTATCAACACAACAATATTGAGCATCTGTAACAGGTCCTATGTAATTTTCATTTTCTTGTGTATTGAACAAATGAGGGAAGAAGCCTTTCTTCAATTATTTCAAATCAAAAGTTTTTGGAAAACTACTAATAGGACCTTGGACAAAGTTACTGCCATCTTTAATTTTTATGCCTAACTGTTTGATCTCCAATAACATCAATTTAATTCCTGTGTAGTTGGTGTATGGCTTTATTGTATTTTCAACACAGTATTTCAAAATAAACTGGGAACGTTAACCTTTTGTTTGGTGAGCTATAAATGTGTGATAATTGTTTTTTTTCAGATATCATCCTACAACAGAATTCATCATCTGTCTTAAATTTATAAACAGTATTTCTATTAAAATTTCAATAATTATGAGATTTGGAATACGTCTTCCAGTTTCTTGAGCTGCTTCATAGTCAAACCACATGTATCTCTCAGTATAGCTACAGTTCACTCTCTTAGGGAATCCATCTTCACAGCATTTAAACTGTTTACCAGTAACTATTGCACTGCATTCAAAGCAAACATAATAATCTTGGAATTCTCTATTAACATAACAACCTTCTTCATTACAATTAGGGGAACCTTGCACTATAAAATCCTCACCAAATTTTCTTTAACAGGTTCCTCCTTTTTGCAATTTGTATTGCATGTAACATTTTTGATTTCCAGTTTTCATTACTTGTTTGCAATACCTGCAAAGTTCAAAGCCACGTTTATGTTCTTTAGATGTCAAACAAAAACTTTTTGCATTCTTCACATTTGTAAGCTGTATCACAAAGTTCTTCGTGATTTTTAAGCATTATTCTTTATAACAGTATCTATTGCACTTTTCACAATAAATCTTATTTTCTACACTTTCATGTTGTGCCCTTTTGCATAATATTTAAACTTTTTCTCTATTTTACATATGTTGGTCCTTGTTGTTATATGGTTTGTTACATTTGTTACAGAAATAAATTGATCCTAGGAAAGCTGTCATATTGTTAATTACATCAATATGGTTATGACCTTTATACAGATATTTCTTTATTCTTTCTTAGGACTGATAAAGATAACTGAATTGAAATTCTCAGTACATACATTTATTTGAATATCCATCAATTCTTTAACATTTCTAATGTCATCTAGAGTAAACCTTACTTCATTGTGTTCACCAAACTGATTACATAATATGTCAGTTAGCTCTTTTTGTAATTTGTATTTATCTCCTACTCTTATTTTCTTAATCTCATTTGTAGTTAGTTCTCTGCCCAAAATGTTATTTGTGTGATATGCTAATGCCACAATTACTGCTCTAGGACAACACAAATTATCATTATTTTTAATTCTTGTGATATATCTTTTTGTCTTTTTGTCTTCAGCTAGATTTGTTATTTTTTTTTTACCTTGACCACCTAGGGCACTCAGCTATCATCTGAATGTTAAATGAGGTATCTGCTATATCAATAGTCTCATCAGATGTTAAGGTATCTCTCATTTTATTGCACAAAGCTTGAACAGATTCTAATGCTCTATATCCTGTGGAAATTGGATAAAACATTTCTGGATTGTTGGTTGTTGCATTTAACTTATCTTCTTTCCTGAAATTAGTTATCTTTGTAGCTACATCAACCATAGACTTAAGTACTTTCGTTATATAACCTGTTTTATCACTGACAGTACTGAGTTTGGAAATACTGACATCATTAAACACGATTTGGTAGTCAACAGACCAAGCTTTAAATTTTTCATTAAATCGATTTCATTTCTTTAATCTCAAACAAATGCTTTTTAGATGGCTCAGTCTCTTTTTCTTGCTCGAATAGTATGCTACTGAATGGATAAATTTGATGTTGTCTCACTATTTTTTCTTTCTCAGTTGTCAAGCTTTTTCAATAACATCATCATCCAATCTGTAAAAATAATTTATATTAGGTACTAGTTATGGCCTTGATCTAGTTTTTTGGAATAATTCTGGATGAAATTGAAATGCCTTTAACCCAACAGCATTAACTATGATTTCTTTAATTTATTTCATCCTTTAATACCAAGATATTTAGCTCTACCTTGGCATTCACTTACTTTCAAATTATCTGGACTTCATGTAGGAGGAGGTAAATTATTTGAAACGTTTAAATTAATTAAATCATCGTTTCTAAATCCACTATAAACTCGTAAATTATTCCTTCTGCAATAATCACGAATTTGAGCGACTGTAAACTCTCTCAGTGAGGGTTCCATTTTATTCTCTTTTATTAGGAATTTTTTTCATTATATTTTTGAAAAGGGGGTGGAGAAATTATGAGAAATAATTAAATTAATTAAATCATCTTTTCTAACTCTGCTATAAACTTGTAAATTATTCCTTCTGCAATTATCATGAAGCTGAGTGACTGTAAAGGCTCTCAGAGAGGCTTCCATTTATTTAATGACAGAAAACATTAGCTTTGGAAAATGTAGTGATTTCATTTTCAGTTATTTTGATTTGTCTATTTGTCCATAAATGTTTATTAAGACCACTTTTAACTATTTGTTTTCCACACTTTCGCACTATTTTATTTTTCTCGCACATCTTGTAGTTGACAAATCTGGCATCTAATTGAGAGCTTGTCCCTAGATGTATGACTTAAGTCAAGACAACTAAAACCTTAATTTCTTCAAAACCAATACATTTTTTACATTGTGGTTACCTTTGTTTTTCTCTATATTATTGCTGTTGAAAGTAAAAACAAAAAAATCTTTCATGTCCTTCAATTTTTCCAAAGGATTCTTACAATTACATACAAACTGTTTAAAATGTTCTTTTTTATTATTATATGTATTTCTTCTAAGCATTTTATAATATTCTTTACACATATGTCAATGTTTATCCTTCATATATTTAAGTGAATGAAAGTTATAAATTGTCTTCTCCACTTCACATTTTTCACACTTCTTCAACACTTCCCTTTATTGAGACAATTTTTTTCATTAGATGAACTAAAATTATTCCTTAATAAATGAATTCATATTCTTGCTGATGTGGTATAGATGTATAGATAAAATATTTACACTCTTAATTTTCTTCCTATTACTAATATTTTTACTGTGAATTTTTTATCTCATTTATGAGTTTCTAATACAATATGCACTTCATAAAAAAGGAATTGTAATCTATAATGACACACTATTAGGGAAATTTTAGATGGTATTCCAGGTGCTAAATATTCAGGGCCTGAAAAATTAACAGACTGCTATAGAATTTTAGTGGCCTGCATAATGGTAACTGAAAACATTAAACAAATAAAATGAGGTTTTATTAAGTAAGGAATTTCAGGCTCCTTGAATTCCAGGACCTTAATTTTTAGACCATGCATTTTTAAAAGGAATTCAAGAGTCCAAATACTTGGACACTGCAATTTTAAGAAGAATTATCTCGATTATCTCAAACAAAATGGTATTCCATATGCAGAGTGCTATTGAGTTTTAATTTATCAACTATATTTTTATTCTCTATAAATGTATACTCTACTGAAGAAGCTGAATAATACAAGCAATTCTTCTAGTGAGCTAGAAGTGAATGAATTGTATTACATTACTGATTGTGTAAATTTTAAAACTAGATATAGGGAGAAAATTTGTATGGCACTTGATAATAAATTTTTTTGCCAGACAGGTTTAATAAAATATTCAGTAATTGGGACTTCCAATTTCTTGAAGATGGTACTAAAGTATAAAGGAATTAAGAGAACTAAAAATAATGATAATGAATTTCACGATCTGGACTTCATTGTGTGATTTTGAAAATTTTTTATTGATTTAATTTTTTATATCTTATTTTGCTGGTGGGTTGAGTTTGCTCAGCAAATAATCCCCTAGTGCACTCAACCTATCGATTTATATGAAAATAGAAAACGGCAGTAAATAATCCCCTAGTTCACCCAACTTACCCAGTTACTACTATCACACTATAGAATGCAGACAATGAGATGTAATCATGTGACTTCTTCATTCCAATGACTTATAGAGTGTGCTGTCGTACTCAGTTGAATCTGTGCTCGAAAGTCCATTTAATCATCCTGTTATCTGCATGAAAAGACAATCAAGGTTGCACTTTTATAAATTTCAAAGTAAAGACAGAAGTGTAAACATTTTATAGTACAATGGGGAATTCCACACGTACATATTTTTAGATTTTTATACCTCTGTGTAACTATGACTTTTTCCTTTCTTGCCATAGGCCTCCGATTTATGACAACTACAGTACTGAGTCAGCTATAAGCTGTGCAGGCAGTTATGTAACAAGGCGCGCATACTGCCATGCAGATAATGCCCTTTGTGCCACATCCGCTATGTACTATTTATCAGTCCAATATCCTGCGTGCCAACTGGCCACACACAGTTGTGTATCCTCCAACGTTTGGATGTGCAGACACTCATCTGAGGTGATCGAAGGATCACAGTCAAACATTTCGCTGCTCAGCTGGATGTCTCTGTTGGCAGTGTTGACACACTCGTCAACCATTTGGGTTACTCACAGGTGTGTGGAACTACTTGCGCGTTACAAAGCTGATTGTGACAATTTTTTTGTTAAAAGTCGACACCGGCGATGAAACATGGACTCAATACTTCGAACAGGAAGCAGAACCACCTCTCCTCTGAAGAAAAAGTTCAAAGTCGCACCCTCAGCCGGTAAAGTAATGGCGACCGTCTTCTTGGACTCTGAAGGGGTTGTTCTGTTTGTAGCTCCTTCATGGTGCAACGATCATCTCTGGAGTGTACTGTGCTACATTCAGGAAGTTGAACAAACGATCTCAGCAAGTTCGTCTTCACAAAAATGCAAACGAACTTCTCCTTCTCTGTGACAAAGCAAGGTCTCACACATGTCTGCACACCCGAGAGGTGCTCACAAAACTTCATTGGACTGTTCTTTCTCATCCATTCTTTGCTCGACCTCTCGCCTACGACGAACGTGTCCTGTTTCGAAGCCATCGTTCAAGATGTTGAAATGACCATGGATCATACATCCTGAAATGCTGAGGCATTGGTCTGTAACTGTCCTGCTTCTTGACTTCTAAAGCCGGCGGCGGTAGTCTCGCGGTTCTAGGCGCTCAGTCCGGAGCCGCGCGACTGCTACGGTCGCAGGTTCGAATCCTGCCTCGGGCATGGATGTGTGTGATGTCTTTACGTTAGTTAGGTTTAAGTAATTTTAACTTCTAGGGGACTGACGACCTAAGATGTTAAGACCCATAGTGCTCAGAACCATTTGAACCATTTTTGACTTCTAAAAACTGTACAACACAGGGTCCAAACGGTTTCTCTGTGGTTTCACGTTGCAATCATCGCCAAAATATTACTCTCCTCTAGCAAAGAAAGCACAACATATTTGACAAATAAAGTGTCTGATTCGCAACTTCTCGTCACTAATGAATCAAGATTTCATTCTAAATAAGAACTATGCCCTTCCCTTACAGAGAACGGAATTTTTGGGTTCAATGAATGAAAGTAATCTGCGACACTGGTTGTACTAACATGGATGTTGTTGTTGTTGTCGTTGTGGTCTTCAGTCCTGAGACTGGTTTGATGCAGCATTCCATGTTACTCTACCGCGTGCAAGCTTCTTCATCTCCCAGTACCTACTGCAGCCTACATCCTTCTGAATCTGCTTAGTGTATTCATCTCTTAGTCTCCCTCTATAATTTTTACCCTCCACGCTGCCCTCCAGTACCAAATTGGTGATCCCTTGATGCCTCAGAAAATGTCCTACCAACCGATCCCTTCTTCTAGTCAAGTTGAGCCAGAAACTCTTCTTCTTTCCAACTCTATTCAATACCTCCTCATTAGTCATGTGATCTATCCATCTAATCTTCAGCATTCTTCTGTAGCACCACATTTCTAAAGCTTCTATTCTCCTCTTGTCTTAACTATTTATCGTCCATGTGTCACTTCCATACATGGCTACACTCCATACAAATACTTTCAGAAACGACTTCCTGACACTTAAATCTATACTCGATGGTAACGAATTTCTCTTCTTCAGAAACGCTTTCCTTGCCATTGCCAGTCTACATTTTATATCCTCTCTACTTCGACCATCATCAGTTACTTTGCTCCCCACATCGCAAAACTCCTTTACTACTTTAAGTGTCTCACTTCGTAATCTAATTCCCTCAGCATCACCTGATCTAATTCGACTACATTCCATTATCCTCGGTTTGCTTTAGTTGATGTTATCTTATGCCCTCGTTTCAAAACATTGTCCATTCCGTTCAACGGCTCTTCCAAGTCCTTTGCTGTCTCTGACATAATTACAATGTCATCGGCAAACCTCAAAGTTTTTATTTCTTCTCCATGGATTTTAATACCTACTCCGAACTTTTCTTTTGTTTACTTTACTGGCTACTCAATATACAGATTGAATAGCATCGGGGAGAGGTTACAACCCTGTCTCACTCCCTTCCCAACCACTGCTTCCCTTTCATGCCCTCGATTCTTAGAACTGCCATTTGGTCTCTGTACAAATTGCAAATAGCCTTTCGATCCCAGTATTTTACCTCCGCCACCTTTAGAATTTGAAAGATAGTATTCTAGTAAACATTGTCAAAAGCTTTCTCTAATTCTACAAACGCTAGAAACGTAGGTTTCCCTTTCCTTAATCTTTCTTCTAAGGTAAGTCGTAGGGTCTGTATTGCCTCACGTGTTCCAACATTTTTACGGAATCCAAATTGATCTTCCCCCAGGTCGGCTTTTACCAGTTTTTCCATTCGTCTGTAAAGAATTTGTGTTAGTATTTTGCAGCCGTGATTTATTAAACTGATAGTTCGGTAATTTTCACATCTATCAACACCTGCTTTCTGGGATTGGAATTATTATATTCTTCTTGAAGTCTGAGGGTATTTCGCCTATCTCGTACATCTTGCTCACCAGGTGGTAGAGATTTGTCAGGACTGGCTCTCCCAAGGCTGTCAGTAGTTCTAATGAAATATTGTCTACTCCCGGGGCCTTGTTTCGACTTAGGTCTTTCAGTGCTCTGTCAAACTCATCACGCAGTATCATATCTCCCATTTCATGTTCATCTCCCTCCTCTTCCATTTCCATAATATTGTCCTCAAGAACATCGCCGAAGTATAGACCCTCTATATACTCCTTACGTCTTTCTGCTTTCCCTTCTTTGCTTAGAACTGGGTTTCCATCCAAGCTCTTGATATTATTGCAAGTGGTTCTCTTTTCTCCAAAGGTCTCTTTAATTTTCCTGTAGGCAGTATCTATCTTACCCCTAGTGAGATAAGCCTCTACATCCTTACATTTGTCCTCTAGCCATGCCTGCTTAGTCATTTTGCACTTCCTGTCGATCTCATTTTTGAGACATTTGTATTCCTTTTTGCCTGCTTCATTTACTGCATTTTTATATTTTCTCCTCTCATCAATTAAATTCAATATTTCTTCTTTTACCCAAGGGTTTCTTCTAGCTCTCGTCTTTTTACCTATTTGATCCTCTGCTGCCTTCACTACGTCATCCCTCAGAGGTACCCATTCTTCTTCTACTGTATTTCTTTCCCCCATTTCTGCCAATTGTTCCCTTATGCTCTACCTGAAACTCTGTACAACCTCTAGTTCTTTCAGTTTATGCATGTCCCATCTCCTTAAATTCCCAGGTTTTTGCAGTTCATTCAGTTTTAATCTACCGTTCGTAACCAATAGATTGTGGTCAGAGCCCACATCTGCCCCTGGAAATGTCTTACAATTTAAAATCTGGTTCCTAAATCTCTGTCTTACCATTATATAATCTATCTGGTATCTTCTAGTATCTCCAGGGTTCTTCCATGTAAACAACCTTCTTTCATGATTCTCGAACCAAGTGTTAGCTATGATTAAGTTATGCTCTGTGCAAAATTCTACCAGGCGGCTTCCCCAATCCATATTCACCTACTACGTTTCCTTCTCTTCCTTTTCCCACTGTCGAATTCCAATCACCCATGACTATTAAATATTCGTCTCCCTTCACTACCTGAATAATTTATTTTATCTCATCATACACTTAATCAATTCCTTTATCATCTGCAGAGCTAGTTGGCATATAAACTTGTACTACAGTAGTAGGCGTGGGCTTCGTGTCTATCTTGGCGACAATAATGCGTTGACTATGCTGTTTGTAGTAGCTTATCCGCACTCCAATTTTTTTATTCATTATTAAACCTACGTCTGCATTACCCCTATTTGATTTTGTATTAATAACCCTGTATTCACCTGACCAAAAGTCGTGTTCCTCCTGCCACCGAACGTCACTAATTCCCACTGTATCTAACTTTAACGTATCCATTTCTCTTTTTAAATTTTCTAACCTACCTGCCCGATTAAGGGATCTGACATTCCACGTTCCGATCCGTAGAACGCCAGTTTTCTTTCTCTTCATAACGACGTCCTCTTGAGTAGTCCCCGCCCGGAGATCTGGATGGGGGACTATTTTACGTCCGGAATATTTTACCCAAGAGGATGCCATCATCATTTAATCAAACAGTAAAGCTGCATGCCCTTGGAAAAAATTACGGCTGTAGTTTCCCCATGCTTTCAGCCGTTTGCAGTACCACAACAGCAAGGCCGTTTTGGTTAGTGTTAGAAGGCCAGATCAGTCAATCATCCAGACTGTTGCCCCTGCAACTACTGAAAAGGCTGCTGCCCCTCTTCAGGAACCACACGTTTGACTGGCCTCTCAACAGATACCCCTCCGATGTGGTTGCACCTACGGTACGGTTGTCTGTATTGTTGAGGCACGCAAGCCTCCCCACCAACGGCAAGGTCCATTGTTCATGGATGAGGAACATCATTTTATTTTGTCTTTTTCACCGCTGCACACCCACGAGGGCATTAAGTAAGTAATGCAACAAATTTTTTCCCTTAAAACAGCTTATTTTTTTATTAAGGACACCAGTACACCATATTGTTCCTCACTCTTTTGCTTACAGAACCCTGTTTCTTAATGTAAACTCCGTTCAGTGTGACGGCCTTACGGTACCTTAGTGGGAGGGACTGTTAGCTCCGATGGTATAACTCTACTGCTCAACGTCGGATCCATCGTCATTCTGCATCAATAACCTCCCCGTCACCCACAGATCCAGGCTGAAGGGTGAATGAGGAAGAACAGTCGAATGAAGTTGTGTGAGCACCTCTCGGGTGCGGATACATGTGTAAGGGCTTGTGTTGTCATACGGAAGGAGAAGTTCGTTTGCATTCCTGTGGCGACGAACACACTGAGGACGTATCTTTAGTTTCCTGAGGGTAGCACAGTCACTTCAGAGTTTATCGTTGTGCTATGAGGGAACTACAAACAGAACAACCCCTTCAGAGCCCCAAAGGACGGTCGCCATTTCTTTACTGGCCGAGGGTGAAGCTGTGGTATGGTGCCACTTGATGTGGATTGGCATTTTGTTTAGGTTCAAAGTGATGAACTCATATTTCATCACCGGCGACGATGTTCAACGAAAAACTGTCACAATCAGCCTCGTAATGTTCAAGCAACTGCACACAGATGGTCCTTCATTGCTCTTCGTAGTCTTTTGTGAGGCTGAGAGTATCTCAGCAGGCACACACCTTTGAGTACCCCACCTCTCAGCACTGTCAACAGAAACGTCCAGCTGAGCACCGAAATGTTTGATTCTGATCCTCGATCACCTAGAATGAGAGTGTCCGCACGTTCCAATGTTGCCGGAGACACAGCTGTGTGCGGCCAGCTGGGACGCAGGGCATCGGAGAGGTTCGCGTCGAGCGAGGTTACAGATGTCTCGCCCAATGACACACTGTGCCTTTGTTTACTGCATGTGCCCTGTAGGCATTCTACAAGTGCTATGAATGTTTGCGATGCTCTGGTTTTCCGCCAAAAGAAACTCAGCGAGAGCTCTTTACTTGGAACACACCTTCGTTAGACACGCAATTTTGAGGGCTATATACAGCGCCGCCACCAATCGGAACTTCGTGAAACTATATCCGCTGAAACGGGAATATTCCACGATGTCCTACAACAAATTCCGCACTTTTTCAGCCGAAACTGGCCGAGAAAAAGAAAGCGTTGTATAACTTACTGCAAGGCCCTTGTACATCTGGGTGGCCATTTTCAAATGTGTGAAATACATACCAGATGTAACACTGTTAAGATATAAATACAAAACATGCAACAGTGGTTTAATCAACAGAACTAAAATAAAAATGAAATAAAACAAAACATAATTTGCGTGGCATAACCCATCAAACGGACACATTTGGAATATAGTCAAAACCTGCATTCATTGTACTTTGTTATAATGTAGTTTCATAGTTCGTGTGAGGTGCCAGTTGAATTACTTAGCACACCCTAACTAAGATCACTATGGGCGAACCAGAAACCTCTTACTAAAATTTCGACAAATATTTCAGCAGGCTCCGCTGGGCTTAATGGTTGCTCCCACACTACGTGGCTTGATGTTCTCCACTGTCTTGCAGAGCTTTACCTCTGCTAAAAAGGATTCCCTTTGCTTCTCGCACAATGCAGTTTTATGCTGCAGCGCCCAGCCTCAATCCAGACCCCTTCTGGGCTGAGAGAACAGAATGTCCTTCTCTGCTCCATACCTGAATGGAGAATAGTTTTCAGTGGTAAGCAACTTTATGATTATCCATTCCCGTAAGTGAAATTACCCTTCGCGAACTAGCTGAAATTCCAGAGGCTCCTTTAATTACAAGACACACTCCTCTACCAAGAGGAAAGGAGACATAGAAATAATTATAAATACAATTATTGGTAGCTTTTATGCAGTTTTTGTTATTTGATTTGACTGGCCGGTGGGATCTAGATATTAAATTAATAGCAGGTTATGGGACAGTTTGAGAATAAACTGTCATATAACAACAAATTATTATTAACAAGTGCTCAGCGAACAGTAAGCGAATAACGTAAAAAAAGTTTACAGTATTACCTAAATTTAAAACAAACAACGTGACACCAACGGTTTGAGGAATAGCTTTGATGTTACTTACCTTCTACAGGTAAAATAGGGTACTGGGCTAAGCACTATGCCACCTTCTCATGACCTCACCCTCAGTGCCCAGCGACTGACTGTGCTTCTGTTGACAGAAGATGCTCCATAGACTTGGCGCGAGCGTTTCTGAATATTCCCCATAGTTTCTTTCCACACTGAGAAATTCAATGAGGGCACGTTGCTTGTAACGTACATCACCTACAGACGCCATTTTGACACTGTTCCGCAACTTCGCCATCTGTCGGAAGTGACGGAAACTTGGCTCGCTCATTCAGGAGACTTCAAATAATTCATACGTGACGTTTCGCATTCGTAGCATTGTTTTCTGCCGAGAAAAAGAAAATGCGATGCATTGTTTTCTGGTCAACCCTTGTATATCTTTATATGTGTCTAAATGTTTTGTTACAGTAAAATGCAAAAGGCTGAAGTAAATTGTAAAGGGTCATATTGAGGCTTTTGTTAACACTATGAAGAACTTTCGGAGAATAACGATTTCGAAAAAGTAAACATTTACATGTTTATTTATACAGAATTTGCTGAACGTTCTTTGTGATTGTGTGCAGTTTTGTATTTGGTACTAACCTCTCTATTTGTTCCCACACACGCTACGAAAAGGGCATCTATTTTTATAAAGTATGTAAAGAATACTTTCTACATATCAGGAATTACTGTCATTGATGTTTTTCCTTTACATGATGCAGTGTCTAAACGTTTGATTACAGTAAAATGCAAAAGGCTGAAGTAAATCGTAAAGGGTCATATTGAGGCTTTTGTTAATACTATGAAGAACTTTCGGAGAATAACGATTTCGAAAAAGTAAACATTTACATGTTTATTTATACAGATTTTGCTGAACGTTCTTTGTGATTGTGTGCAGTTTTGTATTTGGTACTAACCTATCTGTTTGTTCCCACACACGCTACGAAAAGGGCATCTATTTTTATAAAGTATGTAAAGAATACTTTCTACATATCAGGAATTACTGTCATTGATGTTTTTCCTTTACATGATGCAGTGTCTAAACGTTTGATTACAGTAAAATGCAAAAGGCTGAAGTAAATCGTAAAGGGTCATATTGAGGCTTTTGTTAATACTATGAAGAACTTTCGGAGAATAACAATTTCGAAAAAGTAAACATTTACATGTTTATTTATACAGATTTTGCTGAACGTTCTTTGTGATTGTGTGCAGTTTTGTATTTGGTACTAACCTCTCTATTTGTTCCCACACACGCTACGAAAAGGGCATCTATTTTTATAAAGTATGTAAAGAATACTTTCTACATATCAGGAATTACTGTCATTGATGTTTTTCCTTTACATGATGCAGTGTCTAAACGTTTGATTACAGTAAAATGCAAAAGGCTGAAGTAAATCGTAAAGGGTCATATTGAGGCTTTTGTTAACACTATGAAGAAATTTCGGAGAATAACGATTTCGAAAAAGTAAACATTTACATGTTTATTTATACAGATTTTGCTGAACGTTCTTTGTGATTGTGAGCAGTTTTGTATTTGGTACTAACCTCTCTATTTGTTCCCACACACGCTACGAAAAGGGCATCTATTTTTATAAAGTATGTAAAGAATACTTTCTACATATCAGGAATTACTGTCATTGATGTTTTTCCTTTACATGATGCAGTGTCTAAACGTTTGATTACAGTAAAATGCAAAAGGCTGAAGTAAATCGTAAAGGGTCATATTGAGGCTTTTGTTAACACTATGAAGAAATTTCGGAGAATAACGATTTCGAAAAAGTAAACATTTACATGTTTATTTATACAGATTTTGCTGAACGTTCTTTGTGATTGTGTGCAGTTTTGTATTTGGTACTAACCTCTCTATTTGTTCCCACACACGCTACGAAAAGGGCATCTATTTTTATAAAGTATGTAAAGAATACTTTCTACATATCAGGAATTACTGTCATTGATGTTTTTCCTTTACATGATGCAGTGTCTAAACGTTTGATTACAGTAAAATGCATAAGGCTGAAGTAAATCGTAAAGGGTCATATTGAGGCTTTTGTTAACACTATGAAGAAATTTCGGAGAATAACGATTTCGAAAAAGTAAACATTTACATGTTTATTTATACAGATTTTGCTGAACGTTCTTTGTGATTGTGTGCAGTTTTGTATTTGGTACTAACCTCTCTATTTGTTCCCACACACGCTACGAAAAGGGCATCTATTTTTATAAAGTATGTAAAGAATACTTTCTACATATCAGGAATTACTGTCATTGATGTTTTTCCTTTACATGATGCAGTGTCTAAACGTTTGATTACAGTAAAATGCAAAAGGCTGAAGTAAATCGTAAAGGGTCATATTGAGGCTTTTGTTAACACTATGAAGAAATTTCGGAGAATAACGATTTCGAAAAAGTAAACATTTACATGTTTATTTATACAGATTTTGCTGAACGTTCTTTGTGATTGTGTGCAGTTTTGTATTTGGTACTAACCTCTCTATTTGTTCCCACACACGCTACGAAAAGGGCATCTATTTTTATAAAGTATGTAAAGAATACTTTCTACATATCAGGAATTACTGTCATTGATGTTTTTCCTTTACATGATGCAGTGTCTAAACGTTTGATTACAGTAAAATGCATAAGGCTGAAGTAAATCGTAAAGGGTCATATTGAGGCTTTTGTTAACACTATGAAGAAATTTCGGAGAATAACGATTTCGAAAAAGTAAACATTTACATGTTTATTTATACAGATTTTGCTGAACGTTCTTTGTGATTGTGTGCAGTTTTGTATTTGGTACTAACCTCTCTATTTGTTCCCACACACGCTACGAAAAGGGCATCTATTTTTATAAAGTATGTAAAGAATACTTTCTACATATCAGGAATTACTGTCATTGATGTTTTTCCTTTACATGATGCAGAGTATATTAAAAAAAAAAAAGCCGTACATCATTTGAGATTAAACATTCCAGTATATGAACAAACATGTTTGAGAATAGTGCTTCAGTGTTACATCCACTGAAAAAAAAAAAACTCCAAAGGTTCAATACTGAAGCATCCGAATACTTTTTCCACCTGCTATATGTAGGCTTGTATACGCTGTCTGCAGTGCAGCTGCGCCGCACTCCGCGCTTTTTCGGTTTTTTTCCCGCTCGGCTTGTGTGCGTGATGCGGCGGCCCATGTTGACGTGGAGTGTGTCGGCAGAGTGGCAGGCGCGCGGCTGAGTGCGGCTCTGTGTTGGCAGCATGGTGCGGCTGCAGCGGCGCATCTCGGACGGGCTCGAGCTGCTGCAGTACTTCACGACGCGCGAGTGGAACTTCCGCAACGAGCGCTACCTGGCGCTCTACACCGGCCTCAACGCCGAGGACAAGCGCCGCTTCGACATGGACATGGTGCCCATAGAGCCCTACGAGTACCTGGTGACGGCGTCCTTGGGCGCGCGCCTCTACTGCTTCCACGAGGACCCCGCCTCCCTGCCGCGCTGCCGCCGCAACATCCGCATGTCAGTACGCCACCCCTCTCTGTCTCTGCCTCAGTCTAACTCCTGCTGCATGACACCACGTGGCGCATTACTTCTCACTATTCATACCAATCGTTTCACACACACACATACACACGCACGCACTTTATCACTTCCTGTAATACACTGAAGCGCCAAAGAAACTCCTAAAGGCATGCATATTCAAACACAGAGATATATTAACAGGCAGAATACGGCGCTGCGGCCGGCAACGTCTATATAAGACAACAAGTGTCTGGTGCAGTTGTTAGATTGGTTACCGATGCTACAATGGCAGGTTGTCAAGATTTAAGCGAGTTTGAACGCGGTGCTCTAGTCGGCACACGAGCGATGGGACACAGCATCTCCGAAGTAGTGACGAAGTGGGGATTTTCCCGTACGACTATTTCACGAATGTACTATGAATATCAGGTGTACGGTAAAACGTCAAATGTCCGACGACGCTGCGGTCGGAAAAAGACCCTGCAAGAACGGGACCAACGACGCCGGAAGAGAATCGTTCGACGTCAGAGAAGTGCAACCCTTCCACAAATTGCTGCAAATTTCAATGGTGTGTCAGCGTTCGAACCATTCGACTAAACATCAACAATATGGGCTTTCGAAGCCGAAGACAACACCGACAGCGGACTGTTGATGACTGGAAACATGTTGTCTGGTCGGACGATTCTCGTTCCAAATTGTATCGAAAGGATCGACGTGTACGGGAATGGGGAAAACCTCATGAATCCGTGGACCCTGCTTGTGGACAGGGGAGTGTTCAAGCTGGTGGAGGCTCTGTAATAGTGTGGGGCATCTGCAGATGGAGTGATGTGGGACCCCTGATACGTCTAGATACAGCTCTGACAGGTGACACTTACGTAAGCATTCTGTCTGATCGCCTGCATCCATCCATGTCCATTGTGGATCCCGACGGACTTGGCCAATTTCAGCAGGACTATGCGACACCCTACACCTTCAGAATTGATACAGACTGGCATCAGGAACACTCTTTTGAGTTTAAACACTTCCGCTGGCCACCAAGCTCCCCAAACATGAACGTTTTTCAACATATCTGGGAAGCCTTGTAACGTGCTGTTCAGAAGAGACCTCCACCCTCTCGTAGCCTTACGGATTTATGCCACGTCGTGTTGCGGCACTTCTGCGTGTTCGCGGTGGACCTACACGATATTTGATGGGTGTACGATTCCTTGGATATTCAGTGTACTTCTTTGGGCGTGGACATGACATCCTCCGATGTTAGGCAGGTTATCTATTAACAATTGCCTGGGTATGTATTTATTCTAACCTTCTGTTAGTCCACCTCTTCCTTCCCCCATTGTCCATCTCCTGCTCCCCCCCTCCCCCCCTCCACACACACACTGGCAATCTAACCCTGCCTTTCTTCCTGGCCATCTGGTCCTTCCTCTCTCTCTCTCTATTTCATCCCCCCCCCCCAGCCCCCCGGTAAGTTCGTCTTGTCACCCCATCTAACCCAATTCCCATCTCCCCTCTCTCTTTGTCCATTGCCTCCTCCGCCTCTTCCGTCTATCTCATCCTTTCTCTTCTCTTCATACACCTCATCCTCTTCCCTTCTTTGTCCATTTCCTCCTCCCCCAGTTCCCTCCACCTCCTCTTCCCCCTCTCTGTGTCCATCTCCCCGCTCCCTCCCTTCTCTCTCCATCTCCTTCTCCCCAACTTCTCACATCTTCACAAAGAGATCTGCGCCATTCCTATAGCGGGCAAGTGGTTCTTACCCCAACAGTATTTCTTTCCAGATAATAAGTAATGTACAAGTATGTACCGAGTTTGGTTGAAATCGACTCAGGAGAAGCTTTTTACCCTCGTCTTTGCCAGAGTACGCACATGTCACAAATATTTCACAAATATTTACCACATCTCACTCGAACTTGTACACATATTTCTGCTGTATGTCTAGCGAAATTCGCCTTGCAATTTCGCTTTCACGAAGCTTGTATCTCTTAAACCATGTGTCGTGCAATGATACAGTTTTGCAGGTACATTCAGTGGTGTATTTGGGTACTGTCTGCGAAATATGTTGCGAATGTAGTTAGTAGTAAATACGTAACGAATTAAAACGTCATGCATTATGCGGCAGTTTTTCACGTATCTCAGTTTTATGACGTCATATCCCCTGAATTATGTGTTGTATAATGATATAATTTTCCAGGTACATTCAATAGTATATGTGAATACTGTGCGCAAATTGTGTGGTGAATACAGTCAGTAGTGAAGAAGTAATAAGTTAAAACGTAATAGCTAATGCGGCAGTTTTACTAAATGAATAGCAAAAATGTAGTAAGCGATAACTATTATTTCTTTCATTATATTATGGGGGTTGTCAGCGAGAAAAAGTTCCGTTAAGATTTAAAATTAAGTGTAAAGTTTGTTGGAAGCACTACGTGCTCTCATTGACAAATAATGGATGAATAATATCTGGGAATTCGTGCCTCGCGAGCTTCACTTCTTTTTCACTCCCATCCCGCACACCTTTGATAGGTACGTGGTTCTTAACCCTAAACTCATTCTTTCCACATAATCAGCGAAATGTGTACCAAGTTTGGTTGAAATCGATCCAGTGATTTAGGAGGTGATTTGGAACATTACATACTCGTACACACGTTCCTTTATTTTTATAGTAAGTATGGATTTCGCGTTTGTGTATGATCTAATAATGAAAATGCGTATTTATAACTAACCTCAGGGTTCTTTCGGCTCGAAAATCTTCGAAATGAATTCGAAACAGAGAAGTGGCTACATCCAGGAAGCAAAAAATAACGCAATCCACTGATCAGTTTTAAGATAAGGATGTAAGCCCTCGGAATTTTGTCGTCTGAGTAAATAAAAATGCCTGACACAGATCATTGTTTTAATTTACCTTTACATAATACCAGGAAACCTTAACGTTAATAGAAACTGGATTCAAGGTTAAGGAGTCATCAGATTGGTGACGCACTGAGGTTTAATGGAATCAAAATAGTACTGATGGAGTGTCTCGTAACGCGGCCATCGGGATTTATTATTAAATTATCCTATTTAATCAAATGTTTTGACCGTATATGCATCGGACTAACCAGCGTCATTTTCTAACGACACCGCTGCATGAACACATATTCGCGTAATCTAATTTTTGTATGTTTACAGAACTTAGGAATTGGAATTTTAAAAGAAAACAATTTACTCTTGTTGACATGATAAATAGAAGACTGACTAAGACAATGTCTCTGACACGTTTCCCTACCACAAAGCATAACATGACGAAATATAATCGTATGACAAATAATAATAATAATAATAATAATAATAATAATACATTCATGCAAACTTGCAGTCTGTCTTTGTTACTAATCATGCAAGGCGACACTGCTACTATAGTGAAAGATACCGTGCAGCTAGTGAAATATACTATTTATACTGTAATGGCAAACTTATTTTCATCAAACGAACTACGACTTTAAGTGCCAAACTCACTACAGATTTATAGTAACAGGTTTTAAATTAAAAGAAAAGCGAATTCCTTATACTGGTCTATACTTATGTCGAAAGAAACACGAAAACATTCATTAAATGCATTCGCTGCTGCGCATATGGACTACCATCAGCTGTATAATGGAATGAAGACAACTGAAATTTGTACGGACCGGGACTTGAAGCAGGATTTCTCGCATACCGCTATCGGCCGCCTTACCAGTCCGAAGGAACTCTGCATCGTAATTCGAAATAACAGGCACTACAATATCGTACAGAAACATTCATTGAGAAGCTGTACTTTACAAAATTTCTTGGCAATTTTAGCTGGTTCGATGCATTGTTGATGTGGACACTGCATAATGTTATGGAGTTTCTGTGGCACGTGTGCATCTCGTCATACAGGGCAGCAAATTTTTTCTATCCTCATTACTAAATCGCCTCTCCAATTATGACAAACCTCACATTGCTTTCAGATAATGTTTTCATTCCACAGCTCTTGAAGCAATCTATACCGTCATACTGCCAGCCTGCCACAGACAGTCTACTCGATGGTGGTACAATAAATAAAGTCTTTGCCTAAGCCGTCCAGTTCTCTTTCAGAAGTGATAAAAATGTTTACACAATTTTGTTTTCCTTACTACACATGCTGCTGTTTCTGTGTTGTTTAAATTTACATGACATGTATCACATAAATGATAATACTTACAATTACATGTTTACTCAGAAGGAAAATGAAAACCTTTATGCAAGCAGTTCCGTACGCCGCTAATAGATGGCCTTACTTGAAACATTTATAGAAAATGGCGCATAATTTAAAATAACTCAAACTGAAATATTAAATGAAACTAACAATTAAAAAAACGAAAATCTGCTCTGCCTTTGTATTTTGAAAGTGTGTGTCTTAAAAATATGTTAGTGTCTTACCTAATTGTGTCATTGCAGTCTTCGATAAACCTATAATTAATTTAGGAGAAAATATTTGTGTAAAGGGCCTGGAAGAAATGCTAAGAACTTTTGACCGTAAGTGAAGTCGATTACTGGAATGAAATCATCTCTACAGTTAATTACTGAAGAAACTGACACCGAAATCATTGCTACCGCAACGAGGTTTAAATCCTGCTTATGATTTTCCAGAATTCATTCACTGATAAAGACCATGCTACATCTGTCAGTGAAGTATTAAAATTATTTAGAAATGATAGGCAAAAGGCTGGCATCCGGAGTCGATGTGTTTTCTGTTAAATTACATGTCGAATACGCTGAAGAAACGGACAACTTCTGACTGCTTGCTGCCACACTTTGTTCCAGCAGCAGTCTGTTCCGCGCAACTGAGAAGCCGCTTTCGGACAAAGGCAATGAGGCCTGGAGTGATCAGCCACATTAAAATTACGAATCATGAAGAGCACTGATCTACATTTGTAAAGTAGACCATCTGCACTGAAGTGTTTTTTTTTTCCTTGGCTGAAAGTAGAAAATAACGGATATCTACACTTAATTCATTCTGTTCCTGTGGTTTAAGACGTGATGGTTACTAAATTCAAAGATGGAGATCGATATGCTCATAAATGGGTTCCACAGAGTGACTGAGCACAACTTCAGGGTGCAGGACATAATCTCAAATTCATTATCATAATTCTCAAACCAGTGTAAAGCGTATTTAGAAAGATTTGTTGTCCTGCTAGAAAATTACCTGTCAGATACGTTAAATATCTACAGTAAGGGAATGCACGGATCTAGACATTTCATCACAGTGTCAAGGAAAACGTCCCATGGTCTAATGCTGCCACCACAATCCAGCCTTCATGTTTGTCGTGGTGGCGGTAGGGGACAAGACTCTCCTGGAAGATACGTACCTTGATCCGGGCTTCCTCTTGGCGTAATAAGTAATCTCAGAGTCCAGGTGCTATCACATGTTACTCGCGCAAATCATGATATTCCTGCCCCTCTTAAACTATTGCCGATTATGCCTTTGAGTGTACAGAGACAAACGTACAATTCGTGTATTAACCAGTTTCGCCATTTCCGTAAGAGTAGCTCTCAGTCAGCTTGCATCCTGCATCTTTTCCAGGATGATAGAGAAGCATTGTCAGAGGATTAATTATTCGATTCCAATTTTAATACACAAAGTAATTTTACGAATGCAGCAGACAACGATGTATGCACGAGCGTCGGCGGCATTTTCGGAATACGTTTCAGCCAACATGGGGCTGCTGGATGCTCCCTTTCTGAACAGTTGGAGGGGAGTTTCCCCACATCTGTTTGCAATGAACCACGCCAGATGGCTTTCAGTGTACGGCGAATAATTCGTAGTATTCAGAAGACTACCGCTGCGCTAGAGGAACGTTTCTGATAATTCATTTGCAATTGAAGGTAGAAGTGCTTCTTGCCGGCGGAACATAAACTGTGCAGTTGATTTTAACTTTTGACGGAGCTGAGCGGACAGTAATGCCATGGGATGGACATAAGCTATCTATTCTGTAATCAAAGTGCTGAGTGGTTGAAAGACTAATATTCAACAAATTTCTAAAATCGGGGAGTCGGTCATGGATCATCTGGGAGGAAAGAACGCGGTAGCATTGGGATCAGGAGCATTGTTTCAGCATAGCTGCGCGTGGAATTGCTGAGGCGCTTTACAGTTTGACTGGAAGTTGCGATTCACAAAGTACTGTATATAGAACCTAAACACGTGTTATTATTCGGCAGGGGTCTTTAACCTGATTGAGGAAAAAAGATGTATCTGGAGGAGCGGATGGAGATTTGACATGGTTAATTTAAACAGCGTTAAAGTGAAATACATCGAATAATTTCTACTGTTTCAGTCACTTTTTGTCAATTATTTAATTAGTATGACGCATTTCAGAGGGCTGCTGACGTTACCAGGTGCATAACAGCACTTGAACGTTACGTTAATCTGAAGTATAAATTTTGGTCATTTGTAGTGTGTACCAGGGAGGTTATGTATCGAAATACAGCCCTGCCAGGAAAGATACATTTATTTTAGAGAGTTTATAAAGTGGTTTGTTATTTAGATTACTTCATTAGTATATTTAGTTACGTCTAGTTATTTGTCACACTGAGCGTAGTAATAAACAGATGACAACTTGAAGACTTTCACATTCAGATGTTTACATAATTCTGAAGAATGTTGACCGTTAAGATGAACTAATCTTAATTGCTAAGATAGTAATATACACGAAGATGACACGTCTTCTATACAGACAGATTTATATCAGGGCACATATTAAAAAATATGATTACTATCTGAAGGCAATTTTTGTTTGTTAAAGACTCTTATTTATTATATTGAACTTTTCCTCATTACAAAGGCTTATGTCCAACATAACAATTTACTCGGATATTACAATAAAAAGAATAAACGTTCTTAGAGTATATTTTCAAAATATTCCTCCAGGTGTTTCGATCTTGTGTGTCCTCTTGCTCTGCGCCCATTCTCCTCAATGTCTGCTGTACATTTTGGAGCCAGGTGGTCACAGGTCATCGTCTTCTTCTTCTCCCCTCCGGTTTCCACTCCAGTATCAGTTTTGGTATTCTGGTTTTCTCCATTCGTCGCACATCCCCGTACCACTGTAATTTCTTCCTATCCATTACGTCATGTTAAAGACTTCTGTTTCAATAAAATTAGCATTCAGCATTGCAGAAATTTTTAAACAAATTAACATTATTACTTTCTAGCTTATCATTTAGTAACCTTTAGCATGCATTGTGACACGAATGAAAGTTTATAACTCTTCATATACACTACTGGCCATTAAAATTGCAACACCAAGAAGAAATGCAGATGATAAGAGGATATTCATTGGACAAATATATTATACTAGAACTGACATGTGATTACATTTTCACGCAATTTCGATGTACAGATCCTGAGAAATCAGTGCCCAGAACAACCGCCTCTGGCCGTAATAACGGCCTTGATACGCCTGGGCATAGAGTCAAACAGAGCTTGGATGGCGTGTACAGGTACGGCTGCCCATGCAGCTTCAACACGTTACCACAGTTCATAAAGAGCAGTGACTGGCGTAGCCAGTTCCTCGGCCACCATTGACCAGACGTTTTCACTTGGTGAGAGATCTGGAGAATGTGCTGGCCAGGGCAGCAGTCGAACATTTTCTGCAACAAGAAAGGGCCGTACAGGGCCTGCAACATGCAGTCGTGCATTATCCTACTGAAACGAAGGGTTTTGCAGGGATCGAATGAAGGGTAGAGCCACGGGTCGTAACACATCTGAAATGTAACGTCCACTGTTCAAAGTGCCGTCAGTGCGAACAAGAGGTGACCGAGACGTGTAAGCAATGGTGCCCCATACCATCACGCCGGGTGATACGCCAGTATGGTGATGACGAATAGACGCTTCCAATGTGCGTTCACCGTGATGTCGCCAAACACGTATGCGACCATCATGATGCTGTAAACAGAACCTGGATTCATCCGAAAAAATGACGTTTTGCCATTCGTGCACCCTGGTTCGTCGTTGAGTACACCATCGCAGGCGCTCCTGTCTGTGATGCAACGTCAAAGGTAACCGCAGCCATGGTCTCCGAGCTGATGGTCCATGCTACTGCAAACGTCGTCGAACTGTCCGTGCAGATGATTGTTGTCTTGCAAACGTCCCCATCTCTTGACTCAGGGATCGAGACGTGGCTGCACGATCCGTTACAGCCATGCGGATAAGATGCGTGTCATCTCGACTGCTAGGGATACGACGCCGTTGGAATCCAGCACGGCGTTCCGTATTACCCTCCTGAACCCACCGATTCCATATTCTGCTAACAGTCATTAGATCTCGGCCAACGCGAGTAGCAATGTCGCGATACGATAAACCGCAATCGCGATAGGCCACAATCCGACCTTTATCAAAGTCGGGAACGTGATGGTACGCATTTCTCCTCCTTACACGAGGCATCACAACAACGTTCCACCAGGCAACGCCGGTCAACTGCTGTTTGTGTATGAGAAATCGGTTGGAAACTTTCCTCATGTCAGCACGTTGTAGGTATCGCCACCGGCGCCAACCTTGTGTGAATGCTCTGAAAAGCTAATCAATTGCATATCACAGCATCTTCTTCCTGTCGGTTAAATTTCGCGTCTGTAGCACGTCCTCTTCGTGGTGTAGCAATTTTAATGGCCAGTAGTGTAGTTCCATTTGGTCTCTTGGCCATTTTATGTAATAGTAGAAACTCCGTTAGTCTGGATATTTATTTATAGCTGTGCCCGAGACTTCGTGTGTGTGGAATTTACAAAACTTCTTTGTATATAACGCTTGAAGTAGTATGAATGGAGATATGAATGTAGAACCTGTATGTTTCCTAACACGGGAGAGAGCCACATAGAGCTGACCTTGCCAAAGCAGCTGACAATAAGAACCACACCTGCAACACGCATCGTCTGGCATTCTGCTTCTTTTATGATGGTAGCATAACCCTGGTGCAGAGGGAATAGAACACGGTTAAAGTGCCGGCCGGGGTGACCGAGCAGTTCTGGGCGTTACAGTCTGGACCCGCGCGACCGCTACGGTCGCAGTTTCGAGTCCTGCCTCGCGCATTAATGTGTGTGATGTCCTTAGGTTAGTTAGGTTTAAGTAGTTCTAAGTTCTAGGGGACTGATGACCTGAGAAGTTAAGTCCCATAGTGCTCAGAGCTATTTGAACTATTTGAACGGTTAAAGTGAAAGGGTAAACTGTTACGACAAGCAGGATTCAGGGTATAAAAACTTCCGCGCCTGCGCCCCTCTCCGTCAGACTTTTCGCTTCTATGATGTTACGTTGGAGAGAAGTAGCTTTAAGCTTCTGTGAGCGAGGGGTCCTGATGAGCAACATGATCCAAAACGCCCTCAGTCACAGTTACGTCGTACCTCGCTTTCAGAAGGAGCTTCCAAAGAACGGCTTAAAGCCTGATGTTCTCGAGCTGGAACAAATCTTGTCTCATGATCTTCACTGGATCCAGAAACCTCAGTCTTTTAGCTGTCTGGCGTATTCAAAAGACTCGACCGTTTCTAAGTATTTTTGTTCGTAGGCAAAATGAAATCAGAGTGTAATGAATAGGCACCGAAATCATAAATCAAACTCAATAAATTCTTTTTTCTTAACAAGAACATAAGTAAAAGCTATCGAAAGAAACAAAACGACGTCGTTAAGTTTCTATTACCCAAAATGAAATTAGTAAATGGATATATCCTAGGCAAGTAAAGTCAGTGTTAGGTTGTATTCGTAATGATAATATTTCAGTGCTTAATTCCGTCACTGACGTAAAGTTCCGAAAATACATCTGTCACTGATTAAAAAAAAAACTAGCAGTGCCAGTTATGGGTTGAAGTGTTGAAACTCACAAAAGTGTTTCTGGAGCGACTCTGTAGCAATTTTGGACGTGTGGGATGTGGCATTGTCCTGCTGGAATTGCCGAAGTCCTTCAGAATGCACAATGGAGTTGAATGGATGCAGGTGATCAGACAGGATGTTTACTACGTGTCGCGTGTCATTGTCGTATCTAAAACGTATTAGGTGTCCCGTATCACTCCAACTGCACACGCCCCAACTCATTACAGAGACTCCACCAGCTTGAAGAGTCTCCTGCTGACATGCAGGGTCCATGAATTCATGAGGTTGTCACCATACTCGCACACGCCCATCCGTTCGATATAATTTATAATTTGAAACGACATTGAGAATGTCTGTGTTGATGGGGCCAGGAGAGGCGTAAAGCTTTGTGTCCTGCAGTCATAAAGAATACACGAGTGGGCCAAAGGCTTCGAAAGCCCATATCGACGATGTTTCGTTGAATGATTCGCACGCTGACACTTGTTGATGGCCCAGCATTGAAAGCTGCAGCAATTTGCGGAAGGGTTGCACTTCTGTCACGCTGAACGATTTTCTTGAATTGTCGTTGGTTCCGTCAGTGCCGGATCATTTTCTGGCAGTAGCAATGTCGAAGATTTTATGTTTTACCGGATTCCTGATATTCACAGTACACTCGTGAAATGGTCGTACGGAAAATCCCCACTTCATCACTACCTCGGAGATGCTGTGTCCTATCACTCGTGCGCCGACTTTAACACCACGTTCAAACTCATTTAAATCTTGGTAGCCTGCCATTATAGCAGCATTAACCCATCTAAGAACTGCTCCACACACTTGTTGTCTTATATAGGCGTTGCCGACAGCAGCGCCATATTCTGCCTGTTTACATATCTCTGTATTTGAATACGCGTGCCTATACCAGTGCATATCAACTGAATTATTCCACATGAGCTATAATTACAATATAGTTATTAAAATTTGTTTAAATGTAACTCATCATCATCATCATCATCATCATCATCATCATCATCATTTAAGACTGATTATGCCTTTCAGCGTTCAGTCTGGAGCATAGCCCCCCTTATACAGTTCCTCCATGATCCCCTATTCAGTGCTAACATTGGTGCCTCTTCTGATGTTAAACCTATTACTTCAAAATCATTCTTAGCCGAATCCAGGTACCTTCTCCTCGGTCTGCCCCGACTCCTCCTACCCTCTACTGCTGAATCAATGAGTCTCTTGGGTAACCTTGCTTCTCACATGCGTGTAACATGACCCCACCATTTAAGCCTGTTCGCCCTGGCTGCTACATCTATAGAGTTCATTCCCAGTTTTTCTTTGATTTCCTCATTGTGGACACCCTCCTGCCATTGTTCCCATCTACTAGTACCTGCAATCATCCTAGCTACTTTCATATCCGTAACCTCAACCTTGTTGATAAGGTAACCTGCATCCACCCAGCTTTCGCTCCCATACAACAAAGTTGGTCGAAAGATTGAACGGTGCAGAGATAGCTTAGTCTTGGTACTGACTTCCTTCTTGCAGAAGAGAGTAGATCGTAGCTGAGCGCTCACTGCATTAGCTTTGCTACACCTCGCTTCCAGTTCTTTCACTATGTTGCCATCCTGTGAGAATATGCATCCTAAGTACTTGAAACCGTTCACCTGTCTAACTTTGTTCCTCCTATTTGGCACTCAATCCGTTTATATTTCTTTCCCACTGACATTACTTTCGTTTTGGAGATGCTAATCTTCATACCATAGTCCTTACATTTCTGATCTAGCTCTGAAATATTACTTTGCAAACTTTCAATCGAATCTGCCATCACAACTAAGTCATCCGCATATGCAAGACTGCTTATTTTGTGTTCACATATCTTAATCTCACCCAGCCAGTCTACTGTTTTCAACATATGATCCATAAATAATATGAACAACAGTGGAGACAGGTTGCAGCCTTGTCTTACTCCTGAAACTACTCTGAACCATGAACTCAATTTACCGTCAACTCTAACTGCTGCCTGACTATCCATGTAAAGACCTTTAATTGCTTGCAAAAGTTTGCCTCCTATTCCATAATATTGTAGAACAGACAATAACTTCCTCCTAGGAACCCGGTCATATGCCTTTTCTAGATCTATAAAGCATAGATACAATTCCCTGTTCCACTCATAACACTTCTCCATTATTTGCCGTAAGCTAAAGATCTGGTCCTGACAACCTCTAAGAGGCCTAAACCCACACTGATTTTCATCCAATTGGTCCTCAACTAATGCTCGCACTTTCATTTCAACAATACCTGCGAAGATTTTACCCACAATGCTGATTAAAGAGATACCTCTGTAGTTGTTACAATCTTTTCTGTTTCCATGTTTAAAGATTGGTGTGATTACTGCTTTTGTCCAGTCTGATGGAACCTGTCCCGACTCCCAGGCCATTTCAATTATTCTGTGTAGCCATTTAAGACCTGACATTCCACTGTATTTGATGAGTTCCGACTTAATTTCATCCACCCCAGCCGCTTTATTGCACTGCAATCTATTGACCATTTTTTCCACTTCCTCAAATGTGATCCTATTTCCATCATCATTCCTATCCCATTCTACCTCGAAATCTGAAACATTACTGATCGCATTTTCACGTACATTGAGCAACTCTTCAAAATATTTCCTCCATCTGCCCAAGGCATCCACAGGATTCACCAGCAGTTTTCCTGACCTGTCCAAAATACTTGTCGTTTCCTTCTTACCTCCCTTTCGAGGACTGCTAATTACACTCCAGAATGGTTTTCCAGCAGCTTGACCCATAGTCTCCAACCTGTTTCCAAAGTCATCCCACGATTTCTTCTTGGATGCTGCAATTATCTGTTTGGCTTCGTTTCTTTCTTCAACATAACTTTCTCTGTCTACCTGGGTTCTGGTATGCAGCCATTTTTGATACGCCTTCTTTTTCCTTTTACAGGCTGCCTTGACTGTATCATTCCACTAAGCTGTTTGCTTCATCCTACTTTTACACACTACTGTTCCAAGACATTCTTTAGCCACTTCTAGTACTGTGTCCCTGTACCTTGTCCATTCCTTTTCCAATGACTGTAATTGACTACATTCAACTAACTGGTACCTTTCTGAGATCGCTGTTATGTACTTGTGCCTGATTTCCTTATCCTGAAGTTTCTCCACTCTTATCCTCCTACATATGGACCTGACCTCCTGCACTTTCGGCCTCACAATCCCAATTTGACTGCAGATTAAATAATGATCAGTGCCATCAAAGCATCCCCTGAATACACGTGTGTCCCTCACAGCCTTCCTGAATTCCTGATCTGTTATTATATAGTCAATGACAGATCTGGTTCCCCTGCCTTCCCAAGTATACCGGTGAATGTTCTTATGTTTAGAAAAGGAGTTTGTGATTACTAAGCCCATACTGGCACAGAAATCCAAGAGTTGTTTCCCGTTCCTGTTAGCCTCCATATCCTCTCCAAATTTATCCATAACCTTTTCATACCCTTCTGTTCGATTTCCAATCCTGGCGTTAAAATCACCCATGAGCAGAACACTGTCCTTGTCCTTTACTCTAACAACTACATCACTGAGTGCCTCATAAAAACTATCCATCTTATCTTGATCTGTCCCTTCACAATGTGAATATACTGACACAATCCTAATTTTCTTGCTAGACACTGTCAAATCTATCAACATCAGTCGTTCGTTTACATACCTTATTGCAACTACGCTGGGTTCCATTTCTTTCCTGATGTAAAGCCCTACACCCCATTGTGCTATTCCTGCTTTGACTCCTGACAGGTAGACCTTGTATTCTCCCACTTCCTCTTCTTTCTCACCCCTTACCCGAATGTCACTAACAGCTAAAACGTCCAGCCCCATCTTACTTGCAGCCTCTGCCAGCTCTACCTTCTTCCCAGAGTAGCCCCCATTGATATTAATAGCTCCCCATCTCATTACCATTTGTTTGCCAAGTCGTATCTTAGGAGTCCCTGGTTTGTCAGTTAGAGGTGGGACTCCGTCACCTCCAAAGGTCCGAGGCATTTTGCTCTGATTGTTGCCAGCATCATATTTAAAATACCAGGGAAGCAGGTTGCTAGCCTTACTTGCCCCGAGTCCCATTGGGTTTTACCCCTAACGGCTGAGGGACTAACCGGTGGATTTGGTAGTCTTTGCCGTATGAGCACAAAGGTGACCACGACTCAGAATATGTCCGAGATGCCCAGCCTTATTCCAAAGTAACTGGTATCCCGACTGTTGGGACCACTTACTTGGCCACTCATACGTTGCCCGTGGTTCATGAACTAGGACATGACTACAGGAACCCACACCATGAAATGTAACTGTAGTGTCCTTTTCATTTGGGCACACTGTATATGTGCATTGAAGTCTCGTGGAAGAGTTGCTGAAGTTCCTCGATTTGATTTACAGCACCCTCTGATACAAGTTCTTGATGATGTGCCATATAATCGAAATGCACTGAGAATTTGCTTGGGCATAACCTACAACGCCGCAACGATGGTTTGTAGGGCAAAAACGATCTTTTCACTGTGATCATCTCCTAAAGATTGTGGCTTCTTATCACACCGGATCACTTTTCTTATAGTGTGATTTTTGTTGATTAAAAGATAACAGCTTCATCAGCGCTGTAAGTTTCAATGTCCCCATTGACCCCTGAAACTTCTTCATTCTCTACTCGCTACATTTTTTCAGTGAATTTTGTGAGAGGGTAGGGTCGAAGATGGACTTTTAGTTTCTTTTGCTTGAATTTCAAATTCTACACCAAAGTCGTTGGCCTTCGGAAGTGTTGGTGTAGGAAGGTCTGATAGCCGTGACGCTGTTGACATTCTTTGGCTGCTGATCTTTCCGAGTGGTCACAGTTACCGCATGGCGTTCCTTCTTGTGCTTCTTCCACAGTGTTGATGACAGTAATCATACCGTTACCTGTCCCTTATTTGTAAATGATCGAGAACAAGTGTTTGGCTGCTTTGTTATGCCTGCTTGTGTTGATACAGCGACCGAAGCAGTCCTTTTTATAAATACTTAGGCGCATTATACGGCAAAATGTGGGAGACTATAATGATTTATACGCCTTTCTACCTCGACATAGTCTACGCCAAGTTATCTAGAGTTCGTCAGTTACTTTTTCTGCCACAAAAGGCTGCTGATATGTGCACCAGACTGCTTTTCTGCTGGAAGAGATATCGCATGTCTGTACGATCAAAGTTCAGATTCTGAGTCGTTAGCTTCTGAATCATTTATCCATTATACTTCACATAGAAAGAGAGAGAGAGAGAGAGAGAGAGAGAGAGAGAGAGAGAGAGAGAGAGAGAGAGAGAGACCGGATTAAATATTTTACACTTTCAACATTGCATCACATCTGGGATGTAAAGTCTAACATTGGGACTGATAATGTGAGCTAAATAAGCTCAGAAAATTAGTGAACACGAGAACGAAATCTTATCTTCTTTGCAGCTCGAAATTCTTGTTGCCAGGTAATTTTGAAGGTAAGAGACATAGTTTTATCATCATACGGGCGTTTCGATACTGCAGAAGGCATTAGGCGGCTACTAAAATCGACTTATCTTCGCAGTTGGGGCGTTATGTGATACTCGATGAGTCTTTAGCTGTTGTGTGTGGTAGAGTTGTAACTGACTGTTGTTTCCCCTAAAGGTGTTCCACTGCAAAGAATTTGAAGATCATAGTATTTATTCCGATGAGTTTTGAATCTAGAGGTCTATGAATCTGGGAAGATGCCCTCCACTCTTCTGACGACTAAATTACATTTTTCCCGAATTATGCGTAGTCTGCCAGTCGGTATTGAACTGCCTTTGGAGTAATCTGACTGGCCATCGGCAGCCTCCACCAAATCTACCAGCAATTCTAAAAGTTGTTAAAGTCTTAGGTTTTGTCTCATGATAAGCTAACGAAATATATATCCACCTTGTCAAAGCCACCACACTGGCGCAGACTGTATGCATTGAGATTCGACAGCCACACTGGAGCATAGTTTAAAGGCTTGAAGAATACTGTGCCTCTTCAGAGCAACGGGACCTAAGTCAGAGAAAGAAGCAGCAGATGTACGACAGGGCTGTGCAAGTACTATGGAGCCATCGGTTTTAGATCTTTCTCTAATGTATGTTGGTCGGAGTGAATGTAAGTAGCGTAATATCTGCATCTACACAGGGTGAACATTAATAAAACCGACAAACTACAGGTACGGATTCCTGATTGGAAATTAAAGAAAAAAGGTCCCATGAACATGTGTCCAGAAATGCGTCTTGCTACGGTAGATGTCTCTGACGAATGACAGTTCCTCTTGTAACGTTCTTTAAATATTGAATCTTTGGGATACTTAAGTGAGTGCCTGTGCACATAACAAATAAATTAAATTGCCTTACCTCTAAAGCAGCAACGGTGGAACGCGATATATTCTGGTATCTCATGAAAAAATATAAATGTGCAAGCTATAGCCTCAGCGATGTGCTACGCCGGCAGTAATACTTTGAAATGTACTTGAAATTCTTTTGGCTGATAAATGAAAACATTTAATCAAAATCCAACGTCTTTGCAAAACATATGAGCTGGACAGGGAGGCGGTGAATTACTAACACTGACTTTTATAGTGATATTATCTTCCAAGTTAAGTTTGAAAAGGCAAACATCTGACAATTGAAATTACATTAATCAAACAAATACATCCGTTTTACTAATTAATTCACAAACAATGAGATTTATACAGCAAGTATTATCTAGGCTCACTAAAATAACATGAATACAAATCGCCAAATTACATATAGCTGTGTTAACAAATCTTAGAAACATTACAAAAGGGAGATATCTAACTAGCCTTTGAATCAAACCAGTTTACGCACATTCCGGGGTTACTCAACCATTACAAATTATCAGCCAATTCATCTGTACTAACGCGCTGGCAAAACGAAAGTCATAATTATTTAACATTTTTACCTTGTTTGCGTGAAGACTTCTGCTTCGACATACATTTCTCCAACAATACGCGTATTCGTAATTATTATAATCAAACACTTGGTGGCTTCACAGAGCACATCTCAAAAACTGCCTACTCTATCCTATTTCGCACACAGACAGCTAGCCACCACTGTGCGCCAAGCGCTCTCTTATTCCAACACTACAATCTCAGAAGCAGTATCTTTGGCTTTGCGGTAGTGCACAGCCAGTTATACACTTTATAAAGCCTATCAGAGACATACAGCGTTTATAATATCATAGTTTCATTTTATTTTAGATTAATATTATTAACATTTTCGGGTGCCACATACAAGTGCACCGCAGTAGACCCCTTTCGCTCTGACCACGTGCCCTGTGCTCCTTGTATGTTGCAGGCTGTGTGATTAATGCGGCGCACTGTAAGCAGCAGAATGATCCGGTATTCATGTCGGGAAGATGGTGTTTGTCTACAACCAAAGAGTTGGAAACGCTCGAGAGACAGTACGGCTATACCAAAACAACTATCCCCACAAATACCAATCACATCACACAATATTTCAGGCTCTGTTTGGGCATCTGTGTGATTATGGGCTCTTTTAGACAGACGAACGTGCAGGGAGGCGGTGGATTCCGCATACACCAGATTTGGTGGACCGAGTTCTACAGAATACTGGGGCGAACCCTAGTATAAGCTCCAGGCAAGAAACCTGCCAATATAGTGTAAGCCAGAGTACGGTTATGTGCATCCTGCATGACAACCGCTACTATCCTTGTCACCCACAATCCCATGGGGGCCACTTTGAACACCGGTTGTCACGTGGATCCGATGGAGCTCTGTACTGTGTTCCAAGACGTTCTGTTGTCGTTGCACGCACACCGTCCATTCCTGGACAGATGGCCATAGGACCTTTTTCCCTCCCTTTCGTGTCAAGAATCCGTCCCTGCAGCTTGTCGGTTATATTTCTGTTCACTCTGTATACAGGATGAATTAGTTGCCGTACCGATGTTGTTTTATGCAACCCGCAGTGTTACAACTGGCCTTCAAAGCCACACGAGAGATTTACATATTCTGTCGCCCGCTACACGCAAACTGTTAGCCCAATAGAAGAAAAAAAAATGAACAAGACCTTTTTGGAGGAAATTTATTGTAATTAATTGATTTTCCAATTATTGAAGAAGTTACCTTCATATGCACCCCCACTCCACTCTCACACTCAGCCCCCACCGGTCAGAATTTCTGGTATGTCATTCGCGGCACTCCCTCCTACCACTGGAGCCGTATGGGGAATCCCCGCGGTGTCAGGCGCCTTGTCACGGTCCGTGCGGCTCCCCCCCGTCGGAGGTTCGAGTCCTCCCTTGGGCATGAGTGTGTGTGTTGTTCTTAGCGTAAGTTAGTTTAAGTTAGATTATGTAGTGTGTAGGCTCAGGGACCGATGACCTCATCAGTTTGGTCCCATAAGACCTTACCACAAATTTCCAAATTTTTCCTATCACTGGACAAAAATTTGAGCATAAAGTAAACATTTACACCATTGTATTCGCTAGGCCTTCTGACTGCAAAACTACTGTTCCTGTTAAAGATTAAGTTTGAATCGAATTGTCAACGTAATTTGGTTTAGCGTAACGTTTACAACAGTCGTTTTACATTCATTACCCTTACTAGTCCGTTGAAATAAACAATTCTAACGAAATAGCCGACTATGGTTGTGGCGTAATAGCCCATTCAGTAGAGACTAGAAAAGGTCGAATACTGGGAATAGTTCGTCTGGTCGGAAATTTTTTACACTGGCAGCACTGAGTGTCACGAACAATATTCTAGGAACCCTGACTGATTAGGGATGAATGTGGGGGTGGAAGTGCGTTTGAAGCTCTCTTTTGTAGGTTTTTCTTGAACAAACCGAAAACCTGGCCTCCAGCGAAAATGTTCCCAATACAAAATTTAACTACATTAAATTTTCTACGAAAGGGTCCTGTTCATTTTTTCTTTAGCATTAACAATTTGCGTGTAGCGAAAGGGAGAATATGAAAATCTCGCGAGGGTTTTTTGGAGGCTGGATATAACAGTGCGGGCTGCATAAAACGACGTCGGTAAAGGCAGTTGAATAATCTTGTATATACTTCGCAAACCACTGTCCAGTGCGGGAGAGTGGGGCAGGGAGGGCTAGAAGGGTAGAAGAAATTTCTTTGTACCAATATTAGCCATTTCATGGAACCTGGCACACTACTGAACATACTGAAGAACAAATATTTGAGCCTACAGCTTGAGGACTTGCTCCTCCGCGAAGCAGGTCGCTGTGAGAATATACTCGCGGCCCCCTGTTCCGCGGTATAGCCGCCCCTTGCTGATTATAGAGGAGATGCTAGCTAAGCGTCGTTTTCGTGACAGGGATTGGCAATGGACCACCGGGAAGAAAGAATGCTAGTCCAGTGGTACCAGGACTCAGGGTGTTTACAGCCGTTCCGTTGTTACTTCAGCGTAGCTGGTATTAGTGTGGTAATTTGGCGTTTGATTGGAAATTGTGACTGGCGAAGTAGTGTGTGCGGAGAGTAACCCCTAAACAAGTACCATTATTCGGCTGGATTCAATGTGGTAGAGAAGATTATTAGTTCCGGGAGGAGGGGCTGGAGTCTGCCCATAGAGACGGATTTGACAAGGTTCATTGAAGTAGGACTGAAGCGATATGTTTTAGTGAAAACTGAAGTGTTTGATTGTGGTGTAGCTCTCTGTTTTTCCTAGCTTTTAACTGTTCCCCGTGCCACTTCCTGTAATAAGAATGTTTCAGGGAGCTAATCGGAGTTTTAACAGAGACTGTTATTGTTGTCTGTTTCCAGTCCCCTACTGAGGTCTTGAAATTTATCAAAATGGCTCTGAGCACTATGTGACTTAACTTCTGAGGTCATCAGTCGCCTAGAACTCAGAACTAATTAAACCTAACTAACCTAAGGACATCACACACATCCATGCCAGAGGCAGGATTCGAACCTGCGACCGTAGTGGTTGAAATTTATCAGAAGCAGCTTATGGTTGAAGGTTATTCCTTTGATTACAAGCCGGCCGATGTGGCCGGGCGGTTCTAGGCACTTCAGTCTAGAACCGTGTGGCCGCTACAGTCGCAGGTTCGAATCCTGCCTCGGGCATGGATGTGTGTCATGTCCTTAGGTTAGTTAGGTTTAAGTAGTTCTACGTTCTAGGGGACTGATGACCTTAGATGTTATGTCCCATATTGCTCAGAGCCATTTGAATCATTTGACCCATTTTGATTAAAACAGATCTGGCGGACTGTTGCACTGTTACGGCATGCTATTTTTTAGAGTGCAAACTCAAGCACATGAAAGCTGCTGTCATGAAAATCACTTTAATGTCCGTGCAGTCAAAATGCGAAATAAAATTTCGGCTGTCCGATGTAACGCCGTTGAGATAGCAAGGAAAAAGACTTGTCCATCCCCCGAAGGCGCCCCGACCAATTACATGTAAAGTATTTGAAAAAGTGTATGTAAATGCGTGGTGTCTGTTCTTTCAGGCATGTTTATGTAAGAATTTGGCTTGTAAATCTGTAACTATTGCATATGTTTCTCTGATGATTTGCACGCCTAAAATCAGTCACCGTCTCTGGCATGTTCGTGATACCGTCCCCAACAAACACTTTAATTATTTAATTTGTTCACGTTACGTGGGATCACTTTAATCAAAAACACCCACTCTGGGAAGAGTTACAACCTACAGAAGTCAAAGAATTCCGAACAAAAATACCTTTGCTATTGTATGTACATGAAAGTAGCACAATAAGAATAAATTACTATAATGAAGCTAAAAGAGTGTACCACAAAAGAAGCGATTCAAATTAGGTTTGAAAATCGCAGACCTACCACTCACGTTTTCCAATTCTACGACGACCTAAGGAAAAGTTAAAGGGCAAATCGCTATTCTCAGTTCAGCGAGTGAATGGTACAGATACTTGTCTATGGTACTTGTCATGCTACTAACTACGAATCGCATGAAGCAGTATATACACAGGCTGAGAAGAACTATAATATCTAGATGCTAAAACGGTGGCCTTCTCTAAGTTCTCGAACTGACACAGCAGATTATTCTAGCCAAGGCCGCCGATACGATGGTTTGTAAGAGGATTGGGGGGGGGGGGGGGTCGTGGAGCTGGGGTATTGTGTATTTTTAATATTTTGGAAGACAAATGGCGACTTGTAAGTAGGCGTAAGAAAGATCCAGATCAGACACTGTTAGAAACTTGCGTAATACTGAGTTTTCTTGAAAGGAAACTTCTATTCAAATGGTTCAAATGGCTCTAAGGACTATGGGACTTAGCAGCTGAGGTCATCAGTCCCCTAGAACTTAGAACTACTTAAAATTAACTAACCTAAGGACATCACACACATCCATGCCCGAGGCAGCATTCGAACCTGCGACCGTAGCAGCCGCGTCATTCCGGAATAAAGCGCCTAGAACCGCTCGGCCACCGCGGCCGGCAGAAACTTCTGTCTCCACTATATTTTTCCCTAGGAGACTGGGGGGTGTCGGGGACGGCACCCTTGCCACCAAACATGGGTGCCCTTTATTCTAATCGTTTATCTATGGGGTAAGAACATCATTTCATATCATTTGTAATTCAGCAAATGTGTTACCGTACGATGTAACGGACTTGAAATACGAAAATTGCACAATATTTTGCGTGTGTCACTGCCTGTGGATACAGAACATCGTCCGAATAAGCCACGGAGGACCCTGCAGTATCGACCGTCTTCCGCGTCGCCTTCAGCCCATGGGCCTCACTGGATGTGGTGTGGAGGGTCATGTGGTCAGCACACCACTCACGAGGCTGTCATCAGTTTTCGTGACACGAGGCGCTACTTCTCAGTCAAGCAGCTCCTCAGTTGGCCTCTTAAGGACTGAGTGCACAGCCTTAGCCAACAGCGCTCGGCAGACCGGGGCGGTCACCCATCCAAGTGCTAGCCCCGCCCGACAGCACTTACCTTCCGTTAATCTGACGGGGACCGCTGTTACCACTGCGGCAAGGCCGTTGCACTGCCTAAGGATGTTACTCTTAGAGCTAGCATTACTCAGTATACGAACCATATCATGAGTGTAAAATACACTCCTGGAAATGGAAAAAAGAACACATTGACACCGGTGTGTCAGACCCACCATACTTGCTCCGGACACTGCGAGAGGGCTGTACAAGCAATGATCACACGCACGGCACAGCGGACACACCAGGAACGGCGGTGTTGGCCGTCGAATGGCGCTAGCTGCGCAGCATTTGTGCACCGCCGCCGTCAGTGTCAGCCAGTTTGCCGTGGCATACGGAGCTCCATCGCAGTCTTTAACACTGGTAGCATGCCGCGACAGCGTGGACGTGAACCGTATGTGCAGTTGACGGACTTTGAGCGAGGGCGTATAGTGGGCATGCGGGAGGCCGGGTGGACGTACCGCCGAATTGCTCAACACGTGGGGCGTGAGGTCTCCACAGTACATCGATGTTGTCGCCAGTGGTCGGCGGAAGGTGCACGTGCCCGTCGACCTGGGACCGGACCGCAGCGACGCACGGATGCACGCCAAGACCGTAGGATCCTACGCAGTGCCGTAGGGGACCGCACCGCCACTTCCCAGCAAATTAGGGACACTGTTGCTCCTGGGGTATCGGCGAGGACCATTCGCAACCGTCTCCATGAAGCTGGGCTACGGTCCCGCACACCGTTAGGCCGTCTTCCGCTCACGCCCCAACATCGTGCAGCCCGCCTCCAGTGGTGTCGCGACAGGCGTGAATGGAGGGACGAATGGAGACGTGTCGTCTTCAGCGATGAGAGTCGCTTCTGCCTTGGTGCCAATGATGGTCGTATGCGTGTTTGGCGCCGTGCAGGTGAGCGCCACAATCAGGACTGCATACGACCGAGGCACACAGGGCCAACACCCGGCATCATGGTGTGGGGAGCGATCTCCTACACTGGCCGTACACCACTGGTGATCGTCGAGGGGACACTGAATAGTGCACGGTACATCCAAACCGTCATCGAACCCATCGTTCTACCATTCCTAGACCGGCAAGGGAACTTGCTGTTCCAACAGGACAATGCACGTCCGCATGTATTCCGTGCCACCCGACGTGCTCTAGAAGGTGTAAGTCAACTACCCTGGCCAGCAAGATCTCCGGATCTGTCCCCCATTGAGCATGTTTGGGACTGGATGAAGCGTCGTCTCACGCGGTCTGCACGTCCAGCACGAACGCTGGTCCAACTGAGGCGCCAGGTGGAAATGGCATGGCAAGCCGTTCCACAGGACTACATCCAGCATCTCTACGATCGTCTCCATGGGAGAATAGCAGCCTGCATTGCTGCGAAAGGTGGATATACACTGTACTAGTGCCGACATTGTGCATGCTCTGTTGCCTGTGTCTATGTGCCTGTGGTTCTGTCAGTGTGATCATGTGATGTATCTGACCCCAGGAATGTGTCAATAAAGTTTCCCCTTCCTGGGACAATGAATTCACGGTGTTCTTATTTCAATTTCCAGGAGTATATATATATATATATATATATATATATATATATATATATATATATATATATATATATATATATATAACAGCTAGTCACGGATCTGCAGTTCTAGTAACTATATTCGACTTCACTGATTGTTTGACCATTTCGTGATGCTTTCACTAGAGTGCTGGGTCAAAATCTATTTTATGCTGGACGACAACATGTTCTACGACTACCTGATATTACCCTCTGACCATTTTGCTATCGAACTTTGCGTTAGGTTCCACATCTTTCGGTGACACTTTAGTCATATGTAAAGATCTTTCAAAGACGACCAGACATGTTTAGTGTCAGTTCACCAACATAATCAAAAAACAGGTGACTCAGATGGGGCACATTTATCAGTGATGGCTTCAGAAAACCAGTAGAGCATTCCGTCAGTCAGAGAAATAACGAATAAGAAGCTGACGGCACGGAGCCATAAGAACCCAAAATAACACCTCATGCAGCAGAAACGGAGTGGTCTTTTCTTAAGGCCAACATTCTTGATACCCATTGGGATAAATTCTGTGTAAGGAATATGGAAATAATTTTCTAGAAAACAAATTTCTAATCTCGCATTTCGTCGACGTGGCTAAGCAGAAGGCGGCAGTACTGGCGGAGAGTTTGGTGACGTACCGGACAGGGGTGGGGAAGGCTTCCAGAAGCGTCGGTCGCACGAAGTACGTGGAACTGCCGGCTGAAACCGCTCAGGGCCAAGGAGTGCTTCACGACATCCCGGCTCGCATTCCACACACATGTGTGTGTACTCACTCTGGTAGCCGAGCCAGGGGCGCGGGCACTCGAAGACGCCCCGGCCCTCGACAGGCCAGGTGGTCTTCCCAGCAAACCAAGCACACCATCTAGGGTCTGTGGGCGTCCTTATATAGCAGCGTTACGTCATTCGACGTGCCTCGTAGCGTCAACGTACCGTGCGTCTCGTCTGTGGACGCAGAACTCCGTGTTTGTCGTCCTTGGACAATGCCCTCTATCGTTTGTCCAGTAGGGAAGCGCCACGTGGGAACAACACACATAAAAATGTGCGTTTACACCGCAAAACCAATTGAAACGTATGTTTCATACGAAAACGTCACTGACTTAAAGGAACCAGAGCAACTGCAGTCATTAGCGTGGCAACAAAGTGCTTGCCTGAACATACTCCGGAGAAGGAGAAAACATGAGTGATCTCCCATTCAACGGTCGTTATATACCGGGTGTCTCTCCTAATAGTCCTCACACGCATCCTCTCTGGTATTTCAGCAGATATTGGAATTTCGTTTTCGCATTTTGTAGCTGGAGTAGCTCCAAACAATTCTTGCTCGTCACCTCTCAATGCGAAGCTAAGTTAATTGTGGGGTTTTATTACCGGCCACCAAGTTTCACCGTGACAGTTCTAGAATCATTCAAAGGGAGTCCACAGTCTGTATCGCAGAAGTACGCGGATCGTGCTATATTAGTCTAAGGCGACTTCAACCTACCTAGTATAGACTGGGATGTCTATGGATTCATTACAGGTGGTACAGACAAGCCGTCGTGTGAATTACTTTTGAACACATTACCCGAAAACTTTCCTGAGCAGCTAAATCGACAGCCAACGCGTAATGGAAATATTTTAGATCTGGTAGCCACGAACAGACCAGACCTCATCCTCATCGAAGGTGTCAGTGTTGAGACAGGCATTAGTGATCATGATGTTGTCATTACGACTGTGGTTACGAAAGTTAAAAAGTCGGTCAAGAAGACTAGGAGAGTATTCTTACTAGAAAGAGCAGATAAGCAGTTGTTAGCATCATTAGTAAATGAATCGACTTCATTTACTTCCGGTACGATGGACGTGGAAGAATTATGGGCAAATTTTAAACACATTGTAAATCACGCATTGGACAAGTATGTGCGGAAAAAGTGGGTTACGGACGGAAAAGACCCACCGTGGTTTAACAGCGCAGTTCGGAGAATGCTCAGGAAGCAAAGGCAGTTGCACTCGCGATACAAGAAAGATCGGGAGAATGAGGACAGGCAAAAGTTAGTAGAGATTCGTGCTGCTGTAAAAAGAGCGATACGCGAAGCATTCAATCACTACTAGCGTCATACCTTGGCAAAAGATCTTGCTGAAAACCCAAGGAAATTCTGATCTTACGTAAAACCGGTAAGCGGGTCGCAGGCTTCCATCCAGTCACTCACTGACCAGTCTGACGTGGCAGCGGAAGACAGCAAAACGAAAGCTGAAGTTTTAAATTTAGCATTTGAGAAATCTTTCACGCAGGAGGATCGTACAAACATACCGCCGTTTGAGTCTCGTACAGATTCCCGTATGGAGGACATAGTGATAGACATCCCTGGGGTTGTGAAGCAACTGAATGGGTTGAAAATAAATAAATCGCCAGGTGCTGATGGGATTCCAGTTCGGTTTTACAGAGGGTACTCTACTGCATTGGCTCCTTACTTAGGTTGCATTTATCGTGAATCTCTTGCCCAACGTAAAGACCCGAGCGACTGGAAAAAAGCGCAGATGACACCTGCATATAAGAAGGGTAGAAGGACGGATCCTCAAAATTACAGATCAATATCCTTAACATCGGTTTGTTGCAGGATTCTCGAACATATTCTCAGTTCGAATATAATGAATTTCCTTGAGACAGAAAAGTTGCTGTCCATGCATCAGCACGGCTTTAGAAAGCATCGCTCCTGCGAAACGCAACTCGCCCTTTTTTCACATGATATCTTGCGAACCATGGATGAAGGGTATGAGACGGATGCCATATTCCTTGACTTCCGGAAAGCGTTTGACTCGGTGCTCCACTGCAGACTCCTAACTAAGGTACGAGCATATGGCATTGGTTCCCAAGTATGTGACTGGCTCGAAGACTTCTTAAGTAATAGAACCCAGTACGTTGTCCTCGATGGTGAGTGTTCATCGGAGGTGAGGGCATCATCTGGAGTGCCCCAGGGAAGTGTGGTAGGTGAGCTGTTGTTTTCTATCTACATGAATGATCTTTTGGATAGGGTGGATAGCAATGTGCGGCTCTTTGCTGATGATGCTGTGGTGTACGGGAAGGTGTCGTCGTTGAGTGACTGTAGGAGGATACAAAATGACTTGGACAGGATTTGTGGTTGGTGTAAAGAATGGCAGCTAACTCTAAATATAGATAAATGTAAATTAATGCAGATGAATACGAAAAAGAATCCCGTAATGTTTGAATACTCCATTAGTAGAGTAGCGCTTGACACAGTCACATCGATTAAATATTTGGGCGTAGCATTGCAGAGCGATATGAAGTGGGACAAGCATGTAATGGCAGTTGTGGGGAAGGCGGATAGTTGTCTTCGGTTCATTGGTAGAATTTTGGGAAGATGTGGTTCATCTGTAAAGGAGACCGCTTATAAAACACTAGTACGACTTATTCCTGAGTACTGCTCGAGCGTTTGGGATCCCTATCAGGTCGGATTGAGGGAGGACATAGAAGCAATTCAGAGGCGGGCTGCTAGATTTGTTATTGGTAGGTTTGATCATCACGCTAATGTTACAGAAATGCTTCAGGAACTCGGGTAGGAGTCTCTAGAGGAAAGGAGCCGTTCTTTTCGTGAATCGCTACTGAGGAAATTTAGAGAACCAGCATTTGAGGCTGACTGCAGTACAATTTTACTGCCGCCAACTTACATTTCGCAGAAAGAGCACAAAGATAAGATAAGAGAGATTAGGGCTCGTACAGAGGCATATAGGCAGTCATTTTTCCCTCGTTCTGTTTGGGGTGGAACAGAGAGAGAGAAGCTGCTAGTTGTAGTACGAGGTACCCTGCGCCACGCACTGTGTGGTGGATTGCGGAGTATGTGTGTGGACTTAAAGGAACCAGAGCGACTGCAATCATTTGCGTGGTAACGAAGTGCTTGCCTGAAAATACTCCGGAGAAGGAGAAAACATGAGTGATCTCCCATTCAAGAGTCATTATATACCGAGTGTCTCTCCTTATAGTCCTCACGCGCGTCGTCTCTGGTATTTTAGCAGATATTTGGAATTTCGTTTCGCATGGTGTAGCTGGAGTAACCCAAACAATTCTTGCTCGTCACCTCTCGAATGCGAAGCTGAGTGTGAACACACAGCGTCTGTTTCTTCCTATTCTTCCTATTACAAACAAAATTATTTTTAGGTCGGAAGTTCACGTGCTCATTCGATAGAGCGCTCCGAGATTTGTCTAGTCCGATATTCGTTTTATCGATATGTTTTAACAGGAAAACACGAAGAATAACAGCAATCCGGTAGCGACTGAGCTGCACTGCATGCTCGGTGGCGGGACTCAGCCTGGACCAGGGCAGTGCCGTCTCTGCTGGACCACTGGTTATTCTTGGTGTTTTACTCTCCTTGTTAGTACACATCGATAAAACAAATATCGCACTAGACTAATATGAGACATGTCTGTTTACATCTACATCTACATCCATACCTGACGGTGTGTGGCGGAGTGTACGTGCAGTACCTCTGTCGGTTCTCCCTTCTATTCCAGTCTCGTATTGTTCGTGGAAAGAAGGATTGTCGGTACGCCTCTGTGTGGGCTCCGATCTCTCTGATTTTATTTTCGTGGTCTCTTCGCGAGATATGCGTAGGAGGGAGCAATATACTGCTTGACTCCTGGGTGAAGGTATGTTCTCGAAACTTTAACAAAAGCCCGTACCGAGCTACTGAGCGTCTCTCCTGCAGAGTCTTCCACTGGAGTTTATCTATCATCTCCGTAACACTCTCGCGATTACCAAATGATCCGGGAACGAAGCGCGCCGCTCTCCGTTGGATCTTCTCTATTTCTTCTATCAACGCTATCTGGTACGGATCCCACACTGGTGAGCAATATTCAAGCTGTAGGCGAACAAGTGTACTGTAACCTACTTGCTTTGTTTTCGGATTGCATTTCCTTAGGATTCTTCCAATGAATCTCAGTCTGGCATCTGCTTTACCGACGATTAATTTTATATGATCATTCCATTTTAGATCACTGCTTATGCCTACTCCCAGATAATTTATGGGGTTAACTGCTTCCAGTTGCTGACCTGCTATATTGTAGCTAAACGATATGGGATCTTTCTCTCTATGTATTCGCAGCACATTACACTTGTCTACATTGAGATTCAATTGCCATTCCCTGCACCACGCATCAATTCGCTGCAGATCCTCCTGCATTTCAGTACAATTTTCCATTGTTACAACCTCTCGATATACTACAGCATCATCCGCAAAAAGCCTCAGTGAACTTCCGATGTTATCCACAAGGTCATTTATATATATTGTGAATAGCAACGGTCCTACGACACTCCCCTGCGGCACACCTGAAATCACTCTTACCTCGGAAGACTTCTCTCCATTGACAATGACACGCTGCGTTCTGTTATGTAGGAACTCTTCGATCCATTCACACAATTGGTCTGATAGTCCGTATGCTCTTACTTTGTTCATTAAACGACTGTGGGGAACTGTATCAAACGCCTTGCGGAAGTCAAGAAACATGGCATCTACGTGGAAAGCCGTGTCTATGGCCCTCTGAGTCTCGTGGACGAATAGCGCGAGCTGGGTTTCACACGATTGTCTTTTTCGAACGGAGAAGTAAAATTCCGCTTTAAGAATCATTTTGTTTGTAGCGGGAAACAATCGATGCTTTCCGCCGACAATGAGCGTCGCACGAAAGACGTGATGACCACTGTTTGTTTGGGTAAACTCCAGCTACAAAACCGAAAATATCTGCTGAAACACCAGAGGAAATGCGCCTGACAATTATTAGGGGAGATCTCCTGTACAGCACCAGTTTCTTCGTGACATCCTAAGTGATAATTAGCATTTGAGGAAAAGAAGGAAAGCTATTCACTATTCTGTATTTCCTCATGAGCGAGTTGAGATTTTTTTCATAAAATACACTGCCTGACAATGAAAGGTGAAGCACTCAGAAGATGTAGTTGACTGGCAATGCAACTTCGTACACGGACACGCCATCGGCGGGTATGTAAATGATCTGAGCTGCAATTCTCTGTGACAGGTATGACGATCACCAGAGAGTAGGGCATTCGTGTTGCCCGTCTTTAATGTTGTTACCAGGCGCGATAGGTTATAACAGGGGTGCGAAGAGCGAAAGGTGATGACTTACCGCTACGAAAATGCCACCTACTCGTGGGAGACAACATTATTAGCACCGGACTGAGGTTAAAAGGGGCCTCATTGTGGGTCTCCGTTTGGCCGGCTGGTCGAACCGCGAAATATCCAGACATGTGAGGCATTTGGATGTGACAGAGGCCCGATGCTAGACTGCATGGAGACGTGACGGCAGTCATACTCGCCGTCAAAGTTCTGGTCGATCGCGTGTGACCACCACGACGGAGGGTCGCCGTACTGTGCGTCAAGAACACCGTGACCACTTCGCATCTGCGCCTGCCATCCGAGAACATGTAATCCGCTCTCTGCAACATCTGTTGGTCGGACACTGGCGGCAATCAGTCTAGGGGACTGCGGTCCCATTCGTAGGCTGCCGTTGACACCACAGTACAAAGGGTTCCATTTCGAGTGGGGCCGTGACGGAGAAGCGTGGACTGCTGATGAATGCCACCGCATTGGGTTCAAAGATGAACTGCAGTTCTGCACTACCTCGTATGGCGGTGACCTGGCGAGAGGGTCCATTCTTCCACTGTTTCGCAGAGACACAGCGGTATTACTACTGGCATCATGGAGTGGTGAGCCATCGGGTATCACGTCTGACGTCCTTAGGTATTACCTCTGCTGCGACAGTATCGTGTTGCCATTTTTCAACAGAAAATTGCTCTTCCACAAAGGGCACATATGCCTATGAACTGTCTGTGTGAGGCTGAGGTATTCCTGTGGCCAACCAGGTCATCAGATGGAGCACGTGGTGGGACCAGCTCAGACGTCTACTTGGACGTCGACTGTATCCCAGTGCAGGACGTCGAGGACCAGCCACACCAGATGTGCTCCAGCTTGTCTCAGGCGACGACGCAACAGCTTTACGACGCCCTTCTTTGCACAAATCAGTAGATGCATCGAGGCGAGAGTGGGTGGTGCAACGTCACACTGATAAGTGTGTCCAAATAGCCAAGTTATTCGTAAATTTGACTCGATTTTCTTATCACTGAAGTAACATCACACACCCGCGTGAGGTTTCATTTCGTTTCCTTCTTTCTTTCAGGGTGCTTCACCTTTTTGTTTGGCGGTAAATACAACACACAAAACGATTCCCACTATTTCCTTCCCGCACAAACTCTGTATCGAGTTAAACTGACATACGGAAAGCGATGTGAAAAGAGAAGTGCTAAAAGCATACAGGCTAAAAAAAGAAAAAAAAAATTAAAAAAATTAAAAAAAAAATAAAAATAAAAATTGTTTGGTAGATTGTGGATGAAGTGCCAGACTGTTATTCGAAAGGTCATCGGTTCGATTTCTAGGATTTTCGTCTGCCACCTATCATCTCTTTCAACTCTAACAGTGTGTCTCAACGCCAGGTAACACCGTGGTTTGGAGTGCACGCTAAACTGAATGTCTGCCTATGACAGGTTTGGCTCGTAAGTCAGCTGAAAGGTTGGAGGATTGTTAGAGCAACCACCACATCCAATAGGACCGTCCCTAGTAAAGCACTGGTATGTTAAAACCAGTGTTCGGGTTGGTATTAGCTTTACGTTTTTCACCAACGCAGTAACTTAGTCTTATATGTTTTTGGAGCAATTAATCCATTTTAGACCTTAGGCCATTTTCTATCGAGTATAATGGTGTCACAGTGTCATTTCACAAGAAACCATAAACGTAATAGGACACACGCTACTGGAATGAAAAGCAATTTAATTTTTTAAAGTGTGAACAACGGTTTCACTGAAGTACTCGTAGACTTGGATGTATCATCTCCTTAAAGCCTTAAACGTAGCTTTCAACCCGATGAACTGTCTATTGTGGGTACGTCTCGATGAAATTGAAACGTCCCATTAGAAAAATTAGTGAATTACTGTGCTGGTAAATCCCTTACGTTGTATGATTTTCAAACAACTGAGCAGAACTGAACATACTCAGACATTTCTCACTTTACTTATTCTGATCATCACTAAATTAACACACAATATTTTTAGCGCAACGCAATCTGACTTTCTAAATCCCTAAAAAGGAATGGCCCTGACTAACATTAACCTATACCTTTCACAAATCACTTACCTCACAAAAATCTTCGTTACTCGAACTACTGCAATACAGCGAGCGCCACTACTGCCAGCTAAATAAAAGATTCAAACTACTGAAGGCACTAACTACTGATAGGCATAGTTAGCAAAAGAAAGGTTTTGATAGAGAACAAACAATGCATTTACCTTAATAGTGTACAAAAGTCATAATATGTATATCAGTCCATGATATCGAATATTACAAATTTATTCTTTCTGATGGACACATGTCCAGATCGTCCGCTCTCAAAATTCCGCCATCTCTCTCCCCACATCCACCACTGCTGGCGGCTCACCTCCAACTGCGCAACGCTACGCGCTGGTAACAGCCAACTGCCCAACACTACAATAGCAAATTCCAACAATGCCATCCAGCCACAGACTGCACACAGCACAGCCAGTGATTTTCATACAGCGCGCTACGTGGCATTATCAATAAAAAACCTATACAGCCTACTCACAAAATGACCAATATATTTTATTCCAGTGGCCGTGATGCCACCTTTACATAACTTTTAATGTCTTTGGCTAAAGCGCTAACCCTTCTTTTTCACCGACGTCACACAAATTTTTTCAGAAAAGAGTTCAAGGTGACTGTCCGAAAGGTGAATCGTATGCCAAAGAGCCCAACGTATTGAACTTTTCCAGCACCTTTGGCTACAATACGAGATATAACGTGGGTGTCTTTTATTGGGGCAACGGCCCTGCCGCAGTGGATACACATTACACCGGTTCCCTTCGGATCACGGAAGTTAAGCGCTGTTGAGTGTGACCAGGACTTGTAGGGGTGACCGTCTGTTGCCATTTTTCGGGGTGCAAACAGCCAATTGAGGAGCTACTCGACCGAAATGTAGTGGCTCTGGTCACAGAAAACCATCATAACGACCGGCAGAGTGATGTGCTGACCACACGCTCCTCCTACACGCATCCTCAGCTGGGGATGACACGGCGGTCGGATGGGCCAATTGAGGCCTGACGATGGAGTGCTTTTTGCCTTTTGCTCCCTAAGAAGGTAATAAAGGTCAGCCTGAACAATATCCAGCGCTCCCTCTCACTCATATTTTTGATTCAAAGATGAAATGGAACAACATTTTTCTAGTATCAGGTCCAATAAACACACCTTCTTCCAATTTAGCTTCTGATAGGTGACGACATTTCTCGCAAAAATATTCCAGATCGTCTCCATATTTGGCTAAGGCTTTCAAAATTTGTTTCATTAGGACCAAATTAAGATGTAGAAATGGCAATTTATTTTTTTCGGATGCACAAGATTTTAGCTCTAAAAGAAAAAGATCCAAAGAGCTTGTCAAACTAATCACGATAAAATGACCAATGCAATGTTCTGTGGAAAGTTGCTCCTCATGCTATTTTGAACTGAAATAGTGTGTGAAATATATGTCATTAAAGCCAGTAAATTTTTTTGTAAATATAGTGTTAACCGTATGAAAAGTGGAGGAGAGGGCTCTTTTGTTGTTACATTGCGGTTCAGCAAACCAAAATCCACAAAATAAGCTACTTCCAGTTTTTTCATTGTTGACCTTTGTTATGTACTGTATTGTGTCTCTGAAATTCCAACAACTGTGTGTTGCAGTATGCTTGAACCACACACCAACCTGGATGTTATGACGACCCTTAAAAAGAAATTTCTCTCGAAGAAACATGAACGATGAAACAAAGAAGATACTATTGCACAAAAGTTAGAGTCAGGGCCATAGGTAGTTCCGGCCCTGTCGGATTACCGAAAGATCTTCGAATCATTTTTAAACGTCTGCTAATAACAAAGATATTATCATATGGAGTGTCTGCCCAAGTGTGCCATTTATGTGTATAATATTTGACTTGCAGAATCCACCACGTAAAATACGACGATTTTTGTTGTTTGCGTCTTAGGAAAGAAATAAAGCCACATATGGTTAAAGGAAGAACAGTGGGCTAGCACGTACTGTAAACGTTGTGACTATTGCAGCACCAGAGTAAAGCACGTGATGGATTGTACTTTCCCGGGTACTGAAAACAGCGTATATGATTCGAATCACGGAATGAGGTGAGTAGTGCCGCGTTAACGACTGTTTGTAGTCTGTAGACAATCTAAAATGTTGTAGAGGGCCACTGAACGTTGTGTGCGTTTGCTTACCGGCAGTAACTGTAGCTTGAGTTACCGTTATGCTAGCAGGAACCCACTCATCAAGTTTCATTTTTAAGGGGGACATCAACGTCATCGTTTCATAGGATTTAACACGGAACATAACGCTGCTACAGTGTCGTGTGTGCGAAGGACGTCCGCTAACGCAGTGGAGCACGAAATGTGACGCCAGCACTTGATGTCAGAGGCCACATTTACATGACAGTGCGTGTCACAGGGCTTCACGTAAGAGTGTTGGCGCAGCGCGGCAGCACTGGTGTATACACGCAGGCCAACGCCGGCCGCCAGTCAGAATTCGTCCGTTATGACTGTTGACGCATAGCGGTACTGAACGACTGCTGTGCGACAGGGTCGGCCTCCACAGAACTGCGCCGCGCGCTAAGTGGATCACTGTGTACCCACGAGCTCGAGCGTAAGAATCTTTTTGCAAAAGTGAGCGGCTGTATATGGAACGTGAAGTGTTGGCTGTCTACAAATCTCCTTTTCCCCCCTTTCTCATTACAGTGATGGCTGCAGTGCAAAACACCGTCTCCCATCTACATCTACACTCTGCAAATCACTGTGAGGTGCGTGGCAGAGGGTACGCCCCGCCCCGCGTGATGACCTCAACCCACAGGAAAAGTAATTATCAAAATCTGAACTGTGAAGTCATCCAAAATTATAGTTGGAAAACCACACTCTGTTATACTTCTCAATTGGTCACTATCCTACTTTGTTTATGAACTGAAACTCTAATATTCACGAGAAACTGCTCTGAAATTAACATGAACCGACGAAATTGTGTGTATATTCTCTGAAACTTCAAAGACATCTAAGACAATATCTGAAAGGAATTAGAAAAAGTGACAAAATTTCGTGAATCACACACAATACTGTTAATAATCGCATGAACACTGGGGGGGGGGGGGGGGGGAGGGGTTTCACCATACATCTACCCACTTTTGAGTATAACCAGTGTCTCTTAATACTACGACTCGTAGCAATACAATATCAAAAACTTTTATTACTGGGTAAACAGTCCCTACGTGATTTGACAGCTGACATTTATGATTCCCGCTCACGTCAGGAAATGCACCAACACGTGAATAGCAGCTTTTACGTTATTGGTCAGAATGCAAGCAATTATGGCGGTCGCCGTAATTTTCACGCGAAGCCATATTTCGCGACAAAATACTCTTATTAGTCACTGTCATATATCTAGTCTCATAACAATACATAGAACTACATAAAATGACTACAATAATTTTGACATGCAAGGAGAATTAGTTCTAATGAGAGGAAGAAGTTTATATTTACTGGTGTTTCAACAATGACTACCAGGCAACTTTAAATTCACTGATTGTAACTTTATTTTCTTTAGCAGAAAGCAAACATAAACTAAGCAAAGAAGAGTCTGTAATTCCTATACTTTTGATAGAGAAAGAAAGTTTCTAGGTCATGGGATAGCGTTCGGCGAAATCTCTTATCTTTTTGTTGCATACGATGCGTTGCGTTGGGCAGCACGATGTCGGCGGGTTACGATGATGAGAGCGGGATACAGGCAGTTCCGCTGGTTAATCTTCTCCGGCGAAACGCAAATAAAGTTCCGGCACAGCTGTATCATTAACTCCGTAGTGATTAACAAACCACAAGACGCCAGTATACGAGCGTTGTCGACATGTCCTCTCTTTCAAAGTACATTACGTAGACATCGCTCGTTTTTACACTTTATGCACTGTCCGTGACGCTATCGTCCATAATTACACAGTTCGTCACATTCATATAGTCTTAGCCACAAATACACAGTTCATAGAATTGTTCTTGTGCGTGAAGCACACCGTAAACAATGTCCACTCTGTTCTCCCATTTCAAACTTCGACAACGTCACTGAAAGTCATTTATATTGCACAGTTAATTAAAGTCTTCACTTTCACGGCTTGATAGAATGTGATAGACAACAGTTCCACCACCCAAAACCAATACCAGCAAAGTTAATTCGCATAAAAGCACTGTTCGTGTCGGCGACAACAAAGTATTGTTAGTCGCACTTTCACAGTCCGGTTTATTTGCTCTTAAAGTTCGCTGGCGATGGCATTACATACCGGAGTGGTAAAGAGAATTAACAATCTGATAGTTCGGTATTACTGTCCATACAATTACGTATGCTTTTTCATAAAACACACTACTATTTTTCCGCGGATGCTTCACACACCATCCACAATCTACTACACAACAGCCTTTCGACTATCGATATCACTATCGTTGTCCCCTGTCCAGCGCCGGCTTTAGGGTGGGGCGACTCGGGCGGTCGCCCAGGGCGCCGGGGCCCAAGGGGCGCCACGTACTAAACGCATGTAAAAAAAAAACAAACTACAATTTACAATCACCCATTTCGCGAAACTAAAATATTATTCAGTCTCATTCAACATACGTCGCTAATCTCACGAATGCGCGATGAATTCGGGGTAGCAGAAGAGAAATCATGCTGAATGCAATCTTCGTATTGTCTGCAACCATCCATGTTTGACGCGGGCTAGCACGGGCTCTACCAAAGCGCCTCTCTTATTTGTTTCAAGAACTGCAACAAGGAAGAGCCCATGCAGCCGCACCATCTCTCGTTTACAACAGAAACTACCGGTCGCTCCAAATAAAAGAAAATACAGACTGTGAAATATACATTACATTATGATTTCATTAATACGAATGTATTTATATCGAATATTTGTGACTTAATGATTCATGTACATTAATTAATAGATCTTGCAATGCGTGCACTGCATTCATAGAGAATTCTCCCCTAACTTACTGAAATAATACAGCGCCACACAATGTTTGTTAGACTGCATATGTTGGCAGCGGTACGATTTGCACCCGCATGTCAGTAATTGTCAGTAAGAGTCGGAGGCAGCGGTCATGTTTTCGTGGCTGAATAATTGTGAGTGAAACGAGTGTCGTGACTGTGTCAACATTTTAATTTTCTGGTAGGTGCGAAAAACATTTTTATCTTTCAGTTCAGGTTTTTTTCTAGTTACGTCTACTGATAGGTGAATTTCTTTATTTGTTATAGATCGAATATTGTGGTCGCGAAATAGAGCAGTGTCCAAGCAATAATTTGTCAATTTATTAAATTATGCCAGAAGAGAAGGAAATGATTAAAAAAAAGCTTTCTGGTTCAGAAAATCGGAAAAGAAAAGCTGAAAAAGAAAAAGTTCTTGAAGAAACTAAAAAGCACATGAATATTTATAAGTACCTTAAAGGAAATTCTAAGGCAAATACTTCAGATATTGAATCAAAAGTCCATGTATCAGTAAATATTTCTTCAGACTGTGAACAATTATACACAAAAAATATACAATCACCTATTGAAGGTGATCAAATTGACCAGCGCAGTACATCTTTGCATGAATCCTCTGATATTTCTCCAAGTCAAAATCAACGCATGACATCTGTGGTCGATGGAAGTATCAACGTTCTTGCAATAAAAGAATACAATGTTTCTGATGTAGGTACGTGGCCAAAAGTACTTAATACTAGAGATATAGATCGCATTATAATATGTGGACCCTCACAAGTATGTCTAAATAACTTTCCAAAAGATGAAAATGGGCGTCATTTCTCTTCAACTCATTACACAAGAAAACTATCAAACGAAGAAACTATCAGACGACGGTGGCTAGTTTATTCTGTATCAAACGACAGTGTCTTTTGCTTTTGTTGTCGACTGTTTGATTTAAAGTCAACTACTAATTTGACTACCACTGTGGGTTTCAGAAATTGGAAACATTTAAGTAAAGCTCTGAAACTGCATGAAAATAGGTCCTAACCACAAAAAAGCATTTACTCAATGGACTGAAGCTTAAATCAGGTTTAAAGCTGGATTAACTATTGACAAGGAAGAACAAAAGCTAATTCTAAAGAAAGTTTACGATGGAGCAATGTGCTTCAAAGATTGATGCACATTACTTTGTATTTGGCTGAAAATAATATGGCATTCAGAGGGTTATCAGATAAATTATTTACCACAAATAATGGAAAATTCTTAGGTCTTGTACAGTTATTGGCAAAGTTTGATCCAATCATGGAAGAGCACGTCAGACTGGCATTGAATGGTGATTTGGCTGACCATTGTTGTGGCAAAAATGTACAAAATGAATTAATAGAACTCATGGCATCACACGTTATGTCTACAATCGTATCCCGCATAAAGGGTTCAAAGTATTATGCAATCATAGCTGACTGTACTCCAGATATAAGCCACAAAGAACAACTTTCGATAACTTTAAGATGCGCCGACATAACAGAGGATGGCGTAAGTGTAAAAGAACATTTCATCTCATTTCTGCAAATAGATGATACAACCGGTGAAGGCCTCACAGGAAGCATTTTAAAAACATTGAGTGATCTTGACCTTAACATTAATTACTGCAGAGGACAGGGCTACGATAACGGCGCGAACATGAAGGGGGAAAATAAAGGCGTCCAGAACAGAATTAAGAGGTTAAATCCACTAGCTTTTTTTGTGCCATGTGGATGCCATAGTTATAATTTGGTATTGTGTGATGCGGCAAAATCATCAGTAAAATCCGTGACACTGTTCGGAATGTTACAAAAAATGTTTAATCTATTTGCTGGATCGGTAAATAGATGGAAAATTTTGACCGACCATTTGAAGATATACACCCTGAAAAATGTAAGTGACACACGCTGGGAAGCTCGAATTGATAGCGTCAAAGCGGTTCGTTATCAATTATGCGAAATGCATGACGCTTTGGTTTCCTTGGCCGATGCTACTGAACAAAGCGATGCTGCGGTGTCACACGAAGCGACAACACTAGGACGACAATTAAAAGACTTCAGCTTCATTGTTTCTCTCGTGACATGGTATGATGTTCTGTTTCAAATTAACGTTGTGAGTAAAGCAAGTCAGTCACGCACAATCAACTTTGTCGAGTTTATGGGAATCCTTGACAAATGTTGCTCTTATTTGGAAACATATAGACAAACAGGTTTCGAACAAGCTATTGTAACAGCAACTGAACTGGCTTCGGATCTTGATACGCAGCCATTATTTAAACCACAAATGCGATTAAGACGTATTAAACGCAGGCCGGGTGAAGAGGCTGTTGATGATCAAATAACTGACCCAAAAAAGAAGTTTAAAGTAGAGTTTTTCAATGCACTGTTGGACACCGTGCACATATCCATGAAAGAAAGATTTGAACAGATGCAAGAATTTTCTGCGACGTGGAGTTTCTTGTTTGACATTAAAAAAAATCAAAATAAAGAAGAACTAATACAATGCTGTTCTAAATTACAAGAAAAGTTAACTGTCAACATGAAGTCAGATACTGATGGAAGTTTGCTGTGCGACGAAATTTTAGGCCTGCAACACTATCTCGAAGACAGCCAGGCAACGCCTATTGAAGCCTTAAACTTCATAAAAAAGCATAATCTTCAAGAGTTATATCCCAACATCTGGATAACGTTACGTATTTTGCTAACAATACCAGTGACTGTCGCAAGCGGCGAACGCAGTTTTTCCAAACTGAAGTTGATAAAAACGTACTTGCGGTCTACAATGTCTCAAACAAGACTAACCAGTTTGGCCTCACTGTCCATTGAAAATGAAGTTGCAGAAAACCTGGACTTTGCTAATCTGATCAGAGACTTTGCCGACAGAAAAGCGAGAAAAGTAAAATTTTAGTCGTTTATAATTGTTTTTCATTAGGCGTAATATGTTTTGTGTTCAGATGACTGACAGAAAATATAGGTTTATGGCTTACAGTTATATTAAATTCAATAAAAATATGGTACCCAATTCAAAATTAGTGTTTTTTCGTTATACATATTACCTCCTATATATAAAAATCAATTGTTGTGTGTTAGTCTCACCAAAACAAAGAAATGGCTTGACCAATTTGAATAATTTTTGTTTTGTTTTGTTCGCTTTAGTACAGGGGTGCTTCAGAAAAGAAAAGAAATATTTGGGATATACGAGCCTGTTTCAACCACATTTTACGCATCTTTTCTTTGTTTGGAACACGCAAAAACAATTTTCTGGAGTTGTTGTAGATGTACAGTGCAGTACTACGCAATATTTTTAGACAATTTCCCAAAACGTGGATGCCCAAACAATATATCACTGCTATACTGACTGTTACGGCAGCGACAGCAGCATGCTGGACTGACGTCACAGGCTACACAAGACTAGAGATGGGTCGAGCTCGTTCATTCCCGTGAACTACTTCATTCATTTCACTCTTTGCCGTGAAGCGTTCAAATGAAGTAGTTCATTCATGAAGTACGGAAGGCTGGCGAAGTTGCCCAGTTCGCCGCTCAGCCGCGGCTACGCTCGCTTCGCCTCGCTCGTACAGTAAAGCTTCGTTGTTGTTGTTGTGGTCTTCAGTCCTGAGACTGGTTTGATGCAGCTCTCCATGCTACTCTATCCTGTGCAAGCTTTTTCATCTCCCAATACCTACTGCAACCTACATCCTTCTGAATCTGCTTAGTGTATTCATCTCTTGGTCTCCCCCTACGATTTTTACCCTCCACGCTGCCCTCCAATACTAAATTGGTGATCCCTTGATGCCTCAGAACATGTCCTACCAACCGATCCCTTCTTCTGGTCAAGTTGTGCCACAAACTTCTCTTCTCCCCAATCCTATTCAATACTTCCTCATTAGTTACGTGATCTACCCATCTAATCTTCAGCATTCTTCTGTAGCACCACATTTCGAAAGCTTCTATTCTCTTCTTGTCCAAACTATTTATCGTCCATGTTTCACTTCCATACATGGCTACACTCCATACGAATACTTTCAGAAATGACTTCCTGACACTTAAATCAATACTGGATGTTAACAAATTTCTCTTCTTCAGAAACGCTTTCCTTGCCATTGCCAGCCTACATTTTATATCCTCTCTACTTCGACCATCATCAGTTATTTTGCTCCCCAAATAGCAAAACTCCTTTACTACTTTAAGTGCCTCATTTCCTAATCTAATTCCCTCAGCATCACCCGACTTAATTAGACTACATTCCATTATCCCTGTTTTGCTTTTGTTGATGTTCATCTTATATCCTCCTTTCAAGACACTGTCCATTCCATTCAACTGCTCTTCCAAGTCCTTTGCTGTCTCTGACAGAATTACAATGTCATCGGCGAACCTCAAAGTTTTTATTTCTTCTCCATGAATTTTAATACCTACTCCGAATTTTTCTTTTGTTTCCTTTACTGCTTGCTCAATATACAGATTGAACAACATCGGGGACAGGCTACAACCCTGTCTTACTCCCTTCCCAACCACTGCTTCCCTTTCATGTCCCTCGACTCTTATAACTGCCATCTGGTTTCTGTACAAATTGTAAATAGCCTTTCGCTCCCTGTATTTTACCCCTGCCACCTTTAGAATTTGAAAGAGAGTATTCCAGTCAACATTGTCAAAAGCTTTCTCTAAGTCTACAAATGCTAGAAACATAGGTTTGCCTTTCCTTAATCTTTCTTCTAAGATAAGTCGTAAGGTCAGTATTGCCTCACGTGTTCCAGTGTTTCTACGGAATCCAAACTGATCTTCCCCGAGGTTGGCTTCTACTAGTTTTTCCCTTCGTCTGTAAAGAATTCGTGTTAGTATTTTGCAGCTGTGACTTATTAAGCTGATAGTTCGGTAATTTTCACATCTGTCAACACCTGCTTTCTTTGGGATTGGAATTATTATATTCTTCTTGAAGTCTGAGGGTATTTCGCCTGTTTCATACATCTTGCTCACCAGATGGTAGAGTTTTGTCAGGACTGGCTCTCCCACGGCCGTCAGTAGTTCCAATGGAATATTGTCTACTCCGGGGGCCTTGTTTCGACTCAGGTCTTTCAGTGCTCTGTCAAACTCTTCACGCAGTATCGTATCTCCAATTTCATCTTCATCTACATCCTCTTCCATTTCCATAATATTGTCCTCAAGCACATCGCCCTTGTATAGACCCTCTATATACTCCTTCCACCTTTCTGCTTTCCCTTCTTTGCTTAGAACTGGGTTTCCATCTGAACTCTTGATATTCATACAAGTCGTTCTCTTATCTCCAAAGGTCTCTTTAATTTTCCTGTAGGCGGTATCTATCTTACCCCTAGTGAGATAGGCCTCTACATCCTTACATTTGTCCTCTAGCCATTCCTGCTTAGCCATTTTGCACTTCCTGTCAATCTCATTTTTGAGACGTTTGTATTCCTTTTTGCCTGTTTCACTTACTGCATTTTTATATTTTCTCCTTTCATCAATTAAATTCAATATTTCTTCTGTTACCCAAGGATTTCTACTAGCCCTCGTCTTTATACCTACTTGATCCTCTGCTGCCTTCACTACTTCATCCCTCAAAGCTACCCATTCTTCTTCTACTGTATTTATTTCCCCCATTCCTGTCAATTGCTCCCTTATGCTCTCCCTGAATCTCTGTACAACCTCTGGTTCTTTTAGTTTATCCAGGTCCCATCTCCTTAAATTCCCACCTTTTTGCAGTTTCTTCAGTTTTAATCTACAGGTCATAACCAATAGATTGTGGTCAGAGTCCACATCTGCCCCTGGAAATGTCTTACAATTTAAAACCTGGTTCCTAAATCTCTGTCTTACCATTATATAATCTATCTGATACCTTTTAGTATCTCCAGGGTTCTTCCATGTATACAACCTTCTTTCATGATTCTTAAACCAAGTGTTAGTTATGATTATGTTGTGCTCTGTGCAAAATTCTACCAGGCGGCTTCCTCTTTCATTTCTGTCCCCCAATCCATATTCACCTACTATGTTTCCTTCTCTCCCTTTTCCTACACTCGAATTCCAGTCACCCATGACTATTAAATTTTCGTCTCCCTTCACAATCTGAATAATTTCTTTTATTTCATCATACATTTCTTCAATTTCTTCGTCATCTGCAGAGCTAGTTGGCATATAAACTTGTACTACTGTAGTAGGTGTGGGCTTCGTATCTATCTTGGCCACAATAATGCGTTCACTATGCTGTTTGTAGTAGCTTACCCGCATTCCTATTTTCCTATTCATTATTAAACCTACTCCTGCATTACCCCTATTTGATTTTGTGTTTATAACCCTGTAGTCACCTGACCAGAAGTCTTGTTCCTCCTGCCACCGAACTTCACTAATTCCCACTATATCTAACTTCAACCTATCCATTTCCCTTTTTAAATTTTCTAACCTACCTGCCCGATTAAGGGATCTGACATTCCACGCTCCGATCCGTAGAATGCCAGTTTTCTTTCTCCTGATAACGACATCCTCCTGAGTAGTCCCCGCCCGGAGATCCGAATGGGGGACTATTTTACCTCCGGAATATTTTACCCAAGAGGACGCCATCATCATGTAATCATACAGTAAAGCTACAAAGCTGCATGCCCTCGGGAAAAATTACGGCTGTAGTTTCCCCTTGCTTTCAGCCGTTCGCAGTACCAGCACAGCAAGGCCGTTTTGGTTATTGTTACAAGGCCAGATCAGTCAATCATCTTCATAATTTTACCAACAGATGGCCGAACTATGCAGCAACGTGAACGCAACGTTCTACGTTCTTACAGTGTCTGAGAGTTAAATAGTGCATGGTCGAAGGGGACAAAGGAAAGATAAACAGAGAAACCTGTCACATATAAAGAAGGTATTACATTTAATCTTGCTCGACATTTTCTCATGAAGCGGCCAAAAAAGTCTTTATCTGCCAAGTGAAACCTTATTTGTTGTATCCATGGACTGAAAACTAGGGCTACCAACGAAATGCAGGCCAATATTGTTCCTTTTAAAATTTAATCCAAAATAGAATGAGTATGTTTACCACTGTTACAAAGTCTATATACCTACATTAAGTAATTATTCAGAAGTTTTCCTGTAGATTTTATTTTTGTTGAGAATAATAACCCTCCAAATTCAAAACGTAAACTGTCACCTGTAGTCATTGGTACGATTTCGGGTAAAATCCCTCTTTATTTTCTTTGGAAAGCAGTTTTTGTGTCTGTTCGCTCTTATACAATGGCTAGCAACTCGCGGTCGCGTAAAAGTAGTGAGCTTTGGGGTTTCTTCGCCGATTTAGGTGATGGGAAGCAAAGTGCAATTATTGTTCTAAGTGTATTTCGTATAAAGGAGGAAATACATTTAATCTAGCGCGTCATGTTCAAGTGCTGCATCCAACAGTGTCATTGTCAGTCAGGCGCTTAGCGCCCCCTGCTCCTGCATCTTCCGATATTTCTTGGATAAAAAGCCGCACAATCCGGAACTAACATCAGCTAATGCCAGAAGCGAACAGCAGTTGGTGCCAGAAAATAACAGTACCACTTCAGTATCAGAAAGCAGACCTCAATATCACGGAACATTACCCATGTATTTTCCGAAACCTCTTTCTAACAAAAGAAATCAGGAGATAGATTTCGCACTTCTGCAGACTGTTGTAAAGGATTATTTGCCCTTCAACATAGTGGAAAGCAAACATTTCCAAAGTTTTGTAGGCAAACTGAATGGTGCTCACAGAATGCCATCTCGGAAGACCATTTCCAATACGCTGCTACAACAACAGTACGCCATGATGAAAGAAATGGTGAGAGCCAAAATTAATTCTGCGGAAGCGGTTGTGCTGACAATGGATGGGTGGACCTCAACTACAAATGAGAGTTATTTGTCGGTGACAGAACACTACGTTAAAGACCTGGAGCTGGCGTCTTCCCTCCTAGAGTGCTTTAAATACGACGAAAGGCACACGTCAGAAAAACTCTCGGAAGAACTGCTACGTGTCACAAGGGAATGGGGCATACAAGAAAAAGTCGTGTGTGTTGTCAGCGACAATGCTGCTAATATTGTGGCAGCTATAAGACTCACAGCCAGGAAACACATCCCCTGCTTTGCGCACACACTCAATTTAATTGTTCAGAATGGGCTTCCGCACATTCAACCCATTCTGAATAAAGTAAAAAAAATTGTTGAATTTTTTAAAAGAAGTTCGGAGGCCTGCACGAAACTGAAAAAGATGCAGGAACAGTTAAAAGAGCCAGTTCTGACACTAAAACAGGACACTGTTACAAGATGAAATTCAACCTATGATATGCTGCGAAGAATAATCGAGGTTAAGAATTCCCTAATGACAGTTATCACTCTGAATTATCCGGATCTTCCAAATCTGACTGCAGAGGACATTGCAAGTGTAACACAAGCCTTTGACCTGTTGAAAGTTTTCAAAGACTGCACTGAGGAAATGTCAAGTGAAAATGTTGTCACTGCTTCTAAAGTTATACTCCTTAGTCGCTCGTTGAAAAAATGGTGTTGCAGGTTTGTTAATAACACTGAAATTCATGTAGACGTGCAACAGATGGCTGAAAAGTTAGCTGAAGACCTAAAACGACGATTTAGAAACATAGAGGAAAATTCCATTTTCGCGGAAGCAACTGCATTGGATCCTCGGTTCAAATTACATGGTTTTTCTGATAAAAATTCAGCTGAGAAGGTGAAATTAAATCTGATCAGGCACTGTGAGAAATTTGTGACGAACACATCCACTGCTACTGCAACAATCTCAGTTCCAACCACTGAATCAACTTCCAGTCTCTGGCTCGAATTTGATGAAGTGTTTTCCAGGCTGCAGAGTAATCCACACCCGAGAGCTGCTGCAATAGTGGAAGTGGACAAATACTTAAAAGAGCCCCTGCTACAGAGACAAGGCAATCCACTTCAGCGGTGGTCTGAACGGCTGTCAGTATACCCCTCGCTCTTTGAACTTGCAAAAATACGACTGTGTATTGTCGCAACGACCACGCCGTGTGAAAGAGTGTTCTCGAAGGCAGGACACCTTATAACTGACAGAAGAAATAGCCTGACAGGGAAAAAAGTGGAACAAATCATGTTTTTAAACGGAAATCTCTGAAGATTCACCAAATCCGTTGATGTTTATTCATAAATATATGTGTGTATTTTTTTAAAATTTAATTAGGACAATCCTCAAATTCACATTTAGTGTAACTATTTCAATTATGTGTATGAGATAAACATTCCTACATGAACGATTATCTTTCAAGCGTGGATTCCACGCATGCTTCAGTCCCAGACTCACAAGGTAAGCATTTTATTTTCATGTTGGCTGTGCGTGCTCACACAGCCACCCTCTTCGTTTGTATTTTAATATTCATTTGTCTGCAAGCGCTGCCAACGGTAGCTTACCCGTAGACGCGAAGTATAACTGCACAAATAGTCGCTGGTAATGATGTCAGCACCGCAGGAAGCAGCTGACGCTACCTTCCCCTCGCCCCTCAGCAGCAATACCCCTACTAACCCTATCGTTCTCCACAAACACCGCGCGATTCGTCGACTGGCAGTAGAGGGAGGACTGAAGTGAAGGGGGAATGAGTGACGTAGCGCCGATGTACTGGTGGAGGGAGAGGGGAAGAGAGTGAGTGAACTAGAAAAAAGTGTGGAGTGTGCGATCTGTGAAGAGTTTGAAGCACCCGTTCTTTGAAATTGAGTGGTTAGTTCACACTTCACTGGAGTGAAGCGTTCATTTGAACGACTCATTCACGAGCTCCCCATCACGACACAAGACTCACATGGAGCGTCTTAGCGGGCTTTCAGATTATTTGGATTTCATTTCCATTTAAAAAAATAAAATACTCAAATTTACGATGGAAAAAACCAAGTTATGATCATAAGATGACGCCATTAACCACTTAAGACGATTTCTAGAAAACAGTCAAATACCGTGTTGCAAAGCACTGCCAGGTTCGCTATTTATACAATAAAGGGCGCCAACTGGACGACTCGCCCGGGGCGCCTGAATGGCTAAGGCCGGCCCTGCCCCTGTCTATAGATGTTATATCTTTATCGTAAATTACATAAATCTTTATAAATGTTATTGACTGCATCTTTTACAATTAATAATATTCCAAAAGAGAACTTTACAAACTTTACCACAGGTACAAATCAAGAAACATATTTAACCATTGGCAATTGAAATAATCACAATTACATCTTTACATTTAGAAACCACAGTAGAATGTTACCTAATCACAATTAGAAATGCCCATATGAACAAAAGAAAAAGAATAGAAATCTAAAGAAAATCACGAAAAAAAATTATATGCGTAATTAGCAATGCCTTCGCACCCATTGTACCTGTTATTAGGGTTTTTTCCTGTTCCACTCGACTATGGAGAGCGGAAAGAATGATTGAATGCCTCTGTGCGTGCAGTAATTATTCGAATCTCATGCTCACGGTCCCTATGTGAGCGATACGTACGGGGTTGTACTATATTCCTAGAGTAATCATCTAAAGCCTGTTAATAGAGTTTCTTCGGGTATTTTATGTCTATCTTCCAGAGTTTTCCAGTACATTTCCTCCAGTATCCCTATGACACTCTCCCACGGATTGAACAAAGCTGTGACCATTCGTGCTGCCGTGCGGAGTGGCTGCGCGGTTTGAGGCGCCATGTTATGTACTGCCGGATGTTCGAGTCCTCCCTCCGCCATGGGTGTGTGCGATGTTCTTAGCATAAGTTATTTTGAGTAGATCGATGACCTCAGTAGTTTGGTCCCTTAGGAATTCACACACATTTGAACATTTTCAAACCATTGGTTCTACCCTTCTCTGTATACGTAAAATATCCCCTGTATACGTTCAATATCCCTTGTTTGTCCCATGTGGCATGGGTCCCACACACTTGAGCAATATTCAATAACTAGCCGCACGACTGATTTGTAATCAGTTTCCTTTGTAGACTGACTGCACTTCCCCAGTGTTCTACCACTAACCCGAAGTCTACGACCTGCTTTGCCCGCTACTGAACCTATGTGATCATTCCATTTCGTATCCCTGCAAAGTGTTACACCCAGGTATTTGTAAGAGTTGGCCGATTCCAACAGTGACTTATTGATATTATAGTCATACGATACGCTTTCTCGCTGATTCCAACAGTGACTCATTGATGTTATAGTCATGCGATACGCTTTCTCGCTTTGTGAAGTGAAAAATTTTACATTTCTGAACATTTAAAGCAAATTGTCAAGCATGAGTCCACATGATATCGGTCCTAAATTGCTTATACTCTACGATACAACCATTCTGCATTGTGGGCACTGTCAAATCACTGAAATGTACTCCAGCAGGTCAGATCTAATCGACGGTAATGTTCAAGGCACTGCGCGCCAGATACCGTGCACTGCTCGTTTATTTAACTTTTAAGCTACTGGCTACTGAAGTTGTCTGACGTCTCGTCGATCGCAAGACCGTTCAGTCACCAACACAGCTGACCTGTCCTTATGAGGTAATAACTGTAGGATAAAACACTCCTTAGGCATAAATTCAAAGTTTTATTTGATTCCCTGTCATACCGCATATACACTCATGTTCAGAAAAAGCACAACACCTCGAACGACTAGAGACAGGACGTTCATATTCACAGGACATGTACATTACTATGTTCTGCATCAATGATTAGAATTTGAACCATGTCGCCCGCGGGTTCAAGGTCAACGCCAACATCGCACCGCAACACCACCTACTGGCAAAATGTGAGTGCAGATTTCGTTCTCGCTATAAACTGAAGGTGATGGATCGATGTAACTTGAGCAGACGTGCAGGATGCCTCGCTTACGTATGCGCGAACCGTGCCGTCAGATCAGTGAGTCTGATACAGGGCACATTATTGGCGTGAGAGAATGTGATGCATCCATCCGGGAAATTGCTGCTCGTGTGGGACGAAGTGTTTCAGCAGAGCAACGATTGTGTGCAGAATGGTTGACGGAAGGCCATAGAACACGACGAGATGGGTCGAGTTTCACCACCCAGATGACAATCCAAGTCGGTTGACACCTTACCCGATTGTCATTGCGGGACAGATCACCGTCCTCCTCGGCTCTGGCACAACAATGGATCAGTGTAACACACCTTACACTTCCAGGGCTGACAGTCCGTGTCCCTTTACTGCGGCACAGATTACGTGCGTGTCGTCCACTTCTCCGCCTTCGTTTAACGAATGTGCAGAAACATGTTAGAGTGCAATGGTGGAACGACGTCACTGGGGAGAGGAATGGCTTCAGATAGTGTTTTCGGAGGAATAGAGGTTCTGTTTGTTTGAAAACGATGGCCGCATTGGGTTTGCCGCAGACAAGGTGAGCGGCATCACAGTGACTGTATTCGCTAAAAACATACAACGCCAACCGAAGGCCTTACGATGTGCGGTACTGTTGACGACAACCACAAGGACACTGTGACAAGTGTGGCCCACGTGAATGACATTCTGCGGCCCGCAGCCACACCCTTTCTGCACAGCACTGGAGACGCCATTTTTCAGCAAGCCAATACACGACCACATGTTGTTGCATTAACACGTGCCTTCTTGGTGTCACAGGATGTCAGCCTTTTGTCCTGGCCCGTCACATCACAAGAGTAGTCGTCAGTCGGAAATGTGTGACATTTGGTGAAACGACAGATATAGCGCTGTGACTGAATGCCAGTCACCGCAGATGAACTTTGGAACCAGGTGAATGCAGTATGGATGGCTTTCGCGCTTTATACGCCTATTCGTCTCTGAAACGATTCGATGTCTTCCTTTAATCCGACCTGGTGAAGATGTCAAACACTCGAGAAGTACTCAAGAATGGATCACACTAGCGTTGTACACGGCGTCTCTTCCATAGATGCTACGATCCCCTACAATTCTCCCAATAAAACGAAGCCGACCATTCGTCTTTTTCACACAGTTTTGCAACGTTAGTCCTAGCGCCTAGAACCGGACGGCCACCACGGCCGGCTAGATGCTATCGAGACGAATCCAGTGATGTGTAATAGTAAGGTATCTGAAGGTTAACCAAGGTCAAAAAGGTGGTATGAACGTCCATTTACAGAAGGTGTTCGAAGTGATGACCATTGGTATCAATGTAGTACTGCAATCTTCTTATCATGGATTGAGTGGTATTCCTTATCACATCGGCGCTTATCGAAGCACATGCTCTAACAATTCTCTCCCGCATATCTTCAGGTTTAGCTGGAACACCTTCATAAACAATGTTGTTTACAAATTCCCACAAGAAAAAATCCAGAGGCTTCAAGTTTGGCGAACGAGCCGGCCACGACACATCTCCTCCGCGCCCAATCCGACTTATTTCCAGCCATCAGCGAAAAATGTGCCGGACACCCATCGTGTTGATACCACATTCTGTTCCTTGTTCCTGAAGGTATTTCTTCCAGTAAAGACCTAATGTTTGTTGCAGGCGAGAATCCCACACCGTACATTCACCGACCACGGTTTTTTGTGTGCATCTCGCCACAGCCAACATCGATTTTCAGTTGCCCAACAATGCTTCTTATGTAAATTAACAGTTCCATGGTTACTGAATGTAGCCTCGTCAGTAAATAAAATAAAAATAATAAATGTATCAGCCCTCTGAATCTGAAGTTGCCGGCCGAAGTGGCCGTGCGGTTAAAGGCGCTGCAGTCTGGAACCGCAAGACCGCTACGGTCGCAGGTTCGAATCCTGCCTCGGGCATGGATGTTTGTGATGTCCTTAGGTTAGTTAGGTTTAACTAGTTCTAAGTTCTAGGGGACTGATGACCTCAGCAGTTGAGTCCCATAGTGCTCAGAGCCATATGCTACATCCAATCTGAAGTTGAACCCATTGGAAGAATTCAACGCGACGCGTACAGTCTGTACCAGTTAATTCTCGGTGGAGACTGATATGGTAAGGATGATATTTATGGCGATGCAGAACACGAACACTACTCTGGCTCATGCCTGATTCCCTTGCGATTTTATGCAAACAAACACAAGGATCTCGAACCACAGTGGCAAGAGTACAAATTTCCGTTTCCTCGTTAGGAACTTTCCTTTGCCGGATATGGTTCCGATGCGTTAAAGATCCAGTTGTTCTCAATTTATCACACACATATTTAAATTTACGACGCGTAGGGTGAGTACATTAAGGATATCTTTCAGAGTATAAGTCTCTAGCTCTCACTGAATTTCGTTGGCATTCTCCGTAAATGAGAAGCATATCAAATTGTTCTTCGAACGAATACAGCATTCACATTCACTTGATTCGACGATTCTAGTCTTACCGCTCCTGTTAGTGTTGTACTGCGAAAGCGTCGAATGGTGTTTACACGTCAATGGCACGGTAGATGGATACGCCGTATTCGGCGAATGTTTACTATTTGCACGATACTAGAGAGAATTGTCAGAGCATGTGATTCGATAAGTGCCGCAGTGATGTGGAATACCACTCAATCGATGACAAGAAGATTGCAGCACTGCACTGACACCAATGGTCATCACTTCCAACACTTTCTGTAAATGGACATTCATGACACCTTATTGACCTTCGTTCACCTACAAAAACCTTACTGTCACACATCATTGGATTCGTCTCGATAGCCGCTATCAGAAAAGAAGTACCAAACTCTAGCACCGCATTTATAAAAAGTTTACCTTGATATCTCTTAGGCGACCCCACCTAGCAACAAAACATCAACGTAATATTATGATCCCCGCTGTCCAACGCAACATTTGTCCCACAAACTTTTCAGCTACCGTCATACTTTCGGAGTTATTCTAGGTGGCAATAGTTAGTGACCCACCCTGTATACATGGAAGTCGCCACAGAAGCATGGCAGAAGAAAGTGGTGTACCATTATAAGCTTAATAATAAAATTATAAACACACTCCTGTTTGCAGATGATGAAATAATCTTAGCGGACTCGGAAGATACACTACTGGCCATTGAAATTGCTACTCCACGAAGATGACGTGCTACGGACGCCAAATTTAACCGACAGGAAGAAGATGCTGTGATATGCAAATGATTAGATTTTCAGAGCATTCACACAAGGTTGGTGCCGCAATCGCGATAGGCCACAATCCGACCTTTATCAACATCGGAAACGTGATGGTAGGCATTTCTCCTTCTTGCACGAGTCATCACAACAGCGTTTCACCAGGCAACGCCGGTCAACTGCTGTCTGTGTATGAGAAATCGGTTGGAAACTTTCCTCATGTCAGCAGGTTGTAGGTGTCGCCACCGGCGCCAGCCTTGTGTGAATGCTCTGAAAAGCTAATCATTTGCATATCACAGCATCCTGTTGGTTAAATTTCGCGTCTGTAGCACGTCATCTTCGTGGTGTAGCAATTTTAATGGCCAGTAGTGTAGTATTACAGTATCTAAATATAATACTAATATAATGCCATTCCATGGTAAGGATCAGCGAAGCTCAAAAATAATAATTACACATTCCCGAAATACTGTAGGCGGAACAGCGACCAATACAACGTGTTTGAGTGTATATTTTCAGTTTATTTATTTTGCCCAATGGGGACCGGCTTCGGTATACAGTACCATCCTCAGGAAACCTACGAACAAAAAATTCCATTACCTAGTTAGAACAATGACGCAAGAGAAACTGCAGCATTTCACAGCTGCACTCTACCGACGAGGAGTGGAGTGGTCACCGCTGCCGTGGCCGGTCGGTGAGCTGCGACACGGCGTGGAGAGGGCGCCGCTGAGAGCCCAGCGTACACGTGGACTCTGCCAGAGATCACTAGCCCGCGGTTTCAGAGATAACATAGGAACACTGCGTCACTATTCCCTCTGGACGCAAGATTTTTCCCAATAAAAATAATTTTGCATTTTTTTAATACATAATGCTGTTATTTCGACGATAGTTGCTTAATTTAATGATTCATGGTTATATCGACGTTTCATAGTTGCATAAACTTTATATATCGGTAATTGTAAACTTGGATAAACTGATATTTGCTTTTAATGGTTTATTACACTGCGAACTATTTTTATACAATTTCTTTATTTCAATTTTTTTGTTTATTTTTTTGAAAATCTTTTACATTCAACTTTCTAAAGGTTAAAAAAGTATTATAAGGAATAGAAAGTGAAACTCTGTACACAGGGGCACTCTTACCACTGCTGGCCGTAATTTCCGTCTATGTAAAACTCAACGCTGACCTTCTCTTTTAGTAATGGACAGGCCTATTTGGGAATGACAACTGCTACCTACGCACTCTAAGGTTACACAATACACCATACTTTTGCTGTCATAGAGGTTAACATTTTTTAAATTTCTCTTGCATTATTGTTGTATGTAATGGAATTTTTTGATCGAATGATGGCCTGAAGGTGGTTCTGAGTACCGTAACCGTTCGCATGTACGCAAAATAAATAAATTGCGACTGTAGACTGAAACATATTCTTTTTCAACGTGATAACCGACGATAAACTGCTAGAATACATAAATGCTTTTAAACACCCGGGATTTGATATCTCATATATTGCACCCAATCATCAAGAATACAAACTGCAAAAATTTCAACGGTTGATAAGTACAATAAATCACACTCTCATTGGGAAAATTAGGTACTAAAATGCTGTAATGTGATGGCAGTACCACTTCTCATGTGTGGGTCAGAGACGTGACCACTATTCAGCAGCCAACAGAGGAGGGTGAAAGAAGCAGAGACGGTACTGCTAAGACCAGTTGCTGCTTATAAATTCATTGGATCGTATAAGGAGTAGTGAAATCAGAAATGAAACTCGCATCAAAAGCATACTTCAGAAAATACAGGAGTACAGAAAGAAATGACATGAACATATTCAAAGGAAGGTAGATTAACGAATACGTTAATTATTATACAGATGCAGACCTCAAGGGAAAACAGATGTTGGTATTTCTACGAAAAGGTGGAGAGATCAGCTGCAATCTACTTGAAATCGTCACAGGCAATAACTCCTGACCACAACTGGATCTGATGATGATGTCCTACACCACTGTAAATAATTAAGATGTTGCACAGTGGCTTGGTGACAAATGAAGAGTAATGGCGGCCACTCAACTCTTGAACTGCGCCAACAGTTCCTTCGGATGAGCTAGGGATTTCGTTCGGCTGGGGTGCAGGTTCCCCACAGCTTCGGTGCTTGGACTGGCGGGCTGGGCCTGATCAGTCAGCCGCTGCCACGGCCCGGAGACGCCAGCTGTCGTGGCACCGATGATACCGATGCGGCTCTAATGGAATCCCAATGTTTCAGGCGCCTTTGTTCGCGGTCACTGCCTCATTGGCTAGAGCTGCTGACGTTTCACTGCCAGACAGCAGGTGCTGATGCGTCAGCCTCATAGGTTCGAAGTACGTCGCCGGTACGTGACGCGGAAGTTGCAGAGTCGAGGCCAATGCCGTTGGATTTTTTACCTCTCATATGTGCGAATTTTAGAGAACCAGCCCTGAACAGACTGGTAGGGGTAAACAGATCGTCAGTGTAATGGCTTGTACCTCCCATTTCATCACCCCCGAGTCTCAGCCCACACGCGGTCTGCACATTGTGCTTGTGAGCAGTTCAATACGCCTTGGCCGACCCTATCATAGATGTTCCAAACACTGTGTTTATTTTAAAGTAGACACAATACGAAACTGCAGTACTGGTACCTACGACCTGGAGAATGTATACATGGATTCCCATGTTTTGTTTCTCTAATATTAAATACAGGTACATAGCAAACTAACAAAAATTGAAGAATTTTGTCTATAAGAATATTTCAGTGTGTGATACATCGCCGTTTTCCTGCATTTCATAGGTCCCTACTCGAAGTTTTCTGGTACACTTCCAGCTTGGCGCGGTAGTGTTATGGGGTGGCTGGTTCCGGCTGCAGAGCTGTATATGTGGGAAGCTGTAGTGTGGGCTCTCCAGTACGACGTCAAGAATGCTTACTCAACAGAACGTTCCTTATTATTTGCTGCCTTGCATACAGTACTTGCACAATAGTAACCGAGGAGCCACCCACGGCTAGTGAGCAGCTGGTGACATCTGCAGCAAAACGCTGAGGCAGCACGACAGCAGGTGGCAGTGACGGTCCCCTCGCTGACTCAGCAGTGTGTCAGCACCACATTGCGGTGTTCTGAGGCCAGTGGTTGCCGTCTGCTGCCTGTGGCTGGTGGTGTCTGCCAGAACCGTGCAGGTGTTATGTTTGAAACCCACTATCAACAGGGCTAGCTGACAGCTCACAAATCAGTACCCTCACTCAACTGTTGATGCTGCTCTGTAAGATTGGATTAGTTTAGCTGTGCATTCGGTCAGTGAAAGGGATAGAGACTGTGCCAGTCAAATGCATGGAGCTGTAGGGACGCTGCTGCCTGCTGATCTGGGAGCATTTATGGTCCCTGTGGCTGCACCATGCAGCAGTCTGGTCAACCACAGGCTGCAGAACGTCGCACTGTGGGGTGCTGCACCAGCAGTGTTGCAGCTCCTAGCTACAGAGTTATGCCAGTGGCTGACCCACGTCTCCCTTGTTTGGCAGAGGAGTCCTGCCCAAAGTTCAGGCCGAGGCACTAGTGCAATGCTGCCTCAGTCTAATTTCTTAAAACAGAGACACAGCAATATCATGAAGTGCATTAAAAAACATGACATCTCTGTTGTGACATTCGCTGTAATCAAGGGACATGCCTCGAGCTGCAAGGGAGATTCATCCCAGATATGGACTGCAATATATTAAGGTGTTTGTAAGGGATGGTGAGAAACTAAGGTTACAAAGACTGCAGTGAAAAGTGCACATTTTATTTGATACAAAGCCGGCCGCTACTGCTACAGTCGCCGGTTCGAATCCTGCCTTGGGCATGGATGTGTGTGATGTCCTTAGGTTAGTTAGGTTTTAGTAGTTCTAAGTCTAGGGGACGGATGACCTCGGATGTTAAGTCCCATACTGCTTAGAGCCATTTGAACCATTTGATAGAACCAATACAGCCAACTGATAACACATACATTAGGTCGATTTTGTGACAGCTTCGGTATCGGTTTAGGCACTTGTCGCTTTTTCAGATGAGTTTGAATATATTCTCCTGGTAAAAATCCCGTCCTTGCGTCTTCAGCCACGTTGTTCTAAAGTGTTTCACCTCCTCATCTGAAGCGAGTTGTCGGCCTGCTAGGTGAGCCTCCTGTTGCCCTGAATCAGCTCCTCCATGTGGACTGGGTTCAGATTCTTCATGCTATGCTGGATCGACCACAGCGATACTTCTCGGTGACGTTTTCCCTGCCGGCTCCAAACTTTCAACACCATTCTGCAACGTGCTGAAGGGACATTACTATCTCTTTGCGAACCTCTACCAGTTGCTGCTGAATTTCAGCCGCGGTTAGATGTTTCGCCCACAGAAATAAAATAACTGAACTGATCTCTTCGCGAGACCTGTTATCCAAAGGTGCCGCCATTAGTGTTTACCTGCAACCTGCGCTGTGGGTGGCTAGTGGCTGAAACTCTGCATAGTTACCAACCCCGTTTATCAGAATTACCGCACACTACTAATTTCTACCCCGATAACCACATGTTTTATAGCTTGTTTGTTCGTCTTTGGAACGAAATACATACCAGATTCTGCGTATCAGGGATAGACAGTTTGTTGGAAGGTTCTTAGTGCTATGTGACATTAAATGTCTCCGCATAGGTCATGTAATTCGCGTGAGTTACGGACCGCTGATTTGCGTACGTGGTAATGGAAATGAGTGTTTGGCGTCTTTGGCCGGGAGTCCTCTTGCGGGGCAGATCCGGCTGTCTTGGTGCAGGTCTTGTTACATTCGACGCCACATTCGGCGACCTGCGCGCCGGATGGGGATGAAATGATGATGAAGACAACACAACATCCAGTCCCTGAGCGGAGAAAATCTCCGACCCAGCCGGGAATCGAACCCGAGCCCGTAGGATGGCAATCCGTCACGCTGAGCACTCAGCTATCTGGGAGGACTGCGTACACGGGGATGGAGCCCGACAGCGAACCAGATGGGTTCCATAGGATTTACATCTGGCGAATTTTGTCGCCGAGATATCAACGTGAGTTGACTATAATGCTCCTCAAACTACTGTAGCACGGTTCTGGCTCCGAGACACGGACAGTTATATTGCTGAAAGACGACATCGCTGTCGGGGGAGACATCAAACATTAAGGGGATGCAGGTGGTTCGCAACTGTCAGGGTGTCTTCGATTACCGTCAGAGGTCACATTCAACCGCATGAGAATGTCTCCCATATCGTAATGTCCCAACAGCCTGGGTCAACGGCAAGCTGGACGTTTCAAGCCGCCCTTCACCTCGATGACAGCGTTTGTAGAGACGACCATCAACCTAGTGTACCAAAAATGTGATTCACTTGATGAGACGACACGTTTCCATTGGTTGACGGTCGGATTCCAATGGTCCCGTGCCCATTACAACCGTAATTGACGATGTCCTTGGGTCAGCACGTGAACACTCTGCTGCGAACCTTCACGTTCAACGATGTGCGATGAACGGTGTGCTCCGAAACACTTTCAGGTGCACCATCATTGATCTCTTTCGGCAGAGGCGTCACAAATTGCCATCTGTCTTACTCTACAGAGCAGACAAGCCTCCGAACCTCACGTCTTGTGAAGAGTCGTGGACATCCAACCATTTAGCACCTAGTTTTAGTTTCACTGTCCTTCTACCTCTTGATAATTAATTGAAACCCTCAGCTGCCCACAGATGTTGTTGGCATACCTTGATGGTGACTCGAACCCGGGATCTCCTGCTTCTCTTTCTGTAGATGCACGTGAACATTCGACCAGATTCGCCGTTTTCGAGATATTCGTTCAGAGGCTCTGTGTGATGATAAACTGCCGTTTGTCAAAGGGCAGATTGTAATGGATTATAATGGATGTCTCATTTTGCAGACCACATCTTCACTAGGGTGATCCCCCGTCCGTGTCTGCTCCGCTTACATGCTTTTATTAAAGCGTCACTTGCCAGCAACGCGACCACACGCATCCAACGTCGCGGTGGACAGTGGTCACAAAGTTTTGGCTTATCAGTGTGTATAACAGACCAAACTCCAGGAATGTCAGCCTCGTAACCTTAGTTTCTGATCTCCACTTGTAAAAAATCCTCAGTATGTTCAAACAGGATCTATTTGTACTGATGGTGTGTTCATGCTTATGGAGAAACCTTACGCTGGATCATGTCCACATGACTCTGTAGTCAGTGTCTGTTCTGTGGACTAAATTGCTCGCTCCCTACATGTTTCCATACTGTGGCCTCACCAGTGGCTGTTGTTGTTGTTGTTGCAGCCTGTATGTGCTGGACCGCACGGCTAAGGCTCTGTTCGTGATGCTGCTACTGTGGCTGCTGGTGGGCTACTCCGAGACTGCGCGCTCAGCCATGGACACTGTGGCGGAGGCCCTGCGCTCCCTGCCTCTGGTGGGCAGCGTCCTCACCAAGGAGTCCACTCTGCAGCCTATCTGAGGGCGGAGGGAGGCACAGCAAGCTGCCGGGCTGGTGGGCCGTCCGAGACTCTCTTATTCCACAATATATATCAAATCTCACAGCTCATATACGTACATGTATCAATGGTACTTGCTCTGCATTTGCTCTTTGGCATGGAATAAGATGTGGGGTTAAGTTCACTTACGATAAAGGCAGAAATGTTTGTGTACAAAGAGTATTGTAGGTATACCCATAATTATCTCTCGTGGTGGGAAACTAACTTTACAATGAATTACAACCGTTTCACATTATATGTATCGCATGTTTTACAGCATGAAACAGGTAGACTGGTTTGCATACAGAAAGTATGGCAGAATATGGCTGATGCAATTGCAAATCAAAATACATGAGTTTTATACAGTTTACAAGCATCCTATTTTACAGGCCTATACAGTCTCTCAAACATAGGTATCTATTACGTAATCCAGCGTGATAAATGTACAACATCTGTTGTTTCCACAAGCTGTGATCAGTAATTTTTGGTTAGATTCGTATGAAATAACAGTACTTGTACAAATCTTTTGAAGATTATATAAGATAATATTTTATACAAAAAAATTGTTTACAGACAGCTACAAATTTTAAATATGATTTGTGTGTGTGTGTCTTACGTGTGCGCGAGCGCGTGTGTGTGGGAGAGAGAGACAGAGAGAGAGAGAGAGAGAGAGAGAGAGAGAGTTGCTCTATAAGCTAATTCAGCATTGCCACAAGTAATCTGTAACTGGAAAATGACTGATATATATGTATTAGTTGTAAGTCTCGTTATAGGTAGCTAAATCTTTTTATACATTTGTAAATCTGTTTTTATGCTAATGGTAAAAGATACCGGTCAAGTTTGTGTCATGTACGAGTACTTGCCGCTTGAATAAAGAATTGATCCTTAATTTAAATTTCTTAGTAATGACACCAAATTTCACGTTTATTGTATCAGTCTCAACATTAGTTAATTGTTTAATACCAAACCCACCAACTGTTTTTAATGACGTTTAGAAATATCTGTTCAGTTTCACGTCATCAGCCAGACCTTACACAAAGTTATCGTCAGTGGAATGAACTGGAAAAAAAAAACGAACTGAATGTGAGTATCGGTAAAGTATATCGATTATGCTAGACACATATCTTATGAGGTGCCACACTGGCCAAATTTCACTTCGCCGTTCACCTGTTCTCATGCATAATCGCAGCGGCAGAGATCCTCATCTTCCTCAGTCCAGAGAAGCTAGTATTCCGACACCAGTGCACTCGAAACACGCTGCAGCGTCAGAATGTAACCTCCGTAACTTAACTACAAGCCTCTTCTATTAATTCGTAAATGACGGATAGTTTTTCTCCAGCACAGTTTTTTTGTAACGGACTTTCGTACCTACACTTTTTGTTTTCTGTTCATGCTTTTCAGGAAATTCTCGCTAACATGCTTCGTAACTCTACTCCTACATTTTATCGTATTATTTATGAAGATATACCAGAAGATGTTTCTCCTCTGATTTAAATTCGTGTAGTAACACGATATATCTTCATTAGGGGACTTGAGGTGGCGGTTCGGATAACTACAATGTAAAGATTGCATTTCCGATTTTATGTCTAGTATTCTATCAGGTTTGTTAATTCATGAAATCTACTTTTTGTGATGTGCAGGCTTACTTTTCCATTCTCGTACTCTTAGGTTTTTGTTTAAAATGTGGTGTGAATCTGACTTTTAATTCCATCGTTATCCTCGTTACTACACAGAAAATAGTGTCTCTACAAAATTATGTTCTGAAAACCTATAGCTAGATTTTAAGTTTGATGCGAGAGGACTACTTAACGTTAGAGAATTTTCTGCGTCCAGTAGTCATTGTTTTCTCATTTATTTTAAAAAGTGCTACTTCTCCTTTTATCAAAGGGTACTAACAAAATAATCAATCTAAAAACAAAAAAATGTTTCAAATCCACAGAGTACCTCACCATGACAGCTGTAGGGAGATTCTGCTCACTCTGACATACATTTCATTGCTTTAACCACTGTGCCACTTCACTCAAATAGCATACAACCAAAATGCTGAAACAGTATTGACAGAAACTTCTATTCGCATTTATAGTCACAGTTTCACACGGTATACAGTCCTCCCTAAGAAGCTGAAATAAACTTCATACAGACACAAACAATACACATAAAAACATCCATTTCATTATAGAGAAAGTACACAAAAACAAATGGTTCAAATGGTTCAAATGGCTCTGAGCACTATGGGACTCAACTGCTGTGGTCATAAGTCCCCTAGAACTTAGAACTACTTAAACCTAACTAACCTAAGGACAGCACACAACACCCAGCCATCACGAGGCAGAGAAAATCCCTGACCCCGCCGGGAATCGAACCCGGGAACCCGGGCAAAAACAAATGTCTTCCTGGATATAACAATAAAGAGAGACAAAATAAGCACAAAATTGGCATTTACCGAAAAGCAACAGTAGCAGTCACAATTATACATGCTGCACCAAAGCATCCAAAAACCCTCAAAATAGCAGCTCTCTAACACGTGGTACACAGACTCAATAAAATCTCACTCATCAGAAAACTCTGTGAAGAAGAACTGTGTGCGATAAAGCTCATAGCCGGAAACAATTGGTAAAACACCGATATAATGCAATGACTGAATCACTAAATCAAAACGCAACTAAACAAAAATGACTGCAAACAGAAGAAAAGAACACCAAAAAACTCTACAATCAACACAGACACTAGAGAACGCACCACAGGGACACTTATGACATGACTAGCAAAAATAATTGGTGCACTTTAACACGTAAAACAAATCAACACACAAAATAGCAGATGTGCTGACGACTGCAAATCAGCGTAACTGGAGATGACAGGCAGATATTTGAAAACTAGCTACAAAGAAAACATAAAAGCGTGAAGTATGGATACAGTCATTTTATCTTTTCTGAAAACCTAACAACGTGTAGGATGAGTTATCTGAGATGGAACAGAATATGAAAACTATTAGAATGAACAACTACCACAGAAAACCTCTATCATCACAGGAAACTTTTCGTGTAAAAAGATTTCTTGCAGTGGGCAAGAAAGTAATAAATGACTAAATCAGTATAAGTAACAACTCAATGATCATGTTGGCCACTAAAAAAATAACAGATGTAAAACATAACCATGCTAAATAATAACTTAATCTCTCACTAAAGACACAAAACAAAAGTTTTACGTGTCACTCCACTTAGAATTTCTCTTTTTTTCAGAGCAGTCCTCACCACGCACAGTAACTAATGCACACACACAATAAACAAACGAATGTCGAACTGCACAAAGACACAGCGTCACAAACAAAATACGAATGGAAAACGCACAACTACAGTTGGCAATATTGTACACACGTTCACACAACCAAACACACGTATTAGAATTAAAGTGAATTGTTGTATTGATATGTGTTCGAAAACGGCTAAAATTGGACGTTCTACTCCAGGAAGACACAAAATCTTAAGTAGAACGAAACTGTAATCTAACGATCTGAAACTTGCGGTCCAAAATGCTGTTTCTTATCTGACAATAGAATAACAGAAAAATTAAATCTAGCAGCTTATCTGGAATCCCCATATAATGCAATTATTTTATACATAAAACAAACACGTATTACATGCCATTGAAGGGGTTTATAAATGAATAAGAAGAAAAACGCGTATGGCACCAAACAGGTTTACATTTAATTGTGTAGACGGATCAGATTTCCAAGAAAGCAAGAAAGAAGAAGTTGGTTTTATTCAAATGACAAATTTTGGGAGAAGTTTTAAGATGTTGCCAGCATGAAAAAAATCCGGGAGTCGTTTCAGAGGCTTCACCTTTTCGTCTATATACCCTATTTTAGTCGTTTCCTTGTTAAGACTCCTATGTATTTTTTCCAAAGCGTTGCATACACAACTCGGATTTTTTTCAGTAACTTTCTTTATTTATTACATCGCTGGAGAATTATAGATGTTCGGTTGAAAATCGAAATTTGTGAATAGTAAACCTTTGGATTTGGGTTTATTAACCATCGCCAATGGCTGGCGATGAAACTGGACGGGACGTTGCACTAGTTTCAGAGTTTCCACGTTGTGACATCTTACTACAATGCGCGGAAGCGTCGACTTAGTTTCTCGCACGTAATAACACCGTAGATGGTTAGGCGGGACGAAAGGATTTTGCGCAACGTAATTGTATACGTTTACAGCAACAGTCTCAATTAGCATGTGCCTCGCTGCATCTAGAGTCACGCAAGTTTCAGGCCCGAAGACAGAAGCCTGCGAGATGCCCCTAGCTGACGAAACGGGTATAAATGCCACCTGAAACCACTTCCTGGTACGCATGCTAAGGAGAAGCGGGCCCGAGATCAGCGTCCGAACATTCTGAGAGGCATATTGCTAAACCACTTGAGGTGAATGCCAGGACGGTACCTGCGCAAACCCATTGTCGAACCTTTCCCTCACCTCCGTCCGTACAAACAAAATCTCGCTGTCGATGAGACTCCTGTCAAATACACTGCACAAAACCGCAGGAGCCACTATCCTAATACTGACTCTAGTACTGCCTCTAACCTTCACAATGGCCTCAGTTCGACGAAAATGAGGATCTATAAATTTCTCCCGGATTGCCTTATTAGGTCCGGCAGAGCTACCAAACTGCGTGGGTGTTTAAGTCGTTTCACCCACTGTTCTAAACAGTCGGCACACACTTCCCATGGGACTAACATCGGGGAAATTAGCGGGCCAATTGAGCTGGGATAGGCCGCTTGGATGTTCGTGAAACCGGGAACGCTTGCGTGCGGTGCTGTGATCACGACTGCCGCCATTTTTAAAAGACGAGAGTGTACACAACATCCTCTTAATGAAGCTATAGAAGAAATGACAGAACTGTGTCACCAAACATGTTGAAACAAACAGTTTTAATCTTTTAATTTAATGAGTCCGTGAATGAGTGCAACAAATAAGTGTACTGTAATAAACGCAGTATAGCTACGAGATGCAGTCCAATAAGGTAACGATTCTGTCTCTACAAACAAAACACACATCAAACGCACAAATAAACAACTTCCATGAGAGTGTGTCAGTTGTGAGTTACGTAATTTTACTGATTTCCACTACTTATAAACCATCTTAATTTTAGCATGTCAGTTGACGTGTTTCATACTGTGTCGAATTTAAAATTTCAACGGAGGAAGGACCGTGTCTGGCCTGAAGGATATGCAAAAGACGGATGAGTTATTCTCAGAACATTTGTGGTGTTTTACGAAAAGTACGGGATGCAGGCCGGCCTGTGTGGCCGTGCCGTTCTAGGCGCTTCAGTCTGGAGCCGCGTGACCGCTACGGTCGCAGGTTCGAATCCTGCCTCGGGCATGGATGTGTGTGATGTCTTTAGGTTAGTTAGGTTTAAGTAGTTCTACGTTCTAGGGGACTGATGAACTCAGATGTTAAGTCCCATAGTGCTCAGAGGCATTTGAACCATTTGAACGAGATGGAGCCACCTGATCTGATTTAAAAGCTCCGCTCACAATGTTTAGATTTGGGTCTGAAATAATTTACAACATTATGTGAGATAACTGTATATGTCTGGCTGCATTTTATACAGGATGGTCCATTGATAGTGACCGGGAGAAATATCTCACGAAATAAGCATCAAACGAAAAAACTACAAAGAACGAAACTCGTCTAGATTGAAGGGAGAAACCAGATGGCGCTATGGTTGGCACGCTAGATGGCGCTGCCATAGGTCAAACGGATATCAACTGTGTTTTCTTAAATAGGATCCCCCATTTTTTATTACATATTCGTGCAGTACTTAAAGATACATGAATGTTTTAGTCGGACCACTTTTTTCGCTTTGTGACAGATGGCGCTGTAATAGTCACAAACGTATACGTACGTGGTATCACGTAACATTCCGCCAGTGCGGATGGTATTTGCTTCGTGATACATTACCCGTGTTAAAATGGGCCGTTTACCAACTGAGGAAAAGGTCGATAAAGTGTTGATGTATGGCTATTGTGATCAAAATGCCCAACGGGCGTGTGCTATGTATGCTGCTCGGTATCCTGGACGACATCATCCAAGTGTCCGGACCGTTCGCCGGATAGTTACGTTATTTAAGGCTGGCTGGTTCAAATGGCTCTGAGCACTATGGGACTTAACATCTATGGTCATCAGTCCCCTAGAACTGAGAACTACTTAAACCTAACTAACCTAAGGACATCACACACATCCATGCCCGAGGCAGGATTCGAACCTGCGACCGTAGCAGTCGCGCGGTTCCGGACTGAGCGCCTAGAACCGCTAGACCACCGCGGCCGGCCGTTATTTAAGGAAACAGGAAGTCTTCAGCCACATGTGAAACGTCAACCACGACTTGCAACTAATGATGATGCCCAAGTAGGTGTTTTAGCTGCTGTCGCGGCTAATCCGAACGTCAGTAGCAGACAAATTGTGCGAGAATCGGGAATCTCAAAAACGTCGGTGTTGAGAATGCTACATCAACATCGATTGCACCCGTCCCATATTTCTAAGCACCAGGAATTGCATGGCGACGATTTTGAACGTCGTGTACAGTTCTCCCACTGAGCACAAGAGAAATTACGGGGCGATGACAGACTTTTTGCACGCGTTCTATTTAGCGACGAAGCGTCATTCACCAACAGAGGTAACGTAAACCGGCATAATATGCACTACTGGGCAACGGGAAATCCACGATGGCTGCGGCAAGTGGAACATCAGCGACCTTGGTGGGTTAATGTATGGTGCGGTCTTATGGGAGGAAGGATAATTGGCCCTCATGGTATCGATGGCAATCTAAATGGTGCAGTGTATGCTGATTTCCTACGTAGTGTTCTACCTACGTTACTACAAGATGTTTCACTGCATGACAGAATGGCGATGTACTTCCAACATGATGGATGTCCGGCACATAGCTCGCGTGCTGTTGAAGCAGTATTGAATAGCATATTTCATGACAGGTGGATTGGTCGTCGAAGTATCATACCATGGCCAGCACGTTCACCGGATCTGACGTCCCCGGATTTCTTTCTGTGGGGAAAGTTGAAGCATGTTTGCTATCGCGATCCACCGACAACGCTTGACAACATGCGTCGGCGCATTGTCAATGCATGTGCGAACAATTTGGAAGGCGAACTACTTGCTGTTGAGAGAAATGCCGTTACACGTATTGCCAAATGCATTGACGTTGACAGACATCATTTTGAGCATTTATTGCATTAATGTGGTATTCAGCATGCGTTCTCAGAAATGATAATTTCACAAAGGTACATGTATCACATTGGAACAACCGAAATAAAATGTTCAAACGTACCTACCTTCTGTATTTTAATTTAAAAAACCTACCTGTTACCAACTGTTCGTCTAAAATTGTGAGCCATATGTTTGTGACTATTACAGCGCCATCTATTAGAAAGCGAAAAAAGTGATCCAACTAAAACATTCATATTTCTTTACGTACTACACGAATATGTAATAAAAAGTGGTGGTTCCTATTTAAAAAATAACGGAATTGATATCCGTTTGACCTCTGGCAGCGCCATCTAGCTGGCCAACCATAGCGCCATCTGGTTTTCCCCTTCAAGCTAGACGTTTCGTTCTATGCAGTTGTTTCGTTTGCCGCTTATTTCGTGAGATATTTGACCCGGTCACGATCAATGGACCACCCTGTATACACACTGCTTGAGAAAGCTATCATTTGTGTGAGATAACTCAATGCAGATATGAAAGTGCATGCACTGTTGTTGAAATATTAGAATTTTAAAACAATGCGAAGATCTCACGAATAAATCTCCGAATTTTTGGTCAAGATAATATAATTCCGTTTGTCACATGATTGAGGCTACCTTCAGGCACACGACATCCGTGGGTGGAACACGCGGTAGCCTACAAAAAATTACCACAAGCGAAATATTTAAATAAAAAGAATTTAATCTGTATTAAAAATATTGAAATAGTATCACTAAAATTGTGAAGGGAGACGAAAATTTAATAGTCATGGGTGACTGGAATTCGAGTGTAGGAAAAGGGAGAGAAGGAAACATAGTAGGTGAATATGGATTGGGGGACAGAAATGAAAGAGGAAGCCGCCTGGTAGAATTTTGCACAGAGCACAACATAATCATAACTAACACTTGGTTTAAGAATCATGAAAGAAGGTTGTATACATGGAAGAACCCTGGAGATACTAAAAGGTATCAGATAGATTATATAATGGTAAGACAGAGATTTAGAAACCAGGTTTTAAATTGTAAGACATTTCCAGGGGCAGATGTGGACTCTGACCACAATCTATTGGTTATGACCTGTAGATTAAAACTGAAGAAGCTGCAAAAAGGTGGGAATTTAAGGAGATGGGACCTGGATAAACTAAAAGAACCGGAGGTTGTACAGAGATTCAGGGAGAGCATAAGGGAACAATTGACAGGAATGGGGGAAATAAATACAGTAGAAGAAGAATGGGTAGCTTTGATGGATGAAGTAGTGAAGGCAGCAGAGGATCAAGTAGGTAAAAAGACGAGAGCTAGTAGAAATCCTTGGGTAACAGAAGAAATATTGAATTTAATTGATGAAAGGAGGAAATATAAAAATGCAGTAAGTGAAACAGGCAAAAAGGAATACAAACGTCTCAAAAATGAGATCGACAGGAAGTGCAAAATGGCTAAGCAGGGATGGCTAGAGGACAAATGTAAGGATGTAGAGGCCTATCTCACTAGGGGTAAGATAGATACCGCCTACAGGAAAATTAAAGAGACCTTTGGAGATAAGAGAACGACTTGTATGAATATCAAGAGCTCAGATGGAAACCCAGTTCTAAGCAAAGAAGGGAAAGCAGAAAGGTGGAAGGAGTATATAGAGGGTCTATACAAGGGCGATGTACTTGAGGACAATATTGTGGAAATGGAAGAGGATGTAGATGAAGATGAAATGGGAGATATGATACTGCGTGAAGAGTTTGACAGAGCACTGAACGACCTGAGTTGAAACAAGGCCCCCGGAGTAGACAATATTCCATTGGAACTACTGACGGCCGTGGGAGAGCCAGTCCTGACAAAACTCTACCATCTGGTGAGCAAGATGTATGAAACAGGCGAAATACCCTCAGACTTCAAGAAGAATATAATAATTCCAATCCCAAAGAAAGCAGGTGTTGACAGATGTGAAAATTGCCGAACTATCAGCTTAGTAAGTCACAGCTGCAAAATACTAACACGAATTCTTTACAGACGAATGGAAAAACTGGTAGAGGCCAACCTCGGGGAAGATCAGTTTGGATTCCGTAGAAACACTGGAACACGTGAGGCAATACTGACCTTACGACTTATCTTAGAAGAAAGATTAAGGAAAGGCAAACCTACGTTTCTAGCATTTGTAGACTTAGAGAAAGCTTTTGACAATGTTGACTGGAATACTCTCTTTCAAATTCTAAAGGTGGCAGGGGTAAAATACAGGGAGCGAAATGCAATTTACAATTTGTACAGAAACCAGATGGCAGTTATAAGAGTCGAGGGACATGAAAGGGAAGCAGTGGTTGGGAAGGGAGTAAGACAGGGTTGTAGTCTCTCCCCGATGTTGTTCAATCTGTATATTGAGCAAGCAGTAAAGGAAACAAAAGAAAAATTCGGAGTAGGTATTAAAATTCATGGAGAAGAAATAAAAACTTTGAGGTTCGCCGATGACATTGTAATTCTGTCAGAGACAGCAAAGGACTTGGAAGATCAGTTGAATGGAATGGACAGTGTCTTGAAAGGAGGATATAAGATGAACATCAACAAAAGCAAAACAAGGATAATGGAATGTAGTCTAATTAAGTCGGGTGATGCTGAGGGAATTAGATTAGGAAATGAGGCACTTAAAGTAGTAAAGGAGTTTTGCTATTTGGGGAGCAAAATAACTGATGATGGTCGAAGTAGAGAGGATATAAAATGTAGGCTGGCAATGGCAAGGAAAGCGTTTCTGAAGAAGAGAAATTTGTTAACATCCAGTACTGATTTAAGTGTCAGGAAGTCATTTCTGAAAGTATTCGTATGGAGTGTAGCCATGTATGGAAGTGAAACATGGACGATAAATAGTTTGGACAAGAAGAGAATAGAAGCTTTCGAAATGTGGTGCTACAGAAGAATGCTGAAGATTAGATGGGTAGATCACGTAACTAATGAGGAAGTATTGAATAGGATTGGGGAGAAGAGAAGTTTGTGGCACAACTTGACCAGAAGAAGGGATCGGTTGGTAGGACATGTTCTGAGGCATCAAGGGATCACCAATTTAGTATTGGAGGGCAGCGTGGAGGGTAAAAATCGTAGAGGGAGACCAAGAGATGAATACACTAAGCAGATTCAGAAGGATGTAGGTTGCAGTAGGTACTGGGAGATGAAAAAGCTTGCACAGGATAGAGTAGCATGGAGAGCTGCATCAAACCAGTTCAGGACTGAAGACCACAACAACAACAACATCACTAAACGAGGGTGTGATATATTCATCTGCGCTTGGACTAATGTTGCCCGACTCTATACGTCGCTTCGAATACTGCCCATCTCACCAAACAACAAACGTATTCTTTGACCTTAGACAAGAGCTCTTTATCTGGAAATGCTCCAAATAACTCAACACCACGTCTTGCGGTAAGAACGAGAACCTGGGCAAATAATTGTAGCGCGAGATCTAGGGATGGAAAACGGAAATTAACTTCAGTTCTACTTAATATCTTACCCAACCACAGAAAAGTCTCTCCAGACCTCTACATGCGCAGCAAAATCGTCGAACTATGTGGACACCCTTTCTGCCTGTAAATTACACAGTCGAAATGAACCACGCAGCTTGCCGTACCGGTTGGCAGCCGTCACTGCTGGCCTATGCTGTAGCATATTTCTCTTCTTTTGTGAACTGTTTAACTTTTATGTTTCACTTCCGTTAAACAGCTATATCCTAGACAACCACTTCTTTAATGACTTTCTAACGTTTAAATTTATATTCGATATCAACAGTTATTCTGTTTCAGAAATGTTTTTCTTGTAAATTGTGGATGGTGTACAGCAACCAGCCACAAATTGGTTCTAAATTACTTTATTCAAAAAGTACCATTACCGTTTCGAATTTACACATTTCATGATCAGACGTCTGCCATGTTTCCGTCAAAACAAGTGATACAGTGGTTTACCGATGAGTATCAATTGTTTTGACGAAAGTGTGAAAACCGTCTAATGATGAACTGTGTAAATTCAAAGTCAGTAACCTAAAAACAATTTGTGCCTGCCTGCCGCACAGCATCAACTATTTCAAATAACAGCCTCGGCCTCCAACCATGTCTTTAACTTACAAGTTTTTAAATATTTCTCTTGCTATTGTTAGACTGTGTTTTACTCGTATATACTATCTAATTTGGCCACTATCGTTTGTTTTGCTGCCCAAAATGTGTTACTCATCTACTACTTTCACTGCCTCATATCCTACTCTAATCCCGTCTGAATTGCCCGATTTAATTCGACTACATTTCGTTACTCTTCTTTTACGTTTGCCTTTACATTAAATTTTTAAAACCTCTTCTCGAGATTCCGTTCTGTTTAACTGATGTACTATATCCTTTTACATTCTGACAGAATTCCAGTGTCAATGCAAAACCTCATAGTGAATTTTATACCCATTCCCAAATTTCTCCTTGGTTTCTTTTGCCGCTGGCAAAACAGATTAACGTCGGGGATGGGCTACAACCCTTCTCACTTACTGATTTCCTTTCATGACGTCGACTCTTACAAATGCAGTGTTGTTTCTGTACAAGTTGTACATAACATTTCGGTCAAAATATAGATCGCAGCGTCAGTGCCTACTTTTTCAGTTTTCCCATTCTTCTGTAAACAATTCGTGTCACTTCCCTAATATTCACACCTATGAGCGTCTGCTTTCTTTAGAACTGGAATTATTGCATATTTATTGAAGTCTGACGCCAATTCGCCTGGCCCTCTCACCTGGATCTCAATAGTTCTGAGGGTATGTCGTGTACTCCAAGGACCTCGTGTCGACTTAGGTCTTTCAGTGCTCTGTCATGCATGACATCCGAATTCTATACTTCCCGTGTGCGCCTTAATATCGGATATTGTTACATATTAGTTGGTTGTAGCTGTAGTAATTGCCTTTCAAAGTAAATCACTTTATTCGTTTGCCTCAGCTGTTCTGGCAGACTGTACCATATTGCTTCATTTTTTTGTAACGGTACGGCGGAAATGATTCAGTTCTACACCTCGTTAGAGTTTCTGGTAGTTGCAGATGCCTTGAATAAGTTTACGGTAACATGCTTCTCGACCCTTACACAGCCTAGTGCACTTCCTGCAGATACCCTACTTTGTAGTGACGTCACGTGTGTTGTTGAAATTTCTCGTCAGTATTTTATAAAATTTTAGTCTTCAGCTAGTTATTTTAAATTCTATTTGTGTTAATATTTGCTGTAAAAGTAACTTATTAATGGATTTTCATTAATCTCAGTCTTTCTTCCTGTGTTATTGACTCGAGTGCTCTGTTATTCGTGAGTGTTATTACGTCGCTCGTCCAAGCCTCGGTCCTGAGTAGTGTGTTTACATTTCGCGGCGTGCAGTTGCTGCTATAGCGGTTATAAAGCTAAGTGCTGATAAAGTTTTTTGTGCACTTTTATACAGTTTTTAAATTTAATAGTTTTCAGTGCAGTTTCGTGCTGTTTGAGGCGAAGTAACGATTTACTAAACTTTGGAAAACGTTCGATCGCTGTGTTTTTCAGAGTTTTCTGTGCGTTGAAGTCGTTTAGTAAACTTCGTGCTATAGTTATCAGCTGACGTTTCTTATTGTTTCTAGTGAAATATTTCAGTAAAATTTTCGTTCAGTGTTAACTTCGCTTAGTGTTCCAGTGGCCGTTTGAATTTTTTGGTTTTAGCTAATAATTTTGTGAAGTTTTGTTGGTATTAGCTGTGGTGTAGTAGTATTAATATAAGTAGTTGCCGTCTAAGAAGACAGAGAATAAAGAGATCGCTATTGTTAGTTCCGTAAATAGTTTTGTTGGTACTACTGAACTTAGATAACGTAGACGTACGGTTTCTTTTCAGTAACTGTAAAATTTTACCATGAGTGAGAAGTGTGGGCTTTGCATAGGTTTGTAAGTAGTAGGTTGCGGTGTGGAATTAGTTCAAAGTATTTTCATTGGGGGCATGCAGTGGGAATTTTAGCGAGATCCTCTCCTGGCAATGCAGAATCTGTGGTAGAAATAAGTTGGTAGAGGAGCAGGCGCATAAGATCTGTGCCCTTAAGGTGCAGTTACAAAGCGCAAAGGAGGAACTAAATAGGTTGAGGAGGTTAGCGGTGGTGGGGAATGGGAACTGGCAGTTGGTAAGAAGGCAGCTAGGAAGAGGAGATATTCAGACAGTTTTACTTTGCGTATATGCAATGGTTTTCAGAAACTGTCGGAGTTTAGTGGAGAGGAGCCTCTTGTAGCTGTAGATGTAGGGAACATGTAGCAGTCCTCAGCAGTTAGGCGGCCTAGGTCAGTTGTAAAGTCTAACAGAAAGGTTCTGCTGCTAGGAAGTTCGCACGGTAGAGGTGTGGGCCAGCAGTTGCAGGAATTGTCTGGAAGTGAGTATCAGGTCACCAGCATTGTGAAGCCTAATGCAGGGTTGGCTCAGGTGACTGACAGCATAGGGGAGTTGTGTAGGAATTTTATGGAGGAGAATCAGGTAGTGATAGTGGGTGGAGCAGGGAACAGTCTTGATAGGGACGGGGAATATGATGTAGGTGGTGACCTAGTGAAGATAGCTTCATAAACTGGTGGCAATAATGTGCATTTCGTGTAACTGTTTCAGCGTTATGATCGGCCTCATCTTAATGCAACTGTCAGGCGTGTAAGCGTGGGGCTGGAGAGAGCGCTGATGGCAGGGGGCATAGGTCACATGGAAGTGATGCCAGTTGGGTCTATCAGTAGATAGGGGTTTCACTAGGCATGGCCTGCACCTCAATAGGTATGGGATGGAGAGGCTGGCAAAGCTCACAGGTGACAGTGTAGTGGGTGGTGGTGGGATCACGCAAGGAAAAATTCCTGTAGTAGTTGGTGTTAGAGCTGCACCGTTTTTAGATTGAAATCGATTGATAGGTTTACCTGCTTAAAGGAAGTCCCTCTAACTATGGGCTCACCTCCAGAGGACGCCATGTTTCCAACTAGAGGAATTAGCATACTTCATCAGAATATGAGGTGTTAGAGATAGTGAACTGCTTATAGACGTTGAATCTGAAATTATTGGTATATCGGACTACCACTTAAATAACTTGACAATTCAGACGCTTCCTTTACCAGGATAGAGATTAGCTGGCTGTTTTTCACGGAGTTTCATGCAAGGTGGGTGAGTGGCTATGTACGTAGAAACAGTATTCCATTTGAGTCCATAGACGTATCACGACACTGCACTGAACAGATATTTGAATCTTGTGCAGAGGCAGCTGAATTTAGTGAAACTTTATAGGTCACCTAACTCTGACTTCAGAGCATTTCTGTTCTGGCTAGAGAGACCGAGCGAAGTGGCGCAGTGGTTAGACACTGGACTCGCATTCGGGAGGACGACGGTTCAATCCCGCGTCTGGTCATCCTGATTTAGGTTTTCCGTGATTTCCCTAAATCCCTCCAGGCAAATGCCGGAATGGTTCCTCTGAAAGGGCACAGCCGACTTCCTTCCCCATCCTTCCCTAATCCGATGAGACCGATGACCACGCTGTCTGGTCTCCTTCCCCAAACAACGAACCAACCTTCAAGCTAGAGAGGGTTCTTGATTCACTTTGTAAGAAGTACCTGAAATTAGTCATATGTGGTGACTTCAATAAAAATTTTGCATATGATGGTGCAAGAAAAACGATGTTCGTAGATCTTATAAATTCATATGATCTGATGCAGTGTTTTTCCAACTAGGGTGCACTACTAGATGGGCATTCTGTTAGCAAAAGGGTCACTGGCCATTCAGACGATGATGCATAAAATTTTAACACTAAAAGGCTTTTGTACTCAAACGAATCTCACATATAATTAAAAACTCTGTAGAAAAGTTAATTCAATAGCACAAGAGTTTTTTAAACCTTGTCTAGGAACGAGTGGCAGTATGTTGATAGTGCCGATAACAGATGATAAATATGTGATACAGACAAGAGGGAGAGTGAGTCAATAATTGAATGATTGAACGCTAAGGACTCTCGTGGTTATAATGGAGTGCCTGGTAGAGCGTTGCGCATGTTAGCCCTGTATCTAGCCGCATTTGTAATTTTTCCTTTAGGAATGGTCAGTTTTCTGAGCGATTAAAGTACTCAGTAGTAAAGCCAATTTATAAAAAGTGAGAAAGGGATAATGTAGATAATTTTTGACCTATTTTTATGCCATCAGTGTTTGCTAAAGTCAATAAAAAAGGCTGTTTATGTAAGGATAGTTGTTCATTTTATATCATACGATTTGCTATCAAATGTACAGTTTTGCTTTAGAAGTCGTTAACAACTGAAAATGCTATTTCTCTTTTCTCTGTGAGGCACTGGATGGGTTAAAAAAAGGTTTAGAATGCCAGGAATATTTTTTTTATATAACTAAGAGGTTTGATTGCGTTGATCACAAAATATTGCTCCAGAAGTTAGACTATCACTGAATACGGGGAGTAGCTCACAATTGGTTCACTTCTTACTTTAGAAACAGACAGTAAAAGGTCATTATTCACAATGTTGAGAATGGCTGTGACGTCGGGTCTGAGTGGGACACGGTCACATGGGGGGGAAGGGGGGGAGAGGGGGGGGGAGGGGATCAGTGTTGGGGCCACTCCTGTTCCTTATTTACACAAATGATATGCCCTCCAGTATTATGGGTAACTCTAAAATATATTTGCTGACGACACTAGCTTGGTAATAAAGGGTGTTGTGTGTAACATTGGCCCATTTTCAAATAGTGCAGTTCATCGCCTGTAGAAAATAAACACTAAATCACAGTAACACTCAGTTTTTACAGTTTCTGATACACAATACAACAAAACCTGAAGTTTTAATTTCACAGAATGGGCATATAATTAGTGAAACTGTACAGTTCACATTTCTAGGTGTTTAGATAGTGAACTGTCGTGGAAAGCCCATGTTCACGATCTTGTTCAGACTTAATGCTGCCATTTATACTGTTTGAACGATATGAAGTGAGTGATCGTTCGACACGAAAATTAGTCCACTTTGCTTAATTTCATTCGCTTATGTCGTATGATACTATAGGATATTTTCGGCTCAGAAACGGGCGGTTTGGGCAATAAGTGGCGTAAGTTCATGATCTGGGTATTTCGACATTGGTGCTCTCTCTCTCTCTCTCTCTCTCTCTCTCTCTCTCTCTCTCTCTCTCTCTCTCTTACCTTACTGTCATTTCTTGTTAACAATATTAGCTTATTCCCAAGAATAAGCAGCTTCCACTCAGTTAATACTCGGCAGAAATCGAACCTGCGTCTGGATCTTGTGTAGAAAGGTGTGCAGTATACTGTAGCACCCATTTTCAATAAGCTACCAATCGAATTCAAAAATCTTTGCAGTAACCCACGCTCTTTCAAATCGAAACTGAAGAGTTTCCTCATGGGTTACTCTTTCTGTCCTGTCGAGGAGTTCCTTGCAAAACTAAGCTGATTATTGTTGTATTGTTGATTGCGTTCACTTAAACTTATAGATCGACTTTTTTCGGGTCGATAAACATTTTATTTTTGTTTGTTATTATTTTCATGTTGTAATTTCATGTACTGACATGTTCCATGACCTTGAAAATTTGCTCCTCAATTTGGTCCTACCGAACTTGACGTGTAAATAAAAAAAATGTGGTATATTTAATGCCACTGCCTTCTGTTCACGTTGTGGAATAATTTCCACAAATGTACAGCTATGTTTGCTTTAGATATCGAAAAGCCAATGCTACTAGCCAATTGTTACTGATGCTAGCCACATGACGGCCCAAAGATGAATCATGTCATTTTTCTTCCTCTATTATGTTCCTAATAGCAACGTTGAGATCCTGAATTAGTATAAACGCATTTACCTCGACCACTGCTGCAACTTTTTATTTACTTGTCAAGTCTTTATTACGCAATACATGTAGATGACGAGTTTTGTACACCGTTGTGAAACGAGATCGTATAAGCTTTATTGCTCTCTGGTTTGTCCATTTTTAGGGGTGAGCACGATTAGCTATGACTACATCTTTCGCCAAACAAATTGCTGCTTTAAAAATTCTCTGAGAGCAATAAATAGCGAGAACTGAAGTGTAATTTTCCAGCACTTAAGTAGGGGAAGTTCGTAACGTATCGGAAAGCGGGTGGTATCGGACTAAGGGCCGTTTCTAAACTCTAGCGCCTGTAGAAGCAGCTAAAACGCCATCACTAAAGCGCCACTGCAGTCTCTAATATGGAGGATCAAGACCGTTCACACGATTTCGAATGAGAGCGACAGTTCATTTTGGACTGGAAACAAATTATCAGTTTCTAGCGTCTTTTCCGGCGCACGATCTTAACTTTGGAGTCTCGTGAACTGTTTGCAGCTACGTAGTATTACATTTTTATTGTAATTTTACATAAAACTGAAATTATTCGATATATATACTCAGACCGTGTCAATGTTTAGCTCAAATGGGTATTCTAAACTGCCACGGTGGTCCGTCCGTGTCGTATCGGACACAGAAATTTCGGGCTGTACCGGACAAAACTAACAGTATAAGAGCTTTTTAAGTTTTCTTTCTGTAACTGGCAAAGATGGAGGAGCCAAAACATAAATCTCATGAAAATAACAGGAAGGATATTTTAGCAAAAGTCAGACTTCTCGAAGTGATAATCAGGGAAGCGTGTCAGAAATATTCCGTTCCAAGAAGCGTATTAGGTGTCGGAATCAGTTCTTTGTGGGAAAGCAAAGACGTGGCCATGAAACCTGTTTTAGGAAACAAGTTTCTTTCGACAACATCAACTGATGAACAGGATACAATATTTTATTATGAAAGAAATCTTCGAAGGAGGCAGGATTTAGTGCCGCCTCTGTGAGAGTTAGGTCCGTTAGAATTCTGCCCACATACTGCTGGACAGCCTTTACTACACGTCTGATAGGCGTTTCACTAAAGGTTAAACTAATACATTGACTTTGGCCTGTTTTGTTCAAAACTTAAATTTAGTGACTATTTTCTGATTTTCTGCTCATATGCGCGAACTTTCTCACGATGTGGGAACTTACTTTACATTAATATTTGTAACCATTATGGTCCAATTAAAGAATTTTTTGTAACGAAACCTATTTTATATCCGTTAATTTCCTTCCCGATAGAGCCGTACAAAAATTTAGACGAGCAAAATGCAAAGGGTGAAAAATGTTTTAAAAAATCAACAAAGTATATACATCCGACATCGAATTTTATAATTCTGGTACGTGTTGTGTAATAACATTGTTTAGTGTGAAGAATGTTGCAATTAACCATCAGAAAAAAATTATACTTTCGAAAAAGCTTACGTGTGCAACACTACTTGAGCTTCCTGTACTTCAGAATGACTTGTTAAAAGAATACTGCGTTTCTGAAAGAAACTGAAATGTGTATTTAAAACGCCAGCTTTGACCTTTTACGGTGTAGAAGTTCATATGACATCCCCTTGCCTTCGAGGGAACCTGTTGTTGCTGTGTGATTTTCCACGCCCATCTCGGCGAATCGGCTTGTGCCTCTCCAGATCCGTCTCACCCACAAACATCCGCCTCTAATGAAGTCGCTGTCCTCGGAACAATTTCTAGTATTCGGCTGCTCGAGTTTCTTGTCATATAGGCGGCTTTTGGATATCATGAAATACACAGCAGCTTCCGTGAAAACACAATAAGCTGCGAGGGAGGAAACGTTTCTGGGAGAACAGACGGTGCCGGATACAATGGGAAGATGTCGCTGCCGAGCTGTATCTTGTTTTTGTCGTTGTGTAACGATCGAACTATGGAGTCGAGGTATGACGTCTGGCAATCATCAAGGATATATTTTTTTTTCTCGAGAGGGACGTTCAAGAATTTATTGCTGCCGTTCCAAAGAAATCAAGGAATAATTACAAAGAGAGGATGCGCTGTTGCACTCATTGCAGAACGTAATGCATGTCGTGTAAACCTTCAGTTAACTTGCGATATTGAATATTTTTCTTTCTTTTGTTCTGTGGAAGCATTCCACAGACAGGAAGATCCTAGGATCATGCAGTTCGTTCGTAATACGAACAGTGAAGTCTTCCAAGCACACAGGAATAGCGAAAACATAAAACGGAAAATCATCTGAATGCGTAGTGGCACTCATTGTAAGAGAGTATGGCCTGCGTGGAATTCCAGCTCTGCTTAAACGTTAGTTGCAGAATCCTAAATGACCTAAAAGTAACAGAGAAACTAAGAATATTGTGAATAGTATGATATACATTGATCGTAGAATGTGATTGCGTTTTCATATAAATTCACAGAAGGGTATTTCTATTATTACTTGTAAATTCATTTGCAGAAAAATTATGCTTTTCTTGAGTGAGAAGTTGAACTTGAAACGGCGCCTCGACAGTTCGCGAGATTATGGAGGCGACTATGGTTTTCATATAAAAGTAGTGATTTTCCATTTCTGTTAAAACGCCTCACGCCATCAGCAACGTTTTCTCAATGATTTTTTTTTTACTTATGCTGCTGAACAAAAAGCAGAAGGAACTGTGCAGTTAGTGTCAGGGGTTTCCTTGACTCGACTGCAGGAGTGTCTTAGAAGTAATGAAAAAAGTTTATTAAAACTTCATGCATGATGCAGCATTTTTCACACATCACAGTGCTTATGAAGTTATATCTCTTGGACTGTGTGTTGTATAATGATATATTGCCCTAGGTACATGCAGCGGCATATGTGGATACTGTCTGCGAAATGCGTCGCGAATAGTTAGTAGTAAAGAAATAACAAATTTAAACGTTTGCACAGTGGGGCCGTTTTTCATGCATCTCATTTATGACGTCATATCTCCTGAACTGTCTCAGGTAGGTAGTTCTTAACACGAGAGCGACTGTTGTCTGACGGTAAGGGATATGTATACTAAATTTGGCTGTCCATTGGTCTAGGAGGACATACGAAACATACACACGTACGTGTGCTAAAGTATTATTTTTGCCATGAGTGAGAAGTGCCTGACTTGCCGTAGAATTGTTAGTTCCGGGGTTTGGTGTGATGGATGCAGTAGTTTTTTTCACTGGGGGGACTGCAGTGGCGTGGGTGTTGGAAAAGTGGATCAGGCTCATCAGTGGTTATGTAGGATTTGCAGCAGAGATAGGAAGATAGTGGAACAGGAGGGGAAAATTGCTGCCCTTCAGGCTGAGCTAGATCAGGCTAGGGAAGATCTGGACAGGTTAAGGAGGGAGAAGGGCAAAGAGAGGTGGGAAGTGGCAACAGGTAGCAGAAGGAATAGGCCTAGAACTAAGTCTGACAGTTTTGTGGTGAATGTCAAAAATAAGTTTGACCTGTTGCTTCAGTTAGAAACTGATGAGCCTCAAGCAGAGGTAGGTGTAGACAGGACACAACAAACTTTCAATAGGAAATTGAAAAAGAATGTAGGAAAGTCATCGAAAAGGAAGAAAGTTTTGTTGTTAGGCAGTTCTCATGCCAGAGGTGTAGGCCAACTTCTGCAGGAGGAATTAGGACCAGAATACCAGGTCACAAATTTTTTCAAACCAATTGCTAGTCTGGATCAGGTGACAGAGGATTTAGGTTCACTCTGTAAAGGATTTACCAGGGAAGACACCGTGGTTATTGTGGGAGGGCCAGGGAACAGCATCGACAGAGATCCTGGGTACAGTATAGAGTGTGACCTGGTAAAGATTGCGTCAGCATCGAGACACACCAATGTTGAATTTGTATCTGTCCTGAGACGCCATGACCGGCCTCATTTGAACTCTTCTGTTGGGAGAGTTAATTTGGACTTGGAACGGCTGCTTGGATTGGGTGCGGGGGCTCATATTGGTGTGGTTCCTGTTGATTATCTCAGTAGGTGGGACTATACCAGGCACGGCCCACTTCTCAACAGGAAAGGGAAGGGGAAACTGGCTGGGGTAATAGCAGGAAATTTAAGGGGGGGAGGCACTGCCATGAATGGTAAAATACCAGTGGTTACAGGTGTTGGAGCAGCACCTTTTTTAGGATAGGTAAGACAGAAAGATGTCAAGTTCTACGAGAGGTCAGGATTGAAACAAATCTTCAGTTTAGGAAAGAAATTAAACAGCACAATTCTAGCACATTGGATCACCAATCACAGCTATCAATTATAAATTTTCACCAATCACCAGAAATTTTATCTCCACCAAGTTGTATCTCAGTCCTAGGTAATTCCTTGATGAATTAAAGTCACCCAACCCAATTGACATAATCTGCCTCTCTGAACACCATGTGACCACTAGTATAGGAACTAGGCCTAAGCACAATGAGAAACTCAGACAGGAGAGTACTGCAAATGTTAGAATAAGGAAAGGTTCTCATAAAAGTACAATTAAAAATAACGTAAGTATATTTCATCAAAATATTGGGAGTTTAAAGAATAAAGTAGATGAGCTTCTGGTTTGTTTAGAAGATTTAGAAGCTGAGAATGAAATAGATATACTATGCCTGTCTGAGCATCACATTGTTACTGATATGGATAAGGTAAATGTAAGTGGTTATAAGCTCTCTGCACATGTAATGAGAGAAAATATGGAGAAAGGAGGAGTTGCCATATATGTCAAAAGTTATCATTGTGCAAAAAGTATAGAAACAAAAAAGTTTTGTGTAGAGAAACATATAGAAGCATGTGCCTGTGAGCTTAAATTAAATAAAGGCACATTTATAATTGTAGCTGTATATAGGTCCCCATCAGGAAATTTTCATCTATTTCTGAAAAATTTGGACTCCTTGTTGTGCTATCTGTCAGACAGGGGGAAGCAAATTATTATTTGTGGGGACTTCAATGTAGATTCTCTGAAAGAGGGTAATAGGAAAAATGACCTTGAAGTATTACTCGGTTCTTTCAATTTGACACCCGTTATTGATTTTCCTACTCGGGTGGTAAAGGATAGCAGCTCACTGATAGATAACTTCTTTATAGACCAAGATAAGTTTAACCAGATAAATGCTCAGCCTGTTGAGAATGGTCTTTCTATCATGGTGCACAGCTAGTAAATGTTGTGGATATAGTAGGATCCAGGTGTTCATTAGAAGATGCTAGGCTGTTAATGGAAGAGGCCATACCTATGCAATTTGATAAAATTGAAATCTCACCCACTTCTCCCTCTGAAATTAGGAAAATAATAAACTTGCTTAAAAGCAAAAACTCACATGGAATTGATGGCATTTCCAGCAAAATACTAAAAGCTTGTTCTCACAGATAAGTAAGATTCTCAGCCACCTGTGTAATAGCTCTCTGGAACAGGGCATTTTCCCTGATAGACTGAAATATGCTATTGTTATACCTTTGCATAAAAAGGGGGATAGATCTGATGTCAACAATTACCGTCCAATCTCCCTTCTAACAGCTTTATCCAAAATTTTTGAGAAAGTAATGTATTCAAGAGTAGCTTCACATATCTGTAAAAATGAAGTACTAACAAAATGTCAGTTTGGTTTCCAGAAAGGTTTCTCAACAGAAAATGCCATATATGCTTTCACCAGTCAAATTTTGAATGATCTGAATAACCGAACACCTCCCATTGGGATTTTTTGTGATCTCTCAAAGGCTTTTGATTGTGTAAATCATGAAATTCTGCTAGACAAGCTCAAGTATTGTGGCATGAGTGGGACAGTGCACAAATGGTTTAATTCGTACCTAACTGGAAGAGTACAGAAAGTTGAAATAAGTAGTTCTCGTAACATGCAAAGATCAGCACATTCCTCAAACTGGGGAACTATCAAGAATGGGGTTCCACAAGGGTCAGTCTTGGGTCCTTTGTTGTTCTTACTATATATTAATGACTTGCCATTCTATATTCATGAAGAGGCAAAGTTAGTTCTCTTTGCTGATGATACAAGTATAGTAATCACACCTGAGAAACAAGAATTAACTGATGAAATTGTCAATACTGTCTTTCAGAAAATTACTAAGTGGTTCCTTGTAAACGGACTCTCACTGAATTTTGATAAGACACAGTACATACAGTTCCGTACAGTGAATGGTATGACGCCATTAATAAATATAGACCTTAATCAGAAGCATATAGCTAAGGTAGAATATTCCAAATTTTTAGGTATGTCCATTGATGAGAGATTAAATTGGAAGAAACACATTGATGATCTGCTGAAACGTTTGAGTTCAGCTACTTATGCAATAAGGGTCATTGCAAATTTTGGTGATAAACATCTTAGTAAATTAGCTTACTATGCCTATTTTCACTCATTGCTTTCATATGGCATCATATTTTGGGGTAATTCATCACTGAGGAATAAAGTATTTATTGCACAAAAGCGTGTAATCAGAATAATAGCTGGAGTCCACCCAAGATCATCCTGCAGACATTTATTTAAGGATCTAGGTATATTCACAGTAGCTTCTCAGTATATATACTCTCTTATGAAATTTGTTATTAACAACCAAACCCAATTCAAAAGTAATAGCAGTGTGCATAACTACAATACTAGGAGAAAGGACGATCTTCACTATTCAAGATTAAATCTAACTTTGGCACAGAAAGGGGTGAATTATACTGGCACTAAAGTCTTTGGTCACTTACCAAATAGTATCAAAAGTCTGACAGATAACCAACAAGTATTTAAGAAGAAATTAAAAGAATTTCTGAATGACAACTCCTTCTACTCCATAGAGGAATTTTTAGATATAAATTAAGAAAAAAAATATTAAAAAAAAAATAAAAAAATAAAAAACACAAAAAATAAAGTTGTTATATTAACTTAAGTATGTTGTTAAATTAACCTAATTATGTCATGTATTGGAAAATTTGACTCGTTCCACATCATTACGAAATATCGTATTCATGATCCATGGAACTAGTAGTAATCTAATCTAATCTAATCTAATCTACATACATTTTTATAACATGTATGGATTCAAAGACTCTTCACCTGGCTGATAGAGATACAAATTTACCGCTACATACATTACATTTACAAACAAAAAGTGTCTTACGTGTTGAAATAAGATTATCCATCTACTACCGATCGGGCTATAGAAAAGACGATTCACCAGCGCTCTGTAAACATTCTAGTGCGCCACTGTACCAGTCCATTAGTCTATTTTTTCACTTCTTTCATGACTTGGCAGCTATAAGCAATCTTTCCATTTTGCTCGTCATTTTGTTACGTTCAGTGTACATAGGAACTAGGTCAGTTGGTCTTGTCTTCTGTATTGGACGTGCTTACACGAATATTGTGGTGAACAATTTATTAATTCCCGCACAAATTATTAGTCCAGTAGTTGAGAAGCTACTTCAGTTTACTTTAAGAGCACTTTGGTCAAGCCATTTCTATAGTCATGGATGTATTGTACTATCCACCTTGTGGAGCTACTTTAGGTTACATTAATTAAAAATGAGTTAAAGGGTGGAATAACCCAATCGGACAGACTAACATAATGCACGTGAGTACGGAAAATGAAGTCAATAAAATTAGATGATTAGGTATCCTAGTAGCTAGAATGTAAATAGAAACTTAGTGTAATTGGTTTTATTTTTACGTGGTTTACCTGTTGTGGACTATGGTTTAATTACAAGAACTTAGCTTTTAAAAATTGCATAATATCATACTCTGAACTATTTAGACGGAGACAACTAACATTTTTACCAGAATATACAAAAATCTAAAAAAATAATGTCCTCATTCTATTAGTGACAATCTCGGGTCTGACTCCCTGGGTGGTAACTACTAATTACGCTGAAACGCCAAAGAAACTGGTATAGTCATGCTTATTCAAATACAAAAATGGCGCTGAACACTATGGGACTTAACAGCTATGGTCATCAGTCCCCTAGAACTTAGAACTACTGAAACCTAACTAACCTAAGGACATCACACAACACCCAGTCATCACGAGGGAGAGAAAATCCCTGACCCCGCCGGGAATCGAACCCGGGCGCGGGAAGCGAGAACGCTATCAAATACAGAGATACGTAAACAAGCAGAACACGGCGCTGCGGTCGCTAACGAATATATAAGACAACAAATGTCTGGCTCAGTTGTTAGATCGGTTACTGCTGCTACAACGGCAGGTTATCAAGATTTGAGTTTGAACGTGGTGGTATAGCCGGCGCACGAGCAGTGGGACACATCATCTCCGGAGGTAGCGATGAAGTGGGGATCGTACGACCATTTCACGAGAGTACCGTGAATACAAGGAATCCAGTAAAACATCAGATCCCCGACATCACTGCGGCCGGATAAAGATCGTGCAAGAACGGGACCAGCGACGACTGAAGAGAATCGTTCAACGAGACAGAAGTGCAACCTTTCCGCGAACTGCTGCAGATTTCAAAGCTAGGGCTATCAAAAAGTGTCAGCGTGCGTACCAATCATCATCGATATGAGCTTTCGGAGCCGAAGGCCCACTCGTGTACCCTTGATGATTTCACCACACAAAGCTTTACGCCTCGCCTGGGCCCGTCATCACTGAAATTGGACTGTAGATGACTGGAAACGTGTTGCCTGGTCGGACGAGTCTCGTTTCAAATTGCATCGAGTGGATGGACGTGTAAGGCTGTGGAGACAACCTCATGAATCCATGGACGCTGCATGTCAGCAAGGGGCTGTTCAAGCTGGTGAAAGCTCTGTAATGGTGTGGGGCGTGTGCAGTTTGGGTGTTATGGGACCCATGATACGTCTAGATACGACTGTAACAGGTGACACGTACGCAAGCATCCTGTCTTATCACCTGCATCCATTGATGTCCATTGTACATTCCGACAGATATCGCAATTTCAGCAGGACAATGCGACACCCCACACGTCCAGAATTGTTAGAGTGGCGCCAGGAACACTCTTCTGAGTTTAAACACTTCCGCTGGCCACCAAGCTCCCCAGAGATGAAGATTATTGAGCATATCTGGAATGCCTGTGCTGTTCAGAAGAGATCACCACCTCCTCGTTCTCCTACGGATTTATGGTCAGTCCTGCAGGATTCATGGTATCAACTCCCTCGAGCACGGCTTCAGACTTTAGTAGAGTCCGTGCCACGTCGTACTGCGACACTTCTGCGTGCTCACGTGGGACCTACACGATATTAGGCAGGTGTACCAGTTTCTTCGGCTCTTCATTGTAGTTAGAGACAGATAGGTGATCCTCTACCGGGATGCTTCAGTAGGTTATGTGTGGCTGCCACATGATGGGGCTGGACCAGGTGTCTGACAGCATTAATTTTGTCATAACCGGTAACCCATGTGAACCAGCTCTTGACCAACCTTCCACGAGATGTAGTGTCCCGCATCAGACTTGCTGACAGACTGTGCCACAGCGGAAGTACACACAAACATCTTATCGTCTAGGGTGTTCTGCAATATTCACCCCTTGATTGTCTCCTTACATTGGGTAGGTGAACTAAGGTTCTTCGTCCTGGTAATAGAGTAATATATTAGCATCTCTCGTTGCTTTTGAGGAATGCCCTCTTTTTGCACGCTAAAAAAAAAACACTTGTTAATGTACCATATGAAAACATTCCAGATTAATGATTGGTTTAGTTTACATCTACTGTAGAAATCATACTTAAGTACCTGGTAGTGTTCATCGAACCACCTTCGTGATAATTCTCTATTATTCCAATCTCGAACAGCGTGCGGAAAAAGAACACATCGTCCCGTGCGTGCTCAGATTTCTCTTATTTCATTATTATGATCTTTTTATGTAGGTCGGCGTCAACAAAATATTTTCGCATTCGGAGGAAGCAACCTGGTGACGGAAATTTCGTGAATAAACCCCCCGCAACGAGAAACGTCTTTGTTTTACTGATGCCCACCCCAACTCCTGCATCATATCCGTGACATTCTCTCCCCAGTTCCTCCATAATACAATACGTGCTGCCCTTCTTTGAAATTTCTCAATGTACTCCGTTAATGCTCTTTGGTAATGATTCCACACTGCGTAGCAGTTCTCCAAAAGAAGACGGACAAGCGTAGTGTATACAGTCTCTTTAGTATATTTGTTGCCTCTTTTAAGTGTTCTGCCAATAAATCGCAGTCTTTGGTTCACCTTTCCTACGCATTTTCTTAGTGTTCTTCTCAATTTATGTTGTTCGTAATTGTAATTTCTAGGTATTCAGTTGAGATTTATCGTGCAACCGATGTTTAACGTGTTACTTTTAGCACTCTTTCTTTTAGCACTCATGTGGATGACCCCACACTTTCCATTAGGGTCAATTGCCAGTTTTCTCACCATTTAGGTATCTTATCTAAATGGTTTTGCAAATTGGTTTTGGCCTTCTAATGGCATTACTAGACGATAAACGACAGCACCATCTGCAAGCAAACCAAGACGGCTGCTCAGGTTGTCTCTTAAATCGTTTATGTGGGTAAGGAACGGGAGAGGGCCTATAACACTGCCTTGGGAACACCAGAAATCACTTCTGTTTTACTCGATGACTTTCCGTGAATTACTACGAACTGTGGCCTCTCTGACAGAAAATCACGAAAGTTTCCGCATATCTGAGATAATACTTCATAAGTAAGGAATTTGGTTACAGGCCGCATGCGAGGTACAGTGTCAAAAGCCTTCTGGAATGCTAAAAATACGGTATCTACTGAAAATGTTTTGTGAATAGCACTCAACACTTCGGGTGAGTAAACATCCAGCTGTGTTTCACAAGCACGTTGTTATCTAAATCCGTGTTGACTGTGTGTCAATAGACTGTTCTCTTAGAGGTAATTGGATCGTTTACCGATTCCCCCCCTCCCCCCCCCCCCCCACTCATACAATTATAGTCGGTGGCGACTTCAATCTACCCTCGATATGCTGGAAAAATTAATCGTTTAAAGCCGGCGGTAGGAATACATTATCATCCGAAATTGTACTGAGTGCTTTTTCAGAAAATTATTTTGAACATTTAGTCCATGAGCCCACTCGAAGCGTAAATGGTTGCGAAAGCATCCTTGACCTCTAAGTAAAAAAAAAATCCTGGACAAATAGGAAGTGTCGTGACTAATACAGGGATTAGCGACCACAAGGCACTTGCTGCCTGGCTGAATACCGTAACACCCACAACCATCAAAAAGAAACGCGAAGTACATCTATTTAAAAAAGCTGATAAAAATGCCCTTAAACGCCTTTTCAAGAGACAGTCTTCACTACTCCTGATCTGATCACGTAAGCGTAGAAAATATGTGAAATGATTTCAAAGACGGCAATTGAGATATAAAAAATAAATAATTAATAAGTGATGGTCCTGATCCTATATGGTACACAAAACGGGTCAAACCGCTGTTGCAGAAACAACGAAAAAAGCATGCCAAATTTAAAAGAACGCAAAATCCATAAGACTGGTAAAGTTTTACAGAAGTTCCAAATATAGTGTGTGCTTCAATGCGAGATGCTTTTAATAATTTCCATAATGAAACTGTCTCTGAATCTGGCTGAAAACCTAAAGAATTCTGGTCATACATAAAGCACACCAGTGGCGAGACGCAATGAATACCTTCACAACGGTGAAGTCACTGATGACAGTGCCACTAAAGCAGAGTCAGTAAACACGGTTTTCCGAAACTCCTTCACCAAAGAAGACGACGTAAATATTCCTGAGTTCCAATTAAGAACAACTGCCAAGATGAGAAACATGGTAGATATCCTTGGAGTAGCAAAGCAGCTTAAATCACTTATTAAACGCAAGGCCTCCGGTCCAGAATTCCTTTCAGAGTATGCTGATGCAATAGCTCCATATTTAGCAATTACATACAACCGCTCGTTCACAGAAAGTTCCGTACCTAAAGACTGGAAGACTGCTCAAGTCACACCAATCTCCAAAAAGGGAAGTAGGAGTGATTCGCCGAATTGCAGGCCCATATCACTAACGTCGATTTGCACTAGGGTTTTGTAACATATACTGTGTTCGAACATTATGAATAACCTCGAAGAAAACGATATATTGTCACATAGTCAGCACGGATTCAGCAAACGTCGTTCTTGTGAAACACAACTAGCTCTTTATACTCACGAAGTAATCAGTGCTATCGACAGGGGATCTCAAATTGATTGCATATTTTTAGATTTCCTGTAGGCTTTCGACACCGTTTTCACAAGCATCTTCTAACCAAATTGCTTTCCTATGGAATATCGCCTCAGTTGTGAGACTGGATTCGTGATTCCCTGTCAGAAAGGTCACAGTTCGTAGTAATAGAGGGCAAGTCATTGAGTAAAACAGAAGTAATATCCGGCGTTCCCCAAGGAAGCGTTATAGACCCTCTATTGTTCCTGATCTATATTCACGACACAGTAGACAATCTGAGTAGCCTTATTAGATTATTTGCAGGTGATGCTGTCATTTACCGTCTTGTAAAGTCATCAAATCACCAAAACAAATTGCAAAATGATTTAGATAAGATACCTGTGTGGTACGAAAAGTGGCAATTGACCCTGGATAAAGAAAAGTGTGAAGTTGTTCACATGATACTAAAAGAAATCCGCTAAATTTCGTATACCCGGTAAGTCACACAAATCCGAAGACAGTAAATTCAACTAAATACTCAAGGATTACAGTCTCAAATAACCTAAATTGGAACGATCACATAGATAATGTTGTGGGCTGAGCAAACCGAAGACTGCGATTGTCAGAACACTTAGAAGGTGCAACAGGTGTACTAAAGAGACTGCTTACACCACGCTTGTCCGCCCTATTATGGAGTATTGCTGTGCGGTGTGGGATCCGCATCGGGTGGGACTGACGGATGACCTCCAAAAAGTTCAAAGAAAGGCGGCTCGTTTTGTATTATAGCGAAATAGGGGAGATAGTGCCACAGTTATGATACGTGAAAAGCAGTGGCAATCATTAAAACAAAGACGTTTTTCGTTGCGAAGGGATCTTATTACGAAATTTCAATCACCAGTTTTCTCTTCCGATTGCGAAAGCCATTGTTGGCATCCACCTACATAGGGAGAAATGATCATCACGATAAAATAAGAGAAATCAGAGTTCTTTTATCTCCGGAACTACACAAATAAAAATCTGAATTTTTGACAGGATCAATCCATTAATAACAAAAGGCTGTGTACCAAATTTGAACAAAATCGGATAATAACTGATATGGATTATTTAGATTCGTAGAGGGTATGAATGTTCGTGTGGACTGAATGTTACGCTATGCAGTTCTCACGGCAGGCAGCTGTGCTGTGAGCAGAGCGAAAGAAAACATAGCCATCCTGCAGCCACTGTACTAGACGGCTGCTTGCCTTACTCCAACGAATTGTATCTCGTAATAACTTGCTGCGTTACAATCTCTCTCACCCATGTTTGATTACAGGCTTCGCTTTCTCGGCCCTCAAACTGAATGTGCTGTCACTTTGCAAAATAAACTTGGTTTCATCTGTGTATCTAACGGTCCTCTTCGTGCTGAAGTCCACTGTTGGTGCTTCTACTTCCTGTAATGAGGCGGGACCGTTAGACAGATTGTCGCCTCGGATGCATTCAAATCGTCATGAAGAATTCCTTGCATACTGCTCGCCTATATCACACTCCAGACGGAAAGTTATGGCTGTAGTTGCAATGCTACTGCTGTTCCTTTCTTTGGAGTGTATAACAAAATATCAGCACTACTCTTACATTTCAACCAAACTCAGCAGAAGAGTTATTAAAAATGTTCCTGCCTATAATATTCCAATGATCACAATTTGACCGTAAATGACGGGTAGTCCTCCTTCGACCAAGATAGTTGTCGCCGCTACCTTCAATTATATTGTCAACTGCTGTCCTACTCCCAAATATTCAGATGTCTCTTGTGTACAGATAACTCTAAGATACATTGTTGTAAGAAATACTAAACTTCCCCCTTAACTGCCTTATGTTTCTCAGGTTAAAGAATTTTCATTATATATATTGAAAGGTTGGATGCCGCCTTTCTTTGAACTTTTTGGAGGTCATCCGTCAGTCCCACCTGATGCGGATCCCACACCGCACATATATTGAAAGGTCTCCCCCCCCCCCCCCCCCCCCCATGAACCATGGACCTTGTCGTTGGTGGGGAGGCTTGCGTGCCTCAGCGATACAGATAGCCGTACCGTAGGTGCAACCACAACGGAGGGGTATCTGTTGAGAGGCCAGACAAACGTGTGGTTCCTGAAGAGGGGCAGCAGCCTTTTCAGTAGTTGCAAGGGCAACAGTCTGGATGATTGACTGATCTGGCCTTGTAACAATAACCAAAACGGCCTTGCTGTGGTGGTACTGGGAATGGTTGAAAGCAAGGGGAAACTACAGCCGTAATTTTTCCCAAGGGCCTACAGCATTACTGTATGGTTAAATGATGATGGCGTCCTCTTGGGTAAAATATTCCGGAGATACAATAGTCCCCCATTCGGATCTCCGGGCGGGGACTACTCAAGAGGACGTCGTTATCAGGAGAAAGAAAACTGGCGTTCTACGGATCGGAGCGTGGGATGTCAGGTCCCTTAATCGAGCAGGTACGTTAGAAAATTTAAAAAGGGAAATGGATAGGTTGAAGATAGATATAGTGGGAATTAGTGAAGTTCGGTGGCAGGAGGAACAAGACTTCTGGTCAGGTGACTACAGGGTTATAAACACAAAATCAAATAGGGGTAATGCAGGAGTAGGTTTAATAATGAATAGGAAAATAGGAATGCGAGTAAGCTGCTACAAACAGCATAGTGAACGCATTATTGTGGCCAAGATAGATACGAAGCCCACACCTACTACAGTAGTACAAGTTTATATGCCAACTAGCTCTGCAGATGACGAAGAAATTGAAGAAATGTATGATGAAATAAAAGAAATTATTCAGATTGTGAAGGGAGACGAAAATTTAATAGTCATGGGTGACTGAAATTCGAGTGTAGGAAAAGGGAGAGAAGGAAACATAGTAGGTGAATATGGATTGGGGCTAAGAAATGAAAGAGGAAGCCACCTGGTAGAATTTTGCACAGAGCACAACATAATCATAACTAACACTTGGTTTAAGAATCATGAAAGAAGGTTGTATACATGGAAGAACCCTGGAGATACTAAAAGGTATTAGATAGATTATATAATGGTAAGACAGAGATTTAGGAACCAGGTTTTAAATTGTAAGACATTTCCAGGGGCAGATGTGGACTCTGACCACAATCTATTGGTTATGACCTGTAGATTAAAACTGAAGAAACTGCAAAAAGGTGGGAATTTAAGGAGATGGGACCTGGATAAACTGAAAGAACCAGAGGTTGTACAGAGTTTCAGGGAGAGCATAAGGGAACAATTGGCAGGAATGGGGGAAAGAAATACAGTAGAAGAAGAATGGGTAGCTTTGAGGGATGAAGTAGCGAAGGCAGCAGAGGATCAAGTAGGTAAAAAGACGAGGGCTAGTAGAAATCCTTGGGTAACAGAAGAAATATTGAATGTAATTGATGAAAGGAGAAAATACAAAAATGCAGTAAATGAAGCAGGCAAAAAGGAATACAAACGTCTCAAAAATGAGATCGACAGGAAGTGCAAAATGGCTAAGCAGGGATGGCTAGAGGACAAATGTAAGGATGTAGAGGCCTATCTCACTAGGGGTAAGATAGATACTGCCTACAGGAAAATTAAAGAGACCTTTGGAGATAAGAGAACGACTTGTATGAATATCAAGAGCTCAGATGGAAACCCAGTTCTAAGCAAAGAAGGGAAAGCAGAAAGGTGGAAGGAGTATATGGAGGGTCTATACAAGGGCGATGTACTTGAGGACAATATTATGGAAATGGAAGAGGATGTAGATGAAGATGAAATGGGAGATATGATACTGCGTGAAGAGTTTGACGGAGCACTGAAAGACCTGAGTCGAAACAAGGCCCCCGGAGTAGACAACATTCCATTGGAACTACTGATGGCCTTGGGAGAGCCAGTCCTGACAAAACTCTACCATCTGGTGAGCAAGATGTATGAAACAGGCGAAATACCCTCAGACTTCAAGAAGAATATAATAATTCCAATCCCAAAGAAAGCAGGTGTTGACAGATGTGAAAATTACCGAACTATCAGTTTAATAGGTCACAGCTGCAAAATACTAACACGAATTCTTTACAGACGAACGGAAAAACTAGTAGAAGCCAACCTCGGAGAAGATCAGTTTGGATTCCGTAGAAACACTGGAACACGTGAGGCAATATTGATCTTACGACTTATCTTAGAAGAAATATTAAGGAAAGGCAAACCTACGTTTCTAGCATTTGTAGACTTAGAGAAAGCTTTTGACAATGTTGACTGGAATACTCTCTTTCAAATTCTAAAAGTGGCAGGGGTAAAATACAGGGAGCGAAAGGCTATTTACAATTTGTACAGAAACCAGATGGCAGTTATGAGTCGAGGGACATGAAAGGGAAGCAGTGGTTGGGAAGGGAGTAAGACAGGGTTGTAGCCTCTCCCCGATGTTGTTCAATCTGTATATTGAGCAAGCAGTAAAGGAAACAAAAGAAAAATTCGGAGTAGGTATTAAAATTCATGGAGAAGAAGTAAAAACTTTGAGGTTTGCCGATGACATTGTAATTCTGTCAGAGACAGCAAAGGACTTGGAAGAGCAGTTGAATGGAATGGACAGTGTCTTGAAAGGAGGATATAAGATGAACATCAACAAAAGCAAAACAAGGACAATGGAATGTAGTCTAATTAAGTCGGGTGATGCTGAGGAAATTAGATTAGGAAATGAGGCACTTAAAGTAGTAAAGGAGTTTTGCTATTTGGGGAGCAAAATAACTGATGATGGTCGAAGTCGAGAGGATATAAAATGTAGGCTGGCAATGGCAAGGAAAGCGTTTCTGAAGAAGAGAAATTTGTTAACATCCAGTATTGATTTAAGTGTCAGGAAGTCATTTCTGAAAGTATTCGTATGGAGTGTAGCCATGTATGGAAGTGAAACATGGACGATAAATAGTTTGGACAAGAAGAGAATAGAAGGTTTCGAAATGTGGTGCTACAGAAGAATGCTGAAGATTAGATGGGTAGATCACATAACTAATGAGGAAGTATTGAATAGGATTGGGGAGAAGAGACGTTTGTGGCACAACTTGACCAGAAGAAGGGATCGGTTGGTAGGACATGTTCTGAGGCATCAAGGGATCACCAATTTAGTATTGGAGGGCAGCGTAGAGGGTAAAAATCGTAGAGGGAGACCAAGAGATGAATACACTAAGCAGATTCAGAAGGATGTAGGTTGCAGTAGGTACTGGGAGATGAAAAAGCTTGCACAGGATAGAGTAGCATGGTGAGCTGCATCAAACCAGTCTCAGGACTGAAGACAACAACAACAACATATTGAAAGGTCTCTGTTGGATTCCTTTCATATTAATTTCTTAAATCTGTTGTCATTTACGGCATAAATTCCTCTTCTAAATTTACTGTGGTGTTTCTGACTATCTGGGAGGAGACTGAGCAGTGAAACGTGTTTACTTTTACACATAAACAAGAACGATCTGTCTCACTACTACACTTTAAAACGCAGTTTATATGTGATTCATGTCACACAGTCTCATACGGAACCTACATCCGCTTTCTTTTATACAGGGTGTTACAAAAAGGTACGGCCAAACTTTCAGGAAACATTCCTCACAAGCAAATAAAGAAAAGATATTATATGGACATGTGTCCGGAAACGCTTAATTTCCATGTTAGAGCTCATTTTAGTTCTTCCACCTACGCTCAATGGAGCACGTTATCATGATTTCAAACGGGATACTCTATCTGTGCTGCTAGAACATGTGCCTTTACAAGTACGACACAACATGTGGTTCATGCACGATGGAGCTCCTGCACATTCCAGTCGAAGTGTTCGTACGCTTCTCACCAACAGATTTGGTGACCGATGGATTGGTAGAGGGGGACCAATTCCATGGCCTCCACGCTCTCCTGGCCTCAACCCTCTTGACTTTCATTTATGGGGGCATTTGAAAGCTCTTGTCTGCGCAACCCCGGTACTAAATGTAGAGACTCTTCGTGCTCGTATTGTGGTCGGCTGTGATAGAATACGCCATTCTCCAGGGCTGCATCAGCGCATCAGGGACTCCATGCGACTGAGGGTGGATTCATGTATCCTCGCTAACGGAGGACATTTTGAACATTTCCTGTAACAAAGTATTTGAAGTCACGCTGGTACGTTCTGTTGCTGTGTGTTTCCATTCCATGATTAATGTGATTTGAAGAGAAGTAATAAAATGAGCTCTACCATGGAAAGTAAGCGTTTCCGGACACATGTCCACATAACATATTTTCTTTCTTTGTGTGTGAGGAATGTTTCCTGAAAGTCTGGCCGTACCTTTTTGTAACACCCTGTATACTGTATATGATAAGATACTGTCATCCCCCTTCCCTTCTGTGTGAGAGGATAAATGAACAAATGTATTTCTAGTTGGATGATTGATGGTAGCAGACAAGCCTGTCTGCTAGAGAACAGTAGGACCAACGTCGGAACAGGTAGCTACGCTTTCTAAAAGCAGAGAGGTTTCTATTCTTAGTATGGTCCTGTCCGTCCCTTGTCATGTTGGTATAGGAAGCTGCCCCTCTGGCCACTTCCGTTTGTATTTGTGAGCCACCCTCAGGAAGGGACCACAGCAGTCTGTCCGTGGCGAGCGTCTGAAGTGGTAAGATCTCCTGCTAAGTGCGTGTCTGCTAAGTCCGTAGGACAATGGATTTCTTAAGTTCAACCTAACTGAAAATTTAATCACCTTTATTTCAGGTTTAGCTCTAAAATATCTAATGTTATCTTAAATTACAACGCAGTGTATTTCGAGTGTGAAGTTCAGAATATCTTCCGCTAGTTGCTTTGTCACTACTTTGTGAGTAAAGTGGGGCCACGTGTTGATCAGTAACTCTAACTAAGATCATAAATCTTAAATGCGAATGTGCGTGAGATTATAACGTCTCATCTTGACAATATTTTTCTATATAGCAACTTTTATTTATGTTCAACCTACGTGGGGTGTACTTTGTGAGACCAGTACCACGTGCTTATACAATTGTTTGACCCATCAGGTTAATAGTAAGACGATAGTAACCAGTTCGAGGTTTTTCTTTTGTAAATTGCTTTTCGATGTAATTTATTTTAATTATCAAAATTATTGTGGAGTTACACTCCTTGTGTAAACCAAGTTGACCACGTGAAGCATGTGGTGTAGTCATCAAAGTAGCCCTCAGCTATTCTTTTCGGGAAGATTTCACAGAGAGTTAGTATGAATTTAGTATACCAGTGTGTGGTAATTACGTGACGGACAGGATTGCGCTACGAATGTAACTTCTTTGGGTGAAAATTGAATCGGTTGGTTGTGGTTAATTTCCTCTTGCATATGTTACAAAGTTTTTCGTGTGTTATTTTATGAATGCAGTGTTGTATGCAGTCTCCCAATCTTGGCTCCATATTTGATGTGTTCTGTAAGATTACAAACTCACATTTTCACAATCCTAAAAAAGGCACCAGTTCAGTTATTAATCAAGTTTAATATGCTGAAATTTCAATGATCAATGTTAAAACAAATTTCCAAATATAAACTGATTTATTTCTTTTCATTTAAATTCTCTTTATATATATATATATATATATATATAATCACCGGTTGTCGTATAACGATTAAAAGATTATAATTAATGTTAGTCTGGTTGGGAATTTGGTAAGCTAGACTTGATACCTGGCGAAACAATTGCGCAGTAATGCAAGGTTAACTTCCCCAGACAGCTCACAGCTTTTAATCCGCTTTTATTGTCTATCAGCACCGCTTTCAGAACAAATTAAAGCAACAACATTACCATATTCTTAAATTAAAATATATGAACTGTTTAATTTTTTCAGGGATTATGGAATACATAACACAATTAAAACCTTACTGAAGACAGAAACTGTAATCCAGTCGTGGTATTTTATTACCGGTGTACATTACACATGAGAAAGACATGTCCTTTAACACTAATATTTTGTAATTTGCATTGCAATAGGGACGACAGCTGCTATGAATTTTTTGAAAAATTTCATGATGCCTTCCGCTGCCATTCTCTTTATTTCATGCACGATTGTACAATTTCGGCCTTGGACCATTTTCAAGTATCTAAAACGGAAGCATTATACATTACGTACATTATAGACACTTGCGAGTTTGAAGTAGGAACAAGTATATCTGTAGACATACTGGGCGCATTATCACTTACTTTATGGATGATTTTTTAGAAGTAAATTATGTACGTCGTTGCTCCTATGTCTCCTTGTTAATCACATAAAATAAATCCGATATGATTTACGCTATTTTAGGAGCACGTTGCTTTCGAGCAGTTGTTGCAACGCTGTTGCATATCAGGCCCATTTTTTAACGTACTTAACACTGGGAAGATTATAATTAGTTTACAGAAATTTGTTCGTTAACCTGCATATGTTTTTGTTCTCAGTTGTATTTAATTATCGTTCATCATTAGTGTAAATATGACTGTATGTAATTTCTTTAAAATAATTTGTAAATATTCTTTTATTGTGGGGGCGCCTCATTTTTGAATAGTTGGTACAAATATCATACGATGAAATCTATCACGGTGCTATAATGCAACACAACTGAAAAATGCGTCTCAGGTAAAACCTGCTTTATTGTTACGTAATGTTTCGAATTACATATTTATATCCATGGCTCTGTAATGATTCGTCATAGAACTGGTAGAAAGCTGTCTAGGAATTTTCCATTTAGCAGGTCTTTTTGCTCATTTAAAACTGACTGGTATGGTGTGCCGTTGACAAGAACTACTGGGGGAATCGAACGGAAAACGAAGAACGGAGTTTTATGATGATGCGTTTTCGTAGCCAACTCGGCAGCATTCGGTGGCAACTGCGTTTTAGCTGTCCAGATGCTTGAGCGAGATTTCGCTGTGCAATCCAGTGATCGAGCAGGGTGTTCGATCTTCACCATGTTCAACAGTGGACATAAAAACTCTGATCAGCTCTTTTTCCTCTCCTACAGTGTCCTTCAGTACAATAGGGGACAAAACATGAGGTTATATTAGACAACATGCCTCGGGAAAGATGATACACACACACACACACACACACACACACACACACACACACACACACACACACACACAGCCTCTTTAGGTGGACATCTGTAACTATTCAACTGTGTGCCAGCACCATCTGACATACAGTTCTAACATGTTGTACACGTTAACCGCCACAGTAGCTTCAACGCAAATTGTATTTGTTACTCTACAGGTTCATGTATCGACTAGCACACAGCCTTGAAAATACGCCAACAACCGTAACACCGAGTGAACGTTCTTCAAACGGCACAGATTGTAGAATGGTTTCGCGTCGCCGCCCCACTTAATTTCACCTGTTAACAGTCGAGGGCGTAGTCTTCGACCTCCTGGCCAGAGGACACGTGAGAGGGAAGGTATTTCGAAGGAAGTGCGCTGCCCAAGACAGTCTAATGGTACTCGGGTGACATTGAGTAACATACCCCTGCAGGCAGCCACGACGACCTCGGGTGTGCAACTGCCACAAACGAGATCTCAGAGACCATCTAGAGTGAAAGTTCTACTCGTTACGTCTTACGTAACGTCATGTTTGACTAAGCAGCACTGTCGTTGAAAGGCAGCGTCTACTCTACTTCGAGGAGTATAGGGACTGTAATGAAAGCAGAATGCAAGCAGAGAATCTGCCAGTGTGAACCCAGATCTACAAGAACAGCTGTGTTTCACAGTGCTCCGTGTGGTGTTTGGTGGAGAGGGTATGAATAAGTTTTCTTTTCCTCTTGTGGACAGTGACTGGGAGAAAATTGTTGGCAGCCATTTGTATATGCCAGATATTCCCTAATTCCTCTCATGACACGAGATGTGAATTGAAGGAAATAATGTTTCTTGAGTCGTAAATAACCTTTGTCTTTGTCGTTAGTTAAACTTGCTATCTAAAGACTATTCTCAAGATTTGATCGTGTCTGATTATAATCTACCTACTACGAACAAAAATAGCTGAAGTTCCAAGTACTGGCCATGACGGGTCATTCATTACTGACCGACCGCCATGTCATCCTCCACAAATGGCGTCATGTGGTTGCAGCGTGGAGATGCATGGGCTCAGCAGACCACTCTCCCGGCCTTTGTCAGTCTCCAGACCTTCAGCTGCTAGCTCCCAAGTTGTCAGGACGAAGCTGTGCGCACGCTACAGCAGACATTGATAAGAAAAAATCCCTACTTGGATTGGGACTCGAATCCGGGAACACCACTTAGATACGTTGACCACTTAGCTACGAACGGAGGCTGCGTATGATAGTGTTGAAGTTAGCTGTTTTAGACTAAGAGTGTGGACCAGGAGCTTACTGGGTAGTTAGTATTGTAGACATGAGGACGACGAGGACAACTTCCACAATTGATTTAATTTCAGAGATGATGCATTGTAGGCAAGTGGGAGACTGGATGGACATTCCGGAGAAATGGGGGACGTGGACGAGCTGTGTCTTTATTGCCAGTAGTTCAAAGAAATGGTTGTCGTGCTTGAACCAGTTGACAGAGGCATCGTAGACACACGTTGACTAGCTACCCCTCCTGTAGCTGGTTGTAACAGGCTGACCGTGAAGGTAAAGGTCTACATCTACATCTACATCTACATGATTATTCTGCAATTCACATTTAAGTGCTTAGCAGAGGGCTGCATATGACATCGTTGGACATTTACTGCATCAGCTACAGTTCGCAGTTTTTCTGTAGAACACACCTTGTAAATACACCCCACTTGCTGCAGAAGCTTCGTTTGTAAAGTGGTGCTGACTGATGACCATAGGAAAACACGGTAGAACCTGTCAGTAAAGGGTACATAAAATTTGTTCCAGAAGATGCCTTTTTATTCTGTGTTGTACCTCTTGATGAGCACTGTTAACGTTACACACACACACACACACACACACACACACACACACACACACACACACACACACACACGAGATATTTCACAATAATAATAATAGATTAACATTGTTTTACACTCCCGCTAATAATATTTGACCACACTCGGTTCCATCCTGCAACTGTGTTTCTGATAAGTCTAGCACAGTTTTAGAAAATAAATATACGGTGACTCAACATTCCCGTGCACACTCGGTTCAAGTATCCGTATGAGAGCTTTTCTCATAATCTCAAAACTATCCATTCTTACACCTGCGACCACCTTTAGCAGGGGCCAACAGCCAACTCTTTTTAATCCATTGAATCACTTTCTGAAGAATGACTATTGACGCTACACGTTTTGAGCGGTGAAGTCTGACCTGACCATTAACTTTCCGATCGCGCTCGGCTGTGGACGTCACCTCACTGCGTCTGCAACCACAGTATAGCTTCCATCTTGGGCTTCTCCGCCAATCACTGCTCAGAAAATCCGTACTAACTTACATGGTCGAGCTGTGCTCAGCCAATAGCAAGCGAGGATGCTCTTTTGACCTGGGTCGCGACGCTGTAACTCGTCTGCAAGACGCCACCACCGTCCTCTAAGCACACATACCGTCATTTGCATCTTACGCCGATTTACGCGATACCAATTTCATATCGGCAACTCTGTGACGACTTGCCCACGGACATTGCCCCACCTTACCGGAACGACCCTACAAGCAGCTCAGGAAGCCACACCCAGGCCTCCAGAAAGCGACCTCCCCTCTAAACAGCTCCCACCGCACCTGCTTGCTCCGATTAGGAACAAAAACAGGATCGCGAAGGAATGTAAGTTAACAAGAAACCCAGGCACCAGAAGATAGCTCAACAGGCTCCAGAGAGAGCTGAGAGCAGCGCTCATTGAACACACAAACCACGACTGGTCCCCACGTCTCTCCACTCTAAAGGTGGAAGACAACAGCGTATGGTAAACAACCAAACAGTTTACCAAAATACGAGCAAAAATGCCCCCTCTGCACGGTGAGCGAGGCCTCGCGTTCAGTGCTGCTGGCACGGCTAACCCGCTCGTGGACGTTTTCGAAAAACAATTTTAACCGGCAGAGTCCCAGGATAGGGAACACGACGCTATCGTCAGGAGGCAGTTGGCCGCCTTCCTCGCAGCAGAAGACGATGAAGATGACGCGCTACCGCTCTGCAGCGCAGAAGACGTAGTAGTAGTAGTAGTAGTAGTCATAAAATCGTTATCAACTAGCAAGGCGCCTGGCCACGACAAAGTCACGAATGAGCTGTTGAAACAACTCCTCCACGGAAGCGATTATGCAAACATCTTCAATGAGATCACGCGATTACGATCGCGAAACCTGGTATGATTTTTGAAGTACGTTTGAGGTAAATGACACTACTGAAACGAGCAGAGAGCATTTTTTTAAAAAGGTTTATTGAAGGAAGCTACGATGATCTTGATTTGATTGATATGTTATGGTGATATTATGACGGCGATGTGCATTATGATGGTGAGATATGGTTATGATCAGTAGCTGGCCGGTGTGGCCGGGCAGTTCCAGGCGCTTCAGTCTGGAACCGCACGTCCGCTACGGTCGTAGGCTAGAATCCTGCCTCGGGCATGGATGTGTGTGATGTCCTTAGGTTAGTTAGGTTTAAGTAGTTCTAAGTTCTAGGAGACTGATGACCTCAGATGTTAAGTCCCATAGTGATAAGAGCCAAAAAAATGGCTCTGAGCACTATGGGACTTAACATCTTAGGTCATCCGTCCCCTAGAACTTAGAACTACTTAAACCTAACTAACCTAAGGACATCACACACATTCATGCCCGAGGGAGGATTCGAACCTGCGACCGTAGCAGTCCCGCGGTTCCGGACTGCAGCGCCTAGAACCGCACGGCCACCACGGCCGGCGGTAAGAGCCATTTGAACCATTTTTTATGATCAGCAAGGTGACGCTATATGAAGAATGTGATTATGCTACTTGTTTATTATGATATATTGAAGAGTATCAACGAATATATACATATATAATGAGTAGGTGTTAGGGACCCTGGTTTGTGGAAAACAATGTTGCAAATCAAGAATTGTACTTCAAGAAAATATAGCAATGTGAGTACCAGAATTCCGATGGAAATTTTTGGACAGTGTCACTGATGAGATTTCGTTTCTACACACTTCTCCTGCAATTTTTCAACCTGGGACTTTTTTTTTTTGTATGAAACTGTAGTATCGGCAGACTTGCCAACACTACGTACACTAATAGAAAGAGGCGGCCAAGATGCACGCGCTAACTCACGCAGGGTGGCGTGAGGTCTGAAACAGGATACGTAATGAATGCTATAAAGAAAAGTACGTAGCTGCTGGAATACTTAACTTTAATCCATCATTTGTATACAGCGTTCTTGATGATACAAGTGAGACTCTCTCTAGATAAATGCAATGGACTTAGCTGAAGGCTATTCTAACTAGCTGCTCTGCAAATGAGCGAGTCTTCGTCCGTGTAGTCGCTAGCAAAGTCCTCCGTACAACTGGGGCGAGTGCTAGTCCGTATCTCGAGACCTGCCTTGCGGCGGCGCTCGGTCTGCGATCACTGACAGTGGCGACACGCGTGTCCGACATGTACTAATGGACCGCGGCCGATTTAAAACTACCACCTAGCAAGTGTGGTGTCTGGCGGTGACACCACAGAAACTGTCATTGCAGCTGGATGCTGTCGTAGAGAGTATATGTGACCCTGTCGTAAGGCTCTGCTGGGCTGCGGGCTAGCCCATTGTTGTGTTGCCTTTCAACTTTACTGGTGCCGCTTCAGCCGCTTTCGAGCTCGCCGTACTCCCGCAAGTGCTCGCATAGCTGTAGAAAAGAGAGGACGTTGAACTCGCTATTGACATTTCTTTGCAGAACACACCACAAACACGACATACATTACTACTTGTAAACCTGTGATTGAACTCTGTGCTACTTACTGAAATGCTTATGTACTGATGAGAAATATTCTTATATTTACACACCTGATTATGACAAGTGAGTCTACGAGCGTTGAGAGATTTTCTACTAACTTATGAAATACCACATGGCTATTGAATGAAGTTTCCATGCTTTGCTTTGTACATATGTACTTATTTTATTTCATATCTGGTTTCTAGCTGGGCTACAGCATTGGTTTTATAAAACAAAACTTAATATATATGCTAATGTGAACACTTTCTGTCAACAGATCCATTAAATAATAATTTTATGATCCACATTCTTAAAAAAAAGAACACTTGGAAAGGAAAGAAGAATAAGAAGTAGAAGGGACTGGTAACGGGAACTGCATACATAATTTTCAAGAAGTTGGTAATTTTTTTTTGGTAGAATAAGTTGTTGTGGTGCACCACTTTAGTGTTAAGATGTGACAGAACCATTGCACTTCACATAGGAGACAGTATACATCTCGTTCCTTGCGCTGCTGCTTTGCATAGTTTTGATGATCACAGATGCACACATGCTATTGTAAGCTTACTCATATATTTCCCTTACCTGCATTACTGTCTTGCTATTTATCTCTGCTTGTCCTTGAGCATTTGCTGCTATTTGTCAGACAGTGTCCTACTGAATTTTACTTTGTATTCCTGTACAAAGCCAGTTTTACTAATTTATTTTTCTTGTTTGCTGAATATGGCCTTATATTAGTTGTAATGTTGTATTTGCTTTACTAATTTAGATACGCTGCTGCTAGCTTTGCCAATTTGTATTTTTGTCGTTGTTTGTGTTAATTTTTTGTGTTGCTGCATTGGCTCATTCTCTAGTTTATGTATCTGTGCTCAGTAGATTAAGTTAGCTAATCGGGGATGTGCATTGAGAAGCTGTAAAGAAAGTCTGACCAATGGGGGACAATTACTTTGAAAGAGGAAATGAATAGATATGAGTAGGGTATAGTGACAGTAGGTTTAGGTAGCATTCTCTTGGAAACGAATGATGAGGTAGAAAAAAATGGAAGTATAAGCACTGGTTGAAAGTATAAATACAGGTAGCATGCTTAGGTAGGATTTTTGTGGAAATGAATGTTGAAGTGAGAGAGGTCTGCGAGAACTAAATGAAGTTTCGGTTGGAAATGTAGTTTTGGTTGAAAGTAAGGGAGGTAAGAGCATGAAGGACATTACTAAAAAGAGAAAAATAAAACAGAGGTATAAAATACACACCACAAGTACTGCAGTATCAAATGCTGAGCCTGTCCTTTCCTTTTGTGTTACTCCTATATGTTTGTGTACCCTTGTGTCTTTGTGTTCTTCCTATATCTTCGTGTTTATCTGATAAGACAAATTTGGTGGAATTTTTTTCTTCTAATACTAAGCTGCATTCACTATGATGAGGAATACTGTTATCCTCAAACTTAATGTCTGTTTTTCTACCATGTTCTTTAATTTAGGTAGATGTTCAGACATTATTTATTCTGTTACGTTTTCTTTTAATATTAAAGTGTTAAGTTAATGTTTCTACTGATATTCTCATTTTTCATTTATTTACTTATGTCATAATTCCTCATGTATATGCTTATTTCTGTTCTTTTTGTAAAGCCTGTGTTATTAAAAATGTTATCTGTACTATAATGTTCATTACTATAATGATGCTTTCTTTACATTTGTAATTCTATTCTTATGCTGTAAAATTGTAATTGTGTAGACACCAGTTCTCCAAGTTAGGTAAATAGTAGGGATCCTTTTTACTGTGCACATTTGTTTGTTGGTCAGACTAGATGTATCAAGTCTTAGAGATGATATGACTGTGTTAGTGCTTGCACACGTGTTGATAATTCAGCAAGGGACTGGTTAAAAGTATTGCCGGTTGTAAGGACATTGAAAAAAAAAAAAAAACTGATTGGTGAGTACACAAGTGGTGGCTCACGGACTTGTCATATGATGCATCAATACTGACTACACAATGGTGGCTCATGGACTTGCTATATTATCCTCAGGAGTCTTCAGTTGTGATTGTGCACCCACATAGTTGCAACAGATGGCTGCTGGCCATCTCTAAAAGGGCTACAGTACGTCTGCACCTTTGGTGTCCCACTACTAGCATAATATCTGTTAAGACTACAGTGTTTCTGCTCTGTGGTGACCCAACAGTTGTAGCAATATCCTTCAAGACTTGCTGTGGGTCTGCTCTGTTGTGGCCCATTGCCAGTCTTACGGTACCATTTCAAAACTTCATTTCAAGTGTCGGCACTGTGTTTCCGTGGAGAGAACAACACTACTTAAAGACTGCGTGGTTGTCCACTACTTACTTGTGCTTTTTCATATACTACTCAGGCACTGTGGGTAAAAATGGCGCAGATTTCTCTTCCGACGAATTATTAGGACTGTTTTAGGGAATGCGAGGTGAATTTTTACTTTATTGACCAACAGCCTATTACTTAATCTTTGTGTGCATCTGCTCTATTTGATATTGTTAATATAAAAAAATTAACAACTTAGTCTTGGCCACTGCCCAAAACACTAAGTAAAATTTTTTGAGGGGAGCAAAGGGCCTAGTTAAGTAGCCTGTTTGTATGTTGGCAGCGCTATAAACTGTGTTAATACAACTGACAGCGCTGTGCGCCCTCGGCAGGAGATTCTATGGTTGGATGGACTAGCAGTCAGCAAGTGGATAGGGAAGCGTATGGACATACTTTTCTTAGTGGAGACGCTGTGTTGGTAGGAAATGCATTGTAAAGTGAGACGCAAGGAAATGTATGATGATTGATTTTGTTAGTATTTGGGTAGTGGAATTATTGACAACTATACAGTTTTTGGAACCGGATGTCACATGAATAGATAAAATTTTCTAAATACAATGTTTGCTCTTAAACAAAATTTTTCTTTTGCTAACCATGTGCTTCCTAGTAGTCATAGTCTACAGTTGTTAGTATCTTTTTATTTAGCTGGCTGTAGTTGCTGCTTGCTGTAATTGCTTTAGTTCGTATTATGAAGATTTTCTGAGGTAAGTGACTCATAAAAAAATGGGGTTCATGATTAAAATGATTTTAGACAATTAAGAGTTGGACGAAGTTTCATATTTCTTTAGTTCCATATTTTTTGGAATTCTATTATTGTTAGGATTTCTTTCAATTCAGGGCCATTCTTGTGTGTTCATTACTGGAAGTCATGTTGTCACTCATAGCAGCCAGATGGGTAGTAAATGAATAGGTTAAGTTTGAGTTGTCTTTGTCGGGGAAAATTCTGTAGGCCAGTGTTAAAAAAAAGTTACAGAGGTAGTTTCAGCTTCAGTAATCTTCCTTGTAAGGGTATCGCCGCTAAGGTGGGTGCCGCCTCCACTGATTCATTCATATATTCTGTGCGAAGGCGAACCGGTCCTGCTTCATTCCGGTAAGACTGGCAGCAAGGATGACGCGCCTCATTCATTCGCCGTAACCTCGAGATGCATTTTAGTGACTTGAGCTGACACGTGATCGCGCCACTCAGGAATTGGACGATTCAGCACAAGCTTTGCAGCCTGATTCGAGTGTTACCTCAGCGTTAAGTCGCTGTACTGTTCCTTGCCATTTGGTATTTAACTGTTCGTTAACCTGTTTGTCCTTCACTTCCAAACATTTGGTACCTTAGTTGGAAAATCTTTCGTCTTTTACGTCTAGATGCTCACGTACCACTTCCTCGGAATTAAGATCTAAATTCTGGACACTTTGACACAGCTGTTGCACCCTGGTTTTCACAGTTGACTGTGTCTAGTGTCTGTATATCGTTCGTTAACTTCTTTATTGCTTCCAACATGCCATAATATGTTCTCCTTAGTTATGAAATTTCGTTAGAAATGCATCAGAAACCGGTATCAATACGGTAGCTAACTCCTTATCTTTCTCGGTAAGAGTGTTAGGCCTATCAATTTGGGCGAAAATTCCCGTGGTCATCTCCTTGTCGCGTTCGACAATGGTCGTATTAATTTGCACTGAAAACTGTTTGTCACACTCGTCCATTTGCATGGCTATTTTGTTGTCGCTTTTATTCATCGTTACTGCAATTTTCTTAAATAACTTTGTGAACGGATCTGCATTTTCACTCTTCCGGGAATTTCATCATTAGACACTGATTATGCGTTTGACATTATTTCAGAAATGACCGGGGTAAACTCCCTCAGGTGTGGCCGAGCGGTTCTAGGCGCTTCAATCTGGAACCGCGCGACCACTACGGCCGCAGGTTCGAATCCTGCCTCGGGCATGGATGTGTGTGATGTCCTTAGGTTAATTAGTTCTAAGTTATAGAGGACTGATGACCTCAGATGTTAAGTCCCATAGTGCTCAGAGCCATTTGAACCATTTGCATACTCTCTCTATTGCCGGATCAGAATTACTGGTGCAACCACAACGGAGGGGTATGTGTTGAGAGGCCAGACAAACGTGTGGTTCCTGAAGAGGTGCACCAGCCTTTTGTTGCAGGGGCAACAGTCTGGATGATTGACTGATCTGGCCTTGTAACACTAACCAAAACGGCCTTACTGTGCTGGTACTGCGAACGGCTGAAAGCAAGGGGAAACTACAGCCGTAATTTTTCCCGAGGGCATACAGCTTTACTGTATGGTTAAATGATAATGACGTCCTCTTGGGTAAAATATTCCGGAGGTAAAATAGTCCACCATTCGGATCTCCGGGCGGCGACTACTCAAGAGGACGTCATTATCAGGAGAAAGAAAACTGGCGTTCTACGGATCAGAGCGTGGAATGTCAGATCTCTTAATCGGGCAGGTAGGTTAGAAAATTTAAAAAGGGAAATGGATAGGTTAGAGTTAGATATAGTGGGAATTACTGAAGTTCGACGGCAGGAGGAACAAGACTTTTGGTCAGGTGAATACAGGGTTATAAATACAAAATCAAATAGGGGTAATGCAGGAGTAGGTTTAATAATGAATAAAATTATAAGAGTGCGGGTAAGCTACTACAAACAGGACAGTGAACGCATTATTCTGGCCAAGATAGACAGGAAGCCCACGCCTACTACAGTAGTACAAGTTTATATGACAACTAGCTCTGCAGATGATGAAGAAATTGATGAAATGTATGATGAGATAAAAGAAATTATTCAGGTAGTGAAGGGAGACGAAAATTTAATAGTCATGGGTGACTGGAATTCGAGAGTAGGAAAAGGGAGAGATGGAAACATAGTAGGTGAATATGGATTGTGGGTAAGAAATGAAAGAGGAAGCCCTCTGGTAGAATTTTGCACAGAGCATAACTTAATCATAGCTAACACTTGGTTCAAGAATCGTAAGAGAGGGTTGTATACATGGAAGAATCCTGGAGATACTAAAAGGTATCAGATAGATTATATAATGGTAAGTCAGAGATTTAGGAACCAGGTTTTAAATTGTAAAACATTTCCAGGGGCAGATGTGGACTCTGACCACAATCTATTGGTTATGAACTGTAGATTAAAAGTAAAGAAACTGCAAAAAGGTGGTGATTTAAGGAGATGGGACCTGGATAACCTGACTAAACCAGAGGTTGTACAGTGTTTCAGGGAGAGCATAAGGGAACAATTGACAAGAATGAGGGAAAGAAATGCAGTAGAAGAAGAATGGGTAGCTTTGAGGGATGAAGTAGTGATGGCAGCAGAGGATCAAGTAGGTAAAAAGACGAGGGCTAGTAGAAATCCTTTGGTAACAGAAGAAATATTGAATTTAATTGATGAAAGGAGAAAATATAAAAATGCAGTAAATCAAGCAGGCAAAAAGGAATACAAACGTCTCAAAAATGAGATCGACAAGAGGTGCAAAATGGCTAAGCAGGGATGGCTAGAGGACAAATGTAAGTATGTAGAGGCTTATCTCACTAGGGGTAAGGCAAAGGTCCCGAGTTCGAGTCTCGGTCGGGCACACAGTTTTAACCTGCCAGGAAGTTTCATATCAGCGCACACTCCGCTGCAGAGTGAAAATCTCATTCTGGAAAGATAGATATTGCCCACAGGAAAATTAAAGTGACCTTTGGAGAAAAGAGAGCCACTTGTATGAATATCAAAAGCACAGTTGGAAAACCAGTTCCAAGCACAAAAAGGAAAAGCAGAAAGATGGAAGGAGTATATAGAGGGGTTTATACAAGGGCGATGTAGTTGAGTGCAATATTATGGAAATCAAAGAGAATGTAGATGAAGATGAAATGGGAGATGTGAAATTGCGTGAAGAGTTTGACAGAGTACTGAAAGAGCTAAGTCGAATCAAGGCCGTGGGAGTAGGCAACATTCCATAAGAGCTACTGATAGCCTTGGGAGAGCCAGCCATTACAAAACTCTTCCATCTGGTGAGCAATGTGTATGAGACGGGCGAAATACCCTCAGACTTCAAGAAGAATATAGTAATTGCAATGCCAAAGAAAGCAGGTGTTGACAGATGTGAACATTACCGAAATGTCAGTTTAATAAGTCACACCTGCAAAATACTAACACGAATTCTTTACAGACGAATGGAAAACCAGTAGAAGCCAACCTCGGGGAAGATCAGTTTGGATTCCGTAGAAATGTTGGAACACGTGAGGCAATACTGACCCTACGACTTTTGTTAGAAGAAAGATTAAGGAAAGGCAAACCTACGTTTATAGCATTTGTAGACTTAGAGAAAGCTTTTGACAATGTTGATTGGAATACTCTATTTCAAATTCTAAAGATGGCAGGGGTAAAATACAGGAAGCGAAAGGCTATTTACAATTTGTACAGAAACCAGATGGCCGTTATAAGAGTCGTGGGACATGAAAGGGAAGCAGTGGTTGGGGAGGGAGTGAGACAGGGTTGTAGTCTATCGCCAATGATATTCAATCTGTGTATTGAGAAAGCAGTAAAGGAAACAAAAGAAAAATTCGGAGTAGGAAGTAAGAATCTATGGAGAAGAAATAAAAACTTTGAGGTTCGCCGATGACATTGTAATTCTGTCAGACAGCAAAGGATCAACAAAAGAAAAACGAGGACAGTGGGATGTAGTCGAATTAAAGCAGGTGATGCTGTGCGAATTAGATTAGGAAATGAGACACTTAAAGTAGTAGATGAGTTTTGCTACTTGGGTTCAAAAATGGTTCAAATGGCTCTGAGCACTATGGGACTTAACTTCTGAGGTCATCAGTCCCCTAGAACTTAGAACTACTTAAACCTAACTAACCTAAGGATATCACACACATTTATGCCCGAGGCAGGATTCGAACCTGCGACCGTAGTGGTCGCGCGGCTCCAGACTGTAGCGCCTAGAACCGCTTGGCCATCACAGCCGGCTGCTATTTGGGGAGAAAAATAAGTGTTGATGGTAGAAGTAGAGAGGATATAAAATGTAGTCTGGCAATGGTAAGGAAAGCGTTTGTGAACAAGAGAAATTTGCTAACATCGAGTATAGTATACCGTGTATGGAAGTGAAACGTGGATGATAAATAGTTTAGACAAGAATAGAACTTTTGAAATATGGTGCTACAGACGAATGCTGAAGATTGGATGGGGAGATCACGTAACTAATGAGGTGGTATTCAAATGGTTCAAATGGTTCAAATGGCTCTGAGCACTATGGGACTCAACTGCTGTGGTCAACAGTCCCCTAGAACTTAGAACTACTTAAACCTAACTAGCCTAAGGACATCACACACATCCATGCCCGAGGCAGGATTCAAACCTGCGACCGTAGCAGCAGCGCGGCTGCGGACTGGAGCACCTAGAACCGCACGGCCACCGCGGCCGGCTGAGGTGGTATTGAATGCAACTTGAGAGAAGAGAAATTTGTGGCACAACTTGCCTAGAGGAAGGGATCGGTTGGTAGGACATGTTCTGAGGCATCAAGGGATCATCAATTTATTACTGGAGGGCAGCGTGGAGGGTAAAAATCGTAGAGGCAGACCAAGAGATGAAAAGATTCAGAAGGATGTAGGGTGCAGAAGGTACATAGAAGAAGCTTGCAGAGGATAGAGTAGCATGGAGAGCTGCATCAAACCAGTTTCTGGACTCAAGACCGCAACAACACGATCACACGATTAGACACAGCAAAACGTTATTTGCAGCTGCTTTTGATAAAGAAGGACGCTACATTTTAAAACAGCAGAATGTCATCAATTGTCCATCTTCCAAGTGCGCTGCCGTCTTATCACGACTGTCACAACAATGCAAATAAATAAATTTAATGTCTTTCAGAGTACAACTTATAATAATTTAATCTGAGTTATGAATTGCTCAGAGAGGTGTTTGGAAAAGGAAACGATCGTCACGTGCATGGAAATGACTTGAAATGCGAGCAGTAGACAAGGGTAACTCATACCTTTTCTTCTTTTATGTATTACAACTTCGTTAGACCAGACAAGAAAATTTCTTATTTAAATATTTTTATCTCATTTTCATAATACAGGTTTCGTTCCAGATCTCTTCCTTCAGATATTGGGAGTTACTGCAACCGAGTAAATTGTCAGACATGAAACAGTAAAGATACAAGACGTAATCACAAAAAGATTGGCTTTATGGCCACAGCGTGCGGCCGCTATGCTGATTTTACAGAGATTTTCGTTCTCCAGAAAAGTCATAAAGAGCGATCATGAAGCGTGTCCGGTCCGTTGATTACGCAACAAATGGCGTCAGGCGTGTAGTCCTAGATTGTAAGCATCAAAAATAACATTGGCAATTACTGCACAAACAGCTCTATCCACGACGATGCAACAAGAGATAGACTCACATTTACCAAGAAAAATAACTAAAAACAGCATTTTCTACCAAGGAATAAAACTGTACAACAAATTACCAACAGAGATTAAAGAAATTGCAAAAATACACTTATTTAAAAAGACAGCGAGAAAGTACCTGTTATGCAACACATTTTATTCATTGAAGGATTACTAATATAAAACAGAGTAGGGGTTTGATAAAAAAAATTTATACAAAGAAATAATAATGGTTATAATGCATTCAACATTCCACATTACACCTTCACTTCGTTTTTTCCTTTTTTTACCTCAAGCTATGCGTAGCACAATACTAACACCTCTTCCACTTTCTGAGCTCAACATCTCACTCATTATGCAGGGATCTTGACTCAGTTTTTCAGGATAGCAAATGGGAAGTTGCGCTACAGAAAATGGCGCACAGATCGCGCGAGCACGCGCCTTTGTGTGTGTGTGTGTGTGTGTGTGTGTGTGTGTGTCCCTGCCATTGGGGGGGGGGGGGGGGAGGCTTGCGTGCCTCATCTGTAAAGATAGCCGTACCGTAGGTGCAGCCACATCAGAGGGGTATCTGTTGAGAGGTCAGACAAACGTGTGGTTCCTGAAGAGGGGCAGCAGCCTTTTCAGTAGTTGCACCGGTGCACCGGCAAGTCTGGGTGATTGACTGATCTGGCCGTGTATCATCAACCAAACCGGCCTTGCTGCGCTGGTACTGCGGGTAACTGAATTTCCTTGGGTAAAATATTCAAGAGGTAAAACATCCCTCATTGGGATCTGCGGACGGGAACTACTCAGGAGGAAATCGTCATGACAGAGGAAGTCCCACAGGGTTCAATTTTGAGTCCACTCCGATTCTTCATATGTGTGAATGACCTTCCACTTCACATTCAACGAGCGAAATTGGTACTTCTTGCAGACGATACTAGTGTTATAATAAATCCTATTAGAGAGAAAGCAACAGAAGAGTTACTAAATAGTATTTTCCAAAAGAATACTTAAGCGATTCTCTGAAAATGGACACTCTAAATTTTGAAAAAAAGAAAACCTGCATTACATTCAGCTCTGTGGAACAAATAGTCATATCAACAATTGATGTGGCTCATGAATAGGAGTCAGTAAGTAGCATACGGTGCTCCAATTTTTGGGTGTACGTACTGACTAAGACTTCACCTAGCAGAAGCACATTACTGAGCTTCTCAACCAGTTATATTAAGTTCAGCTACTTTTGCTCTTCGCATAATTGCTGATGTTTGAAAGAAACGTATCGGCCCCCTGATATATTTTATATATATTTCCACTCAGTATGTCGTACAGAATAATTTTCTGCGGTAAGTCATCACTAATGAAGAAAATATTGCTAGCACAAAACCGAGCATAAGAGTAATATGCGGTGTTCACCCACGGACGTTATGTAGGCTCCTCTTTAAGGCGCTAGGCATTTTAACTAAGGCTTCACAATACCTATTTTCGCTAATAAAATTCGTCATAAATAATCCATCACAATTTCAGAACAGTGATGTACAGTCATACTTAAAAGTATCCGAACAACCTGAATTTCATTTCGCCTGATTCGCATGCAGCCGGCATAACGCGGCTGTCTAGCAGGTCCTCTAATCGCTCCTTCAAATGGTTCAAATGGCTCTGAGCACTATGGGACTTAACATCTATGGTCATCAGTCCCCTAGAACTTAGAACTACTTAAACCTAACTAAGCTAAGGACAGCACACAACACCCAGCCATCACGAGGCAGAGAAAATCCCTGACCCCGCCGGGAATCGAACCCGGGAACCCGGGCGTGGGAAGCGAGAATGCTACCGCACGACCACGAGATGCGGGCTAATCGCTCCTTGGTACAGTCGTTTGACTATTGAAAATGGTTCCAACATGTCACCACTAGAAAACACTGCTCTGTATCGCAGTAACTCAAGATGTAAAGTAATACCACGATCCTACAAATATCAGAGAACACCTTATCACAGATAAGACTGTCCTTAAGGCTTGTAAGTTCACATTTATTACAATAAATGACATACCTGAAATGTTACCACTCTCATTATTACGTCAAATAGGTAATGCACGTAGTAAGTTCGTCGTATCCATGATTTCCTTTTCAAAGTAAAATACAGTACTTATTATTTAAAACAAAATTATATAACAAATTTAAGTTATTTACGAGCAGTTAGTTGAGAGTATGTATGAACTTCAAATGACACTACGAACCGTCTCGTTCTGCATATGGATTCAAACCCAGGTCAGGCAGACTAAGCAAAGATTTCGTGACTGACGCAAACTAACAGTCATTCTTGATAAGGCATACAGAGAGTGTTATACCCAGTGCATACATTCGACTATTTTGTAATCACCGAAGTAAAATCACGTAACTGCCACCTACACAGAACTGCCAACAGTGTAGGATGCAGAAATTTAGATAGGAAGTGTTCCTTTACACTTGAACTATTCTATTGCGCTATCTGTCTGTAAAAAACGTCGTGCAGCGCAAAAGAAAAGCTGTAACTGTTTCTCTCAGAAGTCTAGACCCGGCCATCTGCATTATCTCGCAGCATTGTGGTATGCAGAAGTTCTGGAGGAATTGTTGTTCAGCTCTGGAGGTGTTGTAGCTGTGTGTCATCTAGTAGCGTTGTAAAAATGAGTCACAGAAAAGAGGGTTTGGTGGTCTGTTGGACTGATGGTAGGTTCTTATACCTATGGTCTGGGTTCGTTTCCCACTTTTGTCAATGGTTTTAGATAGGGAGAGAAAGATTCCATTCTCTTCTGACTACACCAGGTGAAGAAGATATAATGGCAGTGTGGTCTGAAATTCACATTAAAGATTGATATTCCTTCTCTGCCAACTAGGCGTTAGGTTGAACCACAATAAAGTCTGGAGTGGCGACACGCAGAAATTCTATCACCAGTAACCTTTCTTATACTAGTTATTTATTTCTAGTGACGAAACAAACCCTGTGTATGGTCACAGGACACTTATTCCGTCTTTTATTTGAGCTTCTGTATGTCGATAAAATTGGTTCTGAACTGAGAATGCAACTCAGACCGCCCTTAACGCGGAATTTGATCCCTTCGTGACAATACAGTTCGGCTACAATTTGTTGTTGGTTCAAAACTGCAGATTCCTCAACATCTCCACATATTACGTGTGAATGGGTTCGAATCCTAGCCCGGCACTAAAGATTTCATTATGTATTATCAAGCTCTAGCATGAGAACACCTACCTGCTCGTGGATAATAGTTTTGATTTTTGATGTTTTTTCATTCGTTGTCAACACTAACGATATCTGACGTTTTTGGCTCGCAGTGGGACACAGAACTATTTGCGAGATCACTGTAAATTCAAGATGTTATTCCGAGCTGCTGGTGGAGAAAATTTCTGTAGTTGACGTCTCTTTGTGTGTAGCCAACAACGATATGTGTGGGGCTCTATTCCCAGTGAGCACTGAACTCTCCGTCATTTTATTTCTAGTTCAAACATGCTCACATGTCGCTGCTGGTGCAACAAACCCATATTTAACGTTCGTTTTCTCTAGAATATAACAGCGATAGGTGCCGGGTTGGAGTCCTGGGAAGGAAAAAATTGTTTCGTCTCGTCATTTCAGTTAAAACATCTAGCTACTGTCGAGAAAATCCGATATGTCACAGTTGGTTGTGCTTCGATATCAATCCGATTAGTTTCTGGGTTCGAATCCCTGTCGAACACAAAGCTTTGCCTCACGGCCTTTCAAGTAAGTTACTTGTGAAGAAGCAATTTTTAACATCTCTCTTAGTTCGTTAACAGGGACAATAAGTGCTGGGTAGGAATTCGCGTCCGTTACAAATGTTTGCGTTATGTGATTTAAAGCTGATATTTGCTAACTGATACTGTCTAAAATCGAGGTATATCACTCTCTGTATGCCTTATCAAGAATGACTATTAGTTTGCGTCAGTCACGAAATCTTTGCTTAGTCTGCCTGACCTGAGTTTGAATCCATATGCAGAACGAGACGGTTCGTCGTGTCATTTGAAGTTCATACGTACTCTCAACTAACTGCTCGTAAATAACTTAAATTTTTTGTCATTTTCTGTTAAATAATAAGTACTGTATTTTACTTTGGAAAGGAAATCATGAATACGACGAACTTACTACATGCATTACCTATCTGACGTAATAATGAGAGTGGTAACATTTCACGTATGTCATTTATTGTAATAAATGTGAACTTACAAGCCTGAAGGACAGTCTTATCTGTGATAAGGTGTTCCCTGATGTTTGTAGGATCGTGGTATTACTTTACATCTTGAGTTACTGCGATACAGAGCAGTGTTTTCTAGTGGTGACATGTTGGAACCATTTACAATAGTCAAACGACTGTACCAAGGAGCGATTAGAGGACCTGCTAGACAACCGCGTTATGCCGGTCGCATGCGAATCAGGTGAAATGCAATTCAGGTCGTTCGGATACTTTCGAGAACGACTGTGCATACCTACAACCCTAAAAGGAGAAATAGCTGTTCTACTCATTGTTGAAACTGTCAGTGGCTCAGATATGGGTTCAGTATGCAGAAATAAAAATTTTTGACCATTTTCCCAATGACGTAAAACGTCTGAAAATATCTGATACGTAGAGAAGCATTGTCCCAATAATATAAAAAGTCTGAATATATCTGATACGTAGAGAAGCAAGTTTTAAATATAATTTAAAATCATCTTACGCTAAGAGTGCACACACACACACACACACACACACACACACACACACACGAGGACTCGAACCTTCTACAGGGGGGAGCCGAACCGCCGCAAGTAGCCTTAGATCACGCCGCTACCCCGCTCGCGATGTCTTCATTAGTCTTACCACATAATAATTTATATTATCCACATATCCTGTAAACTGCCTTGTCCCACAACATTTCGATCTGAGCGTGGAATGCCAGGTCCCCTAATCGGGCAGCCAGATTAGAAACTTTAAAAAGGGATAGGTTGAAGTTAGATATACTGGGAAATAGTGAAGCTACATGGCCGGAGGAACAGGACTTCTGGTCAGGTGATTGCAGGTTTATAAATACAAAATCAAGTGGGGGTAATCCAGGAATTGTAGAGGGAGACCAAGAAATAAATACAATAAGCAGATTGAGAAAGATTAAGGTGCAGTAGTTACTCGGAGATGAAGAGGCTTGCACAGGATAGAGTAGCTTGGTGACCTGCATCAAACCAGTCTCTGGACTGAAGATCACAACAAAACTTCGTAACAAAAGAGTGACAGACATTTAGACACCTGTCATACGACTTTCTCTATTCCTTAGGTCTCATGTTAAGATTCCAAAATAAAAGGAGGATACTTCCTGTTGAATAATGCTCTGCCTCAAGGTACTGTCTACGGTAGCTATCTATAACTATACAGTGGTTCTTGTTGCGGCACATGGCAAGTTAATGTGACAAGTTCCTGTGCCCGTTTTCGAAAGTAATTACTCAAATATTCGTTTATAATCTAAAAGTGAACAGATGACTGCATGTCGCCTAAACTTTCTGTGGTTCAAACTGTAACCTAATTTCTGAAACTGTAATTATCAAAAACTTCCGTCAAGTTACTTTTTCCTCCATTTAAATGTTTAATGTGTAACTATTATATCTTACGGAAGTGCAGTTTTTACTAAACGAAATTTAGGAAAATAATGGAAAATCTGCCTACAGGACTAATTCCCCCCATTGCAGAGTGGCAGTTTTGGTGTGAATAAGAAGAGTGTATTTCATGTTTGAGTGAAAGACAGATCGCAACTGCTGGGCACTATTTTAAACTATTCATTCGCACATCAAATAGAAATAGTCACGGGTCTGGGTACATTTATTATTAGAATTTAGTGTCGACCTAGCCTAACACACTCCGCCTCCCACGTGGGGAAGGCGTGCAATCTATCTGAGTCTGATCGAGGGCAGATTGTGATGTCTCATAGGCTCGGCACCAGCATTTCGCAAACTGCACGACTTGTCTGGTGTTCGAGGAGTGCTGTAGTGCTTGTCAACACGTGGCGAAACCAAATTGAAACCACGTGCAGACGTCGTGGTGTTGGGCCCCCACCCCTCATTATAGATGTCGGATGTCGTAGGCTGGCAGACAGGTAAAATAGGACAAGCGGCAAACTGTGGCGGAACTGACTTTAACGCTGGCCAGAGTACAGGTGTGTCTGAACACACAGTGCACCGAACACTCCTAACGAAGCCCTCCACAGCCTACGACCCACGCATGTGCCGATGTTAACACCGACACATCGGCGACTACGTCTGAAATGGGAATGTGACCTCGGCATCCCACGTTGGCACAGTGGCAGAGCATTCCGTGGTCTGATGAATCCCCATACGTTCATCATCATGCTGATGGGAGAACAAGAATCCGTCGTCTTGCAGGGGAACAGCTCCTTGACATCCGTACAGCGGTAAGGGGACAAGCTGGCTGTGGCTCCACTGTGCTCTGGGAAACACGTGGCCATCCATGGATCCAGTGGAGCTCGTTCAAGGCACCATGACGGCCAAGGAGTATCGTTCACTGGGTGCACACCAGGTACAGCCCTTGATGACGATCATGTTTGCCGAACGCAGTGGCATTTTTCAGGAAGGTGATACGCCAGGTATTACCTGGCAGCTATAAAATACAGGGAGCGAAAGGCTATTTACAATTTGTACAGAAATCAGATGGCAGTTATAAGAGTCGAGGGGCATGAAAGGGAAGCAGTGGTTGGGAAAGGAGTGAGACAGGGTTGTAGCCTCTCCCCAATGTTATTCAATCTGTATATTGAGCAAGCAGTAAAGGAAACGAAAGAAAAATTCGGAGTAGGTATTAAAATTCATGGAGAAGAAGTTAAAACTTTGAGGTTCGCCGATGACATTGCAATTCTGTCAGAGACAGCAATGGACAGTGTCTTGAAAGGAGGATATAAGATGAACATCAACAAAAGCAAAACGAGGATAATGGAATGTAGTCAAATTAAATCGGGTGATGCTGAGGGAATTAGATTAGGAAATGAGACACTTAAAGTAGTAAAGGAGTTTTGTTATTTGGGGAGAAAAATAACTGATGGTGGTCGAAGTAGAGAGGATATAAAATGTAGACTGGCAATGGGAAGGAAAGCGTTTCTGAAGAAGAGAAATTTGTTAACATCCAGTATTGATTTAAGTGTCAGGAAGTCGTTTCTGAAAGTATTCGTATGGAGTGTAGCCATGTATGGAAGTGAAACATGGACGATAAATAGTTTGGACAAGAAGAGAATAGAAGCTTCGAAATGTGGTGCTACAAAAGAATGCTGAAGATAAGGTGGGTAGATCACATAACTAATGAGGAGGTATTGAATAGGATTGGGGAGAAGAGAAGTTTGTGGCACAACTTGACTAGAAGAAGGGATCGGTTGGTAGGACATGTTTTGAGGCATCAAGGGATCACCAGTTTAGTATTGGAGGGCAGCGTGGAGGGTAAAAATCGTAGAGGGAGACCAAGAGATGAATACACTAAGCAGATTCAGAAGGATGTAGGTTGCAGTAGGTACTGGGAGATGAAGAAGCTTGCACAGGATAGAGTAGCATGGAGAGTTGCATCAAACCAGTCTCAGGACTGAAGACCACAACAACAATACGCCAGATCACAAAGCCAGAGGTGTTATGAAATGGTTAGAGGAAAACAGTGGCGAATGTTTTTTATTTCAGTCTTTGATCACAATATGAATTCTTTAGACGATGACCGGTTTCAGTCCGTAATGACCATCCTCAGATCTTGTTTACACCATGTCCTAAGGTGATTAGGACATACCATTATGACCTAATCACTTTAGGACATGGTGTAAAAAAGATCTGAGGGTGGTCATTACGGACTGAAACAGGTTATAGTCTAAAGAATTCATATTGTGATCAAAGACTGAAATAAAAAACATTCGACAATATTGGATCACTGTTTGTATACGCCACCATGTCGCAGTTGGTGAAACAGTGGCGACCTCCAACTGATGTGCTGCCCCCCACTTGCCAGATGTGGATCCGACAGAACACATCTGGGATTGAACGTAGGAATTACGAGATTTGTGAGTGCAGATGTGATACCAACTGCTTGCAGCGTCCTACCACGGTTTCACTGCTTCCACGCCAAGACACGTCGTCGCAGGTATCCCTGCCATAGGTGGTCATGCTGGCTATTAGGTAGATGGGCATAATGTTCTGGCTGGTCAGTGTACACTATGTGATCAAAAGTATCCGGACACATACTACTGGACATTAATATGTTGTGCGTCCACTCTTCGCCTTTTATGACGGTTTGTGCTCTGCTCGTGACACTTTCACTGAGGTACCTGAATGTATGTGGAGGAATGGGAACTATTTTTCTTAAAGAGCCGAAAGCAGAGAAGTTAATGATATTTGAAGCTGGGATCTGGAGAGAGAGCTGCGTTGTAGCTCATCCCATCCGTGTTCCATTGGGCTCCGCTCGGAACTCTGGGCAAGCCGGTCGATTTCGGGAATGTTGCGTCACAGATGCTGCTTTAAGACAGGGAGCACTGTCAAGCTGATGCAAGCAGTCATCTTCTACGAACAGTTCCTCTACTGTACGCAGTACACAACACTAAAAGTGTTCATAGCCATCTACATTCAGTTCTTCTTTAAGCTTATTAAGAGGAGTACACTGCTCTAACCACGAGAAACACAGCCATACCGTAGCACCACCTCCTCTGCGCTTCACAATTGGTACTACACACGATGGCATGTAAGATTCACCAGGCATTCGAAATTGGTTACTATAAGTTCAAAATGGCTCTCAGCACTATGGGACTTAACATCTGTGGTCATCAGTCCCCTAGAATGTAGAACTACTTAAACCTAACTAACCTAAGGACGTCACACACATCCATGCCCGAGGCAGGATTCGAACCTGCGACCGTAGCAGTCGCGCGATTCCGGACTGAGCGCCTAGGACCGCTAGACCACCGCGGCCGGCTTACTATAAGTACTACCATCTTTATGTTTTGGGCCTGTTGCTCTTCCGTTCGTTGAAACCACGAAATTCCTGGGGCTCATGCTCGATAGCTAACTTCCTTGGTCCTCTCACATGTCTTACCTGACAGCCCGCTATATATGGTCCTTGAATGTCCTGTGTGTTCTCAGTGGTGCTTCCTGGGCAGCAGATTGAACAACCCTCCTCCATTTGTGCTGTCCCGTGTCCGTTCGAAATTAGACTACTGGTATAACTTCCTGGCAGATTAAAACTGTGTGCCGGACCAAGACTCGAACTCGGGACACTTGCCTTTCGCGGCCAGGTGCTCTACCAAATGAGCTACCCACGACCCGTTCTCACACCTTCACATCCGCCAGTATCTCGCCTCCTACCTTTCTAACTTCACGAGAAACTAACAGAAGCTGTCAGAACGGGACGTGAGTCGTGCTTGGGTAACTCATTTGGTAGAGCACTTGCCCGTGAAAGGCAAAGGTGCTGAGTTCGAGTCTCGGTCCGGCACACAGGTTTAGTCTGACAGGAAGTTTCATATCAGCGCACACTCCGCTGAAGAGTGAAAATGTAATTCTGGTAATCTATGGGTGTTTCGTTTATGCATCTGCACGTCCGTCCCTCTTACGCCGTCTCTGTACTGTTCACCACCATGGCATCCTGTTGGCCACTGGCGCCTTTTTCATTAGCCCAGTCGAGAGTCTGTGTGCAGAAGCTGCCGAACTACCGCTGTCCTACCGCCGTGACTTTCTCCTCAGCAGGCATGCACGCTGTTTGTCTGCCGTGCTTGGCCACCCATCCTATGCCTCCTTTTCCGATGACCCCTTTGATCGCCAGCTCGGGGCACGTCCCTCTTCCCTGTTACCTCCTGGAGTTTGCTTTCGGCACTTGCTCCGGCAGCTGCCTGCCACTTTTCCGATGGGAGTGAACACCACCTTGGCTTCGTGCGGCGGCCGGTGTCCACCTTAGCCTTCACTCGCTTCCTAAGGACACTGCTCCAGCCTCGCTCTGCCGCCTTCAGTTTCGCGACCTTCGCTCTCAACTTCGCGATACTACCTTTGTGTACACTGGTGGCTCTCGGACTGACCGTGGTCTCGGGTGCGCCATCTACATCTACATCTACATCTACATCTACATTTATACTCCGCAAGCCACCCAACGGTGTGTGGCGGAGGGCACTTTACGTGCCACTGTAATTACCTCCCTTTCCTGTTCCAGTCGCGTATGGTTCGCGGGAAGAACGACTGTCTGAAAGCCTCCGTGCGCGCTCTAATCTCTCTAATTTTACATTCGTGATCTCCTCGGGAGGTATAAGTAGGGGGAAGCAATATATTCGATACCTCATCCAGAAACGCACCCTCTCGAAACCTGGCGAGCAAGCTACACCGCGATGCAGAGCGCCTCTCTTGCAGAGTCTGCCACTTGAGTTTGCTAAACATCTCCGTAACGCTTTCACGGTTACCAAATAACCCTGTGACCAAACGCGCAGCTCTTCTTTGGATCTTCTCTATCTCCTCCGTCAACCCGACCTGGTACGGATCCCACACTGATGAGCAATACTCAAGTATAGGTCGAACGAGTGTTTTGTAAGCCACCTCCTTTGTTGATGGACTACATTTTCTAAGCACTCTCCCAATGAATCTCAACCTGGTACCCGCCTTACCAACAATTAGTTTTATATGATCATTCCACTTCAAATCGTTCCGTACGCATACTCCCAGATATTTTACAGAAGTAACTGCTACCAGTGTTTGTTCCGCTATCATATAATCATACAATAAAGGATCCTTCTTTCTATGTATTCGCAATACATTACATTTGTCTATGTTAAGGGTCAGTTGCCACTCCCTGCACCAAGTGCCTATCCGCTGCAGATCTTCCTGCATTTCGCTACAATTTTCTAATGCTCCAACTTCTCTGTATACTACAGCATCATCCGCGAAAAGCCGCATGGGGCTTCAGACACTATCTACTAGGTCATTTATATATACTGTGAAAAGCAATGGTCCCATAACACTCCCCTGTGGCACGCCAGAGGTTACTTTAACGTCTGTAGACGTCTCTCCATTGATAACAACATGCTGTGTTCTGTTTGCTAAAAACTCTTCAATCCAGCCACACAGCTGGTCTGATATTCCGTAGGCTTTTACTTTGTTTATCAGGCGACAGTGCGGAACTGTGTCGAACGCCTTCCGGAAGTCAAGAAAATAGCATGTACCTGGGAGCCTGTATCTAATATTTTCTGGGTCTCATGAACAAATAAAGCGAGTTGGGTCTCACACGATCGCTGTTTCCGGAATCCATGTTGATTCCTACATAGTAGATTCTGAGTTTCCAAAAACGACATGATACTCGAGCAAAAAACATGTTCTAAAATTCTACAACAGATCGACGTCAGAGATATAGGTCTATAGTTTTGCGCATCTGCTCGACGACCCTTCTTGAAGACTGGGACTATCTGTGCTCTTTTCCAATCGTTTGGAACCCTCTGTTCCTCTAGTGACTTGCGGTACACGGCTGTTAGAAGGGGGGCAAGTTCTTTCGTGTACTCTGTGTAGAATCGAATTGGTATCCCGTCAGGTCCAGTGGACTTTCCTCTACTGAGTGATTCCAGTTGCTTTTCTATTCCTTGGACACTTATTTCGATGTCAGCCATTTTTTCGTTTGTGCGAGGATTTAGAGAAGGAACTGCAGTGCGGTCTTCCTCTGTGAAACAGCTTTGGAAAAAGGTGTTTAGTATTTCAGCTTTACGCGTGTCATCCTCTGTTTCAATGCCATCATCATCCCGTAGTGTCTGGATATGCTGTTTCGAGCCACTTACTGATTTAACGTAAGACCAGAACTTCCTAGGATTTTCTGTCAAGTCGGTACATAGAATTTTACTTTCGAATTCACTGAACGCTTCACGCATAGCCCTCCTTACGCTAACTTTGACATCGTTTAGCTTCTGTTTGTCTGAGAGGTTTTGGCCGCGTTTAAACTTGGAGTGGAGCTCTCTTTGCTTTCGCAGTAGTTTCCTAACTTTGTTGTTGTACCACGGTGGGTTTTTCCCGTCCCTCACAGTTTTACTTGGCACATACCTGTCTAAAACGCATTTTACGATTGCCTTGAACTTTTTCCATAAACACTCAACATTGTCAGTGTCGGAACAGAAATTTTCGTTTTGATCTGTTAGGTAGTCTGAAATCTGCCTTCTATTACTCTTGCTAAACAGATAAACCTTCCTCCCTTTTTTTATATTCCTATTAACTTCCATATTTAGGGATGCTGCAACGGCCTTATGATCACTGATTCCCTGTTCTGCACTTACAGAGTCGAAAAGTTCGGGTCTGTTTGTTATCAGTAGGTCCAAGATGTTATCTCCACGAGTCGGTTCTCTGTTTAATTGCTCGAGGTAATTTTCGGATGTGCACTCAGTATAATGTCACTCGATGCTCTGTCCCTACCACCCGTCCTAAACATCTGAGTGTCCCAGTCTATATCTGGTAAATTGAAATCTCCACCTAAGACTATAACATGCTGAGAAAATTTGTGAAATGTATTCCAAATTTTCTCTCAGTTGTTCTGTCACTAATGCTGCTGAGTCGGGGGTTCGGTAAAAGGAACCAATTATTAACCTAGTTCGGTTGTTGAGTGTAACCTCCACCCATAATAATTCACAGGAACTATCCACTTCTACTTCACTACAGGATAAACTACTACTAACAGCGACGAACACTCCACCACCGGTTGCATGCAATCTATCCTTTCTAAACACCGTCTGTACCTTTGTAAAAATTTCGGCAGAATTTATCTCTGGCTTAAGCCAGCTTTCTGTACCTATAACGATTTCAGCTTCGGTGCTTTGTATCAGCGCTTGAAGTTCTGGTACTTTACCAACGCAGCTTCGACAGTTCACAATTACAATACCGATTGCTGCTTGGTCCCCGCATATCCTGACTTTGCCCCGCACCCGTTGAGGCTGTTGCCCTTTCTGTACTTGCCCGAGGCCATCTAACCTAAAAAACCGCCCAGACCACGCCACACAACCCCTGCTACCCGTGTAGCCGCTTGTTGCGTGTAGTGGACTCCTGATCTATCCAGCGGAACCCGAAACCCCACCACCCTATGGCGCAAGTCGAGGAATCTGCAGCCCACACGGTCGCAGAACCGTCTCAGCCTCTGATTCAGACCCTCCACTCGGCTCTGTACCAAAGGTCCGCAGTCAGTCCTGTCGACGATGCTGCAGATGGTGAGCTCTGCTTTCATCCCGCTAGCGAGACTGGCAGTCTTCACCAAATCAGATAGCCGCCGGAAACCAGAGAGGATTTCCTCCGATCCATAGCGACACACATCATTGGTGCCGACATGAGCGACCACCTGCAGATGGGTGCACCCTGTACCCTTCATGGCATCCGGAAGGACCCTTTCCACATCTGGAATGACTCCCCCCGGTATGCACACGGAGTGCACATTGGTTTTCTTCCCCTCTCTTGCTGCCGTTTCCCTAAGGGGCCCCATTACGCGCCTGACGTTGGAGCTCCCAACTACCAGTAAGCCCACCCTCTGCGACTGCCCGGATCTTGCAGACTGAGGGGCAACCTCTGGAACAGGACAAGCAGCCATGTCAGGCCGAAGATCAGTATCAGCCTGAGACAGAGCCTGAAACCGGTTCGTCAGACAAACTGGAGAGGCTTTCCGTTCAGCCCTCCGGAATGTCTTTCGCCCCCTGCCACACCTTGAGACGACCTCCCACTCTACCACAGGTGAGGGATCAGCCTCAATGCGGGCAGTATCCCGGGCAACCACAGTCGTAGTCCGATCAGGGGATGCGTGGGACGAGCTGGCCGTCCCCGACAAACCCCCATCCGGACCCCCACAGTGATGCCCATTGGCAACAGCCTCAAGCTGTGTGACCGAAGCCAACACTGCCTGAAGCTGGGAGCGAAGGGATGCCAACTCAGCCTGCATCCGAACACAGCAGTTGCAGTCCCTATCCATGCTAAAAACTGTTTTGCAAAGAACGTCTGAACTAATCTACAGAGAGCGCAAACAAATCAACAAAATTTAAACGGATATTAAAATACAAGATTGCCTAGTAAATGCAGTAATGCTGCTACTTGCGCACTGCTGACACTGCTCGGCGGCGGAAGGAGACTACGCGAATTTACACTATTCAGGTACTAAAACGCGATGCTACAACTCTCAAATACTATAATACGCCCGAAGTTTATGAATTAAACAATGCAAGTACCAAAAACACGCAAATAAATTAAGAATTGAACTATGTAACAAATGAGTGAGCTAGAAGTATACGACTTGCTGCTCAGCTGCTTATCCAACGGCGGCAGGGAGCACACTGACTGTGACCAACCGACACTGGCCGTTCAAAACAAAAACAGAAGACAAACGACTACGCGAATTTACACTATTCAGGTACTAAAACGCGATGCTACAACTCTCAAATACTATAATACACCCGAAATTTATGAATTAAACAATGCAAGTACCAAAAACACGCAAATAAATTAAGAATTAAACTATGTAACAAATGAGTGAGCTAGGAGTATACGACTTGCTGCTCAGCTGCTTATCCAACGGCGGCAGGGAGCACACTCACGAGAGATTCCCTCCGCTGATTTCAGGATTTTTTTTTTTACAACCTCCCGTCGCAATGTTGGACGCTCCCTGTCCGTCAGTATACTACTAACTTGTCTCGGTTGCTCCTTCGCGTTTCCACTTCACAATCACATCACCAACAGCCCACTTCGGTAGCTTTAGAATGGTTTTAAATGTCACTGATGGATTTTTTACTCCAAATTCAGGTGATTCCAAGTGACTAGTCCACGTTCGCAGTCACTGAGCCCTTCCGACCCACCCATTCAGCTGTCACTGCTGCTCTGCTGACACCACAACGCTGCCCGCGTCTTTTGTACTTGCGGTCCCGCGTCCAGTGACATCTGGTGGTCAGTTCGGCATTACACGGGCGTGTCTGACTACTTTTGATAAGTCATGTATATCCTCTCACTTTTAGTAGTGGTCTTTCTCTTTTCGTTAGGCCTATTTCTGATATTATTAGACCCTAACATATAAGGGGAACTCCGTTCCACATGTACGGCTTGTGAAGTAGATTTAGTATGTCTTATGTGCGCTGTATGCATGCGCAGCCGAACTGAAGGCTCGTGATTTTTCTGTCTAAGAATGAATATCTGCTATTACTAATTACAATGCTTTAGCTTTGTAATGTTTTTCTGTAAGTACACACTTTACTGATACGCCCGCTAAACCCGCAGGGCAGCACAGGCAATAGGATTGTGGAAAGGGTCAAAGGCTGAGGTCAGTTTCTCCTTCTAATTGTAATTTAATGTAATTTAATAACCTTTACAACCAAAGCGGCACATAGTCGGACCTTTACTAAATGCAACTCTTTCACGGATGAAGGCCTCCAAACAAGAAATCTTAAATCAACAAGATAAAAATCCAATTAATATACCAATACAAATGGCTGTGGGCCACAATTAAATTTTAGAATATATTACCATAGACTTTTAAAGGCAGAAGGCCAGAATGTTTAAAAAGAAGAAATTTTTAAAGTCAACAAGATTAAAATGCAATTAAAGAGGCAAATCAAATAAATAAAAAAAAACGTATCACGGCTACATGGAAAGCCTTAAGGCTAAGCAGATAGAACAAACATATGCAACGTGCAATACCAATTGCTGAAGGCCACAATTAAGTTTCAAAATTTTAAAATGTATTACCATAATCTTTTCAAGGCAGAAGGCCGCAATGTGTAAGCTTGAAAGATAAATTTCAAAATTAATCTTGCAAAATTATTTAAGAAAATAAAACAAACATAAACCTTTAATGTAAAGTAGCTGACAACAGATAATTAAACACCGGTGGCACTCAGAAGCCTCCAGAGAGGTTGGTCTGCCCTCGTTCACTTAGGCAAGACAGGTGGTGAGCCTAACTACACTTGATCCATCGGAACCCGACAAGGGGACAGCCACGGACCGACCAACACAACGACTTGCTGCCCGTCACTCAGTAAATGAGAACTCAAACCGGAAAGGTTACAAACGTGATAATCCACAATGGAGTAGGTATTAGCTGTCAAACTTACACACCATGCTGGACAGCGACAACAGCCGAGGAAAGGACGCTGCCTGAAATTACGTTAGTGCCCAGGGAAGGTAACAAGAACACTAACGGCCACAAGGATGAAAATTCCACTGGTGCACTCAAATTGTAGTCTACAAAAATTGTAGTCTACAAAAATTGTTAATTGCTCCCCATGGCGGCTAAATTTCAGCAATGGAAACACTCGGTGTTGCTCACAGGAAAACCTCCCCAGCAGTAAACCACCGAAACGAACCACCACAACATGAATGGAGGTGGCTTGGGTAGTTGAAACCACTACTCAACTTTGTCGTCCTGTGTCGGTGAACCACGAAGCTCGTAGCGATCCGACAGCTCCACACACGCTCCGACACTGCGCAGGGGCTGCCAACGGATCCAGCCGGCTGCACCGCGCGAAGATAACTTCCCTCGTCCGCAACAACCGACCGACTGCCTCCAGACCCCCTAACCGGAAACTATATGCACCAAACCACAGATGGTACACGGCGCAAATATCGATACACATCACTGCTGCCACACGTAGCAGGAAGAAATACGACGTAGCCGCAAGGGCCGAAAACCAAACACAGATATACAGCGAAGTTCAGGAAAACGCATGTTAGGGAGTGAGCACGGCTCAATTACAAAGAATCTGTTTGTCAAAATTGCATTTCTGTTGCAGTATCTTGTGCCTTGAGACAGTATTTGGTAATCATTGTGTTCTATTTTTAATTACGCGGCCATGTTCTCGAACACGTCTTGAAAAGTTTCTCATGAAAGTTTCTTGCTTCAAAACACTTAGTTACACAAGACGTATCAGTTTCCTTTGTGCATAAAAAGGCACAGTAGCTACAGACATTGAGCAGTCCATCACAACTGCTGCTGTACTTACAAGGGGACCGGACTAGCTAAGTTTCACCGATTTGATTCATATTGAAACGGTGTGTGGCGCACGACTAGGACTTCAACATGCGTAAACAGAAAGACGCAACTATCAACCGTTTTCCATTAAATAGAGTTTCGAAATTTTAGGTGTGATTGTAACCTCCCCCTCACTTATCGACCTTAATGACAGTGAAAAATTAAACCGCGTGCACCCAATGGAAATTTGGGAAAAGCAATCGTCACCGAAGTTAATCTGTCGGTAAAGAGGGAGGAAAGGGTTACATCTAAATGAAAGGAAAAATGCAAATGAAATTGGTGGAAATTAATTATGAGAAAAGGGTAAAATTAATAAAGGAAGTAAATGTGCGGCCGTTACGTTAACAATTAACTAGCGGTAATAAGATATTTGAGATTTGGGGGAAATTACGGTCGCCAGTCCTATGGACAATTACTATAGTAACTGAAAAAGAAAGGTTATTACACATATAACTAGCACTAGAAGCGTGGCAACTGAAGGTTGACACGTGTAGTGTGAAAACTGAAAGTTTGTCAGAAGTAATAAATTTCGCTACACTCTGACTTAATTTAGCAAAAGAATTAATAAAACCGGAAAATTGAAAATTAATTTAGTGACTGAAATTAATAGTGAGCTTTGTTTCTGAAGCACATCGAAATTCAGTAAAATACGGTTAGTCTTGGGCTACCTCAACAATCATTTCAAAAGCTACTTGAATCTACGCAATTTAGAAATACGAGATTTAACTCTGAACTTGAATTAAATGATTCTGAGCAATTAACAATAGTAAAATTTAGTACGTACCAAGCTGAGCTGCAGTCACAGGTAAGCTAAAATATGCTAACAAAACTCGCACTCTTAATTTGTGCTTGTGCAATCTAAATATTGTAGCCAGCTATGAATACCTTAACTGAACTTTGAAATTAAAGCAGTGAAATGGAACGATATTACTTTAAAGCTGGCGTCTGAATTTCAACGACACTCGGGTTCATTTCGGAAAAGGAAGGGACCCTGCTTGGTAATGCAATTGGGACAATGAGCAACAAAGGTTCATGCTAAGTTGCTGTAATTTTGTGATGCAACAATTTTAAAAGCTGAGGTCTGCCATACAGTTCAAAAACCTTACGTACTTCCAGTCTTCCTTGTTGGTTGATTGAAGGTTTGAAGCCGTCGATCGAGGAGATAGCGACAGTCACTCATTGTCGGCCGTCGCTGTTGCAGAAGCTGGATGTTGGCGCGCCTTCTTCTCGACACGGTCTCCAGCCGAAACGGGCTCTTGATGTGTGCCAGCTAACGCTTCCCGTCCGCGACACCATGTCCGAAACTATCATAGCAAGTCGAGCGCAATTACATGCTGCCAAACCCCGAAAGCGCGGCAACCCGCGGGAGCGTCACACAACACACCTGCTCCACTGCACTACCCCAGACAGACTCTCCTCTGCCTGCGCTCCACGCGACAGCGTTAACCCTCTCAAAGACGTAAACACTTTGGTTCTCCACACGACCTATCGATGTAATCGTTCGATAGCATAGTTTTCCCTAGGCAAGACCCAGCGTAAAAAAACAAATAATATTTACAAAACAACCAATTATACATCGACATAAATGCATAAATATATATATATATATATATACAAATAGTAAAACAATTACAATATATAAAGACACAGAAATGTCATATCTTGAGGTAACAAAACAAGGAAAAAAATTATAGTACAATAGATGGAAATAGGAGGATATGCATTTCCGGCGTTACATGGTTACATACTTTTGTACAGTGGCGAGTAGTCAAGGAGCCTGCAACGGAGTGAGTAAGTGCTTCATTTCATAATCGCGAGGGTGCTGGATCGATTCTTTCTGCTTGTACTTATTTTTCCCTCATAGTCCCAAGTAATTCTAATAACAGTTTTATTATGAGTGTGCAGATTATCAAATTCCAATCTGGATGCTCTCTACTGGAACAAAATCGCTCTCCATTTTCGCTAACTTACGTCGGGCTCTTAATCGTCCGATTAAGGTGAAGCGACTTCTTCCGTTTCTTCAAACAGACTTCCTTCGTTGTTTTCCTGATGGCAATTAGTCTTATACCACGAGCTGTTTCTCCGCTAGCATTTGAAAAGTGTTGCAAAATATTTCTTCTCCAGTACCCCATGTTCTTGTGTTGTTACCCCAGAAGGATTCGAAGCAATGAGATCGTTTTCGAGAAAGAGCTGTTCGTTGTACAGAACTGTCGTTTTTAATAGCACATTTGAAACTTCACTGTGAAGCTATTCGGTTTCACATTCAGGTTCACTTTCTCTTGCTGAATAATTACCAGGCACGTTACCACATTTACTCGTAAAAACAGACATGTTGCAGTGTTCCCTTTCTCTCTCCCCCCACCAAACTAAAGTTGTCTGCGCACATGCAGAGCTGTTTGTGGTGGCTCAGAACTACTTACACGAATACCTGGAAAATGGCTTCATACGGGAAGTCGCTGTCATAATAAACCTGTCGTTAGAATCAGATGGCAGGGAAAACACACACACACACACACAAAAGTACCGGCAGCGAGATTCCATCCTCAGACCTCGCACATAGGAGACGAAGCCCTTACTCACTCTGCTACGAACTCCTTCAACACAACCGACCGTACAGAGGTTACAAACACTAGATTTTCTCGTAAACGTTTGAGAGCTGCGTCTTTCTATTTACCTATGTTGAAGTGCTAACAGTGTCCTACATATCCGGCCAATGTGAATGAAATCGGTGGGAGGAAGTCTTTACGGTCCCCTCGTAAGCGGAAAATCTTCCGGTGCTTCCCACAGTAAAGGAATGACGTGGGAGTCGTTGAGTAAAGAGAGTGCCCTATGGGACGTCGGTGCTAAATATCACGTCAGAAGTGTAGCAGAGTAGTAGCACGTTACGTGACTTATTTTGTCACCCACAGACATGCTCATTAAGCGCAATAGGAAAAGGAGGGTTTGTTCTGGGAAGTAAGACAAACAGCGCAGCCAGAGGCGAGGAATTCCGTAACGAACTATCCCTCGGTTCCGTCTTCAAACAGTGTTGATGTCGCTGCACGATACGTCCCCAGCAGGGAGCAGATTTCACACCGCGGGAAACTTGGCGATACTGTAGCTGCCAGTCGAGTATCTCGCTATAGCTTTATTCATTCACCCGTAATGTATTTCACGTTTCAGCAGCAGTGAGCAATGGACTCTTCTGGAAATTGCGCACTTCACAAGACGCAATAACGTGTTATCGTATGGCTACAAACCAATGACTCACATTAGAATCTACATTTACAACTACATCATTACTCTGCCATTCATAATTAAGTGCCTAGGAGAGAGTTCATCGAACCGCCTTAAAGCTATTTCCCTATCGTTCCACTCTCGAACAGCGCGCGTGAAAAACTAACGCTTAACTCTTTCCGTGCGAGCTGTGATTGCTCTTATTTTATTATGATGATCATATTTCTCCTTCTGTAGATGGACGGCAACAAAATATTTTCACACTCTGCAGAGGAAGTTGGCGATTATAATTTCGTGAGAAACTCCTGCCGCAGCGAAAAACGACTTTGTTTTAATGACTGCCACAGCAATTCGTGTATCATATCCGTGGCACTCTGTCCCCTGTTTCACGATAATACAAAACCAACTGCCCTTCCTTCAACTGATTCCATGTCCTCCGTCAATCCTATCTGATGCGAACCCCACACCGCACAGCTGTACTCCAGAGACGGTGCAGTCTTTTTAGTGGAACTGTTGTATTTTCTAAGTGTTCTGCCAATAAATCGCAGTCTTTGGTTTGCTTTCCCCGCGACACTATCTACGTGATAGTTCCAATTTTCAAGCTATTCGTAACTGTAACCCCTAAGTATTTAGTCGATTTTACAGCCTCTAGATTTGTGTGATTTATCGTGTGACTGAAATTCAGTGGAGTCTTTTTACGGTTCGTATAGAGGAATCACACTTTTCGTGATTTAGAGTCAATTGCCACTTGTTGCACCATAGAGATATTTTGCCTAAATCATTTTGCAATTCGTTTTGATCATCTGATGACTTTACAGGATAGCAAATGACGGCATCATATACAAAGAATCTAAGATGACTGCTCAGTTTGTCTGCTAGATCGTTTATGTAGATCAGGGACAGCAAAGGTCCTGTAACACGCCCTTGGGGAACGCCTGATATTATTTCTGTTTCTTGCCGCCAATTATTACGAACTGTGACCTTTCTCACCGCATATCACAAATCCAGTCTCACAACTGAGACGATACTCCGTAGGCACGCAGTTTAATTACAAGTCGCTTGTGAGGAACGGTGTCAAAAGCTTTCTGGAAGTCTAAAAATACTGAATCGGCCAACTCACATAAATATCTGGAGGTAACAATTTGTGGGAATCTGAACTGGAGTGATCACATATACTACGTCATCAAAAGTATCTGGTCACCTGTCTGAAAAAGACGTACAAGTTCGTGGCGACCTCCATCGGTATTGTTGGAATCAAATATAGTGTTGGCCCATCCTTAACTCTCGCAGGCATACGATCAGTCAGGTACTGGAAGGTTTCTCCGCGAATGGCAGCCCATTCTTCACGGAGTGCTGCACTGAGGAGAGGTATCGATTAGATCGTTACCGCATGAAACGAAGTCGGCGTTCCAAAACATCCCAAAGATGTTGTATAATATGCAGGTCAGGACTCTGTGCAGGCCAGTCCATTACAGGCCGTGCATTATGAACAGGTGCTCGATCGTGTTGAAAGATGCACTCGCCATACCCAAACAAGAACGTGCTTAAAACAATTATGTAGGCCTGGGATGTGATAGTGCCACACAGAACAACAAGGGGTGCAAGCCCTCTCCATGAAAAACACGACCATAACACCACCGCCTCTGAATTTTACTGTTGGCACTACACACTCTGGCAGATGGCGTTCACTGGGCATTCGCCATGCCCACACCCTGCCATCGGATCGCCATACTGTGTACCGTGATTCGTCACTCCACACACGATTTTCCACTGTTCAATCGTCCAATGTTTACGCTCCTTACACCAAGCGAGACGTCGTTTGGCATTTACCGGCATGATGTGTGGCTTATGAGCAGCCATTCGACCATGAAATCCAAGTTTTCTCACCTCCCACCTAACTGTCATAGTACTTGCAGTGGATCCTGATGCAGCTGTATTTCCTGTGTGATAGTCTGGATAGATGTCTGCCTGTTATACATTACGACCCTGTTCAACTGTCAGCGGTCTCTGTCAGTCAACAGCGAGGTCGGCCTGTACGCTTTTGTGCTGTACGCGTCCCTTCACGTTTCCACTTCTCTATCATATCACAAACAGTGGACCTAGCGATGTTCAGGAGTGTGGAAGTCTCGCGTACAGACGTATGACACAAGGGACACCCAATCACGTGATCACGTTCGAAGTCCGTGAGTTTCGCGGAGCGCCCCATTCTGCTCTCTCACGATGTCTAATGACGACTGAGGTCACTGATATGGATTACCTGACAGTGGGTGGCAGCACAATGCACCTGATATAAAAAAAAACGTATGTTTTTGGGGGCGCCATAAAGTTTTGATCACATAGTGTCGGTTCAAGTCTTGTTTAACATATGACAGACTTCGGTTCATTAGTATGATACTGGAAAAATGTCAGCCTACGAAGAAGATTGCCTACAAAACACTCGTTCTAAGCAGCCTCATGTGTGTGGGGCAACCAAAACAAATGGGAGTGACAGGGCATGTTGAACGGGATAGCACGATGAGCCCCATGCTTCGTAACGAAGTCTTTCACGGTGGAGTCCTCTCATAAAAAAATTATCGGTTTAGTTGGCGTATCAGATCCGGATAAAACCTCAGGCTTTCGATGATTGCCTACATCACCATCGTCAGGCGCTGCGTCTGACTGTCGCGAAACTGGCGAGGCTCGCACCGTTACACCCAGAGGGCGGCACCTGGTTGGCTGCATTACGTTATGGCGACAGAACGGAAATGGCGCGCATAGAGGTGGCGCCTTCTACGTCCATAGATTTTGTTTGCGCTCTCTGTTTAGCGTAGCTTGCAACATCGTTCCTCGCATTATGCGGTAAACTGCTGGAAGTCCTCTTCTGGCGACAGAATGAAGGCTTTAACGCCAGGTTGTCTTTGCTGCTGGTAAACCTCTTGGGGTATGAGATCGCTGTCCACGAAACTCTTCCGCTCCTAATGTTTCGCCCAGAATTGCACTGGGCATCTTCGAGGCATTACTCTTTCGTTGAGTCGCGCCGACTGACGGGTGGGAAGTCTCACAGCGACATCTATACTGTAGAACCAGGGGCGTGGCCGAAATTAAATGTGATAAGAAGAGATGATACTTGTCAAAGATAAAACTTAACTATCGATTGTCGTCTTATTAAAGATAAAAAGCTGTTTAGCGATTCATGGTCTCTTCTTTCATACTAAAACTATTCCTATGTATATACACTGCTGGCCATTAAAATTGCTACACCAAGAAGATGACCTGCTACAGACGCGAAATTTAACCGACAGGAAGAAGATGCTGTGATATGCAAATGATTACCTTTTCAGAGCGTTCACACAAGGTTGGTGCCGGTGGCGACACCTGCAACGTGCTGACATTAGGAAAGTTTCCAACCGATTTCTCATACACAAACAGAAGTTGATCGGCGTTGCCTGGTGAAACATTGTTGTGATGCCTCGTGTATGGGGGGAAAATGCGTACCATCACGTTTCCGACTCTGATAACGGTCGGGTTGTAGCCTATCGCGATTGCGGTTTATCGTATCGCGACATTGCTGCTCGCGTTGGTCGAGATCCAATGACTTAGCAGAATATGGAATCGGTGGGTTCAGGAGGGTATTACGGAACGCCGTGCTGGATCCCAACGGCCTCGTATCACTAGCAGCCGAGATGACCGGTATCTTATCCCTATGGTTGTAACGGATCGTGCAGCCACGTCTCGATCCCTGAGTCAACAGGTGGGGACGTTTGCAAGACAAGAACCATCTGCACGAATACGTAGACGACGTTTGCAGCAGCATGGACTATCAGCTCGGAGACCGTGGCTGCTGTTACCCTTGACGCTGCGTCAGACAGGAGTGCCTGCGATGGTGCACGCAACGACGAACCATGGAGCACGAATGGCAAAACGTCATTTTTTCGGATGAAACCAGGTTCTGTTTACAGCATCATGCTGGTCGCATCCGTGTTTGGCGACATCGCGGTGAACGCACATTGGAAGCGTGTATTCGTCATCGCCATACTGGCGTATCACGCGGCGTGATGGTATGGGGTGCCATTGGTTACACGTCTCGGTCACCTCTTGTTCGCATTGGCGGCACTTTCGGCACTTTGAAAAGTGGCTCTATTCTTCATTCGATCCCTGCGAAACCCTACATTTCTGCAGGATAATGCACGACCGCATGTTGCAGGTCCTGTACGGACCTTTCTGGATACAGAAAATGTTCGACTGTTGCCCTGGCCAGCACATTCTCCAAATGTCTCACCAATTGAAAACGTCTGGTGAATGGTGGCCGAACAACTGGCTCGTCACAATACTCCAGTCAGTACTCTTGATGAACTGCGGTATCGTGTTGATGCTGCATGGGCAGCTGTACCTGCACACGCCATCCAAGCTCTGTTTGACTCAATGCCCAGGCGTATCAAGACCGTTATTACGGCCAGAGGTGGTTGTTCTGGGTACTGATTTGTCAGGATCTATGCACCCAAAGTGCGTGAAAATGTAATCACATGTCAGTTCTAGTATATTTGTCCAATGAATACCCGTTCATCATCTGCATTTCTTCTTGATGTAGCAATTTTAATGGCCAGTAGTGTATATTTCAATGGCTTCCCTACATAGCCGTGGATAATAGTTCGTCGTCGTAGATGAAATATTTGTTTCAGATAACTTCACTTCATGACTTCCTGGCTCAAGAGCGTCCTCTGCTACAGCCTATTTGTCTGTTTTCCCTAGTCGGCGAGCCGGTCGGAGTGGCCGAGCGGTTAAAGGCGCTACAGCCTGGAACCGCACGACCGCTACGGTCGCAGGTTCGAATCCTGCCTCGGGCATGGATGTGTGTGATGTCCTTAGGTTAGTTAGGTTTAAGTAGTTCTAAGTTCTAGAGGACTTATGACCACAGCAGTTGAGTCCCATAGTGCTCAGAGCCAACCCTAGTCGGCGAAGACTTCGGCCACCACCCCCCCCCCCCCTCCCTTTTTCTACAGTAGGTTATACGTGTCGCCCTCAGACGTCCGTCCCGTCAGCCGTCAAGGAGGAGCAACGCCTCTGAAGATGTCCAGCGCAGTTCTGGACGGAATGTTAGGAACAGAAGAGTTTCGTGGACCACGAGCTTATACACCGAAAGGTTTACCAGCAGTAAGTTTTCCTGCTTCGGGCGCTAGGATCACATTACATACAGGTATTTGGAAAAATCAGCGGTGGCCGGGCACAGCCTGTTCAATAAGGATAAGATTTTCTTTGAACAAACGAGAATCAGGGACGCAGTTGAAATTAGTGTATGTGATAACACTTCAATAGAGACAGCGGATATGCATTCAGCAATGCATGGAACGATGCACCTGATAAAGAGAGAGCACAGAGGGAGACATCCTGCAGTTTACAGCCTGGTGCGTATGACGGTGCTAGAAGCTACCCTGAAGAGCAAACAATATCTATGGGAGTAGAGGACGCCATCTCTGTATGCGCCATCCCCGTGTTGACTGCATGTCGTAATCCTCTTGGTATGAAGTTTCGAGCCTCGCCAGTTTCACGACAGTCGCACTTAGCACCCTGACGGCAATGGTGTAGGCAATCATCGAAAACCTGGCGCTTTATCCAAATTTGACGCGGCGTGAAAACCGAGAACTTTTTATGTAGTCTCATGTTTGTTCGGCTCACGGATCAGCGGTACGGTAGCTTGATGGTAAACGTCACGAATGCCTACTGAGAAACTTTCAACAATCATTAGTAACTAGGAATCTAGGAATATACTGCAGCCCACTATAGATCGCTTGCAAAGGGACTACAAAAACAAAGCTACACTACATAACAACACGGGTAGAGGCACTTAAATAGTCACTCTTACAGCATCCCTTATACGAATCGAATGGGAAGAAACTACAATATATGGGTCATGGGAGCTATCTTTTCTCAAGCGCTTCGCCGAAGTTTACAAGGTTCAGATATAGTTGACAGATTAAAAGCAACTAAAGCGCAAGGAACGGAGTGTGCATCTTGAAAGACAAAGAGGGATTTTAAGTGCTTACAGTGTCGTAACCCTAGAGCGATTTTGTTTCTTATTATTGTGTACGCGAACCCCAGAAAGACAACAAAACGCATTATGAAAGTGTATCGTTCAAGGAGAACCCTTCATAGCACGAAGGGTGAAAATAAAGCGATACCTATTTTCGCTGATGTGCCAGCATTCAATGGTTTCCGAGCTAATGGTGGTCAAAGTTTCGACGCTGCTGTATCCACGTGAGAAGGCAGCGGCAAGGCGAACCAGTGGTCTCGGGATAGCGTCTCTGACCTGCAGTCACAAACGGGGCGCTTCCCAGCTTAAAATCCATTCGCTGCTTAAATTTTGGACGTTTGAGACCCCATTAAAAAGTGTTTAGTGATGCAGCCTTTCGCCCCTGCTGTTCAATCTACACATCGAAGAACGAATGACGAAAATGAAAGAAAGGTTCAAAAGTGGAATTAAAATTCAAGGTGAAAGGATATTAAAGGACATCTCTGTGTCAAGGATCTGGTTAGGGATCGGTGCTCGTGATGAAGGTATCCATAAAAATGACATATATGTTAACGGTATCTGGATATATATGAAAGAAAAACTTTTGATGTTTAAATGGACTAAGTTGCCGGATCTGCACATTTATGATCATTGAATAAATATTTATTAAGTAACTTGGTCATATTTATCTGTTGCTCAACGGATAGCAGCAGGACGTAAAATGTAAGTTTGCGAGGGAATAAGAAAGCATGTGCTCTGGTAAAATATCACGTTTACCCACGAACAGCTCAACAAATTAATAAGCTGGCTCTTGATAACACTCTCGGCTGACTTACACAATTGCATTTACAACTGCATCTTGGAGACCCCAGCACGATTTATCACTATTGATTGTGGAAGGGTAAGAGAATTCTTTCGATGGTGACATTCACTCACATATACACAAATAATAGAGATTCAGGACAAAGAAAAGCTTCACCAGTGTGCACGTAGTTGGCAAACGGTCGTTCCTGAGTGCACGAAGCCAGTGAACAAGAGTTCATCGATAAGAATAAACTGTTAATAGTTGCACCATAGAAGAAATTCTTAAATTAACTCGGAAGTCTTACCCCGAGAATCAGTAACTGTTACATATAATGATACTCACAATGCACGAATATGTGGTCGCCACAAACAAAAATTCTGCATAAAACGAGTGGTAAAATTCAGAATAGGTGACTAAATTGGACAGGATACATTACTGTGGGTCACGATATGCGAACTTAAGGCTCTCAGATCCGTACTTAACACGTCCTGAGACAACAAAAGCAGGTGGAGACTAGAGTGCGAACTGAAATCTAAATTAGCGAAGTTCAATTATAGTATACTCGTGAGATCACCAACGAACTAAAACAGACTGAACTGAGAAGATACATCACGAATCCATTGTTTCAACAGAGCATAACAATGGCTTGCATGAAACTTCCTGGCATATTAAAACTGTGTGCCCGACCGAGACTCGAAATCGGGACCTTTGCCTTTCGCGGACAAGTGCTCTACCAACTGAGCTACCGAAGCACGACTCACGCCCAGTACTCACAGCTTTACTTCTGCCAGTACCTCGTCTCCTACCTTCCAAACCTTACAGAAGCTCTCCTGGTAGAGCACTTGCCCGCGAAAGGCAAAGGTCCCGAGTTCGAGTCTCGGTCGGGCACACAGTTTTAATCTGCCAGGAAGTTTCATATCAGCGCACACTCCGCTGCAGAGTGAAAATCTCATAATGGCTTGCATGCATGGCTATTGGCTTAATGTTCCGAAATTGACAAGAAAAATTCCGTACACCGCTCAACGAGCAACGAACGATGAGAGCAAGACATTAATTTTGACTGGAGCTGAAATCTACAAAAATAATGCAGTGAATTAACTATGAAAAGGGACACTCACACTTAGTCGGTGTGGCTCGTCTCACGTCTCCCGGAACAATGCCGAGCGAACTTTTTTGGAACCGACGCCGTTCCCCCGAAGTGCCTGGAGAGCTCCCTATTGAGTGGTCCCAACCTGTTCAAGAGGTTCGTCCAAAGCGAACAGAAACATCTTTGCTATCAGGTACGTGCATTATAGGGTCGATTGTTCTGCCGCAGTAGCAGACTACCTTTACTTTCGCAGATCTAGATACTGAAATTTATTTAGCACACTCTTTCACGCTTTCCATTGGTCAGGTGAGAGGAGGAAAGGATGTATATACTGACATGTTGCACACAGCTGTATTGAATATGCATGTGGGGCTCCGTTAATTCCCAAAAATCTTCGTAAATTGTGAAGTGCCCGCTATAGACACACCCAGCTGCTCAATTTTTTTTTGCACACTATGTGATGAGAAGTATCCGGACACCCTCAAAAACTTACACATTGCCAGGTATTCCATATCAGCAACCTCAGTAGTCATTAGACACTGTGAGAGAGCAGAATGGGGTGCTCCGCGGAACTCACGGACTTCTAACGTGGTTAGGTGATTGTCAATTGTGTCATATGTCTCTACGCGAGATTTCCCCTAGGTTCACTATTTCCGATGTGATAGTGAAGTGGAAACGTGAAGGGACGCGTACAGCACAAAAGCGTACAGGCCGACCTCGTCCGTTGACTGACAGAGACGGTCGACAGTTGAAGAGGGCAGACATCTACTCAGACCATCACACAGGAATTACAAACTGCATGAGGATCCACTGCAAGTACTATGACAGTTAGGCGGGTGGTGAGAAAACTTGGATTTCATGATCGAGCGGCTGCTCATAAGGCACACATCACGCCGGTAAATGCCAAACCACGCCTCGCTTGGTGTAAGGAGCGTACACTACTGGCCATTAAAACTGCTACACCACGAAGTTGACGTGCTACAGACGCGAAATTTAACCGACAGGATGAAGATGCTGCGATACATCGTGCTGACAAGAGGAAAGTTTCCAACCGATTTCTCATACACAAACAGCAGTTGACCGGCGTTGCCTGGTGAAACGTTGTTGTGATGCCTCGTGTAAGGAGAAGAAATGCGTACCATCACGTTTCCGACTTTGATAAAGGTCGGATTGTAGCCTATCGCGATTGCGATTTATCGTATCCCTACATTGCTGCTCTCGTTGGTCGAGATCCAATGACTGTTAGCAGAATATGGAACCGATGGGTTCAGGAGGATAATACGGAACGCCGTGCTGGATCCCAACGGCCTCGTATCACTAGCAGTCGAGATGACAGGCATCTTATCCACATGGCTGTAACGGATCGTGCAGCCACGTCTGGATCCCTGAGTCAACAGATGGGGACGTTCGCAAGATAACCACCATCTGCACGAATACGTAGACGACGTTTGCAGCAGCATGGACTATCAGCTCTGAGAACATGGCTGAGGTTACCCTTGACGCTGCATCACCGACGGGAGCGCCTGCGATGGTGTACCCAACAACCAACCTGGGTGCACGAATAGCAAATCGTCATTTTTCGGACGGATCCATGTTCTGTTTACAGCATTATGATGGTCGCATCTGTGTTTGGCGACATCGCGGAGAACGCACATTGGAAGCGTGTATTCGTCATCGCCATACTGGCGTATCACTCGGCGTGATGGTATGGGGTGCCATTGCTTACACGTCTCGGTCACCTCTTGTTCGCATTGACAGAACTTTGAACAGTGGACATTACATTTCAGATGTGTTACGATCCGTGGCTCTACCCCTCATTCGATCCCTGCGAAACCCTACATTTCTGCAGGATAATGCACGACCGCATGTTGCAGGTCCTGTACGGGCCTTTCTGGATACAGAAAATGTTCGACTGCTGCCCTGGCCAGCAAATTCTCCAGATCTCTCACGAATTGAAAATGTCTGGTCAATGGTATCCCTGCAATTGGATCGTCACAATACGCCAGTCACTACTCTTGATGAACTGTGGTATCGTGATGAAGCTGCATGGGCAGCTGTACCTGTACAGGCCATCCAAGTACTGTTTGACTTAATGTGCAGGCGTATCAAGGCCGTTATTACGGCCAGAGGTGGTTGTTCTGGGTATTGATTTGGTTGGTTGGTTGGTTTTGGGGAAGGAGACCAGACAGCGAGGTCATCGGTCTCATCGGATTAGGGAAGGATGGGGAAGGAAGTCGGCCGTGCCCTTTCAAAGCAACCATCCCGGCATTTGCCTGGAGCGATTTAGGGAAATCACGGAAAACCTAAATCAGGATGGCCGGACGCGGGATTGAACCGTCGTCCTCCCGAATGCGAGTCCAGTGTCTAACCACTGCGCTACCTCGCTCGGTGGTACTGATTTCTCAGGATCTATGCACCCAAATTGCGTAAAAATGTAATGACATGTCAGTTCTAATATAATATATTTGTCCAATGAATACCCGTTTATCATATGCATTTCTTCTTGGTGTAGCAATGGCTAGCAGTGTACTAAGTGGATGATTGAATGGTGGAAAAACGTTGTGTGGAGTGACGAATCACGGTACAGAATGTGGCGATCCGATGGCAGGCTGTGGGTATGGCGAATGCCCGGTGAACGTCATCTGCCAGCGTATGTAGTGCCAGCAGTAAAATTCGGAGGCGGTGGTGTTATGGTGTGGTCGTGTTTTTCATGGAGGGGGCTTGCACCCCTTGTTCTTTTGTGTGGCACTATCACAGAACAGGCCTACATTGCTGTTTTAAGCACCTTCTTGCTTCCCATTGTTGAAGAGCGATTCGGGGATGGGAACTGCGCCTTTCAAGATGATCGAATACCTGTTCATAATGCACGGCCTGTGACAGAGTGGTTACACGACAGTAACATCCCTCTAATGGACTGGCTTGCACAGAGTCCTGACCTGAATCCTATAGAACACCTTTGGGATGTTTTGCAACGCCGACTTCGTGCCAGGGCTCTCTGACTGGCATCGATACCTCTCCTCAGTGCAGCACTCCGTGAAGAATGGACTGCTATTCCACAAGAAACCTTTCAGCACCGAATTCAACGTATGCCTGCGAGAGTAGAAGCTGCCATCAAGGCTAAGGATGGGCCAACACCATACTGAATTCCAGCATTACCGATTGAGGGCGCCACGAACTTGTAAGTCATTTTCAGCCAGGTGTGTGGATACTTTTGATCACATAGTGTGAATTTACAGTCTGAATTGAGGTGCCAAGGCTGGGTACATTAAGTTAAATGTTAAGCACAATGACGACGAGGCTCATGTAGAGACCCTTCAGGACGGCCGCGGTGGACGAGCGGTTCTAGACGCTTCAGTACGGGGGTTGGTTGGGTTGTTTTTGGAGGGGGAGACCAGACAGCGAGGTCATCGGTCTCATGGGATTAGGGAAGGAAGTCGGCCGTGCCCTTTCAAAGGAACCATCCCGGCATTTGCCTGGAGAAGTTTAGGGAAGTCACGGAAAACCTAAATCAGGATGGCCGGACGCGGGATTCAGTCCCGGACTGCGCCGCTGCTACGGTCGCAGGTTCGAATCCTGCCTCGGGCATGGATGTGTATGATGTCCTTAAGTTAGGTTTAAACAGTTCTAAGTTCTAGGGGACTGATGATCTCAGATGTTAAGTCCCATAGCGCTCAGAGCCATTTGAACCATTTTTGAAGACTCTTAATTATCGATGATATGATTCGCTGATGACATTCTTATCCTCAGTGAAAGTGAAGAAGAATTATGGGATGCATTGAAATGGATTCCGAGTAAATCGACCGAAGGCGAGAGTAACGACAAGCAGCAGAAATGATCATCTTTGGTAATCAGCAAATAGATGAAGTTAAGAAATTCTTCTACGTAGGCAGCAAAATAACCGATGACGGACGGAGCAAGGAAGACATGAAAAGCAGACCAGCACTGTCCAAATGGACATTCCTGACCAACAGAGGTCTGCTAGGATCAAACGTAGGACTTAGTCTGAGGAAACAATTTCTGTGAAGCTTGTTTGGAGCACAGCTTTGTACGGTAGTGAAACATGGACTGTGAGGAAACCGGAACAGAAGAGAATCTAAGCATTGGAGATGTGATGCTACAGCTGAATGTTGACAATTAGGTGGACTGATAAGGTAAGGAATGAGGGGGTTCCCCGGAGAATCCGCGAGAAAAGACATATATGGAAAACACTGACAACAAGGAGGGACAGGATGACAGAACGTCACGGAATAGCTTCCAGGGTACTAGAGGGAGCTGTAGAGGGTAAAAACTGTTGATTACAGAGATCGGAATACATCAAACAAATAATTATAGGACGTAGGTTGCAAGTGCTACAGTGAGATGAAAAGATTGGCACAGGAGTGGAATTCGTGGCGGGCCCCATCAAACCAGCAGAAGACTGGTGGAAAAAGAGGAAAACGGCATCAATTTTTACGCCCCGTTTTCAAATCCAGTCTTATGTTTTTTCTCTCTTTTGCTGTCGCAAAATAGTGTGAAATCAATATTTTCTGTAACATCTTGAAATACAATAGAATTACTGACATAAGAATTAAGCATTTCAAATCTTATTAGAAACAGATGCTATCATCATAAATATTATGTTATCTTATACAATCAACGGCAATTGAAAAATCGAAGATATAAAATAGTAGTATTTCACTTTTTGCTTTGATTTTTCCTTTCATGCTTCAGCAGAACCAGTGCGGTCTCCAGGGTGATGTCTATTACAAAAATCATTCAAAGCATAAAAATTTGGAGCAACACGTGCTAGTGCTAAGTTATATACGCAAGACATTTTTTAGATTGAATATAATTAGGAAAACATTCTCGTTAAAGTTGCAAAGTATCTCGCGATCTGGCCATAATTTTGCGCAAACAACCCATATCGAAGAATTTTTTCAAGAGCTGGAGCCTGCAGTTGTTATGGATCAAGCCGTGTATTTTATTTGCATCGCTTCTACTGGTGATTTTCCTTTGATAGGTGATGAAAATAGCGAACTTCTGTAAATGGGGGATGTCATTCTTCGTCTGTCAGTAAAAGTATACCTTTCAGGGTTAATATAAAGGCATACACTTATTTTACATGCAAACGTCGGTACTCCGATTTCATCGACAAACAGTCAATCTTATAAGGAATGACCACTTTGCAACCACAAGAGTCAATAACGTAGAGAAACGATTCCACTTTTACGGAAGGTCGCAAATATTTGTCCAAAAAATTATGACAGGTTTCTTTTGTCAGCTCTCCCGCCTTTGAGGCACATTCCGTTACCGTTCCATTAGCTGTGTAAGTATTCTAGGACTCAAAAACCTAACCTTCTACTGTCGTATTACGGACAAAAAAATACTGTTGGTAACAGAGTTTCCTGGAAAATGTTGTTTGTTGTTGTAATCTTAAGTCAAAAGTTTGATCTGATGCAGCTCTACACGTTACTCAATCCTGTGCAAGCGTCTTCACCTCCGAGTAACTACTGTAACCCACATCGTTCTGAATCTGTTTACTGTAATCATCTCTTGGTCTCCATGTATGAGTTTTACGCTCCACGCTTCCCTCCAGTACTAAACTAGTGATCCCTTGATGCCTTAGAACGTGTCCTACCAACCGATCCCTTCTTCTAGTCAAGTTATGCCACAAATTATTCTTCTCTCCAATTGCGTTCAGTCCTCCTCATTAGTTAAGTGATCTCCCCATCCAATCTTCAGCATTCGTCTGTATCACGACATTTCAAAAGCTTCTATTCTCTTCTTGTCTAAACTTTTTACCGTCCATGTTTCACATCCATGATGGCTAAAATCCGTACAAATACTTTCAGGAAAGACTTCGTGATGCTTTAATCTATACTCGACATTAACAAATTTCTCTTCTTCAGAAGTGCTTTCCTTGATGTCGCCAGCCTACATTTTATGTCTGTCTCCTTCGACCAGCCTCACACATTTTGCTGCCCAAGTAGCAAAATTCATCTACCGCTTTAAGCGTCTCATTTCCTAATTCCCTCAGCGTCTCCTGATTTAATTCGACTACATTCTATTATCCTCGTTTTGCTTTTATTGATGTTCACTTTGTATCCTCCTTTCAAGACACTGTCCATTCCGTTCAACTATTCTTCCATGTCCTTTGCTGTCTCTGAGAGAATTACAAAGTCATCGACAAGCTTTAAGGAGTTTTATTTCTGTTGCCTGGATTTTAATTCCTACTCCAAATTTTTCCGTGGTTTCCTTTACTAGTTATTCAATGTGTAGATTGAATAACATCGGGGATAGGCTAAGACTCTATCCCACTCCCTTCTCAATCAATGCTTCCCTTTCAGGCCCTTCGACTCTTATAACTGCCATCTGGTTCCTGTACACATTGTAAATAGCCTTTCGCTCCCTGTATGTTACGCCTGACACCTTCAGAATTTGGAACAGAGTACTCCAGTCCACTGGAAAATGTTAATCCCTGCCAATTATGATGGCAAAAAATATTTTTTTAACAATACTTGAAATACTTACTTGTTTTGTCAATAATTTCTTTCTACTTCTCGATGTCACAAAAAAAATTAGTCGAGTACACTTCCGCGACAACGAAATAGAGAAAAAAAGAACATGAGATTGAATTTGAACACGGGGCGCAAAATTTCGAACCTGTGCTTCTAGACACTGTGCTAGCAGCTCACTTGACAAATGCTGCACGAGACAACTTTATGAAGGTATCTGAAAATCGCGAATGAAACAGTCTGAACTGACACTCACCTCATGATCGTCCTCAACAGAAGGCACCCGTCCCTTATGGTAATTTTGTCTGTTACAAGATCGTTTTTCATCAAAGTCTCGTGTTATACAATTTGCCTAACAATGAGATCTTGTCTTCTTTTATCTGGCGCCAGATTCTGTTCCATTGCTGCAGGGACCGCCAACAGGAACTGAGACTAAGAGGTTCTCAGGTACAGTGTGGTACGTACACTGTTGCAACGCAGATAACGCGAGAGTTGCCTTTTACCAACAACCAATCAGAAAGCGACCTACTTTGCTGTCGGATAATGCGGAGCGTTGATCGAGTGTATATACGTAAATGTTGGAACTAAACATAGTATTACGAAATAGGGACACATTGGTGCAGAGACATAATTACTGGACTGCGGGAGACGTAATGGGAAAACACTTCAGTAAAGCTGTAAACCGTATGCTCTCTGGTCGACACACTTTCCAACACTTGGCTGCGAAACGACACGTTGTACAACGGCCAGTGTACTGCACCCAGTCTCCCGTATGTTGTTGTTGTTGTTGTGGTCTTCAGTCCTGAGACTGGTTTGATGCAGCTCTCCATGCTACTCTATCCTGTGCAAGCTTCTTCATCTCCCAGTACCTACTGCAACCTACATCCTTCTGAGTCTGCTTAGTGTATTGATCTCTTGGTCTCCCTCTACGAATTTTACCCTCCACGCTGCCCTCCAATGCTAAATTTGTGATCCCTTGATGCCTCAAAACATGTCCTACCAACCGATCCCTTCTTCTAGTCAAGTTGTGCCACAAACTTCTCTTCTCCCCAATCCTATTCAATACCTCCTCATTAGTTACGTGATCTACCCATCTAATCTTCAGCATTCTTCTGTAGCACCACATTTCGAAAGCTTCTATTCTCTTCTTGTCCAAACTGGTTATCGCCCATGTTTCACTTTCATACATGGCTACACTCCACACAAATACTTTCAGAAACGACTTCCTGACACTTAAATCTGTACTCGATGTTAACAAATTTCTCTTCTTCAGAAACGATTTCCTTGCCATTGCCATTCTACATTTTATATCCTCTCTACTTCGACCATCATCAGTTATTTTGCTCCCTAAATAGCAAAACTCCTTTACTACTATAAGTGTCTCATTTCCTAATCTAATCCCCTCAGCATCACCCGACTTAATTTGACTACATTCCATTATCCTCGTTTTGCTCTTGTTGATGTTCATCTTATATCCTCCTTTCAAGACACTGTCCATTCCGTTCAACTGCTCTTCCAAGTCCTTTGCTGTCTCTGACAGAATTACAATGTCATCGGCAAACCTCAAAGTTTTTACTTCTTCTCCATGAATTTTAATACCTACTCCGAATTTTTCTTTTGTCTCCTTTACTGCTTGCTCAATATACAGATTGAACAACATCGGGGAGAGGCTACAACCCTGTCTCACTCCCTTCCCAACCACTGCTTCCCTTTCATGCCCCTCGACTCTTATAACTGCCATCTGGTTTCTGTACAAATTGCAAATAGCCTTTCGCTCCCTGTATTTTACCCCTGCCACCTTCAGAATTTGAAAGAGAGTATTCCAGTTAACGTTGTCAAAAGCTTTCTCTAAGTCTACAAATGCTAGAAACGTAGGTTTGCCTTTTCTTAATCTTTCTTCTAAGATAAGTCGTAAGGTTAGTATTGCCTCACGTGTTCCAACATTTCTACGGAATCCAAACTGATCCTCCCCGAGGTCCGCTTCCACCAGTTTTTCCATTCGTCTGTAAAGAATTCGCGTTAGTATTTTGCAGCTGTGACTTATTATTATCTCCCGTATTATTATCTCCCGTAAGGAAATCGTAAATAAGATTTTCTGATCTGGGACTGACCTCGTTCCCACAGAAATTCCGCGACTTACTAGCATATTATTTTCGTTTTTTACAAGATAGTAAATGGTAGTGAAACAAGTATTGTCTTTGAAAATGTAACCATATTCCTTTCTTCAGCTGTTTTGGGAGCAGTGCGATTAACCCCAAAATTCGTTCTACGTATACGTCTCTACTACGCAAGCCCTCCTATGGCGTGAGAGTTCCACTGCAACTTTCCCCGCTTTACTATTCCGGTCACGAAAGGTGTACAGGAAGAACCGAAGTTGGTGAGCATCCGTACGAGTATGGACGCCTTGTAGTATTTTTCCGAGTTACTGGGTGGTTAAACACGAGAGTCATTTATTTTGAGAGTGTCCCTTCATCCAGAAGCCTGCTGGAATGTGGTCTGTGGACGAAGGGAAAGCATTCGGGAGCACCACGGTTCAACCCCGCCTCAGGCCATTCTGACTTAGGTTTTCTGTGATTTCCCCAGATCGCTTCACGCAAATGCCGGGATGGTTCCTTTGAAAGGACACGGCCAGCTTCCTTCCCAATCCTTCGCTAATCCGAAGGGACAAAAATGGTTCAAATGGCTCTGAGCACTATGGGACTTAACATCTATGGTCATCAGTCCCCTAGAACTTAGAACTACTTAGACCTAACTAACCTAAGGACAGCACACAACACCCAGCCATCACGAGGCAGAGAAAATCCCTGACCCCGCCGGGAATCGAACCCGGGAACGCGGGCGTGGGAAGCGAGAACGCTACCGCACGACCACGAGATGCGGGCTCCGAAGGGACAGATGACCTCGCTGTTCCGTCCCGTCTCCCGAATTATCCAACCAACCAAAGAAGGGACAAGGTGTGTTCCTGAAATGTCAACGTCGTACGCTGATATACAGTGTTGCGAAAAAGTGCTAATGTGCTTCCTGCGTGAAGTGTTTGTACAGTCTTCGCTTAAATGAGATGGGCAATACGGGAATTAGAAAGTCCTGAGAATGAGTTCCATTTAATCTGTCTGCTAGGAAGTATGGCCCAATTAAGTCTAATGCCAGAATGCCTACCCGTACGATGACTGAGAATCAGTGCTGCAGCCCTCTTTTTGTAATTTCGTGGGATTTCTTTTTATTAATATTAATACTAGTACTTTCTGCGAATTCCGCCTCGTAAGTAATTAAACTCATACACTGACGCGACTAAACATATTACCACTTTCTTAATAGCGTCTTGGTCGACACATGGAACGCAATAAAGCAGCGATTCCGAGTGATGTGTGTTCGACAAATCCTTGGTCTATTACCAGGGGTACGTGCAGCCTATTGTCTCCTGACACGTGCTGCGATTCCCGTAAAATATGCGTCAGCGGTCAGCGGGCACGTAATTGGGTGCCCGATAGCGTCACAGGTGTGATCCGTCGGATTCAGTTCGGCCATATTTGGTGGCCAAAGACGTCAACGTAAACGCAGCATCCTGCTCCTGTAACCACTACAGCACGAGTAGCGCCTTGTGACTCGGGCAGCTATACAGCTAGAAGATGCTATCGCCATCGGCAAAGACATCAAACATGAACGGACGCAGGTAGTCTGCAACAATGTCCACGTAGTCCACAGCAGTCATACTTCCTTCGATGACTACCACGGGTCCCATAGAAGCCCTGGCGTAGCATAATAATGTCCTCACTGGTCCGAGTCTCTATCGCGCTGTTTGCTTCGAGCAGGTGGTCGTCCGGATGACGGAATTTCCGAACACGATCTCGTGTAACGACCTGGCGTGACGAGAAAGGTGATTCTACCGACCATTCGACGCCATTCCAATGATCCACTGTCCAATTTTAACGATCCGTGCCCAATGCAATCCTTACTCACAATGCCACTGGGCCAACATGGGGAAACGTAGGGTCCATCTGCTGCTGTTGAAAGGTGGCTACACTGAGCCACAGCGCCAGAGATTGCGCCAAAGAGTTTTATTCAGCCGCCTCCACTGGCAGTGCTTGTCGAGAACTCGTAGTAGAGAGTGCTTGCTGAGATGTCGTAGTGGACAGTGCTTGTCGAGAAGTCGTAGTGGACAGTGCTTGTCGAGATGTCGTAGTGGAGAGTGCTTGTTCCATGTTTTATGCAGTTGTTTGATGGGATAGACAGCAGATGTTGTTCTAATGGAGATATTGTAATGATCAGAGTGCTTTTCGTCAATACATATGAAGGTAACAAAATTCTCTGGTTTTTTTTCATTATTTAAATGTCGTAAATAATGCGTGATTTCAGGTTCAGTCAACAAAGCATCTGGCTTGTGTTCTTGTATTAGAGTGTAATTCTGGTTTTCTTGCGCAATTATAGTATTTCTAATTTCTTTTTATCACTTCAGTCTAAATGGTATTTGAAGTTTCTTGTCTTATTGAAGAGGAATTGTGCCAGATGTGTACGTTGAGTCATACTTCCACACACAGAACAGTTATACTTGTGCTTTGGTTTCGTAGGTTTTATAGTTGCTGGGGACTTAATTAATTAATTGTGTTAACGAGAATTTTCATTTCATTCTTTGTTGTTGTTCTATGCAGTCAGATTGCGTAATAATACTAGTTAGGGTCAACCGTTTACGAGACTGCGTAATCGGACAGTTAGCTACTAAAAAAAAATTAAAATTATTTGCATTAAAATAATAATTAAGCCCCCATGCACGAGTTAAACGTGCATGGGGGCTTAATTAAAATATAATGCAAATAATTTTTATTTTAATAACTGTCTGTCCGATTACGAGGTCTCGTAAACGGTTGGCCCTGACTAGTTTTTTGTACGCAATCTGACTGCATAGAACAACAACAAAGAATGAAATGAAAATTCTCGTTAACACAATTAATTAATTAAGTCCCCAGCAACTATAAAACCTACGAAACCAAAGCACAAGTATAACTGTTCTGTGTGTGGAAGTATGACTCAACGTACACATCTGGCACAATTCCTCGTCAATAAGACAAGAAACTTCAAATACCATTTAGACTGAAGTGATAAAAAGAAATTAGAAATACTATAATTGCGCAAGAAAACCAGAATTACACTCTAATACAAGAACACAAGCCAGATGCTTTGTTGACTGAACCTGAAATCACGCATTATTTACGACATTTAAATAATGAAAAAAAAAACCAGAGAATTTTGTTACCTTCATATGTATTGACGAAAAGCACTCTGATCATTACAATATCTCCATTAGAACAACATCTGCCGTCTATCCCATCAAACAACTGCATAAAACATGGAACAAGCACTCTCCACTACGACATCTCGACAAGCACTGTCCACTACGACTTCTCGACAAGAACTTTTCACTACGACATCTCAGCAAGCACTCTCTACTACGAGTTCTCGACAAGCACTGCCAGTGGAGGCGGCTGAATAAAACTCTTTGGCGCAATCTCTGGCGCTGTGGCTCAGTGTAGCCACCTTTCACTGTTCGAAAATGTGCGCTAAGCGATGTGCTGCGAAACACTTGCGTCTGCTCCAGCGTTGTACTCTGTCGCCAGACCTTCCACAGATGACCGCCTGTCGCGCTGTAATGTGCGGGCGAGCTTCCGATCCCCACGTTTCCTGACGTGGTGTGGACGTCCAACGCCTTTTCGCCTACTCGAAATTTCGTCGTTCTCTGTCTGCCATCCATGTATTTTCACGACAGTAGCACTCGAACAGCCGACCAAGTTCACGACGTCCGAGGTGCTCCCTCCCCGGCGTTGGGCCACAACAATCTGGCACTTGTCAGCGTCACTTGTGTCAGTACATTTCAACATCTACAGCCCGCATCGTCTCTAGAATCATTCCCCAATCCTCTCTTCTCTGCCTATGTACTTACTTTGGCGTGTCACTTAACCGCAGTGTCAGCAGCCGGTATTTAACCTCGTCTTAGGCAGCGGTCATAATTTTTGGGCTCGTCAGTACAACTGAAAATAGCGAAAATTCACCACACCTTTGCAGAAGCCACTGTCAGAAGTGCATACTGCCAAGAAACTCTGAAGAAGATGTGGTCACAGCAATTGTTCATCAAATGCCGTCCAGAAGAGAGGATAACTCAAAGCTCCCGCTGCTGCTAATCGTCATATACTGGTTCCAGAATTTTCGTTCATTAAGGCTGTAAGGTTCTTTATAATTACTGAAATTCTTAGACGAGTGCCTGAACTGGGAATACATGCAAAACTGGAGTTATCGTCTAGCGTGTTGTAACTGCAAGTGGTGTGTTTACTATGTGTTATTGTTAGCAAAACTTTACACGAACTGATTGGGCAATGCAGCTCCGAATACCAATAAAGAAATACACTCACTGCAAAATACATTCAGCCCTTTAGGAACTGAATACTCTGACCCTGATAAAAACCGGTAACTTTCGTTCCTGTGCACATAACAAAGTAACAAAACTGTGTTACCTCTTAAGAGGTGTATAGTATGTCTACACAAGGGCAATGTACTTGAGGCAAATATTAAGGACAAAGAACAGGACGTAGATGAAGATGAAATGGGAGATTTGACACCGCCTGAAGAGTTTGACAGAGCATTGAAAGACGTAACTCGAAACAAGACCCCGAGAGTAGACAACATTCCATTAGAACTACTGATAGCCTTGGGAGAGCCATCCCTGAAAAAACTCTATCCTCTGGTGAGCAAGATGTATGAGACAGGCAAAATAACCTCAGACTTCAAGATAAATATAATAATTCCAATCCCAAAGAATGCAGGTGTTGTCAGATGTCAAAATCACTGAAATATCAGTTTAATAAGTCACGGCTGTAAAGAACTAACACAAATTCTTTACAGACGAATGTAAAAACTAGTAGAAGCCGAGCTCGGGGAAGATCAGTTTGGATTCCGTAGAAATGTTGGAACAGGTGAGACAATACTGACTGTACGACGTATTTTAGGAGAAAGACTAAGGAGAGGCAAACCTACATTTCTAGGATTTGTAGACTTAGAGAAAGCTTTTGACAATGTTGACTGGAATACTCTCTTTCAAATTCTAAAGGTGACAGGGGTCAAATAAAGGGAGCGAAAGGCTATTTACAATTTGTGCAGAAACCAGATGGCAGTTATAAGAGTCGAGGGGCATGAAAGGGAAGCAGTGGTTGGGAAGGGAGTGAGACAGGGTTGTAGCCTCTCCCCGATGTTATTCAATCTGTATATTGAGCAAGCAGTAAAGGAAACAAAAGAAAAATTTGCAGTAGGAATTAAAAATCCATAGGGAAGAAGTAAAAACTTGTAGGTTTTCCGATGACGTTGTAATTTTGTAAGCGACAGCAAAGGATCTGGAAGAGCAGTTGAAAGGAATCGACAGTGTCTTAAAAGAAGGGTATAAGATGAACATCAACAAAAGCAAAACGAGGACAATGGAATGTAGTCGAATTAAATCAGGTGATGCCGAGGGAATTAGATTAGGAAATGAGACACTTAAAGTAGTAGATGAGTTTCGCTATTTGGGGAGTAAGATAACTCATGATGTTAGAAGTAGAGATGATATAAAATGTAGACTGGCTACGGCAAGGAAAGCGTTCCTGAGGAAGAGAAATTTGTTAACATCGAGTATTGATTTAAGTGTCAGGAAGTCGTTTCTGAAAGTATTTGTATGGAGTGTAGCCACGTATGGAAGTGAAACATGGACGATAAATAGTTTAGACAAGAAGAGAATAGAAGCTTTCGAAACGCGGTGCTATAGAAGAACGCTGAAGATTAGATGGGTAGATCACATAATTAATGAGAAGGTACAGAATCGAAGAGGAATTCGTGACACAACTTGTCTAGGGGAAGGAATGGGTTGGTAGCACATGCTCTGAGGCATCAAGGGATCACCAATTTAGTACTGGAGGGTAGCGTGGAGGGTAAAAGTCGTAGATGGAGACCAAGAGATGAATACACTAAACAGATTCAGAGTATGTAGGCTGCAGTAGGTACTGGGAGATGAAGAGGCTTGCCGAGGATAGAGGGGTATGGAGAGATGCATCAAATCAGTCTCTCGACTGAGGACACCACCACCAACAACAACAACAACAACAACAACAACTACTACTACTACTACTACTACTACCTCTAAAGTAGCAATTGTGGATCGCGTTATATTCTGCTCTCTCATGAAGAAGAATAAAATCTACTAGCTACAGGCTCAGCGGTGTGCAATTCAGGCCTTAATACTTTGTAATATATATGAAATTCTTTTGGCTGATAAATTAAAACATTTAAGAAAAATTGAATGTCTTAAAAAATACACACACACATGACCTGGACAGGGAAGCGGTAGTGATTTGTGTGAATTACAAACACAGACTTTTTCAATAGTGAAGTTGTATTTTAAGTTAAGTTTGACTTTTCAAAATATTTGCAATTGGAATTACATTGCTCAGAAAAATTACATCATCTTTACTAAATTAAAACCTTTGTTTGCTTAAGTAGTTACAAACAATGAGATTTGTACAGCAAGTATTATCTAACAACACTAAAAGGCATAAAGACAAATAATCAAATTACTGATACCTGAGTCAACAAATGTTAGAAACATTACAAAAGGGAGATATCTAACTAGCCTATACAGCAAATCTGTTTACTCAACACAAAACTCTCTGTTACCAGTTATCAGACAACTCATTTATACTAACGCGCTGGCAAAAGGAAAGTCATAAAAAAATTAATTTCTTTACCTTAACTGCGAGAAGACTTCTGTTTCCACATCTATATTTCCTGTAATAAACGTACTCACAATGCTTCTTTTTAATATCAATCCAGTGATCCTTTCTTGTCACAATTAAAATTACGGTTCATCGTTTTACTTAATATTCCATTATAAAATCACTCATCATTTTTAACTGCATATTTTACGTGCGCTGTAACACGAAATATTGTTATGAGAAAATTCCTAGATTATAGTCCAACGCTCGGTGCCCTTACACAGCAGACCACACAAACTGCCTACTGTATCCTCTTTCGCTCACAGACTGATACACACTCACTGTGCGCCAAGCACTCACTTACTCCAACACTACGATCTCAGACCAGAAGTAGTATTTTTCTGCCTGAGGCCGTGCGAAGTCAGCGATCCGATTTACAGAGCCCACCAGAGATACACAGGGCGAAGCGAAATTCGCGCACTCGGGTTTCGCAGCGCGACTCCTCGCATGCCAGCAATAAAAAATATATCTCTCCCAAAATTTCGTCTGGCGAGTACATCCGGCAGAAAAAGGTCGTTAAAGAGTGGCAACATCGCAACATTGTAACCACATGTATGGTGACTACCTCTGTCGGTACGTTTCAGTTGCGCTGTGCAGTTGGTGCAGTGTATAAAGTTTTGGGTTAGTATGCAGGAGGTCGAGGGTTCGCTACAGCTTACTAGCGTTCCGACTTCTCTGCATACAACAGCATCACCTGCAGAAATCCTCATGGGACTTACAACATTATCCACTGGGTCATTTAGGTACATTGTCAAAAGGGGTGGTGTTTAACATTCCCTTTGGGTAGGGCCGAAACCACTTTTACGTTTCAAGATTTCTCTGCGTTGAAAATGCTGTATTGCGTTCTCTAGAAACTCTTCGATTCAGTCACACACCTCGTCTAATATTCGGTACGCTGCTATTCTGTTTGTTAGGTGGCTGTGTTGAACTGTATCGAATGCCTTCCAGAAGACGAGGGGCATCGTGTCAACCTTGGAAACCAGTATCTACTACTCTCTGGATCTCATAGGCGAACAGAGCGTGGTGGGTTTCATAACACTGCAGCGTTCTGAAATCATTCTGATTCCTACAGAGGAGATTTTCGGTCTCCAGGAATGCCGTGATACGAGAGCATGAAACATATTCCAAAACCCTGCTACAGACCAACATCAGATGCGGTTTGTCATTTGCTCTTTACTATTAATTGCCAGTACTCTGACACACATACAACACATGAGTATAAATTTAGACTGTGTGCGTAATGACATGTATCACCTGCAGCACCTTGTTAGTTTATACACTTCGCTTTCGTGCCATATACTTTTATAGCTGCGTTTCACGTTCGTTTTCAATGTCACCTTTCTACTTTTGCTGAAGCAAGACCGAGCGATGTGGCCCAGTGGTTAGAACACTGGACTCGCATTCGGGAGGACAATGGTTCAAACCCGCGTCCGGCCCTCTTGATTTAGATTTTCCGTGATTTTCCTAAATTGCTTCAGACAAATGTGGGCGGATGGTTTCTTTGAAAAGGGCATGGCCGACTTTCTTCCCCACCCTTCCGTAATCCGATGAGAAAGATGACGTCGCTGTTTGGTCCTTTCTCCCAAATCAATCAACCTAGAGTGAGAAAATATTTCACTTTTTCATTGATACTTCGTTAGTGATTCACTACCCCGACACAGCGTTGTGTTGTTTTGTTATGTGTTTTTGCTATTACCTTTCATTTAACGTTTTCACATGAGTTTTATTGTGCACACTCGAGGTGCATAAGTATTTTCATTACTCTTTTTCTCGCACTATTGCATGCATGTTACGCTACCTGAAAGAAAAAGTGAAACAACAAGAAGACATGGCAGAACGTCAACGTAATTTCGTACATGTACACAACACTCCAAACCATCGGCGAGTATGCAGTTGATTAGGGTTGCAATTACCACTGACAGCTAGGACAGCCACCAGAGTGCATATATATATATATATATATATATATATATATATATATATATATATATATATATGGTTCAAATGGCTCTGAGCACTATGGGACTTAACTACTGAGGTCATCAGTCCCCGAGAACTTGGAACTACTTAAACCTAACTAACCTAAGGACATCACACACATCCATGCCCGAGGCAGGATTCGAACCTGCGATCGTAGCGGTCACGCGGTTCCAAACTGACGCGCTTAGAACCGCACGGCCACACCGGCCGGCCACCAGAGTGCATTAGTATTATTGGTTTTTAGTGTTGTTGTCAGGGCGTGTAGGGTATATACGGGTATGAACAGAGTCAGAGGTTGACTGATCGCTGTGAAGGGCTTGCAGGTGTCACGTGCTCATGTGGACAGTCTTATCTGCACGGCATAGAGTATGAAAGGGGCATGATTGCGTGTCTCCGTTTCCACGGCTGGTCGAATCGTGGTGTATCCACTTGTGTCGGGCATTCGGATGCGAGAGTGGCGCGTCGCTGGACTGCATGCGAGCGTGGGTGCAGGCGTACACATCGCCGAGGTTCCGGTCGACCACGTCTTATCAGCACAAACGAAGACCGTCGTGTTGCGCACCAAGCACATCCTAACACCTTCACATCAGTACCTGCCATTTTACACCAATAGCCTATAACATTACGTGGCATACCGCATCACTGGTTGGCGACTGGCAGAGGCCGGATCAGTGAATTATTGTCCCGTGCATGGACTGTTGCTATGACCACAACACACACGGCTGCGTTTGGAAGGGAGCCAAATTGGGAAACATGGACGGGTGATGAATGGCGTCGTATTGTGTTCTGCACTACCCGTTGTCGAACATGGCGGCTACGTGGGGAGAGCTCCCGTCCTCCCAACAGCAGTGTTAGCCCTGGCGCCGTGGTGTGGCGAATCATTGAGTATGGCTTCAGGACACTACTGGTAGCGCTTGAGGGAGCTCAGACGACACAGTAGCACGCCACGAACATACTGGCTCTGCTTCTGTTAACTCTCATTCACCGAGCGAGGTGGCGCAGTGGTTAGCACACTGGACTCGCATTCGGGAGGACGACGGTTCAATCCCGCGTCCGGCCATCCTGATTTAGGTTTTCCGTGATTTCCCTAAATCGCTCCAGGCAAATGCCGGGATGGTTCCTTTCAAAGGGCACGGCCGACTTCCTTCCTCATCCGCCCCTAATCCGATGAGACCGATGACCTCGCCGTCTGGTCTCCTCCCCCAAAAACCAACCAACCAACCAACTCTCATTCGACGGTACCGTGGTGCCATTTTTCAACAGGACAATGTTCTGTGAACTGACTGCCTGACGTAGAGGGATTCACGTGGCCAGCAAAATCGCCCTGAAACGTTTTGGGGAAACCACGTAAAACCTAAATCAGGATGGCTGGACGCGGGATCGAACCGACGTCCTCCGGAATGCGAGTCCAGTGTGCCAACCACTGCGCCACCTAGCTCGCTAACGGCACAGCTACTGCCATTTCGTCGTTGCTATCGATGCGTTCCAATAAAGTTCCCTTGGCTATTACCCAGCAATTTACAATATTTTCATTATAATTACAATGAATTATACACAGTCAAAAATATACTAGTACATCGATTACGTATTAAATGTAGTTTCTGTAACAAAGTTTACAGCTCCAGAATCAAAAGTACAGTGAAAGTTATCAATGGATATTAAAGGGCCAAAATTTTGAATGGTGCAGAAGGTATTTATCTGCGTTTTCGATGTTAAAACCTATATAATTACGACAATTATATGTCCACATCCATTTATAAGTAAGAACAACATTTTTTTGTGAAAATGTCCATTTCGGCTGTAGAGAGTTTTATATCTTGACTTATACAGGGTGTTACAAAAAGGTACGGCCAAACTTTCAGGAAACATTCCTCACACACAAAGAGAGAAAATATGTTATGTGGACATGTGTCCGGAAACGCTTACTTTCCATGTTAGAGCTCATTTCATTACTTCTCTTCAAATCACATTATTCATGGAATGGAAACACACAGCAACAGAACGAAGCAGCGTGACTTCAAACACTGTTACAGGAAATGTTCAAAATATCCTCCTTTAGCGAGGATACATGTATCCACCCTCCGTCGCATGGAATCCCTGATGCGCTGATGCAGCCCTGGAGAATGGCGTATTGTATCACAGCCGTCCACAATACGAGCACGAAAAGTCTCTACATTTGGTACCGGGGTTGCGTAGACAAGAGCTTTCAAATGCCCCCATAAATGAAAGTCAAGAGGGTTGAGGTCAAGAGAGCGTGGCCCGAATCTGTTGTTGAGAAGCGTACGAACACTTCGACTGAAATGTGCAGGAGCTCCATCGTGCATGAACCACATGTTGTGTCGTACTTGTAAAGGCACATGTTCTAGCAGCACAGGTAGAGTATCCCGTATGAAATCATGATAACGTGATCCAGTGAGCGTAGGTGGAACAACATGGGGCCCAATCAAGACATCATCAACAATGCCTGCCCAAACGTTCACAGAAAACCTGTGTTGATGGCGTAATTGCACAATTGCGTGCGGATTCTCGTCGGCCCACACATGTTGATTGTGAAAATTTACAATTTGATCACGTTGGAATGAAGCCTCATCTGTAAAGAGAACATTTGCACTGAAATGAGGATTGACACATTGTCGGATGAACCATTCACAGAAGTGTCCCCGTGGAGGCCAATCAGCTGCTGATAGTGCCTGCACACGCTGTACATGGTACGGAAACAACTGGTTCTCCCGAAGCACTCTCCATACAGTGACGTGGTCAACGTTACCTTGTACAGCAGCAACTTCTCTGACGCTGACATTAGGGTTATCGTCAACTGCACGAAGAATTGCCTCGTCCATTGCAGGTGTCCTCGTCGTTCTAGGTCTTCCCCAGTCGCGAATCATAGGCTGGAATGTTCCGTGCTCCCTAAGACGCCGATCAATTGCTTCGAACGTCTTGCTGTCGGGACACCTTCGTTCTGGAAATCTGTCTCGATACAAACGTACCGCGCCCCGGCTATTGCCCCGTGCTAATCCATACATCAAATGGGCATCTGCCAACTCCGCATTTGTAAACATTGCACTGACTGCTAAACCACGTTCGTGATGAACACTAACCTGTTGATGTTACGTACTGATGTGCTTGATGCTAGTACTGTAGAGCAATGAGTCGCATGCCAACACAAGCACCGAAGTCAACATTACCTTCCTTCAATTGGGTCAACTGGGGATGAATCGAGGAAGTACAGTACATACTGGCGAAACTAAAATGAGCTCTAACATGGAAATTAAGCATTTCCGGACACATGTCCACATAACATCTTTTCTTTATTTGTGTGTGAGGAATGTTTCCTGAAAGTTTGGCCGTACCTTTTTGTAACACTCTGTATATAATTCCGGTGAGTTATTGTGTCTGTAGATGCGTTTGAGGCTTAGTACACGCTTTAAACTAGCTAGTAATGCTTAATAAAGAACGCAGAGTAATAGCCTGGTTGCAATTATTTCGTTCTTTAAACTGTAATAGTTGTTTGGATTGGCTTACAGGTATTTAAAATGATTGGTACCAGAAAGTTCAGAACATCGATAGCTTTAGTCTGGAGTCAGTCAGCCATAAACCGTGTACGTACAATAGACAGTACACATGAAACTCACGAGATAATTGGAGTTATATCACTTCGAAGGCTATCTATTGTTATGAGATATAGCTTATACGGCTGCCATAAAAATATTGCAGGTAAATAGACAACTATTTTTTTGCTTTCCAGGACATGCGAAGCAGAGGAATGTTCAAGAAAACAGCATAATTCAGGAAGTGTTTCATCGTGTAAGTTCTTTAACTTCGACAAAAATTTGTGTTTCGATTTACCTCTGGCAGGCCAAGAAAAACATTCCAAGACGTTGGAGAGAAAGTAACAGCTGTGCTGGAAGCGTTCTCCAATTAAGGAATTATAAGTCAAATTTAATCAAACGCAGACTTACCTGGTACTTAATAGTTTCGAAACATAAAAGACAGAAACAGCCACATATTAGATCGTTGCTACATGCGGAAACGTGTTGAAATAACTACGGATAGAACCCTTCCCTTCAAAAAATAGACATGCCAGCAGCATAAAATAACCTCCTGCAGAGACTAGTTGTCTCGGAGGAGTCAACTTGCGCCACATCTCTTGTCCTTTGCCCGTCAGCATCGATACACACTCCTACAGTATGCTGACAACCCGAATATACACAATAGGTGGTCAATAGTCTTAATAAAACTGCCAAACGAACGCCAAGTTCGTAAGACCAATAACAACGTACGACCCGGGGATCCCGGATACCTCCACGGATAATTCTGGCAGACGTGGAGGTCACCTAGATCTTGAAACGTCCACTGCATGGCCAGAAGATATTAAAATCCATAGGAAGTTTTCTGACCACTCCAATATCCTCTACCCAACCTCCATAGCACGATAAAATGGTCCGAGATATCACACAACAGTGAACCATTTAGAAACGCGTAAACGAACTCTGAACTTTGGGCCACTGGCGGGGAGCACAGTACAAACTACGTCCCTGATAATGAAGCGTCCCATTCTCGAATATCTGCTACAACAGCAGAGAGATCTTTGAGACTTAGTATAGCAACCTTGATGGGTAGATCACATAACTAATGAGGAGGTATTGAATAGAATTGGGGACGAGTTTGTGGCACAACTTGACTAGAAGAAGGGACCGGTTGGTAGGACATGATCTGAGGCATCAAGGGATCACAAATTTAGTATTGGAGGGTAGCGTGGAGTGTAAAAATCGTAGAGGGAGACCAAGAGATGAATACACTAAGCAGATTCAGAAGGATGTAGGTTGCAGTTGGTACTGGGAGATGAAGAAACTTGCACAGGATAGGGTAGCATGGAGAGCTGCATCAAACCAGTCTCAGGACTGAAGACCACAATAACAAACGTAGCAACCTTTTTTTTGCGAGAAGGAAACAGGACTATAAAAATAAAGAGGCAATTGATTACATAGCACAGTTCAGTTGGTAAGTCATAGTAATAATTATCATAGATTAACAAACATTCACCAGTTTGCAAAACGATTTAAATTTCATATAAAAAATACATCACGAAGTATAAGGAAACATAAGGTAATACATACATAGCAGCAACTTCAGTATCTGCTAGTGGTCCACAAGTTCAAGTCCAAGACCAGAAACCGCTTTGCAACCAGATTTTGGAACCAGAAGAACAGGTTGAAACTCCAGCGACATTAAGCGACCCAAACTTGTGTAACACATTTCTCGGTCACCCTTGCCACCGTAATACGGTCTGCCAGTGCGTAATTCAGTCCCACGATTTTAAAACGGTTTGAAAACTTTTTAGAATGTGATACAATGAAAATGCATATTGAGGAATCAGGAGAGCAGTGTCCAGACACTCAGAAGCCACGTTTCTGTACTTAATTTCCTCACGAGGACAATGCCAAAGGCAGTATTTGCAGTGTCTGTGGTACACGACGTACTACATAAACTCTTTCAGGAATGCATGTCTGAAGGACGCTGCGTAGTGCATCCTATAACACAGACGCTGCGAGTACTATTTCATTCCTAGGCAATGCCGCGACAGTGATAATGAAAGTCTTTTCCGTGCGGGAATCACGGCAGTTGTGTAAGAACAGAATGTAGACACACAGTGAGATACGAAAGTTTGGACCGGATCTGGAGGCGTTCACGGGTAGCCGGAGTTGTTAAGGCGACCGCTCGCAATCACCGGGAAATCCTGGTTCGTGTTCCGGTCCGGCGCAAATTGTCGTTACCAGTAATCCACAGTGCAGCTGGTGTCTCATCGTATTCTCAATTGCGAATATATTTAATTCAATATGAAAAGTGCCCAGCACGAAACAAAGCTGGCACTGATATAAATGGCATTATATTTTTTTCATGTAGCGCATAAGGTAAGTCATTTCTCAATATGTTCTAAGGAATACTTTTATTTATAGTTTTTTATGTAGTTGTGCTTCGTTTTGAGTAAAGTGAAATAATATACCATCAAAAAATCGTATGTTTTGCGTGGCTTACCTTTAACGAATATTCATAAGATACTGGCGAATTTTTTTTAGGAGTCTTGTCTCTCATTTGCGACAGTTAAAATGCCAAACTGCTTTGTCGTTCTGAATCCACGTCCAGCTGTAGGTCCCTCGATAGCTGAGTGGGTAAGTCAGATCAGAAATAGGAGGAGGACAAGGACTTAGCACTACCAACTCGAGCGTCTCTCGTAAAGTATTGCCGTGTTGAAAACAACCATCGATTTGTGGACAGCATTACGTGAGAAAGGGGCAGCCGAATTACAGCTTGACCCCATCTCCGTTAAATGTGATCCAAGTGAAAGAAGTGCCAAAGCTACAATTACCGGTTGAAGACATCGAAAAGACCACAACGTGGTTCTGGAAGACCGGCGGTTAAAGGCGTATTTACTACTTAATGCCACACACCCATTAGAAGGTACAGTACGTTATACTGCAAGTGAAGAAATAACTCCAAGGAAGAATACGCTTAAATGAATGTCTCGGGAATATTTGAACAATTTTGAGATTTATGCGGCTGTTTGTTACAGTGAGTGCGACATGGATGCACCACTTCATAATAGAAAATAAACAGTAGTGCAAGCAATGTATGACGGCCAGTGATTCAGCGGCAAATATGTGAATTGGGTTAATTTTCCGGCGAAATTATGGACTGTTTTTTTTTTGTACGCAAAAGGAAATCTATTTATTGCTTTTTACACGTAGACCTATACTCCGCAATGTCGGCGAAAGCGATACGTTCTCTAATTCTTGGAACATATGCTCTCGAAATTTCAGTAGTAAATCTACCAGTGATTCTGAACGCCTCTTTTGTAGTGTCTGCCACTGCAGTCTGTTGAGCAATTGTGTAACGCTCTCGCGCCGAGTAAACGAACCTCTGACGAAACGTGCCGCTGTCTTCGTTGGATCTACTCTGTCTCTCTTGTCAGCCCTGCCTAGTAAGGCTTCCATACTGATGAAGAATATTCAAGAAACAGTCAAGCCACTTCTTTTGTGGATGACTTACACGTCCTTAAGATTCTCTCAATGAATGTCAATCTGGCATCTGCTTTACGTACTATTTATTTTATGTAGACATTCAAAAATTGAGATACGCAGACTTTTATTTTAATTAATTAATTCATTCATTCTTTCTCTATAATAACAATGGATAGTTATATATCAATTGGGATGTGCGTCAGTCACTATGACAATCTGTTTTTCTCTATTCTGAATTTTCGATTTAATTTACAGCATCTATTACATTACTTTTACTTTCATCTGTTGTGAGAACATGAGGTCGTGTAGTTGGCGCAATATGTATGATGATTTTAAGTAAACCTTGTGTTGTCATTGACACGCCAATGTACCGCTTTCTGCATGTTCCTGGAATGACGTGTCGCGACTTGGCACGATATATTGTACTGACGATGGAGATGTGTTTAGACGTATTCGCATAAGATCCGATAATGGCAACTTAGATTTGCCGAAACCGCTCATCAAAAATAAAATTGCAATTACCGATCTCGGCTGTTGAGGATTTTATTCCTGTATTTCATATTACCTTCAAGTACCTATGTCATCAAAACCTGTATTGTTAATTATAATTGAGGTAGTTCTGAATTGCCTTAGGAGCCTCTGGGCATCGTGTGAGGTCAACGCTGCGACCTTTACACTCCGCTTGTCTTTTGATTTGGCGTGCGTGAGAGAGCCAGGAAGTCGTTTCACAAATACCATGGTCACCAACTGGCCCTCGGTTTGACGTAAATAACGACCCATCTTCATTGCAGTCCACGGCTGGACAGTCGGTGATAATCTTTGGATACGAATATGCTGCCAGGCTTCTGACGGGACCTTCGTTGTAAGTGCGTACCGCCAGCGGAAAACGACGCATTGTCCTTGGATCATAAGAATTACTTCTATGCGACCTCATGGCAATCCCAGAATTCTTCCCGCGACACATTTACGAAAAATAACGATCCCTGTCGGCTCGTGAAAATATTTTTATAGCAACAGAAGTGTTGGCCGAGCTGTTCTAGGCGCTACAGTCTGGAACCGCGCGACCGCTACGGTCGCAGGTTCGAATCCTGCCTCGGGCATGGGTGTGTATAATGTCCTTAGGTTAGTTAGGTTTAAGTAGTTCTAAGTTCTAGGGGACTGATGACCACAGCAGTTGAGTCCCATAGCGCTCAGAGCCTTTTGAACCATTTTTGAACAGAAGTGTCATTTAATGATTTACACCATAAATACTAAAATGACAAGATCTGGTATTTTACACTGCCACGACCACTGCTACAAACTATAATGGAATTTGTCTTAGATTAAAGTAAGTCTAGGCGAGTCACAGTCAGTAAAGCGAAGCAACTTGTTACTTGCTTTGCGGTGACAGCGCTCACAATTTGGAGTGGTAAGTTAGAACTTCGCACCTACAACCAACCTTCCATTCAGTCAGCAATTTCTCAGCCAAATGTTTCCTTAGTTGAAGCTTTGCCAGGTATGACTTCATAAAAGAATATTCATCTAAAATCATTAGATTAAAGTGCTTGTCTTCAGTGTTGTAAACACCGAGAATTAGCTGTGAGTAGCTTTGCGAATACTTTGAGAATAGAAATGTTCAATAAAATGTTAAGGAACAAAACTGCCCTACTATCAATTTATTTCCCTTCATCGCAATATAAAGGAAGATTTAGATACTTGGTGTCAGTTGTAGATAACCAGTTGCCGAACTGATTCTTTACAGTCCCATCAACTAAATAAATCTGTAGTGAGCTACTATGGATAGCCTGTCTCCCTAAGTGATTACGTCAGATCCTAGAAAATTTGTTCTAAATCGGGTCCATTCTTACGCTAGTAATTAGTTTCCTACGTTCTGCAAATGAACTTAAAATGGGTTACTGGGATGTGTCTTCCTGTTGAAACCACAAAATGTGTTCGTGATGAAATAGCATCTTAGGCAGCAGTCCCTCAAATGGGTTTTCGTAGTTTTCTACTTTTTTTTCTGTGGCAAATCCTTCATCTCTGCTAACTTTCTCAACTGATGTCATTGAAAGTGTCCTCTACACGAGCCATTCTTCATGTTTCCATAATTCAAAGGTCTATAGTATCCAGTGTAGTTACAGTAGCTGATCCAGCTCGTCATGTGGTATGACCTTAAGATCCACTTCTTGTGTGACTGTTGTGTGACTGTATTGTTTTTCATTTACAGCAATTTTTATCCATTTCCATGATCATGTGATCTTTCACTGTCACTGGCTATATAACTGTTGACATCTTAGATGCTACCACTTGCTAACTAAGATTTGTTTCATATTTTAAGTTTAAAATTTGCAAATAATTCTTTTCCATCCACATCACACAAGTCATTTTTAATTATTCAGTAGACTGTAAAATGATGAAAGCTAACAGAACATCAATGAAACTGTTTGTTTGTGTGACTGTTCAGAATATCGCATTATGGTAAGTGGACGTTCCTTGACAATGAACTCGTTACTGTATCAGCCCGATGAGAGATAGTGCTGAGGATGCTTTCGTTCTGTGGCAAGGAAGAAGAACGGCCCTGCAGCACTGTGATGGACGTCTGGTATCCAGTGGTTCGCAGAACTGGCCGACTAACTCCTGTAGCGATGTTCAGGTAAAATTTATGCAGTGTTGCTCTCGCTGTTTAAGAGGACACTTGGAAGTGTTAAATATCAACGACTGACGCAGCATATCTTTATTTTGAAGGAAATTATAACTTGAAAACTATTGTTACAAGTTTTTACTGTATCGAATCTGTGTCTTTAGCTCTGCATCGCTCTTCACTCTATTGGTTCGCTTTTCATATTATTCTACCTGCAGTCATCTTATGTAATTTTACTTCCAACGCGACAGAAATCCTACACATGTTCAGTGTATATCTTGCAGTTTTGACTCTGAGCTGATCTTTAGTCAGTTTCTGGTGCTCCTAACTATTACCTGTTCTATCAGTTCTTGCATATAAATGGTTAGACATCCTCCTGTCATCAAAGTAAACTCCTGCTTACCGGCCTACTGTTTCGCTGATTTTGTTCTGTGGCCTTCTTGAACTACTGGAGTCCTAATCAGTCATACGTTCAGCATATGATAAGTTGTATTGTACACAATTATACTAAATTTATCTACCCCGTGTTATCGGTGCATACTGCCAACACACCCTGGGCATTACCGTACAGTTTCATCCTTGCGTCTTCTGAGACTATAACGAACAAGCCATCAACTTATGCCGCTAGCTCGTTACTGCGTGTTTGTTCCCCTCCGTGAAGTAGAGAAGAGGTTATACGGTTGCATTCCAGTAGGAAAGCTCGCGTATCGTTTCTTACGCACATTCCACGGCAATTACCTTGGTCGTCTTACGTTAGCGACGTGCCATTCCACCACTCAGCTCCGACAGTAATCGTACAGGCCGTGATGTTTTGCATCAAGTGTGCCGATCTCTATTAAACTCGTCGACATCACAGCCCCCGCTACACGAAAGACGCATATAGTTTTAACTATTACGGCGAATGCGCAATTTAGTTGGGTGGTATACGGAATCCCTATTGTGTGGTGGATCATGTCAATGGACTTTCAATGTGAAAATCCAAAGTATTCAGGGTTAAGCCTACGGAGATAGCCTCCGTGTCCTTGGAGCAGCGTCACCTCTTCAATTTATATGTTATTATTTTATTTTTTCCCCATTATACCGTTTTAAGAGAGCGGATGAGCTCGAATAGTCATTATTTCTTTTTCTTCCATTGTTCTTCCCAAATTCTCTTCATACGCTAGCTGTGCTCTCTCTTGCGTTCTTCCGACCATTTATTTCGTCTTTTTTTCTCGATGTGTTTTTCCTATGTGTATGTTTCTTTATGATGTTCCTGAACTGTTGTCGACTGTTTATGTTGTATTGTGTGATTCCCAGTCCCTTAATGTCTTCTTCCGTTTCAGTGATCCACATCGTCTTGTTCTTGTAGTGTTTGCTATGTCACAGATTTGCCTTGTGAGCCTATTCTCGTTCATCCTGCTGATATATCCACAAAATTTTATCCTTCTCTTTCTAAAGGTGACCGTTATATATTTTCCTCGGCATATTTTTTCTTGCTTTTCAATCTGTCTGATTTTGACCTGATCATGAATCACTACAATTTCCGCAGTGTATAGTGCTTCTGGTGGAACCACTGTGTTGTCATGTCTTATTTTTGCATTGACTGAAATAGACTTTTATTTTAGTGATTCCAAATGAGCTTATATGCTTTCTCTAATTTGCAGATTATTTATTGATTGGCTATATGTAACAGTCGTTAAAATTGTCACTAACATATCGATAAGCTCATAAGCTACGTTGGATGAATGTTGCGTATTTGAATGCCAATTAAATGAAAGGGAAAAAAATTACCCTGTGCAGACAGAGTACTGTTAGGCTAGGTCCTCCTGAACCAGGAGTGTTCGTGCAAAATCAGTTAAATACATTTTTGGGTCCGTGATATTTTTATTGAGAAATATAGTTATATCTCGTGATTCTTGAGCACTTTCCATTTGAAACACTTCCCTTGGTGCCTCCGTAGCTAGCAAAGTCCGCCTGTCTCATTGTGCATTTTGCAACACTTCTCCCGGTTAATCCCGTCTGTGTCACAAACCAAATTCCTCTAGCGCATATGAGAAAGTTTCGAAATAAATGTTATGTATCTGCCTCTAGTTTTGATAGGGGGTCGATTTATCATGGTAGATTAGTAAGAGAATCGTCATCAGGTAAAAGTTTGAAAATTTAGGGGACTGTTTTACTAGGAAAGGGACTGGGATCTACAGGGTGTGCGAAAATCGTTTGTTACTTTTTTAATACTTAACTAATTTTCATGACACAAAAGACTTTTTTTCCTTACAATAGTAGAGTTTATTACATTATACACAGTAAAAGTGGTACAAGCACAGAGATGCCGACCGAGTGTGAGTGGACCTCGTGTGTCAGTACATGCGAACACCATAAGGAACTGCCATTCGAAGCTAATGGTCAGTGGTTCTGATCAGATGTTAGAAGAAGCGGTCGCCCATCAACATCCAGAATGGAGGAAAACTTGCATCTATTTCATTAACTGTACACTCGAAGTCTTCAGAAGTCACAAAGACAGGGATTTCGCGGAAATGGTTTGGAAAATTATGGTAAGTTCCTGGGGGACCAAACTGCTGAGGTCATCGGTCCCTGGCTTACACACTACTTAATCTAACTTAAACTAACTTACGCCAAGGACAACACACACACCCATGCCCGAGGGAGGACTCGAACCTCCGTCGTGAGGGAGGGAGGGAGGGAGGGGGGAGGGGTGAGGGACGGAGGTAGTGCCACGCGAACTATGTTCAAGGCGCCCCAGGCCGCGCGGCGGAAATGGTTTAACCGGACGCACAATCCGAACTGATGTGAAGAAAGAGGTGAACTTTTGTCCATGCAAACCACATTACTATCAGGAATTATCGCTGGAAGATTGAGATCATCGGCTGTAATATGGGAAGATGACGCTTGCTTGGCATGAACACTGCTCCAGTATTTTCGGTAATGACCTGTTGTCAGACGAAACCGTGTTCCTTGTTTTGGGGACTTTGTTAACCGACACAATTTTTATTATTAGGCAACAGAGGATCCGAGGGTGGTTGTTAAACAAAGTCAACATCGCCCAAATGTCACAGTATGGTGTGGCATCCCATCTACGAAAGTTGTGTGTCCATATTTCATTCAGGGCACAATGAATGCAGAACGGTTCCTTGATAAGCTTGAAAATTACGTTCACGGCGTTGTAGTCACATGGGGCAGTTAGAATGTCCTAATCTTTATACAAGATGGGGCCCTGCCTTACTTCGCCTCTCCTGTCAGCTCGTGGCTGGACAACCTTCTCTGGAGAGCTGGTTGGGACATCGTGGCTCCATTGAAGGGCCAGCGAGTAGTCCTGACCCAATACCCTGCCATTTCATGCTGTGGGGACGGGCCAAAGATGATTTCACAAAACCAAGAACTCTTGATTAATAGGAGGACAGAATTCGCCAAGTTCTTGGAAACGTACCACTGGATTATCTACAGAAGTCTGCCGCAAACATCCACATTCGCTTACGGAAAGTGGTAGAGAATGGTGGTGCTTATGCTGAATTTTAGCAATTCATAACAATTCTACTACTGTAAGGAACAAAATATCTTTTTGTTTTATGAAAATTGATCAGGTATTAAAAAAGCTACAAACAATTTTTAATAGGGAGTTAATTCTCGCACGTCCTGTATAAAAAGAATAAACAGTAATATTACATCAACAAGATTTAGTTATTCGAAAGTTAAGATCCGCGGAATTTTTCATCAAGGGTGGATACACAATGACTCTCTGCAACGACTGCGTGGAATATTAGTTCCAACGTCCCGTTTACAAGTGCTCCATTGTCTGTACCGCCTCCTCCTGCTCTTTATTGGAAGATGCACTGCAGCCTCTTGAGCCCGCACGTCGTCAGTCAGTGCACATACTCCTGGTTTTGTTATATGATACACCATTTCTAATTTTTATTTCCACGAATCTAGCAGTCTGAACTACCAGCACTCAACAGAACCTTCACTTGATATCGCGGTATTTGGAGGGTAACACACAACAGTCCTTTTGGAAGACAATCCATTCATCTCGTAATTGGTACCTCTCTTCTTCAAAATGTCGGGAAACAGCTTCACATTGGGCCTTAGAGTGCCCGTTGCATAAAGACCAGATTAACATAATGATATCATTAAAAAGCAAGAGGGATACATGACAGTATTTTTCAACATAGTCATCAAGCCAATTTAAACAAAGGTCGGAGCCTTCTACCGACTGTTCAGTTCCTCGACGATAGAAATCCCCACTGGTCACGAATACATTCGAGAACCGCTCTGTGAACGTCCTGACCATTGCAGAATCCCTTTCTCCCAAGATGCTCTTTCGCCTTTCCGTAAAGACCACTTGGACATTGTTGTCGATGGCATTCCTTCGCGATCAGCGTCACCCACGTCTGTGAAGCCTCGGTCAGGTATGCTGACAACGTTTCACTAAGGCTGGACACGACGTTGAATTTGATCCTTATACCGGCAGAATTTGGCGATGAATCCGTGTGAGATTTAGATTTTTTGCCCTCAATAATCGTACTGTCCTGCTTGCTTCAACTTCGGAGTGTGTTAGCAGCTGCCGCGCCATTTCACTAGCGCTCCGCCATGTCCCTGTTACCCGCACAGCAGCAGAACTGCGGCGGGCAGTCTTGTTGCAGAATGCTCTCAATGCGAGGCATGTGTGACTTACTGTCTCAGGCCCACACGTAGCTCTCTCCATGTTTTCTTTCTTAATTCTCACTCAATATGTCCCTCCCAAATCACCCTTTTACTGAACCCCACTACCTGGTGATGACGTGTTTTAATTTCTGTTTATCTTTGAAGAGTAATCTCTACCTCTGACCATTAACAATATTTGATTTTCCAGGAGACCTTGGGCTTGCATCCGGATGACGTCGACATCTTCTCACAGTGTTTCGGCTGCCAACCACTGAGCCATCTTCAGGTAAATTGTAGAGTATAAAACTGAAGACTGTTGACTGACTGTAAGCCGAAATATCGTGGCAAGATGTCGACGCCATCCGGATACAAGCCCGAAACCTCACGGAATATTTATAATTGCACGGGAAACTTCAAGAATCACAATATCGGATATAATCTTCAGGCAACTGTGGTTTGTTTTATCAACTGCGCTAGTGGTTGTCCCCATACTAACCGCCTTGCCTTTCTATGCACCTGTGTGGTGTCACTGATCATTGCATATTCTATATTAACGTGGTAATCAGAGGAATTTTGTAATCCGTACTATTCTCTATCTTGTTCATGTGGAAGCCTGCTATAGTTTAATTTAGGCAGGTCTGCATGGTGAAGATTAATCGATCTGATTCCTGCATTCTGCCCTCTTCTCATAATGTCACTAATTGTCACACTCCATAAGCCTTGCGAGTTTGCGCCATTGTGTATATTTACTAATATAAAGAATGTAAACGTCTGCATTGATTTTTGCAGCGGCTCTATTAGTATTTCGCCACTGCAGTGGTGGGGGGAAGGAAGGAAGAACTGGACTTCATCGACTAGGTTATTGGAAGCGCATGCTGCCATCTGACTTGAACGCGAGCAAGAATATTGACCTCGTATTCATATGTCCGGCTACAGAAGACTTCTCTCTGAAGTCTCTAAATGCTTCTTGGATCAATTCGGTCTGTGTTTCTATTCCACGAGAATAATGATGCTGTGAGCCAGGTTTCGAAGTCTAAAGTAATATTTATGGCAAAAAGTGTGGACAGCAATGTCGCCCTATCGTGGTTACTGTTAGGGAACAGTTGGTCATCATTATAGCTGCCACTTACCTTAGTTGTCGGGCACTGTGCAGAAACTAGACATGGGCTAAACTGTTAATTATAAGTAATACATTGCAACATTTCAATTGCGACCAGGAAATATTTTTCAGAAACCTGTTAATAATTTTGTAGAAACTAAACGGAGCACTTTTCTCACTAACTTTCTTATTATTGTATGACCTACTTTTCGGGTTATAAGCGCATTTTTCCACACATAATTGATCCCAAAGATGAGAACCAAGCAAAGATAAATATCTCAACTTCTTATTCTATCGATTCTAGGCTTAAACTACAAAATTTATCTCTGTTTAGAGTTTTTATACCATTACATATGTTTACAGAATTCATTAGGACAGCATTTACAATAAGTATTGCTAAAAGTACATTGAATAGAGTTAAGCCCAGAAACGGAACTTTTGTTATTAGCTGCTCATGAATAAAGGCAACAGAGCTCTTCTCCTAGTTTGGGGTTGCGGACTAACATTGTCTAAAAGGAGTGAATAACTGAACTGAGTTTATTCATTCAGTAATAAATGTGGAGATTGCAGAATGAGATTTTCACTCTGCAGCGGAGTGTGTGCTGATATGAAACTTCATGGCGGATTCAAACTGTGTGCCGGACCGAGACTCGAACTCGGGACCTTCGCCTTTCGCGGGCAAGTGCTCTACCATCTGAGCTACCCAAGCACGACTCACGTCCCGTCCTCACAGCTTTACTTCTGCCAATACCTCGTCTCCTACCTTCCAAACTTTACAGAAGCTCTCCTGCGAACCTTGCAGAACTAGCACTCCTGAAAGAAAGGATACTGCAAGGTTCGCAGGAGAGCTTCTGTAAAGTTTGGAAGGTAGGAGACGAGGTACTGGCAGAGGTAAAGCTGTGAGGAGTGGACGTGAGTCGTGCTTGGGTAGCTCAGTTGGTAGAGCACTTGCCTGCGAAAGGCAAAGGTCCCGAGTTGGAGTCTCGGACCGGCACACAGTTTTAATCTGCCAGGAAGTTTAAATGTGGAGATTCATCAAACCTTTTCCTGAATTTCTAATGTTTCTGAGTGAGCTTTGCACCTTTCCCCTCTATGTGTAGGACTGCTACATCTGTTATGTATTTATGGTTGTAGTTCAAACAATGTTCTATTAATGAATGGCTTCTTTGAACTCCAGGTTCTATGATGCTATAAGAGCCTGTCCATTATGAGAAGACTGACGCTCTCTGAAGATGATCTTACAAAGCCCACTTTTCATGGTGGCTGGTTATTTATCTTTTGAATTCAAGAGAGATCTACCTACTGTCTGCGGGACATAGAAAACGACAGAGAAATCCTTCACCTTTAAAATGTTGCTTCTTCTATTTGAAGTTTCACACATAAAAGGTAACTACACAATTTCTTTTTCAGTCTACGTTCCTCACTGGGAATAATAGGGATTTGGCTTGATTATTAAGTTTTTTGTATTGAGATTTTTGGCTATAATATTAGAATATAATTCATTACTTGTGCCTATCGTCTTTATTGTATCGAGTTCCTCGCCACAGTCTTTTGGGGACATGGGGATAGAAAAGATACGGCGGATTATTTGGTGGAATTCTGCATGTTTTTAGGCTGTAAGGCGTTGAGAGAAAGCTGGGATGAAAATGTCAGTAAAGGAGTCTCTTCGGTAAATTTTAAATTTATGGTTGGTATTTGCTATCTGTAAGCTGATGTTTAGGAAATCCGTAGTGGAACTCCTAACTCGATACTGAACATTATGCTAGTATACGAATGATTTGTATTTCCACGAACTTCTGCAGTTGACTAATGGAACCATTCCGCATACAGAGAACATCATCCACATTGGCGTAAATTCTTGCTCTAAGTTCAGGTGGAGAAGCTGGCACAGGAGGTACAAACACGATATCATTGGTGAGTCCCCATAAAAAATTAATCTACTGGTGTCAGGTCTGGGAAACGTGGGGGCCATGCAATTGGCACATCACGGCCAATCCATTGACCTGGAAAGCTGTCACTGAGACCTTGTTTCTAGAAAACATTTATGTCATTCATAAATTGTAGGTCTACTAGGAGGATCTTAAGCGTACTTGGTACGGAAATTACGCTGAACTGTTGTCGCCGACTTCGATTATTCAAACCAAAACACACAGCTAGCACGCCCGGGTCCAGTGCAGGCAGCCATCTTTAACGCAACTGCCGCTAGGGCTCCTTACGGTGCGATTGGGCAGTAGCGAAATACGGGAGAGAAAGCTTGATCTATTTCCCTACAAACTGACACTACAATCACCTCTGTAGGTACTATGAATTAATTTATATACATTGTCAAACTTATAAAGTCCTTCTTGAAAAGTCCAGTACATTTGTGGTTGTCCACGAAACCATAATTGTATCCAGGCGTACACCACTTCGTCCGGAGCAAATCGATGTCCACTAACGTCTTTCTTCACGGCTCTAAAAATACGGAAATCGCGTTGGGAAAGATTTGGGTTATATGGAGGATGTGTAAGAGCTTCCCAGCGAAGCTTGTGCTGCGTACTCGAGACAACCTTGCCAATATGTTTGTTCTGCCACAACAGTGGCTTCATAGGCATAGGGCTGTTCGGAAAGTATGGTCCAATCGGTCGCGAAATGAAAACCACAGTGAAAATCAAAAACTTTTTATTCGTAACAGTTAGCCACATTGTCCAACTACCTCTCTAAATAGTCGCCGCCCAGACATTTTTCGTGGCGTTGTATAAACTTTCCAGTAACCTCGCCACAGAAAGCAGGTGCCTGTGCTTTCCGCCAATTCGCTGCACTGGACTGCCTTTCGTTGTTTGTGACAAAGTGTTGTCTCCGTAGCCATCGATTCATGTGACCAGAGCGGTGTCGGAGGCAGGCAGTTGAAGGCTGTGTTGTAGGTGATCAAACACTTCCCATCGTAAACGCTGCAGGAGCGTCTTCATTGCCCCTGCAGAAAGTGGCTGATAATTTCTTGAAGAAAGAAAGGCATGACATTTGTGTCATGTGGATTGCATAGCTTCAGGCGAAATCTCTCACCAGTTGGTGGGAGACACTGTTGTTTTAGGCATTTCCACGTGATCACCTTGCGCTCTGAACTGAAAAGAGTGACGTGAAGCGATCGACAGGCACACTAAAGGTACTGCCCGACACTTCTGTGCAAAGTTCCATGGGATTTTCACACTGGTTTCCATTTCGCGCTTAATCGGACCTTAGTTTCCGAATATGCCTCGTATTTCCCACGAAAACATTGATCGTCTACTCCCAGTGTGTAAAGAAACTGGTTCTCTACTTCTGAAAAAAAACCTTTTAAATAATAAAACATGACCTATACAAGGAATCTGACTACCCCTGTTAATCATGGATGAAAAAAAAATTGGCAATGTCTTTGTCAAAACGTGCAGAATCTTATGTGGGGCCAATAAGACGTCAATTTTAATCTAAATATGGTATGCCAATGTTTATGTAATAAAAAAATAAACTAGGTAATTCAGTACAATTATTATATACATGCGATAAATCACTTTAACGGGGGCCAAATAAACAATTAAAGTCAATATAATTCTAGTAAACCCGCAAAAGTAAAAAAAAAAAAAAATTAATGTAGGGGCCTACATAGACATCACGCATCTGTTAAATGCCCACGAAATACGTAATTTTGTTTTGATGCTGACAGCCAATGAGAAAATAGGTGCAAAAATACTATTGGTCAGTTTTCAAGCAGTAATGGCGGACAGCATCAGCTGGTAATTTACGTAATTTTATGGTAGCTAATTTTACTGCACAAAAATAAAACATGTACTCCCTCCAAAAGAAGTTACACACAAACATTAAAATAAAATTATAATGAGTAACAAAATGTCTGAGAAGAATTTTGAAAGAAAATTATTAATTGAACTTTAATTTGGCGGGTTTTCAACACTGTCAACAAGACGAAATAATGGAAAGAATATTTATTGCAACTAAACAAAATTGAACCTTGATATTGTGACAGTATTTTTAGAATAGATAATTTAACTCCAATTGTCTTTAATTTTGAAATGAGAGAGAGCGTAATAATTTTCTTTTAATGTCTTAACTGTTGCTGCAGTCAGTGCGATGACGTCAGCGGTGGTCCGCGCGGACGATGTGTGAAGTGAATCCTGGTTCGTGGCGTGAAGATAATGATGGATCTTCCTGTTTCATTAATATTCCAGTTCCGGCGGTGGTCCACGTCTCCGTTGCAGTCGTATCAGCTGGCAGCACTGGCGCGATAATAATAGTTCCAGTGTGTGCGTTGTTACGCGCGTGACGTTTTATTATTAATAGTTTATTAATCACACGGTGCGGGTAGGTCGGGATTATGCAATGTCTTTAGTATTTACGATATATAGCCTGTTAATACTTCGCACAGTTCTTTCACCGTGTTGCCACAGGAAAACAGTCAGATGTGTTTATCACTATAACAGTTCGTTAAACATCAGTTCAATTTACGTCGTCTTTAAGACAGTTTGGATGATATAGTAAATGTTTCTTGATCAAATCACAGCACTATTCTTTTACTTAACATTTTGGTTTGTTCCACTTTCACGCAATTCTAAGAGTTAGTGTATCCACACGACAATAGTGTCTGGTTCACGGCTAATTGTCCCAAGTTCACACAGTATGTAAAATCGTCACCGCAAACACTCGATGTACTTTTCAGATTTTGCTGTTTACTTAATAATGCGCGATCTCCTATTAACAGTTAATTGTTCCTCCGCGCATCACCGTCTTTCAAGCCGAACTTTGCAACGTTTTACCACCCGCAAACAGCCACGTACCACCACGACTCGCACGCTCTCTGTCGATAGTCGTTCGCTCTCTCTCTGACACAGTACTTCTCCTAGCCTAACCAAAGATTTGCAAAGCATATAGAACAAGAACATTCATATTCGCACAATATAAAACAGTAGCAAAATGAATGAAGAAACAATGTGACGTAGTAACAAATAAAGAATAGTTGAAATAAATGATACATACGTACTATGACAAGGTAATGCACAAAAGAAAAAAAATACTATCGACTTTAGGGGAAAGCAACGTCTTTACAAGCGGGATGACTGTATTAAGAGTTACGGCGATTACTTTTGAAATAATAAGCAGCTTATCTAGTTTTTTTTCCGATCAGTCTCGTTTTCGTTTAACTGTCCCCTATATTTTGAAATTATACAATTACTGAAGACAACATCTTTAGAAATCGATCATATGAAATGAGCACCATCTATAAAACAGCTTGATAGATTATGCTATATAATGTCAATTTGAACATATTATGGCCATAAAGTGTCTTCATTGTAAATAAGATCTAGAAAAGCGACTGAGTTGGGATACTAGTTCCGTGCAATTACATAATAGCCTGCAAGGCTGAATAACATAGTGGGTACAGTTGTAATAAAGATACCTACTGTCGTGGGATACAAGGTTAACTTTGTTTTAACGATGTACTCGCAAGCGGCGATAGCGGTACGAATCACTGTTCGTGTCTTCCTCATCTATCCCTTTCTCATTTTCCGTCGCCTTTACGACACGGCAGCCATCTGAGTAGAGCCGTTCGGCTGGCAGCGGAAAACCGGCGACCATTGGCTGGCAGGCAGCGGGCTTAACGGCTGTACGCACTCGGCGCCCGCCACCTGTTTACGTCCGTTCGCGGAACGTCGATGGCCGTGAGCAGACCCCGCAAGGACGGGGCGCGGCGAGCTGTCTGGGCCGGGGGCGCCGACACTGGTTCGCGAATTCCACACCGGTCAGTGGCGCCGCCAGTGGCTGGTCGCGCGAGACTGGGCGAGAGGCGGTCGTTGAGGCAGGCGTAAGAGTCATCTGGTTGGGACAGACGTTACTAATACACAGTCCGGTCACGTTAATGTGACCACATGTCAGAGGCCTCAACGACCGGCTTTTGCAGCACGGACGTGCAGGACGAGGGTCAGTGAAGTTCTGGGAGGTACTGCCAGGGATGTCGAGCCATACCAACTCCAGTGCAGTGGCTAGCTGCGATGGGTTTCTCGGTTGAGGATCCACGACGCGATCAGCCCCATTGAGACGGTCGAGGTGGCCGAGCGGTTCTAGGCGCTACAGTCTGGAGCCGCGCGACCGCTACGGTGGCAGGTTCGAATCCTGCCTTGGGCATGGATGTGTGTGATGTCCTTAGGTTAGTTAGGTTTAAGTAGTTCTACGTTCTAGGGGACTGATGACCTCAGAAGTTAAGTCCCATAGTGCTCAGAGCCATTGGAACAATTTGAGGCGCTCCTACGCATTCTCGATTGGATTTAAATCCGAGGAGTACGGTAAATTCATGCAACTTACACTACGAGCTACGTCACACGATGCATTGTCCTGTTGATAGATGCCATCGTCCCGAGGAAGAAACAAACGGCATGTAGTGGTGGGCATGGTCCCCAAGGATAGATGTATACTTGTGATCACATAGTCTGCCTTCCAGAATGACGAGATCGCCCAGATAAATATTTTCCAGACCAGGGACCCTTCCGATGATTGTTGAAGGGCCGTACATACCAACGGCCATCTTTCGCATGGAGCATAAAACGGCTTCTCCTGAAGAGGCCTCCTATAGCCTCTCAGTGGACGTACAGTTACACTACTGATGTGCAAATCCAAGCCTTCACCGCCTGTGAACGCCAGCCAGAACGGTTGCATGAACCAGACTTCTGCTGTGGAATCCCATACCCACCAACGTCCGCGGAATGGTCGTTGAGTAGACGCTGCTGGTTGCCCCTTGGTTCATCGGGCGGTCAGTTGCTCAGCAATTGCTCGTCGTTGTTTCGCCTGTACGTATCTCCACAGCTTTCGTTCACTCCTGTCACGTAAGGGTCCGTGCTGCACCACAGTTTCCTCGCGCTCAGTATTGGATAGCGCCATTTTGGCATGCACGATATACTTCGCACTCTCGCCATGCAAACAATTTACAGACTGAAACTTCCTAACGGATTAAAACTGTGTGCCGGACCGAGACTCGAACTCGGGACCTTTGCCTTTCGCGGGAAAGTGCTCTACCAACTGAGCTACCCAACCACGACTCACGCCCCGTCCTCACAGCTTTACTTCTGCCAGTACCTTCCAAACTTTACAGAAGCTCTCCTGCAAGCTCAGTTGGTAGAGCACTTGCCTGCAAAAGGCAAAGGTCCCGAGTTCGAGTCTCGGTCCGGCACATGGTTTTAATCTGTTAGGAAGTTTCATATCAGCGCACAATCCACTGCAGACTGAAAATCTCATTCTCCAATTTACAGACTTTTTTCTTTCGAAAATGCTTCCAAATTTGGCCCGAAAGCCAATGATCAAGCCCTTTTGGACGTCAGATAAATCGCTCCTTTTCCACATTACGACAACGACTGCACTGTTTTCCGCCCCCCCCCCCCCCCCGAAACGCTTTATATATCCTGCACTGCTACTGCTGCCACCTGTCGTCTGTGAGCTGTTACTGCATCTTGACGTTGAACATAGGCGGTGGTGAAATTAATGTAACATGATACCATGTAGTAGGCCCGCATTACGAAAAACTTTAATCTGATTACCAGACAACGCTAAAATCAATTTTTTCTAAAATTTCAGACAAAACAGCAATAATATTCTTCCGAAAGAAAGCTTAATCCTGATCGTATAGCAGGCCAGCAGTTTCATTTAGACCGTCTAACAGCAAATTAAACGAAACTACGCCACATGGCTCATAACGTCTTACTAGCCACTGAATGGCAACCGCTCCCTCGAAACCAATCGGCTGGACTTTTTGCTTCGGGGCCATTTGTAAATTTGCGGAACCCCAATGCGGTCACACGAGGATGTTGTTGGCAAGATACTTGTAAGCAGTAAAGATTTCGTCATTACGTGAGACGAGCTAAAGAGCGCGTAACTCGATGGCACGAAGGTGTCACGCACTTTGCAATCCTGAACGCTGGACACTTCTTACCTGTCTGTTTCTTTTAGCATCAATTGATTAATGGTCCATAGTTCTTTGACCTTCTTTAGCTGACCGAAGTAGATAATTTCTGACAACTTTTATTCCATACTACTATCCATATTTTTTCTTCTTATATTAAAGAAAGAAATAGAAAACTTTTCTTATGAATCTCGACTGCAACCGCATTGTGCTGCGTGGGACAATGAAAGCAACTGGTACGTTGGTGGCTTACCGGTAGACATCGATCTGTAACATTGTAGTTTGAGTTTCTTCCCACAGTTTGTCTCTCCACGCACCGTCTCTCACAACTTTTTTACTGATACACTCCTGGAAATTGAAATAAGAACACCGTGAATTCATTGTCCCAGGAAGGGGAAACTTTATTGACACATTCCTGGGGTCAGATACATCACATGATCACACTGACAGAACCACAGGCACATAGACACAGGCAACGGTGCATGCACAATGTCGGCACTAGTACAGTGTATATCCACCTTTCGCAGCAATGCAGGCTGCTATTCTCCCATGGAGACGATCGTAGAGATGCTGGATGTAGTCCTGTGGAACGGCTTGCCATGCCATTTCCACCTGGCGCCTCAGTTGGACCAGCGTTCGTGCTGGACGTGCAGACCGCGTGAGACGACGCTTCATCCAGTCCCAAACATGCTCAATGGGGGACAGATCCGGAGATCTTGCTGACCAGGGTAGTTGACTTACACCTTCTAGAGCACGTTGGGTGGCACGGGATACATGCAGACGTGCATTGTCCTGTTGGAACAGCAAGTTCCCTTGCCGGTCTAGGAATGGTAGAACGATGGGTTCGATGACGGTTTGTATGTACCGTGCACTATTCAGTGTCCCCTCGACGATCACCAGTAGTGTACGGCCAGTGTAGGAGATCGCTCCCCACACCAAGATGCCGGGTGTTGGCCCTGTGTGCCTCGGTAGTATGCAGTCCTGATTGTGGCGCTCACCTGCACGGCGCCAAACACGCATACGACCATCATTGGCACCAAGGCAGAAGCGACTCTCATCGCTGAAGACGACACGTCTCCATTCGTCCCTCCATTCACGCCTGTCGCGACACCACTGGAGGCGGGCTGCACGATGTTGGGGCGTGAGCGGAAGACGGCCTAACGGTGTGCGGGACCGTAGCCCAGCTTCATGGAGACGGTTGCGAATGGTCCTCGCCGATACCCCAGGAGCAACAGTGTCCCTAATTTGCTGGGAAGTGGCGGTGCGGTCCCCTACGGCACTGCGTAGGATCCTACGGTCTTGGCGTGCATCCGTGCGTCGCTGCGGTCCGGTCCCAGGTCGACGGGCACGTGCACCTTCCGCCGACCACTGGCGACAACATCGATGTACTGTGGAGACCTCACGCCCCACGTGTTGAGCAATTCGGCGGTACGTCCACCCGGCCTCCCGCATGCCCACTATACGCCCTCGCTCAAAGTCCGTCAACTGCACATACGGTTCACGTCCACGCTGTCGCGGCATGCTACCAGTGTTAAAGACTGCGATGGAGCTCCGTATGCCACGGCAAACTGGCTGACACTGACGGCGGCGGTGCACAAATGGTGCGCAGCTAGCGCCATTCGACGGCCAACACCGCGGTTCCTGGTGTGTCCGCTGTGCCGTGCGTGTGATCATTGCTTGTACAGCCCTCTCGCAGTGTCCGGAGCAAGTATGGTGGGTCTGACACACCGGTGTCAATGTGTTCTTTCTTCCATTTCCAGGAGTGTATTTGTCTGAGGTAGATCACAGAACTACTCTAGATCTGAAAATACGAATTACCAGCGACTTACTACTAGTATAGAACTTTTCTGTAAAATGTGGATTTATTACGAAATATAATGACTGCAAATTCTTATGCAAAATTATACGAAAGCTATTTTTGACTGGGAGTCGTCGAGAGGTGCAGACTTATTCGTACGGAGCCAGAGCTCTAGAGCGGCAACGGGTAGTAGACTATTCCAGGCTTCCGTCTGCTCACCGTATAAGAGCCCTGAGGGGGACTGCAAGTGATCGCGGATAGTTGTTTATCGCTGGCTCTCGAACTCAGAACTAAAACTGACAATTAAACTGGTTGCAGAGTATAGATCAAAATGGATTACATAGTCAGTTTATTATCCTTTGATCCGTCTCCCTCGGTATTTAACAATAGTAACTAAGTCCATTATTAAAGCAAATTTTACTGTACGTAGAGTAGCCATTTTTTCAAGTATAGTAACGAAACGTTTGGCACGTGATTTATGGCGAAGTGAAAACAGAATTTAAATGATTATCGATTCCAGTGTTGTGTAATTTATTTTCAGACTTGTCAGGATCTATACTTTATAATTCAGGCATTGTATTAAATTTATTTGCTAAGATAGTGTTCTTTTCAATTTTGTACCTTTGTTTCATTTATCTTCTTTGAACGCATCACTTTAGTTTGTTGCGGGATGGCGTTGTTTCATGTTTTTCTTTCTTACAAGTTACCATCTGAGCTATGTTAGGAAATACTGGCCTTGTTCTCTTCATTAGTATGCTTGTGAGATCAGCAAACATTACAAGTTTTGAACTGACCCTTGATGTCACTGGATGACCATTAAGGTAAGGTTGCTATTGATGGGCCGGCTCGATTTCTCTGTGGATAGTGACAATAGGTGCTGAAAGGTGGCTACACTGAGCCACAGCGCCAGAGAGTTTTGTTTCGCCGCCTCCACTGGCAGTGATTATTGAGAAGTAGCGGAGTGCAGTGCTTGTTGAGAACTCGCAGTAGTCTGTGCTGAGATGTCGTAGTGAAGAGTGCTTGTCAAGATGTGGCAGTAGTCAGTTCTTGTTGAGATGTGGTAGTAGCGAGTCGAGATATATTGTAACGATTAGAGTGCTTTTCGTCAATATATGAAGGTAAAAGAAAAAAAAAATTTCCCTTTTCTTTTTATTATCTCAATGTCTTAAATAATGCGTCATTACAGGTTCAGTCAACAAAGCATCTGGCTTGTGTTCTTGTATTAGAGTGTAATTCTGCTTTCCTTACGCAATTATAGTATTTCTATTTTTTAATTACTTCAGTATAAATGATATTTAAAATTTCTTGTCTTATTGAAGAAGAACCGTGCCAGATGTGTACGTTGAATCACACTTCCACACACAGAACAGCTACACTTGTGCTTTGATGGCTTCGTAGGTTTTATAGTTGCTGGGGACTTAATTAATTAATTGTATTAACGGAAGTTTTCATTTCATTCTTTGTTGTTGTTCTATGCAGTCAGATTGCGTACAAAAACTAGTCAGGGCCAACCGTTCACGAGACACAGCGTAATCGGACATACAGATACGAAAAATAAAAAAAAATTATTTTCAAATTTAATAATTAAGCCCTCATGCAGTGCATGCTGCCAAAGATTCGTCATATTAGTGGTGAGCTGCTCCACGAAGACACAAAGTAACAGTGGCTAAAGTTAAGATTTGCTCTATGTTCTTGTAACTCACTAGTATTAATGATTCCAACGTGATAGTGGTATGGTTATAGTGAATAAATGTCTGCAGCCATCACTGGAAACTACGAACAGTTTGATGATTACCTGAATGTCAGCTGCATCGGAGGCAATCTCAGAAGATGGCAATTTAAATTCGCTGGAATTAGTAAACATTGTCTATTTTTATACAATATGAAGGAATAAGCTTATGTAATAGGAAGAACAACCCTTTTCACACCACACAATTTTCTTATACACTGATCACCCAGCACTCCTCGAACACCAGACAAGTCGTGCAGCTTCCGGAATGCCGGTGCCGGGTCATCACAGTCTGCCCTCGACCAAACTCAGGCCTTCCCAATTCTACACTTGGACAGCACACTCAGGGAACCTACACGCGCCGTGCGTGTATCAGACTGGCAGTCGTTCTTCGTCAGGTGACGCTGCTATCGCCTGGACGAGTTTATGTCGATAGCAGGTCAGAGGTCACAATGCTGTTGGTTGGTTGGTTTGCTGGGGAAAGAGACCAGACAGCGTGGTCATCGGTCTCATCGAATTAGGGGAGGATGGGGAAGGAAGTCGGCCGTGCCCTTTCAGAGGAACCATCCCGGCATTTGCCTGGAGCGATTTAGGGAAATCAAGGAAAACCTAAATCAGGATGGCCGGACGCGGGATTGAACCGTCGTCCTGCCGAATGCGAGCCCAGTGTCTAACCACTGCGCCACCTCTCTCGGTCGCAATGTTGTTGCTGATGAGCGTATTAGCAATATAAAGTTACGTGCTGCGGACGAAGACTAGGTGTTGTTAAACGATGCAGTGAGAGTTGCGTTGAATGAACCACCTAGAATTTTGTCCAATCCTATGCCTAAGTAGGTCGCTATGAACAAAATTTAAGTAATGGTTTCCATTATATGATTCTTAATTATTTGTAAGTGTTTTGATAACCGGTATTTCTTTTCCTTTGCCTTAGAATGCGACGTTTCTAGTCGTAGCTTCCTTGGGTTCGAACACATGTATTCGGTTTCCGATGCCAACAAAAGAGTCCTAAAAATAAAAAATAGGAAAGGCATCGCGACACACATTTACATGTGTGTAGTATTACACTATTGCCCATTCACAGAAACTACTTGGCCCAATGAAGGATACTGCTCCCCTTGATTCGGCCGCTGACAAATGTTAAGCAAGCAGTTACTCACCTTCTTGGATGTCGCTCTGCGGCTTACCGTGCCACATCCTGTACAATTGGCGCGTTAGATAGTCAAAACCCAGAGCTGGTTGGAGGGCCCAGGGCATAATGCTCCGAACGTTCTGAATCTGGGGGAGATCCGTGAACCTTGCTGGTCAAGGTTTTTTTTTTGGTCATCAAAAAATGGTTCAAATGGCTCTAAGCACTATGCGACTCAACTTCTGAGGTCATCAGTCGCCTAGAACTTACAACTAATTAAACCTAACTAACCTAAGGACATGACACACATCCATGCCCGAGGCAGGATTCGAACCTGCGACCGTAGCGGTCACGCGGTTCTAGACTGAAGCGCCTTTAACCGCACGGCCACACCGGCCGGCCTTTTGGTCATCAGTCTACTGACTGGTTTGATGCGGCCCGCCACGAATTCCTCTCCTGTGCTAACCTCTTCATCTCAAAGTAGCACTTGCAACCTACGTCCTCAATTATTTGCTTGATGTAGTCCAATCTCTGTCTTCCTCTACAGTTTTTGCCCTCTACAGCTCCCTCTAGTACCATGGAAGTCATTCCCTCATGTCTTAGCAGATGTCCTATCATCCTGTCCCTTCTCCTTATCAGTGTTTTCCACATATTCCTTTCCTCTCCGATTCTGCGTAGAACCTCCTCATTCCTTACCTTATCAGTACACCTAATTTTCAACATTCGTCTATAGCACCACATCTCAAATGCTTCGATTCTCTTCTGTTCCGGTTTTCCCACAGTCCATGTTTCACTACCATACAATGCTGTACTCCAGACGTACATCCTCAGAAATTTCTTCCTCAAATTAAGGCCGGCATTTGATATTAGTAGACTTCTCTTGGCCAGAAATGCCTTTTTTGCCATAGCGAGTCTGCTTTTGATGTCCTCCTTGCTCCGTTCGTCATTGGTTATTTTACTGCCTAGGTAGCAGAATTCCTTAACTTCATTGACTTCGTGACCATCAATCCTGATGTTAAGTTTCTCGCTGTTTTATATTGTCGAACGCTTTTTCCAGGTCGACAAATCCTATGAAAGTGTCTTGATTTTTCTTTAGCCTTGCTTCCATTATTAGCCGTAACGTCAGAATTGCCTCTCTCGTCCCTTTACGTTTCCTAAAGCCAAACTGATCGTCACCTATTCTTGTAAGCAGCTTCGATGCATGAGCTGTTAAGCTGCTTGTGCGATAATTCTCGCACTTGTCAGCTCTTGCCGTCTTCGGAATTGTGTGGATGATGCTTTTCCGAATGTCAGATGGTATGTCGCTAGACTCATATATTCTACACACCAACGCGAATAGTCGTTTTGTTGCCACTTCCCCCAATGATTTTAGAAATTCTGATGGCATATTATCCATCCCTTCTGCCTTATTTGACCGTAAGTCCTTCAAAGCTCTTATAAATTTCGATTCTAATACTGGATCCCCTATCTCTTCTAAATCGACTCCTGTTTCTTCTTCTATCACATCAGACAAATCTTCACCCTCATAGAGACTTTCAATGTGTTCTTTTCACCTATCTGCTCTCTCCTCTGTATTTAACAGTGGAATTCCCGTTGCAATCTTAATGTTACCACCGTTGCTTTTAATGTCACCAAAGGTTGTTTTGACTTTCCTGTATGCTGAGTCTGTCCTTCCGACAATCATATCTTTTTCGATGTCTTCACATTTTTCCTGCAGCCATTTCGTCTTAGCATCCCTGCACTCCCTATTTATTTCATTCCTCAGCGACTTGTATTTCTGTATTCCTGATTTTCCGAGAACATGTTTGTACTTCCCCCTTTCATCAATCAACTGAAGTATTTCTTCTGTTACCTATGGTTTGTTCGCAGCTACCTTCTTTGTACCTATGTTTTCCTTCCCAACTTCTGTGATGGCCCTCTTTGGAGATGTCCAGACCTCTTCAACTGTACTGCCTAATGCGCTATTCCTTATTGCTGTATCTATAGCGTTAGAGAACTTCAAACGTATCTCGTCATTCCTTAGTACTTCCGTATCTCACTTCTTTGCGTATTGATTCTTCCTGACTAATGTCTTGAACTTCAGCCTACTCTTCATCACTACTATATTGTGATCTGAGTCTATATCTGCTCCTGGGTACGCCTTACAATCCAGTGTCTGATTTCGGAATCTCTGTCTGACCATGATGTAATCTAATTGAAATCTTCCCGTATCTCCCGGCCTTTTCCAAGTATACCTCCTCCTCTTGTGATTCTTGAACAGGGTATTCGCTATTACTAGCTGAAACTTGTTACAGAACTCAATTAGCCTTTCTCCTCTTTCATCGCTCGTCCTAAGCCCATATTCTCCTGTAACCTTTTCTTCTACTCCTTCCCCTACAACTGCATTCCAGTCGCCCATGACTATTAGATTTTCGTCCCCCTTTACATACTGCATTACCCTTTCAGTATCCTCATACACTTTCTCTATCTGTTCATCTTCAGCTTGCGACGTTGGCATGTATACCTGAACTATCATTGTCGGTGTTGGTCTGCTGTCGATTCTGATTAGAACAACCTGGTCATTGAACTGTTCACAGTAACACACCCTCTGCCCTACCTTCCTATTCATAACGAATCCTACACCTGTTATACCATATTCTGCTGCTGTTGATATTACCCGATAGTCATCTGACCAGAAATCCTTGTCTTCCTTCCACTTCACTTCACTGACCCCTACTACGAGGGTTATTCCAAAAGTAAGGTCCGATTGATTGCCAAATTGAAACCACAGTGAACATCAGAAATGTTTTACTTGTAACAATTAGCTACACCTTTCAGCTACTTCTCTACGTAGTCGCCGTTCTGACTTAGACTTTTGTCATAGCGTTGTACCAACTTTTCAATAGCCTCATCATAGAAGGCAGCCGCCAGTGCTTTCCGCCAATTCTCCACGCTGGCCTACACCTCGTTGTCTGTGTCAAAATGTTGTCTTCAAAGACAGCGGTTCATGTGACCAGAGATGAGAGTCAGGGGGAGACAATTGCGGACTGTATTGTGGGTAATCTAACATTTCCATTTGAAAACGATGCAGGAGCATCTTCATTGCCCCTGCAGAATGCGGCTGAGAATTGTGAAGACGAAGCAGCACGACAGTTATGTAATGTTGGCTGCATAGCTTCAGGCGAAATTTCTCACCAGGCCCTCGTACTTGGCGGCAGACACTATTTTCTAGACATCTTTACGCACTCACTGCAAGCTCAGAAATGAGAAGAGCGACGTGATGCTAACTGGGGTTATACTAGAGACACTACCCAACACATCTGTGCAAAGCTTTATCGGATTTTCATAGTCGTTTCCATTTCGCGACCGATCGGACCTTACTTTTGGAATAACCCTCGTATATCTAGATTGAGCTTTTGCATTTCCCTTTTTAGATTTTCTAGTTTCCCTACCACGTTCAAGCTTCTGATATTCCACGCCTCGACTCGTAGAACGTTATCCTTCCGTTGATTATTCAATCTTTTTCTCATTGTAACCCCCCCTTGGCAGTCCCCTCCCGGAGATCCGAATGGGGGACTATTCCGGAATCTTTTGCCAATGGAGAGATCATCATGACACTTCTTCAATTACAGGCCACATGTCCTGTGGATACACGTTACGTGTCTTTAATGCAGTGGTTTCCATTGCCTTATGCATCCTCATGTCGTTGATCATTGCTGATTCCTCCGCCTTTAGGGGCAATTTCCCACCCCTGGGACAAGAGAGTGCCCTGAACCTCTATCCGCTCCTCCGCCCTCTCTGACAAGGCCATTGGCAGAATGAGGCTGACTTCTTATGCCGAAAGTCTTCGGCAGTGGCGGGGACCGAGCCCGGGACCGAAGATGTTTTGATTATGAATCAAAGACACTACCCCTAGACCACGGGAGTCAAGGTAGGATTTGGAAGGCAGTAGAAACTCTCGCCGTGTGCAGGTGGGCATTGTCATGCTGAAACCATGTCCAGATTAGCTTGCTACGAAGGGCAACAAAACGGGGCGTGGAACATGGTCGACGTAGCGCTGTGCTGTAAGGCTGACTGAGATGACAACCGAAGGGGCTGTGCTATGAGAAGAAACGGCATTCCAGGCCATCACTCCTGGTTCCTTGGTTGCACGGTGTACGCTAGTCAGGCCTCGCAACTGTCCGGGTGTCTGCACACACATCTTCGCTGGTCATCGGTGCTCAGCACTAAGGGAGGAGGGGAGGGGGGTGCTCATCAGTCAATGAAACCATCCAGTTTATCGGTACCTGCTGTAACCGCGACCGTTCCAGTCGCGGGGTTGCCGAGAACGAAGCGCGGCAGGACCAAATCGGAGCGTCCCGAGAACAAACAAACGAATGGGAAAAGGCGGACACGAACAACGACGGATGACCGAGCAAGACCTTACGAACAACAACACGCAAGAAACACCGGCGTCACAAGCGACAACCTCACGAATCCACAACGTCAACTTGTACACAGAAACAAAGTAAAGGAAACACGATGTCTGTAGGCGAAATGTCGATAGACTCGCGCGAATGTCAGACTGCCTGAGCTTCTTTTTGTTTTGCTTTATTGTAATTTTAACACCTTATATAAGGTAGGCCGGCAGCGGCAATACGACGAAGCTCTTCAGCGACAGGTAATACAAATATCAACAGGAAGACATAGAAAAACAAAAGAAAATGATGGACAAAAGAACAGTAGACACACAGAGTAAAAAACATGGAGCCGTTCACAGGCGTAGTAAAATAATAATAAAAAAACGTTGAGCTCTGGCACACGAACATAGGCGACTGAAAAGACACACTTGAACGATGGAGCGTGGGTGGTGAAGCACTAAGGCACTAACAAGATGGCACACACAAAAAAACGATGGCGATGATCTCTGGCGCGTGAATGTTCACTGCACGTGTACAAATCCGGGGACCTGCCAAAGGGGAAAAGGTGGGGGAGAAGGGAAAGGGGAGGGTGGAAATGCCAGTGGCAGAGGAGATGGGAGGAAAGAAGATACGAGGTAGGGGAAGCCCAGGGGAGAGGAGGGAGGCAGGAAGGGAGAAGGGAGAGAGGCTGGCCTTGGGAAAAGACAGAGGGGGTGGAAGGGGAAGATCAAAGTTGGTAGGAGGGGTAGATGGAGGGGATGAGGGCATCATAAGGGAGGGGGAGTTGGCGGAAGCCACCTTGGGCGAGGGTATGGAGAGTGGAGAGACAAGTGGGTGAGGGGGATCAAGTTTACAGGAGGTGTAGAGGATCCGTATCCGTTCGAGGAAAAGGAGGAGGTGTGGGAATGGAATGAGGTCGTACAGGATCCGCATTTGGGAGGGGGATGCAATAGGCGAGGCGGAGTGCATGGCATTCCAGGATTTGAAGGGATTTGTAAAATGTAGGATGGGGCGGAGATCCAGGCAGGGTGGGCATAGCAGCGGATAGGGCGGATGAGGGATTTATAGGTGTGGAGGATGGTGAAGGGGTCCAGATCCCATGTGCAGCCAGGAAGGAGCTTGAGAAGACGAAGTCGGGAGCATGCCTTGGCTTGGGTAGACTGGAGATGGGGGCCCAGGAGAGGTGACAGTCAAGGATGACGCCAAGGTACTTCAGAGTGGGGGTGAGGGTGGTGGGACAGCCATAAATGGTGATATAGAAGTCGAGGAGACGGAAGGAAGTGGTGGTTTTGCCTACAATGATCGCCTGGGTCTTGGAAGGATCGAACTTGAGCAACCAAGTGGTGAACCGGTCAAGATGGGATTGGAGAAGGTGTTAGGAGTGTTGCAGGGTGGGGGTGAGGGCAAGGAAGGCAGTGTCATCGGCATACTGGAGAAGGTGGACAGGGGGTGAAGAAAGCGGCATGTCCACCATATACAAAAGATACAGAAGAGGGGAGAGGACAGAACCTTGGGGCACACTGGCGAAGGGATAGAAGTGTAAGTAAGCTGTTTAGGTTTTTATGTTTTTAACGCCATGTAGCGCTCTATATGAAAATCACAGACTGTGCTGTGTGAAGTCTGTGGCTGGTTTGCATTGTTGGAATATTCGCTATTGTAGTGTTGGGCAGTTGGCTGTGAACAGTGCGCAGCATTGTGCAGTTGGAGGTGAGCCGCCAGCAGTGGTGGATGTGAGGATAAAGATGGCAGAATTTTGAGAGTGGACGATCTGGATGTGTGTCCATCGGAAAGAGTAAATTTGTAATACTGTATATCATGAATTGAGATATATATATGATGACTTATTAAGGTAAATACATTGTTTGTTCTCTATCAAAATCTTTCACTTGCTAAGTATGCCTATCAGTAGTTAGTGCCTTCAATAGTTACGGATTTATGGACAGACCTGCAGGATTCATGGTGTCAGTTCCCTACAGCACTACTGTAGACTTCAGACAAGTCCAAGCAACGTCGTGTTGTGGCACTTCTGCATGCACGCGGAGCCCCTACATGATATTAGACAGGTGTACCAGTTTCTTTGGCTCTTCAGTGTATACGCACTATGAGTGTGTAGAGGTATGAAGAGGGGGGGGGGGGAAGGGGCCTCTCACTGATAACAACGGTGACATGACGGTTGAGGATGATGAGACTGATAACAGTGATGATGTCACTGATAAAGATGATGACGTCACTGGCTCAGTCACTCTTGTCATGTGACATCATAAATGTAAAGGATGCTCATACATACACTACTGCCGAGGAAAAGATTTCACACACACTGCCGCTCAGAGCTGACATAAGAAGGCCTCATAGGGCAGCATAAAGGGCGGAAAACGGCACTACTCGGTGCGGTGGGTGACTCTGAGGTGTCCTTGGCAAACTCTGATCCTGCTTATTTCCACTGTTGTGATCGTACCCCATTGGAGTGCAGCGCCGCTGCATGTATGGCTCTCATGTACAGGTTGGACTCACTCGGGCCGGCCGATGTGGCCGAGCGGTTCTAGGCGCTGCAGTCTGGAACCGCGAGACTGCTACGGTCGCAGGTTCGAATCCTGTCTCGGGATGGATGTGTGTGATGTCCTTAGGTTAGTTAGGTTTGACTAGTTCTAAGTTCTAGGGGACTAATGACCTCAGAAGTTGAATCCCATAGTGCTCAGAGCCATTTGAACCATATGAATTTGACTCACTCGGAACCGTTCAAAACAGTTCGACGAAATTTGGACATGATCTGAAACAGTAAAAAAGTGCTGATTCTTTTTCAGCCCTTCCGTTTCGCGCCCGCCTGTACCGTAATTATGGACTGGTGAGACATCGACACATTAATGAGTAAAACGTCAAAGGATCCTCCAAAGGTCTCCCACTCTACAACACTCTCGGTGGCATACACTCACATTTATTAAGAATTTCAGAAATATGATTTGACGAAGGGAATCTGAAAAGTAGTGTTAAGTACCTAGTAACTGGAACTGGAGGCTTATCAAGGTGTTGCCTGCATATAGGCGCCTACGACTGCTTCACCAGTTGTCGATGTAAAGCTACAATTTTAAAATTCTCAAAAACGTTGGGCAGGTGCCACTGTTGGAGCAGAAAGCCGGCCGCTGTGGCTGAGCGGTTCAAGGCACTTCAGTCCGGAACCGCCCTGCTGCTACGGTCGCAGGTTCGAATCCTGCATCGGGCATGGATGTATGTGATGTCCTTAGGTTAGTTAGGTTTAAGTAGTTCTAAGTCTAAGGGACTGATGACCTCAGATGTTAAGTTCGATAGTGCTTAGAGCCATTTAAACTATTTTTGTTGCCGAAAGGGGGCGCTATTTGAGGGACTCTCTTTCTGTTTAATTCGCCCCTCCCCTCCACGTAATCACGCAACACAAGGTCCCAAAATAGGAGTGCTGATAAAACATACACACCATTTGTCTACTTCGAATTACGTTCAGATTTCGTCGAATGATTTTGAATGCATCCTAGTAGCTCCATCCTGTACACGAGAGCAAAAATTTGGGTCGCTCTGCACTCCAAAGGGGCGCGATCACGTTGAAGGTGGATGCCGATCCGAAATCTCCATAGAGAGGGCATGAAACATCCGGGGGTGTCATCAGGGGCAAAGATGGCCGAGGACCTCATCCTGTTGCTGATCTCACTGAGAATTCTCGTTTTCGACCGAAAAATATGCGGGCGTCAACGCCCCAAGGAAAAGGGTGGTTTCAAATGTCCATAGTGACGTTGGGAAGGATTGTGATGAAATTTGGTGCCAATATGGCAGCATTAATCTACGTTACAGCTCACATGAACTGCTTAGCTCTGGCATGTGTCGGCACCTTGCTGTTTGACTTCGTTGGGCGCCATGCTTTTGCACCGTTACAGAGGAGTGTTTTGGGCACCTCCGAGGCAAATTTCAAACATATCCCCAAATGGGAGACAATTACGTGGCTTGGAAAAAGTGGTCCTTTAATTGTGTATCGCAGTGCAGCACCATGTAGTTTAAATATTTAAAGGTAAAACTAAAACACTGTAGAAATGAGAAGAACGCATAAAATCTGTAATCGATAGGGTGAATAGAAGATTTATTAAAATGATTCTGAGAAAGTTCCGTGCATCTGTAATGGAAACCGAAAACCAGACGTTAGTCAGACGAAATATACAGGCTGGTCCCAAACAGTCTGAAAAGCTTGTAAGGGTGTCTCAGGGTAGGCTGTGCTGAGAAATAACCGTTAAGAAAAAAATTCGGTACGTTTCGCCGTTTCCGAGTTAATTAACAGCGAGGTATGCCAACCACGCCGCTTCACGCGCAGGTTTGAGCGTCCAGCCAGGGATGGTGTTGCCAAACATGTTCTTCGTTTGGTTTCCTAAAATCGAACAAAAGAGCGATACAAAAACTGGACATGAGACCGTAGTAAGGACCGAATCCGAACCGAAGGGTGAGCAGTTTCGTGCGCCGTCCTCTACCCTATCACAACCAACTGACACTAATTATATTTGGCGGACCGCTTAAATTGCTGCGCACAACGGATTTATTGGCTAACTTCAACGCTAATTAACTCCAAAACGGCACAATGTATCGAGATTTTTCTTAACAATTATTTCTGAGTACAACCTATCTTGCAACACCCTTATAAGCTTTTCGGGGTGTTCTGACCCCGCTGTATAGAACGGCTCTAGTGCCTGAGATACCCGTCAATCAAGCACGGCAAAAGATACTTAAGTGGCACATCAGGTTGCGGCAACAACAACCATGATCAGGGAATACTATTTTCTGAAAAGAACCTCGCAGGCTAATTTCGCATTACCCATTATGTGAGCCATCTCGTGAGACATGTATCGTACCAAGTATCACTGCGTCGCTGACATCTGTTAAAAGCCTCCGAATAATCGCTGTCGTGAATAAGCTTCTATTTGATTACCGAGGTCTAAGCTATGCGGCGACTGCTTTCATAATCATCCCATAACTTTTATTAACACGATCATTAATATGATTCAAGAATTCTATTTAAGTACATTTCGATCTACTCCCGTTTCAAATTTCGGTCTTTCTGCTTTCGAAATTAGTGCAGGCGATAAGCAGAAGCAGTTAAACATATGGAATCAGTTGCTTAGCAAGACAAAGTACTGCATGACAAAGCACTACATCGTACACTCAACATCGTGTTTTATCACTCGACTTCTTGCAATCACATACAAAACTGTTGCATCTAACCATAGCATAAACACTATTTACTATAGTATGAATAAAAATACATACATACATACGAGAAAAAGTACCACCGATGAATTTTGAGAATGTCTTTAGTCTGTCACTCGACTAGTTTCGGCGACACATTACCGCTATGCTCAGACCCCACGACTGCCAAAAAAGTATTTGATTTCCTTGGCGCATAGACTCCTGATGAAAGCTCGCCAACGTGCGCTAGTAACAAGGATCCCACAGTAAATGCGCCAAGGAGATCAAATACTCTTTTTGCAGTGTTGGGACCTGAGTATGGCGGCAATGTGCCGTCCAAACTAGCCGTGTGATAAAGATACAGCTGTGGTGGTACTTTTTCTCATATGTATCATCACCTGAATTCCCTCGTCCATGCAGTAAGATGGACATACGTTTTTAAGAAATGCAATATTTAGATTTCCATCATTAATTAAAATACTCTTGAGAGAGGATGATTTCGGCGGTTCATTCTCCATGATGACTTGATTGCGCCTGACGTCCGTAATTGCAAAGATTGTTACCCTACAGACGTCTTCTGCCTTTACGGCAGTGGATGTAAAATGCCCTGGTGTTGTTTCGGTGCTAAAAACCAAGGAAATAACCCATGTCCTTCGAAAAGATGACATAAAAACTTCTGCCTGTTTCACAAGGAATACAGCAGCAACCGACAAATTAGTAACGTCGGATGAGGACACACACAGAGTGGATTGCATCTACGGCTTGATACGAACAACGGCATCGGCCTTGAACGACACGGGTTTCTCGCGGTAGCGGAGGCGTTTGTGTGAAAGAAGACATGCTGACTGGTCAGGCAACAAGATTTACGATGAGAAGTCAGGTAACAATCTGAAGTGGCCATGTGAGAACCCCAATTAAATGTTGCGTTACTGCTTAAATACGAACTTCGATGTGATAACAAGTGGTAAGTAACGGCAATGTTTATATCCACATTCGCGGAGGAAAGCTTACCTGAGGACCCCAACAAAATTTAAAATTTCCTGTGCTCCTCATTAAAGTACGTGAGTGTGCTGTCAAAACAGAGAGGGAGTTGGGTGTAGGTCTTTCTCTTTGTGTATCTTCTGAGGGAGCCAAGACACGAACTATAAATAAGTGAAACGATACCGATGATAAGTCCGTCGTTCCCCGTATCACTTGTGATATAAGCGAGTAAACATATGTTACAGGAGAGCTTCTGATTGCGCACTGAAGTACCCGCACTCGTCTATGATCATTTTTACATTTGCTTTCAGCTTTAGAATATAGTGCAGCGAAGTAGAAACTGTACTGCAGATAATCTTATACATATTGCCTAACAGCTCTGAATGCTTCTTAAATTGCCGAATAATATTTTTCCAGTCAGCCAGTTGTTGTAAACTGTTTTCCATCGTCCCCCACATCAATTCTGCACCACTCTCTACGTGTCCCTCAGTCTTCTCACAATCTCCATCCCAACACCCTTCTTGTTGTTCTTCAGCCATACATTCTTAGAACATTTCCCAAACATTCTGTTCTCCTGTTTTTTATTAACTTTACGATATCAGCTCTTTGTTATCAGATGGTCGAGTTCATTATTTGATCCAATGTACCATGTGCCGTGTCTCTTGACGCCCCCGCAGATTGCTGCTGGAGTCACTCGCCGTATATTCAAGTTTGTTACTCATAAAAAATAGGTTGACGGGAAAAAATTGCAGCACCACAAAATAATTAATGTAGAGTAATAAAATTTCGGGAATGCATTTATCTAGGTAACATATTTCAGTGATTAATATGGCAAGGTAACAGCGCGAGATAAGTCTTTGCAAATGTGAAATGCTGATACATTAATTAAACGGGTAGTCGGCAGAATGTTGAATGCAAGCATGAAAACGCACATGAGCTGTGTTGTGCAAGTTGCACTTCGCAGCAAGTCGACACTCCGTGGGCGTGTTGCACCACAACAGCGGTATGTGGGCGAGCGTTATCCTGTTGGAAAACATATGCTGTTCATGAAAGGCAGCACAACAGGTCGAAGCACCAGAATGACAAACAAATTTCAGTCAGGGTGAGTGGGGCGACCACGAGAATGCCACTGCTGTCATACGAAACCGGTCCCCAAACCATAGCTCAAGCTGTAGGTGCAGCGTGTCTAGACGCAAACACGGTGATTGCGAGTCTTCAACTGGCTGCCTTCTAATCAACACATGGCCATCACTGGCACCGGGGCAGAACCAGCTTTCATCAGAAAACAGAACATACCTCCCCTGTGGCCTCCAGTGAGCTCTCCCTTGACACCACTGAAGTCCCAAATGGCGGTGGTTTGGGGACAGTGGAATGCACGGTACAGGGCGGCTGGTCGGAGTTTGAAATAACCGATTTGCAACAGTTCTCTGCGTCACTGCTGCTCAGATTGCTGCTGCAGATTCAATACGATCCGCCGGAGCCATACACCTAGCATGGTGGCCTTATCTCATGATATTGCTGCATGGCGGTCCGGAGCTTGCTCTTCTTGCGACCATACATTCTCGTGACCTCTCCTGCCAGCAATCATGTGTACTTAAAGCAAATCTAATTTGCATCCTTATAGTGGTAGTGTCCGCAGCTCGTGGTCTTGTGGTAGCGCTCTCGTTTCCCGCGCACGGGGTCCCAGGTTCGATTCCAGGCGGGGTCAGGGATTTTCCTTGCCTCGAGATGACTGGGTGTTGTTGTGTGATCTGCATCATCATTCACCCCCATTACGGTCAGAGGAAGGCAATGGCAAACCACTTCCTCTAGGACCTTGTCTAGTACGGCGGTGCGGGTCTCCCGCATCGTCCCCTACGCTCCTCGGAGTATGTGAACTCCTCATCATCATCATCATCATCATAGTGGTAGTACTAGCGATGCTCCTATGCGACTGGCGCGAAATTTGAATAGACTTCATCTTTCTGATGCAGAACCACGCGTACCAGCTTTCCTTTATGTCGCACAATTCCTTTTGTGTGTTAATATTTTTTTCTGTCTGTGTACTTAGCGGGCACATTTCGATTTTTTTCTGCTTTTATCCAATTCACTCCATGCAGTCATAGGCATGTAAGACGTTAATGCACACGGATAAGACAAAGTTTACTTTCTAAAACTACTCACATTTAACTATTGTTTGACGTATTCCAAATCAACTACGAAGCACTCCGTCTTCAGGCCACGAGTGGCCTACTGCGACCATCCGACCGCCGTGTCATCCTCCGAGGAGGATGCGGATAGGAGCGGCGTGGGGTCAGCACACCGCTCTCCCGGTCGATAGGATGGTATTCTTGACCGAAGTCGCTACTGTTCAATCCAGTAGCTCCTCAATTGGCATCACGAGGCTGAGTGCACCCCGAAAAAAGGCAACAGCGAATGGCGGTTGGGTGGTCACCCATCCAAGCGCCGGCCACGCCCGACAGCGCTTAACTTCGGTGATCTCACGGGAACCGGTGTATCCACTGCGGCAAGGCCGTTGCCTAAATAAACTACGATGGCCGTCCATAAACTTCGACTCAAAGTAGTACTGAAGGGAACTGTTAAACAGAGAGTTCACCAAGGCCTACATAGTGATCCAACATGTCTATTATCCGCGTGAGACGAAGCTCGAATTTAATGTTCATTTACATGCCACAGCACGCAGTTCTTAAAACTCCTTTGATAAGCTCGCATATCTAATTCACAGTAAAAAAAAATTTTAACTCAGAACCAGTGTCTTGCAGAACTTTAAAATTTCGTCTGAGCGTGTAACATTTTTGTACGCTAATGAGATGAGTCGGGAAGGGCTGACGACATGCAACCTATATTTTCTTCTGTGCCAAAGGCGTCTGATTATGTACCAGAATTTGACAGGGGCTTTAACTTTGCTGTGGCAGCCAAATTTTTCGTATCACAGGCGCGTAGCCGGAGGCAGCGGTCCGAAGAGTTTTTGAAGCCGCTTCATCAACCAGAATCCTGTAAACGGAAGATTTCGACGAATGAGACAAACTGCATGTTGCTAAGTACTGATATTCGGTTTTTGGTGTGGTGGCTCACATGAGAAAATGTATTGTGGTTTTAAAATAAGGTACACGAAGCTCTCCTCTGGCTTCAAGCGTATGTGGGATATGTTCTAGTGACATGGACAATGCTGATTCGTATTTCATCATAACTCGTTTGATGATGGAGACTATGAATAGTTGTCAAGACAGAAAGAAGACAGAAGGTTCGAATTTTAAAGCGTAGTCGATTATATGCTCATTAGAGATGGAACGCAAGCACGGTTTTCGGAAGGAAAACAGAAAGAGTCGCACAGCTTTGTTGGGTGAGAGACCATAAGGGGTGGTCTCGGCCCTCTAAATGGAAAGAGGTTTCTTTTTCCGCGCAGAGTGGTCCCTTTGCTCGCGTTATGTCAGAGTTCAGTTCTAACGTCTGTGATACATCTGAAAGTTTTGTTCCTCTCAGACAGTTTGTACTCTCAGATAGTACTCACAGAATTGTTTACGCAAGGGGTGAATTTTTGCTGGTAGTTACAGTCTGATAGTTCCTTGCGAGTACCTTCTGTAAGTGTCTGGCGAGAACAGATGTCGGAAGCGTTTACACGCAGAAGGGTGGGAATGTCTGTGAGAGCTAAGAGATCACTCTCCGCGAGATTTTTCTGTCGTACTTCCGTGCGTGAAGAACATACATTAATATACTCTTTATAAGTGGACCCACAATTGCCAATCTGGATATTATTATGTGTAAATCAAAAAGTGCTAAAGACTCACTGCTTGTGACACTAATATTTCTAGTATCAGCTACGTTTTTTGTCTTTGGTATTTGGTAAAGTGACAACTACAATGAAATAACATTACACCAATTTCATCTTGATACGAATAGAAACTTAAAAGCCAAACAGGGCAAATATCTGATAAATGAAGCATTTCCAGACGTACATTTATTTGAACGTTTTTACTTTCATTGACTTATGTAGTCACTCATAAATTCCTGAAAGTCTGTTCCTCAACACCGAGTATAATAATATAATCAGTAAATATACGTAAAAAAATTATAAATACAGGTGTATTATGTGAAGTTAAATGCCAGTTTTCCGAGTTCCAAAACAATTAGTTTTAAACATAACTTCACTGGTTTTTCTATGTAGATTAATCAGTGTTATAAAACTACTTTGCCCGATTCCTTGAATTGTGGATATTCCGATAATTTTTTCTTTGATGGTTAAAAAGCTGTAGCCATTTCAGACAACAAACTTTGATTCCTAATTTCTGCTCCTAGGTACAGTAACTGTACATTCTATACTGATAGCCTTTCATCGTACAAATTGATGGAAGGCGTTATTTCGTCCTGAGTCCACTTCCTGGCAGCTTTCCTCATTCCTGTTGTTGCTGACAGCTCGCTGGCATACACTCAAAGTGTGATTCCATCGGGATGATACTCAACTGTCCAGATAATGCACGCACACGTTTATAGATCCGGTTGTTGTGGTGTTGATGTAGGGTAATGGGTAACGCGCCAGTCGTTCGTTCATATTTTTGTATTACCGTGGGATCGTGTCTCTTCTGTGACAGTTCTTCTATTTTCGTCCGTTAGCTCTACGATGTTTTTATATGTTATTTACGGTGTAGCATCATTTAAATCTGGAACTTCCGAAATAGGCTAACTGATGGGACTGTTCGTTTAGTAGGTAAAACGGGCGATTTCTTCGCTCAGAATCATGCTACGGCCACGTATTATGACTCAAAACACGCCCTTACTTGGCTTCTTATATTTAATTTATTTAATGCGAGCATGAGTAAGGCAAACTATATTATAAAGATGCGGTAGTGTACAAACTGTGAGATACGGCACAAATCTGCGACGCAGTACTGGCACTCAACACTTTCAGCTCTCCCGCCAATGGCGGTACAATAGTTCTTGTCTGAGAACCACGGCGTACAGCTCTAGAGAGATGGAGGTTGGAGAGGTCTAAGCTCGCAGAGAATGACTATCTGAGATCTTGCCCCACTTTCGGACACTGCTGGCGAACTGACTCTCAGTGATGTTTACACGACAAATATTACTCACAAAGTCTCTCCGAGAGTGAAAAACTGTAAGTGTATATCCATCATAAATGTACCTGTCCAGTGTAGGTGACTGTAATGGACATGTGTACAGTGTGGTGCAGTGTTTGTGCCACACACCTTCAGGGGGTTTGAGGAGTGCTATGTAGAAAAAGACTGGCTTCGTTGCTGCAAAAGATTCTCTGTCAGTTCTGGAGCACACGAAGAACCGGGTGAACCGTGCAGTTCCATTTCTTCTTGCCTGACTTTAATCTCACGGCGTCGCGAAATGTGGAAACGCCACTGCAGTGAAGTCTTACATTCTGTCTTTTGAGACGACCTTGTTGGCACGGCCACAGATATGGCTGAGTTCTGTCTGTTTCATAGTGGATCGTCCGGCTTGATGCCATCACTGCGATCGGAGGCTTTCCCCATGGGCGACGCCCCGCCGTGGCAAAGGCTAAAGCCGTCGGCACGCGGACCGTGCATCCGAACGTTGAGCGTTGAGCGTTGAGCGTGCCGAGTTTCTGACGTCACAGCATGGAATAGCACTCTCGGGAGTCTTTCCGAACGTGCACAGCAATATCTTGCCTGTCGGATATTCTGAGAGTGCGTCTGAGCGTTGACCAATGAGAGGGCACGACGCCACCTACGTCACAAGCACGCCGTCTCCCTTCAGTACAGAGATGTGAGGTGCCATATTGGCATTCATTTCAAGCCTATATGTATATATGCCGTTTCTGAGCGCGAGCAAATTGAGAATCACTGGAAAACCTGTTGTTAACTGTGTGATTCGTTCCAATAAAATAATGAGAAACATCATATTCGTGGCAAAAGAATTATTGTAACTTGCGTATTATGAGAGTAGGCTATTTGAAGGCAGCGACACACTGGACATGCACCCAAAACGTATTGTTCTTGGTACAATTTGTTATAATTAAATTTCAATTAGTAACATAGCTACGATTAAGGTTTTCAGCAAGGGGTAACACAATGTGATTAGATACAAAGCTTCTGATGTTGGTTTATCGTAATGAGTAGCGTCGCTGTCCTGTCAGAGTTGGGGCGGAGGTTCGCCCCTCGGCATTACACATTCGTGTTTTTATTAGGTTCTGATACTTTATTATTAGATTAATATAAATATATACTGTAATATTTGATGTTATGTAAACATACGTTCACCTTTTTTTGAGGGGTGACTGTTTGATTGGCTTAATCTACAGGATAGCTTGCGCTACCTCTATAAAGATATTTTGCTCCTTTTTCTTTTACGCTTCGTAATTCACATGTTGCAAAGATTCTGCTACTGGGTAGGAACAGTGATCAAGTAAGACTGACCTTGGGGTTTTACTAAAAAGTGGGAATGACGAAATAACGTTTATCTTTTGCGGAGAATTATTCCAAATTTGTAATGCACTGTTTGTAATGGAGCTTTTATAGGCCTGTGTCCTTATTGACTGGACGTGGTACATTCCTTTTCGTGGACGATGGAGTAAATGTGCGTTTTAATACAGCTAGCATGGGAACTTTAGGCGCGCCAGTTGAGTAAACAGTGTAATTTACGAACTGCAAGCATCCTTCAACTGCCGCTGGAGTGCGTCGCGATCGCGTATACCACGTTGGGGCCCACGCACCGTATGCGCAAGTCGCATCGTTCCTGATCGTTCAGCAGCACGTTGAACTTGTCACGCTCAACGTTAACGTTCGACAGGACGGTCCGTGGCTCAAAATCATGAAAAGTTCAATTTTTACTTTTGTGCGTTTTCTGAATCTGCAGACTATTACCTTTTAGTAGATATATAATTTATTCAATTCCGAAGACCACAACTATTTTTAAATTTTTTTTGAAATGTGTTCTACATGGGCGTGACCCACTGTGGCGCTGTTAAACTGCTGTCAAATGGTGTTATTATTAACGTCCGTGTTCATCAGGTACATTTTAGTGATGTGAGATAAAGTATGTGTTGTGGCTAACCTGTGATGGTTCAATATATATCGCTGGTGTGATTGTCGATTGTTTCATGTTTATTTACTCTGTCGTTATCTCGAAAATATTCGTAATTAATTCTGTTTCTTGAGTCTCTGTTTTGTTGAAGTATAATAATGAGTAAAAGTAAAGTTATTAGAAATCCTCTGAAGGCTTTTAAGAAAAGGAGAAATGTTGGAAAGCCAAAGGTATGTGTTATTACTGTAAACAATAAAGACGATAACCAAGTGAGTGAACCTAACCTCTCAAGTACACCTGCCCATAGCAGTCAAAGTGGGAAAGAAAATACTTTACAGAAGAAGCTTGGTTCAATGAGTGAAAACTATGAATGTTTTATGGGAGAATCGGATGTGAATGAAATATTTGATATGTCGGTTCTCAAAGGAATTTTTTCAAACTGTGTAAGATGTATTCATTGTAGTGAAGTTGGTCTGGAACTCTCCATAATAAAGCACGTAGGACTTGCTAGTGAAATACAACTGAAATGTGATAAGTGTTCATACATGACCACCTTTTGGAACAGTGTTGCAGTAACTGCAACTGAAGAAAATGGTAGCAAAATCTACGAACACAACAACGAGCGATGCTTGCTTTAGACAAGGAACGCCTTCGGGCTGCAGACAGGGCTGTAAAGAGTCTAGAAATACAAGCAAGAGTAAACAGGAGGAGGAACAAGAGGAAGCTGGAGGAGGAGTTTGCAGATGATGAAGATAATCCATCCTATGGACCTGGAATGCACTAAAAAGTTAATCCAATCTTTGTCGCTCGATTCCCAAAACTTTTATTTTCTCATACTAATTACATGTTTTCTAAGGATCTTCCAAACCTATTTGTTTCAAACTTTCAGTAAATGTTACACAGTACCTTCTGCATAATTTAACACAGCCTTTTCCCAAAAAACTGTATATTTTTGAATATATAAATAAAAAATTGCAAAAAAATGTTATGAATTTTCATTACAATTGAAAAAAAATCATCTTTAATAACTGAACTAAAATTTTGTAAAATCCCTGTGTTAAGTTGTAGCCCATATTCCAATAAATAATCTGTAAAAAGTTCAACTTCCTACCTCAAATACTTTGTGAGGAAAGATGTAATTTATAAGCGTTATTTTAACATTGCAAGTATAGGGCGTTCCGGAGCCTCTTAAGGCTTCCTGGCGTAGTAGTCGCGCTGTCAGTAGACCCGGTGGCCTAGCTTGGACAGGCTCCTACAGCGCGTTCAAAATTACTTTGCTATCTACGACACAAGTAGTATGGGCGAGCCGGCGCGGGAGGCACGGAATGCATTCCGCCAATCCCACAATACCTGCAGACGCAGCAAACCCGATCAGTTGTCACACTTTCACCCCACGACTACCCGCTTGCACTGTGCTTGAGTTTCAGGCAGCCTGCAGTCCCGTGTGAGCGTTCCATCTTCTGATTTGTTTGTTTTCGTCTTTCCTGTTGTAGGAGTTATCGCTACATTTGTTGGTATTTGTAGTGTGGTGCTTGACAATGTCAGTAGAATGTTCGACGAAAGATTTAGCGGAGAAGTTCTTCTCTTCATTCTTTCTCCAAATGTTGGTCGACCGTCATGACGTACGCTTTCTCGTCAAAAAAAGTTATATTCTCTTACATTAGAAATAAGTAGATTGATCAGACAAATTAATAACACGTTAATTATAAACCTAGTGATCCATTTCGCCTAAAAAAAAAAAACAAAAAAAAAACATAGAGGTGACCGCTTAATACTTGATGCGCGAGGGAGCAATAGCCTGTCATATTTAAATGCAATTATTTCGTGTTAGAAAACTCTAGCAGATTTTCGGTCTGAAGTAGACGAGAATTTTATACATTCTTAAGATTTAATTCGCTTAATGAGTTCACATAACTTTAATAACAAAAGAGTGAATTCGGTTAAGCCAGGAAAATGCGTTTTCGCATACTGTTCATAAATCGTCTTAATGATTTGTTTCCGGAAATAAAACTAAAATGAGAACACTGTGCAGCAATTTCTGAACACGTTGATGAAAGCTCCATATTTATGAATAGAGCAGCTTGCGAGTAGACCGAGTTAAGTGAAATGTAGGATTACTTACATATTATGTGTGGGAGATGGTAAGTCCTTACGACAAGAAAGGAAGAATGAATTGATTGTTGGTGTTAATAACGACCATCCTCCTTTAGCTCCTCTGCATTACTGCAGGTGACGTGTCACTGAGCACATTTCTTCTGTGCATGCAGTACACGTGAGGCGCCTAGTTGTTTCCACTGCACTGTGTGGAATACGATGGTTCTGTTATAGTGCACTAACCTGCTGTCTTCAAGTTGATGTGCGCAGCACAGAAAACAGCACGCAGGTCGTAGGTTCTGTATCTTGAGGCTCAAACTGACTTTTAGCGAGATTCTGTTCTGAAATAATGTATCACGTCTTTGGGATGCCACTCGTACGAGAAGACTACATGAGATTTATACAACACCTTCTGATGCAGCAAAGTGCATGATCAAACACAATGTTTACCAAAATGTATCTTTAAACTATTTGTGGCACGTGTCTGTGCCTCATGACTACCGGATTGAATCTTTTAATACTGAATACTGGCAAACACATCCTGCGACAGACAACATGTCTGTTTTTCTCGACTGCCTAATCCCGATTGACGAGCAGGAACTTAAATAAAAATTGGAAACACATCCTACGACAGACAACATGTCTGTTTTTCTCGACTGCCAAATCCAGAGTGACGAACAGCCCGAAACACTTCGCGCGCCACACCAGAAAAGGCGTGACCCGAACACTTCCGAAGTGCTTAGTCTGCAATTTCGTCAGTCTTTCGTTTTTGATTTAAATTGTTTTTAACAATTCTAAAATGACTGATTGACAGTGAGATGTTGAGAGATATTTATATCAAAAAGTGAAGTAATTCCAATGAGTAGTTTAACTAATAGTAATAACTATACTTTAACGTTTTGGCGCCCTTGCTCCGAACACAGCAGCCAATCACAGAGCAGTAGCATTATGCAGGCGGTCTTTCTTACAGGAATGGTACCGAATCTAACATCTTCACACGTACCTCACGCCACATTTCGTTATCTATATACTTACTGAATCTCCACAGCTCTGGGAACAGCTTCTTGGAGCCTAATATGAAGGCTGAGTAAGCCAGAAATATTACAACCTCTGCGCGCCTCTACGTGCTCCCGCTGGATTTCGGGTGCGAACATAAATCCATCCAAACAGTAGCTGCATAAGATGACGCTGCACAGTGGATAGATTACGCACCGGGTAAGGTGTCCTTCCCCAAAAGGCCCGCACATCTGAAAAATTTAAGAAACTGATGGTGAAAGGGGTCGGTAATTAATTGAGACAGTAAGGTTGGATGGAAGGTTCCGAAATCTTTACTGATGGGTGTGCTAAAAAGAGTGGGCTCGATGCAAGAGGCGACCAAAAAGTTTCCGTTTGCGCGTTGTACAGTCGATAATCGATATGCCAATTACAAAACAGCGCCTTGAGAATTGAGGCAGTCACCTCGCCGACACACTAGATTGAAGACACGCGTTTGGCAAAAACCCACGTCCTGTTGCTTGAAGAAGTCCGTAACGATCATCGTCCGACAGGGATCGTCGACCTTTTAAGGCCCTTTTTAAGGGACCGAAGGCGTGATAATCACATGGGTAGAGGTAAGGATTATAGGACGGATGCAAGATTGTCTCTCACTCCAGTCGTAATTTCTGCGTCACGACATTTTCCATAATGAGACGTCCGTTGTCATGAAACAGAAGCACCTTTCTACAACGGTGGTTTTCGAAGGACATGCTTGCTCATTCGCATCCACCCCCCCCCCCCCCCCCCCCGTTTAATCCTCCCAGGAATGTCTACCGGGTGCTTGTCCTTCGGCATCTGTAATTGCGTCGCCATAGTTCACGTTTCCGCATTTATCACATGCACGTCGGAAAGCCACCAATGTCACCCTAATCCCTTGCCTATATGTCGGTATTAATATACCCGCATTGTAGTCGCGCTACCTTGTATACATCCCGCAGCAACGCTCTCAAACGAAAAACTTTTTGATCGCCCCTTACATAAGGCCCTTTTTAGTCGCCTCTTACGACAGGCGAGAAAATGACTAAACTTTCTCATACAGACAATTGAGAATAAGCGATCTGTTTAACTTCCTGAAAAGCTTTATATAGCCAAGATCGCATCAATACTTCTTTATTTTCAGCAATCGGTTTCGACAGACTTTGCTGTCATGATGACACCGAAGTCTGCCGAAACCAGTTGTCGAAAATAAAGAAGTATTTACGCGATTACGCGATATTGGCTATAGAAAGTATTTTCACCAGGCAAAAAACTACTGCGGGTCTATTCTTGCCACCGATCCCGCAGGGTGAAAAGGGGTGGGGGTGAAACGCAGTTCCCGCATACAGCCCAGTCCTGATCAACAGCACGAAGTGGACCGTCAAGCGTAACATCCCCACCATGCGACGCACTGAGCTGTATAGTGACCCCTCCTGCGATGCTCTCGCTTTCGCGGAATTTTCTCTGTCCAAACGATCTGCTTTGCGGTGCGCCGGATGGATGGAGAGCGCCGCCCTGATATGCGGGGCCCGGCGCTCTGCACGAGCAAGGAGGACAGAGCTAGTCTGCACGAGGCATCGCCTGGGATCAGCTGGTGCGTGATGTACCGCCGTGCCACACTGCCGCGTCCCTGGCTGTTTGCGAGAGGAACTGGAGCGTGGTTGCAGAGGCCGGTAAACATAGGCTCGATTCAGGGTTCGTGCCGTGACAAGACCCCCGGAGTCTAGCCTGGTCTGTACCTCTACGGCAGCTCCCTGCATTAATTTTCAGATGGTGAGGTATTTGTCTGATTGATCGTTTTCAATCCGTGTTTGGTTCCTGTGACCATTCTGTTTCTTCGAGGGGTGTTCTTCTAAATCCCTTGAGTCTCGACGTTGCGTCACTCTGAATCGCGAGTGGAACTAACTCTCTTCTTACCTCGTTGATTTTGCTATCAGTTCTTGATTGCTGTTAGTTGTGGCCGATATTCAGCGAATTTGTATCTTGTCTGAGTGAATTGCTATTTTCATGATTTGTGAATTAATTCCTCGCCGCCGGCCGGGGTGGCCGAGCGGTTCTAGGCGCTACAGTCTGGAAACGCGCGACCACCACGGTCGCAGGTTCGAATCCTCTAGGGTATGGATGAGTGTGGTGTCCTTAGGTTAGTTAGGTTTAAGTAGTTTTAAGTTCTAGGGGACTGAAGACCTCAGAATGAGTCCCCCCCCCCCCCCCTCGGGAATCGTGAACTTTGCCGTCGGTGGGGAGGCTTGCGTGCCTCAGCGATACAGATGGCCGTACCGTAGGTGCAACCACAACCGAGGGGTATCTGTTGAGAGGCCAGACAAACGTGTGGTTCCTGAAGAGGGGCAGCAGCCTTTTCAGTTGTTGCAGGGGCAACAGTCTGGATGATTGACTGATCTGGCCTTGTAACACTAACCAAAACGGCCTTACTGTGCTGGTACTGCGAACGGCTGAAAGCAAGGGGAAACTACAGCCGTAATTTTTCACGAGGCCATACAGCTTTACTGTATGGTTAAATGATGATGACGTCCTCTTGGGTAAAATATTCCGGAGGTAAAATAGTCCCCCATTCGGATCTCCGGGCGGGGACTACTCAAGAAGACGTCATTATCAGGAAAAAGAAAACTGGCGTTCTACGGATCGGAGCGTGGAATGTCGCGTCCCTTAATCGGGCAGGTAGGTTAGAAATTTTAAATAGGGAAATGGATAGGTTAAAGTTAGATATAGTGGGAATTACTGAAGTTCGGTGGCAGGAGGAACAAGACTTTTGGTCAGGTGAATACAGGGTTATAAATACAAAATCAAATAGGGGTAATGCAGGAGTAGGTTTAATAATGAATAAGAAAATAGGAGTGCGGGTAAGCTACTATAAACAGCAAAGTGAACGCATTATTGTGGCCAAGATAGACACAAAGCCCATGCCTAATACAGTGGTACAAGTTTATATGCCAACTAGCTCTGCAGATGATGAAGAAATTGATGAAATATATGATGAGATAAAAGAAATTATTCAGGTAGTGAAGGGAGACGAAAATTTAATAGTCATGGGTGACTGGAATTCGAGAGTAGGAAAAGGGAGAGAAGGAAACATAGTAGGTGAATATGGATTGGGGCTAAGAAATGAAAGAGGAAGCCGCCTGGTAGAATTTTGCACAGAGCATAACTTAATCATAGCTAACACTTGGTTCAAGAATCATGAAAGAAGGTTGTATACATGGAGAAATCCTGGAGATACTAGAAGGTATCAGATAGATTATATAATGGTAAGACAGAGATTTAGGAACCAGGTTTTAAATTGTAAGACATTTCCAGGGGCAGATGTGGACTCTGACCACAATCTATTGGTTATGAACTGTAGGTTAAAACTGAAGAAACTGCAAGAAGGTGGGAATTTAAGGAGATGGGGCCTCGATAAATTGACTAAACCAGAGGTTGTACAGAGTTTCAGGGACAGCATAAGAGAACAATTGACAGGAATGGGGTAAAGAAATACAGTAGAAGAAGAATGGGTAGCTCTGAGGGATGAAGTAGTGAAGGCAGGAAAGGATAAAGTAAGTAAAAAGACAACGGCTAGTAGAAATCCTTGGGTAACAGAAGAAATATTGAATTTAATTGATGAAAGGAGAAAATATAAAAATGCAGTAATTGAAGCAGGCAAAAAGGGATACAAACGTTTCAAAAATGAGATCGACAGGAAGTGCAAAATGGCTAAGCAGGAATGGCTAGAGGACAAATGTAAGGATGTCGAAGCGTATATCACTAGGGGTAAGATAGATACTGCCTATAGGGAAATTAAAGAGACCTTTGGAGAGAAGAGAACCACTTGTACGAATATCAAGAGCTCAGATGGAAACCCAGTTCTAAGCAAAGAAAGGAAAGCAGAAAGATGCAAGCAGTATATAGAGGCTCTATACAAGGGCGATGTACTTGAGGACAATATTGTGGAAATGGAAGAGGATGTAGATGAAGATCAAATGGAAAATACGATACTGCGTGAAGAGTTTGACAGAGCACAGAAAGACCTGAGTCGAAACAAGGCCCCGGGAGTAGACAACTTTCCAGTGGAACTACTGACGGCCTTGGGAGAGCCAGTCCTAACAAAACTCTACCATTTGGTGAGCAAGATGTATGAGACAGGCGAAATACCCTCAGACTTCAAGAAGATAATCCCAAAGAAAGCAGGTGTTGACAGATGTGAAAATTACCGTTCAGTTTAATAAGTCACAGCCGCAAAATACTAACACGAATTCTTTACAGACGAATGGTAAAACTGGTAGAAGCCGACGTCGGGGAAGATCAGTTTGGATTCCGTAGAAATATTGGAACACGTGAGGCAATAGTGACCTCACGACTCATGTTATAAGAAAGATTAAGGAAAGGCAAACCTACGTTTCTAGCATTTGTAGACTTAGAGGAAGCTTTTGACAATGTTGACTGGAATACTCTTTCAAATTCTGAAGGTGGCATGGGTAAAATACAGGGAGCGAAAGGCTATTTACAATTTATACGGAAACCAGATGGCAGTTATAAGAGTCGAGGGGCACGAAAGGGAAGCAGTGGTTGGGAAGCGAGTGAGACAGGGTTGTAGCCTTTCCCTGATGTTTTTCAATCTGTATATGTAGCTAACGGTAAAGGAAACAAAAGAAAAATTCGGAGTAGGTATTAAAATCCATGGAGAAGAAATAAAAACTTTGAGGTTCGTCTGTTACATTGTAATTCTGTCAGAAACAGCAAAGGACTTGGAAGAGAAGTTGAACTGAATGGACAATGTCTTGAAAGGAGGATATAAGATGAACATCAACAAAAGCAAAACGAGGGTAGTGGAATGTAGTCAAATTAAGTCGGGTTATGCTGAGGGAATTCGTTTAGGAAATGAGACACTCAAAGTAGTAAAGGAATTTTGCTATTTGGAGAGCAATATAACTGATGATGGTCGAAGTAGAGAGGACATAAAATGTAGACTGGCAATGGCAAGGAAAGCGTTTCTGAAGAAGAGAAATTTGCTAACATCGAGTATTGATTTAAGTGTCAGGAAGTCGTTTCTGAAAGTATTTGTATGGAGTGTAGCCATGTATCGAAGTGAAACATGGACGATAAATAGTTTGGAGAAGAATAGAAGCTTTCGAAACATGGTGCTACAGAAGAATGCTGAAGATTAGATGGGCAGATCACATAAGTAATGAGGAGGTACTGAACAGAATTGTGGAGAAGAGGAGTTTGTGGTAGAACTTGACAAGAAGAAGGAACCGGTTGGTTTGACATGTTGTGAGGCATTAAGGGATCTCAAATTTAGCATTGGAGGGCAGCGTGGAGGGTAAAAATCGTAGAGGGAGACCAAGAGATGAACACAATAAGCAGATTCAGAAGGCTGTAGAATGCAGTAAGTACTGGGAGATGAAGAAGCTTGGACAGGATAGGGTAGCATGGAGAGCTGCATCAAACCAGTCTCACGACTGAAGACCAGACAACAGGATGAATGTTGAAACGAGTGGTCCAAGAAGCTAAAGGAAAGAGAAGAGTTCAAAAACGTGCGTAAGATACTTTTGTAAATGCCTTGTTAAGAATTACAATATCACATATCTCTTGCACAACCAAGACGCCCGAAAACTAAACAGTGGCTCCTTGAACTGAAGGAAGAAGCTGAGAAATATTACACGTCAGAATTAATTACTGAAAATGTTTGTGTGTTCCAGTTCACGTCTAGGTACGTTGGCGTGCTGGCAAGTAATGCCTCCAAATTTTTTATTCTGTCCTCAGTATCGGTTGAGGTGTTACATCCCATGAATATTACTCATTGTCAGTCGGATTCTCCGCTTCGCCGACGCACAAGTTACAGCCTTCTGCCGGTAGAGGGCTTCGAACTGTATCGTGTAACATGACAGTGAATGACGTAACTAAGTCGGTCCGTGAGAAACGGCGTGCTGCAACCAAGTTTCTAATAGCAGAAAACGTGCCTCCAGTTAAAATCCATAGAAGAATGGAAGCTGTGTACTGCGATGACTGTATCGACACCAATAATGTGCGACGTTGAGTTGTTCGTGCTCGTAATGAAGGAAACGGCGGTGTTAACCTCAATGTGTGTGACAGAGCGCCGACTGGACGACTGCTTACGGCAACCGACGAGGCTCGTCGGAATCTGGTTGATGAAGTCGTCAGAGAATACCGTCTGATAACAGAGATACAGCTCTCAGGTAAGTGTGGCACATCACCAGATCGTGGACAGGCCATCACTGCAGAACTGCGGTACAGCAAACTGTGTGCGCGGTGGGGTGCTCGCATGCTCATGAAACAGAGCAGATTGGACATCTGTCAATAATTTGTTTTTCGCTTTGAGCGTCAAGGTGATTGGTTCCTTAGTAACAATCTGACAGGTGACGAAATTTGGGTTCACCATTATGACCTCGAAAACGAGAGAACATTAATGGAGTTCCGCCATAAAGAATCACCGACGCCAAAAAAGTTCAGCACCATGCAGTCAGCAGGCAAACTCATGCTGACAGTGTGGGATGTTCAAGGTGTGGTAAATTTGGAATTCGTGCCCAAAGGCACCACCATAAACTCTGTGAGGTACTGTGAGACCTCAGAAAGCACGAATTAGAAGAGTTGGTTCATACACGAGGCAGCCCTCTCCTTCAGACCTCACACGAGCCTGCCACATCTGCAATCATCCGACGCTCGACCACCCCCCTTACAGTCTCGACTTGGCCCCATCCAATTTTCATCTGTTTCCAAAACTTAGGAACATCCGCGAGGACTGCACTTTGACAGTGATGAGGCGATGCAAGCAGAGTTGAGGCTGTGGCTCCGTCAACAAAGTCAAACATTCTACAGTGACGGTATCAACAAACCGGTCTCTTGTTGGTAGAAGTGTGGTCATTGTCAGGATGACTATGTTGAGGAATAAATATGAAGACACCAAGAATAAAGATGTAGAACGTTAATAATGTTTGTTATACATATAAAGCTGTAAGAGTTCTCACATAAAAAAAAAATTCGAAAGATTTACTTTCCAGCACGCCCATGTAACTGCAAACATTCCTTTAAAGAAGTTTATATTTTTTGGTGCTTTGTTAATTACTGTTTTCCTCCACATTTAACTAATAGCAGAAAGTAGTCAACTAAGGGCAACAGCCTGGATAAGGGATCATTGACCAATTGGATATAAATCTCTATATTTAGACTACAGTTCGATGCTAGGAGCACTGCTATTTGACTTACATATAAATTAACTACGACTTCTTTATACGTAAATAGTACAGTTAACCTTAGACACGATTAAAGAAAGAATGCTAAAAGAAAATGTCACTAAAAGGCAAGGAGCTTACAACACTTGGTAACACGCTGAAGGCTTGGGAATGCACTTGTGTGAGGCGTCTTCCTGCCGCCACCAAAGTCCGCCTACGCAGGGAGCGAATGTAGTAAGCAGTGCGCATTAAATCTGCCTTGTTATTAAAAGGGGTTCCTTTTGTTAACTGTCTGTCACCTAAACGTCTGGCAAGTCTCTTGCTTCATTGGCTTTCAGTTCGATTGGCTCTCTCTCTCTCCTTATTTTTTCAAAATGCTTTGTACTTTCAGCAAGAAATAAAGCAATATATGCAAACAATACGAAGAAGTATCCACCATTTTGATTTGCAGCTCCTTGTATTGGCCGTGTTTGCAGTTAAAAGTGTTGAATGTGAGGTCCGCCAGTTATGCAAAACACCGTTTTTCTCAGTACCCAAACATGTTTCGGCAGCACTGTGCCATCATCAGTGGGTTTTCGTTTTTATTTATTCTGCAAAGTGAACATTATTGTTAAATTATTATAAAATTATGTGCATTTTTATTTGAAACAAAAGATCGTTTCTTTTTGTAAATACCTTTACATTTGGTGTGCATGAATTTTTTGGATCACTTGTGTGTCAGTTACTACAGGTAGCTTGTCATCTGCATTTGCTGGGAGTTAACCTATCTTCTAGAATGTAATTCAGTTTTTCGCGATGTTTTCGTGTCTCTATTCGTTTTTACTTACATTTTCGTGTGGCAAGCACTTCTACTCTCCGCATAATGCTGAAGTGTTGTGATGCACACTATAACAAGTATTTTTCACAAATAACGTAGTAAAACAGTTTTCACCTCACCAGAACACAGTGTGATTATGATTTGTTATGTGTCCCAGCCCAGTCAGTGTTCATTTGTTCACCAGAAAGTTCGGGGCCAAATTTGAATTTTGTTTGCATTTTATCTGTGTCTGTGTGTGTGTGTGTGTGTGTGTGTGTGTGTGTGTGTGTGTGTGTAGACCTTATCTCTCTGCGCTGTTTTTATTTGTAAATTTCCTTTAATGTGTTAAATAGTGTGCCCTTGCAGAGTGTAGTGTATTCGTTTAAGACCTATTTTCCTTCTGCTATTGCCTTCTGTATATGGAACTTTTCCTCAGTGGTCAGTTTGCTGTATAGGCTGTGGCTGGGTTTTAGTATTCTTAGGTCTGTTTCTATTGTGGTTGGGTGGTGATTGTTGGCTACAAGGTGGTCAGCAAATATGCTATGGGAGCTGTTGCTTTTTAAAGCTTGGAGATGTTCTGAATATCTTGTTTTGAAGTTTCTGCATGTTTGTCCTATGTACACTGACTGGCAAGTGTTTCATGTGAGTTCATATATTCCTGATCTGTTAAATTTAGCCATGGGTGTTTCTTGTGTTCTGATCTTTTTCCTATCCTATTTTGAGTCCCTGTTTCTTTAATATGCTGCCTATTCTGCGAGCAATCTTGTTATTGTAGGTGAGAATGTGCAATTTCGTTTTGTGTGTGTGTTGTTGCTCTGTTGCGTCTTGTGTGTCATCATTGTTTGTGTTGTTCTGTGCTGGGTTGGTTGCAGATGACAAGCTACCTGTAGTAATTAACACACAAGTGATCCAGAAAATTCATGCACACCAAATGTAAAGAATAAATAAAAATTAAAAGCCACTGATGATGGCACAGTGCTACCGAAACATGTTTGGGTACTGAGAAGAAACGATGTTTTGCATAACTGGCGGACATCACATCCAACAGTTACGAAGAAGACAGGTTGGAGGGTGCAGCCACTGGCGTTAAGAACTTTCTTATCAAACTTTTCTTATCAAACAGTAATCACTCAGGGCCTAGACGCCTAGACCACGGTAGCGCCTCAAGTCCGTGGTAACGATGTATGTATTACCTGTAGTTTGCGATGAATTCTTCTGAATGTTTTCAGAATCGCACAATCGTTTGAGAAGCAAAGTACGTGTGACCTATCGGCGCTTGATGCCGTAATAATAGGAATAAAAATCGTTCTCCATTTATTTCTATTGTGAAACCTGCCCCTAGCCACACTCATGTTATGCAACGCATTCCCACTGAGCACTATTTATTGATGTTCTGTCGCAGTTAGTTTGAGTGATGCATGACCGGGAAGGAGGCTGCAATGAAGCAACGCCTGATTCAGAGACCGTTGCGTAAAGCAGTTTTTCCCAGCGCGTGCGCCGCTTGTTACGCATTCGCACGAGAGACTGGCGGGCGACGTAAGCTTAGCTTCATCGACGAAGTTGACGGATGAGGTACTGTAAGCACTTCTCGTCGTTCGTCTCAGGATTCTGGACAATACATTCTTGCATGGACTTCCAGTTGGTGACGCATAGTCGCAAGGTCGGTCGAAAAAGCCGTGCTTAGCAGAGAAAATTCTCCAGACTGTTGATGAAAGGACGAAGTATATTAACGGAGAGGACTAAAACAAAACGAACATCAAAAGTGCAGGTATCGAGCTTGCAAATGAAAATAACACAACGTGCAAAGAGGGAAAGTCACTGAAAGAAATTGATAAACATATGAGATGACTCAAACGACGGATAAAAGATATACTGAGAGATTAAAAAGAGGAAAAGAGGTTACTATTTAAGAAATACTAATTTAGTTACATGGTCTTACTTTGAGGAACAGTGATAGAACAGTCTCCAATACATTTTCTTGAGTATAAGTCGTATGCCCTGAAACTTACAGAAATCATTAAATCTGTTGCAGGTATAGAAACTAGAATGTCATTTGAACTGGTGCTAAAAATATTCGGAATCAAAGCTTTAACATCAGATTTCCAGAGAAGAAGGCAACTGAGCGTATATGTGGAAAATTGTTAGACATCTCTCACTAGTGCAAAACTCAATAGAGTATTGTCCAGCAGAATATAAAGGAAAATATAGAGGCAATTGACGAGCATAAATTTGTTTCCACACAGGCAAACATATAAGAACAAAAATTCGAATACATTTACATCTACATCTACATTCATACTCCGCAAGCCACCTGACGGTGTGTGGCGGAGGGTACCTTGAGTACCTCTATCGGTTCGCCGGCCGCGGTGGCCGTGCGGTTCTGGCGCTGCAGTCCGGAACCGCGGGACTGCTACGGTCGCAGGTTCGAATCCTGCCTCGGGCATGAGTGTGTGTGATGTCCTTAGGTTAGTTAGGTTTAAGTAGTTCTAAGTTCTAGGGGACTTATGACCTAAGATGTTGAGTCCCATAGTGCTCAGAGCCATTTGAACCATTTTGAACCTCTATCGGTTCTCCCTTCTATTCCAGTCTCGTATTGTTCGTGGAAAGGAGGATTGTCGGTATGCTTCTGTGTGGGCTCTAATCTCTCTGATTTTATCCTCATGGTCTCTTCGCGAGATATACGTAGGAGGGAGCAATATACTGCTTGACACTTCGGTGAAGGTATACTCTCGAAACTTCAACAAAAGCCCGTATTTATTGCACAAGAACATTGTACAGATGTCATACATATTGCATTTGGAAGAGAAACTCTGAAAGATTTTTTTTGCAAAGATTCTATATGCGAACCACGAGTGATCCCGCAGACGTCAATACGGTAATCGAATTCTCGTCATCCCCAGAATGACACCGTCGACTGTGGCAGTCGCCTCCCGTTTTCTCTCCCGGAGCTCTGCTACATCACTTGGTAGAGGCGGTACGTACACGAGATCTTCATTGTGTCCCCACAGAAAAGAGTCACACGGAATGAGGTCTGATGATCGGAGAGGGCATTTCATGAAACAACTGTGTCCCCTTATGCAACATGGCCGATCCATCAATGAGGCAGCTCCGTGTTCAGGTACCTACAAACTTCACGATGAAAATGGGCTGGAGCCCTGTTCTGCTGAAAGATGAATGGAGAGTCCGATTGTATTTGAGGCATCCGCCATCGCTGCAACACGTCCAAGTAGCAATATCCAGCTACAGTGCTCTCGGCGAAGAAGAATGGCCAGTACAGTTTTCGACGTGACAAGGCACCAAAATCATTTACCTTTAGCGAATCGCGCTCAAATTCAATGCATTCGTGTGGATGCTCTGTACCCCAGATTCGACAATCATGCCTGTAAAAAGTGGCTTCGTCGCTAAAAATTAAGCGAACGACAATGCCATCCCCATCCTCATTCAATTGTTGCAACTGTGAACAAAACTCAAAACGCTTGTCTTTGTCGTCGTCATTGAGCTTCTGCACTGGCTCCAATCTGAATGGTTTCATAGACAGATTCTGTCGCAGAACTTTCCACACTGTCATTGAGCCATTTCGAGTTCACGGGATGCACGATGCACCGATTTCTTTGGACTCCTTATGAATGTCTCTCGTAGGCGCTCCCCATTTTTCCGCTTCTTGTTGCCGGGCACAAGCAACCCGTCGTAACGAATTTGTTGTGCCAGTGGTAAATGACCTTCCTTGGTGGTGGCTTCGAACCGTACTTGGTTCTAAACATCCGTTGAACAGTTATAGCACACTAGTTTTTGTCGAACTCCAGCACACAGAAAGCTCGCTCCACACCTGAACTCGCCATGTTTGCGATTAGCGCTGACTATCGGCAAATTACCAAACTACGATGTGGCCGTATGCATGAAAAAAAACTTTCAGGGTTTCTATTCATAATGGCATATGTATGATATCTGTACAGTGTTTCTGGACTTCATGTAAACCCTGTATTCTATACCACAACGATATTTAAATACGAGGGCTTTTCAATAAACAATGATGATAATGTGTTTTGACAATCCGGACTATAGGGAGGGTGGGGGATGTACTTCACTTTGTTTTTTGCAAGCACAAGACAACATCCGTGCATTATAATGGCGCGACATCCCAACTGTTTCGTAGATGTATGACCTTTTGCGTTGTAATGTCCCCACAGAAAATACCCTCTACCACGCACCAATTAATCATTGTCAATCAAACCATCCACATTCATTCACTTTGGAAAAGTATCTGATCTGATTTTCTCGTAACATATGCGGCGACAGCTAGACGACGCCAAAGTATTTTCTAGTGCGTTTATTCTTTGAAATAACAGAGATGCATATATGCATTCTCCATGGTTGTTAGAGTGGTAACTAGGACAGCTTCAGGAGTAGGGATTGAGGGATTGACGTATTTCTGAGAGATACATATTCTGATTTTCTTCTCGCTAAATCGAGCGAATTATCTTTTGTGCCACTAGCGGTTTGTTTGAATAGAAAGAGAGTGTAAACGGAAAATAATTAAGACGTGGAATCACCGGAGATCTGGACATGTAATGGGGATGGATTTAATACACAATTTCCTTCATAAATAAGGTTTGTGACTTTTTGTTCCGGAGTGAATGAATGAATGAGTTTTTTCCTGAACCATTTGATGATCACGTTGGCCCTGTAATTAGTGGGGAAGTTTCAGCTGTGTCGAAGAGAGCCTGCAATCACTGAGTCTGTGTTAAATCGTCCAAAAAGGCTTCGTACACATCTGGAATTCGCAATCTTTCGTAAAAGGAACAAATTGTCCACACGATTGATTCTCCCGACTGAATACAGTGTTTAACAGTAATAATAAATGTAAAGATCTCTTACAGCAAGCCAGCCGCTGATTACCAAGACGAAGGACTCCACCAAAGATCCTATTTGGCTGATTTCACGTAATGAAATATTATAATAAAAACTGTACATAGATAAAGGAGAGAAAGAGAGAGAGCGAATGACAATAGAGATAATACTAATAATCCTCCATTAGTCTAACTTTTCGCCTGTCTTATCACGGATCAGCCAAGACACGGGAGGCCCTTACATTACTGCATAGATTTATGTGTGAAGGTGAAAGGGTCTTAAAGGCAACAGATACACGTCTATACAGACAAGACATTACACAAAGTTAGCGGCTAGCTGCATTCATCATGTATTCATAGAGAAAGAGACGACAACTTATTATTATTATTATCTTGTTAAAATGGCCAATCCGTGACAGGACACGTTTTTGGACGTTGCTAAAATAATTTTGTTCTCTGTTTCATGTCAACTACGACCAGCTAACCTAACTGACGCTTGGAAAAGAGAGGAAAGACTCGCAGGTGATATAATTGGATCTATAAATAAAGCCGAAAGACAGCACGCTGGGCGCAGAGAAAAGGCCAGATCCATATTTTTACTATTAAAGCTGAGTATAGTTGAAGTACACGCTTATTTGTTTGATGTTATTTGATTTTTGAACATTGATTAACTGTGTTCATGTTAGATGTGTTTTGATTGTCGTGTCCCACTTGCAGTTATCTGTATATGTACATTAAGAACGTAGACACAGAAGTGCTTTTGTGTGAACGGAGTTGCATATAGCGACAGTAGAAGGGAGTTATATATAGTGACAGTAGAACATTTATGTGGTTTTAGCTAGGGCAATGTTTAGGATGAGTCAAGCAGAGCAAAGCAGCACGCAACAGCCCTCAGCTGTTAGCACTGATAATAATGGCGTAGTAAGAAGTGTTGTAGGACCGATGGCTACAGATAGCGCAATAGAACGCCCTGTAGACACGGCTGGAGATGTAACAGCAAGTACACAGCAGGGATTAGATCCATTGGTAATTATCATGAGACAGATGCAGATGATAACCGAGAGCATGAATACTTTGAAAACCGATATTAACGCGAAATTAGCCTCAGTTACTGAAGGGCAGGAAAATCTGAAAACCGACATTAACGCGAAATTAGCCTCAGTTACTGAAGGGCAAAATGATTTGAATACGAAATTAGCCTCAGTTACTGAAGGGCAGGAAAATCTGAAAATCGACATTAACGCGAAATTAGCCTCAGTTACTGAAGGGCAGCAAAATCTGAAAACCGATATTAAAGCACAATTAGTGACAGTCACTCAAACTCAAGAAGAAATGAAATTAGTCCAGACTGAGATTAAGCAGCAGTTACAAGACAGTTTTTCCGAATTAGAGCAGCGGATAGAGGCGAAGACCAAGGAACTCAAAGATCAGGCCGAAGAGATAGAACGAAAATTAACTGCACAAATAGAAATGGTGAAAGCACAATGTGAGGAATCTACTCACCGCGTACGTGTCGAAATGAAGGAGTATGTGGCTATTAAGATAGATACTGTACGGGAACAGGTGGAAATGGTTCCGCAATTAGTACAAAAGCAAGATGCCATGTCATGTGCAATTGCGCAACTTCCTGAATTGGCACGTACACAGGCTAACCTAAAGGAAAGCGTTGAACATCTGACAGAGTGTCAAGACGTTATAGACCACCAAATTAACGTATTAACGGGTAAATTATCCGAAATCACATTAGAAAACAAAAGGCTAATGTGTGAAAACGTCGAGCAAAATGTTAAGGCAGTATTCCAGAGTTTATCTGGCAAACAGGAAGAGAATTTGTTTGCGAAAGGACTTGAGGAGGTGCGACAGCAGTTAGGTGCTGATTTGGAGCATTGGAAACAAACGATGGAAGAGTCGATGCGCGCTTCACAACAAAGCTCAGAACAAATGAATACAGGGCAGCAGCAGAAGTTGGCAGCGACTATAGAGCCAGTTACTGCCCATTCGCACACAATACCGACTTGTGTAAGTAATTCAAACATTAAATTGCCACAAGCTGGTTGTTCGCGTGAATTCTTATCTAACGGAGATTACGAAAGCCTTTGCCATGCCGAAGAAAAAATGATAAAGCATAGGCAGTTCCAGATTTTTAACCCTGACAAAAGGGGGGTCCATCCAATTGTTTTTATTCGAAGTTTCAGAGGAGTGTTACCCAGAAATTGGTCGGAGTGGCAGAAGATCAGTTTTGTTACAGGATATATACAAGGTTGGGGGGCGATCTGGGCCTCGGACATAACTTCTGTTTGCTCGACATACGACGATTTTGAGAAGGCGTTTTTAGCAAAGTTCTGGTCAGAAGGGGTACAGGAACGCCTAAGGCAGGAGGTGCTCTACCCAGAGCCTTTCTCCTTTTCGAAAGGAAGCCTTAGAAAGTATTTCGAAAAATATATAAGTAAAACGAGATACTGGGACAGACCTATGCCTTTGCCAGACATAATAAACATACTTAAGGCAAGACTACCAACTAGCATCCGGAATCAATTGATTTACGGCAACGACAAAGACTTGGAGTCGTTCCTCACGACGTTAGACCGTATAGATATTATCGAAGAGAACAACCAGAAAGCCCGTAATAACAGATTCCAATATAGGGAGATAGAACCTCCGCCAAACGGTAGGCAAGGTGGAAGTATGTGTTATGCCAGTGGCGATCAATCGACACAGAACGAATGAACAGAGATCGTTAAATAATGGAGAAACCCCTTAAAATCTCAATAGTAATCCCGACAATGGTCTTGCGAGGGGCTATTCAAGGAACAACAGGAACGGGAAAAGATACAATCCCTGTGGGGGAACGAAAGAAATTTCAGACCTCAAGCGTGGAATAATAACGATAATAGGAAGTGGAATCAACCGGGAGGAATGAATTCAAATAGCCAACATCAGTGGGGACGGACATCTACGAATCAACCGGTAATTGCCGAAGTGACGGATGATGTCAACCAGCAGACAAATCAAAATCCAACAAACTTGTAAGGACCCACTCGTGCCCCGGAGGAGCGGTCAACAATTGGTTGAGGGGCAACAGGATATGTGTACCCATGTTAACGTATAATGATGGACCATTACTGGGAGATGAACTGACCGAGGACTTAGAACCACAAGACGAGGATAAGGAACAGGTGGCAGTAGCCGAAGTGCAAGTCATTATGGAGACCGTACCTAAAGTGGCGGTTTTAGACACAGCTGCAACCACAAATGTTATTTCGGAGGCACTATTCAACAGGATCAGAAATATAAGAAGAGTACCAATTTTTCCAGTTCAAAATTGCAGAATAATAGGCGCCGTTGTGGCTCGATCGGCTAATGTAAAGGTGCAGTCACTACTTGGTGTGGAATTCGGAAATGTAGCAATATTAAGCACATTCCTTGTTGTGAAAAATTTGGTGGTAGATTGCATTATCGGAGTGGACAGCCTACGTCAATACGGATGCAGAATAGATTTTAAAACAGGAAAAATTTGGTTGAATGTTAATAAACAAGAAATTGAGTTGGAGTTGTTGAGAAAAAAAAAGCCTTACGAGAAAATATAATTGTGGGATCAGTGTGCAAGTAATCAGGATGGCCCAAAATTCGAAAGAGCACGTAATTAATGAGTTCCAAGTCAAAGAAGATTTCGGTCAATTAGTGTTTGAAAAGTTAAATGAATCCGACTGCATTATCGAAGATCAGAAGAAGCAGCTCAATGAATTATTATTAACATATGAAAACGTTTTTGATGAAAGGCCAGGAGTTATTAAGGGATACATATGCCGTCTCTACGTTAAGCCGCACGAAACGTATTGTAGAACTTTCTATCCTGTTCCCTGGAGGTTAAAGGCTCAAGTTCAAAAGGAAATAGATCACGTGTTGAAATGGGGTTTGATCGAACCCTCTACAAGCCCATACTGCTCCCCATTGTTAGTTGTGCCAAAAGCAAATGGGACTGTTAGACTGGTACTCGATGCCAGAGAAATAAATAAAATCATAATTCCAGTGAGAACACATCCGGAAAACATAGACGAACTTATACAACGGTTCCAGGATGTCCAATATTTGACGAGCATTGATTTGCGGAGCTCTTATTGGCAAGTCAAGGTGGATGAGTCATCAAGGAAGTATACGGCTTTCATTTATTCCGGAAGAAGTTACCAATTTATTGTAGTTCCTTTCGGACTCAACATTAGTGCCGGAATCTTTATAGCAACTCTAGATTATGCACTAGGCCCAGAACTCAGAAGCAGGATAACAGTGTTTGTTGATGATTTGCTTATTGCATCGAAAACTTGGGAGGAGCATATTACCTTACTGAACCGAGTGTTGGACGTGTTCAAAACTATGGGAATAACTGCTAACCTACAGAAATCCCATTTTGCAGTAAACAGAATCAAGTTCCTGGGGCATATAATTGACGCAAAGGGAATTTTACCAACCAAGGAGAAGCTAATTGCGATTAGTAAGTTTCCAACACCCAGGAATAGGAGGCAATTAAAAGGGTTTATGGGCCTTGCCTCATTTTTTAGAAGATTCATAACAAATCAGGCGATGAACGCAGCAGCTCTAAATAATCTGTTGAAGAAGGATGTGCCCTGGCTCTGGACATTAGAGTGTCAAGAAGCATTCGAAGAGATAAAGAAGCAACTAGTAAATGCACCGCTTTTGTACCATCCGGACATGCAAGAAGAATTTTACTTGTCAACAGATTCTTCGAATGTGGGTATTGGAGCGTGCCTTTTCCAAGTACGCAAGATAAATGGACAACTCACCTTCTGTCCTATTGCGTTTGCTAGTCGTGTTTTGTCCAACTGTGAACGAACTTACACGACGACAGAATTAAGAGGCTCTTGCGGTCATCTGGGGATTTAAAAAATTTCATTATTATCTATATGGGTCAAAGACTATCGTATATTGCGATCATCAATCATTAACGTTTTTACAAACGTGTAAACTGTTACACCCCAGACTGGCTAGATGGACTCTCGCTCTGCAACAATACCAATTTAAGATCGTGCATGTCTCAGGATAGCAAAACATTATTGCTGACGCTCTATCAAGGTCACCACAGGGTTTGACCAAAGAGATTGAAGTAAATAATAACTCAGAATTCCCTGTATTGCTGCTGCAGGAAAATCCATATAAGATGTACTACGTCAATTTGTGTGCGCATATGGCACAGTTACAGAAAAGAGATGCTCAATGGGGAAGTGTCATTCAAAGGTTACAACAGCAACCTTCGGATCAGATGGCAAATTATTACAAGTTGGTAAATGTATTATTTTTCCGCTGTGGAAGGCCAAACAAAGTCCGTTGGTGTGTTTGTATACCTGAGGCGCAAATAGAGAAACTCGTATGGTTCACCCATTTAACCTGGGGACATTTCGGTGCGACAAAATGTGCAGACAAGATAAGTGGGTACTGTTATTTTTCCAACATAAAGCGCAGAGTGCATGAGGTCTTAAAGAAATGCATAATCTGTCAAAAAGCAAAGCCGGATTCAAAAGGGAGTAAGCACCCATTATGCTCTATATTAGTCCGAGAACCAAAAGAATTAATTTCGTGCGATCTGTGTGGACCGTTACCTACTTCAAGAGGAGGTGTTTGATATGTGTTGGCATTTCTCGATGTGTGTACGAAATGCGTAAAGCTATACCCGATAAAGGTGGCTACAGCCAAAGTAATTGTATTAAGATTGACAAGGGATTATCTTCCACATGTTGGTATACCTAAGGCGATAATGACAGACAATGCTAAGATACTCACGGGACTACGATGGAAACAGGCTTTGTCTCAAGTCGGTGTGAAACACATACTAACATCATTTTACCACCCACAAGGCAATTTGGTTGAGAGAATTTTTAGAGAGTTCAATCGATTTATGAGGACCTATTGCCATAATAAGCAGACTGCGTGGGCAAATTATGTGGAAGAATTTGAGCAGATATACAACATGCCCCACTCCTCCACTGGATATACACCTCATGAATTGATGTTCGAGGGAAAAGAAGAAAACTTCTGGACTGAACATATGCCCAAAACTCAGGAAACTGAGATGCCTTGGGACGAAAAAATAAGGCAAGCCATCATAAATATGACACAAAAGGCTGATCAGAGAAAACAACTATATGACAAATTAATAAAAAGGGTACAGGCGTAGCACGTCGGAGAGAAGGTACTAGTCAAAAGACATACCAAATCATCCTTAATAAAGAAGAGTATAAAGAAATGGGAGTTGGTATATACTGGCCCATACATCATTCTACAAATTCCGAACCCTGGGGCTTATCTGTTAGCATACCCGGGATCCAACAAAATTAAGGGGTTATTTTCCCATAACGACTTGAAAAAATTTAATGAAGATTAGAAGATAGGGAGGAATGGTGTTGCGAGGGACAGAGATGAACGCTCGAAAAAAAACATAAAAATAAACTCTGTGTGTTTAGTGTTAGAAAACTTTAAACTGAAATAATTAATCAGTGACACAGATTGTAGAAATAGTGACTAACTATTACTATCGAGTGCTGCAAAGAAGACAGTGGAGATAGGCTTCACCTGTGTTTGGGCAAACGTGGAACTTTAGCATTGCTAATGTCATCAAGATTTATAAAGGATCTGAATGACCTTCAAGAAGAAAGAAATGTTTTCCGAAAATGACGCTGCATAATCAAAAGAGGTTCCCAGTGAATGTTCATATATAATTTCAAGTGCACGCTTAGATGTGTAAACGTGTGAAGTGATGCGTTTGGGCAGTGAATCATGAGTGGCGGTTAATGCCGCAAGGATAATTTCCCGCGCAAAACAATTGACGCTGGCGCGAGAGTTAGAATCGATATAGACGACACAGATATACTTTGTAAGAGACTCGCATCAAACGCGAGGGGAAACTGATTGATGGGAACTTCAAAACAAGAGTCATAATTAGACGTTAAGAGTTCTTGATTTATTGTTGAATGTCAAAAGAAACTAAGATTCATAGAATTAGTGGTTATTTAATGGGTCTTGTTCACTTTGGAATTTTGTTAGAAAATCCATTTCCATATATGTGCATGTATGAATGCCGGATGAATCACAGAATAAATGAAAGAAGAGAATCCACATTCCTCACTACTAATAACTTTTACATTACAGCAATCAAGCGGAGAAATATATGTATTTAGGATAAAATTTTTATGAGTATAGATAAATGATATGACTTTTCAAGGAAATGATGGATTATGTCTTTGAATAAAATGAACCACACTTTCCATTATTCGATGATTTGAATCCAAAATCTACTGCAAGTTGCATGAATCCTTTAAATTACGAAGAATAAATCATTGACAGAAAATGTGGCAGAATTTTTGGACTTACAAGCACAAATGGTGATGTGAAGTCCAAAAGAAAATTCAAACTAGAGTAATTATTATGATGTTTTCGGCAACAGCATTAGTCAATGGAAACTTTAAGTCAATGGCTAAATTCCTTGCAGTACATCGTTAAGAAAAAGGATGCATGAAGCCATAGGGATTTTGTTTTCAAAAAGGAGAATCTTCGACGGTGGAACCTAACCAGTTCTTTTACAGGAAGAGTTTCCCTTTCGGTCATTGCTAATTCTTTTGGAATGAATGTTGCATGTGAAATCTGGTATCCCTGTTCCTTCTACTCTTCCCATTGTGGCCCGCGTAGAAGACCGACTGCAAATGTGGACGTCGGGGACATGCAAGATCCGGGGGAGTTTCAGCATCGCAAGATATTGTCCTGGAAACAAGATTATAAAAAAAAGAAACTCGAGTAATTTATTGTAAATTTTTTTTGCTAGAGGCACAAATCACTCTTCTCCAAATCGTTATATAAATCGATCCCTATCTTTCCTTTAGAGATCAATTTCAAAATTATTTTTTCTCTTCTGTAGGCTTTCCTATCTTCTATGTACCGTAGGCTGGGGTTCTAGGTTTAAGAGGTTTACCAAGGTTTCCCTGCTTAAGAAAGTTCCCGAATGGGTAGACCCTGATAACAGTCTCATGAAAGATCATCTTCCTTGGTTGTGCACAGCAAACATAACACCTTGATGCACGTAAAAGCAATACAGCCGCAGTACCTGTCTCTTCATTTCTTTTGTTTCCAATGTTTATTTTCTTCGTCTGTCTTAAACATAATTAATCTTTTTCAGTCGGAGGACTGACACTCATCACTTCCGGGTTACCCACACTAATAGATAGCTCGCGAAGTGCGTTCGGTAAAACAAAATTAGGCTCACAAACTTCGCTCGCTGCGAGGGGCATTGTAATGTCCCCACAGAAAATACCCTCTACCACGCACCAATTAATCATTGTCAATCAAACCATCCACATTCATTCACTTTGGAAAAGTATCTGATCTGATTTTCTCGTAACATATGCGGCGACAGCTAGACGACGCCAAAGTATTTTCTAGTGCGTTTATTCTTTGAAATAACAGAGATGCATATATGCATTCTCCATGGTTGTTAGAGTGGTAACTAGGACAGCTTCAGGAGTAGGGATTGAGGGATTGACGTATTTCTGAGAGATACATATTCTGATTTTCTTCTCGCTAAATCGAGCGAATTATCTTTTGTGCCACTAGCGGTTTGTTTGAATAGAAAGAGAGTGTAAACGGAAAATAATTAAGACGTGGAATCACCGGAGATCTGGACATGTAATGGGGATGGATTTAATACACAATTTCCTTCATAAATAAGGTTTGTGACTTTTTGTTCCGGAGTGAATGAATGAATGAGTTTTTTCCTGAACCATTTGATGATCACGTTGGCCCTGTAATTAGTGGGGAAGTTTCAGCTGTGTCGAAGAGAGCCTGCAATCACTGAGTCTGTGTTAAATCGTCCAAAAAGGCTTCGTACACATCTGGAATTCGCAATCTTTCGTAAAAGGAACAAATTGTCCACACGATTGATTCTCCCGACTGAATACAGTGTTTAACAGTAATAATAAATGTAAAGATCTCTTACAGCAAGCCAGCCGCTGATTACCAAGACGAAGGACTCCACCAAAGATCCTATTTGGCTGATTTCACGTAATGAAATATTATAATAAAAACTGTACATAGATAAAGGAGAGAAAGAGAGAGAGCGAATGACAATAGAGATAATACTAATAATCCTCCATTAGTCTAACTTTTCGCCTGTCTTATCACGGATCAGCCAAGACACGGGAGGCCCTTACATTACTGCATAGATTTATGTGTGAAGGTGAAAGGGTCTTAAAGGCAACAGATACACGTCTATACAGACAAGACATTACACAAAGTTAGCGGCTAGCTGCATTCATCATGTATTCATAGAGAAAGAGACGACAACTTATTATTATTATTATCTTGTTAAAATGGCCAATCCGTGACAGGACACGTTTTTGGACGTTGCTAAAATAATTTTGTTCTCTGTTTCATGTCAACTACGACCAGCTAACCTAACTGACGCTTGGAAAAGAGAGGAAAGACTCGCAGGTGATATAATTGGATCTATAAATAAAGCCGAAAGACAGCACGCTGGGCGCAGAGAAAAGGCCAGATCCATATTTTTACTATTAAAGCTGAGTATAGTTGAAGTACACGCTTATTTGTTTGATGTTATTTGATTTTTGAACATTGATTAACTGTGTTCATGTTAGATGTGTTTTGATTGTCGTGTCCCACTTGCAGTTATCTGTATATGTACATTAAGAACGTAGACACAGAAGTGCTTTTGTGTGAACGGAGTTGCATATAGCGACAGTAGAAGGGAGTTATATATAGTGACAGTAGAACATTTATGTGGTTTTAGCTAGGGCAATGTTTAGGATGAGTCAAGCAGAGCAAAGCAGCACGCAACAGCCCTCAGCTGTTAGCACTGATAATAATGGCGTAGTAAGAAGTGTTGTAGGACCGATGGCTACAGATAGCGCAATAGAACGCCCTGTAGACACGGCTGGAGATGTAACAGCAAGTACACAGCAGGGATTAGATCCATTGGTAATTATCATGAGACAGATGCAGATGATAACCGAGAGCATGAATACTTTGAAAACCGATATTAACGCGAAATTAGCCTCAGTTACTGAAGGGCAGGAAAATCTGAAAACCGACATTAACGCGAAATTAGCCTCAGTTACTGAAGGGCAAAATGATTTGAATACGAAATTAGCCTCAGTTACTGAAGGGCAGGAAAATCTGAAAATCGACATTAACGCGAAATTAGCCTCAGTTACTGAAGGGCAGCAAAATCTGAAAACCGATATTAAAGCACAATTAGTGACAGTCACTCAAACTCAAGAAGAAATGAAATTAGTCCAGACTGAGATTAAGCAGCAGTTACAAGACAGTTTTTCCGAATTAGAGCAGCGGATAGAGGCGAAGACCAAGGAACTCAAAGATCAGGCCGAAGAGATAGAACGAAAATTAACTGCACAAATAGAAATGGTGAAAGCACAATGTGAGGAATCTACTCACCGCGTACGTGTCGAAATGAAGGAGTATGTGGCTATTAAGATAGATACTGTACGGGAACAGGTGGAAATGGTTCCGCAATTAGTACAAAAGCAAGATGCCATGTCATGTGCAATTGCGCAACTTCCTGAATTGGCACGTACACAGGCTAACCTAAAGGAAAGCGTTGAACATCTGACAGAGTGTCAAGACGTTATAGACCACCAAATTAACGTATTAACGGGTAAATTATCCGAAATCACATTAGAAAACAAAAGGCTAATGTGTGAAAACGTCGAGCAAAATGTTAAGGCAGTATTCCAGAGTTTATCTGGCAAACAGGAAGAGAATTTGTTTGCGAAAGGACTTGAGGAGGTGCGACAGCAGTTAGGTGCTGATTTGGAGCATTGGAAACAAACGATGGAAGAGTCGATGCGCGCTTCACAACAAAGCTCAGAACAAATGAATACAGGGCAGCAGCAGAAGTTGGCAGCGACTATAGAGCCAGTTACTGCCCATTCGCACACAATACCGACTTGTGTAAGTAATTCAAACATTAAATTGCCACAAGCTGGTTGTTCGCGTGAATTCTTATCTAACGGAGATTACGAAAGCCTTTGCCATGCCGAAGAAAAAATGATAAAGCATAGGCAGTTCCAGATTTTTAACCCTGACAAAAGGGGGGTCCATCCAATTGTTTTTATTCGAAGTTTCAGAGGAGTGTTACCCAGAAATTGGTCGGAGTGGCAGAAGATCAGTTTTGTTACAGGATATATACAAGGTTGGGGGGCGATCTGGGCCTCGGACATAACTTCTGTTTGCTCGACATACGACGATTTTGAGAAGGCGTTTTTAGCAAAGTTCTGGTCAGAAGGGGTACAGGAACGCCTAAGGCAGGAGGTGCTCTACCCAGAGCCTTTCTCCTTTTCGAAAGGAAGCCTTAGAAAGTATTTCGAAAAATATATAAGTAAAACGAGATACTGGGACAGACCTATGCCTTTGCCAGACATAATAAACATACTTAAGGCAAGACTACCAACTAGCATCCGGGATCAATTGATTTACGGCAACGACAAAGACTTGGAGTCGTTCCTCACGACGTTAGACCGTATAGATATTATCGAAGAGAACAACCAGAAAGCCCGTAATAACAGATTCCAATATAGGGAGATAGAACCTCCGCCAAACGGTAGGCAAGGTGGAAGTATGTGTTATGCCAGTGGCGATCAATCGACACAGAACGAATGAACAGAGATCGTTAAATAATGGAGAAACCCCTTAAAATCTCAATAGTAATCCCGACAATGGTCTTGCGAGGGGCTATTCAAGGAACAACAGGAACGGGAAAAGATACAATCCCTGTGGGGGAACGAAAGAAATTTCAGACCTCAAGCGTGGAATAATAACGATAATAGGAAGTGGAATCAACCGGGAGGAATGAATTCAAATAGCCAACATCAGTGGGGACGGACATCTACGAATCAACCGGTAATTGCCGAAGTGACGGATGATGTCAACCAGCAGACAAATCAAAATCCAACAAACTTGTAAGGACCCACTCGTGCCCCGGAGGAGCGGTCAACAATTGGTTGAGGGGCAACAGGATATGTGTACCCATGTTAACGTATAATGATGGACCATTACTGGGAGATGAACTGACCGAGGACTTAGAACCACAAGACGAGGATAAGGAACAGGTGGCAGTAGCCGAAGTGCAAGTCATTATGGAGACCGTACCTAAAGTGGCGGTTTTAGACACAGCTGCAACCACAAATGTTATTTCGGAGGCACTATTCAACAGGATCAGAAATATAAGAAGAGTACCAATTTTTCCAGTTCAAAATTGCAGAATAATAGGCGCCGTTGTGGCTCGATCGGCTAATGTAAAGGTGCAGTCACTACTTGGTGTGGAATTCGGAAATGTAGCAATATTAAGCACATTCCTTGTTGTGAAAAATTTGGTGGTAGATTGCATTATCGGAGTGGACAGCCTACGTCAATACGGATGCAGAATAGATTTTAAAACAGGAAAAATTTGGTTGAATGTTAATAAACAAGAAATTGAGTTGGAGTTGTTGAGAAAAAAAAAGCCTTACGAGAAAATATAATTGTGGGATCAGTGTGCAAGTAATCAGGATGGCCCAAAATTCGAAAGAGCACGTAATTAATGAGTTCCAAGTCAAAGAAGATTTCGGTCAATTAGTGTTTGAAAAGTTAAATGAATCCGACTGCATTATCGAAGATCAGAAGAAGCAGCTCAATGAATTATTATTAACATATGAAAACGTTTTTGATGAAAGGCCAGGAGTTATTAAGGGATACATATGCCGTCTCTACGTTAAGCCGCACGAAACGTATTGTAGAACTTTCTATCCTGTTCCCTGGAGGTTAAAGGCTCAAGTTCAAAAGGAAATAGATCACGTGTTGAAATGGGGTTTGATCGAACCCTCTACAAGCCCATACTGCTCCCCATTGTTAGTCGTGCCAAAAGCAAATGGGACTGTTAGACTGGTACTCGATGCCAGAGAAATAAATAAAATCATAATTCCAGTGAGAACACATCCGGAAAACATAGACGAACTTATACAACGGTTCCAGGATGTCCAATATTTGACGAGCATTGATTTGCGGAGCTCTTATTGGCAAGTCAAGGTGGATGAGTCATCAAGGAAGTATACGGCTTTCATTTATTCCGGAAGAAGTTACCAATTTATTGTAGTTCCTTTCGGACTCAACATTAGTGCCGGAATCTTTATAGCAACTCTAGATTATGCACTAGGCCCAGAACTCAGAAGCAGGATAACAGTGTTTGTTGATGATTTGCTTATTGCATCGAAAACTTGGGAGGAGCATATTACCTTACTGAACCGAGTGTTGGACGTGTTCAAAACTATGGGAATAACTGCTAACCTACAGAAATCCCATTTTGCAGTAAACAGAATCAAGTTCCTGCGGCATATAATTGACGCAAAGGGAATTTTACCAACCAAGGAGAAGCTAATTGCGATTAGTAAGTTTCCAACACCCAGGAATAGGAGGCAATTAAAAGGGTTTATGGGCCTTGCCTCATTTTTTAGAAGATTCATAACAAATCAGGCGATGAACGCAGCAGCTCTAAATAATCTGTTGAAGAAGGATGTGCCCTGGCTCTGGACATTAGAGTGTCAAGAAGCATTCGAAGAGATAAAGAAGCAACTAGTAAATGCACCGCTTTTGTACCATCCGGACATGCAAGAAGAATTTTACTTGTCAACAGATTCTTCGAATGTGGGTATTGGAGCGTGCCTTTTCCAAGTACGCAAGATAAATGGACAACTCACCTTCTGTCCTATTGCGTTTGCTAGTCGTGTTTTGTCCAACTGTGAACGAACTTACACGACGACAGAATTAAGAGGCTCTTGCGGTCATCTGGGGATTTAAAAAATTTCATTATTATCTATATGGGTCAAAGACTATCGTATATTGCGATCATCAATCATTAACGTTTTTACAAACGTGTAAACTGTTACACCCCAGACTGGCTAGATGGACTCTCGCTCTGCAACAATACCAATTTAAGATCGTGCATGTCTCAGGATAGCAAAACATTATTGCTGACGCTCTATCAAGGTCACCACAGGGTTTGACCAAAGAGATTGAAGTAAATAATAACTCAGAATTCCCTGTATTGCTGCTGCAGGAAAATCCATATAAGATGTACTACGTCAATTTGTGTGCGCATATGGCACAGTTACAGAAAAGAGATGCTCAATGGGGAAGTGTCATTCAAAGGTTACAACAGCAACCTTCGGATCAGATGGCAAATTATTACAAGTTGGTAAATGTATTATTTTTCCGCTGTGGAAGGCCAAACAAAGTCCGTTGGTGTGTTTGTATACCTGAGGCGCAAATAGAGAAACTCGTATGGTTCACCCATTTAACCTGGGGACATTTCGGTGCGACAAAATGTGCAGACAAGATAAGTGGGTACTGTTATTTTTCCAACATAAAGCGCAGAGTGCATGAGGTCTTAAAGAAATGCATAATCTGTCAAAAAGCAAAGCCGGATTCAAAAGGGAGTAAGCACCCATTATGCTCTATATTAGTCCGAGAACCAAAAGAATTAATTTCGTGCGATCTGTGTGGACCGTTACCTACTTCAAGAGGAGGTGTTTGATATGTGTTGGCATTTCTCGATGTGTGTACGAAATGCGTAAAGCTATACCCGATAAAGGTGGCTACAGCCAAAGTAATTGTATTAAGATTGACAAGGGATTATCTTCCACATGTTGGTATACCTAAGGCGATAATGACAGACAATGCTAAGATACTCACGGGACTACGATGGAAACAGGCTTTGTCTCAAGTCGGTGTGAAACACATACTAACATCATTTTACCACCCACAAGGCAATTTGGTTGAGAGAATTTTTAGAGAGTTCAATCGATTTATGAGGACCTATTGCCATAATAAGCAGACTGCGTGGGCAAATTATGTGGAAGAATTTGAGCAGATATACAACATGCCCCACTCCTCCACTGGATATACACCTCATGAATTGATGTTCGAGGGAAAAGAAGAAAACTTCTGGACTGAACATATGCCCAAAACTCAGGAAACTGAGATGCCTTGGGACGAAAAAATAAGGCAAGCCATCATAAATATGACACAAAAGGCTGATCAGAGAAAACAACTATATGACAAATTAATAAAAAGGGTACAGGCGTAGCACGTCGGAGAGAAGGTACTAGTCAAAAGACATACCAAATCATCCTTAATAAAGAAGAGTATAAAGAAATGGGAGTTGGTATATACTGGCCCATACATCATTCTACAAATTCCGAACCCTGGGGCTTATCTGTTAGCATACCCGGGATCCAACAAAATTAAGGGGTTATTTTCCCATAACGACTTGAAAAAATTTAATGAAGATTAGAAGATAGGGAGGAATGGTGTTGCGAGGGACAGAGATGAACGCTCGAAAAAAAACATAAAAATAAACTCTGTGTGTTTAGTGTTAGAAAACTTTAAACTGAAATAATTAATCAGTGACACAGATTGTAGAAATAGTGACTAACTATTACTATCGAGTGCTGCAAAGAAGACAGTGGAGATAGGCTTCACCTGTGTTTGGGCAAACGTGGAACTTTAGCATTGCTAATGTCATCAAGATTTATAAAGGATCTGAATGACCTTCAAGAAGAAAGAAATGTTTTCCGAAAATGACGCTGCATAATCAAAAGAGGTTCCCAGTGAATGTTCATATATAATTTCAAGTGCACGCTTAGATGTGTAAACGTGTGAAGTGATGCGTTTGGGCAGTGAATCATGAGTGGCGGTTAATGCCGCAAGGATAATTTCCCGCGCAAAACAATTGACGCTGGCGCGAGAGTTAGAATCGATATAGACGACACAGATATACTTTGTAAGAGACTCGCATCAAACGCGAGGGGAAACTGATTGATGGGAACTTCAAAACAAGAGTCATAATTAGACGTTAAGAGTTCTTGATTTATTGTTGAATGTCAAAAGAAACTAAGATTCATAGAATTAGTGGTTATTTAATGGGTCTTGTTCACTTTGGAATTTTGTTAGAAAATCCATTTCCATATATGTGCATGTATGAATGCCGGATGAATCACAGAATAAATGAAAGAAGAGAATCCACATTCCTCACTACTAATAACTTTTACATTACAGCAATCAAGCGGAGAAATATATGTATTTAGGATAAAATTTTTATGAGTATAGATAAATGATATGACTTTTCAAGGAAATGATGGATTATGTCTTTGAATAAAATGAACCACACTTTCCATTATTCGATGATTTGAATCCAAAATCTACTGCAAGTTGCATGAATCCTTTAAATTACGAAGAATAAATCATTGACAGAAAATGTGGCAGAATTTTTGGACTTACAAGCACAAATGGTGATGTGAAGTCCAAAAGAAAATTCAAACTAGAGTAATTATTATGATGTTTTCGGCAACAGCATTAGTCAATGGAAACTTTAAGTCAATGGCTAAATTCCTTGCAGTACATCGTTAAGAAAAAGGATGCATGAAGCCATAGGGATTTTGTTTTCAAAAAGGAGAATCTTCGACGGTGGAACCTAACCAGTTCTTTTACAGGAAGAGTTTCCCTTTCGGTCATTGCTAATTCTTTTGGAATGAATGTTGCATGTGAAATCTGGTATCCCTGTTCCTTCTACTCTTCCCATTGTGGCCCGCGTAGAAGACCGACTGCAAATGTGGACGTCGGGGACATGCAAGATCCGGGGGAGTTTCAGCATCGCAAGATATTGTCCTGGAAACAAGATTATAAAAAAAAGAAACTCGAGTAATTTATTGTAAATTTTTTTTGCTAGAGGCACAAATCACTCTTCTCCAAATCGTTATATAAATCGATCCCTATCTTTCCTTTAGAGATCAATTTCAAAATTATTTTTTCTCTTCTGTAGGCTTTCCTATCTTCTATGTACCGTAGGCTGGGGTTCTAGGTTTAAGAGGTTTACCAAGGTTTCCCTGCTTAAGAAAGTTCCCGAATGGGTAGACCCTGATAACAGTCTCATGAAAGATCATCTTCCTTGGTTGTGCACAGCAAACATAACACCTTGATGCACGTAAAAGCAATACAGCCGCAGTACCTGTCTCTTCATTTCTTTTGTTTCCAATGTTTATTTTCTTCGTCTGTCTTAAACATAATTAATCTTTTTCAGTCGGAGGACTGACACTCATCACTTCCGGGTTACCCACACTAATAGATAGCTCGCGAAGTGCGTTCGGTAAAACAAAATTAGGCTCACAAACTTCGCTCGCTGCGAGGGGCATTGTAATGTCCCCACAGAAAATACCCTCTACCACGCACCAATTAATCATTGTCAATCAAACCATCCACATTCATTCACTTTGGAAAAGTATCTGATCTGATTTTCTCGTAACATATGCGGCGACAGCTAGACGACGCCAAAGTATTTTCTAGTGCGTTTATTCTTTGAAATAACAGAGATGCATATATGCATTCTCCATGGTTGTTAGAGTGGTAACTAGGACAGCTTCAGGAGTAGGGATTGAGGGATTGACGTATTTCTGAGAGATACATATTCTGATTTTCTTCTCGCTAAATCGAGCGAATTATCTTTTGTGCCACTAGCGGTTTGTTTGAATAGAAAGAGAGTGTAAACGGAAAATAATTAAGACGTGGAATCACCGGAGATCTGGACATGTAATGGGGATGGATTTAATACACAATTTCCTTCATAAATAAGGTTTGTGACTTTTTGTTCCGGAGTGAATGAATGAATGAGTTTTTTCCTGAACCATTTGATGATCACGTTGGCCCTGTAATTAGTGGGGAAGTTTCAGCTGTGTCGAAGAGAGCCTGCAATCACTGAGTCTGTGTTAAATCGTCCAAAAAGGCTTCGTACACATCTGGAATTCGCAATCTTTCGTAAAAGGAACAAATTGTCCACACGATTGATTCTCCCGACTGAATACAGTGTTTAACAGTAATAATAAATGTAAAGATCTCTTACAGCAAGCCAGCCGCTGATTACCAAGACGAAGGACTCCACCAAAGATCCTATTTGGCTGATTTCACGTAATGAAATATTATAATAAAAACTGTACATAGATAAAGGAGAGAAAGAGAGTGAGCGAATGACAATAGAGATAATACTAATAATCCTCCATTAGTCTAACTTTTCGCCTGTCTTATCACGGATCAGCCAAGACACGGGAGGCCCTTACATTACTGTATAGATTTACGTGTGAAGGTGAAAGGGTCTTAAAGGCAACAGATACACGTCTATACAGACAAGACATTACACAAAGTTAGCGGCTAGCTGCATTCATCTTCTATTCATAGAGGAAGAGAGACAACTTATTATCATCTTGTTAAAGCGTCTAATATGGACTTGCAAAGTTTTTAGGAGATACTTGTGGTATTGTCCAGTTATTGACGTGTGCGAGAGTCGAACATGATGATAAACAGTTTCATGAATATCAGAAAATGAATGAGCATAACTTGCCAGCAATTTTTTTTTTTTTTTTTTTTTTTTTTTTTTTTTTTTTTTTTTTTTTTTTTTTTTTTTGTAGGTTGGTGATGAAAGAGCTTTCAACACTGAGTTTTTCTGTTTGCTCGCAAGATAAAATAACGTAGCAGTTATTAGCTTTGAAAGAAATTGCTGATCTTACTGTAATATCAACTTCAATTGCATGCCAACATGCACACGAATGCCCTTTTGCTCAGGCGTCTGCAGTATTGGAAGCCTCTGCGCACAAACACCTCCCATGTGTAATTTTTCTTTCAGCATATTGTGGGTGACACCCATTTAAATTATCAGTGTTGCTGAAAGTGTTGGTAAGGTTTATTCGCAGATCCTCCCTCACAGTGACAACAGCGGTATGACAACAGCGGTGTTCGTGTTTTCTTCCCTAGTAGCAGTAACGTGAACGCATGGTCCATCTTCGTTTGGAATTCATTGCCTCCCCTCTTTGAAAAATTTAGACCATCTTTGAGCTGTGCTGCAGGGAACAACAGACTCTCCATAGGCCGCATGTAATTTTGCATTGGCCCCAGCTGAAGATCTGCTGCGACGAAAGCCGTGTGTGGTTAACCGCGCGTCACATCCATTGTTTGCGATAGACGATGCTGAAAATGTCTCGGTGGGCAGCCTCTCAGTTGGAGGGCCAACAATGAAACAGAATATCTTTACATAAAATCCTATCGAGACAAATTATGGCAGTAAAAGAATTATAAACATTCTTTATTGAATAGTCCTCGCACTGTTAATTCTTGAGTATAACATAAAATTCATTGTTCGTAATTTACGTGTGTATTTCATTATGTTGTCCTATGGGACCAAACTGCTGAAGTCATCGATCCCCAGGGTTATGCACTACTTAACCCAACTTGAATTAACTTACGCTAAGGACAACACACAAACCCATGCCAGAGGGAGGACTTGAACCTCCGAGGAGGGGCGGGGGAGGGGGGGGAGGGGGGGAGCCGCGTGAACCGTGACAAGGCGCCCGAGACCACGCGGCTACCCCAAGCGGCCATTATGCTTGTGTTTTTCATACAGGTATATAGTCGTAAAAGGTAACATGTCTTTGGAGAAACGAATTTTGTATAGCTGTATGCTCTCGCTAACCGCCTGTTAGTCTTAAAGTTGTCTGATGTTGGACTAGAAATCCGAAAGCCCCTTCACAACGAACTATTAAAAAAATATATATTTTTGTGGCACATTAATACTGTGTATCTCAGTTTTTAATTGCTATATATGACAAACAGATATTCAGATTTATTTAAAGAGCATCTTACAATTTTGTGTTTAATCTTCCTTGATATTTATCAAATTATTTTCCTCAGTGGATCGGTCTCTAGACGACTTTTACTTTTAAATTGCTTTGTGAATCACGTCACGTTACTGTAGTTCCGTATCGTACCAGAAGTTGCCGGTGAACCTTAAAACTGTTAAGGATTCGACAGACTAGTGTTTCGACACAGGACACTTCACATACTCGTGAAACAACGGAAAGTGTGCCGTCCTCAAGTGGTATTTCGTTTAAAATGTTAGCAGTGGAAAAATGCTCCAGTCGAAACACAAAAATGGTGAATATGTTTCTTTAAAAAAAACTGTTATCGAAAAGTGGGGAATCAGCTGCCTCAATTCCTCATGCCTCCTTACTAACCAAAACCTTTGGCTTGCGAATATATTCGCGCTCTTTTAGCACAGAACATTCAAAATCCTTTTAATCTTTCTCTCTTTGTACTTAGGCCTTCATACTAACAAGGGAACCTCCCGATCGCACCCCCCTCAGATTTAGTTATAAGTTGGCACAGTGGACAGGCCTTGAAAAACTGAACACAGATCAATCGAGAAAACAGGAAGAAGTTGTGTGGAAATATGAAAAAAATAAGCAAAATATACAAACTGAGTAGTCCATGCGCAACATAGGTAACATCAAGGAAAATTTCAGCTGAGGAGCGCCGTGGTCCCGTGGTTAGGGTGAGCAGCTGTGGAACGAGAGTTCCTTGGTTCAAGTCTTCCCTCCAGAAAAAATTTTAATTTTTTATTTTCAGACAATTATTATCTGTCCGTTCGTCCGTCCGATGCGATCACTTTTTTGGGAGTGATTATCACACCCAAAAGAAAACCTAAATCGGGCAAGGTAGAAGAACCTTTTTACCCATTCGCCAAGTGTGCAAGTTAGGTGGGTCGACAACATATTCCTGTGACGCACATGCCGTCACCAGTGTCGTATCGAATATATCAGACGTGTTTTCCTGTGGAGGAATCGGTTGACCTATGACCTTGCGATCAAATGTTTTCGGTTGCCATTGGAGAGGCACGTCCTTTCGTCTACTAATCGCACGGTTTTGCGGTGCGGTCGCAAAATACATACACTAAACTTATTACAGTGAACAGAGACGTCAATGAACGAACGGACAGATAATAACTTTGCGAAAATAAAGGAAGTAAACTTATCACTCGAAGGGAGACTTGAACCAAGGACCTCTCGTTCCGCAGCTGCTCACGCTAACCACGGGACCACGGCGCTCCTGAGCTCACATTATCCTTGATGTTGCTTATGTTGCGCATGGACTACTCAGTTTGTATATTTTGCTTATTTTTTTCATAGTTCCACACAACTTCTTCCTGTTTTCTCGATTGATCTGTGTTCAGTTTTTCAAGGCCTATCCACTGTACCAACGTATAACTAAATCTGAGGGGGGTGCGATCGGGAGGTTCCCTTGTAAGCCTCTCCCTCTCACTCCTCTCCCATTGTCTCCTTTTTCTCTCACTAATTTATAGTATACACCACTGCCAGTCTCCTCTCGCACTTACACTGTTTCCTTTTGTCTTCCCTCCCACTGCCGCTATCTCCACCACACCTCGGCTGCTCAAATATTCTTGGGGGGCCCAACATATATTTTTCCCTACACCCACTTGTTTAAAATTTCTGTCCAAAATGCGCCATCTCCTAAAGCTACGTGTCGACGTCCGCTGATCTGGAAGGGTACATACCCGCAAGCCTGTGTGCTGTCTCCATCTATCTATTTTTTTTTATTTCCACTGTGCCCTCTCTCTTTTGCTCCAATTCCTCCCGTCTCTGTCCATGTGTCTTCACTGCCACTGTCTCTCACTGAACATCACCATCTTCTTTTGGCTGCCGCTGGTATTGTCTTCGTCCATCTGTCTTCCTCTTTGACGGCCACTTTCTCCCCCGCACAACCACTGCTTGTCCTCTCTCTTTCTCCCCCACCGGCACCGTCATCTCTCTCTTCCGCCGTCGCTGTCTCTCTGCTACTCTCTCTCTCAGCACAGAAAAGTGCGAATACATTCGCAGGCCAAAATTTTTGGTGAGGAACGTGGAATGATGATTTGGGCATCTGGTTCCCACCTTTCTGACAGAGTCTTTTAAAGAGCAGCATACTTGCCTTTTTGTGCTCCGACAGGAGAATTTCTTCCCTGGTTTCCATCTTTCGCTACTACAATAGGGTATGTTGCTTGTGTAAAACGAATTCTGCAGGTCAGTAAAGTTTGACAGTTCATTTGTATACTTCGACAGATTTATACAGGGTGTTACAAAAAGGTACGGCCAAACTTTCAGGAAACATTCCTCACACACAAAGAGAGAAAATATGTTATGTGGACATGTGTCCGGAAACGCTTACTTTCCATGTTAGAGCTCATTTTATTACTTCTCTTCAAATCACATTAATCATGGAATGGAAACACACAGCAACAGAACGTACGAGCGTGACTTCAAACACTTTGTTACAGGAAACGCTCAAAATGTCCTCCGTTAGCGAGGATACATGCATCCACCCTTCGTGGCATGGAATCCCTGATGCGCTGCCGCCGCCCTGGAGAATGGCGTATTGTATCACAGCCGTCCACAATACGAGCACGAAGAGTCTCTACATTTGGTACCGGGGTTGCGTAGACAAGAGCTTTCAAATGCCCCCATAAATGAAAGTCAAAAGGGTTGAGGCCAGGAGAGCGTGGAGGCCATGGAATTGGTCCGTCTCTACCAATCCATCAGTCACCGAATCTGTTGTTGAGAAGCGTACGAACACTTCGACTGAAATGTGCAGGAGCTCCATCGTGCATGAACCACATGTTGTGTCGTGCTTGTAAAGGCACATGTTCTAGCAGCACAGGTAGAGTATCCCGTATGAAATCATGGCGGTGAATCGAGGAAGTACAGTGCATACTGACGAAACTAAAATGAACTCAGACATGGAAATTAAGCGTTTCCGGACACATGTCCACATAACATCTTTTCTTTATTTGTGTGTGAGGAATGTTTCCAGAAAGTTTGGCCGTACCCTTTTGTAATACACCCTGTATACTTTGACACATATAGACAACAAGTAATTACGCCTAATATAGAGGTAACACAAAATAGCTTACTTTACGTTTTTTTCTGGATACGTAGGTCATTGACCGCAATTCGTTGAATACGCCCAGCTTGTGACTGGTATCGTATTTTAAAAGACTAAAAGTGTTAGAAATATTTTACCGAATTTGCAGTCCTACAGTTGTAGATAATATTTTGGCAGTCATTTTAAGTTCTTTTCAGGCTTTTTTGTCACTGCGGTATCAATTTTGGACACATTTGTGTAGGCATTAAGTGTCCATTACATAGCGTCAGTGGGCCATAAAGTTTTATTGGGGAAAAAATGGCGAAGAAAAAAATAGTTGGGTGACCTCAGAAGCCTTGCAAAGAACTCAGAACCATTGCCACGTGTTCATTACATCAATTAAAACTACATCTACGCTTCAGTTTCAATATTACATCCATATTTTATGTGCATTAGTACGGTAACTTTTTTACCTTTGGTTCTCGTTAACGGCTAAACATCATCTTAAGGACGTATGGTAAAAAGTTCGATGATTTGCCACGAACAGAAGTTATAGAAGCGGCCAACGCCATAATTGGTACTTTTCGTGCCCAAAAATCATGGTTTTTCGGGTTTTCTCAGGAACCGACGATGAACAACTGGTGCTTTTATAAGTCACCTAAACTCCATCCTAAGACCACGCTGAAAGCAAAAGCACCTACTGACATGCTCAATTTCCTTGGCCTGGAGAAGTGTGGTACTTTTAAATTTTGATTCTGTGCCTTAGGAAGACTGTAGTATGTCCGTTCTTCCGATGGATATACAAATAGTCGCTAAGGCAACGGCTATCGGAAACACTTTACCCTTTTCTTTGTCATCAGTTGAACCTGAGACACGACCCCCTGAAAAATCGCACTTTCGTGCGCTGCTTTTTGGAAAATTTCTTTGGTACTGCTCACTGACATACGTGGACCGATTTCCTGAAGTAGGCAGCAGCGTTAATGTTTTGAAAACGTTACTCAACGAATGCTGGCCGCGCGGGATTAGCCGAGTGGTCTCAGGCGCTGCAGTCACGGACTGTGCGGCTGGTCCCGCCGGAGGTTCGAGTCCTCCCTCGGGCATGGGTGTGTGTGTTTGTCCTTAGGATAATTTAGGTTAAGTAGTGTGTAAGCTTAGGGACTGATGACCTTAGCAGTTAAGTCCCATAAGATTTCACACACATTTGATTTTTTGAACGAATGCTGTTAGCATGACTCCGTTGTATTAAAGAAATTGCTTCTACCTGCTTCACCATCGAAGGTTTACATCGACTTTTTTTCGGACCTGAGGAGCAGAGACTGAATGATTCTATCTCACGATCTTCTGACTATCACAGATTTAAGCCAACAATACTGTTCTTCAGTGATATGAATTAGATTTTCTATTTGTTCTTCAGAAAGATAGTGACTAAACTATCTGGTAGTGATTTAGCAAACTTAAAATTGGTCAGTGCATTCCAAATGAACTAAAAACCTCATATAATACTTGTTTATCAAACAGAAACACATAAAGTGTGCGAATCGTAGTGATAGCCACTGATCAATTTGAGGATCGTAAGCCGGCCGGAGTGGCCGAGCGGTTCTAGGCGCTTCAGTCTGGAACTGCGCGACCACTACGGTCGCAGGTTCGAATCCTGCCTTGGGCATGGATGTGCGTGATGTCCTTAGGTTAGTTAGGTTTAAGTAGTTCTACGTTCTAAGGGACTGATGACCTCCGATGTTAAGTCCCATAGTGCTCAGAGCCATTTGAACCATTTGAGGATCGTAGACTTTGTTGGTTGCCCCATGGTTTATACATTCTTCACGCTTACGAAAGGGCCCATTCCCTAGCGCTGTTGGTACTCACGTCAAGCATTTCTCCAACTTACGTGTGTGTGTGTGTGTGTGTGTGTGTGTGTGTGTGTGTGTGTGTGAGAGAGAGAGAGAGAGTGAGAGAGAGTGTGTGTGTGTGAGAGAGAGAGAGAGAGAGAGAGAGAGAGAGAGAGAGGCGGGGGGATGGGGGGGGGGGGGGGGTTCTTCCCCGTAATGTCCTACTTCGAGGAATCTGACTTTTCCGCATTTTACGTTAAAGTAGTTGAGCAAACAGTCAAGCTTTAACGAAACGTACATAAATGATCCAAACTGCTGTGCGAAACACTCCAAATGAATCAATAGGTGAACGCGGAAGAGTCCAAGCCCCATGTAGCAGATTTGCATTACAGTAGCTCCGTTATGTCTGTATGGAAGATTTACTGGGATCTGTTGACGATGACTGATAGCAGGTGCATCTTCAGTACATAACTGAGATTGGAAGAGTAATTAGTCAGGCTGAAGCATGTCTAGAGAATGGCTAAACTGCTACCATCCTGTCTAGAAATATCAGTAACAAAAATAATGTGGTGTCACCACCAGACACCACACTTGCTAGGTGGTAGCTTTAAATAGGCCGCGGTCCATTAGTACATGTCGGACCCGCGTGTCGCCACTGTCAGTGATCGCAGACCGAGCGCCACCACACGGCAGGTCTCGAGAGACTTACTAGCACTCGCCCCAGTTGTACGGACGACGTAGCTAGCGATGCACACTGACGAAGCCTCGCTCATTTGCAGAGCAGATAGTTAGAATAGCCTTCAGCTAAGTCAATGGCTACGACCTAGCAAGGCGCTATTAGTAACATTGCATGTATCTACAGAGTCTCACTTGTATCGTCAAGAGCGATGTACAACAATGATGGATTAAAGTTAAGTATTCCAGCAGCTACGTACTTTTCTTTATAGCATTCATTACGTATCCTGTTTCAGACCTATCTCTAGCCTGCGTGAGTTAACGCGTGCCTTTCGGCTACTTCCGAGTGGCGTGGCTGTCTTGTTACGCCACAACAAATAAGAAATCGACATGCAATATGATGACAGTTTTAATGTAGATTAGTAATTTTATGCTCGCAGAGAACGAAAACGATAGGTGTAGCACGAGAGCAGCAAACCTTCTCGCAGCTTAAAATCATTTATAAGTAAGGAGATGGAGAAGCTCGCGAATTTTCATTTAAGCTGGCAGGCAACTGTGAAAATGATGAAGGTAGCTGATGAGAAACACGCAAACTGAAAAACCAAGCCTACAGGGAACAGTAGATCAGTAATAGGATTCTCGTGTGGGCTCTTCATTTGTTTAGTTTCTAATCCCTCATACAACGAGCCGCTCATCCAGGCCCATGTCAAACATCACAGGTCACAGTGACTCCAGAATTATGCCTCCATCTAGCAGCAGACTTCTTAGAGACATGAACGAAGGTCTTGCAAACGGTACAGTGGTATTTTGCAAAAACTGTACAGTCAACGCTACTGGCTGTTGGCACCGCGTTAACGACGAATGAAAGGATTTCCTTCATTTATTGAAAAAAAAAAAAAAAGAATTCGCTATGAAAGTAAAAAGGACTCACATTTGATTAAGGGTGCTCTCTATACTTTCCTCGAACCGCAGGGTAGTTTGACACAACAAGGTTCTGCTCTTTCTATTGCAAAAAACCGAACTGCCCTATGTCTGTGCAGTTCCTCTTAACGATGTGCTGCACTTTGCTAGAATCGAGTAATCATATCTAAGCCTGCGAGAAGGCCTTCCTAGTAATTCACAAAAAATGGCACTAATGTGACTGTAAACTGATTCTGCAAGGTTTCGTATTCCGTGATATATTTGCTTATTTTCATTCAATACAGTGGATACACCGGTTCCCGCGAGGTCACCGTAGTTAAGCGCTGTTTGGTGGTCTAAACTTGGACCGTCCAGGCCGCCATCCGCTGTTGCAATTTTTCGGGGTGCACTCAGCCTCGTGATGCCAATTGAGGAGCTACTCGAACGAATAGTAGCAGCTTCGGTCAAGAATACCATCTTACGACCGGGAGAGCGGAGTGCTGACCACACGCCCCTCCTATCCGCATCCTCCTCTGAGGATGACACGGCGGTCGGATCGTCCCGGTAGGCCACTCGTGGCCTGAAGACGTAGTGATGACGTTTCTTGTAAATGGAAATGGAAATGTCGTGTGGCTAGGGCCTCCCGTCGGGTAGACCGTTCGCCTGGTGCAGGTCTTTCGATTTGACGCCACTTCGGCGACCTGCGCGTCGATGGGGATGAAATGTTGATGATTAGGACAACACAACACCCAGTCCCTGAGCGGAGAAAATCTCCGACCCAGCCGGGAATCGAACCCGGGCCCTTAGGATTGACAGTCTGTCACGCTGACCACTCAGCTACCGGGGCGGACTCTTGTAAATAATCCTATACAGCTTAAAAGGAGCAATGTTACACCAGAAGAAAAAACGTTCAGTACGCCACATTAATGTTGTCTTTAGCACGAAAAGTGAAGTTCAATGCTGCCACCAAAGTTTTTGATCACTTACCCAATGATACAAAATATGTGACAGACAGCGAAGTTAAACTCAAAGACAAAATGAAAACGTTTCTCTTTGACAAGTCCTTCTATTCCACACAAGAATTTCTATTTTTGTTATTTGAAAAGGTGATGTGTAACAATTACTAAATCTCAACTGTTTATTAATAAAAATTGTAAATGTTCAGGATGTAGCAATATCTTCACACGAACGTATAATGTGAACGTAAAATGACTCGTTGCACATCATTACGATTAATCGTAGAAATGATCCGTGGAACATGAACCTAACTTCTCCGTATTTTTCTGTTTCTACAGGACTGAACACCGTTATTCAGCAACTGTAGCAGCCTGTTCTTTGTAATGCAACCAAAATGTTTAATTTACTCAAATGTCATATCATGTTAGCCAGCTGCCTTACTCACCCTGTATTTACTCATTGCCAGTTCCTAATTCTCTGACGCGAAACGATTGTAAAAATGAGTGGTTTTTCAGATATGTTGTTTTAGGATCTGCTTTGATTAAATTATTAACTAATTTTATGAAAATTAGTGAATGTTCTCACGTGTTTTATCACTGGAATCCCCTGTTACGTGGTAGGTGTCTTAACTGCCTCCATATTCGCTGGCAGCTCCTGCTTATGTCGGTATTTGGTGTCAATTTCATGTTTTAGAGCCTGAGATGTGGACGAGGGAATAGGCTGTACTGGTTGAATAGTTTGCTACCTAAACGTTCTTCCTCGTATAGGTTGTAGTGATAGTTTAGCTTGGCAGCTGGTTCTGATTATATCTCTTCTAGGTGGCTTGTTTTGTTACCTCTTGGAATATTCTTCGTACATCCATAGTTGAAATGGAGGGCAGTGGGACGTCAGCTGGTATAAATTTATATTAAAAATGAAGAAATTCCTCCAGTTGTATTTAAGATGTCGATTTTATTTTGGCAACTAGTTTCAACGTTGTAACAACGTCATCTTCGGGCCCATACACTTGTTGATATCAACTGCGTACGACTGGTACTAGAAGTCACTGGTGAGAATTCGGACGTGCTTCGTGTGGAAGGTGGTTAGTAACTAGTATAATTATTATAACTTGGAATAGTCGCCAGGGTTTGGAAGGATGGCAAGAAAATTTCCGTGGAGTACAGAAGAAATTTCCATCCAGTCAACATTTCTCAGATTTCCTAAAGATCCGCCTCCTCTTGAAACAGAGTTGCTAGTTTGTTACCGTTGGACAGATGTGTCACATAATCGGTCTGAGTTGGAGGTCTGGTGTGGGAATACATAAAGACTGTTTTTACTTGTAGAGGGTAGGTCCTGGCAGTAATCTCTATGCCACATTTCGCTGTTAAATGACGGAGGGAGCTTGCTGTTGCGGGTAAGGGACAGGTTTTCAGTTTCAGAGCATGACGGCAGAGCGCCTCCATTTTCGTCGTCCCGAGTGGACCCCATATGGCGCTGCGGCAGCTAAAATCGCCCAACACAACAGATTTATTTCTCATGATCTTAACTGATGGTGGAAGGTGTGACGATACAAACCCCCCCGTTACTAGATGAATATTTCTGGTATGCAAGGACTGCTTTGTGGAGAGCGAGCGCGCGATTCGCGGAAGCGCCTGGCGCGCCCGCGCGAGATTTGCAACGGTCGGTGTGACGTCTCCGCCGCCGGGCGGCCACGTGGCCCACAGCTTGGGGCATTGTTTCGTTTTTCGCGCGTTACGCGAAAATCGTGTAACTTACAGTGAAGATCGATGCGGCAGTGGATTGCGGTCAGCAACATGCACCTTCTGAAAGATCGATCTTTAAGTCACGAGAGGGAAAAGTTACAGTAACCTCAAAATCGGTTAATATCACGAATACTGAAAGATTAATAAAGATAGTAAATAACAACTTACAGGGATGTGCGAGGACTCATTAAAAACCTTTCGTCATAGCGGATGGAGTGCCACAGTCATATGTTAAGATTCATAAATAATTAAGCCCGTGAAGAGCAATATACAAAGTTTGAGGGAAAATTGTTTATAAAATTCAATAGAAAATTCATGACGTAAAGAACGGCACTATATAATATTTTGGGTGGCTTCACACGTATTTTATACTAGTTATATTATACACTTAACTTGCAATAGTTTTCATTGTTTGCAAATTATTATTAACATTTATCGCCCATAATTAATTAATTATAATAGATATGAAGATTTTGAGCAGCGCAGTGTGTAGATCGCTATAGATTACGCCTAAAAACGGTGCTATAAGCAGTTCTATGTTAAAACTTTGCAGCACAGATGTCAACAAACAAATTTGCGATAAGTGGCGAAATTTTGCAAAAACTAAAACTTGATTTTTCGTGCGATAGAATAATCCTAGAAATTAATGTAACATAGTAAATAAGATTTACTTTTTAGCGCGGTTTCGACGGTGCACTTATTTCTGTTGAGGGATGTATGCATCAAAATTTGTAACCTTAACTGTTGAGATTGGTACTTAAATTACCAGGGCGTTGGACATTCGAGCCTATATAAGCGAGAGGCCATCTTGGGCCTGGGTCAGTCGTTGGTCAGTCGTTTTGGAGGGTGGGTGGCGAGCAAGCCCCAGTTGAGGGTAGCCCATGTGGTCGTTTGAGAATTCTTTTTCTCGCCAATTTATTTCGACAAAGAGTATTGTTTAATAGTGCAAGCATATATTTGGTGAACAGGAAGTGCTTCGATTATTTGTGTGACTGCGATTTACGAGGTATACATCCTCGTAAGTGAACATGTGGCTAACTGTGATTTCGCGCCAAAACTGTAAGAACAAACAGGACAGTGGGACTTGTGGTTCTGTTCGAAATGATTGAGTAATTTTCGTCTATAGCAGCCTACATTACTGCTATTGGGAGCTCGGAGTCAAATTATTATTAAAGAACAACTGTAAACAGTGCTAATTTCATTGTGTGAAAGAAAAAACCAATGCCAATAAATAGTGATTGAACTGTGTCGTGAAAAACTGAGTTTAGTATAATAATCGTCTAGTTCTTGTTCCCTAGCATAAACTGTACGTATGTCTGAGTGAATAATTAATTCAAAAACTATAACAAATCGACGAGTCTGGAAGTGTACTAATGCACCAAGTGTGGAAATCATCCCCTGAGGCTTACGTGAGAACCAAAATTTGCAATAACATTTTTTAACCAACATTTGTATATGCACATTCGTAAGAACACTCTGCAACAGCACTTCTTTATTTACCGCCCCTTCGCAAAGGGGAGAAAAGAAAGGAAAGGAAAGGAAAGGGGACGAACTGATGACATCAGCTGCATAGGACTTTATGCGAAACCAGCGGCCACGAGTGAAAAAGTGTGCCGGGCGGCACTCGAACCTGGGATCCCTGCTTACTGGGCTGCTCCGTTAACCACTGCGCCACCTGCACACAGTATTAATCGGAAATGCGCAGACTACCTCAGCACGCTTCTCTGGCGACCCACTTCCCCACATAGCGCCAACACTTATTGACAGCCCCTGTCCATGTCCCACCGTACGTCGATCATAAAACAGCATCTACACCGATGCCTACAGATTGATAGCCCTTCAAGGCGTATTAATTATGTGAATGTGGCCGTCGGTTCCTTCTGACATGTCCGAAAGGATAGATACCATGCATTCATATAAAATTTGTTTCAAATGGAGTAAAGCTGTGCTCTTCCAGTGCAAGATATAAATAGATAACATTGAGATAATATCAAAAGTGCTTCTATCGATGTGGTACGCACTGTATAAATTTAGTTCTTGCAGTGCAAAAATTGCACTTCCTTACTGCCTATCCGATCTTTCAGCCACTGGCATAACTCCTGGAAATTTTGGAGGTCAAAATGGTTAAAATGGCTCTGAGCACTATGGGACTTAACACCTGAGGTCATCAGTCCCCTAGAACTTAGAACTACTTAAACCCAACTAACCTAAGGACATCACACACATACATGCCAGACGCAGGATTCGAACCTGCGGTTCCAGACTGAAGCGCCTAGAACCGCTCGGCCACAAACGCCGGCTTTTGGAGGTAATTTCAGAATTTATTGCATGGATAAGATATGGTATTTTTGTTGTCTCGGCGAAATTTACGTAGCAGTTGTTCTTTGGCCCTTGAAGTGTCTTACATATTTCTAAAAGTACAGTTTTATTGCATTAACCTTTCGTTGGCGCTTCTCGAATGGAATGATGAGCCGGCGATTCACCTTTCTCTGAGGATGACGAATGTCCTAGTTTCTGCTGTCTTTAGGGAGGTTCCTTCCATGTTCGCAAATCATGAAGGTAGGCACTCTTAAGGGGAGATGCGGGGCAAAATTGCGAAAAAATTATATATCTTTTATTGCTTAATTTATTAGATTGATTCTTTGAGAATAACATCGCGAGGTTTCAGAATCTAATTCTGCCTTGAAATATGTTTTGAAAAAGTCTGTTTCGGCGTCTGCGCCTGACACTCCCCCTGTTCCTATGCTGTGGTCCACACCTCTACACTAGAAACTTTGTTTGTGCCTCAATTTTTCGTTCACACGATTGAAACGAACAGCAGATGACCCTAGAAGGTTGTGAGAAAGATTATCTTTGCTTCTTGCTTTCTTTGCAACATAGTTTTCTTTGATTAGGTACGTGCTTTATACTTATTTCAGTTTTTGGTTTTGCATATATCATCCTGTTTTGCTTGAAATTGGTCATAACAGTGGAAACATATTCAAAAAAGTGAGGAAATGTCGAATTTCATGTCTAACAGTTACAGGAAATGTAAATAACAAGTGTTACAGATTCTGCTCGTAAGCGTGAAGAACAATTTTCGACAAAGTCACGGAGTTCATCGAGGAAGAAAATTACTGAAGCAACTGATGATGCTGTGAACAGTGCCAAAGACGAGTTTTCCAGTGGATTTGGGTTAACTGGCTTAGAAATACTTCTCCATATGACTAATGTTTGATGTGCAAATAATAAACGTGGGTCAATATATAGATGCTTTATGCATAAACGGTATTTGTGACCTCAGTTGTTGTGAAGATAGCTGTATGTGATGCCTATCCAGTGTTCAATAGTGAGAATGAAGGTAGGATTAAGTGCCTGCAGTGACTAGGCTTCCATCCAGGTGCATTCACGCTGAAGATACCCAGAAGCATCGATAAAGCGCGACTGGACGAAGCTCAGGCAGCAGAAGAAAAAATGTAAAAGTTGGCTAGGCAAAGTAGGCAGGCGAAGAGATTACTCTAGGAAGACGAGGAAGAGAATAAAGATTATGGATATGGACAGCATTAGTCACTAGAGGTGTACCAATATTGTCAAAAATTGAAAAAATAACTGTAAATGCGAATTGCCGTAAACTGACTTTTTTGAGCTACAATGTACCTTTTCTCAGGAACTATAAATGCTAACATTCTGAAATTTGGCATAGTTCTTAAAAATTTCTTACTGAGCAATGCTGTGCAGCACTTTTCCGTTATCTTTTCTCTGAGAAAAGTTCTCCTTAAAAATTTGAGAAAAATAGAGCACTCCTCAGTAACATATAATTGAAAAATTAATTTCAAAGCAACTATCACCTTTAACAAAAATCTGTTCCACATGTTTTGTTAGCCTATTATGCAGATGTAAACTGTGAAATTCCAGTTCTTGGGTGCATTCATTTACAAGACAATGGTAAAAATACAAATCCTCATAAAATGTATGTCGATGAGCAGTTTCGAACAAAAATTGCACAGAATATGCACAGCATTATGTTGCAAATAATACTCACAAGTTTTACAATTTTAGCTGTGATATTTTTGGAGATATTCACTGAAGCTCAAAAGGAACGGGTATAGGCATGCGTATTCAAATACAGAGATACAGTATGTAAACAGCCACAATACGGCGCTGCGGTCGGCAAAGGGTACGTAAGACAATTAGTGTCTGCCGCAGCTGTTAAATCGGTTACTGCTGCTACAATGGCAGGTTATCAAGATTTAAGTCAGTTAAACATGGTGCTATAATCGGCGCTCCAGCGAGGGGACACAGCATCTCCGAGGTAGCGCTAACGTGAGAATTTTCCCGTACGACCATTTCACAAGTCTACCGTCAATACAGTGAATCCGGTGAAACATCAAATCTCCGACATAGCTGCGTCCGGAAAAAGATCCTGCGAGAATGGGACCAGCGACGACTGAAGAGAATCTCTCAGAGAGGTCACAGTTCTTAGTGATAGACGGTAAATCATCGAGTAGAACACAAGTGATATCTGGAGTTCCGCAAGGTAGTGTCATAGGGCCTCTGCTGTTCCTGATTTACATGAATGATCTAGGTGATAACCTGAGCAGCCCCCTTACGTTGTTTGCAAACGAAGCCGTAATTTACAGTCTATTAAAATCATCAGACGATCAATTCCAATTACAAAATGATCTAGAGAGTATTTCTGTGTGGTGCAAAAAGTGGCAATTGGCACTAAACAAAGAAAAGTGCGAGGTCATCCTCATGGGTACTAAAAGAAATCCGGTAAATTTTGGGTATACGATAAATCGCACAAATATAAGGGCTGCCAATTCGACTAAATACGTAGGAATTACAATTACGAGCAACTTAAATTAGAAAGACCACATAGATAATATTGTGGGGAAAGCGAAACAAAGACTACGCTTTGTTTGCAGAACACTTAGAAGATGCGACAAACCCACTAAAGAGACAGCCTACATTACACTTGTCCGTCCTCTGCTGGAATATTGCTGCGCGGTATGGGATCCTTACCAGCTAGGACATCGAAAAAGTACAAAGAAGGGCAACTCGTTTCGTGTTATCGCGCAATATGGGTGAGTGTGTCGCTGATATGATACGTGAGTTGGGGTGGCAGTCACTGAAACAAAGGCGGTTTTGTTTGCGATCAGATCTATTTGCGAAATTTCAACCACCAACTTTCTCTTCCGAATGCGAAAATATTTTGTTGACTCCCACCTACGTAGGGAGAAATGATCATCATAATAAAGTAAGAGGAATCTGAGCTCGAACGGAAAGATTTAGTTGCTCCTTTTTCCCACGCCCCATTCGAGAATGGAATGGTAGAGAAGTAGTATGAAAATGGTTCGATGAACCCTCTGCGCCGGCGGGGGTGGCCGTGCGGTTCTAGGCGCTACAGTCTGGAACCGCGTGACCGCTACGGTCGCAGGTTCGAATCCTGCCTCGGGCATGGATGTGTGTGATGTCCTTAGGTTAGTTAGGTTTAAGTAGATCTAAGTTCTAGGGGACTGATGACCTTAGAAGTTAAGTCCCATAGTGCTCAGAGCTATTTGAACTATTTAATTTGAACCCTCTGCCAGGCACAAGTGTGAATTGCGAAGTAACCATGTAGATGTAGATGTAGATGTGAACGTGACACAAGTGCAATCCTTCCGCAAATTGGTGCAAATTTCAATGCTGCGCCATCAACAAATGTCAGCGTCCGAAACATTCAACGCAACATCGTCGGTGTGGTCCTTTGGGGGCGAAGACCCACTCGTGCACCCTTGATGATTACGCAACACAAAGCCTTATGCCTCGTCTGGGCCCGTCAACACCGACATTGGACTGCTGATGACTGGAAGCATGTTGTCTTGTTGGACGAAGCACGTTTCGAATTGTTTCGAGCGGATGGACGTGTACGGGTATGGAGACAACCTCATGAATCCATGAGCCCTGCGTGTCAGCAGGGGACTGTTCAAGCTGGTGGAGGCCCTGTAATGGTGTGGGACATGCTCAGTTGGAGAGATATGGGACCCCTGATACATCTAGATACGACCTTGCACAGGTGACACGTATGTAAGAATCCTGTCTGATCACCAGCATCCATTCGTGTCCATTGTGCATTCCGACGGACTTGGGCAATTCTAGCAGGACAATGTGGCACCCCAGACCTGCAGAATTGCTACAGAGGGGCTCCAGGAACACTCTTCTGACCTTAAACACATTGGCTGACCACGAAACTCCCAACACATGAACATTATGGAGCACATCTGGGATGCCTTGGAACATGTGGTTGAGAAGGGATCTCCACCCCCTCGCACACTTACGGATTTATGGACTGCCCTGCAGGATTCATGGTGTCAGTTCCCTCGAGCACTGCTTCAGACATTAATCGAGTCCATGCTACGTCGTGCTGCGGCACTTCTGCGTGGGCACTACACGATCTTAGGCATGTGTACCAGTTTCTTCGGCTCTTCAGTGTATAAGTTGGAGACTGCATTTTGCCCTCCGTCTGTCCTTAAGTTTCGGCACGAAGAACCAGCGACAGCAGTGTAGCTTTGGGTTCCGTTGCCAAGACTGGGCGATGAATTCGCGGGGAAGAACCTGTGGCTGGCGTACTTTTTGTGCTGCATAGCAGCCGCGTCAATGAGTCAAGGCGAGCCTCGAGGCTCCTGCTGCCAAGGCCGGCAGCTGTGGTCCAGTACCGGCCGGCGCGACTTTGTGGCGCTGTCTGGCGATGTAGCAGCGGCTGTCCGCCTGCCTGCCTGCCTCCTGTGGGGGTCACCGCCCGCTGCGCCGCCTCCGGGGATCCACCTGCCCTCCGCTGTCCTTCGCTCGCTTCGTGCTGCGAACACCGAGCGCTGTCGCTAAAGCGGCGGCAAGACACGTGCCCTTAGGGCCAGGATTTCACCCGGAACAAGTCCTGCCCATTCACCCCCCTCCATGCCTCTCCACAGTGTAAGGCCCTCTCCTAAACAGCCGCCAGTTCCGCAAACTGGAAGCTACTTCAAAGTTGTTATCGTTACAGTCCAACACACGTTACACTGTGATGAAATTCAGTAATGACAACAAATTTAAGTTTTCCTGGATAGTAATATAATATGAATGTGCATTATTAAAGAAATAAAAACATTTATAGAGAATTGAAAGCATCGCCAGCAATAGAAAACAAAAAATAACGTGATGTTATTTGAGGGCAATAAGGACAAATTTTCATTAACTAATTCACTTATTATAATAGGTTTATCTGAGGGGAACAGCCGGGCAAACATACGATGCGAAAACAATGGTCTTGAGTCTGTCCTGTCGGTAGTAAAGCCACGGATGCAGTCAAATAACTTTGTTGTCTAAAATCAACGTTATATAGAAATAAGTCAAAGTCGTTTTGTTTACGTAGGCCCTCATAGTAGCTCACGAAAATTAAAGAATATAAAAATGCCATAAAGTAGAAAAGCCTAATGAAAGCAGTAAGATATTTGCTTATATGACATATTTCGTTAGTATTTCCATGGGTAATGGATGAATTTTAAATTGTAAATTCTTCCAATGCCATACCTGCACATTATAAACGAGGTTATAAAGAATTGTGGCTGTTTCTGTATGATTAGTGTGCTATATGCTGTTTCGAACGTCTCAGGAAAATAATCTGTGGTTATTCTTTGTCCTGTCTGTTTTTAGCCAAAAGGTTTATTAATTTCGTAAATGTCATTCAAACCATTTTTTAAAAACAATAATAATGATGATGTATATGTTTGTCACAGACCTGTTCTAGAGGAAATAAATGCTGCAGTGTTTCACGGCTGTAAAACTTCCTTCATGCTGTGCTAGTTCTTCTTCCACCCCTAAAACTTTTCAGCAAAACTATTCGGTGAATAACACGCAAAACTATTCAGTGAATAACACGCAAAAACAGCTTGGATCGATTAGCAAGAACAAAGTAATTTTGATGTCCTCTGGAAGTATAGTGAACATTGGTGCTTGTTTCACATATACTGTCTGAGCTCTGAAACTTAAGTGTCAAGTATACTGTGGTTCCTCTCCAAGCAAATTATTCTTTGAGGGTAGGTTTTTCCTGTTGTAGCTTTGGGTGCTTTTTCTCACATAAAACTATGTTTCTTCATAGGATTTTCATTTGAATACTGAGTTCTCGTATTTAAAGAATTCAGAGCTAAATTGTTTTCTCTTATGTTTGCTGTGGAAGTACCTGGCGCAGCTGAGGCCAATTATGCACTTTTTTGTAACGTGTCTTTTAACTATCTGGCAAAATTTAAGGCCTAGCAAGGTATTAATTTAACATTCACTCCAAGTGCAGCCAAACGCGGTAAACCACGTGGATCAACTGAGACGAAGCCCAGGCGCCGAACAAAGACCGGGAAAACCGGGGGTGAGTGGGCGGGACTTGTTCCGGGTGAAATCCTAGCGCCAACGATTCCTCGGCTAGACGGAGGACGACGGTTCAAAGTTGCATCTGGCCATTCCCATACAGGTTTTCATTAGTCACGGGGGCCGCCGTGTCATCCTCAGCCCAAATGCGTCACTGAATGTGGTTATGGAGGGGCGTGTGGTCGGTCAGCACACCGCTCTCCCGGCCGTATGTCTGTTTACGAGACCGGAGCCGCTACTTGTCAATAAAGTAGGTCCTTAGTTTGCCTCACAATGGCTGAGTGTACCCCGTTTCGCCTACAGCGCTAATGGTCGCTCATCGGAGTGCTAGCCCAGCCTGCCAGTGCTTAACTTCGGTGATCTCGTGGGAGCCGGTGTTACCACTGCGGGAAGGTCGTTGGCTTTCCCTAGTTAACCTGAATCTATTAAGGCAAAAGCCAGTATCGTTGCTTTAAAAAAGACATGCGTGATCTCCCCCCCCCCCCCCCCCAAAAAAAAATCTGTTCTCCTCCGTGTGCGTATGCGCGTGCGTTGTGTGTCTCGTCACCAACGCAACTGAAAGCCCCAATCTTCCTCCCTTATAGCAGCAAAGAAAGAGTTCTTTAATTTCAGGTTAGTGCAATGAGACATGAAACAAACAATAGGAAAAGCAATGCACGACTAAAATTCATAGGAACCATCACAAGGAAACGAAAGAAGTGACTTACAAAACACTTGTTCTACCGATTCCTGTTTACTGCTCAACGTTTTAGGACCCCTGTCAGGTAGGGCTAATAGAAGATATAGATCAATGAAAAGTAGTTACGAGGGTCATTCCAAAAGAAATGCACACTATGTTTTTAAAATCCATCTTTTATGCTACACGTTTCAAAGTTTTACACTGTGTAGATACATCCTTTAGGAACAATATTTTCATTTCTCCACATAATCTCCATCCCTCTCAACTGCCTTACGCCATCTTGCAACCAGCGTCTGTATACCCGCACGGTAAAATTATAGACCAACCTGTTGGAGCCACTGTTTGGCAGAGTGCACAAGGGAGTCATCACCTTCCAACCTTGTTCCACGAAGAGAGTCTTTCAGTTTCCCAAGGAGATGATAGTCACATGGAGCGAGGTTAAAATGGTTCAAATGGCTCTAAGCACTACGGGACTTAACACCTGAGGTCATTAGTCCCCTACACTTAGAACTACTTAAACCTAACTAACATAAGGACATCACACACATCCATGCCCGAGGCAGGATTCGAACCTGACTGTAGCGCCTAGAACCGCTCGGCCAATCAGGCCCATGGAGCCAGGTCAGGACTGTAAGACGGGTGGGTTGGGTTGGGTGGTTTGGGGAAGGAGACCAGACAGCGAGGTCATCAGTCTCATCGGATTAGGGAAGGATGGGGAAGAAAGTCGGCCGTGCCCTTGCAAAGGAACCATCCCGGCATTTGCCTGGAGCGATTTAGGGAAATCATGGAAAACCTAAATCAGGGTGGCCGGATGCGGGATTGAACCGTCGTCCTCCCGAATGCGGGTCCAGTGTCTAACCACTGCGTGTAAGGCGGGTGTTTCAGAGTTGTCCATCCGAGTTTTGTGATCACTTCCATGATTTTTTGACTGACATGTGGCCGTGCATTGTCGTGTAACAGCTAAACATCCTGTTTTTGCCGATGTGGTACAACACGACTCAGTCGAGCTTGAAGTTTCTTCAGTGTCGTCACATATGCATCAGAATTTATAGTGGTTCCACTTCGCACGATGTCCACAAGCAACAGTCCTTCGGAATCGAAAAACACCGTAGCCATAACTTTTCTAGCAGGAGATGTGGTTTTGAATTTTTTTTTTTTTTTTTGTTAGGTGATTTGTATGATGCCACTGCATTGATTGCGTCTCCGTCTCTGGTGAAAAATGATGGAGCCATGTTTCATCACCTGTCACAATTATTCCAAGAAATTCATCTCCACCATTCTCGCACTGTTCCAAAAGTTCGCTGTACACCGTTTTTCTTTGTGAGCCACTGTCAACATCCTGGGAACCCACCTGGCACAAACCTTCTTTAACGCAACACTTTCAGTATTCTGCAAACACTTCCCTCCCCTATCCCAAAGTAGCGTGACAATTCGTTGACTGTGATGCGTCTGTCAGCAGTCACCAATTCGTTAACTCTCTGCACATTGTCTGGAGTGTGTGCAGTACGTGGCCTGCCGCTGCGAGGACAATCCTCAATATCGCCGTGCCCGTTTTCATCACGTAACCTGCTTGCCCACCGACTAACTGTACTGCGATCGACAGCACCATCTCCATATATCTTTTTCAACCTCTTGTAGTTGTTTCCCACTGTCTCGTTTTCACAGCACAGGAATTCTGTGACAGCACGTTGCTTCTGAGGAACGTCAAGTGTAGCAGCCAGCCGGCTGCGGTGGTCTAGCGGTTCTAGGCGCGCAGTCCGGAACCGCGCGACTGCTACGGTCGCAGGTTCGAATCCTGCCTCGGGCATGGATGTGTGTGATGTCCTTAGGTTAGTTAGGTTTAAGTAGTTCTAAGTTCTAGGGGACTGATGACCACAGATGTTAAGTCCCATAGTGATAAGAGCCATTTGAACCATTTTTTTTTTTTTTTTTTTTTTTTTTTTTTTTTTTTTTTTTTTTTTGTAGGAGCCATTTTGAAGACATGCTGTGACGGCGCCACTCACGGGAACAGGTTGAACTAAGTTTGAAAACAAGCGGGAAGGATTTATCTACACACTGCAAAACTTTCACACACGCAGAATGGAAACCGTATTTTTACAAAAATAGTGTGCATTTCTTTTGGAGTGACCCTCGTAGCTTCAGCCGGCGCGAGAGCGTTACGGCACGGAGATGCTCAACAGTGGCAGACGCTGCCAAGAGAGGAGTTGTGCACCACGGAGAGGTTTGCTATCGAAATTTCCAGAGAGAGAGAGAGAGAGAGAGAGAGAGAGAGAGAGAGAGAGAGAGAACTTTCCGGAAAGCGTTGGACAACATATTACTCCCTCCCAAACAGGTCTCACGAAACGACCACAAGAGAAATTAGAACTAATCCAAAGGTTTACCGACAAACATTCTCCCCTACGGCATTCGCGAACTGAACAAGGGAAGAGTTGGGTGTTACTTAGTGGTATCAGAAGTACACTCCGCCACAGACCGTCTGATGGCTCGTGGAGTACTGATGTAGGCGTGGATAATATCACTGTCTACTGTCGACAAATTATATTCAACTTCCCAGAAACATTTCATCACATTTCTTGATCCTGGAAACGGGTATTTTTGTGGAAAGACTAGCGAGGGGAAATTCGTTTGTACAAGTTTGGAAACAAGCTTGACTGTTCACTTGAACTGTCGTGATTTTTATGGATAACCGACTGTACCTTTCCTAGTACACCCTCAATATTCTCTGTCAGACCTTTCCTGTACAATCGTCCCTAACAGATCTTATACATATGCTCCGAGAGGTATGGAATAGAAATTGCGTTAAACAAAAAGGAAAATACAGTGTAACTGAGGTCAACCTGTGAAGTATTTCGAACTCCGTCCATCTTTGTGGCGGGGAACCACGGCCATTAATTACAAAGAGTACCACAAAAAAATTCGTCGTTTTAAAGACGTCAAATTATTCATTCGTACTGGCCTCGCATCAGTAATACAGGTGCAATGAGACACTACCAAAGAAGCTTTATCAGGAATCCATTGTATGCGATGGTCGCAGTGAACATTAACTCTGCTACTTCCTAAAGTCAGTGAGATCAACGAGTCAATGGTAAGAATAGGAAAAGTCCTTCACACTTCTTTAGACAGAGGCAATAATTGGCGTTATTTTACGCTGGCTACTCAGGATTCGCTTCAGATCTCAAGGTTTTGCCGGATCTTCGTGGTTGTTCGTAGAATATACTGAAAGTTTGTCTCCCTCAGCGAATCTCTCTACATCGAGCGAATGAATATAAGCAAGTGCGAGTATAACGTATCGTCGCGCATGGGCTAGTATGCATCACTCCAGAAGGAAGGTGTGACATCCAGCGTCCGCACATAGTATACTACTGCTGAATGTCAACAGGAAGACTACCGAACCTCATGTCCATCTGATTGACGGGTCAGAATTAACAGCAGTTCGTTCTCGTGTCATTTGTGCAGTGCAGAAGTTCCGTATTTACGAGGGCGCACAGAAAGGTAATGCCTCAGAACTTTTTATTTCAGAAGTCTTAAAGCTTTTGAAACAGGACAACTTTATTAAGATTTTACATCTTCATCCTTCATGTCTACATATTGACAGCCCTCTGCCGCTAGAGGGCTCCGAACTGTAGTGTGTCACATAGCGGTGTGAAACGTAGCTATATCCGTGCGTGGGAAACGGGGCGCTGCAGTAGAGTTTCAACATGACAAAGCCGGATCACACGTGCGCTGCGAAATCTGGAACAATCCGACACCTTGGCTTGACTGATATCGATCACCCTCCATACCGCCTCGATCTGGCCCCAACCAATATTCATCTGTTTCCAAAACTTAAAGAGCACCTTCGAGGACTTCATTTCGATAGTGATGGAGTGGTCCAAGCAGAAATGACGTTTACGCTGCGTCAAAAAAGTGATATTCTACAGTGGCGGTATGAACAAAGTGATATCTCACTGGGGAAAGTGTGTTCGTCACCAGGGTGACCACTCGGAAAAAAATGTAGACATGAAGAATAAAGATGTAGAACGAAAATAACGTTTGTCTTATTTAAAGAGTTTTAAGGGTTATCACATAAAGAGTTCGGAGGCGTTAGTTTTCAGCATGCCCTCGTAACTCGACAGCGTGGAGCGCAGTCTGGGGATGAGGAACGGATTGTCACCAGTCCTCTTAACCTTGTCCGTATTTTTTTGGTACAATAATTTTGGATCTTATTGTCGTGATAAATAAAAATGAACATGACTTAGCCGGCCGCGGTGGCCGTGCGGTTCTAGGCGCTGCAGTCCGGAACCGCGGGACTGCTACGGTCGCAGTTTCGAATCCTGCCTCGGGCATGGATGTGTGTGATGTCCTTAGGTTAGTTAGGTTTAAGTAGTTCTAAGTTCTAGGGGACTGATGACCTAAGATTTTAAGTCCCATAGTGCTCAGAGCCATCTGAACCATTTTTTTTCAACATGAATTGATATCAAAAAGTGCGAACGGGGACGTGAAACAAGCAGTGCTGTCCAATGAAGCTGCAACACCAAACAGACATACTACATGCTCGCATACTTAAATGATTCGGATTGAGCGCTACCATACAAAGTGGGGAGCAGTAGTAGTAGTATCTAAATTCTGTGTACAAGGAAAGAATGGGCATTAATTTTATCTTGGAACTCTTCCATTGGTCCGTGATTGCATACAAAAAACAATATGGGAATTGTGGGTCCGCCTTGATGCAAAACACTTTTGTTACATTTTTTTAATTTATTCCACGAACGAGTTTCAGCGACAAATATCACCATTATCAATGGGTTCCTTAACTCTTATTTACTGTACGTCAAAGCAAGCTTTTGAGATTGTTGTCGCTGTTTGCGGCATATTACTGTGTTTTTCTGTTGCCATTTTTCTCGGCATACATCATGCCATCTGCAAGTTGGAACCAAGTTTGACCCACGACTCCCATATTAAATATTACGCAGTTGGATTCTCACTCAAAGATCGAATTTGAGAATGTGAGAATATGATATAATGCCTCGTGTTCGAAGGAGAAACGTTTAAACAGCACTGGTGGTGTAGGGAAGCAGCCTACTCACGCCGTAGTAAATTCACATCAGTCTTTCCATTGTGTGCCAGCCAGTCCGCTGTAACTAGCTCTGATGTCATAAATGTTGCGCAATATTTTTAAAATTAAATAAATAACCTGAAACGGTTCTAGCATGTCAGGAGTAATACTAAATTAATATGTGTTGAATATCAGTTCGATAACTTTAGCCATTTTCGAAATTTGGACGTTTTTCTGTAAAAATCATTGGCGCAACAGAAAAGAGCTAGAGACTTAAAAATTTATATTTAGATTCCTTTTCCATTAGTAATTTAATAGAAACAGTACTTTGGATTTCACAAATTAAAATTTTAGTGGAAATTCATGATTTTCTGGTTTTTGTCTTAAAAATTGAGGAAGCAAGATAGATTAAGTAGGCTAATAAATAAGGCTAGGATGTTTATATTTAAGTAGAATGGAGATCCGCTATAACCATAAAGATGTGAGAAGTTTCATTTGAATAACTATAAAACTATAGCGATAGCGTATCTCCAAAGGGCAAGTTCAGAGCTCGTCTACTGCGTGCAGTGTAATTAAATTAATTCTCTCGCCCAAAATATTTAACTTAGCCACGTCAAACCTTTATTATGATTACTTACCTGTGTGTTGAATGCACATGTAAATTGAGAGTTTCATCGGCCATCAGAAAAAGAAGCTATGATTTATTCAATAACTGAATGTGGTGCATTACTAGCCCAGCGGCTAGTCGGGAGAGCCGATTTGATCAGGCGTTCCCTTTGCCGTCCGCACCGCGGCTTTATATGTAAGAACGCTGTGCGAGGTAAAAGGCCCCAGTTCTCCCCAGACGCTGAGTAGCACACCATCTGTGTCGGGAATCGCATCCCGTCGGTATCATTGCTATAAACAGCTTCGGATGCTGTATCAAGTTACTTGGGATACGCGTAACCAAGAAATCATTTTCGAGTGAAGTGTTAATTCTGGGATGACTTTAATTATCGATCTTCAGTTTGCGTATGTCGTATTTTCACGTGCCACCGCGGGACAAACATTCTACCATTATTTAGCGTGGCGTTTGATGAACCTTATCATCAAATTATGGCGAGCATTCATTTAAACATTTAATTTTGGACAGTTATAGTTGCACCAGCGCATTAGACTCTGAACTGCTCTGTTAGTCAGGTTGTGTGGATTCTTTTTTTTTCCATCTGTGACTTTCAGAATATACTGAACAATTTTTAGAAAATCGTTTTTGATTATGAATCCCAGACAATCTCCTAATTTCTCAGAGCTATAAGCTACAGCTATAAGTGTGTTTCTCAGATGAAGTGGGCACTAGGAATTCTAATTACAGGCTTCACGTTTTGCTAATCACTTTCTGGTTGCCAAAATTGTAGTTAGAGAGCCAGTGTTGAGAGCGGCAAAACAACAGAATAAATAATAGGAACATTTTAAACAACATTATTCCACCTGCCGCCCCACATATGGATAATCGGCCGGGAAATGTTTCTACATTCAAACATTTATACAACAGTAAATTTTCTACCCGCCACCCAACATATGGTGCATCGGCCGGGAAATGCAATGTTTCTACATTCGAACATTTTATATAACAACATTAGTCCACCCGCCGCCCCACAAATGGTGTAATTGGCCGGAAAGAGTTTCTACAGTCTACAAAACACTTATATAACAGTAAATTATTCCTAACAGCCGCCCCACAGTGGGAATTCGACATCGGATGGAGTAGTGAGTGAGCTGTCGAGACGGTGGTAAATGGTTCACCTTTCCACGATCCTGCTGCTCGCGTCAACAGACGCAGTGTTGTCATGGCGCGGCGGTCAGGAAGTGGGCTTGTTTGTAGGCAGACGCGCGTCAGCACGGAGAGTGTCGACGACGTGTCGAGCACACCCACGCTTACCGCTGTGGCGCCTCCCCTTCACGCGGCCAGCGGAGGGAGGTGCGCCCATTCTGGGGTGTCCGCCACTAACAAAGGACGCAGGATTCGCAGCAGGAGAGGGCTATCGGATCGCAGTCATCGTTTTGCGATACCATTGAGTATACAATGTGTCCATCTCTGGTTCGCATAGCCTGTAATGTGGACAGCATCCGTTACACGTCTCAGATATTAAAGCCGGGGGCTGTATGCCATCTTCAAGGTACCCACGACCCTACTTTTCAACAAGATAACGCGAGACCGCACGTTGCCTGTGCTGTCCTGACCTACCGAGATGCAGGGGGCTTTCGACTGTCGCTCTGGTCAACTTGTTGTTCGGATCTTTCAGCTTAGCCATAATGTGTGATGAACTCTGGCACATGGTTGAAACAACAGGGAATGATATACCCGTTTCTGCCATCTGAGCTCTCTTCGACTCGATGTCCACTATGGCTAGAGGTGACACGACTGCACTAAACTTCTCACCTGTATACCGCGAAATAGTCTACATTTTAAGCATGTATTCTTCCCACTATAAAGTACAGATACAAAAAATAGTATTTAATTATTTGTTGTCCTTCACGTTGTTGCAGTTTCAATGTCTAGCTCTGTACTAAACACCGAGCCATCAAATACTTTGTCAGTAAGCATACGCAGAACGCCGCTGAACCTAATCTCAATGGCTCAAATGGCTGTCAGCACTATGGGACTTAAGATCTTAGGTCATCATTCCCCCAGAACTTAGAACTAATTAAACCTAACTAACCTAAGGACATGACACACATCCATGCCCGAGGCAGGATTCGAACCTGCGAACGTAGCAGTCCCGTGGTTCCGGATTGCAGCGCCTAGAACCGCACGGCCATCGCGGCCGACCGAAATCTCAATGTGGGTCTTGCATCCATCCAGTACCTTTTTATTCCATTGTTTACAAGACTTGCCGAGGTATTGACTATTATGCGGACGGTATATCTTGACAGTCGGCCGCCACTGTAAACAAACGTGAACTTAGAGGAGAGGGTAGCAGTGGGGGTGGGGGACGGGATTCCTCGACTTGCGCCATAGGGTGGTGGGGTTTCGGGTTCCGCTGCTGGATAGGTCAGGAATCCACTACACGCAGCAAGCGGCTACAGGGGTAGCAGGGCTTGTGTGGCGTGGACTGGGCGGTTTTTTAGGTTAGATGGCCTCGGGAAAGTCCAGAAAGGGCAACAGCCTCAAAGGGTGCGGGGCAAAGTCAGGACATGCGGCAATCGGTATTGTAATTGTAAACTGTCGAAGCTGCATTGGTAAAGTACCGGAACTTCAATCGCTGATAGAAAGCACCGAAGCTGAAATCGTTATAGGTACAGAAAGCTGGTTGAAGCCAGAGATAAATTCAGCCGAAATTTTTACAAAGGCACAGACGGTGTTTAGAAAGGATAGATTGCATGCAACCGGTGGTGGCGTGTTTGTCACTGTTAGTAGTAGTTTATCCCGTAGTGAAGTAGAAGTGGATAGTTCCTGTGAATTAGAATGGGTGGAAGTTACAATCAACAACCGAGCTAGGTTAATAGTTGGCTCCTTTTACCGACCTCCCGACTCAGCAGCATTAGTGGCAGACCAACTGAGAGAAAATTTGGAATATATTTCACATAAATTTTCTCAGCATGTTATAGTCTTAGGTGGAGATTTCAATTTACCAGATATAGACTGGGACACTCAGATGTTTAGGACGGGTGGTAGGGACAGAGCATCGAGTGACATTATACTGAGTGCACTATCCGAAAATTACCTCGAGCAATTAAACAGAGAACCGACTCGTGGAGATAACATCTTGGACCTACTGATAACAAACAGACCCGAACTTTTCGAGTCCGTAAATGCAGAAAAGGGAATCATTGATCATAAGGCCGTTGCAGCATCCCTGAATATGGAAGTTAATAGGAATATAAAAAAAGGGAGGAAGGTTTATCTGTTTAGCAAGAGTAATAGAAGGCAGATTTCAGACTGCCTAACAGATCAAAACGAAAATTTCTGTTCCGACACTGACAATGTTGAGTGTTTATGGAAAAAGTTCAAGGCAATCGTAAAATGCGTTTCAGACAGGTACGTTCCGAGTAAAACTGTGAGGGACGGGAAAGACCCACTGTGGTTCAACAACAAAGTTAGGAAACTACTGCGAAAGCAAAGAGAACTTCACTGCAAGTGTAAACGCAGCCAAAACCTCTCAGACAAACAGAAGCTAAACGATGTCAAAGTTAGCGTAAGGAGGGCTATGCGTGAAGCGTTCAGTGAATTCGAAAGTAAAATTCTATGTACCGATGTAACAGAAAATCCTAGGAAGTTCTGGTCTTACGTTAAATCAGTAAGTGGCTCGAAACAGCATATCCAGACACTCCGGCATGATGATGGCATTGAAACAGGATGACACGCGTAAAGCTGAATTTCTGTTCCGACACTGACAATGTTGAGTGCTTATGGAAAAAGTTTGAAACATGTATGTAACGCAGCAGCGATGGCGAGGCATTGCAGCATCTCTGACCAGAGGGTCTGCGCTTGACCGCGCGAGTGTTGCGAGCCGTTCGCTAGTTGTCGCTATGCAGAGCAGTACTCTGTCTGTAGTCGTGGCAGTCTGTAGCTCGATTTAGTTACGAGCAGTCGGTCAGTAGTAGTCGTGCAGTGCAGTACGCTAATAGTCGTCATGCAGAGCGGTCGGTCAGTAGTAGCAGCCCAGTGCGGTTGTGTGATGTAGGCGGTCGGCAACACTGGTCAAGATGCTGAATGAGGTATACTGTTAATTAATATAATCATTAGATAATGTAAAATTTATTTATTGTAATTAATCTCCAACAAGTCCCCCAATAATAATTTTGATTTCAAAAGCATTTTTCAAAAAATTTTATTTTTTATTGAACTAAAGATTTCGTTGCACTTCCCATTTCATTCCACTTCTTTTGAAGAAAAATTTCAGTAAAATCACAGAAAAAAGGAATATTATTATTTGCAATGCAGTTCCTCCAAGCCGTGCGCAGAAATAAGAGCAGAAATTTGACATCCAGTTTCTGAGGTAAGACTTTAATTCTGATTGTTTTACACAGGGCCAAAGACCGATGTTTCGGTTTAATTGAATTTTCTTATCACTGAATGGACTTTAATTTTTTGGTGAAGAATCTATATTTGAGTCAGATTGCGAATTTCACATTTTTGTTGCCATTGTCAGTACATTTCATTGTGGACAGGTTACGCTTAGAGCAATGCCCATTAGCATTCATAATTAAATATTGTCATGTTTCTTTCTTTCAAATTTTTGTGGGGAGGTTACACTCGGCTCCCATTTGTATTAAGTATTGTCAATTACTTTTAAATTACGGTGGGGAGGTTACAAGTTCAAGGCAATCGTAAAATGTGTTTTAGACAGGTACGTGCCGAGTAAAACTGCGAGGGACGGGAAAAACACACCGTGGTTCAACAACAAAGTTAGGAAACTACTGCGAAAGCAAAGAGAGCTTCACTGCAAGTGTAAACGCAGCCAAAACCTCTCAGACAAACAGAAGCTAAACGATGTCAAAGTTAGCGTAAGGAGGGCTATGCGTGAAGCGTTCAGTGAATTCGAAAGTAAAATTCTATGTACCGACGTGACAGAAAATCCTAGGAAGTTCTGGTCTTACGTTAAATCAGTAAGTGGCTCGAAACAGCATATCCAGACACTCCGGGATGATGATGGTATTGAAACAGAGGATGACACGCGTAAAGCTGAAATACTACACACCTTTTTCCAAAGCTGTTTCACAGAGGAAGACCGCACTGCAGTTCCTTCTCTAAATTCTCGCACAAACGAAAAAATGGCTGACATCGAAATTAGTGTCCAGGGAATAGAAAAGCAACTGGAATCACTCAACAGAGGAAAGTCCACTGGACCTGACGGGATACCAATTCGATTCTACACAGAGTACGCGAAATAACTTGCCCCCCTTCTAACAGCCGTGTACCGCAAGTCTGTAGAGGAACGGAAGGTTCCAAATGATTGGAAAAGAGCACAGGTAGTCCCAGTCTTCAAGAAGGGTCGTCGAGCAGATGCGCAAAACTATAGACCTATATCTCTGACGTCGATCTGTTGTAGAATTTTAGAACATGTTTGCTCGCGTATCATGTTGTTTTTGGAAACCCAGAATCTACTATGTAGGAATCAACATCGATTCCGGAAACAGCGATCGTGTGAGACCCAACTCGCTTTATTTGTTCATGAGACCCAGAAAATATTAGATACAGGCTCCCAGGTAGATGCTATTTTTCTTGACTTCCGTTAGGCGTTCGATACAGTTCCGCACTGTCGCCTGATAAACAAAGTAAGAGTCTACGGAATATCATACCAGCTGTGTGGCTGGATTGAAGAGTTTTTAGCAAACAGAACACAGCATGTTGTTATCAATGGGGAGACGTCTACAGACGTTAAAGTAACCTCTGGCGTGCCACAGGGGAGTGTTATGGGACCACTGATTTTCACAATATATATAAATGACCTAGTAGATAGTGTCGGAAGTCCCATGCGGCTTTTCGCAGATGATGCTGTAGTATACAGAGAAGTTGCAGCATTAGAAAATTGCAGCGAAATGCAGGAAGATCTGCAGCCGATAGGCAACTGACCCTTAACATAGACAAATGTAATGTATTGCGAATACATAGAAAGAAGGATCTTTTATTGTATGATTATATGATAGCGGAACAAACACTGGTAGCAGTTACTTCTGTAAAATATCTGGGAGTATGCATGCGGAACGATTTGAAGTGGAATGATGATATAAAATTAATTGTTGGTAAGGCGGGTACCAGGTTGAGATTCATTGGGAGAGTCATTAGAAAATGTAGTCCATCAACAAAGGAGGAGGCTTACAAAACACTCGTTCGACCTATACTTGAGTATTGCTCATCAGTGTGGGATCCGTACCAGATCGGGTTGACGGAGGAGATACAGAAGATCCAAAGAAGAGCGGCGCGTTTCGTCACAGGGTTATTTGGTAACCGTGAAAGCGTTACGGAGATGTTTAGCAAACTCAAGTGGCAGACTCTGCAAGAGAGGCGCTCTGCATCGCGGTGTAGCTTGCTCGCCATGTTTCGAGAGGGCGCGTTTCTGGATGAGGTATCGAATATATTGCTTCCCCCTACTTATACCTCCCGAGGAGATCACGAATGTGACATTAGAGAGATTAGAGCGCGCACGGAGGCTTTCAGACAGTCGTTCTTCCCGCGAACCATATGCGACTGGAACAGAAAAGGGAGGTAATGACAGTGGCACGTAAAGTGCCCTCCGCCACACACTGTTGGGTGGCTTGCGGAGTATAAATGTAGATGTAGATGAAGCCCCGCCTCCCTCTCGAAGCGGTACCACCCTATGTCCGCGTACTGTGCTTCCACGAAACCAGAACTGGCATAACGGTCATCGGTATCTCTGATTCCTTTTGTTGTGATGAGACACGCATTCGAATCATTGTGTGCGCCATGATAGTCTCTTCACTCATTTCAAAATAAGAAAAATAAATCCGTAACACAAAGCAAACTGGAGCACACAAAGTATTTGGTAGTGTCTACTGTGCGGTTGTTCGATACAGTTGGCAGAGGTACTATTGGATATCATGGACTGATATATATATAATGACTTTTGAACACTATTAAGGTAAATACATTGTTTGTTCTATATCAAAATCTTTTTTTTTTGCTAACTATGCCTGTTAGTAGTTAATGTCTTCAGCAGTTTGAATCTTTTATTTGACGTAATGCACTATAAGCACACAGCTGCGTGCCAGCCACCTGGAGAAAAAGCCATTAGCTGGAGAAGAAAGAGGCCATTAACCCCGCTATTGACATTCCTTTCTAGAAAGCATCGCAAATATGACACGCTCATTACTTGGATACATACTTACATCTGCACACCTGATTATGACAAGCATCTTTCTACGAGAGTTCAGAGAATTTCTACTAACTTATGAAATGCCACATGACTATTGAATGATACTTTCATGCTTTACTTTGTACATAGTTGCTTATTTCATTTGATATCTGGTTTCCAGCTGTGTTGCAGCATTGGTTATATAAAATAAAATTAAATGCATTTGCTACTGGAAACACTTTCTGTCAACAGATCTAAAAATAATAATTTTATGATCCACATTCTCCAAAAAAGGAGCACTTGGAAAGGAAAGAACAACAAGAAGGGACTAATAACAGTAACTGCATATATAATTTTCTTTTCAAGTACTTGGTAATTTTTTGTAGAATAAGTTTTTGTGGTGACCATTTTAATCACATAGACATTGAGGTGTGAATATACATTTCCTTTATCTGCATTGTTGTCTTTAGTGTACTATTTTTTCTGCTTGCGGGTTTGTCATGTTTAGGTATAAGTTATTATATTTACTGCTGCTTGCTTTGCCAATTTCCATTTTTTTGTCATTGTTGTTTGTGTTAATTGTTTTGTGCTGCTGCATTGCCTTGTCCCTCAGTTTAGCATCTGAGCTCAGTAGATTTAAGTTAGCTTAAGATGGAGTAGGCTATATAAGAGAACGAGTTGTGATGAATTGGAAGAAATGCATTGAGAAGCTATAAGAAAATGGTTTGGCCAAAAAAGGATTTTTGAAAGAGGATATGAGCAAAAAAGTAGGGTTTAGGGACAACAGGGTTAGGTAGGATTTTCTTGGAAATAAATGATGAGGTAAGATAATGGAAAATAAATAATGAGGTAAGAAATATGTGAACATATAAATACAGAAAGCATGGTTGGATAGGATTTTTTTGGTAGAAACAAATGTTGAAATAAGACGAAAGATCTATGGAATGAAGTTTTGGGTTGGACTGCAAAACAAAATGTTACACTGAAAACAAATCCTGTCCTTTCCTCCTGTGTTATTCTGCTATGTGTTTGTATACTCTTGTGTATTTGTGTTTTTCATGTCTTTATGTGTTTAGCTAATAAGATTTATGTTGTAGAATTTTTCTAGTACTAAGCTACATTCACTATGATGAGGAATACTGTTATCCTCAAATATAATCTGCATTAATAATATGTTATTTTCTTTCTAAAGATGTTTATAGATTTATTAATTCTGTTCTGTTTCCATGCTCACATGTGAAATTAATGTTTCGAAAACTATTCTCATTATTTTATATATTTACTTATGTCATAATTCCTGTAACACTGATGTATTTGTTTATTTCTATTCTTTTGTAAAGCCTGTGTTACTACAAATGTTATCTGTATTGTTATGTTCTTTAATGATGTATTTTGTACCTTTGTAATTGTATTCTCATGTTATAAAATTGTAATGGACACCAGTTCAGCAAATTAAGTATCTTGTAAGCATTCATTTCAGTGCACACATTTCAGTTGGTCATAGTATATGCACAATATGTGATAAGTTGGGACCGTTAGTGTTTGCATATGTGTTAATAATTCAGCAAGGGACCGGTTAACAGCATTGCTGGTTCTAAGGACATTTCAAAAAATTTTTTGTGAGTGCACAAGTGGTGGTTCATGGACTTGCTGTATTCTCCGCAAGACTCTTCAATGGTGATTGTGCACCTGCACAGTCGCAACAGATGGCTGCTGGCCGTCTCTATAAGGACTGCAGTGGGTCTGCACCTCTGGTGGCCCACCAATACCGTAATCTCTAACAAGACTACAGTGGTCTGCTCTGTGATGACCTACCTACCAATATTCTTCAACTTCGACTGACTCTGCTGTGGGTTTGCTCTGTTGTGGCCCATTACCTGTCTCCATAAAAAGTCAGCACTGTCTTTCTGTTGGAAGGACAACACTACTTCTTCAAGACTGCATGGAAATCCACTACTTCCGTGCGCAATTTCTTTTACTAATGAGACTTTGTGAAAAAAGTATAATTACTATTGTGATAAATGATCAGGACTGTCTTTATGAGAACAATTTTTGCTTTTGACTAACAGTGTATCAATAAGTGTGTGCATTTGATATCTTTGTTACTGTAACTATAATTTCTTTTTTAAATTCTGTATTGGCCACTGCCCAAAATAATTTGTAAAATTTTTTGTGGGGAGCATGGGGACTATGTAAGTACGCTCTTTAGGTTTTTTTATTGGTAACGCCATGGAGCACTCTATATGAAAATCATTGACTGTGCTGTGTGCAGTCTGAGGCTGGTTTGCATTGTGTGTAGTGTTGGGCAGTTGGATGTGAAGAGCGCGTAGCGTTGCGCAGTTGGAGGTGAGCCGCCAGCAGTGGTGGATGTGGGAAAAGAGATGGCGGAATTTTGAGAGCGGACGATCTGGACGTGTGTCATTAAGAAAGAGTGAATTTATAATATTGGATATCATGGACTGATATATATATATATATATATATATATATATATATATATATATATATATATATATATATATTATGACTTTTAAGGTAAATACATTGTTTGTTCTCTATCAAAATCTTTCTTTTGCTAACTATGCCTATCAGTAGTTAGTGCCTTCAGTAGTTTGAATCTTTTATTTAGCTCGCAGTAGTGGCGCTCGCTGTATTGCAGTAGTTCGAGTAACGAAGATTTTTGTGAGGTAAGTGATCTGTGAGACGTATAGGTTAATTTAGTCGGGGCCATCCTCTTGTAGGGATTATTGAAAGTCAGATTGCGTTGCGCTAAAAATATTGTGTGTCAGTTTAAGCACAGTCATTAATAATTTTTCTAAGGGGACGTTTCAGTAGTTAAGGCCCGATGTCTACCGGTATCTTACGGAAACATAGTTACAAACACTCCCCACTTGCCACTGCGACGATGTAGTGACAGCATAATACTAAACATACATGATAACATAGTTTCGCGGATTTATGTACGATGTACAAAAGACGGCGTAAATTCCCTTTTTTTACGTGGTAGTGAATGACTTGCGTATCTCTCTCATGTGGATGGCACATATTGCTTACAGCACGCGCTTTGTTTGGAAAACAGAGTGTGAAATCCAGTGTTGGCGAACTAAACTCACAGCTACGAAAACCTCACTCGATAGAACCTTCCGTGGTGACGTGCCATTAATACGCGAGACGCTAGTGACAGTGTTGAAATTTAACCTAGGACGAGTCTACAGGGTCTGGTGATGAGCAACTATGCGATGCGATCTCTCCCTCTTTTTCCGATATAGTATTGGTGATGATACTGTCTTCCACGGCATTATTATAGCTCCCAACGATCTAGTCGTGCGTTATGCTCCTATTTACGACCGCAGGGGCAGATTCACAAGACCAAAGCTTGATACATTTTTCATTTGTGATAAATAATTGTTTTTGCTTTGTTTCGCATGGCTGTCTCATATTATCAACAGAGACGAACTGCCCGCAATGGGACCAGCTATTTGTTGCACTCACGTGCCCCAGAGTTCGCCTACATTTCATAAAAGTCTCCGGAAATCACTCGAATTCAATGAGAGGATGGATTCTTTCTCAGTATTGTTTTATCTTTTTTAATCCTTTGACGGGACTTAGAAACAGCTTATTACGTAACTGTCCTACGTTTGACGGAGTGCAAAATCACAGGTGAATCTGAGTATGGCTCTTTGGAACTCACACACACTGCAATTACACGCCTACGGTTGTTGGCGTGTGCCGGTTTTCTAGAATATGCCGAGATTTATTAGCGATTTTGCACGCTTTTCTTCCACCACGGAGCTACATGATAGCGCGAGGCAAGAAGTACTCCACAATTAAGGCGTGCCTGCGTACACCTTATCGGTGTTGGGCACTGCCTCTTATGTTAATGCCTACCGTGTAACAAGACGATGATTCACAGAGCGGGCGTAATTTTCACGCATTTAATTATGTAATTTCTTCACACGGACCCCGCTTTTTATTTATAAGCTTATTCTCAACGTCGTATCGTACTATCCAGCTACGGCAGTGTCTGCTGCCTTGGAAATAAATATTCATCCTTAACTCCCTAATTCATTTACCTACTCAGCGCGTCATTATTACCGCAAGGACGAAATATTAAAAAGAAAAGTGTTAATACCTGAGTGAGACGTACATCTGGTGATGAGTGGCAAATAATTCAGTAATATAATTTTCAGCTCAGGTTCTAGCCTAAGGGAGGTGAAGTTCTGGTAAAATGATGGTCTCGTATTGGAAGAAAAACCAAAAGAAAGTACGCGAGATTAAGATTCAGCCGGAACCCATCAGTATTCAGCTGTTTCTGGTTCTGAGCACTATGGGACTTAACATCTATGGTCATCAGTCCCTTAGAACTACTTAAACCTAACTAACCTAAGGACATCACACAACACCCAGTCATCACGAGGCAGAGGAAATCCCTGACCACACCGGGAATCGAACCCGGGAACCGGGGCGCGGGAAGCGAGAACGCTACCGCACGACCACGAGCTGCGGACGCTCTGTTTCTGGTGATATAGTGTGGTGTAAATATTAGCTTAAGTACAATATGTTTTCTCGTGGTATAAAGAACAACTGGGAAGAGAATTCTTAACCAGTTAGAAAGAGCAAATAAAGTTTTACTTTACATCACGCTCACCAGATCCCTGTAAGCACAGGGGAAAGGAACGAAGCAATGCGCCGTGGCGGCCACGTTTATAGTACTGCGTGCACGATGTCGGTGAAAAACTCCTGGCGCCAGTACTTGTATATCTAAATCTACATCGATACTCCGCAATCCACGTGATGACTGGGTGTTGTGTGCTGTCCTTAGGTTAGTTAGGTTTAAGTAGTTCTAAGTTCTAGGGGACTGATCACCATAGATGTTAAGTCCCATAGTGCTCAGAGCCATTTGAACCATTTTTTTTCCGCAATCCATTTTACGTCGCGTGGCGGAGGGTGCTCCGTACCATTACTAGTCATTTCCTTTCCTGTCCCAGTAGCCGGCCGCTGTGGCCGAGATGGTTCTAGGCGCTTCAGTCCGGACCGCGCTGCTGCTACGGTCGCAGGTTCGAATCCTGCCTCGGGCATGGATGTGTGTGGTGTTCTTAGGTTAGTTAGGTTTAAGTAGTTCTAAGTTCTAGGGGACTAATTGCCTCAGATGTTAAGGCCCATAGTGCTTAGAGCCATTTAAACCTGTCCCAGTCGCAAACAGAGCGATGGAAAGACGACTATCTATATGCCTTCGTATGAGTCCTAATTTCTCCCATCTTACCCTCGTGGTCCTTCCGCGTAATGTACTCGGACGCAACAGAATTGTTCGTCAGTCAGCTTCAAGTGCCGGTTCTCTAAATTTTCTCAGTAGTGTTCCACGGAAAGAACGTCGCCTTCCCTCAAAAGATTCCCATTTGAGTTCCCGAAGCGTCTCATTGACACGTGTTGTTCTAACCTACCAATAACGAGTCTAGCAGCCCGCCACTGAACTGCTTTAATGCCTTCTTTTAATCCGACCTGGTACAGATCCAAAGCACTCGAGAAGTACTCAAAAACAGGTCGCACCAGCGTTCTATATGCGGTCTCCTTTACAGATGAATCACACTTACCTAGAATTCTCCCAAGAAACCGAAGTCGACCATTCGTCTTTCCTGCCACAACTCTCGCATGATCGTTCCATTTCATATCGCTTTACAGCGCCACGCCCAACTGTTTAAACGACTGACTGTGTCAAGTAGGACACTACTAATTCTGTACCCAAACTTTACTGGTTGGTTTTTCTTACTCATCCGTATTAACTTACACTTTTCTACATTTATAGCCAACTGCCGTTCATCACACCAACTAGAAATTTTGTCAAGTCATCTTCTATCCTCCTGCAGTAACTCATCTTCGGTATCTTTGTTGTTGTGCTCTTCAGTCCTGAGACGGGTTTGATGCAGCTCACCATGCTACCCTATCCTGTGCAAGCTTCTTCATCTCCCAGTACTTAATGCAACCTCCATCCTTCTGAATCTGCTTAGTGTATTCATCTCTTGGTCTCCCTCTACAATTTTTACCCTCCACGCTGCCCTCCAGTACTAAACTGTTGACCCCTTGATGTCTCAGAACATGTCCTACCAACCGATCCCTTCTTCTGGTCACGTTGTGCCACAAATTTCTCTTCTCCCCAATCCTATTCAATACTTCCTCATTAGTTATGTGATCTACCCATCTAATCTTCAGCATTCTTCTGTAGCACCATATTTCGAAAGCTTCTATTCTCTTCTTGTCCAAACTATTTATCGTCCATGTTTCACCTCCATACGTGGCTACACTCCATTCAAATACTTTCAGAAACGGCTTCCTGACACTTAAATCTATAATCGATGTTAACAAATTTCTCTTCTTCAGAAACGTTTTCCTTGCCATTGCCAGTCTACATTTTATATCCTCTCTACTTCGACCATCATCAGTTATTTTACTCCCTAAATAGCAAAACTCCTTTACTACTTTAAGTGTCTCATTTCCTAATCTAATTCCCTCAGCATCACCCGCCTTAATTTGACTACATTCTATTATCCTCGTTTTGCTTTTGTTGATGTTCATCTTATATCCTCATTTCAAGACACTATCCATTCTGTTCAACTGCTCTTCCAAGTCCTTTGCTGTCTCTGATAGAATTACAATGTCATCGGCGAACCTCAAAGTTTTTATTTCTTCTCCATGGATTTTAATTCCTACTCCGAATTTTTCTTTCCTTTCCTTCACTGCTTGCTCAATATACAGATTGAATATCATCGGGGAGAGGCTACAACCCTGTCTCACTCCCTTCCCATCCACTGCTTCCCTTTCATGCCCCTCAACTCTTACAACTGCCATCTGGTTTCTGTACAAATTGTAAATAGCCTTTCGCTCCCTGTATTTTACCCATGCCACCTTCAGGATTTGAAAGAGAATATTCCACTCAACATTGTCAAAAGCTTTCTCTAAGTCCAAAAATGCTAGAAACGTAGGTTTGCCTTTCCTTAATCTTTCTTCTAAGATAAGTCGTAAGGTCATTATTGCCACACGTATTCCAATATTTCTGCGGAATCCAAACTGATCTTCCCCGAGTCCGGCTTCTACTAGTTTTTCCATTCGTCTATAAAGAATTCGTGTTAGTATTTTGCAGCTGTGACTTATTAAACTGATAGTTCGGTAATTTTCACATCGGTCAACGCCTGCTTTCTTTGGGATTGAAATTATTATATTCTTCTTGAAGTCTGAGGGTATTTTGACTGTCTCATACATCTTGCTCACCAGATGGTAGAGTTTTGTCAGGACTGGCTCTCCCACGGCTGTCAGTAGTTCTAATGGAATGTTGTCTACTCCGGGGGCCTTGTTTCGACTCAGGTCTTTCAGTGCTCTGTCAAATTCTTCACGCAGTATTGCATCTCGAATTTCATCTTCATCTACATCCTCTTCCATTTCCATAATATTGTCCTCAATTACATCACCCTTGTATAGACCCTCTATATACTCCTTTACTCCTTCCACCTTTCTGCTTTCCCTTCTGTGCTTAGAACTGGGTTTCCATCTGAGCTCTTGATACTCATACAAGTGGTTCTCTTTTCTCCAAAGGTCTCTTTAATATTCCTGTAGGCAGTATCTATCTTTCCCCTAGTGAGACAAGCCTCTACATCCTTACATTTGTCCTCTAGCCATCCCTGCTTAGCCATTTTGCACTTCCTGTCGATCTCATTTTTGAGACGTTTGTATTCCTTTTTGCCTGCTTCATTTACTGCATTTTTATATTTTCTCCTTCCATCGATTAAATTCAATATTTCTTCTGTTACCCAAGGATTCCTGCTAGCTCTCGTCTTTTTACCCACTTGATCCTCTGCTGCCTTCACTACTTCATCCCTCAGAGCTACCCATTCTTCTTCTACTGTACTTCTCTCCCCCATTCCTGTCAATTGTTTCCTTATGCTCTCCCTGAAACTCTGTACCAACTCTGGTTTAGTCAATTTATCGAAGTCCCATCTCCTTAAATTCCCACCTTCTTGCAGTTTCTTCAGTTTTAACCTACAGTTCATAACCAATAGATTGTGGTCAGAGTCCACATCTGCCCCTGGAAATGTCTTACAATTTAAAACCTGGTTCCTAAATCTCTGTCTTACCATTATATAATCTATCTGATACCTATTAGTATCTCCGGGATTCTTCCATGTATACAACCTTCTTTCATGATTCTTGAACCAAGTGTTAGCTATGATTAAGTTATGCTCTGTGCAAAATTCTACCAGGGGGCTTCCTCTTTCATTTCTTAGCCCCAATCCATATTCACCTACTACGTTTCCTTCTCTCCCTTTTCCTACTCTCGAATTCCAGTCACCCATGACTATTAAATTTTCATCCCCCTTCACTACCTGAATAATTTCTTTTATCTCATCGTATATTTCATCAATTTCTTCATCATCTGCAGATCTAGTTGGCATATAAACTTGTACCACTGTAGTAGGCATGGGCTTTGTGTCTATCTTGGCCACAATAATGCGTTCACTATGCTGTTTGTAGTAGCTTACCCGCACTCCTATTTCTTTATTCATTATTAAAACTACTCCTGCATTGCCCCTATTTGATTTTGTATTTATAATCCTGTATTCACCTGACCAGAAGTCTTGTTCCTCCTGCCACCGAACTTCACTAATTCCCACTATATCTAACTTTAACCTATCCATTTCCCTTTTTAAAATTTCTAACCTACCTGCCCGATTAAGGGACATTCCACGCTCCGATCCGTAGAACGCCAGTTTTCTTTTTGCTGATAATGACGTCTTCTTGAGTAGTCCCCGCCCGGAGATCCGAATGGGGGACTATTTTACCTCCGGAATATTTTACCCAAGAGGACGCCATCATCATTTAATCATACAGTAAAGCTGCATGCCCTCGGGAAAAATTACAGCTGTAGTTCCCCCTTGCTTTCCGCCGTTCTGAGTACCAGCAGAGCAAGGCCGTTTTAGATGATGTTACAAGGCCATATCAGTCAATCATTCAGACTTTTGCCACTGCAACCACTGAAACGGCAGCTGCTACTCTTCAGGAACAACACGTTCGTCGAGCCTCTCAACAGATACCCCTCCGTTGTGGTTGCACCTAAGGTACGGCCATCTGTATCGCTGAGGCACGCAAGCCTCCCCACCAACGGCAAGGTCCATGGTTCATGGGGGGAGGTTCGATATCTTACCGTAAACAAAAGCATCATCAGCAAACAACCTCTGATTGATGCCCCATAAAAAATGGTTCAAATGGCTCTGAGCACTATGGGACTTAATATCTATGGTCATCAGTCCCCTAGAACTTAGAACTACAGAAACCTAACTAACCTATGGACAGCACACAACACTCAATCATCACGAGGCAGAGAAAATCCCTGATGCCACCTCTGTCCGCCAAATCATATGTGTATATAGAGAATACTGACACTTGTCTCTGATGAGCATTCACCATCGAGGACAACATACTGGATTCTGTAACTTAAGAAGTCTTCGAACCACTCACATATCTGTGAACCCATTCCATATGCTCGTACCTTCTTCAACGGTCTGCAATTAGGCACCGTGTCAAGTGCTTTCCGAAAATCTAGATATATGTATGTTCGATGTAGGGTGTGTTATTTCGTGAATGTTTCCATTTTAGCTTAGTTACATTTCTTGAATAAGTGACTCGTAAGCAAAAAAATTTTGAGTGTGTGTAAGCAATGACATGTCATGTTGTTGGTTGTAATGGTCGCAATTGTAACACAAAAGGACTAAAGTAATGTTCTATGCTTTCCTTTGAGGAGCGTATATGCAAAAGATTTGGCTATAATAGTGCTGTAAGAAAGACGACGTCGATGTTTTGGGTATTATAACAAATCAAGATTTATGGTAACTTCTTGGGTTAACAGAAGGTTCCGATACAGCCTTTTTTGGTAATTTTTATTCCGATTTTCGGCTTCAAAACAGGAGATTGTTGCTTTTCACATAATTACGCAACACATTAGTGCATTTACAAAATTTTATGTCTTTTTGAATTTGTCCTTAGTGTACTAAAATTTTCGCAGATTTCACATTACAATGACCTAGACTCAAAACTGAATATGCACCTACGCAAAATGTAATCGGGTTTTTATTTTTATTCCATATCGTTCATAACCAATGCCACGTGGACATGATTATTTACGTAATGTCAAACAGAAATTTATTGCCCACTAAGCAATGATTCATTTTTATATTCTAAAATGATAGTTAATTCAATCAGAAACAATTTATTTTACGTAAAACACTAATATGGCAATATGTAAAGAAACCTTACGGCGTGGCATATCTTGAAATTTTACGTATTTATGTTGCAATTATATCAAAGAATTTTTCTCTCTACACTTTTACTCAGATTTTTGTAACTATGAAACGGTGTATTTCTTACTTGCGTGTTTACTGTTTGTAAAACAGAATGTTATGTCAGCCCTCTAATTTGAACAAAAAGCTTCCATAACGTTATAAGAAACACATGTAGGACTGAAAGCAGGGAATATCATTTAGTCTCAATTAGTCCGTGTTTAGTATGCGATCAGGCTGTGTTGTGTTGTCAGACAGTGATCTGTAAGAAGTTGTACTGAGCATATAGAACACCTTTCGTTTTGAAAAAGTGTTACAAAAATGTCTGTCCTGTGTGTAATAACTGTATGTTATATTTTTGTGAACAAATTTTCTTGTATCAAAACTTATCATGGGAAATCGCCAAAATAAAATGTCAAAGTTACAACCCAACTAGGTGCTTCAGTCTTTTATAACTAAAAGCCCAGATGAAATTTATTATGATAAAGACTGGTATTTATTATTATCACTGACGCCGACTGAAGATGAGTATTAATATAACATTTCTCTTGGAATGTTATCTATGAAATGCAATTTTAGTGACACTCACTAGAAGTACATGCATGAAGTTTTAGCAGGCTAGCCATGAGTGAGTTAGGTGCTTACAGTGTTAGTATATTCTCACTGCGAGGGTACTGGAAGACTTTATTTTTCCTTATAAGACGCCTTGTACATTTTTATCGTCATCCATTGCCAGCTGATAAGAAGAGCCCGGTAAAAGTGTTGTTGGAAGGAAACGCCAACGACATTGCTCTTTCGAGTGCATCGTGTGTTGAGCCAGGTGGAGAAAGATTTGTGACCGCAACTGTGTTTGACGGGGTCCTGCCTGATACGCCAAAGACGTTGGAAATGGTCGAAATAGAAGGAAAGATGGAAGGTTAGAGCTTAAAGCGCGTCGACAGTGCTGTCGTTAGAGACAGGGTTCAAGAAGAGAGGGAGGTCGATGATCTAGATGTCGCCATAGCATATTTCGGTATCGCTTTTGTGTGATTGGGTTCTTATTGCAGCTTGGAAGGACGTAAATGTGTTGCTGGAATTGCAGCGCACTGGTGCGGAGAGTACGACGCCTCAGTGGCCGCGCCTACTGGAGAGTCGCTGGAAAAGCCTGAGGACACACCGACCGAATGCCTGGGCGTGATTTCTCGCGGGGGTTTCCTTGTACCCTCAGACATGTTGCTTGAAACAGACACAAAATTCGAATTTTCGTTCAGATCCATCCATACAACAGTATCTTCAGGGAAACTATAAGTACTTTCATGACCTGTGTGCCACACTTACTGTTTCCCTCTTTTCGTCCAGAAATAATTAAAATTTGCTCCAGAGGACAAACATTTCCCCTTTGCACTGGGTGTCATTAAAAGATAAACAACGAAAGCAGCAAAGCTCACCAATGTGAAGAAAGGAAGTGGTAGTTGTCATCGCTTTGGGGTGGAAACGAACAATATTTGTGTCAGTTTAGTTGCATAGTGACAGAAGTGAATGTCAAGCTCCTTGACAGTGTTTGACAGCCGCCCACCAAGACTCCAAGGCTGATGGTTCTAACGTCTGGCATGTTTAATCTCACACCACATACCAGATCTGCTGAGGGAAGGCACGGTAAGTGAACTCCTTTACGTTTCTTGTAAACCACATTTTGCCTCTCTGTTAAATCCTCGAGCTAATTTCCTTTTATGCGGGAGAATTTCAACAACTTGGATCGGCATTCTTCTCTCACTTTGACATAAAATCAAAAGATATGTGGTATGACTAAAAGTATAAATGCGTCTTTGATAGTTATATTAGCTGATTCAAATACTGTCTAGAGTTAAGGTACTTGTATAATCACTTGGGTGAGAACTACAGTGTCCAGTTACCAGTTTCAGTTTTTTTAAATTTGTAATGCATAGAAAATGAAAATAGTGCGCTACTTAAATCTTATTTCCTTATTAAAACTTTTCCCAGAGTAAAGTTAGAAAACCGCGTGCTGGTATCCGACATTCACTTTGCCGCAAAACAGCAAGAACACTAAATTTTACGCTTTCTTAGCGCTGTACCGGTTTCCACGTGATAGTTGCTTCAAATATTTTAAATTACAAGTGTCTGTTTAAAAGCTTGGTGAGCTACAAAGAAGGAAGGTATCAGTAACGTCCTAGCTGTAGCAGAATAACAGTTTGCACTTCATTATTTCAGTAGAAACTAAAGCATTCCACAAGTGGGACTACTTCCCGTAAATGTTCGGACCACGTGTTAGAGCGCTATTTCCGAGACACTGACGTCACAGGATCAACAAATAGCGTCGCAGGTCGTTTAGTGGCGAACCTCACTTTATCTGAGGAGTTTGGCAGCTGCACACGTGAATGTCACGGGTTACAAATTTGGCAAAAGAAAGAAATGAAAATTCGTTTTCTGTTTCATTTTGTTAAGCAAACGGCACAAGATGCACAATTGTAACGAAAATGAAACTTGTATAACAGATAGAAATTTACTTAATAACGAAATAGAAGCAATTTTTTTCAGGAAACTGTTTAGCTATCAATAAATTGATTTACAAGACAGCATTCTGTTCGTCATGCATTTCAACAGAAACGCAATCAATTTGCGTTTTAACAGCAGACTGTAATTCCTGCAGAAGTAAAAGGTAAAATGTGCTGGACACTGAATGTTACTATCATTGTGTCAGTAGGGTTGAATCACTGTGGCATACTGACCCGTTCGATTTAAATTTCTGGAATTACAACTCGATAATAAATTCAGTTGGGAAGGGCATACCACAGAATTGCTTAGGCGCCTAAACAAGGCCGGCCGTGGTGGCCGAGAGATTCGAGGCGCTTCAGTCTGGAACCGCGCGACCGTACGGTCGCAGGTTCGAAGCCTGCTTTGGGCATGGGTGTGTGTGATGTCCTTAGGTTAGTTAGGTTTAAGTAGTTCTAAGTTCTATGGGACTGATGACCATAGCTGTTAAGTCCCATAGTGCTCAGAGCCATTAGAGCCTAAACAAGTCTGTATTTATAGTGAGAATGATGTCAGATATAGGAGGTACAAATATAAAAACCCTTGCAGACTTCGCTTACTTTCATTCTATTATGTCATATGGGATCATATTCTGGGGCAACTCATCAAACTGAGTAAAAGTTTTTAGCGAGCAGAAGCGTGTAATAAGAATCATTTGTGATGCAAATTCAAGAACATCATGTAGAAATCTGCTCTAGGAATTTTGTATTCTAACCACTGCTTCTCAGTATATTTATTCTTTAATGAAATTTGTTGGAAGTAATATATCTCTGTTTCCGACCCATAGTTCAATACATAGTATCAATACTAGGAATAAGAACAATCTACGTACAGACCTAAAATCACTTACCTTGGTCCAAAACGGGAACACATATTTTCAATAAACTGCCAGCACCCATCATAAACTTGGTTTCAGGCAAAGCACGGTTTAAACAGAGCTTGAAAGGCTTTTTGATAGGCAACTCCTATACTCTACTCTATAGATGAATATCTTAACAGGCTAGCTTAAGTAAAAATGTCTGTTAGACTGCAGTTTTGACAGCACTTGGTCACAACAGTCAGGATTAGATATTTTGTGCATCATAAATTTATTAAAAGCGCGCAACCAAGTTTCACTCTGACAGCGTATTAATTCTGTAGAAATTAGCAGTTCCAGTTTACTGTAATGTATTCACCTATTTTGACAATCTGACAAATGACTAGGATAGTAACTATTATATCCAAATGTTTTATATGTTATACTTTTTGACATGTTCCACACCCACGAGAATAATCTCATTTTTGGGTCTATGGAACGAAACTGAATCTAATCCAACCTACTATGATCGATACTAAAAGTGATTTTTGAGATAATAAACTGAAGTAAGTCTTTTTTAAATGATAGTTTTATGTAATTTTTAACTCCAGAATGAGATTTTCACTCTGCAGCGGAGGGTGCGCTGATATGAAACTTCCTGGCAGATTAAAACTGTGTGCCCGACCGAGACTCGAACTCGGGACCTTTGCCTTTCGCGGGCAAGTGCTCTACCATCTGAGCTACCGAAACACGACTCACGCCCGGAACTCACAGCTTTACTTCTGCCAGTATCTCGTCTCCTACCTTCCAAACTTTACAGAAGCTCTCTCGCAGGATAGCTTGGTGTACACGCGAGACATTCGCCGCACCTCGGCGATCAATTTTCGTGCGCTGCTGCAACGCATCCGGGCCAACATACAAAATCACATACTACGCCCGCTGAATATGTGCCAGAGAGTCACCTTCGTCAATACCCATCTGGCAGCTCGGATACCCCATATAGCGCAGATTCTGCCCATCACTGCGACAATGGCGGCCAGGTTACAGGCGGCATTCGGCTATTTCATTTGTTCTGGACACATCTTCAAAGTCCAGTATGAAGCTCTCACCTTACCGAAGCGGGACGGTGGCCTCGATCTGGTTAATGTGAGAGCCAGGACAACGGCACTTTACACCAATACTATGCTCCGGTTATGGAAAAGCCAAAATGCTAGTTTTACTGGAATGTTGACCACCGAGCTCGCGCCTGTTTCGAGACGCCCACCGACGTCTTTGGCACACATCCCACCTCCGATGTCACATATCGGCCGCTTCTTTTTGGAGTACAGCTACATATGCACCGAGCTCCCCAGGACCAGGAAGACGACCACCCGCGACATCTACCGCCTTCTCCGAAAGTCTCCACCCCGCAACCCCGTCGAAACACGTCACCCCCAGGTTTCATGGCCTACAGTTTGGAAAACGATCCACCAACCATATCACACCACTGACACCACCTCTATGTGGTACCTTCTCGTCAACGGCAAGTATACTACAAGACAGAAACTGCATCGCATCGCACTGGTGGACTCACCCCTGTGCCTCAAGTGCAATGTCGAAGATACAGATTTACATCGTTTTGAGTGTGGGCCAGCAGCAGCTGTCTGGACCCTCGTACAGAAGATTGTGGCTTTCTACCTCCGAGTACCACCACATCACGTTTCTCCCACTATGATGATATATCCCGACACGACCTACTTTCCATCGGCTAAGTGGCACGCCATCACATGGATCAGTGGCATGGCTGTTGACTACCTCTTCCGAGACGACATCGTCGATCCGGCGGACTTTTGGACACGCCTCCAAGTGTATCACCACACCCTTCGCCGGCATCGACACTATTTACAGAGCATTTTCACCAACCCGCCTCAAAGCTGGAATCTCAACGAACCGTGCCAGCCAAGGCTGGACGATCCCACGTTCCCCTTCAATGGTCAATGATAGAATGCATTTTGTTCTGCTGGCGCGCCAAAGTGGAGCATGGCGCGGGAAGTATTCCTATTTTATTTCAGTTCTCTTTTCTCCTCCTCTTCTAAGTTTTTTTTTCTCCTTACACATGTTTATCCCTTTCACACATAGCTCTCTATCTGCAGCCTATTTGTTTTCTTTCTCTTCTGCTCCAAAAAAAAAAAAATAAAAAAAAAATAAAAAAAATAAATAAATAAAATAAAATAAAGAAATGCTGCTGATGGTGAGACTGTACACTCATTTACGTTACCAAAAAACATACAAATACAAAAGAAGACCGTTGCGGAAATATAGCTACCTTTTATGTTTTACGTTTTCAAAGGATATTGTGTTATTTATGAAGAACGTCGTCTTTTATTTTCATACCCAAGAGGTTTTTATTTGTTTAAAAAAAAAAAAAAAAAAAAGGTTAATAAGCGAAAGGTAATGAGTTGGAAAAAATCTTAAAAAAAAATTTAAAAAAAATCAAAACAAAAAACAAAAGAAAAAAAAACAAACAAAAAAAAAAGATGGTAGAGCACTTGCCCGCGAAAGGCAAAGGTCCCGAGTTCGAGTCTCGGTCGGGCACACAATTTTAATCTAATTTTTAACTGAAAATCGCTGTCTGATATTGAAATTTTATGTTAAGGTCTGTTAAATATATCTATAAATTTGCTACACTAGACAGTATAGTAAAGTACGTGGAGCAGCAAACTCAGTACCTTTGCTAATTGGTTCCTTTCCTGTTTCATTCGCGAATAGAGAGATGGAAAATGATTATTTGCACGGTTTCGAGGGCCCAGTAGCTTTCAATACCCAGTGTTACATTCTGTGGCATGTTCTCAACTACTAAACATATCACATACGTCGGCATCTATGTGTTCCGCAAGTCACCTTGGACTGTGTGGCCAGAAGTACTTCTGATACCAGTATCTTGTACTTACTTCCTCGTCCAGCTCTCCTCTCCACATGGTAAAGGTCGCAAGCGGATGAATAACATTCAGGAATAGATAGAGCAAGCTGTCGTTCCGTGGATGGATTATATTTCCTTAAGATTCTCTCAATGAATATCAGCTTGGGATCTGCTTATCCTGCTGTTTGTTTTATGTGGTGGTCATTCCACTTTAGATAATTCCAGATGGTTGCACCTAGCGATTACGGTAATTACTGCTCCCAGTAGTTTGTTGTCTACAATGTAATAGACCGTTAGTTAACTTCTTCGCCAATTTACGCCCAATGTGTTATATTTGTTGACGTTCAGGATCAGCTGCCAGTTGCTGCACCAGTCGTCCAAACTCTGCACGTCTCCCAGCATTTCGTTACAGCCTTCTGGCGTCGAAAGTGTACTGTAGATAGCAACGTCATCCAAGAATACGCCCAAAGACGCTCCAGCGTTATCCACTGGGCAATTAGTGTAAACTGCAAACACTAAATGTCCTATGTTATACCTTTGCGACACTCGTGAAATTATTCCTTTTAGATCTGTCGATTTTATTCCTCTGAGAACGATGCGCTGAGTTCTATCTTTAACGTGTAGATGAATGGGAGAACTTTCCAGTTTGACCTCAGAAAACCAAATATTACATAGTGTGACGTCCCCTCTCCCCTTCTGTTGTCGCAGTTGATGTTGAGCCGCTACTGCTGCAGCTCGGTCGGTGGAATGGAGACGCGACGCGCAGGGATGGTTGTCCCCGTCGGATAACGTGGAACAGCATCTAAAAATCTGTAAAGAAAATTGTTCCTCGCGTAACGTATGAAAGTCCGTTTGCGAGTCCGCACAGTCTTCTCGGCGATGTGAACGGCTGATTTTAATTGCCTGTTATAGTTTTATGATGATTTCCTATGCCCGGTTAGTTAGTTATTACAGTACTGAGTGGATCATTCATCATCGGCGTCGTTTCACACCACTTAAGCGAGGAAAAATTCATTTTCGGTTCTGTATCAGTAGTTGTTGTTACGTTGCTAGGCAGAATTGTTCACTACGGCGAGACGCAAATCCAGAGATAATCTGTAATGCCGTCTTGCTTTTGTGTGTCGTGATATTATTTCAGCAAAACACTCCTTTCAGTGCTCAATCTTCATCAAGTCACTCTTTCAATTAAAATGTTCACAGTTAATTAATTTTGATCATCAACTATCACACAGTTCAATTAATGATGGAGCCAACACGTGAGATTTCCATTACTGACGAACAATTTTATTGTTCCTTCTTAGCAATTAGTTTATAATCATCACACCACACGCACACCGATGGATCAGACCAATTACGATTCTTTCCAATTCGGTGATTGTGACAATTACAACTTTTACAATCGGCGTATTTGTATTATCTTCGTGTGGTCGTATTAGTGTTTCCTACTCCAAGCTAATCAGGTATTGCAGTCTTCGATACTAGGTCCATTCTTCGTTGTAACTGTTCACTTTGATGAAGGTTGAGTTCAACAATAATATCTCCAATAATTAAAGTTCATTGGCTCGTCGTACACTATCAGAATATCACTTCAGTTCAAGTTCTCGAGTCAGAATAACTGAGAACAAAGTCCGCGCATCTCTGTCACACAATATTCCTTTTTTTTTTTTTAAGAACCAATCTCGTAGCTTTCCGTTTGTAGTACTATAACAAACGGTGCTCTCTTTCGACTTTATAGCAAGCAAGCCAGCAAGCGACTGACTTTTCCATGATCGAGCATTGTAGACGCATTGAGTTTCCTTTTCGCCGCGTTTGCAACTCTCTTTCACAATAAATGTTATCTCTGACCGACATATTACTTTGGATTTTATTACTAAGATGTTTGATAGCTAATTAACAAATAACCTTTTTTCCTTTCCAGCTTTATTTCATAACATACTCAGTAATTACTGAAATTGGTGTTCATCAAAACTTTAAGGTGTTATATTATTGTCAAAGTTGTCGTACCTGTCAGGATAACACTGTTATCATGACATTCTTATTTGGGTTTTCGGGTTTCTTGGGGTGTTACAATAATTAGCTTTGAGTTTAAGTTTAGTAACCGCAAGAATAACATACCATCATACAATTTGTATACATAAAGAAAGACTACGATAGTGTAGCAGGTATGTAAACAACGTATACAAAACACAAATTGGAACTGTGATAGTGTGCGATAAAGAAAGACACGTTCGTGTTGATTAGTGCACAAGACAGTGGTGCAGTTCATCCAGTCTTTTCTTTAAATTGTGTATTCTAAAAGCAGTAAATTAAGCACAGTAAAAGAAAGTTTCTGAAGCTTTGTGAAAGTCCAATGGAATCAACTACCAGTGATTTGGTTTGCCTACGACACCGGAAGACTTATAAGACATGGGGAATGGTATGGGCGACCTGTATACCACACAATGTGGGCTAAGTGCGAAGAAAACTAAAACGAGAATGACGCAGAGTTGTAGGAACGAAAAGTGATACTTGCCAAACTTAAAATTCTATCATTAGGGGATACAAAGAAACATGGACGAATGAGACCAATGTGCGAAACACATTGGCGTACACGAAAAAAGCCTTCTCCAACCAAAGAACGCAATGATTATCGAATATTGATGTTGAATTCAAATTCCTAAAACTGTATAACTGAAGTCCAGCTCTATAATATGTGGACAGTGGGTAAACCACAGGTGAATAAAATGGAAATATATGTGATGAAATCAATAGTATCACAAAAGTTGCTGAAAAGGCTACATGAGGAAAGAAGTCTATGGGTAATTCTTATCACAAAACGTATAAAAAGTGGTACATCTAATACATAAGACGCTCAGGAGTAGGCTGGACGGCAATCTATGGTGGTTAGTCGGAACATCTTTTTTAAGTTCTACTGTGTCTCTTGATATAAAAATGTAGACGACTGAGGTTCTGTAAATTGTGAAACAATCGGATGGGGAATTTTAACGAACGCGGAAATATTTCGTACATCTTGTTACAGTGTTGACACCAAATAATTTGACCAATCGTTAAATTGGCAAGCCACGCAAAGAGATACTCTGCTTTCTTGTGAAGTATTGTGTCGGTTGTAGGAGATGAACTGAAGATTGTGGATTTAAGCAATAGATACGCGATACAGTCTTTAACACATTCTTGTGATGGTTAGTGAACAGAAAAAAGAAGTCAAACGTCTTTATTTACGGTGAAACTGTAAAAGAACTAACTCTAACCAAAAAACCCTTGTCAAAATGTCGCCGTGACTTAAGCAAATTTAATAATTATGGGATACAGGTGATCTGCCTGTCAAGCATGAAGTAAGATGGATTTCAGCTTAGAGGATACTTCTACTTGTTTGCGAGGCTCTTTATATCTCGCTGATCGTATTTATTACAATCTCATTATAACCAGTGATCCAACTCTAAGTGAGTACGTTCTCACAGAAATATGTGCTGCTCATGCCTCAAAAAAATTTAGTCTGTTTCCCTTTGATATGGAGAAAGAGACCAGTCGCAAAGTAAAATTATGCTAGTTTACGTGTATCCGACCTATGGTCCCATAAGACTCGTAAATATTAAGCAAGATTTGGAGTAACAAATCAAACAACGTACGTAGTTCTTAGATGTAATTAAAAATTTGGAGACTGACTACGAAAACCTTTGTCACATTCAGTCAGATGATAGCGTCCTATTGAAAAAAATTAAAGAGCAAAAAATAAAATCATAATCAACGCGTTGTGTTCTTAAAAACTGAGAAAACATGGCTTATTAGACAACTCTACCTCATGACACTCACTTATGTGAGAGATAATAGTTTATTTATGTATGTCATACAGCTGGAGTAATGACCGCTTATAGATGTGATTCACGTATTATTCGTATACAGTAATTCGTGACTCAACATGGTGGTACCAAACGATATGTAACGAGCTATAAAACGAAATTTTAAAATTATCTCAGTCATAGATGTGTGTATTATTACATACGCTGACTGCATATGCTATAACAGTGGAAATCGTCGCCAGAACTGCAAGGGCCGCAAGTAACTACATACGTCATGGTAATACGCGTCTCCCGACGGGATGTGAATAAACTGCTAATTACTTGAAAAGTGAAAATGTTCTACGTTAAATACATCAGCGATCTGAGTCTCATTAACGTTATTGTCAAACAAATACCGTAGAATAGTCTAATACAAGATAATGTCAGACATTAAGATCATCGCCCAGCAATAATTATTGTCACTAGCAGTGAAAATAACGCCTGGGGTAACAAACCGCTGTGATAACTACTGTAATTCGTTCCCCGTAATTGTCGTACAAAATGCCACCTGAGTGTGGCTTTTAGGCTGTTTCCCCAGACCTGTGTTGGCAAGCGACGGGTTGGTTCATCTCCGCCTCAGAACACACAACACACCAAGAGTGCAAACTCGGAAAATGACAGCACAGAGTTCACACTTTTCACAGATAGATGGTGCACAAGACTTAACCTCCCATCTGAAAGACAGTTCATATTACATAGTGCAAGGGGATGTAAAGGGAACTTAACAGATAAGGTTTTGATAAGGAATCTAAGTCCGGTATTTGTGAAAGTAGTGGGATCTTCAAACTTATTTTATACCCAAATAGCACATTTCCAGACACGGGTTCCTTGTGAAAACTTTAAGCCCCGTCTACAATAGCTTGAAACGTATAACAGGATCTGAGGAACTCCCTACACGTAACGCTCAGCTAATGAATACCAGTCTTCTTATTTAGGTTAACTTGATTCTATAAATCCTGTGGCATTTGCGATATCGGATTCGAAATAATTGTGGGATATTGTGAAATCTTGTACCTCATCGCTTAACTGTTTCTATTCGAGTTTAGTCCGTGTGGTGTCTTTATGCTGTGTAACTTCGGTAATAGATGATCTACATTTCCCTCTCTGCTCCCAATGTCAACTCTTACGTGGACTTCGAAAGCATTCACGACGGTGGACTAATTTTGAAGGCATACTCACTTCATCAGATGAAATATTCATTGAAAGTCATGCATGCTTTTAATTTGGAATAGAGTTGAAGCGTTGTTATGTGATTTGCCGATGTAGTATCCATGTACGAGGCGACTTCAGAAAGTAAGTCGAACATGTCGTCCGACGCAACGAGAGTGACGCGTTATCAGAGGAGATAACGTATTCTGGGTTTGCTGCATTCACGATTCTGCTGCGGTCCCGACAACATCAGAGCGTGCGCGTAAAACTGCGAGGCAACCGGATACGTACTTCAGAGTTGAAGTACGCGAGAGTGTAAGATTCTTGTGAGCGAAACGTCAAGTTGCAGAGAGATTAGTCGTGAAATTCTGCCTTTATATGGATCAAATGCAACGTCCACTCCAGCCTTAGTGAAGTGGTGCCTACAGTATGAGGAAGGCCGCACAGAGATGGGTGATGCTGGTCGGGAAGAAAGGCCATCGACATCGGCCGCAAGCGACAATGTCCAGGCAGTCTGGTTCGTGGCAGTCGCATGTTACCCACAGGTGAAGGCGCCGAGACCTGTTCTCGGATGGTTCCGAGGCCGAGAATGGATCTCTATCGTGGGGGAACTGAAGGATCGGCTGGGCATTCACAGGGACTTGGTTACTATGTTGAAAGATTGTGTCACATACCTGTATGAGTTTGAAGTTTAATGCAGTATTCAATAAAAGTTACTTGACGAGCCATAATCGTAATTGACTTTTTGCTGTCGCCTCGTATTACGTATGGAACACTACACCAATGAGAGAAATGCTGTTCAATATATTTGCATTGTGGTAATTCTCCTCTCCGAATTACTGTGTGTTTGAACGCAGCATGTGGTTTCTTTTATACAAGGATGAGCGTATCTCGAAAACTTCATTATGCTTATCAAATAAAATACAATACCGAGAGTAAATATTTATTTATTATTAGTAAGTCGTGTAACGCCGGAAATGCATATCCTCCTATTTTCATCTATTGTACTATTATTTTTTTCCTTGTTTTGTTACCTCAAGATATGACATTTCTGTCTCTTTATGTATTGTAATTGTTTTACTGTTTGTATATATATATTTATGCACTTATGTCGATGTATAATTGGTTTGTTTCGTAAATATTATTTGTATTTTTACGCTGGGTCTTGCCTAGGGAAAACTGCTATCGAACGATTACATCGATGGGTCGTGTGAAGAATCAAAGTGTGTAGGATCTTTGGGAGTGTTAACTCTGCCGCGTGGGGCGCGGTCAGTGAGAGTCTGGCGGGAGTAGCGAGTGGAGCAGGTGTTGTGTGACGCTCCCGCGAGTTGCCGCGCTTTCGGGGTTTGGCAGCAAGTAATTGCGCTCGACTCGCGATGATAGTTTCTGACATGGTGTCGCGGACGGGAAGCATTAGCTGGCGCACATCAAGAGCCCGTTTCGCCTGGTGACCGTGTCGAGAAGAAGGCGCGCCAACATCCAGCTTCTGCAACAGCGACGGCCGACAATGAGTGACTGTCGCCACCTCCTCGATCGACGGCTTCAAACCTTCAATCAACCAACAAGGAAGACTAAAAGCACGTAAAGTTTCACAACTGTATGGCAGACCTCAGCTTTTCAAATTGTTCCATTTGCCTCGCAAAATTACAGCAACTTAGCATGAACCTTTGTTGCTCATTGTCCCAATTTCATTGCCAAGCAGGGTCCCTTCCTTTTCCGAAATGAACCCGAGTGTCGTTGAATTTCAAACGCCAGCATTAAAATAATATAATTAGATTTCACTGCTTTAATTTCAAAGTTCAGTAGCTGGCTACAATATTTAGGTTACACGAGCACAAATTAAGAGTGCGAGTTTTGTTACCGTATTTTAGTTACCTGTGACTGCAGCTCAGCTTGTTTTACTATTGTTAATTGTTCAGAATCATTTAATTCAAGTTAAAAGTTAATTCTCTTATTTCTAAATTGCGTAGATTCAAGTAGCTTTTGAAATGATTGTTGAGGTAGTCCAAGACTAACCTTATTTTACTGAATGTCGATGTGCTTCAGAAAGAAAGCTCACTATTAACTTCAGTCACTAAATTAACTTTCGATTTTCCGGTTTCATTAATTCTTTTGCTAAATTAAGTGTAGCGAAATTTATTACTTCTGACAAACTTTCAGTTTTCACACTACACGTGTCAACCTTCAGTTGCCACGCTTCTAGTGCTAATTATATGTGTAATAACCTTTCTTTTTCAGTTATTATAGTAATTGTCCGTAGGACTGGCGACCATGATTTACCCCAAATCTCAAACATCTAATTACCGCTAGTTAATTGTTAACGTAACGGCCGCACATTTACTTTCTTCATTAACTTTACCCCTTTTCAAAATTAATTTCCACCAGTTTCATTTGCATTTGTTCTTTCATTTAGATGTAACCCTTTCCTCCCTCTTTACCGACAGATTAACTTCGGTGACGATTGCTTTTCCCAAATTTCCATTAGGTACACGCGGTTTAATTTTTCACTGTCATTAAGGTCGATAAGTGAGGGGGGAGGTTACAATAACAGATAAAACTGGTCACAAATTAATATTAGTACTAATAAATTTTTTCTAACGCTCACTTACTGTCATGGATTCTGAAACCCTTGTATTCACCAAGTTCTTCCTCAACAGCTTATGAATATTACAATATTTAATGAGCTTAAACATTTAGTATGTTGACGGTTGTTCCTGGAAATATGAGTACCTTAACAGAGTCAGAACGCGAATTATTATCATGCAGAATATATTATACTCGAGAGTTTGAATATAAACCGAACGCGCACACAGATTTTCTACAATTACAGTCTGACATATATGGTTGTGAAAGTAGTCAAAAACGGTGCGTACAATAAATTTCATAAAGTGAGATGTGATTGAAACAGGATGTTAAATCAGAAACTTTCGTATCATCATCATCAATCATCATCATCATTGTCATCGTCGTCGTAGGCGTAGCTCTGGATGTTCTTACGGGCCGATTGTTTTGCGGTGTAAATGAAAGCGGCGTCAGTAACGGTTGCGGGGTAGTTTCCAGTTTCGCAGAGAATCGTTTGTCGGAAACCGGAGCAAAGGTCGACAACCCGCGAACCTGTTTCCGCTTCAAGGCCATCCATGCAATGTTTGCCTTTGCGGTCTTCCCACTTAACGAGCTGCAGTTATTTCGTAAGACCGGCATGCTCTTGTTCCTGTCCTTGAAAGTTGCCTAACAGGTACCGGTCAAATTCCACAACTTTCTCATTTGTGAAGTGTGTTGCACTTACACAGCAACACCTTGTTCCACTGGTACACACAGCACATACTGATACGAAAGGATGAAAAATAAATGGCGTATCCCTGACTCCGTGGTGTTTCTTTAGGCTCCACGTAGGGCTCGTGTTGTCCTAATCACGTCACCTCACAGACATGCGAGTCGGCGAAGTGGCGCCCAGTAGAACGCCGGCGGTCTAACAGCCTCAGAGAGGCAGCTGTTCCAATAATTGATGCCGTACGGTCATTTCATTTCAACTACAAACAGAAGCCGTCACAAGAGGTCATTTCCATGGGTCGGTTTCAGGATTCCTGGCAACCAGCGAACGATCTTGTAAATGTCAATGCGGTGTAACAGTCTGCTGAATTCAATGTATGTTTACGACAGAACTAGCTGGATACTCCGCGTTCCGACACCTCAGCATGGGATCTGTACGGTGGCTATTTCTGTGATGATGACATTAGTTACACCCAAAACGGTTACGCTGTTAGAATGTGATGTTCCATTTACACCTACACTCTCAGAACCATTGTATAATACATCGAAGAGGAAAATTCGTAGCGGAATCAACGTTTTTGTGTTGTATTCTATTTCCATTGATTAGAGGAAAAAAATGACTGTATGCTTCACTATTCCCTTTATGTCACCCTCAAAATCCCTCCACAAGATTACGACAGAAGCAGCGGTACAGTCGTATATTATTCACAGAAAATTGCGACAAAAATGTGACCTTTCAACCAACTATTCGCATTTACTTTTCTGTTGCAATTTCGTGTTGGTAGTACCGATGTGTTAAGATTGTAGTACGTCTCCTCTGAATTTGTTCGATTAAGATTGTTATGCCTACTCGATACGTAATCCAAATGTTTGACAGCTACTGTAGGATTATCGTTCTGGTGTCATCTATGCAGTCTCCTTAACAGATGCACCATATTTTTTCCAAAATTCTTCCAAGAAACCCAAATCTTCCATTTCCCTTCCCTTCCAGTGCTCAATATTTGAATAATCAGATGAATTCCACTGCTTTACCAGTAGTACAGTAAACGAAGAGTATCGGCGTCTTCCTTTTTCTTATGGCCATTGACTTACATTTCTTAAGATATAAACTTAAATGCTATTCATCTCAAGAAGTAAAGATAGTTTCCTACATTTTTCTACACATCATTCCGGTCATTCAGCGAGGTTACTTCCCAGTAGACCGCAGTTCCGTCAGCGAAGAAAATTATAGCGCTGATGATTCTGTCTTATAAATCACTTGTGTACTCATCTGTTGAGAACATCAGCGAACCTGTTATACTTTTGTGGGTGAAACCCGATCTTACTTACATTTCCGTTGCATATTCACAATCAAGTGATGGATCGACATCTTGTATATGGTTGTTGTTGTTGTGGTCTTCAGTCCTGAGACTGGTTTGATGCAGCTCTCCATGCTACTCTATCCTGTGCAAGCTTCTTCATCTCCTAGTACCTACTGCAGCCTACATCCTTCTGAATCTGCTTAGTGTATTCATCTCTTGGTCTCCCTCTACGATTTTTACCCTCCACGCTGCCCTCCAGTACTAAATTGGTGATCCCTTGACGCCTCAGAACATGTCCTACCAACCGATCCCTTCTTCTAGTCAAGTTGTACCACAAACTCCTCTTCTCCCCAATTCTATTCAGTACCTCCTCGTTAGTTATGTGATCCACCCCGCTAATCTTCAGCATTCTTCTGTAGTACCACATTTCGAAAGCTCCTATTACTCTTCTTGTCTAAACTATTTATCGTCCACGTTTCACTTCCATACATGTCTACGCTCCACACAACTACTTTCAGAAACGACTTCCTGACACTTAAATCTATACTCGATGTTAACAAATTTCTCTTCTTCAGAAACGCTTTGCTTGCCATTGCCAGTCTAATTTTATATCCTGTCTACTTCGATCATCATCCGTTATTTTGCTTCCCAAATAGCAAACCTCCTTTACTACTTTAAGTGGCTCATTTCCTATTCTAATTCCCTGAGCATCATCCGACTTAATTCGACCACATTCCATTATCCTTGTTTTGCTTTTGTTGATGTTCATCTTATACCCTCAAGACACTTGTACATGGTAACAATAAAAAAATCAGTTATATGATTCAGAGTCCTCGAAAACATTTGCCACTATATTACTACATAATGTACATGTAGATGAGGATAGGCCCTTTCAAGGTTTCAACAGGCTTTTCCGTGCGACTCGCCTGTACTGCCGGGTAGTGTAGGCAGTAATCCAATCGCTGCCACTGGTCAAGCAACAAAAGCGGTGTGCACAGCTCTGTCGTTTCTTTCATTCAGCCGTCCAAATCTATAAAGTAACCTACAAGGGGGGATACATTTTCATTTGGCAACCCCTCACAGAAGAAGTCCTACAACCGTACTTGCATTGCCCTGAGACGTGTTCTGCCCATCCACCTGCCAGAAAACATCTTACCAACAATGGCTGTATAGTGCATATGGTTACGGTCCTTATGAAGAAATGGTTCCTTGTCGTAAATGTGGAACGGCGAAATTTTGCGGCGTATCCAGTTACGTCGAACAAGTTCATATGGGATCGGCACAGGTTAATGGTCCACCGGCGCAAGTCATCACCGTACAGCATCACACGCTTACCTGATTTTCCTCTGACCTATTAGTATTGCCATGTAGCCTTTATATTCCCCACTCTCTGCAATCCTTTTTTTCTTTAACACAGATTACAAAAGAAGGTGGAGTAAACACTTATCCAAAAACATTATCTATTAAAATATTCCCTTGTAATATTTCCTTGCTGATTACTCATGAGATGATTTAAACTTTGTGAAAAAGGAAAAAAAATCTTTTTACAGGCGATTACATATTTTTTCCTCACACTGCGCGTTAACTTTGTGAGATGAGGAGAGAAAATGTGAGCATGACGTGACTGCGACAACAGAATAAACTACTAAACTGCTTGCAGAAAAGTAGCAGGCATGGCCGTCAAGCAAGTCACACTTGACCAATAAACGTGCGGAAGGCGACAGTGACACCGTATTTTATGAGATTTATTTCATTTGTAGTAGTACTGTTATGTATGTAATGTAAATTGGTAACATAAAAAATAAATAAATAAAACTTAAAGTAAACACACACACATGCACAAAGAGGAACATGACCAGAGTGCACACGCCATGGACCCAGTCTCTCTCTCTCCCCCCCCCCCCCCTCCAACGCCCCAGTCCACTGCTACACCGTAGAGTTCCCACGGCCCCTCAGATAACCTGTCAGACAGGTAAAGCGCAGTGAGTGGCAAAAGTGTGACATGTAGTTGTGTCTGTTTGCTTAGGAGTCAATGGGTGCGCACAAAGCATAGCAAACATAAAAAAGTGCTGAACCACAATCTTGTACTTTTACGTAATGCAAAAATTACGTAATCTAAAAGTGCCGCCATGAGCCACTACATGTCTGAAAACAAAACAGTCATTGCCTAACAAACAGTTATCTCTTTTTTTTCTTTTTTGACCACTGTAGATGCCTAAGGAAATTAAGTGAAACATGTTTGGGTAAAAAGATAAATTGCATTTCCTAGCAACTGAGGAACAGTGGCTGCAAATGTTAAATAATATATACAATAACTGGTTCACACACAATCAGTCTTCCATCTGAACTCGAATTATATCACTTTTACTGCATCTACATCCACATGTACGTGATTGTTATTCACAACAAATTGCCTGGCAGAGGGTTCAATGAACCACCTTCAAGCTGTCTCTCTACCATTCCACTCTCGAACGGCAGGAAAAACGAGCACTTTAATTTTTCTGTGCGAGCCATGATTTCTCTTATTTCGTCGTGATGATCATTTCTCCCTTTGTAGGTGGGTGCCAACACAATGTTTTCGCAATCGGAGGAGAAAACTGGTGATTGAAATTTCATGAGAAGATCCAGTCGCAACGAAAAACGCCTTTGTTTTAATGATTGCCACTCCAATTCACGTATCATGTCTGTGACACTACCTCCCCTATTTTGCGATAATACAAAACGAGCTGCCCTTCTTTGTACTTTTTCGATGTCATCCGTCAGTCCCACCTGATGCGGATCCCACACCACACAACAATACTCCAGAATAGGGCGGACAAGCTGAGTGTAATCAGCCTCTTGAGCAGACTTGTTGCACCTTCGCAGTCTTTGGTTTGCTCTACCCACAATATTATCTATGTGATCGTTCCAGTTTAGGTTATTTGTTATTGTATTCCCTAAGTATTTAGTTGAATTTACAGCCTTCAGATTTGTGTGGCTTACCGCGTAATCGAAATTTTGCTGATTTCTTTTAGCACTCATGTGAATAACTTCACACTTTTCTTTATTCAGGGTCAATTGCCACTTTTCGCACCTTACAGATATCATATCTAAATAATTTTGCAAGTCGTTTTGATCATCTCATGACTTTACAAGACGGTAAATGATAGCATCATCTGCAAACAATATAAGACGGCTACTCAGATTGTCTCCTCTGTCGCTAATATAGATCAGGAACAATAGAGCGCCTAAAACACTTCCTTGGGGAACGCCGGATATTACTTCTGTTTTACTCGATGACTTTCCGTGTATTACTACGAACTGACAGGAAATCACGAATCCAGTCGCACAACTGAGGTGATACTCCGTAGACACGCAGTTTGGTTAGAAGACGCTTGTGAGGAACGGTGTCGATAGCCTTCTGGAAATCTAAAAATATGGAATCAATTTGACATCCCCTGTCGATAGCACTTATTACTTAATGAGTACAAATAGCTAGTTGGGTTTGGTTCAAATGTCTCTGAGCACTATGGGACCTAACTTCTGAGGTCATCATTCCCCTAGAACTTAGAACTACTTAAACCTAACTAACCTAAGGACATCACACACATCCATGCCCGAGGCAGGATTCGAACCTGCTACCGTAGCGGTCGCGCGGTTCCAGACTGTAGCGCCTAGAACCGCTCGGCCACTCCGGTCGGGACTAGTCGGGTTCCACAAGAACGATGTTTTCTGAAACAGTGCTGACTGTGTGTCAATAAATCTTTTTATTCGAGGTACTTCATCATGTTCGAATACAGTATATGTTCCAAAACTCTAGTGCAAATCGATGTTAGTGATATGGGCCTGTAATTCAGCGTATTACTCGTACTTCCCTTTTTGGGTACTGGTGTGACTTGAGCAATTTTCCAGTCTTTAGGTACGGATCCTTCTGTGAGCGAGTGGTTGTATATAATTGCTAAATATGGAGCTATTTTATCAGCATACTCTGAGAGGATGATATGTTCTAATTACCAAATCACATTTCGGTAAGCGTATTTTAAATCAATTTATATAAAACGTTCGCGGGAGAACTTCTGTGAAGTTTGGAAGGTAGGAGACTAGGTACTGGCGGACGTGAAATTGTGAGGACGGGTCGTGAGTCGTGCTTGGGTAGCTCAGTTGGAAGAGCACTTGCCCGTGAAAGGCAAAGGTCCGAGCTCGGGTCTAGGTGCAATACATAGTTTATCCTGCCAGGAAGTTTGAAATCAACGCACACTCCGCTGCGGAGTGAAAATTTCATTCCCTTACTTTTATATATTTTACGAAGGGTGTTCAGTAATTAATGCACCAAATCTTTTTCCTGTCAGCACGTTCGTTCTTTTCCGGATTCCGACACATCATGGTATTCCCCATTCTTTTGGATACAAAACCCTATTTTTCAACATAATCTCCGTCCAATGCGACGGCCTTACGCCACCTTACTTGGAGAGCCTGCATGCACGCATAGTACCACTCTACCGCTCGACGTTGGACGCAAGGTCTCCCTGCATCAAAAACCTCTCCGTGATCCACGTACTGTTTGTTTGTCACGACCAACCTAGATGGTCTTTCGTTGATCGTTTGGTCTTCTGTTTGGTGGCGAGGAACCCAGCGACTATACGCCAACTGGTGGATGAGTGTGTCATCACTACCAATAGAGACGTCCAGCTGAGCGGCCAGGTGTTTGATTGTGTTCCGTTGATCACTTCGAATGCCAGTGTCCGCATGTTCCAACACTGCAAGAGTCGCACGGGAGATAGGACAGGTTTGCGCGACCTTGTTGCGATGATGACAGACACCTCGCCCAACGACTCACCGAGCTTTTGTTCACAGCCAGGTCTCCGGACAAATTCTACGAGCGCCAATGAATATCCGCGGTGCTACGTTTTTCTGCCAAAAGAAGCTCAATGACAGCTCTCTGCTTGGGATGCACGTCCATTACAGACGCCATTTCAAAGGCTATGTATAGTGCTGCCAATCATCGTAACTTCATGAAACTACATGATCTCAAGCGAGAATACTTCACGACATCACACAACAAATTCCAAATTTTTTCAATCAAAGTTGGCCGAGAAAAAGATGTTGCATTGCTTAATGAACGGCCGTCGCACTTACGTTGGATTATCTGGGTGTGTTCGTTGCAATACTAATGCGCATTTCATACATGACTGTTGCGTTCGCACTTATGTAAAAGGTTCAGTTCATAACATTTAGACAGAGAGACTTATACATTCACTCATAGTGACAAATCATTTCCGAAAATTGTGCTTCTGGCACATCTTTAACCCAGTGAATACTGTTTTTACCGGACTCTAGGTAGACGTCTTTATCGATGTCTGGCTGATGTACGCTTCTTCATTTTGGTGTTTAATTCCAGCCCTGTTCGTGACTGGGTTACGTACCAACCAATGCAATACGTCGCCGAAAAACATTTTTGTACGATCTGTATTGAATCAGGAATGCTATGTTGTAAGAATTACGCCAGCTTTGAGCAATGGTGTGAGCGACTAAGATCATAAGAAGTAGCACGAATAAAGGAACAGACCGGTTAGAGCAACACTGCGTGTAACCGGCAAGCACAGGCTGAAAGGTCACTCATCTAGTAGCCTCTGCACGGTTAGAGATAGAACGCTCAGGTTGGTACTGGTTTTCTACCGAATTCTCTCTTTCCCAGCTCGCAGTAATTGCTGCAGCGGTCCGAAAAAGCTACTGCCTGGAAAGGAGACAGAGCTATTTCGAAGTACATGTTCAGGTTTTCTATGGTCTTAACTATTTCCTCCGGAAAGGAAAATATATTTTTATTTATCTATTTATGAGGTTCCGTGGAACAATCAGGGCTAAAACTGCCGGGTCATGAAATGAGTATATACGTACTTTACGCACGGCCGATTACAAAATTAAAAAAAAAGAGTCAGAGATTCTGAAACGTTAATAAAACATGAACAATATTGTGACAGAATATACGAATAAACAACGCATCACAAGGAAAAGTTATAGACTACTACGAGGAACCTCTGTACAGAATAGAAGGAATGTACTACAAAGAAACGTTTCTATTTATACACTTAAGAGCCAAAGAAATTGGTACACCTGCCTAATATCGTGTTGGGTCCCCGCGAGCACGCAGAAGTGCCGTAGCACGACGTGGCACGGACTCGAGTAATGTCTGAAGTAGTGCTGGAGGGAACTGACACCACGAATCCTGTAAAACTGTGCATATAGAGACTGTCTTCCGAACAGTACGTAGCAAGACATCCCAGATACGCTCAATAATGTTCATGTCTGGGGAGTCTGGTGGCTAGCGGAAGTGTTTAGCCTTATAAGAGTATTCCTGGAGCCACTCTGTAGCAATTCTGATGGTATGGGGTGTCGCATTGTCCTGCTAGAATTGCCCAAGTCCGTCGGAATGCACAATGCTTATGAATGCATACAGGTGATCAGATAGGATGCTTACGTAAAGTCTGGAACCACGCGACCGCTACGGTCGCAGGTTCGAATTCTGCCTCGGGCATAGATGTATGTGGTGTCCTTAGGTTAGTTAGATTTAAGTAGTTCTAACTTCTAGGGGACTGATGACCACAGCAGTTAAGTCCCATAGTGCGCAGAGCCATTTGAACCATTTGATGCTTACGTACGTGTCACACGTCAAGAGTCGTATCTAGAAGTATCAGGGCTCTCATATCACTCCATCTGCACACGAGCCACACCATTACAGAGTCTCCACCAGCTTGGACAGTCCCCTGCTGACATGCAGGGTCCACGGATTCATGAGATAATCTCATACCCGTACACATCCATCCGCTCGATAAAATTTGAAACGAGATTCCTCAGACCAGGCAATATGTTTCCAGTCATCAACAGTCCAACGTCGTTGTTCACGCACCCAGGCAGGGCGAAAAGCTTCGTGTCGTGCTGTCATCAAGGGTACACGAGTGAGCGTTTGGCTCCGAAAGCCATATCGATGATGTTTCGTTGAATAGTTCGTACACTGACACTTACTGATGGCATTGAGATCGGCATCAATTTGCGGAAGGGTTGCACTTCTGTCACGTTGGACGATTCTCTACAGTAGTAGTTGGTCCCGTTCTCTTTCTGGCAGTAGCGACGTTGGGCATTTCATGTTTCACCAGATTCCTTATATTCACGGTACACTCGTGAGAGGGTCGTATGCAAAAATTACCTCGGAGATTCTGTGTCCGCCGGCGTAGTGGCCGAGCGGTTCTAGGCGCTTCAGTCTGGAACCGCGCGACCTCTACGGTCGCAAGTTCGAATCCTGCCTCGGGCATGGATGAGTGTGATTTCCTTAGGTTAGTTTGGTTTATGTAGTTCTAAGTTCTAGGGGACTGACGACCTCGGATGTTAAGTCCCATAGTGCTCAGAGCCAGGTTCTGTTCCCATCACTCGTGCGCGGAGTACAACACCACATTCAAACTCGCTTAAATATTGAAAAGCAACCATTGTAGCAACCGATCTAACAACTGCGCCAGACACTTGTAGTCTTATAGAGGCGTTGCCGACCGCAGCGACGTATTCTGCCTGTTTGCATATCTGTGTGTTTGAATATGCATGCATATACCAGTTTCTTTGGCGCTTCACTGATGTTTTCGAGCACTCCTGCATCTTCTCCACATTTCGTCTTTTCCTTCCTTCTGTCAAAGTTGTTCCCAATTTCTTGATATCTTCTGTCTCGAAAATCTTGTAAATTTAATATTTTAAATTTAAACGATTACTTTATCTTATTTACGATTGTTTGATGTAGTTTGTTTCTAGTTGATTTTTAATTTCTGTGCTCAATTCTCCTGTCGATATTTTTTTTTTTCAGAAATGCAGGAATATTTATTTCGTTTATCCGTCCTCATTCATTCGGTATGATCTTTCAAGGAAGCTTAATCTTTGCTTGCCATTATTTCTGATAATTTCGTAGATCTCTCCGTTACGTCTCATTTTCTGTAGTTGCATTTGACCTTAATTTAAATTATAATGGAGGTATGTTAAAGCATCAGATATGAACGTCTTCAAATACAAATTATTACGTGAGATGTAGGCCTAGTGTCAGGATCTGTATGTTACAAGACACAGTTGACGTGTATCACCAAGACGGGTGGATCCTAAAGATTGAACTACGATGAGATTTAAATTTAAATCGCAAACGAAAATGTGAAAAAAGTGAGTGGCACGTAAGCAACCAGATGAAAAATGGCACACTATGAACGTTCTACTACAGCAGAAAAAATAACTGGTGAAGGCAGCATGTAGATTACACTTCTCTGAAAACACGCAGTCGAGCTTCAGAATATACTTCGCCAGTATTGGTGGCGATTGAGCGACAGACTAATCCTGAGAGAAGGAATTTTCATCAAACGTGTTCGCCTGGAAGTGGTGATTTCGAGAAGGGACCAATTGTGTGATTGGATTGCAGAGTTCCTAGATAACAGAACGCAGCATGTCATTCTCAATGGAGAGAAGTCTTCCGAAGTGATTTCAGGTGGGCCGCAGGGGAGTGTCGTAGGATCGTTGCTATTCACAATATACATAGATGATCTTGTGGATAACATCGGAAGTTCATTGAGGCTTTTTGCGGATGATGCTGTGGTATATCGAGAGGTCGTAACAATGGAAAATTGTACTGAAATTTAGGAGGATCTGCAACAAATTGATGCATCGTGCAGGGAATGGCAATTGAATCTCAATGTAGACAAGTGTAATGTGCTGCGAATACATAGAAAGATAGATCCATTATCATTTAGCTACAAAATAGCAGGTCAGCAACTGGAAGCAGTTAATTCCATAAATTATCTGGGAGTACGCATTAGGAGTGTTTTAAAATGGAATGATCTGATCATATAAAGCTGATCGTCGGTAAAGCAGATGCCAGACTGAGATTCATTGGAAGAATACTAAGGAAACGCAATCCGAAAACAAAGGAAGTACGTTACAGTACGCTTGTTCGCCCACTGCTTGAATACTGCTCAGCAGTGTGGGATCCGCACCAAATAGGGTTGATAGAAGTGATAGAGAAGATCCAACGGAGAGCAGTGCGCTTCGTTACAGGATCATTTAGTAATCGCGAAAGCGTTACGGAGATTATAGATAAACTCCAGTGGAAGACTCTGCAAGAGAGACGCTCAGTAGCTCGGTACGGGCTTTTGTTGAAGTTTCGAGAACATACCTTCACTGAGGAGTCAAGCAATATATTGCTCCCTCCTACGTATATCTCGCGAAGAGACCATGAGGATAAAATAAGAGAGATTAGAGCCCACACAGAGGCATACCGACAATCCTTCTATCCACGAACGAGACTGGAATAGAAGGGAGAACCGATAGAGGTACTCACAGTACCCTCCGCCACACACTGTCAGGTGGCTTGCGGAGTATTGATGTAGATGTAGATGCGGAGCAGGCGAAAAGCGGCTGTGAGGTGGAGTCCCTGATCAGCGAGTAACTCGTAGAGTTAAGGAACGTGTTCTCCATTAGACAGGTTTCTTCACATTTCCGCAATATTAACAGAGCGATATGGAAGTGGTGTTAAGACACTGGTTTCGTGTTCTAGAGAGGTGGAGCTCAAATGTACGATCGGTGAGTCTTATTTTCACTTTGCTTGGTTTCCTTAAAACTCTCGACGCGATTGCTAGAGCAATTATTTTGAACAGCACGGGGACCTCCTTTAATGCCCCACAATTTTTCAATCCAAGTATTCGATATTTTGAATCCAAGTATTCAATAAAGAGAAACTGAAAAGAAATCTAGTGAGGCGCATGAGTCGGACGTAGGCATGCGGTAAGCTAAACTGGGAATCCGTTTTGATGATGTTGAGGACCAAACTAATGCCCCGCTGCAGCTCTAATCATACTTTTCTTTATCCTCTCTGATTTCTGTTCCTTTACAGTCATTTATTAATTATTGCTTCGCCATGGGAGAAATGTAAGTGATGCGGTAGTATCAGGAAGTGTAGTCACCGCTTCATGGAATGGACTGTGGGCTCTCGTGGCTACCACCCGTTGCCCGTTGCCCGTCGCAAATACAATGAGGTACTGCGAACAACATGAAAATCCTCCATGCTTACTAGTAAGGGTTCCGAAAACAATGGTCATAAGAGACCTAACTCTCCTATTTTCTCGTTGGACATCTTGAAATACACGCATCAAGACAAACAGGAGGATGCTCTATTGCTCACTTCCGCACCAATGGTTATTAAGAAAAGTATGGGATAGCAAATACGATTTCTGGACGTATTGAGGAATTCTTGGCGGGAAGGAAGCCACATATTACTTTCGACAGAGAGTCATTGACGGAAGCAGAAGTAACTTCGGGCGTGCCCCAGGGAAGTGTACTGGAACACTTGTTCTTCCTTTGGTACATAAGTGGTCTGACAGACATTGTTAATAATGACATCGAAGGCTTTTCAGATGATTCATTTACCAGTAATGTAGAGTCCGAATAAAGCTGCGCAAATAATCAGACATTGAGAATGGTGACTAGCTTTTTCAGATGAAGCATTTATCTGCGCTGTACTGCACAGATAATCAGACATCCATAAGATTTCAAAGTGTGGGAAAGACTGGTAACTTGCTTTAACTGTACAGAAATGTAAATCCGTACACTTCGCAAAGATCAGAAAATCAGCATTCTATGACTGCACAGAAGTCCGAGCGGGGATCCGTCAGCATGAAGTCAGGATAACTGTGGGAACCTGTGAAGCATCAACGACGCTAGTAAAACATTATTATACCGGGTGATCAAAAAGTCAGTATAAATTTGAAAACTTAATAAACCACGGAATAATGTAGATAGAGAGGTAAAAATTGACAGACATGCTTGCAGTGACATGGGGTTTTATTAGAACCAAAATGCAGGATGGCGCTCCACCCCCTATTGCTAGACGCGTGAAAGATCTATTTCGCGCGTCGTTTGGTGATGATCGTGTGCTCAGCCGCCACTTTCCTCACGCTTGGCCTCCCAGGTCCCCAGACCTCAGTCAGTCGATTATTGGCTTTGCAGTTACCTGAAGTCGCAAGTGTATCGTGATCGACCGACATCTCTAGGGATGCTGAAAGACAACATCCGACGCCAATGCCTCACCGTAACTCCGGACATGCTTTACAGTGCTGTTCACAACATTATTCCTCGATTACAGCTATTGTTGAGGAATGATGGTGGACATAATGAGCATTTCCTGTAAAGAACATCATCTTTGCTTTGTCTTACTTTGTTATCCTAATTATTGCTATTCTGATCAGATGAAGCGCCATCTGTCGGACATGTTTTGAACTTTTGTATTTTTTTGGTTCTAATAAAACCCCATGTCATTCCAAGCATGTGTGTCAATTCGTACCTTTCTATCTACATTATTCCGTGATTTATTCAGTTTTCAAATTTATACTGACTTTTTTATCACCCGGTATTTCGGTTATGTATTCGCAACGTTTACAGGTCGTCGTTCTTTCGCACCAGCCTCGCTTGTTGCTCTTTCAGCTGCATGCTGGATTCTGTCTTACGTCTGTCGAGTCGGTTCAGCGTTTGTACGCCCAGGAGATGGCGCCGTGGAGAACTGCAGACACAGTCGTTGTCTGGCACAAGGTGGTTCTCGCACTCGATTCTGGAGTGTGTTCAGTCCCACTGTGAATTCCGCGGTGACCCTTGATGACTCATCCGCGATGTACCTTGTGTAGGTGGTCGTGCGGTCGGTGATCTCCTCCACACCCGTTGTAGATTTCAGCATCCGATGGCCTGAGTGTTAAACAGGTACGTGACTCGCAAGAGAGGCTGTAGCTGGCTTCTACGTTGAAGTTCGGTATTTGTAACTCTCTGCGATGCGGTGTTGTCGGAAGATAGTCAGTTTCCTCTTCAGTAGATGGGTGTGGCGAGCAGCGTGAAGTTCATCAGGTGGTGGCCACCATCTTGAGTACATCTTTGGCTAGTTCATAGTGCTGGAGTACGTAGCACATAGATTCACTACAGTATCGTAATCATGGAATCGAGTGCTATTACTGTGAATGCCATCGATTTCAATGATCAGCTCGATGACGAGAGGTGGAGTATTTAAAGGAAGCTAGCGGGAGGCTGTCACGCCATGCTCGGATCGTACTGGCCGAATGTGTGCTCCATATTCTGCTATATTCACTTGACTGGCTGTTAACTGCTGTTTGGTCCCTCGCAATGAGCTACTATGAAGGAGCTAGAGTCTCTTGCAGCATGTCTTACGAAGTAACGAATAAGCTTGTCTCGATTCCTTTGGTTTTCTGTCGCAGTCTACTTTCTTCTAAATGCGTACACTTACTCGGCAGACAGTGTCATCGACCTGACCCACTTGTAACATACCGACTCCCTTCCTTCCTCCACCTCTGTCTCTGACATGACTTGAATTTGCCTGTGTCAGTGTGAGAGAGCTTTAATACAATTTTTTTAAATTTTTTCCCCGTACTACTCTGTGCCGTAACAAGACCAATATCTCCAAGTCACAAATTGAATCAGTCAACTCATACAAACACCTGTCTATAGTAATTTGTAGATACACGAAATGGGACGATCACATGGACAAAGGCGTAGGTAAAGCAGGTGGAAGATTACAGTTCGTTGGCAGGATACTGGGAAAATGCAGACACTCTACAAAGGAGACTGTTTACAAAGTATTAGAGCATCGCCGGCCGGGGTGGCCTAGCGGTTCTAGGTGCTACAGTCCGGAACCGCGCGACTGCTACGGTCACAGGTTCAAATCCTGCCTCGGGCATGGGTGTGTGTGATGTCCTTAGGTTAGTTAGGTTTAAGTAGTTCTAAGTTCTAGGGGACTGATGACCTCAGATGTTAAGTTCAAAAAATGGTTCAAATGGCTCTGAGCACTATGGGACTTAACTTCTGAGGTCGTCAGTCCCCTAGAACTTAGAACTACTTAAACCTAACTAACCTAACGACATCACACACATCCATGCCCGAGGCAGGATTCGAACCTGCGACCATAGCAGTCCCGCGGTTCCGAACTGCAGCGCCTAGAACCGCACGGCCACCGCGGCCGGCTGGATGTTAAGTCCCATAGTGCTTAGAGCCATTTGAACCATTAGAGCAACCTGTCTTAGAATATTGCCCAACGTGAATTCGTGAAAATATTGCCCAACTTGAATATACCGGGTGAGTCACTTAACGTTACCGCTGGATATATTTCGTAAACCACATCAAATACTGACGAATCGATTCCACAGACCGAACGTGAGGAGAGGGGCTAGTGTAATTGGTTAATACAAACCATACAAAAATGCACGGAAATATGTTTTTAACACAAACCTACGTTTTTTTAAATGGAACCCCGTTAGTTTTGTTAGCACATCTGAACATATATACAAATACGTAATCAGTGCCGTTTGTTGCATTGTAAAATGTTAATTACATCCGGAGGTATTGTAACCTAAAGTTGACGCTTGAGAACCACTCCTCCGCTGTTCGATCGTGCGTATCGGAGAGCACCGAATTACGTAGGGATCCAAAGGGAACGGTGATGGACTTTAGGTACAGAAGAGCCTGGAACAGCACATTACATCCACATGCTAACACCTTTTTATTGGTCTTTTTCACTGACGCACATGTACATTACCATGAGGGGTGAGGTAAACGTACACACGTGGTTTCCGTTTTCAATTACGAAGTGGAATAGAGTGTGTCCCACTGGAAACGCGTCGACGTATGTGGTATCAGCATGATGGTGCACCTGCACATTCCGCTATTAACACTAGGCTGACCCTTGACAGGATGTTCGACGGGCGTTTCATAGGACGTGGAGGACGCATAAATTGGCCAGCCCGTTCTGCTGATCTTACACCTCTGGACTTCTTTCTGTGGGGTACGTTAAAGGAGAATGTGTACCGTGATGTGCCTACAACCCCAGAGGATATGAAACAACGTATTGTGGCAGCCTCCGGCGACATTACACCAGATGTACTGCTGCGTGTACGACATTCATTACGCCAGAGATTGCAATTGTATGCAGCAAATGATGGCCACCACATTGAACATATATAGGCCTGACATGCCGAGACACACTCTATTCCACTCCGTAATTGAAAACAGAAACCACGTGTGTACGTGTACCTCACCCCTCATGGTAATGTACAGTCGTGGACAAAACGAGCGAGACCCCTCGCCTCTTCGTTATGCTGATCCGCGGAGCTTTAAAGTCTGCTAAACAGCATAACAGGCAAGGCGACGAAGTGCTACCAACATACTATGCAAGTTCACTCAGCTGATGTGCTGAGATAGCTAAGCACTGGAGAAACTCGCGCTTCGAAGACGCCACAGGATCGTCTGCCACCACTTCGTGGGAAACGAAATACCTCAAGTATAAGCCAATGTGTTGTATTCGCATATCTTTGACTACGACTTGGATCTAAAGCGTGGCTATGGGTAGTATGTATGCTCTGACTGAGAATCTAACATCATGAATAAAGACAAGGGGAAATGAATTAGGCGTGCTTCCTCTTCCGTAACATCAAATATATTTTAGTTATTCTTTCTTAAATGGACTGCGCAGAAAATCATTCACCAAAAGTGAATAACTTTTTAGTAACACCAGATGATATTAACAGCTTGCTGGCGCGGGTTAGCCGTGCGCTCAAAAGCGTCATATCGCGGACCGCGCGGCTCCTTGCACCGTCAGTTCGAATCCTTCTCCGGGCACGGATGTGTGTTAGGTTAGGTAGGTTGAAGTAGTTCTAGGTCTAGGGGACTGATGACCTAAGCAGTTTGGTGGCATAGTTCTTAGAGCCATTTTTGGACCTTTCGCGTAAATCTTCTTTACATAAACGGCCGTATCTTTAGATTGTGTTGACACAGCTCACTTTTTTACACCACCAAGGGACCGTATACCGCAGGAAGTGCGATACATTTCCGCTTATTATGTCCACCCGTAGTCGAGGTAAACGGGTTTTAAGGGCTGGGTAGGCAGATAGACGGTCAAGAAAGTGAGGCTAGTAGGGGTCCATTTTTACCGATTTACGTGACGAAATCCAAACAACGAAAATACACTCCTGGAAATGGAAAAAAGAACACATTGACACCGGTGTGTCAGACCCACCATACTTGCTCCGGACACTGCGAGAGGGCTGTACAAGCAATGATCACACGCACGGCACAGCGGACACAGCAGGAACCGCGGTGTTGGCCGTCGAATGGCGCTAGCTGCGCAGCATTTGTGCACCGCCGCCGTCAGTGTCAGCCAGTTTGCCGTGGCATACGGAGCTCCATCGCAGTCTTTAACACTGGTAGCATGCCGCGACAGCGTGGACGTGAACCGTATGTGCAGTTGACGGACTTTGAGCGAGGGCGTATAGTGGGCATGCGGGAGGCCGGGTGGACGTACCGCTGAATTGCTCAACACGTGGGGCGTGAGGTCTCCACAGTACATCGATGTTGTCGCCAGTGGTCGGCGGAAGGTGCACGTGCCCGTCGACCTGGGACCGGACCGCAGCGACGCACGGATGCACGCCAAGACCGTAGGATTCTACGCAGTGCCGTAGGGGACCGCACCGCCACTTCCCAGCAAATTAGCGACACTGTTGCTCCTGGGGTATCGGCGAGGACCATTCGCAACCGTCTCCATGAAGCTGGGCTACGGTCCCGCACACCGTTAGGCCGTCTTCCGCTCACGTCCCAACATCGTGCAGCCCGCCTCCAGTGGTGTCGCGACAGGCGTGAATGGAGGGACGAATGGAGACGTGTCGTCTTCAGCGATGAGAGTCGCTTCTGCCTTGGTGCCAATGATGGTCGTATGCGTGTTTGGCGCCGTGCAGGTGAGCGCCACAATCAGGACTGCATACGACCGAGGCACACAGGGCCAACACCCGGCATCATGGTGTGGGGAGCGATCTCCTACACTGGCCGTACACCACTGGTGATCGTCGAGGGGACACTGAATAGTGCACGGTACATCCAAACCGTCATCGAACCCATCGTTCTACCATTCCTAGACCGGCAAGGGAACTTGCTGTTCCAACAGGACAATGCACGTCCGCATGTATCCCGTGCCACCCAACGTGCTCTAGAAGGTGTAAGTCAACTACCCTGGCCAGCAAGATTTCCGGATCTGTCCCCCATTGAGCATGTTTGGGACTGGATGAAGCGTCGTCTCACGCGGTCTGCACGTCCAGCACGAACGCTGGTCCAACTGAGGCGCCAGGTGGAAATGGCATGGCAAGCCGTTCCACAGGACTACATCCAGCATCTCTACGATCGTCTCCATGGGAGAATAGCAGCCTGCATTGCTGCGAAAGGTGGATATACACTGTACTAGTGCCGACATTGTGCATGTTCTGTTGCTGTGTCTATGTGCCTGTGGTTCTGTCAGTGTGATCATGTGATGTATCTGACCCCAGGAATGTGTCAATAAAGTTTCCCCTTCCTGGGACAATGAATTCACGGTGTTCTTATTTCAATTTCCAGGAGTGTAGCTACCACTGTTACTGAAGATGAGGGCCGCTTAATAGTTTCCCCTACTCTTTATTCGAAATGTTCCGGTTGCAGTCGATACATCAGAATATTAATCATAGCTACGTTTTCGATCCAAATCACGTTTACAGGAATGCAAATAAAATCAATTGCCTATACACGTGGTAATTCAGATCCCACTATTAATGCCAACGCGTTTTAGATCTGTGAGCATTTCCATTGCTAACTACCTTAAGGAACACATCGGCTAATGAACGTTTTCTGGCTGTGGCATGTCTAATGGAGAATTCGAAACATTGCAGAATGCGTTTGGCAGTTACGTCGCCGTTTATTTCCTGGGGTGGTGCAGAATTATCCTACTAAATTTACTCGATAATAACAGCTTTTTGTTATTTCGATAAACATCCCGAATGATTGTCACATAAGCGGTGACATAAAGGTAGACTATTCATATTTTTGAGTCCAGAAAGCTCTATGCAACAGAAACTGCAGATCATTTTGCCATTTGCATTGCGAAACTGCCGGCTTATTCATGTCTGGGATAATAATAGAAGGCTGTTTGCCTGGGTTGTCTGCTAGCGTAGTGAAAGGTGTTTGCTACTGCAAGGGAGGTCTGGTTCTAATCTCGATGGAGGCAGATAGACTATCAGTAAAGGAATTTCAAGAAATTCTCGAGCCCCCAATACGTTTTATTGCTACCTTTATTCTGCACCGGCGCCCTGTGGATGTCGATATGAAACTTTTGTAGAATTTCATACTTTTACTGCCTCCTTTTTCCGCTTCTGTCAATAACTGAATTGACTTCAGTGTGGTAGTGAATGACTTTTAACTGAATTCCGTTATGAATCTTCACGCATTACTAAATTTGCACACTTTCATGGTAGGTCAGCAACGGTAATCCAGTATGACTGGTCTGAACGTTGACACAGACCATTTCGCGGCCGAATGCCCATAATATTTTGCTAATTCGTAGCGATCTGGGGTACTTTGTCTTACTAAAACAGCTAGGTTACCTCGATAAGCTGAAATTCGTTTTTATTAGTACAGTTCATACTAATTAGCGTTTCTTCTTTCATTTATATCTTATATTTAGATGTTGTTGTTAGCACACTAATCAGCATTAATATAGTCTTACACGTGATTGAAAACAGTCTGACAAATTTCGGAAAGTTTTTCAATTTCACGCCTGTGCTTAGTATGTTGGTAGCACTTCGTCACCTTGCCTGTTATTCTGTGTAGCAGACTTTAAAGCTGTGCGGATCAGCATAACGAAAAGGGGAGGGGTCTCGCTCGTTTTGTCCACGACTGTACGTGTGCGTCAGTGAAAAAGACCAATAAAAAGGTGTTAGCATGTGGACGTAATGTGCTGTTCCAGTCTCTTCTGTACCTAAGGTCCATCACCGTTCCCTTTGGATCCCTACGTAATTCGGTGCTCTGCGATACACACGATCGAACAGCGGAGGAGTGGTACTCAAGCGTCAACTTTAGGTTACAATATCTCCGGATGTAATTAACATTTTACAATGCAACAAACGGCACTGATTACGTGTTTGTTTATATGTTCAGATGTGCTAACAAAACTAACGGGGTTCCATTTAAAGAAACGTAGGTTTGTGTTAAAAAACATACTTCCGTGCATTTTTTTATGGTTTGTATTAACCGATTACACTAGCCCCTCTCCTCACGTTCGGTCTATGGAATCGATTCGTCAGTATTTGATGTGGTTTACGAAATATATCTAGCGGTAATGTTAGATGACTCACCATATATATATATATATATATATATATATATGTATATGTATATATTCACGTTGGGCAATATTCTAAGACAGGACGTTCTAAGACCCTATATATATATATATATATATATATATATATATATATATATTCACATTGGGCAATATTCTAAGACAGGACGTTCTAATATTTTGTAAACAGTCTTCTCTGTGGAGTGGCTGCATTTTCCCAGTATCCTGCCAACTAACTGCAATCTTCCACCTGCTTTACCTACGCCTTTGTCCATGTGATAGTATATATATATATATACTATATACCAAATAAGACTAACATGTGACGTTGAAAGTCTGCAACGAAGGACGGCAGACACAGTCACAGGTTTGTTTTACTAACAAATGTGCCTCACAAATGCTGAAAATCTCAACTGGCTGTCGGTTGATGATAGATCCGAATAATCCTGGTAATGCCTACGTGGAAGGTTTCAAGACACAGTATTAAGTGAATAATTGCGAAGTATACTTCACACCCTTGCGTGTCGCTCCCATAGGAACCGTGAAGACAAGATTTTACATCGCCCACAAAGGCATTCGGTCAAACATCGCTCCAGAGTTCAGTACACAAACGGAATGAAAAGAAAGTTTAACATGTAATACAACCCTAAGCAACGTCAGCCATTCACTTCACATTGGTTTGCAGAGTATGTATGTAGATGTTTAGTGGTTGCCCAAAAATACTGAAACACCGCGGAGTAGGCGCTCTTGAACAAAAATTCAGACGCCAGGCAAGCCTGCGAGTTACGCATTTGTGCTTGACACGAACTTCACCTGTGCGCTGTCCTCAGTACTCAGTAGATTGCGGGCGTCAGTCGTGGCCACAACAGCAGTTTCCGTAGTTGTGACTGTGTCTTATCGCAGATAAATGAAATCCAATGCGGGAAAATTGTTAGTGCTTGCATTAGTGGTAGCCTAAGCGTTTGGTGTGTCAAGAGGCACCGTATTGAGGATTTATAGCGCATTCAGAAGAAGTACTGAGAAGAGTGGGAGAGAAAAGGCAGTTACTAGATGTAATAAAGAGAAGAAAAAGAAATTGGATTGGGCATATATTAAGAAAGAATGACGGACTGATAAAAACAGTTTTAGAAGGTTATGTAGAAGGGAAAAGGAAGCGAGGAAGGAAGAGATTCCAGATACTGGATGACATGATGGACGGTACAACATACAGCAGCCTTAAGAAGGAAGCAATGGATCGCAGAAAATTGAGATGCAAAGGACCTGCTAATATAGCAGATAACTGATGATGATGAGCGCATTCAGGGAAAGCTAAATCCCAAAGCGGACGAAGGTGTGTGATGAGTGACCGCGACGGGCGGTCACTGCAGAGCATTGTTATGTAAAATGATTTGCACGACAACTGCTAAAGTTACTGCACAACTGAATGATGATGTCGTGGATTCTGTCAGCATCAAAACAACATGAAGGGAGCTCCATAAAAAGGAAATTCCAAGGCAAGCTGGAATTGCAAAATCAGTGATGCAAAACCCGTAACAGGAAAACGTGCTGCTCAAGCCATGGGAACCTCGACTGTGGATCGATGGAAGACGGTCATTTGCTCGTATGAGTCCTGTTTCACACCGTATCCAACTTCTGGCCGAAGTTACCTCCCAAGAGGGATGTATGGCGGGGGTTCGATGATGATTCCGGCAGCCATATCGTGGTATTCCATGGGCTCCACGGTTACTCTGCAAGGCCACATTACTGTCGAGGATTATGTGACCATTTTGGTTGATCAGGTCTATCCGACAGTTCAATGCTTGTTCCCCAGTGGTGATGCTGCGTTCGAAGGCGACACACGAGCCCCATCGTCCTGGACTGGTAATGTGAGTACGAGAATGGATTTTCACGTCTGCCCTAGGCACTGTAATCACGATACCCCAATATTATCGAAACTTTATGGTCTGCTTTACACAGAAGGGTGACTGATCGCTATCCACCCCCATGGTCGTTACCCAACTTGCCACTGTTTTCCAGGACGAATGGTATACGATCCACTTGAGAATCGATAGAAGACTTGTAGGGGAACTAGGGGCAGAACGGGATAGCGGGGCACAATGGGAAATTGCTCTTTTCTAGACTGGGCAGTGTTGCAACCTGTTGTATGGGCATGTAACTATTTATCCGAATAGAAGTGAGGGCAGCCATTCTGATTTAGTTTGAAGTGCGAGATCTAAGTGAATTGTTGTCCGTCACGTTACCGCTTGCGTTGCTCCAACGTCTGCTGAATTTCAACGCCAGGTAAGCTGTTAACTGTTAATTGTATACCCTAAAATGACACAGTCCCTTAAAGTGCATGGCATTTGTTATACTTTAGTTACTTAACGCGTTTAAATACGTCAGTTATTACACTCCATAAAAGCTGTTAACCTCAAAAGTGTTCTTGGGGCGGAACGCGACGGGGCAGAATGGGATAGTGTCCCGTTCTGCCCCGTCATATTTTGATGCAAGTAGAAAGCAAAGCCAGCCTGGATGTTCATGGATGCCAGACTCTCCCAACCAGCTATGTTCGCCGAACAACTCAGCTTTCCAGATATCGCCCGAGGCTGTCATTCCAATCCCACTAATCTGTCAAAATACTCGGCGGACTACAAGACGAAAAGGAGAAACCGTCGTATTAATAGATTCTCCTTATAAGAAGGAACTGCAGAATGCTGTCGCACGTAAAGTAGGCCTACAGAAAGGAGGAGGGTGCACAAATATAAACAATGTCAGGACAGAGACGTCAGGTGCAATGCAACTTAAGGCAAAAATATCAAACTTTTCACCCAAAAAAAAAAAACCAAAATAGAGGACATGAAAGACCTTAAGAAAAATAAAAAGAAGAAGATGATGGAGAAGAGAGAATCAGAGAGAGGGGATGCTGAGTGTGTCTACTGTGGGGACTTCTACTCCGTTTCTAATTAGGGCTGGGTCGCATGACAGAGGTGTTTCAAGTGGGCGCACAATTCATGTGCTGGCATAGACTGTGAAGGTGAAGAGGAAATACTGATTTGTGACTATTGTCGAAAGGGCTAGTAGTTAGTGGTTTGGTGGTTATTAAGCATTGTACATTTTTCAAAATGACATTAAAATATTTTGTTATTTTGAAGAATGACTTTTTAATTGTTTAAATTACACATTCCTTAGTCTGAATTGCCTGTTATACAACATTTTGTCCTAGTTTAATACGATATTCGTAATTCAAATTCAACGTTTATGCAATAATTTAACAAAAAATACCCCGGGGGTGGGGCGGAACGGGAAATATGCAAGACTTTCTTTGAAAAATTGTAAAAAATGCAAAATGTATTGTTTTAAGTGATTTTAAAATAAGGTACATTAGGTTACACTACAAGGTGTTTTTTTATCACTTGAAGAAGTGTTTCCTTGTGTTCCTTTATTTTATAGAAATAGTTAAACATTAAGTATCCCGTTCCCCTCCGAGTTCCCCTACTTATCCATTCTGACGGGTTTCCTACACCGTATTCGTCTTGGTAATGTGTTGTGTTATCGGTACTTCCATTTTCATTTCAACCCTCTGTATCTGTAGAATTACGTCTCGTCAAGTGATCGCGACAAGAAAATCGGTTAGATTAGACGTCAGAGGCAAGTGTATCGACACTGATGATTGCCACGCACCATCACGAATGGAACAGAGAAGGGCGAAATATAGCGAGGCCAAAAGTACTCTCCACCACACACAGCAGGGTGACTTGCAGAGTGTAGATGTAGACATAAGTGTAATGAGAATCATCAAACGCACGAAGGGCTGTTCAACAACCAGCCTTCATCCCTTTTTATCTCGGGTTACTTTGGAACCCACAAATGTCATCTGTTGAAACACAAAATTTACGGGTTCCGCTGTTTTGTTAACTACACGCATTATTTCTCAGCTTTCATGGCGGAGATATCTGTGACTTAAGAACGCCGAGTAATGTACTTAACGTCTAGGAGCATCTGCCTTTCAGGTGCCAGTCTGCTTCCTGGCGAAATTTTTATGCCCCACTAAGCCGCTTGACTATTTTTCTACGTAGACAGCGAACAAACAGCACCTGCAGAGACAGTGGTCATCAGTGCGTAACAGCTTAAAAAAAATGTAGAAAGTGATTCCAGCAACCCGACATTTTCTTGCTCCAGCTGATTTCACTTCGTGGTTGAGCACTAAAAATGAAATAAGAATCAGCAGTGACTCCACGCAGTACGTCAGGAGCATAAATACTAAATACTGCGTTTGAGTGGGCGGTAACGAGTAACAGGTTAGCAAAGAAAATGTGGAGTAGATTTTAGGGACATGTAACCTATTACGTTTCATGCAAATCACGCCTTACCGTAGCAGGAAAGTACTTACTGGATGCCCGTCGTCGGAATAATTAGTAGCGTTTTCATGGCACTGCTCAACGTTTAGGGCTATATCTAGTTACATAGAGAAATGACCAGAACTTGAAAGCCTTCAAATGTGTCGGGTTTTCAAGGTGTACTATCATATCATAAGCCAAATAATTATAGCTCCCTTTAGGAAAGCCAGGATGAACGAGACATCTCAAATACGATATACTGTACATGTGAATTATGAGAGAACAGTATATTTTGGCACACTGTGTAAAATATCAAGAAAGGTTTTCTATATTGCACACATTTACAGAAACAGGCTTCAGATCATTGTGATGCGGATCCAGGGTATATGTCTCATTCAGTTGTTACCTGTAGGTATTTCAAATATTCACGGGAGGTTACAGTGTTGCATACCTGTAATAACTCTTATACACACATCAAAAAAAATTTAGCATCACCTCGGTTCTTAGAGTTTCGGAACACTTACAGAAAATTGGAATATAGATCAACGTAAACATCATTTCCGCCCTTTTTATTGGTCATGAAAACCACACATAGCATGTTGTACCACCATAAAGCGAGACCTCCAGAGGTGGTGGTCCAGACTGCTGTACCTCTAATACCCAGTAACACGACCTCTGGCATTGATGCATGGCTCTATTGGTCGTGGCATACTATCCACAAGTTCATCAAGGCACTGTTGGTCCAGATTGTCCCACTCCTCAACGGCGATTCGGCGTAGAACCCTCAGAGTGGTTGTTGGGTCACGTCGTCCTTAAACAGCCCTTTTCAAACTATCCCAGGCATATTCGATAGGGTTAATGTCTGGAGAACATGCTGACCACTCTAGTCGAGCGATGTCGTTATCCTGAAGGAAGTCATTCACAAGATGTGCACGATGGCGGCGCGAATTGACGTCCATGAAGACGAATGCCTCGCCAATATGCTGCCGATATGGTTGCACTATCGGTCGGAGGATGGCATTCACGTATCGTACAGCCGTTACTGCGCGTTCCATGACGACCAGCGCCATACGTCGGCCACACATAATGCCACCCAAAAACTGCAGGGAACCTCCACCTTGCTGCACTCGCTGGACAGTGTGTCTAAGGCGTTCAGCCTGATCGGGTTACCTCCAAACACGTCTCGGACGATTTTCTGGTTGAAGCATATGCGACACTCAACGGTGAAGAGAAGGTGATGCCAATCCTGAGCGGTCCATTAGGCTTGTTGTTGGGCCCATCTGTACCGCGCTGCATGGTGTCATGGTTGCAAAGAAGGACCTCGCCATGGACGTCGGAAGTGAAGTTGAGCATCATGCAGGCTACTGAGCGGGGTGAGCCGAAACATGGCGTCCTGTGGCTGCACGAAAAGCATTATTTAACATGGCGGCGTTGCTGTCAGGCTTCCTCCGAGCCATAATCCATAGGCAATGGTCATCCATTGCAGTAGTAGCCTTTGGGCGGCATAAGCGAGGCATGTCATCGACAGTCCCTGTCTCTCTATATATGCTCAGTGTCCGAACAACATCGCTTTGGTTGATTCCGAGACGCCTGGACACTTCCCTTGTTAAGAGCCCTTCCCGGCACAAAGTAACAACGCGGACACGATCGAAACGCGGTATTGACCGTCTAGGCATGGTTGAACTACAGACAACACGAGCCGTGTACCTCCTTCGTGGCGGAATGACTGGAACTGATCGGCTGTCGGACCCCCTCCGTCTAGTAGGCGCTGCTCATGCATGCCTGTTTACATCTTTGGGTGGGTTCAGTGACATCTCTGAACAGTGAAAGGGACCGTGTCTGTGACACAATATCCACAGTCAGCGGCTATCTTCAGGAGTACTGTATGTATGTAAACTCACAAGCAATGTCATTGATTGAATTACTGATTTAAGCGCGACGGTGTCCAGAATGCTCTGAAGCAGAAGCTCCAAACATGCTTCGACAGTAGAAAAAGGCTGGTTGAAGTACAAAGACGAAAAGAGAAAAGCGGTCGGATGAGTTGTTACCGAATTCGCTGTACGGCTAAATGTGTTCATCTCCTTTGTGAATGATCTACACTGGATGGCACAATTTTACTTTTGCGACTGGATGCAGACTCATAGTCGTACATCACATTGGTGAAAATTTGACGGAAGATAGCTGCAGACTGTAGGTGTCATTTTTGAAGTATATCTTTCCCGGCCGTGTCCACAATAGCAACCACCAGTCCGAATTGCGGAGGCAAAAGCAACCATAGTGTTAAACACTCCTTGTTTAGGAGACTTCGCGGCAGCATTTGCAAATTTAATAGCAGATTCAAATGCGTCTGTGACACATCAAGAAATGACGAAAGCCGCTGGAAATTTTTCAGTGCGGAAATCACTGTCGAAGGTAACAGAAGAGTAGAACTAAGCAAAGAAGTAAACGTCGAATCAAAACAATGATCGTCCTTACACGAAGGAGACAAGCAAAAAGCCACGAATAACGTAAGAAAAACTCCACCTTATCCATCTTATCAATAAAAGAAGAGAAAGGAACGAATTGAAAAGATACCTTCGTCAGCTGTCAGTACAGGTTGTCTAAAAATGATTTCAGCAGGACGTATGACGCTGGCTGCAAAGTAGCAGACATGTAAGGGAAGTGAGAAACAAAAAATCAGGGAGAAAATGTATGATTCACCCAGGAAGAACATACGCATTCATGGAGATAGAAAAGTTACAAGGATCAGTTTACTAGTTAAGATGATAAACGTCTTCTAATTGCTTACGAAATGGAGGTAGAAAAACATTAAATGTCTCTGCGAACAAAAGAAGACATACGTACGGCTTCTTCTATTCTGCTGGCTCGAGATTTGAATATTACAGCAAGTGTCGAACTATCCCAGGAAGTGACCAGAAAAAGCCGAATCAATTTCTTACAGATTTGGTACTTGCCACACAAAAACCATTTCATATCGAAGTTAACACTCTCTTCTTCAGTAGCATTAGTAAATTATTCGTTGCGTAGGTGGACACATAAGAACACTTTTTTAAACTTTTGCAGCAGGTTTTGCAACAAGAGTTGTGCCTAACACTCGTAATAGCGTCAAGCAGACAAAAGCTGCATTTTATTTCTCGCATTTGTCTTAGTACAGTGAACAGCAGAAACTATTCTCCTGTCAACAGAATTGCTGACGGGGCCCACATATTTAATGACAAACGTCGAGCGCTCTTTAAATCCAGGATGTTGAAGCACGCCAATCCCAAACTGTCTAGTGGCTGCCAGAATATCTTAGTTTCATTGTAGCAGTTAACAAAATGTATTATTCCATACTGTTCTTCAGTTATGCTAGCGTTGTCACCAACGAATAACGATGTGTATGAATTGCATCTCAGTAAACACCTGAGCAATGTGACTGGTCTGCTGATGGACAAAATGCAGTGTTTTCGGATGATTTCCTCTGAACTTGTCCAACAATGGTAGCAGCACGGTTTGTGGACGCTTGTATTCGGCCTCAGTCTTGTAGCTCAGCGGACGGGCGCAAAATAGCAACTGTGGCGGTGGCTGGAGTATATTCTGTACTGCTACGGCCGGAGGACACCTGAACAGCAATTGAAACAACAGGGAAGTGTCAGGGGAGGCTTGCCCCTCATTAGGCAGCTGCACCTGTCATAATACATGTGGAGTAATGCAGTTATGTCTGTCATGTGTTGTGGTCAGCAGACCCAAGGTTGGTTCGACGCAGCTCCATCACCCCGCCGGCTTGTCTGCTTCGTCCCACATAATCGACGGCCTGCCCACATAGTTATATATGCAATTCTGTCCCTGGTATTGTTCCCCCTCTACCATCTCTTCTACTTCAGCAATTACTCCTCTCTTAATTCGTGCCCAATCGCTCTACCTGCATATTTAGTTGCGTCCTTTATAATACTCTTTTCTTTTCTCGTTGTCTGGTTCCATGATGTCTCTGTTCCTTAGTCGGCAATGCATCAAAACATTAAGTCTTCTGTGACGCCGCATTTCAGTAGCTTTTATTCGTTTGATTTCTGCCGCTTCCATTTTCTGTTGGATTTGTTACCGGTGGGTTCGAACAACGCGTAAGTTTCACGGAGATGCTTCGGGGACTCAAATGGGAATCCCTGGAGGGAAGGCGACGGTCTTTTCGAGAAACAGTACTGAGAACATTTACAGAACCGGCATTTGAAGCTGACTGCCGAACGATTCTACTGCCGCCTACATACACTACTGGCCATCAAAATTGCTGCACCACGAACATGACGTGTCACTGACGCGAAATTTAACCGACAGGAAGACGTTGCTGTGATAAGCAAATGATTAGCTTTTCAGAGCATTCACACAAGGTTGGCGCCGGCGGCGACAACACCTACAGCGTGCTGACATGAGGAAAGTTTCCAACCGATTTCTCATACACAAACAGCAGTTGACCGGCGTTGCCTGGTGAAACGTTGTTGTGATGCCTCGTATAAGGAGGAGAAATGCGTACCATCAGTTTCCGACTTTGATAAAGGTCGGATTGCAGCCTATTGCGATTGTGGTTTATCGTATCGCGATATTGCTGCTCGTGCTGTCGAGATCCAATGACTATTAGCAGAATATGGAATCGGTGGGTTCAGGAGGGTAATACGGAACGCCGTGCTGGATCCCAACGGCCTCGTATCACTAGCAGTCGAGATGACAGGCATCTTATCCGCATGGCTGTAACGGATCGTGCAGCCACGTCTCGATCCCTGAGTCAACAGTTGGGGACGTTTGCAAGACAACAACCATCTGCACGAACAGTTCGACGACGTTTGCAGCCGCATAGACTATCAGCTCGGAGACCGTCGCTGCGGTTACCCTTGACGCTGCATCACAGACAGGAGTGCCTGCAATGGTGTAATCAACGACGAACCTGGGTGCTCGAATGGCAAAACGTCATTTTTTCGGATGAATCCAGGTTCTGTTTACAGCATCACGATGGCCGCATCCGTGTTTGCCGACATCACGGTGAACGCACATTGGAAGCGTGTATTCGTCATCGCTATACTGGCGTATCACCCGGCGTGATGGTATGGGGTGCCATTGGTTGCACGTCTCCGTAACCTCTTTTTCTCATTGACGGCACTTTGAACAGTGGACGTTACATTTCAGATGTGTTACGACCCGTGGCTCTACCCTTCCTTCGATCCCTGCGAAACCCTACATTTCAGCAGGGTAATGCACGACCGCACGTTGCAGGTCCTGTACGGGCCTTTCTGTATACAGAAAATGTTCGACTGCTGCCCTAGCCAGCACATTCTCCAGATCTCTCACCAACTGCAAACGTCTGGTCAATGGTGGGCGAGCAACTGGCTCGTCACAATACGCCAGTCAGTATTCTTGATGAACTGTGGTATCGTGTTGAAGCTGCATGGGCAGCTGTACCTGTACACGCCATCCAAGCTCTGTTTGACTCAATGACGAATCTGCATGGGCAGCTGTACCTGTACACGCCATCCAAGCTCTGTTTGACTCAATGACCAGGCGTTATTACGGCCAGAGGTGGTTGTTCTGGGTACTGATTTCTCAGGATTTATGCACCCAAATTGCGTGAAAATGCAATCACAAATCAGTTCTAGTATAATATATTTGTCCAATGAATACCCGTTTACCATCTGCATTTGTTCTTGGTGTAGCAATTTTAATGGCCAGTAGTGTACATTCGGCATAAGGAGCACGAAGACAACATACGAGTAATTAAGACTCGTTCGGAGGCATACAGACAGTCGTTTTTCCCTCGCTCTGTCTGTGAGTGGAAGAAGGAAGGAAATGACAAGTAGTGGTACAGAGCAGCTTCTGCCACGCGCTCTACTGTGGCTTGCGGGTTATCTTTGTAGATGTAGATGCAGTTTCTACATGTTTCGCTCATGTGCAGAGCTACATCTTTTTCTGTATCAAAGTTTTTGATTTAGTTCTAGAACAGTTTGCTTTTTCTTAATTATGTTACATAAATATATTTCCTGAAAGAAAAATCTAACCAAACCGAAATGTGTTTTGTTAAAAAAGTATTAAATGCAGTTATTGGCAAATACTTAAACATAGTAAATGCAATGCAATCAACGGTGACATTTTTACTTATAGACATGCCATTTGGCCGGCCGGTGTGGCCGAGCAGTTCTAGGCGCTACAGTCTGGAACCTGCGGTCGCAGGTTGGAATCCTGCCTCGGCCATGGATGTGTGTGATGTCCTTAGGTTAGTTAAGTTTAAGTAGTTCTAAGTTCTAGGGGACTGATGACCTCAGATGTTAAGTCCCATAGTGCTCAGAGGGATTTGAACCATTGTTTTGACATGCCATTTGGCAATATACTGTAACGTATCGCACCCGAAATGGTTTGGTTTTCATTCAACTTCAATGTGCCGGTCCTTTGAAACAGAGTATTGTCATAGTGCCAAACAAGACACTTGGCGATATAACGACGTAACCCACTACTACACGTAACATGTTATGTCTCTTTCGTACCATTCAATCATAGCTCAACTTTCAGGTTCCAAGTCAGACACAATCTGATGACACATCTACATCTTTGAGGAAACGATAAAAAAAAAGAACAGGCGCTGTATAATAATATCACCACGTAATTAACGCTACCGTCATTATGTAGATTTTCACACAGTTTGTCAGTTGAGCAACTCTTTGTCAGTTACTGCAGTTTTCTGGAAATCCATCTTTCTCTCTCTCTCTCTCTCTCTCTCTCTCTCTAAGGGTTTCCACAGGCACCGTCGCGGGATGAACATCGGCGGCGCAGCAGCAGCTGGGAACTCGGCCGCGCTGGAGGCCAGCCAGCCTGCAGCACCGTGAACACCTCTGCTGCTGCTGCTACTGCTGGCTACTACAGGCTGTGGCCCGCGCCCGTCTCCGCTGCCCTATAACCAGCCGTGGGTACAGCCTTAACCGACTCTCCGTGCCGCGGAAAGCGCTGTTTCTTGCGAGTCTGTTAGCAAGAGAAATATCTGAAATGCGCTCCACAGTGTACATTCAGGAACGAATTTTTTTCAAAAATTTTTTGTACTGGTCGTCATCAACGACTACGGATGATTTACCACAAGAATCATTTGACTTACTCTTCTCTAAAACTTTTGTCATTATTGTGTGCACGATTTTCTTCTGGAGGCTTGCTACTTACCCCCGTGAATCTGTCACCGATTGCAAGAATGTTTTCATTCGGGACAGTTTGTGAAATTACAACGTACTATGTCATTACACAGTGTAGTATTATTTCTGTATTACTGAATTTTATTCCTTTTCGCGAATGTGATATTTTTGCTATTTCTTTGTTATATATGGTCCGTTTCAGGTTGCCTAAATTTTATTAAAGAGAGTATGAGAAATGAATTAGTCATAAATGATTAAAAATCATTTTTGTAACTTTTTATAGTACACTGGCAATGTTCGGGATATGGTTTTATACAGAGACAGTGATAATGTGAGAGTGGTAAAAGGTACTCTTTGGACTGCGTGCGCAGGGCAAAGAGATAGTTACGAGTGGAGACAGCTGTGATTCAGCTGCAAGTGAGAGAGGACTCAAGAGTTTGTCATGTGGTTGCTAGAAGCAATGCAAGGTTCAAGGGCTACCGTACATTCGTGATTTGTAAAGAGGCTTCAAGAAGGTTAAAAGGAAGAGTATCCTTCTGTTGGGCCACAACAGGCGTAAGAAAAATTTGCATTTGGAGACGAGGTTTGATTATTAGCACCGCGAGTATTACTTCCCATCCGCAGCTTTTTAGTATGTATGATCGAAATATGTCTGACTTTTACTTTTGTTAAAGGCTTGCCAGTGTTATAAGTAACTAGAGCAATATAAAATCTGTGTGAACTTTAATCATAAATTTATGTTCATCGTTAAAACAAGTCATCGTTGCCTAGGACGGAGTCAGTTTCCAATTTTTCTAAGTTCCGAGCATCACACTATGAATGACAAGGTTTAGTAATGTAAAAGATGACAACTTTGCCGAAAGGTGTAGCTAAGTATTTCTCTTCAGTTGATAGTTTATTCCTTCTTAATTAATCCAAGTCATTATGTAATTTTCGAATTACAAATGTGAATTACTTTTGAAAGAGGTTTTTGTGATAACTGTTGAAAATACTGAACTATAATAAATATTATCTTTTTCTCATCTACAGTAATTAATTTTATGTTTTTGGAAAATACGTATACTCATCTTTTGGCTGCCGATTTCCACTCTTTCCTTGGTATGTTGCTATTGTTTTGCAGTCAGTTACATTTAATTGTAATAGTCTTGAGAGTGAATATTAATTATAAGGAAAGATATACTATTTAAAATTCGTAATAGTAAATATCACATTCAAGACTACTGAAGAGAGTGCCTACACTACCCTTGTCCGTCCTTTAAAGTATTGTTGCGCCGTGTGGGATCCGCATCAGACAGAAGGAGGACATCTAAAAAGTTCAAAGAAGGGCAGCTCGTTTAGTGTTATCTCGAAATAGGTTAGAGAATGTACGGAAGTAATACTCGAATTGGGGGGAGGGGGGGTCAGTCGTTAAAATAAAGGCGTTTTTCGTCGTGGCAGGATCTTCTCATCGAATTTCAACCACCAACTTTCTCCGCTGGATGCGAACATGTTTTGTTGGCGCCCCCTGCATAGTCAAAAATGATCATCACAATAAAAGAAGAGAAATCGCAGTTCGCTTGGAATGATCAAAGCGTTCGTTATTCCAGCCCACTGTTCGAGAGTGGAAAAGCAGAGAAATTGCTTGAAGAGGCTTTTATGAACCATTCGTCACAACGGTAATGGTATATTGCAGAGTAATCATGTAGATTACATGTAGTCATTAGTTACATCTTTACGGCCGTGTTGCATAATGCAGTAATTCTTTCAGTTTTCATTTTTTGTATAATTCCTTTAAAGAATCCTAAAGCTGTGAATATGAACTTTGATTTGATTAACTGATTTATGATCACTTAGTTTCCGTGTAAGTACACGCTTTATCGATAGCTATGTAAGTTTAAATTTGATAATAACCAGTTGGTTTCAGGAATAAATTGTCCACTTTAGGACTGGCGACCGTGTCATATCATTACATAGATACGATTAAATTAAACTTCTATTTTCTCATTAATGACCAACTCGTCCAACCATTCAAAATTAATCTTTCTAATTACATGTATTCGCACTCAGTCGTTATTAGAGCAGTGTATCTGCTTGTCACTTTAATGATCAGCTGTTTACTTTTCCACATCGTTTTGGTCTTTTTCTTCGGAGTTGATGCTTTTCCGACAGATTAGTTACGTATAATCACGGTCGATTATAGCGTATTCCGGAGGTTGATGAAAGGTTATAAATTCTGCAGTAAGTACGGAATCTGGCTAAGATGATGTCGGTTAGTAGCAGCTTCCAGTGAAAAAAAGGGTATGAAATTGAAGGCTACCTATTCAGCAGTTTAACGTCTTGCTCATTAAGATGCTTCTCCATAAGTTGTTCGTTTTTCGTTCAGGCAGCTGTTCGCTTCGCCTGCTCTCAGTGTAGCAATACTGCCATTACTCGTTCTTAAGACGGAACTCATTATAGATCACATTGTTTGTTAATGTCTACATTTCTGATGGCGAGAAATATAACTGAATTGCGTATACTGATTAATCAAGCTTAATGTTAGTCATACGCTAGATTACGTGGGGCAGCTGGGTGATTTGTTCTTCACAATCAAAATACGAACGAGTACTTGCAATGTGTACGAACGCGATGGGAAGGAACTTGTCACTACTCGTACTTCTGTGTCAGAAACCTTTACGTCGGCTTTTCTAACACGTTATGAGTCACAGATTTTAGTTTAAAATACTTCTTGTAATGTTACAAACTCGCCACTTTGACTGTCAGTAAGTCCTAGGGCGAAAATGATGAACTGAATATCAGTTATACTTGTTACCGTATCCCCATTTTCAGTTGCTATTGCTAGCACAATAAGCGTAGAAGAGGTACAACTATTGACAAGAAAGACTGCTATGCATCGACTAAAGGCAACTGCATATGACAGAAAAGTAGCCAACTCGAAGTCCGTGTAGGGTGCACATTTTACTACTTACCTTTCATTTTGTGAGAAATTATTTAATTAGTTTGTTGTCATGTCGCGCAGAAATGTTTTCATGATTAGACACGTAAAGACTCTCTATACGGTGCTAACTTACGCTTCTGAAATAAACTGTTACAATTCTCTAGTTGGCATACAATCTCGAATACTATGGTGAAATTTAATTTCAAATTATAAATTGCTTCTATAGAATTATATTTTACAAAATGAAGAAACCGCACAACAGCTACTGGGTCAACAATCTGTTATTGCATACACTACCGGTTCTGGAACACTTAAAAGTTCCATCATCTGGTGTTAACTGTAATATTGAAGATATTGTATTATAATACAAAGGGCGAGGATCCTCAAGACTTTTTAAAAATGTCGGGTGTGGAACTATACAGTTAAAATTTCTAAAACAAAATAAAAGAGAGAAGAGGACTTTACTTACCAATAAAATTCCTTAACCATCTGAGATCACCCTCACTCCTGTGTTGCCACGGAACAAAAGTTCTATGTCCAGAGCGTAGAACTGGGGATCTAGAAAACTCCCAAAAACCAACATCACGATCGGACACCGAAAGTCAGCAAAATCATAAATCATGTAAGATGTAGTAAATACACACCTTTATTTGCCTGAATAATGCCATAATTAACTAAAATATATTTGTCATTCACCTTAATGCGTTCATTAATGGCATGGAGAGGATGAGAATGCAGACTTTTTGAGATTTCAGTTTCCTCCAGGACAATCAGTATCCGACCTTTCTCTGCAGTCTGTAAGAAAGTTAAGTTGTCGCTAACCTGCTGCAGCTAATATTAGTTGTAAAGCAAATACGTTGTCAAAGATGACTTGTAATTAGCCAAGTCTATGTGTTCTCTAAATCTCGCATGAAAATTCCTATCTGCCTGGTCAATATATTTGCTCCTATACATTCAGCTTGAATGATACTCAGTCAGTGGCGGATACACAAAAACCTCAAGGAGGGGGAACTAAAGATATCTTGAGCTACCTTTAATTTTACCGTAATAAAAAATATCAAGTCACACGCAAGGTTTAAGTAAGTTTTATTTAAACTGATTATACACATATAAAAGACAATGCCATCTTATGATATAAAAAAGTTACAATCGTGGCTCTCCTCCTTAAATGATGAATTCTATGTGCCTATTCTTCCTGACAAATTGGTTAATTACATCGTCAATAGGACAGGGTCAGTGTTCCACAGAGCCAAGCCATTAAGTCGATCCTCCTCCATTGTCGACCTCAGCCATGTCTTTGTACGCCGCAATGCTGAAAAACGCCTTTCTACAGTAGCAATAGATGCAGGTAGACAAGCAAATATTTTGTATAGCATGTGCAAAGTAGGATAGTCAGATCTAGGACAAACGGGCAACGATTGCATAGCAGTATCACGATCATTAAGGGAGTTTATGCTCGTTTCCTTGTATTGAAGAATCTCTCCCATTGGTCTGTTTTTAATAACAAAGAGCGAGTCTTCTTCAAGGAACGGTAGTTCAATGGAGCACTGATTCATTTTAAGTGCCAGATCATTTCCATCATGATTCAGTAGTTCTGAGGGCAAAAGTATGTTGAATTTTAAATGACAAATATTTTCTTAAGAAAAACGTTCTCTTATGTCAGTCGTAGGCATGGTCCAGTGTTGGAATAAAAACAGTTCTTTTCCAGTATGTCATAGCATCATCATTATGATCGCAGTTTTCCCTGTTTCTCTGTCTGCCTGTAAGACGAGGAACACTGATCTCCATGTCTCTTCAACTATACGAGCAAAGTGGCTATCAGCATTATCTCTCATGCCGTCGTACACCTTGAGCGTCGAATCTAATTTTGCTTTTGCCATCGCGACGTCCAAGCAAGGGTCTTGTAAGATCTTGCTAACTGGATGTGTTATGCTCATAATGTCACTCACTAGAATGGCCGCGCCTCTCACATACAGTGAATGGTTCATTATGTATTAATTTCATTCTTCCATGTTTTGTGTTTGACGAGAAAACACTCGTCAGTTTCTCGGGTTGTTTTAACGACAGTGCAGCAATGGTCGATGGTTAAGGAACACAGTGCGACTGCCATGCTGGAGCGTGTTGTGAGGTTACTTTTCGTCGTGTGTTTGTGTAGGAGAGCAAACATTGTCGTCTCAGTAACATTTGTAATCAGGGAACAAAATACATTTTTATTGCTTTAAGAGCGCAGAATACCAATGAAAGTTTTCTGCTATTTTGGGAAACAGGTTATCTTCTCAGTAGCTGTTTTTATTTGTTAGCACCCTGTCTTAAAATGAAAGACGTTTATTTGTACCTGATGTGCACGTTAGTAGAGCCCATATTTTTCGGAAGATCAACTCGCAAAAATGCACACATGCAAGTAAAGAAAATATCGAAAATATGTAATATCACTAAAATACTTTGTTAAAAATTTAACACGAGAAAATAATTTCTACTGAAATCAATTTCTGAATTTCACCATAGCCAATTATATTACCTTAATATGTTGTTGTTGTAATCTTCAGTCCAGAGACTGGTTTGATGCAGCTCTCCATGCTACCCTATCCTGTGCAAGCTTCTTCATCTTCCAGTACCTACTGCAACCTACATCCTTCTGTATCTGTTTAGTGTATTCACCTCTTGGTCTCCCTCTACGATTTTTACCTCCACTACTAAATTGGTGATCCCTTGGTGCCTCAGAACATGTCCTGCCAACCGATCCCTTCTTCTAGTCAAGTTGTGCCACAAACTTCTCTTCTCCCCAATCCTATTCAATACCTCCTCATTAGTTATATGATCTACCCATCTTATCTTCAGCATTCTTATGTAGGATCACATTTCGGAAGCTTCTATTCTCTTCTTGTCCAAACTAGTTATCGTCCATGTTTCACTTCCATACATGGCTACACTCCATACAAATACTTTCAGAAACGACTTCCTGACACTTAAATCTATACTCGATGTTAACAAATTTCTCTTCTTCAGAAAGGCTTCCCTTGCCATTGAGAGTCTACATTTTATATCCTTTCTACTCCGACCATCATCATTTATTTTGCTCCATAAATAGAAAACTCCTTTACTATTTTAAGTGTCTCATTTCCTAATCTAATTCCCTCAGCATCACCCGACTTAATTCGACTACATTCCATTATCCTCGTTTTGCTTTTGTTGATGTTCATCTTTTACCCTCCTTTGAAGACACTGTCCATTCCGTTCAACTGATCTTCCAAGTCCTTTGCTGTCTCTGACAGAATTACAATGTCATCGGCGAACCTCAAAGTTTTTATTTCTTCTCCATGGATTTTAATACCTACTCCGAATTGTTCTTATGTTTCCTTCACTGCTTGCTCAATATACAGATTGAATAAAATCGGGGAGAGGCTACAACCCTGTCTCACTCCCTTCCCAACCACTGCTTCCCTTTGATGTCCCTCGGCTCTTATAACTGCCATCTGCTTTCTGTACAATTTGTAAATAGCCTTTCGCTCCCTGTATTTTACCCCTGCCATCTTCAGAATTTGAAAGAGAGTATTCCAGTCAACATTGTCAAAAGCTTTCTCTAAGTCGACAAATGCTAGAAACGTAGGTTTGCCTTTCCTTAATCTTCCTTCTAAGATAAGTCGTAGGGTCAGTATTGCCTCACGTGTTCCAACATTTCTACGGGATCCAAACTGATCTTCCCCGAGGTAGGCTTCTACCAGTTTTTCCATTCGCCTGTAAAGAATTCGCATTAGTATTTTGCATCCGTGACTTATTAAACTGATAGTTCCGTAATTTTCACATCTGTCAACACCTGCTTTCTTTGGGATTGGAATTATTATATTCTTCTTGAAGTTTGAGGGTATTTCGCCTGTCCCATACATTTTGGTCACCAGATGGTAGAGTTTTGCCAGGAATGGCTCTCCCAAGGCCGTCAGTAGTTCTAATGGAATGTTGTCCTTTTTGCCTGCTTCATTTGCTGCATTTTTATATTTTCTCCTTTCCTCAATTGAAATCAATAGTTCTTCTGTTAACCAAGGATTTCTACCAGCCTTCGTCTTTTTACCTACTTGATCCTCTACTGCCTTCACTTCTTCATCTCTCAAAGCTACCCATTCTTCTTGTACTGTATTTCTTTCCCCCATTCCTGTTAATTGGTCCCTTATGCTCACCCTGAAACTCTGTACAACCTCTGGTTTAGTCAGTTTATCCAGGTCCCATCTCCTTATATTCCCACCTTTTTGCAGTTTCTTTAGGTTTAATCTACAGTTCATAACCAATAGATTGTGGTCAGATTCCACATCTGTTCTGGAAACGTAAAGTGTGGAAGGTGGGAGACGAGATACTGGCAGAAGTAAAGCTGTGAGGGCCGGGCGTGAGTCGTGCTTCGGTAGCTCAGATGGTAGAACAGTTGCCCGCGAAAGGCAAAGGTGGCGATTTCGAGTCTCGGTCGGGCACACAGTTTTAATCTGCCAGGAAGTTTCATATCTGAAACCTGTCAGTATCTCCAGGCTTCTTCCATGTATATAACCTTCTTTTATGATTCTTGAACCAAGTGTTAGCTATGATTAAGTTATGCTCTGTGCAAAATTCTACCAGGCGGCTTCCCCTTTCATTTCTTAGCCCCAATCCATATTAACCTACTATGTTTCCTTCTATCCCTTTTCCTACAACCGAATTCCAGTCACCCGTGACTATTAAATTTTCGTCTCCCTTCACTATCTGAATAATTTCTTTTATTTCATCATACATTTCTTCAATTTCTTCGTCATCTGCAGAGCTAGTTGGCGTATAAACTTGTACTACTGTAGTAGGCATGGGCTTCATATCTATCTTGGCCACAATAAGGCGTTCACTATGCTGTTTGTAGTACCTTACCCGCATTCCTATTTTTTTATTCATCATTAAACCAACTGCTGCATTACCCCTATTTGATTTTGTATTTATAACCTTGTAGTCGCCTGCCACCTAACTTCAATGATTCCTACTATATCTAACTTTAACCTATGCATTTCCCTTTTTAAATTTTCTAACCTACCTGCTCGATTAAGTGATCTGACATTCCACGCTCCGATCCGTAGAACGCCAGTTCTCTTTCTCCTGATAACGACGTCCACTTGAGTAGTCCCCGCCCGGAGATCCGGAATATTTTACCCAAGAGGACGCCATCATCATTTAACCATACAGTAAAGCTGCATGCCCTCGGGAAAAATTACGGCCGTAGTTTGCCCTTGCTTTCAGCCGTTCGCAGTACCAGCACAGCAAGGCCGTTTTGGGTAGTGTTGTAAGGCCAGATCAGTCAATCATCCAGACTGTTGCCCCTGCAACTACTGAAGAGGCTGCTGCCCCTCTTCAGGAACCACACGTTTGTCTGGCCTCTCAACAGATACCCCTCCGTTGTGGTTGCACCTACGGTACGGCCATGTGTATCGTTGAGGCACGCAAGCCTCCCCACCAACGGCAAGGTCCATGGTTCATGGGGGGAGGCACCTTAATACACACTTATTTAAAATGCACTTATACGTACCTGAAATACGATAATAACAATAAGAAGGTACGTTTTAACATTATTTAATTTTTCTCTAATAAAAAAATTATTGTCTTGTCACACCTATACCTTCAAGTAGTGAAAGCGCCATGCATCGTAATACAGGATCTTAATTTAGATGGCAGATTTGATGTAATAAGAGGGATAGTTAAACAGTCGTGGACTCCTGAAGACGTATTGTTTGGGAAACCTCTCTTAGCGCACGCACTCCCTACTTCTGAATCAGCAAAAAAAGCTAATATTATTCGTACACTCCAAGGTGACCTCAGAGGCATTTCGCAGCGCGGTGTAGCCGCGCGGTCTGGGGCGCATTGTCACAGTTCTTGCGGCTCCCCCCGTCGGAGATTTGAGTTCTCCCTCGGGCATGGGTGCGTGTGTGTTGTCCTTAGCGTAGGTTAGTTCGAGCTAGATTAAGTAGTGTATAAGCTTAGGGACCGATGACCTCAGGAGTTTGTTCCCGTAAGATCTTACCACAAATTTCCAGTTCCTCGCATTTCCCATTTACGGTCGCTCCCATCAGTCACGGTGTCGCATAGCGCTCGGAAACTTCGGGTCGCTTGTCTTCTATTTGCCTCATTGCCAGTCTCGACAGCACTGGGAGCCCTCCACAACACACGATTATGGCTGTTACTATGCTACACACGGTTTTGTTATTGTGTCGGCTTTGCTTTTGAGAAGTGAGATACCAAATTTTAGAAAATTAAGGAGCAGCTCATCGATGAAAGTCCTGGTCAAAGTACAATTGATGACAATTTATTGCACTAGAATGAAACATTTACAGATAATTTTCTTCCAGCCTTCAGTTTTCATTGTAGGCCGGATTAAGATATTTTGCTAAAAGAATGCTTAAATGAGGGTGAAGGAAAATCTAAAATGTGGAATGGCAACAATATATAATGTTATGTATTATAAAGTTAAATGAAAGCTGTAATGATGAAATATTTCAATTTTAGTAACACAATTTATGAGCATTAACACTTCTCACGTTCGTAGCAGAAAAGAAAAAGAATATGTAATTATATAAAAGTAGGAGTCATATATATCGCTTTCTGATGGTCGAATGCTTCCCTATGTCCATCTCAATGTTACAGCTTTATGGAGCTCGATCTTCAAGGACCGAAAGTAAGACCGCTGTTCCTTCCATCGAATTAGATAGTCCTTCGGTACACTTTAGACACCTAAAAAATTCTAATAGTTAGTCAGATAATAGATCTGGATCAATAGTATACTTTGGATTAAAAATACTACAACAAAATCATATTGATTATAAGAATTTAGGAATGCGTCTGAGCTTCACAAAATAAAGGGAAGCTATAGAAACACCACAAATTCTTTTAGAAAAAGAATAAAGGGGAATAAAAATCCTTGTGTGATGTTCATCGAACTGCGAAAGGATTTTGATACTGTTAAAAGAGCTGACGAGATATTGGTCAGATTAGAAAGACGGTATGCTGAGTAGCAGATTGTGCAGAAATTAGAGTAGAGAAACACAAGTTAGTAACATTAAGGGAGAGGTAGAAGATTAAGAACAGGAGATTAACTCTCTTGTGTACCACTCAAGAGATACACAACAAATACCACGACATACGCCATCACACAGGGACAACCTTTCACCTGGCGCCTCTCTGTTCCATGCAGCAGTCTCTAGTTGGCGATCACAAACTTAGAACTTCTTTCTACTTGCCGGCCGGTGTGGCCGAGCGGTTCTAGGCGCTTCAGTCTGGAACCGCGCGACCGCTACGGCAGCAGGTTTGAATCCTGCCTCGGGCATGGATGTGTGGGGTGTCCTTAGGTTCGTTAGGTTTAAGTAGTTCTAAGTTCTAGGGGACTGATGACCCCAGGTGTTGAGTCCCATAGTGCTCAGAGCCATTTTTTTCTACTTCCACTTTGCGTCTTACAGTGCGTCGTATACATAAGCTGACAGGGAGCGCTGAGAACAACAGAATGCATTATATGAAGATGGTATCTGTTCTTTCGGACATCTTCATATAGTTACCATCTTCATATAGTTAAGGCTAACCGGGCATTGACACTCTTCTTCTGTGCTGGATGCACACGCATTGCCCGAACTCTTACGGGACTCGGTAAGATTGTCTGCCGCGGGTAATGAGTGTAATGGGCAGGGGCACTACGAATGTAGTGTGTGGACATTAAGCTGGGAATGTGGGTCTCACGGGGAGTGTGCAAGGGATAAATCCCTGCAATCACACTATCCGCTGTGCCCTTGGTGTCTCATATGGATAGAGTATCTGCCATGCAAGCAGGAGATCCCGGGTTCGAGTCCCGGTTGGGGTACATATTTTCAACTGTCGGCGTTGATGTATATTGACGCCTGTCGACAGCTTAGGGTCTTGATTTAATTATCATTTCACAGAAATCATTGCTTCCGCCTCGTACTGCTGGACATGGAAACTCTTCCAAGCACAGGAACAACACAGGGCGCGCCGCAGACAGACAGTTTCGCACCAGCAATCGGTCAGTTCTGTTCGGTGCCTGCAGTCAGCTCATTGTAGTGCAGTACTCTGAAGACTACCTTCCGACTTGGCAGTCGCTCTTTATGGGATAACTGGACTATCAAGGCTATCTGCAATCTCTGCGTTAAGACATAGTGACAATATCATGGACTGCCAAGAGACAGTAAAATTGTAGTATGTTGTAACATATTCTTTATAAACGGTATTACTGATTTATTATTGTGTTGCCACATCTCTGTTGTAGTGCGACCGTGTCAGAAAGGTGTATAAGTGACTGACTGCTTTCAGACTACTTGACAATGATGATGTGTCAAAATTTCAATAGCAATAGATAATACACTAAAGCCCCAAAGAAACTGGTGTAAGCATGCGTATTCAAATATAGAGATATCCAAACAGGCAGAATACGGTATTGCGGTCGGCAAATTCTATATAAGAAAACAAGTGTCCGGCGCAGTTGTTGGATCGCTTACTGCTGCCACAGTGGTAGGTTATCATGTTTAAGTGAGTTTAAACGTGGTGTTATAGTCGGCGCACGAGCGACGTGACACAGCATCTCTGAGGTAGCGATGAAGGGATTTTCCCGTACGACGATTTCACTAGTGTACCGTGGATATCAGGAACCCGATAAGACATCAAATCTCCGACATCGCTGCGGCCGGAAAGAGAGCCAAAAAGAACGGGACCAACAACGACTGAAGAGAATAGTTCAACGTGACAGAAGTGCAACCCTTCCGCAAACTGCTGCAGATTTCAATGCTGGGCCATCAAGTGTCAGCGTACGAACAATTCGACTAAACATAATCGATATGGGCTTTCGGAGCCGAAGCCCGACTTGTGTACTCTTGATGACTGCACGACATTGGACTGTTGATGACTGGTTGCTTGGTCGGACGAGTCTCGATTCATCTCGATTCATATTGTAGCGAGCGGATGGACGTGTACTGGTATGGAGACAACCTCGTGAATCGATGGCAGGGGACTGTTCAAGCTGGTGGGGGCTCTGTAATGCTGCGGATCGTGTGCAGTTGGAGTGATATGGGACCCCTAAAACGTCTAGATACGACTCTTAAAGTTGACACGTACATAATCGTCCTGTCTGATCAGCTGCATTCATTCATGTCCATTGTGCATTCCGACGGACTTGGGCAGTTCCAGTAGGACAATGCGACATCCCACATGTCCAGAATTGCTACAGAGTGGCTCTAGGACCACTCTTTTCAGTTTGAACACTTTCGCTGACCATCAAACTCCCCAGACATGAACATTATTGACCATATCTGGGATGCCTTGCAAGGTGCTGTTCAGAGGAGATCTCCACCACCTCGTACTCTCACGGATTTATGGACAGCCCTGCAGGATTGGTGGTGTCAGTTCCCTCCAGCACTACTTCAGACATTTGTCTAGTCCATGCCACGTCGTGTTACGGCACTCCTGAGTGTTCACGGGGCCCCTACACGATATTAGGCAAGTGTACCAGTTTATTTGGCTCTACAGTGCATTTTAGCAGCTTGAAGGGCAATACTACATTTGAAACTATGAAGTAAAAATATTTCTTAACTATGGGTTTCGAATATTTAGTCATCTTCAGGTATCATAAAATTATTTACAGCAGACTGCATTTCAACGATCTTGTTGGGAAATCAAATGAAGTAAAAGCCATCTTTCATCACATCCACCAACAGTGAGATACACTGACGTAGGTTATGGAGTGTCACACACAGAGCCATAGCGCGTTTCCATCCATCGGTTTGATGCTCACTCTGCGGTGTACAAGAGGATGCATCGTGCGTCACTGCTGCAAATAACGTCATGACACCCAAAAAATGTCGAATCTACTTGTTAATGAAGTATTAACACCAGCTCTTGATGGTTTAGGAAGATGAGTTTTTCCAAATACTTACGAGTTGAGGAACACCGCCTCTAGGAAATATACTAATACATAAGGAAAGGATGAAGTCAGAAACAACGGACGTGTTTTGTATATACATAAAATTGCAAAAAGTCCCTTTTTTGAATAGGTATTTGTTATTCCATGAACCGGTTTTCAAAGCTTTTTCAGGTTCATCTTCAGATGCTCTTCTGGAAGTTACATCACTATTTCTAGCATAATGCTGGGTCCTGGCTTGCGACAGTATGTGCGGCTTTTTCCGTTAGCGTCCATCTGTCTGCTTCCATTTTCAAGACCAGTTGATACATCACTTCGCACACTTTTACACAATCTGTAATCGTTTACACTGTGACAGGGAAACCTTGCCTTGTGCAGCACATGCTGGATGCTGCCAAGTTTCACTTTGCCCCGAATAGGCGAGTAACGTAACATAACAGCTATAGAGCGCCAACTGTCGAAACAACCAGATAACGTTGGATTAAGACAAAAATTTAATCAGTGACTGCTACCTTCGTAAGTTAAATAACCTAGGAAAGCTTGGTGGTGACGGATGGGGGTGGGAATAGGAGGGAGAGTGTGGGGGGAAGGGAAGGAAGAAAACAAACTTAAAAGAACTATTGACATAATAAAACTGCAGACGGGAACATCGTTCCAATTGAAAGATAAACATTGGCATAGCTCACAATATAACAAAGTTGTCCTTAAACCTAGGTTCATATAGATATAGGTAATGGTAGGCTCACAACTAGAGCAAAAGAAATTATTACGTACCGTAATTGGCAGCTAGTAAATCAAAACATATGAACGTTGTTTAGTACTGAATAAAAAAAAATAAAAAAAATGGTTCAAATGGCTCTGAGCACTATGGGACTTAATATCTGAGATCATCAGTCCCATAGAACTTAAACCTAACTAACCTAATGACATCACACACATCCAGGCCCGAGGCAGGATTTGACCCTGCGACCGTAGCGGTCGCGCGGTTCCAGACTGAAGCGCCTAGAACTGCTCGGCCACACAGGCCAGCAGTACTGAATACATATTAACCGTGTAAAGTGTGTGGGTCTATTTTGACCCACAAGGATTTTCATAGGTCCATACTTTTGGAAACATTTGGTGTTAACAAATTACTTTCATTGACTCTGTTTGCCCTGTAGTGAAGTATATTGTAAAAGAAAAAAAAATTTTTTTGAGCTTTAGTTTGGTATCTACAGAAATTGTACTTCTCAAGCTGTTAAGGTCCTTTTAGACCCTGTGTATTTTAACCTCCATTATTATTGAACATTCTGACAATATTCAATTTGCCAACAAGGGAACGTGTATCGGTATAGTAAGGAGGGTATAAACAAGTGAAGTCATTGTTGTTTTGAACAACTGGAAGTCTATTTCTGTGGAAAGGAGGCTCTGAGCACTATGGGACTTAACAGCTGTGGTCATCAGTCCCCTAGCACTTAGAACTACTTAAACCTAACTAACCTAAGGACATCACACATATCCATGCCCGAGGCAGGATTCGAACCTGCGACCGTAGCAGTCGTGCGGTTCCGGACTGCGCGCCTAGAACCGCGAGACCACCGCGGCCGGCTGTGGAAAGGAGGGAAGGGCTAGTGCGAATCATTGTTCTTTCCCGTGAACAAATCACTTTGTAAAGTGATTAACTTCTGTTCAGGTCACTAGGTTTATACCTTTACAATTCATATATTTTTTACATTTTTTTTTCAAGATAATGGCCTTTTTGCATGATGATGCAATAGCAGGCATATTGGTGAACATGTAACAACCCATAGCCGCCTATCATGTGTGTGTGTGTGTGTGTGTGTGTGTGTGTGTGTGTGTGTGTGTGTGTATGTGTGTGTTTGTGTCTGCCATGCCGTTAGTAAAACAGGTACACTGCGTGCCAGAAACATATCTGTATGGTGCGAAAACAGGCAATTGAACCTAAATAATGAAATGTGTGAGTTTCCTCACATGAGTGCTAAAAGGAATCCGTTAAACTTTAGTTACACGATAAACCAATAAAATGCAGAGACCGTAACTTCAACTAAATACCTGCGAATTACAATTACGAACCAATTAAATTAGAAAGAGCACATAGAAACTATAGTGGAGAAGACGAACCAAAGACTGCGATTTACAGGCGGAACACTTGGAAGATGCAACAGTTAGACTAAACAGACTGCTACACTACGCTTGAAGATCCTCTTTTGGAATACCGCTTCGCGGTCTGGGATCGCTACCAGATAGGATTAACGGGATTCATCGAGAAAGTCCAGAGAAGAGCAGAACGTTTTGTATTATCGAGAAATAGGGGAGCGGATCTTCTCACGAAATTTACAGACTTTCTCTTCCGAATGCGAAAAAATTTGCTGACGCCGACCAACATACATAGGGAGAACAGATCTTCCTAATAAAATAAGGGAAATCAGAGCTTGTTGGGTAAGATGCAGGTTTTAGTTTTTTCTGCACGCCATTCGAGAGTGGAATTTTTGTGAAAGTCGTTCGCTGAATCCTCCGTCAAGCACTTAAATGTGATTTGCAGAGTATCCATTTAGATATAGATTTAGATGTCTGATAGTGATGAAGTTCTTTCGGAGGATAAATATCATGTTTCAGAACGCAGCTCTTCATCTTCGCTAGAAGGCACAGATGATACACCTGAACAGCAAACGGTACGCAGTGCAATTCTGATGTCAAAGAATGAATCAGCTGAATGGAAGACAGAAGCTCTACGTCAACTGGAGCGGCGTGCAGCATGTACAATCCTTCACCTGACCCTAGGACCAACAAAGTATGTCTCTTCTCGCAATACAAAGGAATACTCAGATTTCTAATTGGTTCTCCCTCCACCAATTGAAAACATTATACTCACCTACTAATGCTGAAGAAATGCGTTTATATGGAGATAACTGGAAAAAGTTAGACGTTCTTTACCTAGATGCTTACATAAGTCTGTTGTGTTAGCAGGAGCTTGCAAGTCACATAAGAGTCTACTGAAACTTTGTGGCATCAGTACAAAGGTCACTCAGTTTTCACGGCTACAATGTGACTAGAAACGCTCAAAAATATCAAGTGTTATTCGATTTGATGACTTTTGGACAAGATACGAACAAGATCAGTTTGCACCTATAAGGGATTTGAGAGAGATGTGTGCAGGTAGATATTACCTAAACTGTCAAATCCCAATATGTTTCTTGCAATAGACAAACAACTTATTGCATTCAAGGGAAATTTCCCTTTCTGCAGTATATGCCTTGTAAACCGGGGAAATGTGGCATCAATTTATGATTGGAATATTCCGCCATATGCTGGGAAACGAGAAGGTAGTGACCCTGAAAAGAACCAATATCTAAGGATTGAAAGAGCATAACACTACCTGCGACAACTTTTTCAGCTCCTATGAGCTAGCAAAAATGTTGATGAAGAGAAGTATCACAATGACTGAAATTGCGTGAAGAAACGAGCCTTCTGTTCCATCAAAACTATTGCCGACCAGGGGGATTCCTAATTAAACATTAACATTTGCTTTCACAAAGGACACGACGCGTATATTATACATCCAAAGGCACTCTGAACGACGGTGTGAAAGTCAGTGATGGCACCAAGAGAACGCCTCAAATTATTTTAGGCTACAACGTTCTCAGATGTCACCGACATACCCGCTTATAACTCTTAGGTGCTATACAAGACGACTTACCCCGAATGGAAATCGAACACACTACAGCAAAGAAGGCTCTCCGTAGAAAATCTTGACGAGTAGCTAATTGATGGGGATATGAAGGGACGAGGACATCTTCCAAGAGGAAATGCTGCAAGAGAAGCTACAGAAAGAAGAACATCGCTTGAATCTGAACCCTCCACATCCGAAGAAAATGACCCTAAGAGTAAGAAGAGCAACAGATGTCATCTACGTGTGAAAAGTGATAAAAGTTGAGTGAAATGTGTTTAGCGTAAAAAATTCACTTGCAAGAAATATCTTACATATACACATAAAAACTGTTAGTAAAAGTTATGCAGAGTGTAGTAGAATCAACACACACTTAATTGTAATATTCGATTATTATATTGTTGTACTACTCCGTTATTCAGTTTGAATAATTATCTGTTATTCAGTTTGAATAATTAATACGTGAAACTATCTAAATTATAAATTTATTTATGATTTCAGAATACAAATGTGTAAAAGCATGCATGCGGGAAACAGAAAAAAAACCCCAGTTCTGTTCTGACGCGTCCATTTTAAAAGTTTTTGCAAACTAAACTCCGTAGTACGGTTAAGATATATCGCAGACACATAACATAGTATAACAGCTATAAAATTGATCTAACAAAACAACTGAACAACATTGGATTCATGAGAACGTTATATACCATGGGTGGCGCTTTCGTAAGGTAAGTGACATAAAGAAACCAACTGGGCGGTCTGAGAAGGGCGAAGAAAGAGGAGGAGGTACAGAAAGTAGACAAAGGAGGATAAGTGGGGAAGGGGAGGTGGTATGGGGGGGGGGTAAGGGTGGAAGGGTGGGCATCGGGTGGGAAAAGAGAAAGACTGGGATAAAAACGGTTTTTTCCTTTTTTTTTGGGAATCGCTGCTCAATTTATACAAGATATATAAATGTTGTAATATAACATAACAGCAGGAGGTAAGAGAATAAAAATCTTTCTAGGACATAACACGACTCACAACATATAACAAGTCGATAATAAGGGGTAGGGTCGAATAGATTACAGATATCTATAATAATAATAATTATTATTATTATTATTGTTATTCCCTTTTAAGAGAGCGATTGAACTTCAGTAGTCATGATTTCTTCTTCTTCCTTCGTTCTTCCTAAATCCTCTTCATACTCTCGCGGTGATCTCTCGCGTTCTTCGGACCATTTATTTCCATTCCTTTCTCCGTGTCTTTTTGTTTAAGTGTATGTTTCTTTATAATGTTCCTGAACTGCTGTCGATCGTTTATGATGTCTTGTGTGATTCCCAGGTCTTCAATGTCTTCTTCTGTTTCATTGATTCGCCCAGTCTTGTTCTTGCTAGTGTTTGCTATATGAAAATTGTGCCTTGTGAGCCTGTTCTTGTTCATCCTGCCGATACGTCCATAAAATTTCATCCTTCTCTTTCTGAAGGTGTCCGTTATTGTTGCTATATTTTCCTCAGAATTATTATTTTTTGCTTTTCAATCTCTCTGACTTTGGTATGACCATGAATCACTGTAGTTTTTACAGCGTAGAGTGCTTTTGGTAGAACCAATGTGTTGTAATGCCTTATTTCTGCATTGACAGAAATAGATTTGCTAATTGAAGTGATTACAAGAGAGCTTATGTGCTTTCCGTAATTTGGAGATTCTTTCTTGATTGGTTATCGAGTTCAGTCATATCTGAAGTGCTCAACACGTCTCACTTTCCCGTACTGACTTGCAATGGGGAGATTATCTGCAGACTTGCTTTCCATGACTTGAACCTTTTCGTAGGAGATTTGTAGGCCAGTTTTCTGTGAGATTTCGTGAAGCTTCTCCAGTGCAAATTTGGCTTCTTCTGTATTGTCGGTTAGAATGACGAGATCCTCCGCGACTGCCGGACACTTCACATTGATTCTCTGCTCTTTTTTAATCCCGAGATGAATTCCATTTCTTTCCTTTTCCCACGTCCTCAGCATTTTTTCCAGAGCCGTGTTAAATAGAAGGGGGGAGAGGCCATCTCCCTGGCAAACACAAGTATGAATATGAAATGCTTCTGACGTTTGTCCCATGAATTTAAAATTGGATGTTGTACCTGGTAATATCTGTTGGATAATTGATCTTATTTTCCTGTCAATCCTGAATTCCTCTAAAGTGTGGAATATTGCCTGTCTACTGAATAATAAGCCTTTTTAAAGTCGACAGAATTTACCACAGTATTTCTAAACCTTCTCATTTTCAAGATATCTGTTCACAGCAAGATCGATCTTTGCGAAACCCTGCCTGATTCTCTCCTATTAATAGGTCCGCCTGTTCTTCTAGGCGACTTACTAAGGCTTTTGAAAGAATTTTGTATACTCCCGTAATTATTTGGATTGGTTTTCGTTCCTTTTTTGTGGAGAGGATGAATTAATGCACGTTTCCACTCTACAGATAGTTGTTCAGTTTCCTAAATGTTTGATATAATTCTGTGAGTTGTTTGTGTGAAATTATTTTAATATGATTTCCATATTTCTGCTATGATTCCGTCTTCCCCTGGAAATTTGTTGTTCTTCGAAGGGTTGCTTATTTCCTTTACTTCTTTAAGAGATGGTGGTTTTGAATCAGGATTAGATGGGAGTTTTTCAAAATCTAGTTGTTCTATCGGAGGCTCGCAGCTGAGAAGTGGGTGAAAATATTTACCTAAAATTCGAGAGTTGTTTCTTGTGTTGGTTTCCAGTGATTCGTCAGGCCGGCAAAAGCAGAGATTAGGTGGTTCATATTCTGTCAGATTTTCTCTGAAAATTTTGTAAAAATTTCAGGTGTTGTTCTTGATAAACTCTTGTTCAAGTTTTTGAAGCCGTTTTATACCGTATCTACCTTTTTCCTCTTCATATTGCCTTAGGTGAACTTTTCTGTATTTTAAAAAATTTCTGCCATTTTTCTGGAGTTTTGTTGCTACTGAAAGTTTCCCATTCTTGTTTTCTCTCTTCTATTGCTTAATCACATACACTGTTCCACTGTTTTCTCTTTCTTGGGGGTTACCTTAACTCATAGTGTTTCTCACTACGTCTGGAAGTTCCCTCCAATTCGTTTTGTTTGATTGCCTAATTTCCTGAAGAATTTCCCTCTTCTTGAGTTTCAAGTATTCTGGATCAGTTGTGAATGTTTTATTCCTTTGTGGTTTTTTCTGTCTGGTTGGAATCTAATCTTTATTTGCAGAAAATGGTGGTCTGACTCAAAAAATCCCTTTCTTCTTCGTGAATTGAGTATTCCTTTGGCATTCTTACTGGATATAGCAACATGGTCTATCTGAAGAGACTCACCCACAGACGAGTTTGTATGCAGGTTTAAAGAACTGTGTGGACGTGATTTCGAGATCAAAATTTTAACAGAAGTTTATTATTCTCTTACCATTTTTATTTGTTCCATCGTGCGCCGTGTGAATTGCTATTGTGTTCCTAAATTTTTTTTCTTTGCCATGTCGTCATTGAAAACTCTAACAGAATTTTCACATGATACTTAGAGATTTTATTTGAGGTTTCCTTCAGTAGTTCCCAGACGTCATCTATTACCAGTGGATCTCTTGTACTGCAGTCATTTGTGGGAGCACGTGCACTTGTCAGCGTGTGTGCCTCGTTTCCAGATTTTATTGAGATTGTGGAGGTTCTTTTCGATGTTAAGTGGAATTTTATTACTGAATCTATAATTGATCTGCGCACAATAGAAGCTGTGCCAGATTGTTTAGGTCCCTTGTTCAGATGGACTGCGGGTTTCCCTTTGTCGATTCTGAAGTTTCCCGAATTGAAATGATTTTCATCGGTAAATCGAGTTTCTTGAATCGCAAAGATCTTTATGTGGAATTTTTCCATCGTGTTTGTGAGCTGTTTAAGTTTACCTACTCTGAAGGGAGTTTTTGTGTTGAGAGCCCCTATGAAGTTTTCTGGTTTGGTCTTAGAGATTTTGAGAGCCTCTGGCTCTTCTGCACATGATGTTCCTGATTCCCCAGAATCCGATGATCAGGAAAACTCAGTCTAGAGACTGTTGCCTGGGGTAATAGAATTCGTTCCTTTTTTCCATCATGCCTACTCAGGTTGAAACTTATTTTGTGGTAATTTTCTGTGACGGTCACGTGTTTACGACTTGACAGTTGTGATCAAGAAGAGCGAGTCTCAGCCGCATCAACTACGTGACCAGACTCTGACCACTACCCGCTGGATTCCAGACCAGACGCTGGTGATCCGGGCTGCCTCTTCCGCCAGTTCCACCGTACCGACGATCTTCATCTCCATCTTCATTGTCGTTGAGGTCTGGCAAGGGGCCCTCACGAGGTACTTTAACCCCGGACCAGGTGAACAAAGTTTTTTTTTTTAACGAGGTTTTACTCCTGCCCCTTCTCTTTATTTACCCGGGCGTGGGACCAGCTACGGCAGAGTTAGATATCTATAATTACTATGTGCAGTTATTACATATACATTCCCCTCTTCCCTATTCCCACTCTTCCCATTCCCCCCACCCACCACCTGCCTCGCCTGGGGTGTTGGTTCTTTAGGATATTTACCTTACGAAAGTACCATCCACTGCTTATAATTTTCTCATGAATCCAATGCTATCCATTTTTTTGTTGGTTCGCACTTTATAGCTGTTACACTACGTGTGTAGGTTTCCATTTACTGGCTGTCAGTAACGTAACGTAAAAATCTCTCTTACTCTAAGTATGAACCTCATGTACGTCTAATACCCACACATAATAATCGTTATAATAATCGTAGGTATCTACAATCTGTTCAACCCTATGCGTGGTAATGTACTTGTTTTGTGCTGTGAGCCGTGTCAGTATTTATTGTCCAGTTGGCACTACGTTCCTGTGTGTACTTTTGTTAAGTATCATGGTTTAAAAAACATTTTATGTAAGTTGTTGATTAGTACAGTCTTCGAGATAATCATGTACACATCGTTACTTTAGAGCGGCAGCGCTGCCTGGCGACGAAACTTGTAACCACCAGACATGGGCTCTAAAGCGCATCGGCTCAGACTTCCTCAGTTGTCGTCGACACGTCATCCTTACTGATGTACTCGTTTTTACTCCTCATTGGTGCTATGGATATTTTGTTTGCCAAGTTTTATATATTTGACAGACTGGTATGGAGCTGTGTTATTGTATTCGGAGCACGTTCTGAGTCGAGTGGACAGGACCGATCAATAATTACATTTCTGGGAACTATGTAATTTATTATTATTCAGGTAATATGGTTCCCTTTGTATGATTGTTGTACGATCACACAGATTACTTCGTTAACGTTATGCTGATCGTAACATTGTAGAGCTGAGAATCTGAGACTTAAAGATAGTTACTGTCGAAATTAGTCATGAAGTTAACTACTTCACATCAAGCGATGTTGGCTTCTAATGCTATAAAAATGACATCAGATTTAGCATGGCAACTTCACAAAGAATACACTGGGAAGGAAAATTTTAAGAATTAAATTAGTTGGCATGTCTTTCATATTCTTACTTCAAAGTACAATCAGAGGAATTAGTGATACAAATGGCGACGTACAGATGATTGACAGCAGCAACAAGCTGTTTACTAAAGTAATTGATAATAATGAAGAAAACCCAGATGGACAATCTGTTGCTTGTATCTATTTCCTCCTCACTGCATCATCTTGCCTTGAGGTAAGCATTTAGCCTGTGTTAACCTATATGCTTCTGTCCGCAGTTGGAACGTTCGTGAAATGACGTACGTCTTAACGAACAAGACGCAGACAGAAATTGTAGTGCAGTTTGGGATCGGATAAATTCACGAGAATTTTTGTTAGTGTGATAGCGAATTGATATCAGATGTTTAGTTACGCTGAAGAACCAGTTTTCTAGTTCATTACCCCACCGTAAAGAGGAATCTTTCGTTCTTGAGCCTTACAGGCAAATAATATTTGTGTAAACCCTAAAATTTCTTAAAGAGTTGAGTTTATAATGTGTACAACAAAACTATTTTTTTTACTGAGATCGTATATTCTGATTCTGTAAGGAAAGGATTTAGCAATCAATGGTTTTTACCATGAGATTATTGTCAGGATTCTTTGTCGATGTTGTTAACATATATCGTTAATATGAGCGGGAGGCCTTGAATTCTGTCTGGATGTGCCATTTCGTAATACTTGGATGAGGACCAGATTTCGCTTCCGTAAGAGTCAAGGACACGACCTGTCGAATTCCAACGCTCGGGAAAGCTACAAAAACAGGTTTAAGCGATTCGTGCAAGACGCTGACCTCCGTTACTCAGAAATTCACCATCTTCTAAGTCTGCGGCTGGAGAACGTTCTCCGAAGAATGTCATACGTTGTTACTAACAGTACATTCTCTGGGAAATAAGTGAAAGGTACCCACCTGGACATGTAGAATAATTCCAGCAGCTTGTATAGAAAAATCTAGACACTGCGTCAGGAATTCATAACCGGAATCTTGGTGCTGTATTAATGACTGTTCTGATACATATCTGCGATATTTTAATCTCTGAACCTGAGATCCGGCCATTCGGTATCCCTCTTCCTCTCTGTATCAACGGTGGAAGGGTACCGCGAAATGTGTGCCTTGCGCCAGTGAACGGATGACATAATGTCACCGAGCATACTTCAATTTTACCAATAGATGTTAGCACGCATTTTATGCTACGTCGTGAGGATCACACAATTTTTCATCAAATTTAGTATGTGGTAACTGCAGGAATACCATATTTTGTCTTCACATGAGTGATGTATAGTATTAAAGTATAATGGGGAGTTATTGTCCAGTTGTCAAACTCAGCTGGGGAACAATAATATTCATTTATGATCACTTCTTCTGTCCAAGATTATATTTCATAAATCGCTCCAAAACTTTTGTGGTCTGTCCACATGTCTTTTGCCAATCTGTCGATAACTTTTTACTTTAAGTAGATTTTCTTCCAACTTCCTTTGTACACACTGTGGTCAAAGTGATCTGATTGCTCAGATACGTCTTATGATGGATTTTACGTTCAGTTCATCTCACATTTCGTCTGATCTGACGCATAAGATCTGTTGGCGGTGAATAGAAATTGCAGTTTTTGCTGTCAGAAGTCACGTTTCTAAACCAAACGGCTATGTTCAAATGATACAGTTTTCTAATACTTAAGGTGCGTTTCTTTCGGTGTTTTGCCTTTTGAAGTTTTTATTAATGTTCTAGTGAAGCTCAGTTTTCCAGCAAAGTCCCCATCTCTTCCACAGCCTATATCACATCCCACATAAATGAAGTGCGAGCCACGATCAAGTGGCTTAAAACCTATGATTATTTACAGCTTGTCACAGTTGTTGATGAGCTCGTTATCCGCTCTACAGGTGTCCGAAATTTTTCGTCCATTTTTATGGTACATGCTATTTATGTCTTATCCGTTTCCATTCTTCCATTCCCTCTCATGTTCGTTTCCTCTATTTTTCTCACCTTTTCATACTGGTGTTAGATTTATATTTGCCATACCATTCTCCATCTCGTTCAAGTGATTAAAATTTGTTTTAACATCAGGTGTCTATGTAAATCATCTATTTTAGCATTAAATCTTTACTAGGCAATTCATGTCATTTTGTCATTACGTCTTCACGTATTCGTTTTTCATTTGTAACCGGCCTTGGGTTCTACTGAATCACATTGAACGTTTTTTTTGTATGTCTAGTGTTTATATCACCGCAACAATCAACCGCTTTTCTTATTTCATTACTCTCCACCTTCATTTAATGCTTGTGTTTTTAATATTCGGTTTCCTCTATCTTTGTTTCGAGTCCCCAGCAATTTTGAGAATCTCAAACTTCTCCGATTTATTGCAAATTATGTAACTGAAGACTTATGGATGATCTTTCCTGTTCAGATGATACTGTCGTAACAGTATAGTCACCGGAAAAACGCTAGATCAATTTTAATGTCATATGGCTATCTCGGATGTCAGCTAAACGTTGCAAATTTCCTCTCAAGCAATCCCAGGACTGCTTGAAAATGTAATTTAGGTATTAACCAATCAACTCGTCTTGGTTTTAGGACTCCTTAATATCTTTGAAGCTCCCTCCCCACAGAAACCACTGTTACATGAGCGCAGATTTGTTGTTGCAGCTCTTGGGACCGATTTGGTGGAACAATCTGCATGGGCTCCTGAGAAATGGAACAGGAGGTGAGGCAGTATTGACCCTACAATTTACCTTAAAACCTAGATTAAAGAAACGGAAACCTATATTAAAATCGTTTGTCATTTGTAGATGTAGGAAACGCTTTTGACCGTGTTGATCGATACACGCTCTTTTAAATTATGAAGTTTTCAGAGATATAAGACAGGGAGCGGAAAGTTATCTACGAGGCGGCCAGCAGTTTTGAGAATCAAAGGGTATGTAAAGGAGACAGTATTTGAGAAGGGTCTGAGAAAGCCTATCATCTCCCCCTCACCCCCTCTCCCCACGTTATTCGGTGAGCTCAAAGAGCAGGAAGTAGTAAACGCACTTAAGAACAAATATGAAAAGGCAATTAGAGTTTAGGAAAAAAACCTTTAGGAATTGGCAGTTACATTGTAGTTCTTTCAGAGACGGTACAAGATTTGGGAAATCGATTGAACGGAACAGACAGCGTGCTGAAGAGGAGTTATAAGATGATTAGTAAAACTACTGTGCTGCCTAGCTGTATTAAAAGTCAGGTGATTCTGGGGGAACTAGATTGGGGAATGAGACGCGAAAAATAACACGCTAGTTTTGCTACTTTGGCGGCAAACTAACAACAGAAATAAAGGGGATATACTACAGTAAAGTACGTTTTTTAAGCCGATGCGCATGCCTGGAACGATTTTTCTATTTAAAAATCGTAATCGTTTAATTTATGAAGGAAAAAGAAGTGCAGGAACGAATATTAGAACATATGTAATCGATTTTAGACCTCACATTTTAAGTAAACTTTACTGCACATTGCCTAGAGTAAGACATTACAAGGTGAGAAAAAATTTCTGTCTGATTTAATGGGTACGTATTTACAAACAAAACCGCGTTGTAGAATGGACAAATTCTGACAAACACAAACCAGTTCCCTAAGCTCACTGCCGTTAAAGGAAATGCGAGGTTTGAAGAATTGATTGTAGCTTTGGAAGAATTGCAAGTATAGTTTTCTAAACATTTTGAGGACACTCACAGTCTTATATTTGTTTTCTAGCTGTTTGCCGTTTCAGCTGAAAGCGCCCTTGCGCAAGTGCAGATGTAACTGATTGATGTGCAAGGTAATTCTCGTTTTAAGGCCAAATCGCTTTACGTTTGAAAACCGTCCAGGACGTTTGCATTGCTTTCCTCAGGTAGAATTACCACGTCCTCCTCGTATTGAGGCTGCCAAAGTGCTATAATACTTTGATCGACGTACTTGTGTGAAAGACCTTTTTCCGACTACGGAAACTAAGTCACGATCACGTGGCAGCCTGAGAGAGAGTGTCTACGTCTGTCTGTATGCCGAGTACCAGACAAAAGTTATATTATGTCTTCAGTGCGCCGAAAGTAATTGAATAATACCGAAAATTTGATTTGTTTGTGATCTGTGTTGTTGTTGTTGTTGTGGTCTTCAGTCCTGAGACTGGTTTGATGCAGTTCTCCATGCTACTCTATCCTGTGCAAGCTGCTTCATCTCCCAGTACCTACTGCAGCCTACATCCTTCTGAATCTGCTTAGTGTATTCATCTCTTGGTCCCCCTCTACGATTTTTACCCTCCACGCTGCCCTCCAATACTAAATTGGTGACACTTTGATGCCTCAGAACATGTCCTACCAACGGATCCCTTCTTCTAGTCAAGTTGTGCCACAAGCTCCTCTTCTCCCCAATTCTATTCAATACCTCCTCATTAGTTACGTGATCTACCCATCTAATTTTCAGCATTCTTCTGTAGCACCACATTTCGAAAGCTTCTAATCTCTTCCTGTCCAAACTATTTATCGTCCATGTTTCACTTCCATACATGGCTACACTCCATACAAATACTTTCAGAAACGACTTCCAGACATTTAAATCTATACTCGATGTTAACAAATTTTTCTTGTTTGGAAACGCTTTCCTTGCCATTGCCAGCCTACATTTATATCCTCTCTACTTCGACCATCATCAGTTATTTTACTCGGCAAATACCAAAACTCATTTACTACTTTAAGTGTCTCATTTCCTAATCTAATTCCCTCAGCATCACCCAACTTCATTCGACTACATTCCATTATCCTCGTTTTGCTTTTGTTGATGTTCATCTTATACCCTCCTTTCAAGACTCTGTCCATTTCGTTCAACTGCTCTCCAAAGTCCTTTGCAGTCTCTGACAGAATTACAATGTCATCGGCGAACCCCAAAGTTTTTATTTCTTCTCCATGGATTTTAATACCTACTCCAAACTGTTCTTTTGTTTCCTTTATTGCTTGTTCAATATACAGATTGAATAACATCGGGGAGAGGCTACAACCCTGTCTCACTCCCTTTCATACCCCTCGACTCTTGTAACTGCCATCTGCTTTCTGTACAAATTGTAAATATCCTTTCGCTCCCTGTATTTTACCCCTGCCACCTTCAGAATTTGAAAGAGGGTATTCCAATCAACATTGTCAAAAGCTTTCTCTAAGTCTACAAATGCTAGAAACGTAGGTTTGTCTTTCCTTAATCTTTCTTGTATGATGTGGTGGATGTGAAATATAAAACCAAGTTGTACGCAGTGCGACTGCACCATAATTTGAATGCGGTGCGTTCAGAGCTTCTCCCTCTTCCCCCTCCTCACGCGCAGACAGCGTGCCGTGGCTATGGAGGAAGTGTGCAACGAGGCTGAAAGCTACGGCTCGCGTGCCAGGGCATGGCTCACGAGCCGAGGTCTGGGTCGCCCCCCAGTATAGAGGAGGCACGAGGCTTGAATACAGTAGGAATATATAGTAAAAATCTCGTACTTTTCCCTCATAGAAAGGACAACACGTTTATGTTTAAGCATTTTGTATCGTCAAGTTCACTTCTTCACGCAGCAGCACACGAGTGGTCGTAACAGAGAACAGAAGGTGACTGTTTGCACCGTGAGAAGCTCTTCTTGGGGGCGCGCTATCCTTCAAACTGCGCGGAGCGGCACGCCTCAACTCTAAGCTGGCGCAGCTGTTGCTGTGAACAGCTTTGATACTGCCGCTACTTCTACTGCCAGTGCCGAGTCGACAGAAGTGTGCCGATTGTTGAAACACAGCGACTGGCGGCTCGGCCGGTCAGTAGCGCCTTGTGAAGGCCCCATTAGAAGCAATGGCCCAGTGCGGCGACTACTGTGGGAAACTTGGTTTGGGAGTGAGGGGGATGATGGACGGTATGGTGGGAGAGTAACAGGTCCGAGCGAGCACGCTGTTCGGTTAAGCGGTCGTTCGGTTGACCGACGTTCGGATAATCGACGCTCTACTGTATTGTGTAACATTTCGAACGTAACTAAAGCCGCTGCCCACTGAGTTCCCCGACATAACCACCACTGGAAAAAAAGAAAAAAGAAAAAAAAAAAGAACAGAACGAGACGGCAGTGCAAATGTTGCAGCTCTGTCTAGCCAATCCAGATATCACCTTTAACCACCTAAGCACCATGTACGAGTGCTGAGTGTACCACAATGACTTTGAGGACAAGGACGAATCAAGCAACGACCGAAAAAGGTGAGGGCACGACTGTCGTCCGCCAAGGGTAGCGCTGACTGTGTTTTAAGACAGCTGTGGAGGGGTAGTAACAAGTTGTGCTCGTAAGGTGCAAACCATCACAGTAGCATGCTACCGAAATCTCCAGACAACAACGCTATGTGCAAAGGTGTCACGACAAAGCTTCTACCGAAGTTCCAATGACTTCTTTCATTTTCTGTAAGAAAATGGAACACCTACGGCCGTCCTTGTGATGTCATTTATAGTACGACTACCAGTTTCGGTGTTTCAATGCACCTTATTCAGTCCATAGATGATACCAAGACGGTTAACATCATTCATTTCCTCGAATGAATAACCGTTGCGTACCAGGCACTTCCAGAGTGGCGACATGGCGAACTTTGTGTGTGTGTGTGTGTGTGTGTGTGTGTGTGTGTGAATTCCTAAGGGACCAAAGCACTGAGGTCATCGGTCCCTTGGATCTTCGTGTTCGAACGTTTTCGGTACAGCCAACTTGTCCCCCAAGTCGTACATTGTTGGTAAGGAAGTGAAGCGTTGGAGAGTGGACACACAGAGAACGGCAAACATCGTCAGTAAGGTTCGTTCTCGCAGCTGGATTTTGTCGGCGCAATAATTAAAACTGAAGGAATTTTAACCGGTGATGCTGTAATGTAACTTATCACCCCGGACTACAAGTCCATTTAAAAATAGAAAACTAAAAAGTATTTACGTATTACTTTGCCACTATGGCGGAAAGAAAAGCACTGTGGTGTCTCTCCTTATCACCATCCTTGTGGACGTTCCCTTCTGAAAATTTCTGTTTTATTGTATACCATGTTGCTCTTGTGGTCTTCAGTCCAGAGACTGGTCTGATGCAGCTCTTCGTGCGTCTCTATCCTGTGTAAGCTAGTGGCGGAAAGAAAAGCACTGTGGTGTCTCTCCTTATCACCATCCTTGTGGACGTTCCCTTCTGAAAATTTCTGTTTTATTATATACCATGTTGCTCTTGTGGTCTTCAGTCCAGAGACTGGTCTGATGCAGCTCTTCGTGCGTCTCTATCCTGTGCAAGCTTCTTCATCTCCCAGTACCTACTGCAGCCTACATCCTTCTGAATCTGCTTAGTGTATTCATCTCTTGGTCTCCCTCTACGATTTTTACCCTCCACGCTGCCCTCCAATACTAAATTGGTGATCCCTTGATGCCCCAGAATATACCCTACCAACCGACCCCTTCTTCTAGTCAAGTCAGTACTTACATCTCAACAACACTTAGTGCGTAACGTCATTGCGTCAGAAACCTGGCTTGTAAATTTTTCCAATCATTGTAATTAGACTATATTACCTGAATCAGTTTACAGAAGCAAACAACTTTCCATGGAAAATGACACTGGAAATTGGATGTTACCTTACCTATAGACGAGGAATTAAGAAATGTGGTACTGGATACATGGCAGGCCTGCGTCGCAACAAAAGGAAACACTCCAGCAAATTTAATTGCTGGGTAGTGTATGGGAACCAAGGGTATGGAGATTCCTTAGACAATATGGTTACAACAAAAGTAAGCGGGAGAAATGTACTTGGAAATTTTTTATTTCATGTGTCACCGAGATTTGTACCAAAATACATTATATATAACCACTAACAGTTCACAGATAAATCAAAGCACAGATAATGTCAGTGCACAGACGAAAACTGGAGAGTCTGAAAATGAGACCCAGAGCTGACAGGATTATCTAAAATCTACCGCCAAATCCGAATATCGAAAATGACGACAAAATAAATGAGAAAATCAAGATACGAAACGGGAAGATACAACAGCAGGCTCTTATCAAAAGCGGAGTGCTGCAACATTTCCGTACCTTGTATGCTCCAATAGACGTAGACGAGAACCTCGAATCAGTTTTTCTGAATGATGCTGGTCACGTCCTGACAGAAGCGGACAACATTTCTCTCAGTGACGAATTTACAGGAGAGGAAATATGTGAAACGCTGTTGGAAAGCACGAAAGGAATAGGTGGCATACCAGCTGAATTTTACCTCACTTCTTGGAGCATGTTAAAAGAAGAGCAAATTAAAGTGTTCAGTGATGCATGATGGAACGTCCAACAGCTCCACACAAGCTTCCATGAAGGGCTCATCGTATTGGTACCCAAGAAATACTCGCCAATAAGCATCGAATTCCTTTGGCCGATAACTTTGAACAACGTCGATTACAAAATGCTAGTTCGAGAGGTAAACGCAGTATTAAGGGACGTATTGAAAAACGTGATAGGAGATTAAGAAACGTGCGCAGTGCCTGGGCGCGGTATGGCCGGCCACCTGAGTGACTATCATGACATAAAAATCATCACGAATATCTGTAAAACCTTGGGTTCTGTAGTCTGTTGATTTTTCGAATGCTTTGGAGCAGATCGCTCATAGTTTTCTACTGAAAGCAATGCGGAAATTTAATATCTGTGGCCGGCCGAAGTGGCCATGCGGTTAAAGGCGCTGCAGTCTGGAACCGCAAGACCACTACGGTCGCAGGTTCGAATCCTGCCTCGGGCATGGATGTTTGTGATGTCCTTAGGTTAGTTAGGTGTCACTAGTTCTAAGTTCTAGGGGACTAATGACCTCAGAAGTTGAGTCCCATAGTGCTCAGAGCCATTTGAACCATTTTTTTTAATATCTGCAACATTTTCTCTCGACCTGTCAGAGTCATTTTGCAAGGAGTTGATATCAAGGTGCTGATCAATAGGCAAGTAACTGGTCTATTCATACAAAGCGGTCTGTCCGTGAGAGTTTCCCACTACCAATGGCCCTACATGCGACTGCAGTCGAACCTCTCCTAACGAAACTTAACAGCTTTCTCCCAGGCTTGATATTACAAGGAAAGAATATCGTACATCGCAAATTTGCAGCACAAGACCAGATAGTGCACATAAAACATTTACTGAACACTTAACTGTGCAGCAACAGCAGCTATGATCAACAGATAATACTGAACTTAGGGAAAGATTTACTGCTGGAACAACAACAATGTTTACCCACAGCAACAAAGATACGAGGTCTAGGGCTAGATCTGCTGTCGTACGGACAAAGCATGCAGACTACCAACTGGCGATCGATGTCGAACAAAGTTCGCGCCAGCATACAGCTATATACCAAGCGAAGTCCCGATATGGTCCTGAAAGTAAAATTTGTGAACGAGTTCATCTTATCGAAAGTTAATTATATAGCGTCCAATTTCCAAGTACCAGCACCAATAGCCAAAAGTTTCGTATCAGCGGTTGGATATTACGTAGGCCGTGAAAATATCTTCAAAGTAAAATACAGCACACTAGCGTCGCCGTTTGCAGAAGATGGGATCGTATTAATAGACACTGACTCAAAATGCAAAGCATGAATAGTCTACAGTGTACTTCAAACATCAAAATTCAGACCTAACAGCCAGACAAGTATACTTCTGAAAACAGTTCAGCCAGAAAGCCAAGGAGCACCAGTGAATATTGGCAAAATACATTCACAGCTCACGTTATCAGATGTTATCAGGACAGAACGGTTCAATGCCGACAACAAAAGGATTCCAATGCATGCAAAGTTATACTCTATCCATCTTGCGGATTCACCGCAAGGAGGATACACTTGTACACTGACTCACACGTTACGACACGCGCGAAATCTGGGAGCGGACCCAACGAAGTCGTGACGCCAGTCACTCACTCTTGTGAGTCCTGCTTACAAAAACAATACGGCAACCTGGCTGTCAGGTCAAATCGTACACCACGTGACAACATCAGAAACACCGAGTTTAACGGAATTTAAATTTGGACTGCCAACATTACACCATGAGCTGCTGAACAAACGAAATTATCAGAACAGTTTTGAAAACTACCCAAGAACACGGTAGCTCTGCATCAGTGTAGAGATTGCTAAATGCTCTCCTTCTATTTTGTTAGTAAGGTTAATACTTTTACTCACTATGTTACTCGTATTTTAAATGCACCTTCTGATTTCAAAGTAGGATAAGGGTAATCAAAAGAAAATATGCTACAACGAAGGAGAGGAAATTTATTTTATTTATTTCTCCAATTTTCCAGACAAAAGAATAAGAATATCAGTTTCTATAGACGACAAGCGATTGGATTGAGGCACAATATCATATTTCTTTGCGTTTATGAAGAAGCATGCGTTTCATTCTTAGAAGGAAGAACGAAATAAAGGATTTCAGAGGAAGAAAAAATTACTTTACGTTTTAAGGGAGAATGACTATACAGCCATCAAAAGGAACTTAACTGCGTTATTACTTTCCTTTTTCAGTTCCACAAAATGAAAAATTTTCTTTACAATTTAATTTACAATTAAGAAGAAATTTAATTTAAATAAATAACGAAAAATTAAGAAGTTGCCACCTGAAACGAAGTACTTCTGTTAGTTAATGTCTTCCATTTTCCAGGAGACTTATTGCTTTTTATCAAACAAGACACAAGGGACAGAAACCAGTACGAGAAGGCAACTAAATATAAGTGAATGGAAGGGCTATAAACGGAGGGAAGGAGGCCCATAAAAGGAATTTAGAAAAAGTGGCTGCGTGCTTGCTCTCTGTGCGAGGGACGCAGTTCGATTCCACGTCGATTCAAATTTTTAAACAAAGGCGCACTATGTATGACCATTTACGTGAAGCGTAAAGTACAGAAATTTAGAAAAAATTAATGCATAGATTTTTTAAATTATGGAATCTTCATTAACAATCTTTTACAAAAGAATGGTATTTATGAATTTTTGTTTGCACTGAAAACTGTGTTTTGTGTGCAGTGTGTAGTAAGAAATAAGGAGACGCGCATTTTTCATAATTATAACTATTAGATTTGTTAAGTAACATATATTTGATGAAGTCTGTATTTAAATGACGTAGGTATTTGAACTGAATGTAGAAAACGGAAAAATAATGATCTAAACGAGACTCTGTACATTTCTCCATTCAGAAATAAGGAGACGCGCATTTTTCATAATTATAACTATTAGATTTGTTAAGTAACATATATTTGATGAAGTCTGTATTTAAATGACGTAGGTATTCGAACTGAATGTAGAAAACGGAAAAATAATGATCTAAACGAGACTCTGTACATTTCTCCATTTATGCTACAGCAGTTTCAAGAACTGATGAATTCGCACCGTCCGATTTGAGAAGTATATCCATCTCAGAAAAATTTAGTGTTGGCCTTTTGTTTCTATTTCGCCAAACATAAAAGAATGGACTAGTATTGAGGTTTAAACACACTTCTGCTTGTTGACGGAAGCGACAGCATGTAACAGTGACATTACTCACTAGCGACTGTCTAGCAAAAAAATGGTTCAAATGGCTCTAAGCACTATGGGACTTAACATCTGAGGTCATCAGTCCCCTAGAACTTAGAACTACTTAAACCTAACTAACCTAAGGACATCACACACATCCATGTCCGAGGCAGGATTCGAACTTGCGACCGTAGCGGTCTTGCGGTTCCGGACTGAAGCGCCTAGAGCCGCTCGGCCACAGCGGCCGGCCGACTGTCTAGAAAACTTAACGTATATACAGTAGGCGGCCATGTGAAAATACACATCTGCATCAAAATCTTTGCATCTCCAGGTAGCCTTCCACTGCAATACGCGGAGTTACCGCCGCCAAATGCATGGTTGCCTGACGACTGTTTGCTGACCGACTATTAACGTTGGTGCACCGCAGAGATTTTTTAAGCTCGGTTTACTTTTAACCGTGATCATGGGACCTTGGTTATCTTACTTTTTGATCGAGGCTTATGCACTCGGCCATCAGTCCAATAAACCTGGGTTAGAATTTTCATGGGTTCCCCAGATCATTTGAAACTTGTGCTTCGCCGCTAACAACCTCGACTTCGACTCGACTGCAATATATTACCTTACTTTCATTTCTTTGTTTTTTTTTTTTTTTATAAATTCTTGATTCGTTTAATGTTTTCTTCTCTTATTTCCTCGACAGTACATTCAGACTGGAAGGAAGGTTCAGACCAGAGGGACTTCTTGCACATTTCAGGCAAGCCAGACACGAAATGTACTGTTTTTCTTTTCTCTCTCTCTCTCTCTCTCTCTCTCTCTCTCTGCGGAGTCACAGGTTTCATCGCGCTGTAGTCAAATTTATTACACCATAAAAATGTAGTATCCCAAAAAACTCCTGATTAGTTAATGGTGCCACCAACAAAATAAACAAGGAGAGCGGTGTCCGGTTCAGCAGCAGTCGAGCTCCGCCGACTCGTAACAGCGGCTCGCCAGGTGGCGAGCGCCTTCCATCATCAGGTGAATGCGTCACAGAACAGCGAAATCCGGTCGCCGTGTCGTAAAGTCGCGGGTCAGCTGCAGACCAGGTGGCCACACGGGCTGCGTAGATCAAGTGCGACTGTCAGTGTGAACAGCAATAAAATATTGTAGCAAATCAGTCCCAGCCCAACCAGAAAAGGGAAAGAATTAACAGATTTAAAATACGCCGTTAGCTCATAACCAACTTCTGTAAGCTTTTATTTCTTTTTTAGATCGTTGTCTTCGTCGTCACAGCTACAGTTATGTGTAGAGTGGAGCGAATGACAACTCCACCAATTATTGTCTAGTGGGCTTCGCAACTGAATGCAAAGGCGTAACCCTACGTTATCATCACTACTAATCACACACACTTCCGTGTACATAACGGGAACATTTAAAACTGATGGCAACAATTCATCTACTGAATGATTTCGTCGTTTCTGGCTTGATGCAATTTCAAATTCAAGCTTTCTTTCAAATGATGTAGGCGAGACATCGACAAATTCAACAACTGTCTTCCAGAAAAAGTAGAAAAGGAATTCGCAAATACATAGAAGCAAAGCTGCCATCACTTCGTACCGAGATCTGAACAGCACACTTGCACTTGGAGGTGGAATATACGTGCTCGCTCAGACTTCTGAAATTACTTACCTTTTCAGTTATCGGAGGACCTGTTTCTTGAAACAGAGTAGGAGCGGCAGTGCTGATTTCGATGTTTTTTCAAGCAAAAGCATTTCTAGAAGCTAAAGAAGTGAAAAGTGACCGATAAGAATTGCAGTATCAAATCAAGGAGCCGAGCAAACACAATTATAATTCGTTAGAAGGGGAATCTGTACAGACAGAAAGACGCCATTGATATAGATACTAATGAAGTAGACCTAGAAATAAGGGAGCGATCAGTGATTGACACATACTTACCGGCGATGCCAGAAGTTACGTGCTGTTCAGCATACAAGGAAGCTGCGTCATGATGTGCAGTCATGTTATCCCCCAGATACGCTAGATAACATTTATCACTTCTGTCTTTCTGCTAATATAAGAAATAAGCCTGCGCTGGCTACAACGGGCTAACTGGCAATCGAACTGAATTGGAATTATTCAGGAAAACAAAGTACATCCAACAGGAGAGTTGAATAAAGCACCTCCAAAGGATTTACTGCGATAAGTTAAAACGTTTCAGATCTGATCAAACCAGAAATTACGAGCATGCAATTTATTTATGGCAGCTGACATGAGAACTGAAACGAGATCTCGGTTTGTAATCGCCCACACTGTCTTTCTTCTATGACAATAATTTGAAATGTTTAATATTCCTACGAGGAACAGAACCAGCTGCAATCCGCCCTACTTGCAGTTTCTCCACTACTCCGTTTGTCAAATAAAATCAATAATTCTGAAGTAATATAATTGTGCCTTTTATAAAATGAATACAAAATTTTTTATCACCTGTGTGCAACATAAGGAATCAGGCATTATTTTAATGACTCTTGTATTACTTTGTTATATATAACTTCAATAACAACGGGAATTATATTTTTAATTATCTTTCACTAAACTACTCCCTGGATACGCTCAGCGCTCATAACGTTTCTTTCACGCTCCACAGTGCTCAAAGCTAAAGAACAAGTATCCCTCTCCATCTTTCTCCTTCTCTCTCTCTCTCTTTCCCATGCACGACACGGGCACTTGCCGTTTATATCGTTTAAATATGTACTGACAAGTCTGTAATTAATAAATGGTGAAGGGCCATGCGTCATTGCGATAGTTTCTACGGGAAACGAACCACTGTGTAGTTTATTGAGTTCTTGAATAAGTTGCTGTTCGTTATAGTAGATACATTAGTCGTTCAGTTGTATGCGACCAACAGTTTTCATTCACTCACTGTTTTTGTAATATTTACATGAATCCAGGGGTTGAGCCGACCGAAGTGGCCGAGCGGTTCTAGGCGCTACAATTTGGAACCGCGTGACCGCTACGGTCGCAGGTATGCATGTGTGATATGTCCTTAGGTTAGTTAGGTTTACGTAGTTCTAAGTTCTAGGGGACTGATGACCTCATTGTTTTTGTAATATTTACATGAATCCAGGGGTTGAGCCGGCCGAAGCGGCCGAGCGGTTCTAGGCGCTACAATCTGGAACCGCGTGACCGCTACGGTCGCAGGTATGGATGTGTCTGATGTCCTTAGGTTAGTTAGGTTTACGTAGTTCTAAGTTCTAGGAGGCTGATGACCTCAGAAGTTGAGTCCCATAGTGCTCAGAGCCATTTAAATTATTTACACCAGGGGCTGAGAGTAGAAATAGTAAGTAATATTTCACAAGAAAATTATCTAAATGCACATTTGGAAAGCTAAAGTGTGAATCTCTTCTGAGTAATACAAGCACAACCGATTTCTTGCATAGTGCCGCATTGTGTTTAAGCCCTAACCAAATGCGTGAGTGGCATTTACAAAACAACTAGTAGAGGAGAAATGGCGGACAGAAGGAAAATTACTGCTATCTTTAATGAATGTACTTTCTTGATAGTTTAGCAACAGTCTAATATGTATGCTTTTCCTAACAGTACTTATAATAATAGTTAATACATGTTTAAATTGGCCGTATTTTAAAATCCCTCTTGTACATCCTGAGGCAAATTCAGTGTATTGACCCAATAGATCATAAGGTAATTGAACCTTGTCATACATATATGGACTGCGATAAACATTTTGGTTCAAAAATGGCTCTGAGCACTATGGGACTCAACTTCTCAGGTCATCAGTCCCCTAGAACTTAGAACTACCTAAACCTAACTAACCTAAGGACATCACACACATCCATGCCCGAGGCAGGATTCGAATCTGCGACCGTAGCGATCGCGCGGTTCCAGACTGTAGCGCCTAGAACCGATCGGCCACCCCGGACGGTTAAAACATTTTGGTCTCTCTGAAAAGGCAAATAAACTCTTGAAACATGTATTTGTTCCCCAGGACAGGATGGAGGCAGTGAACCAGGACGGCAGAAAGGCTTCCGTAGTGGAAATAAAATCAGAAAACTTTGTTCCAGATAGATGTCATACCGAAGGATGAAGTTGCTAAGGACAGAGAAGGAAACAAAACACAAACGAGGAATACTATGTCGATCTGAATCAGAAAAGAAAATCCTCTAACAGTGCAGTTCAAGCATTCACTAAATTGTGATTTTAGAAGACCCGTTATCGGTCACCCTGTCAATACCACTTCTGAAGGCTTTGCATCAAAATGAGTTTGAAAAGAAATATGACGAATGGAAAAAACTTCAGACGATTACGAACTACAGACGTCCACGTTCTCATGAGTGCTATAACAATATATTATATTCCCATTCCCAGACAGCAGTTACCATAGGTGTAAGAAGAGGCAGTGGAGAAAGAAGAAGACGTCGTCGAAAAAGTGTTGCCCAAAAAGAACATTCTTCAAGAGACAACACAGAAGGAAATTATTATGATGGTATAGACACTGAGTATGAGGGGATTATAAATAGTGACTATGAATAATTTCTCGTGTTTTGTATTTTAATTTGGTTTGCTAGTTACCTATTGTTTTTCGGCTTGTTATATTAATGTCACTTTAATTAATTATTCACGTATCCTCGATAGTGAGATTATTGTATTCGCGACTGGAACAGGAAAGGGAGATAATGACAGTGGCACGTAAAATGCCCTCCGCCACACACTGTTGGGTGGTTTGCGGAGTATAAATGTAGATGTAGATGTAGATGTAGATGTAGATGCATATCACGCAAACATGAAATGTACAACGGACAACAGTCAGCTGTATACGGGAACGACGACAGTCAATATTTGTGCCGGACTGGGTCCCGAATCCGGATTTTCCGGTTTACGCGAATGGTCGCTTAGCCGTTCGGCTATCCGTGCACGACTCGCGGCCAGACTCAGACTTCCATATGTCGTCGTTCCTGCGTCACAACTTGTACTCGTACACACACTGTGTAATTCCTGCTCAGGGGAGACATTTTAAATTGAAAGTCGCTGCCCAGTATCCGCGGATAAATAGGATATTGCAGCGTCTGTGTTGTTAACAAGAGCCATGCAGTGTTCCTTCTGGCATGCACTCAGAGGATCGACAACAGGTGGAAGTTTGGGTCTGGCCGTGAGTCGTGCATGGATATCCGAAGTGGTTAAGGCGACCGCTCGCGTAAAGCGAGTTCCGGGTTCGGGCCCAGCTCTGGCACAAATATTCACTGTCGTCATTCCTTTATGCATCTGACGGTTGTTCGTGCTTGCAACTGCGAAAACATCTCTTGTGTTTCATAACGGCTGTAGCCACCGCAGTGCCTGTTCCTTCGGACATTCGTGCATCTCCGAAGGAACGCCGCTTCGTTCTTGTTACCAACACAGGTACTGCAATATCGTGTATATCGTCTGTGTGCACCAAAAAAATCGTCAAAGTATAGGACAGTAAATCAAAATTTTTTTTTGTTCTTGTACCTTTTTTACTCTAAGAGGTCTTGGGCCGCAAGGAGTATAAACATTTTTCATACATCATGAAAACAGTGCAGTGGCTCTAAAATCTCTAATCGTACCTACAACTACACGCAGACTAATTGACCATTAGGAAGAAACGTATCATGTTTCGATAATAACTGACATAATTTATAAATAGCTTTTTAACTTCGATAGTCATTAACTCAGTTTATTTCAGCAAGCACTTGTATCGGTTTTAGCCTCAGTCCTTTAACCGTCGATACTCCACATGGATCATTTAGTTAGCTGGTAGTAGTATTATACGCAGGTTCATTTCCATGGCCACACTTTCCGCCATTGTTCTTCGTAAGTTTCCGTGTTTATGTTCTGAGTCGCAACGACTTTATAGTATGTCGAGTTGATTCTTATTGACTGCTGGATGTAGTAAATTAGTAGTATTTAATAATACGTTTGGAAGGGATTACATGAGTAAATAAATAATTCTCGTGGTAGTGGCCGTGAATGTAGCAAGATGGAATGCTAGTAGCGAAGCATCTTTACGTCACCTTTATTTGGCCGCAATGGCAGATTAGGTTGCGGCGTTCCGCACTTCGTCGCAGGATTGTGTGCTGATGTCCCACGTTGAGTTTCAGACCTCTGCGCGGCGCCTCTTAAAGTGAGTAGGCGTGCCGCCATTAATGTTCGCCCATCTGTCACCTGAGAACATTACGCTCTGAATCCCATTGTGCTATTATATACGAGGCAACCGGTCTACCCTTCTGCTATACCTATCCTTCTGCTATACTTATCACCAACCATACACTCCACTCTACACACATTCGTCAGTTACGTGCAGTAAACAAAGACGGAAAAATTGGAAATTTGTGGTAAGCACTTATGGGACCAAACAGATGAGGTCATCGGTCTCTAAGCTTACACAGAATTTAATGTAACTTAAACTTACGCTAAGGACGACAAACACGAGGCCTCGAACCTCTGACGGGGTGAGGTGTGCGAACCGTGACAAAACGCCCCAGATTGCGCGGCTACCCCGAGCGGCAAAAACAAACACGTTTAAGACATATAAGAAAGGAGATGGTAATTTATGCAAAGAACAATTTCTTTACTTTTAGGTGGCTTTTATGTTAAAGTCGTCTATGTCCTTCGACTCCGAGACCTTCACTTAATAAAAAAATAAATAAAAAATTAATAAAAATGAGTGAATGAGTGATTTGCAAGGCCGCCGAAGTACAGTGAGTCTAGAGAAAGTTAATTTGTGGACTAGAAACAAATGGCTCCACGTTGCGACACAACCTTAGTACATTCCTTTATCCGTTTCCTCACAGACAACAGTCATACAGGGTGTCACAATCTGTCACAATAGGCTACACGTGTGATTCTACAGAAATAAATTCTTTCCTGCCCAATTCGTGGCCTGTTTACGAGAGTAGATAGTGGGGGGACTTATTTATTGAGACAGTCAGACCTAAGCGGACGGACGGTAATGGAAAGGCAAAATTGATAGAGAGAAAAAGTTCCAGGAAGTAGACCAAGTTTAGCAGTGAATCTATTATGTGTTTCCCAAATGTTCCATGTTTAGAAATAAAAACAGGACAGAAAACGCCTTCCGAAAAGTCAACAGATTGCATCAAAGATTGCCTCGCGGAGTTAACTCAAGAGAATGAAATATTTAGTGTGTATACACTGGCGATGAGTGAAGTTAAAAGTCAGAGACGATACGTACTCAGTCCAAGATGCAGTCCAGTCTCAAGGAGCGCCGCATCATCATGACAAGCAGCGTGTGACGTCACGAGCCCGTTTCATGCACCGCGGTGGGCGGCAAACAACCTCTCGTCGTAGTTGTCAGCAATGCGAATAACAACGCAACAGAGAAACTGTTCAAATAGAGAGATATTTACTAGCAGAGCTTAGACCCAGAAGAAGGCCGCTGCAACCGTGGCCAAAACGTTGGATTTTCTCCAGCAGCAGTAGTTTTTTTTCCTTCTATGCCGACTGACTCTGGCCGCGGAAGCCTACGCAATTATATTGGCAGAGCTTTAGTTTCTCAGCTCACAGCGCAGTGAATTCTGAAAACAAAAAGTTTAATTTCGTAAATTGAGGTATATCATTGGATTCTTCTTTAGGGAAAAGATTGTCATCAGAAAACGTAAACCAGACTGTGATAAGCAGTTAGGAATACGTCAGGATGCGAGGGAAGAGGGCGGGGGGGGGGGGGGGGGGGGGGGAGTGAGCGGAGGAAGAGGAAAACCGTGTTGGGAATCGCGGCACTAATTGATAGATGGGCGATAAGTAGTCCTAACGGCAGCATCGCTCCTCCATAAAAGAATTTTGATAAACAATTTTACGACAGAAGAAAATGAAGATCTATATTGAAAAACAAAACGCTTCCCAAGGAAGAGAAAATAAACAATACCCACTTACCACTGTAGCTCTATCGCAAATGAGTGAGGAAGCTGGCTGACAGAGTTGAACTGTGGCCCATCGTCGAGTTTAGGACTGATTCTGAAACCGTAACGAGTTCCACAATTCTTAATCGGGCGTCTCAAGTACGTTTGAAATGAGACCGCTGGTATGTAATCGCACCCACTGGGTCGCTTTCTAGACAAATGGGAGGAAAGCTTTAGCGTCCTGTCGACGACGGCATCGTTGGAGCCGGACCTTAAGCTGGGGAAGGGCGAGTGAGAGGACACGAGAGCCAGATGTAATCCGATGAGCTGACCGCTTCGCAGGGCCGCGTTCCACTGGCTGCACGCAGACTCTCTACCGTGCATGTCGACTGGCAACTTCGGCAGTCTTTCATACGTCTAATAGATATTTATTCTGAGCCGTGGATGGCTCTTCGGATGCCTGTTCCGTGTATGATAAACATAAAAAGCGAATTAAGTGTTACTGTGAGTCAGTTCAGCCCGGATTTCCGTATTTGATGATTAGAGGTTCGATTAGATACTAGACTGTTTACTGCAGAACAATAGGTGCTTCAAATACTGATTCTGGTTCAAATGGTTCAAATGGCTCTGAGTCCTATGGGCCTTTATATCTGAGGTCATCAGTCCCCTAGAACTTAGAACTACTTAAACCTAACTAACCTAAGGACATCACACGCATCCATGCCCGAGGCAGGATTCGAACCTGCGACCGTGGCGGTCGCGCGGTTCCAGACTGAAGCGCCTAGAACCGCTCGGCCATCCCGGCCGGTAATACTGATTCTCTAAGGCAAACTTTGAGGTCTGTCGATGCTGCCGGAAAATTGTGCTACCCAGGTGATTTTCCTGCAGTTATGCGTGCTTGTAGTTCAGTTAACGCAGCACTCATGTAATATTATTGTCTCGGACCAGATGGAACCCCTGGATTGTTCTTTGTTATTTCGACATGTGCCGTAGCTTTCAGTATCTCCCTAACGACCGTGTGTACCGTACGTCTTCTTAGGAAATGCAAGATTACGGGGAGCTGACGGGAGCCAGCTTATTTTGACGGAGGCGTCCGAAAGAATGTCCGAGTAATGTTTATGTCTCAAGAGGAAGTTAGCAGGAAAGCGGAACTGTTATCCGTGAAGCAGGAACCGGATCTCCTCCCGTGTAGCTTAATGCAGGCCTGTTACGCAACAAGTTATGTTTGAGAGTGAACCAGAATACGAAATTTCTTTCAAAACGGCTCTAAGCACTATGGGACTCAACATCTGAGGTCATCAGTCCCCTAGACTTAGAACTACTTAAACCTGACTAACCTAAGGACATCACACACATCCATGCCCCAGGCAGGATTCGAACCTGCGATCGTAGCAGCAGCACGGTTCCGGACTAAAGCGCCTAGAACCGCTCGGCCACAGCGGCCGGCGAAATTTTGTTTTGCTTGGTGAGCTTTTATTCTAACAAAATCCACAGGAACTGACATTGTTCTCACAATTTCCAGTTTCCGCACGTGACCAATGTAAGACACACTTTCTTTTTAATTTGAGTGCGTTTTCGGAGTTGTGTCTTGTTATGTCTTCCATGGCGTGTGACGGACAGTGTTCCATTTGCAGGACTGTTGCGTATTATTTCCATATAGGAGGTTTTATAGTTCCGTTTCTGCCTACCGTAGCTGCGAAACGGCTGTTACTCTGCAGTACTCAAACACAGGCCACAGTATCAAGTAATTTTCCACAAACAGAGCCGTAACAGCTGTTACACACAGACAAAATATGGGAGGATGGGGAGCGACTGAATAAGTTCCGTCACCAATTAAGACTGAGGAACTCAGCTGCGAACTTCCAGTAGAACTATTTAGATTCCGGTATTTATCGTTTTAAGAATTCGGTAATAGAATTAATTCTAGAAAATCGCTTGGAAAGCTGGGTGAGTAACAAGGGAAACAACTGAAATATCAAAGAAGAGCGAGAAAAACAATCACAAACTTTCAGTCTAGTCTTTCAAAATGTATGATGTCTGATTAACATACGAGTAGATAACACCTATAAGGCCAACAAAAGACGATTGAAGTGGATATCCTTTTACAAACTTATCTGCACACTGTCTTGGAATACTGAATGACGAGGTTCACTGCCAGCTCCCACAGAAATCCTAACACTAAAATCCACGTGGACTGTCTGTGAACAAGCTATACGCCGTCTGAGCGAGATGTTTCTTTTCCACAAACTAGGGCTTAACGAAGACGAGTGCTGCTAATTTCTTGAAGATGCAGTGAAGACATTCGATTGGAACTTATAACGAGTTGTCAGACTGTAAGGATTTTACTTTGCGTTGTTCTACGAAACCGTAGAAAATAATGTTCAAAAAACTGATAGTAAGAAAGACGAAAATCTGCGTCGGAATTCAAGCTCACTAATGAACGATCCGCAGGTGCTATGTTCGAGCCTTGGAATACTAACTAAACTTTTGTCACTAACGTTTGGCCAACAAGAGGAAGACAACTGGTGCCACAGTTCCAAATCAGCAGAGGCTGTGCCCAGTGTCCCGGACTGAATTCTCAACCTCTCAGCAGCGCCTCGTGGAAAGAGGGGATATGACCCATCACACCTTCCTTTCAGTCCACATTGAACAGCGCATTGCGAGAGTAGTCATTAAAATTATTTGCTGACGGATATTTAACATTTCACATAATGCCAGATAGACCGCAAGAGACAGAGCACCTCGTGTTCCGGCTGCTAATAATGCGAGTACACCGTTCGTTTGTTATAAATTTTTTACGAGCTTCCAACAGGAGCGACTTATTTACAGATACCTGTGTAGTTACTAGATTATTTTTGTAATTTATTGCGTGTTCGAGTCCTTACTAGGCACAACCCTTAATTTTAATAACAGCGTTCCGTACGGTACCTCGTATCGTACACGCTTTTGTTTGTTTTGGCTAGTATAGCTCAGTGTCAGATGGACCGTCAGAGACAGAGCACCTTGTGTTCCTACTGCTAATAAGGCGAGTACACCGTTCGTTTATTATACATTTTTACGAACTTCCAACAGGAGCGACTGCAGTAATGGATAGGAACTGTGACTGCTGTGTACAGATGCGAGCTGAGTTGGCGACCCTTCGCTCACATCTCCAGGCTGCGTTGGCTTCCGTCACACAGCTTGAGGCTACTGCTAAGGAGCATCACTGTGGGGGATCGAACGTGGGGATGCGAGGGACGTCGAGCACGTCCCACGTGTCCCCCAATCGGTCCACTGCTGTGGCCGCCCCGGGTACTGCCTGCACTGTGGTTGACACCTCACCCGTGATCGTGGTCGAGTGGGAGATCATTCCAAAATCTGGCAGGCAGTGAAAAACTTTCCAAGGGGCCGATCGTAGTTCCTCCCCAGTTCGATTGATGAACAGGTTTCGGGCGTTATCTGTGGCTGACGATGTCTCTGAGCCGGAAGCAGTCGTCCATGCTGTTCCAAAGGAAGCTTCTCGGACCACAAGGTCTGGGCATTCACAGAGGGTGGGTTTGTTGGTAGTTTGGAGCTCCAACGCTTGGCGCGTAATGGGCCCCCTTAGGGGAAGGAAGCCAGTGTGCACTCCGTGTGCATTCCGGGGGGAGTCATTCCGGATATGGAAAGAGTGCTTCCGGTTGCCATGAAGAGTACAGGGTGCAGCCAACTGCAGGTGGTGGCTCATGTCGGTACCAATGACGTGTGTCGCTTTGGATCGGAGCAGGTTACGACAGGTTTCGGGCGGCTAGCGGATATGGTATACACTGCCAGTCTTGCTTCCGAGATTAAGGCGGAGCTCACCGTCTGCAGCATCGTCGATAGAACCGACTGTGGTCCTTTGGTGCAGAGCCGAGTGGAGGGTCTGCATCAGAGGCTCAGGCGGTTCTGTGACCGGATAGACTGCAGATTCCTTGACTTGAGCCATCGGGTAGTGGGTTTCCGGATTCCGCTTAATAGGTCAGGAGTCCACTACACACAGGAAGCGGCTACAAGGGTAGCGGGGGCTGTGTGGAAGGGACTGGGCGGCTTTTTAGGTCAGAGGGTCTCAGGGAATCACTGAAAGGGCCTTCATCTCAAAGGGGACAGGTAAAACACAGTAAGTTAGTTGTAGAAACGATCGGTATTGTAGTTGTAAATTGTCGTAGCTGTGTTGGGAAAGAACCAGAGCTAAGAGCCCTAATAAAAAGCACTGAAGCTCCAATAGTTAAAGGTACAGAAAGCTGGCTAAAGCCGGAAATGAGTTCAGCCGAAATTTTTTCAAACGATCTAACAGTGTTCAGGAAAGATAGATTAAATACAATCGGTGGTGGAGTATTTATTGCTGTCAGAAGTAGTTTGCCTTGTAGTGAAATTGAAGTAGAGAGTTCCTGCGAAATAGTATGGGTAGAAGTTACTCATGACAATCGGACTTGATTGGATCGTTTTACCGACCCCCCCCCCCCCCCCCCCCCGACTCAGAAGACATAGTTGCTGAACAGTTCAAAGGAAACTTGAGTCTTATTTCGAATAGGTACCCCACTCATACAGTTATAGCCAGTGGAAAAATTATATGTTTAAAGCCGGGGGCAGACATAAAATGTCATCCGAAATTGTACTGAATGCTTTCTCAGAAAATTGCTTTGAACAATTAGTTCATGAGCCCACTTGAAGCGTAAATGGTTGCGAAAGCATACTTGACCTCTTAGCAACAAATAATCCTGGACAAATAGTGACTATCGTGACGAATACAGGGATTAGCGATCAAAAGGCAGTTGCTGCTAGGCTGAATGTCGTAACACCTACAACCATCAAAAAGAAACGCAAAGTACATCTATTTAAAAAATCTGATAAAAATGCTCTTAACGCCGTTTTAAGAGACAGTCTTCACTCCTTCCGACTTGGTCATGTAAGCGTAGAAAAGTTGTGGAATGATTTCAAAGAGATAGTATCGACAGCAATTGAGAGATATATACCACATAAATTAATAAGTGATGATCAGCCATGGTACATAAAATGGGTCATATCGCTGTTGCAGAAGCAGCGAAAAAAGCATCCCAAATTTAAAAGAACGCAAAATCCCCAAGACTGGCAAAGTTTTACAGGAGTTAGAAATATAGCGCGCTCTTCAATGCAAGATGTTTTCAATAATTTTCATAACGAAACTCTGTCTGGAAGCCTGGCAGAAAACCCAAAGAGATTCTGATCATACATAAAGAACACCAGTGGCAAGACGCAATCAGTACCTTCACTGTGCGATAACAACGTTGAAGTCACTGATGACAGTGCTACTAAAGCAGATTTATTAAACACGATTTTCCGAAACTCCTTCGTCAAAGCAGACTAAGCAAATATTCCTGAATTCAAGTCAAAAACAACTGCCAAGATGAGAAACATAGAAGTAGATATCCTCAGGGTCGCAAAGCAGCATAACTAACTTAATAAAGACAATGCTTCTGGTCCAGATTGTATACCAGTCAGGTTCCTCTCATAGTATGTTGATACAATAGCTCCATATTTAGCAATACATACAACCGCTCGCTCACAGAAAGATCCGTAAGTAAAGACTGGAAAGTTGCTCAAGTCACACCAATACCCAAAAAGGGAAGTAGGAGTAATCCGTTGAATTACAGGCCCATGTCACTAACGTCGACTTGCAGTAGGGTTTTGAAACATATACTGCATTCGAACATTATCACGTACCTCAAAGAAAACGATTTACTCACTCATAGCCAGCACGGGTTCAGAAAATATCGTTCTTGCGGAACACAACTAGCTCTTTATACTCATGAAGTAATGAGTGCTATCGACAGGGGACGTCAAATTGACTCCAATTATTAGATTTCCAGAAGGCTTTCGACACCGTTCCTCACAATCGTCTTCTAATCAAACTGCGTGCCTACGGAATATCGCCTCAATTGTGCGACTGGATTCGTGATTTCCTGTGAGAAAGGTCACAGATTGTTCCTGATCTATATTAACGACGTAGGAGACAATCTGAGTAGCCGTCTTAGATTGTTTTCAGATGATGTTGTCATTTACCGTCTTGTAAAGTCATCAGATAAGCAAAACGAATTGCAGAATGATTTAGATAAGATATCTGTATAGTGCGTAAAGTGGCAGTTGACCCTGAATAAAGAAAAGTGTGAAGTTATTCACATGAGTATTAAAAGAAATCCACTAAATTTCGATTACACAAATCTTAAGGCTGTAAATTCAACTAAATACTTAGGGATTACAATTACAAATAACCTAAATTGGAATGATCACATAGATAATTGTGTGGGTAGAGCAAACCAAAGACTGCGATTCATTGGCAGAACACTTAGAAGGTACAACGGATCTACTAAAGACTGCTTACACCACGCTTCACCGTCCTGTTCTGGAGTACTGCTGTGCGGTGTGGGATCCACATCAGGTGGGACTGACGGATGACATCCGAAAAGTTCAAAAAAGAGCGGCTTGTTTTGTATTATCGCGAAATAGAGGAGATAGTGCCACGGACATGATACGTGAATTGCAGCGGCAATCATTGAAACAAAAGCGTTTTTCGTTGCGACTGGATCTTCTCATGAAATCACCAGTTTTCTCCTCCGATTGCGAAAACATTCTGTTGGCACCCACCTACATAGGGAGAAATTATCATCACGGTAAAATAAGAGAAATCAGGGCTCGAAAATTTAAGTGCTCATTTTTCCCGCGCGCCGTTCGAGAGTGGAACGGTAGAGAGACAGCTTGAAGGTGGTTCATTGAACCCTCTGCCAGGCACTTTATTGTGGATAGCGGAGTAATCAAGTAGCTGTAGATGTAGATGTAATGTCGGAGGTAGGCAATGACAAACCACTTCCAGTAGAAACTTGTGCATGGTATCGTCGACTGAATTTATCATGCGGTTAACAGAAGTAACTACCTGTGAAGTGTTCTGTTTTAGTTTGTGTTGTCTTGGATGACGAAGAGAGCGAGTGAAGTCTACTACCACCCACCTCAAACACTGAGAAAGTTACTTTGTTAGTTTTGTGTCATTTTATGGATAGGTCACCAAGAGGTTCCTAAACTCTCTGTCTACACAGATGGTAAGGATACCACAGGCTCTCTTTCGCTCGTTAGTCAAACGTCGCTGATGAAAACAGCCCACACGATTGGAATTCGAAACCAGCTGTCGGTCGAGTGCTACCGTTTTCTTACAGTTTGGTGATGTCTGTATCTCCACCAGAAGAGTTAATAGCAATGGTAACAATAACGCGACGAGAATAGTTATTCATTTCAGTTCACAACGGCCTTTTGCCGCAATGCAACTCGCCGTTACGTAATATGGAGATAATTCGCTTACGCAGTTTGTGAAGGGCGACACGCTTATTCCCCGTCTCTGCTTCATGCCTCTGGCTTCACTTTTCCAGATGCATTGATACAAAACGTTGTCTTTATTACATCGCTATGATTGTTCGTCAATACAATGAGAGGCAAATAACGAGAATTTTATTACGGTGTTCTGCTTACAATGTAGAACATCATCCACGAAACCTGTATGTAGAAATTAAAATATTACTACGCCATAGAAAAGCCAAACGCCATAACTGCTTATAACCTATACACTCATTATCCTCAAATGTAAACTAAATAGTAAAAATATGTACATATTAAAGGGCACTGAAGATGCCTTGCAAAGAAAAAGGCGAAAAGCGTATGGCAGGAGAGTTGTTTCATTCAGTTGTAATTAGACAGTCAGAAAGTAAAAACTATCAACATACCGTAGTATTACACGCAACTGAGGACGACATGACAACAAATGTTGAACGGGAATTTTAGTTTTACCCTACTGCTTCGAGATATTGCACTGCTCGAAAGTAATATGACTGGCAAAAGTTATTATACATATTTTAAGAGACATTTTATAGGTAATTTAGGCAGTTTCGGTTCTTTTCCTCTAGAACAACAGAAATCGACGGAACACCTACTTGCTGGAGGATGCTGGAAAATATTGTGGATAGCCTAGTCGGACAGGGAGAGGCAGACTGTTCCGGTTTGAATCTACCTTTCGTTGCGGGAGATTAGAAGTACCGTCTGAGGCAAGTCTCTGGATAAAATGGAATGAAATGAGTGTGTGACGTTTTGGGCCAGGAGACCCAAACTGGGATGTTCGGCTAGATGGTGCAGGTCTCTTTAACACCACTTTGGGACTTGTACACGGATGATGATGATGATGATGATGACGATGATAGAATGATAACGACAAAACACACACGCACACGCACACGCACACACACACACACACACACACACACACACACACACACACATGGCCAGAGCGAGAGAGCATCCCGAGCGGAGAAAATAACCGACCCCGCCGGGAATCAAGCACGAGGCACAAGGTCGAGCGTCAACAAGGCTAGGCACAAGACTACGAGTTGCTAACAGATCATGGGTAAGCCTGCTTCACATACGTTTAATTAGTGGCGTATCGAGTGGAAAGAAGGATTGTTACCCGCTGTTGTCGGGAGATCTCTTTATCTCTTTCATTAGCAGAATCACATAGTATCAAGATATACACTGAAGCGCCGTAGGAACTGGTATAGGCATGCTATTCAAATACCGAGATATGCAAACAGACAGAATATGGCGCTGCGGGCAGCAACGATTACATAAGACAAAAAGTCTCTGGTGCAGTTGTTAGATCGGTTACTGCTGCTACACTGGCTGGTTATCAGGTTTTAAGTGAGGTTGAGCGTGATGTTATACTCGGCGCACGAGCGATGGGACACAGCATCGCCGAAGCTAGCGATGAAGTGGACGTTTTCCCATACGACGATTTCACGAGTGTACCCTGAATATTACGAACCCGGTAAAACATCAAATTTCCGACATCGCTGCAGCCCGCAAAGGTCCTGCAAGAACAGGGCCAACGACGTCTGAAGAGAATCATTCAACGTCACAGAACTGCAGCCCTTCCCCAAATTGCTGCAGATTACAGTGCTGGGCCATCAACAAGTGTCGGCGTGCGAACCATTCAACGAAACATCATCGATATGGGCTTTCGGAGCTGAAGGCCGACTCGTGTACCCTTCATGACTGCACGACACAAAGCCTTATGCCTTGCCTGGAGCCGTCAACACTAACATTGGACTGTTGATGACTGGAAACATGTTGCCTGGTCGTACGAGTCTCCTTTCAAATTGTATCGAGTGGATGGACGTGCACTGGTATGGAGACAACCTCATGAATCCATGGACCCTCCATGTCAGCAGGTGACTGTTCAAGTTGGTGGAGGCTCTGTAATGGTGTGAGGCTTGTGCAGTTGGAGTGATATGGGACACCTGATACGTATAGATACGACTCTGACAGGTGACACGTACGTATGCGTACTGTCTGATTACCTGCATCTATTCACGTCCATTCTGCATTCCGTCGGACTTGAGCAATTCCAGCAGGACAGTACGACAACCCACTCGTTCAGAACTGCTACAGAGTGGCTCCAGGAAGACTCTTCTGTGTTTGACACTTCCACTGGCCACCAGACTCCCCAGACATGAAAATTATTGAGCATATCTGGGATGCCTTGCAACGTGCTGTTCAGATCTCCACCCCATAGTATTCTTATGTATTTATGGACAGCCCTGCAGAATTAATGGTGTCATTTCCCTCAAGCACTATTTCAGATGTTAGTCGAATCCATGCTAGGTCGTTTTGCGGCACTTCTACGTGCTCGCGTGAGCCCCACACGATATTAGGCAGGTGTACCAGTTTCTTTGGCTCTGCACTGTATAGCATTCACTTCAAGTCAGAGGAGATTTCGCCTGTGTCATACATCGTTCACTAAAAATGGCAAATCAGAATACCACGGTGTCACAAAAGTGATGCTCTTCGCTAGTTTACCAGCAACGGTAATTCCTTCAAATTTTGTTTAGATTGACAACGCGACTGCTTCTTTATTCAGTGCATATAAGAAATGTGCCACTGAACTTTGAAATAACAGTTCTACTCCTGAAGTTGATGCTCGTAAACAGAAGAACACACTGAAAAATTGCACAGTGTTACATTTCACAGTCAGAGATTCAAAGCTTATGAAATAGTAGGCGGTGTAGACGTACCAGAAGAAAGAGTATGGTATATTTCGCATGAAGAATTAACTACGAGAAAGCTTTGTGCAAGATGAGTGTTGAAGTTGTGGAATTGCGAGTGGATAGAAATCCGGAGAGAAACTTTTGGTCAAAGTTTGGACATTTTTAGAAAGAATTGATTTCGTGTGTCTATTTGCTGCTCTGGGAATTTTCCCGTAAGAAATGAAAGTGAAGAGGAATCAATGGATCGCAGATCACCTAGCATCATCTGTTGGATGGCGATCAAACGTAAACGGTCCAATCTGTTCTGACGTTGCTGTTGATAATGAAACCAAGACTAAAGAAAAATCGAGGCACGTTCATAGGATTTGTCGACCTGGAAAAAGTCCATGCCAAGCCGTGTTGCGCCATTTATGTATGCTCGCGAGAGACCGACACGATATTGGGAAGGTGTACCAGATTCTTTGTTTCTTCAGTGTATATTCGATTCTAGGAGTAATTAAGACGCTAGTTCTCGTTTCTTTGACTGCTGCACTTGGAGAACATTTAGCGAGACTAGTAAGCGACAGCCGTAATTACTGCACCATAGCGCGCTGTCGACAATGCAGAGCTGCGAGGTAGCAGTGGTTCATCACAATGGCAGAACCGAGTCGCGTAATCGAGAACAATACTTAAGAAAGTGTCTGGTGGGGTCGGAGAAATTCCGAGTATAAAAAGTGAACGTTTAGATACAGATATGGAGATGTGACACATGAATCGTGAAGGTATAAACCTGATGAATGATACATTGCAGAAAGCGTAGCGTGGTTGCCACAATAACGTATGGGCATGTAAGTCGTCCACACATAAAGTTCCGAACGCAGTGAACTGGTAATTGGGCAGAGGTTACAAATATTGAGTTTGTTTTGTCGGATTGGAACATCGGAATCCTGATAAAATGAGTTGGAGTGCAGCTAATGGAAAAGACTTTAATATTTGAAGGAAGAACTAATAATTTTGAAAACTCTTATAAGAAGCATCAGAGTAGTGAATAACCCAAGTTTTTCGCATAGAAAATTCCAAATCATTATGGTGAAGTTGATACATTGAAATCTCTGCCAAGTGTTATTGAAAGCAGAGTTGAATCTTTATAATCATCGTCTTCTTGTAACGTTGTGTTATACAATGACACAGATACGTTAGATTGCATATCAACCTGCTAATATCTCACAACGTAACAAAATTGCTCAAGTGTTAACATCTGTTATAGTATACCTTTCTCGACATATTTTATTGATACAATATGACATCACGAACAGTGACTAACGAAACTACGCCCACAGCAAGTTGCAGTCGTTTAGATGCACTCCAGAACGAAGCTGTTGAAGACAAGTGCAGTGATCGTGCTTCTACAAGTTGTAGTGCGGTTCATTTAAGCACAGAACCTACTACCAGTCGGCGCCATTACCATCACGAGTGGACGTGAACAGGGATAACAGGCAGTACTTGTGAAGCGAGATGAAAGCTGACGCTCCTTTCTGCAGAAACACGGCGTTGAAAATTGCGACGATGCTTCACTGGAACATTTCAATTCTGAGTGCTCACCTTTCACTGCTTTACGTTCTTCAGGAATGGAGTTATATTTGAGGTCAGACACCTCAAATGTCTGAGAATAATATTTACATTCCAATTCAATAAATTTCTTTTGAGTGATTGGCCGCATCGTAAGGATAATGAAACTAATATTTCGGATACTGTCACAGACAAAACTTAGATGTGAGCAACGCTTAATTGTAATCATGTGGAATCCTGCGTAGTACAAATATTCCGTACAGCTCTTGAACAGAGTCAGCCGAACATTCGTGTGTAATATAATAAATTAGCAGCTTCTTAGACGTCGATCATTACTTGTTGACTGCACCAGCACGGGTATCTTAAAATCGCTGAGAGTGATCGCTTGATGTAACCCCTGGGGAAAATGACACATTACTAGCTGTGAATTTCAAGTGACACATTATCTACGTTTTAAAATATAACTTTCATTACTTTAAAAATTCAACCATAAACCAAGTAAAGAAAGAACTATCAAATTAACAATGCTTCTGAGTTTTTAGTGGAGTGTTAATTCGCGTTTTAACGTCTAAAGTTCACGAATCATCATCATCAACTGTTGATTACCGGATAGAACGTGATTAAATGGAATGCAAGTCTATACAACACGCACTTTAACTTCTCCAGCGTATGATATTCCATAATAAGAATCAAAACGAAACAACAGCAATCTCTCTTAAGGATTAAACCAGACAGAAGCATGTCACAATCTGTACGGTGAAATTATTTATTACCCTAAATTTTTAATATGTTGTTATGAATGTAAATTCAAGATAAATGAATTATTACCGTACTGCTGCTGGCAGAACGCCCACGTTGACTTGGGGTGTCACGACGTTCTTCTTCGCAACATCCTTGCTAGACTGGTAGCTCTGAACGTTTACAGAGAATTATCACTCGCGTGACCATCATAAGCTCAATCCCGGCCACTTGAAGATGTACGTTGGCGTCACCGCCGTTCGTCGCGCGTTGTGTCTGCAGCAGTAGGACACCCGCCTCCTGATCCTATTGCTCCTTAATGGCTCGCCCGCTGTTGTTGCACCGGGCGCTTTCGACACGTTGTTTTGCCCGTCTCCGCTGTTCCTGTCCTCCGGAACACTAGATCTACCTGTGAACTGCTGTGGTGACATCCGAACTGGGGTATCCTAGTAGAAGAAGTATTGTTTAGGCCGCAGAAGGACCGGTATTTACGGGCAGTTCATTGTCGTTAAATAGTGCGGCTGTATTTTGATTAATTTCTCCTCGCTACCCTACGTAAAGTTGATAGTTACGTTTTAAACTCAGCAATCTTCTTCATTTTATTCGCGGATAATCAATGTGCCATCACCAGATTTCATCCTTTCCATTCTCTTTGATCGTCATCAACACTGTTGTTATGTACTAAACAGTTACACTCAAGGTACAATAGCACTTCGTGATGGAGGAACGCCCAAGTGCACACGAATGGAAGATGTGTCGAATTACGCTGGTAGCGTGTTTCGCTGTCTCCCACTTAACAATGCTGTATGACTGTGTGTCCTTTCCTCTCCGATTCCCCTGAGAATCGACTTAATTTTCAACATTCTTCTCTAGCACCACACCTCGAACGCTACGATTCTACAGTGTTCTCACATTCCACCATCCTCCCAAGCAGTGCTTTACTCCAAAACATACGTCCTCACGAAATTCTACCTCAAATTAAGGCCTACGTCTGATATTTACACTTTCTGAGTAAGCAACGCCCTCCTTTCCCGTGCTGGTGTGTTCATTATATCATCCTTGTATGGTCCTCATGTGATATTTTACTTTCAAAGTAATGTACTCCATTCACTTTGTTTACTGCTCGGTCCCCAGTTTCGGTATTGAGCTTCTCGCCATAGCTTCTCTCTTTCTTTGATTTACTCTAAATCCATATGCTGCAGTCAGTAGCCTGTTCTTTCAAAAGGCCATCACTTCCATCGAGGATAGCAATGTCACTGCTGATTCTTATCTTTGATATCTTTTCAAGCCTAATTTTATTTATACTACTTTCATTTATTGCCTTACTGTTTCTTCGGTGCACAGTGTGAACTGTAGGGGAAAAAGATTGCTTCCGTGTCTTGCGCCCTTTCCAGTTCGAGCATTTCTGTCTCGGTCTCCCATTGTTTTTGTTCCCTCGCGCTTTTTTTGCGTATTGCGTATTACCCGTATTTTCCTACAGCTTATATCTACTTATATGCTAATTAAAAACATTTTGCATTATTTGACATTGTCAGACACTTTTTCCAGGTCGACAACTCCTATGAACGTGCCTTGATTTTTCTTTAGTCTTGGATTCATTATCAACGGCAACGTCAGAACAGATTGATCCGTTTACCTTTGATCGCCATCCAATAGATAGTGATGGGTGATCTTCTGCCATCCATTGCATTCTCTTCAGTTTCATTTCTTACGGGAAACTTCCCACAGCAACAAATGGACACACGAAATCAGTTCTTTCTAAAAATGTCCAAACTTTGACCAAAAATTTCTCTCCGGATTTCTATTCACTCGCAGTTCAATAACTGCAACACTCATCTTGCACAATGCTTTCCCGTAGTTAATTCTTCATGCGAAATATACCATACTCTTTCTTCTGGTACGTCTATACCGCCTACTATTTCATAAGCTTTGAATCACTGACTGTGAAATGTAACACTGTGCAATTTTTCAATGTGTTCATCTGTTTCCGAGCATCAACTTCAGGAGTAGAACTGTCATTTCAAAGTTCAGTGGCACATTTCTTATATGCACGAAATAAAGAATCAGTCACGTTGTCAATCTAAACAAAATTTGAAGGAATTACCGTTACTGGTAAACTAGCGAAGAGCATCACTTTTATGACACCGTGGTATTCTGATTTGCCATTTTTAGTGAACGATGTATGACACAGGCGAAATCTCCTCTGACTTGAAGTGGAATGTTACACAGTGCAGAGCCAAAGAAACTGGTACACCTGCCTAATATCGTGTGGGGCTCACGCGAGCACGTAGAAGTGCCGCAAAACGACCTAAAATAGTGCTTGAGGGAAGTGACACCATTAATTCTGCAGGGCTGTCCATAAATACATAAGAATACGATGGGGTGGAGATCTCTTCTGAACAGCACGTTGCAAGGCATCCGAGATATGCTCAATAATGTTCATGTCTGGGGAGTCTGGTGGCCAGCGGAAGTGTTAAACACGGAAGAGTCTTCCTGGAGCGACTCTATAGCAATTCTGGACGTTTGGGGTGTCGAACTGTCCTGCTGGAATTGCGCAAGTCCGTCGGAATGCAGAATGGACGTGAATAGATGCAGGCAATCTGACTGTATGCTTAAGTACGTGTCATGTGTCAGAGTCGTATTTAAGTGTATCAGGTGTCCCATATCACTCCAACTGCACAAGCATCACACCATTACAGAGCCTCCATCAGCTTGAACAGTCCCCTGCTGACATACAGGGTCCATGGATTCATGATGTTGTCTCCATATTCGTGCCCGTCCATCCGCTCGATGCAATTTGAAAGGGGACTCGTCCGACCAGGCAACATGTTTCCAGTTATCAACAGTCCAATGTTGGAGTTGATGGACCCAGGCGAGGCATAAAGCTTTGTGCTGTGCAGTCATGAAGGGTATACCAGTGGGTCTTCGGCTCCGAAAGCCCATATGGACGATGTTTCGTTGAATGGTTCCCACGCTGACACTTAATGATGGCGCAGCACTGAAATCTGCCGCAGTTTGCGGAAGAATCGTACTTTTGTCAGGTTAAACGATTTTCTTCAGTCGTCGTTGGTCCCGTTCTTGCAGGATCTTTTTCCGGCCGCAGCGATGTCGGAGATTTGATATTTTACCGGATTCCTGATATTCACGGTACACTCGTGAAACGGTCGTACAGGAAAATCCCCACGTCATCGCTACCTCGGAGATGCTGTACGCCGACTATAACATCACGTTCAAACTCACTTAAATCTTGATAAGCTGCCATTGTAGCAGCAGTAAGCGATCTAAGGACTGCGTCAGACGCTTGTCTGATATTGGCGTTCCGGTCGTAGCGCCGTATTCTACCTGTTTACAGATCTATGTATTTGAATGCGCATGCCTGCACCAGTTTCTTTGGTGCTTCATTGTGATTCTAGTTCAGGTGGTGATAGGGGTGTATATTACCTAACCACCAGTTTAATAAGTTATGGTTGCGAAATACTAAGACAAATTAGTTACACAAGATGGGAAGAGTGGCAGATGCCGACCTCGCGGAAGATCAGGTTGTATTCCGGAAAAAAATGTTGTAACATATGAGGCAACATTGAGCATATGATGTATTCAACAGGTAGAGTAAAAAATTACGTTTATAACATTCGTAGATTTAGGGAAACGTTTTGGTAATGCCGACTGCAATGCACTCTAAATTCTGAAGGCATCAGGGATAAAATGCTGGGAGTTAAAAGTTATATGCAACATTTACAGAAACCGGAGGACTGTTATAAAAGTCGAGGGGCATGAAACGAAGGAATTGGTTGAAATCGGAGTGAGATAGGGTTGTAGCGTACATCTGCGAACTTGCTTCCCCCCCCCCCCCCTCCCCTCCCCTATCCCTCAATGACGAAATAAAAATTTTAAGGTTTGCCAGAGACTTGGTAGTTACGAGACGGCAAAGGACTTGCACGGCAGATGTCGGGGAGTAAAGACTCATACGCCATCTGTTGCTGTTCTGTTAAGTCTGTACATTGTGCTGCCCTTTGCAGCAGATATAACTTCTTAACTGTAAATGGATGTTGTGAAAATAAATGTGTGTGAGCAGAAGTTACTGTGTCGATTATTTTTCTTTATTGTTATTTTGCACCTCATACAAAGGTGGGCTGGGAGCGGATAAGTATACTCCACTCTTCAGCCACAAGCATTTCAATAAAAGAGACAATGAAGAGAAAAAGGTAACAGATTGGTGGTTAAAAACAGTAGAGACAAAAATTTAAAAACACGAAGCCGTTCACACTCGACGAAAAAACACAAAAAACTGTCAGCACTGTGCACAAACACTGACGACTTAGACGGTACGGGTGAACGAAGGAGCGTGATGGCGAAAAACACTAAACACAAACACGATGGCACACACACGAGAAACTGATGGCAATGATCTCCGGCGCGCGAAAGTCCACTTAGCGTGTGTGAGTCTGGGGACCTGCCAAGAGGGGAAGAAGGTGGTGGAGGAGGGAGAGGGGAGAGCAAAGATGCCAGTGGCAGAGGAGAAGGTGTCTGGAATGAAGGTATGGGGTAGGGGAAGCCCGGGGGAGGAGGGGGGAGAAGGGGGGGAAGGGGGAGAGAAGGGAGAGAGGGTGGCCAGAGGAACAAACACAGGAAGAGGGAGGAACAAAGTTGGTAGGAGGGGTAGATGGAGGGGAGGAGGGCATCACCAGAGAGGGGGAGCTGGCGGAAGCCACCTTGGGAGAGGGTATGGAGAGGGGAGAGATGAAGAGCAGGTGGGACATGGAAATACAGGTGCGGCAGCGGATGGGGGCGGGAGAGGCTGGGAGAGACAAGCAGGTGAGGAGGATCGAGTTTACAGGAGGTGTAGAGGATCTGTATCCGTTTTAGGAACAGGAGGAGGTAGGGGAACGGAATAAGGTCATACAGGATCCGTGTGGGGGAGGGGAGACAGATGCGATAGGCGAGGCGAAGAGCATGACGTTCGAGGATCTGAAGGGATTTGTAAAAGGTAGGAGGAGCAGAGATCCAGGCAGGGTGGGCGTAGCAGAGGATAGGGCGGATGACGGATTTATAGGTGTGGAGGATGGTGGAGGGGTCCAGACCCCATGTACAGCTGGAAAGAAGCTTGAGGAGATGGAGTTGGGAGTGTGCCTTGGCTTGGATTGTCTGGAGGTGGGGGGTCCAGGAGAGGCGACGGTCAAGGATGACGCCAAGGTACTTACACATGGGGGTGAGGGCGATAGGACGGCCATAGATGGTGACATAGAAGTCGAGGAGGCGGAAGGAAGGGGTGGTTTTGCCTACAATGATCGCCTGGGTTTTGGAGGGATTGACCTTAAGCAACCACTGGTTGCACTAAGTGGCGAATCGGTCAAGATGGGACTGGAGTAGGTGTTGGGAGCGCTGCAGGGTGGGGGCGAGGGCAAGGAAGGCAGTGTCATCGGCGTACTGGAGAAGGTGGATGGGGGGTGAAGGCGGCGGCATGTCCGCAGTATACAAGAGGTACAGAAGAGGACGGAACCCTGGGGCACACCGGCGGAGGGGAAGAAGGTGTAGGAATCCGTGTTATGGATGGTGCTGTATCGATTCCTTGATTTCACTGGGGTGTAGCAACATTTTGGAGCCGAAATCCGGGACTACATGAAGAGATAGAGTGCTACTACATATTAAAGAGGACTCGACGCTGGCGGAGAAGGTTTTGAACGACTTCAATCTCAAAATACGTCACGTCACGCTGTAGTTGTTCCGAGCGTTTGTTTTAGGATAGCTTGCTGTATGTAACTTTGGGGGCTGACATCTAGCGGCCTACCTGGAAGACACACGTGCATGTGTTCAAATGGCTCCAAGCACTATGGGACTAAACGTCTGACGTCATCAGTCCCCTAGACTTAGAACTACTTAAACCTAACTAACCTAAGGACATCACACACATCCATGCCCGAGGCAGCATTCGAACCTGCGACCGTAGCAGCAGTGTGGTTCCGGACTGAATCACCTAGAACCGCTCGGCTGCATCTGTCACCGCCTGCTGTGGAAAAGTTATTCAATGTCTCTTACTGAACGCGTACATTCACTATCTATAAGAATCTAAATAAAGGACAGAAGCTTTTGTTTAATCGCAAAATTTGTATACTGCACTTTGTTATTAATAGGTGGTGTGAAAATCTGAGCTTTCTAGCGATCATATTTTCGGAGATAGAAAAATTTACTTTAAAGTTAGAGAAACCACACTCAAGAAAGGGAATTCACCTGGAAACATTTAAGACTTGTTTTTGGTTGTCAATTGAAATACTCACCTGAAGTGTCAGCGTATAGAATTATTTAACTGAAATTTAATTAAAACAATTGCAAATACCTTGCAATTTTCGTAGTATGAAATCTAGAATAACTTCAGAAAGAACTAATAAAATCAGGCCGGCCGGGGTGGCCGAGCGGTTCTAGGTGCTACAGTCTGGAACCGCGCTACCGCTACGGTCGCAGGTTCGAATCCTGCCTCGGGCATGGCTGTTTGTGATGTCCTTAGGTTAGTTAGGTTTAAGTAGTTCTAAGTTCTAGGGGCTGATGGCCATAGATGTTAAGTCCCATAGTGCTCAGAGCCTTTAAGTAACTTGCAAGAGTTACACAAGCCTGTCGTGGGAAAATGATCCTAGGGGACTTACCTACTTTGCTGATGACGTATGTCTAGGTGTGATTGTTATTGTAACAGATCAGCCAGAAAGTGAGCTGGGGTAAAATCTGCATCTAAAGAATATTTCCAGAATTATTGACTTCTCGTTTTCATTTATTAAACATTACTTTAATATATGCATGTCAGATTGATGCAAACGCATCTGTGTATAAGGACTAGTGCAGACCAGTTTTGGCATGAGTATGATCACGAGCGAGTATTCTGATTGGCAGTCAGTCAGTATGGTCAGCCAATCAGAATTGAGACGGTTCCCGCTCGTTACCTGATAGTTATACCGAGAGTGAGGCTGGAAGAAGGGAGTCGCTCACTAGCTTTGCACGCAGACGGTCATGTTACTAGTGCAAGTAAAAATAATGTGTAAGATGCAGAATTACTTAGTGTTTGAGTTATTGGTGGGCTCAGTCGATAGAAGTTATTGTTGAGGACTGCTTGGCGAAAATTCGGAGGTTTTTACTAAATCTGTTGGACAGATATTTGTGTGTGAAAATTTGTTCTTCATAGAATCTGTTTGGCATGCTTCAGTATTCAACTACTGAGCATTTCTGGCGAGCACTTTCTTTTTTAGAAATACACAAGAAGGACCGAATGTAATAACTCATATTAGTGGTGAAATTAATGACTGTGAAAATGTTGTTTAATTTGAGTCGGGTTTGGACAGATTTCTGGCTGCTGTGCATGTGAAATGTGTGTATGAATCGTGAACTGGAAGGAAACAGCCAGTAGTTTAGATGTGGCTTGAATAGTACTTTTTCTTTTGTTATCAGGGACACAATAAACTTCATTTTGTGGAAATTTCGGACATTATTTTCCAGAAGCCAATCCATTTTCTTACTGCCCAATAAAATTGGATGACAGTATTACTACAGAACTTTCTTTCATAACTAGCGGTGCGCAGCCTCAGTAACTGTAGATATTAGGTGGTGTTTTTTATCAATGCGGCTTTCACATACTCTTGTAAGTGTCGAGTGAAGGGACATTGAGCAGACGCCATTCTGAATTTTAATTTTCAGCCTGCACAGTGGCAACTTTTTTTTCTTTATTGTTATTTTAATACCTGAACAATCAGGTAGGCTGTCAGCGGCATGCTACGCTGCTCTTCAGCCACAGTGGTAACAATAACAGTACACAGAATGGAGAATTAGAAAGAACACAGTGACGGGCAAAAAATAGTGGTAACAGAGACACAAAAAAACACGGAGCTGTTCACACTCGACGATAAGGACACTGAAAACACGTTGACACGACGCACATAACACTGATGAATCCGATGGCACAAGTGAACATAGAAGCGTGACGGCGGACACTAAAAACACAAAACGACGTCACACACATGAGACACTGATGGTGGTGATCTCCGGTGCGCGAAAGTCCACATAGCGTGTGCGAGTCCGGGGACCTGCCAAGAGGGGAAGAAGGGTGAGGGGGGGTGGAGAGGGGAGAACAAAGCTGCCAATGGCTGAGGAGATGGGAGGAGGAGTAGAGGGACAGGGGAGGGGAGGCCCAAGGGAGGAGTTGGGAGAAAGGGAGCAGAGAGGGAGGAGGGAGGGAGGGTGCCCAAAGGAACAGACACATGAAGAGGGAGGGAGGATCAAAGTTGGTAGGAGGGGTAGATGGAGGGGAGGAGGACATTATCAGGGAGGGGGAGCTGGCGGAAGCCACCTTGGGAGAGGGTAAGGAGGGTGGAGAGATGGAGACCGGGTGGGACGTGGGAATACAGGCGCAGCAGCGGGTGGGGGTGGGAGAGGATGGGTGAGACAAGCGGGTGAGGAGGATCGAGTTTGCGGGAGGTGTACAGGATCCGTATCCTTTCAAGGAAAAGGAGGAGGTGGGGGAATGGAATGAGATCGTACAGGGTCCGTGTGGGGGAGGGGAGACGGATGTGATAAGCAAGGTGAAGAACATGGCGTTCAAGGATTGGAAGGGATTTATAAAAGGTAGGGGGGGCGGAGATCCAGGCCGGATGGGCGTAACAAAGGATAGGGCGGATGAGGGATACATAGGTGTGGAGGATGGTGGAGGGGTCCAGACCCCACGTATGGCCGGAAAGGAGCTTGAGGAGACGGAGTCGGGAGCGTGCCTTGGCTTGGATTGTCCGGAGATGGGGAGTCCAGGAGAGGCGACGGTCGAGGGTGACGCCAAGGTACTTAAGGGTGGGAGTGAGGGTGATAGGACGGCCATAGATGGTGAGATAGAAATCAAGGAGGCGGAAGGAAGGGGTGGTTTTGCCTACAATGATCGCCTGGGATTTGGAGGGATTGACCTTGAGCAACCACTGGTTGCACCAAGCGGTGAACTGGTCAAGAAGTGATTGGAGAAGGTGTTGGGAGCGCTGCAGGGTGGGGGCAAGGGCAAGGAAGGCGGTGTCATCGGCAAACTGGAGAAGGTGGACGGTGGTGGCGGCGGCGGCATGTCCGCCGTGTACAAAAGGTACAGAAGGGGGGAGAGGACAGAGCCTTGGGGCACACCGGCGGAGGGGAAGAAGGTGTAGGAATCTGTGTTATGGATGGTGATGTAGGAAGGACGGTGGGAGAGAAAGGAACTGATCAGATGGACGTAGTTAATGGGAAGGGCGAAGGTTTGGAGCTTGAAGAGGAGACTGGAATGCCACATGCGGTCATAAGCTTGTTCGAGGTCCAGGGAGAGGAAGATTGCGGAGTGACGGGAATTAAGCTGATCGGAAAGGAGATGAGTGAGGTGAAGGAGAAGATCGTCGGAAGTGAAGGACGGCCGAAAGCCACACTGGGTAACAGGAAGGAGGTGGTGCTGGCGGAAATGCTGGTGGATGCGTCGGGTGAGGATAGATTCCAGGACCTTGCTGAAGACCGAGGTAAGGCTGATGGGACGGTAGGAGGAGACGGCGGACGGCGGTTTGCCAGGTTTAAGGAACATCAGGATACGGGAGGCTTTCCACAGGTCGGGGTAGTAACCGGTGGACAGGACTACATTGTAGAGCCTGGCCAGGGTGGAGAGGAAAGAGACAGGAGCTTCACGAAGGTGACGGTAGGTGACACGATCGTGACCAGGAGCGGTGTTGCGTTTTGTGCGGAGTGTAGCAATGAGATCCTGTGTAGTGATAGGGGCACTGAGTTCCGTGTGTGCAATGTTGTCCAAGTACTGGAAACCAGGAGCGAGGGGAGGGACAGAGGTGTCAGTTCGATCGCGGACATCCAGGAAGAGGGAGTAATCGAACTGGGGATCATCGGGGATGGAAAACACATTGGAGAGGTAAGAGGCAAAGTGATTGGCCTTACTAAGGGTGTCAGGGAAGGGGTGATCATCATGGAGAAGAGGATAGTAGGGGGAGGGTTTAGTTCTGGTAAGGCGACGGAAGGCTGACCAGAACCTGGACAATTTGATAGGTAGGGTAGCATTTAAACGGGTGCATGTCTGTCGCCAGTCCCAGCGTTTCTTAGCTGTGAGCAAATTACGAATGTGTCGCTGGAGTTGCCTGTGGCGTCGTAGAGTGTCCAGGTCACGCATGCGGAGGAAGGCATGGTAGAGACGGCAGGACTCATGGAGGAGGAGGACAGCCTGTGGGGGTAAGGTAGGACGATGGTGGTGGACGGCGACAGTAGGGACGTGGGCCTCCACGGCCTCAGACAAGGTCTGCTGGAGAAAGGAGGCGGCATGGGTTACATCGTCAGGGTGGTGGTAGGTGAAGGGGTGGCTATTGACCCGGGTGGAAAGGGTATCCCGGTAGGCATTCCAGTTGGCACAGGAATAGTCATAGATGTACTTAGGGGGAGGGTCATGACGAGGGTCAGGGCGGGGGCGACGACTCTCTGAAACAGTGAGGAGGACAGGGAGATGGTCGCTACCAATAGGCTCCAGGACATCCACCATTATGCGGCCAAGGAGGTTGGGGGAGGAAAGGATAACATCGGGAGTGGAGTTGGATTCGGGACGGGTGTGCTGGGGGATGGGGATGAGGTCGCCTTGAAGGGATTAGAGGAACCGATGCCACCGCCGTAACTGGGCGGCAGAACGACTATGGATGTTGAGGTCGGCGGCGATCACGTAGGAGGAGAAGGTATGGTCAATGTGGGAGAGGAAGTCGAAGGGAATAGGGGCGTTAGAGCGGACATAGATGGTGGCGCAGGTAACCGTAAGGCCGGGGAAGAAGAGACTAAGGATCAGGTGTTCGGTGGGGTCAGGAAGGAGAGGTTGGAGCTGAACGGGGATCTGGCGGTGGTGACCAATGGCAACTCCGCCACGCGCAATCGGGAGGGGATTATCGGAGCGGTGGAGGAGATAGGGCGAAGTGTGGACGGTGTGGTGGGGTTGGAGGAAGGTTTCATTGAGGAGGAAGGCATCCACGCAGTGGGTGGCAAGGGTGTGCAGGAAGAGGTTCTTGTTGGCGGTAAGGAGAGGAGGTATTTGTATAAAGAGGGGGGGAGGAGGAGGAGGAGGAGGCGGAGGGAGTGGGGCCAGGCGGGGAGACATCCATGGCATTCTGGGTGGGGGGAAGGAGGACGGGGTGGGGCCTTTTTGGGATCGGAGGAGGTGGTGGTGCCACTAGGGCGTTTAACGGCGGCAGAAGGGTGGGTGGTGATATGAGGGACGGGAGCTATAGGGAGGTGACGGGAAGGGGCAGGTCCCGGCGTGGACGCAGCAGACGGCGCCGGAGATGGTGACGATGAAGGCGACGGCGATGGCGACGGCGACTGTGGTGGCGGTGATGGCGAAGGCGATGGGGAGAGTTGGGCATGGGCAGTGGCCTGACGGGCCACCACCCTAGCTGGAGCTGCAGTGACAGGCTGGAGGAGTGGGGGGGAAAGGATCAGAGGGAGAGGAGCGGGAGGAAGAAGCGGGAGAGGGGGCGACAAAGAGCGAGGGCGAAGGGAGAGTGAGAAGAGGAGGGATGGAAAGAGGGGGGTGTGACTGGGCACACCATGTAATGGTAAGGGCGACATGTATACAATGGCAGTGGTGGTAGTAGTGGCAGTGGTGGTGGGGGCCGACACGACGACAGGGATAAACAATAAAGCACAGGACGAAAAGGAGGGGCAAAACTGGGGACAGACGAAGACGGAGGAAGGCGAAGACGGAGGCAGACGAAGACGAAGACCAGAGTCCCACGCTGCTGGCACTGACGGCGTCGGCGACGGTGACGGAGACAGCGGGCAGGAACGTCGCGGACGGGGCCGGGGCTGCTGCTGCTGCTGCTGCTGCTGCTGCTGCTGGGCTGGCTGGCTGGACCGCCGCTGCTGCTGCTGCTGCTGCTGCTGCTGCAGGAGGGCTGGCTGGCTGGCTGCTGCCAGCTGGACCGCTGCTGCTGGCCGGGACCGCTGCTGCTGCTGCTGCTGCTGCTGCTACTGCTGCTCGGCTGGCACCTGAAAAACCTAGCACTTCGATTAGTGCTGGAACATCACAATCGAAGGGCGGTAACCTTGCGGAGTACCGCCGGAGATGCACAGTGACAACGACAAATAGACACGACAAATTAAACCCCGACCCGCCGCAACGCCACGCTCAGCACAAACAGCTAAGTTGTGGCATTACACTGAAACTGTAACAAAGGAAACTATGGGTCGATTGATTTGTATGTGGTGTTACTTGGTGCATGTTTGTTGATGGCAGAGTAATAAAGGAGAGTTGGAGTATTATTTGCAAAGCATAAATGGGACTGCTAAAGTACTAGATTAGATTAGATTAGATTAGATTAATACTAGTTCCATGGATCATGAATACGATATTTCGTAATGATGTGGAACGAGTCGAATTTTCCAATACATGACATAATTAGGTTAATTTAACAACATACTTAAGTTAATTTAACAACTTTATTTTTATGTGTTTTTTTGTTTTTCTTTATTTTTTATTTTTTTATTTTTTTTCAATATTTTTGTTTTTTTTCTTTTTTTTCTTAATTTATATCTAAAAATTCCTCTATGGAGTAGAAGGAGTTGTCATTCAGAAATTCTTTTAATTTCTTCTTAAATACTTGTTGGTTATCTGTCAGACTTTTGATACTCTTTGGTAAGTGACCAAAGACTTTAGTGCCAGTATAATTCACCCCTTTCTGTGCCAAAGTTAGATTTAATCTTGAATAGTGAAGATCGTCCTTTCTCCTAGTATTGTAGTTATGCACACTGCTATTACTTTTGAATTGGGTTTGGTTGTTAATAACAAATTTCATAAGAGAGTATATATACTGAGAAGCTACAGTGAATATCCCTAGATCCTTAAATAAATGTCTGCAGGATGATCTTGGGTGGACTCCAGCTATTATTCTGATTACACACTTTTGTGCAATAAATACTTTATTCCTCAGTGATGAATTACCCCAAAATATGTTGCCATATGAAAGCAATGAGTGAAAATAGGCGTAGTAAGCTAATTTACTAAGATGTTTATTACCAAAATTTGCAATGACCCTTATTGCATAAGTAGCTGAACTCAAACGTTTCAGCAGATCATCAATGTGTTTCTTCCAATTTAATCTCTCATCAATGGACATACCTAAAAATTTGGAATATTCTACCTTAGCTATATGCTTCTGATTAAGGTCTATATTTATTAATGGCGTCATACCATTCACTGTACGGAACTGTATGTACTGTGTCTTATCAAAATTCAGTGAGAGTCCGTTTACAAGGAACCACTTAGTAATTTTCTGAAAGACAGTATTGACAATTTCATCAGTTAATTCTTGTTTCTCAGGTGTGATTACTATACTTGTATCATCAGCAAAGAGAACTAACTTTGCCTCTTCATGAATATAGAATTGCAAGTCATTAATATATAATAAGAACAACAAAGGACCCAAGACTGACCCTTGTGGAACCCCATTCTTGATAGTTCCCCAGTTTGAGGAATGTGCTGATCTTTGCATGTTACGAGAACTACTTATTTCAACTTTCTGCACTCTTCCAGTTAGGTACGAATTAAACCATTTGTGCACTGTCCCACTCATGCCACAATACTTGAGCTTGTCTAGCAGAATTTCATGATTTACACAATCAAAAGCCTTTGAGAGATCACAAAAAATCCCAATGGGTGGTGTTCGGTTATTCAGATCATTCAAAATTTGACTGGTGAAAGCATATATGGCATTTTCTGTTGAAAAACCTTTCTGGAAACCAAACTGACATTTTGTTAGTACTTCATTTTTACAGATATGTGAAGCTACTCTTGAATACATTACTTTCTCAAAAATTTTGGATAAAGCTGTTAGAAGGGAGATTGGACGGTAATTGTTGACATCAGATCTATCCCCCTTTTTATGCAAAGGTATAACAATAGCATATTTCAGTCTATCAGGGAAAATGCCCTGTTCCAGAGAGCTATTACACAGGTGGCTGAGAATCTTACTTATCTGTTGAGAACAAACTTTTAGTATTTTGCTGGAAATGCCATCAATTCCATGTGAGTTTTTGCTTTTAAGCAAGTTTATTATTTTCCTAATTTCAGAGGGAGAAGTGGGTGAGATTTCAATTGTATCAAATTGCATAGGTATGGCCTCTTCCATTAACAGCCTAGCATCTTCTAATGAACACCTGGATCCTACTATATCCACAACATTTAGAAAATGATTATTAAAAATATTTTCAACTTCTGACTTTTTGTTCGTAAAGTTTTCATTCAATTTGATGGTAATACTGTCTTCCTCTGCTCTTGGTTGACCTGTTTCTCTTTTAATAATATTCCAAATTGTTTTAATTTTATTATCAGAGTTGCTGATTTCAGACATGATACACATACTCCTGGATTTTTTAATAACTTTTCTTAATATAACACAGTAGTTTTTATAATTTTTGATAGTTTCTGGGTCACTACTCTTTCTTGCTGTCAGATACATTTCCCTTTTCCGGTTACAAGATATTTTTATAGCCTTAGTAAGCCATGGTTTGTTACAAGGTTTCTTACGAGTATATTTAACTATTTTCTTGGGGAAGCAGTTTTCAAATGCATTTACAAAAATGTCATGAAATAAATTATATTTTAAATTGGCATCAGGTTCACGGTACACCTCATCCCAGTCTAGCTGCTGTAGGCTTTCCCTGAAATTTGCAATTGTTAAATTGTTGACTGAACGTACTACTTTGGAGGACTGTTTAGTATTGCTGAATGGAGCTATGTCATATATTGCAACTAGCTGTGCACCATGATCAGAAAGACCATTCTCAACAGGCTGAGCATTTATCTGGTTAAACTTATCTTGGTCTATAAAGAAGTTATCAATCAGTGAGCTGCTATCCTTTACCACCCGAGTAGGAAAATCGATAACGGGTGTCAAATTGAAAGAACCGAGTAATACTTCAAGGTCATTTTTCCTATTACCCTCTTTTAGAGAATCTACATTGAAGTCCCCACAAATAATAATTTGCTTCCCCCTGTCTGACAGATAGCACAACAAGGAGTCAAAATTTTTCAGAAATAGATGAAAATTTCCTGATGGGGACCTATGTACAGTTACAATTATAAATGTGCCTTTATTTAATTTAAGCTCACAGGCACATGCTTCCATATGTTTCTCTACACAAAACTTTTTTGTTTCTATACTTTTTGCACAATGATAACTTTTGACATATATGGCAACTCCTCCTTTCTCCATATTTTCTCTCATTACATGCGCAGAGAGCTTATAACCACTTACATTTACCTTATCCATATCAGTAACAATGTGATGCTCAGACAGGCATAGTATATCTATTTCATTCTCAGCTTCTAAATCTTCCAAACAAACCAGAAGCTCATCTACTTTATTCTTTAAACTCCCAATATTTTGATGAAATATACTTACATTATTTTTAATTATACTTTTATGAGAACCTTTCCTTATTCTAACATTTGCAGTACTCTCCTGTCTGAGTTTCTCATTGTGCTTAGGCCTAGTTCCTATACCAGTGGTCACATGGTGTTCAGAGAGGCAGATTATGTCAATTGGGTTGGGTGACTTTAGTTCATCAATGCAATTACCTAGGACTGAGATACAACTTGGTGGAGATAAAATTTCTGGTGATTGATGAAAATTTAGACTGCAACGCCATCTCCCAGCGATAGCGACCACTGCTAAGGGGTTGTGGAAGCTGAATACTGCACGACCGCGCCATCTGTTGAGAACTGCAAACATCTCTAGGGGGCTGCTAACGGACTATTCCCCAGGAGAGCGCCATCCCTTAGCGACATTATCCAACTGTCGGGGGAGTCTTGACCTTGAACGCAATCTCGCGACAGAAAGCAAAACCAGCAACTCGTCATGACAGAAGCAGTAGTTACGGGTTTGGGGAGGCTGCGGCGGAATTGGACGACTTTGCGATCGAACGCGACGCGTTTCGTCAGCCAAGTAAACGCATTGGATGGTTCTACAGAAGTAGAATAGTCGAACACTTCCAGGAACTGCTAGAGGAAATATTGGAAGAGTTAGCCAGACTCAACGATGCAATACAGGACTTGCTGAATACGAAGGCGACACAGAAACTTGTGAGGAATATACTGATAAATGCAAACGCGCCGTCCGAAAGGCGAAAGGTCTTCCAGCAGGAGCGCGCTCAGGGGACAGAAATGCAACGTCAGCGGCTCAACAACACGCCTGTACGGACATAAAATTGCCTACTATCGAACTGCACCCATTTTCAGTGGACATAGAAGCTTGGCCTCGATTTTGGGAGCAGTTCCATAGGCGAGAATCCGATGTAAGGTGCCAGGATTTGGGCACTTACATGTTAGCTTACCAACATTAGTATTAATAATAAAGGGACTGACAAGGGCATCAGATCATGACTTTATCGAATTATGATCAATATGAGGCACTCCCGAACAGTATTCCCTGCATGTCTGCATGATTAAGTCACTAACTTAAAGCGTTGGCGAAAAGTGTCGGAAGCTGAGAATTGTGGAATACAAAGTCTGCAGTTGGCCGCAGCTCGCCAGCCGCCGTGGGCGGCAGGTAGGGGTCACCGCAAACGCGGGACAATACGGAGCTTTTGGGGGTAGCCCGGCTTCAGGAGCCACCTGTGCTTGGCAACACGTCGCGGAGACGGTAATTTCGTTCGCCTAGGGGCGATATGACCTACTCGATCATTGGGTAGAATCTCAGAAATGCCGTTGGAGGGATTTCGGCGTTGTTAGAGCGTTCGACATCGGCCGAAACTGAGTCTTCTTCTGCCGCGTTTCCGTACGCGTGGAAGACGGGAGAATTGTGGAGAAAGAGGACTCCGCCTTCAGCCATCGCGGGGTACGGACTTGGCCACCGTCTTCGAAGGGAGATATACGGTCTGTATCGCAGCATTGCACCAACGCGCGTTCCATGCCGATTTCTGCGCTTATAGCTCTTTGTGCACTCAGAAGCGAGATTTTTACCAACGCTTAACCACTTCCAACAACTTATATAGTATTTTTGATCTTGTAGTTATCCTTGCGAGGTGCCGGGTATTCATCAACGTAGCTGCCGGTAATTGGGGCGCGTAATTGCAAATTAGTCGATGTGCCATTCTCAGGAGTGTGTGGGTGGTCAAAGAAAACTCGCATTTTTGTAATTTCTGTCAGTTATGGGAAACATCAAAATTAATTGCCAGTATTGCAATCGAATTGTCGACTTCATTACAGCTAGCATTTAACTTGTCCCAGCAAGCTTTACATGTACCCTGGTCACTGCACAGCTTGCCCAGACGGGAAGGAAACAAGGTTTGCCATCTTCTATGTCGGCGACGGACAAATAAGCTTACACCGATGCTGTCAACTACGAACAAGCAGGTATCCCTCCGTGGTTATCTGATGGGGAACCTAAGGACTCGGTCGATGGTATTGTTGCTACAGCTGACACATATGAGCAAACCAAGCAAATTTCGAAATCCAAATATGGGGATAAGAACAGAATTATCCAAAGTCACCAGAATGTCTAGGAGAATCTTAACACTTCGATCTCAGGCAGTCCAGAGGCTCTCAATTCCACCCACATTGAGTGCCATAAGCGCATCCAAGCACTGCGAGCACTAGGAGAAAATGTGGACTCTTATGGGAGAGTGATTGCACCAAAACTCCTTCGAACCTTTCATGAACAAATTTACAAAAATTGGCTTGTGCATGCCCGAAGGCAAAAGACTGAAGCTGGGAACCTCACAAGCCCTATGGAATTCTTAAATGATGAGGTGGAAGGAGCTATCAACACACGCAAAATTCATGGAGATACTGTTCCACAGGAAAATTATGTACCAACAGCATCTGCCTTTCATGTAAAGGTTAAAACGAAGGCGAACAGGAAGAAGAAACAACAAAATTCAGAGCCCTTCTGTGTGTATTGCGACGAAAGAGGGCACTGGAGCCAAGACTGCCAAAAGACTGCAAGCTTGCAGGCAAGAATAGACGCCCTCAAGACAATGAACCGTTGCTTTCTATGCCTGAGACGTGGCCACAACAGAAATCAGTGTTTCAAACGGGGAAAGGCGTCCTGTGCGAAATGTAAGGGGGAGCATCACATTTCCATCTGTAGTAGCCATACCACAACAGTAAATAAAATTGAAACTATGGCTTCTAACTTCACATAGCTGCAGACTGCTAGTGTGAGTATCGTAGGACCAACTGGTAAGAGCAAACAGACACGTGCCATCCTGGACACGGGGAGTCAATAGAGTTTCATTCACCATTCACTGACTGAATCTCTCTAACTCTCATTGGAAACACTACTGTGGAGATAACAACTTTCGAATCCACTTACAGTTCATCCCTCTCAAGGAGAAAGGTGCAGTTTAAAATAATGGGGTGCTCCACCAATTCCCACATATCAGTGACAGCCTTTGAAAGCACAAATAATTTTTCACCGCAACCAACAGTGCCACAAGATGTAGGAGATATGGCCTTGAGGGGTGGTTTGCTGGTCTGTTGTGGTTGCATCTATCGTATGGCTACCTGTATCGCCGAGGTACGCAAGTCTTCCCACCAACAGCTAGGTCCAAGGTCCATGGTCCATGGAGTGCGGCGGGAGGGGGCGGGGGGGGGGGGGGTTGTAATCTTGCTCAGATAAAGTATATATAACATAAAGAATTATCACCAAATCTTTTCTTGGAGTAGCTAGATTTGCAAGAAATCGCCCATTATTATACGTGATTACACGCATTTAAACAAGTATAGTATAACAATAAATATATATTTTTTTGCACTCAGCTCTAACACGAAGTATCTTTAATTCTGTCAATAATCTTCACCAGCATTCTTTGATCCTCTGTCGGCGAGGACGCCGTTTCCTTTCAATTCCTGTCGGCTGCATCAGTAAAAAATGTGAGGTTTGTACCTTACAGTCGTCCCATAATAACAAAATTCGTATTGTGTGTACGTTATGTGTTTGGTGTTTGGTTTTTAGTGTTTCTTTTAAAGAGTAGTAAGTTCTTTTTTATTGCATGCCTCATATTTATGTTAATATGTCGCTATTCAAGAGTCTTAACTGAGGAATTTGTATCTCACAGTAATTTCATCGTAAAGAAATGTATTGTATGTACGCTTTGAGCCTGCTTTTATGCGTCTAGGAAAAAAATCACGTGCAGTGGTGTCACGAAAGTCTGAAACGTACTTTGCTGTGCCACAGAGGTACACTGGCGTGCCCCAAACTGGGCGCATTGTTGAGGCCAGATACAAATAGTAATATACTCTCAAAGGTACACAGCAATATATAATTAAGAAAACTGATCGAGAACCTACGTACGAGGAGCGTGAGAAAAGTAATAAGACTGACAACACTGTGAATGATCTGTCAACGTTGTGTTGTTGTACACGTGTAGACCCGTGTGTTCATGTCTATCAGGTGTTCAGTTCGAGTTTCCGCTCAGTACAGCCATCACGTTGTGTGTTACTAAAATGGAACAGCGGAATTTAGAGCAACGTTATGTAATCAAGATTTGGGTTAAACTTGGGGAATCTGCGAGTGTGGCCTCTGAAAAACTGAAACAGGCCTATGAGGAACACTCCATATCAAGAGCAGAAGTTTTGCGCTGGCACAAATCATTTTCGGAAGGCGGAGAACACGTTGCTGATGAACGTCGCTCAACCTCAAAAACCGACGAAAACGTCTAACCTGAGAGTGCTCTTTTGAGATCAGACTGATATTTAACAGTAAAGATGATGGGAGACCTGTTACATTTAAACGCTTTCAGCGTACATAAAATTTTGACCGATGTTGTGCACATGCGAAGCGTTGTGCCGAAATGGTGCCGAAAAAACATAACATGTGAGCAATAGGACAATAGAAGAAACTTGTGCACTAACCTTCTTGGGATGATTGGCAACGACCACGAATGGTTCAGTCGTGTGATCACATGTGACGAATCGTGGACTTCTGAGAACGATCCTGAGACAAAGAGGCAAAGTGAGGAGTGGCACACTGAGACATCTCCTCGACCGAAAAAAGATCGAGTGAGCAAGTCAAAGATCAAAACAGTGCTGATCTGCTACTTTGACAGTAGGGGTATGTGCACAAAGAATTTGTTCCTCCAGGACAAACTGTGAACAAAGAGTTTTACAAAGATGTCCCTGAAAGGCTCAGGAAAAGAGTGAATGAAGTGAGACTGGACATGGCACACAAGTGGGTGCTGTATCACAATATCGTCACCCGGCCACTTCCTTTACTGAATTTCTGACCTCAAAAGGCATTGCTGTTGTTCCACATCCCCCATATTCACCTGATCTGAGTCCCTGTGACACTTTTGTTTTCCCAGAACTGAGAAGTGTCTTAAAATAGCGCCACTTTGGGACTCTGGAGAACATTCAAAAGAATGTCACTAACGTGTTAAAGGCTCTGCCAGTTGAAGGCTTTCATCGCTGCTACCGACACTGGGAACAACGACTCGGCCGGTGAGTAGATGCCGAAGGGAACCACTTTGAAGTTTACAATAGTGTGCTTCGAAAAAAATAAAAACTTGGGTAAATAAAATATCAGTCTCATTCTTTTTCCCACACATCTCGTATATAGGAACAGTATGCAACAAACTGACGTAAAAGTGGAAATATGAGATACATACACAGGGTGATTTTTTCCACCGTGTGAAAACTCTAGGGATTCAACGATGAGAGGATACGGAACAAAAAAGGTCTAATGAACTTATGTCCGAAAACGCACGGTTTTCATGCTAGAGACTATTTATTTCATCATACTTTGTTACAGAGACGGCGGCCTAATACTCGCTGTACCACGCAGCCACTGTCACAGTATGCACGGTTTGCTCCTAGAGGATGGTACTGTTCCTCATACGTCATGGCCTTGCGCCCTCTCCTGCCATAGTAATTGGCAATGCTGTGTCCGACTCACTTCTCTTCTAGACTTATCTCCTAATGGATGTGATACAGCGTTGTACACAATGGATCCATATTCGAATCGAGAGCTTGCCGACATGTTGTTTCCTTATGGAAAGGCAACAGGCGGCGGGCAGGAAGGTTGTATGAGGAGACCTATCCCCGCCGAAAACAACCAAAGCATTGAATGTTTGCAACAGTGTTTCGCCTTTTATCTCGGACAGGGTCGCTTCAGAAAGCAGGAAATCATGAAGGACACACCTGAAATGTTCGGACACCAGACTTGGAGGAAAATGTGATTAGCACTGCGGAAGGCGACAGCCGTGTCTGCACCGGGCAGTTCGCCCACCAATATGTTGCGCAACATCCTCCATGACAGTTGTTACTACTCTTATCACGGTATGTGCAGGGCTTTCTAGCGACAGACTTTCCACATAGGGAGCAGTTTTGCTACTGGTTTCATTACCAGGCAAACGCGATTCCGGGATTTGTGTCACCACCCTATTCACAGATGAGGGCACTGGAGTGGTATCTTCACCTTTCATAACAGTAATTTTTGGGATAGTATGCAGAACCTTCACGGTACGGTGACACTGAATCACCAGCATCGGTGCAGCCGGAATTTGTTGGCCGGAATAAATGGCGACCGTATTTTGGGATCAGTCTTCCTCCCACGTCGCCTAACAGGCCGGAACGATCAGCGTTTCTTCCGGGTGACTTTGCCTCCCCCGTTGGAAGAAGTGCCGTTGGTGGTTCGAATGGTTATGTGGCTTCTACACGATGGTGCTCGAGCCCTTTTCGCCGTTAACATCCGGACGCATCTCAATCGTATCTTCGGTGGTCTTGTGGATCGGACGAGGGGGTCCAGTTGCAAGGCCTGCTCGTTCACTGGATCTCAGCCCGCGCGATTTCTCGTTATGGGGCTATCTCAAAGGTATCGTGTATGCCGAGCCCATACCAGATATGGAGACGGTAGAGCAGCGTATTCATGCTGCCTTTGACACTGTTCTGGTGCAGCCTGGCCGATGTGAAAGTGTGAGACAAGACACGCTACGGCGAGTAACATGCATGGAAACCAGTTTCAACACTTACTGTAACTGTGGCTGCGTGCTACAGCGAGTACTAGACTGTTGTCTCTGTAACAATGCGTGGCTGAATAAATGGTCTCTAGCATGGAAAACATGCAATTCCGGACGTAAGTCCATTAGATTTTTTTGATTCCACAGCCACTCATCGATGAATTCCTAGAGTTTTTACGCTGTGGAAAAAATCACCCTGTATTCATTTCACAAGCTTCGTCTCCAGACTGAAAACGACAATAACAACAATATAGAGTGTTACAAAAAGGTACGGCCAAACTTTCAGCAAACATTCCTCATACACAAATAAAGAAAAGATGTTATGCGACATTTGGCCGGAAACGCCTCCTTCCGTGTTAGAGCTCATTTTAGTTTCGTCACTATGTACTCTACTTCCTCGATTCACCACCAGTTGGCCCAATTGAAGGAAGGTAATGTTGACTTCGGTGCTTGTGTTGACATGCGGCTCATTGTTCTACAGTACTAGCATCAAGCACATCAGAACGTAGCATCAACAGGTTAGTGTTCATCACGAACGTAGTTTTGCAGTCAGTGCAATGTTTACAAATGCGGGGTTGGCAGATGCCCATTTGATGTATGGATTAGCACGGGGCAATAGCCGTAGCGCGGTACGTTTGTATCGGGACAGATTTCCAGAACGAAGGTGTCCCGACAGGAAGACGTTCGAAGCAATTGATCGGCGTCTTAGGGAGCACGGAACATTCCAGCCTACGACTTGCGACTGGGGAAGACCTAGAACGACGAGGACACCTGAAATGGACGACGCAATTCTTCGTGCAGTTGACGATAACCCTAATGTCAGCGTCAGAGAAGTTGCTGCTGTACAAGGTAACGTTGACCACGTCACTGTTTGGAGATTGCAACGGGAGAACCAGTTGTTTCCGTACTATGTACAGCGTGTGCAGGTACTATCGGCAGCTGATTGGCCTACACGGGTACACTTCTGCGAATGGTTCATCCGACAATGTGTCAATCCTCATTTCAGTGCAAATGTTATCTTGACGGATGAGGCTTCATTCCAACGAGATCAAATTGTAAATTTTCACAATCAACATGTGTGGGCTGAATCCGCACGCAATTGTGCAATCACGTCACCAACACAGATTTTCTGTGAATTTTTGGGCAGGCATTGTTGCTGATGTCTCGATTGGGCCCCACGTTCTTCCACCTACGCTCAATGGAGCACGTTATCATGATTTCATACCGGATACTCTACCTGTGCTGCTAGAACATGTGCCTTTACAAGTACGACACAACATGTGGTTCATGCACGATGGAGCTCCTGCACATTTCAGTCGAAGTGTTCGCACGCTTCTCAACAACAGATTCGGTGACCGATGGATTGGTAGAGGCGGACCAATTCCATGGCCTCCACGTTCTCCTGACCTCAACCCTCTTGACTTTCATTTATGGGGGCATTTGAAAGCTCTTGTCTACGCAACACCGGTACCAAATGTAGAGACTCTTCGTGCTCGTATTGTGGACGGCTGTGATACAATACGCCATTCTCCAGGGCTGCATCAGCGCATCAGGGATTCCATGCGACGGAGGGTGGATGCATGTATTCTCGCTAACGGAGGACATTTTGAACATTTCCTGTAACAAAGTGTTCGAAGTCACGCTGGTACTTTCTGTTGCTGTGTGTTTTCATTCCATGATTAATGTGATCTGAAGAGAAGTAATAAAATGAGCTCTAACATGGAAAGTAAGCGTTTCCGGACACATGCCCACATAACATATTTTCTTTCTTTGTGTGTGAGGAATGTTTCCTGAAAGTTTGGCCGTACCTTTTTGTAACACCCTGTATAAGACATCACACAGAGTTGCTGTAAGAAGTCGTAGAATGAAAACCGTTATGTCCACCAACGTAGCACTCGACGTAAGTGTTTCAACACTGAAAGAACAAGTCGTTTATGTCAGTGGCATCACTGTGTCCGGCTGGAAAGTTTTCACACCTTTCCTTCGCGAGTGTAGCGCACTTTGGTAACAAGTGACACGCCGCGCGGTCGGCACGTGAGCAGTTTCGCTCTTTCGGTGTAGTGGCGAGACGCGATTAATTGTGAGGCAGGGGACGCCCCCGGGTGCGTGTCGCCTGGCAGAGCCCCCCCACCGCGGCTGCCCCGGCCGCTATAAGCCGGCGGCGGGCTGGCGGGCGCGCAGTAGCGCCGCAACTCGCCGCTCCTCCGCCTCCGCCTCCGCCACCTCTTCGCCCCGTGCTGTCCGCCGAGAGCCCGCCTGCCCGCCTGCCTGCCTGCCTGCTCGTCGTCATGGCTGCGGTGCTGCACGCCGCCGACTGGGTCAGTATCGCCAGCCGCCACCAGCCACCTACTGCTGCCGCCCCACACCTGCGCCGTACTCGCCGGATGTGTAACCCTCTTACGATGCGACACGCGCACCATTTTTGTGCTTTTGCCCCGTCTCTCCAGTGGCTCGTAACTCGCACGGATTTACTGTTCAGTGCTGTCATCGAAATTCGTATTCGAGATTTGGCAACACAGCTATGAACTACCACGAGTGATTCTCGACTGTCTTTTGTCACAAGTGCAGTGCAAGTGTTCGAGGACAATATTTTTCTGCAACAGTAGGGGGCTTCCCTGTGCACGAATGCAACCAGTACCCAGATGTTTCTGTGGGTAATGATATTGATTCTGTATATTCGACGAAAGGGCGCACTTGCTATTTGCTCCTTTATCTTCCGCATTTTCTTTTAAACGCGACATCAGGAGACGTTTCTGTAGGTAATAATATTTATTCTGTATATTCGACGAAAGGGCGCACATGCTATCTGCTCTTTTATCTACCGCACTTTCTTTTAAACGCGACATCAGGCCTCGAATTATTTCTGTTTATCACTGAGCTTATTCTAAGTACTTCTTACAGATAGACTAACCGGGTTAATAAGACGAACTAAATCCTCAGTTCTACGCTTGCAGGAAAAGAAATCAAATTCAAATGGCTCTAAGTACTATGGGACTTAACCTAAGGATATCACACACATCCATGCCTGAGGCAGGATTCGAACCTGCGACCGTACCGGTCTCGCGGTTCCAGACTGAAGCGCCTAGAACCGCACGGCCACACGGGCAGGCAAAAAGAAATTATTTCAGTTTATTGCCGTATGTATAGCCTACGAAGCAGAATGTGGCCAGACTGTAACTGCAGCTTCGAGGAAATAACGCTGTCATTAGCTCTGGGGTGGATTACAAGACGTCGACCCGTAGAAAACACGGCCATTAATCGGCTGTGAATGGCTTCTGAGTATCTAATAGTCCTTTCAGTGCTTTCGGAAAATTAGTTTCAAGCGTCGCAAGAAGGCTACCTTTCTTCTTAGACGGAAGCAGATCAGCTACGCATTCTATATCACTCACGTAAATGCAACGCAGACGAATTTTGCTCATAATTCCTACCTGCTACTTACGAACCACAGTTCATTTCGATTTCTGTCACGTGGGCGACTGTTTCAGTTCCCAATAAACAATACACAAGGGGTGGAATTATCTATATTTCTCACAACTCGTTAATGTTAACTATTGGCTCCAGTACTAATCCAGAAGTTTATTAATATTGATCCATGCATAATACAGCACAATACATATCCGCCTTAGGAACGAGCCCAGAATACAGGATGGTCCATTGATAGTGACCGGGCCAAATATCTCACGAAATAAGCATCAAACGAAAAAACTACAAAGAACGAAACTTGTCTAGCTTGAAGGGGGAAACCAGATAGCGCTATGGTTGGCCCGCTAGATGGCGCTGCCATAGATCAAACGGATATCAACTCCGTTTTTTTAAATAGGAAGCCCCATTTTTATTACATATTCGTGTAGTACGTAAAGAAGTATGGACCACTTTTTTCGCTTTCTGATAGATGGCGCTGTAATAGTCACAAACGTATAAGTACGTGGTATCACGTAAGATTCCGCCAGTGCGGACGGTATTTGCTCCGTGATACATTACCCTTGTTAAAATGTACCGTTTACGTTACCGCTGTTGGTGAATAACGCTTCGTCGCTAAATAGAACGTGTGCAAAAAATCTGTCATCGTCCCGTAATTTCTCTTGTGCCTAGTGGCAGGACTCTACACGACGTTCAAAGTCATCGCCACGCAATTCCTGGTGCATAGAAATATGGTACTGGTGCAATCGATGTCGATGTAGCATTCTCAACACCGACGTTTTTGAGATTCCCGATTCTCGCGTAATTTGTCTGCTACTGATGTGCGGATTAGTCGCGACAGCAGCTAAAACATCTACTTGGGCATCATCATTTGTTGCAGGTCGTGGTTGACGTTTCACACACTTCCTGTTTCCTTAAATAACGTAACTATCCGGCGAACGGTCCGGACACTTGGATGATGTCGTCCAGGATACCGAGCAGCATACATAGCACACGCCCTTTGGGCATTTTGATCACAATAGCCATACATCAACACGATATCAACCTTTTCCGCAATTGGTAATTGTAGTTTTTTGGTTTGCTGCTTATTTCGTGAGATATTTGGCCCGGTCACTATCAATGGACCACCCTGTATACACGGTTGTCTTGGGGCATAAACTCGAGTGTTCCTCTCATTGACCAGGACTTCAGATTGTCCCATCCGATGATTCCCGACTTAAATTTCATCACGGTTTCGGATACCAAAGACAAGAATTTAGTCACTGGTTCTCCAAAATACCTGGATGTATAGTAGTGATACACTTTTCGGTCATTTCAGTTTACATACAAAGTAAATGTAGCAGTCACTGCCTGTACGATCGGATATGCATGGATTCACAATTGTAGTACGACTCACTGGGCGCCATCAGTCAAGAGCCGTGCTCCCAATAATCAAAGACAGCCGACCTGGATGCAGCAGTTTCCTAACTCTTCTGTGGATTCCTCAGCGCTGTTACTTCCTACATGTACCATATTGCATACGTTTCACCTTGCGATCCATTGTTCCTTTGTGAGCGTAGTTGGTTACCGTGTGTTGTGCACCATCATGATAGCTGCTATTATCCATTTATCCTAGCTTCTGTAAGTCATATCTCACCGTTCACGAAATTTAGAATCTGCTCATATAAATGTTTTTACTGACGATTAAATTTACAGCTTCTCCTGGCATAATTAGATATGTTTATGACGTTTGCAAATTTATTATTCATGAAGCAATAAAATAAACTGAAAATTCAATTAGTATACGAGGCTTATTATTGTGACACCATGATCCTAAGGTTTTACTCACAAGTACACAAATGTAGCGAATATCGTTAAAATACAGTTAACGTATTGCTGCTTGCGGTTTTATATCTCAATTCTTAAGTGCGACATTATAGATTCGAAGGGCTCGGGTTGGATTCCCACTCATTGCTAGGACTTTTATCTGCGATTTACCACTCTTTTTACGGCTAACATGTTTCTACATGTTAAAAATGCTCAGTTACAGAATGTTTCGCAGTCCACGTTAAACTGTATGTCTCCTTCTATCTGGCTTGCTAAGTTAGTTCAAAGGTCTAATAACACCATGGATAGTAAAACACTGTGGTGTTCACACCAACGCTCTGGCTAATAAAAGCTTTGCGTGTTTTATAACAGCGAGAAAATGAGTAACAGATGACTAATAGATGAGTACATCATGTGTGGAAATTTAGACGATGGGCACTTTGGTACTTGTGTTTATCAACGGATTTGGGAAATGGAATTTAAGACTGAACCAGACGGTTATCTGATTGAAGTACAGAAACTCTTCGAAACTATATTCATGTTCATCATAATTTAATTTAAGGGTTCTTCTGCAATGTAAAAAAATGGTTCTGAGCACTATGGGACTTAACTGCTGAGGTCATCAGTCCCCTAGAACTACTTAAACCTAACTAACCTAAGGACATCACACACATCCATGCCCGAGGCAGGATTCGAACCGGCGACCGTAGCGGTCGCACGGTTCCAGACTGTAGCCCCTAGAACCGCTCGGCCATCTCGGCCGGCTTGCATCTAAACATTCAACTAATGCGACTTAGTGAAGAATATCTAAACAAAAGAGAATGAGGAAAGGAAGAATAAATGAAAGTGGAAGTATGATCCTGATGTGAATACGTATTCATTTTTCGAGTTTCGAAAGAGGCTTAGAAGAGAAATTGTCCAATGTTACGAATGTGGAAACTGCTTCTCAGCACATCAGGTGGGAGAGCGGAATTCAATACGCGTGTTAAGCTATCGCAGTAGGTTTCAGGTTTTTCAAGCTCTCGCTGCTGTAACGTATAATCTCAGGTGGCTCAGAATCATCAGCTTGATAGTTTGATTAACTGTCAAAATCAGTACTCGGGTAAAAACTTCCTGTTTATTCCTACGCTGTCTTCGTAGGGGAGAGGGCAGATCCGTAGCTAACGCAGTGCATGCATGAGGTCGGCCTGTGCGCTAGTCGGGTGGCGGGTGGCCTAGGCCCCAGGCGCTGTGGCAGGCGGGGACCTATCTGCCGGCAGCGGGTAGCTGGGAAGGAAGGAAGGAAGGCGCAAGCAACTGTTCCCACAGCGCCGCGCCGCCCGCTGCCGCCTCGTCTTGCGAAAACCCTGCTCACATTTGATGCAACAGCTGCAGCTTTTCCTTCACAGGCTATTGTGTCAGCAGTGCGCCTCCTGATTGTTTTCCCTTTGTTATACATGTTTGTATCAGACACTGGATGCAGCTCGTCTTGCCCTTATCTATAAATTTTATCGTTCGCCGACTTCGCTTACACTAGAAACGGACCACTAGCTCGCGCGGTCGAGGTTAGAAGACGAAATAGTCTGTAGCCTATACGTTGTAGCCACTCCGAAATCCCTCTGACCAATTTTCGAAGAAAAACCTTAATTAGGGTGGTCAGACGGTGTTTTGAGATCCAGTCGGTGGAAAAATCTTCGACGTGTCGTACAAGTGACGAGTCTACAGTAAGAATTATACTTTGATTTTAATCTCTCCATCGTTGTTGACTGTGGTATTTAGGAGTCACGCACTCGCGACGTTTCTTATTATGCAAAAAATTAACGACTCTTTCAAGCTGCACTTTATTCATACTGTTTTACTACTTCAGCACACCTGATCGACGTCCGAATATACACTCCATCGTCGCCAGCCGGAGTGGCCGAGCGGTTCTAGGCGCTACAGTCTGGAACCGCGCGACTGCTACTGTCGCAGGTTCGAATCCTGTCTCGGGCATGGATGTGTGTGATGTCCTTAGGTTAGTTAGGTTTAAGTAGTTCTAAGTTCTAGGGGACTGGTGACCTCAGATGTTAAGTCCCATGGTGCTCAGAGCCATTTGAACCATTTGAACATCGTCAGATGTATCTGGGAAAACAGTCACATCTATTTTGCTTAAGTCCATAGATAGCCGATAACCAGCGGCACCCTTTACCACGTTAGAGTTATATGAAAATTACTGTTTTTGTTTTTTGTTTTGCTCTGCAACGCATGTAAAAACCAAACGTGTGGCGTACCAACCAAAACTCAACCCACGAGCAGGTCAGGTTTCATATAGCTTTACGTGATTTGGCCCACAAGGTATAATGGTATGATGGTATACCAGTGGTTGTTGGCTGCTGCTGCATGGATTTCATTGAATCAATATAGATGTCAATGGTTTTCCAGATATAACTGACGATGCATCAGTATTCTAAAATTGATCAGGTATGATGTATGAATAATTACCATCAATAAAGAGCGTTCTCAGAAAGTTCTTAATCTCTTACACAATTACGTACATTTTCTGAGAAAAAGTACAACTGCAGTTGTATCTTGAGAATGTCTTTATTCTATCACACGACTAGTTTTGGTGGCGCATTTACTATGGGACGCTATCAAGGAAATGAAATACTTTTTTGGTAGTGGTGGAGCCTGAGGATGGCGGTAATGTGACGCGGAAACTAGTCGTGTGATAGAATAACGACATTCTCAAGATACAGCAGTGATAGTACTTTTTCTCATATACATCGTCATCAGTTTGGCATATGGTAATCTTCCTTCGATATTTCAGTGAGGCATCCTCAATACCGTCCTTTTGTATCAATGTGTGACTAGAGACTTAGACGCAAAGGAATTACACGACTATACACGGTTCTTTGAGATCGTCATCATAGAAACACGTACTTGAACGACATGCTTCAGTTATGCATTATTTCGGAAAATACAAGAAGTTAGTCTGAAGTTGCTTTCAGACATTGTCATTGCCGAGGCAATCAGATTGCCTAGTTGGAAGAGTAATCCCCATCAGACTGTCATTTTATGTGAATAGACTGCGGCAAATCTCTGCAAAAATGAAATGTTCTTTTGTCAGAAAAAAACACCCTTATAATTTTAGGTGTCTCACACCGATCTAGACTCTGTGATCTTCTGTAACTGTCAAGACCAATACCCAGATGAAAAAAATTCTATTTATTTGTATAATTTCCGCTTTACACTCTCTTGCACATTTGCTCATATACCGGTACCTCAATATTAACACTTTTTGTCTCTTGATAATAATAAAAGTACAAAGGGAAATAATGAGAGGATTTTTAAAGCTACTCGAAGTAAGTGTTTGTTTAGGTAAACTTTGTCTATTTCCGTCAGTAGTAGCGTTAGAGAAAAAAGTAATGTAGTTTTCCTAGAAGGTCTATACGCCAAACAGGTATGAAAAAGTTTAACGTCTCTGAAGCCGATACCAAGAGGAAAACGGAATATCGTGTGGTGTTTAAATCAGGCTTTCACGATAGTGCACTTTCAGTGCATAGTTTTAGGGAGCTTATAAATGAAACACTTACGTTAGTAGCTACAGTGACACTATAATCCTTGATTTTTCGCTCTTTTTAGGAACAAATTAGCTCTTGATTTCACGTTTCTGAGAATGGGTACCTATTTTCCAACCATGCGAAAGTCTACAAACGAATACCTAACAAAACATTAATAAAAATTATCACTCTCTCCGTTGGACTTCTTGGCCGCCGTGGGCACCAGAGATATCAAAAACTTACGTCAAACATTGATTACTTTCTTTGAGGACTAGTTTTTAATTTTCATGGAATTAGCATAACTGATTATATCTAGTAAAGTGTCGAGCCTGTTTCTGTTGTCCTTGTCATTTACGATATTAGTTCTTTTAAAGGTCTAATCACTGTCCTTAGTAATAATCTTTCTGATTATCTTTCTCCCATTCGGATTTTTCTCAAACATTTTCCGTAGCACCAAATACTTCCTGTCGCATGTTGCCCTTGTGATAAATACTGTTTTACCACTAGACAGCTGAATATAAAGACTATTTACAGGCTTAATGTGTAGTAAGTACTTTCCGTATCCCACTTTAAGTCCTATTAGTTGCTAATAATATCCCATAGCCGTAGTGCATTGCAGTAAGTTAGGACGTTTTCGAATTCAAGCAGTCTTCACATTTCAGTGCCAAGAAATAATTAGAATACGAGCACTGAGTACAAAGAGAATACTGTTAATGTCATTGATATATCAGCAGAATATAACCGAATGAAGACTGTTGGGTTACTGAGCGACACGTGATATTTGTTTTGTACTGGAAGAATATCCATCGAAGATCTACAAGCAAGCTTCAGTGCGAAATAAATTCCAAGAAAGACTGTAGGTGCTAAATGGGTCTTCTGCCCCTACAAAATAGGTTGTACAACTTCGGTCTCATGATGTGGAAAGTATAAGGTCATCGCGTGGTGTGTTAGAGTGTGTAACTGAGTACAGTTTTGTCGCATCTGATCTGCATCAGCAGTGCGCAGTGAGGACATTTCTGTGACAAAGAGAGTTGTTTGCTGCGGCTGGGCTCGTCACGGTATAGTGTGAGGGAGAGACAGACAGATGGTATCACGTGCACCGCGGGTCGACAGCTACAAGGCGCCCGGCTGTGCTGCATCGCATCGCGCCGCTCATGATGCTGCTGCTTCACAGCGACTCGACTTAATTCGACGCCGTGAGTCAGCTACGGCCGGCAGTGACTGAGCGTTGCGACATGTCTCCACTGCAGTGAACAGAAGGTTGTTGAACGTAACATCACCACAGACAGTGGACCCCAGGGAGAAACTTTGGCCCCCGGTGTCAGCTGGCCTTGACATTTCTCCGCTGAACTAGGCAGGTACGCAGCTGCTGTCCAGTCATGTGACGCAGTCGTTCTGGTAGAGCTGCGAGTGGACGGAAAACGAATGAGTCACTCTGTGGAATGAGGAAGCGGTCTCTAGAGAATGAGTCGCATACTATAATACTTTCTGTTGTAGTGTGGCAAACATCTTATGTAATATTCCAAAATAACACGTATATTTGTGAATGATGTAAATGTTCTACTTCGTATAGAAAATACGTTAAAAATATAAATTACGAAAAATTAAAAAACGGTATTGCTGTATCGCTGGAGATGCACTTACATGTACAACGCTACCAGCATTCTTTGTACTGTATACAGGGTGAGTCACCTAACATTACCGCGGGATATGTTTCGTAAACCACATCAAATACTGACGAATCGATTCCACAGACCGAACGTGAGGAGTGGGGCTAGTGTAATTGGTTAATACAAACCATTAAAAAATGTACGGAAGTATGTTTTTTAACACAAACCTACGTTTTTTAATGGAACCCCGTTAGTTTTGTTAGCACATCTGAACATATAAACAAATACATAATCAGTGCCGTTTGTTGCATTGTAAAATGTTAATTACATCCGGAGATATTGTAACCTAAAGTTACATAGAACGTGGAGGACGCATAAATTGGCCAGCCCGTTCTCCTGATCTTACACCTCTGGACTTCTTTCTGTGGGGTACGTTAAAGGAGAATGTGTACCGTGATGTGCCTACAACCCCAGAGGATATGGGGCGACATTACACCAGATGTACTGCGGCGTGTACGACATTCATTACGCGAGAGATTGCAATTGTGTGCAGCAAATGATGGCCACCACATTGAACATCTATTGGCCTGACATGTCGGGACACACTCTATTCCACTCCGTAATTGAAAAGGGAAACCACGTGTGTACGTGTACCTCACCCCTCATGGTAATGTACATGTGCGTCAGTGAAAAAGACCCATAAAAAGGTGTTAGCATTTGGACGTAATGTGCTGGTCCAGTCTCTTCTGTATCTAAGGTCCATCACCGTTCCCTTTGGATCCCTACGTAATTCGGTGCTCTCCGATGCACACGATCGAACAGCGGAGGAGTGGTACTCAAGCGTCAACTTTAGGTTACAATATCTCCGGATGTAATTAACATTTTACAATGCAACAAACGGCACTGATTACGTATTTGTTTATATGTTCAGATGTGCTAACAAACCTAACGTGGTTCCATTTAAAAAAACCTAGGTTTGTGTTAAAAAAACATACTTCCGTGCATTTTTAATGGTTTGTATTAACCAATTACACTAGCCCCTCTCCTCACGTTCGGTCTGTGGAATCGGTTCGTCAGTATTTGATGTGGTTTACGAAATATATCCAGCGGTAACGTTAGGTGACTCACCCTGTATATACCAAGTACAAGAGAAACGAATCCAGTCCAAATGCCTGTTTAACAATCCATATTGTCATAGATCAGTTGTTTGCTTGGCTATAGCTAGACTAAAATGTTGATGGACGCGTAGTAGTGGAAGTGGGTGAGAGGAAAATACAAGAAAAGTGTGAGTACCGATCAAGTCTATGAGTTCATCCTCAGGGCAGATTATAGGAGGCGGGGAAAAACAATTCACACGTGCTGCCAGACCAGCTGTCGGACTGTTCAGTCGTTATAGTACTCGTACTATGGTAAAGTTGAGCGTTGTAACGGAGGAATTTCGAGACAACATTGTTTATCATCGCAAATTTTTAATAAACATCTAACAAAATTATGAAGGTAGTTGAAAATTAGCTAAACCCAAGTTCGTGCAATAGTATGGAAAAAAAATAAAAAGTAACAATTTCAGCCGCTATGGACCCCATACAAAAAATTGTTGGCACCAGGGACTCCTGCCTCCAAGAAAGTGTCTGATAGTGTCTGTACTGTTCCAGAGGTAACACACTTCCAGTTTTAGATAAAAATTTAGATTATGAACTGAATAAAATCAGGAGCCTTTGTAGAAAACTATTAACTCCAGTTGTACTGCACTAACGATTAATGAAACAAACGCCACTGTGTTGACCTGATCCTTGACTGGGACGTTCGAAGACGCTGAGGCGTTTACGTCTCCTATCAAGCGGCGCCCAGAAACTTAAACAGCGCCGCACTCACTTTCCAGCACTGTGGAGAGCTGTAAGACATACACTCTTCTGTACGGTTTATGAAGCACGTTTCTCATTCCAAGGTGTATCTTTGGTTCATATGGCTCTGAGTACTATGGGACTTAACATCTGAGGTCATCAGTCCCCTAGAACTTAGAACTACTTAAACATGACTAACCTAAGGACATCACACACATCCATGCCCGAGGCAGGATTCGAACCTGCGACCGTAGCAGTCGTGCGGTTCCGGACTGAAGCGCCTAGAACCGCTCGGACACTGCGGCCGGAAGGTATATCTTTACTTTCTGTTTTTACCACTTCTTCCCTAGCGTAAAAACCTGACACACATGTTTCGTATTACAGTTCAACACATCATAATATACGGTAGACTTCCGTTAATGGCACAGATGTTGCCGATAGAATCAGGAGAGGAAATCGCTAACATTTGGGTAGTGCACTATGCAGGTGACTCACCTATACACGCGTCTCTCGTTGGAAACAATCATTATGACCACTGACAAAATAGTGGCCCCGGGGAGGAGCTAAGAAATAAAGCTTTACTGGCTGTTCCTTGGTACGTATTGTATCGTACAAGTTAGTAACATTATGAATACCTCTGTTAATAAAATCCCTATGGCCATCACGCCGCGTCATTTTGTAACACTATTAGGTCATGGAAACCTACGTACATATATTTATAGCTACTGTAAATAAAGAAAATAAGTAGGCTAGATGTTTAGTAACAGAACCTACGAATCCAGAGCATTGTAGCGCACTGCATGGATACAAAGCTACCAGTGCTTCTCTTTTCTCTCTGGTCAGAAGTAAAGTGCTCGCTGTGTTTCACTGACAGCGAGAAGTTAGCCTTCTGACATGGAAGGGTACCCACATCGGACGAAGGATTAGTAACTACTGCGTTAACACCACCTCTGGCATTGCTAATAGTCTTAATCCGGCGAGAAAGAGCACACATTTCTACCCCTACATCTACATCTACAACGATACTCTGCAAATCACACTTAAGTGTGATTATTCCACTCTCGAACAGCACGCAGAAAAAACGAACATCTTTATCTTTCTGTACGAGCTCTGATTTCCATTATTTTATTATGATGATTGTCTCTCCCTACGTAGGTCGGCGTCAACAAAATATCTTCGTACTAGGAGGAGAAAGTAGGTGATTGAAATTTCGTGAGAAGATTCCGCCGCAACTAGAAGCGTCTTTGTTTTAATGGTGTCCATCCGAAATTCTGTATCATGTCTGCGACACTCTCTCCACTATTTCGCGATAATTCAAAATGTGCTGCTCTCTGCTGAAGTTTGTCTATGTACTCTGTCAGTCCTATCTGGTAAGGATCCGAGGCCGCGTAGTGCTCCAAAAGAGGACGGACAAGTGTAATACAGGCAGTGCCTTTAGCAGAGATGTTGCATCTTCTAAGTATTCTGCCAATAACACGCAGTCTTAGGCTTGCCTTCTCCACAAAAGTTTCAAAGTGTTCTTTCCAATTTAAGTTGTTCGTAATTGTAATTCCTAAGTACTTAACTGAATTTACGGCGTGTAGATTAGTCTGATTTACCGTGTAACCGAAGATTAACGGATTCTTTTCAGCACTCATATTGATAATCTCACACTTTTCATTAATTAGGGTCAATTGCCAATCTTTACACCAGTCAGACGTATTTTTTTTAAATCGCTTTGCGATTTGTTTTGATCTTCTGTAATAGATAAGGAACAGCAGAGGGCCTGTAACACTTCCTTGGGAACGCCAGAAATCACTTCTGTTTTACTCGATCACTTTCCGTCAGTTTTTACGAACGGTGACCCCTCTTGACAGTAAATTACGAATCCAGTCACATAATAGAAACGATATTCCGTAAGCACGCAATTTCACTACAAGCCGCTTGTGTGGCACAGTGCCAAAAGCCTTTTGTAAATTTAGAAAAAAATGGTTCAAATGGGTCTGAGCACTATGGGACTTAACTTCTGAGGTCATCAGTCCCCTAGAACTTAGAACTACTTGAACCTAACTAACCTAAGGATATCACACACATCCATGCCCGAGGCAGGATTCGAACCTGCGACCATAGCCGTCGCGCGGTTCCAGACTGTAGCGCCTAGAACCGCTCGGCCACTCTGGCCGGCGAAGTCGTGTGCAGCAAGGTGTACATTTAGAAATCTGGAATCAATTTGAACTCCCTTACCAATAGCACGTAACACTTCGTGTGCGTAAAGCGCTAGTTGTGTTTCACAGGAACGATGCTTTCTAAATCATTTCCACAGGTATCCCACATCCAGCTGAAACCACACGTTGATGATGAGATCCCTTAGAGCTATCAAATTGCGAAGGTATCAGTTGCTACGTTCCAGCTGCTAACAGTCTTTGACGTTTTCCAAGGAATTAAGATCGAATGATTCATCTGACCAGTAGAGATGAGATCTAGAGGCTGAGTTTTTCGTCAGACTAGGAACATACGAAGTGAACGCGACTGTTGTCATCTCGGAACGACGTAGAAGTCGGAACGACAGAGAAGTTGCAGCATTAGAAAATTGTAGCGAAATGCAGGAAGATCTGCAGCGGATAGGCACTTGGTGCAGGGAGTGGCAACTGACCCTTAACATAGACAAATGTAATGTATTGCGAATACATAGAAAGAAGGATCCCTTATTGTATGACTATGTGATAGCGGAACAAACACTGGTAGTAGTTACTTCTGTAAAATATCTGGGAGTATGCGTGCGGAACGATTTGAAGTGGAATGATCATATAAAATTAATTGTTGGTAAGGCGGGTACCAGGTTGAGATACATTGGGAGAGACCTTAGAAAATGTAGTCCATCAACAAAGGAAGTGGCTTACAAAACACTCGTTCCACCTATACTTGAGTATTGCTCATTAGTGTGGGATCCGTACCAGATCGGGTTGACGGAGGAGATAGAGAAGATCCAAAGAAGAGCGGCGCGTTTCGTCACAGGGTTATTTGGTAACCGTGATAGCGTTACGGAGATGTTTAATAAACTCAAGTGGCAGACTCTGCAAGAGAGGCGCTCTGCATCGCGGTGTAGCTTGCTCGCCAGGTTTCGAGAGGGTGCGTTTCTGGATGAGGTATCGAATATATTGCTTCCCCCTACTCATACCTCGCGAGGAGATCACGAATGTGAAATTAGAGAGATTAGAGCGCGCACGGAGGCTTTCAGACAGTGGTTCTTCCCGCGAACCATACGCGACTGGAACAGGAAAGGGAGGTAATGACAGTGGCACGTAAAGTGCCCTCCGCCACACACCGTTGGGTGGCTTGCGGAGTATAAATGTAGATGTAGATGTAGATGTAGAAGAAAAGAAAATACTTGGTTACAGATAATTTTGAAATAGACGTGCTGGTTCATTTGCGCGGCAGTCTGAATGAGTGCGGCAAAGTCATGGCACGAAAAACAGTCCCATAGCATCACATAATCATGTGCGGTCCGAATTACAGGCTGGGTTAAACGCCTCACTGGACCATCTGACACTCGACCACTGTTCCGAGGCCGTGTTACGTGGCTGTGAGTGGTTACCATTCTTTGGAGTCGTTGTGGTCAGCCTGCGGCGATACATCAACAAATCGAGCAGTTTCGTCCACCGTGTGCTCACGGCCACCTCCGAACACGGCACGTACTTCCTTTCATCCTGCCGTCCCATCTTGCTGCTGACCACTCCGTGCAGCCGACTGGCCCAAACCCGCCGCTACTTATGCCAGTGGTGATGCCAATGGTGGAGGGTCACGGGACCGCCTGGTACCAGCTCCGCATCACGTACAGCGACCAGAGTGCGCTTTTAAGCGGACGGCTAACATTTTGGCCGTCGAGCTTCAGTGTTTCGTGAGGAAGCGCCGTGAGTGAGGAAGTGGCTGCCAAGGCCCCGCCAGCGGCAGAGGCCGTCCTCATCCGTGACCGGACTAGGTGGGCTCTGGGCTCGGGTGAGGCCCACGCGGCGACCGCCCAGGCAGGCGGCTGCCCGGCCTTGGGCGTAATGCCGCTGTTTGGCTGCGCCGCCACCGACCGTGTTCGTGACCGCACGCCGGCCAGCCCAGCAGCCGTCCAGCCCTGTTTGCCTTCCCGCCATCGCGCCACCTTGCCTTCTCACCTCGCCTGTAACGACCTTTTAATGGCGGCTCCGGTCGTTCCATCGGCGCCACGACTCGTATCGGTTGATCTGGTCTCCCGCCGGTCTCTGTTCGCTCTGGGCCGATAAATATTTTCCTACAGAACCCGCATTGCCAACCTAGAATACTTTTTGTCAGCTTTCTGACCGCTTTGATGCGAATCGCCACTACTTTTTCTCCTGTGTGACAACCTCCCACAGTAGTACTGACACCCAACACGTATTGTATAATCTCAGCCTCTATTTTTCCCTTCTATGGCTCCCTCCAGTAACACGAAGCTTATTCGGTGATGTACTATGCCCTAACCTCCAGTCTCACATCTTCACATCTTACGCAATATTTCCAGATTCCTCCCCCCCCCCCCTTCCCGATTCTGCTGAAGACCTCCTCAGTTCATATCTCATCAGTCTGCTTAATTTTCAGCATTCGTCTGTAACACCACATCTCAAAAACTTCGATTATCTGATTTCCAGTTTTCCCACAGTTCATGATTCACTACCATACAACTTTTGCTCCAAACGTAAATTCACAGAAATTTCTTTCTCAGACTGATACGTTCTCAGATTCTTTTAGTGAGGAACACTCTGTTCACCTGTGCAGTTGTACTTCGTATATCTTTCTTGCTCGTACATCATGCATTACTTTTCTCTCAGGATAGCACAATTGGTTGACTTGTTCTACTACAGACCCCAATTTTGATGTTAAATTCACCGGTACTCTCTTAATATCATTTGGCTACTTCCGATTACTTTCTTCTTTCTACGATTTACTCTGTCCATATCCATTTGTCATTTGAGATTTTATTCTACTCAATAGTTCCTCTAATTCCTTCCTCTCACTGAGGATATCAATATCCACGAATAATCTTACCATTGGCATCTTTTCAATCAGAATTTTAATCCCACTTCTGAACTTTTCTTTTATTCTGTCGTTGCTTTTTCCATGTACAAGTTGAAGAATAGGGGAGAAACACTGCTTTCCTTACGTTCCCTTTTTTTAACCTGAGCACTTCACTCTTGGTTTTCCATTCTTCTTCCTCCTTCGTTTTTCTTATACCGACACTTCCCGTTTTACCCGTCTTTCCCTACAGCTTATACCTATTTTTCTAAGTACTTCAAACAACTTAAATTTTTAATGTTGTATTACACTTCTTGCACACAAGGCGAAGCTAATCTATGAGCGACATACACAAATCACTGAACAAATATTCCATTCGATCGTATTGGAATACCGTTCTCTCATGCTGAAGAGAAAAAATTCAGATAAAGTATCACATTTACATCCTCAAAAATACTTTCCTACTCGCATGACGAGTAAATTTTCATTCGTTTTTTCTTCATTTTCTGTCTCACTCTAGCGCTGACTGAGCAGGAACTTTATCTAACAACAAATAATAGCCACGTCTCTACAATATTTCCACTGCCTCCCTCAATCCGAACTGATGATTTCACACACCCGATCACTACCGAAGAGTTCTCCGTACAAGGATCTTGTACTCATTTGGTTGTTAGAGACAGTACTGTTTCACAGAATACACTTAACAAAAAAATGTAATTAGTATTTACTCTCCCTAAAACTAGAATTATGTTATCGTCTCGCTTTGAGAGTTACGTATTGATATTATTTATTATGCTTCACCCTCAATCCACTGTATTTTGAGAAAAGAAAGTCATATATTCTCTAGAAATTCCTGCGTTACAACGCTCAGCTTTACCATAGGTAAAGATCGGTCCCCCCGGCTATCATTCTTCCCACGCACCATTCGCGCATTGCTGTTGCTTGCGGATTATTGATGTAGATACGGAAGAAGATTCGGAATACGCTCCTAGGTCTGTATTCAAGTTTTGCGTGATACCTCTGTGGTTCTACGAGTTTTTAAAATGCAAGTTTACGTTTAAAGTGATGCCGTTATTATGTGCTAGAAGCCCGCGACGTACGGATGTTGATTGCATTCCTAAATTATTTTCGCTGCTATACACAGTCTCTCGTCACAAAAGACTGTCTACTCTGTGATAAATTGGTGACATATTTGACCTAAAAAGAAGGCATTTATCGCCTTCCTCGGAGACAAATTCTGCACTATTTCCTTAGAGGTGATTGGAAGCACCATTAGTACAATGTTAGAGGAAGTGTATTCCCGCCTTCAACGTAAAGACTCATGGCTTCCCTAAACAGCTCTGACGTCATTTTGTGTACATTTGACAGTAATGCCACTTTGCGAAGTTTCTTTGACTACTGTGCCCTCTGTGCACCTTGCTGCAGACGAGCTCCGAGCTTACCGGGCGGTGTCACTGCCATCCAAAGCGAAGGTCGTGGCTTCGAGTCACGTTTCATGCATGGGTACGGATTTGTAAAGTACTTTCAGTATGTGTCCGTTCTCGCTAGTTGCCAAATCAATAACACAATAGGCACTGACGTCACATTACGTGAAATGTAAGAAGTTGAGCTGATTAAATGGTTCGTTAGCCAGAAGAGCAGTTGGCCCACAGAAATGAAATTGAAAAAGAAAAAGCACTGACCGACTATCCGAGTGAGCCAAATCCAAGAATCTTATTCGTCTTGTCTATTATCGGTTGTTCAATGATTACGAGGTGCCATTTTAAAATAGGGCGATCAAAATAACATGTGAAAATAATCAGCAAGTGGGTTTAGGCCCGAGTAACTACATCCTTTATGTAAAATGTATTACAATTTAATTAATCATAATTTACGAAAGCAAATAATGTGAAATTCTCATTGATAATAAGAACAGAAGATATGTGGCATCCCATTTCGCCAATAAACGCAGAAAGACGAGATTAAGAACAAAGCAAGATGACAGACGAACGTCGGTTTGCGAGGTGGTTGTGCACTTACTGTTCCTCTCCTGAACTATAGCCCATCTCATTCATTTATATCGTAATCTTCTTAGTAATTACGCAGGAACCCGTCCCGTTCTGGTGAAGGAAATGAAAGCAATTTCAGACGAAGCTACGCCATTAACGGCGGTAATTTGAAACGAACAGACCGGCGAACAGATTCTCGCTGCTACTTGAGATTGTTTCTTCTTGTTACTTCTCAGAAATAGGTTGTCACATCGAACGTTACATTGATACTTTAGACACTTGGGGTTTGTCAGTAAAACTTGAAATCGGAACAACTTCGGTAAATAACAACAGGCACCACATGCTCCTCTGTACTTTCACATTAACAGATTACAGTATTTATTCAGGTTTCGCAGAAGTTTAAAAAATTCATATAGATTACGTCTTTGTGTTATATAATACTTTACTGCTGTAGAAGACATTTCTAATGGCCTTTTGTTGCAAAATTAATAGTTCTTATAGAGCAAAAAAAAATTGTGTACGTATATTTTCGGATAGAATGGTTATTTCATATATCAGTTGCTGCTTGTAAGGTTACAGATTGATACACGCTATTAAATTACCTGCCGTGCAAGAGTTTTCGACAAATATGTAAGCCGTTATGGGAATATATTACCACCTATAACTGACAATTGCTTCTGCTTCCGAGCTTCCAAAACAGCTGCTACCTGAGAGACCTATCAAAAGTCGCCGTGAACTTAATTCCGTCTGGGACAATTGTTCAGCGTTTATGGGACTCAGAGCGTTTCCTGTAGGGTCGCGAGCTTTAATGCCAGGTAAAAGCAAACTCAGTTGGTCGTTAAACCGGTAATGTAAATGACTAGTATCCGTTCTTGAGAGCTCTGACCTATCTTGATTTAAAATGAGAAAACGATAACTTCACTTCGTATTCTCTGTTCTCTTCTGTAGGACTAGTCTTTCTACGTATGAACGCAACTTCATTTAAGTAACATCCGTTTCTTAAAGGATTGTTCTCATATTCGGGAGAAACCGTTTAATTACACGAAGCACAATTTTTTCGAGTTCCGCGAATGCTGATACTGGTTCCGAAAAAAAGTAACACCCGATTATTTAAACTATTCTTTTCGACATGGTTCACACTCCATATATATTGACCTCAGTGTCTGCGGAAATAAATAAATATGTTCTGTTTAGTCAAACTACAGCGAAGAACAACGTTTCAAGATATCTAAATATTTCAGTCTCAGAAATCAGATCATATTTGTTTGTTTTGCAGTTCCTTAAACATTCTGTGTGTTTTAGAATATAAAAAAGAGAACACGGCCAACATAAAATATTTATTCAGAACATGATAACAACTGTATTTTTCGGAAGATTGAGAGACAACTTCGGTATTGCTAAAACAATCCACTATAGCAGATTTATTCGTCTCCACAGAAAGCCGCGTATACCTATCCTAGACGGAAAGCTGGTCGGTACAATGAAAGCGAGTGTGAAACACACTACATTCGCTTCTGTACAACACGTCATACCAACAATTGATGTAGCACCTAAGCAGGAGTCAAGAAACAGTGTGTACTTATTGATGACATCCTGAACTGGAAGAAACATATTACTGAGCTTCTCAAACAATGACGTTCAGCTACTTTTCCTCCTTGTATAACTGTTAATCTTGGAAACCAACATATCAACCTTCTAAAATATTTTGCATATTTCCACCTAATAATTTTCTGGCTTAACTCGTCACTTAGAAAGAAAGTATTGATTGCACAAAAACGAGCGGTAAGAATAATATGTGGCGTTCACCCACGGTCGTCATGAAGGTACCTCGTCAAGGAGCTAGGCATTCTAACTGTACCGCCCAGAATACATATATTCGTTAATGAAATTCGTCGTAAATAATCCATTACAATTTCAGAGAGGAAAATCACCTTTGTTATCCATTGCTAAAGCTGTCAGTGGCTCAGGAAAGGGTTCAATATGCAGCAACAATGTTATTTGCCCGATAACAGGTAGCGAAGCAAGTTTAATATAATTTAAAATAATATAATTTAAAATCGAACATGGATAAAATAGCTTTAATTTAAAATCATTTCTCCTGGACAACTACTTGTATTACACTGACCAATTTCTACTTAAAAACTGGTAGCCAGGAAAAAAAGAAAATTGTAGTTGCATGAGTAGGTCTAAAAATAACGTGTGTATTACTGTTAAACTAATCATGTATACCTATCCTATAAACTGACTCTTTGCACGTCATTTCGATAAAGGAATGGTTCAAATGATCTATGGAACACGTAACTAAGCACAGAAATAATTTTTCCCAACTGCTGTATTCGGATGAAATTCTTGCCACACGTTTTTCCTTCCAGTACATAGGAAGAGAGAGCTTACATAACCTCTCTGGCAACAATGTCTGATTGCTGTTACAGACAGATGATCGCCTAAAGATGAAAAGGTCCGTAGGCAACACTAGACAACACACCGAGTGACCCACAGATAATGAGATTGTTCGTCACTTAATTTCATAAATGATGCCACGGGAAGAGCTGCTTTCTCGAGGGCCACCGTTTATTTATTAATATTGAATCACGCTCATCCAGAGGAAAATGTAACGTTTTGGTGAGAACCATGAAAACAGACTTGTGAAGGACATAGCTGACGCACCTCTATGTTCCTAAACTATGCGTGTTGTTTCGAAGTCCTTGATTTAGCTTCCGGCCAAAACAGACCGAGGGCATTTTGATGTCATCTGGCGTGCTTTAAGAAGTCGAACGTGTATCACACAGACAGTATTCGCGTATGTTATTTTTATGTAGTTATTTACTGTTCGTTACAAAGGTCTCGACACTTTGTGGCCAAATTGAATTGTTTACTTGTGAAAAAAGTAGGTACCGAAGAACTGCAATAAAGTTTCATTCTAGCTTTTACTTTATTGATGCTGTGAAGAACAGGCAAAGAATATATCTTGATAGTTTCGTCGGTTCTCATAATTTCTAAACATTAGATTCGAAAGACCTCTCAGAATAGTAAACACCGCCACCACAGTTTTTGACTTATTAGCGCCGGCCGCTACGGTCGCAGGTTCGAATCCCGCCTCGGGCATTGATGTGTGTGATGTCCTTAGGTTAGTTAGGTTTAAGTGGTTCTACGTTCTAGGGGACTGATGACCTTCGATGTTAAGTCCCATAGTGCTCAGAGCCATTTGAAATATTTTTTGATTTCTTGTGTTGTATAATCAAGGCTAAAGGTACAATACAAACAGTAGGACTTAGTAAAACGGTTTGACACAAAAGTGTTTTAGGTTTTATCAGCGAGTAATCTGTTCGAGACCGAGATATTTCAGAAGTCAGTTTGTTATTTAACAAGCTGTGAAGAGGTAAAACAATAGGAGAAATAACATACTTGCAGTTTATCGGGAGCCACGCATTACTGAAAGTAATGCTAGATTTATAACACTTGTACGTAAATTTACGAGGCCCTGTTCCATGAATTACAAAGCATTTGTGCAACATTTAGAGTTTCCATTATGTATTACCTTCAGACAAACTTCGCGCAACGGACTAGAAGAGTGATTTTGAAAGATACTGTGTACCTGTGTGATGACTAGCATAAAAAAATGCAAGTAATAGAATTAAATATTGGGACGGGAAAAGAGAGGTATCAGTGTGTGTGATGTATTAACTAAACTACGATCAGTCAATCTATTGGAGAAATTAGTGGGAATACGGAACCTTACCGTACAAACATTTTAACCACGCATCATTTAGCGAAAGGAGCAGAGAAGTGCGGACGGACCAGGTAGTCGTAGGAGAGGTACCCTCCACCACGTATTATCACGTTGCTAGAGAACTGTGGACGTAGATGCGACGTTAGCAATCAAGTCACTGTGAAACTTCACAGCTCATAGTAACGAGGCTATTGTAGGGCGATGGAGAAACGAATGGCTTTGTTATCGCTCGGTAAGGTATAGTTGATAGGGACCAAAGGGCGGCGTCTCGACATAAAAGCTGCTGAGTTTCTGGTGGTGTTGCAGCCGTCGTGCCAAAGCTCAGCACAACACATGATACGACAAGGCGTCTGCTCAGTTTTAATGGGCAGCCGAGCAGTGAGGTGATAATAAATACCACTTTCGGCAAACTAATAAAAACCTGCTACTCCAGCAGGTGTCCACGACCTAACCCGCGCCTCACGCTGATATTGTCCTCTGCTTTAAAGATGTACGGCTATCGATTGAAGAATATATCTTTTAACCTGTCGAAGTAGGGTTTAGTCTCCTCTGTACAGGGCGTGTCCCTATTTGATGCCGACCACATTAGGCTGCGATTCCACTGTATGGCTGGTATCAACAATGCTTACATTATCAAGGACTTCCATTACTGACTACCGTCGAGCACTTGGTTCCACTAAGACGCTCCCTCTGGGGACTACGTGCAGGTGTTTGTACTTTCGACAGCAGTGGTGACTCTGTAAGTCGTCAGCGCATTGAGGCCATCCGGCCGTGCTGCAGACCACACTAACACTTCGAAGATCTTGAGTGACGTCGAAACTTGCATCTCAATTCAATCACTCATCTTTGAGGCCACTGGACAGCATTTTGAGGTTCTCCATCTCAATATCTCCGTAATGACGCTGAAGATTGCATTGTTGCACCTCTACCAACAGCGCATTACAGTAATTTCAGATGTGAACGTTGATCTTACGCTGAAGAGCCAAAGATCAGGTACTCCCGCCTAATATCGTGTAGGGCCCCCGTGAGCACGCACAAGTGCCACAACACGACGTGGCATCGACTCGACTAATGTCTGAAGTAGTGCTAGAGAAAATTGACACGATGAATCCTACAGGGATGTCTATAGATCGGTAAGAGTACGAGGGGGTGGAGATCTCTTCTGGACAGCACGTTGCAAGCCATCTCAGATATGCTCTATAATGTTCATATCTGAGGAGTTTGGTGGTCAGGGGGACTGTTTAAATTCAGGAGAGTGTTCCTGGAGCCACTCTGTAGCAATTCTGGACGTGTGGGGTGTCGCATTGGCCTACTTGAACGGCCCAAGGCCGGAATGAACAATGGTCATGAATGGATGGAGGTGATCAGGCAGGATGCTTACGTACGTGTCAGGGGTCCCATATCACTCCAATTGCACACGCCCCTCACCATTACAGAGCATCCGCCAGCTTGAGCAGCTCCTGCTGATATGCAGGGTCCGTGGATTCATGAGGTTGTCTGCATACCCGTACACGTCCATCCGCTCGAAAGAATTTGAAAGGGGACTCGTCCGACTAGGCAACATGTTTCCAGTCATCAACAGTCCAACGTTGCTGTTGACGGGCCCAGGCGAGGCGTAAAGCTTTGTGTCGTGCAGTCATCAAGGGTACACGAGTGGGCCTTCGGCTCCGAAAGCCCATATTGTTGATGTTTCGTTGAATGGTTCGCACGCTGACACAGCACTGAAATTTGCAGAAACTTGTGGAAGGGTTGCACTTCTGTCACGTTAAGCGATTCTCTTCAGTGGTCGTCGGTCCCATTCTTGCAGGATCTTTTTCCGGCCGCAGCGATGTCGGAGATTCGATGTTTTACCAGATTCCTGATATTCACGGTACGTTCGTGAAATAGCCGTACGGGAAAATCTCCACTTCATCGCTACCTCGGAGATGCTTTGTCCCATCGCTCGTGCGGAAACCATAACACCATGTTCAAACGCAGTTAAATCTTGATAACCTGCCATTGTAGCAACACTAACTGACCTCACAACTGCACCAGATACTTGTTGTCTTACATAGGTATTGCCGACCGCAGTGCCGTATTCTGCCAGTTTGCATATCTCTGTATTTGAATACGCATGCCTATACCAGTTTCTTTGGCTCTTCAGTGTACATCACTGACCGCATAGTGTATACCTACGAATGTCGTTAGCCGCCGCCCAAGCTGTAAGCGTTAGTAACGGAAGAACGTTGGAGGCTGGCTCGTGGGACACACGGTACCTGTTGGACGGGGCAGAAATTTCGCGTGCTTTATCTAGATGTGACACAACACGTGGCTAAATAATCGCCGAACACTGTTTACGAGGAATGTAAGCGACCGGCTGTACCAGTCGGCATGGACCGGTCTGAGAGGGGCACCAACGGGACACTCCTCTGGGTCTTGGCCACTGGCACTGCTTCCGGGCCGGGGCTCATCAGGTCCACTCCGAGGTCACGACCCTTCACCTATCGGATTCTAGCACGTCGTCGCTCCATTCCATAAGTCCCTCACATAAAGTCGTGGTTAATTACCATGCAAACCTGATTCGCCGTTGCTGTTCAATTTGAAGTTCAGTGTCACGAAAAAGAAACGCCATAACACCGATGCTTTCACGAATTGTTCTGTTTGCATCTCGTTCAATACTGGACTTGTATTTGGGAGAAATATACATACATGTCGAAGATTACGGACCCTGAAGATCACGCCACGATCTTACAATGTTCCTCCATAGACGGCGATCTTGTGCACTTTGGAACCACTTCTCAAGGACGCATGCTGCTGATGGTCCTTCTGTAGTACTTCCTCCCATCGCTCCTTTCTCTTCCTATTGGACGAGTTCCATCAGGTTTTCTCATGAGCACAACTTCAGACCGGCACGTTCCTGACTTTCTGGCAATATGCCCTGCCAGGGCTGTTCTCTGCGTTTTCGTTTTCTTCACGGTTGTTTCATTAGGTCGGGCAGCTTCTGGTTCTTTCTACGTCTCTATGTGTTTTCTTGACGGATTGGTCCAAACATCTTTCTCATGATTTTTAGTTAAAAATCCAGCAGATTCTCTTCGGTATTTTTCTGGTGCTTAACTTTTTTTTTTTTTTTTTTTACGAACAGGTTTTCGAATTGGGTTAGGTTCCCTGTGGTATGCCTAACCTAGTGAAGGAGGATTTCAGAATCCGTTCCTTCAAAACTCGTGTAACTGATGTCTTGTCCAATCGACCTCGTGTTCTTTCATTCCTTATTCTTCACTGGCTGAAAAATAAACAGCGTATTACAAATGGTTCAAATGGCTCCGAGCACTATGGGACTTAACTTCTAATGTCACCAGTCCCTTAGAACTTAGAACTACTTAAAACTAACTAAGGACAGCACACACATCCATGCCAAAGGCAGGATTCGAACCTGCGACCGTAGCGGTCGCGGGGTTCCAGACTGTAGCGCCTAGAACCGCTCGGCCACTCCGGCCGGCCAGCGTATTACAAGTACAATCATTTTGTTGCTGTAGTAGATTGTACACACTTTTTGACAATTATAAGTACTATAGATATGTATATTTCGAAGGAAGATTACGCTTTAATGTGCCGTCGACCTGGAAGCCATTACAGACGAATAGGAAAGAAGGTACGGTCAGGGAGTCATCCCGGCTTCCACTTTAAAGTGGTCCAGGTAAGACCAAGGAAAATCTTAATGGTTGGACGGGTACTTGAGCCCTTCACTCCGTGCATGTGAATCCACTGCCTCAACGACACCTAGCTCGGTCGCTCAGCAAGTATTCCGGAATAGGCCTCTGCATCCCATGGTTTCCTGCTCTTAGGAGGCGTGCGGAAGAATAAGGAAAGAACGGTACCTGGCAGAGCGGATATTTCATCCTGCAGCCGACTTACTGTAAAGAAGTTCCATAACAGCCGTAGCGTCTTCTGCAGGACTGACAGGCATGCGGGACAACTGTGGCGGTTGGCTGCAGCTACTGGCGCACTTGAAGCTTTAAGAGCAACTCGTGAACGGCACATGTACAACTCGCTTAGTAAGAGAATATTGCTGTCATATTTAAACACAGTATCTGTGTCAGATACATTCTTGAAAAAATATCCTTGTTGTTGCAAACATTTCACTTGCTCTACTTGCAACACATTTTATAATTTTTTTTCATATCCCATGCTGTAAACTGAAGTAAGCAACTTAAAGAATACTGCGAATTCATAATATGAAGTAAATTATTTCATTTTAACTTTTGCTGTTGGTATGGATGCATCCAATTAGAAAAGCGCAGGTCTTTTTTATTTTTATTTTGTGTAATACTGTGCGCTTACAGAATTGACGAATCTTTCGAAAATAAACGCTCTAACAAAAGAAAAAAAACCGCAGTGACAACGGAAAAGTGTTGGAAGTATTTTAGTAAAACAATAGCTATGAAACTGAAGTACAAAATTTAACCATCAACTGAACGCTGTCCCATGTCTGACCACTTGGTTTCCGCATTCACTCGTTCAACTGCCTAAACGGGTACTACCATTCGGCATTAGCTGCAATGATGGATCTCCTCTGGTGAGTGGCGTTGACACAACTGTTCACTAAGCGCATTGTCATGAGAGCTTTTAAAGACTAGTGGTGCGCTTTGGGTTGTATGAGCGAAAGCATATAATTAACCTATTAAAAAACTAAAAACCCGCCTCGATTGCGAAAAGGGCACCTAGTGTTAAGTGTTAACCCAGGTTTCGGCGTAGATAACTGCACCTTCTTCAGAACAACAATAAAACCCACAAGTGCCTAAGAAGACCTTTGTAAATGATTAAAAGAACACCGTCGCTATACATTCATAAATGAAAAAGAAAAGGAAAACACAAACAGTACATATGTACAAAGTCAAAACCACTACTTAACTTAATGGTGTACGCTCCACCTCACACCGGCCTATGTTCGATGGGCCATGACCCGCCATAAACTGCAGCAACAAATCGAGGCGGGTTTTTAGTTTTTTAATATATTAACCAACAATTGCTGACGCGCTGCGATGTTGAAGGTTCTTAAATATCTGAGAGCATCTTCGTAGGCGATCAGATGAGCCACACCCAAACGGAATCCGTGAGTCAGATTAATGACTGCAGGCAGAGTGGGTGTGGCTACACCCGGCCACGTTCAGGTGAGGAATGCGCGGGCGCCTCCAAAATGCTAAAGCGAGATAAAAATATGGAAAACGAGGAGAGGGCCTAAATAATCCCCACCCCAGACAGATACACAAACACGTAAATAAAGTGGAAGTGTCATGAATTCTGGCAACGAGTTCACCTTCGTTAACCATATGTGGTACACGACACGCACGCGGGCCTCGAAGTGACGCACGGGCTGGATGCGCCATTAGCGGTGAGTAACAGATAGGGAGCAGTTTGGACGTGACGGGGAGCATATCGTCCGAGCTCTCTGTAAACACCCTCGGGTGTTCACGTCGCTGAATCAACGCCGTGTCCAGTTTCTTGCTTTCGTGCAACTGCGGGACTCCGTCACTAGAGCTCCGTAATCCACTCACCTCCGACGTACGTTCATCCGAGAAAAGCAGCATTTCTTCTATGTCTCCCTTTTTTTGGTTCTGCCAGTTTTTTAAGTTATGACTCGGACATGTATCTGATGGTATGACTGTATTCTTACGCAATATTGCGCCCTGGGAGACGCTCTCCTAACGGGATGTCTCATTACAACGGCTACTGCATCTGCACGTGATGAAATTACGGACGTGTGTCTGGAGTTGGGGAGGAATTACTAAAATGGCGCCCGTTAGAAGACGTGTTGCGCACTTCGTAGCATGCACAAGGGCCACTCTGATCGACGATTAGTCCCCAGTTTTAGCGTTATCTTGTCTGACAACAAAAGGGATCGTTCGTAATTCCTACTGAATGGCCAAGTTCCTTCAACTTTAATCATTTAATGTGATGTAGTTAGAACGTGAACTGGTAAAACGTTTGCCTTGCTTTTCAAGCGCCACGTGAAATTTGGTCTTTGTACAGAGTGGTTGTAATTAATGGTCACTTCAGAAGGGCCCTTTGAAAAAACGAGTCATCGTAGGACCACGACACTTCGTCCAACAATTTTTAAGTACACGCAGGAGAGAAATAACAAATAAATCTTTGACAGAAACACATTTCAGTTTCAACATGATAGGATAAAATTTCTTAACTGCGTACCATGTTTACGTTCTGCTTTACAAACGGTCTTCAGTGTGACAACCATCTACATCCACGGCAGCCTGGAACTGCACTACAGATTCCGTGTCACAATTGTTCTCAGCAGTCTTCCAACGGTGGACCACGGAATGTTCAGCTGTCGTGACACACTTCCGGTGCTGCTTGAAATCGCACAGTGCATCCAGCGCGTCAGCCATGACAACTTCCACAACAATTTGTAGAGCAAATTAGTCATCGATCTCTACGAGGAGCAAATTCCAAATTCTCAATTCGAACTTCTGGATCATGTTCCTCAACCCCAGTAGGTAAAGCGGACCTCTCAGTGTTCGTCTAACGCGTCGATGCTCGCGAAGAGTAGAACCAGTATTGCTGTTGTTTTCATAAAACAGTTTTTTATTATTCCGCGGTTTTCAAGCAGTGCAGGAGCTGTCTCACGACAGCTGAACATTCCATGGCCCACCGTTGGAAAAGCGCTGCGAACAGCTGTGCAATGGTGTCTCCAGTGCGGTTCCAGGCTGTCGTGGACGCAGACGGTTGTCACACTGAACACCGTTTGTAACGTGGAACGTGAACACGGTACGTAATTACGAGTGTAGTCCTGCTCACGTTGTCCAGACCCATGCTGACTGTTTGGAACAGTAATGCAAGCTGATCCTTGTGGTTCCACCCTACGTCGCCTCACCAGTACCGACACCTAACGGCAAGTCATGACACTAATACTATTAACAACGCAAATCCTGCACCTTGCTGTCTGAACATCATTCCTACAAAGTTGGGTATCCACATAAAGCACCACTAGTTAAGAGAAACGGATGTCAAATTTCAGAGACACACGCCTTTTATACCTCTTTTGACGTAACTTTCTAAACCTGCTGCACACTCTTCTCGAGCACTACATTGCACATTACAGACCGTAGGCAAGAGTTAACCAATTGTAGTGTACATGCTGACAAATAAAATGATTTGATCTATCTGTATCAGTTCAGTGGCATCCTCTTCTGAATCTCCTAAACAGTAGCCCTTAAACTCTAAGAAAAAAGAATATTCTTAGTACGATAACGGAGGTTTATCTGTTTTCCGGGGAAGATAACTAACGTAGTACCACTTTCGGATACAATCGTTCTAGCAAGTACGCAATAAGAATTGCTGTTTTCGTTCCGACAAAGCATTCACTTTGCTCTGCAATTTCCAGTTTTATTTTATAGCAAGGAGATGGTTTTGTGCACGAGGCGTATCTCCATAACAACAATCAAATTACGTTGTTGTTGTGGTTACCTGTGGCCAGACAATATTCGAAATGTTTTCAAAGATGGTTTTCGACTCTCAGGGAAGGCGTATCACGAGTCTCAAATTACTCGAATTCTTATCGTAATACATTAGTATTACGGTTATACCTAAAATGTACAATTTTGTGGTACGTAGGTTGGACACTTCTACACGGCGCTATGTTGCGTCATTTAGCTAAATGTGATTGCATATTCCTACTTGTGTGTATAGAATCGAATGAGTTATAGCGAACCAAACGGATACATAGACTCAGCAGTGACGTAAACTTTTTCTGTGCGATTTTAATTTAGTCACTTCGCAGCAGAGTATATATGAGTTCTGTAGTCCTTTCGCATTCAGAACATTTAGAGGATCTAGCAAAGTGCTTCTTATTCCAGGTGTATGTACAAAATTATTCGTATGGATGTCGTACGCTCTATGAGAAATTGTATCAGTGATCAATCACTGTACTTTCTGTGTCGAAGTACAAGAAATTTTACTGAATCAAACGTTCTCCGTACCTGTTATGATCATACCGTAGACGTTAATGATTCACAAATTTAGGTTGGAGTCGACAATCACAACATTCTGTTAGTCAGCGACACTATTGAACTTCATAAATACATCAACAGCACTAGCACGTAAACGCAGAAAATAGCAAAACACATGAACGGTATCAATCAGTCTACTAAAGGAACCTAGTAGCCACGGTGACATCCTAGCCTTGGGCTGTGCTGTCCATCGTTTCCAGAGAAACATTAGGCTATCAGAACAGGCATCAGCGGAAAATCACAAAATATTCTGTTGTGGCCGACAAATTTCTGTGTAGTCGCAAAAGCTTCCATATTTCGATCGAGAGTAGACGGTTGAAAAATCTCCGACCCACTGATAGAGCGTTTAAAAGTGATTCCCACTGATTTGCAGCTATTGACGATGACATAGTAAACAGAGCATGACAGTGCCCAAAGTGGTGTAGACTAACCAGACCCAATCGGTGTTAATTATTCAGAAACTTCTCGGTACTTGGCAGAAATGGAAAAGTCATCAGGCTGGATACATTGACGTAGAAGTTCTCCATTATTTCACATATGTGAGCAGACAGTGAATCACAGTCTGCTATAGTCCACATAATGGCTGGATTTTGATGAGGCCCAGACACGTAATCAAAAAACCTTGTTACTGGTGTTATTTAGTACTGATCCTGGAAGTGCTGCTAGAAATAACACTGGCAAATTGTCCACTGTGTTAGACAGAATGCATGAAACATCGGCAACGAACTGATGTAAGGTTTACAATGATATGTTACTTAAAAATACGAAACATTACCACGATAGTAGTTCCTGTCCAACATACTCGCTAGGTACTCCGCCAACTTGCACCATGCTCTCGAACGCGTGAAAAAATTTTGGAAACGTCCGACACGAAAGCTACTTTTGAAAATTTCTTTGGTTACGTTATTCAGTCAAGAGAAACGAATCTGTGGAAAAAATAGTGGTTTACTGCTGTCTTGTTTAAATAATTTTCTATTTCTAAATATTTATTGCCTCTGAATGACATAGTTTGTGGCTTGTTAACAAATCCAAACTTTGCAGCTGTCTACGAGTAAAATAAAAACCAGGGAACGTAAAACAAACTTTCCTGCTGTCGCAGATACTGTACCGCACGTTCGTTCACAATGTTGTGTTTTACAGCGATAAGGGAATAGCCATTGAATAACACTTTGAGTGGAGTATGATTTCACTCATATGTGTCCTGGCTATTTGCATTAAAAGGCATAATCGGATGACAGAGAAAATTTACAAGGCGCCACGAATGTAGGAATATGCTTCCATTTGCAAACAAGAGCTGCTATTAAGAGTGTACGAACTACATGTACATACTATGTTTTGTGTTGTTATAAGCTCTTTAGTTCTGGTAAACAATAGAAATCGATCTGAGTTTATAAAAGCGCATTGAATTAGCAGCTGATTCCAAAGCTTCGAGGTCACTTGGGCTTAGTGGCCAGACGAGATGCGTGATAGCGATGAACCTCTTGAGACGATGATGACACGGAGTTGTCTCCAGATTGCGTCAGTCGCGATGTTCGTGTGCCAACAGCTTTGGCGGCGCCAACTAACTTTCTCGGGAGTCGTTACTGGAAGCGATCGGACAGGCGAGGCATAGGAATCCTGCTGCCAATACCGGCCGGACACGGGCAGCTGCTGGCCGTGCGGTTACGTCTTCGTCACGAGAGTTGCAGAGTACTACGTCCCGTATTAGAGGACTAAGCAGTTCTTCTTTCGTGACACCTTCACAAGATTTTTAGAACGAAAGTTTGCGCCGCCACAGCTCTTTGTCTTTATACACTACTGGCCATTAAAATTGCTACACCAAGAACAAATGCAGATGATAAACGGGTATTCATTGGACAAATATATTATACTATAACTGACATGTGATTACATTTTCACGCAATTCGGGTGCATAGATCCTGAGAAATCAGTACCCACAAAACCACCTCTAGCCGTAATAACGGCCTTGATACGCCTGGGCATTGAGTCAAACAGAGCTTGGATGGCGTGTAGAGGTACAGCAGCCCATGCAGCTTCAACACGATACCACAGTTCATCGAGAGTAGTGACTGACGTATTGTGACGAGCCAGTTGCTCGGCCACCATTGACCAGACGTTTTCAATTGGTGAGAGATCTGGAGAATGTGCTAGCCAGGGCAGCAGTCGAACATTTTCTGTATCCAGAAAGGCATGTACAGGACCTGCAACATGCGGTCGTGCATTATCCTGCTGAAATGTAGGGTACCGCAGGATCGAATGAAGGGTAGAGCCACAGGTCGTAACACATCTGAAATGTAACGTCCACTGTTCAAAGTGCCTTCAATGCGAACAAGAGGTGGCCGAGACGTGTAACCAATGGCACCCCATACCATCACGCCGGTTGATACGCCAGTATGGCGATGACGAATACACGCTTCCAATGTGCGTTCACCGCGATGTCGCCAAACACGGATGCGACCATCATGATGCTGTAAAGAGAACCTCGATTCATCCGAAAAAATAACGTTTTGCCATTCGTGCACCCACATTCGTCGTTGAGTACACCATCGCAGTCGCTCCTGTCTGTGATGCAGCGTCAAGGGTAACCGCAGTCATGGTCTTCGAGCTGATGGTCCATGCTACTGCAAACGTCGTCGAACTGTTCGTGCAGATGGTTGTCGTCTTGCAAACGTCCCCACCTGTTAACTCAGGGATCGAGACGTGGCTGCACGATCCATTACAGCCATGCGGATAAGATGTCTGTCATCTCGACTGCTAGTGATACGAGGCCGTTGGGATCCAGCACGGCGTTCCGTATTACCCTCCTGAACCCACCGATTCCATATTCTGCTAAAAGTCATTGGATCTCGACCAATGCGAGCAGCAATGTCGCGATACGATAAACCGCAATCGCGATAGGCTACAATCCGACCTTTTTCAAAGTCGGGAACGTGATGGACGCATTTCTTCTCCTTACACGAGGCATCACAACAACGTTTCACCAGGCAACGCCGGTCAACTGCTGTTTGTGTATGAGAAATCTGTTGGAACCTTTCCTCATGTCAGCACGTTGTAGGTGTCGCCACCGGCGCCAACCTTGTGTGAATGTTCTGAAAAGCTAACCACTTGCATATCACAGAATCTTCTTCCTGTCGGTTAAATTTCGCGTCTGTAGCACGTCATCTTCGTGGTGTAGCAATTTTAACGGCCAGTAGTGTATGTCATAGTATAATTTTCAATGCATGTTTAAGGAATGTAGCATCAATACGTTTGTGTACGAAATGAGCGACTTTGTTAGGATTCATCGCTTTTGGGGTTGTAGTTATTCTTCGGTTTAGTTTTTCTTTTCCGAAAGTGCGTTGCTTCTCTATGGGTTGGTTCATATTTCCTTCTTAAACAAGATAAAACTGTCCTTTTTTTAATGATATAAACGGAATTTTTTTCGCCGGTAAGACGTAGGAAGGCAAATACAGAATGGCGGTAATCATTGTCTAGATTTTGTTTCCTTCTAATTGGTATTAACCGCAATTATAAGTAAAGTTGGGGTTGGGGTTGGGGTTTTCGGTTCTAAACGTGCCCCAGAACTACAAATCATCACACTGAGACTCATTTACAATTGCTGTAGATCATCTTATTTCATCTCTAGGCTTCTAAAAAGTAAAAGTTGGTTTATTGTGGAATGATCTTCCAAACTGTTCAGTCGTACTGACAGATCCAAGGCATATTGTAATCGCTTGCCTCCCACTGCATTTAGAACACTGTGGCGTGGAAGCTCTTATTAATGCTAAAGACCACAAGATAATAAAGAAGAGATAATAAAATTGGAAATTTGGAGCTTCCTCACAAGAGAGTTTGATTTCTGACAGCTTGATTCTGATACCTAGGGATACGGGGCAACGTTGTGTGGCGTGGGGGGAGGGGGGGGGGGGGAAGCGAAAATCTCTGAAATCACTGCCTTCCAACCAGTTGCTCTACAGCCCAGTGGTGGGGGTACAATATGTGTGTCCCGTATTTTCTTCTCTTTCTCCTGGCAGTTGCAGCCAGTCCCAGCTTTGCTACACAAATCAGGGACAAATTTTTGCATCGCAAGCATTTACGTAACTAGAAATTAAGGGATATACCACCAGTACTGTACACACGTGGTAATTGGGTAAGGAATGTCCAGAATTGCTTACTTGAGCACTCGTTGTCTTCGTCACGACTTCCACACAACAAGAGTATATTTATGGAACCTAGTTAACGGGATATAGTCGTTTCCTGGGAAGCACCTTTACCCTTTTGCTTTCCCGTCCCGTTTGTTGAGATAATGCCACATCCAGTTCTGCATTTACTTGAGCTCGAACTGGTATGTATTCCCTGACTTTCGTTCTCTCAAAGCAACGATTTCTCGTTTCTTACCGTGACCATAAGACAACCGCAGAGCAAGATTTCACCGACCCTGCTTAACAGACAACGTTTGTCTCTCGGAAATAGGGGCGCGCTGCAGAGTTCCACAAGCGAAACGGTCTCGTCTGTAACCCGACACTGTATAGTCATTAAAATGCAATGCTCTTACTCTACTGTAATGACCACATAGTGTTCGGGATTTGGAGCTCCTACATAATCTCCTGTCTTCCAACATAATGAGGTGAAAATAAGTAACTTACGTGAATTAAAACCATGTTTTTAAATTACTTAACGTTTTTTAACAATGCTGGGAGTTACAAGGTGGAACTATTCGCGGACTTTCACAATGGAGGGCGACAGTTTCGGAATCACTTGGTAGTATTTGAGTACAAAATCTTTATTACCGAGGTAATGTTGTGGCTGTATCCATACCTGCGGGAAGTAAAAGATTCGTACTGAGACTCACCAGTACCTCAGCACTCGGGGGATTTCCCAGTCCCGAAGCCCGGAACGCGCTGGAAGTCCCTGCAGCTGGAGACTCTGCCCGAGGCGTCGTATCAGAATTCATAACAAGTTTCGACCGAAGCCCTCGTGTTTCTTTCTTGTGAATCACCTGCACTTGAGTGGGAAAAACGCATCGGCGCTGTCGAGCAGCTGGTGCACATGGAATCCCAATGCATATTTCTACCTTGGTGGTTGCCTTCGAAAATCAGCAATATAACCAGAAATTCACGCTAGGTATAATTGATCCTGGCGTAAATGTCGTCAATATAATATTTTAATTTGCAGAAAGTTACAAGAAAACACGAAGGTGTATCTAGAATGAACACTATGCACGAGAGTTTCGAAATGAAGGGCGGACGTTGTTAGTGCCTCAGTGGAAACATTATCGCAATTAGCTTCAGTTAACCTTCCAGCGTAACGTTTACTTAAATCTACAACTGTCATGAACTTGTGTGAGGGTGCAGGGTTGACCACACCTAGCAGTCACAATGGCATGCATCGCGGCCGCCTTCAGCTTAAAATAAATACAAAAGTCCTCTCACGAAGCTGGTTCGTAGATAACCGCCTCCACCTTTCTCTCAGATCAGTGGCCATGAGGCAGTCGCTGACAACTGAAGGGCAACACAATCCTGTACCGTACTCCTTTATCCACGTCCAGATATTCTGAACATTTTTGGAGTGTTTTTCACGGACCTTTCCATCATTTATTTTAGGCAGTGTCAAAATGGCTCTGAGCACTATGGGACTTAACATCTGTGGTCATCAGTCCCCTAGAACTTAGAAATACTTAAACCTAACTAACCTAAGAACATCACACACATCCATGCCCGAGGCAGGATTCGAACCTGCGACCGTAGCGGTCGCGCGGCTCGAGACTGTAGCGCCCAGAACGCGCTCGGCCACCCCAGCCGGCCTTAGGCAGTGTCCTGTTATTTCACACTAGTATCTTTTTCTCTCAGTTTCTTTCCTGCAAAATAATATTATGTACGGAGGCTCACACAGAGTTTTTTACGTGGACATATCAGTTCTTAAGCGCTTTTTGATGATCTACAGACTGGATTTCTTGACTGATAATAACTGGCGTTGAAAGTACCTCTGCTTTTGGGTCCAAGGTACGAAGTTCTTTACAAAGCTATAATCGCTCAAGGGAATATGACCAGCACCTAGATAATGTCATTTCGGGATTTGCTATTCTACACTCCTGGAAATTGAAATAAGAACACCGTGAATTCATTGTCCCAGGAAGGGGAAACTTTATTGACACATTCCTGGGGTCAGATACATCACATGATCACACTGACAGAACCACAGGCACATAGACACAGGCAACAGAGCATGCACAATGTCGGCACTAGTACAGTGTATATCCACCTTTCGCAGCAATGCAGGCTGCTATTCTCCCATGGAGACGATCGTAGAGATGCTGGATGTAGTCCTGTGGAACGGCTTGCCATGCCATTTCCACCTGGCGCCTCAGTTGGACCAGCGTTCGTGCTGGACGTGCAGACCGCGTGAGACGACGCTTCATCCAGTCCCAAACATGCTCAATGGGGGACAGATCCGGAGATCTTGCTGGCCAGGGTAGTTGACTTACACCATCTAGAGCACGTCGGGTGGCACGGGATACATGCGGACGTGCATTGTCCTGTTGGAACAGCAAGTTCCCTTGCCGGTCTAGGAATGGTAGAACGATGGGTTCGATGACGGTTTGGATGTACCGTGCACTATTCAGTGTCCCCTCGAGGATCACCAGTGGTGTACGGCCAGTGTAGGAGATCGCTCCCCACACCATGATGGCGGGTGTTGGCCCTGTGTGCCTCGGTCGTATGCAGTCATGATTGTGGCGCTCACCTGCACGGCGCCAAACACGCATACGACCATCATTGGCACCAAGGCAGAAGCGACTCTCATCACTGAAGACGACACGTCTCCATTCGTCCCTCCATTCACGCCTGTCGCGACACCACTGGAGGCGGGCTGCACGATGTTGGGGCGTGAGCGGAAGACGGCCTAACGGTGTGCGGGACCGTAGCCCAGCTCCATGGAGACGGTTGCGAATGGTCCTCGCCGATACCGCAGGAGCAACAGTGTCCCTAATTTGCTGGGAAGTGGCTGTGCAGTCCCCTACGGCACTGCGTAGGATCCTACGGTCTTGGCGTGCATCCGTGCGTCGCTGCGGTCCGGTCCCAGGTCGACGGGCACGTGCACCTTCCGCCGACCACTGGCGACAACATCGATGTACTGTGGAGACCTCACGCCCCACGTGTTGAGCAATTCGGCGGTACGTCCACCCGGCCTCCCGCATGCCCACTATACGCCCTCGCTCAAAGTCCGTCAACTGCACGTACGGTTCACGTCCACGCTGTCGCGGCATGCTACCAGTGTTAAAGACTGCGATGGAGCTCCGTATGCCACGGCAAACTGGCTGACACTGACGGCGGCGGTGCACAAATGCTGCGCAGCTAGCGCCATTCGACGGCCAACACCGCGGTTCCTGGTGTGTCCGCTGTGCCGTGCGTGTGATCATTGCTTGTACAGCCCTCTCGCAGTGTCCGGAGCAAGTATGGTGGGTCTGACACACCGGTGTCAATGTGTTCTTTTTTTCATTTCCAGGAGTGTATTTTTCCCTTTTGGTACTTACGGAAGGTAAAATGCTGAAAAGAAGTGGTTACCGTTTTCACATTGCTGTCAGGTAATTTTATCTTTTTATCTTAGTTTGCATGACACTGAGTGTCACCACCGAGCGTGTGGTTCAATGAGCACGTCATAACTGCGTTACATTATTCAGATCAGATACTTTTAATGTCTCTACCGAGACCAATCTGTCGCATACACGCATATCTCTGAAAGGGAAGCGCTACCAAAAGGGACGACATTGTTCCAAATGCAGTATGAAAGAAAGGAATACTGAATTTGGGAGAAAGTAAGGAAGTTGTTCGTGTGTAAACTGTGCAGGTCAGAAACATTTTATTATTATCACAGCAAACAAGACAAAGAACTTGACTTCATATACTATTTCGATGCACTCGCTGATAAACAAAACCTCTACGTACTGTTTACGTATTTACAAGAGCCTGCGCGCGCATATATATATATATATATATATATATATATATATATATATATATATATGTGTGTGTGTGTGTGTGTGTGTGTGAGAGAGAGAGAGAGAGAGAGAGAGAGAGAGACAGACAGACAGAGGGAGGAATTTTGTATGCACCGGTGCGAACCACGCACAGAGAACTGGGAACTGTGTGGCCGCAGCCTTGTGGGAACAATGAGCAACGGCCGCACTCCGATGTGTCGAAGGTCATCAAAATTGCAGGTCTTTGAGCACGTACTTCGTCAAGGATGACTGCTTCTCTTGCCTTTGAAAACTGCTTCCCCTCCATCACTTCTGCTGTATATCCGTCCCACGATCTTTCGGTACCGTCAAGTAGACTAAATAAAACAAAAATATTGCTGGGACCAGAACAAAGCGTAACCCGTAATTTTACAGTCATTTCATTCGCCTTACTGGATTAGTTCCCCTTGTTAACGGTAAACTATGTTAATGAACCAATTAAACTGTACCGATGTGATTGACCACGGCCGTTAGTTAGCCATCCTGAATACTACTAGTGGAAGAAATTTTAATTTCCAATTTTATTCACCAGCGTGGTTCCATCCAGGATTATCAGGCTGAGCTCTTAGGAACTGTATCAAATTTCTGGACGATGGCCCGTTCCCGGGATGAGTAATGATCGTGTCCAGTGAGTCGAACGAAGACGCCCAGCATGCAACTTTTCGAAATGGTTATAATACTTGCTTCCACCTATTAAAAATAGTTACTTTCTTTTCATTTTACTGTTTACATGTCGTATTACTGCTGGAGTTCATGGGCGGACCCACACTGAGCCGGCGCTCATTAAAAGGGCATTGCGCATTTAAAGTAAGTGAACACGCAAAACAAACCTGAGGTAAACACAAAAAGTGTGTGTAGTCCACGCGTAGAATTATTAATGACAATGTCTTTGGGTCTATCTCTGTTTTACCAGAATACAGGGTCATTGTAACAGGCTCTGGTGGTTTTGCGTAGAACGGACTTGTCTCGTTATATGCGCTACAGGTTGCAAGAAAATATTGCTCGTTAAGTACATTCATTATATTTTTGGGAAGAACGAATAGCATAGAAAAATTAATTAATTTAGTACATTTCGTTCTCTTAGACACCGACTGGAATTAGTAGCTACAGCGATTTATGGCGCTTCGGAAAAAGAAAACCATTTTACCCTTCGATTAGATTGTCTTTCACCGTAGTGATGTAGAGATTAAATGTCCTGCATTTGTTATTGTTTTTATCAGAAATGTACGACTGGTTTATTTTCTTGTATATATAGCGAGCAGCACACTACTCTCCACTCACCATATACAAGGGTAAACAAACAAAACACTAGGGATATCTATTAGGTGTCCATTCCAGAGTGTCTAGTTCTCTCAGTCCCGTGTGGGAAGTGTCACACTGAGCTGTGAGTGAAACCACTGTCCGCATACAAAGCATCCTCTTGCACGCCGCTAGTGACGTAGGCGGCGCGGCGGGTACAACGGAGCTTGTAGTGGCTGAGCGGGCAGTGTTCGGAGAAAGCGGTTCGCAGCGAGCAGTTCTGCTTCTGCCGCCCCGCCATTCACATTCACTGCCACGGTCGGGCGGCTGCTTACGTAACGGGAAGCCAGCAGGACCTGTCCTGTACCGCGACGCTACGCCGAAACTGGGGCAAACACCGGCAAATACCGACAAACAGGTCACGAACACCGGATACTCAGCAGGCGGGCCACTGCTCCCCTAGACGGCAGACCTGTCTGTAGTCGAACACAGACTGATAACGAAGCATCTTCCATTGCTGTCACTTTCCAGATTTCATTGCACGTCTGTATTCTTCTCGGAGGATAGTTCCATCATGATATGTAGATGGATCACTTCCTACGGAAATGCTTGATCAGCTAATACTGGAATTAAAATTCGATAACAGGATTCGTCCAGTAATTTGGCAGCTTTATTTATTATTTCAGTTTGATGTTACTTGGCTTAGTGCTTCTTTTGTGAGGTATTCGTTCAGAAGATAAAATTTCTTGCAAAGGCCACGAAGTGAGCGTACATCATCTGCTAGACTTGAAACAATAACGGAAGTTTCTCTGAGACGAGCAGTCTGAAATGTAACTAATAAATTCGAAAGGCAGTTAGCAATAAGCGTCCGCTGTTTCCATAATTTATTTGTGTAACTTCACATCCAGCAGGATTCATAGTAACCTTCTAAGAACTTTTAGATATAGAGAGCCGAAGTAACGAAAACGCAATTACTAAACTACAGCGGTATATGTTTCGAAATAGCATGCTAAAATACAGTGTAGAGACTCTGCTAAGATGTCACGTCTGAATAGATACTAGGATGGCTTAAAATGGCACTCTTAAGATTATTGTTTACTAGGAAATCGTTACAAGCATCGAAATTCGTTAAAAGCGACATTTTGTTCATTAATCCGTAAATCCAAAACATAATAAACCTGTTAGAGACAAGAAAAATATGTATACCTCGGTTGAGTTTAGAATATCTATAGCTCAGTAAATTGATGTTGTTATTAGTAAAACCGTGAGAAGTATCTGTTTTAAATGCCAATATTGCAGCAAACACCTGACCTGACTGTTTCTGATCTTTAATAATCGAGGGGATAAATCAACTGTCGATTGTAGCCTACTCTGGGATAATCATGTTGGACCCAAAGATTAATGAACACAATATCGCCTTAAACGAATGTCGATGATATCAACTATATCTTGAGGCACAATATTACGAGCAGCATTTGGCGTCACCACATTATACAGTCAGATATGACATCTTAATGGAGCCTCTGTACTATATTTCAACACGCACCACTCTGTCTTAAAAGCCCTCCTACGTACCGTATTTCTCGTACATATTGAAAAATATCAAAATAAAAGAGCTTCATGAACAGTGATCGAGAAACAGTGCTTCTATTTAAATGTCGTACCGTTGCTAGAGCGATATTATATCAGTATTGAGGCACATCTTAAGTCACACTAGAGCTGAAAAAGCACTCAGCCTGAAACAACTACTGTCAACTTCTGTGAGAAATTTGCACGTGTACAACATTTTCTTTAAAAATGACTGCCGTTGTGGGGACTTGTTGCTCGCACGGCGATATCTCAGGGGAAACGGTGGGCTACATTTCGCTCCGTACAGGTGCTCGGCATGCCATACATCATTAGAAAGGCGTATATGCACATTCTTCCTCAAGAACTACCGGATTGCAGCAGGGGCCCGGACTGTTCATCAACACTACAACAGACACAGTTTGGTTACGTATGACATTTAACGTTATAGCGTGACTATACAACTTCATTACGGAAGTTACCTTTTACCGTAAATCATTCACAGGAAATTAAACTGAGTTTGTAATCACCACACTCAGATTTCCGTGTTCACACAGCTGATATTCCTCTTTTCTTATACTTAATCAATTTTATTCAAATTCATTGTACTTTGCATGTGTGAAATGCCATGTCAACAGACTGCAATGATTTTCGTTGACGTTGTTGGCATACTTTGGAGGACGTTCAGTGATTCGCTTGGAACTCAGGTAACCTTGTAAATCATACTGACTATAAGAGTGGCAGACTAATTTTTATTGTGTCACCACGCTGGAATTTTTAGGTCATTTATGTGACTGCTGAAAGCTGAAATGCCTACGACACGTTTATTACTGACACAGTGACCATAAACCAGTTCACATTCTCACTTGGTAGGTTCCTCCGCATATGGACTCCACCCACACTTTGAGTTACTGAAATACGTCAGCCTTGCGGCTTCACTTATTCCCTACCGAGCAAGAAGGCGCAGTGCTTACACACTGGACTCTCATTCTGGAGGACAGCGGTTCAAACCCGCGTCCGGCCTTTCTGATTTAGGTTTCCCGTGATTTCCCCAAATCGCTTCGGGCAAATGCCAGTATGGTTCCTTTGAAATGGCAAGGCCGACTTCCTTCCCCATCTTTACCTAATCCGATGGGACCGATGACCTCGCTGTTTGGTCCCCTCCCCCATATCAACAGACCAACCAGTCACTTATCACCGAAGGTAAGTAGAAATCAGACTGACGAGTTAAAGAGTATTTTTCTATCTTTCTTTGCATCATTCCCCGTTCCGAGTCTACAGTCATTCGTTCCGGATTTTGCAATTATTGCTTTGCCCAGATGCCACTCCTATCTCACATTGTAGTGTGTCCTAAGGTGGGAGGAAAAGTAATGGGTGCTAACTGTCTATGTGCAGTATGAATTTTATGCCGCGTACTCTCGTGTTCTAAGGGTCTGCGTACTGTGTTTTGCGAGGTGGGAACTGGCCAGGCATTTACCTCATGAAAAACTGTGTACTGCGATGAGTTCATCGTACGTAGAGAAAGGACAGAGTTATCGGAAATGAAGATTCTGCTACGAAGGATCCTCAATCGTATCTCGCAGCCTTGAGAGAAAAACAGTTCCTTTGTTCTGTAGGTCGTTCTTCTTACTTGGGTTTGGTTAGCTATGCACCTGTTGCTCAACCATTGTTCGGAATGCGACTGAGTCGACCTCATTTCCTCTGCGCTACCGATTTCGACGCCAGTCCAGGGCGTTTCACTGCCATTAAAATAGATTACCTGCGGCCTCTAAACGGACGTAAGAAGTTTCGAAAGAACGCAAGGTTGAGCACTGGGCGTGAATGTATTCAAGGAGTCGGCGCAGTGAGCGGCTGTGCGCTGCTTTACATGTTTCGCCTGATCTGAAGTGTTCCTATTTGTTATGTTTATTAGCCGCGAGATATGCACGAAAAGTACGCAATATAATTCAACGGGAATGGTTGCCATAAATTAAAATGATGTAAATGACTGTGTAAGCACGTATTTACATAAGCTCTTTATGTTACCCAGAATGAAACCGAGTGTGTTAATTAACAGTGCTTAATTCCACGTACGGGATTCTGAGCAGAAAGAATGAAACTACATGTACTGTCCAACTCAAAATCAATGAATCTGTACTCGACCTGGACCTTTATTTGCGATCAAAAAGCCGTATCAAGAAAATGAGAGAAATACCATTCTCCGATATTAAATATAGTTTATGCAAGTATATATTACTAACAACAAGTACACATGCATTCAGAATGGTATGCGTTACTCAAAATACACTGGCGCGCCCAATGCATAAAATTCGCGTAATATTGTAAACAAACCAATACCAACCACAAGCCGGCCGTGGTGGCCGAGCGGTTCTAGGCGCTTCAGTCTGGAACCGCGAGACCGCTACGGTCGCAGGTTCGAATTCTGCCTAGGGCATGGATGTGTGTGATGTCCTTAGGTTAGTTAGGTTTAAGTAGTTCTAAGTTCTAGGGGACTGATGACCTCAGATGTTAAGTCCCATAGTGCTCAGAGCCATTTTGAACCAACCACAAGCCGTAAATTTCAAATAACTCACGGGCTGCAGTTCTCTGCCAGTCAGGACAAAGCACATTTACACGCCGTGTAATGTCAGTTGGCAAATCTGCTCACTTTAGAAAAATATTTATTTGCTGTACGGAAACTCAGAAACTGCGACACATGGTCAAAGCAGTGCATGAATGGGAGCTTGTGGGAGCAGTCTTTTACAAGTAATCTGAAAACATGTAGGGAGGGGGCAAACATTACGCTTACAATTTTGGAAAGTCATACTTTGCACACAGCTGTGTTGTAAGTTCGTTAAACAGTTACTTTCAGTCAGAAACGGACCATCCTCAGGTATAACGTGACTTCACTAAACAGATGCATGACAAATCATAACTATTAACAAGCTCTCTTTCCATCCAAAAAGGCCTTGGAAAGCCCAACGGTACCGACCGACAGCCGTGTCATCCTCAGCATATAGGCTACTTCTCAATCAAGTAACTCCTCAATTGTCCTCACAAGGGCTAAGCATCATGCTATAAACCAACATGTTAAATCAAACTACACTGAAGTAACTGAAGTATCATGAGATACCTCCTAATATCGTTGGCAAGGACTCAACAAGTCGCTGAAAGTCCTCTGCAGAAATATTGAGACCTGTTTCCTTTACAGCCGTTCATAATTGCGATAGTGTTGCCGCTGCAGGACCGTGACAGCTATAATGTCGGAAGGCGAAGCGTCCATTTTGGGGACAAACCGCGGAATAGAACAAGTCCAGCAGTCCGTTTTTTTGTTAGAATTTCTTTTGTTGAATTGAATGAAACCAAGAAATGGTCAGAAATCATCCAAATGATATAAAAAGAATTTTAAGACTTCCATAATAGACAGAAAGCTACCAAGGGAAGTTCGTAGTGAATACTTATGAGCAACAAGAAAAAAATGCTAGTGGAGATAGTCCTACGGATTTTCTGCAAGCGAAAACTGTGTTTTTGTTGGCATTTCTAGCCATAGGATTCAACGATAGGGCCCGCATCTCGTGGTCGTGCGGTAGCGTTCTCGTTTCCCACGCCCGGGTTCCCGGGTTCGATTCCCGGCGGGGTCAAGGATTTTCTCTGCCTCGTGATGGCTGGGTGTTGTGTGATGTCCTTAGGTTAGTTAGGTTTAAGTAGTTCTAAGTTCTAGGGGACTGATGACCATCGATGTTAAGTCCCATAGTGCTCAGAGCCAGCCATTCAACGATAGAGAATTTGTGTTTAAGCAGTTTTCTCCATGAAGGTTAGTACGTATCGTGAGAATGCCTGCATTCCACGGTTGCTCCACGTTAGGGCATTTTTGTCATTTCTTGGATTATTTTCTTTGTGTCGCGTGGCTCTATCTGGGGACTCTTACCTACGGTGAGACCTGATGTACCTATTCTTGTACTCTGTAATAGTACCACACCTTTAAAATGTGTGTCAAACTGGACAGAGCAGCCCTTCCCGCCTTCCGTGGTCAGTAATAGGAGAGGCTCGTCTCATGTTGGAGGTCAGCGAAAGCCGCCAGGACCTGCCCGCTCTCGAGTTCCCTTGACCACTCCAGTAATGCGCCTGGCCGTGGACTCTGCTCTTGGCTGGCGTTGCCCGTGACACACATACGGTACTAGAAAGTGAACCTAGCGCCGAATATTTCCTGGGTCGCTCACTGTTGAGTGCTGCCTGTGTCATGAGGAACGGAATGGTCCGTAGTACGAGTGCAGCGCGTCACTACGGCATCGAAGGTCCATGGTAGCAGTCGGCAGTCTAATGTCTGGATCGTTCCCTCCTCTGAGCCGAACGACATTTCTTTTCGTCACCTCCATCTTCAGCTGAGACTGTATTCCAAGTATAATAATTTCGCTGCCTACAACTTCGATAAGAGACGAATGGTTCTGTCGCTACGGTAGTGGCCGCAAAAGGACGGGTGAGCAAAACCGCTCGAGTGAGAAGTCGCAAGTTCATTCTTTCGTAGGGCTCATTTAAAAGTGTTGTGTTAACAATTATTACAGGAAAAAATACACTGGAGACCCAAAGAAACTGGTACACCTGCCTAATAACGTGAAGGACCCCTGCGAGCACGCAGAAGTGCTGCATCACGACGTGGCATGGACTCTACTAATGTCTGAAGTACCGCTGGAGGGAACTCACACCATGAATCCTGCAGAGCTGTCCATAAATCCATAAGAGTACGAGGGGATGGAGACCTCTTCTGAACAGCACATTGCAAGTCATCCCGGATAAGCTCACGTCTGGGTAGTTTGGTGGCCAGCGGAAGTGTTTAAACTCAGAAGAGTGTTCCTGGAGCCACTCTGTAGCAGTTCTGGACGTGTAGGGTGTCGCATTGTCCTGCTGGAATTGTCCAAGTCCGTCGGAATGCACAACGGACATCAATGGATGCGCGTGATCAGACAGGATGCTTAAGTACGTGTCACCTGTCAGATTCGTACGTAGACGTATCAGGGGTCCCATATCACTCCAACAGCACACGCCCCACACTGTTACAGAGCTTCTACCAGCTTGAACAGTCCCCTGCTGACATGGTGGGTTCATGGATTCATGAGACTGTCTCCATACCCATCCACGTCCTTCCGTTCAATACAATTTGAAACGAGACTCGTCCGACCAGGCAACATGTTTCCAGTCATCAACAGTCCAATTTCGGTGTTGACGGGCCCAGGCGAGGCATAAAGCTTTGTGTCGTGCTGTCATCAAGGCTACACGAGTGGACCTTCTGTTCCAAAACCCGTATCGATGATGTTTCGTTGAATGATTCGCACGCTGGCACTTCTTGATGTTCCAGCTTTGAAATTTGCAGCACTTTGCCGAAGAATAGCACTTCTCTCGCGTTGAACGATTCTCTTCAGCAGTCGTCGGCCCCATTTTCGCACGATTCTATTCAGACCACAGCGATGTCGCAGATTTGATGTTTTACCGGATTCCTGATACTCTCGGTACACTTGTCGAATGGTCGTAGAGAAAATCCCCACTTCATCGCTACCTCAGAGATGCTGTGTCCCATCGCTCGTGCGTTGACTATAAAACCACATTAGAAAAAAGCACTCCGTCTTCAGGCCACAAGTGGCCCATCGGGACCATCCGACCGCCGTGTCATCCTCAGTTGAGGATGCGGATAGGAGGGGCGTGTGGTCAGCACACCGCTCTCCCGGTCGTTATGATGGTTTTCTTTGACCGGAGCCGCTACTGTTCGGTCGAGTACCTCGTCAATTGGCATCACGAGGCTGAGTGCATCCCGAAAAATGGCAACAGCACATGCCGGCTGGATGGTCACCCATCCAAGTGCCAGCCACGCCCGACAGCGCTTAACTTCGGTGATCTCACGGGACCCGGTGTATTCACTGCGGCAAGGCCGTTGCAATAAAACCACATTCAAACTCACGTAAATCTTGATAACGAACCATTGTAAAAGGAGTTCCCTATCTACCAACTGCGAGAGACACTTATCTTATGTAGGCTTTACCGACCGCTATGCCGTATTCTGCCTGTTTACGTATCTCTGTACTTGAGTACGCATGCCTATAGCAGTTTCTTTGGCGCTGCAGTGTATTACTACTAATGTTCACGTGCATCAGGAGGGCAACAGAAAATTTGGGTCAGGGAGGTGCAGAGATCAAACCGCCTATGGGATGCATGTATTACACATCACAAAATGGACGTCTTCAACATTCAAGAAATATTCAAAACAAACCTTTAAGTTACACCATGAAGACCAAATGAAAGATGGCGGGCCACAGTGATCACAAAGGTTCTCAACATCAAGATCAAGATCGATGGCAAAAGCCTTGGGAGCTGCAAACCGTGCAGAACGCTCTGGTAGGTATCCCCTCTTAAAGAATGCATGTAGAACCATATCGGTATATCGGGATGATGGAATGTAATGGTATGCAACCGAATGCGAAACAGTTTGTCGTGTAGCTTGTCGTGAAAGTGGCTATCCTTTAAGGCGTTGCTGCGATAATATGTTTTTTAGGCACGGAAAAAAAGTAAACATCCAGATGCAGTATTTGTTAGTGATTCCACATGGTATGAATTATAATGTCAAAAACTTTTCATGAGGGATAGTTTTATTATTTCAATACGCAGACTAGGAATCAAGCAAAATAAAGTTATTTTGACCAGCTATTGGCCAAAAGCAGTGCTCACACTGCACACATTTTCCCCATTCTTGCTCGCTGTGACGTCAGTATTCCAAGATCACGCAGACGAGAAAGAATCGTAGGGGGCAGAGAACCTCCAACTTTTGCTCCGCAATAAATAAGTTTCCACCCAACTGACCATGCAGATTAACAGTCGGCGTAATTGTATACGAATCCGTTAATTCATTGATGCTAGTTGATCTTGATTCAACTCTATTGGTACCTCTAATTTCCAAGATTCCTTTCATATGCACTTCACTCCTGAACCGCGCTGCTGCTACGGTTGCAGGTTCGAATTCTTCCTCGGGCATGGATGTTAAATTTAAGGAGTTCTAAGTCTAGGGGACTGATGACCTCAGATGTTAAGTACCAAGCTCAGAGCCTTTGAACCATTTGAACCTGTCACATGCGTTTCCTCTTCAAATTCCGAATCGTCGGAGTTGAAGCCAAATTCCTTACTGAATGATGAGATACGTTTATTTACATCATATAGGAATTTTTGAACCGCTTCCGCAGTTTGCTGTGCAACTTCAAGTTGACGCTTTGTTTTAAATTTCGTTATTTTACGTCTTCCAATTCTGTAGTACTGTTTGAAGTTACGCAACCATCCATTGCTTCCTTTGAAATCACTGTAACCTACGTCACGCGCAGTTTGATGTGCATAACGTAGTAGGTGACTGTCATGCACATCATGGAAATTGTATCGAGCATCTTTGAAACTCGTAAGCACAGTTTTTGTAACAACTGCCACTTGTCCTCACTTGAAAATCTGTAGTTTTTCTTACGCACTATAAGATTATATATATCATAATTTTTTTTTACTATGCTGTGTATGATCTTCCATGTTCGTATTTTTGTTTAGTACCTGCTCCTTGGACAACGATTGTTCTTTCCCACGTTTCATTGCACAGAGGGTTTGTGGCTCCCTGTCCGACAACATGGCTCAACACATGTTTCAGTATCACTTCCACTTGTTCAGTACACATCGTCATCATTGTACTTCTCATTTACATTGTCCACACAGTCGAGCGTATACGACAGCACGGATTCCACTGACTCATTTTGCAGAAACTCTAATATTACATCTGCCACTTCTTTCTCACTCTGGGAAATTCCTTGGATTCCTTGGATTCCTTTCAACTTCGGCAATTGTTGTTGTAGACATAACGCAATGTTTGCTTTGCTTATCGTTGCCCCTGCTCTGCTCACTATCATCACCACTAACACAGCGTAATCTAAATTATCCTAAGGACAAACACACACGCCCATGCCCGAGGGAGGACTCGAACCTCCGCCGGGACCAGCCGCACAGTCCATGACTGCAGCGCCTCAGACCGCTCGGCTAATCCCGCGCGGCCATTAAGAGGTTTACTCTTACGTTAAAGGATAAACACAACAAGTCAATCCTTAAAAGTTAGAGACTGCGTTTATGTCTTGAGGCAGCGTAAATAAAGGTGCGGAAATGATCCAGACTATATTCATTCAGTACTTGAGAAATTCCCTCAGACTTCAGGAAGAATCTAATAATTCCAATCCCAAAGAAAGCAGATGTGAAAATTACCGAACTATCAGTTTAATAAGTCACAGCTGCAAAATACTAACGCGAATTCTTTACAGACGAATGGAAAAACTGGTAGAAGCCGACCTTGGGGAAGATCAGTTTGGATTCCGTAGAAATATTGGAACAAGTGAGGCAATACTGACCCTACGGCTTATCTTAGGTGCTAGATTAAGGAAAGACAAACCTACGTTTCTAGCATTTGTAGACTTAGAGAAAGCTTTTGACAATGTTGACTGGAATACTCTCTTTCAAATTCTGAAGGTGGCAGGGGTAAAATACAGGGAGCGAAAGGCTATTTACAATTTGTACAGAAACCAGATGGTAGTTATAAGAGTTGAGGGACACGAAAGGAAAGCAGTGATTGGGAAGGGAGTGAGACAGGGTTGTAGCCTCTCCCCGATGTTATTCCATCTGTATATTGAGCAAGCAGTGAAGGAAACAAAAGAAAAATTCGGAGTAGGTATTAAAATCGATGGAGAAGAAATTCAGAGACAGCAAAGGACTTGGAAGAGCAGTTGAACAGAATGGATAGTGTCTTGAAGGCAGGATATAAGATGAACATCAACAAAAGCAAAACGAGGATAATGGAATGTAGTCGAATTAAGTCGGGTGACGGTGAGGGTTTTAGATTAGGAAATGAGACACTTAAAGTAGTAAAGGAGTATTGCTATTTGGGGAGAAAATAACTGATGATGGTCGAAGTAGAGAGGATATAAAATGTAGACCGACAATGGGAAGGAAAGCGTTTCTGAAGAAGAGAAATTTGTTAACATCGAGTATAGATTTAAATGTCAGGAAGTCGTTTCTGAAAGTATTTATATGGAGTGTAGCCACGTATGGAAGTGAAACATGGACGATAAATAGTTTGTACGAGAAGAGAATAGAAGCTTTCGAAATGTGGTGCTACAGAAGAATGCTGAAGATTAGATGGGTACATCACGTAACTAATGAGGAGGTACTGAATAGGATTGGGGAGAAGAGGAGTTTGTGGCACAACTTGACTAGAAGAAGGGATCGGTTGGTAGGACATGTTCTGAGGCATCAAGGGATCACCAATTAAGGTATTGGAGGGCAGCGTGGAGGGTAAAAATCGTAGAGGGAGACCAAAAGATGAATACACCAAGCAGATTCAGAAGGATGTAGGTTGCAGTAGGTACTGGGAGATGAAGAAGCTAGCGCAGGATAGAGTAGCATGGAGAGCTGCATCAAACCAGTCTCAGGACTGAAGACCACAACAACAACATATTTGAGAACGGGGACACTCAGTGACTTCCAGCAAAATGTACACATAACTACAAAACTGTTTGAAGCTTTGTTTCGCTGACACCATCTCGCAAAATGAAATATTCATCGCTTACTATATTTTCGCTGTGCATGCACTAAAACTTTAGCATCAGGCTAGACGTTGTAATTTATTTCTTCTTTAATAGAAAGTGTCTTCGCACCACCCTTCGAGGGCAGGATCCCACTGTACGACACATCGATCAGGAGACACAACGTCACACACATTGAGATACGTGGAAAGTTATCTTTTCTTAAAACGGAGTGGAAATCGCCCTGATTATACTCATCCTGTGTTTGATACATGGAAATTCGATTCTTCAAGCAATCAGGGGGACAGGGGGGGGGGGGGGGGGGGAGGAGGAGGAGGGCCGAGTGCTGCTGGTATGCTCTGGAACTGCTTCACAGTAAGATAGTTATTGCTGTTATTAGTGACGATATTCCAAGTCCATGTCACTTGTTTGTCGCTAGTGTTGCCGAATCTGCATCTTTTCCGTTGAAGGTGACGGTCGAGCGCAGGTAGTTAATCCTTCTGCAAGCTTCATTTAATCACACGCTCCGCGTCCCAGAAAATGTTCGAATTTCGAAAATTGTGGTTAACTAGTTTCCTTTCCTCTAGCAGTGCGAGTCCAGCACGGTTTGTGGAGGAGAACATATGTGGAGAGTGGAAAGTAGTAAACCGTTTCTGGTTCACGCGGTAGACCGTTACCAGGGAAACGCAAAGAGACAAGTTTACATTCCGATCCATAAAATTCCCCATGAGAAGATCCAATGTAGAGCGAACACTACTTTTCAATGTTTCTTTTAAGAAATTCTGTAAGATACACTGTATGTACGAAAATATCTGACGTGCAATACCCATGCTCTATTTTACGCGAAGCATTAATTGTTAGAGAGATTATGGAGAGGAGTAGCGGGTCATAATTGCTTTTTTTCCTTTTTTTTCTAGATGCAGACCCCCAAAGACAGCGTAATACTCAAAGTTGCTGATGGTAGAGACTAAGAAAGACGTTGCGTTTTATTCTTACGCTTATCAACGGAATTTTTTTATTGTTTTTCGGTTATGTAATCAGGGAGCTTCGACATATGGGAGAAATAATACCTTGCTGAGGACAATACTTACTTCACGAACATAAAGGCCTAAGGTAATTCCCCGGGTATTTCAACTAGAAAAGATTTTATAGATTGACGCATCGCTTGGAAAAAGGAAGTTACACTGAGTTTATTTTCCTGCAAGCAGTATCTCAGTGATATTGTAGTGTAAAGATCTCACCGTGCTTCATAATATCTACGTGTTGGTAAACAGACAGAATTATCAGTCGCATGTTCAGTATCCTAATTATCTTAATCCCTCCGCTGATAATTAGAAATATTTCATGAGAAAAGCAAAGAGTAAATTGTAACGTAAAGTTCTCATTGCGTTTAAGAATATCGATCTGTTGGAATCCGTGGAGGATTACCAGTTTTGTGTTCAGTATTTAAATCAGTTTTCCCTCTTCACTAGTAGTTAAAATATTTGATTAAAAAGGGAATGTATGAAACTGATGTAATGTAAAGATCGTGTACGAAGATAAATTTTATGATGTGTGACAATGCCAAGGAAAGTCACAATTCATGTTAGTACGAGTCATTTGCGCGTCATTGAAAGGATTCAAAAAAAATTCGAAATACTTTGCTATTCATTTATAAATAATTCAAGAAGATTTTACTCATTGACAGATGAACAATAATTTGGTAACACCTACACTGCCAGGCCTCGCACTATTGCATCGACAATGAACCACATTTCCCCGAAGATGAACAAAAGTTTAATTTACGAAAACAGCAAAAACAAAATAAGATAAGAAGGCAAACTTCAGCGCAGTGCTTTATTTCAGCTCATAGTTGTCGCAGTGCAGCCAGATCAGATCCGAGTTATCCGTTGCGACGCAATAAACAATTGTAGTGGCTAAATGGACATTTTGAGACAATATTAGGGTCAGTTTTCATTAGCAAAGTTTCAGATAAATTCGATAGATGGGTTTTTGTAACACGGCACAGTTACATTACAGAACAGTTAGTCATTGTGAATTAGGGTTTCACGATAAAGTCACTCTGAGTATTTCTGAGAACCGTTCATTATTTTGAATCTAATTTACAAATAGTGAGGAGCGTTCAGGTTAATTAGAATCGCGTAGCGAAAAAATAATTTGCACTGACCTGTTTGTGTTTAAAGGTAGAGTAGCAAAGGCAATTCTGAATCTGTAATCGGAGTTTTCAAAGCACTTCTTCTCACATTGTTAGCGAGGGGTTTTGACATACACAGAATTCCCCTTAATAACCGAAAGGTTAAAAGTTTCATGTGTCATATGTCGCTGGTTTGAGCCCTGGCAACTATTGGTTACTGCCAAAAGTGCCTAGCTGTATCGGTGTCCTAGGGGTTCAAAAATGGCTCTGAGCACTATGGGACTTAACATCTATGGTCATCAGTCCCCTAGAACTTAGAACTACTTAAACCTAACTAACCTAAGGACATCACACAACACTGTGTCCTAGGGGGAGGTAAAACTGTAAGTGCCCTAAGTGTTTGGGTAAGTGGCGGTGAAGACTCTTGTACGTATTAAATGAAGTGTCGATAAACAACAAGAGATGTCAGCCCGCTCGCTCGTCGAGTTGAGACGCCGTCTGGTACGAGCTGAGTACGAGCGTGAACGAGCAGTGCGGGGCAGGTGCCTTATGCAACGGCTATTTGGCAGATTCCCGGTTGGCTGCGCCAGCCGTGCTGCCCGGGGCGGCACGATAATGACAGGTAGGTTCGGATTACGAAGAAGCGACACAATGGCACAAATCCATTATGTAAGAGGCATGCCCCGCTGGCCACTGGCGCAGGGGAACACGCAGCGCCTGAATGCACGGCCGCTGCCAAGTGCGTGTTGCGTAGCCTTAAAGAAGCGGCCGCGCGCGGCCTTCAGCCAGGATCACAACACTTGCCGCGCCACGCTTTGTTGCACTTCACTCCTCCGACTTCTCCCTTCGAAACAATATCACACTACACCAGAAAACGTCTTTTCCAAAGCAACCAGGTAAACTTGGGGCGTAGAAGTAGTTCCGGAAGAAACAATGAATTCATTCTTCATTTGTGTGGCAATATTGTCCGTATTTGCTTTACAATCATTGACGGTATTTTTGTTCTGTCGTTCCAACTACAAAAATGCGTGATTTTTTCCACCAGACGCGTTTCGCTTTATTGAGGTAAAGCATCATCAGTGGTCTGTAATAAAGGTGTTTACATGTTGATTTGCTCTAAGATCGAAAAACGGTTCGTTAAGAATATGTTGATTTGTCGTTACGGTGATTTTTGCTTGATTTCTCGACTACATCGGGAAATGCCGTCTGTTAGCACACGTTGCTTTTCTGCGCTAGACACTGATAATTTTGGTCGAATTTTTAGTTGTTCTGCAGCACTATGCATTTCTTATGATTCTCACAGCACACTTTTATGCACACCACTGTATCCTGTTTGTTTGTATACTTCTGAGTATGTGTATTGGTTTGTGTTTCGTAGTATTGTCAACATAACCCTTCCGCTACTTTGCCTTTGACCTACAACCTATTTTTTTCCTTTCTTTATTACACTATTGTATGTGTGTAATTCTATTTAATTATGTTGCTGAGTTGTAAGTCAAAGGCAAAGTAGCGGAAAGATTATGTTGGCCACAAAACACAAAACCACAACACATACTCTGAAGTACAAAAACAAACATAAAACAGTGGAGTGCATAAAAGTTTGCTGTGAAAAACATAAGAAATGCATAGTGCAGCAAAATCTAAAATTTAGACCAAAATTATCAGCGTCTAACCCAGAAAAACAACGATTTGCTAACAGACGGCATTTCCCGATGTAATCGAGAAATCGAGCAAAAATCACCGAAGTACAAATCAACATACTCTTAACGAACCGTTTTCCGATCTTAAAGCAAATCAAAATGTAAATAACTTAATTATAAACCACTGGTGATGCAGCCGGCCTTTGTGGCCGAGCGGTTCTAGGTGCTTCAGTCCGGAACCGCGCTGCTGATACGGTCGCAGGTTCGAATCCTGCCTCGGGCATGGATGTGTGTGATGTCCTTAGGTCAGTTACGTTTAAGAAGATAGTTCTAAGTCTAGGGGACTGATGACCTCAGATGTTAAGTCGCATAGTGGTTAGAGCCATTTGAACCATTTGAAGTGGTTTAAGCGAAAAGGATCTGGCGAAAAAAATCGCGCATTTTTGTAGCTGCAACGACAGAACAAAAATACCCCCAAGAAGACCATGAATTCAGTCTCGCAAAATCTAGAGTGGGTACAATATATTTCCCAGTAGTAAGATACGAACATAATTGCCTGTCACCGAGTAATGCGTTGACGGATATCATTAGGACAAAAGAAAAAGACATAGTATCACATTGCTTTTCATTGCCTTGAATGGGTCTTGCATTTTCGCTTGATAAAGAGAACTTTTACAAACTGGCATCAGCTCTGCAGTCGTACTTATTTTTACTAATTTTGTGACACCATATGCCGATTTTCTCTGCAGTAATATCCCAACATGTATTTCAAGCGCTTGTTTGCTACAGCCGTCAAAAGTGCATTACGCTGAGAAAATAATTCCTTCTATATCAGGGAAAAACCGCAAATGTGTGACTGAAGTAGTTATTTACGATGGACACCCTGTCACGCAGCATTGTGAACTCTCCCCGGATGTAAACTCTTATCCGTAAAAGAATTCTCAAAATAAAAATGGTACATAAATTTTTCCAACTGAAGGGAACGCGTGCTGTGGATAACTCCTCCAAATCTTTAAAATCATACTGCATTCACGAGAATGTTGGAAAGTAGCTGGCAAGCTGTGCTCCTCGGCAGACATCTCAGCTTTCACTATCGTACAAAAAGTAAGCTACGAATCTTGACAAACCACGTGCAGTAAAAAATGACATAAAAGAGCAACACTTGGTTCATCATAATGTTAAAAGTAATTACTGCGGAAAGCCACGTAGAATGTATCGACATTTCTAGATAACACTCAAAGTCATAATTTCAAAGACCGCAAAGATTCACGTAATGGACGTTGGCAGATAAGCATTATGAATATCACAGATACAATGTGAGATTTAGCTATAATGACTGAGTATATCTGTGCCAGAATTTTTCCATTACAAAACAATATCACAATTACAATAATAAGGTGACTATCTTCAGTTCCCTTTCTGCACCTTAAATGAGCAGTTTTTATCTGACGCATATTCTACGTTCCGTGAAAGTAGTATCAAGCACATCGTAATCTCACATTAAGCTACTTGAGAGCACACCCAATAATTACGAGATTTTACAAGTGTAAGCCGCATAGATATTCCGAACATTAATATTGTACTATCTTTTGAATCAGGTTCAGTCCCTGATCCAGCACTGATACGCAAGACATCAAGAATATATTTTGCATAATTGTCTCCCCCAACTCACGCGTAAGTTGTTTATGGACTAGACGAGCAGCTGTAGAATTGTCATTACAGTATGTTCCACTGTTCCTTTATGTTGGCATTCGGAGCCACCATTTCCGGTAATGGGTTGCGGGCCACAAAAAAAGAGTGGAAATATTCTATCCGCAGGGAATTTCAAGTATCATACCATTACAGTAAGCTTTTCAGACTAAAACATGGAAGAATAAAAGGAGGTTTTTACTAATTTGCTGAAGGGAATCTGAAACGTTCTTCTACGCAGAGTGAATAGTTGTAATTGACTCCTGGTTATCTCGTCCCAGGGAATTGGCTTCCGTGAGAAAACTACACTTTCTCATTCTTCCAAGTTACTTTGAGGAAACAAGACTAAGGAATTGTTGAGCGAAGACGATTAAACAGCCACAATTAATTCTTATTCACCGAAATGTGTTCTGTGTGCGTCTTCAAATAAATACTGTTTTGGGCGAGATGGAGTAACAATAGCCTTCTGAAATTGCGTTTGAAACGAACCTCTGCAGTACTAATGTAGGTTTTCCATGGTTATCTTAAATCACGTCAGATGAATGCAATTGTTGTCGACTGGCAGGCTCCTCCTGTCATTGTCAAAATCATTGTTTCGTCCGTAATTGCATTTTAAGTTCAGGGAGCTTCTGATACTGCAAAAAATGGTTCAAATGGCTCTGAGTACTATGCGACTTAACTTCTGAGGTCATTAGTCACCTAGAGCTTAGAACTAATTAAACCTAACTAACCTAACGACATCACACACATCCATGCCCGATGCAGGATTCGAATCTGTGTCCGCAGCGGTCGCTCGGTTCCAGACTGTAGCGCCTAGAACCGCACGGCCACTCCGGCCGGCTACTGCAAAAAGAAAGAAAAGATGCAGCTTAAGGGGAGCGAAACATGCTGTTGGTTGTACATATATAACGTTCTGCAGATTCTGCACTATGTAGGGTTGGGTTGGGTTGGGTTGATTTGGGGAGGAGACCAAACTGCGAGGTCATCGATCCCATCGGATTAGGGAAGGATGGGGAAGGAAGTCGGCCGTGGCCTTTCATAGGAACCATCCCGGAATTTGCCTGAAGAGATTTAGGGAAATCACGGAAAACCGAAATCAGGATGGCCGGACGCGGGATTGAACCGCAGTCCTCCCGAATTCGAGTCCAGTGTGCTAACCACTGCGCCACCTCGCTAGGTCACTTTGTATATTATGCGCGACTACAAGCAGTCGAAGGGCTTCTGTCTTATGCGAACTTATATAAGGGCGGGTTTCGATTTCCTTAAAAACTTTAAAAGCAATATACTATGGGAATGGTATTTAGTTAATTTTCTTGAGGTAACATTCCTGGAATCGATATGTGAAATGCAGACTGCTACTTGCACTGACCATTCCTTGCTCGTTATAGCTTCCGATGTTCGTAGCAGCGCTAGTAAGGGAAACCTGACCGTTGTCCGATGGCTCAAGTGTTAACCTGTCGTAACTTTACTAGCAGTGAATTCTGGCAATAAAGAAAAGAGCACATTATACGACTACAGCGGGACTTGGTGCTGAGTTGGAGAGCATACGGCGACCAGTGACTTGTAGAATTACACGTGAAAATAGTGTCTGCAGCAGGGAAGGCAAGAAGGGAATTTTAATAATGTCACACAGGTGAAGTCTGTACAGAAACATTGGCTAATAATCCTACATTTGAACAGGAACGAAGAGAGAGAGGCGAGTTTATGTGGTCACGTGAAGGAGTTAAGGTTTTGAGCAATGTCAGAAATCCAATTGACATATCCTCCCACCAAAAGGTATGTAACAGTAGGAATGCAGAATTTTTTTGAGGGATTAAGTTATGTGCCGGATTGTGAATCCAACTCACACGCACGCCATTTGGAAGACATACCTGAATAGTCCAGCCGGTAATAAAATTGTCAGGGGAATATTCTGGATAACATTCTTTGTGGACCACACGTTTTATCTTTCCGGAGGTTTTTTTTTTGCAATGCACACTACATAACAAAGTGAGAAATTCATTTCGCAAACGAATTTTTTACCGTTGCTAAGATATTACTCACCTTATCCTTTCTCCCGAATGATTTGGCACAGAAAGACATTCTATACTAAGCCTTACTAAGCCTGCAAAGTAGGGGATACGTACTGGGAGACTGAGTTGGTCCAGGGAGGTATGTGTAGACAGCCAATAAGTTTGTCACCTTCCGGAGGGTATATTCACTCAGATGATGGAAAATTAATTGTGATCTACTGACAATTTGCTTCCCATTTATCGCTGCGTCGCTATGCTAATCAACTTTTGTACTTTTGTTGCTAGTACACACAAAGCAGCAACCCATTTCAGTTTCCTAATTCTTCGAAACTAAATGAACGCTTGCAGAGGTAGAGTACGAACTAAGGGAAAAGTTTGTATTTTAACACATTGCATAAGTAAAGCTGTGCAAATACAGTTGTTATTCTTCTGTGGAAGTCGAAGAATGTAATAGTCCACGTCTAATTTATTTACTTCCGTGACCGATTAACAACTTTTTCCTAGAAAGCTACTGCCGAAATAGCCTTGTTATTAACTTTAGAAAGATCTTCTAAAGTGCACAAGATTCACGCAGCAGGCAGAACTGTAGCGCGTGACGCTGATCTTGCACGTCACCACATTCACGTAGAAATCTGCTTCACCTGGGGTGAGGCCCAGTTTCTGCACGTCGGTCTTGCATCGTGGTAGTCCCACGCTCATCGTGTGTGAAGTTCGCCACGTGATGTGGTGAGCTTACTGCCACGTGCCGGCTCTTCTGTTGGGAGGGTGTGCGGGTTCTGCAGTTCCGTCCTTCATATTTCCGCCGGTGCTCCTGACGGCCACACCCGAGGACTCGCAGTCTTTGTTGAGAGATTTTTCTGGCTCAGAGGACTCTCCAAGATGAGTGTGAACCGTGCGCTGTGTGACGGAAGTAGTTTACATCTTCGTCCTCTCCACATGTGACACAATGAGCAGAGGCAGGTACAGAGTCAGTGAGAGGACAGAAAAAAATGGTTCAAATGGCTCTGAGCACTATGGGACTTAACATCTGAGGTCATCAGTCCCCTAGAACTTAGTACTACTTAAACCTAACCAACCTAAGGACATCACACACATCCATGCCCGAGGCAGGATTCGAACCTGCGACCGTAGCGGTCGCGCGGTTCGAGACTGTAGCGCCTAGAACCGCTCGGCCACTCCGGCCGGCTGAGAGGACAGGGTTTCTGCACTTGCGTCTCACACGCTACTAGTAAGCGTCGGCAAGTGAGCTACTGGACAAGTGATTGAGACCTCCTCAGGCAGAGCAGTCGCGCGGGTAATTGGTCTTTGGGAGGTACGGGGCTGCAGGCTCACCTAAGCGACAGACATCGCTCTCGATGGCGCCTAATGTGAGCTGCGGCGGTCATCGTCTACCCCGAGGCGAGGGGTCCGGTTCCCCCGGCAGCCGCGGCGCATTGCGCAACGTCGACACCCGCATCTCGATGCGGGGAACGGCGCAGTTTCATAATTTCGTATTGGACACGGGCCCGGGAGAAAGCCGGGCGGCCGCCGGCTCTGGGCAGGCCGCAATGGCGCGGCAATCGCTTCCGCGTCGCAATCCTGAGGCCGACACCCGTGCCACAGAGGTCACAGTGATACTACACGGCTGCCACGTCGCCGCACCGACTGCTGTCGAACAGCAAGTAAACCAGGGTCGTATGCAAATATCACGTCCGATTTGTAGGACGCTAGCGAACACTCTCTAGGTAAAGAGTCTCGAATGTAGAACTTCCTCCAATCCATATGTGGCATGCAGAAAACCAGTGCTTAGCATTATTGGTTAAAAACAGTCTTGGTTACAATTTTAGTTTTTATTTATTTTTCAGTGACGCGTTTCGCCTTAATTAGGCACCTTCAGGTTATCTTTTCTACATGGACACGAGAGGCACCAACATCTGCATAACGCGTTCCCGTTCACAGGAGCGAGTAACAGAGTAAGATGGGGGCTCAGCTAGTAAACATAAGGCATGCCTAGTAAACATAATGCATTATGTTTCCTACCTGAGCCCCCATCTTACTCTCTTACTCGCTCCTGTGAACGGGAACGCGTTACGCAGATGTTGGTGCCTCTCGTGTCCATCTAGAAAAGATAACCTGAAGATGCCTAAATAAGGCGAAACGCGTCGTTGAAAAATAAAAAAAAACTAAAATTGCAACCAAGACTGTTTTTAACCAATACAGTCTTTAATGTCTCAGTACTAGGAGATAGAAAAACAAAATGGTTCAAATGGCTCTGAGCACTATGGGACTCAACTGCTGTGGTCATAAGTCCCCTAGAACTTAGAACTACTCAAACCTAACTAACCTAAGGACATCACATACATCCATGCCCGAGGCAGGATTCGAACCTGCGACCGTAGCGGTCGTGCGGTTCCAGACTGTAGCCCCTAGAACCGCTCGGCCATCTCGGCCGGCGATAGAAAAACAGCTAACGTCGTTGCACGAATGTGTGTGTGGATACCATTCCAATAGACAGTTATTTCTTGCAGAGCCTCCATGCTTATTGGCGGAATTACTTTGTCAGTGAGAAGTAAGAAATTAGGTTCCGGTTTGTAGGTCAGTAGCGAACACTCTCGAGGTAAAGAGCCTATATCTCTATACTAGGAAACAGACACACATATAACTCCGGTGCACGAAAGTGTGGAAACCATTCCAACAAACACTTATTTCTTGCAGAGCGTCCACACTTCTTGGACGAAATTACTTTGTCGTTGAGAAGTAACAATTTACGTGTCGAGAGAACACGGATATTTTCTTGCGAAGTGACGGTTGCAAAAAATATTTATGCATACCGCCAGGAAGTTCGTAAGGTATTTATTATGCTGTAACTGGTAATCTTCTGGTTGGTGCATAATAAGCGCTTTAGCAGCTGTGTAATGGAAACAGAAAAATGTCTTTTATAAAAAGCCGTAGAGCACAAAATAAAGAAGACTGCGATCCCCAAGGTCTGCATTTCGAACCGAAATGAGAGAATGGACGCAGGTTCTATCGAGCGAAGCATACACCGTCTGATCAAACGCATCCGAACGCCTATTAGTGGACATTAACAAGGGGTTCGTCCACCCTTCGCCTTTATGAGGGTCTGAAATCAGCTGCGGACACTTCCAGTGATGTGCAGGGATGACAACCTGTTCTTTCTTAGGAACCGAAACCAGAGAAAGTAGCAAAGTTGGAGCGGATTCGGCGCTGTAACTCATCGTAAAGGTTGTGAGAAGCAGTTATCTTCACGACGTCCTAAAGCGCTTCATTCCCCCTGCCACCACCCCCAGCAGTCAGTACGGAATAAGGATTTGAAGATAATCAAACACTGTTCGAAACGGGTCACCATTTTCAAAATAAAATTATTGTACGGCTCTAGACTGTTTTCATTGTATAAAAAATTTCATCCTAAACATGTTGCATTGGAATCAGGAAAGGAACATGAGCAGACCTGTTCATTCCAGGAATGTTATTAAGACTCTGCTTTATGACAGGGTACATCGTTATACTGATACAACCACCTTCTCCGAACTGTTATTCTACTGTACGCATTACACAGTGTTGTAAAATATGTTTCTATTCTTCTGAATTTAGCAATAACCACGAAAAGTGCTCTTACAGCTGCACCACCTCCTCCGTACTTCAGTGATGAAACTACACGTCATGAGGTAAAGTTTTCCAGAAATTCGCCACGCCAAAACTCTTCCATCCGACTGCCACACGGTACTGCGAGATTCATGTCTCCCGAAAACCCCCTGTCGAGTGGTGTCTCTCTTAGCACCATCTCAAGCGTCACTTAGCACTAAGTACAGAAATATGTGGCTTGTGAAGAGCTGCCTGACCATTTTACCCCATTCCTTTCAACTCACTACACCCATGCGACTGTTTACAACCACCGTCCTCAATGCTCGAGGTCCTTGTTGTGTCAGCGTATGAGCTTTACCTGGTCTTGGTTTAACTGTGGTCCTTCGTTCGCATTTCCACCTGACAACCACATCACCGAGAGTCGACTTGGTCACATTTAAATTTGTTGAAATGCCCCTGATGGATCTGTTACTCAAGTGACATCCAGTGGGTAGTCCAATCTCCTTGGTGGCCCGGTCTGCTGTGTTCGCTTCTCTTTTGAGAACACAGTACCTCCTGCCTCCTTTTATACTGGCGGGTCCACCTCCCTCGACATCTAGTGATCGATTCCACATCACACAGTGGTTTTCGGATACTTTTGAGCAAATAGTGTACATAATGAAATGGAATGTCACTAGAAACAAAAATAAAAAATTAAAATAATTTTACAAAAGCCGCCTGGTGCTATGAATTTTCATTAGAAGTAATTTCACTGATAGAATTACATGCACAGGAAGTGGCCAATGAGATAGAGCGAGGACCGAGTGAAAGGTGTACTGGAGGTTGGTCGCGACGAGAGAACATTGCTTTCAGAAACAGCAGGGTATCACTGATGGCCTTCATGATCGCTGCTGTAGATATTATTGTCGTGGCAGCGAATTTTTACTGAATAGTTATCTGAATTTATCACAAAGAAGGAAAGCAGTGTCGCTAATCATTTACTTATTGCGCGAGTCTGAAATTGTGTTGCACCTGTTTGTGTATTCAGAAAACAAACGAGAACTGGAGACCAGGATGTATGTGCGATGGAATCACCTAACGCCCACTGCCAGGCTGAGTGGTACATTGGCTGTTCGGATGCTGTATCAGCGGCTGCTACGTGGTTAAGATGCCCATGAGATGTTACCTGGTGAAAGTTTAAAGATCAGTTGAATGAGCAGAACGAGAAATCTCGACCACGTGACGTAATCTGATCTGCTGTTACACTTTTCAATACAGAGATTACTTGACTGTTGTCATTAAACTGGTCAGTGCGTCACTGACTAATGCTGTGAGATGAAGACTCTGCCACTCACATTTTAACGTATCATGTAAGAAAAGAGAAAGATAAGTTTATTTGTTTAGTCGTGTATTGCGGCAAAAAGCTAAATTTAAATGACAATCAAAATCAGAATGAGATTTTCACCCTGCAGCGGAGTGTGCGCTGATATGAAACTTCCTGGCAGATTAAAAATGTGTGCCCGACCGAGACTCGAACTCGGGACCTTTGCCTTTCGCGGGCAAGTGCTCTACCAACTTTTTTTTTTTTATATGTATATATAAGAAAACAAATCAAAACCTCTTGGGTATGAAAATAAAAGACAACGTTCTTCATAAATAACACAATGTCCTTTGAAAACGTAAAACATAAAAGGTAGCTATATTTCCGCAACGGCCTTCTTTTGTATTTGTATGTTTTTTTGGTAACATAAATGAGTGTACAGTCTCACCATCAGCAGCATTTCTTCTTTTATTTTATTTTCTTTTTATTTTTTTATTTTTATTTTTTTTATTTTTTTTTTTTTTTTTTTTGAGCACAAGAGAAAGAAAACAAATAGGCTGCAGATAGAGAGCTATGTGTGAAAGGGATAAACAAGTGTAAGGAGAAAAAAAAACTTAGAAGAGGAGGAGGAAAGAGAACTGAAATAAAATAGGAATACTTTCCGCGCCATGCCCCACTTTGGCGCGCCAGCAGAACAAAATGCATTCTATCATTGACCATTGAAGGGGAACGTGGGATCGTCCAGCCTTGGCTGTCACGGTTCGTTGAGATTCCAGCTTTGAGGCGGGTTGGTGAAAATGCTCTGTAAATAGTTCGCGAAAGTGGCCCGATAGTGTCGATGCCGGCGAAGGGTGTGGTGATACACTTGGAGGCGTGTCCAAAAGTCCGCCGGATCGACGATGTCGTCTCGGAAGAGGTAGTCGACAGCCATGCCACTGATCCATGTGATGGCGTGCCACTTAGCCGATGGAAAGTAGATCTTGTCGGGATATATCATCATAGTGGGAGAAACGTGATGTGGTGGTACTCGGAGGTAGAAAGCCACAATCTTCTGTACGAGGGTCCAGACAGCTGCTGCTGGCCCACACTCAAAACGATGTAAATCTGTATCTTCGACATTGCATTTGAGGCACAGGGGTGAGTCCACCAGTGCGATGCGATGCAGTTTGTGTCTTGTAGTATACTTGCCGTTGACGAGAAGGTACCACATAGAGGTGGTGTCAGTGGTGTGATATGGTTGGTGGATCGTTTTCCAAACTGTAGGCCATGAAACCTGGGGGTGACGTGTTTCGACGGGGTTTCGGGGTGGAGACTTTCGGAGAAGGCGGTAGATGTCGCGGGTGGTCGTCTTCCTGGTCCTGGGGAGCTCGGTGCATATGTAGCTGTACTCCAACAAGAAACGGCCGATATGTGACATCGGAGGTGGGATGTGTGCCAAAGACGTCGGTGGGCGTCTTGAAACAGGCGCGAGCTCGGTGGTCAACATTCCAGTGAAACTAGCATTTTGGCTTTTCCATAACCGGAGCATAGTATTGGTGTAAAGTGCCGTTGTCCTGGCTCTCACATTAACCAGATCGAGGCCACCGTCTCGCTTCGGTAAGGTGAGAGCTTCATACTGGACTTTGAAGATGTGTCCAGAACAAATGAAATAGCCGAATGCCGCCTGTAACCTGGCCGCCATTGTCGCAGTGATGGGCAGAATCTGCGCTATATGGGGTATCCGAGCTGCCAGATGGGTATTGACGAACGTGACTCTCTGGCACATATTCAGCGGGCGTAGTATGTGATTTTGTATATCAACTGAGCTACCGAAGCACGACTCACGCCAGGTACTCACAGCTGTACTTCTGCCAGTACCTCGTCTCCTACCTTCCAAACTTTACAGAAGCTCTCCTGCGAACCTTGCAGAACTAGCACTCCTGAAAGAAAGGATATAGTGGAGACATGGCTTAGCCACAGCCTGGGGGATGTTTCCAGGATGAGATTTTCACTCTGCAGCGGAGTAGAGCACTTGCCCGCGAAAGGCAAAGGTCACGAGTTCGAGTCTCGGTCGGGCACACAGTTTTAATCTGCCAGGAAGTGACAATCAAAATCTTTGACTAAAGAATTGTTCACCTGATGCTGTAGCCCAATAGCATGACAATAAAGGAGGGAAGAATACAGTTTCACGTTCCATCGACGGCGGAGTCATTAGAGACGAAACACAAGTCCGGATTACGAGGGAATGGGGAAGGAAATTGGACGTGCCCTTCTCAAAGGTACCATTCCGACATTTTCCTGGAACAATTAAGGTAAATCACGGAAAAACTAAATGTTTTAATGTCATGTATTACTTGCACAGATTAATTCGAACTCGTAGTCATAACTCCCCCCCACCGAGCAGGATAGCGCAGCGGCTGGGCACGCGGGACTCCCATTCTGGAGGACGTCGGTTCAAATCCGCGTCCGGCCAACCTTATTTAGGTTTTCATGATTTCCCTAAATCGCTTAAGTCAAATGCCTGGATGGTTCCTTCGAAACGGCACGGCCGCTTTCTCCTCCTCCTTTCCCTAAGCCGAGCTTGTGTTCCAATGACCTCGTTGCCGTCGGGAGGTTGAACAATTATCTCCCCCTCCTTCTGCTCCAAGTCTCTTCTCAACATCATTTTTTAATGTAAGCCTGCAGGTTTTCGTGGCTGATGCTACTGACGACAAAATCAGCTGAGTCGTGATACCGCATCGTATTCCACTTCAAACTTCTTCTCTGCTCGGCGTTTCGACCCCTCTGCTGAAATATTCTTCAGATTTCCGCTGGTGCCTCTGGATGACTGAAGACTTTTGAGTGTTGATTCATCATCATCATAGACAAACAAAGCCATCACAGAAATGACGGTTAGTATTCGAAATGTTGAATTTTAGTCAATTTATTTCGCAAGGCCGTTGATAACAGTGACACTCTTATTGATCGTACAGTTTCAGATTCTGTTTTCTTCCTTTTCTCGAATATCTTTATCTTTCAGTTGTTGTGCTGAGCTGGAAACATTGTTAATCACACTGGCAAGAGCTACTATTTTCCCTAATGAACCAGTGCAGGTACCCCTATCCTTGTGCTTCTATCTCAAACGTCAGCTGAATCTAGTGCGTTTAGATAACACTTCTTGTTTTTATTTTCGGTACTTAATGACAATTTATAAGATCCTTCGCAATAGGTGACGCATTCGCTGAGCCAATCCGTCCACTCATTGGCAAGTCGTGAAGCTGAGCTGACCACTGATGGCAGGGGACAATCTGATATAAGACGTAAACTTATCATAGCCGTTATCATGAGTTTGTGGCTTCTTGATTCCGTACCTGCCTTCCTAACCCTCCACATTGTCTACTTTAGCACGAACCTCTCATGGTGCCGTCTCTTAGCTACATGGCGACCATTGATCTCCCCAGTCCACCACCTTCATTTGGGTGCATACATTGATGGCAGCACTAAACGATATCCTTATGAAATTTTTCTGTCTGGATCACTTGTTTACATTTTATTCATCGCCTTTGGCCTAGCGTTCCTGCCCAGGCTGGCAGAATGGACCTGATAAGACATGGGAGCTACACCCGTGTGCACTCATGAGGTGACGTACTGGACAGAGGGTGTTCGTATCTACACGGAAAAAGGCGCAGTTGGGTGTCACGTGACTGAGACGCCATTAGACGTATTACTACCTGTAGGTGAGACAACCGAGCCCAGTGTGGGCAAGACATGTTGCCGGATCGTGGGTACGGGACGAGAGGGGGCCTTCAGCACTGCGGCCGTGCTGGAATTGGGGACTTCTCGCGCCACGGTGTTAAGGGTGTACCGGAATTGTCGCGCTTCTGGAAAAACTGATGGCGCAAGAGTGGGCAATAACATGTTGATTACAACATCCTCTAGAGTGTTAACTGCACGACTCAGTCTTGTAGTTACCACTCTACAGGATGCTTGGGTACTTTAACGGGTATACTTGCAGTGGTATAACACAGCCTTTGCTTCCTTAACATAGCGCTACACGTCGTTAAAGGTCGTCTGCACTGATAAGATTAGATTAGATTAATTATTCATTCCATAGACCCATAAAAGAGGTTTATGTTTCAATACACGTTGATAGGATTCAGTTACTTGGAAAATCAAAAGTGACGATGCAGCAACTTGCCAGCAGGATGTCGTTACGAGACATGTGGTGGAGGCATCGTCGTGTGTGGGATGTTTATAAGAGGCAAAAGAGGGACCCTGACAGATCTGCCACAGTGTCTTACCAGTGAAGAATATAGAGATCTCGTGTCTAAGCAATACTATCCGCTTATTCGCTGACAGTGTCTCGCAAGCGACTTATACCTACAGTACCACGACACTAATCCTGTACTGAGTCAGTATGGTCTGGAGGATGCTCATCAGACATGAGGCAGCTGGTTTGGTCCCTCGGGACACTGCATATAAAGTCTGTTGACAACATGTGAGATGCTGTCTAAGACACGTCACGAGAATGTCGCGCCTTGGGCCGAGTTCCGAGATATGTTACTGTCACCAAGGCGAAAGGGATATGTTTAATTCTATAGATTTTGGGTGAATTGTGCAGTTAGTTGTTTATGTCAGGCGCTCAATATCGAAGTCAGGAGCACCCTCGAAAGTGTTCGTATCCTCCATTAGATTGCAAGTAATCACAGGCATCTGTTGAAAGTACCTACCACAACACCTCTCCATCAGACCTCCGGTCACATTCTCAGCCAACTGTACGTAATGCCGTTAATGTCTTTTTTAGTTCACATTACTAATAACTCCAAATTTACTTGTGTTTTGGTATTTAGCGCTCTGTTGAATGTACTGTTGCTCGAGTTCCAGTTAAGTAGTGAATCACGCGATACGACGAGACACTAGAAGTCTGCTTTGAGGTGGGTGGGTGGATTACTTTTTGCTGTCTTCTGGGTGGTTGCATAACGGAGTGGTTCGGCGGGAAGCACGTGGTCGTGTGAGGGGCGGCCCGTTGCAAGTAGGTCAGAGCCCGCAGCCTGCGCAAGGCGCCGCTACTCGGAGGAAGAGGACCACCACTGGACCGGACGGCCTCCGGCGCACGCTTGTGTGTGTGTGTGTGTGTGTGTGTGTGTGTGTGTTATTTCGCTTCCGACAGACGGCGGCCGTGAAGCTCGAGGTCACCCCGTCTCGTGAGCTATCTCGTGTTCAGCTCCCTGGTTATATCGTCTGGCAATAGAGTCCAATACGACCAGGAAGTTTTGCCGTGTAGCGTTTGACAACTTAAACATCGACACACGATAAACTGTCTACCATACACATCCACATCGACACCTATCAGTGCAGATTAATGTAGGGTGTGTCTTTATGACGGCTTGCACTGTACTGTGGTCACATTCAGTGAGCTGTCTGAATGTCTCCGCACGGTATGGCAGTCCATTGTTCCTCAAACCCGAGACCGGAGAAGGTGGTGACGTTGGTCGCTAGGGTATGAAGCGAAATCTGAGTTCTAATTCATCTCAAAGGTATGCCATTGGGTTCTGATCTGCGCTCTGAAAAATGTGTCCATTTCAGGAAAGTTATCATCCGCAAGCTACTGTCTGAAAGACGCTGCGTTAAAATAGGGTGCATTGTTATGATGATACAGTCTTCGTCTAGGAACTGTTCCTCCAACGTACGTAGTATACAGTGCTGTAAAATGAGTACATACCCTTTCGCATTAAGTCTTTTGAAACGTCTCTGTGAAGTCGTTTCATAAGACGTTTTTCGAATTCGGTACAACTTATTGTCTTCACTACCTGATTTTAGCTCAGTTCATGAACTCTTCCAGAAAGCCTGAACACTCAAGTGAGGCCTATTGAATGTTATATGTGTGTTTTAATGTGGATTTCGGTTTTGTTTCGTGGGAAACGCTGAGTTGGTCATCGTCTGCTGGGAGCAGACGATGTTGCTTCTCGTTCGAAGGAGAGCACAGGATGACCAACTTAGGTTTCAAATACCTGAACAGAGAGGTTTACCCATCTTAGTCGAAGGTTGTGTCGAAGGCTGCTTTTATTTGTGAAGTTGGTAACAGAGGGTAGCTTCCGCTGCACGGGGAGCTAGGTAGTCTCGTGAAAGAAAGCGACAGTCTTCGGTGAACGCTTGGTGAGTACGGATCGTATCTCTTAAGGGGGGTTTCAGGTGATAGGAAGCAGGTTGACTTAGGACTTCGTTATGTTTAACTGTTGAAATACTGAAGAACTTCAGTTTTTATCTTATATTTTGTGGAAGTTGCTTTTGTCTTTGTGTGTCGATCTTGTGCCACGTGTTTGGTAATCAATGACCCTTCTGGTCCACCACGGCACCTCAATAGGCTTTATTTTAATAGTTTGCTTGTTTCGTGAGCTACAATGTTCTGCAAGAATATCTGTTCTTTCGTGCGCTTTCTACAAAGCAGCACAATAGTGTGATTCGGAACGCACCACGTGCTCTAGTTCGGGCGTTTGCAAGCAGCAGACGCAGTTAGTATGTTAAATAATTATCGCTCAACCTCGTGCATTGGTTAAACCTCTGTCCAGAATAGTGCATACGTAGAATCGTAATGCGAATCTCACTGAGATATTTACATGGCATGAATGCAAAGGAGATGATAGTATCATTGTCTTCCTCCCCCGTTTTCTGTGTTTCTTCTTGCTGTAGTTAAATTGTGGTCTGTCACATTCTCACGTAATTCTTACTTAAATATTTCTAGTCAGGCACCAGTTATGTGTAGTTAGGATGTGCAACCAAATACTTAGGCACAATAAATAATCTACGTGAAAGATAAATTCTATGGTGTTGATGTTACCCACTTACTCCGATTTCCGATCCTGAATTAATCAAGTTGCTCCATGCACGACATGGAGTGCTATTTATCTGGCTCCTTAAAGAAATTTGCATACTTGTAATTAATTTATTAAAGTAATTACACTAATAATTTTCCAGCTCCGTTTTTTAATGGTTATGAAGGGCTTTGGCTGGCGGCGACCCTGAATTTCTGAATTTTTGTCATTATTTGTGTGAGAGAATCAGCTAGAAATTCAAGATAACGTATATGGCTCGATGAGAAACGTCGTAAAGGTAGTAATACGTTACACTTTTCTTAAGTGTAATAAGCGGAACACACTCGAATCATGAAAAACTCCTCCGTACGGTGACAGCATCTTCTCCGTACTTCACTGTTGGCACTAGACACAGTAACAGGTACTGTTCTACAGGGATTCACAAAGCCAAACCCTTGTATTGGGTTCCCACCGGATACACCGTGATTCGTGATTCCAGGTCGTTCCTTTTCCAGTCACCCGTTGTCCAGTGCGGTCGCTGGCTACGCCACTTCGAGTGTCGCTCAGCGCTGACCACAGAAGTTTGTCAATCATAAGGAATTGCTCCACCACTGTAGCCCCTTCACAACGCCCAGCCAGTTTCCCAGCCGGACTGCTTTGCAACTCAGCAGTGATTTCTTCTGCCGATTTCGCGGGACTGTTTACAGCCACCCTTCAGAGTGCTGGGCAGTGCCCGTACGTCAGTACATGCCGTCTGCTTAGTGTTGTTTTAGCTGGGGTTGTTCCTTTGTGTTTCCACTCCACAGTCAAAACTCTAACAGTTGACTTGGACAGCTTTAGGAGGGCTGATACGTCCCTGACGGATCTGTTACTCAGGCGCCATCCAGTGACTGGCCCACAGTCGAGTTCTCCCGACCGACTCGTTCTGCCGGTACTCCTTCTATACCGACAACACAATACGTACTCCCCGTCTCCTTTTATATTGGGCGGGGCAGTCTGTCCTGTCATCGGGTAGTGGATTCCGCATTACATAGGGGTGTCCGGTTACTTCTGATCAGACAGTATGTGCAGCTGATGAAGGGCTATATAACGATCTGGCAATTAAATATCTTTTAGTGCATCTCACGGTGAACAATGGGGCTGCTGATAAAATATCGATATATCTGTGTACTGATAAAAGTTCCAAATGGTATCGATATAATTCCTCGACATGCCCTTCACCGATATAATGATGTATCCATATCGATATGGAAATACCGAGTGCCGATATCTTTCTTTTATATTTTTTTTCCGCAATATTCGATAAATATTTGAAGTTGTTCTTTTGAAATTGTAGTAGAATATAATTTTACTTTCACTGTGTGAAGGAGGCTCACTATTTTTTCGCCTTTCATCACGTCCAGTGTATCTCTTTGGCTGTATGACGCAAGTATAGATGGCACAAAGAAGAGATTCGATTGTACGGGGAGGGGGGGGGGGGGGGGGGTTGGTGGCGTTGCCAATGGAATAACAAAAAATCCGATGTGAAGAAATAGCATACCAGTTTTTAATGTTGCTGAGCAACAGTTATACAATGATTTTAAATGAACACACCGCCATTTGACTGTATTGTTGTTTATTTAATTACAACCAATGTTTCGGCCTTTTATGCCATTTTCAAGTGATTGTGTTTATGTCATTCACGTATTTACCAGGACATCAAGCTCAAAATTGGCCATAAATTAATAAAAATATTCGTTCCACAGTAAGTGTGATAAATAAATAATATAGCAATAAATTTTTCATCTGGAATCTAGTGGAGAGCGAATATTTCTCTAAATTTATGGCCAACTTTGAGTTGATAACCTGCAATACATGTTAATGACATAAACTCAATTACTTGGAAATGGCACAGGAGGCCGAAACCTGGGTCGTAATTAAATAAACAACAATACAGTCAAATGGCGATGTGTTCATTTAAAAAACAGCACACCAGTTGCATTGAAAAACAATTTTTAGCGCAACAACTGTTCTATTTCTTCACATCGGCATTCTCCGAAAACAGTTACTGATACAGATGAACAAAAACCTAAATGAGAAGATTGGTCTTTACGGTAAGCAGACGTGTGTGAGGAGAAATGCTTAGCTAATCGGCTCTCTGCGCTACCAACGGAAACTGCAACGTTTTACTTCACCACGCAACTCTGACAATACAACTGCTAGGTCGCTGGCGTTCGCAGAAATTAAAAAACAGGGAAGTCGACGTGAAGTGTTCCAGACAAATCCGATATGTCACGAAACAGAACCAAAGACCCTCAGACACCTCTTATTGCACCACTGACCTGCTGTTACCATTGTTAGCGAAGCAGATATCGCCAAACGTGAACGTGCATCCTGTTCCCTTCAGTTCTTACTCTGAGGGGGACAAGCACGATGGTAGCTTGTTCATGTACAGACTATCTAATAATAAATCAACATTTAAATATACGGCTCTAAAACTGGCAGTATATTTACAATGTGCAACCGATACTTTTTTTCGCTGATACGTCGATATTTTTTCCGTCGATATAGCGATAATTTTTTTCGATGTACCGGGGACCGATAATGATGTTTCTTTTACTAAATATCAACATATCGGATTCCCGATATTTTTAAAAATATCAACAGACCTAGTGTACAGCCACATTTCTTTTTTAACAAATTCTGGCAGCTGCTTGCTGTCTTTGAGCGAATATTCTGTTTCTTAATTTTTTTCATTAATACCGTCATTGAGTATCACACGGAAAAATGCAGACCTCGACAGTTGTTTGTGTTTACACTACTCGCACAACCGAGCCGGTTTGCCTTTCTGCTTTGACGTCACTCGGGCCGGTGCTGGCTGTGCGTGTCGAGTCTCCTGCTGCCTCGAGTGAAACGACCTTGACTGGACATTAGCTAGCCGCCTTGCAGGGGAAGAAAAGTCTGGATCGTAACTGCGCCACGCTTCCACTGATGGCTGAACCTCACCGTAAACAACAGTGACCGTCTCGGAACGAAGAAGTTGAAGCATAAGAGGCGAAATTAAAAGCTGACAAGCTATTTCTGAAGGAGCGTCAATGCAGAAGACACACAAATTGATGCGTTATAATTTTATTACTTTACCAATTCTGTTTTCGGCTACAATTTTTGTTAGACATAACTATAGATCGAACAAACTGTTGTTTAACTAAAATAACGGAAGTGGTATGGGTATGATATAGTTCGACACTTCAATTGTGACAATTAAAGTGGAGTTGATTTGGCCATCTTGCTAAGATGACCTTCTTGATATTACGGGTTACTCACGATTAGGAAAACCTGGATTATGAGGTACTATGTCGTGACAACTTAAAGGAAGATGAATAGGTGACTGTAACAATAAATCACATGTGGAAAAATCGACCCTAACATTAAGAAGGGGCCTTTGAAAACTATTATGGTGTTATCGTAATAATAACCATAGCCTATGTCAGAGTCCTGACAAGGTTCTTGAGCCAGTAAATCCTGTAGCATACTGCCTGACCAAAGTTGTATACATTTCCTTAAATCATTGCAAACAGTGAGGTAATGTTGCTATTAAAAAGCACGTGATTAGATTTCCTGCGAATTACGAGCACGCTACGTTGTTTCAGAGGAGGTTCAAAATGGTTCAAATGGCTCTGAGCACTATGGGACTTAACTTCTGAGGTCATCAGTCCCCTAGAACTCAGAACTACTTAAACCCAACCAACCTACCGACATCACACACACCCATGCCCGAGGCAGGATTCGAACCTGTGACCGCAGGGGTCGCGCGCTTCCAGACTGTAGCGCCTAGAGCCGCTCGTCCACTCCGGCCGGCTTCAGAGGAGGGACTTTACATTAAATACTCAGTATTTGTGCTAATTCGCATCAAACAGTTTGCGGACAGTGCGGAAAACACAAATTAGAATTGTAGGGAAGTGAATTTAATCCGTCTTCTCACGAATGTCAGTCCACTGCCCTCACTGCGAAATCCCGTCGTGTTAGTTAACAAACGTAAATATATCAGTGAAGCGTATTTCTACTGCTGCAGTCGTCTGCGAATAGCGTGACGAATATCGGATGTTTTTCAGCGAAAAAGAGTTACGTCGTAGAGTGAAAAATGTTGATTTTGGATAATGTTTGTGCAACTGGTACAAAGAGCAACAAAGCCCATACTAGTGAGTGGACTCTCAGTTTTCAAATACCATACAAATGCAGGATGAACAGGCTTCTCTTTGTACGTAGCTTGTCAATCCAGCGGAAAGTGCTGAACAGAAAGTAAATTTTGGCCCCTATCACCTTCAAAAATTCTTGGGTCACTTCTGCGGTGACGCTTTCTCATTGCAAATGTTTCACAATTTACAAACTATGTAATCTGTTGCCTGTTACTCGAGGAACACCAGAGATAAGTTTTCATGCAGTGGCAGCTGTGTTGTGCTGTCGACTTCGATAGTGTCATAAATTAAGAGCCACAAAGTGCGAAGCGGTTTTTTTTCTCACTCCTGCCCGCAATTTGGCCCGCTACCGTTATAGGAGGGCTGTTCAATAAAGAATGATCATAATTTTTATGGCCTTAGTAGTTTAGTTGTTGGGTGTCCTTGTTCCGTCTTGTGAGAGGGAGGCAAGGCCAGACATGTTCAGTATCGCCTACCGGTGCAATGGAGGTAACGCGCGAGGAACAATACGCAACTTTGAAATTCTGCTTTCGTCTCAACAAATCTTCAGCTAAGGCCTATACAATGTTACAGAGGGTCTATGGAGAGTCTGTTCTTCCCTACAGCACAGCTCGAAGGTGGTTTAAAATGTTTAAAGAGGGGAGACAATCAATTTCAAAGAAAGGTGGACCCGATACTCCATTTACTGGTCTTAAAGAAGAAAACATCAACACTACTGCTGTCATTGTGAGAGAGGATCGACGATTACCTTAAGATCACTTTTTTAAATACTGAACATTTCATTGGGTGCCACCCACACGTTGGTGACAGAAAAATTACACATGACACGTGTTTGTGCGCGATGGGTTCCAAGACTGTTGATTCCCGAACAAAAGGACATTCACGTGCAGGCCTGCATTCAGTTAAAGTTGATTTTAGAGGAACATCCGGAATTTCTTTCAAAAGTAATCGCTGCTGATGAAACGTGGGTACATCATTTTGTTCCTGAGAGCAAACAGCATGGCTCAGTGTGGAAATCTGTTTGATGACCAACCTCCAAAAAAAAGCAAAATGGTTGCTTCTGCTGGGAAAGTTATGGTCATCTCATTCTTTGATACTCATGGAGTGGTTTATCAGCATGTTGTATCTGCTCACACAATAGTAACCGTCCGCAGCTCGTGGTCGTGTGGTAGCATTCTCGCTTCCCGCGCCCGAGTTTCCGGGTTCGATTCAAGGCGGGGTCAGGGATTTTCTCTGCCTCGTGATGACCGGGTGTTTTGTGATGTCCTTAGGTTAGTTAGGTTTAAGTAGTTCTAAGTTCTAGGGGACTGATGACCATAGATGTTAAGTCCCATAGTGCTCAGAGCCATTTGAACCATCAGTAACTGGACAATTCTACAGGGATGTCCTGAAAACATTGCAAGTCCATATCACGCGCAAAAGACCACATTCCTTGAAGCAGACTGGATGCTGTACCACGATAATGCGCTGCCGCATATTGCCATTGTTGTTGCTGAATAGCTCGCTAAAATCAACGTGACGTGCATCCCTCACCCTCCCTATAGTCCGGATTTAGCCCCATGTGACTCTTTTCTATTCCCTAACATGAAGAAACGCCTTCGTGGGAGGCATTATCAATCATCAAAAGCAGTGGGGAAGGTTGAGGAGGCGATTTTGAAGGACCTCTCAAAAAATGGTTTCCAGCATGCATTTGAAGACTGGCAGAAACGCTGGGACAAGTGCGTCGCATTCATGGGAGACTACTTTGAGAAGGACCATCAAAATTATGAGTATGAGTAAAGGTATGTTGTCAAAACAAAAAAAAAGATCAATCTTTATTGAACAGCCCTCGTAATATAGCGAGTCGTATTTTACACTATTGGTCTCGTAGCCGTCACTTCGGTCACCCAAACACACACACACACACACACACACACACACACACACACACACACTCACAGGTATACTTGTTCGGGCGACCGATGTGCCGCTGCCCATGTCCCGCCAGGTGGAGGAGGGCCAATTTTCAGCCTATTGTCCGCCTCCGTAGCGTAGCGGTAGCGTTACCGCCTACCTCGCTGGGGGCCCTGGTTCGATTCCCGGCAGGGGACTGGGTGTTGTGTGTCCTTCATCATCATTGACTCGCAAGTCGCTGAAGTGGTGTCAACTAAAAAGGACTTGAAATACGGCGGCCGAACTCCCCCGAATGGGTCTCCTGGGCAACAATGCGATACGGTCATTTCCGTTTCAGTCTTGTAGACTGTTTGTTTTGAATGTTAACAGCAGCTTCCTAATACTATAAAAATTAACTTGATCTGAGTATACAAGAAGAGGAGAGCGAAAAATAATTTTGTTAATGTATTACATATGAAGTGGAATTAGGAAGATAAATGGCATTTCACGTCGCCAACTAGATCAAAAGGAGAAGCCTCGGAAAGAAACTCGAGCCTAAGGCTTTCGGCCTATATCTAACCCTATTTTTAGTATTTAGTTTTGGCTTACCTTACTGTGAAACACTTATAGAGTGATCCTTGGCAGTTATGTGTGTACTGTACTCAGGGGAAACTTACTCGGCGTGGTCAGTAATGTTCCTGGCTGCGTTAGGTCCCACTTCTCGCCGTACCAGGGTACGTCGGGAATCACCACCCACACTGAATCTGGTCTTTTCCGGAAAGAGCGTGCGACCCCACTCCACATCGGTGCAGCCTCTACAGTCTCGGCATTGGCGCAAACGGCTCCACCTTGTGCTGGTGTCAACGGAACATGCCGTGCCAGCCGTTGGGCGAACAGACCACCCCCATTGGGCTGTGCCACTGTGGAGTGTGAGGCTGCTCTACAGGGACACACGTTTAAAGTCGAAGCAAATGCCCCCTTTTTTTTGTCGCGGGTCTCTTCTTCCCTATGTCACAATATAGCGGTGATTTGCTGCTGTAGTTGACCATGGTCGATCACCTCTCCTTCTTCAGGCAGCAGTGCCTGTGGTTGGGAAAGCCCCCCACGCACGTGAAAAGTGCTGTGAGTAACACCAAACTCCTGGGCTACACTCGTCACACCTCGTCCTTGTTCCAGTTTCCAGATGGTTCTTCCCCGTGTGAAGCCATCCGGACGTTATCACCGAGCCGTGATGTAATGGAGAAGACCACCACAGTGTACCGTATCTGCTCGTTGACCGCAGTGTCGCGGGCTGTCTTTTTCCCGTTTCGCGTAATGTCCCGTGTTGCGGGCCAGCACCATTCGGCGCAATAGTCACGCTGAGCTTAACACCATGGTCCGTCCAACTCTCTGTGCACTACTGGAAGATCTCTGGATCCTGCTGCCTCACGTTGATTCATTTCCACTGTGTAGTTAATACGGTATGTTATTTTATCTGTCTCGTCCCTAGGTTTTGCCTAGCAGTGTAAGAGAAATACGGAAAATGCCAAATGGAACGGTAATGTGAAACAGAAATCCAGTTTTTTTTCCTTGTGTCGCACAGTCCGTGTCCGGGCTACTGGCCTGGTTGCAGGCCGAGTGCAGCCTTTCTTCGCCGTGGCACTAGGTGGGGGAGGGTGGGAAGCCTTTCGCAGCGGCCCCGTTTTACCCTCAGAAAGATCTCCAGTACTTGTTAGGCAGCAAGTTGGGCCCAGAGCCGTCCTGGAGAGACTGGAATGAGGAAAAGTCTCTTGCCCTATCCTGGAATCAAACAGGAACTGCAGGGACGGGCTCTACTGCTCTACTCGCTAGGCAATGACGGCCAGGGAAGTCGACGTTATCGGGATGAAAACTTGTGAATCGTTTAAGTCCCAGAGAACTTCCACAAAAGCTCCAGCGCTTTTAACTCTAGAGTGTGAGTGACCGCGAAGTGAGAGGGCTTACGCTGTGAGAAAGTGATGAATAAGAACTTATAATTACGCAAGAAACAAGTTTCCCGAAGGTCTATCTCTTTGCTAAGATCATTTCTTTACGCAAGAAACCAGTTTCCGGAAGGTCCAATTGCCCCATAAGGTGCTTAAGACAGCCAACGATAAAACCTTGGAAATTACCAACTGACAAATTCACCTCATTAATGCGTTTATAAGGACGGTAAACAGTTTCTTATATAGATTATTGATACATAGGAACTCCAAGAAATTAGAAAATTTCAGAGTGGTTTCAGAGAGAACAGGTCAATAGTTGTTTAGACCTACCAGTTCCTCAAGATGGAGACAGTTCGTATCAAAAGGTAGCTGCTGTCTGGTAGACGCTGCAGATGCCTTCAGTAGCTTGTGATCACATGCAGCTTTTTTAAGCCTGAAAAATCAGCTTCCTAAATGTGTCTGCGAAAATCCGTTTGTGTATTGTCCGCCATTCTTACATGATAGTGGAGAGTGCTAAACTGAAGTCTTGGTCTGTACTTATCAATACATTTCACACTCCTCCTTTTGGCAAACTTCACCTTAAACTTTACGATCGTCATATCAGTGCACTCTGATGCATTGTAATATATCATCAATAAACTGCAACCTACACTACAATATAAATGCCTACATTTACGCAATCGGTTTCATGATATGTTTTCAGGTGTACACGCACTACTCCATTACACCCTCGCCGAAACACAAAATAAGAAAATGTCTCTGCGCAAAGATCTAACAATGTAGAGCGCATAGACTTGAAAATAGAATAAACACATAATGTAACCGATTGTGTTAGTTACCTTCATTGTGGCAAATGTGTTGTGGTGTACCGATAACGTGATAAGCTGTTGCCGCGCTTGCTGCATCCTGACTAACACGAAAATACTCTCAGGGAACACCTGATGAAGGCCTCGAGTTATGACGTCCATGTACCGACTTGGGAAGACGCGAACCATCGGCAGAATATGCGATCTAAGCGAGATGACAAGAAAATAGTAGTCGAACGTCGTCAACAAACTAAATCATTTCAGTGAAAAATAAGAGTCTGATCACATCAGTAAAATACTTTCATCTTGGCATACTAAGAGTGTAACTTGTTAACAAGCTTGTTTCGACTGTTTTGTTTTCACCAACAATGAATATCAATACCAGGTCTTATCAAAAATTTGAAACGAGAGCTTCGAAGTGTTCGACATGTCTGCCGCGTGCAGTACACTCTTGGTAAAAACAAAACGTGACACCCCATAAAGAAGTAACGTGGAACACCACACATTGACTAAAATAAGAGAGTAGCTGTGCAAGATAAGCGATACCAGGTAGACGTGTTTCTACATCTCAAAGATGACTTATATCCAAATTTCGCGCTAGTAGCACCACTATGATGTTGCAAATCAGGTTCGCTTTAAATACGCGCTGTAACGATCATGAGAGTTAAGTTACCTTCGAGATTGGACGTGGTGTGTTGACGTTGGTCAAGAATTGTTTTAAGTCCACAAAGACTCTGGTATCAACACATCATACTGCGTATGCTGCATCAGTTCTAGCAGCACTTGAAACCAAAGTGACGTAACGATCTATTTCAAATGGATTACATCAAGAACAGCTCCGAGCCAGACAGCCTGCAGTATGCATTCCACTGACCCCGAACCACCGCCTATTCCTACTTCAGTGGTGTCAAGTGAAAGCTCATTGGAGGGCGGTGTGCAGGTTTGTTGTTTTTTCTAATGAAATCTTGTCCTGCCTCGGTGCCAGTGACGGCCGTGTGTTGGTTAGAAAGAGGCCAGGTGAGTGGCTGCAACCAACGACTCTGCATGCTGGACACACTGGACCTACACCTGGAGTTATGGTCTGGAGTGCGACTTCATATAACGGCCGGACCAAAAATCTGGTGATTTTATCTGTTGTGCTGCCTTTCATGAGCAGCATTCCAGGGCCTGTTTTCCGAAAGTTTAACGCTCGCTCACATACTGCTGTTGGAACCGACCATGTTCTACAGAACGTCGACTTTTTACGTTGGCCTTCTCGACCACCTGATCTGTCCCCACTCGAGCGCGTATGGGACATCATTAGAGCAACTTCCTGGCAGATTAAAACTGTGTGCCCGACCGAGACTCGAACTCGGGACCTTTACCTTTCGCGGGCAAGTGCTCTACCAACTGAGCACTTGCCCGCGAAAGGCAAAGGTCCCGAGTTCGAGTCTCGGTCGGGCACACAGTTTTAATCTGCCAGGAAGTTTCATATCAGCGCACACTCCGCTGCAGAGTGAAAATCTCATCATTAGGGCAGTTTTAACAGCCGCTGTACTGACGGACCAAGTGCAACGGGCAGGGACTTCGAGCCCACAAACTGACATGCAGCACCATTCTACAGTATGGTGCTTACACCGGTTACTAATTTACCAGCATTTTATTTTCGAATGGCTTTTCTCGGGCTTGTGATACTACAACGTCAGTCACTTAAATACGTTATCTAGACGTATTCCCGTAATTCATTACTCTACAAGAATTATTTCTTGGTTTTGGGATTTTTCTTTCCATCAGTGTATTTGTATGGGTCACTGATGGAGGATATTGGTAAAGGCAATGTTTCTAAGTGCCGATCTTTGCAGTTAGTAGTGTGCGCCGTCAGAACGATTTATATAATTTCCTTAAAGAGTCATCTGTCCTTATCATGAATGCGTTGAAATATAAAACTTTCTTGATATGCCAGGAGACTATCGAAGAACACAATTTGTCTGTAGTTAATTGCACTTCTGTCTTGTTCGCAGTGTGGACCTTTGGGAGACATTATGGTCTCCCGAGGGACAGCTAAGTCAACACGTTGGCGTCATGTTTGAACTGAGATGCAGTTCCCAGAATGAAATTTTCACTCTGCAGCGGAGCGTGCGCTGATTTTGAAACTTCCTGGCGGTTGCTGTCGCCGTCGTCATGGCACTGCCGGCAACGGCGTAGATTCAGCCTGGATGGCTGCGCCAGCTAAACTGCTGGCTGTACAACGACTGTGGTGTCGGTTAGAGAGCAACGTTGTTCAGAGAATGTCAGCCAGGACCAAGAGGAGCCGTTGATTGAGAGCCGCCCACGAGAAAGGGAGCAGCTGTTCTCAAGAAAATGCAGCCCGCTTGTGCTCGGCGACGATGGCATATCCGGTCTTGCCGTCAGTCGGGTCCCTACGCGCATTGGAGAGGGAGTGCAGCATCGACCGGGGTGGACCACGCGGCGTCAGGAGAGCCAGGACGTCACGACCCACGAGGCCACAGCGTACAGTGGTTGAATACACAACGCATTTGTTAAGGGAGCACTGGATACACCCAGAACATGGGACAGCCCAGTCCGTAGCCGATGTTGCTGCACCAGTTACGCGAGCTGTTGCAGCGCCTGTTACACGCAGACCTGTCCCGCGCAATTTGTTCTCTAGCGCGTTCGTCATCTCCTTCGGTAATCACGAGCACCGCACGTGCCCCCCACAGCCCGTGGGACGTCACTGAATGGGGTCTGTTATTTGTCTGCATTACGAGCAGGATCAGTTGGCCTGCCGAGCGCCCATTTATTCAAATAAGTTAGAAGCGCAAAGAAGAAAACTTTTTCAAATTTGCTGCTATAATTTGAGTGCAGGGGTTTAAAAACCAAATTTGTAATAGTGAATTATATGTAAAATTGATTTTGCGCTTGAAAGAATATCAGCAGGTTTTGTTTTCTAAGATGTTGAAAATGTTAGGAGATAATGGTGTGAGCTGAAGGTCGCAACTGAATTTAAAGTAACAGTAGTATTGTCATTTTCAACATGAAAAGCAGGACAAATAAAGTAAGAACAATTAAATAAGTGGTTCTCTAAGTAGCAAGAAACATGTATTGGCTCTCGCCACTTATAATGAAAGAAAATACTCTGCAGAAATTAAACTTGCAGCGACTCATAAATGATCATCATGAACATAAAGGGAAAAAATTTTGGCTGTCTTTTTCATACAGCTAGTGTACATCTGATCTGTGTTTTGGCTTGTAGGGGTAAAACTGTCCACACATCTTGAACGTTGCCACGGTCGTGTTGCCTCTGGTAAGCCCCAGTTGCCTTGCGACCTTGAAATAAGTTATCCAATTTAACGACGACTCCATACCATGCTATAGCCTGGCGTTTCTCACATTAGCAAATCATTGGCAGAGGAAAAACAACCGGTAAGTGTCGTAAAAAGTCCCTGTACTGGGGTCGGGTCAAACCTCAGACGTACCCACATTCTTTGCCTTCCCTTTCTGCAGAATCGAACACTGCCGGTAAAACTCGACCGTTCCTCTCGTCCACTCCTCGGAGCTTTCCAAGCTCGCAGTTGAGTATCACACTCTGCGGCCAGAATCGACGCTCTCTCTGGAATGCGTAGAGCGCGAGGCGAATTACGCGACGTACTTCTCCGTCAGGATTTAATCGGATACGTTTGCTGGTGGACCTATATTAATTTGCTTACTGGTATAAATGTAAAATCACTGTAATTAAGGGTGGCCAGTCTAGATTCGAACCACGAGACGCGGTTAAACTTCTCACGGCTCCAAAGTCATAAATTAAAAGCACTTAGCTATCTGAATACTCTTAGGAAAGATCCCAAGATTCGACCATTGTACTGACGTGTGTCCGCTGCTAAGAGACTCGCTTTCAGCATCTCCGGCAAATACTCGCCACGACATCAAAACAGGAACACAGTTCTTAAATCCACAAGGAAACAGTCGCGCAAAAGCGTGATACTCAAATTTTTATGGAACCAAATGAAATTCACCGGTATCAGTTAACCCCGGCCAAGAACGAAACTTTTATTCAGCACCACCTAGAGGTAACTAATGAGTATGACCTTCAGACACACTTTTCATATTTTCGATCTCACCAGAGAGAAAGACAGGAGCCAGTCTGACTTACCTGCTGTGAGACATCAGGGAAGTCATTAGTCGCACCATGATGCTGAAGTAACTTCTCATTTCGTTTCTGTCTACGTGGTGGGTACTACAAGGCTGCTGAAAATAAGTGGCCAAAGAGGTTTTTTGTCAAAATACCAGTTTCAAGTGACTCTATTGAGCTGTGAAAGCATTTACATGTTGTTCTTTATGTCAGTAAAATCCAAATGCAAAGTTTTGTTAACATTAATCATCACAATCCTAAAAGCTTAGGGCAAGACTAATGACGACGTATGTCAGCAAAGTAGGCTGCCCTGACACACGAAGCGTAACGTGCCACTCTTTGACGTTGAAGGTAGTAGCAAGCCAAAGATTATACAGGGTGATTCAAAAAGAATACCACAACTTTAGGAATTTAAAACTCTGCAACGACAAAAGGCAGAGCTAAGCACTATCTGTCGGCGAATTAAGGGAGCTATAAAGTTTCATTTAGTTGTACATTTGTTCGCTTGAGGCGCTGTTGACTAGGCGTCAGCGTCAGTTGATGCTAAGATGGCGACCGCTCAACAGAAAGCTTTTTGTGTTATTGAGTACGGCAGAAGTGAATCGACGACAGTTGTTCAGCGTGCATTTCGAACGAAGTATGGTGTTAAACCTCCTGATAGGTGGAGTATTAAACGTTGGTATCAACAGTTTACAGAGAATGGGTGTTTGTGCAAAGGGAAAAGTTCTGGACGGCCGAGAACGAGTGATGAAAATGTAGCACGAATCCAGCAAGCATTTGTTCGCAGCCCAGGAAAATCGACTCGCAGAGCTAGCAGAGAGCTGCAAATTCCACAATCAACTGTATGGAGAGGCACGTTGGCACTTATCTGTCCGTAACTACCTGAACGCCAACTACCCGAGGCGATGGATCGGCCGCCAGGCAGCCCGTGACAGAGCACTTCATCACTGGCCTCCAAGAAGCCCTGATCTTACCCCCTGCGATTTTTTTTAATGGGGGTATGTTAAGGATATGGTATTTCGGCCACCTCTCCCAGCCACCATTGATGATTTGAAACGAGAAATAACAGCAGCTATCCAAACTGTTACGCCTGATATGATACAGAGAGTGTGGAACGAGTTGGAGTATCGGGTTGATATTGCTCGAGTGTCTGGAGGGGGGCCATATTGAACATCTCTGAATTTGTTTTTGAGTGAAAAAAACCTTTTTAAATACTCTTTGTAATAATGTATAACAGAAGGTTATATTATGTTTCTTTCATTAAATACACATTTTTAAAGTTGTGGTATTTTTTTTGAATCACCCTGTATTTCCATATAGTTTAATATGTCGAAAATCGACATGTATAGAGTTCTTCAATTCAGTATTCATCATCATTTGGCCTCTGCAATGAAAGTAGTGTGCAAATTTTAAGATACGTTGAAAGTAAGAGTGAGATGACTAATGTCAACAAAACTGTGCATTTTACTGATATGAAGAAGCACTTGCGAATATTGTCAGCTCAGTACAGTCATTTGATAATACCAATATCATTATCATTTTCAGCAAAAATGCTGTACCCATCATCTACACAGAACTGAAACGAGAACTTTAGCAATATGATGGGGCTAATGACTTCCCTGATGTCTGACAGGGTGGCTCCTGTCTTTCTCTCTGGTGACACCGAAAATCTCAGAAGTGTGTTTGAAGGTCAGATTCAGTAATCCTTACTAATAAAGTACTAGGACAGATACAGACACACTGATGCAGTTCTCTAATGATGTGTATAACTACAGTCCGATCCACGAACGGTGGCGGTTCGCGCATATCGAGGGGATTGCATTATTGCCGATTCCAAGCGACAGTTGCGGCACGCGCATGCGCCTTACTTGCGCTTGAAGAACGCAAATATCCCCCAAATAATGTCTGTCGCTCGCTTATGTAGAATTTATCATTTACCACCACCAAAGCGATGACGAATCGCAACAAATGGAATAGAAACTCAGTAAACAAGTCGCTATGATTACATTCAATGCCCGCATTAGCTACGGCATTCACAGAAGAAATGTTTAAGCGCTCATTGGCTGTCTGAGTATGCGTGACGTACGCGCGCAGAACAAGCCTGAAGTCGACCGCCATCGTTCGTGACCCCCATTATAGTAGGATATACTAGAGGTATTGGTTGAACTATTGTTCGGCGTTAACGTTTCTTATTTTGACATCTGAATGTTGATTTCAAGAAAAAATATAACCGGCTGCTACTGTAATTCGTCTGCAAGAAAGGCTACCGCAGCAGTTTAACGTCTTGAAAGGTACGTGCTAAGGTCTGACAGGGTAGATCCAGAAAATAAAGTCGGTAGTTGCCAACCGGAAGGTGGAATAAGTATAATATCTTTGAGTAGGAGGATCTTTGGTGGTTAAGAGAGCCGGACGTGCGCAGTAAGAAACTCTGGAGTAGAGTTGGGCAACACGATTCTTTTTCCCGATTCGATTCCTACGATTCAATCTCACATTGCGAATCGATTCCTACGATTCGTTCACGATTCATTCTAGTCTGCGATGGCACGATTCTTACGAAATGCAAAAAGTTCTACATCTTACTCACAGATGGCAGGACATGTCTGAAATTGTCAATGGGGTTAGAATCGAACTGTGTCATGATATGGCAGAAATAGTTTATTTATGAGTAAACATGCATATGACGTTACAAGTGTGATTCTCGATTTATACGTGTAATGCCTAATTGATGAAAGGTCACGTTTGATTTGATTGCATCTATTGTTTTATTTCAGTATGCCAGGACAGAGGAGTCGATTTGTGCTTAAGGTGGTGTAAAATTACGTGGTATGCCAGTTTCGTTGTGTGGCTTGAACGTATTTAACTACAGACGTCTGTTTCATAGTAACAAAATCTAGCAGTGAGGCAGACGTGGTTTGGCTCATATCATCCTATGTTTTTCTGTGCTAAGATGTCTTTCCAAGTCCACATCACCCTTGTAATTCATAACGCAGCTGACAGCCCTCCCACACAGCAAATTTAGCTTAACTTTCATTTCTTCTAAATACAAAGCATAGGTATTTTGCTTTTAATTTGTCTGAGAACTTGCCGCTGTCACTATTATTTGCGAGAGAAGATGTACTTCTAAACAGTAGGATTCAATCGTATACAGCGACATTACTTCAGTAAAAATTAATGTGAATCTGAACACGATAACATTCGAAAACTCGAACTTGAAATTATTAGTTAAAAAGCTTTTGTTTAAAGACGGTATTACTTCGTTTGTTCGTTCCGAGCTTCCTTTGTTCACACGCATCCTCCATCTGACTGCCATCTGGCGGTCGTAATCATTCGGCATAAACTCGGCGTGATTCGGAAGTTGCCTTCGAAGCATAGCGTACTAAGAATCGATGAATCGTTGGAACTTGGAATCGTCACGACTCGGAATCACGCAATCGTTCTTACGATTCTTTTGAACGACGATTCATCCGTATCACGATTCGATTCTTACGATTCTTTATTTAGAGTCGTTCAAATGAACGACTCATTCACGAATCGCCACAACTCTACTCTGGAGTCGCAGCCAGGTGCTCGGAGGAAGCAGACGTGTGCGGACGGCTTTAAGGTAGGAGTCGCGCCCTGTGCGCAGTTACCCTAAGCAACTTCAGCACGTAAATGAGAGAAGATATACCGGGTGATCAAAAAGTCAGTATAAATTTGAAAAACTTAATAAACCACGGAATAACGTAGATAGAGAGGTAAAAATTGACACACATGCTTGGAATGGCACGGGGTTTTATTAGAAGCACCCCATATTGCTAGACGCGTGGAAGATCTCTTGCGCGCGTCGTTTGGTGATGATCGTGTGCTCAGCCGCCACTTTCGCCATGCTTGGCCTCCCAGGTCCCCAGACCTCAGTTCGTGCGATTATTGGCTTTGGGATTACCTGAAGTCGCAAGTGTGTCGTGATCGACCGACATCTCTAGGGATGCTGAAAGACAACATCCGACGCCAATGCCTCACCATAACTCCGGACATGCTTTACAGTGCTGTTTACAACATTATACCTCGACTACAGCTATTGTTGAGGAATGATAGTGGACATATTGAGCATTTCCTGTAAAGAACATCATATTTGCTTTGTCTTACTTTGTTACGCTAATTATTGCTATTCTGATCAGATGAAGCGCCATCTGTCGGACATTTTTTGAACTTTTGTATTTTTTTGGTTCTAATAAAACGCATGTCATTCCAAGCATGTGTGTCAATTTGTACCTCTCTATCTACATTGTTCCGTGATTTATTCGGTTTTCAAATTTATACTGACTTTCTGATCACCCGGTATAATGATTCCAAAATGGTTTTTGTTAGATAATGTTCAGAGTTACGATTTGTATGTCGAAAGTTTGACACAGTAAAGGGTTTGTAAATTATTTTGTAAGAGTGCTTCGTGCTACAAATATGTTGGAAATGGATGTTTACTTAACGAAATTATTATCTTGACTTGAATAATGCCAGTCGTGCAATGGCATAAAATTTGTTATTTGAAATAACTTTGCTCTGATAACTTTAGTTATACCAAAATCGATTTCAAACCATGAACTGCACATATATATTGCATAGAGGTCTCATTTTTTTACGCTCTTTCATTGGTGGGTTACTTTACTTCTCATTTTCATATTTCAATACAAGCAAAGGATCTGGACTATGGTTCAGGCTGTTAGATTCAAACACAGTGTTGATTTCAATATGTATATTGTAACGCCCACAAAGTCGATAGACGGTCCCTGTCGCCTCCGACACAGCACATGAACGTCACAATGACGTCACGCCTGACTCGCCAGCGGCCTAACCAGAGCATCTGCCGGCAGGTGGCCGTGGCGTGGGACGCGGCGCTGTGCCTGGCGCTGCTGGCGGCCGTCGCCTGGCTGTCGACGTGGGCGCGCCTCGTGTGGATCGCCGCCCGCCTGCCGGGGCCGCCCGCGCTGCCCTTCCTGGGCAACGCGCTGCTGCTCACCCAGCACGAAGGTCAGCCGCCGCGCCCTCACACCAGCTCACTCGCCGTCCTCCTCCTCAACCAAGTCTTTCCCCTTAGAATTCTTCCCGTCATCTCCTTATGGAACCTCCAGCACTCATCTTTCCTGCTGGATTATGCAGGGTGTTACAAAAAGGTACGGCCGAACTTTCAGGAAACATTCCTCACACACAAATAAAGAAAATATGTTATGTGGACATGTGTCCGGAAACGCTTAATTTCCATTTTAGGGCTCATTCTATTACTTCTCTTCAAATCACATTAATAATCGAATGGAAACACACAGAAACAGAACGTACCAGCGTGACTTCAAAAACTTTGTTACAGGAAATGTTTAAAATGTCCTCCGTCGCATGGAGAATGCCGTATTGTATCACAGCCGTCCACAATACGAGCACGAAGACTCTCTACATTTGGTACCGGGGTTGCGTAGATAAGAGCTTTCACCCTCCGTCGCATGGAACCCCGGATGCGCTGATGCAGCCCTGGAGAATGGCGTATTGTATCACAGCCGTCCACAATACGAGCAAGAAGAGTCTGTACATTTGGTACCGGGGTTGCGTAGACAAGAGCTTTCAAATGTCCCCATAAATGAAAGTCAAGAGGGTTGAGGTCAGGAGAGCGTGGAGGCCATGGAATTGGTCCGCCTCTAGCAATCCATCGTTCACCGAATCTGTTGTTGAGAAGCGTACGAGCACTTCGACTGAAATGTGCGGGAGCTCCATCGTGCATGAACCACATGTTGTGTCGCACTTGTAAAGGCACGTGTTCTAGCAGCACAGGTAGAGTATCCCGTATGAAATCATGATAACGTGCTCCATTGGGCGTAGGTGGAAGAACATGGGGCCCAATCGAGACATCACCAACAATGCCTGCCCAAACGTTTACAGAAAATCTGTGTTGATGACGTGACTGCACAATTGTGTGCGGATTCTCGTCAGCCCACGCTTGTTGATTGTGAAAATTTACAATTTGATCACGTTGGAATGAAGCCTCATCCGTAAAGAGAACATTTGAACTGAAATGAGGATTGGCGCATTGTTGGGTGAACCATTCGCAGAAGTGTATCCGTGGAGGCCGATCAGCTGCTGATAGTAGCTGCACACGCTGTACATGGTACGGAAACAACTGGTTCTCCCATAGTACTCACCATACAGTGACGTGGTCAACGTTACCTTGTACAGCAGCAACTTCTCTGACGCTGACATTAGGGTTATCGTCAACTGCACGAAGAATTGCCTCGTCCATTGCAGGTGTCCTCGTCGTTCTAGGTCTTCCCCAGTCGCGAGTCATAGGCTGGAATGTTCCGTGCTCCTTAAGACGCCGATCAGTTGCTTCGAACGTCTTCCTGTCGGGACACGTTCGTTCTGGAAATCTGTCTCGATACAAACGTACCGCGCCACGGCTATTGCCCCGTGCTAATCCATACATCAAATGGGCATCTGCCAACTCCGCATTTGTAAACATTGCACTGACTGCAAAACCACGCTCCTGATGAACACTAACCTGTTGATGCTACGTACTGACGTGTAGAGCAATGAGTCGCATGTCAACACAAGCACCGAAGTGAACATTACCTTCCTTCAATTGGGCCAACTGGCGGTGAATCGAGGAAGTACAGTACATACTGACAAAACTAAAATGAGCTCTAACATGGAAATTAAGCGTTTCCGGACACATGTCCACATAACATCTTTTCTTTATTTGTGTGTGAGGAATATTTCCTGAAAGTTTGGTCGTACCTTTTTGTAACACCGGTGATGGCGACAGTCTTGAATGACCTGTGTTTTCTCTTTATTTCATCTTAACATTAAAGAGCATCATACTTTTGGGCGTAGGGTAATTCTGAAGCATCTTAAAATAGGTTACAGTGATTACGTAGAGCAGAGAAAGCATGGTGGTACTGCGTGAAACACAGAGCCATTGCGATGGAAAAACTGTAATTTACTTTCGTTTGTGAGAGTCATATACGTAAAGATCTTAACTCGGATTGTAACTACAGGCTCTCAACATTTCGACCACAGCATATAAAAATGAGTGGTGCCCCACTGACGTAACCCCGCAAAGACAAAAAGTGCGCCACAAGTTGCGTAACACACTAAGTAGTGGCTTGCAGAGAGTGGTGGATGTAAAAGGAAAGACTACGAAGATCTCAGACAGAGAGCCTGCTTGGCGCCCTCTTTCACCGCTTTTTCTACCCAGTTGCCCCCAATTAATATTATTCATATCACTGTTGCATTTTCGACGCGCAATATTGTGCTTACACTGCATAAAACTGAAAAGTTTCATTATTTCACTTGTTGCACTCAACTATCTGCATTAAGTCTCTACAAAGGTCTGCAACTAGTGCAGTTTGTGTATTGTTTTTCCTCTTATTTAGGAAAGGCAGCTGAATGTTTCATGTGTGAAATTGTAAAACTGCGGACAACAATAATGGACGCATTTGCCTCAGTCTGTTGCGTGTCACATGGAGTTTCCACAATACACAATATCAGCGGTCAGTTTTTGAATAACTGTTAATCCTCAATTTATGGCATAATGGAAAAGTTTACGTTTGATAAAATAACAATCAAAATGCCCCTAAAATAATTCCTGCAGTTAATTGCATGCACGGTGCTTGCGGACAGTTAGAGAGATGTAAGCTCTCCTAAAGCGCAGTAAACAGCTCTTTTCGTTCTAGCCGGTGCACAGGTTTATAAGGCCAAATGATGGTGACTGCTAAAAGCTGAGTTTCATCACAATCCGTGTTGTGCGACCACTGGTGTGCAGCTTAGCAACACGCACGTCTTGCAACACGGTTGTCAAGCACTTGTGATGAGACTGACAAAGCTTGAGGACGCTGTTGAGAACAAAGGGAAAAGAGCTGTTTGGCAGTTGAACAACAGTTCGTAATAACCTACAATTTTATACTCTGACATACAAACTTCATTTCAACGGGAAATCTGTAGAACCTGTGAATGAAGATACTAAAAATTTACACTGTTGAGATGTAATCTGTGCCTTCGCTGTGAGATGAAAATGAGTAGGTAATACATTGTAGCGTTTCCAGACGAAACAGTCCTGTCATTTTGAATGTCTGTCCACCTTCAAAACGGCAAACAGTACCAAGGATAAGACGAGTGTAAGCCGCAACCGTTCCTTAACCCGACATTCGCTTCATTATAACTGCACCTCGTAACAATTGACAAAGTCCTGCGACTCCATCGTACAGGATATGAGAAATCTGTCATTAGCAAGAACTTTAGGGTGACAAAGGAAATACCCATAAATAGCTGCCAAGTCCTCGATGAGGGCTGGTGATACACGACACCAAAATTTCACGCAAAACTAACGACACTTCTACAGATTAGAAGATGATTCTTGAGCTTTGATCTGGAACTCGATGGCATCACACATTTTTAAAAACAATTCAAAAGCCAAGATCGCATAAAAAATCCTTCATTTAAGACAACCGGTTTCAACGGTTTTTGCTGTCATCTTCAGGCCTTTAACACCTTTTTGTTGTTGCTGAACCTTACGCACAAGACGTGCCTGAGATTCAGCGTAAAATGAACATGTTTTATAACAAAAAAATGTTAAAGACCTGAAGAGGACAGCAAAGACCGTTGAAACCCGTTGTGTTAAATAAAGGAATTTTTTATGCGATCTTGGCTTTTGAATGGCTTTTAACAATTACAGCAGTTCGCCCTTCAATACACAAAAAAAAGAGAAAATTCAGGCATCACACATGTAACAGATAGAGCTGAAATTACGCAAATTAGAGAGAGAGGTTGATATAATCATCACGTTCCTCAAAGAGCTGCATCATTCGGGACTTGCGGCGTAGCTTGTTGTTGCAGCAATTTGAGATTCACGATATGAGGCTGTAAACCCTCTTGGACTAGTATATTTTTCAGCTCTGGGGAGACATATGGCGTTGCTCCGTCACCACTCGTGAGAAGATTAATAAATAAAAAAGTTAGGGTACGATTGTTAAACAACACAACTTTAAGTGAAATGGCAACGGGATGGTTGATGCCTATCGATCATAGCATGAATACCTGCCACTCTGTCACTCCTTCCTGGAATTCTACAGACAGGTTATGGTCTTCTTGAGCATTCAGCATCGTAGCTTGCAGCTTACAGCATGTATTTCAATAGTGGCTTGTATTGATCTCTTAGGGACTGCGAGAAAGGCTACAGACCAACAGAATTGCTGCGATTGAATCCAGAACCCGTATATTGACCTCTGACATATGCGTACTGTCGAGGGAGCTCTCACAATGCGGGAAAGGCCATGAATTCGCAATTCTGTAATACTACTGGCACAAGGGAGCTATCCACGGGAAAAGAATATATAAAACACACAAGAAAACGCTGGTGGGAGCTCGTTCCAGCTCCTAGGGAAAATTACTAGACGTATCGAGAGAGAGCAATTCGGAAGGAAATAAGCAAACAGTTAATGAGCAACACAGACTAAAATGAGAGTGCGTTGCTTACCACAGAAGCTTCGGCGAGCGCGTGTTGCTATACCAGTAGCAGAAATAGCTTGCCTCTTCTAGAGATGCATCGTATCCCTATTTTGAGTTTCTCGTACGTGTTTGATTTCAAGGTGATGAATTGTAGCACATATTGCAACTAAAATGGCACCAGACTTGCACGACAATCTTCTCGATGTACAGAAACCAACTGACTGTGATTAGATACAGCGATCTGATATGGACAAAGACATTTATATCTTTGCTTTCATGCAGAGATTGTATCTGTTGACTTATTGTAAACTCCTCGGAACATAAGTTCTGTAACCATAGAGTGTTATAACGGAATCACCATCTGCCACTGACACCACGAAATTGAAATTAATGCCGAAACCCGGGACTTTTCCGCGATTTCTGCTGTGACAACTTTTGAGTGCACTTCACGAAGCAATATCAGGAGGGCTCACTGCAGTGATATGTCACGCTAGGCAACAAGCTCTCTCGATGACGAACGACTTCACAGACAGCCAAGTCTAATTGCATATTCACGCCACATTTTCTGCAGTTTCCACTTGTACACGCAGTTGAATTTATTAAGTGCACTGTATTCCCAGTGAAGCTGTTCTGTCGACGCTTTAATGGATTATCGGACTCAGATCCTTTTACTTCGAGTATCAATTGTTTACGACTGTTGCTGCCATCTGTTAGCTGTTTGTTAAACTACGTCCTATCTTGCCTCACTCAGACAACTGCAAATCGCCTCACGGCGTCTGAGCAGAAAACGCCGATTGCCATAATCAGTTACTGCACCTGATTATGGTACGGGCGAGAGAATGAGCTAATATTCAACGCATTTTGAACGAGGTACGCTACTTTAATGACGCAGTCCCCACTGAAAATTAGTAATATTCCAAAGACCGACTGCAGGAATTAATGACATAACCCATAATCTTCTCGAGATTACGGTGCTGACGCGTTCAAATGTGACTGATATACAGACACAGCGAGGTGATCTCTTTACGCACATCATGGGAAATATGAGTAGAAGGGAAACTGATGAAGTCTATGTCCCACCCATAATCAATGATAAAAAAAACCTGTCTACAAAACTCGAGACTCCTTAAAGGACCTACACCACTGTCTTATGCTGTGTTATATTTCAAAGAACAATGTCGAAAGCGCTGCTCCCGAAGGCCCAAGTGACACCATGTTTTACCTCCCGCATCGGACAGTAAAGAAGCAGAAACCAGCTAAAAGATCAACCCGCCCTCTCTGAACGAGTTACAAGAGGGACCAGATCTTTTGACAATGCTTGCTGTTTTATTATAGTTCACATTATATACAGCGGCTGTTACTGGCGATATTACGCAAGCATTTCTGTAACTCATCTTACACGAAGGCGATAGGGATTTGGCAATATTTTTACGGCACAATGGTTTTGAAGATAGTCAGTGGAACTACCATTCCACGAACGAAGTAACGACTTATTGTTTCCGTTCAGCTTGACATGTAGTCCATTCTTGCTTTCGGCAACACTGAAGGAACACGCTTCTAGAATCACATCTACTAGCCAACAATGTTTCAGTGCTTTACTTCGCGTTTGGCGTTGGGCCCACGAGAAATACGGGCGCCTCACCAAACTTGTGACGTCACACTAGTCGCCTTCTCCGCCATACATCGCGAACGATCGGCTCCGTGCAGGGCTAATGAGAAATTTGATGTCAGTGAAAAGGTACCCACTAGAGGTCTAATCTTGGCCGTGTGTTATCGAGAGCTTGCATGTATTTAAACGCGCTGTTAAGAATTATTAAACTAGTCTGAAATAGTTACTGGCTACCAGCCGACGCTGGCCGCTCCTGTAGTGTCAAGTGTCGTGACGCACGCCGCAGGAGCCGTATATTTCGTTGGCGACGGTTTGACGCACGTAGCGACAATGAAACTGTCCGCTTCGTTTTATGACCTAATGGTCCTCATGAAATTATTACGCTTTCATTGGCGAAATGATTCATATCCTGCACTGCAATGAGGAAGGTTGAGCCAGGTGGTGAACCAAAGCTTCATTTAAAGTCATAAGCATTTTGCTATACACAATCTGTTTCTTGTGATGCTGCAGACCCACGTCTAAACACACTTTAGACTCCATAAATTTTCATGCGGTTTCGGCAATGCTTTTTGCCCTCCATGCAACAGCCTATACTGTAAATGTCGAAGAGAAACAGCAAGAAAGTGGAAGAGGAAGGACACGTCATCACGAAGGAAGACAGGTCCATGGAGCGACGCTGAACATACGAAACAAATTTTTAAGCCAACAGTTATATTGCCAGAATGTCCTGTCTGGTGGACAGTGATGCGTTGCCGAATTTCGTTTGTTCTGCCACAAATACATAAGACAGAGCATGTGTGCCTTTTAACTAACTTTCACACGGAAACTGCAAAATGTAGTAGGACCAAAGTAAAGTTAGTGATGGCTTGATTGGATTCGTGCCGCCACATATAAAAAGTAGAAATCTGAGTTTCGCATGGTTAACCTCCAGAAAAACGCGATGAAATATGCGTTTTATTTCACCCGAAAACCCTGTGGATTTGTTGGTGAGTTATGGTGACGTTGAGATTTGCGCTGAATATTTGCTAACAAATGGCTGAAGAAATAAGCTGTCACAGTACTTACGTAACAAAAGGTCCAGTTCGTGTTTCGACTCGCCGTCAGTCTGCCGACAGTGTTACTGTGTCAAGGCCACTCCTCGTAGCCTCTGTATTCGAACTCGATCGCAACCCAGCAAACCAGTTACGGCAACAGGTTTCCCAAGATCAGAAGACGACTCATATGGGTAACAAGAATAAACTTCCGCGAATGCTTTAATTTACGAGGAAGCGGTGAAAAAATACACTTGTGCTCATAAATTAAGGATAATTGCAGAATGTGGTGTCACAAAACGTGGCACTACACAAAACTGGCGCTAATAGCATAGGCACATAGGCAACACACGCGACACAGATCTGTAAGTCCACGGTATTGGTGATAAGTTGAGAAAAAAGTCCCGAAACACATGTGCTAAAAAACGCCACTGTTTCCTGCGCATGTACCCCGACATCAATATTGGATATGATCACCATGCACACATACACAGGCCGCACAATGGGTTGGCATACTCTCGGTCAGGTGGTCGAGCAGCTGCTGGGGTATAGTCTCCCATTCTTGCACCAGTGCCTGTCGGAGCTCCTGAAGTGTCGTAGGGGTTTGAAGATGTGCAGCGATACGTCGATCGAGATCATCCCAGACGTGCTCGATGGGGCTTAGGTCTGGAGAACAGGCAGGCCACTCCAGTCGCCTGATATCTTCTGTTTCAATGTACTCCTCCACGATGGTAGCTCAGTGGGGCCGTGCGTTATCATCTATCAGGAGGAAGGTAGGACACACTGCACCCCTGAAAAGGCGGACATAACTGGCGCAAAATGACGTCCCGATACACCTGACCTGTTACAGTTCCTCTGTCAAAGACATGCAGGGGTGTACGTGCACCATTCATAATCCCACCCCACACCATCAAACCACGAGCTCCATACAGGTTCCTTTCAAGGACGTTAACGGGTTGATATCTGGTTCTTGGTTCAAGCCAGATGAAAACCCGGTGAGAATCACTGTTGAGACTATACGTGGACTCGTCCGTGAACATAACCTGGGACCACTGTTCCAATGACCATGTACTGTGTTATTGACACAGGCTTTACGGTTCTCCTGTGGCGAGGGGTCAGTGGAATGCACGTTGCAGTTCTCCGGGGGAATAAACCATGTCTGTTTAGTCGTCTGTAGACTGTGTGTATGGAGACAACTGTTCCAGGGGCTGCGGTAAGTCCCGAGCAAGGCTACCTGTAGTACCCTGTGGCTGTCAGCTGGCACTGTTGGCGGGATATGGGTCTTCTTATGGTGTTGTACACTGTGGACGTCCCGTAGTGTAGCACCTGGACACGTTTCCCGTCTGCTGGAATCGTTGCCATAATTTTGAGATCACACTTTGTGGCACACGGAGGGCCCGTGCTACGACCTGCTGTGTTTGACCAGCCTCCAGTCGCCCTAGTATTCTGCCCCTCATAACGTCATCAATATGTGTTATTTGAGCCATTTTCAACACACAGTCACCATTAGCACGTCTGAAAACGTCTGTACACTTACTCGCTGCACCGTACTCTAACATGCACCAAACACACCTCTGCGTATGTGGACCGCTGCCAGCGTCACCGTGCGACGACCGCAGGTCAAATGCACCGCATGGTCATACCCCAGGTGGTTTAAACCGGCAAACCGCACAGCAGAGCGTTGTTTCACCATGTATCAGCATTATCCTTAATTTATGAGCATGAGAGTAGTTTTCCAAAACGATCTTCCCCACCACTGTCGTGAAGAACTACTGTAAACTGCGTTTTACTCCCATTAATCACATCCGAAGCACACTAAACATGAGCTGTAAAAGAATGAATTACCAGCTACCAGTTTCGCAAGCAAAAAACTGCATTACCTTGTATCATGACAGTCATTGTTCGGGTTCTCAGAGTGACTCCTCTGCATGGCTCTTTGTTTGGTGGACAAACAGTAGGTACTCACAAGGCTGGTTCTCAGTGCTTTCACAGCACTACACGAGTAAAAAAATAAAAAAAAGGAAAAATTAGGATTAGCGCACTGAAAGCTCCATATAAACTTAATTATGTATGTCGACAGGTCATCTGTTCCTTGAATCGAGAAGCTCCACCATTTCTGCGTGTTCAAATGGTTCAAATGGCTCTGAGCACTATGGGACTTAACATCTGAGGTCATCAGTCCCCTAGAACTTAGAACTACTTAAACCTAACTAACCTAAGGACATCACACACATCCATGCCCGAAGCAGGATTCGAACCTGCGACCGTAGCGGTCACGCGGTTCCAAACTGAAGCGCCTAGAACCGCACGGCCACTCCGGCCGGCTTCTGCGTGTTATCGACACATACTGGTGAGATATCCGTCCCAGGGATTCCAAGATGTCCGAGAATGTTTTAATTTCACTACTAAAGATGGGATATAAAGTCATGCAGGAGGCAGGCGGCCATTTTTATAATAATCAGTAGTTCCACAATCAGGCTAACTGGGTCGCAATGGTAAAAGTCAAAACATCAGGCAAGAAATAACTTTATTACTCATATGATGCGTTTCGGAATTTATCCATCATCAGATATACAGGAACGATTAATGCTCGTAGATACGGTGTTTCAAACTGTGTGTGAGACGAACATTCGCATACTAGTCTGATGCTGTATAAATTTCGAAACCCGTCATATGAGCAATACAGTTATTCCTTGTCTGATTGACTTACACCATTGCGACCCACTCAGCCTGAATGCAGAACTACTGATTGTTTTAATTTCAAGTCGGATGACAAATGATAAAAGAAACATCTTTTTCGTGTGATACAGCTCCAAATTAACAATTTCCGGATTTTTTTCCCTTACATGTACTGTAAAACCTTACTTTTTGCCAAATTTCATCATTACTGATCAACGGAAAGTACCCTATAGGTTTTGATGCGCGAGCATCAAAATATGTGATCTAAATGGCAGTAGTTTTTCGTTGCATTGACTTATGAGCTTACATTTACTACACCGCCAAGGGTATATAGACCTTAGTATGTGACATGAATTTCAACTTGGGACGTCTACTCTTCTTTCAACTTAATACGTCTACCCGTATTAACAGACGGACGAAAAGACAGAGACTCAGATAAAAAATGACAGGTGTTTTTTTCATGTGATATAATTGCTAATTTACATTGTTTATACTGTTAAACCTTTCTTTTCGCCAAATTTCATGAGTCTAGACCTACAGGAAGTAACCTATAGGCTTCCATGAGCGAGACTGAGAGTGTCAAAGTATGTGAAATAAATTACCGTGTCTTTTGATTGCACTGACGTAGAAGCATCAATTTTTACACCCCCACGGGACCAGAGTCCTCAGTTTGTGACATAAATTTCTACTCGTACCTGAGAGAAAGGGTTTTTAACACTCGGACCGACAGACAGACAGATAGATAGACGAACAACAAAGCCGTCCTATGAAAGTTCTGTTTTTCCCAATTAAGGCATGAAAACCTAAAAAAAGCCGAAACTGTAATGTTGTGTTGTTTAATACAAGAACTATAATGTATAAGTAATTGCAACATTTTGTGAGATGTAATTAGGAAAAAAAGAACAGGAGCAGCAGAACATTAGCAAATTATCGCGTGTTTATATTGTGGGCAGGCAACGTCCAAATTGAGTGAACGACGATTTAATGTTCATTTTTTATTGTTTATTACTCCTCTTGTTTATGGCTGATCACCCCGAAGCTTCTAGTTCATAGAAAATGCAAGCACTTTCTCAGATGAGAATTCTGTATTCTCTCAGGCAATCACGCATTTACAACGCGGAACGTTGTTCGCAAGTTCGTCAGAGGTTCCCGTTTTATTCGTAGAGTCGTAGGTAACTACGTGAATGGCTTAAACACATGTTCGGTTAAGTCCCATTGCAGATGCCTTCTAATTTTGGATTTTTCCGACACTGATTCATTGTTTTCGAAGTAACTGCAAATGTACACAATTTTACCTTCTTTTAGCAAGAGCTTACACAAATTTTTTTCGCCATGAACGTTCGATTTATCATGTATGATTTGATCAGCCCTCATTATTTCCGTCTCACAATCACGGTTTTGAGCTGTTGCATTGTGATCTGTGTGTTAGCGAGTAACTAGGAACCGTCCCAAAACACTTGAGGGGAGGCTGTGCTAGTCACTTTGCGTTGACACCGTTGGTAGTTCATACCGCGATGGTTACCTCATCAGCATCTGCATCTATACACATAATCCGCAGGCCACTGTATGGTGCACGGCGGAGGGTACCTTCTGCCACTCTATCCACTTTGCTAAATACGATCCATAATGCGCACAGTTCGATCAATTTTTAACAGGTTGTTTCCTCTTCCAGCGAACGAGAAGTTGTACACATGAGATTATAATAAGAGATGATGAAGCATTTAAGTACACATTGTGCAAATACCGCCATCTCCGTTTTTGTAATCCAGCTATTGGATAATCTGGTGGGCCCGAAATGGAAGGTCATATTCCAGAGTAAACCAACAACAAATTCCGTGTTTCGCGATATTCAGCTCTAAATTTCAAGAACAGAAAAAAGAAATCTGTGGACATATTGAGGGTAGTAAATGATCTTATTTTTAACGTTCTTTATAGACTTTTCAGACAAAACACACACATTACAGGACTGACAAAATTTTCGTCATTATGAGGAGGTGCAGTAAAAATTGAACAACGTCACTGTGTCATTGTAGATGTCGCCTGTACAACAGTCTTGATTCAGTCATCTAGGGAAAATGTTATGTGCTATTAAGAGACAATGCATTGAACAATATAACACCATTTCGGGGAATCTCATTCATCTCCTGCCAATATACCTTCACTGGAATTTCCACCTATCTGTGGAGCACTTGACAGTAAAGAGAGAGAATAAAGCACAGCATTGAGTCAAGGTCTTTCTTCTTTGCTCTCGTAAGTTGTCGTCCTCTACCACACTTGAAGGTCAGGCCAGTATCGTGAAGTTCGCTGGCCGATCTGTAACCTGTTTAGAAAAGCTCGCTGTATAGTATTCCACATCGTCACTTTGAGTGTATTCTGACTGCATCACAATGGGCTCTCTTTGTTTATTCTGAAGTATGTTATGTTCATCCAAACTGCCATTAGTCCACAAACGTTTTCGTTATTTATCAAAACTAATGTTGAAAGTGTCAGAGCTGAGGAAATCGCAACCACATAGAGCTTTTACTTCTTGACTCTTTGATTGCCTTTCATGTCCATGCACTTCACCTTCATAATGTCACTGGATTTTGCAAAAGATGAAATTTTTCTTTACGTAAACCTACAGCATACATGTTTACCACTTGTACGAGCTTTTACTTCTTGACTCTTTGATTGCCTTTCATGTCCATGCACTTCACCTTCATAATGTCACTGGATTTTGCAAAAGATGAAATTTTTCTTTACGTAAACCTACAGCATACATGTTTACCACTTGTACCTTCACGAATCCAACATAGCAAGCCAAAAAAGGTAACTAAATCTTGACAACAGATGTAGATTTGAGAAGTTGATCCTAAGTAAATTTCATATGCTAAGGCGAACCAACTATATTCTTGAAGTGTACAACGTTCGACGGCTGTAATAATAGATAAAAAAACACATCTCTATCGATAGTTAAGTGTATTCCCTGACACAATTCACACATTACTTCCTAGATGGCAGCACAACACATCCTCATGTAGTTAGTTCACTTCCTCGTATAACTACAGACTCACACAATACTGTACACGACAAGAGAATAATTGACACCTTCTTTAACCAAGTTTATGTAGTTTAGAAAGCAAAACGTACCATCAACACTTGACTGTCACCAGAATGACACGTATTTGTCACTGGAACCACACATTGCGCCGTCATGACTATCATTTGACTCACTTGAACTTTCGTCTACACGAGTACGATGGTCCGCCATCTTGTCAGTAGATTTAATTCAGTTTCGCGCCGGAGATATGACATATGCCAGAAGTACCAATGTGAAAAATATATTTCACTGTCAGACCATAGTCTTGGTTCATGAATATTTGTGATATTCTACATTATTTGCCATTATAAACTCAAAACGTCCAAATTTGTAGTTGGTCCCACTGGCATAAGACGTAATAGCCTAATAGCCTCTGTGGCTGACTCTTTGTTGCTGCAGTTTGGTTGTTGCCTTGACGCTGTACGAAAAGAAACCATAACTCAGGAAATGGCGAGCTTTGGACGTTTAACTTTATACCAACATGTGGTATGGTGTACCGTCTTTTTTCCGATATATTGATACTTACAAGGGAACCTCCCCATCGCACCCCCCTCAGATTTAGTTATAAGTTGGCACAGTGGATAGGCCTTGAAAAACTGAACACAGATCAATCGAGAAAACAGGAAGAAGTTGTATGGAACTGTGAAAAAATAAGCAAAATATACAAACTCAGTAGTCCATGGGCAAGATATGCAACATCAAGGACACATTGAGCTCAGAAACGGCGTGGTCCCGTGGTAACGTGAGCAGCTGCGGAACGAGAGGTCCTTAGTTCAAATCTTCCATCCAGTGAAAAGTTTACTTTTTTTATTTTCGCAAAGTTATGATCTGTCCGTTCGTTCATTGACGTTTCTGTTCGCTGTAATAAGTTAAGTGTGTGTGTTTTGCGACCGCACCGCGAAACCGCGCGATTAGTAGACGAAAGGACGTGCCTCTCCAACGGGAACCGAACACATTTGATCGCAAGGTCATAGGTCAACCGATTCCTCCACTGGAAAACACGTCTGATATATTCTATACGACATTGGTGACGGCATGTGCGTCACAAGACAGGAATATGTTGTCGACCCACCTAACATGTACACTTGGCGAATGGGTAAAAAGATTCTTCTACCTTGCCCGATTTAGGTTTTCTTGTGGATGTGATAATCACTCCCAAAAAAGTGATGAAAACATAATAGTTTGTCAGATAATAATTGTCTGAAAATAAAAGATATAATTTTTCACCCGAGGGAAGACTCGAACCGAGGACCCGTCGTTCCGGAGCTGCTCATGCTAACCTCGGGACCACGGCGCTCCTGATGTCATATTATCCTTAATGTTGCTTATCTTGCCATGGACTACTCAGTTTGTATATTTTACTTATTTTTTTCATAGTTCCACACAACTTCTTCCTGTTTTCTCGATTGATCTGTGTTCAGTTTTTCAGGGCCTATCCACTGTGCCAACTTATAACTAAATCTGAGGGGGGTGCGATGGGGAGGTTCCCTTGTTAGATATTCCTACAAGGCGTTTGCATGTGCAGACCGAAGCTGCAGTCACATGGTTCGGGGCCAGTTTACGAGTTGGAAGTGTAGTAAAACTGCGCTGTGAGGCATCTATAGTTGACGTTGAATCTCTCGGAGCCCAAGTTCACTGGCATCTACAAACAAACCACGACCAGGACAAAGAACCTTCATTTACTAAATGATTTCTTTGCCAATAGTAAAATATCACCGAGAAATGGTGGGAGTTCTGGAAGAAGTAAAAAGAGAATCTTGGACCCCAGCCAAAAAGTAGCTCGAATGACAATTAGGTGACAAGACAGAAAACTTTGCTGGTTCGTCTGAGATTCCTGTTTTATTTGTAAAAGCATAGGTAACTACACGAATGACTTGAATACATGATTGGCGAAATGCCGTTTTAGACGCCTCCTAATTTAGGATTTTTCTGATAATTTTTCATTTTTTAGAAAATAGTTTCAAATGTCCATAATTGCTTCATTACATTAAAAAATAAAAAAAACTTTAAAAGTTTACGTATTCCTTTCGGACTATGCGTAATTCCGTTATGATGTTACAAACTTTCAAGGATGATGGAGAAGTGTAAATGCATCAATCTGAGCTAAGTGACTCTGGTCCGGAAACGACCGAGTCGAAAGTTCTAAACGAGAATCGGTCTGGTACGTTTGACAGTGAAATATATCAACCGGTTCTGTTGTTGCTGACATTATGTGGCAGGCAACGTTCAGAGATCGCAGTGTGGACAAAACAAGGAAAATATCTCCAGTAAATATGGGCTCTAAAATGCATACCTGAGGAGATATGAGCAAAAATATGAGCACCTGCTCATATTCGCCACTATGAAACAAACAGGATCTCTTCTACTGAGCAAGTGCCCATAGGTCTTAAGTTGCGCATTTTAGAGTCCATAATGTAGATGACACAATACTTTACAACTTGTTGTGCTAAGCATGGAAAAATAAATAAATGGATCAGTTTTTCATTATTTAAATAATAATCCTCTAAAGTCAGAAGAAATGCCAGTTAAGATATTATTTTAAATTTTTTAAGCAACCTTCAGTATGTCGACAGTTAAAACTGAAGTCGACAATTTTGATCCATTTTGTAACTTATAACCGCAGATGAAGGGGGGGTAATGCACGAAAATGATTCGGTAAATTAATTACAATAAATTAAGGAGATAAAATACAAGCAACTTTTGTCAATACTTGTCCATCACTTACAATGAAGGTGCACCGCCTCCACCCAAGCTTCATAATTTTACATTATTTTAGCGATGTACTTGCGTCGTCGGTGTTCCTACACCAACCCTAATCTCTGTGTGGTGCAAGCAAACATATTCGAACTTCGACTGCCGTTGCTCGTTGAGAGCAGATGGTCCTGAACAGCACACAGCTCGCAAGTTGTGCGTCAGGTTAACGAGTGGTCTCTTGCACTGCGGCTGGAGTTCTTGCCGCTACAACTACGCTGGCCAGCGGTTTGCCCTTGAAACACTCTTGTGTGCCTCCGACGATGCGTCGGTACTGAAGTGCGCCGAGAAATCGCGATTTGCTCATCGTATGCGCGACCGCCACCCATGCAGTCAGAACTGGAAGTGGCCACTCCACTGCTACGAAGCACATTCAGCTGTAGCGCTACAAATGAGCGGTACCTTTTCAACACATTATAGCTATCGGCAGCGCAGTAGTTCATCAGAGCCTGTCGCTATTTTTTTTTAAACGGTAAGTCACGTAACATACAATTATTAAGTTATACAATGAAATGTCTTAATTTTTTCCATTATTCTATGCCTATTGAAACCACTCGTTTTCCAAACTGTTTAAAATATTCACATTTTTTTTAAAATCAATGTGTCACTTTTTCATTTAATGCAACTCTATAAAATTAAGAATGTAAAACTGGTAGAAGCCTAACTCTGGGAAGATCAATTTCGATTCCGGATAAATGTAGGATCACGTGATGCGACGGTGATACTACGACTTATCTTAGAATGTAGGTTAAGGTAAATCAAACCTCCGTTTATAGCACTTGTCGACTTAGAGAAAGATTTTGAGAATGTTGACTGGAATACTCTGAAACTCTGAAGGCAGCAGAGGTAAAATACAGGGTGCGCAAGGCTACTTGTAACTTGTACAGTAACCAGACGGCTGTTATAAATGTCCGCAGCCTATCCCCAATGTTATTCAATATCTACGTTGACCCTCCAGTGAAAGAAATCAAAGGAAACTTTGGAAAATGAATTAAAGTTCATGAAGGACAAAAAAAACTTTGATGTTTGACGATGACATTGTAATTCTGTCACAAATAGCGAAGGACTTGAGGAGCAGTTGCACGTAATGGACGATGTCTTGAAAGGAAGACATGAGATGAACATCAGCAACACGAAAAACAAAAGGATAATGGAACGTAATCGAATTAAATCAGGCGATGTTGAGGGTATTAGATTAGAAAACGAGGAACTAAATGTAGCAGACGAGTTTTGGTATTTAGGCAGCAAAATAACTGATGATGGCCGAAGTAGAGAGGGTATAAAATGAAAACTGACTCGGACAAGAAAACTGTTTCTGTAGAAGAGAAAAATTTTAACATCAGATATAGATTTAAATGTTAGAAAGTCGTTTCTGAAAGTAAGTGAATGATAAAAAGTATAGACAAAAAATAGTGGGAAGTTTTGAAATGTGTTGCTACAGAAAAGTACTCAAGATTACGTGGGAAGACCGCATAAGTGATGACGTGGTACTGAGTAGAATTGGGGAGAAAAGATAGTTGTGGCACAACCTGACTAGAAGAAGGGATTTGTTTATAGGACACATTCTGAGACATCAACGGATCACCAATTTACTATACAGTAAGAGATTCAGAAGGATGTAGGTTGCAGTACTTACTCGGAGATGGACAGGCCTGCACAGGGTAGAGTAGCATGGAGAGCTGCATGAGACAAATCTTCAGAGGAAGACCACGACACATGTAAGTTTTCTTCACGAATACTTCTTTTTTCGCGTTTGGTTTTTTAAGTAACAGGAGTTCTATTTTCACTTGTCAACGTGTGTTGTATTACGCCTGTACTTACCTGAAAGCTTGTTTTACACTTAAGGTGCACATCCTTCAGTTATTTTCACAGTTCGATTTGCATGGGAATTACTGCGCCTTTGTAGGACGACAGAAAGGGACAAGTAAAAGCGGCTCCGAGAACAGAGTTACAGTGTGTAAAGAAACAAAGCAGAATAAAACGTAATACAGTACCAACCTGACTATAGCAGATGTTGCAAGTGACCACTATTCATCTCTTGGCGCTTCGGACCATAGTCAGGAAGTTGCTGAAGGAGAATCGACGCTGGACTGCTGGAATTGATGTAGTCTCATCCGAAATGTTATGCTGCAGTTATTGAAGACAGCGTTGTTGCGAACACCTTAGACTTGATGGTAATCGTGCACTGACAGATCAGGTGACCTGGGTGGCCAGCTAGAGCTGCGGCCGGGCTGAACTCTGCTAACAACCCTGTAGGCGTGAAGATTGTGTAAATGTTCTCCAAGACTCAGCTGGCTCTATTGGCTGTTGCTCCATCCTACTGGAAGTCGCTGTAGATCTTTTCCGCCTCAGTTAATGCTGCCACGAATAGTTTCAAACTGTTGGCGGGGCACTTTTATTTGCTCCACCCTGTACAAGACCTTTTAGTATCTTAATGTTTCTTACCACGCTTCAAAACTAATTTATTTGCTGGCTTGCCTCAACAGCGACAGTGAACCGCTTAAAAGTTGCGTCACAACGACGTCACACCCTCTGCGTGGACGCGCCGCATTACCATCCGTACTGCAGCCGAAAAAGGAATGCAAGAATGGCTATGGGCAGTAGCTCGAGTAACACTTGTTGCGCAACTGCCAACTCCGTGTTTGTAAACAAGCGAAGCAACACAAGGTATTTCTGGCACGGTGAGTCAACTTTACGCTTGTATCTCGGTGCCGGCTTCTGGGGACCCGTGATCTTGACCGCTGCAGTGTAGGGAGGGGTGGAGTGGAACTACGAAGTAATCGCTTCAAACCACGGGTGGATTGAGCGCCAAACGAACGAACGTACAGGGTTATTACAAATGACTGAAGCGATTTCACAGCTCTACAATAACTTTATTATTTGAGATATTTTCACAATGCTTTGCACACACATACAAAAACTCAAAAAGTTTTTTTAGGCATTCACAAATGTTCGATATGTGCCCCTTTAGTGAGTCGGCAGACATCAAGCCGATAATCAAGTTCCTCCCACACTCGGGGCAGCATGTCCCCATCAATGAGTTCGAAAGCATCGTTGATGCGAGCTCGCAGTTCTGGCATGTCTCTTGGTAGAGGAGGTTTAAACACTGAATCTTTCACATAACCCCACAAAAAGAAATCGCATAGGGTTAAGTCGGGAGAGCGTGGAGGCCATGACATGAATTGCTGATCATGATCTCCACCACGACCGATCCATCGGTTTTCCAATCTCCTGTTTACGAAATGCCGAACATCATGATGGAAGTGCAGTGGGGCACCATCCTGTTGAAAGATGAAGTCAGCGCTGTCGGTCTCCAGTTGTGGCATGCGCCAATTTTCCGGCATGTCCAGATACACGTGTCCTGTAACGATTTTTTCGCAGAAGAAAGAGGGGCCGTAAACTTTAAACCGTGAGGCATCCAGAAGCTTTAAACTGCGCATACCATTGCCGAATGGAGTTAGCAGTTGTTGGATCTTTGTTGAACTTCGTCCTGAAGTGTCGTTGCACTGTTATGACTGACTGATGTGAGTGCATTTCAAGCACGACATACGCTTTCTCGGCTCCTGTCGCTATTTTGTCTCACTGCGCTCTCGAGCGCTCTGGCGGCAGAAACCTGAAGTGCGGCTTCAGCCGAACAAAACTTTATGAGTTTTTCTACGTATCTGTAGTGTGTCATGACCATATGTCAATGAATGGAGCTACAGTGAATTTATGAAATCGCTTCAATCATATTTGGCTCCATCTGAGATTTCTCATAGTAAAATTATTAAATTCGCAAGATGGTAGTTTCCGTTATATTCTTAGAGCGCCGAAGAACCCCTCTTCCATACTCTGTATTTACGCCCTAATTATCGGTGCATTCTTTCATTGTCAATATGTTGCAACTCCAAACAAGAGAATGCAGTCTGCTTGCATTAAAAAAACGTAACTACTTGTACCGATGAGTTAGTTCGCAACTGATTTTAGGCCTCGATCGCTCAGCTTATACTGTGGCAACTTTAATGAAATTGGATAAAATCGGTCGCAGTAAATTTCCTGCGCTCTGCCAAAAAATGCCTTTATGAGGTCTGACACGAAACAAGCTAATTCGTGTATTTTTATCAAAGACACTTAGTCCATCTTCAAGATCTTCGAAGAAGGACTGCTTTGAATCCACAAACGTCTGCATTCGATCTCTCGATTGCTCAAAGCATTTGTGCGTGTTGTTCTCAGTGAGACTTCGGAGTAGCGTCATCGGTTTTGTCCTCCGGCGAGGCATGATGCGGTAATAACTAAGGCATATTTCTTTTTTAACTTCTAGTTTCGTGTTGGCAATGGACTAGGAGTTCAGTGGTTCTGTTACCCTACAACTACAACGGCACGGAGCTTCGCTGCTAGAGTAGTGCATGATTCGCACTCACCCAGTTTGGCGGAGTTGTTTCGAAGATACTGTGGCAGCAACAGTTTTTTGCGACAAAATCTCTTAATATTGACTGGATGAAAAGTAACGCCTTGCCTAGTTGTCAAACCACACCAATAATGGAGAAGTGCCAAGCCAGACGCACGTAACATTTTCCATTGAGGAGTTAAGAGAAGTCCGTGACTGCTGTAATTGCGCCAGTCGGTGAAACTGAACTGTTACCCGTCACATCTGCAAGCGACGTTTCGTTTTCCCTCTTCCTGCATTTGCGACATTCTCTGACTTCAGCTGCGTTCGCAGCTGGTAGTACAGCGTGCTTCAGCGTTATTTCATCCTTTGCGTAGAACCAAGACATAGTGTTGGTAATTTGTTTTAGTTTGTTGGAATCGAATTTACATAGTGCAGTCAGTTCGATAAGAAAGTGTACGCACTTATCTGTATGAAATAAAAGACACTATTATAAATACAATATATGTTTACATAAAATACTTGTTATTACTAATTGCGCAATTACCTAATAGTGAAATCAATCGCCGCCATTATCGATTATAACTTGGCTCCTTTTTGGCACGCTTTTCATGAGATTTTATGACAGCTGCTTCAAAGTATGTACTGGCTTTCCTTTAAGCTTTATCTTAATATACGACCAAACATTTTCTATCGGGTTTGCATCCGGAGACATTGCAGGCCAATCCATCGTGGACACCGCATTGTCTTGTATCCACGCTGTACAGAAATGGCTGCGATGTTTCGGATCGTTATCCTCTTGAAGCACCCAGTTTGCCACGTTCGAACAAAATAGCTTCTTAACGGACCTCAGAAGGCATTTTTCATAAATATTCTACATTTTTCAGCTTTTAAATATTTTGCACTTATTTTAATCTGCAACATTCAACTTTCACACTATTTATCCATCCACTGTGCAAAAGACCACTACCAGAGAAGTCGCTGCGGACGTTACATTTAAAATTATGGCGTACACTTTCTTGTGGAGCTAACTGTAATTCTTAGTTACAATAAACACTTGCATTTCCGTATAATTTACTAAATGTCACGAGATACCAGCCGTGTAAGAGAGAACAAATAATGGAGCAAATAAAACTCTCAGATTAGGACTTGTTAGACAGTTGATTTTACTTATGTGTATTGTGCTATTTGTTTGCTACAAAACAGGTTCAGCGTATATTCTCAAATTATAATTGATGAATCAGTTTTTCAGAATATCTGAATATAAAACGGGAGAATATTACGAAGAATGTGGAACTAAAATTGACATCGACTTTCAGCTGGTTTCTGTGCTGACAAAAGAACGGGAATCGTAGGTCATTACTTGCAGCATGCGAACATAGACTGTCTGATGATACCGCTGCTGCTTCAAGCTGGGAACTAAAGTTTGAAACGCTTTGCGATTAGTTGTAAGAAAATAAAAATAAAACTAGTTATTTCCGGATTTTTAGAATGCCTTTTTTTTCTTTGTATGTGATACAATGTTAACCAGTACTTTATCAGGATAATAAAAACACTCGAGGATGGCCAGAAGTGAATGTTGCTCCCGCCACTAATGAAACAACTTTCAGTGGAAACATAAGCACGAAAAATCGTATTTGACATACCGTAATCTCTATGTAAACATACTTCCCTGTCATAAGGGGGAAACCGTATGTCCGATAGTCGACGGACTGCTGAGAGCAAACCATTTGTGTGCAAAGTTTTATCATCCTTCTCAGATTACGACAGAGCGTTGTTATACAATTCAAATTTTTCGGTTTGTAACGTGAAAAAATGATCTAAATAATAAAAAAATGCTACTTGCTTCAAATTAGGATGGAACGTTATGTACGATTCTTAGTCGTCAGTCAGTATCATAAATACGAGGGGTGTTCAATAAGTCTTGCAACACATTTTTTTGAAGGCAGATTGGTTTTATTCAGAATTCCAATACGCCATATTATTTCCCAGTCTTTTGGCTACAAAGTCCTGTTTCTCAACATAACCTCCGTTCGTTGCGACAGCCTTACGCCCGCTTACTGCGAGGACGTGTACGCCCGCCTGGTACCACTCCGATGGTCGACCTTGGAGCCACCGTCTTGCTGCTTCCCGAGGAGTGCATCTTTCATTGGGCCAAACAGATGGAAGTCGGAAGGTGCGAGATCCGGACTATCGGATGGATGAGGAAGGACAGTCCAATGAAGCTTTTGTGGCCTCTTCTCCGGTGCGCAGACCTGTGTGACGCCTTGCGTAGTTAGTTTGCATTTCTGTGGTGACGATCACCTCGAGTGAGAGTGTCCGCACGTCTCAACACTGCAGGAGCCACAGCTGTGTGCGGCCGGCCGGCATAAGGGAGACCGGACAGGTCTGCGTGACCTTGTTGCCTCGCCCAACGACTCACCGTGCTTTTGTTCACTGCCAGGTCTCTGTGGACATTCTACAAGCACTTGTGAGTATTTTTTCCGCCAAAAAACACTCAGTGACAGTTGTCTGCCTGGAACGCACCTCCGTTGCAGACGATATTTTGGAGTCTATGTATAACTCCGCCACTAGTGGGAACTTCGTGAAACTATAGGGGCTGAAGCGGGAATGCTCCACAACAGATTCCGCATTTTTCCAAACGAAATTTGGCGAAGAAAACAAACATGTTTCATCATTTATTGAACGTCCCACCTAAGTTTTTGATTTGCGCCTTCGTCCAAGGAAGCGTCATTCGTGGTAAAATAATGTAAGGAAACCTTATCTTTCGTTGGTATTTCTACCATATGGTTGGCTTAACGTTTCCTGTCAACTAACGACAAGACAGTAACAGATAAACATAAAATATTCAAGAAGGAAAAGGTTGAGGACATTTCAAGTGAAATAAGGAGAACAGACAGAAAACTAGCCCGTATTATAATACGAACAAGAAAGAAAGATGAAGTGTAAAGGAAGTTGAATTTCTTGTAACTACAAAAAACTTGACACGTAGAGTCCGGAAAACTACAGCTTCCACCTTTACCTGCGCTGAGTCTCTGGACGTACGTACACAATAAATTGGAAAATCGTCGATCTGTTGGTGCTACTCAGTCATCCATTCTCCTGCACTCACTGAAAATGTCCCAAGTGGTTATTCGGAGAGTAATAAAAAAAGAATTTATAAACTAGCTGGGGATTCTTGATCAGATGCTGGCTGTATGCAGCTGATAGATTACGTATAATGGTGAAAGACTTCACCTCGCAGTAGGCGATTATGATAACAGCCAAAATTTAGGAAAGCTGCTTACCTTGAGCCATCTGTACCTTCCTAAGCTTTCCATTCTACTGTTCGATTTAATCGTACAATGTGAAGCTGCTTTGTGATACCACTACGTGTTCGAGTCACCGCGAAGAAAAATATAGCAGCCCTGGCGTTTAGAAGATTGGAGCAGTGTTCTTGTGTTTCTCAGTATATTTGCTGCAACAGAAGCTCGTCTTCACAAGACAACTACTTCATCCTCTCGCTTAGAGCAATGTGCAAAGACATGTACTACTCAAGGGTTCGTTGGCAAACTATATGTGAAAATCTTTTAAGTGTGTAATACGACACACCGTGAAATAATGCTACTGAATTCGCTTCTCTTCTGATAAATTAAATAAACTACTGGCCATTAAAATTGCTATATCAAGAAGAAATGCAGAAGATAAACGGGTATTAATTCGACAAATATACTAGAACTGACTTCTGATTACATTTTCACGCAATTTGGGAGCATAGATTCTGAGAAATCAGTACCCAGAACAACCACCTCTGGCCGTAATAACGGCATTGATACGCCTGGGCATTGAGTCGAACAGAGCTTGGATGGCGTTTACAGGTACAGCTCCCCATGCAGCTTCAACACGATACCACAGTTCATCCAGAGTAGTGACTGGCGTATTGTGACCAGCCAGTTGTTCGGCCGCCATTGACCAGACGTTTTCAATTGGTGAGAGATCTGGAGAATGTGCTGGCCAGGGCAGCAGTCGAACATTTTCTGTATCCAGATAGGCCCGTACAGGACCTGCAACATTCGGTCGTGCATTATCCTGCTGAAATGTAGGGTTTCGCAGGGATCGAATGAAGGGTAGAGCCACGGGTCGTAACATATCTGAAATGTAACGTCCAGTGTTCAAAGTGCCGTCAATGCAAACAAGAGGTGACCGAGACGTATAACCAATGGCACCCAATACCATCACGCCGGGTTATACGCCAATATGGCGATGACGAATACACGCTTCCAATGTGCGTTCACCGTGATGTCGCCAAACACTGATGCGACCATCATGATGCTGTAAACAGAACCTGGATTCATTCGAAATTGACGTTTTACCATTCGTGCACGCAGGTTCGTCGTTGAACACACCATCGCAGGCGCTCCTGTCTGTGATGCAGCGTCAAGGGTAACTGCAGCCATGGTCTCCGAGCTGATAGTCCATGCTGCTGCAAACGTTGTCGAACTGTTCGTGCAGATGGTTGTTGTCTTTCAAACGTCCCCACTTGTTGACTCAGGGATCGAGACGTGGCTGCACGATCCGTTACAGCCATGCGAATAAGATGCCTGACATCTCGACTGCTAGTGATACGAGGCAGTTGGGATCCAGCACGGCGTTCCGTATTACCCTCCTGAACCCACCGATTCCACATTTTGCTAACAGTCATTGGATCTCGACTAACGCGAGCAGCAATGTCGCGAAACGATAAACCGCAATCGCGATAGGCTACAATCCGACCTTTATCAAAGTCGGAAATGTGATGGTAGGCATTTCTCCTCCTTACACGAGGCATCACAACAACGTTTCACCAGGCAACGCCGGTCAACTGCTATTTGTGTATGAGAAATCGGTTGGAAACTTTCCTCATGTCAGCTCGTAGGTGTCGCCACCGGCGTCAACTTCGTGTGAATGCTCTGAAACGTTAATCATTTGCATATCACAGCATCTTCTTCCTGTCGCTTAAATTTCGCGTCTGGAGCACGTCATCTTCGTGGAGTAGCAATATTAATGGGCAGTAGTGTATGAAGCTAACACAGCTCAGTGATAAAACGGATCTACGGAACCGCAATCCTCGACAACCAACGACCATCAAGACAAGTACATCCATAAGAGTTGTGCATGTGGGAGATTACGTTATTGGTGGGGCTCTGCTTAATAGCACGCATACTGTTCGTAGATGGCAGAGGGTCACAAGCCATTCGGCGATGTTTTGCACGTCTTGACAGTGGACGCAAGTGACTACATGCAGAAGCAAGAGGTGACCCACCAGCGTAGTCGCAGCGAGTTTTTTGCACAACAACTTGCTCCCGTTCCGTGACGGCTACGAACAACACACACATATATGTGACTAGGCTTTCCCGGCTTATGCTGCTGATGAAAGTTTCTCGGGTCTCCCGTGTGGTAGTGTTGATATATCGCGACGTTTCGGGAAGTATCTTCTAGCGAAGATGAGTAGTATGACACTTCCCGAAACTTTGCGATAAATCAACTCTACCACCCGGGTGGAGACCCGAGAGACCTTCACCAACACGTATACATTCGTGTCAGGTCATTGGAGGCACTCACTTGAGTTTAAGACACCCTTTTCGCGTTGGATGCCGGGGATAACCGAGGATTCGTGTATGTAATTTTGTCTCTAGCTTTTGGGCTCCCGCCAAAGCGTAAATCTGCGCAGCGCACGGGTTCAGTGACTCGACGAGAGGCAGAGAAGCGGTTCCGGTGGTTGGCCTTGAGCGAGAGCAGGTGGAGCGGGTTCAGCGACTGCTGTCTGCGGCGGAGTCGCTTCACATTCTGGTTACAAGAATACACTTCGCGGAACCCGATGAGCGAGCGGCCGAGTCAGGTTCTTTGCTGTGACGAGAGCTCGACGGCCAGGTGCGTCGTTGGCCGTGGCGGGACTCAACGCGCACGTGTGCACTGTCCCTCTGTGGCGAGCGGCGACGCTTGAGACTGCAGTCTTCCACCCGGCAGACCAGTGGTTATTCCATTGTATTCCGATACATTTGACAGCGCAAGCGAACTGCGCTCTGATGAACGAATATCCAGTCAAAAGGGACTTCTAACATTGCTAGAGATCTCTTCTCTAAGTGCAAACTAAACCCACAAATAAAAGAAAAACGAGTCGTAAATTCTATTTTTCTATTTTATTTGTGCACTTATTTTCAGATTCCACCTTCACTTTTCTTATACTAGAGATATAACACTAACACTTTTTTCTTAGGAAGGCCACGTTGCAGAAGAAATAGTACCAGCGCCGCATGTATTTCGAACACCATGCAACGAATACGTAATTAGCAAAGGAAAGCTGCAGTTAAAGAATGTGATGTGACAGGTAGAATATCGAGGACGTCATATGCGACAATAGCAACACGACTGACTGCACTCATCGCAAGCAAACCAGGGAATCCAATTCGCATTAACTATTACGATCGAACAGAAATGATACAGAATACATATGAGTGTTTCGGGACACTTAAGTAGAAAAATAATAAAGATTTATGCAATACAAATGAACTATTATTTATTTACTATAAGGGTAGCTTTTCAAAATTATGTTGTTTTCAGTTGTGGTTCTTGTTTTTCAGACTAAGGTCATTCAGCACATTTGCAGGTAGCAGCATCCTTGGAATCGTATGTTCATTATTTTATTCCGCGAATCAGTTCATAACTTGTTCACCAACAGAATATTCATACTTAAAGTAGATTCCGATCATTGTTGTTGTTGTTGTGGTCTTCAGTACAGAGACTGGTTTGGTGCAGCTCTCCGTGCTACTCTATCCTGTGCAAGGTTCTTCATGTCTCAGTACCTACTGCAACCTACATCCTTCTGAATCTGTTTAGTATATTCATCTCTTGCTCTCCCTCTACGATTTTTACCGTCTAGGCTGCTTTCCAATACTAAATTCGTGATTCCTTGATGCTTCAAAATATGATCTACTAACCAATCCCTTCTTCTAGTCAAGTTGTGCCACAAATTTCTCTTCTCTCCAATTCTATTCAATACCTCCTCATTAGTTATGTGATCTACCCATTTAATCTTCAGCATTCTTCTGTAGCACCACATTCCGAAAGCTTCTATTCTCTTCTTGTCTAAACTATTTATCGACCACGTTTCACTTCCATACATGACTACACTCCATACAAATACTTTCAGAAACGACTTCCTGACACTTAAATCTGTACTCGATGTTAACAAATTTCTCTTCTTCAGAAACGCTTTCCTTGCCATTGCCAGTCTACATTTTATATCATCTCTACTTCGACCATCATCAGTTATTTTGCTCCCCGAATAGCACAACTCATTTACTACTTTAAGCGTCTCATTTCCTAATCTATTTCCCGCAGCATCACCCGATTTAATTTGACTACATTCCATTATCCTCGTTTTGCTTTTGTTGATGTTCATCTTATATCCTCCTTTCAAGACAATTAATACTTACAAATGCCTTAACATGTCGGGAATTCATCCATTAGGCACAGTACTAAATGTGCCTTAATGGCTGAATTGTCGATTATTGTAGCACAACGAAGAATTCGTCTTAATAGGAGTGAATTTGCAGTCGGAGATATACACGATTACAACTGCAGATAATCGACTCAACGATTCGGTAGAAACAATTATGAAACGTATTCACAGATGAGCCAGACACATTTCTGAACTATTTTTAAAAAGTGTGCTAATATTCCGTAAGACTATCTTTTCCACACTTCCTTTCATTGCTTTTGTTCGTCGTCAACTGTGACATTGTCGTGTCATTAGAGATCAACTACTTACATATGTCGTATGCAGTGACAGCAGAAGTTGTTTCAAGGGATAAACCTGGATCTTCATATGGAGCCACTACTTGACCTTTCTTGGTTACGCTTAGTTTATTAAATATTTTTTATTGTCTAGTTCAGATACAGTGGGCCGTTGCAGTAATGACCTCGTGTTAGCGACAGAGACTTCTCAGCCGAATAGTAGGTGAGCCAGCAGTGGGGGACAGTGAGCTCCAGTCGGGAGTAACTCGGAGGGGATTCCCATACCACAAGCGCTGGCGGTGGGGGACAGGGAGTCCCAGTCAGGAGTGTGTGGGAGGGGATCCCCATACCAGACGAGCTCGCGGTGGAGGACAGGGAGTCCCAGTCGGTTGTATCTGGAACAGCTCTGGCATTTACCTTATAGCCAAAGGAAGCCTCCTGAAGACATTGGTCAGAATTGCAGGATGGGAAGTATTTTTAGCTTAATTCTGGGACAATGTGTCTCACAGACGAACACAAAAGTCTAATGAAAATGATAGTAAAGTTGTTGATGTGTATACCTAGTGTTCAGTGATCCAGTGCCGCAATCAGTTAGCTCACAGTATTTCTAAACTGTATGGTAGGAAAAATACTAAACTGTGGGTGCACATACTCAATGAATGACCTATGTAAGTTAGAGAACCAACTGAATGCCGACCACTTCTCAAAGAGAATTTCAGTGATAAGCATGGTCTAGCCAACTGGTGTTACTTGTTAGACTATGCTGTCAAATGTAAGCCTAGGGTCCGTTGACCTCAGCAGTTTGGTCCCATAGGAACTTACCATAAATTTCCAAATTTTTTTTCGACTCGATGCCTTCCTGTCCCAAAACATCATCTTCCTCTGAAGAAGGACGTGCGTGCCGTCTGTAGCTACCGAAATACAACAGAACTTTGGCATTTTATGTGGTTGTTGCGAATGTCACGCCGTGACTCTGAACCAACAGGGTATTCTCCTAAGTGGGTGTGTGATAACAGCAAGACCACTGCATCTAAGACGGTCTGCTAACAAACAGTCGACCACCTGGGAAGCTTCCCACGAAACTAGCATTTCAGTCACCTTCTCTTTTACACTAACGGAACTCTCAAGCTCCAGATCATATTCCTGCAGTGAAAACTACCAAGTGTTTGTTATTACGAATCCATACATGTTATAGAAATATATATATGTTCCACATCTCCTTCTAAACCATTGGACTGATTTCAACCTTGGTACACATATCGCCTACTGCGTGGAAAGAATCGCTGTGGGGGTAAGAACCACTTACCTATTAACGGGGTGGGGGTGAGAGTGAAAAATAAGGGAAGCCTATAACGCGTGCGTAAGCTCAGGCTTTATTTATCCAGAAACTGAGAGTAAGAACACTTAGTGACATGCAGAAAAGTTTATACATAATCTGAAATTTGAGATTATTACTAAGTGTATTCGAGACAGATTTTACAGACCGTATTCACATATACTGCTGAATGTACCTGCAAATTTATCTAATTCTACTACACATAGTTCACGAAATATAAAGACATGAACACTGAGATGCGTGAAAAACTACCTTATCTTGCACGACGCTCAAATTTATTACTTCTTTCCTGCCGACTCTACGCAACAGATTTTGCAGATAGTATTCACATACGCCGGTAAGTGTACTTACAAAATTTTATCATTGTGCAACATATAGTTCAGAAGGTAAGGCGTCGTAAACTTTGAGCTGTATGAAAACTAATCTGCAGGATGAGATTTGCTAGAAATACACGTGAACTATGTGTACAAACATGTGCGAAATATGTTAAATATATATGAAATGTGCGTATGCAGTAAAATCCACTACCAAAAAGCTCCCTCTAAAATCTGGATCGATTTGAACGTAGCCTGTTGCCCACACTACTTACTGTCTGGAAAGAAATGCAGTAGGGATAACAACCAGCAAGCTGCTACTGGGGTCATAACATGAAAAGAGAATGGAGAAGGAGAAATCGGACGACAGAGAGGGTGAAGGAGGAGATGCACAAAGATATAGGAGAGGAGGAGATGGACAGAGAGAGGTGGCAGGGGAAAACCGACAGAATGGGAAGAGGAGTAGGTGGATGGATAGAGAAAAGAAGGAGGATGAAATGAACTGAGGGAGAGGGAGGAGGAGAAAGACAGGGGGAGGAAGAAATGGACAGAGAATGGGAAGAGGGGAAGATGGACAGGGAGGGGAGGAGGAAATGGAGAGAGAAAGGGTGAAGAGGAGATGTAAGAGATAGGGCGGAAGAGGAGATGAACAGAAAGAGTGGGAGGAGGAGATAGAGGGGATGAGGAGTAGATAGAGGAGGAGACTGAGTTAGAGGAAGGGAGGAGGAGATGGAAAGAGGGGAGGAGCAGATTAAGAGAGGGGGCAGGACGAAGTGGATAGAGAGGTCAGGAGGAGGAGGTGGAGAGAAAGAAAGGGAAGCAGGACATGGACTAGCAAGAGTCGAATAAATACTTACCTGGACAACGCCAGGTATTCTGCTGGTGGTGAAACAAATAACAGGCAACACAAAATGCACAGGCACCATAAACCCAATAGCGTTTAATAATTTCACGTTCTAACTATTTACTTTCCACGTCAGAATGATAGCGTGAAATGAATGTTTATAGCGACGTATTTCAGCGTAAAATATAAGCAAGTGTCATTAACTGCCACACCGATCTGCGTAGCCTGTATCAGCCCACTCGACGCGAAGATAGCCAGTTCGAAACCTGACGATGGAAAAAAATTTTCACCACTCCTATTTGAACGCAAGGGCAGGAGAGGTGGTGACCTTGTGCCAACTTTGTGGATTACTTCCTGAGTATTACTGCATTATTTGGTAGAGTGAGAACTGAGTGTGACACTGTTGATGATGGTATGCTCATCGGGATATTTCTGTTTGAGCGGTTCAAGAAAAGCAGAAATTGTGTCCTCACAGGGATTTACTTTCGCCCTTCTCTCTCACCTTCTCACCAGCAGCACGAACTTGAGACTAGAACTTCATAGGAACTCATGAGTCACCCATCTCCAGATTCTCTCAAGACAACGAGCGAGGTCGCGATGCGGTGGCACGCTGGACTCCCATCCAGGAGGGAGTTGGTTCGAATCCCAGTCCGGATTTCCAGATTCAGGTTTTCGTGGCTCCCTAAATCATTTGCAGTTAATCCCGGGACGTTTTTTTTGAAAACAATACAGGTTTCCCAGTCCGAGCCTGTGCTCAAGCTTTAATCATGTTGTCATCGACCAGATATACAACCATAATCTGCCTTCATTTCCGCACATAAAGGCGCTATTGTACGAGACGAAATAAAATGTATCCAGTGGCTGAACGTCTCCATCGGTGCCTCACAGCCGGCAATGACAAACAACTTTAACTTTTTGTTGTGTAAGACAGTAGAAACATGAGGCGAATGAGTCAGTACATCGCCGAATTCGCACCAACTCTCTGGAATTGTAGCCATATCATCCACTACACTACAATTAACTCGTAAATGCATACTTCCGCTTTCCCAAATTAATTGGGCATGTGAAACTTCCTGGCAGATTAAAACTGTGTGCTGGACCGAGACTCGAACTTGAGACCTTTGCCTTTCGCGGGCAACTGCTCTACCAACTGAGCTACCCAATCACGACTCACGCCCCGTCCTCACAGCTTTTCTTCCAGTACCTCAGCTCCTACCTTCCAAACTTTACAGAAGCTCTCGTGCGAACCTTGTAGAACTAGCACTCCTGAAAGAAAGGATATGGCTTAGCCACGGCCTGGGGGATTGGGTATGTATTTATAACTTTGGAAGATGAGAACTGGACGCTGTGTGAAAACGTTTCACCTAATGACGGAATATAATCTCAAAGCTTTGAAAGGAAGGCATAATGGAGTGACTCTCTTCTTTGGCGAAGGAAAAGAGAGGAAATAAGCAGTTTCGGAGCACCAGGATAAATTTTTGAATTCTGGCTTAAATAAAAGCCGACTATTGTGTTCTGAAGAGGAGAGACGGGATATTGCACAAGCGGACTCACTCCACGATATAGCTGCGAAATTTATTTCCCAATTGAAAATATACTCATCTGTTTAACGCATGTGTATGTTTTAAAGCTGGAAGTATCACGCATGGGGATGTAGCAGATTTTAGCAATTTGCAGTCATTTTCATAAACAGACGTGCGTGAAAAATCCTAGATATCATTTTTTATGATTCGTCTTATTCAGCGACTTATTTGCTTTCGGAGAGAGTAATGACAATGTAATGAGTAATTTGTTTCATAACTGATGATAGTTACTCTGATCTGTCGAAACTACTTCTGTGCACTTATTTTCCCGCCGGCCGCTGTGGTCTAGCGGTTCTAGGCACTTCAGTCCGGAACCGCGCGACTGCTACGGTCGCAGGTTCGAATCCTTCCTCGGGCATGGATGTGCGTGATGTCCTTAGGTTAGTTAGGTTTAAGCAGTTCTAAGTTCTAGAGGACTGATGACCACAGATGTTTAGTCCCATAGTGCTCAGAGCCATTTGAACCATTTGAACTTATTTTCCGGGTTCAGTCTGCGTTCTACATTAAGTGTGTGGTTGTTTTACAGTGCTTCAAGATCTGGGAAGGACGGCGCACCGCATGTGGGGATCCATATTCCGCATCTGGGCACCGTTCTTCATGCCGATGATCGTCATCATCGAACCGGAACACGTTGAGGTAAGCGCGCTGCACCCAGGCAATTGTCCGATAAGGCTACCAGTTTCGTAACAGTCTTTTGTGTTAAGTCGTGTCTTACATTCTGTCATACGATATCGTGACTTCGATTTTAATAACATACCTAACGACAGTGCACAGCATTCTGTTAATCTTTCAGCACCAGTAACTTCAATGACCGGATGAACATATGGAAAAAAGTATGTTCACTTAATTTTTGTTAATACGAGGCGTGTACTGTGGTGTCACCGCCAGACACCACATTTGCTAGATGGTAGCCTTTAAATCGGCCGCGGTCCGGTAGTATACGTCGGACGCGCGTGTCTCCACTATCAGTGATTGCAGACCGAGCGCCACCACACGGCAGGTCTAGAGACACTTCCTAGCACTCGCCCCAGTTGTACAGCCGACTTTGCTAGCGATGGTTCACTGACAAATTACGCTCTCATTTGCCGAGACGATAGCTAGCATAGCCTTCAGCTACGTCATTTGCTACGACCTAGCAAGGCGCCATTATCAATTGCTATTTATCTTGTGATGCATGTACCGTCAGACCGATGTTCACCAGTTATGGATTAAAGTTAAATATTCCCGCAGCTACGTACGCTCTTTGCTACTATAACTTCCTTTACCTGTTCCAGACCGCCTGCGTGAGCTTAAACGCGTGCCTTTCGGCTTCCTCTCCTAGTGGCTTGGCTGTCTTGCCAAGTCACAACAAGTACCGTTTTGAAATTTAACAAGAAAGGCGTGCTAAGATATCTCAATAATTTTATTTTTACCTGAAAGCCTGTACCTTAATCTACTTCTCTGCATAATTTCCGTCAATATTGAGGCACTTGTCATAACGTTGTACCAGTTTTTGAATACCCTCCTCATAGAAGTCTGCCGCCTGACTTGTGAACCACTGCATCACCACTGCTTTGACTTCGTCATCGTCTTGAGTACGCTGACCGCCCAGGTGTTTCTTCAAGTGCAAGGACAGATGGTAGCCACTGGGCGCAAGAACCGGGTTGTACGGAGGATGATCTAGAGTTTCCCATCGAAAAGATGTGATGAGATCTTTGGTCTGATTCGCCACGGGCATTGTCTTGCAGCAAAATGATGCCCTTCTCATCTTCCATGCACTGTTGCTTTGATTCTGGTGTGACGTAGGCCACCCATGTTTCATCGCCCGTAACAATCTGGCTTAAGAAATCGTTACCGTCGTTGTGGTAAGGCTCAAGGAAAGTCAATGCACTGTCTGAACGTTTGGTTTTGTGCACATCCGTCAACATTTTCGGTACCCAACGTGCGCACAATTTTCGGTAATTCAAGTGCTCGGTCACAATGCCATACAAAACACTACGAGAAACATTAGGAAAGCAATCCCGCAAGGAGGAAATCGTAAAGCGTCTGTTTTCTCTCACCTTATTGTCCACTTCCTCACCAAACTTTCATTAACAATCGAAGGACGCCCACTCCGTTGTTCATCATGCACATTTGTGCGGCCATCTTTAAATGCTCTCACCCACTTTCTTACCATTCCATCACTCATAATGTTTTCTCCGTAAACTGCACAGATCTCACGATGAATATCGATCGCTTTTAGGCCTTTAGCACTAAGAAATCTTATAACAGCCCGTACTTCACAGTCGGCGGGACTCACGCTATCGGAGGCATCTTAAACACTCAGTACACAACGTAAACAAGGAAGAATCAGACTGTAATGGCATCAGTGCGTAGAGTAAGGTACAGGCTTTCATGTGAAAATAAAATTATTGAGACATCTTAGTATGCATTTTTTAAATTTCAAAACAGTACTTACTAAAAAGCCTCGTAGTTATGAACAACATAAAAATTCCATGTAGTCGTTGTAGGTGGTCTTGCTGGGTACCCCGTGGCACCCCACACCATCACGCCGGATTCTAGGCTCGTATGCCGATGGGCGGAGTCCGGCAACGCCCATTCTCCTGGGAGACCGCACACATGGGTACGTCCATCGGGATCGACCCGGGACACGTCCGAAAAGTTCATTTGAGGAATGTTATTGTGCGCAAAACCATTGCTTCACTGGCGCTAATTTATGAGACAGTGAATATTCATGCTGTTGCAAACAATTTGTTCCTCTACCGTACGCGATACATGACGCTGTAAAATGGGTTCACATCCTTCCGCATTTAATGTTTTCTTATGCTCAGTAAGCAGCCCACAGTCTAACCACAAAAAAACACCACCGTACCGTAACACTATAATCTTTACAGTAATTCACTGTCGCCACTACACGTGATGGCAGGTGACTTTCTTCAGGCATATCGACAAACCAAAATCCTTCCATTGGATTGCCACATGTTATAGCGTAATTGACCGCTGCCAATCACTCGTTTCCTGTCATCAACGGCCCAATGGTGTCACACCTCGTGCCAACTCACTGACTTAGCACTGACTGCAGAAACGTGTCGCTCATGAGCAGCTGCCTGGCGATTGTAGCCGACTCTTTTTACCTCCCTACGCTTAGTCATAGCGCTAGGACTTAGGACCACATGAGAAAATTCACATTCCGTTGATTACATGTGATTTTTTACAACTTTTCTCCGGAATGCTCGATTGTCCCTGCCCGCCAGTGTATGAGGTTATCTGGTTTGGGTTTGGTTTGACCCTCCGCATTTCTACATCACAATCAGATCACCAACATAGCTTAGAAAGGTTGAGACGTCCCTGGTGCATTTGTTACTCAGCTCAGATCCAGTGATTAGTCACTGAGTTCTGTTACTGCTGCTCTGCTAACAGTCTGACACTAAAATTATTCCGGCGTAACATGAAGCGCCGGCACGTCGGCCTGGAACGTTACAGCAGACAGGGCTGTGAGGCGACGAAAGCCAACAGTGCGCTGACTAGGACCGCACCACGGCAGGAGCGGCGCCTGTACCAAGACAATATGAGCCCCCCTCCGTCTAGCCGCGGCCGCACTAGAAGACGAGCCGTCATGCAAACGCTTTAGCCGTGGCTTGTGAACTGTTGTGTTCTGCTTGCATTGAAATTCTACGAGGTGCGACAATAAAGCAATGAGACTGATGTGAAAAAAAAAATGTTGCTCACCGTTTTAGTCAAGTGTAGTGTTGCCTGCTTCAAAGTAGTTCCCTCCTGAGTGCACACACTTTTTCCAGCGCTTCTGCCATTGATGGAAACATTTCTGGAGCTCATCTTCTGTAATATCCTCCAAGACCTTCGTCACAGCTTTTTGAACATATTCTGTTGTTTGAAAATGGTGTCCCTTGACCGTCATTTTGGGTCTTGGGAATAGAAAAAAAGTCGCATAGAGCGATATCTGCTGAATAAGGTGGCTGTGGTAGTACTGAAATTTGTTTTGAGGTTAAAAATTGCCGTACTGACAGAGCAGTATCGCGATGCGGAATCCAATTATCAGCAGTGTTGGCACGGAAACGAAGAACTCTTTTACGAAGTCTTTCTAAAATTTCTTTGTGGTAAAATTGGTTAACTGTTCGTCCAGGCCGGCCGGAGTGGCCGTGCGGTTAAAGGCGCTGCAGTCTGGAACCGCAAGACCGCTACGGTCGCAGGTTCGAATCCTGCCTCGGGCATGGATGTTTGTGATGTCCTTAGGTTAGTTAGGTTTAACTAGTTCTAAGTTCTAGGGGACTAATGACCTCAGCAGTTGAGTCCCATAGTGCTCAGAGCCATTTGAACCATTTTGTTCGTCCAGGAGGGACCCACTCTTCATGATTTTTGGGGACCATTTTTGCACAAATCTTTCTCATACCAATATCTTCAGTTATTATTAGACGAACCGTTTCTCGATTGATGTTCAGTAAAAAAAAAAAAAAAAAAAAAAGGCTCTAGCACTATGGGACTTAACTTCAGTCCCCTAGAACTTAGAAGTACTGAAACCGAACTAACCCGAGGACGTCACACACATCCATGCCCGAGGCACGATTCGAACCCGCGACCATAGTGGTCGCGCGGTTCCAGACTGTAGTGTCTAGAACCGCTCGGCCACCCTGGCCGGCGATGTTCAGTTCTTCTGCAATCATTTTCGCGGATAATCTTCGATCAGATCGTACGTGTTCAACCACCCTGGCCAAGTTGACATCTGTCTGTGAGGTTGATGGTCGTCCACTGCAGTCTTAATCTTCAACATTCGTTCTGCCTTCACTAAACATTTTATGCCAACGAAAAACTAGAGTTCTTGCATAACCTCCTCTCCAAAAGCCTTCTAAAGCTTACCGTAAGTTGTAGTCGCGTTTTCACCCAATTTAACGCAAAAAGAAATGGCATACCGTTGCGCAATATTATGCGGTTCCATTTCCGTGACGAGAGACGCAAACATGTGTTAACTTATTACAGCACAACTCACGACTGAGCGGCTGCATCGATGTGGGGCTTGGACTGGAAGCAGCTCGTAGATCGAGGTCAAAGATATTGTGCCTACGAGCCGGCCGGAGTGGCCGTGCGGGTCTAGGCGCTACAGTCTGGAGCCGAGCGACTGCTACGGTCGCAGGTTCGAATCCTGCCTCGGGCATGGATGTGTGTGATGTCCTTAGGTTAGTCAGATTTAATTAGTTCTAAGTTCTAGGCTACTGATGACCTCAGACGTTAAGTCGCATAGTGCTCAGAGCCATTTTTATTGTGCCTAAGCAAGCCTGCAGGGTTGGCACATCTTGCAAAGAAAATCAGTCTCATGATTGTCGCACCTCGTGTATACCAAAAGATATTGACTGTTCGCATGTCGCAAACTGCTTGCGACACCTCGTTGTGAAAACGCAAACTTTTGTCAATTTAACTTACTGTAGTACACTGCATTAATAAGATTTGCTCGAATACTTGTGTAGCCATCTGAGAAAACAGCTTCCTTGGCACCCTATGTTAGACGAGTGGGCAGGATACGACAAAATTAGTCCCGCCTTCTTTCATTATGCCGGCGCGCCTTTCGCGACGTCTGGTGGTCATTTCCGCAATACGTGGTAGCCTGCTGACACTTAAGCCTAGTTTACATGACGACATTGGGTTGCGCCACTCGTTCCGTGGAATAAGTTGCACGCAAGTGGTTTCATATGTAGACAAGGCGACACCAGTACACTCTTCAGTTTCCTCGTTTTGTAGGTCCCTGAGTCGTGTCTGAAGTGAAAGTTTAGGCAGTTGCACGTCGCACGAGTTGTGATGGAATTAAAGCTTGTTGCGTGGAATCGCTGGACAAGAATATATATATATATATATATATATATATATATATATATATATATATATATATATATCTGTGTGTGAGTGAAACGTATTTCGATTCGTGACTGGATGAAGAAAAGACGTCAGTTCGGTTGCTGAGCATCCTTGCTGAAATAATTTGTATGGAAGATCCAAGAAGTTCTTTTAATTATCTTAGAATGTCACCAGAACTGTTCACGTTTTGACCGAGCGGTTCTACGCGCTACAGTCTGGAACCGCGCGACCACTACGGTCGCAAGTTCGAATCCTGCCTAGAGCATGGATGTGTGTGATGTCCTTAGGTTAGTTAGGTTTAAGTAGTTCTAAGTTCTAGGGGACTGATGACCTCAGAATTTGAGTCGCATAGTGCTCAGAACCATTTGAACCATTTTGTTCAGGTTTCTTCTCATCACAATCGAGAACACTCGGGATGCTACAAGATGCGGTTTTAGTTGGTGATGAGGCTTTTTCGTTAACACCAACAATTATTAACATTAACAGTAATAGTTACTAACATAAATAGCAATAATTATTCGAAGCAGGCCGCATTAAGAAGAGAATGGATACTGCTCAACAAAGACTTGGCCAAATAGAACGATGGGATTTCGGTCTTGTAGACGAGAGCATTGTCATAGCTAGAATTACAATATGTCGCTTACTTTTGTAATCAGAATCACTGAAATCCCACAACACCTATACAAAGCATATACATCCTAAAAGCGAACATTATTCTCCGTTCCGCCATTTTTCAGTTTGTCTACACACTACGAACACACATAACCTCAAAAACTCATGCAACTAGTGTCGCCAAAGTTGGAACACGCCGAAAGAGTTTAGTTTCACCACGGAGTTGCGCAATCGCGAGGCGCGCGTGCGCAGTGGCCGGTAGCGCAGTTGCCTGAAACCTAGTGTCGTCGTGTAAACTAGGCTTTATGATCAGATAGCTTACATCATGTAATTTGTCTAGCGTGTTGTGAACGAATAATGGTAGCATCCGCGAGTGTGATTCCGGCAAGCTCCGAGGACGGGCTAGAAAAGCATTTCTAATGTACCAGAGGCACCACACGAGAAAGACAGGTTTCTTTTTATAGTGGTTACTTTCTGCATACACAGTGAAAATGAAATGTCGTGTGGCTAGGGCCTCCCGTCGGGTAGACCGTTCGCCTGGTGCAGGTCTCTCGATTTGACGCCACTTCGGCGACCTGCGCGTCGATGGGGATGAAATGATGATGATTAGGACAACACAACACCCAGTCCCAGAGCGGAGAAAATCTCCGACCCAGCCGGGAATCGAACCCGGGCCCTTTGGATTGACAGTCTGTCACGCTGACCACTTTTTTTTTTTTTCAGACGCTCTATCCATCCTTTTTTTTTTTTTTTTTTTTTTACAGGTGCTCTACCAACTTTTTTTTTTTTTTTTTTAAGTGGACCGGTGGTGGCTCGGGGGGCAAAGTGGGCAGGGGTCGAAACCTGAGGCCTGGCCACAGTGTCCCCCTCACCACCACCGAGCCTGTGGTGCTTAGGGAAGTGGGAGAAACAGGAATCAACAGTAGTGGAAGGCGTTGTTATTTATTTATTTGCATGTGTTTTTGTAATATTCACTAATAGCATGAAATTATGGGAACACATATGCGAAAGATAAAAGAAATATAAATTCTAGGTAAAGAAAAAGAAAGGAAAAAGGAAAAGCAAAAAGAAATAAAATCCGCGCAATCTGCGACGCGCTCTCCCATCCGCGGAGGTCAGAAGTAGAATAGATCGTAGGCGGTTGAAACTCAGACACCGCCGGGGGAGGAGGGGTGGGTGCCCTCTGTGTCAGGCACCCCCCAACTCAGTGGAGGTCTAACAAGGACCGCTCGAAGATAGTTAGCAAATAATGTTCGGTAACGTGGCGTGTTTTCGAGAGCTGCATGGGCTGTTCGTAAATAGGCCCAGAAGTCGAGGCGGGATTTAGGTCCCTCATTAAAGAGATAAGCGACCGCCCACCCTTTGACCCACGTAATAGCATGACATTTGGCGGCGGGAAAATGTCGGTCCTCCGGGTATAGAAACATTCGAGGCTCGACTGTGTCTGGTGGCACCCGGAGATAGCAGGCAATGATTTGCTGCACGAAGCGCCATACATCTTGCGATGAGGCGCATGTCAGACGGTGTTCATCAGTGTCCAGTTGCTGGCAAAGGAGACAAAGAGGGGATTCTGACAAGCCAATGTTGTGCAGGCGCTGCTTCGTGGCAAATTTCCTGTTGACTATGTGATACCACAGCGCCCGGACGTTCGTAGGGAGGAAGGGCTGGTGGACGGTAGTCCACACTATGGGCCACTGGATGGAGGGGTGTTTGGTCTCCATCACATTCCGGGGAACACAGCGCAGCAACAGGCTGTAAAAATCCTTAGTCCTAGGTGGGCGAGTATCTGGGAGACTGGTATGTATATAACTGTAGTCGACGAAAAAGGTCGAAAGATGGGACAAATGAGGCACGATATGGCCGACAGTCACTGGTGGTGAGGTGGAAGCTGGTAGGAGGACCTCAAGCAAGCTGCGTGTTAGAGATGTACCCTGGCCCGTCCACTGTTTTCTCATGGTACTCATGTACAAGGCTGCAGATCGCATACGGACATTGACGAGCCCGACGCCACCATACCGTGTGGGCAGGGTAAGTGTCTCATAACGGACTTTAAACATAGAACCAGCCGTGAGGTAATAGCCAAAAGCCGCCTGAAGGTTGCGCCCAATTGCAGTTGGCAGAGGGAGAACTTGCGCGATGTGAACCAATTTTGATGCCACATAAAGATTAATAAACGCAACCCGTTGAAGTGTGTCCTGGCGGCGCAAGAGGTTCTGGCGGACGTCGTGGCGGATGACGTGTAACAGGCGACGGAAATTCGTTGCCGCCGTGCGTGTGACCGTGGGGGTAAAGGTAATGCCCAGGTACCGGAAAGTCCGCACAAGCGGCAGTGGTGCCACTTCACCCTCCTGGAGGCCTCGTCCAATGTGCATTGCAGAAGATTTGGCGACATTTATGGCACTGCCAGCGGCAGCCCCATAACGGGTAATCAAGTCGAGGACATCCCGAATCTCAGAGCCGGAGCGAATGAGGAGGAGGAGGTCATCAGCATATGCCCGACAGCGAAAAGTGTGTTGGCGTAGGGTGAGGCCAGAGAGCTTGGTCGTCAAGCCCACAATAAGGGGCTCAAGGGCAATAGCATACAGAGGGTAGAGAGGGGGCACCCCTGCCGTATCGAACGGCAGATAGGTACCGGCCCTGCTATACGTCCATTGACTTGGACACGTGAACTGGCACTGTCGTAAAGACGCCGGATGACGTCGCGAAACGGAGGGGGGATGCCCATTCGGGCTGCCACCGAAAACAGGAAACGATGACGCACTTTATCGAAGGCGCTGTCGAAGTCTATAGCGACGATCGCTGCCCGGAGCCTGCAGGCCGCCGCTATCGCAATTAAGTCGCGGCATTCCCCTGTGGCAGTCTGTATGTTAATCTGTCCGCCAGGCGTCGTTTGTTCTGGCGAGAGGATATGAGGGAGTGTAGTTCGGAGCCGCATTGCCAGTAAGCGCGCGAAAATCTTGTAATCGGCATTGAGGAGGGTGAGCGGTCTGTAACTCGTGACCATCGAACCACGGGCTGGTTTGGGGACTGGTATAATGATGCCCTCAGCAAAGGCGGGTGGGATTGCTTGGTCAGATGTTATCAGTTCTTGATACATAGTCGTCCACCGTGGGGCCATGAGGTCCCGAAAGGTACGGTAAAACTCAATCGGTAAGCCGTCAATGCCGGGCGATCTGTTGACTGCACCTTTGGCGATTGCGTTGTTGACTTCGTCTAGCGTGACCGCCACTGTCAAAGCATCCGCCTCCGTGTGGGGGAGGGTGCGCGTGACGTAATTCAAAATGGAGTCGTCTGCTGCAGTTTCAGCGTCGTCATCACTATAAGTACGACGGTAGTGCTCGACGAATGCGCGGACGATGTCGTTCTGAGTGGTCACCTGCGTTCCATGAGGCGTTGTCAGACTGCTGATGATCTGCCGACGACGCCTTCGGTTGTCGGACACTATATCATGCATGGATGGAATTTCTAAATCCGCGTGATCGTGGCGCCGCGTCCGTATCACGACCCCTTGCAATTTCCGGCGTGCCAGCGCAACTATCTTCGCCTTAGTTCTTTGCCGTTCCAACTGGTTGTCCGGGGTTGGCGGTTGAGCATCCAGATCTCGGAGAATCGCGTAATAGAAGTCAACAGTGGTGCGATGCCAGTCGGCCATGTCCTTCCCGTATCTCATACCACTCAGCTATCGAGGGCGGACTGCATACACAGTAAAAGACACGTATTCACTGTTGGTTCATGTGACTCTGAGCACTATGGGACTTAACGTCTGAGGTCATCAGTCCCCTAGAACTTAGAACTACTTAAACCTAACTAACCTAAGGACATCACACACATCCATGCCCGAGGCAGGATTCGAACCTGCGACCGTAACAGTCGCGCGGTTCCGGACTGTAGCGCGTAGAACCGCTCGGCCACCACGGCCGGCGTATTCAATCTTTATTACCGTAATACAAGCTGTTACGAATTTATAAGTAGAACAACAGGCGCCAAAAGCGCGCGTGGCAGCCTAGCGGTCGTACTTGGTCGGGGCCGCGGTTTTCCGGGGCGCACCCGACCTCGGTCCGCGCCCGAGGTAAACACAGGCGAGCAGACGGCCCGACCAGCCTGCCGCCTGCCGCCTGGCTCACCTTGATCCCCTGCGTGCGCGGGACTTTCCACGGTGGTGTCCAGCGCGCGTGGTGCGTCGCCAGTGCGTGGTGCGTGGTACTGCGGTTCAAGTACGCATTCCAGTTGCGTCGTCATATGTTTACGTTTGAGTAAGTTCAGAGCATATTGTGACCTAACGTCGGCGCTACACGCTGTTTATGTTTCATAGTCGTGGTTGAAAACAGTGGTTAACCTCGGATGGGGGTACGACGCCGCTGCAAGCCAATTCAGACCAACGCGTGATGTGTTACAGGACCGAAACTGCTCAAAATGACTTGGCGGATAACGGAGGAAACTCGATGAGGCTGTACGTCCAAGATAATGACGTACACTATCTGATCAAAGCATCCAGACACTCCTGCGTGATGCAGAAATGACTATTGGACGTTACTAAGGGCGGATGCGTCAGTAAAACTGAGGTGGGTAGTTCAAAATGTTCAAATGTGTATGAAATCTTATGGCACTTAACTGCTAAGATCATCAGTCCCTAAGCTTACACACTACTTAACCTAAATCATCCTAAGAACCAACACACACACCCATGCCCGAGGGAGGACTCGAACCTCCGCCGGGACCAGCCGCACAGAGTCCATTACTGCAGCACCTTAGACCGCTCGGCTAATCCCGCGCGGCGGGGTGGGTGGGTAGTGTTGTGTTCTTAGTAGAGAAGCCTTCAGCAGAACGGGTTGGTCAGATCTCAGTGACTTCCAACGTAGCCTAGTCTTTCGATATGACCTGAGTAATCAACTCACAGGGGGCGTTACAACTTTCCCAAAGGTGCCCAAGTCGAGTGTTGTTGATGTCACAGTGAAGTGGGAACGCGAAGGAACCACCACAGCTAAAACAAGATCAGGCACAACTCTTGCACTGACGGGCAGACACCGCCGAGCACTGCGGAAGGAGGCTCTAAAAAATAGCCCCTAATCTCTTGCATCAATTACTCAATAGTTTCGAAGTGCTATCAGCAGTTCGGTTAAAACAGCATAATAGGTTAAAAAGAATGCGGTTCGTTGGTGAAGCACCTCCTCATAACCTACACATTTCTGTAACCAGACCTAGGTGACGTTTTAGGTGACAAAGAGCTTAATACAGGCTGGTCCATTGATAGCGACCGGGCCAAATATCTCACGAAATAAGCATCATACGAAAAAACTACAAAAAGAGAAACTCGTCTAGCTTGAAGGGGGGAAGCACATGGCGCTATGGTTGGCCCGCTAGATCGCGCTGCCATAGGTCCAACGGATATCAACTGCTTGTTTTTAAAATAGGAACCCCCATTTTTTATTATATATTCGTGTAGTACGTAAAGAAATATGAATGTTTTAGTTGGACCATTTTTCGCTTTGTGATAGATGGCGCTGTAATAGTCACAAACATATAAGTACGTGGTATCACGTAACATTCCGCCACTGCGGACGGTATTTGCTTCGTGATACATTACCCGCGTTAAAATGGACCGTTTACCAATTGCGGAAAAGGTCGATATCGTGTTGATGTATGGCTATTGTGATCAAAATGCCCAACGGTCGTGTGCTATGTATGCTGCTCGGTATCCTAGGGGTTCGTATTTGAAAAAACGCAATTGATATCCATTTGACCTATAGCAGCACCATCTAGCGGGCCAACCATAGCGCCATCTGGTTTCCCCCTTCAAGCTAGACGAGTTTCGTTCTTTATAGTTTTTTTGTTTGACGCTTATTTCGTGAGATATTTTGCCCGGTCACAATCAATGGACCACCCTGTATAAGCTGTCACGAATTTATAAATAACACAGCACATCGAAAACTTGCAGTGGCACTGAGCAGAGGATAACAGAAACCAGAGGTTTGGACTAATTGATCACGCTGTACCCTGTGGAAGTCCGATGGAAGCATTTGGTTTTGGCGAATGCCATCATGTTTAGTGTTAACAGTGAAGTACAGAGGTTGTCGTATTACCGCACTGGGTTGCTTCTCGTGGTTACGGTTTGGTCCCACTATTGCGCTTAAGAAAACATTAAATACCAAAGGCTATATACCCATTTTACAGCAGTGTGTGTTGCGTATAGTACAGGAACAGTTCGGAGACCATGATTACTTGTATGAGCATGACACAGCACCCTTTCATAACGCAGCGTATGTGAGGCAATATTTTGTGCACAGTAAGATTACTGAAATGGACAGGCCTGCCCAAAATCCCGACCTCTGCCAAACGGAACATCTTTGGGATCAGTTCGACTTCGCACTAGCCCCACGTTCCAACATCACTAACTCTCCTGGTTTCGGCTCTTGAGGAAGGTGGGCTGCCATTCCTCCACTGACATTCGTCTATACATCTCGTTCAAAGTGCCTCCAGCAGAGTTCAACCGGTCATAAACACGTAGAGTGGACGCACCCCTCACTGATGTCCACTAAGAGGTTCGCACAGTCACTAGTAGCACCACTTCGTTAAATACGTAGGGAACAGCTTACTGTGGAACGACCACATAAAACTAATCGTAGGAAATACCGACGTCACACTACGATTCATTGGAAGACTCCTCAGAAAGTTTAGCCAATCCACACAGTAGGTAGCTTACAAAACGTCGTTCGACCAACACTTTGCTGTAGCTCGTTAGCCTGTGGGCCATTATGGATTATAAATGTAGATGTGTAGATGTAGAGATACATGTCTATATGAAATACGAGGTGCGGCTAGAAAAAAACCGGACTGATGCTGGAAAAAACATTTATTTACAATTATTTACAATTTCATGTTATCTCCTTCAATGTACTCTCCTCCTCGGTCTCTACACCGCTCCATACGAATTTTCCACTGTTCATAGCAATGCTGCAGATCATTTTCGGTAAGTCCATACATTACTTCCGTCGCTTTTTCTTTTACTGCTTCAATAGTCTCAAATCTAGTTCCTTTCAAAGCTGACTTGACTTTAGGGAAAAGAAAAAAGTCACAGGGGGCCAAATCAGGTGAGTAGGGTGGATGATCTAAGATGGGAATGTTATGTTTTGCCAAAAACGTCTTCACTGACAACGCACTGTGAGCTGGGGCATTGTCTTGGTGAAGGATCCATGACTTTTTTCTCCACAAATCGTTCCGTTTTCTCCGTACTCGCTCACGTAGGGTAGCCAGGACGCTGATGTAGTAATGCTGATTCACTGTTTGTCCCTTTGGTACCCAATCAATGTGCACAATCCCTTTGATGTCAAAAAAAACAATCATCATTGCCTTGAATTTCGATTTTGACATTCGTGCTTTTTTTTGTCGTGGAGAACCAGGAGTTTTCCAATGCATCGATTGGCGTTTAGTTTCGGGATCGTAAGTAAAAAACCACGATTCATCGCAAGTAATAACATTTTGTAAGAAGATGGGATCACTTTCAATGTTTTCCAGGATGTCAGAACAAATCATTCTTCGGCGTTCCTTCTATTCAATTGTGAGACACTTTGGAACCATTTTTGAACACACTTTGTTCATGTTGAAACTTTCATGAAGAATCTGCCTAACACTTTCCTTGTCAACTCCTGTTAACTCAGACACTGCTCTGATTGTTAAACGGCGATCTTGTCGAACAAGTTTACCGATTTTTCCAATGTTTGCATCAGTTTTTGCTGACAATGGTCTGCCAGTGCGAGTGTCATCACTGGTGTCTTCGCGGCCATCTTTAAATCGTTTAAACCACTCAAACACTTGTGTTCGCGATAAACAATCATCGCCGTACACTTGTTGTAACATTACAAACGTTTCACTTGCAGATTTTCCTGGTTTGAAACAAAATTTGATGTTAACACGCTGTTCTTTCTGTACACTCACCATTTTCCGACGCACAGACAAAACGTCAACTACTTAAAACAGACGCCACGGGCAGACTGAGTGCAGGAGGCAGATGAAACTCGAGCAGTAGGCGGAGCGAGAGTCACGTGACAGGCCACGCGACTTTCAGCCTTATTGCATTCGTTTTATTGTTTTACCAGTACTAGTCCGGTTTTTTTTCTAGCCACACCTCGTATAGTAGCTAAATACCGAGGTTCCTAAATGTGCTCCGAGCCAGAGTAGCTGCAGGTTCGTTTTTATATCCATGGAAAGGACAGATATGCACAAATAAGGTAGCGGAGAGTTGCTACACGACGATGCTAGTGCGTCTGCAGTTACTACAAGAGAACAAATATGGCTCCCCGTTTTCCCCTTCGCTGCGCACAACGTTTTGTGCCACATCAGAATTTCCGTCATTCCTGACTGTAAAACTGTTTTCTGTGCTCATTTCGTGAATGGTAAAGACTCTCCGTTTCCATAGCATACACTCTAACACTAACGTATTTAATATTTTGCGTCCTTCGAATCACATGTCGTTCCGTCATCACCACATAACATTATTCCATGATCTATCCCTTTTCATTTAAAGTTATAAAGTTTTCAGTCATGGAAGGGAAACTTTACTCTGATTTTAAAAATCTGTCTCGACTTTAAAAAATAAATTTCCACAAGTAAACGCCGAGAAGCTGTTTTTTGTCAGCGGGATTACAACTGCGCTTCCGTAGCACTGGTTCATGAAGAGTGTGTGAACGCATGTATCAGCCTATGGTTGTTTTATATCTGGTGCTTTGTTTTACGGGAAAAGCCCAGGCGGTCTGCCGTTGGCTATTCCTCTGTTCTGGTTCTTGCTAAAATAGAATTGTTCTTAGGATGTGAATTATTCCTAAAGTTCAGTTCTATGCAACAGTCGCTGCGAAATGTCCACGAAACTTGCGGTACGATGAGTCAAGTTGACCATAGCATCTAGAACCTTTACGTTATGGCCTATTCATTTTCGTTTTCCTTTGCAACACAACCACTACGACATGTTTAACACAGTAGTCTTTTAACACCTTAACGTTTCCGAAACTTACTCATGTTTTTCATCGGAATTCACTCTTCTTTTCTTATACTCGTCGGGTAATTTAATAGTTACTATTAAAAACAGTCTTGATCACGATTTATTTTACAAGGTGACCGGTTTCGACCACTACTGTGGTCATCTTCAGACTGAGTAGGAACCCCTTTCTGTTGGAGAATCACAGATTTCTCCAACAGAAAGGGGTTCCTACTCAATGGTCTGAAGATGACCACAGTAGTGGTCGAAACCGGTCACCTTGTAAAATAAATCGTGATCAAGACTGTTTTTAATAGTAATTATTTACAAGACATTGATCACTGCTGTTCCCATAATGCATTCAAAAGTAATTTAATTTAATAGTGTTAACAGCAAACCGTCGTTTCAAACCCCGATCGTGTTTGCAATTATCGCTTGCTGCGCTTACTCCGCGAAATAAGACTACTCTCCATTATTCATCTGCACGCAAAAAACGTTAGTCCTCGCAAACGGCAGGGACTAGACTTTCCCCCGCCCCCATTTATCACATCAAGAATAAGCAGTCCAATGCTAACCTACTTACCAAAGAAATAATCCTCAGAGATAGAAAAAGAAAACAGTTTTTGATATTGCTGAGCAACATTCATACAATAATTTCTAAGTGGCATACCACCATTTGACTGTAGTGTTGTTTATTTAATTATGACCTAGGTTTCGGTCTTCTATGCCATTTTCAGCTGATTGATTATGTGTCCAACAATATTTGGTAATGACATAAACTCAATCAGTTGAAAATGGCATAAAAGGCCAAAACGTAGGTCGTAATTAAATAAACAACACTAGAGTCAGCTGGCGGTGAGTTAATTCAAAAACAAAGAAAGTACTTTTGAAATCACTTTTCAACAAACTCTGCGATATGTGGAGCTCCAAAATAAATGGGTAATCTCCGCGCCTGTGCTATTGATGGTGCAGCATTGCAGAGTGGAGACTGGAACTTGACGAGGCAAGAGGGAAATGGAATTCTAAGCATCGCCTGGAAATCTTTGTGGCTATGTCAGACACTAGTCACCAACGCGTGTGCGTATCAAGTGAGACTCCTACTGCGGAAAAGTACAGCCTGTGTCGGAACTCGTTGCAGTGCAGTCTTCGTCACGGTCTAATGAACCTTCCACCAGTCCTACAGAAGACACAACTTCAATCGCGCATTGTTTCCTGTTACTTGTTTGTGTGACATGGCTACGAACGGAGAGTGGTTTTACTACACAAACACCTTCGGGATAATACATTTTATCTATTGCATTGCTAATTACATTGCCGCTAACACACTCGCAGTAAATATCGCGGACGATTGAAACAACTTTGAGCGCAATGTATTAGAAAGTGAGCGTAATATAAGCATTGTGTTTGTAGATGTCTCCGCTCTGACCAGGTACAATTTTACGTCCGATAAGACTGTGGAAATCCCTGCATCATTGGGCGCGACATATATTCCTCGTAATGTTCACATTCAAGGTGTATGCAGACGGTGTAACATCCTCAACTGAATATTTTCGGACAAGTAATCAATGGTCGCAGATGAATAATTCAGGCGGTACGAGGTGTTGAATGAGCAATGCGTGTGAGTGCGGTGTTTCTAAACTGCTTATGTTTCAGGTCGTATCGACATTGATTGCGCTACCTTAAAAAGCGATGCCAAATCGTCCTTCACATTTCCACTGTGGAGTTTACCTTTGTATTACCGGTTGTCATGTAAGGAGGATTACTCTTCACAGTAAACTGCATGCAGGCATCTAATGTATATCACAGCAGGATGCAGCATCCGGAAAACCCGTACGTATAGTGAAAATCGTTAACGCGCTACTACCGGGATTCAGGGAGATGAGGCAGCTCCAGATGAAATCCCCCTAGCTTATTAACAACGAGGGCTGGCGAGACGGCTAATCGGGATGTGGTTTATAGGCGATTTCTCGCATCCAACTTTGTAAATACCGAGTTCGTACCCAGTTCCCGTATCTGATACAAGCGAACATTTAGAAAACAGGTTTACACTTCAACAAGAGGTTTATTGTAGACACAGATAGATGGGGTACACAGATTCCGTCCTGGAGTGGGTGGGAGGGGGTGGCATCAGGAAGACCACCTTGCTATCAACTACCACAAACACTGCCACAACCCACATGACACTGCCGATCCCGTAAAGAAAAGTGAAAAGGCAATACAAGAACGGAGAAATGTAGCGTTCGGAAATCCGAGTAAATGTAAACACAAACCAACATTGAGAACACGCTGGAATTGAGAACTTCTTGGTCCTCGGTTTTCGTAATACTGATTGCGACTTTTGGCCTGCGGTACCTGAATGAAGAAGTAGCATACGTACTGTTCTGTACGCAGCAGTAATACAAAAGAAGAAAAGTTGAGACCACGGGCGTCATACTTCAATTGTCACCTCCTCTTTCCTCCTGGCGCACATTTAGAATCTCCGGTTTCCTAACCAGTGCAGTATAACAGAACAATATGCATAAGTTTCATTTATTTCTGATTGCCGTAATCCTATGTCTGAGAAACCAATCTCAGCTTACAGATAACTAGACACAATTTAATCGTTATTTCGCTAAAGCTCTGGCAAGAGAGACCTACGTGCGTTATCAATAGCGGTTACAGAAAATTCCTATCGTCATCTGCAAAACACTGTACAAAAGCGAAAAAGAAGAGAGCAAAAGGTTGAGATCAGCCTCTCGTCTACGTCGAATTTATAAGGGACCGAACACTACCTGGGATTGGACAAGGACAGAGAAGTTAACCGGCCGTGACAGCATTCGTATGATTGAACGAATCGTGCCGGTTTTCACGATGAGTTTATGAAATCGAAGGAACCATAAATGTTTGCCACCGAACCGAGACGTGAACTTCACCCCTACCGGATACAAGTTACTTTCTTTTTATACGAATATTTGTGCACATTTGATTGCCAGCTGAATAAAACATTTCACTGGAGGCGGGTAAATATTACTTTGGTGACTACAGCTAGCAGTTATGCGATATTTCCTCAGACAAACTTAATATTTATCAGTAAGTAGTGACTCGTTGAAACATATTGTGTAGCTTGATTTCATAGATAGTTGTTGAGTTACGATATAAGCATCGACTGCAAGTGATCTCAACTATGGCAAGGAAAGTACTTACGTCATAACAGGTGTTAAATCGCTCGGGATATTTCTGTAGGGCTTCTACTTGCTATATATAAAGAAATAAAAATAAAAGACATGATCATACCCGAGGCTGCCCCATTTATTCGAAAAGTATGCGACTGAAATTTGTAATCGGATCGTTGCCGATCGTAAACCGCATTGGCTAGTGAAGCTAGTTGAGAACAGTCGATTAAAATGGAATGATTAATTCCCAAAGATTGGACTGAATGGAGTCTGGTGTATACTGACCCAACACAAACTTTTTGCTTCTATTGAGTTCCTTACACTCTGGCCATTTACTGCAGTACAACGAGAGCTCATTTTCTGGAAGTGTTGCAGTTTCGCACTTGCTCGACGGTACCAACATTTACACCTCCCGCTTGTGCGAAGTAAGTAATAAATTAACTTTATTTCGTTTATATCGCTTTACTCTAAAGACAATAGAATGGAAGGTAAGTTGTAGAACGATTAAGACAGCTTATTTTTGCCGGCCGGTTCTAGGCTCTACAGTCTGGAACAGCGCGACCGCTACGGGCATGGATGTGTGTGCTGTCCTTAGGTTAGTTAGGTTTAAGTAGTTCTAAGTTCTAGGGGACTGATGACCTCAGTAGTTAAGTCCCATAGTGCTCAGAGCCATTTGAACCATTTTTGAGCTTATTTTCTCTAAAATTTATCACAGTAAAAATATGTTATGTCATCGCTTCCAAAGCTCTTGAATCTGGGGAGTTCAGTTGTGAAATACTTGGTTGTGGAGAACAAAGGATATTTCTCACTACTTTTCACCCGCTTTGCTGTGTTTGCCTTGTGAAATTTTGTGTTACTTATTTCAAAACAACTACGACTCGGCAGTCTCGTAGTTGCTACACGTACAGTGGTATATCATCTTTTGAGAGTAGTAAAGTGCCTGAAGAGGAGACAAAAGTTGCTTCGTAACAGACTGCAGATAAATTAAACTAATCAACACAGCTGAAAGTAAGATAATTAGAAAGAGAATGCCCTGTGTTCTCCAACAGTGAACAATGAAAGCTGTTTCGGTAGAAAACAATAAAATTAGGAAGATCCTGCTGTGGAAAACTTTGCGTAGCAAAGCAGGACAATTGACCTTACGGATCGCTTTTGTGGTCATTAGGTGTCTTCATATACATCGATGTTTGCGAAGAAGTGCAGCGGTTGTGTCCAAACAGTAGGCCTACTGACATCTGTCCATCAGATAGTCCACACAGTTGTGAAATCACGGCTGCGTAACTGATCCTTTCACAAATAACAGGAACACCTGCTCGCAAGGAGGAAGTCCACTCCGCGAAGCGGGCTGGACGTCGTCCGCCGGGAGAAACAATGGGCCGCGTGGCGCGCTGCCAGCTGACAGCGAAAGGACGCGGCGCGTGCGCCGGCTGTGTGAGGACGCGTCATCGTGCCCGTTTCCATGGCAACTGACAATGAGCTCTCGTCCCTCAGCGGCACACTTTCACAGCGCCGCTGACCGGCGCAGCCGTGGTAATCGCTACCTGCCACCACTCGGAGCGAAGGCTATTCGCCAAACATCGCAGGATGTGTTGCAGAAAAGAAATTAACTGAATGAAAGGCAATTGAAGTAATGTGTCAGTAAAGCGAATTTTTGTCTTTATGCTTAAATTTTATGCTGTGCTCCCTCTAATTGATCGGATTAATTTCTCAGAACTGTGTGAGACTCAAAATCTATAGCTCCCATTTTGGGGAAAATTGGTCCATTCCTGTTTGGCCGTAGAAACTTTCATTCAGGTCACTCGTTCAGATCATAGTATTGACACGGCAGAATATGGGTCTAGTATGACGACTTTTTGTTTTATATGAAAAATTACGATAAATAGTTTGGACAAGAAGAGAACAGAAGCTTTCTACATGTGTTGCTACAGAAGAATGCTGAAGATTAGATGGGTTGATCACATAACTAATGAGGAGGTATTGACTAGAATTGGGGAGAAGAGGAGTTTGTGGCACAACTTGACTAGACGGACGGATCGGTTGGTAGGACAAAAAATGGTTCAAATGGCTCTGAGCACTATGGGACTCAACTGCTGAGGTCATTAGTCCCCTAGAACTTAGAACTAGTTAAACCTAACTAACCTAAGGACATCACAAACATCCATGCCCGAGGCAGGATTCGAACCTGCGACCGTAGCGGTCTTGCGGTTCCAGACTGCAGCGCCTTTAACCGCACGGCCACTTCGGCCGGCTAGGTAGGACATGTTCTAAGGCATCAAGGGATCACCAGTTTAGTATTGGAGGGCAGCGTGGAGGGTAAAATCGTTGAGGGAGACCAAGAGATGAATACACTAAGCAGATTCAGAAGGATGTAGGTTGCAGTAGGTACTGTGAGGTGATGAAGCTTGCACAGGATAGAGTAGCATGGACAGCTGCATCAAACCAGTCTCAGGACTGATGACAACAACAACAACATGACAAATTACACCTTACACAGAGAAATGTTGGAATGGGTACGGCGATCCTACCAGCGCTGTAATTTCTAGCGCGCTTAGTATTCGAGAGCGAGGCGCATGTCCCCACTGGGTCATCCTGATTCCCAGTTTGCACTTACAAGTTCTGTGGTAGCACTGGAACCTGTTTCCTTCCCTGTCCTTCACAAAGTGAGCTTTTCCATCATCTCTGATGTATTCGTTGTACATGTTACGTAAAATTCTCGTCATTCTCTGCCTTTACTGCTATAGAGGGCAAGTGGCATTGATTTTTACAATGCCTCTCTCTTCCAGCAATGCATTTCATAGACAAAATTAGTATCTATAAGCGTTTTTAGGAGATAAAATTACGTTTTCGTCAATTTTAAAATAATTTCCGGGAATTCAGCCAGGTAACACTTTCAGCGACCGTCGATATTTCGTTGGGAGAACACCCCGCCATTTTCAAGACAAACTGCAAAGGACAGGCGGCGTACATGCAAATTTAAATCCTCCGTTCTCGGACTGATACAGGAAAGATACCACACAGACTGAACACTAGTACCACCGAAGATGACCAAAGTCAGAGATATCGATAGTGAGATTACGAAATCGCAGGTGAGGTAGTGGATATCAACACATCCCGAAAGAGATTAGTTAATTCAGCACCAAACCTAGCACCAATTGACCGCAACGAATCAGACAGAGGAACAAGAGTGAAGAGAGAGACCACATCGAAACTCACTAAAATATCAGTCATTCAACCGCAGTCCCTCCAAACGACGTAAAAAATCAGCAGAGTTCCTGATATGATGTTCACACCACCTACTTGTGGACTCAACACAGAAGCAAGATGCTTGGCTACGCGATATGTCGGAGTGCCGATATTACTCACTATAGGACGGAAAGGAACGCCTTCGTTGAGAACCTTCGGAAAGCCATATAACCTAGGGGGAAAAGAAGACTCTTGATAGTGTCCTGCGACAAACCACTTTTCTTCAGGAGGCTGTCGAGTTAGACAGCAATGTGCTTTGTCGTTTTTACTCGGGTCTCAAGTTTTCGTCAATGTTTGCACTTCGTACTGAGGGAACTTTGCATTTTTTGCAGCGAGACGCTTTGTTCCAAAACTCGTATCCGTGATCACTGTTTCCATTACTGTTAACTCTATAACACGTTCGAGTTTATATGTGTTTCGGGTGTCAGCCCAGCATCTCTTTTCTCTCACCAGTTTGGAATGATTTAGTTCAATTGTTGACACATTATGTGTCCCTAGATATCAAGATTTCACTTCTTTGTGGCAAAAGAATTTTCGTTATCACTTACTTCTTCTATATTTGTGGCACAACTTTCTAGTCCGGTGTCCCAGATGGTGGCAGACGCGGTGGAAAGACCAGTCGGAGGGCAGTGCTCGGTGTCAGCTCGCTTGGACTGTAACATCGGACCTAAGACCAACAGATCGCTCGTCTATTCTGAACTGTTGAACAAAGATATGCCAGCAGCCATATAGTCCTGAATCGTCCCTTTGCTGTCGGGTACACACTTAGTCCCTCATATTTACCACAGGGAACAGAGAGAGATTAGTGTGGTACAGAAGGTTGTTTTCTCTCTTGCTGCAGTATCTCCAGCGAATCCGAGCAAAGAGATTTTGACAAAACAGCATCAAATAAGCATAAGGAAAGTCTCCAAAGACGATGAACAATCTCACATCAGTTGTCTGCAACATTTATCTTACAACGAGAGTGCAGAAGTTAGTAAGTTGTCACAGGACACAAAGAATTCCATGACTACATCAACCCTGGTGAAGAAGCGACCACAACATATGGTCTGTAGTATCGAAACCTTCCTGGTTCATCCCTTTGTTTAAGAAAATCATGTGCAGCGCATTTGGCTCCATTGACAATTTTTATTACGTTACAAACGTGTCTACTTTTATAATCTTACGTATTTCATTTTTAATATATCGGTTCGAAATGAATGAACACGAGATTTTATGTCATATTTGTTCATAACTTGCATAGCGTTGTGGCAAGATAGGGGAAAGTTCCACTTATAACACTCACGTCTGCTACTGCTATACCATAACCTCGAAACTGGAGGCAGTTTGCAAAACAGAATTATTTTGTTAGAGAAATAATGGTATAAAGCAACAGATCAGTGTTACCCTCTGAGAGGAATTTTGTTGTGTTGACCGTGTTGTACCTAACGGAAGTGGCTTATCGGAAGTGAAAGTCAGAATTACGTAAATATTTGAACAGTAACAAACAAAATTTTGCCTAGCTATACTGTTTATAGAATAAGGAAAACGGTTGCCAGCCTAATTAGGCAAGAGAAAGATTAACGTTCTCGTTTAATAAAGTAGGTATAAGTAACTATAACGGATCAACACAACCTATACTTTGTCCCACGCGAGTGCAGTGAACTCTGACACATACATATATTTACGGTAAGATTGAAACTAACAGAGCAGCAGAAACAATTTGCAAAATTATAACAGATACCGAAACGCACTATTACTTTCAGGGCTTACACAAAGTGAATGGTCTTTATAACATTACTATCAATATGCACTTCCAATACACAAGAGAGACAAACACTTAGCAAACATGAGTATATAACGTTTCACAACTGCAGCTTTCTCACTTTTACTACAGCGAAACACAATGTTGACAAAATTGCAAGAAACTGACTCACCTTTTAGAATTTACTACAGACAACAATGTGATCATTTACTTTCTAAGCCTCAGTCTTAAGAACTTTTAATTTTGAAGTTAGCAACAGCACTTTAATAAGCAGTTTTAATAGGAATATTTTCAGCAAACAACATTTACTTTAACTCATTCTCTTGCCACCTTAATTTTAACTTTCTTTTTACTATGTTGAAGAGGCATTAATGAGCAAAATATTGGGCTTTAATGTTCTTTTAGTAAGGACACTCGGATATCACTTTAGCTCAAACGGAGAGGAACCTGAGAGGTGTTATGATGAGGAGAAAAATCAGGGTAGGTACATAAATTCAAATATAAATTACCTTATATTTGAGCACACTAACACATCCATCAAGCTGATCCTTCGCTGTACATCGTTGTAGTATTCCGATGTAATGATTGCGCAATGTGGTGGCAACTGCATGTTGTTAGGTGGAATTGCAGGTAGAATTGCTAAACTCTGTCATTTCTTGGTGCCGATGATTGATACCAATCCCAGAATATTTCCAGTTATTTATCCATCCATCCGAGGCATTGGAAAGCGGCAGGAAAAGCCTCTCTCGGAACCAGCACAAAATGCATCTTTTACATGGCAGTGCACGGTCTCGTAGCTCGTCCCCGACTGACTCTCAGTTCCACCTTTTCCACCTAGGCCAACCACAATTTGCGCGCGCTACACAGTTCCGTTCCCGAGGGGGAACCACAACAACTTTTACATACAGAATAACTAAGAACCCTAAGTGAGGATCAGCAGTTTACATAACAGCAAACAAACGCATTGAATAACACAGAACATTTGCACATATTAACATGTCTACAAAAAATTATTCACACAGAAATTACAATTATATATAGTAAGTTTTGTTCCCTCCAAATGGGACAAAGAATTTAAACGACTGATATGCTACACAGCATAGAATCAAACCATGACATCAAAGTTTGTATAAAGAAAGCAGTATACAATTTTATGTTATCGATTCAATCACACACATTTACAGAAGATCAACGATGTAGCGTTAAACAAAACAAAAGCAAAATAAATCAGTACAGCATTAGAATTATGGTGTTACACACTGCGTCATCATTTCAGCCATAGCTCGTTTTCTAGACGTCCTAAGTCAAATGGTTGCAGTGCTAGAGACGTAAACTGTCTTGTTTGATTTGTTATCCATTTAAAATTGCAGATCACTTTCTGATACATTGCTCATGACGAGGGACCAACGGAAACTGTGACAGTGGTTAGCTCAGTACATATTCGCCTTGTCTTTTTCTTCGGAAGCCCTCAGGAAAACTTCACACTGTACCGCGTTCTGTATGTCCTTTCCAAAATATTATAGCTCTTTTACTACGTCAGTACCGTTACAAAGTTAGTCGAAAGGTCAAATTGCGTTTTCGCAGCGACTGCTTTGGTTCCACGCAACGACGTACGAGGACACTTAATTTACGATCATGCGATAGCTTGAAGGCCGAAAACGTCACCTTGTTTCAGTGGCCACCACCCAGCAACAGTAACCGGCACGGCTGTTAAGAGCGAAAGGAAACGTCCACTAAGAAGTGCAGTGAAGGCACGGCGAGGTGGACGTTCGCACTTCCTCCGCAGGCTTCCGTGTTCGTAGTATAATCCGCTGCCATCCTAAAAGGACTTGCGTGTGCTGGAAGCGTGGTGGAGAACACACACGTAACGCTGTCAGACTGATTGTGAACGCTAATTTTATTAAAGAAACATATAGCCAACAAAAGAAACAATCAGTTGGGATATCAGATAGTAGGGCAGGTGGCAGAATCACATCGTCGTCAAGAACTGTCGATAAAGTGGCAGTGGGAGAGAAAGGAAATGACGTTTTCAACGCCCCGTGCGAAAGTGTGTGTTTACAATCCTGGGACACTGTAGACTGCTGCAGAACCGATGTACAGTAGACGCTTCTTTGCCAAACGAATCATTTTCATGACGATGCCAGCAGACTATGGCGGCAGCAATACAGTGGAGAAATTCCTCCTGTTTCAACCATCCCCGGTAAGTGAAGGGTCAGCGTGTCCGCCAGAGAGTCAGAGGAATTGGGTTCGATTCCCGGTAACGATGCAGATGTTTTTCAGTGTCGTGAGGTCAGGAAAGGGATACACTAAACCACGAGGGAACAAGGGAAGAACTTAATAGACGGGGAAACAGTTTTATTTGTGAGGTTAAGGGTGAATAAATGGATGTGCTAAGCACTAGCACACAATAGTGCCTCATGTACCGTATGACAGAACAGACCTTCGGTCACTGACTGTCGTTTGGGCTTGTTATCACTTCTTCACCGCTTTTATGCTGTTCAGTTCGCTGTCGAGACGCGAAGTATAGTGACATTTTTCCCACCTGAGAACAGAAAGCAGAATGTAATGAACATAATCGGTGCTGAAATGTCAGTAATGTAAGCGATTTAACATGAATAATGATGAGAGCAAATAAATATTCCAACGGCGAAAACAGTTACAGTTTTTGATTTTGTCCTCCGCCGGAGCTGAAGATGGATACGTAGACCAAATTTCAGACTTGTAACAATATTGGACACAGTCTCAATGTGGAAATGATCAACTATGCACTTGAACGCTTCTCTAATAAGTAACGATTTAAAAGAGCAAAAAGTAATGTTCGTTGTTCAACACAATATTTAATGACCCAACATGATTACTGTTGTGTTAAACGACTGAAAAATAATCATCTTCTTCAATCACAATATTTGGCGACCCGACGTGATTACTGTTGCGACAGTGTGTAGATTCTCAGATGTCTACCAGAATTTAATAGCGTGGGGACTATTGCTGCTGTACACAATGCAATGTGCCACTGGAAAGATGTTCAGCAATCAGCTGTTGCATTCAAGAAGCTTTACGCAGAGAATCAGTGAACAGTGGTCTCGTGTTGTGTAACCGGTTGTCTCCCTTTTGGCATCGACGCAGCTCATTCTTATATGCGGCGGGTTCCACGCAGCTTTGCATTCACATTAGCGTGACAGCGGTGAAATTCCCAAAGTGAAAGCATAGGTGAATACCTTGATGAAGGCTATTAAGTCTGAAGTCGTTTATGGAGATACTGTCAGTGTGTTAGGTGTTCTGAGCTGTTATCCAAAATATGCTGTTAAGAACTGGGCATTGAGTATTTAATCGTGATTGTAATGGTTCAGAAATGGGCCACGTAATCGCTAGTAATACGATTTTAAGCTCTGATTTTAGTTTTCTGTCCATCCCTAATGACTTCGGCGTCCAGTACAAAATAGCTCCAGTTGTTTTTAACTTCTCTTTGAAAACTATTATATTTGTTGCTCATGCAATTCCAGTGGTATAGGTGGAACGACAGGTACAAAAAGAAAATTACGCTAAGAGCTGTCGAGGGAGACAAATTATCAAAAACAGCCGCTTATGATGATAATACAGTTCAGGATAAACACATAAGTCAGCTTCTTCGATTCTTCTGTTTTTTAACATAGATTATTGAAAGCAATTGCGTGTACTTCGCGAAAAAGTAAAAAATACACTACTGGCCATTAAAATTGCTACGCCACGAAGATGACGTGCTACAGACGGGAAATTTAACCGACAGGAAGAAGATGCTGTGATATGCAAATGATTGGCTTTTCAGAGCATTCACACATGGTTGGCGCCAGTGGCGACACCTACAATGTTCTGACATGAGGAAAGTTTCCAACCGATTTCTCATACACAAACAGCAGTTGACCGGCGTTGCCTGGTGAAACGTTGTTGTGATGCCTCGTGCAAGGAAGAGAAATGCGTACCATCACGTTTCCGACTTTGATAAAGGTCGGATTGTAGGCTATCCCGATTGCAGTTTACGTATCGCGACATTGCTGCTCGCGTTGGTCGAGATACAATGACTGTTAGCAGAATATGGAATCGGTGGTTCAGGAGGGTAATACGGAACGCCGTACTGGAGCCCAACGGCCTCGTATCACTAGCAGTCGAGATAACAGGCATCTTATCTGCATGGCTGTAACGGATCGTGCAGCCACGTCTCGATCCCTGAGTCAACAGATGGGGACGTTTGCAAGACAACAACCATCTGCACGAACAGTTCGACGACGTTTGCAGCAGCATGGACAATCAGCTCGGAGATCGTGACTGCGGTTATCCTTGAAGCTGCATCACGGACAGGATCGCCTGCGATGGTGTACTAAACGACGAACCTGGGTGCACGAATGGCAAAACGTCATTTTTTCGGATGAATCCAGGTTCTGTTTACAGCATCATGATGGTCGCATCCGTGATTGGCGACATCGCGGTGAACGCATATTGGAAGCGTGTATTCGTCATCGCCATACTGGCGTATCACCCGGCGCGATGGTATGGGGTGCCATTGTTTACACGTCTCGGTCACCTCTTGTTCGCATTGACGACACTTTGAACAGTGGACGTTACATTTCAGATGTGTAACGACCCGTGGCTCTACCGTTCATTCGATCCCTGCGAAACCCTACATTTCAGCAGGATAATGCACGACCGCATGTTACAGGTCTTGTACGGGCCTTTCTGGATACAGAAAATGTTCGACTGCTGCCCTGGCCAGCACATTCTCCAGATCACTCACCAACTGAAAACGTCTGGTCAATGTTGGCCGAGCAACTGGCTCCTCACAATGTGCCAGTCACTACTCTTGATGAACTGTGGTATCGTGTTGAAGCTGCATGGGCAACTGTACCTGTACACGCCACCCAAGGTCTGTTTGACTCAATGCCCAGGCGTATCAAGGCCGTTATTACGGCCAGAGATGGTTGTTCTGGGTACTAATTTGTCAGGATCTATGCACCCAAATTGCGTGAAAATGTAACCACATGTCAGTTCTAGTATGATATATGTGTCCAATGAATACCCGTTTATCATCTGCATTTCTTCTTGGTGTAGCAATTGTAATGGCCAGTAGTGCAGTCTGTTACCCAGGTGAAACTATTTGATCAGAGAATATAGCAAACAGACAGAACATCTGGTTTACAGAACCCCGCAGAGTGTTAGAAACAGAACCTCAAGATGACACTTGATCAATTAACTGCCACCGCTAGGTAAGAAAGAAAGATAAAAAATTGATCGAATTTTAAATACTATTGGGGGAAACCATAGAGGGGGAGAATGGGACTGACAGATTTGTTGCCAGTGGTAGCATGGGCCATAGTGCTTTCCAGTGCATCAACAGTGCATAGGAAATGACTCCAGTCAGTACTGTTTATAAAATGTGGTATCGTGTTGAAGCTGCGTGTGCAGCTGTACCTGTACACGAGATCCAAGGTCTGTTTGACTCAATGCCCAGGCGTATCAAGGCCGTTATTACGGCCAGAGGTGGTTGTTCTCGGTACTGATTTCTGGGGATCTATGCACCCAAATTGCGTGAAAATGTAATCACATGTCAGTTCTAGAATAATGTATTTGTCCAATGAGTACCCGTTTATCATCTGCATTTCTTCTTGGTGTAGCAATTTTAATGGTTAGTAATGTATATAGTAGGTTGTAGAGATTCAGAAAATTTCGAGAACTACAAATTACGTAGACGGGGCTGCTACTGCTCCATTGTGATGCAAATAATAGCTGGAATCGTATGTTTATTTTCGATCCTCTGTACGAATACACGAATGTTACTGCATAATTGCACTTGTCATGGCGCGTCCCAATGCGCTTCGTACGTAAGTCCTCGGTATGTGTTCCTTCTTCATAAAATTTTGTACACATTATGCTGTCACCCAACAGTTTGGAGCTGTTCCACATGAGACAGGCACGCTGTATCAGGAAGCCTGAGGAAAGTTCCAGCTAGCGTGACGTATCACCTCGCGAGGAATTATCTATCAATACAAATTTCTCATAAGTATTCAGTATTGATGTCCGTGTCTACCATTACACAAATTTTGCTCTTATTTTGTGAAAATTCTTTCTAGGCTGAGAACCCGAATACAATAAGGACATTGTAGTGGCAGATGAAAAGACGAGGGTGAAACGAAACCGACAAAGTCTTGATTAAGGACGGAACACAGTCTGTGATACTCTGTCCAGTAGCTGGGAGAAAGCACAGGTCACGCCCATTTACAAGAATGGTAGTGGAGTGATCTACAAATCCACCGTCCAATACCCTTGCCATTCATTTATTGAAGACGTTTAAACATCTTCTGAGCTCAAATATTACGAGGTATCTCCAACAGAATGGCCCCCTCCATGCCGACCAGCATGGATTCCGAAAACATCGATCATGTGAAACCCAAGTCGCACTTTTCTGACATGATATATTCAAAACTTTGGATCAAGGTAGTCAAGTAGATGCAGTATTTCTTGGTTTTCGGAAAGCCTTTGACTCTGGCCATATCTTCGTTTAGTATAAAAAGTGCGATACTATCGGCTATCGATCGAAATTCGTGACTGTATTGACGATATTTTGGTATGGAGGACACAGCAACTTGTCTTGTATGGGAAGTCATCAATAGATATAGAAGTAACTTCGGGTGTTCCCCTTGAAAATGTGCTTGGGCTCTTGCTGTTCAAGTTACATATTAATGATCATGCAGACAATATTAATAGTAACCCCAGGCTTTTTGCAGGCGATGCAGTTATCTATAATGAAACAGTGTGAAAGACGCTGCACATATATTCAGTCAGATCTTGATAAGATTCCAAAGCCTTAGGAAGATCGGCAACTAGCTTTAAACATCCAGATATATAAAATTGTACGCTTCACAAATCGAGAACCGTAGTGTCCTGTCACTACAACGTCAGTGAGTCACAGTTGTAAACGGTAAACTCACACAAACACGGAGCGAGGCGGCGAAGTGATTAGCACACTGGACTCGCATTCGGGAGGACGACGGTTCAAACCAGCGTCCGGCCATCCTGATTTAGGTTTTCCACGATTTCCCGAAATCGCTTCAGGGAAATACCGGGTTGGTTCCTTTGAAAGGGCGCGGCCGATTTCCTTCCCCATCCTTCCCTAACCCAATGGGACTGATGACCTCGTTGTTTGGTCCCCTTCCCCAAATCAAACAACCAACCAACCATACAAATACCTGGGTATAATACTTTGTGGGGATGTGAAACGGAACGAGGAAATAGATTCAGTCGAGGGTAAAGCAGGTGGTAGACTGCGCTTTATTGGTAGAATACTGGAGAAGTGCAATCAGTCCACAAAGAAAGTTGCTTACAAATAACTCGTGCGGCCGGTTCTGGAATATTGCTGAGGTGTGTGGGATCCGTACCGAATATGACTAACAGGAGATACTGAACGTAAACAGAGAAGGGCAGCACGAAAGTTAACAGGTTTGCTTGATCCGAAGGAGAGTGTCACAAACGTTTGATGAACTGAACTGGAAGACTCTCGAAGATAGACGGAAATTATCCCGAGAAAACATAGTAACAAAGTCTCAAGAACCGGTTTTAAATGACTACTCTAGGAATATACTACAAGTCACTATACAAGGTGTTCATTATAACTGAAGACATTGAAATATCCCGAAAAATACCCATCGGATAAAAAAGAAATTATAGTTCCAATTTGTTTCCAGGAGGGGGACATCTAATGATGCCATATTCGACCCCCACCCACCCCGTGCGTAGGTGGCGGGGGTAGCTTTGAAATCTTCAATTCTAACCTCTATTTTTTTTATTGCAGATTACGATTATACAGCGAAATCCACATACGTTTCGTCTGAAGCATTTTCTTCTTTAATCGGAGGAACAGTAGTGAGTATAAAATGGCCCTTGAATATCCAATGGCAGGTGGGACCGTACCTCTGTTCTGCGAGGGTACGACAGACTTCTCATTGGAAACCCCATTCGCAAAGTTGTATTTCTTCGACATATCGGACACGAGAATACTCGATGGGTCACTGTGGTCATGGCCCGAGGCGAGCGCTACTGTAATTTTCCAATTAGAGTAAGCGTTCGAACGTAAAGTACCGCCAACTTCAACACACTCAGTGATCAGGTTTTTAAATGACCGTATACAGGACAGAGGCGTATCTGCGGGAATGTCAGCAGAGGCGTTTCTGATACGGTCGACCACTTCTTCACGCCCTCTAGGCACCCTCTGGTACATCTTATCTTTTAAATAACCCCACGGCGACGTCAAATCCGGCTACCTAGCGGCCCATTAAGAGGGCCACCTCTGCCGATGCACCGACCAGTGTAAACAGGGTCTAATACCTCCAGTGCTTCAGTTGCGTAATGCGCTGGTCACGTACGTTGTGCAACGTCCGGGACAAAATCTTGCAGTAGTTCCGGTAGTTCGTGCTCCAAAACGTTCGATATTTGCATCTTTTCAGCGTGCTGTCGATAAAATACGGACGGAAGAGTTTGTTCCCCATGATGCCACAACGTACGTTAACCGATAATATTATCTTGGAACTCTTCCATTTCGTCAGTGTTTGCATAGAAAAACAGTAATATCAGAAATTGAGTCCGCCTTGATGCAAAATACCTTGTTATTCGTTCATTTCTTTATTATCCTAAACTAGTTTTTCGCGGTTCTAGGCGCTCAGTCCGGAACCGCGCGACTACTACGGTCGCAGGTTCGAATCCTGCCTCGGGCATCGATGTGTGGGATGTCCTTAGGTTTAAGTAGTTCTAAGTTCTAGGGGACTGATGACCACAGATGTTAAGTCCCATAGTGCTCAGAGCCATTTGAACCATTTTTAAACTAGTTTCGGTGACAAATATCACCATCATCAGTGGTTTTTTTAAATCATAAGATTTAAAAAAATAAGATTTAAAAAAGATTTAAAAAAACCACTGATGATGGTGATATTTGTCACCGAAACTAGTTTAAAAATAAGATTTAAAAAAACCACTGATGATGGTGATATTTGTCACCGAAACTAGTTTAAAAATGGTTCAAATGGCTCTGAGCACTATGGGACTTAACATCTGTGGTCATCAGTCCCCTAGAACTTAGAACTACTTAAACCTAAGGACATCCCACACATCGATGCCCGAGGCAGGATTCGAACCTGCGACCGTAGTAGTCGCGCGGTTCCGGACTGAGCGCCTAGAACCGCGAAAAACTGTGTATTTCAGCATGGTTGAAGCAATTATTCGCGCTGTTTGTGACATATTTTCTGTGCTCTTTTTTTTCTCTTGCCGTCTTTTTACTTAGCGAACCTCATGTCATGTTCGTTGGATGGTATGTGGCAGCTTTTATACACAGAAAAACAAAAAATAGAAGGAGTCAAATACCATCCAACGAACATGACATGATGTTCGCTAAGTAAAAAGATGGCAACGGAAAAAATAGCACAGAAAACTTGTCGCAAACAGCGCCAATAACTGCTTAAAAACATGCAGTAACATACAATAAATAAGATTAGGAAAACCGACTGATGATGATGATATTTGTCGCCGAAACTAGTTTGGGATAATAAAGAAATAAACGAATAACAAGGTGTTTTACATGAAGGCGGACTCAATTTCTGATATTACTGTACGTTAACCGACCAAGGACGTTGATGGTCAACTTGCCGTAACCAAAGGGGGTTGTCCACACACCAGTAATGCACGTTATGCCGGTTGGTGCGCCATGGTTTGTGATTGTATACTGATCGGAAAATAGTACCTCGTCACAGAACGTCCGCAGTTCGTGGTCTAGTGGCTAGCGTTGCTGCCTCTGGACCCGGGTTCGGTTCCCGGTCGAGTCGCGGATTTTCTCTGCTCGGAGACTGGGTGTTTGTGTTGTCCTCATCATTTCATCATCATCATCATCATCATCCGTGGCAGTCGCTACCTGAATTGTGAAAAAATTTGAGTCTGTAAAAATTGGGACTTCGTACGGGCGCTGAAAATTGGGACTTCATACGGGCGCTGATGACCGCGCAATTGAGCGCCCCACAAACCAAACGTCATCATCATCATCATCATCATTATCGGCATAAAACGTGGGGGTCGTTTCCATCTGTTGACGCTCCCATTCAAAAAGCACTACCCGGCTACGGAAATCGGCACCATGAACCTCTTGATGCGGTGACACGTGGTATGAAAGATACTTACGACGATGGAGTATTGTGACAATACTATTTACGGAAATAGCGGAATCGCGGAGTAATCGCCGGGCGCTTATCTTGAGTGTTGTGGTGCATTGCCGCTAGACCAGCTATTTCATTAGCTTCTCCTGTTTAGTTTCCTTTTGCCGGTCTGTACGCTTCCATCAGTTGTAAAGGGGTTCACAGCCTTGTAAAAGAACGAACGAAAGTGAACTTTCTCCGGAAAGCTCTCGGCATACAAGGCAACAACAGCCTCAACATCTCTCCGACATTCTCCGTAAATCAGGATCATTTCAGTTTTTTCTTCTGTGGTTGTAACAGTCATCGTCCACTTGCACGTCTGTTCTGCAAATGATAGGTGGGTGTGCAGGCAATAAGCACTGCGCAAGTATTTTAATGTTTAGAGCCGTTATCTGTTCTACGTCTGGAAGATACGTGGGCTCTGGTTTCAGTGTACTCTTATGATACGTTGTAGTTCTCCACACGCCCACGGTGGAGCGTCGAGTAATCCCCCTGTTCGATATGTCGGAGGAATGCAACGTTGCGAATGGGGTTTCCAATTAGAAGTTGTGGAATGCTGAGCCGTCCTGCCCTCGCAGGTGGAGATGTGGTCCCACGTGCCATTCGACAGTCAAGAGGCATTGAGTAACATGTCGTAAATTACGGTTATTTACCCATTTCTATTCCTCCGATTACAGCGCCATCTGTGCCGAAACGAAGGAAAGGCTTTGAAACGAAACGTATGTTGATTCTGCCGTAGAATCGTAGTATGCAATAAGAAACAGGAGTTCCCACAGAAAATTTCAAAGTTGCCCCCCGCCACCCACGCAGGGTTTAGGGCGGCGGGTCGAGAGTGCTATCGTTGGATGCCCCTTCCGAGACAAAAGAATTGGATCTATTACTTGTTTTCATCCGATATGTAATTTTCGAGATATTTCAATGTCCTCAGCTAAAAAGAACATCCTGTCCATCGCTCCCGTGGAGACAGAGAAGACAAGATTAGATTAGTTAATGTGTGAACGGAGGCATTTAAACAACCATTCGCCCTGCCCCTAACACACGAATGGTACGAGAAGAAACCCTAATAACTGGTAGAATGGGACGTACCCTCGCCATGCGCTTCACAGTGGTTTGCAGATGCAGATGAAGATGTAGAGACGACGCCAATAGTGAACGAAATTACTAGTGTCCTTTTCATAGGATCCAACCGGTATCAGACTTGAACAGTTTAAAGAAACCACAAATACGTAAACCTATCCAACTAAGTGAAACCATTGTTGCTTCAGTGGCAGTACTAATTAGACAATCTGCTGATTACGTAATGTGGAAAGTTGAACATGCGTAACGGCTCGTTCGTAACGAGTATATTCGCGGGAGGCTTTTCTCTCCTCTTCAGTGATTTCGACGACAATGACAGTTTTCAAGCGATCTCTTCGGTGTATCAGGAACCTGCACATAATATCCAAATCCCATGTGCATCTGCTGCCCGCAGGTATCCAGAGCTTATGCTAGAAGCAGGTAGCAACTTCTGAACTGAATCTCTATACACCAGTTGGACGCAGATGTTGGCTAGACGATATTCGAAGTAAATGAACAATGACTTCAGTTAATGACTTTGTACAGGCGCTGAAGCCCAGTCGGAATTATATAAGCGGAGTAACTGGATGGGGATTTGAACCCAGCTTGTTCCGAGTTCGAGCCCAGTGTGTAAGCCACAGTGGTCCCTTCCCACGGTATTTTTACTGAGAAGGTCCCAAACGACCTCTGCGTGTTGTTTTAACTGAAGAGAACCTAATGTAATGGGACACTGAAGAGGAGAGAAAAGCCTCCCGCGAACATACTCGTTACGAACGAGCCGTTACGCATGTTCAACTTTCCACATTACGTAATCTATCAACATCTTTTTAAAAAGTGGCTTACAGCAATGTGCTAAGTATGTTACACGTCATTTCAAGGTACGCTGTGTTATTACAGACTGTCATGGAATGCGTGCAAATGAGTTTCCGTCCTGTAATACACGGCGAGTGATTTCGCTTACTTGAGTTGCGCCTTGGAAAGCTTTCATTACTCAGTAGACGAATGCACCTCGACAAATTTCCATTTAAACGCTTTTCCTGCCGCAACAAAAAACCGTTACAGACGCTTTCACGCGGCGAAGTTCACTTCTCTCGTAACGACGTCTCGTAGGAGCTGCTTATTTTAGCGAGTTAAAGTTATGGAGTAGCACTAAGCAGACACGCTTGAGGGTCCTGCCTGGGCTTTAAAGTGGACGCCCGAAGGACTGGGTGGACACTGCATATCTCAGAGTATGCCGAGGGGTGGGGATGACTAGGACTCGCATGAGCCAACTTAATTTGCTAGCGTAGCAGTTCATCTGGATTCCGACTGTAGTCCCATGTTCTCTGTCTGACACATACGGTAGTGTGAACGGCTTGTAGGATAGAATACTGAGCTGCCGATCATAAATGTTGGCGTAAGAGATGGAGTGGCTACGCCCCCTCAAGTACGCGCCACCCGTCTCCCCAAGCCTACACGTACATTTCAGTGCTGCACATTCCATTTAGCAGAAATATTTAAAATGTGATTAATTTATAAGCATTAACATTTGGATTAAAAGGAACACCACAATATCGATATTCGAGGTACTTCTAATTCACCAGACGTCGCCAGAAGGAGAAAGTTCTTCGTTGCAGCGCACTGTTGATAGAGCAGCAGCTCTAGAGAACTTCTCAATTATTTTCTGTTTTACTACGCCCAGGACGGCTTACTATCGGTCATGGTGTTGGTGAAATGCTGTTGCTGTGAGAATACGAGTCACAAACTGTAACGACTTTTGCATCACAGGTCACATTTACCATTCTTTTCTTATTATTCGCATGTGGTATATATTCACATTATGTTAGATGTTGCAATCTGGGCACTGCACAGATCCAGAAATTTATATCCAGTGTAAACCAAGTTACTACCGAGAGCAAACGAGTACTATGTTCTTTGTTTAAGAGATCCTTGATAGATAACCGCATGAATAAGATGCGCGAAGTTCTCTAGCTATGCTTGAAAACATTTACCACAACTGTACGTTTCAAAGTAATGAGTACGAGTTATTCGTTCCTCAACCGTTACTAATTTTCAAATGCTGCAGTGTCGTACCTACTTCCTTAAGAATGTATGTGACTCCCACAAATCCAAAAGGAACAGTTACTTTTACACTGATGAGCCAAAACATTATGACCACCTGCTTAACAGCTTGTTTATCTATCTTTGGAACGAAATACATCACTGATTCTGCATGTCAGGTATACTATCTCACTAAATAAAGAGACTTATTTCCGACAGTATACAGTAGGGCGGAACTGCGGGTTCCAATCCTGTCACGGTCGCCATTTTATAATACAATAAAAAATATAATAATAAATGTTTATATATGGTGATAAAGTGCCCTCCGCCACACACCATTGGGTCGATTGCGGAGTATATATGTAGATGCAGATGTAGATTAATTTTTCAGCATCTTGGACAAACACAATAAGCTGGGCTATGCCTGTAAGTGGGTAAAGAATATTTTCATATTAGTTCTACATGGATGAAATAGTCTTTCTCTTGTTGTACATTTATGATTACCAATTAATAATACTATGTTCGATCGCCATATCCACCTACAGAATCTTTACTGTGTCCATGATATTGTAATTGGATCTTTGTGTTAACTCCGAAGTACACAGGTGGGCTCCTTGGATTTTTATATAACAGTACTACGTGGAACAACGACTCATACAACTTCACTGGTAAAATAATGCTATATTCTTCGTTAATTAACAGAGAGCGAGTCCTTCCTCTTACTGAGGAACAGGAAAAACATCTTACGTTTTTTAACACTTGAAAATAAAAAATACATGATGGTAGGCGCAGGCTCTGCGCCGGGCTGCCGCTTCACCTTTTCTCTCTGCCTTTGAAGAAAACGAAAACATAAAAGCAAGAAATGCAAAAGGTACATCACACAGTGATCCTACAGCTTGTTAGTAGATTTGTGGAGGTACGTGGCATTAGATATCTACTCACACGTCATGTTCTAGCTTCTCGCCCAGGGCCTTTGTCCCGCGCCAACGCGGGGTCGGCCGTGTTACTATTGATTTAGCAGTGTTAGTTGAAGTCCGCCGGATGCCCTTCCTACCACCACCCTGAACCCCCTTGGACAGAATTAGTGTTCCCTAGCTGTCTGCATCTAGTGTAAGCCATGGAAGAGTGCGAATGTTTTCAAATGTCTGCGAGTCGTGGAATTGAGGCGGAACGTGGAGACCAGCCCAGTATTCACATAGCAGGGCGTGGAAAACCGCCTAAAAACGCACATTTGGGCTGGTCGGCATACTGGCCTTTGTCGTTAATCCAACGGGCGGTTTCGATCCGGGGCCGGAGTGAGTCCAGGAAGGAGCTCATTAGCGCTTTCGGCTACCCTGGCGAGTCTACACACAGGTCATGTAATTCGTGTAAATAACGGCCAGCTGATTTGTCTACGCGGTGATCTCGCCCGATAGGGTTCCCTTTGGGTTCCACAGGGCTTACGTTAGGCGAATTTCGTGGCCGAGATATCAACATGAGTTCACTATAATGCCCTTCAAACCACTATAGCACGACTCTGTCTCCGAGGCACGGACAATTACGCTGCTGAAAGATGACGTCGCCACCGGGGAAGAGATCAAGCATGAAGGGGTGCAGCCGGTTCGCAGCTGTCAGCCTGCCTTCGATTACTATCACAGGTGCCAGCATAATACTTCTCCCGACAGACTGCGTCCTTGGCGCTCTACACGTTTCGAGCCGCCGTTCCCCTCGATAACGGTGTTTGTGGAGACGACCATAGATCTAGTGTAGCAAACATGTGATTCACCTAAAGAGCCGACACATTTCCATTGATCGACGATCGAATCCCGATGGTCTCTTGCCACGGCAATGGTAATTGACGGTGTCGTTGGGTCCACATCCGAACACGTAGGGGTGGTCTGCTGTGGAGCTGCTTGTTCAACAATGTGTGTTGAACGATGTGCTCTGAAAGATTTGGCGTGCACCAGCGTTGTGCTCTTTCAGCAGAGATGCCACAGATCACCATCTGTCCTCCTCTACAGAGCAGAGAAGCCTCCGAACCCCATGTTCTGTGTAGAGTCGTGGGCGTCCAACCATTTAGCGCCCAGTGATAGTTTCAGTGTTCTTCTACCTCTTTTCATAGACAGCAGCAAGTGGACATTGGACCAACTTCACCGTTTTCGAGATACTCGTTCACAGTCTCTGCGTAATAATAATCTGCCCTTTGTCAGAGTTGCTTACGTCAATGGATTTCATCTGCAGTCCATATCTTCGCTAGTGTGATGCCCCATCCTTGTCAGCTCCGCTTACCTGCTTTTGTTACCACGTCACGTGCCCGCAACGTCACCAGGCGGCATCCATCGTCGTGGTGGGCAGTGGTCATAGTGTTTTGGATTACCAGCGTACACCTCTGTCCGGATCCCTACTCTTAAAAACCACCGTGCAATACGTGTAGCAGAATAGTTCTGCCCCTTCTTACTCCATTTGCGGGTGAGACAAAGAAACAAAAGCTGTTACTATCCTCGTCATTACGCGGCGTGTTTGCTAAAGGAAACAATACTTTTCTCATTCCTTGACACGTTTAAGGAGACGGACACTCGTAATTGTGTGAGTGAGGAAAATAAGTACTGTACGTAGAAGAACGGTTACTCTGGACAGGCAGTTTTGCCTCTATGAGGACTTTAGTCCCGCAACATCTCTCTGTGTAGTTTACGAGAAAGAGAAGCGCCAAATAACATGTCATCATAAACGGAACAGAAACTGAATATGTGATACAAGATACACTTTAATTTCTGGACTGACAAATGATATATTTCCTTGAGCGCTTGTTTAATGCGTTACTCTAGAGCCACATTTAAAAGAACCCAACTATGTACAAAGCTATTTCCTCTTGTGCTTGATTAATTTTTACAAGTTTTAGTCCATATTTCTTGGTTTATTTTAATTTATTACTGTAAACCTAACACAGCTTAATCGAAACTTATTGTTTTTTTTTTTTTGTTCTAGGCGGTGCTAAAAAGCCAGCGTCACACGGAGAAGATCTCCTACTACCGGCTGTTGCACAACTTCATTGGGGACGGACTCATCACGAGCAGTGGTGAGTGGCTGGGGGGCACTGTCGCATCACCCCCCCCCCCCCCCCCCTGTCCATTAAGTCCACAAGTAGCACTTCATTAGCAGTGTCGCGTTTCGCTGATGGTTTAGAGCAGGCTGCTGATGGTGTTTCACTTACCAGAAACAGTAGAGCAAAGAACCGAAGATTCACTATCTCCGAAGTCGCCAGCAATCAACCATGGATCAAATGTTAGTCAGCCAGAGTTAGTATCACTGAACAATAAGTTGTTCCTTGCTATCAAATACTGGGAGACAGAAGTACCGGAACTCGTCTCCCTGATTCCGCTCACACGGTGCAGGATGGTGACGTCTGAAATCTGGTTGGATACAAGAATTCTGGCACTTCGTATTAATCGGAAAGTCTCATCACAAAAGGAGGTTGGAAGGGGCACATACTACAAACGTAAAAATATCACATTTCTTTCAGCAGTGCGGCTGTATTCGTGAAGAAAGGTCGCAGTTTGTAACAATGAAGAGAAAATCATCGAGGAAAACAGAAGTGTTATCCGGCGTTACCCAAGAATACGAATTCTATAATGTCAAGGAGACACCTTATACATTACGCACATCTACTTCTACAACTACATGACTTCTCTGCAATTCACGCTTGAGGGCCTGATGGAGTGTTTATGGAATCACCTTCAGACTATTTCTCTGCCCTTCCATTCTCGACCAGCCCGCGTGAAAACCGAACACTTAAATCATTCCGTATGAGCTTGGATTTTTTTTATCTCTGCTGGCTACTGTCATAAAAGTAATTCCATATTGGGACGGAGAAAGTTGGTGACTGAAATTTCGTGAAAAGATCTCGTCACAACGAATAACGCCTTAAAAAAATCATTGATACCCCAATGCGCGTATCATATCTGTGACACACTCTTCCCTATTTTGCGATAACACAGAATGACTTTCCCTTCTTTGGACTTAATCGACAACCTCCGTCAAACCGATCTGATTCGGATCCCATACAGCACAACAATACTCTAGCAGAGGGGGGACCCGTATGACGTCTGCAGTCTCTTTAGCAGACCTGTTGCATTTTCTACGTACGTATTCTGCCAATAAAACACTTTCTTTCGTCTTTCGGACAACATTTTCTGTTTTCTTTCCAATTTGAGTTATTCATAATTCTAATCCTTAAATATTTAGATGAATTTACTGAGTTTAGATTTGTGTGATTTAACGTGTAACAGAAATTTAGACGATTCCTTTTAGTACTCGTGTGGATGACTTCACATTCTTCATTATATAGAGTCAACTACCACCTTTCGCATACAGATATCTTGTCTAAATCATTTTGAAATTGATTTTGATCACCAGGTGACTTTACGAGAGTGTTAAGTCACAGCATCACCTGCAAACATTCCACGAGGGCTGCTCAGAATTGTTTTCTAAATCTTTCATATACGTTAGGAACAGCAGAGGGCCTACACTACTTCCTTGGGTAACGCCACATATCACTTCTGTTTCCTGAGATGATTTTCCGTTAATTATTACAAACAGCGACCCTTCTTCACGAATACAGCCGCGCAGCTAGGACGACACGTGGTATTTTTACATTTGTAGGACGTACCCTTGCTGACCTCCTTTTTTGTTGAGACTTTCCGATTAACACGAAGTAACCGACATTTTTGTGCCAGAATTCCTGTATCCAACCACATTTCAGACCTGTATTAAGAACTGAACGTAAGGAAATACCAGATAGTCTTAATATCACAAAAAGCTGCCCAACTTTAATTTTCGCTGGCATTGACCTCTTATCCTTCTTCCCAATGCCTAATAACAACGACGTAAGTTATTTACACAATGAAGTGCTCAAGCGACATACAGACGTGCATGAGTTCCTACAAAGGAGGGTGGGAAATTATTGCTGAACTCCAGTTCACTTCGAACGGCGGAACGCTACCTTGTTTCTCCAAGGGTTTCCCAATAAATCTGTTGTTGTTGAAGAATTTTTCTCGACAACCGCCGGAATGAATTAAAAGGAATCGCAGAAAATATGAAACGAGGTGCCCCTTCTTGAAGGCGAATACAGTGCACCTCATTCATCTAGTTCCTGTGGACCGAAGTATTCTACTGTCTTAAAATTTCTTAACTCTGAAAATTGCAGTAAGTAACCACTCAACGACATATCTGTGAAAATGGCAAGTCTTCCAGGAGTACGTAACTGAAATTACTTTGTATTGGATCTGGGCTCTTTCTCATTCTTTTTATTTTTTGGGGTGTGTTTGGCGTATAATTCGCGACGTCTGTAGTTCTTCTCCTTGGGTTCTCTTAGGTTAAATGAAGCTCTGTTGGTAGACAGGTCACCTTGAGCTCCGTCTTGCGCCACTGCATCTAGCAGTTTTCTCGTTGAAATAATAAACCTCTGAGCGCCATTTACTCCTGAGCGATTACGTAACTTTAAGTTGTCACACGGTACGTACACTGTCACGTTTTCGTTGAAGGAGGACTCGAATTACGTTTGTTCAAATAGAAGAACACAGGTGCACCATGTTTGTAGTGTGACCTTGTTATTTCACTGTTAAATTTAAGACTCTCTGCCATTGGCAAGATGACCTGTAATCGCCTTTCAGCGAAATATGGACTCCGAGCAGATAAACGTCAACAGTGTCTTGCATTACTTCGTGCTGACACTTGCAAAAACAGATGTGTATGAGTTCACTCTAGTAGTTGGTCCTAACAGCATTGTGGTGGGCCGTGCAGGACTAACCGTCTTTTCAAAGCCCGCTACAACACTCTAACACTGCCTCCTGCAAAAGGTGGCCTCGAACTCGTCAGCGTGCGGGCACGATCTTCTGCACTCTTCGTCCACACTCTGTTGCGGCACTGGCAGGGGCCGGTCCCGTCCTTAACACGCAGTCTCTTAGATATCCTCCGACCAGTTTCTCTCGATCCACCGATCAATGTGGCACCTATTTCCCCATTATTGTACCACGTCGCCAATTGTTTCATAGAACTCAGCTACGTTCGGGCCGATTTTCCAGTCACCCGTCCTCCCCGTACAAACGACTATTATCGTTTGTTTCTGCTGTCCAACCCTTGCGACCCCATGGTGCTACAGCATCCTGACATTAACTGGCGCACTGTTTGCGGGTGTGTGCATGCCATAGGACTGGCCACCTCCCCACTCTGCCCTGACTGTCAGCTCGAAGACACCGACGAGCACCGTCTTACGTGCCTCCTGAAGCAAAACGTATGGCTCCTCATCCAACGAATCGTGGGCTTTTATCCCCGTGCCCCGCCAACGACGGTAACCGCAGATTTCCTGTTGTTGCCCCAGACATTTCACTACCCTCTTGCTAAGCACCATGCCCTAATCTGGTTTCGAGGACAGGCTTTAGAATATCTCTTTCAGAGTGGTCCACATACAGTCCTTGACTTCTGGTACAAAGTTGTGACCGCGCATAGCACCCTCACCCGAAAACCATCTTATCGACAAACTTTTGCCGGTTATCTCCGCAGCGTCTTCCTTGACCCCCCTCAAAGTTGGGGTGTGCCATGCGTACCTGTCACATGATGCAACACCCTTATCCACGTTCTCATGCATCGACCAAAAAAACAACTAAAAAAAAGGAACAAAACAGAATGTTATACTTTATTGTATTTAATGTTTTTCTAATATTTTTTGTTTAACTAACAGTCATTTGTATATGTCTAAATGATACCTTGCATAGTATATATATATATATATATATATATATATATATATATATATATATATATATGCACTTTTAGTTTGTTCAATAAAAAAAAGCGGTCTAAGGCGCTGCAGTCATGGACTGTGCGGCTGGTCCCGGCGGAGGTTCGAGTCCTCCGTCCGGCATGGGTGTGTGTGTTTGCCCTTAGGATAATTTAGGTTAAGTAGTCTGTAAGCTTAGGGACTGATGACCTTAGCAGTTAGGTCCCATAAGATTTCACTCACATTTCAACATTTTTGAACATTGTGGTGGTTGCATACTTGTTTGTGATGAGCTAACACAGATATTTATTACACAAGAAAGCCCTCTACTTTCTCACACACAGGAAACTGGATGCGGTTAATTTAATTGCTTCCTTTAGAATTTAGTGTTTCTGTTTATATAATACATTCCGGTTTTAATATTTTTTAAATTGTTTTATGTTTCGACTGATTTCAAAGTTGTGTCTCAGCACAGTCATAATAATAATAATGATAATAAGTAATTGTAAAAAGGAAAATATATAACCAAATTCCTCCAAGTATTGTGTAAGAGTAACAAAATTAGTTCACAGACTGTATGCTTAGCTACTGACTAAAAGTAGAGAAAAGTAAAGTTTCGGAGCCATTTTCCGGTAGGTTATAAATAAGAGGCCTACAGGCGAACAATATGAAATAAGATCGTCACAACTTCTGAACAGTTAGGACGTTCAAACTGCACGGTTGACCGCGGGGCCTGATGGTAATTAGTATGCGCAAGACCACTTTCATTTGGATGGGTTCGTCAATAAGCAAAATCTGCGTATCTGGTGGACTGACAATCTGCATTTCGCGATCGAGAAGTCTCTTCACCCTCAACGGGTGACTGTGTGGTTTGCAATGTCCAGTCACGGAATAATCGGTGCGGTATCCCTTGATGGAACGTTGAATACCGAACGGTATGTGAATGTTTTGGAAGATGATTTTATCCCCATTATCGAAAGCGACGCTGATTTCAACAAAATGGGGTTCGTGCGAGACGGATCTTGACCCCATCGATGGAGGATAGTGCTTGATGTCCTGGAGGACCACTTTGGAGACCGCATTCTGGCTCTAGGGTACGCAGAGGCCACTGGCATGGGTCTCGATTTGCTGCCACGTTCTCCGGATCTGAACACATGCGGCTCCTTTTCGTGGGGCTGTATTAAAGCCATCGTGTACAGCAGTAACCCCAAAACTAATGCTGAGCTAAAACAGCCATTCAGGGGGTCATCGGCAGCATCGATGTCGCAACACTTTAGCGGGTCATGCACAATTTCGCTATTCGTCTGCCCCGCATTATCACCAATGATGGCAGGCATGTCGAACATGTCATAACCTTAATACGAATATCTGTAGTGACGTTTACAAGTTGAATAAAGTATGTGCACGCCGTAGTTTGTAACTAATCTACATTTTTTTTCACATTGTTCCATAATTTTTCTTTCTGTAAATATTTAAATGTTCTAGAATGGTCTCAGAGTACGTTTTTGTTGTAAGTCTCCCGCAAAAAACTTTTGTTTTTGTTTTTGTGTTTTTCAAAGCAGGCTTGGATAAACGTCGGGACTGATTATGGCACTCTATTACACTGCATGTGTTATGCACGTCCATCCGACGTGCAATTCCTCGTGACCATCGCCGAGTGCAAGTGGATGCTGCGCCGACGTTTGGTTTATGTGTTACTGCGGGTTGTGTCTCGTGTGGTGCCGTCATCTCGGTTGGAGCGCAACGCAACATTCGCTTAGATATCCTCCACAGCACTAAACGCACTGGCTAGCACCTCGTCAGTCACACTCACGCTTCCGTAGTGATGCTGTGGAGGCTGAGAGGGATTTTGTAATTGCCGTATCCTCTCTAATCCGGAAAATGGTATTCGCAACACTGCCTATTTTTATAAACCATTTGTAATTTCCATCAGACTGGACAAAAGCAGTAATCACACCAATCTTTAAACATGGAAACAGAAAAGATTGTAACAACTACAGAGGTATCTCTTTAATCAGCGTTGTGGGTAAAATCTTCTCAGGTATTGTTGAAAGGAAAGTGCGAGTATTAGTTGAGGACCAATTGGATGAAAATCAGTGTGGGTTTAGGCCTCTTAGAGGCTGTCAGGACCAGATCTTTAGCTTACGGCAAATAATGGAGAAGTGTTATGAGTGGAACAGGGAATTGTATCTATGCTTTATAGATCTAGAAAAGGCATATGACCGGGTTCCTAGGAGGAAGTTATTGTCTGTTCTACAAGATTATGGAATAGGAGGCAAACTTTTGCAAGCAATTAAAGGTCTTTACATGGATAGTCAGGCAGCAGTTAGAGTTGACGGTAAATTGAGTTCATGGTTCAGAGTAGTTTCAGGGGTAAGACAAGGCTGCAACCTGTCTCCACTGTTGTTCATATTATTTATGGGTCATATGTTGAAAACAATAGACTGGCTGGGTGAGATTAAGATATGTGAACACAAAATAAGCAGTCTTGCATATGCAGATGACTTAGTTGTGATGGCAGATTCGATTGAAAGTTTGCAAAGTAATATTTCAGAGCTAGATCAGAAATGTAAGGACTATGGTATGAAGATTAGCATCTCCAAAACGAAAGTAATGTCAGTGGGAAAGAAATATAAACGGATTGAGTGCCAAATAGGAGGAACAAAGTTAGAACAGGTGGACGGTTTCAAGTACTTAGGATGCATATTCTCACAGGATGGCAACATAGTGAAGGAAGTGGAAGCGAGGTGTAGCAAAGCTAATGCAGTGAGCGCTCAGATACGATCTACTCTCTTCTGCAAGAAGGAAGTCAGTACCAAGACTATCTGTGCACCGTTCAATCTTTCGACCAACTTTGTTGTATGGGAGCGAAAGCTGGGTGGATTCAGGTTACCTTATCAACAAGGTTGAGGTTACGGATATGAAAGTAGCTAGGATGATTGCAGGTACTAGTAGATGGGAACAATGGCAGGAGGGTGTCCACAATGAGGAAATCAAAGAAAAACTGGGAATGAACTCTATAGATGTAGCAGTCAGGGCGAACAGGCTTAGATGGTGGGGTCATGTTACACGCATGGGAGAAGCAAGGTTACCCAAGAGACTCATGGATTCAGCAGTAGAGGGTAAGAGGAGTCGGGGCAGACCGAGGAGAAGGTACCTGGATTCGGTTAAGAATGATTTTGAAGTAATAGGTTTAACATCAGAAGAGGCACCAATGTTAGCACTGAGCAGGGGATCATGGAGGAACTGTATAAGGGGGCTATGCTCCAGACTGAACGCTGAAAGGCATAATCAGTCTTAAATGATGATGATGATGATTTGTAATTTCTTAAAAGTTCGTACAGTGGTTGGTTAGTCTGCAGTGGTTTCCCTGATTCCATTATTATAGCGATCACAGTGAAAGATAATGTGGTCGGGCGTTCCCTATGACCGTAATTACGGACGTCATTTTCTTCCCTGTTGAACCTGTACTAGCCTGGTCGCGTTAGGCAGTTCAGAAATGGTTCAAATGGTTCTGAGTGCTATGGGGCTTAACATCTGTGGTCATCAGTCCCCTAGAACTTAGAACTACTTAAACCTAACTAACCTAAGGACATCACACACATCCATGCCCGAGGCAGGATTCGAACCTGCGACCGTAGCGGTCACGCGGTTCCAGACTGAAGCGCCTAGAACCGCACGGCCACACCGGGCGGCGTTAGGCAGTGTTTCAAGCCCTGACTAGGGTTCACACGGCCAAGGGCTAGGCGTTCTCTAATGAATGGGAAAGGCGGGTGAACTCTTCAGTGGTTTTCACGTTGTCCTACTCTTCAATTCAAGATCTGGGCCGAGTTGATATCCTTTGGTCTAAGACCTGATTTTCGTCAGTTCTACTTTGTTACGAGTAGGAGGCTACACGACGTCTTACCGTAATGTCTAATTCGTAGTATCCGAGGAACATCAGTAAAGCATTGGCTGGCGTGGTGCTGGAGATCACTGTGAGTTTGAGGGGCACGTCCCAGGATTACAAATAGATTTCTACGCAATGGTCTGTTCTCTTTAGGTATTCGTAGCTTTGCGTCGACATTGTCAGTCAGAATATAGGTTTTGCGATCCATTTAAGTAGTGTGTGGTCTGTTCTCGTTAGCATCTTTGTCTCCGCACTTTTTCCATATCTGGGGAACTAACTGGCTCATGCGTTCAATATTTCCTTTTCTTACAGGCAAGAAGTGGCGGAACCACAGGCTGCTGCTGCAGCCCGCCTTCCACATGAGCGTGCTGGAGAACTTTGTCGAGACGTTCTCCTCATCGGCGCAGGCGCTCGTCTCCAGGCTGGCCTCCAAGATGGGGGACGTCAACGTGGCGCCGGACGTCAACCACTGCGTCATAGACATCCTCAACGGTAAGGCGGCCAGCACCGCCCGGTCAGTATGGCTGCGGCAATCTACTCAATCATATTACAGTCATGTACTGAAATCACCGCTCCTACTGTATTCCAACACGTGTTTACTGAATTATCATGTACCTAAAACAGTACAAGTCCCACTTTTGCCTCAGTCACAACGGCGATTGTTCGTGGCAGTGTTGTTATGAGGTGTCGGCAGCAGTATGATCAAGTCGAAACTCCATTCAGCGAGTATTGCGGCTCATAGGTGACCTCAAATGCAGAGAATTGTTCTGGGTGGAAAGCGAACTCCACCATGCGATGACATTCAAAAAATGTTCTATGATTCTGAGTTATACATAACTTGCAGATCACTAAGAATGTTTGACGTCCTGGTTGTGTTCTTAAAACCAGTCAAGAACGGCGCTCTGTCAAGATATTTTATTGATATCGGAACCCAGTCGTACGTCCACCTTCGTACACCACTAGTGTCCGTTGTTTCGCAGTATCTATACACTGTCTCTCTAGCTGTCTATCTATTCATCCGCCTACATACAACACGACCTCCAAACGAGAATGTAATGTGAACTACACTGATCTGAGTTGTCGACATCATGCACGAAGCATCACTAGACTCGAATGGTTGGCGCTAAAATGCCAAACCTATTCGCTGAGTGCAGCAAAACACGACATTCGTCTAACCAATACGCCATTTACTAGTCACCACCGTGGTGCATAGTGAATCCATAGCCTCATACAGCTGACGATAAAGACTCATGTAGCTGTCGGTAAAGACTCACAACCCGATCTACATCTACATCTACATCTACATTTATACTCCGCAAGCCACCCAACGGTGTGTGGCGGAGGGCACTTTACGTGCCACGGTCATTACCTCCCTTTCCTGTTCCAGTCGCGTATGGTTCGCGGGAAGAACGACTGTCTGAAAGCCTCCGTGCGCGCTCTAATCTCTCTAATTTTACATTCATGATCTCCTCGGGAGGTATAAGTAGGGGGAAGCAATATATTCGATACCTCATCCAGAAACGCACCCTCTCGAAACGTGGCGAGCAAGCTACACCGCGATGCAGAGCGCCTCTCTTGCAGAGTCTGCCACTTGAGTTTGTTAAACATCTCCGTAACGCTATCACGGTTACCAAATAACCCTGTGACGAAACGCGCCGCTCTTCTTTGGATCTTCTCTATCTCCTCCGTCAACCCGATCTGGTACGGATCCCACACTGATGAGCAATACTCAAGTATACGTCAACGAGTGTTTTGTAAGCCACCTCCTTTGTTGATGGACTACATTTTCTAAGGACTCTCCCAATGAATCTCAATCTGGTACCCGACTTACCAACAATTAATTTTATATGATCATTCCACTTCAAATCGTTCCGCACGCATACTCCCAGATATTTTACAGAAGTAACTGCTACCAGTGTTTGTTCCGCTATCACATAATCAAATGCAATTCATGAAACTAACAGAGCTTTGGCAGATTGTCAATCCACTAGAATTTTATTGAATGCTCCAATTTACTGATGTATTGCTTGTGATGCCATTGCCATTTGTGTATTGACCAGAAAATAATTTCAAAGAGTACTACTGTGCTCGGTGGTCGACTTCACCAGGGCACTGTGCTTATCCGCTTATTCGTATTAATTACCTATCTGTTACTTATCTCAACAAATGTCTCAACATTCTGTTGTTTCCTGACGTTAACGACACGGTCCACTCAGTTTGAATAGAACAGACACCACGAACGCAGCTAATAATGAGAAATGACACTTAGATCCCAGTGATCCAGCTTTCCTCAAACGCCGACAAATTTTTAATTTGCTAACGCGCGGTCTGGGACACGTTGTCCCGCTTCGCGCAGCTCCCCCCGGCAGAGGATCGAGTCCTCCCTCGGGCACGGGTGTGTGTGTGTTGTCTAAGTTAGTTTAAGTTAGATTAAGTAGCGTTTAAGCCTAGGGAACCGACGACCTCTACAGTACCTAGCTTGCGCTTGTATGTGAGGGAGACACTTAACATTTATAATGTCATCTCTCTTGGACGCCTATGTGCTACTTATGACAATTTTGTAAGGCCAGAATGTTATAGGCAACTGTTAATATCACCATTGTTTGCCTTGATGTTGTAACCTGTATGTGTCCTAAAATCCGATGGTGGCGGCTTTAGTTTCGCCGAAACCGGTAATCATGAAATAAAAAGAATTCCTGCGATATTGACTATCAGTTCATTGTTTTACAAGCATCTAGATCGCTCCCACATGAGCGTAATGTGCTCCCTACAAAACTCAGCAGTTTGCTCCCATAGGAACTTACCAAAAATTTCCAAAATTTGATTTGCCTTTCACTCTCGAACTCCTGCTATTTATTACCTGAATACCTCACTGGGTCCAGATAATGCCGTAATTTGCTCTATTTTAGTTTGCATATTCCCAGTGTGGTCTAATTCAGTGATCACGTAATGAAAGTTGTGGCGTTTGTCTTGCTATGACTGTGCCAGGAACATTAGCTGAGCAAACTGATCTCTAGAGCGAATACCGCACAATATTTTTCTTCAGTTATAATCTAAGTTGAAAAACAAAATATATGATGTCTTAAACAAGTTTGATAATAGCTTCATGATAACTCGGAAAACAATCAAGGAAATTTGGCCACTTGATTTAGTGAGTAGCTCTAATATTGCATCATTTGCCTACGTATGACTGTAGAGCGATATTATCTATGGAGTGGAAATTCAGACGCGCAAAACATGATTTATCTCGGCAGTATGCAGTGACTCCGAAAGCTACGTGATAACGGTGTGGGGCAAGGCTTGCAATAACAGCTCTGCCAATTTTGGGTATAACTTCATTTCTATTACAGACATATGCCGTTCAAAAGTTGGATGGATTCCGTACGAGGTAGTATCTTAATAATTTTCATTCAATATCAGGAATGAACGTGGCTAAAAGCTCTGAAGATACTAACTCAGGGCATTTCGCTTGATCGTGACCAGTGTCACATCTCAGTTGTAGCTTTCTTTTGCGTATTTGCAGGAAGAGAAGGAATAGCAACCTCCATTTTGTAAATTATGTACCGCCTAAACAGAGGGGGAAGAAATTTCTGATAATGTACGCCTGCACCACAGCGTTATAGGGTGGTGAATCATAGACAGAGGGAACACCAGAAAAGAAAAGGCTCGAAGCGTTTGAGATACGGTGTTAAGGAAGAATGTTAAAAACTATATCGAGCGATTAGAAATGAGGAAATCACTGCCGAATCGCCGAGGAGAGGAAAATGTGGAAGACACTCTTACGGAGAAGAGACAGGACAATAACGCGTGAACACATTTGAGAATAACTTCCATGGACACTGAGAGAGCCGTAGAGGGTAAAAGCTGTAGAAGACAAAGAGTAGGGTTCATCCAGCACTTAACTGAGGACGCAGTTTGCGGGTGCTGCTCTCAGATGAAGAGGCCGGCACAGTAGAAGAATTCGTGGCGGGCTGCATCGAACCAATCAAGAGACTGATGACCAAAACACTTTATCGTGTTGTCGAGTCTCTGTTTTAATTAACTGTTGCTGCGACGGACTTGTGAAATTGCTTCCTTGGCTTCCTAGTACGCCAAACTAAATGTGACTCGAAAAAAAATGGAATTTGGAATTATGCTGTAAATTACCGATATACATAGTTTTAAGTATATCAGGGACGAAATTCATCGTTCTTACTTTTATTAATGTTTATTGCTCCTCATGGAGACTAAAATATTAATCACACAAAATCATTCAGCGCGTCATAGAAACTTTATGACTAACGAAAGATAAGCACAAAAGCTTGCAAAACTAAATAATATTAAGGAAAAGTGGCCGAGCGGTTCTAGGCGCTACAGTCTGGAACCGCGCGACCGCTACGGTCGCAGGTTCGAATCATGCCTCGGGCATGGATGTGTGTGATGTCCTTAGGTTAGTTAGGTTTAAGTAATTCTAAGTTCTAGGGGACTGGTGACATTAGAAGTTAAGTCCCATAGTGCTCAGAGCCATTAAACCAATTAAGGAAAAGACACAGATGGTCATACATAAATATTATCTGCGAGTGAACATTGTTCTAAATGAGTATACATTCAACGGATTCATTGGCAACACACACCCACATTACCTCGTTTGTTTGATATGTATGTGATCAACAGTATCCGGACACCCCCATAAACATACGTTTTACATATTAGGTGCATTGTGCTGCCACCTACTGCCGGGTACTGCATATCAGCGACATCAGTAGTCATTAGACATCGTGAGAGAGCAGAATGGGGCGCTCCGCGGAACTCACGTACTTCGAACATGGTCAGGTGATTGGCCGTCACTTGTGTCTGTACGCGAGATTTCCACACTCCTGAACATCCTTAGGTCAAATGTTTCAGATGTGATAGTGAAGTGGAGACGTGAAGGGAAACGTGAGCACAAAAGCGTACAGGCCGACCTCGTCCGTTGATTGACAGAAACCGCCGACAGTTGAAGAGGCTCGTAATGTGTAACAGGCAGACATCTATCCAGACCATCACAAAGGAATTCCAAACTGCATCAGGATCCACTGCAAGTACTATCACAGTTAGGCGGGAGGTGAGAAAAATTGGATTTCATGGTCGAGCGGTTGCTCATAAGCCACACATCACGCCGGTAAATGCCAAACGACGCCTCGCTTGGTGTAAGGAGCGTAAACATTGGACGATTGAACAGTGGGAAAACGTTGTGTGAGTGACGAATCACGGTACACAGTGTGGCGATAAGATGGCAGGGTATGGGTATGACGAATGCCCGGTGAACGTCATCTGCCAGCGTGTGTAGTGCCAACAGTAAAATTCGGAGGCGGTGGTGTTGTGGTGTGGGCGTGTTTTTCATGGAGGGGGCTTACACCGCTTGTCGTTTTGCGTGGCACTACCACAGTACGGGCCTACATTGATGTTTTAAGCACTTTCTTGCATCCCACTGTTGAAGAGCAATTAGGGGATGACGATTGCTCCTTTCAATACGATCGAGCACCTGTTCATAATGCACGGGCTGTGGCGGAGTGGTTACACGACAATAAAATCCCTGTAATGGAATGGCCTGCACAGAGTCCTGACCTGAATCCTATAGAACACCTTTGGGATGTTTTGTTCAGCACTCCGTGAAGCATGGGCTGCCATTCCCCAAGAAACCTTCCAGCACGTGACTGAACGTATGCCTGCGAGAGTGGAAGCTGTCATCAAGACTAGCGGTGGGCCAACACCATATTGAATTCCAGCATTACCGATAGAGGACACTGCTCCGACCGGATACTTTTGATCACACACACACACACACACACACACACACACACACACATATATATATATATATATATATATATATATATATATATATATATAGTCATAACAATTATACCTCCATAATTCTCAACACATGTCACACCTCTTAACAGTATGCGAATTCTAGCGACCCGCCAGAATTGGTGTCGCCAAATGTGTACTTCGTCTAGTTCTCTTACACTGAACAAGAGACCGAGAGGACAAAAGGACATGGAACTCCAGTAAGGATAGAACTCGAGCCAACAACTGAACAGTCTCTTGCGGTATCATCCACGCTATGAGATCAACTGTCACTAATCGCATCTGGCGGGCCTGGTGGCTAACTTCAGTGCTAATTAACTCGGAAACGGCACGACGTCGCAACATCCTGCAAGTTTTTCAGACTTTTACTGACTACCCTTTAGATACGTGATGTAACGGCTACAGGTGCAGATATTTTTACATGAGGTACGTTAATTTGTACACACGTACAGAGTGTTGGTTGTTTCTCTCTGCGTCGAACTGTCTTCCCATAAACACGTCACAAACATGACGACCTGAAGTTTTCTGCATGGTGGTAACTGCACTACTAAGTGGACTACGTCGGTCACTATAGACTGTTTTTCCTCCACGCATCAACACTTCAACATCTGACCTGCTGCCCACGGGAAAATAAACATTAGTGGCTTGCTCTTGCCAGAGATTCTGGGAGGTACTAACCAACCTAAAAACGTACGACCTGTAATAGTGCTATTATTACTCTGCAAATGGTCTAAAAACTGATGTTATATTGTTAAGTGCACGGTCCTGAGCCACGAACAGAAATATCTGCACCTGTACCCGTTAGTCCCTGTATATGTATATCGTACGTAACAAATCTGAACGTTACATCCGCCACTGATGTTTGTCTGTTGACTGCTTTTGCAGAGGCGGTGATGGGAATCCCCGTCCCGAAGACACCACAGCAGGACGCAGCGAGGGAGGCGTCGCCCTTCAGAAAGTGAGTACAATACGTGCGACCTATATATACACCAGCTGCATGTTCTCGCTACCTGTTCTCGTCCCATCAGCATACTGCCTCCCAGACTCACGTGGTAGTCTGCTCCACGAAACAGTGTTGACTCATACCGACCGTTCGACATTACAGACAAGTTTTTGCTCCGCAGAAAACGGGACCGCCGCCTATTGGCGGCTGTTATATAATAGCAAGTGCAGTGTGTAAACCGGTTCTGTTTACCGGAACGCTCTCGTGGGCAAAAACTCTTCGCGGTGGAGCGGACAACGCAAGCATTACAGCAGCGCAAGATTCTCGTGTTTGTCCACCTGTGGATAAGACCAGAGATAAGAAACGCCTTGCAGATATCAATAGTGGGAGAACGCTTTATGAAATACTTCTTAAGGGATAAATTATGTGCTTTGTGAATATAATGACACGTGATTTGTACATCCCCGTCTGTTTCCCTTGTTCCGCAGTTAATTTTTGTCTCAAACTCTTCGTGTGATCTGTTATTACCAGCCCTCTTGGGAGAATTAGGAGAATCTGACATGCTTCTCGCTGGATAAGTTAAAGAATGTCAAATAAAATCCAAATTCGGACTGATTGAAGGCCAAACTACGAAAATAAAAGTAATGACAAGAAGGCTTACATTTCTTTTAATTTTAATCCAAATTTCAAAATTAACGTTTTTATGATTCTTATACACATTCAGCACATTTCGTTGAAGCCTAAATCGTTGCAGCATCTTAGATCACTCAAACAGGTACTTACTGAAAAAATTTTTTCGGGTGTCTCGCCGGCCGCTGTAGCCGAGCGGTTCTAGGTGCTTCAGTCCGGAATCGTGCTGCTGCTACGGTTCGAATCCTGCCTCGGGCATAGATCTGTGTGATGTCCTTAGGTTAGTTAGGTTTAAGTAGTTCTAATTCTAGGGGACTGATGACCTCAGATGTTAACACCCATGGTGCTCAGAGGCATTTGAACCATTCGGGTGTCTCTTGTCATGCTTGTGGTATCACATTATACAGTGTACCACTTTTACTTTTATTTTACTTTTTTTGAGCATGTTTTCGTAGGCATGTAGCGTATCTTTGCCTTACTGTCCTTAATAAGATTTTACTGCGGGAATACGTACTTCCTTCAACTGTTTTTGCTACCTCACAATACTGTAACATTGTTCTTCCCTTAGAGTAATCATATTTATTTTATAACTTCGATTTATCCTAACGTATGAGTAGAATATATTTAATAATTGACCATTTTCACGTGGGTTCTGAAGAAACATTTTCTGCATGCCGTAACACGAGATATCATGAGAACTATTTCAGTTTTGGAACGCTGTATGTACAAATAAATTGTTGGGTACGCGGACTCGGACATCTATTAAAGCTTGCTTTGTTATTCTGGAACAATTCTCAGCAAGCACCATCACAGCTTTGGCATTCGTCGGGAATCATCAGAGCACGGGTTTTCGCAAACATGGTAATGATGAAGTATTCCACTTACCTTTTACACCGGCGTCACGTTTTTGAGTTTTATGCATGTAGCCGACGAACAAGTGATTGGTTATGGTTCCTCTTGAAAGTGAAATTTAGATATCGTTTCAAATTGGATGGTAGGAAATAGGACTGGGCCAAAGATTCGCTTCTGGAGCTACAGTTCCTTAGAGAGACTGGAAAGTTGCACAGGTCACACCAATATTCAAGATACGTAGTACGAGTAATCCACTAAATTACAGGCCCATATCATAAACGTCGATATGGAGCAGGATTTTGGAACATATATTGGTTTCGAAAATTTTGAATTGCCTCGAGGAAAACGCTCTATTGACACACAGTCAACATGGATTTAGTAAACATCGTTCTTGTGAAACACAACAAGCACTTTATTCGCATGAAGTGGTGAGTGCTATTGACAAGGGATTTCAAATTGATTCCGTATTTCTAGATTTCCGGAAGGCTTTTGACACTGTAGTTTAGTTACAAATAAAGATCAGTTTAAAAGGAGCCTGAAAGACTTACTAATGGCCAACTTTTTCTACTCCATTGACGAATTTTTTAATAGAGACAAATGATGTATTATATATATTCGTACTATTAGTATTGTTATTTCAGCTTTAAAAAAAATTGACATGTTCCACATCCACGAGGATCTCCCCAGCACGGATCTATGGAACGAAAAACTAATCTAATCTAATCTACCGCAAAAACGGCTTGTAGCGTCTTACGGAATATCGTCCCAGTTATGTGACTGGTTTCGTGATTTCCCGTCAGAGAGGACACAGTTCGTAGTAATTGACGGAAAGTCATCGAGTAAAACAGAAGTGATTTCTGGCGTTCCCCAAGGTTGTGTTTTAGACCCTTTGATGTTCCTTATCTATATAAACGATTTGGGAGATAATCTGAGCAGCCGTCTTAGGTTGTTTGCAGCTGACGCTGTTGTTTATCTACTAATTAAGTCATCAGAAGGTCAAAAGAAACTTAAAAACGATTTAGAAAGGATATCTGTATGGTGTGAAAATTGGCAGTTGACCCTAAATAACGAAAAGTGTAAGGTCATCCACACGAGTGGTAAAAGGAATCCGTTAAACTTCGGTTACAGGACAAATGAGTCAAATCTAATGCCCATAAATTCAACAGAATACCTAGGAATTTCAATTACGAATGACTTAAATTGGAAGCAACACATAGAAAATGTTGTGAGGAAGGCTAACCAAAGACTGCGTTTTGTTGGCAAGACACTTAGAAAATGTAGCAGATCTACTAAGGAGACCACCTACACTACGCTTGTCCGCCCTTTTTTGGAATACTGCTGCGCGCTGTGGGATCCTTACCAGATAGAACTGACGGAGTGTATCAAAAAATTTCAAAGAAGGGCAGCACGTTTTGTATTATCGCGAAATGGGGCGAGAAAGTCACTGAAAAGATACAGGATTTGAACTGGACATCATTAAAACAAAGGCGTTTTTCGTTGCGACGGAATCTTCTCACGAAATTCCTATCACCACCTTTCTTCTACGAATGCGAAAATATTTTTTTGACGCCGACCTACATAGGGAGAAACGATCACCATGACAAGATAAGGGATTTCAGAGCTGGTAGGGAAAGATATAGGTTTTCGTTCTTTCCGCGCGCTATACGAGATTGGAATAATGGAAAATGGTGAAGGTGGTTAGATGATCCCTCGGCCAGGCACTTAAATGTGATTTGGAGAGTATCCATGTGGATGTAGATGTAGATGTATCACCCTTCCCCCAACACAAATCAAAAGAATAAACTTGCAGTGATCCCAGTTTTAATATGACACTAAAGCCTAGGATAAAATATATAAAATGCCTTAATATAACAATAATTATAATTTAGTTACATCAGTGTTTAGAATACCACTTTCGAATAACTTCCACTAAACTGCAGTTCGGACAAGTACATCACTTCAAAAGCATTCGGCCGTACATTTGAGAAGCATATGTCTCATGTAATTGATTTAAGAATTGTTATAGCAGGACGCTCTCGCCGATTTGACAAATCGCATTAAATCGACGTATACACCCGGGATTATCAGCATTTAATTTGGCTCTACGACTGTGAATATAGGATGCGGACTACGGATATACGATAGTGTAATTGCAGACAGTCCTGTTTCTTTCACTGGTTTCGCTCTCGTTCGACAAGGTCAGTCCTTGTGTAACATTTTTCCTTAGTGAACGCCTGCCCACATGCTGCCAAGGTTATTTCGTTTACGCTGTTTACCTTTGGATGGGAAGTCCTTACACATTCTCCATACAGACCGATCTCTTCGCATGCGATTTGCATATTTTTGGAACCCTGAAGAAAGACCTACGTAGCTGTCGGTTTTTTTCGGACGAGATGGTGGACGCCTGGGTATAATCACGGTTCCATAGGCAGGCGCAGACGATTATCCATCAAGGCGTTGGCCATTTTGTCTCACAGTGCGGTCAATGTATCAACAGTTGTGGCGACTGCCCCTTATACATTGAAGAGCGAAAGAAACTGGTACACCTGCCTAATATGGTGTGGGGTCCCCGTGAGCACGCGGAAGTGCCACAACCCAACGTGGCATGGACTAGCCTAATGTGTGCAGTCGTGCTAGAGGATGTTGCACCAGGAATCCTGCAGGCATCGCCATAAATCCGTAAGATTACAAGGGGACACAGGTCTCTTCTGAACAGCACGTTGCAAGGCATCCCAGATAAGCTCAACATTGTTCATGTCTGGGGTGTTTGGTGGCCAGCGGAAGTGTTGAAACTCAGCAGTGTGTTCCTGGAGCCACTGTGAAGCAATTATGGACGTGTGGGGTGACGCATTGTCCTGCTGGAATTGCGCAAGTCCTCGGAATGCACAATGGACGTGAATGGATACAGGTGATCAGACAGGATGCTTACTGACGTGTCAGCTATCTGAGTCGAATCACTCCAACTGCACACGCCCCACACCGCTACAGAGCCTCCACCAGGTAGAATATTCCAAATTTTTAGGTATGTCCATTGATGAGAGATTAAATTGGAAGAAACACATTGATGATCTGCTGAAACGTTTGAGTTCAGCTACTTATGCAATAAGGGTCATTGCAAATTTTGGTGATAAACATCTTAGTAAATTAGCTTACTACGCCTATTTTCACTCATTGCTTTCATATGGCATCATATTTTGGGGTAATTCATCACTGAGGAATAAAGTATTCATTGCACAGAAGCGTGTAATCAGAATAATAGCTGGAGTCCACCCAAGATCATCCTGCAGACATTTATTTAAGGATCTAGGGATATTCACAGTAGCTTCTCAGTATATATACTCTCTTATGAAATTTGTTATTAACAACCAAACCCAATTCAAAAGTAATAGCAGTGTGCATAGCTACAATACTAGGAGAAAGGACGATCTTCACTATTCAAGATTAAATCTAACTTTGGCACAGAAAGGGGTGAATTATACTGGCACTAAAGTCTTTGGTCACTTACCAAATAGTATCAAAAGTCTGACAGATAACCAACAAGTATTTAAGAAGAACTTAAAAGAATTTCTGAATGACAACTCCTTCTACTCCATAGAGGAATTTTTAGATATAAATTAAGAAAAAAAATATTAAAAAAAAAATAAAAAAAAAATAAAGTTGTTATATTAACTTAAGTATGTTGTTAAATTAACCTAATTATGTCATGTATTGGAAAATTCGACTCGTTCCACATCATTACGAAATATCGTATTCATGATCCATGGAACTAGTATTAATCTAATCTAATCTAATCTAATCTACCCCTTGTTGACATGCAGGGTCCATGGATTCATGATGTCTCCATACCAGTACACGTCCATCCACTCGGTACAATTTGAAACGAGACTCGTCCGACCAGCCAACATGTTTTCAGTCGTCAACAGTCATATGTCGGTGTTGAAAGTCGTAAAGGGTACACGAGTGGGCCTTCGGCTCCGAAAGCCCATGTCGATGATGTTTCGTTGAATGGTTCGTATGTTTGTCGATGGCCTAGCAATCTGCAGCTATTTACGGAAGAGTTGCACTTCCGTCACGTTGAACGATTCCCTTCAGTCGTCGTTGGTCACGGTCTTGTAGAATCTTTTTCCGGCAGCAGCGATGTCGGAGATTTGATGTTTTATCGGATTCCTGATATTCTCTGTACACTCGTGAAATGGTCGTACGGGAAAATCCCCACTTCATCGCTACCTCGGAGATGCTGTGCCCCATCGCTCGGGTGCCCACTGTAACACCAAGTTCAAACCCATTTAAATCTCGATAACCTGCCATTGTAACAGCGGTAATCGATCTAACAACTGCGCCAGACACTTTTTGTCTTATATAGGCGTTGGCGCCGGCCGCTGTTGCCGAGCGGTTCTAGGCGCTTCAGTCCGGAATCGCGATGCTGCTACGTTCGCAGCTTCTAATCCTGCCTCGGGCATGGATGTGTGTGCTGTCCTTAGGTTAGTTAGGTTTAAGTAGTTCTAAGTTCTAGGGGACTGATGACCACAGATGTTAAGTCCCATAGTGCTCAGATCCATTTGAACGGCAGCGCCGTGTTCCATCTGTTTACATATCTCTGTATTTGAATACGCATGCCTATTACCAGTTTCTTTGGCGCTTCAGTGTACTTTCGCGTGAACTGGCACGTTCTGCGGTCTGCGGAAACCAGAGTACGGCCAGTTGCTTTGCAGCGTGCGGCTGCCGCTGCATTCACCTCTGTGACCCGTTATACAACGGAGACTCACACCGCGCGGCACGCAATATGAGAAACAACACCTGCCAGGAAGCAGGAAGAACGCCAAGGCCACAGCCGTGGTTCCAACACAAGGGAAAGAATGCGGAAACAGAGCAGGACCACGTCATTCTACCCGTATTAGATGCAATCGGTGTAGCGGCTATCAAATACAGCTGAGCATTTCGTGCACCAACCATTACACAATGTAATGCAAATAATATACGCTACGTAAATGATGTGATAATTAAGCGCCGAAATGATAGCCTGTGAATTATTCATTTGCAGGAAAGACCAAAGGATGAGAGAGATAACCATGACACACAATTTCTCACTAAGTTTTGTGTAAAGATTATATCTCGCTCAGATAATTTTATTCCACCAATTACGGACCTTCACATATCACCGTTTCACTCGTGATGTAGCACAATTTTGTATGCACTGAAGCTTAGTGAACCGAATACTCTCTTGGGGTGATCCGATGAAGGCAGACTTTTTGCCCAGTTGTTTCGAACCAAAATAATGATCTGATTAAATATACCACATACTCATCACCTTGGGTGCTCAACAGACTGTCAACCGTTTGACCGTTCTCCAATCAGTTGCGTGGTCTAATCCTATCGCCCCCTCGCTAACATAGCTCTGCTCCGGCTATCAAAAGTTTTCTTCGGCTCGGAAGCCTATGCTTGGTTGATAACTGCAGAATGCTGTTCACGTCATTACGAGAAGTTTGCCATTTCCATAGCATTTCTTGTTCTTTTGCAACCAGGCCAATCAACTGCTGAAGATGCTAAAAAAGGAATTAATAAGTGTCGGGATAAATAAACGATGTCTGTGCCGCCAGAAAGGGGCCATGCCAGATTTTCGTTTTATTGTCTTCTGATACATAGAAAGAAGAATCTGTGTTATATACGCGCCTAGAGAATGTGAAGGCTGCTTCGAGGGAACACCTCCTGAGAAACCTCGAAAAAAGGTCTGAAAAAGATTAAAGCTGATGGAAACTGAGTACCAGGTAATAAATATGTCTACCAAAGTTAAGAAGCGTCTTTTAGTCAAAACTAGATTTAACTTGCGGAGTACGAAATAATATTTGATCGCAAATTTTATTCTTTTTATAACGACCGGTTTCGATCAGTTAGTTCATCATTTGATTCGTCTGCCTCCTAAAACTAGAAAACAAAACAAATAAAACTTGTAGCCAAGCAGCTACTGAGTGGAGTGGGGTCTGCTTCGGTGCATCTCTTTCGAATAGTGTCTTGATTACAGATTATGAAGTTCAGTTCTTTCCAGCGAGACGCCGGGAAATCTGGTAGTCTGACAAAGGCGTTCCAATAGGGAATATTTTGGAAGGGATTTACAATTTTCGCATTTGCATTAGAAGCGAAAGTATCCTTCTCAAAACCTTGATCTGAACCGGGGAAATTGAGTTACTTTTAATTTCTGGGGCAGTGCGTCCCATAAAATGATATAAACGCAACGTGTGTGTTTCAGTTTCTGTTCACGACTGTAAGAGACTAGAAAGTCAAAGATATGTTTGATATCCACTGTGTTTTATCCTCATTTCTGTGTAAAGTCAAAAGCGAATGTAGACTTTCGGGAAACAGCTGCGAACGTCAGCAGATTTGAGTGAATGTCTGTCATGAAGGGAGCGTAGTATGGAGCCTAGATGATGAGTTACAAATTGGAATGTGGACAGGAGTTATAATGTCCTTTATTTGACTAACGTAAGTACAACAGTCAGTCAGCAACATGCACCGTACGCCGTTTCTTCCTACAAATACAAATAACCAAAAGTTGTAACAAAATCTTTCTGTTGATGTATAATATTTTTTTTCCTATAGATTAACTCTATTCTATACAATGTTCAGCAAAATTATAGGATCACAACTTATGGGAATTCAGCCAAGTAATATTTACAGCGACCGCCGATATTGCGACGGGAGTACACCCCGCCATTTTCAAGGCGCAGACTGGAACAGACAGGCGATGTACAGACAAATTTAAAACTTCGGTTTTTGGAATAATTCAGGAAAGATCGGTCGTATTTTACGGAAATACCATGTGAAATGCGTTTTCCGACCTCCATCTAAAATTAAGGATGATCTTAGTTTGCGTGTATATCGCATTCCTTGTAGCTGAGGCATGGCACATATTGGTCAGAGTATCAGGACCGTGGAGGACCGATGTACTGAGCGTAACGGCACACACGATTACAGTTGGGAAGTAGATCCGCTATTGCCCAACATTGTTTGGACACTGGTCACCCTACATTATATAACAATACCGAGATATTGGCATGCACGTCCAGCTATTGGGACAGTGTTATTAAGGAGGCTGTTGATATTAAATTAACGAGCAACCTTGTAAACACGGGTGAAGCGTTACCTCACGTGCTAGTTCGTAGTCTTCCACTATCGATACGTCTGACTTCGGTCACTTTTGGTGGCACTAGTGTTCAGCGTGTTCAATGTGTGTCTTTCCTGAATTATTCCAAGAGCCGAGGATTTAAATTTTCCTGTACATCTTCTGTCCGTTGCAGTTTGTGCCTTGAAAATGGCTTTCATTGAACAGGGGACGTAGAAACGACGGAGAGGCTTCCCCCCTGCCGTAGCCCTCAGTGGTACACAAACCCACAACAGGCTATAGCAGTCCACCCACCAACCGTCGCCCCACACCGAACCCAGGGTTATTGTGCGGTTCGGCCCCCAGTTGACCCCCCGGGAACGTCTCTCACCAGACGAGTCTGACTTCAATGTTTGTGTGGTAGAGTAATTATGGTGTACAAATACGTGGAGAAAGGATTTGCACAGCAATTGCCGACATAGTGTAACTGAGGCGGAATAAGGGGAACCAGCCCGCATTTGCTAAGGCAGCACTAAATCCGCCGGGCGGATTCGTGCCGGGGACCGGCACGTTCCCCCCCCCCCCCCCCTCCCCCCGGAAAGCAGTTAGACCGCACGGCTAACCAGGCGGGCCGCTGTGACCATACTGTATATAAGCTGGTGTTGTATTTAACAGACGCATTTGGCGGCAAACATATAGATGTGGCAGGAAGAGAACGCCTTACAAACGAAGTACTTATGAAGTTGTTTGCTTCCGCCCAGGAACTACACAGATTTGTCGCAGGGCCAAATAGGGGTACACAACAGCTATTTCAGCTATTTCCGAAATAGATGCCAACATGAATTATCAACAATTTATAGTGATTGATTGATAGAAGTTTAACGATTAACTGGAATATGAAGAGTGTGCGTAGGAAGATAGTTCAAAGCTCATTTACCCTTATTTGTCTTTAAACATTGCTACAGTTCTAAATCTCGTGAATAACTCGACTTGTTAGGTGAGATTTCGGGCACTAGCTAAGGCATTGCCGCGAGAATGTGTCACAATTATCCGACGACAGTCCTGAGGTACTGCCTACCGAACGAGGCTGTGTTTGCATATGTCCACGTCTGGTGAACAGAAGTCCACTTGAGAGCTACTTGTGTGACGTAAGACGGATGCGTTTGTACCCTCTCTGCAGTCTGACATCAATTTCGTTGCGCCTGAGTTGTAGGCAGCCGGCGTTCTTCTACGCAGGCTGTGTCCCGTACTTCTGAGGGAGACAGCAGTTCCCAGAGCGCTAGGTAGGAACACTTGCTGCTGCTCTGGCGAGGCACGCCTCTGACACCTGCGCGTTGCTGCGTTGCAGGGGCGAGGTGCTGATGCCGCAGCGGGTGCTGAAGCCGTGGCTGCTGCTCAGCTTCGTGTACCGCATGACGGACCTGGCGCAGCGCGAGCTGCAGCAGAAGAGGGCGCTCGACAACTTCGCCGCCAAGGTAGGCCACACACAGTCTCTCTCTCTCTCTCTCTCTCTGCTTATCTGTCTCCTCCCTCTCACTGCCGGCGCCACCACTGCACCTTTAGACCATACACATACGTAGAACGCCCATGCCTCTGTCTGCTGGGCAGTTAAGGTCCGAAACAAACATCTAAGTCACGTGGCGGAGGACGGAAATACGAGTCATTACACACTGTGTAAAGTCGAACCGGTCGTTACCATTTTTGTCATTTGTCGATGAAATCAAGCATTGATTTTTAGAATTTAAGGACTCGACGCATTAAATGTGACGCATGCAGTAGCACAGTTAACCTAATTTCTCGGAAATTCCAAATAGTAATGCGATATATGAATGCAGAGTCTCGCGGCGATAATATTGAATAAAATGTTCTCGGGTTTCCAAAAGCGTCAATTGGTTAAAACTACACGAGCTTTCGGCCAAGCACTCCTTGGCCATTGTCAAGTGGTATGACTGCCAGTTGGCTATTGAAATAAAAATTACCGCAAACACCCTGAATAGAGACGGTGGCTTGCAGCTCGGCGCTGCGTGGGATCCAGCGATCCCGCGGTTGAAGAGGGCACACCGAACGCCGACTCAAAACATGCCCATATATATGGCAATGTCACGGACACCGGGACGTCACAGCCGGCAGCTAGCGTATATAAGGGCGCACCAACAGCCCACTGTCAGTCATACCACTTGGCAATGGCCAAGGAGTGCTTGGCCGAAAGCTCGTGTAGTTTTAAGCAATTGACGCGGTTGGGTCCGGAGAACGTTTTATTCTGTTAATGCGATGTTTATAGTTTGTACATTTGGCTAGCTGAAAGGGTAATAAACAGTTTGAAACATTGTACTGACACCCGCTGAGGTATGTTCCGTCTATGCAACTAATTGAAGGCAGTTTGTTTATTGCGTAAACGGAACATCCCTCCACGAATTTTGAAGCAACTAAGGAACGACGGAAAACAGAAAAAATGAGCGAAAGAATTACAGTTCTTTTGTGAATCCTTCTAATTTTGCACTGCGAGTCATTTACTTCACCGCTTCAACGGGAGTAGAAGATGAAACAGCAGTTTGGTAGGAAGCATTTAATTCTCCGATAACAATACATGCGAAATGTTTTATAAGGCTTTTATAAGAATCCACAATGTCCGGTTTTAACACAAAATAAGCGAAACGTTTCATGGCTTTTGTTTAACGCAGTGCAGATGCCGAAATAACATAAGATACATAATATATTACAAAACGTTGATTATAAAGAAAACTCTTGTAGTTACACTACTGGCCATTAAAATTGCTACACCAAGAAGTAATGCAGATGATAAACGGGTATTCATTGAACAAATATATTATACTATAACTGACATGTGATTACATTTTCACGTAATTTGGGTCCATAGATCCTGAGGAATCAGTACCCATAACAACAACCTCTGGCCGTAATAACGGCCTTCATACGCCTGGTCATTGAGTAAACCGAGCTTGGATGGCGTGTATAGGTACAACTGCCCATGCAGCTTCAACACGATACCACAGTTCATCAAGAGTAGTGACTTGCTTATTGTGACGAGCCAGTTGCTCGGCCACCATTGACCAGACGTTTTCAATTGGTGAGAGATCTGGAGAATGTGCTGGCCAGGGCAGCAGTCGAACATTTTCTGTATCCAGAAAGGCCCGTACAGGACCTGCAACATGCGGGCGTGCATTATCCTGCTGAAATGTAGGGTTTCGCAGGGATTGAATGAAGGGTATAGCCACGGGTCGTAACACATCTGAAATGTAACGTCCACTGTTCAAAGTGCCGTCACTGCGAACAAGAGGTGACCGAGACGTGTAACCCATGGCACCCCATCCCATCACGCCGGGTGATACGCCAGTATGGCGATGACGAATACACGCTTCCAATGTGCGTTCACCGCGATGTCGCCAAACACGGATGCGACCATCACGACGCTGGAAACAGATCCTGGATTCATCCGAAAAAATGACGTTTTGCCATTAGTGCACCCAGGTTCGTCGTCGAGTACACCATCGCAGGCGCTAATGTCTGTGATGCAGCGTCTAGGGTAACCGCATCCATGGTCTCCGAGCTGATAGTCCATGCTGCTGGAAACTGTTCGTGCAGATGGTTGTTGTCTTGCAAACGCCCCCACTTGTTGACTCAGGGATCGAGACGTGGCTGCACGATCCGTTACAGCCATGCGGATAAGATGGCTGTCATCTCGACTGCTAGTGATACGAGGCCGTTGGGATCCAGCACGGTGTTCCGTATTACCCTCCTGAACCCACCGATTGCGTATTCTGCTAACAGTCATTGGATCTCGACCAATGCGAGCAGCAATGTCGCGATACGATAAACCGCAATCGCGATAGGCTACAATCCGACCTTTATCAAAGTCGGAAACGTGATGGTACGTATTTCTCCTCCTTACACGGGGCATCACAACAACGTTTCACCAGGCAACGTCGGTCAACTTCTGTTTGTGTATGAGAAATCGGTTGGAAACTTTCCTCATGTGAGCACGTTGTAGGTGTCGCCACCGGCGCCAACCTTGTGTGGATGCTCTGAAAAGCTAATCATTTGCATATCACAGCATCTTGTTCCTGTCGGTTAAATTTCCCGTCTGTAGCACGTCATCTTCATGGTGTACGAATTTTAATGGCCAGTAGCGTAATTAGTTAGTTGCTGACCTCCTGTCATCTCCAGACCTTTGTCATACATCGAGTTTTAGATCTGAGGACCAACATATTTTTACGGAATACATATCTAAGGACCTTTATGATTAACTTCGTAATATTAGACACAAATAATTGGTCCCAAATAGAAGACCATTGACATCAGCTTGGTTGCGATATCACTCTTTAGCTTCAGCCTATAAATTCACTGGCTTATTCTCGAAAATTGGGTTCCCAATTTTTGTTTTGTTTTTAAAATTGCTTTACCTTTCAAACAAAATATTGCTTCATGTCACTTACCTTTGGGTGTAACCAAACGCTGCACAAAATGTTAACGTTGTAACAAAGAAATCTTTACTGAAAATGTTACTATGAAGATAATCTGAACAGTACTCCAGAAGTCGCTCGGAAGCGGATGCCAACGCCAGGGAGCTGATCATTTGTTTGTCATGTACAATCTTCATCTATGGTCTGAGACTTGTGTTACAGTTTTCTTGTACAGGCCGTGGCAACGAAACTTCTTTAACTTATGTTAACGGAGAACAGTTACAATCCAAGAATCCCGAGCTGTGGGTCAGTAAGTTCGTTTACCATCTGTTTCTGTAACTGCGTGAATTTCGTGCACACTTCACTATTTCTGATCGTGAGTGGTCACCTACAGGGTAACTTGGAATATCCAAATAAGACGAACGGTGTTACCGTGGGCCATTAAACCATAACGAAACATCGAAGACGGTAATTTTGGTGATTTCCTTAGGGCTCGGCACGCAAGGAAGCACATGGCCTTCCAGTTGCTAATTGTTCAACTTTATCACCTGTGCTTACACCCACAAAAGTTATCTCTGATGCACTAACTCAGCGTAAGTTATTTTGTCCGTCGGAAAAACTCGTGCAAAAGTTGCCTCGCGGTGAGCTGTTGTACATTAGTGACGAGGCACACGTTCATCTGCTTCGACGTCTGAAAAAATAAAACATGCGCCACTGCAGTGATAACAATCCAAAACAATATCATGAGATGCAGCTTCATTACGAGCGTGTAACGTTTCGATCTGCAGCGTCCATAACAGTGATCACTGATCCGAACTTCTTGGAAGAAAATCAACGTGCAGTAGCTATGGATTATCGTGATTTAGCAACGTGATTCAAAGCTCTTTTTTAACCCAGTCTTTATCCAATTTATATTGAGATGTGCTGTTTCAGTAAGATCGTCCACAGCACATACAGCGCCAACTACGATCAGTGTTATGCGGGAGAAGTTCCGTAGTCGTCCGAAGTCCTTGATCAGCGATCAGCGTTCGCCCTATTTAGTACATTATGAGGTTTTTTCTGAGAATATCTAAAAGTTCATTGTTTACAACGATCGCCGAATGAGCTCTGCTTATTTGAAGGAGAATATTTGCTAAGCAAATAGTCAACATTCCTGTCACTGTGAACGAAAGAATCTAGTAATTCAAAGTATTGATAATGTAGAGCGTCATCTAGTACTGCTCATTTTTAAAAATACCTAATTTAAAAGTTACAGTTATGGAACGCATGAAATCGAATAAAAACGATAAATACATTATTTGTTTTTGCTTTATTTACTTTACAAGTCAGCAAATTTTGTTGCTGAGCCTTTATAAGCAACTATCAGTGACCACCAGTTGCCTAAAAATCGACAACGGACCAAGCCATCTCAGGGAACTACTAAGATGTTTAGGACTAAACTCGACCGAAGAATAACTTTAAATCCCCACCTGTTAACCAGAAAGAAAACCACAATAGACTAAACCCTAGAACTAATAGCTGGCCTAAGTTGGGGACCCAGACATACAGGTATCAGCCTTACGTACAAGACTCTCATCAGCTACCTCCTCACCGCAGAAGTTTACCATGGGCTCGCTCTAACTCTGTACAGTAACAAGTGTTTTCTTTTTTTTTAGATTCTTCAAGAGCGCAAATTGAAACGGTTGAAGGCAACGGAATCAGCTGTAAATGGTGAAACGGACAATGAGAATGGTGAGTACAAGGCACAAATCTCGCCGCAGTGTTAGACTCACAACACGTGCTGCAGCAGCCTCACCTATTAAATGTAACGTCGTGTTCTATATTTTAATACCCGGCTAATTCACTCTGTGAATGACTAAAACTGTGCGTTTTGTTGGAATAAAAGTCGTAATTTATTAAATTACAGCGCTGCTTACGATATGGTGAGTGTGTACTAAGTTTAGTTTTCCTGCATGTCAAGTCGACAATGAGACTAAATTATGTGTAAGAGTTGAAAGTGGTATCCGCTCTTCTTCGTACATGTAAATACAGAAACCGGCATTTGGTTGACCTGGTACTAAATTGGAGTCCAAACATATTATTGGTGGTGGTTTGTGTACCGCACTACAATAAAGCCAAAAACTGACAAATGTTTCTCCATCATGAAGATGGACGGAAAAATATCTGTAGCGAAGAGAGAGCTGTGACTATACATTTATCTGCAGTAGTATCCAGCCACTGTGATTTACTGATCACCAGCGCGATAGTACGGTGATGGAGGACAGCACCGACATCAAGAGCAAACACAATGTTCAACTGTTGAAGAGAGATTGCGTCCGAAAATATCGTTGGATGCCATATCTGCGGAAATAAGAGAATTTAACGGAACTGACAAAAAGTAATGAAATAATTCGTTACAAATGTGATAGAGAATTGATAACATGTGTCAACTATGCAGTATATAATGAAATAGTAAGCAACCAGTTGGATATAAGAAATTTAATTTCTTTATCGATTTCGGACTCTTAGTGCGCTTTCTCAGAGGGCTATGTCTATCGCATTATTTGCGAGTGTCAATAATAATGCGCATACAGCAGAATGTTACGCCTGCATATATTTTTTAAAACCGTGGCATTGTACTGTATGCACTTTATTACTGACACTCGCAAATAATGCGATAGGTATAGCCATAGGAAGGGCACTAAGAGCTCGAAACCGGTCAAGAAGTTAAATTTCTTATATGCCCACCGGCCGCGGTGGTCTAGCGGTTCTAGGCGCTCAGTCCGGAACCGCGCGACCGCTACGGTCGCAGGTTCGAATCCTGCCCCGGGCATGGATGTGTGTGATGTCCTTAGGTTAGTTAGGTTTAAGTAGTTCTAAGTTCTAGGGGACTGATGGTCACAGATGTTAAGTCCCATAGTGCTCAGAGCCATTTTTTCTTATATACCGCTGGTTGCTTATTATTTCATTATATACGACTACAATTGCTGAAGATGGACAGAATACTCAGGTCTGCAGTATATGAGGAATGCGACGGTCAGCTTGCCTAACACTTATTGAAACTACCTCCACTGGTTCGTTGTTCTTTGTGAAGGATCGGAAAGAATATCCGCTCAAATGAAGCATTCACGCGGCTAAAATAGTAGTACCTACTCTGTCCTGATCAACTACGGATGTTACCCTCGTCACTTTTGTGGGTCCCACATAAACCATCAACTCTTGTAATCATAATGGTAATGCAATCCTAACAGGAGGCATAAGGCTCCAAACAGAACTTATTATGGCTTTAAAGACGGCGTTTTCCAGTTCAGGGGCCGTGAAGCATTCTAAGAGTCCACGTTATTCCAAAGTTGATTACAGATCAGGTGAGGCTCATTAGGTGTTCTTCTTGTTAAGGCTAATAATGACAAAAATACTTTTGAAAATATCTCTCTCCGCTATATTTCCGTAATTCCTTTCAAGGAGTATTTTCATTCTTCTTGAACAGAATATTATCATGATGGAACGGAAGTTATTCTCATGTTTTCACAACAGTGGTTGCGACGTGTTGTGGTATAGGAAGTTGGAGAAGAAACGGTGTGCTATGAAATAGTATTATTGTTCATCTTCTCTGCCCATATAGTCATACAGGGGAATACTTTGCAACAAAGTTCCTACTTATAACGACATGGTGGGCACTGATTTCTAAATTAAGAAAGTTTGAGAGAACCGTGAGTGACGTTTGACGCGTAGCACGTACGGTGCCTCTACTATCAGCAGGTAACAGACGTAGTGCTGAAGCCTACGATTTCAGGAAACTTTTTTTTTCAGTCGTTGCTGGTGTGTTGCAGGCTCCTGGAAGCAGCGCTGCCTGCTCGACTTGATGCTGGACATCGCCAACAAGACCAACGGCGCCTTCACGGATCAGGACATCGTGTCCGAGCTGTGCACCTTCATGCTGGCGGTGAGTGTCTCTCTATCTGTGTGTGTGTGTGTGTGTGTCGTGCCACGTGTCAAAAAGCAGCCCTAGCCTACGAAGTAAATTAGCGGGCACAAGTGAAAAAAAAGACAGCACCTAGCTATAAGACTTTATTCGAAACGACAGAGGTTAAAAAGAGAGAGAATTAATATTGCGCACTTCGCTTTTACTTAATGAAGCCGTGATGGGACATTGCGCTCTTCGTTACATCTTCTCTATCTCTTCTGTAAATCCTGTATGATAAGGGTCCCAGACTCACGCTCAGTTTTCAAGAACCGATCGAACAAGTGTTTCGAAAGCAACTTCTTTGCTGAACGAGTTATATTTTCCTAACATCAATCTCAGCCTCGCATTCGCTTTTCCTACAATTTCTTTTATGTAGTCATTCCTCTTTAGAAGATCGCTCCAGTTGGTTATCCTAGGAATATTATCCTTGTCACGGTATCCAGTGAGCTATCACCACTGTGCAATAGGACAGTAAAGCGTGCCTTCGCCTGTTTATAGTAATTTAGGTATGTTGCTGATCAATTGAGTCCCTACGCCAATCGTTGATGCTCTGCGGATTTTTCTGCATTTCTCTGGGACCTCGTGGCATTGGAACCTTTATGTAGACAACAGCGACGCGGAGCATCCAACGTAATCCACTAGTATGCAAAACGATTTAGAAAAGATGTCTGTATGGAGTGAAAATTGGCAGTTGACCCTAAATAATGAAAAGTGTGAGGTCATCCACACGAGTGCTAAAAGGGATCCGTTGAACTTCGGTTACGCTATAAATTAATCAAATCTAAAGGCCGCAAATTCAACTACATACCTATGAATTGCAATTTCGAATAACTTAAAATGCAAGGAATACATAGAAACTGTTGTGTGGAAGGAGAACCAAAGACTGTCAGAAGATGCAACAGATCTACCACAGAGACTGTCTACACTACGCTTGCCTGTCCTCTTCTGGAGTACTGCTGCGCCGTCTGGGATCCTCGCCAGATGGGATTAACGGAGGACATAGAGAAAGTTAAAAGAAGAGCAGCACGTTTTGTATTATCGCGAAAGAGGGGAGAGAGTGTCACTGACATGATACAGGACCTGGGAATGGACACCATTAAAACAAAGCCGTTTGTCGTTGCGGTGGAATCATTTTACGAAATTACAATCATGAACTTTCCCCTCCGAATGCGAAAATATTTTATTGATGTCAACTTACGTAGGAAGTAACCATCATCATAATACGAGGGCTGATCGGAAAGTAAGGCCCGATTGGCACGAAATTGAAACCACAGTTATAATCCGATGAAGTTCTGCACAGATATGTTGGTCAGTGTCTCTAGCATATCAATCGATCGGATCATATCGCTCTTCTCCGTTCTGAGGGCACAGTGAGCGCGTAAAGATGCCTAGAAAATTGTGTCCCCCGCCAAGTATGGTTGCTTTCCGACAGATTTCGCCTGATTTCATGCAACCCCCATAACATAACTGTCCTGCGACAGTTCTCAGCCACACGCTGCAGGGGCAACGAAGACGCTCCTGCAGCGTTTCCGATGGGAAGTGTTCGACCGCCTACCATTCAGCCCGGACTGGCTGCCTCTGATTTTCATCTCTTCTCAGATGGACCGCTAGCTATGAACACAACTTTTTGGCACGGACAACGAACTACAGACCAGCACAGAGAATTGGTGAAAAGCGCAGGCGGCTGCCTTCTATGACGAGGGTATTGGAAAGTTGGTACAATGCTACGACAAATGTCTAAGTCAGAGTGGTGAGTGTGTATAGAAGTAGCCGGCAGGTGTAGCTTACTGTCGCAAACATTGCAAACAACACATTCTTGATTTTCACAATGATTTACATTTGGCGACCAATCAGACTTACTTTCCAAACAGCCGTCGTAAGATAAGGAAAGTCAGAGCTCGTACGGGAAGATATAGCTGTTTGTTTTCATTCGCTCTAGGTTCAAGATTGGAATAATAGAGAATTATTGCGAAGGTGGTTCGATGAACCCTCTGCCAGGCACTTAAGTGTGATTTGCAGAGTATCCACGTACACGCAGATTTAAATGTGTGTAAATTGAAGGTGGAGGGTAGAAAGGAAAGGAAAGGGACTCTTGATGTCGACTGCATCGGGACTTTATACGGAATCGGTGACGACGAGTGATAATATGTTTCGGACCAGGATTCGAACTCGGGATCTTCAGCTTACTATGTAGTTGCGTTAACCACTGCGCCACTCGGGACACAGTGTTTATTACAACTGCGCGAACGGTACGGTCTCGGCCGATACACATTCCCACGTAGCACCACCTATCAGCAGTCCTTATCCATGTCCTCCATGCTCGCTAGCCGGCCGCTGTGGCCGAGCAGTTCTAGTCGCTTCAGTCTAGAACCTCGCGACCGCTACGGTCGCAGGTTCGCATCCTGCCTCGGGCATGGATGTGTGTGATGTCCTTAGGTTAGTTAGGTTTAAGTAGTTCTAAGTTCTAGGGGAACTGATGGCCTCAGATGTTAAGTCCCATACTGCTCAGAGCCATTTGAACCATTTGATCCATGCTCGCTACTTTAAGATTCCAGCAGGAGGTCGGACGTTATTGTCCATCCGCACTGAAGGTGGTGGACTCGTGGTCCATCGAAGCGAATGAACTATATGAATGCGTGGTGTCTGTTCTTTCGGACATGTTAAACAAAGTGACAGCGCGCATGGCACATCTTTGCACACCTGGAGTTACTTACTCATCTGTTAATTTCCTCCCGCTAAAAACGGCATATTGAGCTCTACCTCATAGGAAGCCGTGAATCTAAACACAAGTCTGGCAATCAAAATTTGATTTAGAATTCATTGAATGGTTCCTAAATTTCTCTCTTTACGCTATTTTTTGGCTTTACTCAGCCTTTGATTGTCATCAAATCTTTGGTTTTTCTGAAATATGTGTGGAATTTGTCTTCAATTTTGTTGCAGCTTTATAACACGCCTACTCAGCCATGCTGTTTTCTTCCCATCACTATCATTCTTCCTTACAACGTGCTAGTCTAAGGTCTGTTGTACAATGCTTTAAAATTTACCCATTTGCTCTAAATATCTTCGTTCCCAGAGCTAAATGTTTTATGTTGTCTCCTCAGCCTTTTTCCTGCCATTCTAATTAAGCAAGAATATTTTCCCTCACTTTTTGACATTTCTCCTCAAAATCATTCTGGGCATTTCATCTTACTTATGCAAATTTTTCTTCATTTCTTTACTTTTGAGGCAATTCGCCTCACGTTACACTAGCTAAATATTTTCCATTAATCTTCCCGGATTTCGATGCAGTTAGTGAAAGAGCATACTTTGCTACCTGCAACTACGACGACAGCAAACAATGTGTAATTTTAGTTAATGCATTCTAACAGATTTTTTTTATATACAAGGGTGTTGCTATTAGCTTTTTTTTTTGACACTCCTTGTGTTACATTTGTTTTCAATGAGCATCTACGAAATAGGTCCCAAAGTTTAAAAAAATTGTTCTTTGAGTTGTTGGCGTGTTTATGATTTTTTTTTTTTATTTTATACTCTGCGTTGTAGTTGCCATTAACATCAGTCTGTAGAAAGATACGGTGTCAAATAGGTTTCGTCAGCCTAGAAATACGTTAGCTTCTTGTTACCCTTCGTCCATAATTGTGTGTGGCTGGCGTTAGGGTTATTTTTGTCTAGTACCAAATACGATAATGATTCGGGTACAGGTCTAGAGTTGTTTTAGAGTATCAGGGAGGTTTGTTTCTGTTCGTGCTTCGCCGGAGAGTGAAGTTCTCGTTTTGGAATCAAGTGTTTCCACCTACAGTCGCCTTCGGATTCATGCAAATACCGCTCGCCACCAGTGGCCGTCGCTGTTTCCATTTGCATTCGCTTGAGGGACAAATTCTTCACTTTCCCGTTCATGATAATCAGCCGAAGCCGTGACTGCGGCAATGAATCTTCCATGAGAACTCCTCATTTGAATGAATCCGTCGGGGAATATCGATGCAATCTTGCACATTTGTAACAGCGATTGAGTCCGTGATGCCCAGGACCGAGTGGACTTTAACTGAAAAGTTATACAGTAGGAGTAGATTGTATCATATCACTTGTTTAGGATAGATAATATGACGGAAAGAAACTAAAAGTTTATTACAAAATTATCTTGAAAAGTGGTGCTCAACACGAGTCTTTACGGACTAGGTCTCAGCGTTGCCTCAGTCAAAATACATTTACTTGCACCGTGTTGATTTACTGCAGTCTCCTCCAAGTCCTGCTGCCCGGTTAGAGAAGTTTTCGGTTTGGTTAAAATGGTATTAGGGCATAATTGTCGTTTCCTGCTGTACTGGCGCTTTGACTGGAGACTGGAGACTGCCTTACAGGTCTTACCTGCTTTGCAGCATTAAACAGCGAAACCTGTCTTCCATTTCTGCTCTTCTTACTACGGTTTCTACACACAACGTGACGCAATAATAACTGTACACTACTTTGTTAATAACAACTTTGAGTCGGTTGTTCATTTTGGAGATGTTGAAGCGTTTACTGTTCCCAGGCAAAGCAAACATTTTCTCCCATTTAGTATGCTAATTTTCGCATTAGACTATGTCTTTCTATTTCAAAATTAAGCAGATTTTATTGTTCGCTGGAGATGCTGGTCAATTAATGTGAACCATAATATCATGTTTTAAGGTTCAGCACATGTTTCTAGCGATAATAACGCTGTGAAACGGGGTACAGTGTTTCTGACTTGCATGTACTGCTCTCTCGTGTCGATTCCGTCTTTTGAACAAGTTGGTCTTATTTTAAAACAAGCGACGTTTAGCTAAAATCGTTACTAGCGAGATGAGGTCTTGCTCAAACGATGTACAGACCGACACTGGCGAGCTTAAAAACGTTTCACTGGGGAAACTTGCTGCTATTACAACATTTCACGACGAAGGATCAGAATCCGTTACGAGGTATGCTTCTCTTGCAAATGCTACTTTCTCCACACTTGTAAGCAGTTGTCCTACACGGTGACTTTTCGTAACGATTTAGATGCGCTCTCTGATAATTTCAAAGACCGCTGTTGCCATTTCATTTTAAAAATAACTTTGTCACTAAAATTTTTCACTAATTAATAATAGTAACATAAAAACAAAGATTAACAAACAAGTAACTGCTCTAGCTAAGTGACACTGTAGTGGAATTCACTCGTAAAAATTAGTATGCACATGCTTTCGTTGTGTTCGCAATGTCATGGTACCAAACTTAATAACGAAAGTGTTTGTGTGAGCTGCTGGTGTTTAAGCAAAACCTAGTTGTGTAACACTATATCGAGCAATAAATAATTCGAAAAATTTGGTATATGATTCAACTGGGCTTCGGGAACAAAAGTTTCAAAGGACCGCTGCATATTGTGTTGAAGTGTCTCGCAGGAATTCGGTGAATTACAATAAACCATATACCTAAACAAAAGTAAATATGTTATAATTTAGATGTACGTATTAAAAATATACAAACCTCAATCACGTACTTGGATAAGATCCATAAAAAATGGGGAAACAGTTAGTTACTGTACGGTTGGGTAGACGCTAACTGCAGAATTCTCGTTATAGAAAAACTCACACTTGGAACGGATTGCAAATGAAGCTCACTATTGTTTTTAAGCATCATAACAAACACGAGTACGACTGTATCTGTTACTGAGAATAATCTGTTAAGGACAGTTTATATTGCCACAGGAAATCGCTTTACACTCCGCAGTTCGTAGGCAATCCGAATAACAACAACTCGTGTTGTCTGTCAGTTGCTGTTAGTAACATCAGCCTCAATACAAAGCTCCACATTTTCCTAATCGCTCCACAACTTTCTGTTACTGATTTGTGGGTGTGACGAGTTACGTCTATGTACTATAAAATCTGCCAGCATTATGTAATGCACTGGTTTCAATAGTTTTATAAGATCATCTTACACGAGAAAGAGCAACAATTTACAATCTGTCATATGTATGCTTACTTTTATCAGAGCATATACACTCCTGGAAATGGATAAAAGAACACATTGACACCGGTGTGTCAGACCCACCATACTTGCTCCGGACACTGCGAGAGGGCTGTACAAGCAATAATCACACGCACGGCACAGCGGACACACCAGGAACCGCGGTGTTGGCCGTCGAATGGCGCTAGCTGCGCAGCATTTGTGCACCGCCGCCGTCAGTGTCAGCCAGTTTGCCGTGGCATACGGAGCTCCATCGCAGTCTTTAACACTGGTAGCATGCCGCGACAGCGTGGACGTGAACCGTAGGTGCAGTTGACGGACTTTGAGCGAGGGCGTATAGTGGGCATGCGGGAGGCCGGGTGGACGTACCGCCGAATTGCTCAACACGTGGGGCGTGAGGTCTCCACAGCACATCGATGTTGTCGCCAGTGGTCGGCGGAAGGTGCACGTGCCCGTCGACCCGGGACCGGACCGCAGCGACGCACGGATGCACGCCAAGACCGTAGGACCCTACGCAGTGCCGTAGGGGACCGCACCGCCACTTCCCAGCAAATTAGGGACACTGTTGCTCCTGGGGTATCGGCGAGGACCATTCGCAACCGTCTCCATGAAGCTGGGCTACGGTCCCGCACACCGTTAGGCCGTCTTCCGCTCACGCCCCAACATCGTGCAGCCCGCCTCCAGTGGTGTCGCGACAGGCGTGAATGGAGGGACGAATGGAGACGTGTCGTCTTCAGCGATGAGAGTCGCTTCTGCCTTGGTGCCAATGATGGTCGTATGCGTGTTTGGCGCCGTGCAGGTGAGCGCCACAATCAGGACTGCATACGACCGAGGCACACAGGGCCAACACCCGGCATCATGGTGTGGGGAGCGATCTCCTACACTGGCCGTACACCACTGGTGATCGTCGAGGGGACACTGAATAGTGCACGGTACATCCAAACCGTCATCGAACCCATCGTTCTACCATTCCTAGACCGGCAAGGGAACTAGCTGTTCCAACAGGACAATGCACGTCCGCATGTATCCCGTGCCACCCAACGTGCTCTAGAAGGTGTAAGTCAACTACCCTGGCCAGCAAGATCTCCGGATCTGTCCCCCATTGAGCATGTTTGGGACTGGATGAAGCGTCGTCTCACGCGGTCTGCACGTCCAGCACGAACGCTGGTCCAACTGAGGCGCCAGGTGGAAATGGCATGGCAAGCCGTTCCACAGGACTACATCCAGCATCTCTACGATCGTCTCCATGGGAGAATAGCAGCCTGCATTGCTGCGAAAGGTGGATATACACTGCACTAGTGCCGACATTGTGCATGCTCTGTTGCCTGTGTCTATGTGCCTGTGGTTCTGTTAGTGTGATCATGTGATGTATCTGACCCCAGGAATGTGTCAATAAAGTTTCCCCTTCCTGGGACAATGAATTCACGGTGTTCTTATTTCAATTTCCAGGAGTGTAGATTACTGAACTCCCAACTGCACGCTACGGTCACAGGTTCGAATCCTGCGTCGGGCATGGATGTGTGTGATGTCCTTAGGTTAGTTAGGTTTAAGTAGTTGTAAGTTCTAGGGGACTGATGACCTCCGATGTTAAGTCCCGTAGTGGTCAGAGCCATTTGAACCAACCCAACTGCAAGGTGACGCAACGAATATGCAACCAGCCTTTCAGGCTTGTAGTGCAACTTCTGCGAGAAAAAAGCTATAATTAGCAGCAAGCGAGGTGAATGCAGTATTGAATACCGGTTTCCCTCAAGAAAGATCACTTTACTCTAACAGCTAGCTGCAGACTTTAATTCCGTCGTACGTTAGAGGAAACCATTAAACAGGAATGTAGCTGGATAGCTTGCAAACATTAGAAGGTCCATTAAGTGTAAGAGCACAGTAAATTCATGAAGTAAAATTCAAAAATAATTACGCTAGAAACCGTGAGGTGTCTGGCTACATTTAAATACTCGAACATGAACCTCTGCTATGATACCCTCAGTTAGTGATTTGTTTTTGGTTTTTGGACTGCATGAGTGGTAAGACGTCAAGTGCGATTTTCATTAACCAACCAATGGATGAAACGTGGGCAGAATAACCTTGGGGCACTGTTCAGAGTACAAATCAAATTTATCGCTGCTTTGAGAAGGCTAAGGAGGTTCATAAACAGTCAGCAGATAATTATTAAGACTGTTACTCTGAAACTGTTACCACATTTAAACGCAGTAGTTGGCCACATGAATATGTAGAACAGGTGCTGAATTAATACGACAAGACAGCTATTTTCCGCTGTGAACGGATATAGGACAACAAAAAACAGGTAGCTACAGTCGATGTAGTATCATTTACTAAGAAGAAAAGTCCCCTCCATATGAAAGCAAAAATTATGTGAGCTAGTGCACGCTTCGTGCAGTGTGATCACGAATGGACTTAGTTTTTGCGTATCTTTTATGACTATTTAGTTTTGAAATTCTGCTACCAGTGACGTAACGCTCACGTCACTTCACTTTATTTCACTAGGGCATTTTCTGCCTGTATTTCAAACGGATATCATAGGACCACTGTCAGTTTATTTGAGACGTCTTTTCTTGAATAAGCATTATTCAATATAATCCTCTGTCGTGCACATCAATTACAGACGTTAGAATAGAACCATTTTTATAAAATTGTTAATTTGTCCTTTAACTTACATTTTTGTAAATTTTATTAATTCGCAATTATTGCCAATGCACAGACTATTTGGCTGCAGGATGACAGCTACACGTTATTATGTGCAGCGATTTAGGTGCTCAGCATTAAAGCGGAAGTGCGCGGCTCAACCCTATGACTACAACGAGCTATTCTTATTGATTGCCCAATTATCTAAAATACGAACAACATCTGGTAAATTCGCAGTTAGGCCGCTCGTATGAACTGGTCGTTCGAGAGCAACTTCTCAAAAGAAAGTCGAGGTGACTTCGCAGGCAGTTACGGTGAAAATTTAAGGTGCCCTACATGAGCAGTGTCCCCTATCCCCATTATCTCGATGGTGGGAACAATAGAGTGAGGAAGAACTTTGTTGTTGAGAAAAGCAGTGTCAGAGCATGCGCTTGTAGATAGCTTCTGCCATCTCTCTATAATACAGTGCTCCTCCTAACCAACGTAGAATCAAAGTTAGCGGCTGGTGTAAGGAAGGTAACAGGAAAGTCAAATGGTGGACTTCGGTTTATTGGGGGAGTTGGAGCAAAATGAAGTTATTTATAAAGCAGTCTGCGTCGATAGTAGTAGTGAGAGCCATTCTTAAGTACTGCTAGAGTTTTTGGGATCCGCACTAGTTGGAAGCAATTCAGAGACGTGCTACTAGAGTTGTTAACAGCAGATTTGATCGACACGCGAGTATTACAGAGATGCTACATGAACTCAATTGTGAATCCCACGAGGGAAGGCGACATTCTTTTCGCGAAACACTACTGAGGTAATTTGCAGATGACTGCGTAACCATTCTGCTGCCAGCAACACGCATTTCAAGTAAGGACCATGAAGACAAGATAAGAGAAATTTGGGCTCCTACGGAGACATATAGGCAGTCGTTTTTTCCTCGCTGCATTTGCGAATGGAACACGAATGGAACTGGCCATATATTGACTGATACTGCATCAGCGGTTGCCGAAACTGTCGTGTTCAACGACTGGTAGCCGACTGTGCATGATGCATTGAAAAATGTCAAATATTTTCTCCTATTTACTTGCATTATGTTACATTTATTGAGGGTTAACTTTCAGTCCTTGAACGTTGCACAACAATGTTCCGAAAGTATTACCATCTCTGTGTGTCGCTGTATGGTCCACTGGCAACTTCAGGGAGGTCTGGACGTTATTCGCCAGGCCGTTTATGCGAGGTGTAGTTATAATTAATTTTCCACTCTGCGGCAGAGTGTTCGGTGATATGAAAGTTCCTGGAAGATTAAAACTGTGTGCCGGACTGAGCCTCGAACTCGCGACCGTTACCTCGCGAGGGCGTGTGTTCCTCCAATTGAATCACAGAAGTACGACTCGCAACCCAGTCTCACTGCTTTACTTCCGGCATTAATTCGTCTCCTACCTTCCGAACATACAGAAGTTCTCACGCGAAACTTGAGGGGCTAGTGCTCCTTGTTGAATGCTTATGGTGGAGACATATTTTAGGCACAGCCTGGGGGATGTCTCGAGACATAAATTTTCACCCTGCAGCGGCTGCACGTTGATATGAAATTTGTAGCAGATGAAAACTGTGTGCCGGCCTTGAGTGAAGTTGGGAAGCTAGGAGACGAGGTACTGCCGGAAGTAAAGCTGTGAGGACGGGTCGTGAGTCGTTATTGGATACCTCGCGTGGTAAATCACTTGCCCGCCGAAACCAAAGGTCTCGAGTTCGCTTCTCAGAGCGGCACATAGTTTTAATCGGCCAGGAAATTTCATGTAGATATACAGTTTTAAGTATGACCCCAAAAGAGAAAATCACGTAATTAATTTTTTTCTTGATCATAGGCACACGTCTGCTATGGTGACAGACATTAAATCCTCCTGCGACCGTATCGTATCACGCCGGTAGAGGAGTGAAGACGAAGTGGCGGAACACGTGTCCAGTTTGTCAGAGTGGTGCGCCAGTTTGTTTCGCTTTTCTGGGACATAGTAGGTTACCGTGGCGCCAGGGTTTCAATGTGTACCAAGACTGCCGACATTTAAGTGCAAATAAAGATGAAAATAATAATGTCAGTTTTATTTTTTGTGTTGATAGTTCAATCTACGACATCTTGCCGTAGACAGCGCAAACAGTCTTTTCATACTTCCTCTAGAAACATACAGGTTAATTTTACTTCTGAATAAGTCTTCCTTTTGTTGTATGAACGGCCAGTCTTGATGTTAGGTGGTATACAGTCGAATCGGATGCGTGGTCGGATACTCCTTCTACACAGGACTCAGCCCTCAGTGACGTGGTCTAGTCCACTTGTCGACCAATTCCGGTGATGAAATCTTTTGTATGCCGTTACTAGCGCGTCGGGCACCAAACCGTCACACCAACGGATTCACATGCGTCAAGGTGCCGAATATAGAGTGGGGTGTTATCCTATACAATATAAGTGAAAAATATCTTAACGTGTAGTTTCTCCAGGCTGACAGCTAATTGTGATCAACTCTTTGTAAGTCCACCATTATACAGATGGTTGCGGGATCTCGTCTGTTCAATATAAAACGTCGAATAAAAAGACGTTCAGCCGTCGAAATTTCCAGTTGTTGTTTTGCTTGAGCAACTAGTTTCAGCGGTACATTACGCCATCTTCAGACCCCCTGACAGACGTGTGAGAAGAATCCCAGCTCTGGTCCAGTCAAGATAGAGGCCAGCATTCAGTGACTGGTATCCGTAGATCTCCACATGACACAGCGATCATTTCGATCATCACTATCCGACTGAGGTAGGCAAGTAGAAATTTACGGATACCAGTGACTGAATGTTGACCGCTGTGGTGACTGGACCAGGGTTGGAATTCTTCCTACATGTGGGTCAGGGGGTCAGAAGATGGCGTAATGTAGCGCTGAAAGTGATTCCTCAAAGCCACTGGAAATTTAGACGTGTCGGTATGGGAACATACTGTGAGACACGTGTTTGAGTGTAGTTGGCTTTTGTGCCGGTTGCAGGGCCAGGACTCGGTGGGCGCGGCGGTGGCGTTCTGCACGTTCCTGCTGGCCCAGAACCCCGAGTGCCAGGAGCGCGCCATGGAGGAGCTGCGCGCCATCTTCTACGAGGGCGGCAGCGACTGCGGGCGGCCGCCCACGCGCGAGGACCTGTCGCGCATGAAGTACCTCGACCAGTGCGTGCGCGAGGCGCTGCGCCTCTTCCCCAGCGTGCCGCTCATCGCCCGCCGCCTCGGCGACGACCTGGTGATAGGTGCGTGTCGCGGGCAGCCGGCGCCGCCCCTGCAGCCTACCTAGAGTCAGTGCGTGTGCCCGCGTCTCCTCAGTAGAGGAGGTGGGACAAATGTGGAATACCATTTTGGTTCTCGTTCGTAAATTTCTCAGTTTTTCATATTAAGCAAACAAAATATCTGCAGCACATACTTTGGGACATACGAGGGTCATTCCAAAAGAAATGCACACTATTTTTGTAGAAATTCAGTTTTCATTCTGCATGTGTGAAAGTTTTACAGTGTGTAGATACATCCTTCCTGCTCGTTTTCAAACTTAGTTCAAACTGTTCCCGTGAGTGGCGCAGCATGTCTTCAAGATGGCTGCTGCACTTGACGTTCGTCAGAAGCAACGTGCTGTCGTAGAATTCCTGTGCTGTGAAAACGAGACAGTGGGAAACATCCACAAGAGGTTGAAAAAGGTGTATGGAGATGCTGCTGTCGATCGCAGTACAGTTGGTCGGTGGGCAAGCAGGTTACGTGATGAAAGCGGGCGCATCAATATTGAGCATTGTCCTCGCAGCGGCAGGCCTCGTACTGGACACACTCCAGACAATGCGCAGAGAGTTAATGAATTGGTGACTGCTGACAGACGCAGCACAGTGAACGAATCGTCTCGATACTTTCGGATAGGGGAATGAAGTGTTTGCAGAATACTGAAAGTATAGGTTTCTGCCAGGTGGGTTCCCAGGATGTTGACAATGGCTCACAAAGAAACAAGAAAAACGGTATGCAGCGAACTTTTGGAACATTACGAGAATGGTGGAGGTGGATTTCTTGGAAGAATTGTGACAGGTGATGAAATATGGCTCCATCATTTTTCACCAGAGATGAAGAGGCAATAAATGGGGTGGCATCATGCAAATTCACCCAAGGAAAAAAAAAAAAAATTCAAAACCACACCTTCTGCCGGAAAAGTTACCACCATAAATTCTGATGCATATGTGACGACACTGAAGAAACTCCGAGCTCGACTGAGTCGTGTTCGACCACATCGGTGAAAGCACAATGTTTTGCTGTTGCACGACAATGCACGGCCACATGTCAGTCAAATAACCATGGAAGCGATCACAAAACTCGGATGGACAACATTGAAACATCCGCCTTACAGTCCTGACCTGGCTCCATATGACTATCATCACTTTGGGAAACTGAAAGACTCTCTTCGTGGAACAAGGTTTGAAGATGATGACTCCCTTGTGCACGCTGGCAAACAGTGGCTCCAACATGTTGGTCCAGAATTTTACCGTGCGGGTATACAGGCGCTGGTTCCAAGCTGGCGTAAGGCAGTTGAGACGGATGGAAATTATGTGAGGAAATGAAAATATCGTTCCTAAAGGATGTATCTACACACTGTAAAACTTTCAAACATGTAGAATAAAAAATGGATTTAAAAAAAATAGTGTGCATTTCATTTGGAGTGACCCTCGTGTTTTAATGCTTCCTATATTTTTGAGTACATACTACCTTAGGAACGTTCCTAAATTAGGCTTATCACAGAGTTTGACATTTTTGGCACTTCAGACTATGAGGTACAAATACGGAATACTCCATTCGTTTCAAGTGTGTTTAAGTTAAAACAAATGATGGAAAATCTAATAAATCACTGTCAAAGGAAACACTGTAAAACATAACAACACAATAGAAAAACACACGAAATATACCATTTCCAGTTATTAAATTCATTGATCCAAGTACGAGGTTTGCCCAGAAAGTAATGCACCACATTTTTTTTTCTCAGCCGAAAACAATGGTACGAATGCGAAACGTTACATATGTATTATTTGAAACCTCCTGAGTGAGCGCGACAAGTTTCCGTCACTTCCGACAGATAGCGTAGCTACAGCACAGTTTCAAAATGGCGTCTGCAGGTGATGTACGTTACAAGCAACGTGCCACCGCTGAATATTTCACTGCAGAGAAACAAACTCTGGGGAATATTCACGAACGCTCGTGCAAAAAGTCTATGGAGCACCTGGTGTCGACAGAAGTACAGTTGGTCGCTGAGCACGGAGGGCGAGGCCAACAGAAGGCGGTTCGGCGGAGCTCCAGTATTTGCAGCGGTCGGCGAGACCATCCACGGCTGTCACATCTGACACGTTGAAGCGAGTTGATGTTGTCATTCGCGAGGACAGATGCATTACGACTCTGCTGTTGGCGCTGCATCTGCCAATCAGCAAAGGAAGTGTGGACGCAATTATCCGCACTCTTGGCTATTCAAAAATGTGTGCAAGATGGGTCCCGCGGTGTCTAACGTTGGATCACAAATCGCACAGAAAAAACATTTGCCTTGGTTAGTAGCAACATTTTGAAGCTGAGGGGCATTGTGACAGGTGGTGAAACCTGGGTTCATCACTTAGAGTTAGAAACGAAACAACAGTCGATGGAATGGCACCATTACCACTCCCCACAGAAGAGAAAATTCAGAGAAACTGCTTCCGCTGCTAAGGTCATCATCACCGTGTTCTCGGACTGTGAAGGTGTGATTCTTATTTATGTGGCGCCAAGAGGTGGTACCATTAACTCAGAAGCATATGTCAACCAACAAAACTCAAGACTCGCTTCCAGCGACTTCAGCGACATAGTAAACCAGAAGATGTTTTCGCTGCAAGACACAAATCTGAGGACTGCTGAACACATCGTGAAACAGGGTTGGATAGTCTTACCCCATCCGCCCTACAGCCCGACCTATCCCCCACGGACTCCCATTTGTTTGGGCCATAAGAGGATTCTTTCGTGGAAGACAGTTTGAGGACGCTGAGGAGGTGATTCACACAGTGAAGCACTGGCTCCGCCACCAGGACAAGGACTGCTACCGACAGGGCAGACACGACGTTGTTTCGCGCTGGAGGAAGGCCATGGGACAGGATGGAGATTACGTGGAAAAATAGGGTGTATAGATAAAACACCATTCTTTCATGTGTGTTATTCTCATTATGTACAATAAAGAATTGTTGAAGAAAGAAAAGCGGTGCAGTACTTTCTGGGCAACCCTCGTAATTTCACTTGCAGAAGTCATACACATACCGTCCTTTACCGTAACACTTACATTTAGTGTGAACCCTCATTTCGCACATCACACACGTTATCCATTCTTCTCCTATGTCGTTCTGCGAAAATTTACCTGAGAAAAAGACACAACTGCCATCATCATTAGTGGGAACCCTGTTGTCCAAAACGCTACTAAGAATCATCTCTCACACTAAAAACATGATCCTCCGAAAGAGGTGGTTCTTAGTTCCTAAGCTTTGGCTGCCTCTGCTTCTTTGTCTCCGGTTTATTTTTTGCTGTCGTCGATGCTTCAAGAGATCTCTTGTACGAAGACAAGGTTACGACTGCTGAACGACCTGCTTTTCTTCCCTTCATTCCTGGCCTCTTCTTTATTTGTGCAACGGGTGCGATTTGTCAAGGCATAATTTCAGATGTGCCACCAGCTGTTTCTCCCTTTCCACTTTCAGAAGCCGCTCCTGAAAATGGTTCATTCACTGAATCATTAGGTAAATCTTTAATTATTCCTTCATTGTTGGCAATGAAACCTGTATCAGTGAAAATATGAGGTTTTAACGGATATATTCCTTACATACTAAACCCACTGGTTGCTATGTCCCCTCTCTGGCACTGTGGTACACCTTCCCATGCAGTTCGGCGATGTCCATGTGTGTTACTGGACCTGCATTTTCCCCGATCCACACGCGAACAAGCACAGAGTAACAGGGTTTGAAAGAAGTCAAGAAGGTCCTGTCCAGCCGTTGCATCTTGTGTGGGGCATGAGGGGGCAGACACAAGGTTCTGACGTCGTTTCTCGTGCGAGATTTACAACATCCAGATTTCTGGAGTGGCCCATTTTCTTTCTCTAAGATTTTAATCTGCTATTTACACAGCAGAATCATCCCACTTCTTTCTACGTCATGAAGTTATTTCTGAAACAATTCCTATAACTAAAACAAGTTGTGAAAGTACTAGGGTGCAAATACAGAATGCTAGTATTCCACATTAGTGACACATCCATCATGAAATACCGAAACGCAAATGCAATCGAAAATTAAATAGACAACAAACACGCCATTTTACGACTTAATGTGTTAGCTAAAAGTCTGTCTACAAAATACATTAATAATTTATATATTATGACAATAATGAAACTGAAAACCAGCAACTCGCAACAATCATGCCTCCTAGTAAATTCTGTTAAAACGGTTTCACTCACTCGCAGTGTCTGCCAACTGTAATATGAATGCGTCCCAAAGCAATATACAGTTGCTGAACGTAGTTTTTAAGCAGCTAACCGAAGTACAGCGAGAAATCATAGTATTCTATATTAGCACCCCTATTCCACATTTGTACCTCTTCCTCTACCACTACAAAATTATGTATTTCTCAAAATTGTATATTGGCCAAACTCAGCAGGATAGTTTGTTGTCTTGTTACCTCTTAGTCTTATTCTGTGATGCAATTTATGTGTTCGAAAGTGACTGTGAATGTTTGTAATATGCTGCCTGACAAAAAAAGTGAAGACATGATCGGATGTCAGTATAGCTTCGTACATGTACACACCATCGTCGGGTACGTTAATGATTAGAGTTGCAATTCTCTGTGACGGGTAGATTCAATCACAGATCAAAAAGTGCAGCCATATAACGGCATATACAGGGTGAGTCACCTAAAATTATCGCTGGATATATTTCGTAAACCACATCAAATACTGACGAATCGATTCCACAGACCGAACGTGAGGAGAGGGGCTAGTGTAATTGGTTAATACAAACCATAAAAAAATGCACGGAAGTATGTTTCTTAATACAAACCTACGTTTTTTTAAATGGAACCCCGTTAGTTTTGTTAGCACATCTGAACATATAAACAAATACGTAATCAGTGCCGTTTGTTGCATTGTAAAATGTTAATTACAGCCGGAGATATTGTAACCTAAAGTTGACGCTTCAGTACCACTCCTCCGCTGTTCGATCGTGTGTATCGGAGAGCACCAAATTACGTAGGGATCCAAAGGGAACGGTGATGGACCTTAGGTACAGAAGAGACTGGAACAGCACATTACGTCCACATGCTAACACCTTTTCATTGGTCTTTTTCACTGACGCACATGTACATTACCAGTGTAACAAAGCATCGTATGAAACTTTCCTGGCAGATTAAAACTGTGTGCCGGACCGAGACTCGAACTCGGGACCTTTGCCTTTCGCGGGCAAGTGCTCTACCAGCTGAGTTACCCAAGCACGACTCACGCCCCGTCCTCACAGCTTTACTTCTGCCAGTACCTCGTCTCCTACCTTCCAAACTTTACAGAAGCTCTCCTGCGAACCTTGCAGAACTAGCACTCCTGATAGAAAGGATATTGCGGAGACATGGCTTAGCCACAGCCTGGGGGATGTTTCCAGAATGAATTTTCACTCTGCAGCGGAGTGTGCCCTGATATGAAACTTTGATGGCAGATTAAAACTGTGTGCCGAACCGAGATTGGAACTCGGGACCTTTGCCTTTCGCGGGCAAGTGCTCTACCAACTGAGCTACCGAAGCATGACTCACGCCCCGTCCTCACAGGTTTACTTCTGCCAGTAGCACAGAGTTTCAATATGCCAGTAAAGTTTCGTATCAGCGCACACTCCGCTGCAGAGTGAAAATCTCATTCTGAAAGCATCATATGCTGATACGACACCTGGCATATGGAAGCCAGACAAAGCTGCGGACACCGCCGATGGTGTTGGAGCGCTGGTGGGTATATGGGCTAGCAGCAGAGGAGGCCAGCCGTCAAACCGCCCTTCGTGTCGCGTGCAACACATCGCTAGGAGGCGACAGGCGTACCGATCCGCCGACCTGCGTGCCGCCAGGAGGCAGCCGTGAATTATGCATACGGCGGAAAGCCAAGAGCGGCGTCACGACCCAGAGGAAGCCATTGGCACGCCGCGGGACTTTCGAGAGCTCTGAGATCACCGCCGCCGGCCAGTATGACGCAAGCAGGTGGAAAGACCTACTGGACGAGAGCTGACCACTTCCATCGCACCATCAAGTCTTCTTGATCGGTTCGTCGGGAAAATGCCCGTACAGGAGCAAATATGTTGACTGTGAAACGGGTTAGCAACGAACTAATGCACCGTGCAATGTCTGAATACAGAGTCTGTAGCACAAAGGAATCTTCTCAAGAGATCGCAGTTTATTCCGGTAATGTCAGAGAGCGCAATGGAAGGAATATGTTGCTGAAGGACAACCGGCTAAAAGCCGTCTCATACCAATTGGATGTATAAATTAAAAAGAAGAGAGAACTCTTTCAGAAGTGCTTCGATGCTACAGTTTAATTTAAATATCGTCGACACCGCTTCAGCGTAGAAATGTGAACTCGTAGGCGTTTAAAATTCAGGGATAATTAGAAGTATTTTAGTAACTCAAAGATCAGTTTTTATGAGAAATCTGACAATAAAGACGGTAGCACCCCTACTGTCTTGTGAACAGTAATGCAGCAGTAGCAACTGTTTACTGAGTCCAAAAACACTTTGCTGTCACTGACTGCTACTCCAGGGAAGTATGTATACTACTGGCCATTAAAATTGCTACACCACGAAGATGACGTGCTGCAGACGCGAAATTTAACCGACAGGAAGAAGATGCTGTGATATGCTAATGATTAGCTTTTAAGAGCATTCACACAAGGCTGGCCCCTGTGGCGACACCTACAACGTGCTCACATGAGGAAAGTTTCCAACCGATTTCTCAGCAGTTGACTGGCGTTGCCCGATGAAACGTTGTTGTGATGCCTCGTGTAACGAGGAGAAGTGCGTACCACCACGTTTCCGACTTTGATAAAGGTCGGATTGTAGCCTATCGCGATTGCGGTTTATCGTATCGCGACACTGCTGCTCGCGTTGGTCGAGATCCAATGCTGTTAGCAGAATATGGAATCCGTGGGTTCAGGAGAGTAATACGGAACGCCGTGGTGGATCCCAACGGCGTGGTATCACTAGCAGTCGAGACGACAGCCATCTTATCCGCATGGCTGTAACGGATCGTGCAGCCACGTCTCGATCCCTAAGTCAACACGTGGGGACGTTTGCGAAGACAACAACCATCTGCACGAACAGTTCGACGACGTTTCCAGCAGCATGGACTATCAGCTCGGAGACCATGGCTGTGGTACCCTTGACGCTGCATCACAGACAGGAGCGCCTGCGATGCTGTACTCAACGGCGAACCTGGGTGCACGAATGGCAAAACGTCATTTTTTCGGATTAATCCAGGTTCTGTTTACAGCATCATGATGGTCGCATCCGTGTTTGGCGACATCGCGGTGAACGCACATTGGAAGCGTGTATTCGTCATCGCCATACACGCGTATCAGCCGGCGTGATGGTATGGGGTGCCATTCGTTACACGTCTCGGTCACCTCTTGTTCGCAGTGACGGCACTTTGAACAGTGGACGTTACATTTCAGATGTGTTACGACCCGTGGCTCTACTCTCCATTCGATCCCTGCGAAACCCTACATTTCAGCAGGATAATGCACGACCGCATGTTCAGGACCTGTACGGGCCTTTCCGGATACAGAAAACGTTCGACTGCTGCCCTGGCCAGCACATTCTCCAGATCTCTCACCAACTGAAAACGTCTGGTCAATGGTGGCCGAGCAACTGGCTCGTCACAATACGCCAGTCACTACTCTTGATGAACTGTGGTATCGTGTTGAAGCTGCATGGGCAGCTGTACCTGTACACGCCATCCAAGGTGTGACTCAATGCCCAGGCGTATCAAGGCCGTTATTATGGCCAGAGGTAGTTGTTCTGGGTGCTAATTTCTCAGGATTTATGCACCCAAATTGCGTGAAAATGTAACGATATGTCAGTTCTAGTGTAATATATGTGTCCAATGATTTATTATCTGCATTTGTTCTTGGTGTAGCAATGTTAATGGCTTGTAGTGTAATTTTATTTTTTTTTAATGCTTCTTGCCTATTGACAGAGATTACGTAAGTGAATGAGAATATTTTGACGCTTTTGCTTTCGACATCAAGGCCGAAGGTGCTCTGAAGCTGCCTAAGTATTAGTTGAGATCCGGAACATATGTTGAGGTTCGGGCAGGCAACGTTTTCCACTCTTCGGCTGACTGAACGACACGAGAACGCCAGTAGAACTTCAGTCTTTATCGCCTGATATGGACTAAAGTGCGCCCATTAGGGAGAAATAGGAAAGTAATGAGCACGAGGCTCGGCTGAGACGATCCGGGAAAACCGTCGTCGACTTTTCACGTGGCAGCCCACCAAGTCAGCCTTTGGCACCCAGAGAACTGCACTGCTATGACAAATGATAAAGGAGTGCTTGCTTTTATCTGTTAATTCCTTTAGTATGACTGCTTTGTAAAAAATACATTAGCTATAAATGCCTTATCTTGCATAGGTCTATCTTTTTTTTGGTGTCAAGAAAATTCTTAGAAGAAAAGAATTTCGTACAGTCAGTTCCACGCCTCGATTTTAAACGTAACATCCACGGCGACGTCTCTCGTAGTGGTCTCGAATCTGTAATCAATGCACTTTTGCACACTGTATAGATAAGCAGTGTGAGAGTTGAATGTTTTGTTTTGACGGTTGCAGTTTAAAATGAGTGCAAAATAATTCTCACGAGGCTGTTATTCTGGTAAAGCATCAAAAGGGATCAAAGCTTTCACGTGGAGCTGCTGTTAAAACTCTAAGAAAGTCAAAGTCATCAATCAGTCGCCCAGACTTAGTACTTAAACCTAACTAACCTAAGCACATCACACACATCCATGCCCGAGGCAGGATGTGAACCTGCGACCGTAGCAGCAGCGCGGTTCCGGACTGAAGTGCCTAGAACCGCTCGGCCACAGTGGCCGGCTTTGCCGGAGAGTGGACTGAGGTACCAAGCTATAATCGATAATGGCAGTCATTGGATTAACAATTAGGTAATTGTGCAATTAGTAAAAGATGTATTTTCATGCAAACCTGTGTTTATAATAGTGTCTTTTATTCCATACATCATACAGATAACGGCATACGCTTTCTCGTACAACTGACTGTACGTGAGGGAATAATAATGAAAAATTGAGATATTGTTGGATTTACTTTCCTCTTTTTATTTGGTTGTTGTTTTTATACCATGCACGCACGAGAAAAGTGTGGAATTTAATTGACCTGCTAAGGTAATGTTCATTTCGATGCTAAGTACATTACATTCTGACAGACACGAACTATATAAAATGTCAAGCGAAGGCCCCACGTAACATCTTTTCCCTCTATTGATATTTGTTGAAGACAACAGGAAGATCGTCAGACAAGACAATCGTTACTAGGAAATAACGTCGGCAACGATTTTCACTGAAGACAGATGTTTCACCAAAAAAAATCCCGAAAGCCGCGTGGTTCGCTGATTCTGTTTCCTCGAAGTCTTGAGTTCCGGTGATACAGTACCTCCGCCGTAACTCGTTTGCATTATCCAAGAAAATTCGGGTAGCAGTCCATTCTAATAGACTGTCGGCTAGAATTATACGCAATGAGTACCGCAGCAAGCACGAACTACAACCAACAACTGCTGCTTAATCTCTTACGATAATCTACCGCTACATCCGAAACATTATACAAGTCGATGCAGACAACGCAGAGTTAATGGTGTCTTAAAGATTACATGAATCGTTTGTTCGTCTTTACGTGATATAAGACTTTCCCAGCGTATACTCTGTTTCGAACGTTCTCTGGAGTCCTACCGGATCTAATCGTCGGAGGGCTACCTTTGACAGTTTACGGCAGTACACCCGAGAACGTTGGAAGCTACTTCGAACTTGTTACTCGTATTTATACTCTAGAAATGTGGTACATTGTCGTCTGATATTGCCTGTCTGTTCGTAGCTGACTGGGTATTGACTCTGTTAAAGGAACGTAACACAATGCTGCGCCTGTGAATGTCTAAATTTGTAATCAAAGACTACGGTTGTAAGGGAGTCAAAATGGTCCGTTACAATAGGGGAACGAAGATGTACTTCGTAGGTAAAACACGGAATCTGTTGTTGGTGGCTCGTTATTTCTGCCCGAACACCGTTTTGTTCACAAAACGCTCTCACAAAGAGGTTTGTGTCGTCAGGCATGGACAATCGCTTATTGCCTTGTAATTGCAATACACCGAGGACTGCCTTGACATAAGCTTCGGATACAAATGTCGGCAGCTATCGAAAAGGCCTCGAACCGCCGAGGAGCTTTTCGGGAATGTCAGAACGCCCGAGCGAAAGTGTTGGTCGCCGAGGTCGTCTGCGAGACAAAGGACTGTGGCGGCCGGCAGCGGGCTGGAGCGAAGGAGGGGGCGTCGCCACACCTCGCTCTGGGACAGCCTCCAGACACCTGCTGCCGACTACGGGCCTCCAGCGACAAAGCACACGCCTTCCGCGACTGTCCACTGGCTACTACAGTCAAACTGCAGCTACTCGCAAAAATCTTACGTTCGCTGTAATTACCGTACGGCAGTGAAGCTTAGTAGAAAAAAAAATACTTCTAAACTTGGCCACCAGGTGCAAAACTGGCGCTGTGAATGTAAGAAAGACGTATAGAAATGCTTTCATACGTAATGCATTAGGAACAGGACGTGGGCAGAAAAGGTCAAAAAAGTAAGAAAGGAATAATGTTGATTTTATTATGAACAGTTTGTTAAATGTGAGCACATGAGACGTCAACTAGTTGCTGCACAACACCAGATTTGCTGCTGGTGGTGAAAATGGGAACTAATGTTTTTCCAGCTTAAATCGATTCCACATTAACGAATCACCGTATCCACCACGTTTCTCTGCCATACGATAATTACTGCCACACTGGTAATCCTTGAGTAGCTACACTTTAATTATAACAACCCGATACTTCGTTTTCCGTTCCAACATTTCATTGTATCTCTCGAATTGTCTGTGTGTTACACGATAGCTTTGGCCACTACATCTGCAATTCTTGTGGTCTGTAGTTGAGGAAATTTCGTGCACCACTGTTACTTTCTCCCTTATGTCTTTGATTCGATTCGCGGGAAGAACTACTACTGCTAAGACTCACTGTTAGCTCGAATCTCTCTGACCTTACGTCCATGGCCTTTTCGTAACACATACATCAGACGAAGCAGCATGTTGTTTGGCTCTTCAAGGAATGTGTACTCTGGAAATTGTAACAGTAAACCACGTCTCTCGTAGTGTCCGCGACTGGAGTTCGGTGAGCGTCTCTGCGACGCTTTCATGCAACGAAACGTGCTGCTCTTCTTCAGCTATTTTCTATTTCCTCCACCAGGCCTATCTGGTAACGGTCGCAGATCGACGAGCGACGTCTATATTTTGCGATGGAAATGTTTATGTGGGCGACTTGCATGTTAGATGTGTAATCAAAAATACGGATTCAGTTGAGTTGGAGACTAGCAAAAATCAAAAGTTGAAGGTTTTCTCTTTGTACTTCCATTTGATAGTGATACCCTTCGCCGGCAAAGAAGTTAATCCAGGAAGTGGACAAGTGTTGGTCGAGTGTACCATTCCGTAGGGCACAGAGTATCAGTTCGTTCGCAACCTAGGATAATGTTCAAAATATGTTTTATCATCAACGGCCGGCCGCGGTGGTCTCGCGGTTCTAGGCGCGCAGTCCGGAACCGCGCGACTGCGACGGTCGCAGGTTCGAATCCTGCCTCGGGCATGGATGTGTGTGATGTCCTTAGGTTAGTTAGGTTTAAGAAGTTCTAAGTTCTAGAGGACTGATGACCTCAGACGTTAAGTCCCATAGTGCTCAGAGCCATTTATCATCAACGTCTCTGAATAGGTAAAGGGGAGAGGAGCATGACGCTTAGACTATTTCCAATTTTTTTTGTTTAGCATACAGTCTACTGTCAGAATAAATTCGTAAAGGCTCCAGTTAGCGTCCCTTACCTCTACTGAAATACAACTGGCCTTTATCTCCAGTTGTAAGAAAGATTCGGGTTTAACATCCTATCGACATCGAGGTCATTAGGGACAATCCCCAGTTGTGAAGTACTACAGACTACCAGAGTTTTACTACTACTGCTGCTACAAATAATAATAGTAGTAATAATTATAATAAAACACAGAACATGTTTTAATGAAATAATAAATACAATTCGCAGGACAAAGTGGGGTCGCCTCATGTTATTCTTTTAAAATATTGTAATAACCGAGTCAATTAGTGGCTCACTATGGGTGAGGATATACAAGAAAGGAAGTTCAATACGACTTCTACTGTGCGTAATAGATTTCTCAGAAGCATCAGGTGCCACGTCAGCGGTAGAAGTGGCTATTCAATGCAAATATTTCTGAGAAATCGAGCAGCATACCGCCAGAAGTCATTCTCCAGTACACAAATAGGTTGATGAATTGGAGAACACGGAAACACTTTACAGCAACATAGGAAGAACCTACACGTAGGAAACTTAGACAACAGAGCAATGTTGTGTTACACATGGAAAGATCGTCACATTACGGACGATGTAACTGGCTGCAGTCGTTGCATCCAAGGTAGGGAAATGTATTTTTTGTGAAACGGTTCATAGAACGTATTAGGATTAACCGTGAAAACAAAATAATGAAACTTGAGCTTGTAGAGATTATGTGTCAGTATGATAATTATAATTTAGACGGTGGTTATAATTAAACTTTCACACCTGTGTCAGGGTAGACGGAAAACTACACTACTGGCCATTAAAATTGCTACACCACGAAGATGACGTGCTACAGACGCGAAATTTAACCAATAGGAAGAAGATGCTGTGATATGCAAATGATTTGCTTTTCAGAGCATTCACACAATGTTGGCGCCGGTTGTGACACCTACAACGTGCTGACATGAGGAAAGTTTCCAATCGATTTCTCATACACAAACAGCAGTTGACCGGCATCACCTGGTGAAACGATGTTGTGATGCCTCGTGTAAGGAGGAGAAATGTGTACCATCACGTTTGCGACTTTGATAAAGGTCGGATTGTAGCCTAACACGATTGTGGGTTTATCGTATCGCGACATTGCCGCTCGAGTTGGTCGATATCCAATGACTGTTAGCAGAATACGCAATCGGTGGGTTCAGGAGGGTTATACGGAACGCCGTGCTGGATCCCAACGGCGTCGTATCACTAGCAGTCGAGATAGACGAATCGTGCAGCCACGTCTCTATCCCTGAGTCAACACATAGGGACGTTTGCAAGACAACAACCATCTGCACGAACAGTTCGACGACGATTGCAGCAGCATGGACTATCAGCTCGGAGACCACGGCTGCGGTTACCCTTGACGCTGCATCACAGACAGGAGCGCCTGCGATGGTGTACTAAACGACGAACCTGGGTGCACGAATGGCAAAACGTCATTTTTTCGGATGAATCCAGCTTCTGTTTACAGCATCATGATGGTCGCATCCGTGTTTGGCGACATCACGGTGAACGCACATTAGAAGCGTGTATTCGTCATCGCTATATTGGTGTATCACCCGGCGTGACGGTATGGGGTGTCATTGGTTACACGTCTGGGTCACCTCTTGTTCGCATTGACGGCACTCTGAACAGTGGACGTTGCATTTTAGATGTGTTACGACCCGTGGCTCTACCCTTCATTCGATCCCTGCGAAACCCTACATTTCAGCAGGATTATGCACGATCGCATGTTGCAGGTGCTCTATGGACCTTTCTGGATACAGAAAACGTTCGACTGCTGCCCTGGCCAGCACATTCTCCAGATCTCTCACCAACTGAAAACGTCTGGTCAATGGTGGCCGAGCAACTGGCTCGTCACAATACGCCAGTCACTACTCTTGATGAACTGTGGTATCGGGTTGAAACTGCATGGGTAGCTGTACCTGTACACGCCATCCAAGCTCTGTTTGACTCAATGCTCAGGCGTATAAAAGCCGTTATTACGGCTAGAGGTGGTTGTTCTGGGTATTGATTTCTCAGGATCTATGGACCCAAATTACGTGAAAATGTAATCACATGTCAGTTCTACTATAATATATTTGTCCAATGAATACCCGTTTATCATCTGCATTTCTTCTGGCTGTAGTAACTTTTATGGCCAGTAGTGTATTCACCCTGTGGGTCCCCAGCTTTATAAGATTGTGCACTGCAGGATATGAGTTGTTAGTAGTTTTCGTATCATGACTTGCCTTTAGGTGCCGTTAGTGTGACGGCATCGTAGGGTTGTAACACAAGCATCGTCATGGGTTTGGACAGAGTGAGCAGGGCTTTACTCGCAACGCTGTATTATCAAAACAACAGGTAGTGCTGTGGCTATTCACAAGTGTCGACACTCTGAATAATAAGGAGAGCTCCTCTTTCCGTACCGGGTTTGAAGAAAACTGTTTGGAAGCTGGAATTATGTGGACATTTGAGAATTGCTCCTGGGAAAAGCCTACGACGAATTGTGCCACTGATATTTGAAGAAATTACTTTGAAAACGCTGGTTGCAATGTGCTATCTTCGAGCATTTCACGTGCTATTTCACGACAGCTGAACATTCCATGGTTCACCGCTGGTAGAGTACTGTGAAAAATAGTGAAATAGTATCCAGGCCCTCTTTGATGGTCTAGAAACAGCAACGTTTGTAAGGTGGAACGTAAAGATGGTACGCAATTTACAAACGTCGCGCTCTCACGTGGAAGTTAAATGTGTTTCTATAAAAGGTATATTCGTTATTTCTTTTCCGGGTGTCCTTACGAACGTTTCTACAAAGTTTTGTTGTCCTACGATCACTAGTTTATCATGGGGATTCTCTGAAGTAGCGAATGTTTAATCATAACCACGCTGTACATTTACTGTTACATGTCGCACTATCGTCTTGTATGCGATGTACTATCGGGATCTTACTTTTTGTTATAGACATCATGTCGCATAAGGTAATTTCAATTGAGATGAACAGACTTATTATCAAACCTTATCATTAATATATTCCTTCTTAAAGAGCTAAGACAACGCAAGCGGCTGGGCCCATCCATTGCTTCATCCGTCCGTAGTGATAGGTTTATTTCATACACCCTTACCGACTCGACTTCCTGCTTCGAAAAGACAGAAACACAAGCTCAAACAATACAGGAACTGTGTATGAACCGTGCCACTCTGTCGTTAACACTGTCAAGAAAGTCATTTTTCCCAAGAGCTGCAATGTCCACTTTAGAAACGAGCACTCAGAGGAACGTCTTAAATTAACCGAAATGCAACAGCGTAATTTTTTCATCCTACAAATTAGTTTAGATACTGAATTTTGTATATGTGTCACTGCTCATATAAATAACTAATTTATTACCTATATTACGTATAGTTACAGTCAGATTTAATAGTTTTCGAATATGATAAATAAAATAATTTGCATTAATTGGTTGAATATTAAAAACACAGTTGTACTCTGCTTTGTGTACGTCAATGTTTATTATATGCTTTTAGCGCGAATTACAAGAGATTGCAGTTCAGCGAAACGGATCGTTTGAAGAGCAATTGTCTGAAAATTTGTGGAGTACATGCAACCTGTAACTGGTTTAAGAAATGTATGAGCATGAGTTCTTATAACTTTGATACCGTCATAATTTACACCGTATACACTTCAGATGTGCTGTCAGCATTATCACTATTTCACTTCACACTACAACCGTTAGTCTACGAACGGTTGAAGTTGATAATAATGCTGTTTCATCCCATGTTCGAGGTAGGAGAGTCTTTGTATTACGAGAGTTGCCCAGAAAGTAATGCACGACATTTTTTGTCTTCATAAATTCTTTATTGAACACAATGAGAATTACACAGACGAAAGATTGGTGTTTTATCTACACACCCTACTTTCCCACGTAGACCTATATATCTAACGTGGATCAGTTGTAGGATTTTGGAACACGTATTATGTTCGAGTGTAATGACTTTTCTGGAGACTAGAAATCTACTCTGTAGGAATCAGCACGGGTTTCGAAAAAGACGATCATGTGAAACCCAGCTCGCGCTATTCGTCCACAAGACCTAGAGGGCCGTAGACACGGGTTCCATGGTAGATGCCGTGTTTCTTGACTTCCGCAAGGCGTTTTATACAGTTCCCCACAGTCATTTATGAACAAAGTAAGAGCATATGCACTCTCAGACCAATTGTGCGATTGGATTGAAGAGTTCCTAGATAACAGAGCGCAGCATGTCATTCTCAATGGAGAGAGGTCTTCCGAAGTAAGAGTGATTTCAGGTGGGCCGCAGGGGACTGTCGTAGGAAGCAGTTAATTCCATAATTATCTGGGAGTAGGCATTAGGTGTGATTTAAAATGGAATGATCATATCAAATTAATTGTCGGTAAAGCAGATGCCAGACTGAGATTCATTAGAAGAATCCTAAGGAAATGCAGTCCGAAAACAAAGGAAGTAGGTTACAATACACTTGTTCGCCCACTGCTTGAATACTGCTCACTGGTGTGGGATCCCTACCAGATAGGGCTAATAAAAGAGACAGAGAAGATCCAACGGAGGGCAGCACGCTTCGTTTCAGGAAAGCGAAAGCGTTACGTAGGTGATAGATTAACTCCAGTGAAAGACTCTGCAAGAGAGACGCTCAGTAGCTCGGTACGGACTTTTGCTGCAGTTTCGAGACCATACCTTCACCGAGGAGTCAAGCAGTATATTGCTCCCTCCTACGTATATCTCGCGAAGAGACCATGAGGATAAAATCAGAGAGATTAGAGCCCACACAGAGGCAAACCGACAACCTTTCTTTCCACGAACAATACGAGACTGGAATGCAAGGGAGAACCGATAGAGGTACTCAAGGTACCCTCCGTCACACACTGTCAGTGGCTTGCGGAGTATGGATGTAGATGTAGATGTAGATCTCCATCCCGTTCTACGGCCTTCTTCCAGCGCCAAGCAAAGCCGTGTATGCCCTGTCGGTACCAATCCTTGTCCTGGTGGCGGCGGAGCCAGTGCTTCACTGTGTGAATTACCTCCTCATCGTTCTCAAGATTTCTTCCACGAAAGCATCCTTTAGTGTCCCAAACAAGTGGAAGTCCGAGGGGGCTAGGTCAGGGCTATCAGGTGTGACAGCCGTGGATGGTCTCCCCGACCCCTTCTGGTGACCTTATTCTTCATGCCCAGCGACTAACTGTACTTCTGTCGACAGCAGATGCTCCATAGACTTTCCTCAAGCGTTTGCGAATATTTTCCACAGTATTTTTCTCTGCAGTGAGAAATTGAATGACGGCAAGTTGCTTGAAACGTACATCACCTATAGACGCCATTTTGAAACTGTCCTGTAGCTACGCTATCTGTCGGAAGTGACGGTAACTTGTCGCTCTCCCTCAGGAGACTTCAAATAACACATACGTAACGTTTCGCATTCGTACCACTGTTTTCGGCTGAGAAAAAAAATGCGGTGCATTACTTTCTGGGCAGTCCTCGTACTTATTTCTTAATTGAGGGTCTCTACCTTTCTGTCTTCTCTTCTCAACTTCCTGTACCCTTTGGCTCATGAAAGATGACAAGACTCGTCACAGGCAGCTGATGTCAGCCTGTGAATGGCTAAAAACTTTTTGCTACCAGTCAGGTTGAAAGGTAGCTCAGGCTAGGCCTCAAAAAAATGGTTCAAATGGCTCTGAGCACTATGGGACTCAACTGCTGAGGTCATAAGTCCCCTAGAACTTAGAACTTGTTAAACCTAACTAACCTAAGGACATTACAAACATCCATGCCCGAGGCAGGATTCGAACCTGCGACCGTAGCGGTCTTGCGGTTCCAGACTGCAGCGCCTTTAACGGCACGGCCACTTCGGCCGGCAGGCTAGGCCTCAGGAAAGCTATTGACAAGAATACTGTCTTAACAGATAACTTGTTATTGTGTACAGTTTCCGCCATTTCCGAGGCTCTTTTCTCCGAAATTTGGCTGAAAATTTGGGAGCTTCATACACGTGTGATGGTATATATGCTTTCAATAAACTACTGTTTATGGGGAAGAAGATGGCATGTCACCTCCTCCTATACTGAATCGGTCTTCAACATAGTATTGCTGCACGTACGCCACTGATTCGAAATTAAGGGTGTGAGTTCGTTTCTATTGTCATTCGTCGACACTGCGGAAGTCTACGAGTGTTATAGTCCATCTTTCGCTAGTACGTACCTGTATCATCATTTTCTACATCTACATCTCATAGATACTCCGCAGTCCACCATACGGTGCGTGGCGGAGGGTACCTCGAACCACAACTAGCGTCTTCTCTCCCTGTTCCACTCCCAAACAGAACGACGGAAAAATGACTGCCTATATGCCTCTGTACGAGCCCTAATCTCTCTTATCTTATCTTTGTGGTCTTTCCGCGAAATATAAGTTGGAGGCAGTAAAATTGTACTGCAGTCAGCCTCAAATGCTGGTTCTCTAAATTTCCTCGGTAGCGAGTAGCGAAAAGAACGCCTCCTTTCCTCTAGAGACTCCCACCCGAGTTCCTGAAGCATTTCCGTAACACTCGTGTGATGATCAAACCTACCAGTAACAAATCTAGCAGCCCGCCTCTGAATTGCTTCTATGTCCTCCCTCAATCCGACCTGATAGAGATCCCAAACGCTCGAGCAGTACTCAAGAATAGGTCGTATTAGTGTTTTATTACGGGTCTCCTTTACAGATGAACCACATCTTCCCAAAATTCTACCAATGAACCGAAGACGACTATCCGCCTTCCCCACAACTGCCATGACATGCTTGTCCCACTTCATATCGCTCTGCAATGTTACGCCCAAACATTTAATCGACGTGACTGTGTCAAGCGTTACACTAATAATGGAGTATTCAAACATTCGGGATTCTTTTTCCTATTCGTCTGCATTAATTTACATTTATCTATATTTAGAGGTAGCTGCCAGTCTTTACACCAATCACAAATCATTTCCAAGTCATCGTGTATCCTCCTACAGTCACTCAACGACGACACCTTCGCGTACACCACAGCATCGTCAGCAAACAGCCTCATTTTGACAATCCAGTTGATCTCGTAGAAAATACGTTAATCTGACCAGCTTTCCAATCCGGCCCCTCCTACCTGCGAACTCCTTCGGTCCCAGCACGCGGCACAACCACCAGCTTCCTGACCGCAGTGTGTTGGTGTGTTGCGGCAGGCAAGCACACGCTGCCGGCCGGCACGGACGTGCTGCTGGCGCCGTACGCGATGCACCGCCTGGAGCACGTGTTCCCCGACCCGGAGGCCTTCGACCCGGACCGCTTCACGGCGGACAACTGCTCGCGCCGCCACCCCTACAGCTACATCCCGTTCAGCGCGGGCCCGCGCAACTGCATAGGTAAGTCGACCCGCCTCAGCTCTGCTCCTACTGGAACGGGCCAGCGCGTGACTGAGGTAGCCTACGATAAAATTCTGCTCGCCAGTTCTCCTTGACATCTGAATTCAGTTTATAAACAGACACAAAAGGAAAGAGGTGTTGTCCTATACAGCTTTCTAAGCTGCCATACCTTTAGTTTTCATTTGTACCAGCGCATCTTGTAAATCTTGGCTGTAGCCTTTCCCAACTGTTTACTATCTTCGCTTCGCACAGGTAATTAATTTTGTATCCTCACAGAAAATCTCCTGCAACCATAACAGTGGCAGCATCGGACTTGTTGTTCCATTGCAGGTGTTTCGACCGATACATGCTGTATGTATGTATTGGGATAGGTGGGACTATTCTGGAAAAGAAACAGATTGTAGAATTTTAACGTAATTCAGAGATTTTTTCAATACGAATGAAAGTTGAGGCTGTCCTTCCGTAACGGGAACCACTAATTCACAATACCGCATTATGAGTGGAAATATTCTGTTACCCAGGTGAAATCATTTGAACAGAAAATATATCAAACAAACAGAACAGCTGGCTTACAGAACCCCGCATAGTGTTTGAAACGGAACCCCAAGATGACACTTGACCAATTAACTGTCATCGCTAGGTAGGAAAGAAAGAAAATCGATCGAATTTTAAATAGTATTGGGGGAAGCCGTACAGGGGGAGAAAGGGACGTACAGAGATTTGGTGCTAGTGGTAGTATAGGCCGTGGTGGTTACCAGCGCATCAACAGCACGTAGCAGATCGGCGAGTTGTAGCTTCTACATCAGGCTTGCGTGGTCTCCAGTGCGGCGTCTGTCGACGTCATATTCCACCGACATGGCGCAAGTAGTAGCAAGCCTGGACTCCTGGAAGTACATCCCCACTGTAATGGAGCTCAGGACGTGCATGTATCTACCACCGTGGAGACTGCTGCGCCGATATTGATGAGTCATATGAATCAAAGCAAACGAGTGTGTGAACCCACTGTATGAAGCAGAGCTCTGTGTCCACGGTTGTTTCATAACCTGGACTATGTGTCTCCACGGCTAAAAACATAGCCCACAGTGCCAAACCTCCAAACCTACAGAGTAGCTGTACTGACTTACCCCTGTTATGTCTTTGTGACTGGGACGAGGACTTTTTTAGCCCGAGTGCTGTCCTCTCCACGTGGTGAAACTCGAACACACTGAGATAAACTATTTCCTCCAAAACCACGTGCGCCACCAACAATGTTTGAACATAAGCAGTTTCCCTAACGGCCATCACGATATCGGGAGTTTTAACAAAAGTGACTCCTGGTAATCACATAACTATTGCCACGTCAGTCCTTCCACAACAGACTGGTAGTTTCAGAACCGCACAGTATTGATTTGCTGGGAGAGATTTGCATATTAAGTTTATGTACTTAATTAATACGCGTTTAGCTAACCCGCGATTGGGATCATGCGATTCTTAATGTCATCATATGTTAGAATCTGTGACCTAAATGTAATTGTCTGGATTTATAAAATGCTTTTTTTCGTATCGGATTGGTGTTATGTTTACATTCGCCTCGCCAACTTTAGCGTAAATTGTCTGGGAAAGTCTGTGAGCTACAATATGATGGAGGTGATAAATCACTGCATCGTGATTCTGGGGTATGCTGTTGATGTCACAGTTTCTGGTAACTATAGCGTCTTACAGGGGAAGCGCACACTCCTGGGGGCAAAGATTTTGCTCACATTACGCAGGAGCAAAGTAAATACTTGAGCTGCAACAAATGTTGCTCTCGTGCAATGCGCTTCCGAAGGTTTTTCGAGAAATCAAAGTTTAAAGCCTTACGAGCCTGTTGTATATCACAGGAAATCGTTAGCCATCGTGCAGGAGATCGAGGTTTCTGCTTAAAGGCTGTGTGGACTCCTGCTCTCTCCCTGGTGAAAGAACAGAGGGAGACAGTTGGGGGATGCTACCTCACCTGTTGGTTGTTAAGATTCAATGTCAATATGAGTTCTGACTCTGGTCACCTTTGGCTGCTATAACTTTCTTCAAGCAACAATCTACGGCTGTTAAGTACGAGGGTATTTCGCAAAGTAAAGATACACCGTACGCCAGAGGAACAGAAGAGTTTTGGCGAGCAAGTTGGCAACACTGGTGTTAACCTCGAACCGTTAGCTTTCTCCTCACGGTCGTTCGGCAGTTGAATGTTGCTTAGATACACCGTACGCCAGAGGAACAGAAGACTTTTGGCGAGCAAGTTGGCAACACTGGTGTTAACCTTGAACCGTTAGCTTTCTCCTCACGGTCGTTCGGCAGTTGAATGTTGCTTCTGGTTGGAGTAGGTCGTGTTTAAAATGGCTGCGCCGATTCAGAATCCCGCCAAATGCGAAGTGCGCTCCGTCATACGTTTTCTTCCTGCAAAAGGTCAGCGACCAGCGCATATTCCCAAAGAAATTTTTTCTGTTTATGGGAACATTATGAATCGACAAAATGTAACGAAATGGTGTCGTCATTTCTCTGAAGGTAGGCCCGATGTTCATGATGAACAAAGAACAGGTCGGCCATCTGTGATCTTCGATGCCATTCTTTGGAGAATGGAGGAAGCAATTCGTGCGAATAGACGTCTCACATTGAAAGAATTGCACCAGATCATACCAGATGTGTCAATGACAACTCTTTATGACGCTGTGACTGTCAATTTAGGGTACAGGAAATTGTGTGCGCGCTGGGTTCCAAATCTGTTAACGGAAGAACACAAAAAGAAAGGGATGGGCTTTGCACAGGACTTCCTCACACGCTATGCTGAAGCAGGTGATGAGTTCCTTGATCACATTGTAACAGGTTACGAGACATGGGTTTATCAACATACACCTGAATCCAAGCAACAATCAATGCAATGGCGGCATTCGAATTCACCAAAAGCCAAGAAATGCAAAACGTCAATTTCAGCGAAGAAAATCATGACTTCAGTTTTTTGGGACAGACAAGGCATTCTTTTGTTGGAATTTATGCCTCCTGGAACGACAGTTAATTCTGCTGCATATTGCCAGACTTTGAAACGTCTTCGAAGGGCAATTCAAAACAAACGCAGGGGAATGCTGAGAAGTGGAGTCTGCTTGCTTCATGACAACGCTCGGCCTCACACAGCACTCGTAACCAAAGCACTACTCAAACAATTCAAATGGGACGTATTGGACCATCCGCCGTACAGCCCGGACCTTGCGCCCACCGACTTCCATGTCTTCCGTTACCTGAAGTCACATCTTTGTGGAAAATCATTCCACGACGATGAGGAGATCAAAGATGAACTTGAAATGTGGTTCCGACAACAGGCAGCAACCTTCTATGACTGTGGGATACAAAAGCTTGTGCACCGACGTAACAAATGTTTGGATAATGGGGGTGATTATGTCGAAAAATAACAAATAATCCAGTTAATAAGATGTAACTGACTTTTCTAAATAAATGTTCTATTTAAGGACTGCGAGCCATTGTATCTTTACTTTTCGAAATGCCATCGTACTTGAAATAATGCAGTGCAAATCATCAGCTGTACCAACACAACTTAATTCCTTTTGTGTCATCTCATTGTCACTGTAGGCTTGTACCATGAGAAGTAAGGAGAGTATGTTGTTGGTGGCTGGTATCCTTTTTATATTGTACAACTGCACACATTTATTAACACTGTTCTTTATTCATAAGAACAGAAAGTTACTTAACTCAAGATAGTCCAGGTATTGTGGTACAAGCTTTCTGTAATAGTCCACATTAGCCTCGCTTCTGGTAAAGTAGACGTCCCACTATGCGCACCGCTCTGGTCGCTATGTGCTGCCTGAGACTGCCTGTAACTGGGCTGCGACCGATGACTCGGTGACACACTGGATGACTGACTGTTACAGACTGCGCCATCCGGTCCACTGTGGCGATATAAATACTGGCGGCCGAGAGGGCGTTGGAGGCGCGTTTCTTGCGAGTCTGTCTTTGGTCTCTACCTACCTACTTGCAACCTCTTTGCTGCAGCTTACAACAACACAATTCTTCTACCAGTTGCGGTTCACAAAACCATCATCATGGTGAAAGTCTGGACATTGGTGACCATATTTCAAATTTGTGATTTTCTGACGTAAGTTGCTGTAATAATTAGCTAATATTGCGTGAGCCAAGACAGAGGCATGTTTATAGCGAGATGCCATTCAAAATGGCTCTGAGCACTATGGGACTCAACATCTTAGGTCATAAGTCCCCTAGAACTTAGAACTACTTAAACCTAACTAACCTAAGGACATCACACACACCCATGCCCGAGGCAGGATTCGAACCTGCGACCGTAGCAGTCCCGCGGTTCCGGACTGCAGCGCCAGAACCGCACGGCCACTGCGGCCGGCCGAGATGCCATTGTAGTGATATGTATGTGTAAATCACCAATGTCCAGCTGTACATCCAGGGTTGATGGGTTTGTTAACCAAAACCAGTAGAGGGATATGGTTTTGATGGTAAACCTGGTGGTTTGCAATGTGTTATTTCAAAAAAATCATCTTTGGTTGTGTGGTGTCGCTAGTATTCACAGTGTGTGTGTGCGTGCTCGTGTTATCTTTTGGCATATGCTGCTCATACTGAGGTTCTAAATTTCGTCGCACAGTGCTGTCTCATCGTATTTGTGCCTTGAAAATTATAGGGTGTGTTGTTGTTGTGGTCTTCAGTCCAGTGACTGGTTTGAAGCAGCTCTCCATGCTGCTCTATCCTGTGCAAGCTTCTTCATCTCCCAGTACCTACTGCAACCTACATCCTTTTGAATCTGTTTAGTGTATTCATCTCTTGCTCTCCCTCTACGATTTTTACCGTGCATGCTGCCATCCAATACTAAATTTGTGATCCCTTGATGCCTCAGATTATGTCCTACCAACCGATCCCTTCTTCTAGTCAAGTTGTGCTACAAATTTCTCTTCTCTCCAATTCTGTTCAATACTTCCTCATTACTTAGGTGATCTACCCATCTAACCTTCAGCATTCTTCTGTAGCACCACATTTCGAAAGCTTCTAATCTCTTCTTGTCTAAACTATTTATTGTCCATGTTTCACTTCCATGCATGGCCACACTCCATACAAATACTTTCAGTAACGACTTCCTGACACTTAAATCTATACTCGATGTTAACAAATTTCTCTTCTTCAGAAACGCTTTCCTTGCCATTGCCAGTCTACATTTTATGTCCTCTCTACTTCGACCATCGTGAGTTATTTTGCTCCCCACATAGAAAAACTCCTTCACTACTTTAAGCGTCTCATTTCCTAATCTAATTCCTGCAGCCTCATTCGATTTTATTCGACTACGTTCCATTATCCTCCTTTTGCTTTTGTTGATGTTCATCTTATATTATTCTTTTCAAGACACTGTCCATTCCGTTCAGCTGTTCTTCCAGGTCCTTTGCTGTCTGTGGCAGAATTACAATGTCATCGCCGATCCTCAAAGTTTTTATTTCTTCTCCATGGATTTTAATTCCTACTCCGAATTTTTCTCTTGTTTCCTTTACTGCTTGCTCAATATACAGATTAAATAACATCGGGGATAGGCTACAACCCTGTCTCACTCCCTTCCCAACCACTGCTTCCCTTTCATGCCCCTTGACTCTAATAACTGCCATCTGGTTTCTGTACAAATTGTAAATAGCCTCTCGCTCCCTGAATTTTACCCCTGCCACCTTAAGAATATGAAAGAGAGTATTCCAGTCAACATTGTCAAAAGCTTTCTCTAAGTGTAAAAATGCTAGAAACGTAGGCCTGCCTTTCCTTAATCTATTCCCTAAGATAAGTCGTAGGGTCAGTATTGCCTCACGTGTTCCAACATTTCTACGGAATCCAAACTGATCTTCCCTGAGGTCGGCTTCTACCAGTTTTTCCATTCGTCTGCAAAGAATCCGTCTTAGTATTTTGCAGCCGTGGCTTATTAAACTGATAGTTCGGTAATTTTGACATCTGTCAGCACCTGCTTTCTTTGGGATTGGAGATATGAGAGTTTCTCGAAGACGTCACGCAGGTACATTTTTGCACTTTATTTCATCATGTGTTGGATTATTTTCGAACACATACTTCAGGTATGTCAGCATTTGCCACGACTTTTTCCATCCTGTATTTTCCGTCCGCAGTGGCATACTTCAGCAGGGCAAAAAATGGTCTTCTCGTGACTTTGTGAGAATTTCAGACCACAGACTGAAACTGAAAGAGTGGATCTACCGTGTGCCCCACAGGCTACAAGTTCGCCATGATGGAGATGAAGGTGGTGATGTCGACGCTGCTGCGCCACTTCCGGCTGGAGCCGGTCAAGGGCCGCGAGTCGCTGCGACTGGCCTACCGCATCACGATCCGCGCGCGCGGCGGAATCTGGGTCCACCTGTCGCCCAGGACGCCGGTCGCCGCCGCCGCTGCCGCCGCCAGCTAGCGGGCGGGCGGGCGAGCGCAGCACCCTCCGCCAGGCACCGCGGGGCTCGCCGCGTTGCGTTGGGGCGCCCTCAGCTCTGCTCTGCCCAGAACGGAAGGGCGGCGCCCCTTGAACAGCGGGGTGTCCGCTGTCCCGCGGTACAAACCACCGCCTGCCTTCCGTCTGCGACCAGAGTCTGGGGACACACTGCAACGGGAGGACCGACTCTCCGGCCCAAGTGATACGCTTTAAGACTTTAAACCGCGTTACTCTTCTCACCCTGATGGTGGACCTCGTGCACTGAGGGCACACATCTCTCTGCAAAGAACCAATGTTTACTGAGTTCTAGATTGTCGCTGTGCACTTTGCATTTGAGGATCTGCTGTCCATGTAGTGAAGTAATACTACCGTATGACGAGCTACACTTTTCTGTTTACATGCGTGAAATGGACTCACAGTCTAGAACCTGAACCACCTCTACCCTCTCATTAAGACTGCACACTTGAGAGTCTGCAGTCAGCTGCAGAAGTCAGACTGGGGCAAGTCAAGACTCAGCTGCACTCGTGTGCTGACATTCAGTACGAAATTTTTCGTAACTGATATTTACAGTTCACGTGTATCAACAACAAGCATAGATACAAGAATTATTTCTTCAGTGGATGTGCGCCATATGTATGGGAATAAACACATCATATCGAAAACCTAAATAAAAGGTTGTGATGCAGTACATTTCGAGTTGCTTAGCGTGGAAAGCTGATAACTATTTACGTAAACTACAAACAAACACAGTCACTTAGTAGTCATCTGTAGATCTATTTTTTACTCCAGAACAGACGTTTTGCATAATCATAAGCTCAGTATAGGTCCACTTGCGTGGGAACGTTTTCATTCTCAGCGCACTTCTGAGAAATATGCCCATCTCTGATCCTTTCTCAGGCTTATAAACATGTTCCTCAAAAGTCACTAGAATGTCAAAGACAAGTTTCTTGCTGTCTTCGTGAAGTGGGAACAGTTAGCTTCTTTTAAAGAGGATTTTGAATGTCATACATCCTTAGTCCAGAGTAAGTGTCACCAAATGCTGTAAAAGAATTCTACAGAAGGCAACCTTCGTGTCTTCTGTGTAAACAGAATCGTTATACTCCATGAGCATACTCATGGAGGGTACTATTGCTCATTTCTTTTAATTTTTATACCACAATGTATTCCAGCAGTTTTGTTTCATTATCATAATTTATGATATTATTGTCATTTTTAAAAAGTAATAGTCATTGTTATGAAATTAGACTATTTATCTAATGAATATTTTTCATACATTTATCGGTTAATTTATTAGTCACATAGGACAAAATATTATATACCTAAACTGTATGTGACCTGCGTTGGACAGTAGCACTTAAGAGTCATATTTCAGAGTGTCCTCTCGGCGGATAATGACAAATCTGTGTATTCGATTCAAAGCGTTGCTGTTCAAAGGTTTACCTCTTGTAGCCTCATTCACTGTAACACTCTAATATCCAAAGCCTTATGTATGAAAAAGTTATAACTATGTGAAAATCTTACAAATATGGTAAAATATATTTTATACCCTATACCATTTGTGGCCCATAATTACTCTTCCTGAACCTCTTCTGTTCCTCTGTTGTGGATGTCCCATTGAAACTGTTGCTGCAAAAAAGGTTTAATTCTGCTAACAATTAATTTATTCTTCAAGCGAACTGAGGTAACCAGTCTCATTGTGCTAAGAATGAGTAATATAAAAATACAAACTATACTGAATCAGGCCTGTAAGTATACAAGATTTCGACCAAAAAATGATATAAAACAGAATTTTTCTTTGTTTCCTTACAAAGACACGCTACAAACGTCGTTTAAACTTTTTGAGATGATTTTGTACGACAGTCAATGAGGCTTTCGTTTATTATGGCTTGTACTGAAGGACAGAAATAGAAAGGAGAAAGAGAAAAGCGTGTTACACTCGCGTGAGGAATATGCAAAAAAACTGTAACTTCTTATGTGTACCGCATTGTATGGTGTTCCTTGTTAGGTGTAGAAGAACAGCAGATTGTAGTATTAGATAACCTGTAAGATGCACAAACCTACCACACAATACTCCTGCACGTCTTACAACTACACAGACCAAACTTTCTTGCAGAACTTCTCCCTCAACCACTGATAAAGCAGCAATCAACGGACTTCCCACAACTTAATTCTGCGTACACTACCACTACATCAGCACACCCTCTCGTCCATCCTTGAACATAACTGATCCTCAACCGTCTTTTCGTTTGCAATTTTTGCAACGATGTTAATTTTCCTATCGGGTGAAGCTCCTAAAATTACAACGAAATTTCATACATACATGGAAAAAATGTTACACAATATGCCAAAATATTGGTTTTGCACAACACATTACATTGCATCTGTACAGACAAAGTCATTACAGTACAAGATAAGTAACATTAACAGAGAAAGGAAAAATACAGTACGAAGAAAACAAAAAAATTACGTACAGACTTCATTAATGTTTTTACAAAACTCTAAACGATTAGTAGCAATAAGTGTACATACAAAACGTAGGCCAAATAATCTCATTACAGTATGTGCTATGTACACAATTTCATTTTGTTAATATATACACAATGTATTTTAATTCAACAATCTAAAATTACATCATTCTTATGATTAAGTCATAGTATTAAGCAAGTTATTCACAGGAATAAATTTTGTTCTTATACCAACAATGTTATGTTTATATCGAAAAATAAAAATCAGAAATAGAAAAAAAAAAAAACAAATATAATCAGGGAAAAGTGCCACGTTAATATTCGTCAAAGTGGGGAATCAGGATTAAACATAAAAAACCACAGTATTTTACATCGCATATGCCAACTGAAATCTGAGATTTAGTACAAGTATTGCTTGAAATTCTAGCTAGTTTTGTGATAAGGTTAAAGTATATACCCTTACAATCCCCTGCCCCCAGCCCACCAACCTTGTGGATACCCATCAGTATAAACAAAGTGAAGTACAAAACATTAACATAGCATACAACAATGGCTACCTCACAAAGTATTGTCAGCTACGTAACGTTGGCTCCAACTGAAAACAAATGACTACTTGCTGCAGCGTTCTGACTTTTCATTGTTTACATCTAAGGAGCTTAAAGTTAACTCAGTGTATACACACTCAGTTTTGTAATACTGTCACATTTAAAGTATACACAATAGGAAACACGTTTCAGATCAACTAATTCTAATATAGAATTGGCTGAATTTTTATGCTTTGGAAAGGGGTATCTTGAACTGTAATATTATAAAATAGACACCTCTGAAGGGGTACCAGGTAAAGGTGTGTATGTTGAAGCGAACTTCGATTAGTATCATGTTATTCACATGCCTCTGGGCTTACGTGAGACATCTGAATCTATAAAATTAATTTGTACCATTAATGACATTAATGTATATCTTGTGCCCAATGAGTAACCTTTCTAGCAACATTTGGACTTAGTGGTGCATAGCAGTGTATGTAATGCAGCAATTAACCACTGGCATCAGCTATCCAGGGTTAAAATTTCGTGACACGATTTTTCCCCATCCTGTATATTACAAAGCTACTGTGGAGATCCCTAGTTCCTCAAATAAATGCCTGCAAGATGATCCTGGCTGGACTCCAGCTGTTATTCTGATTACACACTTTTGTACAATAAATATTTTTTCCCTAATGATGAATTACCCAAAAATATGATGCCATACGAAATTAGTGAATGAAATGGGCATAGTAAACTAATTTACTTATATGTTTATGGCCAAAATTTGCAATAACTCTAAGTGCATAAGTAGCTGAACTCATACGTTTCAGCAGATCATCAATATGTTTCTTCCAGTTCCATCTCTCATCAATGCACACATCCAAAAATTTAGAATATTTTGCCTCAGCTGCAAACTTCTATTCAAACTTTGTATTTACTAGTGGTGCTGTGCCTTTTACTGCACAGGACTTTATATACTGTGTTTTATCAAAATTTAATGAGAGTCCATTTGCAGAGAACTACTTAATAATTTTCTGAAAGATATTACTTACAAATTACTCAGCTAATTCTTGGTTATTGTAATTGAATTCTACGTTTTTATCATTGGCAAAGAGAATTAGCTTTGTAACTTTGTGAATATAGAGTGGTAAAATATTAATATATATTAAGAACAATAAGAGACCCAAGATTGAACCTTGTTGGACCCGATTATCCAGTTTGAGAAATCTTCTGATTTTTGTGCATGGTGTGGGTTCCTGTTGTCATGTCCTAGTTTATGAACCACGGGCAACGTATGAGTGGCCAACCTGACAGTCGGGATACCAGTTACTTTGGAATAAAGCTGGGCATCTCGGACATATTCTGAGTCGTGATCACCTTTGTGCTCAGACGGCAAAGACTACCAAATCCACCGGTTAGTCCCTCAACCGTTACGGGTAAAACTCAATGGGACCCGGGGCAAGTAAGGCTAGTAACCTGCTTCCCTGGTACTTTAAATATGATGCTGGCAACAATCAGAAATCAGAGCAAAATGCCTCGGACCTTTGGAGGTGACAGAGTCCCACCTCTAATTGACAAACCAGGGACTCCTAAGATACGACTTGGCAAACGAATGGTAACGAGATGGGGAACAATTAATATCAATGGGGGCTACTCTGGGAAGAAGGTAGAGCTGGCAGAGGCTGCAAGTAAGGTGGGGTTTGACGTTTTAGCTGTTAGTGACATTCTGGTAAGGTGCGAGAAAGAAGAGGAAGTGGGAGAATACAAGGTCTACCTGTCAGAAGTCAAAGCAGGAATAGCACAATTTGGTGTAGGGCTTTACATCAGGAAAGAAATGGAACCCAGCGTAGTTGCAATAAGGTATGTAAACGAACGACTGATGTGGATAGATTTGACAGTGTCTAGCAATAAAATTAGGATTGTGTCAGTAAATTAGCATTGTGAAGGGACAGATCAAGATAAGATGGATAGTTTGTATGACGCACTCAGTGATGTAGTTGTTAGAGTGAAGGAAAAGGATAGTGTTCTGCTCATCGGTGATTTTAACGCCAGGATTGGAAATCGAACAGAAGGGGATGAAAAGGTTATGGGTAAATTTGGAGAGGCTATGGAGGCCAACAGGAACGGGAACAACTCTTGAATTTCTGTGCCAGTATGGGCTTAGTAATCACAAACTCCTTTTTTAAACATAAGAACATTCACCGGTATACTTGGGAAGGCAGGGGAACCAGATCTGTCATTGACTATATAATAACAGATCAGGAATTCAGGAAGGCTGTGAGGGACACACGTGTATTCAGGGGATTCTTTGATGACACTGATCACTATCTGATCTGCAGTGAAATTGGGATTGTGAGGCCGAAAGTGCAGGAGGTCAGGTCCATATGTAGGAGGATAAGAGTGGAGAAACTTCAGGATAAGGAAATCAGGCACAAGTACATAACAGTGATCTCAGAAAGGTACCAGTTAGTTGAATGTAGTCAGTTACAGCCACTGGAAAAGGAATGGACAAGGTACAGAGTCACAGTACTAGAAGTGGCTAAAGAATGTCTTGGAACAGTAGTGTGTAAAGGTAGGATGAAGCAAACAGCTTGGTGGAATGACACAGTCAAGGCAGCCTGTAAAAGGAAAAAGAAGGCCTATCAAAAATGGCTACATACTAGAACTCAGGTAGACAGAGAAAGTTATGTTGATGAAAGAAACAAAACCAAACAGATAATTGCAGCATCCAAGAAGAAATCTTGGGAAGACTTTGGAAACAGGTTAGAGACTTTGGCTCAAGCTGCTGGAAAACCATTCTGAGTGTAATTAGCAGTCTTCGGAAGGAAGGTAAGAAGGAAATGACAAGTATTTTGGACAGGTCAGGAAAACTGCTGGTGAATCCTGTTCATGCCTTGGACAGATGGAGGGAATATTTTGAAGAGTTCCTCAATGTAGGTGAAAATACGATGAGTAATGTTTCAGTTTTAGATGTACAATGGGATCGGAATGATGATGGAAATAGGATGACATTTGAGGAAGTGGAGAGAATGGTGAATAGATTGCAGTGCAATAAAGCGGCTGGGGTGGATGAAATTAAGTCGGAACTCATCAAATACAGTGGAATGTCAGGTCTTAAATGGCTACACAGGATAATTGAAATGGCGTGGGAGTCGGGACAGGTTCCGGCAGACTGGACGAAAGCAGTAATCACACCCATCTTTAAACATGGAAACAGAAAAGATTGTAACAACTACAGAGGTATATCTTTAATCAGCATTGTGGGTAAAATTTTCTCAGGCATCGTTGAAAGGAAAGTGCGGGTATTAGTTGAGGACAAATTGGATGAAAATCAGTGTGGGTTTAGGCCTCTTAGAGGTTGTCAGGGCCAGATCTTTAGCTTACCGCAAATAATGGAGAAGTGTTACGAGTGGAACAGGGAATTGTACCTATGCTTTATAGATCTAGAAAAGGCTTATGACCGGTTTCCTAGGAGGAAGTTATTGTCTGTTCTACGAGATTATGGAATAGGCGGCAAACTTCTGCAAGCAATTAAAGGTCTTTACATAGATAGTCAGGCAGCAGTTAGAGTTGACGGTGAATTGAGTTCATGGTTCAGAGTAGTTTCAGGGGTAAGACAAGGCGTTCCTCCAGCGTGAAACAAGGGCGTTTACGCCCTGTCGGTACCAATCCTGCAACGCTGCAACACAATAGTACATCACGTTTATACCTGAAGAGATGACAGATATTTTGTTGGCTATCAACCACAAGATATATATGTCCTAGTAATGCTACTACATTTACTCCATGACGGTTGCTCAGAAGGTAATGTACCGCTTTTTTTTTTCTTCAACAATTCTTTATTGAAAATAATGAGAATTACACACACGAAAGAACGGTGTCTTATCTACACAGCCTACTTTCCCATGTAATCTCCATCCTGTCCCATGGCCTTCCTCCAGAGCGAAAGAAGGGCGTGTCTGCCCTGTCGGTACCAGGCCTCGTTCTGGTGGCGGAGCCAGTGCTTCACTGTGTGAACTTCCTTTGCTGACTGACAGACGCAGCGCCAACTGTCGAGTCGTAATGCGTCAGTCCTCGCGAATGACATCAGCTCGTTGCAACATGTCAGGTGTGACAGCCGTGGATGGTCTCGCCGACCGCTGCAAATCGTGGAGCTCCGCCGAACCGCCTTCTGATGACCTCACTCTACGTGCCCAGCGACTAACTGTACTTCTGTCGACAGCAGATGCTCCATAAACTTTGCACAAGCTTTTATAAATATTCCCCACAGTTTCTTTCTCTTCAGTGAGAGATTCAATGACGGTACGTTACTTGTAACGTGCATCACCTACAGACGGCACTTTGAAACTTTCCTGCAGCAGCAGTATCTGTCGGATGTGATGGAAACTTCGCGCGCTCACTCAGGAGACTTGAAATAACACATATGTAGCGTTTCGCATTCGTAGCATTGTTTTCGGCAGAGAAAAATAAAGTGCGGTGCGCTACTTTCTGGGCAACCCTCGTACCTTCCAGTGCACTCTTTATAAAGGGAATTTCAAATCATAACGTTGTTTATTCGAGTAAATGTAATGCACCCACTCACATACACGCTATGTAGCGGGTTCTTTTAAGCATTACCGTACTCGACTTCGTATAGTCTGCTGTTACCTTACACCGCCTATCATATGTGTTACTAACCATCAGAGTCCTGTACTGCACCATTTTTTGCGTCTCACCCATCGTTCCAAAAAACGGTCTACCAAATGCTATTACTCCTCGTCCAGAAAACGCTATCTGTTAAACGTACTCACCTGCTTGTTCCTCTGTTCTCAGGGTCCCGTGCCTCACTCGGTAAAAACCGAACAGTTATAGTGTCGCCTAGTTGTCCGTCCGTCTGTCTATCTCTCTGTCCGTTTCGTCAGGAACAGGTTGACGTATTAATTTGAAATTTGTGTCACATGCTAAGGTGTATTGTCCGTTGGCCGTGTAAGAACCTGAAGCTTCTAAGTCTGCGAGGTGCCGGGGCAAGCAGTGTATTTAACACTAAATTCTTCTAGAATCTACATATGTAAATGATGCTCTAAGCTCCCCCTGATCTAACTCCGACTTTTACTGTTGCAACATGGATTAAAAAATGTACGCAAACTGACTGTAATCAACCCTGCAAGTGGAATAGAAAAGAGTTTGGCACCTGCAATAATTTAATTTGATAAATAAGTTAAATAAAGGAAGGTTTCATTAACGTAGTGAGAAATGATGGGTTGCTCTACCGATTAACAGAATGAAAGTTCTGTCCAAAATAACAATATGATTTATTAAGACTAAACACAAAATAATAACCAAAAACACATGAAACATTTATAATACATCAAATTGGCTCAAATTGGATACTCAAACAAATGCTGTGAAGGTGAAGTTGTCCCTAAACTAAATTGTGAGGTTTATGACGAAGTGGTATGTGGAGCCAATTCCTTGCCACTCAAATCTTAAGAGAGACACACAGCTAACCCGACATTAATTGCTGCTACTCAAGACAAAACAACGTTAGAAAAAGACGAACAGGTGCGCTCTGCTGAGCTCTGATTATCACCTAGGAAAATCCCTATCTGCCAGTGCTGCGGACATACATTACCAAACTGTCTTCTTAACTGCCAGAACACGATCTGGCGTACCGGAGGCGATGGCTGGTTGCTTCGACGTCCTCGACCAAAAGGCGAGAGCCGACTCCCTAGAGCACCCGTACAGGCCGAACACACAACATTCCCGCCCCCACGACAGTGGCCGTGGTTAAACGTTCCAATCAGCAACTCGAAAACCGGCGGAAAATTCCACTCCATTGCCGGAGCACTACCATTCCACCAATGGAGATTCTTGGCGCCAATTTCTGCGCTGATTTTGCTACGTCACGGAGCTATGCCCTGAGCAAGCCAATCACAGTTACTATTTTGCAGAAAGCGCGGGAATTTTCCCGCCACAACTGCCTGGGTACACAAGTGATTCCGACGCCTCGCTGGTAGCCCGCCAGAAAGTGTTTTCGCTAAGTTTCTGCGAAGTAACGGAACCTCTAGCCCAGCCGCTACTTCAGGCCCCTCCAGGCGTGTCTTTTGACAATGTCGGCGTCTGGAAAGCATTCACTCGACTCCCTCACACTCGTCGGCTTAACCCTCTCGAGATCTGCAGAGCCCGCCTGTCACCGGACCACCTGGGTGATGAGAGACGCTGCGTGGGAAGTCCGCATGTGAAGGAATAGCAACTTTTCACCGCATGCAATTAGAGACGAAAATCGTAAGATAGAAATATGAGAGGGGGCTCATGCCACCTCTCATAGCCCCTACGCCATTTTAGATTGTAATTGGTGAGCGGTTGGCTCACTTAGGAGCAAGGTAGTGAGTCAATCGTCCAAGAACAATCTTACAAACTGACTCCACATGCCGCACTCTATTAAAAAATCATTGCAACTGAAAAATGCAGCTCGTAGAGGGTGGATTATTTATGATGTAGCCAACTTCACCTTCTTAATATGGAACACTAACACTCACATCACACATCCATACCCAGGGAGCCCCTTCCAAACACCGATTCACACAGAGATATGGCCCGGGCATGTGAGCCAAATATGGAACAGTTTATTCTTTACAATCAGAGTTGGTGTGCTCTGCAATTAAATGCCCAAGATTTTACAACAATTTGAATCATGAAACTAACCTGAACTCACTCACACATGATACTATTTAAGTTAACAATCTCTTTGTGAGCTTTCAGAATCTAGTTACAACCTCCGATTCATTCTGTCTCCCTGCAGCAAGAATAACCTTTACAAAATGTTCCCTGAACTGATGGTCCATTCACAATGACAGTGGTGGTATCTGTTTCAGTTTATGGGGACTTCAGGCACACTGTTTGCCTACACACAACAATAAATACAAAATACAAAAAAAACATGGTGTGGAGAACAATACAGTAATTTGTAATAAGAATTACAGTGTAAAACACAAACACATACAAGGTATAACATACATTACAAAAACAACACTAGAGAAAGAAATTTAAGAAAAAAAACAAGGTTCATGGGGCATCAAGTTGTGCGTGCACATTGCACAATGTTCACGACTGTGCTGAGAATGAGGCACTAAATCACATTGTTAGAAATATTCGAAGCACTTCACAAATTCCACAGTACTGGCATCACATAGGGCTAAACGTCGGGTGTTGTTGCTACGTTGTTGCAACGGCAATAGGGTGTGCTGGAGCATCTGCAGTACTCTGTTGAGATTGCACCAAGACCCACGCATATGATCACGGCAATACGGTAGGAAGACACAGTGATAGGCTCTCCTCACGTCGATTAATTGTCTCTGAGGTCTACTTGTTGGGATACATCACTAGTCCAGGTCTCTTCTCTCGCTGTACAGTACTTTACGTTTCCCAATATTGTAGTCCGACGAGGGATGATGGCACGTGGAGTGACTCCACAAGTGTGTGAGGTCATCCATACAGGATCGAACTAGGAGCGACGATTGCTACAACTGCTCTCTAATATGGAGGAGAAGTTAGAAATGAGACCATTCATTTGTTAGTGTGGCACGATACTGCTTTGTGTATGCAGATCGGCCAATGCTAGTGAGTTTTAAAAACCCAAACAGGTGAGTATATAGCGTCCCTTTCTGTACTGAGCCACATGAGGCGCAGGTTCTGACACGATATGTGATCTTCTTTGTGTACTCACGACAACGTGGTCTGCCGCAGGGAATCCCTCCAAACGGCTGCCGCGTCCGGAGAGCTAGCAGGCTGTCGCGTGTGGGTCGCGTGTCAGTGTCAACGGCCAGCCTCACTTTCGCTTGTGGCCTGGCGAAGGCTGTCTGCCGCCTAATCCCTCAGGTATACGGCCCGGTGACTGTCAGCTTGTAGGACCGGATGCTGTCGCGCCCTTCACGTCAGGTGGCGCGCTGACGCTCTCTTCTTGCAGGTAGCCGATGACCTCTTGTTTTTGCTCCGGCTGGCCTCTGCATTGCCACGATCCCCGTCATCTGCACAATTCTTACAAAAATCTTATGCCTAACTTTTCCCCATGACCTTCTATGTTATAATAAATTTACATAACGATACATTGATGGTCTGTTATTTCAGACACTCTAATTTTAATTTTATAGTTATTTATCTGTAGCTATCATTATAACAAAATCTCGGTGTTATATTTGTGTAGAGACTGATCTCACTACTGGACATGGTGTGTGACGCTATACTGGATGGACAACTAAATGTGCAGGCCCGCACTAATATTACTATTAATTATATAGATCGACAGTAGACATGCTCAAGAACTAACTACCATTTGCCAACGATCTACATTCTATGTCTTTTAATTAAATTATGTTGTTATGCAGGTCTAAGTTTTAATGTGCTATAAAGAACATGCAACTATGCTACTTTCGCTCGCCCGTCGTCCCTCCATCTCTGGTCTGTGGTTTGGTGACCTGAAAAATAGCATCTCAACAGGCGCGCGCCAAACACTTGTGGTAGAAAACCGCCACAATATTAAGGATCTAGTTATTCTAAAATCATAAGTTTAATTTATCCTAGTATATGGTACTCTCTGTATTATTATTATTATTTTTTTTACCTTATACAACACTCTTACATAATTCCTGTTACGCTGAGATGTCTCGCTGCTCGCCGCTATCGACGACAGTGATGTGCGCGCCGTACGACATGGCCTCCGAGTTCTCACTATGCCTCACTGAAACTCCAGAGACTGGGTTAGCCATGGCTGTACAAGACAATAAATTTATATTTGCAACTTCTTTTTCTATGTCATGCAGTATTCGCGATCAAAGCACACCTTTCCAGAGGCAATGTAATATGACCAAGCCAGGACTGGTTCCTGTTGAGGATTCCGTCGCCCACCACACACCAGCTACACAGTATGTCACGAATATCCAAGTATAAGTCCCTGGTTATTCATCTGTGACAGTCACGAGCAGCACGCTAAATCCCCAACCAGCACATTGGCATGGTAGGCTTTATGCCCGCATTTCTCTCGTCTAGGGCACCATTGGAGTCAAACGCTCACAGGTTCACCCCGACTTGCAAGACAACGATGCTGGCGCAGCTCTGCAAAAAACTATACTGCCCATATTCATCCTCGAAATCACGCAATATACCACAATCTTGCAGTGCACTGACGCGTGCCTGCAAGCATTGGTATGAACGTCTCAAGAACTGGTTGTTGCCTCTCAGAACGCTTCTAAGAGCACGTTCTTGTATGCGCCCGTTTGTGCGACATCTCGTCACTCATCTTTATCCCTTAACATGGACACCAGATAGGAAAGGACAAAAACATTGCTCATGGAAAGGTAGTACCTCTTATCGCAACGACAGAGGAGATCCCGAACATAGACAAAAAAAGTTAACAGCAGTAAATTCTTATGCGAGAAAACGCAGCGTGTTAATACTTTAACAATCTTAATCTATTAATGCAACGATTATTGTTCCCCGAAGAAAGGTTCATATATTTGACTATTCTACTATGTACACCACTTACACTACTACTATAGCAAGGTTCATGTATTTGCCCATTCTACTATGTACACCACTTACACTACTACTATTCCACGAACTCCTTTATGTGAGAGATGCGGTGGAGTCCTATGGACTTCTTTCCTTTCAGCGTCTCCAATTCATAAGCATTGTGGTGAGCTGCTCTCCTTATACGGTACGGGCCGTTGTAAACAGAATAGAATTTTTTAGCATTTCATTTTTTGTTTGTTCGAAAGTCGGAAAGACTTAACGAGCACCTTTTGTCCAATTTGGAAGTGTCGTAGACGAGCTCCCCTGTCTCCACTATGGCTCGGTGCTGCGTTCGCGCCCTTGGTGGGAAGTTTACGACCTCGGTTATCAAGTCCTTAGGAATCCGGTTTTTCAGTACTGTAATGGGTGCCAATTTTGATATCCCATGGGGTGCCTCATTGATCACCTCCTGGAAGTCCTTAAGGAAAACGTCCCATGTCGTGTGCTGTTTGTTACAGTACAACCGGCACAAGTTTCCGAGTTCTGTAATAACCCGTTCTGCAGCATTCGAGCTCGGATGGTGTGAAGATATAAAAATGGGATCAATTTTACATCGACGCAACGTCTCCTTCCATGTTTTTGACTTAAACTGTGGTCCGTTATCAGAAATAATTCTACTCACATGACCAACCTGTGGTAGGAAATCCCGGATTAGGGCTCGTGATACAGTTCGTCCTGTCGCCCTCTTCAGTGGCGTAAAGGTAACGTATTTGGACGTTAGTTCAACAAACACTAATACGTAAGTATATCCTCTTCTTGTTCTTGGCAAAGGTCCCATCAAATCTGTTGCTGCTAATTGTCTTAATTTGGTCGGTACGATTGGGTATAATGGTGCCTGCATGCTCACAGTGGTGTGCTTAGCCTTTTGGCAGTCTTTACACACCGACAGTACCCTCCGAATTCGACGCTCCATGTTTCGAAAGTAACACATGGTCCTTAGCTTGAGATTGCACTTGCGTGGTCCGAAGTGTCCATAGCTGAGGTGAGTATGCCATATAACCTTGTTTTTTAGGTGTTCAGGGATGCATACCCCCTATTCAGTGTCATTGGCATAATTTCGGTGGAAAATTATGCCTTTCCGCAAGAGGTAGAACTGCCTGATGGTGGCGTGTCTTCTGTCTATCCATTTCTGTTTCAATAACACTAGGGCAAGGTCCTTGTCTTGCTCCTTCTTGGTGTCCTGCATACTACAGGTAATAAAATTTTCAAAGGCTACTTTCTGCATATAGAAAAGGCAGTAGTGATTTTCCTCCAGATCTTCTTCAATGTTGTGCTCAAATCCGATCGGTGACCGTGATAAGGCGTCTGCAATAATGTTCTGACTGCCTGGGATATATTCTATCGAAAAGTTGTACTGCTGCAGATATGATGCCCACATAATGAGCCGCCTGTGATTAAGCTTTGCAGTCATCAAGAACTCGAGTGCCTTGTGGTCTGTGTAGACCCTCCTCTTGCGACCAAACAGAAGGTATCTGAATTTTTCAAACGCCCATACAATAGCCAGCGCCTCTAACTCGGTTACTGAGTAATTCCTCTCACTCTTGGCTAGTACTCTGCTACCAAACGCAATTGTCTTCCACACCCTGTTTCCTTCATGTACATAGTCTTGGAACATCATGACACCCAGACCTGAGTATGAACTGTCCGTTACTATGCAAAGCTCTTCTGCTAAATTAGGGTGTGATTGGATGGGTGCTTGTAATAATGCGAATTTTAATGCTTTCCATTCGGATTCGGCCGCCTCATCCCATTCCCAAGAAATCTTCTTTCCTGTAAGTTGATGCAACCTAGGACTGGTCTGAGTTTTGACATGTATAAAGCGGTTGTAAAAATTTATGATCCCCAAGAACCCCCTTAACTGCTTATTTGTCGTAGGAATGGGAAACTTTTCAATCGCTTCGATCTTTTCGGGATTTGGCGCAATGCCCTCACCCGTGATGATATGTCCCAGAAATTTGACAGAGGACGTCCCAAAATTCGATTTTTCAATATTGATAGTCACTCCGTATTCCTTGAATGTCGCAAGGAGTTCACCGAGGACCGCATTGTGCTCTCCCCAAGATTTCTCCGCGATCAGCAAATCGTCCACATAGCTGGTGACATGACGTTTCAAATTATCGCTTAGTATGCCGTCCAGCCCCCGAATGAATGCGGCAGATGAAACGTTCAAACCAAATGGTAGACGACGAAACCGGTAACATCTTCCAAATGCTAAAAAGGCTGTGTACTGTCTGCAATTTGGATGGAGCTCGATCTGCCAGAAACTCGATTTTAGATCAACTGATGAGAAGACTGATATTCCATGGAAGTTTTGTAAGAGTTCCTCTAATCGTTCCGGTCTGTCTGTTTCGGGTTCTATTATGGTATTAATTTGTCGCGAGTCCAAGACTAAACGAATACTACCATCTGCCTTCTCGACTACTCTTAACGGGTTATTATAGGCTGATGCCGTAGGTTGTATTATTCCTTCACTCAGGAGTTGCATAATTTCAGCTGCTACTTTCTGTCGATATGCCAAGGGGATTGGATAGGGTGGCACACGAAACTGGTTGTGCGGACGTACACGAAATTCATATTGGAAGTTCTTTATTGATCCTGTCTTGGGAAGGAAGACCTCCGCATGTTCTACTAGTAATTTATGAAGTTCTTTGCGGTGGTCGCACCTTATATTATTTATTGCTTCCACTTTTTCTCTTATTTTCTCCTTTATTTCTTCCATTATTCCGACTTCATTCTCATCCGTGTCCTCTCCCCTACCCGCAACGTCGACCTGTTCTTCCTTTCTGTCTTTCAGACACGCATAGTTTATCCGAACACAGTTAGACGGTAGTGTGGACGGGATTCCCTTTCCTCAAAACCACTTCACCTCGTCCTAGATCAACTATCGCTTCATGTTCATTTAGGAAGTCCGTTCCTATTATCATGTCGATCGCCAGATTTGGCACGATCCAGAAGTTAGACTCTATTTTGTGTCCTTGGCAGGAGAATTCCAGTCTTGTTTGTTGGGTGACCTCCGTACATTTACCCGCTAATGCCCCTTTTATTTTGGTTTTCTTAACCGATAGGACAGGCCAGTCCATCTCCTGAGAGCACCTCTTGTATGCTGCCTCAGATATTGCTGTTATGTAGCTTCCACTATCTATTATCGCATTCATACTCTTTTCAGCTATTGCTACTGTGATAAGAGGCTGCCGCTCTTGTCGAGGAGTTGCTTTATGTTGCTCGAGCAGGATTTCTGATAAATCTTCGTAATGTATCATCCGTAGTTGGCCAGGTCCGAGATTACGTGCGAAATTCCGGCGGCCTGTGTTCGCACTAGTCTGGCGTCAACCCCTTGTTAAGCTCCCCCTCCTCTGACGTGCATTAGGATTCGTGGGTCTAGTTTCAATCTCCCGGTTCCACTGTTGTCCTTGGTTTCGCTCTCTCCAGTTACGGTCGCTTTGCCGTTCGTTATTCCTCCTATCCCAGATTCCTTGTCTAGATTGACCCTGCTCCCTGACGTTCTGGTTTCCGTGTCTTTGGTTTCCATAACCTTGAATAGCGTAACCTTGACTTCCGTAACCCTGGTTTCCTAACTGACCAGTGCGATTATGCGATCTTTTGTCGTCTTCCCTTCCTGGCCCGTGGTATTTGTTGTTTTGCGCCTTCTTCCTGTCCTTTGCGTCTTGTTTATCAAAGACTACTTCGAGTTCGCGCAATAGACTCTTGAATGCTTCTATGTCAGATCCACACTTGCCGACAAGTGTCTGTTGGTACCTAACTGGCAATTTGGAAAAGCAAAATTTAATGATTTCTCCGTTGCTATATGGACTATCTAAAAATTTATTCTTCTTGAGTAAATCATCAAGAAATTTGGTTGCGCTCGTATGCCCGGACACTTCCAGTTCAGGACAAAATATTATTTCCTCTTTAATCCTGTCTTGCGTTTCCTTTGACCAGTAGGTCCGCAGGAATGCACCAACAAATTCCTGATAAATCCGACACGTCACTGCCACACCCCGCATCTTTTCCGCGGCTTGGCCTTCGATGTGTCCACACATGAATTCTAATTTTGCCTGGGTTGGCCATGATGCCGGTAATGAATTTGTAAACTGCATCACCCAGCTCTTCGGATGCATCGACCCTCCATTTTCTTTGAACTTCTGGAATTTTAGTATCGACAGGAAGTGATTGTGATCAAAATACTGTCTGATCCTCGCTCTAGTGTTGTCACTCGTTTCCGATACTTGCACGTCTGCTGAGTGTCCTGCTCTATCTTGCTGATAACTGTGATGTGCTACCTCTGTATCACAGTGGAAGTGGCATTCCGAATTCACTCTCCTAAGTGGGCTACAATTATTGGAGCTATTACTCGCTGTTTCTGCGTGTGCATTGTTAGTTCCGCACTCTGTCACTGGGCTGGAGCACGGCGGGCTTTTCCTCGGAGACGCAATTCTGTGTACTCCATCATTGGTATCCGAACGCGCAGTGCTCGTGTGCCCGTTTTGCTCTAGTTTTGCTATCCGACTCTCTACTTCTTCCATTCGTTTCGTGGTGTTCGCAACCGCGATATTACCTTGAGTTTTTAAGAATGCTAGGAATTTTGAGTGGGATTGTGTTGTACGTCGCAAGCGTCCTGCGAGTTTAGAATTTGCTTCCGCGACTTTCATTGCCCCTATTGCTGCCGTTTTGGCCAGGTCTGCTACTTTTTGTGCAGCCATTGACATTTGTTTTGCTTCTCCATATTATTTCTTTATTGTTAGTAATTCCCCACGAATTTCCCCTATATGCGAAATTATAGTCTGAGTGTCCTTCTTATGCTGTTTCTCATCTTCTTCTTTCATTGATCGTAGGAAGCTCAGTATTGGGTTTACGTCATCTTTTTGACCCTCTTCACACGTGGGGGATGTAACTCTGGTCACCTGGGTGCTAGAGCTCTGACGTGGCCGAGCTAGCCCCTGTCTGCTCTCGTTCGTTTGATTATAAACTTCTGCTACCGTCTCGACCTGTGTTCCTGTCTCTGTTTCATCCTCTACTTCACTATCATAATCACGGCCGCAACGCAGCTCTGAGATCGCGTCCAAATCACCTTCCTCATCAATGACCCTGGCGTCCTGTCCTGCTAAAAATGTGCCCATCTCATCTCCGAACGTATTCCCGTCAGTAAACTGCCCCTTATCCATTATGCTATCCTCTTTTGTTTTAGCTTCGCTCGATAATAGTCGTGCCTTACTTCTCGTTATCATTCATAAAAAACAAATTTATCTAAAATGCACAATAAAATTAATCTACTCCATATATTTTTACACACAGACATAAAATTTCAACAACGCCTCTCCAACGCTGTAATTATACGTACGATTTGTTGTGGTACAGAAACCGCACACAAACCCGACAAAGTGTGATGTGATACGGACACACCATCAAAGGAACACAAAAACAATGAACAAAAGAATATATACACTGAAAACAAAAACTGTAATCATGCGCCGCTACTTAAAACTAAACGCGGAACTACCAGAAAAAGAACTTGGGTACTAATCATAAAAATAGTAGAGAAAAAAAATTTGAATGTTCCTACTAACGATACTGTTTGTTAATCAGTGATTCACAGGAAAGATCCGAGGCTAAGGGTCGCCATTTTATGCGAGGTGCCGGGGCAAGCAGTGTGTTTAACACTAAATTCTTCTAGAATCTACATATGTAAATGATGCTCTAAGCCCCCCACCCCTGTTCTAACTTCTACTTTTACTGTTGCACATGGATTAAAAAATATACGTGAACTGACTGTAATCAACCCTGCAAGTGGAGTAGAAAAGAGTTTGGCACCTGCAATAATTTAATTTGATAAATAAGTTAAATAAAGGAAGGTTTCATTAACATAGTGAGAAATGATGGGTTGCTCTACCGATTAACAGAATGAAAGATCTGTCCAAAATAACAATATGATTTATTAAGACTAAACACAAAATAATAACCAAAAACACATGAAACATTTATAATACATCAAATTGGCTCAAATTGGATACTCAAACAAATGCTGTGAAGGTGAAGTTGTCCCTAAACTAGATTGTGAGGTTTATGACGAAGTGGTATGTGGAGCCAATTCCTTGCCACTCAAATCTTAAGAGAGACACACTGCTAACCCAACATTAATTGCTGCTACTCAAGGCAGAACAAAGTTAGAAAAAGACGAACAGGCGCGCTCTGCTGAGCTCTGATTATCACCTAGGAAAATCCCTATCTGTCGGTGCTGCGGATATATATTACCAAACTGTCTTCTTAACTGCCAGAACACGATCTGGCGTACCGGAGGCGATGGCTGGTTGCTTCGACGTCCTCGACCGAAAGGCGAGAGCCGACTCCCTAGAGCACCCGTACAGGCCGAACACACAACATTCCCGCCAATTTCTGCGCAGATTTTGCTACGTCACGGAGCTATGCCCTGAGCAAGCCAATCACAGTTACTATTTTGCAGAAAGCGCGGGAATTTTCCCGCCACAACTGCCTGGGTACACAAGTGATTCCGACGCCTCGCTGGTAGCCCGCCAGAAAGTGTTTTCGCTAAGTTTCTGCGAAGTAACGGAACCTCTAGCCCAGCCGCTACTTCAGGCCCCTCCGGGCGTGTCTTTTGACAATGTCGGCGTCTGGAAAGCATTCACTCGACTCCCTCACACTCGTCGGCTTAACCCTCTCGAGATCTGCAGAGCCTGCCTGTCACCGAACCACCTGGGTGACGAGAGACGCTGCGTGGGAAGTCCGCGTGTGAAGGAATTGCAACTTTTCACCACATGCAATTAGAGACGAAAATCGTAAGATAGAAAGATGAGAGGGGGCTCATGCCACCTCTCAAGTCAGTGCAATCAAAAAGTGCGGCAGTTGATGTCACATACACTACTGGCCATTAAAATTGCTACACCAAGAAGAAATGCAGATGATAAACTGGTATTCATTGGACACATATGTTATACTAGAAATGACATGTGATTACATTTCACGCAATTTGGGTGCATAGATCCTGAGAAATCAGTACCCAGAACAACCACCTCTGGCCTTGATACGCCTGGGCATTGAGTCAAACAGAGCTTGGATGGCGTGTATAGGTACAGCTGCCCATGCAGCTTCAACACGATACCACAGTTCATCAAGAGTAGTGTCTGGCGTATTGTGACGAGCCAGTTGCTCGGCCACCATTGACCAGACGTTTTCAGTTGGTGAGAGATCTCGAGAATGTGCTGGCCAGGGCAATAGTCGAACATTTTCTGTATCCAGAAAGGCCCGTACAGGACATGCAACATGCGGTCGTGCATTATACTGCTGAAATGTAGGGTTTCGCAGGGATCGAATGAAGGGTAGAGGCACAGGCCGTGAATGCGAACAAGAGGTGACCGAGACGTGTAACCAAAGGCACCCCATACCATCACGCCGGATGATACGCCAGTATGGCGATGACGAATACAAGATTCCAATGTGCGTTCACCGCGATGTCGCCAAGCACGGATGCGACCATCATGATGCTGTAAACAGAACCTGGATTCATCCGAAAAAATGACGTTTTGCCATTCGTGCACCCAGGTTCGTCGTTGAGTACACCATCGCAGGCGCTCCTTTCTGTGGTGGAGGATCGAGGGTAACCGCAGCCATGGCCTCCGAGCTGATAGTCCATGCTGCTGGAAACATCGTCGAACTGTTCGTGCAGATGGTTGTTGTCTTGTAAACGTCCCCACGTGTTGACTCAGGGATCGAGACGTGGCTGCACGATCCGTTACAGCTATGCGGATAAGATGCCTGTCATCTCGACTGCTAGTGATACGAGGCCGTTGGGATCCAGCACGGCGTTTCATATTACTCTCCTGAACCCACCGATTCGATAATCTGCTAACAGTCATTGGATTACGACCAACGCGAACAGCAATGTCGTGATACGATAAACCGCAATCGCGATGGGCTACAATCCGACCTTTATCAAGTCGGAAACGTGATGGTACGCATTTCTCCTCCTTACACAAGGCATCACAACAACGTTTCACGAGGAAAGGCCGGTCAACTGCTGTTTGTCTATGAGAAATCGGCTGGAAACTTTCCTCATGTCACCATGTTGTAGGTGTCGCCACCGGCGCCAATCTTGTGTGAATGCTCTGAAAAGCTAATCAATTGCATATCACAGCATCTTCTTCCTGTCGGTTAAATTTCGCGTCTGCAGCACGTCATCTTCGTAGTGTAGCAATTTTAATGGCCAGTAGTGTATTTTAATACTCGCAAACTCACTTGATGGGTGGCCTACAGTCATGAAATTAGTAAAAAAAGGAACGGTCTACAGCAAAAACAAGGGCAAAAATTTGAAAACCGCAAATTGTAATTATATCACACAAAATCTTTTTTGTCATGTCTTATCTCACTCCCTGTCTGTTCGTCTGCCTACTAAGACACCAATTTCTCAGGCGTAGCAAGTAGAAATTTGTGTACCGTACTAAGGTCTATGTTCCCTTGGCTGTACAATAAGATTTAGCTTCTAAGTTGATGCAATCAGAAGGTAAAGCCATTTATGCCACATATTTTGCCACTACAAAACTGTGTTACCAGCACCTACAAGGTACTTCCCGTTGATCTACAGTGCAGAAAATTGACAAATGTAACTTTTCAGAATACATGTAAAGGAATAAATTAGGACATAGTTAATTTGTAATTATATCGCCCAAGAAATATATTTTTCTCATTTGCCATCCGACGTCAAACCTGAAATTAAAGAGTCAGTAATTTTTCCGTTCGTATATGTATATTAGCCTACTGAAATTAAAACATTCTCGGAAATCTTAGAATCCCTAGGACCGATATCTTGCCGGTATCAATGACGATAAAAGGCAAAACTGGTTGGGATTCTCGATTCCCGAAATTAATAATCTGTCTGTATACGAGTATGTGATTAAGGTTGTACGAAAGCCTGTGTGAGCTAGCCCTGTTCACACCTGGACAGTTACTTTAATAGATACTGACTCAACTGCACACAACGCTCACGTAACAGAACACACACATGTACACGATTTTATGCATCGAGGGAGAAACCAGGCGAGTCACCTATTATAAAACCTGAGAAGAAACGATTTTAATGTTTGAGAAGTGAATAAATAAATATATACAGGTTGTTGCAAACTATGTTTTTCACATTACATACGTTGTGCTGCCACGTGCTGCTAGGTACTCCATATCAGCGATCGCAGTAGTCATTAGACATCGTGAGAGAACAGAATGGGGCGCTCCGCGGGCTCACGGAAATCGACCATAGTCAGGTGATTGGGTATCACTTGTTTCATACGTCTGTGCGCAAGATTTCCACACTCCTGAACATCCCTAGATCTACTGCTTCTGATGTGATAGTGAAGTGGAAACGTGAAGGGATACGTACAGCACAAAAGCGTACAGGCCGACTTCGTCTGTTGACTGACAGAGACCGCCGACAGTTGAAGAGGGTCGTAATGTGTAAGAGGCAGACATCTATCCAGACCATCACACAGGCATTCCAAACTGCAAGAGGACCTGTGGTGTCATCGCCAGACACCACACTTGCTAGGTGGTAAAGTGACGACCATATAAAAAATCATGAAACTTAGTAACACCAAATACGAGAGCCAAGGCTTCTTTCTCTATCTGTGAATAATTTCTTTCCGCAGACGAGAGCAATTTGGACGCAAAGGCAATAGGGCGATCGTGTGATCCATCTTTGTGCTCAAGCACAGCACCGATCCCGAAATCCGATGCATCTACCATCAACAAAAGGGGTTTCTGGGGATCGAATGGCGTAAGGCAAGTATTTGAAAGCAACGCCGATTTCAACTGGCGAAAGGCGCGTTCGCAGTCCGTTGTCCAGACGAACGGAACACCTTTACGGCGTAAGCGATGCAGCGGAGCTGAAATGGAAGAGGCAGGCGGGACATATCTGTGATAATAGTTAAGTATTACGGCAACTGCGTCCGTTTTCTAAGTTCTCATTTCCTTGTAATGTTCCAGACCTCACGCCAGCCTGCGTGAGCTAAACGCGTGCCTTTCGGCTACCGGTCATAGTGGATTGGCTGTCTGGGCAAGTCACTACAGGACCCACTGCAAGTACTATGACACTTAGGCGGGAGATGAGAAAACTTGGATTTCATGGTCGAGCGGCTACTCATAAGCCACACATCACGCCGGTACATCCCAAAACACACCTCGTTTGGTGTAGGGAGCTTAAACATTGGGCGATTGAACAGTGGAAAAACGTTGTGCTGAGTGACGAATCACCATACACAATGTGGCGATCCGATGGCAGGGTATGGGTGTAGCGAATGCCCGGAGAACGTAATGTGGCAGCGTGTGTAGTGCCAACAGTAAAATTCGGAGGCAGTGGTGTTGCCGCGTGATCGTGTTTTTCATGGAGGGGGCTTGTTGCTTTGCGTGGCACTACCACAGCACACGCCTACTCTGATGTTTTAAGCACGTTCTTGCTTCGCACTGTTGAAGAGCAATTCGTGGATGGCGACTGCATCTTTCAACACGATCGAGCACCTGTTCATAATGCACGGCCTGTGGCGAAGTGGTTACACGACAATAACATCCCTCTGATGGACTGGCCTGCACACAGTCCTGACCGGAATCCTACAGAACACCTCTGGTATAATTTGAAACGCCGACTTCGCGCCAGGCCTCACCGACCGACATTGTTACCTCTCCTGATTGCAGCACTCCATGAAGAATGGGCTACCATTCCCCGTGAAACATCCCAGCACTTGACTGAAAGTATGCCTGCGAGAGTGGAAGCTGTCATCAAGGCTAAGTGTGGTCCAACACCACATTGAATTCCAGCATTAGCGATGGAGGGCGCCACGAACTTGCAATTCATTTTCAGCCAGGTGTCCGGATACTTTTGATCACAGTGTACCTTAGGAAAACCCGAAGGTAATAATGGCATGGTGTTAGATCGTACGTGAACATGGATCTCATGCAAAACAAGTTCCTTTATCCGGCCCCTTGCGACCAATCCAACGGTCGGGTGATATGTCGTTTTAATCAACCGCGTACTGACATGCTAGTGAGGCGGCAAATACAGTTCCGCAAATGTCCCTGAGCACTAGGGGACTTAGCTTCTGAGGTCATCAGTGCCCTAGAAATTAGAACTACTTAAACCTACCTAAGGACATCACACACATCCGTGCCCTATGCAGGATTCGAACCTGAGACCGTAGCGGTCGCGCGGTTCCACACTGAAGCGCCTGGAACAACTCGACCACTCGGGCCGGCTAAAGTTCCGCGTTTCAACTTTTTCTAATCCTGCGATTAGCTGTTACTATGTATGACAGCTGGTCACTGTTTGGGTTTCCTGACCGGATGATATCAATGCAGTCTCTGATCGATGCCTCTTGGAGGTCGACGAACTAACTCCTTGGCTAAGCGAGAGATCTGGCGCTGCTTACTGGGTTGCTTGCTTGGCCGGCAACCCGCAGCACAGCGGTGTGGGAAGGGATGTATCTGGAAGAGGTAGCCAGCGTGGCGGACAGTGGCAGAGAACGAACCAAAAGAACCAAACCAAAAATATAGTGGGTAACTCAAATGTTTTTTCTTTGTAAATTGCTGAAAACACGTCTAACAATCCAGACAAACCTTTTCGTGTACAAAAGAGATATCATGCTTTTACAAAAGGTATGTATTTTGTTTGCTGGAAAACCAAGAACATTAGCTGCATAAATGAACAGGAGCTGTTTCCATGTTGCTGTAGTAACAAAAATGTATTGCATCTTTCTGCGGTGACGAGCGAGATCTGCTTGAGAATGAGAGCACAATGCTGCCCGATGGCTCGTCATCACCGGCCGTTGTGGCGTAGCGGTTCTAGGCGCTTCTGTCCGGAACCGCGCTGCTGCTACGGCCGCAGGTTCGAATCCTGCCTCGGACATGGATGTGTGTGATGTCCTTAGGTTAGTTAGGTTTAAGTAGTTCTAAGTCTAGGGGACTGATGACCTCAGATGTTAAGTCGCATAGTGGTTAGAGCCATTCGAACCATTTGACTCGTCATCACGTGACGTGAGAGACTTCCTTCATCATTCAGAACTACAGGTGATTTTGAAGTACGTCAGTTTTTGTTGTCTAGTGGCACGAGGTGAGGTGCCACTTGTATGTCGCGTCGATAGGCCGTACACCGGTGTCGTTCTTCAGTCCGGCATCAGCCGTGCCAGCGAGACGGCTGTCCGTATCTCCTGAGAATAACCTGTTTGCCCCAGAGTCATTTGTAATCAACACCCAGGAAATTATTATTATTACTATTGTTACTATCAATATTACTAGCTGTGATACCCGGCTTCGCTAAGGGAGTTGACATGAGATTGTGTGTTAGCTGGAATAAAACGATAAACTTTGAAGTACAAGACGTAAAAAAGATACTCTACCTGTTGACAGTACTTGTTAAAGTACAACAGGTAAAAAAAATATTGAAACATATTCTAACTAATTAGAATACTTGTTTGTACACAACATTTTTATTCCGCTATCCGGAGTACATATGTACAAATTTTTCGAATTTCCTACTCGAGAGCAAGCTACGTGAGACAAGCAGGAGTCTTTGAGGTTGACACCACAATATTTTGACGTTTGTCTGTGCGCTTTATTAATTCTAAAACTGTGGGCTAATTTGATTGGAAATTGCAGTCTTTCAAATTTAAATGACAGTTCAGTAGAGATAAGTGGTATTATGGGGATAAATAGTGTGTTCCTTTGCGCTTTCGAGTGGTAAGTTCAGCTTTGATGATGTTATTCGATAGCTGTTTGATCATAATCCTTGTTCTATTACATAATTATGATGAGTTGAAATTTCTAAGTACTATGATTGGAGATTCAATTTTAAGTTCAAAAATGGTTCAAATGGCTCTGAGCACTATGGGACTCAACTTCTGAGGTCATTAGTCCCCTAGAACTTAGAACTAGTTAAACCTAACTAACCTAAGGACATCATACACATCCATGCCCGATGCAGGATTCGAACCTGCGACCGTAGCGGTCTTGCGGTTCCAGACTGCAGCGCCTTTAACCGCACGGCCACTTCGGCCGGACAATTTTAAGTAGAAGGCAGTGTAATGCTATTTCTGGCACTTTCAAAGAGTTTAGAAATTCTGTAGGGAATTTCACACTTTCTTCAACGTTTACCATCGTGTCGATCGATCTGCATATTCTCTCTTCACCGTGAATTTTCTTTTGAATATAAAAGTTGGTATCGTGGACAATATTATTTTTAGTTGCCCAAATTGCCCTTTCGAATAGCCTGTCCGGATGGGCATTGTCTAAACTCTATATGAAATCAACTTTTTGTTAACAAAAACGCTAAGTACACTTTACAAACTTTTCCATTTATATTAAGTCACTTTATCAGTTGGCTACTCAAACTTCACTGTTTGTTTTCATTCACTAACTGCACTACTTTTTCGGTTCCTCCCTTCGTCACTGATAAGGAACTCACATTCGAACCCACGACGGGTCTTCAAATGGTTCAAATGGCTCTGAGCACTATGGGACTTAACATCTATGGTCATCAGTCCCCTAGAACTTAGAACTACTTAAACCTAACTAACCTAAGGACAGCACACAACACCCAGCCATCACGAGGCAGAGAAAATCCCTGACCCCGCCGGGAATCGAACCCGGGAACCCGGGCGTGGGAAGCGAGAACGCTACCGCACGACCACGAGATGCGGGCACGACGGGTCTTGCTTTATACACCCCTACTAAGGGTAACACCAACAGTGGTGAATTCCAGAACATACCAAAATGGCTTCGAATGGCCCACAATGTTGCAGAACATTCCACAATATTCGAAGGTGTTCTGCAAAATTCTGCAACGATCTGGGACATCGCAGAATGTTCCCGAACATTCTAGAATCGTCCCTAATGTTCTAGACTATTCCTGAACATTGCAGAACATACCAGATCATTGTGGAACATTTCGGAACATTCTGGAATATTGTGGGATGCACTAGAATACTCTCAAATGGTCTGTGATATTCTCGTATACTGTAGAACTTTTTGGAATGTTCTAGAAATATTCAGAGGGCGAAACTTCCCAGCCCTTACATGTTGAAAAGCACGCACTTCACGTAAAAACGGGAACCTCCTCCAATGATGAGGGATAGTGGACTACCACACCATATAACTCCCTTGATCGTACCGGGACTCGTTTCTGAGTTTTAGCGGCAGGCAAATTGTACACTTACTTTTATAATATATATTGACTGATTATGGGCGACATAATCTTTTTAAATCTTGACATTTGATTGAATGATATCACTTCTTTTGATGAAATACCCACTTAGATAAAGATGGCACAGTGTTTATCGTACTGGTCTCGCATTTGGATGGACGATGATTCAAATCCCCATCGGAACATCTAGATTTAGATTTTCCATTATTTCTGTAAATCGATTCAGGTAAATGGTGGGATGGTTCCTGTGAAAGGGCATGGCCGATTTTTTTGTAATCAGAGCTTCTATTCTGTTTCTGACCATCTTGCTAGCGGAACGTCGAACCGTATTCTTCCTTACCTCGAATTAATAAATTTTTAATTGTGTTGCAAGGGATAACTGCCATGAGCCTAGCTCTAATCCAAAACAGAAGATTGTTGTGCAAGCGAAAGAGAATAAAATCTGTCCTCACTACATTTCCGCAACTGGTCCAGCTCACCCTTTTACTGACTGAAAATGTCGCATGAGAGCCCTATTTTTCTATCTGATTACAAATTCCAACAGTTAGCACTAGTACTTGTAATTGAGAAATACTAACGTAAATTGCTACTTACCTGGGTACTTTCTATCAGATCATGAAAGACTATCCCAGTCAACGTGCGAAAAACGAAAACTGCACAATATATAAAATAGCTTAGCAAGATAAAGCTGACTAAAACAGCCATAACTTGTCAGACATTAAAAAAAAACAAAAAGTCAACACTACTGTAATATTATTTTGTTCCTGTGTCACCTCGATAGATGTAGCGCTTCTCCTTTCTGTTATTTTAATTAATTTTGCCACTATTGCGAGTTCGGTGTCTTTACTGAAAGAACACGGTTCGTTACGAAACAAACCTGACCATGCGCCCGTTTCGCTGACAGAAGTAAACGGACAAGCGAACGTTTCAATACTTTAAAGCAGTCTGAACAGCTGATCACTGAGAAACAAATGCAGATGTAATTCTAAAGAACCCGTCCACAAGAGTTTTAAATAGAAAAAAAAAATGATGCAAGGTTCAAACCCGTGAGCATTCAAAATAAGACACAGATACAGATTTTACAGAAACAATCTCTGTACTTAATCATATTACAACGGAAGTAGAGCCGGCCAAACAGTGATCCCCTTTACAACTATCTTAAAAAAAACACGGGCATCTTCCGATTACTAAGGATGCTGCTCCACCTTTAAAACTCAGGCCAACTAACGGCCACTGGCGCGAGCTGCACACACTAGCAGGTGTAAGCTCATTGCAAGGCCCAGTTACCAGGGCTCAGCGAAGAACAGGGGCTTCGCTGAGCATCCAACTCTTAATCACACGAAAACGAGTTGCTGATCATTTATTTCTAGGCCCGGTCCTCGAGGCACAAGGGATGCTGACAGGACCACATCCGTCAACCAAGGCACCAGAAATGGTAAGTGGCAGACTAAGGAGGCGCAACCCGCGTCCGTGAATGTAGGGAAAGCAATGACTCTTCAAATGGAGTTAGCGCACGCTCTCCACCGTAAGCAGCCGCGAACCACACCACCACCGCCTTCAGCGAGCGAGCACTCTTAGCGTGCGGAACAGCCAGCAAGACAAGTTCCAGAGGGCCGTGCGTGCCGATAAATCCCTTCAAGCAGCAAGGCTGCACCCTAGCGAGATGCCAGGGAGGCCGTCGTTACGGAACAAACCAGAGACGTTCAAGTAGCAGCTGGAATACAGCTGAGAGCACGCACAGCTGAGGGTTTCGGTTGCTTTAGAATCAGTCCAGAGTTAGGCTAGTGTTTAATGCCTCGTCGACGATCAGGTCATTGGAGCATATGCTCGGATTGGGGGAGGGACGAATGAAGGAAATGAACCGTGTTGTTTCAGAGTACCTGTCCAGACGTTTACCTTAGGCGATTTAGGGAAATCAGGGAAGTACTTAATATATATGGTCAGAACGGAATACGAACCGCCTTCCTCCAGAATGCGACTCCAGTGCCTTTCCAGAGCCTTAGCTCGGTGCATCAGCCCAATATAGTTCTTTTCTTCTTAAATTTTCATAACTCCTAGTTCTGAAACTTATAGCTGTCTTTTCCACAACATTAAATTCTTTTTTTTTGGTAGTTTCTAGAATTCTATTGCGTTCCTTTACTCTAGCACAGACTGATCTACCTCTCTTAATATAAGCCGCATGACTCACATTCTATATACATGACCTTTTAAGGCTATCTTCAATCTTAAGTTATCGTTCGTATTTATAAGTAAAATAATTCTTTACCAGTTTTGCCTGTGCTGTATTACATAACCGGATACTTTTTGTCTCCTCCTAAGCTTTGGTGAATATGGAATGGGAGAAGAGGAATGAAAGAGGGAGCCACCTGCTAGAATTATACACAGCGCATAATCTAATCATAGCTCACACTTGGTTTAAGAATCATCAAAGAAGGTTGTAAATGTCGAAGAGACCTGGAGACACAGGAAGGTATCAGACTGATAATACAGTGGTAAGACAGATATTTCGGAACAAGATTTTAATTTAAAGAAATTTCCAGGGCCAGATGTGGTCTCTGACAAAAAATTATTGGTTATGAAGTGAAGATTAAAACTGAAGAAATTGCAAAAATGTGGAAAATTAAAGAGATGAGATCTGAACAAGATGAAAGAACCAGAAGCAGCATTAGGCAACGATTGCCTAGAACAGGAGAAAGGAATACAGTAGAAGACGAATGGGTAGCTTTGAGAAATGAAATAGGTAAAAAAGTCAAAGCCTAGTTGAAATCTATGGATAACACGAGAAGTACTGAGTTGAGCAGATGAAAGGAGCAAACAGCAAAATGCAGCGAATGAAATAGTCAAAATGAAATACAGAATCTTATAGTGAGATTGATAGGAAGTGTAAAATAGTTAAGCAGAAATGGCTAGAGGACAAAAAAATGGTTCAAATGTCTCTGAGCACTATGGGACTTAACTTCTGAGGTCACCACTCCCCTAGAACTTAGAACTACTTAAACCTAACTAATCTAAGTACATCACACACATCCATGCCCGAAGTAGGACTCGAACCTGCGACCGTAGCGGTCGCGTGGTTCCAAACTGTAGTGCCTAGAGCCGCTCGGCCACTTCGGCCGGCGCTAGAAGACAAATATAAGGATTTACGAGTATAAATCACCAGGGGAAAGGTAGATATCGCCTACAGGAATATTAGAGAGACTTTCGGAGAAAACAGAAGCAGCTGTATGAATGTCAAGAGGCCAGAGGGGAAGGTCGTCCTAAGAAGGAAGGGAACGCTGGAAGATGGAAGGAGTACATAGAGGGTCTTTACAAGGGTGATAGGTTTGAATGTAAAGTTTTAGAACTGGAAACGGACTTAGATGAAGACGAGATGGGAGGTATGATACTGTCAAATGAACTCGACAGAGAAGTAAAACAGTCAAATCGAAACAAGGCGGCAGGATTAGATGATATTCCGACAGAGCTACTGATAGTCTTGGGAGACCCAGCCATGACAAAACTTTGCCACCAGGTGTGCAAGATATGTGAGACAGGCGAAATACACTCAGACTTCAAGAAAATATATAACAACACCCTTTCCATAGAAAGCAGCCGCTGACAGGTGTGAATATTACCCTACTGTCAGTTCATGGCTGCAAAATACTAACACGAATTCTTCAAAGAAGGATAGAGAAACTGGTAGAAGCCAACCTCAGGCAAAATGTTTGGATTCCGGAGAAATGTACTAACACGCGAGGCAATACTGACGATACGAGTTACCTTAAAACTTACGTTTATAGCATCTGTAGACTTAAAGAAAGATTTTTGACCATGTTGACTTCAGTGCTTTCTTTGAAGTCCGTAAGGTAGCAGGGCTAAAATACAGGCAGCGATGTCCAACTTCTACAGAAACCAGATGGCAGTTATAAGATATGAAGTGCCTGAACGCGAAGCTGTGGTTGAGAAGGGAGTGAGACAAGTTTGTAGCGTATCTCGATGTCATTGAATCAGTACAAGGAGCAAGCAGTAAGGGAAACCAAAGTAAAATATGGAGTAGAAATTAAAGTATAGGGAGAAGAAATAAAAACGTTAAGGTTTGCCGATGACATAGGAAATGTATCAGCAAAGGACTTGGAAGAGCAGTTAAACGAGATGGACAGTGTCTTGAAAGGACGATATAAGGTGAACTTTCACGCCGGCCGAAGTGGCCGTGCGGTTAAAGGCGCTGCAGTCTGGAACCGCAAGACCGCTACGGTCACAGGTTCGAATCCTGCCTCGGGCATGGATGTTTGTGATGTCCTTAGGTTAGTTAGGTTTAACTAGTTCTAAGTTCTAGGGGACTAATGACCTCAGCAGTTGAGTCCCATAGTGCTCAGAGCCATTTGAACCATTTTGAACTTTCACGAAAGGAAAAGAAAGATAATGGAATTTATTCAAATTAAACCAGGTGGTGGTGAAGGAATTAGATTAGGAGACTAGATACTTAAAGTAGTAGATGAGTTTTGTTATTTTGTAAGTAGGCTGTTTAGGTTTTTTTATTGGTAACGCCACCTCTGTATGAAAATCACCGGCTGTGCTGTGTGCAGTCTGTGGCTGCTTTGCATTGTTGTAATACTCGCCCTTGTAGTGTTGGGCAGCGGCAGCTGGATGTGAACAGCGTGTAGCGTTGCGCAGTTGGAGGTGAGCCGCCAGCAGTGGTGGATGTGGGGAGAGAGATGGCGGAGTTTTATAATTTGTCATGAACTGCTATATTTATATATGATGATATCAAGGTAAATACATTGTTTGTTCTCTACTAATATCTTTCATTTGCTAACTATCCCTATCAGTAGTTAGTGCCTTCCATAGTTTGAATCTTTTATTTAGCTGGCAGTAGTGGCGCTCGCTGTATTGCAGTAGCTTGAGTAGCGAAGATTTTTGTGAGGTAAGTGATTTGTGAAAGGTATAGTTTAATGTTACTCAGGGCCATTCTTTTGCAGGGATTTTTGAAAGTCAGATTGCGTTGCGCTAAAAATATTGTATGTCAGTTTTAGGACAGTCGTGTATAATTGTTCAAAGGGGACGTTTCATATGTCGACCCTTAGCCTAGGATACCTCACTGGAATCTTCTGATTTTTTTTCTTGTAGTTTGTGTAATTAGTGTAGCTATTGTTTATTGCTAGCGCGTAATTATAGAGAGAATTTCCTTTGTAGTTGTAGTTTTTCATTGTTGTACAGTAAAACAGTTGTGGCATGCATGTAGATTTGCACCAAGTGTTTCGCAGCTGCGCTGGCAATTAAGTAAACATTATTTCCCTTGCTATGTTATTTTATTTTGCTCTTCAAATTGCGCTTTTCTGTGTAATCGTGTGAAATACTGTGACAATAATGGCGTGTGAAAAACGTAATACTAGGCTCCAAAGTAAACTGAGAAATGACAGTGAAGACGAAAGCAGTGTGTTAGCGCCGCAGAGTAATGAATTAACTAATGTTCAAAGTAGTAATTTGGTAATTGCGCATAGGGAAATGGAGCGGTCGGCAAACAATGGTGTAGACAGTGAAACAGGTAGTGAACAGGGAAGCGTTATCGATCGATTGGTCGGCAACAGTTCGCCTCAGGAATCGGGAATGACAGAACACAATATTGCAAATACTGCAGACTCAGGTTTTGGGTTCCCACCGTTTTCTCAAATGAGTCAAGACACATTTTCCACTTGTCAAAATGTGAATGTTGCCGGTGCAACTTCACTGCCGAAAAGCACTGAGGAACATGTTTCAGACACCAGTGCATTGTTATTACAATTAATGCAACAAATGGGACAAAAGCTTGAAAAGTTAGACACAATGGAACAACATCAGAGACAAACACAGCAACAGTTAGACACAATGGAACAAAATCAGAGACAAACACAGCAAAAGCTTCAAAAGTTAGACACAGTGGAACAAAATCTTAATAAGTTAGACTCATTGGAACAAACACTTGAATAAACACGTGAAGATTTAACTACTGAGTTACATAACATTGAATCGAAATGTCAAAAAGTCTGTAATGACGTAAAAACACAAATTTGTGAGCATCTTCAACCTATTTTTTCGCGGCATGAAAATGCATTACAGAATCACGAAGCAGCCATAAAAGAACTGCAAATTATTGTTCATGAAAATCATGAGACCTTGCAAGCTAAATTTGACTCAGTTGCATCTACCGATTCGGTTACGCAACTTGCAAAAACTCAGGAAAACTTTAAGGACACAGTAGATACTCTGAAACTTGGTTCAGAAAAACACACTGAAGAAATAAGTACACTATCGGAGAAAGTAGCCGAACTTTCGGATCAGGTCACTAACTTATCTACAAGGGTAGATGATGATCTGAATGACACAAGACCCGTAGCCTTCACTGACACAGAAGAGTATGAACAAATAAGAAAATTCAAACAAAGTCAGAATCAAATTAATACACAACATCAAAGAGAAATCCGGGAAGTACAAGATCAGCTGACACAGGTAATACAAGAATTACGTATTTCAGAGGACACTGGCGCTCCAACACGGGAAGAGGGACTTAGAAACACGGAAAAGCCGCAAAATAATAACACAGGGCATTTCGGAAGTTATGAAAGAAATTGGCAATGTGCACCGAATTTTGAGATGGAACGGCCGACACGACCTAACAATGACCGATATGCGACTCGCCGACATGATGATTTTGACTATAAGCAGTTCATTACTACACGTAAATTCAAAACATTTAAGAATTCTGGCAACGACATTCATCCACAAGCATGGCTCCATCAATTCTCTCATTGTTTTCCTCCCAACTGGTCATTGGAACACAGATTAGAATTTATGTGTGGCTACTTAGAGAATGAACCAGCTGTAAGAATGCGATCGGTAATTCACGATTGCCACAGTAAAGGAGAATTTTACCATGCCTTCCTCTCAGCATATTGGTCTCAAGCCACACAAGACCAAGTAAAACATGGTATCATAATGATGAAACATTTCGAACAATCTGAGTTCTCCAGTCTTGTGAAATATTTTGAAGACATGTTGCACAAGAATCAGTACCTGTCAAACCCATACAGCCCCTCAGAACTCATCCGCATTTGCTTAATCAAATTACCTGAACATTTACGGCATATTATTTTAGCAGGACGTTGCAAAGACGACATTGAAGCTTTTCAGGGACTGTTACAAGAACTAGAAATTGACACTGATAATCGCGGAACGCGAAAACAAGGACACAACAATTACATCTACATCTATATCTACATCTATACTCCGCGAGCCACCTTACGGTGTGTGGCGGAGGGTACTTATTGTACCACTATCTGATCCCCCCTTCCCTGTTCCATTCACGAATTGTGCGTGGGAAGAACGACTGCTTGTAAGTCTCCGTATTTGCTCTAATTTCTCGGATCTTTTCGTTGTGATCATTACGCGAGATATATGTGGGCGGTAGTAATATGTTGCCCATCTCTTCCCGGAATGTGCTCTCTCGTAATTTCGATAATAAACCTCTCCGTATTGCGTAACGCCTTTCTTGAAGTGTCCGCCACTGGAGCTTGTTCAGCATCTCCGTAACGCTCTCGCGCTGACTAAATGTCCCCATGACGAATCGCGCTGCTTTTCGCTGGATCATGTCTATCTCTTCTATTAATCCAACCTGGTAAGGGTCCCATACTGATGAGCAATACTCAAGAATCGGACGAACAAGCGTTTTGTAAGCTACTTCTTTCGTCGATGAGTCACATTTTCTTAGAATTCTTCCTATGAATCTTAACCTGGCGCCTGCTTTTCCCACTATTTGTTTTATGTGATCATTCCACTTCAGATCGCTCCGGATAGTAACTCCTAAGTATTTTACGGTTGTTACCACTTCCAATGATTTACCACCTATGGCATAATCGTACTGGAATGGATTTCTGCCCCTATGTATGCGCATTATATTACATTTATCTACGTTTAGGGAAAGCTGCCAGCTGTCGCACCATGCATTAATCCTCTGCAGGTCCTCCTGGAGTACGTACGAGTCTTCTGATGTTGCTACTTTCTTGTAGACAACCGTGTCATCTGCAAATAGCCTCACGGAGCTACCGATGTTGTCAACTAAGTCATTTATGTATATTGTAAACAATAAAGGTCCTATCACGCTTCCCTGCGGTACTCCCGAAATTACCTCTACATCTGCAGATTTTGAACCGTCACAATTCCGTGACGACAGAAACAATAACCGGACACGACTGGTCTATTCTTACAACGCAAATCGTGACCAAAATAGACACCACCCGTACGACAACCGTTGGCAGAGTAATAATAGTTACAGAGAAAGATCGCATTTCCGTAGTAATGACTATCACAGAGACAATCAGAGAAACAGACAATATGGGAACCAAAACAAGGGAGGCAGAATAACTTCAGACGCAACAGTTCGGCGCAGAGTTACGATTCAGGGAGAAATTCTCCACCACATGACCGACAAACAAGAAACTGTGGAAACTACCGACAAAACGACAGACGTGAATTTCATCAGAACTGGCGGGATTCAAACAGAGCTGGGCCCTCTCGGCAAGGCGAATTTGTAGAAGTTAGGTCTCCTAATCCCAATAACAACGCGCGCCAACAAAGAGACAGACAATGACTCGCGCCGCAGGCACCCACGTGCGCCGGCTGGCTCAGAGAAAAATAACATTGACGCTAACCTTGTGAAAAATTACCGACGTATACTGCATGATAATTGCGTTCAAGCTGAAATTCTGAGTACTTTGAAGAGTAAAAGATTGTACCACATTTCACATGTAAAACCGTTTATTGAAAGATAATCTGCCTTTTAACTTTGACTTTCCCACAAAATTTTTCGCTTCACATTACTAATATGATTTGTCAGACTTAGAATCTGTTTGCGGTGTTTCTGTTTCATATCTGCACAGTTTTTCTGTTTTATTCTGCAAAGTAAAACCTGTTTTAGTAGTAACTTTTGTGGTATAGCTACAATGAGATTGCCTTTTCCGTAGCACAACAATACGTTACAGCACAGTACTTTCTTCATCATGGCAATAAGCGTAATAACTAAGATATCTATACATAAAGCATTTCACTTTTGTTTATCATGAGGTAAGTACATTGACTTCTGCAGAACTTAGCTTTCGGAGGACGATAAGTACGACACTTCCACAGAATTATCTTACAGCAAGACGCACATTTAGCGCTACAGGACACGCATTTGAGTGATTAATTTTGTACTTAAAACATTTATTTTTAAAGATATTTGAAGTACAATGATACAAAGGTTTTCAGTGATACATTTCATTTCATTGCTGTAATCTGTAACACCTGAGGGTATAATTACATTAATCCTCAGGGGGGTACACGCTTACTTTGTGTACCATGTGTGTGGCAACCACAAGGAACCCTAGCTAATATGGTATTTGCTTATACAACTTTACACATCGGTACCATATTTCTCTAACACACAAATTACCCAGCTATCTGATCATTTAACTGAGAGATAAACATTTTTTTTTACTATATCAGTGACACATGTTTACGCAATACACAGTTGGATAACTTCACACGTATGAAATTGTATTTTGTCTGTACTTTGTGAAATGCTCATATTTTTCCGGAACCATTGTCATACTATGAGAGCTTTGAATGATGTATTTGGTAAGGGAGCATGATTTTTAAAGTACATTTGAGGTAGATGACACTATTGAAATGAGCAGAGAATTTTCTTTAGGTTTTGAAATTATTGGAGAAAGCTACAACGATTTTGAGAGTTGACTGAGGTGTTATGATGTTATTATTACGATGACTATGTGTATTATGCTGTTGTGGTATGGTTATGATCAATAAGCTGATGCTATATGAGTTATTTGAATATGCTACGCATCTGTTATGATGAAATACTGAAGAAGTGTCGACGAATAAGGTAAGGAATAATGAGTAGTGATTAGGGACTCTGATTTGTGGAAAAGGTTGTTGGAAACCAAGAATCGTACTTTAAGAGTTATGAAATGTGTGTATATGCGTGACTGTATCACAATGCTGGCGAAAATTTTTTGGACGCTGTTATATTTATAGGATTTTCTTTCTACAGATTTGCAACGCTAATTCTTGACCTGTGAAATATTTTTATGTGAGACTGTCACTGTAGCGGAAACTGCTGTCGTAAATATATCCGTAAGAAAGTTAAGTGACCACCTGCACGTAATGCGTCGCGGGCACCCACCTGGGCGACAGCCGCCCGAAAAAAAGCCATTAGCCTTTCAGCGGCACAAGTAGAAAAAAAAAGGGGGGCCATTATACTCGCTATTGACATTTCCTTGTTGAAAGCATACTGTGGAGCTCGTAATTTATGATATTTACTGAAATGCCTAATGAAATGACGAGAAATATTTTTACATCTGCACACCTGATTACGACAAGCGTCTTTCTACGAGAGTTGAGAGAATTTCTACTAACTTATGAAATGTCACATGACTATTGAATGGTATTTTTATGCTTTGGTTTGCGTAATTGCTTATTTCATTTGATACCTGTTTTCCAGCTGTGTTACAGCATTAGTTTTATAAAATAAACTTAGATGCATTTGCTAATGTGAACACTTTCTGTCAACAGATCTATTAAATGATAATTTTGTAATCCACATTCTTTAAAAAAAGGAGCACTTGGAAAGGAAAGAACAACAAGAAGGGACTAGTAACAGTAACTGGACACATAATTTTCTTTTCAACTACATGGTAATATTTTTTTTACAATAAGTTGTTGTGGTGCACCACTTTAATTACTTAGACATTAAGATGTGATTATACATTTCCCTTATCTGCATTGTTATCTTTACTGTAATATTTTTTCTGCTTGAGCTATGTCATGTTTAGATATAAGCTGCTGTTTGCCAGGCATAGTGCTACTGAACTTTAATTTGTGTTACTCTGCTAAGCCAGATTTAATTTTTTTTTTTGCTGCGCATTGCCTCATATTAGTTGTAATGTTGAATTGCTTGGTAATTTAGATTTACTGTAGCTTGCTTTGCGATTTTCCATTTTTTTTATTGCTGTTTATATTAATTGTTTTATGTGCTGCTGCATTGCCTCGTCCCTTAGTTTAGCATCTGAGCTCAGTAGATTTAAGTTAGCTTAAGAGGGGGTGGACTATATAAGAAACTAACTACTATAAATTTATAAGAAATAGGATACTGTACAGTGGAGAAAAACTATTATTGACAGAGGATGTGAACAAAATACAGAAGGCAGGCTTAGATAGGACTTTTTGGGAATAATGATGAACAAAGGGAGATCTCCATGCAAAATACTGCAGTAAAACAAACCCTGTCCTTTCCCTTTTGTGTTATCCCACTATATGTTTGTGTACCCTTGTGTATTTGTTTTCTTCCTGTCTCTGTGTAGTTTCATAGAATTTTTTCTTCTTTTAATATTAAGCTACATTCACTATGATGAGGAATACTGTTATCCTCGAATATAATTGGCATTAATAATATGTTATTTACTTTGTAAAGATGTTAGACATTATTAATTCCGTTCTGTTTAATGCTCATGTGTGAAGTTGATGTTTCAAAAGTTATTGTGATCTTTTATGTATGTACTCATGTCATATTTCCACTGATGTATATGTTAGTTCGATTCTTTTGTAAAGCCTGTACTACAAATGTTATCTGTATTATTATGTTCTTTAATGATGTATTTTGTACCTTTGTTATTGTATTTTTATGTTACCAAATTGTAATTGTTACCAGTTCTTCATATTAAGTAACATTTCACTGCACACGTTTCTGTTGGTCATAGTACATGGACAATATGTGAGAAGTAGGGACTGATAGTGTTTGCACGTGTGTTAATGATTCAGCAAGGGACTGGATAACAGCATTGCTGGATCTAAGGACAATTCCAGAAACTTTGTGAGTGCACAAGTGGTGGTTTATGGACTTGCTATATTGTCCGCAAGACTCTTCGATGGTGATTGTGCACCTGCACATTTGCAACAGATGGCTGCTGGCCGTCTCTACCAGGACTACAGTGGGTCTGCATCTTTGATGGCCCACCAATTGCTACAAGGACTGCAGTGGGTCTGCACCTCTGGTGGCCCACCAGTACCGTAATTTCTACCAGGACTACAGTAGGTCTGCTCTGTGATGACCTAACTACCAATATTCTTCAAAACGTCGACTGACTCTGCTGTGGGTTTACTCTGTTGTGGCCCATTACCTGTCTGCATGTCGAGTCAGCACTGTCTTTCCGTTGGAAGGACAACACTACTTCTTCAAGACTGCATGGAAATCCACTACGTCTGTGTGCATTGTCTTTTACTGCTCAGACTTTGAGAAAAACTCTGCATTTTTACTGTGATGAACAATCTGGACTGTGTTTATGGACTGTGAGAAATTTTTAGCTTTTGACCAACATTGTATCAATAAGTGTGTGCATTTGATTTCTTTGTTATTGTGATTATGAAAATTTTTTTTCAAATCTGTATTGGCCACTGCCCGATCCAATTTGTAAAATTTTTTGTGGGGAGCATGGGGGGTATGTAAGTAGGCTGTTTAGGTTTTTTTATTGGTAACGCCACCTCTGTATGAAAATCACTGGCTGTGCTGTGTGCAGTCTGTGGCTGCTTTGCATTGTTGTAATACTCGCCATTGTAGTGTTGGGCAGCGGCAGCTGGATGTGAACAGCGTGTAGCGTTGCGCAGTTGGAGGTGAGCCGCCAGCAGTGGTGGATGTGGGGAGAGAGATGGCGGAAATTTGTAATTTGTCATGAACTGCTATATTTATATATGATGATATCAAGGTAAATACATTGTTTGTTCTCTACTAATATCTTTCATTTGCTAACTATCCCTATCAGTAGTTAGTGCCTTCCATAGTTTGAATCTTTTATTTAGCTGGCAGTAGTGGCGCTCGCTGTATTGCAGTAGCTTGAGTAGCGAAGATTTTTGTGAGGTAAGTGATTTGTGAAAGGTATAGTTTAATGTTACTCAGGGCCATTCTTTTGCAGGGATTTTTGAAAGTCAGATTGCGTTGCGCTAAAAATGTTGTATGTCAGTTTAAGGACACTCGTGTATAATTGTTCAAAGGGGACGTTTCAATTTGGGCAGAAAAATACGGTAGCTGCTGATGGCTGAAGTCGAGAGGATACAAACTATAGAGTGGCAACGGAAAGTAAAGCGTTTCTGAACGAGAGAATTAAGTAACAAAGTCTTTTCTGATAGTATTTCTACAGAGTGCAGCCATGTATGGTAGTGAAACATAGATGATAAATAGTTTAGACAGCCAGAGAATAGAAGATTTTGAAATCTTGCTGATGAATGCTGAAGATTAGACGGGTAGACCACCTAGCTAATGTGGAGGTACTGAATAGAATTGGGGAGAAAAGAAACTTGTGGTGCAACCTGACTAGAAAAATGGATCAGTTGATCGGATACGTCCTAAGACACCAAGGGATCACCAATTTAGTACTGAAGAGAAGTGGGTTGGGTTTGGGGGAGGGGGAGGGGTGGGGCGTAGGCAGAGCTGAAAAGAGGGAGGCCAAGAGCTTAATATAGTAGGCAGATTCATAAGGGTGTAGGTTATAGTAGTTCTTCTGAGTTGAAGTGGCTTGCACAGAACAGAGTAGAATGGAGAGCTGCATCAGACCATTCTTTGGACTAAAGACAGCAGCAACAACAACAACATACTTTATCTACCTAATCTTATATCATTTTGATTTTTTTTTGTTGTGGCCTGGGGTTCAATGGTTGTAACAATAGACTCGAATTCGTGAAGAAAGGAGATGCAATTCCCGGCTAACAAAAATTATTGAGATTTCCCATGTTTACTCTGAATCACTTGAAGATAATGAAGTGTAGTACAATTACTTCGTGTGACGCTTTGGTTATTTCATTAGGATATGAGACACTAAAAGTAGTAGATAACCTGAAACAAACCTCGGCAAAATGTGGGTCCGCTCGGATGTTGGCAAAGTTGTTTCCGCAGTGCTGCAGAGGTTCCGTTGGGAGACGCTTACGCATCCTCCATATAGCCCGATCAGTGGCGAAACGTGACATTTTGTAGGGTAGGCTGAGAATTATTAATTTCGAAAAAGGAAAAAAATCATAAAACACAAACTTGTAAGATAGAAACCTGCAAATGGAACTTAGTTGTAGATGTCTACTAAAACTGAAATTATAAGAGTAAGTGTTATAAATAAATGCATAGAAATATTAAACAACTACACATTAATAGCGTTATAGTAGATAGTAACTTGTCGTTACAGCTTATTATAAATAATTTCTATCCTCCTGTTCTTTTTCTGTGCATAAACATCGATAACACAAGATATGACCTCCTGCCGTTTGACTGAAGATTTCAGAGTTCCCTTCTGTACAGCCAAAATTGCGAAGTTTGACAGCTGTCATTGGTTACTGCGTTGCGAAAGTAGGTTTTAACGAATTTTGATGTACTCATGCTTCTTTCGCAAGATGCTGTGGTTGCTGGAAGTGCAAGAACCAACGACAGTAATTTCGCACTTTCAGCACGTTTTTTAATGCATTGCTTATAACTGGTTTAAGTGGTTTAAGGAGGTCCTGAGGTTGTAGACATTTACCCTCACTGCTGTGAATAACGTAAGTTCTCTTTTAATGTTCTCACTGTCAAAGAAACGATATATTTTAAGCAGTTCTTCAGCTTTCACGTATCGTGAAACTGTTTGGCCTACTTTAACCTGAGAACTTTTTCTCGTTTACAAGCTCTGTAAAATCCATTTGAGAAAGTCCTGGAATCTAGTTTCCATGTTTACTACTACTATGTCAATTACTTGCAATGCTAGTCTTCTCACTTTCTGTATATCTGTTTATGTTTAGTTAAAATTAATTTCAGATATTCCTGCTACGTTTATAAGGCATTTCGGAATAATTTCCTCTCATCTTAGTCTTTCAGCAGCCTTATTGCAGTTTTCAGTTTCGAGCTTACAGCGTATAATGTCAACATTTTTACCTTGCAAGATATCAAACAAAATGCATGTACGTTGAAAAATCGAATTGTACAGCTGCAGTAGAAAAAGAAAAGTTTCGTCATCCAGTATACTGTTTTGCCCAATTGCTTGACGTAACGAATTATTATCCCACCCTTCATTGTTAATCACATCATTAAATAGTGCTCTGAGGACTGTATAGTGAAGAGTAACATTTTGTACAGCACTTGAATGAAACTTTCACCTTTTTTTACAAAGACTTTGTAGTGTAAATACCATTTTTCACAGAAGCACACTTCTTTTACTGGAATGGCTAAAAATGCGTGAAATCCTGATAGATTTCCCATAAAAAGTTTTACTTGCGTTATTTTTTACGAGCATGGAGGAGGACTAGTTCAAGTGATGTGCGTAGCAGTGGATGAAGAGAGAATGAGGCTACCCTTGTTTCGCAATAGAATGGACCCCATAACCCCTTTTCCGTGCCGTTCGCACTGCAGCCGTCGTACTAATTTGTTTTTGTCAATATTCCAGCTGCTTAGCACTTGCAACAAAACAGTGGCTGTGCTTTGTGCACTCCGGTCCTGGGTACGCCATAAAATCCTATGAATCTGTCCTGAATTTGTCCTGATTCGTTATTTGCAAAATAAAAAATTACACTCATTTGACTTCTAGTCGAGACAAGCGTTTTTCGCCGGCTTGTACTGATATAAACTGACTATTTTTAACCTCACTTGAAAATTGTTCTTTAACAACATCCATAATACAAGCTATTAATTCATTCTGTGCGCCAGAGGAAGAGCCTTTAAGTACTCCATTGGATGCTAAATGATCTTTCATGTATGGTTCTTCTTCAGCCAAGAAATCCAAAAGTTCTAAATAATTTCTTTTACTTACTGCCACCTCAGATTCGTCATGACCTCGAAGAGCTAACTCTTTCCGTGCTAAAAAGCAGATAGTCGAAATAAGGCTCTTCATTATACTTTTGTTTCGATCAACCTTCTCGTTGTTTCCAAGATTCCAGGCGTGTTGCTTTTGAAAGAGAATGGTCAATTCTTCTTGTATTTAGCTGATTGTATTGAAATAGCATGGTCAATTCTTTTCGTACTTAGCTGATTGTATTCAACTACTGCTGTGATAGGTGAAATGGAACAGTTATGCTTTTTAGCTTTCGAAAAGAAGTTTTAAGCATTCCATTGGCCTACTCCCCACTTACGCCATTAAAAAGCAGTCATTACCTATTCTAAATAACATACAGTAAAAAAAAAAATGTCGCTTACAACCCTGCCACTTAACCGTGGTTTGGTATTCTTCCACTGTACTTGGAAACGGCTTACAAATTTTTCATAGATTTTTTTATAGAGAGGCTTGGCGACGTCTTTCTTTCTTTCACCAGTAGTTAACCTTCCAAAGAAAGATAGAGAAAAATGCAGGGTTTTCAATTTAAATAAAATTGTAAATTTGTGGTAAGATCTTATGGGACCAAACTGCTTAGGTCATCGGTCCCTAAGCTTACACACCACTTAATCTAACTTACGCTGTGGACAACACGCACACCCATGCCCGAGGGAGGACTCGAACCTCCGACGGGGGGAGCCGCAAGGACCGTGACAAGACGCCTCACACCACGCGGCTACCCCGCGTGGCTTTCAATTAAAAAATTCAGTGGATCTTGTGGTGAAATAAACTCGTTCGTGCCAGTTTGAGGCAGTCGGCGATATCATGCCTTGCAAAGTAATGATTTAAATACTAGGCCACTCACAGTTTGTCTTTCGACAACACAACGACAAGACAAATTGACAAGGACACGTCGCACCTGATAGGGCACACCGAAGTATACTTCACCAATCAGTTAATCATTACCACTACTTATTACAGTTTAACTGCACGTCTAGTATTGTTGGTACTAAAACCTCCAGGCACTTCATGGAGCTACCAACGTTTGCAATAAGTAAGGCTACTAAATTTTAATCTTGAGGAGTAATGAAAATGCATAGGCTATTTCCTATCATCTTCCAACAACACCCAATGATGCATTCACATATATTTTCTATGAATTATGAACGTCTTCTTGTTTATTCTGTTTTAAATAACCACTTAAATTAAAAGTTAATGGTTTTCATACCGCCCGGTGTGCTGCTAGCGTGCTAGACGATGCGAAGTATCTCTCCCTATTAGGAAACTGCTGAATGACTTGTCATTCCACTTGTGCCAGAAGTAGAAACAAATCGATCGCCAGCTTTTAAGAACAGTATCCACACTGTAGAAACTTCAGACCGCCACGCGAAAGAAACGTGAAACGTCCCCTTAGAAAAATTTATCAATGGTAGTGCTGATAAACCCCTTACGTTATTTGATTTTCAAACAGCTGAGCAGAACTGAACGTACTCAGACATTTCTCTCTTTCCTTATTCTGATCAACACTAAACTGACACACAATATTTTTAGCGCAACGCAGTCTGACTTTCAATAATCTCTACAAAAGAATGGCTCTGACTAACAATAACCTATACCTTTCATGAATCACTTATCTCACAAATATCTTCGTTACTCGAACTACTGCAATAGAGCAAGCTACTGAAGTCACTAACTACTGATAGGCATAGTTATCAAATGAAAGATTTTGATAAAGAACAATGTATTTGGCTTAATAGTGTTCAGAGTCATAATATACACTCCTGGAAATTGAAATAAGAACACCGTGAATTCATTGTCTCAGGAAGGGGAAACTTTATTGACACATTCCTGGGGTCAGATACATCACATGATCACACTGACAGAACCACAGGCGCATAGACACAGGCAACAGAGCATGCACAATGTCGGCACTAGTACAGTGTATATCAACCTTTCGCAGCAATGCAGGCTGCTATTCTCCCATGGAGACGATCGTAGAGATGCTGGATGTAGTCCTGTGGAACGGCTTGCCATGCCATTTCCACCTGGCGCCTCAGTTGGACCAGCGTTCGTGCTGGACGTGCAGACCGCGTGAGACGACGCTTCATCCAGTCCCAAACATGCTCAATGGGGGACAGATCCGGAGATCTTGCTGGCCAGGGTAGTTGACTTACACCTTCTAGAGCACGTTGGGTGGCACGGGATACATGCGGACGTGCATTGTCCTGTTGGAACAGCAAGTTCCCTTGCCGGTCTAGGAATGGTAGAACCATGGGTTCGATGACGGTTTGGATGTACCGTGCACTATTCAGTGTCCCCTCGACGATCACCAGTGGTGTACGGCCAGTGTAGGAGATCGCTCCCCACACCATGATGCCGGGTGTTGGCCCTGTGTGCCTCGGTCGTATGCAGTCCTGATTGTGGCGCTCACCTGCACGGCGCCAAACACGCATACGACCATCATTGGCACCAAGGCAGAAGCGACTCTCATCGCTGAAGACGACACGTCTCCATTCGTCCCTCCATTCACGCCTGTCGCGACACCACTGGAGGCGGGCTGCACGATGTTGGGGCGTGAGCGGAAGACGGCCTAACGGTGTGCGGGACCGTAGCCCAGCTTCATGGAGACGGTTGCGAATGGTCCTCGCCGATACCCCAGGAGCAACAGTGTCCCTAATTTGCTGGGAAGTGGCGGTGCGGTCCCCTACGGCACTGCGTAGGATCCTACGGTCTTGGCGTGCATCCGTGCGTCGCTGCGGTCCGGTCCCAGGTCGACGGGCACGTGCATCTTCCGCCGACCACTGGCGACAACATCGATGTACTGTGGAGACCTCACGCCCCACGTGTTGAGCAATTCGGCGGTACGTCCACCCGGCCTCCCGCATGCCCACTATACGCCCTCGCTCAAACTCCGTCAACTGCACATACGGTTCACGTCCACGCTGTCGCGGCATGCTACCAGTGTTAAAGACTGCGATGGAGCTCCGTATGCCACGGAAAACTGGCTGACACTGACGGCTGCGGTGCACAAATGCTGCGCAGCTAGCGCCATTCGACGGCCAACACCGCGGTTCCTGGTGTGTCCGCTGTGCCGTGCGTGTGATCATTGCTTGTACAGCCCTCTCGCAGTGTCCGGAGCAAGTATGGTGGGTCTGACACACCGGTGTCAATGTGTTCTTTTTTCCATTTCCAGGAGTGTATATCAGTTTATGACATCCAGTCTTACAAATTTACTGTCTCTGATGGACACACGTCCAGATCATCCGGTCTCAAAATTCTGCCATCTCTCTCCTCACATCCACCACTGTTGGCGGCTCACTTCCAACTACGCAGCGCTACGCGCTGTTCACATCCAACTGCCCAACACTACAATACCGATTATTCCAACAATGCCAACCAGCCACAGACTGCACACAGCACAGCCAGTGATTTTCATACAGAGCGCTATGTGGCGTTACCAATATAAAAACCTAAACAGCGTACTCACAATCGGACTTACTATGCATGTTAGTAACAAGCATGGAAATCCGAACTGCGTTTGATTGCAGAGCTACAGGAGCAATGCATTATACTTGCGCGTGCATACACGAAGTTCAAACGTAAAATATTTGTAAACATTTACGAGGATACGTGACCAGGTTGACAGGTTGGTTTAAATTCAGTTTGGACGAATCACCTATGTTGTAATGGTTCTCCATCTTTCGCTTTTTGTTTTACCCTAGTGCCATTACTTTTTCTGGCAATGTCTGGCGTCCTCTTTGTGACACAACTCTTTCACCAAACTGTTGACTGTAACCGGAGTGTCCAGGAAACGTTTAATCCATATGTGGGTCAACCAACAGAAATGGGAGGGCTGTATGGATATTTACAGCAAGACCGTGCACCAGTATGGCTAAACAGTAGTCATGTGAACAAAATCGATGTCGAAATTAACAACAACATGCGCATTATTTCAGGAACCGTTAGGTCTACCCCACCGTATGGCTACCTGTCCTGAGTCATATACCACCCCCAAAAATATGACGAGAAGCAGCCTTAGTCAGGGAATACAGCAAGATCGAAGCAAACCCTGAACTACTAGTACACATCGATACACCTGATCTGAGTACCAAAAGGCTTCGTTCAAGACATCCTCCCGTTGCTCTCGACAGCCTCCTTGGGTCTGACATCAACTCTTGGAGAAGAGAATGGCTCCCGAATGCCCCAACAACTTGCCACCTAATGCCTTGTATTATCGAGGCAGTTCCTGGGTTTGATCAGCCCCGCAAGATCTGGTCAACTCTGCACCGATTAAGAACTGTGCATGGAAGATGTACTGACTCACTCTTCAAATGGGCACTGCTGTCTTCGCCAGCATGTGGCTGCGGCGCGGCTAAGCAGACCATTCAACGCATCAGTGAAGAATGCAGTGTTAGAGCGTTCAGTGGAGAGTTCGAAGAATTCCTCGTGGCATCCCAAAAACCCATCGAAAATATTTAAGGACTAGATGCTTGTCTGTGAATATATGAAATTTTATGTAATGTAGAATAAAGTGATCCAGTACTGAAATGTACTTAAATGCCATACGCTAAATAATAAAAAACACCAAGACTGAGCAACAGCACACACCGTGTCGACAACCTGGTCACGATGGCACGAGGTTTGGTCAGGAGAGGACAACAGGCGGAGGCAGTGCTGTCCCCTGGCCACCTCTATCGCCTCATCTCTCTTCGAGTGGTTTTTACATGTGGTGGAAATTGAAAGATTAGGCACACCTAAATAATCCTCACACACTCGAAGAGCTACAGCTGAACACCGAAAAAGCTATCGCAGCTAGCCGTCAGCCGGAGCTGCTGCGCCTCTCACTTTCATGAAATGAGCTCAGTGCCGCATCGACATCTTCTGTGACGTTCAGTAACAGGGACCAATCGCAGTTCAGTCTAGTGGTGAACATTTTCCGGGCCAGTTTCGTTTCCCCAAACTGTACACGATGAAGTCACGCAGATATGATCACCGCCTATGTTCCACGTTAACGTGCAATTAACCACTCAGAGGTGGCAGGTGGTAGCACAAGCAGTGGAGGGTATATAAAGCGCGTCCGGGGGAACTCGAATAACAGTGTAGTTGTTGCCGGAATGCGGAAGCGGAGCTAGTTATCTAACGTCTAAAGGGCGTGACCATTGTCTTACGGGCCGTAGATGGAAGCATTTACGAAAAGGCTAAGTTCGTAAACAGTTCGCGTGCCATAGTAGTAAAGGTATACCGCGCAAGGCAAAACTGCGCTATCGAAATGGTTCAAATGACTCTGAGCATTATGGGGACTTAACATCTGAGGTCATTAGTCCCCTAGAACTTAGAAGTATGTAAACCTAACAAACCTAAGGGCCTCACACACATCCATGCCCTAGGCAGGATTCGAATCTGCGACCGTAGCGGTTGCGCAGTTCCAGACTGTAGCGCCTAGAACGGCTCGGCCACACCGGCCGGGTGCGCTATCGAAAACGGGCGCCTAGGAATCTGTGGTGCACCACGGGCCGTAGAGGACAGGGGTGGACGGCGGAAATACATACGGGCGAGTAGATGTGCAACTGTTGAGCAACTGGTCGCTCGGATGAACCGAGGGGCTACCACCAGTGCCTCCTCAACGGCCTGTCAGTAAGCGTTGCTGCCTACGGGCTTCCGCAGCTGCTGGTTCATCCAATCATGTTGACTGCCGTTCATCGGCGACGAACTCTGGAGTTTGGGCGTCTATATCCACAGTCAATGTCTATCTTCAGGCGTTCTGGGAACCGGGGTGATGTAAAACTTTTTTTGATGTGTGTCTAAGTCTATTCCCTTCAGAGTAACTGTTATCTTCCAAAATTCGTAAGAGTCCAATTGGAGCTCCCACTACTTCTTACGCAACTTCCTCTCCATCGTCTTTTTCAGTCTTTTATTTAGGATTCTTGACATAAGCAATACCGGGGAATGTTCACTTTCATCGTAACACTGTATTCTTGGCTGCAGCGTTGAAAGTTTGGAGTGGTCTGCGGCATGCAGCGAAAGTAGCAACAAGCAACTCTGTGTTGTTGTTTAGGCACACAGATACACCTAGGAGAAGGCGGACCACAGCACGTCACAGCAAGAATTGTGTTGTGACTACTGGACGAGCAGCTCACCTTGGGGATGACGTAGTGCTGCAGCAGGGCGTCCTCCAGAGCCGCGTCTCGGTCCCCGTGCTGGACAGCCGCTACGTCTCCAGCGGCAGTGCGCTCAAGTACGACAGGCCGGCGGGCAGAAATAGCAGTCGGCGTCACTGTTGGCTCTCTAGGCGACGGCTCCGAAAGTCAGGCCTGAGAGTGTCCCGTCATCATTTTGCAACGACCGTTTTATGTGGCAGAAGTCAGAAGAATGTCACATCTGCAGTTATTATTTTTAATACTGTTTGTTTAAAAGGGAAGCGCCGCGCGGGGTAGCCCCGCGGTCTGAAACGCTTTGTCACGGTCCACGGCTCCCCCCCCCCCTCCCTCCCCCGCCGGAGGTTCGAGTCCTCCTTCTGGCATGGACGTGTGTTGTCCTTAGCGTAAGTTAAAGTTAGATTAAGCAGTGCGTAAGCTTAGGTACCGATGAACTCAGCGGTTTGATCCCGTTAAGACCTTACCACAAACATCCAAATTTTTCAAAAGGGAACTATTTAGTCGCCCTCAGCGCAGGGTGGCAAGTTAAAATTTTTTATTCGCATCAGTTATCCACGCCCTCCAGCTACCCATCTAAATAGTCGCCACTCCGACTTAGACATTTGTCGTGACGTTGTACAAACTTTCACAGAAAGCAGCGGCACGATCTTTCCGTCAATTCTTTACGCTAGTCTGCCTTTAGTTGTTTGTGCCAGAATGTTGTCCTCCTAGTCAGCGGTTCACGTGAGCAGAGATGAGCAACGGAGGGAGCCAACTAAGGGCTGTATTGTTGGTTATCAAACACTTCGCACCGACAACGCTCCACGAGCGTCATCATTGACCCCGCAGAATGCGACTGAAAATTGTCTTGGAGAAAGAAACGCATGACATTTACGTTATGCGGGCTACATAGCTTCAGGCGAAATCTCTCACCAGATATACATACTTGGTGAGAGAGTCTGTTGTATTAGGCATTTCTACGTGATCACTTTGCACTCTGAACTGAAAAGAGCGACATGAAGCGATCGACAGGTACACTAAAGACACTGCCCAACACATCTGTGCAGAGTTCCATCGGATTTTCACAGTCGTTTGCATTTCGCGCCTAATCAGAACTTACTTTCCGAATACGCCTCATATATTTTCGATACAGTGTTCCTTCGGACATACATGGCTGTCTGAGGGAACACTGCCTCTAACTCTACACACACTGCCAGATACAGACACTGCACTATCATATTTGACGTCAAAACCAAGGAAACCTGACAAGAAAACTAAATAAGTCGCCGACAGTGGGACATATAGAAGTCTGATTCTGTTCGTGAAGCGTGCTAGGATAGCCGAAACGCTTAAACCGAATGCTCGAGCAGAGCGGGAAATCCGGGGTCGGGTCCCTGTCCGGCACAAATTTTCATTCATTTGCCGTAAACGGTATAGCTAAGGTGGTAACGTATCCGCAGTTTGTGAATACATATCACGAGGCAAAAGTCTTCTGTGTACCCACAAAGAGTCACAAATCAGTTTAGGAAAAATTATTTTTTATCTGCTCCAAATTTTGCAGTTAAAACTTCGGATCTGAGTGGCCGTGGTCGAATTATAAAACTGTTCACTGTCGGTTGGTCTCAATCTGCGGGAAATATATTCAGAGATGAATCGGCAACAACAAAAGCGTCCTAAATGTTTAGGCGCGCTGGAGGATACAATCACTCGTCACGTGAAAACGTACTTGTGATTGTCTCTGGTTCGTAACATCATTCTTCTTTAAAAGTAACTGATCTTTACTCTGTTTTTATATAACTCTTTTATGTAACTCCTTCGCTCTTCTGTTAAAATTGTCATCATGGTTGTAAATTTCTGTTGCCTCTCTACACGAGTGTGCGCACGATGATGCACTGTCTTGGCTAAAACTTTAGTCACGGTACATTTTATTTCATGCATTTGAAAGTGAAGAAAATGTTCCGCTCTGGCTGGCTTATCACTTTCTTGAAAGCAACAGTTTCTTTTATCTTCAGCTAAGCTACTGTTTATAGTCCTTTTCCTGCTTCCATTTATACTTGACCAGAACTACGAGCAATTTAATACACATCGCCAGTGAATGACAACTCAAGAGAGGAGCTATCGATTATTTTTTAATCTAGCGATAGATAATCACACGTTCGGCATGATGTGTCAAACGATGGTGATTGCACATTACTACAATGCACCTATAAATTTGGGAGTATCCTAGGTTTTTCCAAGCAGTTTGCTGATTTATCTCTGTCTTGAAGCTACTACCCACAAATGGGGATGAAAGATCAGTGAATAATTTTGTAACTGGACCACCTCAGAAATTTGACTGAAGTAAACACCAGATGTGAAAGCCTGCGCTGTGACTTATATAATTCATTGCTGTTATACCAACACGTGTCCTCCTCATTTCATAGACTGCCTTCTGCAAAAGATGCTTTCTAACAAAGATGCTTTCTAACAAATCTTCACTTCTAACAAAATTAACAACTGAAATACAGCTACAGGTGGAAGGAGATGAATAATTCTGTTGGAAACTAATATTCAACATTAAGATTATGTGCCCCCTATGAACCATAGACCTTGCCGTTGGTAGGGAGGCTTGCGTGCCTCAGCGATACAGACAGCCGTACCGCAGGTGCTACCACAACGGAGGGGTATCTCTTGAGAGGCCAGACAAACGTGTGGTTCCTGAAGAGGGGCAGCAGCCTTTTCAATAGTTGTAGGGGCAACAGTCTGGGTGATTGACTGATCTGGCCTTGTAACAATAACCAAAACGGCCTTGCTGTGCTCGTACTGCGAACGGCTGAAAGCAAGGGGAAACTGCGGCCGTAATTTTTCCCGAGGGCATGCAGCTTTACTGTATGGTTAAATGATGATGGCGTTCTCTTGGGTAAAATATTCCGGAGGTAAAATGGTCCCCCATTCGGATCTCTGGGCGGGGACTATTCAAGAGGACGTTGTTATCAGGAGAAAGAAAACTGGCGTTCTACGGATCGGAGTGTGGAATGCCAAATCCCTTAATCGGGCAGGTAGGTAAGAAAATTTAAAAAGGGAAATGGATAGATTAAAGTTAGATGTAGTGGGAATTAGCGAAGTTCGGTGGCAAGAGGAACAAGACTTTTGGTCAGGTGAATACAGGGTTATAAATACAAAATCAAATAGGGGTAAAGAAGGAGTAGGTTTAATAATGAATAAAAAAATAGGAATGCGGGTAAGATACTACAAACAGCACAGTCAACGCATTATTGTGGCAAAGATAGACACGAAGCCCATGCCTACTACAGTAGTACAAGTTTATAAGCCAACTATCGCTACAGATGACGAAGAAACTGAAAAAATGTATGATGAGATAAAAGAAATTATTCAGATAGTGAAGGGAGACGAAAATTTAATAGTGACTGGAATTCGATAGTAGGAAAAGGAAGAGAAGAAAACATAGTAGGTGAATATGGATTGGGGGTAAGAAATGAAAGAGGAAGCCGCCTGGTAGAATTTTGCACAGAGCATAACTTACTCGTATCTAACACTTGGTTCAAGAATCATAGAAGAAGATTGTATACATGGAAGAAGCCTGGAGATACTGGCAGGTTTCAGATATATAATGGTAAGACAGAGATTTAGGAACCACGTTATAAATTGTAAGACGTTTCCAGGGGCAGATGTGGACTCTGAACACAATCTATTGGTTATGAACTGTAGATTAAAACTGAAGAAACTGCAAAAAGGTGGGAATTTAATGAGATGGGACCTGGATAAACTGACTAAACCAGAGGTTGTACAGAGTTTCAGGGAGAGCATAAGGGAACAATTGACAAGAATGGGGGAAAGAAATACAGTAGAAGAAGAATGGGTAGCTTTGAGGGATGAAGTAGTGAAGGCAGCAGAGGATCAAGTAGGTAAAAAGATGAGGGCTGGTAGAAATCCTTGGGTGACAGAAGAAATATTGAATTTAATTGGAGAAAGAAGAAAATATAAAAATGCAGTAAATGAAGCAGGCAAAACGGAATACAAACGTCTCAAAAATGAGATCGACAGAAAGTGCCAAATGGCTAAGCAGGCATGGCTAGAGGACAAATGTAAGGATGTGGAGGCTTATCTCGCTAGGGGTAAGATAGATACTGCTTACAGGAAAGTTAAAGAGACCTTTGGAGAAAGGAGAACCACTTGTATGAATATAAAGAGCTCAGATGGAAACCCAGTTCTAGGCAAAGAAGGGAAAGCAGAAAGGTGGAAGGAGTATATAGAGTGTCTATACAAGGGCGATGTACTTGAGGACAATATTATGGAAATGGAAGACGATGTAGATGAAGATGAAATGCGAGATATGCGTGAAGAGTTTGACAGAGCTCTGAAAGACCTGAGTCGAGACAAGGCCCCGGGAGTAGACAACATTCCATTAGAACTACTGTGACAGTCTTGGGAGAGCCAGTCCTGACAACACTATCTGGTGAGCAAAATGTATGTGACAGACGAAATAGCCTCAGTCTTCAAGAAGAATATAATAATTCCAATCCCAAAGAAAGCAGGTGTTGACAGATGTGAAAATTACCGAACTATCAGTTTAATAAGTTACCGATGCAAAATACTAACGCGAATTCCTTACAGACGAATGGAAAAACTGGTAGAAGCCGCCATCGTGGAAGATCAGTTTGAATTTCGGAGAAATATTGGAACACGTGAGGCAATACTGACCCTACGACTTATCTTAGAAGCTTGATTAAGAAAAGGAAAAACTACGTTTATAGCATTTGTAGACTTAGAGAAAGCTTTTGACAATGTTGACCGGAATACTCTCTTTCAAATTCTGAAGGTGGCAGTGGTAAAATTCAGGGAGCGAAAGGCTACTTACAGTTTGTATAGAAACCGTTATAAGGGTCGAGGGGCACGAAAGGGAAGCAGTGGTTGGGAAGGGAGTGAGACAGGGTTCTAACCTCTCCCCAATGTCGTTCAATCTGTATATTGAGCAAGCAGTAAAGGAAACAAAAGAAAAATTCGGAGTAGGTATTAAAATCCACGGAGAAGAAATAAAAACTTTGAGGTTCGCCAATGACATTGTAATTCTGTCAGAGACGGCAAAGGTCTTGGAAGATCAGTTGAACGGAATGGACCGTGTCTTGAAAGGAGGGTGTAAGATGAACGTCAACAAAAGCAAAACGACGATAATGGAATGTAGTCGAATTTAATAGGGTGATGCTGAGGGAATTATATTAGGATATGAGGCACTTAAAGTAGTAAAGGAGTTTTGCTATTTGGGGAGCAAAATAACTGATGATGGTCGAAGTAGAGAGGATATAAAATATGGAGTGGCAATGGCAAGGAAAGTGTTTCTGAAGAAGAGAAATTTGTTAACATCGAATATAGATTTAAGTGTCAGGAAGTCGTTCCTGAAAGTATTTGTATGAAGTGTAGCCATGCATGGAAATGAAACATGGACGATAAGTAGTTTGGACAAGAAAAGAATAGAAGCTTTCGAAATGTGGTGCTACAGAAGAATGCTGAAGATTAGATGGGTAGATCACATAACTAATGAGGAGGTTTTGAACAGAATTGGGGAGAAGAGGAGTTTGTGGCACAACTTGACGAGAAGAAGGGATCGGTTGGTAGGACATGTTCTGTGGCATCAAGGGATCACCAATTTAGTATTGGAGGGCAGCGTGGAGGGTAAAAATCGTAGAGGGAGACCAAGAGACGAATACACTAAGCAGATTCAGAAGGATGTAGGCTGCATTACGTACTGGGAGATGAAGAAGCTTGCACAGGATAGAGTAGCATGGAGAGCTGCGTTAGACCATTCTCAGGACTGAAGACCACAACAACAACAACAAGATTACGTGAGAAGAAAGTTGGAAATACAAAAGCCTTATAGAGCAAATGATCTGTTGTCTTAAATATACGAAGACTCAAAGAGAGTTTCAAAAAGCATTGCCGTTATACTATCGACTAAATGTTTCACATTCTTCTATTCTCCACTCATATTCCTATGTTTGAACGACTCTTGCTTGTAAACAATACACTGTTAGGCGACCGATTAGTTCTCAAGTGAGCAGCTTCTCTCACTAAATGGACGATACAATAATATTTTTCTTAACTTATAGGAAAGTGCCTTATTGTTCGGTCTATATTCTTATTTTGAAGTAAGTTTCACGGTATCGTTGGCGTACAACTGGAATCCGCATTCACAATAACTAATGCTGCATGAAATACTGTATTCCGTTATAACTACGTGTAGAGTTCAAATTTACATGCGCCATCTTCATCATCGTCATCCTCAGTTGTTCAACGTATACTGACTGCTACATTAATTCCTTCTGTTGACTTAGTCGCGCTTTACAGCGATCGTCCACAGGCACATGTGTTCTCTACCATCATCTACCGAAATTCCAGTAATGCGTGAAGGCAGTCTTCTGTGAGATAGCATCGGACGTCCTTGGCTCATTTGGCATCAATTCAGCGAGTGCGCATAGTATAAACAGTGATTCGGCTGATGCAGCAATGTCTTTCTTGATTTCCAGCTCATGATACAATAAGAATACCCTTTATATTGCGTTAATGGTTCTCATAATTAGAGGCTGGAAGCAATAGCCTGTGTCTGCTTTCAAGAAACTTCCAATTGCCAAGAGTGCATTCAGTACTATTTATTCCTGATGACAGGTTTCAACAATTAAGACTGTCAACTTCTCATCCGTGTAGTGATGCATTTACATAGCACATGTGTATAATCATTATTTATACTTGCCATTACAAAAGGAGAAATGGAAATTCTACATTTTCATAGGCTCATAAAATTTGTTGCTATACGTCCTGTTCCATTATGACTGTGTCATCCATGCCATGTTGACATTGTAGTGGAATGTGCTGCATACTGTCGACTATAATGACAACATGGCATGGGTGATACAGTCATAATGGAACAGGACGTACAAGTTTTTTGAAGGTATGAAAATGCAGAATTCCCATTTCTCCTTTTTTAATGGCAAGTATAAATAATGATTATACACATGTGCTATGTAAATGCATCACTATACGGAAGATGACACTCCTAATTGTTGAAGCCGCTCATCATGAATAGTGTTGAACGCGATCTTTAATTTGGACTTCAATCAGTAATGATCATCCCAACATGCGAATAAATACAGGCAGAATGACATTTATATAAAATTAAAAATAGAGCCAAAACGTCACCTCATAAACATCACCTCAAGTAGACATCGTTAAAAAAACATTACAAATACGAGGAGCGTTCAATAAATAATACAACACCTTCCTTTTTTTCTGAAAGCAGGTTGGTTTTATTCAAGATTTCGGTTGCCAGCCTCTGCCCATACTAACTCACAGGAAGTATCTACTTCAATTTCGCGACAAGATAAGCTACTTCTGACGGCAACAAACACGCCACCGCCAACCGTGTTTAGCATTCCTTTCGGAACACCGTTAAGTTCTTTGCAAAAATTTTGGCTGAGCTTACCTCCGGCTTTAGCCAGCTTTCAGTGCCTATAACGATTTGAGCATCAGTGCTTTCTGTTAGCGCTTGGAGCTCTGGTCCTTTCCCAACACAGCTACGACAATTTACAACTGTTATACGTCCTGTGTTCAGCCTGCACCCTTTGTGACTGAAGCCCTTCTTGTGTTTTCCAGAGACCCTCTAACCTAAAAAAAAAAAAAAAAAAAAAAACAGTCCACGCCACACAGCCCCTGCTACCCGTGTAGCCGCCTCCTGCGTATAATGGACACCTGATCTATTCAGCGGTACCCGAAACCCAACCACTCTTTGGCACAAGTCGAGGAATCTGCAGCCTACAAAGTCGCAGAACAGTCTGAGCCTCTGATTCAGACGCTCCACTCGTCTCTGTAGAAGAGGTCCGCAATCGGTCCTGTCGACTATGCAGCGAATGGTCAGCTCTGCTTTCATCTTGCAAGCAAGACTGGCAGTCTTTACTTCCGTTAGCCGCTCGAAACCAGAGAGAATCCTTCTTATCCAAAGTGACACACATAATTGGTACCAACGTGAATAACCACCTGCAGTTGGCTGCACCCTGCGCTCTTCACGGCATCCGGGAGGACCCTTTCCACATCTGGAATAACTCCACCCGGTATGCACACGGAGTGCACATGGGTTTCCTTACCCTTCTTGTCAGCCATAACGCGCCTAACGTTGGAGCTCCCAACTATCAATTATCCCACCGTCTGCGATTGCCCGGATCTTGCAGGCTGAGTGGTTTCCTCTGAAACAGGACAGGCGACCGCGTCAGCCACAGACAGCACCTGGAAAATAAACTGTCAGACCAACCGGGGAGGCCTTACGCGCGGCCGCCTGCTTCGCCCCAGGGCGACCTCCCTCCCACTCGACCACTGGTGAGGGGTCAGCCTCAGTGCCAGCGGTAACTGGGTTGGTCACCGGTGAGGACCGATCGGAGGACTCTGACGTGCTGGAATTCCGTAGGATCCCCAAGGCCGGCCCACAACAGTGGTGCCCATCCACTGCAGCCTCAAGCTGTGTAACCGAAGCCATCGCAGCCTGAAGCTGAGGGCGAAGTGTCACAAACTCGGCTCGCATCCGCACACATCACTCGCAGTCCCTGTTCATACTAATGACCGTGGAAAGCTAAACTATGCATATAAAATGACTATCGGCACGTGCTGCTTAACCCTACTCTAGGCCCTGCCGGAAACGCACGAACTGTGTTTAGTAATACGCAGATATTCGAAAACCTAACTACCGAAGCACTCAGGTGAAACTAAATAATTTGCCCCTTATTAGTAACTTCTAATAACGAACGCTGCTGATGCAAACACGACCTAGTATGGGCGTTTTCGATTTCAAGTACAGCTACACAACCGATGACAAGCTCAAGATGTTTGAATGTGCGGACGCCACTCTTACGAAAGTATGATCATTAGCACGGAGCTTTTCAGAATCTGCGCTGCACACGAGTGTCCTTCCGATCAGATGCCTAGGTGACTAAGAGGACTTCTACGATCCACATACTTTGCTGGTGGATACCCAGTCAGTCGCCAAAGACCTAGCCTTGGTGAATACACCTGACCCTGTCAGATCATCGAACAACGTCGGAAGTGGTCGGTACTTCGGTGGCTAACCGACCGGGTACGTCATACGCCGTTGGTAATTTTTCCTTTCTGTCAAAGGGCAGGTGAGACGCAAACATCCTGATGACCAGACTTTGCGCCAGTGTCCTACATAAAATTCCAGATCTCCGTGCTGTGTCTCATGCATTTCTTTATTTCTCAAGTAAAGACCTGGTGCCTGTTATTATATAGCAGGTAGTACATTGTGCGAGTTTACATGTTATATCATACAAATTCAGTTTTATTTCTAGTGCATTTTTTGTTGAAAATTTTACAAAAGAATAAAATTAAAAAGAAAAACAAATATATACTAAGTACAAATGCATGTACACAATTTTGTTTAAACTTGTTGGTAGCTTAGATAATGATAATAAATGAGATACATAATAAAATAGGGCACTGAGAATGGCTAGCTACTAGCCGAAATCTGGATTTGCGTAATAAAATCTAAAAAAAGGACGACTGATTGCTTCACTCTATAATTTATAAGATACATAATAAGTTGTGAATGTATTTTAAACTGAAATTAAAAGTGTATTTATAGAAGAAACAAGAGATGGCAATTTGGCTTAGACATGATGTGACAGTTCTTCCCTTTATACGTTCTGCGTGTATGGTCACATCTGTTACTTATGTTATCTTGACAGTGGTAATAATTTTATGTATTGATTAGTTAGGTTATAATGTGTTTCCGAACTTAAGGTAACAGTGGAGATTAGAGTTGATTTAAAATATCATGGTCAGCTGTATCAGGTGCGAGGGCTTGGTAAAACTACCAGCCAGTCACACCTGACGCAGAGAAAGAAGAAGAAATGTCACATCATTTCGTAGCGTGTAACAGTATCAGAAGATGTGACATTTCTTCTTCTTTCTCTGCGTCAGGTGTGACTGGCTGGTAGTTTACCAAGCCCTCGCACCTGTTGCAGCAGACCATGATATTTTAAATCAACTCTAATCTCCACTGTTACCTTAAGTTCGGAAACATATTATAACCTAACTAATCAATACATAAAATTATTACCACTGTCAAGATAACATACGTAAATCAAGGTGCATAGAGAGTTACATTTTCAGATTGATTCGATTTAGTATTGCAGAACCTTAACTTATTTTTGCTATTTTTGTATCTCTATCTCGTCTACACTTCCTGAGCGTGATGAATCATCTGATTCAGTATCCGTGCTTGTGTCTGTGTCTTTTACTGTGTACTGCTGATCTGCCCAATGTGGAGCTTTTCTTATTCTAGCGTATGGTCTCACCTGTTTTTATGCCGAATGTAGTGCTCGCGATACATCGTCTGCGATGCTGCTTACAGAGTTGCAGTGATCTTGTCTGCTTATTAACTGTCCTGTGGTCTGGTCTCCTAAACTCGGTCTTATGTGTCCTAGGGCATCGCAAATGAGCAACTGAGCACTGTGTGTTCAGGTGTGCCATTCTCACCACAGACACAAGTTTGAGTCTGTTTTAGGAGATGCATAGGATACGGGTCATGACCCGTGAGAAATTGCGCCATGTCGCGAGTTGGATTTATGTACGAGGGTATGTCAAATGGAAACCTTAATTTTTATTTAGATGCTATTTATTGTGGAGAATTGGTACAAAGTTGTATCACTTTTCAACATAATCTCCCCCACGCTCAATGTTAGTCCTCCAGCGCTTACAAATTGCATAAATTCCTTTAGAAGAAAATTCTTTTGGTAGTCCGCGCAACCACTCATGCACCGCGTGGCGTACCTTTTCATCAGAACGGAACTTCTTTCCTCTCATTGCGTCTTTGAGTGCTTCAAACATATGGAACTCACTTGGGGCAAGATCTGTTGAGTATGATGGATGAGGAAGACACTCAAAATGCAGGTCTGTGATTGTTGCAACTGTTGACCGGGCAGTGTGGGGCCTTGCATTGTCATGTTGCAAAACGACACCTGCTGACAACAATCCATGTCGCTTTGATTTGATTGCAGGCCGCAGATGATTTTTAGGAGATTTGTGTATGATTCACTGGTGACTGTGGTCCCTCTGGGCATGCAATGCTCCAAAATGACGCCTTTTTCGTCCCAAAAGGGAGTCAGCATAACCTTCCCTGCTGATGGTTCTGTTCGAAACTTCTTTGGTTTTGGTGATGAGGAATGGCGCCATTTCTTGCTCACTCTTTTAGTTTTCGGTTGGTGGAAGTGAACCCAGGTTTCGTCCCCAGTAACGATTCTTGCAAGGAAGCCATCACCTTCTGGTTCAAAGCGCCAAAGAAGTGCTTCACAAGCATCAACACGTCGTTCTCTCATTTCAGGAGTCAGCTGCCGTGGCACCCATCTTGCAGACACTTTGTGAAACTGGAGCACATCATGCTCAATGTGGTGTGCTGACACATGACTAATCAGTAAACATGCTGCAGTGTCATTCAGTATCACTCGTCGGTTTTCCTTCACTATGGCTTCAACTGCTGCAATGTTCTGTGGACTCACAACTCGTTGTGCCTGACCTGGACGAGGAGCATCTTCCACTGAAGTCACACCATTTGCGAACTTCCTGCTCCATTCGTAGACTTGCTGCTGTGACAAACAAGCATCACCGTACTGAACCTTCATTCGTCGATGAATTTCAATAGGTTTCACGCCTTCACTACGCATAAACCGAATAACAGAACGCTGTTCTTCCCTGGTTGCAAGTCGCAAGTGGGGCGGCCATCTTTATACTGATACTGCGACGGTATGTGTGCATCTGCACTATGCTGCCACCTGCAGGCCATTCTGCACGCTGTTTGTAGCACGCTTACCAACTTACAGGATAACGGCGCGAAATTTCGATTTGTTATTAGAAATTTAAGGTTTTCATTTGACTCACCCTCGTATTTCAACTTCCCTTACCACTTGTGTCCCATTCTGTCTGCTATGTGTCAATTCCCCACTTTTTCAGTTTCCGTTTGTCGGTTATGCCTTGTCCAGTTATTTCTGTTATTTTGTCGTGTCTTCCCCTCTTCAGCCAGTATGCAGCTGCTCTGTGCCGGATTGTAATGTCTCTATGGAAAACTCTCAGCACCACGCACAGTGCCTCAGTCGAGGAAGAGCCGAAAGCCCCCGGCGTTCTGAGTAAGATACTCCTCTGGTCCTGGCTCCCGCCTCACAGTCGTTCCATGCGTACCTAAGTACAATCGATGCTCCCAAGCAGTAGCCTCAGAACAAGTTATTGACTCAAAGACTGCTGTGTGGTGTGTCCTCATTGTCTGAAGAGCTAGTCTGTTTCTTATAGTGCTCAGTCTTGCCAGTTAGTGCATGAGTTTCGTCGTATGTGAGGACCTGTCACACTGTTGGTATCCGTCCATCCGATGTGGACATTAACCTCGGCGCCCTCCCTTGAAGCTATTCGGGAGGAGAAAGCTAAATGCCGGCGCTAGATGTCATCTACATATGTCAGATACAGTACAACACATGAATCTCACTCATCGCGAGGGAAAGGCGCCACTGTGTGCGGAGAACAGGGAAAACTTTCCATTTAGGCGGCTGGGGCTGCCCCTCGGGGTCTCCTAGCCAGTCACGCCATACGACTTTACTTTCCACAGTCGGTCAGTCAGTACTGTTTTATTTATTCACCTTGTCACAAGAACCTGCACTGCGTAACCTAATTTTTACATCGGTCACTATTATGTCTACTTGTATTCGATCCATGTGAACGCATTTTGGAGCGTTGGTTGTACTGACAGAGAAGCATGTACTCATTTGTGATGGTTTAAATTTTATCTGCAAATTTTTTGAGCGCACAAGCATGTGTTTTACGTTACCTCCGATGTCCGTGTAGCTGACTGCAATGTGGGTATGTAGAGATAGGCTGAAAGTTACTTGTGTAGCTGGGAACTGTATGCTGGAACTGCGTGTAACTCAATTTCTCATTAACAGCCTAAAAACTGTCTGATTTAAAATTCCAATTACAGATTCGGATCTAGAATCGGCGTACCTACCCCGTTTTTGAACAACAAATTATTTATGCGAATGACTTTTTACCAATGCTATTAGAATGATTCAGAAAACTACTCATAATGGCTAATTGTTAAGTAATTTAAATGTGCCCTATTACATAAACGCATCTGTTGAATTTAGATGAAATTTTATCAACTGATATCTATTGCGAATATTTTGTCAAAAACGTTCGTTCAGGCCCTACAACAAATTCTTACCTTCCAACAGACAACTTTGTTCCGGCTGCACTGCAAACGATGATCTGAAATACACCACTTCGCTGCAGGTTGCCTTCTTATTCTTCTTTATTTTAAGCTGTTGTTTTAGCAAATTAGTTTTCGCTTCTCTTTTCGAAGTTATCCATTATTGTATACGCAAAAGCAGAATGCGTGACAACGCAAATTCTAATAAACATTTTTCTTTGAACAGTAGGGATATGCTTTGTGAAATATCTGTACATTACAAACGGAAATTCTTTGAAATTCAATCCTTTTAATAACTCGAAAGTAAGCTCCTACTAATACTAACAGCCATCATTCTCTCTCTCTCCGTATTGTCATACTCGATAATGTCTGCTTCTCTTTCTCTCTCCATATTCTCATAATCGATAATGTCTGCCTCTACAAAATATTTCTATTACAAAAATTTCTTTTCTCGAATTTGTAATACAATATTACTTAACTAATCTAAATAGGTGAGAGCTATTTAGAGCACTGAACACGTGATTGATAGTTCTCCTTGACCTTCAACACGTAGTGATTATTGGACACAATAAAATCCTTGCACAGCAACAATTATTGAGCTCCCGCTTGCGGCTGACAAACTCAAAATATGTTACCTCTTCCTGATATGCTGTGTCTTTATACAATCATCTTAAAAATCATCCTTCGTCCTCAGGTTGCACGTCAAGGAACGTCTCAAACAGAAATACTTGTGCGTCACATCCGCTACCCAAGCTCCTCATTCCGCCGTGGTACAACACCTTCTGTTTGTCCTCAGCTACTGCTGCCCAAGCCTGCTACTCTAGTCCGCTGTTACCTGCTTTCTTGTCGGCGCATTTCTTAATATTGCAACCTCTGCAAAACAGAAACTGTGTAAGGCTTGTGGTCATCATGCAAAGATTCTCCAAGTCACAGTACTTCGGATAAACAGATAATTTTCATTATATTTGCGTTCAGAGATGCACCAAGTGGTAAAATACCAAACTAACTGTGATTTGCTAGGATTTCATTTGGTATATAAACCTTTCAAGTGACGCACAGCAGTTTTGCGAACTTATTCACTTATTTCGTATACCGAGATCCACAAAGCGAATCTCTTTGTTTATCGCTTTGAGTGATTCTCATCTGTATGGAGGGACACTTGCAGTGGACGACAAACGTTAAGCTTCTGTTGATAAGAGAAGCCATGTGTTCTGTGACGGTATGTGTAATCTCTATAGTTCGTGTATTTTTAATCGGTCTTGAACATGGAACATTGTTTAATCACTTTGTATCAAGAATGTGATGAGAGGATTCTGCAGCACTTATCCAATAATTTTCTGATGCATGTCTTACTTTTACAACGAGAATCCGCGTTGCTTGTAGTTGCAACGTAGGAGGTCGGTGTTAAATGTCTCTATCGCTGAGACGTAATGAATTTGTTATCTGGTAGATGTCGTTTGGCGTCCAATAGGTCTATCTTTAGCTTCCTAGGATTTCCCTAAATAACTTCAGTGAAATAGTCCAGCTCAGCTCACAAGATTCCTGACGTTCCATACATGATTAACAGTTCCTGTAAACTAACCGGAGTGAAAATTCTTTGTGTTGTAATTCTGCGATAAGCTGGCCCCTGTGACCGAGCGGTTCTAGGCGCTTCAGTCTGGAACCGCTCGACCGCTACGGTCGCAGGTTCGAATCCTGCCTCGGGCATGGATGTGTGTGATGTCCTTAGGTTAGTTAGGTTTAAGTAGTTCTAAGTTCTAGGGGACTGATGACCTCAGATGTTAGGTCTCATTGTGCTCAGAGCCATTTGAACAATTTTTATAATTCTGTGATTGACCTAGCTCTGTTTGTGTCATTGCACGAGTTTAGCGTGCGCAGTTATTCTAGTCTACAGTCGATCTGTGATGAACTGTTCTAGTCAAGGCAAGGAATATTAGAGTTTAACGTCCTTTAGAAGGATATCGACGTCGGCCTTTTCAAAGGAACAATTCCATCATGTGCCTGCAGCAATTTAGGCAAACGATATGAAAACCTAAATTATGCTTGTGTGATCGAACACGGGAACTATTTCCTCCGGCATGCTAATCCATTCTCTTAATCACTACGCCACCTCGTACGCTTCCGAGTCGAAGGAAGGTGTATGGGACATCGGTGATACACTGACTGAAGCGGCCAAAGAAATCAGCTGCCACAGGGCACTGGCAGGAGTATAATGGTAAAACGAGAGGCGACAAGAGCTGCACGTTACATTACGTTAATACTTGTTCCGTAGATCATGAATACGACATTCTGTAATGATGTGGAACGTCTCAGTTTAACGCAAGTTTTCTTTACACAATATAATTTTTTTTTTTTTTTTTTAATTTACTGTTACTACTTCACATCTAAAATTCATCTATTGAGTAGAAGGAGTTGTCATTCAGAAATCCTTTTAATCTGTTTTCAAATGTTGGTTGACCACCTGTCAGAATTTTAATGCTATTTGCCAAATGACCAAAGATTTTTTTTTTATCATAATTCACCCCTAAAATCTATGGTCCTTCGCTAAAGAGCATTAGAAGTCTGATAGGTAGCCAACCAGTATTTAAAAACAAATTAAAAGAATTTCTGAATGACAACTACTTCTAATCAATATATGAATTTTTAGACATGATGTAGTATTTGTGCACTTGGGGAAGCCAAATCAAAGAGGATGTCGAAAGCAGAGTGGGACCATTAATAAGCAAGGACGGATGTGTTAAACTAAAGAGAGCCGGGTAGCCGGGTCTAATTTACTAGCTCATCGATGCACTGAATAACGAACTATTTACGAAATTCACATCAAATCAAGGGGTGTTTTCAAGAATCGAATACTGGTATAAACAGCGATGCGTTTCCGTGAGAACCTCACAATTTATTCGTAGTCCTGACAGCATGCAGAGCCTCAAATACTCGTTCCTAGCGAGTGACTAAGATGTCTTGATCTCTTGTAGCAAAGTCGTGGAGAAAAAGAAAACGCCAACCCAGTTGGAAGTTCTAAGAAGACGACAGTAGATCATACCCGACTTCCTGTTCCAGGAACCCGTTGTTCTCTGTCTAGAGAGTTGCCTACTGGCAGAACTGTAGACCCACTCTTGATAGTAAAAGGAAAGAACATAACTGCCTCGTATAGGGGTCATGCTTTACTCATCTCAGTCCAGCTAGCATAATCCGTTGCTGAACATTTTGAGATAGACGCCCTTATAATTCTGTAAGTTAGGTCGCTGTAAATTTACGTTGTGCCTAAAGCACTAATTTTCCAATGTGTTTTAATGTCTACTTTTACCTCGCGAACGATAATAATACTGATAATGACTCAAGGCTATGTCGCTAGGTGAACATCTGCAAAACACACAGTGTCTTAGGCATTTCGTCTGAAAGTGTCACTCCAAAAGGCAACTTAATCAGGTGGGAGGTTCTGAAAGCTAGTTTCTTCAGCATGCGTTTCTTCAGCTTTGAATAGACCGTGAAAGATTAAGTGCAGTGTTTTATCGATCTCGCCGTTGTAGGAAGTATTTATGTATAGTGTAATTTGTATCGTTCGTACAGTGCTGACCTCTTCGCTTCCGCAGTAATTGCTCCACGAACAGGTTTCTGACGGCTCGTGTGACCATTTGAGTAATTACAGCCTTCGCAGATTGATTGCAACAGCCACTCAAGGAGAGCGTATGCAGTCTTTGGAACGGTAAACTCGTTATGAGCTCTGCAAATCACCAGCAAGAAATAAACTCATCGTAATTTGTAACTAAAGTTCCAGTTCCACTGCTCAAAACATCCATTGCTTATTACGAAAGCTGTTTTAGAAGATTTCCTTTTTCAAGTGCCTGTGTAAACGAAGTATGAGGATTACAATGTGTTATAGTTGTGTAGAAATTTTAGACTTAATTTTTTTTATAAGCGAAGAACTTTGTGAATTATTGAGGTATGACTGAAACTGCAATCATAATTTTGATTACCACCAATTACACAAAACAGCCATGTTGTAATTAACTTTTATATTTTTAAATTATGTACGTCAGAGGGAGACTTAGGTCTACGTTGTCCTGACGCATGGTGTGACTGCATCTGGCGACTGTTCTCATTATATTTCATGTGAAATTCTAAAATATCGACTTCACGTAGATTTTGTGTTGTTTTATAAAGAGTGACGTAATATTTTGGTATAATGCTGTAAATATTTCCTATAAAGTTTTGAGAGTTCGCACAACAGATGTTTTGCCGGCCAGAGTGGCAGGGTGGTTCTAGGCGCTACAGTCTGGAACATCGTGACCGCTAGGGTCGCAGGTTCGAATCCTGCCTCGGGCATGGATGTGTGTGATGTCCTTCGGTTAGTTAGGTTTAAGTAATTCTAAGTTCTAGGCGATTGATGACCTCAGAAGTTAAGTCCCATAGTGCTGAGAGCCATTTTTTGAACCACAGACGTTTTGTATTTACGCGGTTAGCAGACTATGGCGAGAAGTGGTTATATCTCCCTATGTGGATCGGTTAACGAAATATTTTCGCATTCGGAGGAGAAAGTTGATGATTGGAATTCCGAGAGAAGATTCCGTCGCAACGAAAAACGCCTTTGTTTTAATGATGTCCACCCCAAATCCTGTATCATTTCAGTGACTCTTTCGCAAACTCTTCGCGCTAAAACAAAACGTGCTGCCCTTCTTTGAACTTTTTCGATGTACTCCGTCAATGCTATCTGGTAAAGGTCCCACACCGCTCAGCAGTATTCGAAAACAGGGCGGACAAACGTAGTGTAGGTAGTCTCCTTAGTAGATCTGTTGCATTTTCTAAGTGTCCTGCCAATAAAACGCAGTCTTTGGTTAGCCTTCTCCGCAACATTTTCTGTGTGTTCCTTCCAATTTAAGTTGTTCGTAATTGTAGTTCCTAGGTATTTAGTTGAATTTTCGGCCTTTAGATTTGACTGATTTATAGTGTAACCGAAGTTTAAGGTATTCCTTTTAGCAGTCATGTGGATGACCTCACACTTTTCATTATTTAGAGTCAACTGCCAATTTTCGCACCATCCAGATATCTTTTCTAAATCGTTTTACAACTTGTTTTGATCTTTACTTTATTAGCGTCATCTGCAAACAACCTAAAACGGCTGCTCAGATTCTCTGCAAAATCGTTTATATAGATAAGGAACAGCAAAGGGCCTATACAACTACCTAGGGTAACACCAGAAAACACTTCTGTTTTATTCTGACACTCCGTCACTTACTACGAACTGTGACCTCTCTGACAGGAAATCAAAAATCCAGTCACATAACTGAGACGAAAACCATAAGCACGCAGTTTCACTACAAGCCGCTTGTGATGTACAGTGTCAAAAGCCTTCCGGAAATCCAGAAATACGGAATCAATCTGAAATACCTTGTCAATAGCAATTTTGGAGTAAAATCGTAAAAGAATTAGATTAATTTATGACAGCTAATACCACACACGCTTTACATTTACGTAAGAACGGACTTTGGTCGGAGATGGTAATGTCTTTAGGCATTTCTCATTTCTGGCTTGTGTATCCACAATTTTGCTCTCTGATTTTATCGATTAAGTCAATAAAGTTATCTAAATACTTTTTGTGTTTTAAGAAGCGAGACAATGTACTTTCAAAAGATATGTTTCACTGCAAGCCCTCTCATCAACAAATCATTACAATTTCTCCAATAAACCTATCCCCTAACGCAATATTTGTGTACTCTCTAAATTAATTTACATTAAATGCGTAATATGATTTGGTTTGCTATTTTATAGTCCTCCATTCGGATCTCCGGGCAGGGACTACTCAGGAGGACATCGTTATCAGGGGAAAGAAAACTGGCGTTCTACGAATCGGAGCGTGGAATGTCAGATCCCTTAATCCGGCAGGTAGGTTAGAAAATTTGAAAAGGTAGATAGATAAGCTGAAGTTAGTGATAGTGGGAAGTAGTGAAGTCCGGTGACAGGACGAACAAGACTTCTGGTCAGGTGAATACAGGTTTATAAATACAAAATCAAATAGGGGTAATGCAGGAGTAGGGGTAAGCTACTATAAACAGCACAGTGAACGCATTATTGTGGCCAAGATAAATACGATGCCCACGCCTACCACAGTATTACAAGTTTATATGCCAACTACCTCCGCAGACGGCGAAGAGATTGATGAAATGTATGACGAGATAAAATAAATTATTCAGATAGTGAAGGGAAACGAAAATTTAATAGTCATAGGTGACTGGAATTCAAGAGTAGGAAAAGGGAGAGAAGGAAACTTAGTAAGTGAATATGAATGGGGGTAAGGAATGATATAGGAACCCGCATGGTAGAATTTTGCACAGAGCATAACTTGATCATAGCTAACACTTGGTTCAAGAAACATGAAAGGAGGTTGTATACATGGAAGAGACCTGATTGGAGAAACTGCAAGCTTTCACATATATTACATAATGGTAAAACAGAGATTTGGGAACCAGGTTTTAAATTGTAAGACATTTCCAGGGGCAGAGGTGGACTCTGACCACAATCTATTGGTCATGAACTGTAGATTAAAACTGAAGAAACTGCAAAAAGGTGGGAATTTAATGAGATGGGACCTGGATAAACTGACAGAACCAGAAGTTGTAGAGAGTTTCAGGGAGAGCATTAGGGAACGATTGACAAGAATGGGGGAAAGTAATACTTGACAGATGAAATAGTGAAGACAGCAGAGGATGAAGTAGGTAAAAAGAAGGGGCTGGTAGAAATCCATGGGTAACAGAAGAAACATTGAATTTGATTGATGAAAGGAGAAAATATAAAAATGCAGTAAATGAAGCAGGAAAAAAGGAATACAAACGTCTCAAAAATGAGATCGACAGGAAGTGCAAAATAGCTACGCAGGGATGGCTAGAGGACAAACGTAAGAATGTAGAGGCATATATAACTAGGGGCAAGATAGGACTGCCTACAGAAAAATTAAAGAGACCTTTGGAGAAAAGAGAACCACCAGTATGAAAACCAAGAGCTCAGATGGAAAACCAGTTATAATCAAAGAAGGGAAAGCAGAAAGGCGGAAGGAGTATACAACAGGGAGTAGGCAACATTCCATTAGAACTACTGATAGCCTTGGGAGAGCCAGCCCTGACAAAACTGTACCATCTAGTGAGCAAGATGTATGAGACAGGTGAAATACCCTCATACTTCAAGAAGAATATAATAATACCAATCCCAAAGAAAGCAGGTGTTGACAGATGTGAAAATTACCGAACTATCAGTTTAATAAGTCACGGCTGCAAAATTCTAACACGAATTCTTTAGGGACGAATGGAAAAGCTGGTAGAAGCTAACCTCGGGGAAGATTAGTTTGGAACACGTTAGGTAATACTGGCCCTATGACTTATCTTAGAAGATGGATTAAAGATAGGCAAACCTACGTTTCTAGCGTTTGTAGACTTACAGAAAGCTTTTGACAATGTTGACTGGAATACTCTCTTTCAAATTCTGAAGGTGGCAGGGGTAAAAAAAAAAAGGGAGCGAAAGGCTGTTTACAATTTGTACAGAAACCAGATAGCCGTTATAAGAGCCGAGGGGCATGAAATGGAAGCAGTGTTTGGGAAAGAAGTGAGACAGGAGTGTAGCCTATCCCCAATGTTATTCAATCTGTATATTGAGCAAGTAGTAAAGGAAACAAAAGAAAAATTCGGAGTTGGAACTAAAACCCATGGAGAAGAAATAAAAACTTTGAGGTTCGCCGATGACATTGTAATTCTGTCAGAGACAGCAAAGGACCTGGAAGAGCAGTTGAACGGTATGGACAGTGTCTTGAATGGTGGATATAAAATGAACATCAACAAAAGCAAAACGCGGATATGGAGGGACGTGTGGTCAGCACACCACTGTGCCGGTCGTATGTCAGTTTAAGAGACCGGTCTACGTTGCATTACATAATCATATCTTACCTAATGCTCTGCACGTGAAGGAGGTGGCAAGCGACTATTCCTATACCTCTACCAGCGTGTGAAATGTTGCAAAATCGCGAGGTAATTATAGACGAGGGAGGTGGGGACAATACACCTAAACATGAGTATTTTAGAAAGAATTGGTGTAGTTTTCACCTGGACAAAACTACTGAGGAGGCAGAAATCATAAGCTGCCTGATCGGGAAGTGAATATCTCGTCATCTGAATAAAGAATGTGCTTTACTAACGCGGCGTCTATGGCACTTATTAGGTATTTTCTGCAGTCTAAATGGAGGTACCGGCTAATTTCCACTAGATACGAGTATTTCAGACGTATGTCGACATCTGCCACATTCCATAGTACCAATATTAGTATTTATAATACTAACTTGGCATGAAACAAGCTAATGTTACCCTCCGAAAGGATTTAGAATTTTAACCGCATGTGTATCTAATGGATAAAGGTATAGTACTATAATTTTGAATATTATGAAATTAACAGAACCATGGACCTTGCCGTTGGTGGGGAGGCTTGCGTGCGATACCGATAGCCCTGCCGTAGGTGCAACCACAACGGAGGGGTATCTGTTGAGAGGACAGAAAAACGTGTGGTTCCTGAAGATTGGTAGCAGCCTTTTCAGCAGTTGTAGGGGCAACAGTCTGGATGATTGACTGATCTGGCCTTGTAACACTAACCAAAACGGCCTGGTACTGTGAACGGCTGAAAGCAAGGGGAAACTACAGCCGTAATTTTTCCCGAGGGCATGCAGCTTTACTATATGGTTAAATGATGATGGCGCCTTCTAGGGTAAAATATTCCGGAGGTAAAATAGTCGCCCATTCGGATCTCCGGGCGGGGACTAGTTAACAGGACGTCGTTATCGGGGAAAAGAAAATGCATTCTACGGATCGGAGCGTGGAATGTCAGATCCCTTAATCGGGCAGGTAGGTTAGAAAATTTAAAAAGGGAAATGCATAGGTTAATGTTAGATATAGTTGGAATTAGCTACGTTCGGTGGCAGGAGGAACAAGACTTCTGGTCAGGTGAATACAGGGTTATAAAACACAATCAGGAGTAGGTTTAATAGTGAATAAAACAATGGGAGTGAGGGTAAGCTACTACAAACAGCATAGTGACTGCCTTATTGTGGCCAAGATAGATACGAAGCCCATGCCTACCACAGTAGTACGAGTTTATACACCAACTAGCTCTGCAGATGAGGAAGAAGTTGAAGAAATTATTCAGATAGTGAAGGGAGACGAAAATTTAATAGTCATGGCGGACTGTAATTAGATAATTGGAAAAGGAAGAGAAGGAAACGTAGTAGGTGAATATGGACTGGGGGTAAGAAATGAAAGAGAAAGCCGCCTGGTAGAATTTTCCACAGAGCATAACTTAATCATAGCTAACACTTGGGTCAAGAATCATGAAAGAAGATTGTATACATGGAAGAAGCCTGAATATACTAGACGGTATCAGGTAGATTATATAATGGTAAGACAAAGATTTGGGTACCAGGTTTTAAATTGTAAGACATTTCCAGGGGCAGAGGTGGACTCTGACCACAGTCTATTGGTTATGAACTGTAGAAACTGAAGAAACTGCAAAAACTTGGGAATTTAAGGAGATGGGACCTGGATAAATTGACTAAACCAGAGTTTGTACAGAGTTTCAGGGAGAATAATTGACAAGAATGGGGGAAACAAATGCAGTAGAATAAGTTGGGTAGCTTTGAGGGATGAAGTAGTGAAGGCAGCAGAGGACCAAGTAGGTAAAAAGACGAGAGCTAGAAGAAATCCATGGGTAACAGAAGAAATGTTGAATTTAATTGATGAAAGGAGAAAATATAAAAATGCAATAAATGAAGCAGGCAAAAAGGAATACATACGTCCCAAAAATGAAATAGAGAGGAAGTGCAAAATGGCTAAGCAGGGGTTGCTAGAGGACAAATGTAAGGATGTAGAGGCATACCTCACCAGGGTAAGACAGATACTGCCTACAGGAAAATTGAAGAGACCTTTGGAGAAAAGAGAACCACTTATATGAATATCAAGATCTCAGATGGAAACCCAGTTCTAAGGAAAAAAGGGAAAGCAGAAAGGCGGAAGGAGTATATAGCGGGTCTATACAACGGCGATGTACTTGAGGACAATATTATGGAAATGGAAGAGGATGTAGATGAAGATGAAATGGGAGATATGATACTGCGTGAAGAGTCTGACACACTGAAAGACCTAAGACGAAACAAGGCCCTGGGAGTAGACAACATTCCATTAGAACTACTGATAGCCTTGGGAGAGCCAGCCCTGACAAAACTCTACCATCTGGTGAGCAAGATGTATGAGACATGCGAAATACCCTCAGACGTCAAGAAGAATATAATAATTCCACTCCCAATGAAAGCAGGTGTTGACAGATGTGAAAATTACCGAACTATCAGTGTAATAAGTCACAGCTGCATAATACTAACACGAATTCTTTACAGACGAATGGAAAAACTGGTAGAAGCCGACCTCTGAGAAGATCAGTTTGGATTCCGTAGAAATATTGGAACATGTGAGACAATACTGACTCTACGTCTTAGAATATATGAAGAAAAAGCAAACCTACGTTTCTAGCATTTGTAGACTCAGAGAAAGCTTTCGACAATGTTGACTAGAATCTTTCAAATTCTGAAGATGGCAGGGGTAAAATACAGGGAGCGACGGGCTATTTTCAATTTGTACAGAAACCAGATGACAGTTGTAAGAGTCGAAGGACATGAAAGGCAAGCAGTGGTTGAGAAGGGAGTGAGACAGGGTTGTAGCTTCTCCCCGATGTTATTCAATCTGTATATTGAGCAAGCAGTAAAGGAAACAAAAGAAAAATTCGGAGTGGGTATTAAAATCCATGGAGAAGAAATAAAAACTTTAAGGTTCACCGATGACATTGCAATTGTGTCAGAGACAGCAAAGGACTCGGAAGAGCAGTTGAACGGAATGGAGAGTGTTTTGAAAGGAGGATATAAGATGAATATCAACAAAAGCAAAACGAGTATAATGGAATGTAACAGAATTATGTCGGGTGATGCTGAGGGAAATAGATTATGAAATGAGACACTTAAAGCAGGAAAGGAGTTTTGCTATTTGGGGAGCAAAATAACTGATGATGGTCGAAGTAGAGAGGATATAAAATGTAGACTGGCAATGGCAAGGAAAGCGTTTCTGAAGAAGAGAAATTTGTTAACATCGAGTATAGATTTAAGTGTCAGGAAGTCGTTTCTGAAAGTATTTGTATGGAGTGTAGCCATGTATGGAAGTGAAACATGGACGATAAATAGTTTGGACAAGAAGAGAATAGCCGCTTTCGAAATGTGGTGCTACAGAAGAATGCTAAAGATTTGATGGGTAGATCACATAAGGAAACATTGAATAGGATTGGGGAGAAGAAAAGTTCGTGGCACAAGTTGAGTAGAAGAATTGATCGATTGGTAGGACATGTTCTGAGGCATCAATGGATCACCAGTTTTGTGATGGAGGGCAGCGTGAAGGGTAAAAATCGTAGAGGGAGACCAAGAAATGAATACACTAAGCAGATTCAGAAGGGTGTAGGCTGCAGTAGGTACTGGGAGATGAAGAAGCTTGCACGGGATATAGGGACATGGAGAGCTGCATCAAACCAGTCTCAGGACTGAAGACCACAACAACAACAACAAAAACAGAAAATCTAAATGGGCTTTAACCTTGGTAGTTAATGAAAGTGGTAAAATTCGTATGTGAATGAAAAAATCAACGGTCGCCAGCCCAATTATGCATATTAATTTGGAAATATATCTTTTCGAAAATTGGATATTGGCTGTTGAAGTTACTTTCATTAACATTTGTCTTTGAATGTCACACAGGATGTCAACTGACTCTGAACTATGTGTATGAGCAGTTACCAATAATGCATGCACTAGTAATTATAGAAAGCAAATTTGCACCAGGCTCATACTAGTAACAGCTACACTCAAGATCATTACTTAAACCAATACTGAAACTTTATTGCATGAAGTGCAGAACTGAATTTGGACACGAAGGGCTTTTATCGTAACTGACACGAAAGAAAAAAACATAGTTAAAGATAAATAATAAATAAATGCTCTAAACTCCTCTACATGTATCAGTTTTCCTTAGCAGCAGGAATAATCCAGTTACCTTTCTAATATATGGAGAATATGACGGGGATCCATCAACTAGTTGTCACTAGTCGAGCTCTATGATTATTTCAGTAGAAAAGACTAATTCAAACAAAGCTAACCCTTCACTTCACTTGGAGTAGTTGATAATTTACTTTCCAAGACAAAAAAATCAACAGTGAGCTTAATTAACTTTGCAAATCATTCATGATAGAAATCAAGACCACACTATTCTTAAAATGAGCATGACTTATTTGCCCTTTTTTGTCACCTGTGAAGCAGGTATTTTAGACAATAACATTTAAACAATCTGGCACTGTATTCCTGTAAAGCTATACTTTGCAATAAAGTAAGAGTACCTTAGCAAAATTCTATCCAACTTCACTTTTACTACTCCTTTTACATTTGACAAAAAATTTTCCTTTAAAACAGGACAGTTTTAATAGCACTTAGGTGAGGACCCTGCATAAGTTCGTGATCAGGATAGAAAATGTGGTTCTGGACACAGATCTATAACATTTGGGTTATTATAAAATCCACACACACAAATTAGCTTTTCCAAAATTAACTTCTTAGTAAAGCAATGGCAAAGTTTGGGTTGCATGCGACATGGCGGCTTACTGTACTCACGGCTCTTGATGTTCGAATGATCTATAAAATCTCTTCTTGGCATCGGCTTTTCAGCGTATTAGAGCCAATCCTTTTTGGCGAGAATACCAAATAATAGCCAGATCAACATCCGAGGCAAAAATCATTGCAAAGCAGATTCCTATTGCCTCTCTTGGCACCGTCGAAGTGTACCTTTATTCGGCTTTCGATAAACATTGTCTTTTTTATAAACATACACATATTATAAAAATTTATTATTTTGACAACTCATTTTGATTTTTTCATATATACATTACAAAACTCTGAATTTCCTGTCACCAATTAATGATTTTAAGTAACAACGAATACATACTACATAATCGCAGGTACACAGTTACATAATATAAACATACTTTAAACCTACTCGATATAAGTGTTACATATTACCTCAAAAGAATCTACAAGAACTCACTTTTTTCGGTTGGTACGCCTTATTTCGTCGGTCATCTACCGATATTAAGCCCGTGCCTCTCGGAATTCGTTGCGTTCCACGTTCGTGGTAACGACTAAATAAATTGCCTGAGAAGGAAAGTGCAGCTCCCATAAGGTATGGTCGGATAGCAGTATAAGCTAACTTCGTATGCGTGCACACCATCGGTAGATATGTAAATGATTAGCGTTGCAGTTTTCTGTAATAGGTGGAACGGCCACCAGAGTGCATTAGTGCTCATCATGTTTGGTGTTGTTACCAGGCCTGGTAGGTTATACAACGGTCGTGAACAGCACTCATGTGAGCCAGCCTTGTCGACACCGGACACACTTTGAAAGAGGCGTCACTATGGGGACTCCATTTGGCCGGCTTGTTCAATACGACAGTATCCAGATCCAGGGGAAACTCGGATGTCACAGTGGGAACGTGACGGTAGGCGTATCGCCATGGTGAACCACGTCTGATCACATCATCACAGGGTCGCCGCACTGTGCACCAAACACATCGTAACCCCTTAACACTTGCACCTCCAATCTGATCGCAAGTAATCGACTCCAAGCAACATTCTGCGTCATTCTGCACCAGTGGTTGGAGACTGTCAACAGCCGCACTAGGAAACTGTCGACACATGTGTAGGCTGTCACTAGCACCACATTACGAGGGTTGGAACTTAAACAGTGGCAAGTATTTATTCACAACCGATACAAATGAGTTACATCTACATCTACATATATACTCCGCTAGCCAGCAAGCGGTGTGTGGGGGAGGTCACAATTGGCGCCAAAGTCATATTTTTCCCCCCTCTGTTCCACTCGCGGGTCGCGCGAGGGAAAAACGACTGTCTGAACGCCTCATCACGAGCTCTTATGTCCCTTATCTTTGAATGATGTCCTTCTCAATGTTCTGAATCAGACCCAACTGGTAGGGGTCCCATACAGACGAACAATACTCCGAGCCTGGACGAACTAACGTATTGTAAGCTATTATCTCTGTTGAAGGACTGGTGGTTATAATATATGCTCTACATCCTCGGTGAAGATCGGATTCCGGAATTTAGTGAGCACCCCCTTCTGTTTAGCGAGCCGTCTACCTGCAAGTGTGCCCCACTTCAAACTTTCTATGAGATTTGTAACACTCTGGCTATGGCTAAATGTACCAGTCACGAATCTTGCCGATCATCTTTGGACCTTCTCGATCTCTTGAATCACACCCAACTGGTAAGGGTCCCATTCAGACGAACAATACTCCAAGACTGGACTAACTAACGTATTGTAAGCTATTTCCTTTGTTGAAGAACTGTATCGCTTCAGGATTCTACCAATAAACCGCAATCTAGAGTTCGCCTTGTAACCTCCCCCACACTTATCGACCTTAATGACAGTGAAAAATCAAACCGCGTGTACCTAATGGAAATTTGGGAAAAGCGATCGTCACCGAAGTTAATCTGTCGGTAAAGAGGGAGGAAAGGGTTACATCTAAATGAAAGGAAAAATACAAATGAAACTGGTGGAAATTAATTTTGAAAAGGGGTAAAGTTAATGAAGAAAGTAAATGTGCGGCCGTTACGTTAACAATTAACTAGCGGTAATTAGATATTTGAGATTTGGGGGAAATTACGGTCGCCAGTCCTAAGGACAATTACTATAGTAACTGAAAAAGAAAGGTAATTACACATATAATTAGCACTAGAAGCGTGGCAACTGAAGGTTGACACGTGTAGTGTGAAAACTGAAAGTTTGTCAGAAGTAATAACTTTCGCTGCACTCTGACTTAATTTAGCAAAAGAAATTAATAAAACCGGAAAACTGAAAGTTAATTTAGTGACTGAAATTAATAAGAAGCTTTCTTTCTTAAGCGCATCGAAATTCAGTAAAAAACGGTTAGTCTTGGAGTACCTCAACAATCATTTCAAAAGCTACTTGGATCTACGAAATTTAGAAATAAGAGATTTAGCTTTGAACTTGAATTAAATGATTCTGAACAATTAACAATAGTAAGATTTAGTACGTACCAAGCTGAGCTGCAGTCACAGGTAAGCTAAAATACGGTAACAAAACTCGCACTCTTAATTTGTGCTTGCGTAATCTAAATATTGTAGCCAGCTATGAATACTTTAACTGAATTTTGAAATTAAAGCACTGAAATGGAATTATGCTGGCGTTTGAATTTCAACGACACTCGGGTTCATTTGGGAAAAGGAAGGGACCCTGCTTGGTAATGCAATTGGGACAATGAGCAACAAAGGTTCATGCTAAGTTGCTGTAATTTTGTGATGCAACAATTTTAAAAGTTTGAAAAGCTGAGGTCTGCCATACAGTTCTAAAACTTTACGTGCTTCCAGTCTTCCTTGTTGGTTGATTGAAGGTTTGCAGTCTTCGATCGAGGAGGCGGCGACAGTCACTCATTGTCGGCCGTCGCTGTTGCAGAAGCTGGATGTTGGCGCGCCTTCTTCTCGACACGGTCACCAGACGAAACGGGCTCTTGATGTGCGCCAGCTAATGCTTCCCGTCCGCGACACCATGTCAGAAACTATCATCGCGAGTCGAGCGCAATTACATGCTGCCAAACCCCGAAAGCGCGGCAACTCGCGGGAGCTTCACACAACACACCTGCTCCACTGCACCACCCCAACCAGACTCCCTCTGCTCTGCCCGCGCTCCACGCGACAGAGTTAACGCTACCAAAGATCCTAAACACTTTGGTTCTCCACACGACCTATCGATGTATTCATCCGATAGCATAGTTTTCCCTAGGCCAGACCCAGCGTATAAATACAAATAATCTTTACACAACAAATCAATTATACATCGACATAAATGCATAAATATATACATACAAATAGTAAAACAATTGCAATATATAAAGGCACAGAAATGTCATATATTCAGGTAACAAAATAAGGAAAAAATTTACAGTACAATAGATGGAAATAGGAGCATATGCATTTCCAGCGTTACACGTGCCCCACATTGTGTGAGGATGTTCGTGTAACCTAAATAGACTCAGAAAATGTCCCAAAAAAGAAACAGCGGAAATGCATATGCTCAAAACATCAAAAAAATTTAGCATTCGTCTAATTAAGCATAAATCAATTTTTAGACCATAATAATTTAGTGGAGACACTCCTAATCTTATTCCATTCTGTCATCTTGCACAAAATAAAACAGGTTGACAACATATTAAAATTCATAGAATACATAGAAAATGGTTTAGCTATTCTAAAATTGTCAAAATTCCTAACAGTATCAAGAAATGGAATACTATTTACAAAATCAATCAGAGTACATGGTCATAAAAACAGGTAGATCAAAATATGCAAATTAATTATTAATTACATAGAATACACATTTTATATAACCTTTTCATAATTATTATCTCGTCATGAGATTCCACTTAACGCTAAACAAGAAAATAACATTCAGTAGATCGAAAAAAAACATAAATATTGACAGCAGAATTCTTTCACATCAGCTGTCCGGGAAGAAAAACTATTCCGTCTTTCATACCCGCAAGTACAAAGAATGCCGAGAGCGGCACGGAGAGCCTACGGCGGCACAAGAGCCGACAGCGGCTCCACCTCGTCAGTATTGTTGCGCCCGCCTGTGCGGCACGTTTGATCTCACTCGCCTGTCTAACGGCATTTCCAGGACGTCCGCTTCACTGAATTCTTTGGGAAAAACTCACTCCCGAGTAATCTCAAGGAGTCCATTAACACTATCACAGTGGATAACTCAACACTGTCCATCATCACACGCATGTACTAGCCTGAAACTTAAAACAGCGTCTAAGTACATCGGCAATGACTAGTAAAACACATATTCATGAAATCTTACAGCTAGTTACAAAATCATATTTACATTGCTTAATCTACTGTGACTCAGCTGAAAACTTAAACTAGCAGCTTGGATTTTTCAGTTGATTAGATCATGATTAAATTGATTAATCAAAATTAATTACTTATTAATTACAACTTCTTTAATGACCTTGGTCAGTCAAAAGCATGGCAATCTAGCAAATCGTTAAATCTTACACTCTATTTTACATACTGTATAAATTACCCATTGTGTGGTATTAATCGATCCTAGGTTGGTACAATTTCAAGTCTACAATGCTCCGTATACCTAATAGTTTTCCAGAGCTTGGATACTCTAAGCAATAAGCATTTGTGTGAGGTATACCAATGACTTTATATGGTCCATTATAAACAAACTTAAATTTAGAGATTTCATTGTCTATCTCGCTCGATTTCTCATGAGCTTTTACAAGTACTAAGTCTCCGATTGCAAACTTAGCAAAACGCACTTTAGCGTCATGACGACGTATGCGAGCATCGGCTTTTAGCTTCATTACTTCTCGCAAACGATATTTTTTCACACAAATACTAATGTCAAACCGTGGAGGGAATTTGATTATCTCTTCCACTAAACTTTTACTTCTGTCACCCAACAGGATTTCCTCTGGAGAAAATCCCGTCGATTCATGTCTCAAGGTGTTCATAATTCTCTCAAATACTGCTACATATTTGTCCCATGCCCTATGGTTGTGATGGCAATAGGTACGGCAAAGTCGGCCTAGCTCGCGCATATACCTCTCAGCGGGATTCCCAGCCGGACAATAAGCTGAAATATGGATCACCTCGACCCCATTACTTTCCATGCCTTCATTCCACAACTTAGAAGTAAATTGTGCCCCATTGTCTGATAGAATCGCCTTGGGCTTGCCAATATGAACAAAATAATCGTTCACAAGCTTGCTATAGACCGCTTTGGCTGTAGCTTTCCTAATCGGGTATAGTTTGATGGACTTGGAAAAAGCTTCTAGCACTACTAAAATGTAGGCAAAGTTTCCTGATGACTTGGGCAAAGGTCCGTACAAGTCCACGCACAGTAACTCAAAGGTGTCGTTAGGCCTTATACTTTGCATAGGACCACGACTCGTACAGTTGGTAACCTTCACCTTCTGACATAAATCGCAAGTTTTCACTCTGTCAGTAACTCGTTTTAACATGTTGTTGAAATGCACTACTTCACTCAGCTTTTCCGTACATTAATTTGGTCCACAGTGACCATACGCCAAATGGTAGTAGTCTATTATTTCCGTGACGTATTTGCTGGGCCAGCATACCCGCCAAATATTACTATCTTCACCCTTACGTATGTACAAGATATGATCGTATATCTTGTAATGCTTCCTTAATTTCTCTCCTTCTGGACTCTTTTCATCATATCGGGTTTTCACCATATTTAAACAACCATCCTCGTTCTGATGACGACGTAGATTCTTACAAATGTTCATTATTAATTTACATCACTCAACTTCTTTAAAATAGTACAATTTGACCACTCCATCTGCCTCATCTTTCAATAGACCTTGATTAGACTCGGGCAACCGCGACAGCGCATCCGATACGCAATTGTCGGTCCCTTTTACGTAACAGATGTCATAGTTAAATTGCTGTAAATACAGCGACCACCTAGTCAGTCTTTCGTGAAGTAGTTTACAATCCTTCAGATAAGTGAGCGCCTTATGGTCCGTATGAATAATCACCTTACGGTCCCATAGGTAACCCTTGAACTTACTTTTTGATAAAGTTCGACTCGCGAACGCTATCGTCCGGTGTTCCTTATCCTCTCCTTTACCAACTTCTTGGAACAGTTCTACCCCCACACCGTAATTCGACGAATCCGTTCCCAGATGGAAGGGTAGCGATAAATCAGGATGAAATAGTATGTTAGATCTTAACAACTCGTTTTTTAATCTCTCGAAAGCGGTCTGACACCCGTCAGTCCACACAAACGGAACATCTTTGCGTAAGAGGTTATTCAAATTTTCATCATTAAACACTTGGCCTTTTACAAATTTACGGTAAAATCCTGTGAGCCCTAGAAAACTTTTTAATTGTTTCCTAGAATTGGGTGGAGGACAATTCCTTATTGCCTCTAGTTTCTCTGGGTCTTTCGTAATACCAGCAGTGGTAATTACATGCCCTAAAAATTTCAGTTCCTGCTTCACAAATTCGCATTTCTTTAGCTTTAGAGTCATTCCGCCACGGCGCAATACTCTAAAAACTTCATCTAACAGGTCACAATGGTCATGCCAAGTGGCATTGGCCAACAATAGGTCGTCAACATATACAGTTAATCTTGAACTCAAAGCCGGTCCTAGCACTTTATCTAGGGCCCTGATGAATACGGACACAGATATATTAAGTCCAAACGGCAGTACTCTATACTGATAACACCTGCCCGCAAACAAGAAGGCGGTGTATGGCCTAGATTCTTCTTCGAGTTCTATTTGCCAGTAACTAGCCGTCAGATAGAGGCTAGTCATGAACTTAACGTCATGAAAACGTTGCAAAATCTCCTCCATACTCTCTGGTCTGTCTGTTTCACGTTGAACGACCCTATTCAACGTGCATGCGTCAATCACAATACGCACACTACCATCCCGTTTTGCTACAATGACCAAACCGTTATTATATGGACTCGTACTTCTTTCAATCACTCCCCATTCGATCATCTTATCTATCTCCCGTTGCACTGCTTCCTTTTTGGACAGCGGTATAGCATACGGTCTCACGAAGAATGGTTCGTGCGGAATCACATGCAACTTGCATTTATATCCTTCAACAAGTCCCGGTTTGTCTGAAAACACACTCTTATTCCTCATTATCACTTCATACAGGCCTCGTCTTTGTTCGTGTGTTACGTTTGACACACCGTCTACAATACTTTCCAATTCAGTTTCTACACTATTGTCAATGCCGAGATTCCTCACATTACAGTAGTTCAAATTCATACCTACATCAATACCATTCGGCCAGTTAACAATGTGTATAGGCTGGTATTGCCTATGCACACCGTCTCCTGCCTCTTCAAAGCTAACTACCATTGTTTTATGTTGTGACGTACATGTCAAAGTTTTGCTTTCGCAATTAATCACTGCACGGTACTTTAATAGCCAATCTAACCCGATAATTACTTCCGTAGTTAAGTCTGGCACGACGACAAACTCTTGCTCAAATCGTGCCCCACATATCTCGAAGTTGACAAAAATCTGTTTTGTGACCGGTTTACTGGCCTTCCCAGTAGCACCGATAATTTTCACTCCTGTTACTGGCATAACTACGATGCCAGGTCTGTCTTTCAGTAACTCAAATATTTTCCCAGATACAGCACTCAATTCTGCACCAGTGTCAATCAACACGTTTAGTTGTAGTTCGTGCATATTAACAGACACTACTGTCTGTCTACACTTGTCCTCGACTGTTTCTTTATTTTCCCATAATAAATCCTCGTCTATATCCATGTCATTCCAGAAACAACCATCCGGCTTTGATCCTAAATTCGGCTTATCTGGTGGTTTTTTCAGCCTCTGTTCACATACAGTTTTAATTTCAACACGTTTGTCCTGAGGCTTAGTCTGTAGCTTCGCCTCCAATACCGAAACCTTTTCCTGTAACTCGTCAACTAGTGAGTGTTGCTTTGCTATCAATTCACTAATTGTCACCTTCGTTGATTCCACTTTGGTCAGATTGATCTCATCTGCCAATCTACCTGGAAGAATGTGCCCAGTAGCATCTGAAATTACTTCCTCTGGATCTGCGCAACCCACACTGCTACCGCCTGACCGTATAACGTCAGCTCTAACCTCATACACGCTGTAATCTACGTGCTTTTCTACCAACCGTTTCCGGCTATCACTAAAATTTTCGTAATCTTTCTCCTTAATACTCTCGCAATGTTTAAACTGGATGTTCGCGTCGGATGGGTCGGCTACTTCTACCACTACAACTTTCGGTAAAGTCTGCCGGTTAGGGCCAGAACTTTCTATCACTTCACAATCACTATCTTCCTGCGGCACGAGACGCGGCAAATCCTGCCCGCGCTCCCCATAAACACTTCTCCCGTACAGGCCCCTATAATCTCTTAGTTCGTCGTATAAGCGACCGAACTGCCTTAACCAGACCTCATCCCTCTCTGCATCCCCTCGCTCGATGACGGACGTTTTATCCGACACCTGATCTTCTTTCAACACTTGCGAATCATTCTTAAACTCAATCTCCAGTTCCACTGTGGGTGTTACAGCTGCCACTTTATAATCGATTTCCGGAACACTGCTTAAATTGTTCTCACTGACAGTGAATGTATTTTCTACTGCCGTGTCTACAGCTGATCTACTACTCGTGGGCGCACTCCTTTCTCCTAACACTGGCACACTCTCCCGCCGTTGATTATTCCATACGGAATTTTCATAACGACGACACCTGGGTTTTCTCCTGTTATTGGGCCGCCAAAATTTCTCCACGCCCGGTCGGCCCCTCACCGGCGCGGCTAATGGTTTCCCTGTCTTGTCCCAGCAGATACGCTCCCCGGATACTGCTGAGGCGGCTGGTCACACCCTCTGGCGTTATTACTATTCTGCGCAGCCCGTATCACGCTAGTATGATACTGATTCCGTCATTCCGGTTATTATTTGCATTGTACCGATTGTCATTAAGGCCCGAACCATTATTGTTATTGCTGCCAAGATTGCGGTATGCATTATTCCCATAGTTATCGTTGTTGTGGTTCCTGTGGTAGCCGTTGTTGTTTCCACGGCCTCTACCACTGTCGCGATTATTGCGCCAATTGTCCTCGTCCTCAACTCTTTCCAGGAACTCATTGATTGTCCTGTAATTGCTTCCTACGTAGCGTTTTGTATCATCTGGAAGCTTCTTGTAGAGCTCCCAGACTATTTCGGATTCCGTGCGGCGATCGCGCAAATATTTCAACTTGCGGATCCAGCCCTCACAAAACTCCTTCATCGAGCCGCGCGAATTCGCATCGAAAGGCCTCGATACGACAAATTCGCGCCAGATACTTTGCTGTTTTTGCTCTGACCAGTATTCAGCCAGAAACAAATTTTTGAACTCGTCAAAAGTCAGGTTCGTAATGTTGAGGTTTAAGCCCCAACGCTTGGCATCACCAGCCAACACATCAATAACCGCATTAATTTTTCTCTCATTAGTCTATGATCTGGGTAAAACTCTTTCACAATTTTTAATGAAATCCGTCGCGTGTATACCGCCTTTTTTCAAGGGGTCGAACCGCTCCTCTTTCGTCAATTCCGGACTATGTGCACAGATTGGCACATAGCTCTGTTTTTCTTCAAGTTCCTTTTCTAATTCCGACACTCTCGTAATCACTTGGCAAGTGGTTGTCGCAAGCGTTTCCACTTCCCTCTTTTTCTCTTCGCAGGTATTAGCCTGCTTCCTCACTTTAGTATCTACTTCGGATACTAAAGCCTTTAAAGTTTCCACCTTCTGTTGATCCTCTTTTCTCACTAATTGAATTTGTTCCGTCACCTTATTCTCGATGATCGGAGCAACTGCGTCTCCTACACTTTTCTCGATTCTGCTAATTTCGGAATCAAAACGAGTATTTATGCTCGCAATTTCCGCCTGAACGCCTATCATTTCCTGTTTAAGATTACCGATTTCGGTATTAATCAAGACAATATCGTCTTTGATTTTATCAACTTTTGTGTTAACAACTTCAACATTGTTGTTAACAACATTAATAGCTTTGTTCTGATTGTCTAGCATTCGTTCAATTTTTGATTTCGTTATTCAAAACATTCAATAAATCAGTTAAATTCCCGGAAACTACCGGTTTTACTTCCACAGCGGCTTCCTCTTTAATTGTCCCCCCGTATTAGTCATCAAGGGATTCAGATTTGATTTTCACTTCCGATTCCGAAACATTTTCTAAAGTTTGGAATTCCATTTCTGCTCTTTGTTGCGTTTCGGCGGTCGCGTCTTTCATGCTCGCCGCCTGCCCCTGAACAATGGGTACCGCGGTGCGCGTTCCCCACTGTTCGACCGATTGTTCCGTATCCAAGTCTACCAAATTTTGGTAATTGTTGCCTCCACTCATTTTAATAATTTTCAATATAAATGCCAAATCTCAAATCTAATTAGGATTCCTCACACTAATATTCTCGCTGACGTATCGACCACTTCGTAACCAGTACTTTGTTACGAGATTTGCACAATGCAATATTCGTGTCCAGAACAACCTCAAATCTGAAGATTGTCCTGTCACCAGGTCGCCACGTGTAACCTCCCCCTCACTTATCGACCTTAATGACAGTGAAAAATTAAACCGCGTGTACCTAATGGAAATTTGGGAAAAGCAATCGTCACCGAAGTTAATCTGTCGGTAAAGAGGGAGGAAAGGGATACATCTAAATGAAAGGATAAATGCAAATGAAACTGGTGGAAATTAATTTTGAAAAGGGGTAAAGTTAATGAAGAAAGTAAATGTGCGGCCGTTACGTTAACAATTAACTAGTGGAAATTAGATATTTGAGATTTGGGGGAAATTACGGTCGCCAGTCCTAAGGACAATTACTATAGTAACTGAAAAAGAAAGGTAATTACACATATAATTAGCACTAGAAGCGTGGCAACTGAAGGTTGACACGTGTAGTGTGGAAACTGAAAGTTTGTCAGAAGTAATAACTTTCGCTGCACTCTGACTTAATTTAGCAAAAGAATTAATAAAACCGGAAGTCTTGGACTACCTCAACAATCATTTCAAAAGCTACTTGGATCTACGCAATTTAGAAATAAGAGATTTAGCTTTGAACTTGAATTAAATGATTCTGAACAATTAACAATAGTAAGATTTAGTACGTACCAAGCTGAGCTGCAGTCACAGGTAAGCTAAAATACGGTAACAAAACTCGCACTCTTAATTTGTGCTTGCGTAATCTAAATATTGTAGCCAGCTATGAATACTTTAACTGAACTTTGAAATTAAAGCACTGAAATGGAACTATGCTGGCGTTTGAATTTCAACGACACTCGGGTTCATTTCGGAAAAGGAAGGGATCCTGCTTGGTAATGCAGTTGGGACAATGAGCAACAAAGGTTCATGCTAAGTTGCTGTAATTTTGTGATGCAACAATTTTAAAAGTTTGAAAAGCTGAGGTCTGCCATACAGTTCTAAAACTTTACGTGCTTCCAGTCTTCCTTGTTGGTTGATTGAAGTTTTGAAGCCGTCGATCGAGGAGGCGGCGACAGTCACTCATTGTCGGCCGTCGCTGTTGCAGAAGCTGGATGTTGGCGCGCCTTCTTCTCGACACGGTCACCAGACGAAACGGGCTCTTGATGTGCGCCAGCTAATGCTTCCCGTCCGCGACACCGTGTCAGAAACTATCATCGCGAGTCGAGCGCAATTACATGCTGCCAAACCCCGAAAGCGCGGCAACTCGCGGGAGCTTCACACAACACACCTGCTCCACTGCACCACCCCAGCCAGACTCCCCCTCTGTCCGCGCTCCACGCGACAGAGTTAACGCTACCAAAGATCCTAAACACTTTGGTTCTCCACACGACCTATCGATGTGTTGGTTCGATAGTATAGTTTTCCCTAGGCCAGACCCAGCGTATAAATACAAATAATCTTTACACAACAAATCAATTATACATCGACATAAATGCATAAATATATATATATACAAATAGTAAAACAATTATAATATATAAAGGCACAGAAATGTCATATATTCAGGTAACAAAATAAGGAAAAAATTTACAGTACAATAGATGGAAATAGGAGGATATGCATTTCCAGCGTTACAGCCTTACCCGTTGCTTGTGTAATGTGATCATTCCATTTGAGATTAAAACTGGTTCAAATGGCTCTGACCACTATGGGACTCAACTTCTGAGGTCATCAGTCCCCTAGAACTTAGAACTACTTAAACCGAACTAACCTAAGAACACCACACACATCCATGCCCGAGGCAGGATTCGAACCTGCAACCGTAGCAGCAGCGCGGGCCCGACTGAAGCGCCAAGAACCATCTCGGCCACAGCGGCCGGCTACTGGGACAGTAAAGGAAATGACTAGTAATGGTACGGAGCACCCTCCGCCACGCGACGTAAAATGGATTGCGGAGTATCGATGCAGATTTAGATATACAAGTGCTGGCGCCAGCAGTTTTTCACTGACATCGTGCACGCAGTACTATAAACGTGGCCGCCACGGCGCATTGCTTCCTTCCTTTCCCCTGTGCTTACAGGGATCTGGTGAGCGTGATGTAAAGTAAAACTTTATTTGCTCTTTCTAACTGGTTAAGAATTCTCTTCCCAGTTGTTCTTTATAGCACGAGTAAACATATTGTACTTAAGCTAATATTTACACCAGACTATATCACCAGAAACAGAGCGTCCGCAGCTCGTGGTCGTGCGGTAGCGTTCTCGCTTCCCGCGCCCCGGTTCCCGGGTTCGATTCCCGGTGTGGTCAGGGATTTTCTCTGCCTCGTGATGACTGGGTGTTGTGTGATGTCCTCAGGTTAGTTAGGTTTAAGTAGTTCTAAGGGACTGATGACCATAGTGCTCAGAACCATTTGAACCAGAAACAGCTGAATACTGATGGGTTCCGGTTGAATCTTAATCTCGCGTACTTTCTTTTGGTTTTTCTTCCAATACGAGACCATCATTTTACCAGAACTTCACCTGCCTTAGGCTAGAACCTGAGCTGAAAATTTTACTACTGAATTATTTGCCACTCATCACCAGATGTACGTCTCACTCAGGTATTAACACTTTTCTTTTTAATATTTCGTCCTTGCGGTAATAATGACGCGCTGAGTAGGTAAATGAATTAGGGAGTTAAGGCTTAATATTTATTTCCAAGGCAGCAGACACTGCCGCAGCTGGATAGTACGATACGACGTTGAGAATAAGCTTATAAATAAAAAGCGGGGTCCGTGTGAAGAAATTACATAATTAAATGCGTGAAAATTACGCCCGCTCTGTGAATCATCGTCTTGTTACACGGTAGGCATTAACGTAAGAGGCAGTGCCCAACACCGATAAGGTGTACGCAGGCACGCCATAATTGTGGAGTACTTCTTGCCTCGCGCTATCATGTATCTCCGTGGTGGAAGAAAAGCATGCAAAATCGCTAATAAATCTCGGCATATTCTAGAAAACCGGCACACGCCAACAACCGTAGGCGTGTAATTGCAGTGTGTGTGAGTTCCAAAGAGCCATACTCAGACTCACCTGTGATTTTGCACTCCGTCAAACCTAGGACAGTTACGTAATAAGCTGTTTCTAAGTCCCGTCAAAGGATTAAAAAAGATAAAACAATACTGAGAAAGAATCCATCCTCTCATTGAATTCGAGTGATTTCCGGAGACTTTTATGAAATTTAGGCGAACTCTTGGGCACGTGAGTGCAACAAATAGCTTGTCCCATTGCGGGCAGTTCCTCTCTGTTGATAATATGAGACAGCCATGCGAAACAAAGCAAAAACAATTATTTATCACAAATGAAAAATGTATCGAGCTTTTGGACTTGTGAATCTGTCCCTGCGGTCGTAAATAGGAGCATAACGCACGACCAGATCGTTGGGAGCCGTAATAATGCCGTGGAAGACAGTATCATCACCAATACTATATCGGAAAAAGAGGGAGAGATCGCATCGCATAGTTGCTCATCACCAGACCCTGTAGACTCGTCCTAGGTTAAATTTCAAAACTGTCACTAGCGTCTCGCGTATTAATGGCACGTCACCACGGAAGGTTCTTTCGAGTAAGGTTTTCGTAGCTGTGAGTCTAGTTCACCAACACTGGATTTCACACTCTGTTTCCCAAACAAAGCGCGTGCCGTAAGCAATATGTGCCATCCACATGAGAGAGATACGCAAGTCATTCACTACCACGTAAAAAAAGGGAATTTACGCCGTCTTTTGTACATCGTACATAAATCCGTGAAACTATGTTATCATGTTTGTTTACTATTATGCTGACACTACATCGTCGCAGTGGCAGGTGGGGAGTGTTTGTAACTATGTTTCCGTAAGATACCGGTAGACATCGGGCCTTAACTACTGAAACGTCCCCTTAGAAAAATTATACATGACTGTGCTTAAACTGACACACAATATTTTTAGCGCAACGCAATCTGACTTTCAATAATCCCTACAAGAGAATGGCCCTGACTAAATTAAATCACAAATCACAAATCACTTACCTCACAAAAATCTTCGTTACTCGAACTACTCAATACAGCGAGCGCCACTACTGCCAGCTAAATAAAAGATTCAAACTACTGAAGGTACTAACTACTGATAGGCATAGTTAGCAAAAGAAAGATTTTGATAGAGAACAAACAATGTATTTACCTTAATAGTGTTCAAAAGTCACAATATATATATATATATATATATATCAGTCCATGATATCCAATACTACAAATTTACTCTATCTTAATGACTCACGTCCAGATCGTCCGCCCTCAAAATTCCGCCATCTCTCTTCCCACATCCACCACTGCTGGCGGCTCACCTCCAACTGCGCAACGCTACGCGCTGTTAACAACCAACTGCCCAACACTACAATAGCATATACTCCAACAACGCAAACCAGCCTCAGACTGCACACAGCACAGTCAGTGATTTTCATATAGAGCGCTACATGGTGTTACCAATAAAAAAACCTAAAGAGCGTACTTACATAGCCCCCATGCTTCCCACAAAAAAATTTACAAATTATTTTGGGCAGTGGCCAATACAGATTTGAAAAAAAATGTTATAGTTACAGTAACAAAGATATCAAATGCACACACTTATTGATACACTGTTGGTCAAAAGCAAAAATTGTTCTCATAAAGACAGTACTGATCATTTATCACAATAGTAATTATAGTTTTTTCACAAAGTCTCATTAGTAAAAGAAATTGCGCACAGAAGTAGTGGATTTCCATGCACTCTTGAAGAAGTAGTGTCGTCCTTCCAACAGAAAGACAGTGCTGACTCTTGACATGCAGACAGGTAATGGGCCACAACAGAGCAAACCCACAGCAGAGTCAGTCGAAGTTGAAGAATATTGGTAGGTAGGTCATCACAGAGCAGACCACTGTAGTCTTGTTAGAGATTACGGTATTGGTGGGCCACCAGAGGTGCAGACCCACTGCAGTCCTTGTAGAGACGGCCAGCAGCCATCTGTTGCGCCTGTGCAGGTGTACAATCACCATTGAAGAGTCTTGCGGACAATATAGCAAGTCCATGAACCACCACTCGTGCACTCACAAAATTTTTTTTGAAATGTCCTTAGAACCAGCAATGCTGTTAACAAGTCCCTTGCTGAATTATTAACACATGTGCAAACACTAACGGTCCCAACTTCTCACATATTGTGCATATACTATGACCAACAGAAGCGTGTGCACTGAAATGAATGCTTACAAGTTACTTAATTTGCTGAACTGGTGTCCATTACAATTTTATAACATGAGAATACAGTTACAATGGTACAAAATACATCATTAAAGAACATAACAATACAGATAACATTTGTAGTAACACAGGCTTTACAAAAGAATAGAAATAAACATATACATCAGTGTTACAGGAATTATGACATAAGAAAATATATAAAATAATGAGAATAGTTTTCGAAACATTAATTTCACACGTGAGCATGGAAACAGAACAGAATTAATAATGTCTATAAACATCTTTACAAAGAAAATAACATATTATTAATGCAAATTATATTTGAGGATAACAGTATTCCTCATCATAGTGAATATAGCTTAGTACTAGAAAAATTCTACAACATAAATCTTATTAGCTAAACACATAAAGACACAAGAGTACACAAACACATAGCAGAATAACACAGGAGAAAAGGACAGGGTTTGTTTTCAGTGTAACATTTTCTACTGCAGTCCAACCCAAAACTTCATTCCATAGATCTTTCGTCTTATTTCAACATTTGTTTCCACCAAAAAAATCCTATCCAACCATGCTTTCTGTATTTATATGTTCATATATTTCTTACCTCATTATTTATTTTCCATTATCTTACCTCATCATTTATTTCCAAGAAAATCCTACGTAAACCTGTTGTCCCTAAACCCTACGTTTTTGCTCATACTCTGTTTCAAAATACTTTTTTGGCCAAACCATTTTCTTATAGCTTCTCAATGCATTTCTTCCAATTCATCACAACTCGTTCTCTTATATAGCCTACTCCATCTTAAGCTAACTTAAATCTACTGAGCTCAGATGCTAAACTAAGGGACGAGGCAATGCAGCAGCACAAAACAATTGACACAAACAACAATGACAAAAAAATGAAAATTGGCAAAGCAAGAAGCAGTAAATGTAATAACTTATATCTAAACATGACAAACCAACAAGCAGAAAATATCGTACACTAAAGACAACAATGCAGATAAGGGAAATATATATTCACATCTTAATGTCTATGTAATTAAAGTGGTGCACCACAAAAACTTATTCTACAAAAAATTACCAAGTACTTGAAAAGAAAATTATATATGCAGTTACTGTTATTAGTCCCTTCTTGTTGTTCATTCCTTTCCAAGTGCTCCTTTTTCGAAGAATGTCGATCATAAAATTATTATTTAATAGATCTGTTGACAGAAAGTGTTTACATCAGCAAATGCATTTAATTTTATTTTATATAACCAATGCTGCAACACAGCTGGAAACCAGATATCAAATGAAATAAGCAACTATGTACAACGTAAAGCATGAAAGTATCATTCAATAGTCATGTGGCATTTCATAAGTTAGTAGAAATTCTCTCAATTCTCGTAGAAAGACGCTTGTCACAATCACGTGTGCAGATGTAAGTATCTTTCCAAGTAATGAGCGTGTCGTATTTGCGATGCTTTCTAGAAAGGAATGTCAATAGCGGGGTTAATGGCCTCTTTTTTCTCTAGCTAATGGCTTTTTCTCCAGGCGGCTGGCACGCAGCTGGGTGCCTATAGTGCATTATGTCAAATAAAATATTCAAACTACTGAAGGCACTAACTACTGATAGGCATAGTTAGCAAAAGAAAGATTTTGATAGAGAACAAACAATGTATTTACCTTAATAGTGTTCAAAAGTCATAATATATATATATATATATATATATATATATATATGTATATAGATATATATATATATATATATCAGCCCATGATATCCAATAGTACCTCTGCCAACTGTATCAAACAACTGCGCAGTAGACACTACCAAATAATTTGTGTGCTCCAATTTGCTTTGTGTTACGGATTTATTTTTCTTATTTTGAAATGAGTGAAGAGACTATCATGGCGCATAAAATGATTCGAATGCGTGTCTCATCACAACAAAAGGAATCAGAGATACCGATGACCGTTATGCCAGTTCTGGTTTCGTGGAAGCACAGTACGCGGACATAGGATGGTACCGCTTCGAGAGGGAGGCGGGGCTTCATCTACATCTACATCTACATCTACATTTATACTCCGCAAGCCACCCAAGGGTGTGTGGCGGAGGGCACTTTACGTGCCACTGTCATTACCTCCCTTTTCTGTTCCAGTCGCGTATGGTTCGCGGGAAGAACGACTGTCTGAAAGCCTCCATGCGCGCTCGAATCTCTCTAATTTTACATTCGTGATCTCCTCGGGAGGTATAACTAGGGGGAAGCAATATATTCGATACCTCATCCAGAAACGCACCCTCTCGAAACCTGGCGAGCAAGCTACACCGCGATACAGAGCGCCTCTCTTGCAGAGTCTGCCACTTGTGTTTGCTAAACATCTCCGTAACGCTTTCACGGTTGCCAAATAACCCTGTGACGAAACGCGCCGCTCTTCTTTGGATCTGCTCTATCTCCTCCGTCAACCCGATCTGGTATGGATCCCACACTGATGAGCAATACTCAAGTATAGGTCGAACGAGTGTTTTGTAAGCCACTTCCTTTGTTGATGGACTACATTTTCTAAGGACTCTCCCAATGAATCTCAACCTGGTACCTGCCTTACCAACAATTAATTTTATACGACATTCCACTTCAAATTGTTCCGCACGCATACTCCCAGATATTTTACAGAAGTAACTGCTACCAGTGTTTGTTCCGCTATCATATAATCATACAATAAAGGATCCTTCTTTCTGTGTATTTGCAATACATTACATTTGTCTATGTTAAGGGTCAGTTGCCACTCCCTGCACCAAATGCCTGTCCGCTGCAGATCTTCCTGCATTTCGCTACAATTTTCTAATGCTGCAACTTCTCTTTCTACCACCACCGTAGATTAGGGTCCTTTTAGGATCCGGAAACGATAATCTTGGGTTGCTTATGGCGGGTGTGTGTAGTGTTCCCTGCTGTAGTGCCGTGTCATATATGTCAGGCCATAAGGATCGCGGAGGAAGACTCACACATGCTTACAACAACCGAGCAAATTTGCTATTGCATTGTTTTCTCACAGTCGTAAAATGAAATATAACAACACGGAGATTCTGGCATTTACTTCCAGTTATTAGGATAGTTGTTTTTAAGAAAGTAGTCATGTTTAGTTGTGTGGTGGTGCCAGTGTTTTTTTGTGTGTGTGCGCGCGCGTGTGTGTGTGTGTGTATGGTCTTTTGTATCTTTGGACATACCCTGCACAGCGCTTTCTTTCTGCATTTATGCCATGAATATCACCGGGTGAGCAGGTGCAGAAATATCGACTGTACTCACCGTCAGTTATTTGAACAACACCAAGTTTCTTTTGTGACTGGTATAATGTTACACGACGGCTTAAAATTGCTCTTAAGCTCATTACGAACTTATAAATGATTTAATGAAAACATAGTGACCCGGCCAAGGGCCTTGCCGCAATGGTAACACCGGTTCCCCTCAGACTAACGGAGTTAAGAGCTGTCGGGATGGGCTAGCACTTGAATGGGTGGCCATCCGGTCTGCCGACCGCTGTTGGCAAGCGGAGTGCCAGCCCTCGTGATGCAAACTGAGGAGCTACTTGATTGAGAAGTAGCGGCTCCGGTCTCGGAAACTGACATACGGCAGAGAGAACGTGCTGACCATATGCCCCTCCATATCCGCATCCAGTGACGCCTATTGGATGAGGATGACACGGCGGCCGGTCGGTACCTTTGGGCCTTCATGGTCTGTTCGGGAGGAGTTTAGTTTAGTTTTTTTAGTCAGTGACCCGGAGTCTAATGCTGGACTGATGCTCTCTCCATTCTGCCCAAAGAACAACGCTATATCTGTTATTGTGATGATAAATAAACACTTTTCGGTACAGGTACCTTTCAAATTCCACGAAAAAAATAAAGGCCAGATAGAGTTGTATACTTGTTACTTTTTTGTTAATTTTCTGTTTTAAGACTCACTGTTTATTTGTCACCAAGTGTATATGATAGAGAACGAGACTATGCAAGTACAAAAAGAAAGTCGAAAAATAAGCAGTGTGACAGACTTGGCGTTGGAGGCAACGAAAATCTGTTTTGGGTATTTTGTTACATGTGGTAGAATAAAGCAAATCAGGTTTAGATTGAGTGTTTCTGAATAATTTTATTTCGTGGCGTTTTAGAAGAGTCGTGTAATGTTGTGTTTCGTTCAATTAACGTAAACTTAAATGACTTCCTTTTGGGCATTTAATGGCCGACGACATACCACCCAAAGCTGCTGTAGTTTCATAACAGTCTTATCGTTTGTTTCTAATGGGTGGTGAATGGATGGGAGAACTCGAACGAGTCTTAAGTCCTCTTGAATACGACCAATATGAAAGACGCCATAAAGCTGAAGTAACAGTTGAGAGCATGAATAAAGTGCTCATTGTGGTGTTAGGCTGTCAGCTATTGAGAGCATGTGAATAGTTTGCACCACAGATTTATCGGGAGAAGGAATATACCACAATTTACTCGAAAAACTAGCATTAAGAGAGGCTAGATGAAGATAATTACCGCATTTACTGAATTCTTATTGAAAACAAGGCGAAGACCAAATTTTCAGCTATGTTTTTACCGTGAGTTAGGGTTTCTCGCATTTGGGATGGTCGAAGGGAGCCAATGGATCTGCCCTTAATAATGTGAATTCGATTTCATCTGCGAGAAGAGTTATGGTCAGAGTTTTATGGAATACAGTACGCATTATTCTAACGTTGTTGTTGTTGTGGTCTTCAGTCCTGAGACTGGTTTGATGCAGCTCTCCGTGCTACTCTATCCTGTGCAAGCTTCTTCATCTCCAGCCGCGCGGGATTAGCCGAGCGGTTTAGGGCGCTGCAGTCATGGACTGTGTGGCTGATGCCGGCGGAGGTTCGAGTCCTCCCTCGGGCATGGGTGTGTGTGTTTGTCCTTAGGATAATTTAGGTTAAGTAGTGTGTAAGCTTAGGGACTGATGACAGCAGTTAAGTCCCATAAGATTTCACACACATTTGAACATTTTTTTCTTCATCTCCCAGTACATACTGCAACCTACATCCTTCTGAATCTGCTTGGTGTATTCATCTCTTGGTCTCCCTCTACGATTTTTACCCTCCACGCTGCCCTCCATTACTAAATTGGTGATCCCTTGATACCTCAGAACATGTCCTGCCAACCGATCCCTTCTTCTAGTCAAGTTGTGCCACAAACTTCTCTTCTCCCCAATCCTATTCAACACCTCCTCATTAGTTATGTGATCTACCCATCTAATCTTCAGCATTCTTCTGTAGCACCACATATCGAAAGCTTCTATTCTCTTCTTGTCTAAACTATTTATAGTCCATGTATCACTTCCATACATGGCTACACTTCATACAAATACTTCCAGAAACGACTTCCTAACACTTAAATCAATACTCGATGTTAACATATTTCTGTTCTTCAGAAACGCTTTCTTTCCAATTGCCAGTCTACATTTCATATCCTCTCTACTTCGACCATCATCAGCTATTTTGCTCCCCAAATAGCAAATCTCCATTACTACTTTAAGTGTCTCATTTCCTAATCTAATACCCTCAACATCACCCGACTTAATTCGACTACATTCCATTATCCTCGTTTTGCTTTTGTTGATGTTCATCTTATATCCTCCCTTCAAGACACTATCCATTCTGTTCAACTGCTCTTCGAAGTCCTTTGCTGTCTCTGACAGAACTGCAATGTCATCGGCGACCTTCAAAGTTTTTATTTCTTCTCCATGGATTTTAATACCTACTCCGAATTTTTCTTTTGTTTCCTTCTCTGCTTGCTCAATATACAGATTGAATAACATCGGGGAGAGGCTACAACCCTGTCTCACTCCCTTCCCAACCACTGCTTCCCTTTCATGCCCCTCAACTCTTATAACTGCCATTTGGTTTCTATACAAATTGTAAATAGCCTTTCGCTCAATATTTTTTACCCCTGCCACCTTCAGAATTTGAAAGAGAGTATTCCAGTCAACATTCTCAAAAGCTTTCTCTAAGTCTACAAATGCTAGATACGTAGGTTTGCCTTTCCTTAATCTAGCTTCTAAGGTACGTCGTAGGGTCAGTATTGCCTCACGTGTTCCAACATTTTTACGAAATCCAAACTGATCTTCCCCGAGGTCGGCTTCTACCAGTTTTTCCATTCGTCTATAAAGAATTCGCGTTAGTATTTTGCATCCGTGACTTATTAAACTGATAGTGCGGTAATTTTCACATGTGTCAACACCTGCTTTCTTTGGATTTGGGATTATTATATTCTTCTTGAAGTCTGAGGGTATTTCGCCTGTCTCATACATCTTGCTCACCGGATGGTAGAGTTTTGTCAGGACTGGCTCTCCCAAGGCTGTCAGTAGTTCTAATGGAATGTAGTCTACTTCCGGGGCCTTGTTTCGACTCAGGTCTTTCAGTGCTCTGTCAAACTCTTCACGCAGTATCATATCTCCCATTTCATCTTCATCTACATCCTCTTCCATTTCCATAATATTGTCCTCAAGTACATCGCCCTTGTATAGACCCTCTATATACTCGTTCCATCTTTCTGCTTTCCCTTCTTTGCTTAGAACTGGGTTTCCATCTGAGCTCTTGATATTCATACAAGTGGTTCTCTTTTCTCCAAAGGTCTCTTTAATTTTCCTGTAGGTAGTATCTAACTTACCCTTAGTGAGATAAGCCTCTACATCCTTACATTTATCCTCTAGCCGTCCCTGCTTAGCCATTTTGCACTTCCTGTCGATGTCATTTTTGAGATTGCTCTTATAGATTACATGTTTATTCAATATTGCTCAAGTGTCCTCCAACAAGTGGGGGGGATATGAAAGCAGACGATTGGATGGCATACAAATAACCTTCATGTGGGCAATGTTTTTGCCTACTAACATTGTTATGGCAGGTGTTTGAAGTATGGACAGTTCAAATTGTGGACAACATTTGGTTACCTCTATGATAAACTTCCACTTATCCCTATATCTAATAAAATTTCTGCGTGGAAGACATTTTCAGTGGACTGAAAAGCTTCTAGGAAACAATCCTTGATCTCACTTAAAGCATCAAAACTATTACGTTGAAAACGTTGGACAAACTGCATCGACGTAGAAGACAGCGTCATAAAATAAGTTGTCCTCGTATTGTATCATTTGTTTAATTAGAAAGCACTCTTCAGGGGTGTTCGTAGGGACATCCCAACATCACGTGAAACAGCTACCGTATGCCATGTTCACAGATATATCTTTCAACAAACCGAGCGAAGCCGTACTCTGATGAACGTACTGGTGTTAAATCTAGAAGGAGCAGGTTTCAAGTTGACAGCTTTCTCTCCATGTTTAGGTTTTATGTAGTTTTTCCTGAGTCGATAAAGACAAATGCCGGAATGATTCTGTTAAAAGAGGTATCGCCAAATTTATTTTCCATCTTGACCTATGGGGTTCCCCTCTTTATCCTTACGACCGCGTAATCGAAGGGACACTAAACCAGAAATATCACCTATACTTATTTTTGTCCTCATCTTCAAAGAAGACGAAAATAAGGTTAGTAAAGTGGTTGTACTTCGGATTGGATAAGAAACAGCATAAATGACATCTTGGGTTGTCGGGCTTTCTGCCGGATATCAGCGTCATACTTGCACGATATTTCGGTCACGTAGCTCGTGACCTTCATCAGGTGCGACCTGAGACTGCTCCTCGAGTGGACCTGGTCCAGTATTTATGCCTATGGCCTTCCCCCTCCTCCAACGGCTGCAGGCTCTTCCTCTGTGGTCCGCGCCCATTCCCAGCGACCTGCTGGAGCGTTGCTGCTCCGTTTTCCGCCCGCTGTGGTTCTAGGTGTTCCCTCTGCGGTCCGCGCCCACCAAACCCGCTCCTGGGGGTTTCATCTGCTGTCTGGGGTACCAGGCGTTCCCCCTGCGGTCCGCGCCTGCTCACCACGACCTGTTGGAGCGTTGCCGCTTCGAGCTACGTGACCGAAATATCGTGCAAGTACGACGGTGATATCCGGCAGAACGCCCGACAACCCAAGATGTCTTTAGATCGCCGGGATAGCCTGAAGAGTTACAACAGCATAAATACTTGTATGATACCGTCGCAGCAATTGTAAGGATTTATTTCGGGAAGTTATCTGGGCAGAAATTTTTTTCACGTCAGAAACTGTATCGTTGTAATGAGGAACCGTGTTTCCCTCACTCTATTTTATTTGCTCGTTTCTGACTTCTCAAAACATTCTGGTTTACGCTGTGTCTGTTAGTATGCAGAAAATTAATCATTGTAATAAATAATAAGCATTAATTTTAAATAAACGAGGAGTATGTGTCTCTGCTCCGTCGCTTCATCTTGTTGAGGAAAACGCCTATAGAATCACTTTTATGGACAGGTTGTAAAAAAGAGTTGCACTGCTTCACGACTTCATGTAAAAGGAATCACGTGGTTTTTCGAGTATCACAATAATCCGAGTAGGAAAATAGAGCAACTCAGGTTCACAGTGCTCGCGAACGTAGTAGTGCGTGCATAACAGAATGGAAAGCAAAATACTTGCCTTTTGATTTTATTAATATATCTATAGATTTGCTGTCACTAGATAACTGAGTGTCACTGTTTACGACTGTGATATCAACTCTATTAAATGGTTTCTCTCGTCTACTTTTACTGTGTGTTTATTGATTACACAATTCTATCACTGTTTGCACCCTTTATGCATGTCCGCTACGACGACTATTACAGGCGACTCACATTACACCGTGACGAGAATCTAAAATAGTTGCGGCTTTGCTGGTTATTCATACACTCGCGTACACAGCGTTCTTGCATTTTACGCAACCATACGTGGTGTCGACACCAGTTGCTGGAAAATTCCACTCCCTGACGTACAGAAAACGATGCGACCAGGATTGCACTCATTATAGGCGGTTGGTAATTTCCACTCAGAGGTTGAAATGTTGGAAAACCTGTTGGAAGCTCCTCTCATTAAACCAGAGAACGTCTTAAGTAAGGCCAATTTGCATTGGCGATCGAGCGAATGACATAGGGTGAACTATGGCCTCCCTGAACAATTTCAATTAAATGCTGGAATGTTTCGTCCCATAGGAACATACAGGTAGGTGCGTCATTTATCTGTTCTTGTCGAATCTGTGTCAGTGGTCCATCCACTCCGATTTCGAGGAGACGTTTACTAGCAACGTAACGAAGAGTTAGAAATCTAAGATGCAATAATTACGGCCAATTTCCTGGAACGCAACTTGTGTTGTTTACTATCTCACATAGCCCATTTCTGAATAAAGTCATTTTATATTTTTGCGTCCTTTTGTACCGTTCGATTTCTCTATGGAAACAACAAAAACAAATTAATCATGAAAGGGTTTTCTGTAACACTGACTTGTGTTTTCTCTTTATGCCTTTGTTTTTTGAAATGGATAAGTAATTATTTACCTCACTCGAGAATGTTTCAATATGTTGTTTCGTCATTTCTAATAAGAGATTGAATTTATAAACTAATGATCCATTTTACTGTTGAAAAACGTCGCGAATGTACTCACTGTTTTGCATATTTTTATTCCTTTAAAACTCTCTTTTTGAGTGCTTCACAGATCATTAAATCGAGAGGTTAAGCAAATTTGTTATGCTACTAGTATGAATAGTCAATGAGTGTGCATACATTTTCTCCGTCTTACTGTCCTTATCCTTCTTTCAGTCACCTTCTAACTCTTCCGACAATAGTTGTTCAGCTTTTAGTTGCTGTAAGTTGGCTATTGGTTATGAACTGTAGATTAAAACTGAAGAAACTCCAAAAACGTGGAAATTTAAGGAGATGGGACCTGGATAAACTGACTAAACCAGAGGTTGTACAGAGTTTCAAGGAGAGCATAAGGGAACAATTGACAGGAATGGGGGAAAGAAATACAGTAGAAGAAGAATGGGTAGCTTTGAGGGATGAAATAGTGAAGGCAGCAGAGGATCAAGTAGGTAAAAAAACGAGGGCTAGTAGAAATCCTTGGCTAACAGAGTAAATATTGAATTTAATTGATGAAAGGAGAAAATATTAAAAATCAGTAAATGAAGCAGGCAAAAAGGAATACAAACGTCTCAAAAATGATATCGACAGGCAGTGCAAAATGGCTAAGCAGGACAAATGTACGGATGCAGAGGCTTATTTCACTAGGGGTAAGATAGATACTGCCTGCAGGAAAATTAAAGAGATCTTTGGAGAAAGGGGAACCACTTGTATGAATATCAAGATCTTTGATGGAAACCCAGTTCTAAGCCATGAAGGGAAAGCAGAAAGGTGGACGGAGAATATAGAGGGTCTATACAAGGGCGATGTACTTGAGGACTATATTATGGAAATGGAAGAGGATGTAGATGAAGATGAAATGGGAGATATGATAGTGCGTGAAGAGTTTGACAGAGCACTGAAAGACCTGAGCCGAAACAAGGCCCCCGGAGTAGAGAAAATTCCATTAGAACTACTGACAGCCTTGGGAGAGCCTGTCCTGACAAAACTCTACCATCTGGTGAGCAAGATGTATGAGACAGGCGAAATACCCTCAGACTTCAAGAAGAATATAATAATTCCACTCCCAAAGAAAGTAGGTGTTGACAGATGTGAAAATTACCGAACTATCAGTTAAATAAGTCACAGCTGCAAAATACTAACGCGAATTCTTTACAGACGAATGGAAAAACTGGTAAAAGATCAGTTTGGATTCCGTAGAAATGTTGGAACATGTGAGACAGTACTGACCCTATGACTTATCTTAGAAAATAGGTTAAGGAAAGGCAAACCTACGTTTCTAGCATTTGTAGACTTAGAGAAAGCTTTTGACAATATTGACTGGAATACTCTCTTTCAAATTCTGAAGGTGGCAGTGGTAAAATACAGGGAGCTAAAGGCTATTTACAATTTGTACAGAAGGCAGATGGCAGTTATAAGAGTCGAGGGACATGAAAGGGAAGCAGCGGTTGGGAAGGGAGTGAGACAAGGTTCTAGCCTATCCCCGATGTTATTCAATCTGTATATTGAGCAAGCAATAAAGGAAACAAAAGAGAAGTTCGGATAGGTATTAAAATCTATCGAGAAGAAATAAAAACTTTGAGGGTCGCCGATGACTTTGTAATTCTGTCAGAGAGAGCAAAGGGCTTGGAAGAGCAGTTGAACGGAATGGACAGTGTCTTGAAAGGAGGATATAAGATGAACATCAACAAAAGCAAAACGAGGATAATGGAATGTAGTCGAATTAAGTCGGGTGATGCTGAGGGAATTAGATTAGGAAATGAGACACTTAAAGTAGTAATGGAGTTTTGCTATTTGGGGAGCAAAATAACTGATGATGGTCGAAGTAGAGAGGATATAAAATGGAGACTGGCAACGGCAAGGAAATCGTTTCTGAAGAAGAGAAATTTGTTAACATCGAGTATAGATTTAAGTGTCAGGAAGTCGTTTCTGAACATATTTGTATGGAGTGTAGCCATGTATGGAAGTGAAACATGGACGATAACTAGATTGGACAAGAAGAGAATAGAAGCTTTCGAAATGTGGTGCTACAGAAGAATGCTGAAGAATAGATGGGTAGATCACATAACTGATGAGGTGGTATTGAATAGGATTGGGGAGAAGAGAAATTTGTGGCACAACTTGATTAGAAGAAGGGATCGGTTGGTAGGACATGTTCTGTGTTCTGAGGCATCAAGGGATCACCAGTTTAGCATTGGAGGGCAGCGTGGAGGGTAAAAATCGTAGACGGAGAGCAAGTGATGAACAGACTATGCAGATTCAGACGGATGTAAGCTGCAGTAGGCAGTGGGAAATGAAGAAGCTTGCGCAGGATAGAGTAGAATGGAGAGCTGCATCAAACCATTCTCAGGACTGAAGACCACAACAACAAAAACAACTACAACATGGCACCAGGGCCTCCTCTACAAATTGTTTGTACTGGGGGTACCGACACCACACGTCCGTCTCATCGAGTCTTACCTCTGTGGTGGAACGTTCAATGGGAGCGGACGTATCTGCAGCAAGGCCCATACAGGCGGGAGTACCGCAGGGTTGTGTTCTCGGACCCCTGCTGTACTTCCCATGTACCTGGGACACTCCAAAGGCCAACAGAGTCTCGCTCGCATTATACGCGGACGACACCGCGCTGTATACCACAAGGGCGAAAGCGAACTCATGTGCCGCCGCCTGCAGGCGTCATGTGACGCTCTAGGCACAGGGGCCTCAAATACAACGCCATCAGAAGTCAGGCAATCATCTTCACCAGGAAAAAGATCCCCATCGAACTACAGCCGATGCGTCATCCCACGGACTCGCACTGCGAGGTACCTCGGAGTGATCCTGGACAGGCGCCTCACGTGGTGGCCACACATAAGGGATTTAGGGATAAAGCCTACGGAAGACCGAGAGCACTGTACCCGATCTTGAACTCGAAGAGAACCCTACCCACACGCTGCGGTACTGCGCTGTTTCTCGCTCTTATAATGCCAGTAATGGAATATGCCCCAATCGCGTGGGGCAATGCGGCAGACTGCCACATCCGAAGATTGCAAGGTCTCCAGGGTAGAATACTCAGGATGATCATGAAGCTCCCACGTGACTTCCCCACTAGGGAGTTACATAATATCACAGGAGTGCAGCCAATAAAGTATAGAATTAGACAGACTGCTCTATTTTTTTACGAAAAGTCACAGCAGTCAGAAAACAAGCTTGTCTCGAACCTCGGGAATAAACCACATGGAAGGGGCACAACGAGATGGCCCGACCTGCTAAGGCAGTATAAACCGCCACAGCGATGTATCTTAACCACCATAAAATGCTCAACACACAATAGGACCAACACTGATAATAGGACCACCTAAAATACACATTAGGAAGCGCAGGAATACTGCAAAGCACTTAACTTGCATAACCTAGAGATAGCCAGGCACTATCCAATTAGGTAAAGTGCGAGCGAGTTCGAGCATTATCGTTCACCATTACGATGCCTGGGCCCACACCACCTCGCCACAACCACACATGAGGTCTCAGAGTCTCGTCGCGATACCTGACAGCAGTTAAATCTTGCCGATTCACTCGTACAATTTCGTGAAGAGATGATCGAGTGGTCAACATATCCCTGTCCACACCATAAGGGATCCTCGTCGGTACCGGAATCTTTCCACAATGTTAGGGTCCAGAAATTGTGCCCCACGTTCCCTCCAAGGGCGAATCTGCCGTGAATCACTCTACACACCAAATAGGGACTCTCTGTGAAAAGAACATTGGCCCACTGTTCGACAGTCCAGGTGGGCTGTTGACGACTCCACTCTAGACGTTCTCTTCTGTGAAGACGCGTCAAAGGTAGACATACAGCATGTCTCCGACAATAAAGGCCACTCTGCCAAAGCCTGTATATCGTATTCCTCGATACAACACGTCCAATCGATGATGCAAGGTCAGACGCCAGTTGCCGAGCAGTTCTAAGGCGGTACTGTCGTGCCCTTACAGCCAAATAACGGTCCTATCTTTCCGGTATCACACTTGGTTGGCCCTGCCCTGATCTTACGATACAGTTTTGGACTCTATAAACTGTTGCCACATTCGAGAAACAACAGAACAATCCACATTAAGCCATCGGCCTTATCAGTTTGCGACTGACCTCCTTACACTCTTCTTATGGCCCTCTAAGACAGAGAGTGTGGTAGACGTCTTCTTTGTGTCATGCTACACCCTCGGTGACTTCAAACACAGCGGCTGTGCATGTGGGACCACCTGGAAAACACTATCCCGTTTGATAGATACCCTGACGTCATCGTGTACGTTGTTGTCCGCTGACCGGAATGCCATCTTCCGTTCAGAACACGATTGTACAGACATCTATTGACAGTTTCTATGATTATACTGTGAATTAGACACAAGACGGGAAAATAGCGTTTCGTTGCTGTAATTTTGGACACCAGCGTAGTTATTGCGAACCGAGCGTGATAACGCTGTGACTTTAGTAATATGTAGAAAGAGAAATGCTCATTGACTCATACACCATGACGTCCGAGGGGCGGTAGAGGACGCTTCCCTGGCAAGCATATAATGAAGTAACACGCGGGACTGGAGAGAAATGTTTCTTCGTTTTTTAATACAGACTCTCCGACCGTGCTCCGCCCAGTGATTGTGAGAGGCATGCAAGAAGCGATAGAAAGTGGGGAAATGCGAAGCTTCGTAATTTCCGGCGCGGGAATATTGCGTCAATCTTGATTCTGATCTCTGAATTCAGCATTCTGAATTCTGAATTCCTTTTAGTTGCTTGCTTCTTTCGTGAGAGTAACAGGCATCTCTATATCTGTCTGCCCTGGCGACGGACATGAGGTACTTCTGCTTGGTATTTAGCAAGTGCAGGGCAGCCATATGTCATACAACACTGCCAAGTAGACAGTTTTCTGTTTAACATTAGGTTTTGACAGATTGTTCATAGCTGCAAGATTTGACAGTCTCCTTGTTATGATGACGGAATATGGAAAGCACTTAGAAAAAGTTTTGTTTGCTGATCCATGTTAGGGGAGCTTTGGCTCCAAGTGCGCGTTTATTGAGGAGCTTCACTCAGGATCATATGTTTTACTCTTCCGTTTGAAGTTTTTCTTCATTTTATGTTGAAGTTTGCACAAGTGTATAGATAGGCTCTGATTTTGCTCTGGACGCATACTGTCATCCTACTGAGATAGGATTTTTCGGAAAATTATTTCAGCGTAGGGCAGAATTGGTTGTGGGTCGTGGATCAACCACCGCCAGCCATCTCTGTAAGCACAGACCCGTTATGCAGAACGCATTCTGACCAACATTAGTCACCACTGCCACGATGCCGTAGTACAGTCACTAGCTGTGGTAAAGTACCACTCAGCTGCAGCAAGGTAGGGAAGTTAGTTGGAAAGACACAGGATAGTTCTTTCTCTTCAAGGCATGCTAAATTTCGTTAACATCTGTAATGCACATTCACTGTTATTGTCTCTCGAACGAAAAGTAGAAAATCTGTTAGTTTCTATATCCTGCTTTCTGAATCCAGACACACATCAACTAATTCAATCAAATTCATTATTGTGATTTAATGCAGCTTTTGTTTCATGTTTAATGTATTCAGGAGTTTTTAAAGTCATTGTTTAGTGTCAATTTCTATATGTTGACAACAATATTGTTCAGTGAACATAACTTCCTGCTTCAAGTAGTAGCACCATTTCATCACTGATATATGTATGTTATAAATACAGATTTATGATGAAGCAATAAATTTAAATTCTTGTTGGTCCAATGCATTATTATTAATCGTTAGTAGCAGGAGTAATTTGTGCTAGATGCTGGACCTTATATTGAATATGACAGGGTGAAACTCATTCCTTTAGATATAATTTTTCAGTTCCTTGCATGGGTTTATCAGGCATGTAACTAGAAAGGTGTAATGTGGCATTTCATATATGCACACATGAGTCAGACAACAGTTAACAAATTAATTACTCCAACTGGCACTTTGCATTAAAAAATGGCGACCCTGCCAGGATGCAAAATTTCATGGCTTTCCTGTGTAGCAGCCATTAAATAAATTTATCTTTGAATGTGCATTCAAAAAATTCAAAATGAAATAGTTTTTTTTCAGAGATTATAGTCACATGATATTAGTAGTGTAGTGTTGGCACATTTTACAAACATTTTTGGTATTTTCAGCTTGGTTCTATCGTACATTTCATCGCCATATTTTGTCGTTGAGAACACAGAGACTCTTTGTGATAGGCAAATTAATTTGTGGAAGGATGGCACAGTAGTTAAATTTTTTTAATATCTTTTCTAGTTTTGTTGTTAAAGTAAGCGGTAACTAAGAGCAGAACTCGTGGCCAAAAGAAAAATAAAGTTGATTGTGCAGCTAATAACATGGAGCAACTGCAGAATAATTTTCACATGCAAATGCCACAGGTAGAGCAGAACAGCCAAATCCTATCTGTTTCGAAAATGAACCATCTGGTGGCGACACGTTGATACCAGAGAACGAAAATTCAGGAGACAATTCGACATCGGAAAATACAGTTTCACAGCACGTAGAAGCAGTTGTAACAATTCAAAATTTCGATGGAAGTGACGACGAGAGGGAAAAGTATCCACTTCCCAGCCACGAAAATGTTCATACGAACTCTCATGCCTCGTCGCCCAAGAGAAAGACAGAGTGATGTGGCGCAGTGGTTAGCACACTGGACTGCGTTAGGAAGGACGACGACTGAAAGCTGCGTCCGGCCATCTTGATTTAGGTTTTCCGTGATTTCCGTGATGCCGGAATGGTTCCTTTGAAAGGGCACAGCCGAGTTTCATCCTTCCCTAATCCGAGCCTGTACTCCGTTTGTAGTGACCTCGTTGTCAATGAGACCTTAAACACCAATCTACTCCTCCTCTTCCTCCTCCTAACAGAAAGACTGATAATACAACAGAGCAGAAAGACAAATGTTTTGTCGAAGAACTAGGAGAACAGAGCAAAAAGACAGTCGAGGAACTCGGGGAGGGAACAAACATCTCATTGATCATATTGATCGCGTAAATGAGAAAACGATAAAGGCGCTAGGAGAGAAATTATAAAGAGTGCAATAAAATCGATGAAATAAAAGCAATCCAGGAAAAAATGCGAAAAGACTTTGACGAGTGGATAAAAAATACAGTACCAAAACAGTATACCAGTACCAACAGTATTGCAGACCTAACAATTCTTTGTCTGCTGTGAAACTGCTAGCAGAACAGGTTCCTGTGGCGCACAAATCAATTATCAAGTTACAGTAAGGGCAGTCGAATCATGACACAGCGTATTAAAGCCAACGAGGATAAAATGAACCAAGTAGAACAACACATCGTAACCAAACTTGGTGAGGCTACGAACAGTTTTCGAGAAGCAAACGAGATATATTGCAACAAGAAATTCGTAAGGTGCAGGAAGCATTAAACGTCACGAATCAAATTCTAGCGGGTGAAACTGAAGAAGTACACGACCTATTGGCTTTCAAAACGCGACAGGAAGCGTACAGTAGAAGTCAGTAAGAGTACACGAAGAGCTTTGAAAGGCGCATTGGTAATTTGCGTGGTAAAACCACACAAACGAGAGTTACTGGTGTTACTGAGTCCTTGGCAAACAGTTGCATACCTTTGCCGGAATGCACACAGCTTGTTGATCTACCGGCAATGTTGGAGTAAATTACGAACCCGCGGCGCACGCTGACGAGAGGAATCATAATGGTGACACGGTAACGTAAGACGCTGTAGGTTTCCATTTCAAACAGTTTCAGTACAAAATTTTCGGACGTATCGTGACAGTAGGAATTCTTTGCAGCCCAAGATTTGGCTGTCTCAATTCCGAGTACTTTTGTCACAAAATTGGCCTGTGCGATTTAAATTATTCTTCACTTGCGGGTACCTCGAAGGAAATGTATCAGCAAATGGTGCGTGGAATTCTTATCACATGCCACACGTATGAGGACTTCAGAGAATCATTCTTGGATAGATACTGGTTAAAGGCTATGCAGGAAAGGCTAAAACTAAAAATTACGATGTGTAAAGATTTCGAGTCATCCGGTTACGAGAACCCCGTTAAACATTATGTGGCAATGATTCAGAAAAAAATCACCAGAATACAACTTGGAGCATTAAAATTATCCGCTCGTGCTATAAGAAGTTACCGTTACAGGGTCAGCAGCCCTTAATGGAAAAGTGCAGTAGGGACGTGGTAGAATTCAAAAACTTATCACGGGAATTAGAATATATTTTTGAAGAAAACAATGCTGGCGAACGTAGAAGAGAACAACCACAATGGAATAACAATAATAATCAATTTGGCAATGGCAGGTACAAAAGTAGGACTCGGTGAGGAGGAAATTACCGACCACAGCCGTGTAACAATGATAACGAAAACCGTTATCACAACAGCCGTAACTGGGGCCTGCCATGAAATAATCACAGACAGTGGAACTAGCGTCGTTATGGAAACGAAGAGAAAGCGGTGAATTCTCGGAGAGATGGGAGAAGGGATGCCGAGCCAGCACAGGTGACTAAATTACAGCAGCTAAACCGAGATTACTAGAATTAAATCCAGTTCCTTTTCATCAATAATGAATAATTAACAGTCGCGGGATAGGCTCCTTAAACTCCCCGCGGAAATTTCTCTGATAAAACCAAAATAGACAGACGATGATAATGAGTTTTGCAAGAATTAATAACCGTTAGTCACATAGAATTAAACGTTTTCTGGAATGATGCAAATTGACGTAAGAGAGTCACTAGTAACGCAGTGAAGAAGTAGTGGCTCTGAGCACTGTGCGACTTAACTTCTAAGGTCATCAGTCGCCTAGAACTTAGAACTAATTAAACCTAACTATCCTAAGGACATCACACACATCCATGCCCGAGGCAGGATTCGAACCTGCGACCATAGCGGTCGCTCGGTTCCAGATTGCAGCGCCCAGAACCACACGGCCACTCCGGCCGGCAAAGAAGTAGTGCTCGGGTGGATAATATTTAACACGTTTTTCTTATCTTGTGGTATATTCTATCCTTTTTGTGCGTGTATGTGTACATTATTTTGTATCTATGGATAAAAATAAAGAGGAACAACAGCATCTAACCATATGCAAATGTATATTTTTGGTTGCGTTTTCTTTCGTGTATTAAGTACAGTGTCTGAGAGGGAGGAAGTTCTGTTTCGAGGGTAAGAAGCTAGTGGTGAGGTATGCTGTACTGATTAATGGGTAATTTATTTTGCGTCTAAACATAGGCTAATGAAGTTCGTTAGGTGATGCGATGAATGAACCCTATCTACAGAACCGAAATATCTTGCCAGAATGTTCGCGTGAAAAGTAGACTCGGGCAGTAGTTCAATTTGTGTCAGTGAGAAACTAAAGCGGGAATTAGAGAATGCGCGTTTAATCCGAGTGGACATGTGCTTATGGACGTATTTTGTATCTGAGGCCACAGACCAGTTGGTGTGCACCGTGCTCCCTGCGTAATGTATACGGACTTTTACTCTTTGATCGCCGACAGTGCTATACTGATATTCCGAGGATTTTTTGCCTTTGGTCGCCGACAGCGCGACGTATATGTGGTTATGGAGTAGCCTTGATGGATAGTAGTTTGTGTGAGGCGCGAAAGGACGACACTCGTTGTGTAGGAGCACAGTTATGTGTGGGCAGACATGATGTGCTATGGAATCATTCGACATAAAGACAATAATATTGTCTGGATCATGTTAGGAGGACCATCGGTCAATAATGCGACGATGTGTCAGGGAACTGTTACATAAATGCAAATTTGTCCCTGTACACGAAGAATTTCTTTTTGAGATATATCAAATTATATTCGTTGCCATAGATAAGGGAACCCTTCTCAGAGGAAATCATGAAGGACTGCACACAAAAACGTATGTAACAAAAAGGAATCTGAAGCTTAGCTGCTGGCCACTGTGGACGAGCGGTTCAAGGCACTACAGTCCGGAACCGCGCTGCTGCTACGGTCAAAGGTACAAATCCTGCCTCGGGCATGAGTGTGTGTGATGTCCTTAGGTTAGTTAGGTTTAAGTAGTTCTAAGTCTAGGGTACTGATGACCTCAGAAGTTAAGTCCCATGGTGCTCAGAGCCATTTTTTGAACCATTTTGAAGCTTAGCTCACCAAGTTGTAAGTAGCTCCAGCCTGTGATTATGTCACAAGAAACTAGTGACTGAATTTGAGATTCGCATGGTCATTTGCATTACTGTTTAACTTAGAGAAAGATAGGTGTTTTGTGCAGCCATTGCATCGGTTTCATGTTTTGTATATTGCAGGGTAATGATTATGGAATAGAAGTATTTCAGCCAGGGTACTGAATTGAACGAACGGTACGTAAATCATATTTTTTAGAGAAAGGAAGAGGAAAGGGCGAAAATTAGGTGTTATATGCGTCTGTATGAACCAATACAGGTGATAAGAATTTCAAATATCATGTTTTTGTATGTCCAGCCTTTTAAATGGAGATTTTGGGGACCACCTCCGTTCACTATTGTAAAAAAATGAAGCGTCTACAGCCATCCTTATGATCTTATTTATTGTGTAGCTACCATTTTCGGCGCTTCAGTGCGCCATCTTCAGGCCGTAGTTGATGCTGAAGGGGTTATCACGATCCATACACACACTGCATCTGTGGCCTAACGGGTTTATGTAGACTATCAGTAACTGCGTTGTCAGCACTCCAGAAATCAACTACCATCAGCTGATGGCTGTTGATGGTTGGAGTGCTGACACCACACTTACTGATAGTTTGCGAAACCAGTTATGCAGGCCTACTGATGCAGTGTATATATGGATCGTGATAACCCCTTCAGCATTAAGTATGGCCTGAAGATGGCGCATTGAAGGGCGGAAACTGGTACCTACACAATAAATAAGATCATAAGGACGTTTCATTTTCTTACAGTTTCAAATACCAGTCATAGATCGGGTGGAGGACGTATATAGTTACATGGTGCCGGTGCTTGTAGATAACAGTACAATTTACCTATATACTCATCCTGAACCACTGCCTACCCAACTGATATAAACATTAAATTAAATATGGTATTAGAACCACAGGCTGTGCACTGGAAATGAATTAATTAACGTGTGAATTATCGAGTGAAGATTATCGAGGGAGACCAAGAGACGAATTTAGTAAGCAGCTTCAAACGCACGTACGTTGTAGCATCTATTCGTAGATAAAGAGGCTGATATATATATATATATATATATATATATATATATATATGTGTGTGTGTGTGTGTGTGTGTCCACTAGCTACAGGAAGAGCGTTTGAACCTTTTTGTGTTGTTACTTCAATATTGTTGTGGTCTTTGGTCCAAAGATTGCTGCAATTCTCCACAAAAAGGTTCAAACGCTCTTCCTGTAGCTAGTAGACACACACACACACACACACACACACACACACACATATATATATATATATATATATATATATATAGGGTGGACGTTTTTAATCCATAGTGGGGTACACGCACAATATACATGACGGACCACTAATTCATAATGGGGAATATATGAGATACAGCAAAATGTTTTAGATAAAAGTTGTAGGTGGTGAAAAGGGTCACAAATTGCTACTAACGGCCGTGACGTTGAATGTGATTTTCAGCGTGATTTGGAGGTTCAAATTTGTTTTTTAAATTGGAACCCCAATATTTGATATAAGATTTGAAAAGTGCGGCAAACTGTACTTATAAAATGATACATTATTCAAGGTCATGGCAAGCTTCAATGAAGGTCAAATAAGTTTTTAGTTATAGTAAGGATTATGTCTGAATACAGGAGGGACGTAGCAAAATAGAATGTTAGATACAAATTGGAAGGTGCGTAAGGGGTCACGCATCATCACCAGTAACCATGTTCTTAAAGGTAATTGTCGATGGTCATTCAGAGTTCCATTTTATTGCATGGAAACCCCTATTTGTGACGACGGATTTGGAAACAGTGAAGAGAGCTTTTAACTGTAAGTATTAATTGACGAATTTATTGGAAAAAATAATTGCATCGCAATGTATAGATGTTATTTTAACGTTAGCATGACACAACTAACATAACATAGCCCGCCCGCATCTCGTGGTCGTGCGGTAGCGTTCTCGCTTCCCACGCCCGGGTTCCCGGGTTCGATTCCCGGCGGGGTCAGGGATTGTCTCTGCCTCGTGATGGCTGGGTGTTGTGTGCTGTTCCTAGGTTAGTTAGGTTTAAGTAGTTCTAAGTTCTAGGGGACTTATGACCACAGCAGTTGAGTCCCATAGTGCTCAGAGCCATTTGAACCATTTTGAGCCATAACATAGCCCACTGATTTACAGGTCACTGAGTGAGTGAGCCCCCGTGCTTCTCATTCCCCTTGCCATACATTCCAATTTGTATCTAACATTGTATTTTTCTCTATCCCTCATCTATTCCGAGTTAATCCGTATTAGAACTAAAAACATTTCTGATTGTTTAACCTTCACTGAATCTAGCCACGACCTTGAATAAGTATCATTTTATACGTACAGTTTGCCACTCTTTTCAGATCTTAAATCGAATATTTGGGTTCCGATTTAGAGGAAACACACCTTAACCTCCAAATCACCTTGATCACCACTTTCATGTCCATGGCTGTTAATACCAATGCGTGACCGTCTTTGTCACTTACTACTACTATCTAAAACGTTTTGCTATATCTGGAAACAAGCACACAAATCAGACACTCTCTCCCATCTCTGGGAGACGTAAGTAAAAAATACCACTAAATTTAAAATTGTTGTCAAGATGCATGCAGTGATTGCTATAAGTGGATAAATGAATTCCACAAAAAATGGAGGAATTCACATAACTGTTAAACGTGAACTATGTAATCAGCCACAATGGAGGGTAAAACGCTATCTGCGTTACCACCTTGTTAACAAATAGAATCTACACTTCTAGCACGTGATGCATTGGAATTCAAGTTAAAAAAAAAAAAAAAAAACATTGTAAACAGATGACTTATTTCGCAACAGTACAATAATCGTGCGTCAGATTGCAAAGTCCATCATAATGATGACTTAACGTGACGTCATCACTTTTGGCATGACTGGGAAGAGATTTTCTGGAGTCAGGTTACTGATTTCACCAGCGGTAGCCTGCTGCGTTTCCCTTAGTCACTCTTCCTACCACTGACTCGTGACTCAGCAGCAACGTAACGCCTTGCAGGTGGCTGAGTCGATGCCGCATCGTACGTATGTCGCGCGCAAGCGTTCATTGTTGCTGCGTCAGACTGCATTTTTCCGCAATATTTGCGCATGTCCTTATGCCTCACAGAATAATAGATCAACTCGTGGACTTACAGCTATAACAGAATATGTGAGGCTTCTATGGTCTGAACCTCCTTTCTCCTCTGGATATATATATATATACACTCCTGGAAATTGAAATAAGAACACCGTGAATTCATTGTCCCAGGAAGGGGAAACTTTATTGACACATTCCTGGGGTCAGATACATCACATGATCACACTGACAGAACCCCAGGCACATAGACACAGGCAACAGAGCATGCACAATGTCGGCACTAGTACAGTGTATATCCACCTTTCGCAGCAATGCAGGCTGCTATTCTCCCATGGAGACGGTCGTAGAGATGCTGGATGTAGTCCTGTGGAACGGCTTGCCATGCCATTTCCACCTGGCGCCTCAGTTGGACCAGCGTTCGTGCTGGACGTGCAGACCGCGTGAGACGACGCTTCATCCAGTCCCAAACATGCTCAATGGGGGACAGATCCGGAGATCTTGCTGGCCAGGGTAGTTGACTTACACCTTCTAGAGCACGTTGGGTGGCACGGGATACATGCGGACGTGCATTGTCCTGTTGGAACAGCAAGTTCCCTTGCCGGTCTAGGAATGGTAGAACGATGGGTTCGATGACGGTTTGGATGTACCGTGCACTATTCAGTGTCCCCTCGACGATCACCAGTGGTGTACGGCCAGTGTAGGAGATCGCTCCCCACACCATGATGCCGGGTGTTGTCCCTGTGTGCCTCGGTCGTATGCAGTCCTGATTGTGGCGCTCACCTGCACGGCGCCAAACACGCATACGACCATCATTGGTACCAAGGCAGAAGCGACTCTCATCGCTGAAGACGACACGTCTCCATTCGTCCCTCCATTCACGCCTGTCGCGACACCACTGGAGGCGGGCTGCACGATGTTGGGGCGTCAGCGGAAGACGGCCTAACGGTGTGCGGGACCGTAGCCCAGCTTCATGGAGACGGTTGCGAATGGTCCTCGCCGATACCCCAGGAGCAACAGTGTCCCTAATTTGCTGGGAAGTGGCGGTGCGGTCCCCTACGGCACTGCGTAGGATCCTACGGTCTTGGCGTGCATCCGTGCGTCGCTGCGGTCCGGTCCCAGGTCGACGGGCACGTGCACCTTCCGCCGACCACTGGCGACAACATCGATGTACTGTGGAGACCTCACGCCCCACGTGTTGAGCAATTCGGCGGTACGTCCACCCGGCCTCCCGCATGCCCACTATACGCCCTCGCTCAAAGTCCGTCAACTGCACATACTGTTCACGTCCACGCTGTCGCGGCATGCTACCAGTGTTAAAGACTGTGATGGAGCTCCGTATGCCACGGCAAACTGGCTGACACTGACGGCGGCGGTGCACAAATGCTGCGCAGCTAGCGCCATTCGACGGCCAACACCGCGGTTCCTGGTGTGTCCGCTGTGCCGTGCGTGTGATCATTGCTTGTACAGCCCTCTCGCAGTGTCCGGAGCAAGTATGGTGGGTCTGACACACCGGTGTCAATGTGTTCTTTTTTCCATTTCCAGGAGTGTATTTCAAACACTCGAAAGGGTATGAGAAAGTTTCCATGACATTCAGTGTATTTTCTACAGATTTTGTCGACATTGCAATCAGCTGAATTACGAAAACTCAAATTAGAGTACTGAAAAAAAAGAAAAAGATCACGAACACTGACTTAGCAGGCAAAGAGGAATTGCTTACATCCGCCAATACAATTGCGGTGCATGTTTTCGCTGATATATAAAGAAGGCATCTGCTTATGAGCGTATTTTTTTTAACAATTATAACGTATCTGGGGCTCTCATATTTCAATAATTGGGAATTGTCTTCCAATGACTTCAGCTGTTGCAGCGATAACATGTCCTTTGAGCACGTTACGGAGTTCGCATTCTAAGTCCCTCTCTAAGTCAGTCTGTGTATACTGTGATATCAATAGCAACTTAATTACGAGTAGGCTACAGTTAAATGCTCGGCAAACATGGATAGTCAAAATACCCACGGATGTGCTGCCGGTCTACAGTGTCCAACGGGCACAATATTTAGGCGATCATACATGTCGCCATCATCAGGTGAACTGACGGACTGAGCTCAATTCGTCAGTTCACCTGATGATGGCGACATGTATGATCGCCGAAATATTGTGCCCGTTGGACACTGTAGACCGGCAGTACACCCGTGGATAATTTGATTATCAAATACGCCGGCAGAAACTCAAGAATCACAATCACGGATAGCTTTACTCTTTTCTAGCTTTACTCTTTTCTACTTACTCCCTAGACATGAGAAAATTACACTGAAGAGCCAAAGAAACTGGTACACTTGCAGCAACACGACCTGGCATGGACTCGACTAAAGTCTGAAGTAGTGCTGGAGAGAGCTGACACTGTAAGTCCTGCAGGGCTGTCCATAAATACGTAAGAGATCTCAACTGAACAGCACGTTGCAAGGCATCCCAGGCATGATCAAAAATGTTCATGTCTGGGGAGATTGGTGGGCAGCGGAAGTGTTTAAACTCAGAAGAGTGTGCCTGGAGACACTCTGTAGCAATTATGGACGTGTGGGGTGTCGCATTGTCCTGCTGGAATCGCCAAAGTCCGTCGGAATTCACAATGGACATGAATGGATTCAGGTGATAAGACAAGATGCTTACGTACGTGTCACCTGTCAGAATCGTATCTAGACGTATCAGGGGTCCCATATCACTCCAACTGCACACGCCCCACAGCATTACAGACCCTGCATCAGCTTGAACAGTCCCCTGCTGACATGCAGGGTGCATGATTTCATGAGGTTGTCTCCGTACCTGTACATGTCCTTCAGCTCGATACAATTAGAAACGAGACTCGGGGACCAGGCAACATCTTTCCAGTCATCAACAGTCCAATGTCGGTGTTGTCAGGCCCAGGTTAGGCGCAAAGCTTCGTGTCGTACACGAATGGGCCTTCGCCTGCGAAAGCCCACATCGATGATGTGACTGGTTCGCACGCTGACAGTTGTTGATGGCACAGCATTGAAATCTGCGGCAATTGGCAGAAGAGTTGCACTTCTGTCACGTTGAACGATTCTATTCAGTCGTCGTTGGTCCCGTTCTTGCAGGATCTTTTTTCGGGTGCAGCGATGTTGGAGATTTGATGTGTTACCGAATTCCTGATATTCATGGTACACTCGTGAAACGGTCGTAAGGCAAAATCTCCACTTCATCGCTACCTCGGAGACGCTGTGTCCTGTCTCTTGTGCGCCAACTATAACATCACGTTGAAACTGACTTAAATCATAATAACCCGCCACTGTAGCAGCAGTAGCCGATCTAAGAACTGCACCAAAAACTTGTTGTCTTATGTAGGCGTTGCCGACCGCAGCGCGATGTTCTGCCCGTTTACATATCTCTGTATTTGAATACGCATACCTGTACCATTTTCTTTGGCGCTTCAGTGTATGCAGGGGTATAGAGGCCTAAAACAATAATGTGCTATAAATTTTGATCTGGAATATATCATACCGCTATTCAGTACCAAATATTAAAAAAAGTCATTTCTTAATGATAGTCTGTCTCCGTAGCTGACTGCTCATCCTGTTTGATTGCCATGCTTTGTGGGGGGAGTTCGATTCCAAGTACTGTCAGGAATTTTTTCTTTGGTAGGATGCTTGAATAGGGTGCACTCAGCGACGTGATGCCATTTGAGGAGCAACTTGACGGAGTGGTAGCGGCACCATGTCTGCGAATCTTACACTCCTACATGCCGCCTCCAAATGACCAAACTGACTGATGGATTACAGGGCAGTTGGTGGGTTCTGATTGTCCTCTCTGTGGCCAGAACACCGGTAGAAGCTCACTCAGTTTTTTCATTATTATTATTATTATTATTATTATTATTATTATTATTATTATTATTATTATTGTCACAATCATCATCATCATCATCAGTTTTTTTGAAGTACTTCTCCGTGAGCAGTGCGGCTGTTCAAAATTCGTCAAATTGACTTTCTTGATTCGATGTCTGCAACGACTAAGAAAATCACAGTTTAGTGACAAAGTTATTCTCACATAACCATTGTGTCATTCGACGACTGAGAAAGACAGACAATAACTATTCTCACTCAAAATTAAATGAAAGTGTAGACGTGGCACCTAATAATGGGAATGCTAATACGGGTAAAGGAACGATATGTTCTGAGATATCAACATTTGCCTCAGAATTCTACACGAAGCTTTCAAACAGTGTTTCACGATTTGTAGCCCACTTATGTGTGCGGATTCGCATGTTACAGGTAGCATACGTTAACACGAGATACCGTGTCAGGAAACGAAATACGCCTGATTGCGCATTACGAGTTTATTGCCGGAGACAGGCATTTTTATCTGTTCACAGTAGTCGTCTTCAGAACCTAGTACAACAAACCGCATACTATAATGTCTTCTGCATACACAAGTCATCCGTTGTCACGATTATCAAAACAGGCAAATATTGTACAGATGAAACATATATTACCTAGCATCAGAATTATTAAAATTATTATGCTGATCACAAAGTTGTCGTTCGACAATACTTCTTTTTCCAAATTTGTCTATTTATTGTACAGGAACATCTTCTATCGCAATTCGCTTCTAGCTTTTTCACTTTTATGAGGTATGCAGGAGGTAGAATACCGTTGTTTACTCTGTCTCGTTGTCTGGGCCTGTAGATTAATTTCGTTATGGCATGGAAACAAAAAGAGTAACAGAAAGTTGTGGAGAGTCTGATGTTTTGATATCAACTTCAGCGAAAACAAGAAGTGTTTAAGGCCATCAAGACTTCGTTACAAGTATTTATTCTTTCGCATCGTACATGATACATGCTTTTTGTCTTATTCAGTTGAGAGAAGCAGTCTGTTTTTCATACGTCGCCACAAATGACATTTTTGCCTGAGTGAGGTTTGAAGCACGCTGTTCTGCTTACCATGAGCAACTGCTTTAACTGTTAAAAGTGACTCGTTAGTGGTTGCTTTTAGAGTGTCTAGCCTATATTACTACGTGAATTAGAGGCTCGGTTAAGTTGAAAAAGCGGGTTTATCATCGGGACTCACAAAACTAAAATGCTGCACTACGCAGTACGTATGCGACTTCGACAGCCTGGGGAACGTCTGTCGTTAGAACATTTATTTTTATTTATTTACTTACACATGAAGTTCCGTAGGGCGGAATTGAGGAGCAAATCTCAAGGTGATGGAAGTTGTCAGTATATGAGATTACAACATAAAAGTAATAACAGACAAAAATAAAATGTTTATGAACCCAAAAAAAAGTCAAGCCATAAGTTTATGTAGACGCAATCAACAATATGACACAAGAATCAGCTTAATTTTTCGAGGAACTCCTCAACGGAATAGAAGGAGTGACCCGTGAGAAACTCTTCAGTTTCGATTTGAAAGCGCGTAGATTACCGCTAAGATTTTTGTATTCTTGTGGTAGCTTACTGAAAATGGATGCAGCAGTATACTGCACACCTTTTTGCACAAGAGTTAAGAAATTCCGATCCAAATGCAGGTTGGATTTCTGCCGAATATTAACTGAGTGAAAGCTGCTTATTCTTGTGAATAAGCTGATACTGTTAACAAGAAACGACAGTAAAGAATACATATATTGAGAGGCCAATGTCAAAATACACAGACTAGTGAATAGGGGTCGACAGGAGGTTTGTGAACCAATTATTGCCCGAACGGCCCGTCTCTGAGCCAAAAATATCCTTTTAGAATGGGAAGAGCTATCCTAAAATATAACACCATACGACATAAGCGAATGAAATTAAGCAAAGTAGACTAATTTTCGTGTCGAACGATCACTTACTTCGGATACCGTTCGAGTGGTAAAAATGGCAGCATTGAGTCTTTGAACAAGATCCTGAACGTGGGCTTTCCACGACAGTTTACTATCTATCTGAACACCAAGAAATTTGAACTATTTAGTTTCATGAAATATATGCCCTTTCTGTGAAATAAAAACGACGGGTTTTGTTGAATTGTATGTTAGAAACTGTAAAAACTAAGTGTTACTGTGATTTAGCGTTCGTTTATTTTCTGCAAGTCATGAACGTATGTCACGAACTGCACTATTTGAAACCGAGACAATGTAGCACACAACATCCTTTACTACCAAGATAGTGTCATACGCAAACAGAAATATTTTAGAGTTACCCGCAATACTAGAGGGCATGATATTTATATAAATAAGGAACAGGAGTGGCCCCAACACTTAACACAGAAGTCCACGAAACATATAAGGACCAGTCAAATGAAAACCAGACACGTAGAAAAATGTATCCAGCTTGAAGGCACGCAAATTCTCAGCCGAGATTGCATTTTGAAAACCTTTATGTACGATGAACGGTTTCGGTAAACAAGAGTTACCGTGATCTGACCTCAGTACAGGTTAAGGCATGTGGCAAATCTCTGCTGTTAACCATACTGAAGTCAGATGATGGTTACTCTGGTCACCAAAACAGGTCATTGTAAATAAAGGGTTTAAGAATGCTATCTCGGCTAAGAAGTTGTCTTCCTCCATCTTGAATATTTGCAGATCGCCCCTTATTACTCAGCATGAACAAGTAAACAAGAAACAGTAAGTAAACTATTTACACTACTGGCCATTAAAATTGCTACACCAAGAAGATAAACGGGTATTCATTGGACAAATATATTGTACTAGAACTGACATGTGATTACATTTCACGCAATTTGGGTGCATAGATCCTGAGAAATCAGTACCCAGAACAACCACCTCTGGCCGTAATAACGGCCTTGATACGCCTGGGCATTGAGTCAAACAGACCTTGGATGGCGTGTACAGGTACAGCTGCCCATGCTGCTTCAACTCGATCCCCATAGTTCATCAAGAGTAGTGACTGGCGGGCTGTGACGAGCCAGTTGCTTGGCCACCATTGACCAGACGTTTTCAGTTGGTGAGAGATCTGGAGAATGTGCTGGCCAGGGCAGCAGTCGAACGTTTTCTGTATCCAGAAAGGCCCGTACAGGACCTGCAACATACGGTCGTGCATTATCCTGCTGAAATCTAGGGTTTCGCAGGGATCGAAAGAAGGGTAGATTCAAATGGCTCTGAGCACTATGGGACTCAACAGCTGAGGTCATTAGTCCCCTAGAACTTAGAACTAGTTAAACCTAACTAACCTAAGGACATCACAAACATCCATGCCCGAGGCAGGATTCGAACCTGCGACCGTAGCGGTCTGGCGGTTCCAGACTGCAGCGCCTTTAACCGCACGGCCACTTCGGCCGGTAGAAGGGTAGAGCCACGGGTCGTAACACATCTGAAATGTAACGTCCACTATTCAAAAGTGCCGTCATTGCGAACAAGAGGTGACCGAGATGTGTAACCAATGGCACCCCATACCATCACGTCGGGTGATACGCCAGTATGGCGATGACGAATACACGCTTCCAATGTGCGTTCACCGCGATGTCGCCAAACACGGATGCGACCATCATGATGCTGTAAACAGTACCTGGATTCAAACGAAAAAATGACGTTTAACCATTCGTGCACCCTGGTTCGTCGTTGAGAACACCATCGCAGGCGCTCCTGTCTGTGATGCAGAGTCAGGGGTAACTGCAGCCATGGTCTCCGAGCTGATATTTCATGCTGCTGCAAACGTCTGATATTCCATGCTGCTGCAAACGTCGTCGAACTGTTCGTGCAGATGGTTGTTGTCTTGCAAACTTCCCCATCTGTTGACTCAGGGATCGAGACGTGGATGCACGATGCGTTACAGCCATGACAGTCATCTCGACTGCTAGTGATACGAGGCTGTTGGGATCCAGCACGGCGTTCCGTATTACCCTCCTGAACCTACCGATTCCATATTCTGCTAACAGTCATTGGATCTCGACCAACGCGAGCAGCCGTGTCGCGATACGATAAACCGCAATCGCGATAGGCTACAATCCGACATTTATCAAAGTCGGAAACGCGATGGTACGCATTTCTCGTCCTTACACGAGGCATCACAACAACGTTTCACCAGGCAACGCCGGTCAACTGCTGTTTGTGTATGAGAAATCGGTTGGAAACTGCCCTCATGTCAGCACGTTGTAGGTGTCGCCATCGGCGCCAACCTTGTGTGAATGCTCTGAAAAGCTTATCATTTGCATATCACAGCATCTTCTTCTTGTCGGTTAAATTTCGCGTCTGTAGCGCGTCATCTTCGTGGTGTAGCAATTTTAATGGCCAGTAATGCATTATTTCAAAAGTAATCGACTCAACAGTTAGTACATTTCTCCCACTGTGAGACAAGACGGTCATTACTTTCATGGAACAATATTTGTGGTTGCCTATGGAACCATGACTGTAGACATTCTACCTGTTCGTTTGAAGCAAATATAATGCCAAGAATGACTTTCTTCAGGGCTCCAGAAACATGGAAATCGCATGGGTAGAGATAGGGACTTCATGTGGTATGTGTAAGGGCTTCACAGCAAAACTTCTGCAGTGTACTCGATACAAGTTGCCAACAAAATACTCGTGCACAGGTTATCAAGCTTTTTACGTGTATACGATAGACATTTTGCTGGAAAGGCCTCCATGTAGTCACAATCTCTCCACATGCGATTATCCTGATTTTCGAAGCCCTGAATAAACACACTTATGGCCTTCGATTTCCTTCGGACGAAGAGATGCATACCTGGATACTATCATGGTACCACAGGCAACCCCAAATATTTTTCCATTTTCCAAGGAGACAATAACCGTGCTGTCTCACGGCGGCGTTTACTATTGAAGTAATAAACAGTTTTGCCTTTTCTATTGGTCACTTTTTCATTTGACTGCTCCTAATAAAAAAGCTTTCGTCTGAGTTCAACTGTCGTCAGGCCGTGTGGTACTGTGTGGAATACTGTATTTTCGGCGGTAAATGATATTTAACTATTCTGTAGAAATGTAACACATAATTCAAATCACAATGAATGTAAATGACTGCAGGAAAGTTGTCGCATTTAAATAAGCTTCAATTAGTGCAGTAACTTACAGAGGGGCGATCGCAATGTTGTGGTTGATTTACAAACAAATCAGTGCCCTGCAGATTGACTCTTACCGGGCTGTCAGTCACATGATTTACGAACATTTCGAAAAATGTTCACAAGCTTTCACGTGGGATAACAGTGCAAGCAGACATACGGCGTAAGCAAATTCCTCCCCCAGGGACGGAGTGGGGACTGGAAGGGCATCTGGCCATCCTCCACCACTAACAATGCCAAATCCAGATTAACATGTCGACCCTTCGAAGGCACGGCGTAACGCGAGGAGGAATGAGGAGAATAAGACTACAACTACTACCATAGTGAGCTGTATATACCACTACTACTGTCCTAGAACGTGATTTCCCCAATATGTCACTGGCATCCATTTTTCCTTCAGTTAGTTATAGTTATATCAGTGACAGATAGTAGGGAAGCAATTTGCAGGGCAATAGTAGTGGTGGGTATATTTCGGAATGATAGTAGGTCTAATCTTATTAATAGTAGAATTAGTTATGGCGTTGATTAGCAGTATTATATGAAACTTCCTGGCAGATTAAAACTGTGTGCCCGACCGAGACTCGAACTCGGGACCTTTGCCTTTCGCGGGCAAGTGCTCTACCAACTGAGCTACCGAAGCACGACTCACGCCCGGTACTCACAGCTGTACTTCTGCCAGTACCTCGTCTCCTACCTTCCAAACTTTACAGAAGCTCTCCTGCGAACCTTGCAGAACTAGCACTCCTGAAAGAAAGGATATTGCGGAGACATGGCTTAGCCACAGCCAGGAAGTTTCATATCAGCGCACACTCCGCTGCAGAGTGAAAATCTCATTCTGGAAGCAGTATTATATGACTGATAATACTAATAATTTGAGTAAGAACGAATAAAGCCAGCACTAAAATTCTAGGCAACGTATGCCACAAATAAATAAGGAAATAAGACATTAAATAAGTGCCCAACTCACTGCGATATCTGGAGATTCCAAATGACGGAAGAGGTGACAAAGTTCAAAGACGAACTGCACTATTTCCTCGATTGTCACGGGAGACTTAATAATGCACTCAAGAAACGCCAAATCCATACTATAAGACAGCGATCGAGCATCACATGTAAGACAGATTACGAAAAGATAAAGAGTCTATCGGAAACGAACGTTTTTCACCAAGACGAGTTCTGAGTGGCAGAGGCTCATATCCTACAAACGTATTACCGTCTCCCGCCCTTCTTTACGAACCACATCGGGCCGACACACACACACACACACACACACACACACACACAGCGAGAGAGAGAGAGAGAGAGAGAGAGAGAGAGACGGACAGACAGACTCGGCATACAAATCGCTAAGCACCACAGTAATAAACTAGGGAATTTGTGGCACCTACCGAGGCTACAGGCATTCACTTCTGCGTCATAAAACCTGTGAATGAGGTACGAAGGTAAGCGAAAAAACTGGCACGCCATACCTCTGGTGAGCATGGCACCCATCCAGTGGAATCTTAACGGAGACGAAATGTGGACTGCGGAAGCAAAACTTCAGCAACATCAGGGATGCACAAGACATAAACATCGATCACTAAAATTTACATCACTATAAAACCCAGAACAGAAAAGTAGGGTACGTTCCTAATGAAGTGCACAATACGTTTGTCGACCTATGCGGATGTACGCATCAGTCTGTGGTTACGTGTACCACATACGAGATAACTGGGGACATCGCTATTTGAGCTAGGGAGTGTCCGCGCCAGTGTTTGCGGTAAAAAAATCATAATTTCCGAAATAAAGCTATTGGAACGAACAGTGAGACATTTATGTGCAGTTAAGATGATCAATGACGCCTACCAACACAAATGAAAATCAGACGGGGTGTTGTAAGCAAACGATCGCCGACAAAGAATTGACGGACGTCTAATGAAACACCGAAAGTCTGGCAGAAACTTCGTTAGTTATTAACGACGAACAATGATTAAACGAATTTTTACTAAGCAACAGCTTACTGCAACTGCGTCTGAAACTTAAAATGACATCCAGTCCTACACCATTCTGCCTGCTCGAAGTCGAACCAGCCGGCCGCGGTGGTCTAGCGGTTCTAGGCGCGCAGTCCGGAAAGGCGCGACTGCTACGGTCGCAGGTTCGAATCCTGACTCGGGCATGGATGTGTGTGATGTCCTTAGGTTAGTTTGGTTTAAGTAGTTCTAAGTACTAGGGGACCGATGACCATGTGTGTGATGTCCTTAGGTTAGTTAGGTTTAAGTAGTTCTAAGTTCTAGGGGACCGATGACCACAGATGTTAAGTCCCATAGTGCTGAGAGCCATTTGAACCATTTTTGAAGTCGAACCTCGACCTTTGCCGTTCAATGATTATGCTCTTACAGCCACTCAGGCACCCCTGAGCGATTCTTCCTTTATGGCGTGTAGAAAAATATGCGCTACCAGTCACAATAAAAGGTTATTTATTTGTCACACGACCGGTTTCGGGCTTGCGCCCATCTTCAGGTGTTTATGCATTCATGTACATGTTTATACTGTTGGAGATCACTGTATAAATACAAAAAAAAAAATTATTTGCTGGTGGCTACACAGATACAAGTGGGGCAATTATAAGTGGTAAGGCAGCATTTGACTTAGAAAAAGATGAAGCACCATTATTACAGTTATGCTGTGGTGATAATTGTAATAATGGTGCTTCATCTTTTTGTAAGTACAGATATATTTTCGTCAACTGCTGCCTTACCACTTACAATTGTCCCACTTGTATCTGTGTAGCCACCAGCAAATAATTTTTTTTTGTATTTATACAGTGATCTCCAACAGTATAAACATGTACATGAATGCATAAACACCTGAAGATGGGCGCAAGCCCGAAACCGGTCGTGTGACAAATAAATAACCTTTTATTGTGACTGGTAGCGCATATTTTTCTACACCCCATAAAGGAACAGTCACGGAGTTCGACAGCATCCACTATGGATAAAATTCATTTGATTCTTCCTATCTCTCTCTCTCATCTCTCTCTCTCTCTCAGGTGCTTCCAGCACTGTGCGAGAATATTGGGTTGAGTGGTTTTATCACCTGGATATACTTTTCCAGTGTGTGTTTGACAAAGTCCAGATCTCTGAGGTGCCGCAGTGAAAATTGGTGCTGTTCTCCCCAAGGCACACGTACATATAAATAATGCCTGTAGATAAGGTCTGCAGAGTAAAAGACGTTATGGCAATCAATTTAAAACAAAAAGGGGAAGCGTGCGTTGTAATTATCTTCCCTCTTACAGTTCGTTTCTTGGTACACTCAGCACATTTTATTGGAGCTCATATGGTTGCACTGGCATCATTATGCTTGGTCAGCTATTCTTCACGAGATGCCAAAGGATGATGCACTAAACAGAAAACGCATTCACGATGCATACTACTCGTACAACGGTTAGCGCAATTAACACCTCACCTCCCTCTGTAAGTAATTAATTCTCGTGCCAGATAAAAACGAAGGCAGTCGTCACCGAGAGCAAGCAGTACACTCTTTGTGGAGGCACGCACAAACACACAACACGTCCCACATTTTGGTTGCTCTGTTAACAACCATCGAGTACGCTGGTGTCTCCAAGCTGCGGAACACTGGCATAATATAGCTTTCTACTGTAAATCTGTTTTAACTGATGCGTAAATAGAGTGAAGATAGAGGGAAACGTATCATTTATTTGCCGATGAGGATGCTGAGATGTCTACGGAGAGAACAGAAGATATTTTCACTGCGACGCGACTGTAGTTATAAAGTGAGAGCAATGCAGATTTAGGAGGAAAAGAGATCTGTTACGGTCTGCAGTACTAAAGCAGTTGCCAAGAATCGCCCAGTCGCGCGGAGGCCGCGGGTTTAGAGGCTCCATGTCACTGACTGCGCGGCCCCTCCCGCCGGAGGTTCGAGTCCTCCCTCGGGCATGGTTGTGTGTGCTGTTCTTAGCATAAGTTAGTTTAAGTAGTGTGTAAGTCTAGGGACGGGTGACCTCAGCAGTTTGTCCCCTTAGAAATTCACACACATTCGAACAAGAATCGCCTATCGTGCTGTCGTGACAGACCTTTCCCTTTCGACACCTCTCAGATCTCGTGTGTGGCCAGCAGGCGCCGGTTCAGTGACGTACGGCCACTCAGGTCAGGGGTGTCGAAATAGTTGCCTGTCACATTGGCGCCTAGGAATCAGTGACTAGCTGTCTCTGTACAGGTACATTTTTAAAGTACTCAACGAACGTGTACGGGTGGCACTGAGCGTGGTGCCAAACAGGGAATCCTTTGCCGTATTCACTCAAGAGTCAATGTTGTAAAGCCCCCTCCCCCCCCCCCCCCCGTCCTCTCCACAGGACGATCGAAACAGGAGGGCTGAGAAAAGGTAGACACTCCTTGCTGCTTCGGATCAGGTCCAGATTTCGTCGAATGATTTTGAACGGCCTCGAGTAGATACAGCATGTACAACAAGCAAAAATTGCTGTCTCACTACTTCCCATGAGTGCTATCACAATGCGGGGGGGGGGGGGGGGGGGGGAGGGGGGATGAGTGTCAGTGGTTGTCTGGAACACCCCTGTCGCTCACAGCACTGTGACTGTCGTTTCCCGCAGCAAAATGTGTGGGGATCAGCAAAACCATGTGATTTCGCAGTTCCTACCTCCATGGCAGAGAGGTCGAAAGCAGGGGTGAAATGTAGGTAACAAGGGATGTGACGACCTTTCCGTCGTTTGACACGTCCACCGTGGCGCCAGGTGGGAGTCTGGTGAAATTTGATACTAGTGCGACGTCATTAACCCGTTACACATTATATGAAATCCTGAGCGGTGGCTTTTTTTTTTTTTTTTTTGTTTTTCGCATGTGCTGACACGTTACTGTTTGAAGTGCCGCCGAGCCAGATGTTGATGTCACGCGGCGCCACGCGTTTTCTCTATTATAGAGGAAGGTCGTACGCAGCTTTGAGGCAAATTTCAGACTCCTACTTCGTAGTCCAGTTAAATAAAGTGATGCTGAGGGAATTAGAGTAGGAAATGAGACACTTAAAGTAGCAGATGAGTTTTGCTCTTTGGGAAGCAAAATAACTGATGATGGCCGAAGTAAGGAGGATATAGAATGCAGATTGGCAATGGTAAGAAAAGCATTTCTGAAGAAGAGAAATTTGTTAACGAGGAGTATAGATTAAAGTGTCACGAAGTCCTTCCTGAAAGTGTTTGTGTGGAGTGTAGGCATGTATAGAAGTGAAACATGGACTACAAGTAGTTTAGACAAGAAGAGAATAGAAAAAAAATGGTTCAAATGGCTCTGAGCACTATGTTACTTAACTTCTGAGGTCATCAGTCCCCTAGAACTTACAACTACTTAAACCTAACTAACCTAAGGGCATCACACACATTCATGACCGAGGCAGGATTCGAACCTGCGACCGTAGCGGTCGCGCGGTTCCAGAGAATAGCTGTTGAAATGTTGTGCGACAGAAGAATGCTGAAGATTAGGTGGGTATATTACATGTTTAATGAGGAGGTAAATTTGTGGTTCAACCTGACGAAAAGAAGGGATCGGTTTGTAGGACACATTCGCAGACATCAAGGGATCACCAATTTAATTATGGAGGGAAGATTGTGGAGTACAAATCGTTGACGGAGACCAAGAGATGAATACAGTAAGCAGATTCAGACGGATGTAGGTTGCAGTAGTTACTCAGAGGTGAAGAGGCTTGCGCAGGATAAAGTAGCATGGAGAACTGCATCAGTCTTCGGACTGAAGACCACAACAACAACAATAACAACAGTTCGTAAGGTAACTGCGGGGTTTAGAAAAAGTGACCTTTTAATTGTGGCCGGCCGAAGTGGCCGTGCGGTTAAAGGCGCTGCAGTCTGGAACCACAAGACCGCTACGGTCGCAGGTTCGAATCCTGCCTCGGGCATGGGTGTTTGTGATGTCCTTAGGTTATTTAGGTTTAACTAGTTCTAAGTTCTAGGGGACTAATGTCCTCAGCAGTTGAGTCCCATAGTGCTCGGAGCCATTTTTTTTTAATTGTGTTGTGCAATATGTTGACTGAGTGCTTGTACGTAGCAGGTCACGAAATGCGACCTACACACAGCTTCGGGCTCAGAGACCTGCAGCGCTTTTCCTGTTACCTGCCGACGCTAGACACTGTTTTCATTGCTGGTGCTTGTGTAAAGCTCAGTGACCTTGTATTGTAGTCAAGTAATAACCACGCGAAAGTAATTAGACGGATTACGCACTGGATGTGGTAATACACTACTGGCCATTAAAATTGCTACACCAAGAAGAAATGTATGCTACACCAAGAAGAAATGTAGATGATAAACGGGTATTCATTGGACAAATATATTATACTGGAACTGACATGTGATTACATTTTCACGCAATTTGGCTGCATAGATCCTGAGAAATCAGTACCCAGAACAACCACCTCTGGCCGTAATAAAGGCCTTGATACGCCTGGGCATTGAGTCAAACAGAGCTTGGATGGCGTGTACAGGTACAGCTGCCCATGCAGCTTCAACACGATACCACAGTTCATCGAGTGACTGGCGTATTGTGACGAGCCAGTTGCTCAGCCACCATTGATCAGACGTTTTCAATTGGTGAGAGATCTGGAGAATGTGCTGGCCAGGGCAGCAATCGAACATTTTCTGTATCCAGAAAGGCCCGTACAGGACCTGCAACATGATGTCGTGCATTGTCCTGCTGAAATGTAAGGTTTCGCAGGGATCAAATGAAGGGTAGAGCCACGGGTCGTAGCACATCTGAAATGTAACGTCCACTGTTCAAAGTACCGTCAATGCGAACAAGAGTTGACCGAGACGTGTAACCAATGGCACCCGATAACATCACGCCGGGTGATACGCCAGTATGGCGATGACGAATACACGCTTACAATGTGCGTTCACCGAGCTGTCGCCAAACACGGATGCGACCATCATGATGCTGTAAACAGATCCTCGATTCATCCAAAAAAATGACGTTTTGCCATTCGTGCACCCAGGTTCGTCGTTGAGTACACCATTGCACGCGCTCCTGTCTGTGATGCAGCATCAAGGGTAACCGCAGCCATTGTCTCCGAGCTGATAGTCCATGCTGCTGCAAATGTCGTCGAACTCTTAGTGCAGATGGTTGATGTCTTTCAAACATCCACATCTGTTGACTCAGGGATCGGGACGTGGCTGCACGAACCGTTACAGTCATGCCGATAAGATGCCTGTCATCTCGACTTCTAGTGATACGAGGTCGTTGGGATCCAGAACGGCGTTCCGTATTACCCTCATGAACCCACCGATTCCATATTCTGGTAACAGTCATTGGATCTCGACCAACACGAGCAGCAATTTTGCGATACGATAAACCCCAATCGCGATAGGCTTCAATACGACCTTTATCAAAGTCCGAAACGTGATGGTACGCATTTCTCCTCGTCACACGAGACATCACAACAACATTTTACCAAGCAACGCCGGTCAACAGCTATTTGCGTATGAGAAATCGGTTGGAAACTTTCCTCATGTCAGCACGTTGTAGGTGTCGCCACCGGTGCCAGCCTTGTGTGAATGCTCTGAAAAGGTAATTATTTGCATATCACAACATCTTCTTCCTGTCGGTTAAATTTCGCGTCTGTAGCACGTGATCTTCGTGGTGTAGTAGTTTTAATGGCCAGTAGTGTACGTACCTCGCAACTATCTATAATAAACAATGATCGAAAAGGTTGCCCACAAATTCATGCAGCTGATAAAGGAGTCGAAATACAAATACAACGACTTTTGGACGGATACTTATTATCTTGGAAGTAATGCCGAGGCGTTGAAAGCTTTGGAATGTGAGGAGCATCAAGTAAAATCAATGCACACACGCCTTAAGTTCAGGAAAGGTAATGTACTGTTTCTGTGTATACACTCGTACGTTTAGATGCAACTAGACGAAGCATCTGCTCAACTTTCTGTGTAAGTACCAGAGCTTGCTGCAAAGCAGTGCCTCGTAATTTTGTAAGTGAAAAGTCTAAAAGCTTTTTAAATAAAACAAACTTTATTACCTTTCTAGATCTTTATTGTTCATGTCCACAGACTTATTTCTCAGCAGACCTAGTCACTCTGGCGGCGAACATATTACTCTCAGTGAGACACCAGGTTGTCGATAACGGTCGCTGCAGGACGTTTGTTGACGAAGTCACAACCTCACCTCTGCTCTGCGCCGCTTCATCACTATCAACGTGATGTCCTCGAAGGTGTTTTTTAAGTTTTGGAAACAGATGAAAATAGTACGGAACTAAGCTGGTACGATATGGTGGACGACCGATACCGGAGAACTCAAGGCGTGGGATAGTTGCCGATGTCGGGCCGGTCGTGTGTGGTCTAGCATTGTGATGCTGAACGAGAGGGTTCTCCATGCATGTGCGAGCGAACTCTTAGCATTCGTGCCTTCACTTTTCCAAGGGTCTCACGGCACAGCGCCACACTTACGGTAAACACCGTCATGTTACACGCTACCGGTCGGAGCCCTCTGTTTCTTTTATTTTATTGTTTAAATTTTTTTTGAGGGGTAATATCAAAAGCCTCGTGTACGTGACGCAGTTCCCGACCAGGATACACTCCAGAATGCTTGTAACGTTTGATGAGGTTTATGGGATCCCTTATGCACTTGGTAGAGTGCGCCAGAATTTTCTAAGAACAAGTTATCCTTCTACTGTATGTGTTGGTCGCCAATTCGAACACCGCCGTCTGCTACGTGTAACAGTGCAGAGTAAACAGAATACTACCTTTGCTGAACTTACGGGATGTGTGCATTGATGTTCATTTTTCTCCCTCACATTTCAAAGCTCATGGTTACTTCCAAGACCAGTTCTTAATCCAGCTGTATGAGCTGCTTCAGTTTTTGCGCTAACCTTCGAGTCGCCTTCTAATATACCCTTCGAGTCACCTTGTAGTATAACCTTTCGTAGACCTTTAAGTTGGCACTTCCTGGCAGATTAAAACTGTGTGCCGGACCGAGACTAGAGCTCGGGACCTTTGCCTTTCGCGGGCAAGTGCTCTACCAACTGAGCTACCCAAGCACGACTCACGTCCCGTCCTTACAGCTTTACTTCCGCCAGTACCTCGTCTCCTACCTTCCAAACTTTACAGAAGCTCTCCTGCGAACCTTGCAGAACTAGCACTCCTGAAAGAAAGGATATTGCGGAGACATGGCTTAGCCACAGCCTGGGGGATGTTTCCAGAATGCGATGTTCACCCTGCAGCGGCGTGTGCGCTGTCATGAAGCTTGCTGGCAGATTAAAACTGTGTGCCGGACCGAGACTCGAACTCGCGACCTTTGTCTTACGCGGGCAAGTGTTCTACCAAAGGCAAAGGTCCCGAGTTCGAGTCTCGGTCCGGCACACAGTTTCAATCTGCCAGGAAGTTTCATATCAGCGCACACTCCGCTGCAGAGTGAAAATCTCATTCTTTAAGTTGACGACTAAATCTCGCTGAAACTATTTTCGATAAAACATCGGTTTCCATCAGCGCGATTCCATATTGGTGCTATCGAATTTTATCCTATACAGAACTGTCTTTTTTTCTTTTAATTATGTCAACTTGTATTATCCTCTAGCCGGTCAACGATGTCCATTTTTTAGTGCTTCGGGTGCCAGACTGGTAACTAGCTATGGTTCAGTCACTGATTCGTCGGCGCTAACAATATATTTATTCGTTGCAATGGTGTCAAGTTTCATTTCGATAACGTTGTCACAGCGGTTTTACGACCCGATTTTCACAAAACCTGTTTCCAAGTAGTATAGAATCGTAAATTAAAGGGCGATCACTACTGTCAGCTCCAGTGAGACATTACGCTGAATTAGCGACAATGATCGGAAATGTACTCCGGATCGGGATTGGAACCCCGGGTCTCCTGCTTACTAGGCAGGTGCGTTAAACACTGCACCATACGTGACACGGCGTTGTCGCATTTGGGCGGGCTATCTCGACACGCTTCGCATTTCCACCGAGAGCCACCTATCGTCGTACTGTTCTTCTGCAGCTGACAGCAGCGATCCACCTTTAATTTACGTGTAATGTTTCACAGCTGCGGATTCTGCGTGGTGACTGTTCTTTCTTTTCTTTCGAATATGTCCGAAATAACACAGACCATGCATTCATATGACATCATAGAAGCTGCTGCCAGCCTGAATTTAGGACGCTCCAGACATGGAGCATAGACGTTTTTTGTAGCTGCTCCTATAGAGAACAGACGCAACTTTTTTGTCTGCCAACTGCACCGTACCGATAGTCTCCATCTGTAGTTGCCATTTAGGACTGTTTTTGTTGATGAAAGATGATTCATCCGTCCTTACCATCGTTGAGAATGTCCGCCCCAGTAGCTGAGTGGTCAGCGTGACGGATTGCCGTCCTCTGGACCCGGGTTCGATTCCCGGCTGGGTCGGAGATTTTCTCCGCTCAGGGACTGGGTGTTGTGTTGTGTTCATCATCATTTCATCCCCATCCGGCGTGCAGGTCGCCCAATGTGGCGCCGAATGTAATAAGACCTGCGATATGGCGGCCGGACCTGCCCCGCGAGGGGCCTCCCGGCCAATGACGCCAAACGCTCATTTTCCATCGTTGAGAATTTACAGACTGCCCGCTTCCTTCTTCCAAGCTATTAACCACTCAACCTGGGAAGTAGGGGTTGAAAAATCGAAAGGCACCATAGTCCTCGAGACCTAACAGTACAGGGGGCGGCAAAGGATGAGAGGAGGCCGAGGATGGGCAGACAGGAAAGATGGCGTAAGTAAGTGGAAGCAGTGGAAGCAGTACCAGACTCCACTCGGGATCCCCTGGTGGCAAACCACGTACTCAGTGGGTGTGAGTTCCTGTGGAAAAGTATTTCGGGTCTGCAATCTCTAGCGATGGCCAACTTACAGACGAGGTCAGCGCAAGGGCACAGGCAGCTGGATGAAGTGGCGAACGACAGCAGGCGTCACCTGCGACCGTCGGAAGTCAAACATCTACCATGTTGTCATCCGTCCGGTTGCTCTCTACGGCACCGAGCGTTGTCCAGCTACAAAACAAGCAGAACGACGATTGGGCGGCATGGAGAGTAAGGTGCTCAGATGGACAGGTGGCGTCAATCGGCTGGGTCGCGTTTACAAGGACCTATCAGGAAACGTTACGGGTTCACTCCAATCCAGAGGAAAATGTGGCAAAGCCGTCTGCGAGCTCTGCTAGCAGAGAAAGACTCCACTGCAAAGCCAGCATACACAGTGGATATCATGGGAAATGGCCCCAGAGGACCAGGACAGCGGCGGGCCGAACCTCCGCACAACGACCTGAGGGCTGTGAATCTTCATCAAGTTACGGCCCACGACCGAACAAGGTGGAGACAGCTTCTCCCAGAGGAAGCTCTACCTTCCTAACCCAAAAGTGGGTTCACCAAAGTCCTCCTTACTTTTGCACTTCCAGAGGTTCTAAATTTATTGTATATAATCAAGTTTTGGGTTAAATTAATGTAGAATGAATTCATAGAAAATTTCGGTATACAGTTCGTGTACTGTATTTATACGATTAAAACCATCTACGGAATTTAAGTTCGTTTTCACGTTATGAACATAATTTAGTTCTTTCCGTATCTAACGTAATATATGCATAAAGAAGAAAACGGCATGCCATAGTCTCACAGTGGAATTATATTTTACGTATAATTCGTTCTTACTGACAATTGGAGCCACAATGGTTGAGGATTATCTGGGCTGCTGACAATTATCCCACAGACGCAGAAAATTATAGATTCGATAGTCGCTACTGGTACCCGTGGTCTAGGGGTAGCGTCTTTGATTCACAATCAAAACGTTTTCGGTCCCGGGTTCGATCCCCGCAACTGCTCAAATTTTGATAAATAATCAGCATTGGCGGCCGAAGACTTCCGGTATAAGAGGTCCGCCTCATTCTGCCAACGGCCTTGTCAAAGAGGGCGGACGAGCGGATAGAGGTTCAGGGCACTCTCTTGTCCTAGGGGTGGCAAATTGCCCCTAAAGGCGGAAGAATCAGCAACGATCAACGACATGAGGATGCAGAAGGCAATGGAAACCACTGCATTAAAGACACGTAACGTGTATCCACAGGACATGTGGCCTGTATTTGAAGAAGTGTCATGATGATCTCTCCATTGGCAAAAGATTCCGGAATAGTCCCCCATTCGGATCTCCGGGAGGGGACTGCCAAGGGGTAGGTTACCATGAGAAAAAGATTGAATAATCAACGAAAGGACAACGTTCTACGAGTCGGGGCGTGGAATGTCAGAAGCTTGAACGTGGTAGGGAAACTAGAAAATCTGAAAAGGGAAATGCAAAGGCTCAATCTAGGTATAGTAGGGGTCAGTGAAGTGAAGTGGAAGGAAGACAAGGATTTCTGGTCAGATGAGTATCGGGTAATATCAACAGCAGCAGAAAATGGTATAACAGGTGTAGGATTCGTTATGAATAGGAAGGTAGGGCAGAGGGTGTGTTACTGTGAACAGTTCAGTGACCGGGTTGTTCTAATCAGAATCGACAGCAGACAAACACCGACAACGATAGTTCAGGTATACATGCCGACGTCGCAAGCTGAAGATGAACAGATAGAGAAAGTGTATGAGTATATTGAAAGGGTAATGCAGTATGTAAAGGGGGACGAAAATCTAATAGTCATGGACGACTGGAATGCAGTGGTAGGGGAAGGAGTGGAAGAAAAGGTTACAGGAGAATATGGGCTTGGGACAAGGAATGAAAGAGGAGAAAGACTAATTGAGTTCTGTAACAAGTTTCAGCTAGTGATAGCGAATACCCTGTTCAAGAATCACAAGAGGAGGAGGTATACTTGGAAAAGGCCGGGAGATACGGAAAGATTTCAATTAGATTACATCATGGTTAGACAGAGATTCCGAAATCAGATACTGGATTGTAAGGCGTACCCAGGAGCAGATATAGACTCAGATCACAATATAGTAGTGATGAAGAGTAGGCTGAAGTTCAAGACATTAGTCAGGAAGAATCAATACGCAAAGAAGTGGGATACGGAAGTACTAAGGAATGACGAGATACGTTTGAAGTTCTCTAACGCTATAGATACAGCAATAAGGAATAGCGCAGTAGGCAATACAGTTGATGAGGAATGGACATCTCTAAAAAGGGCCATCACAGAAGTTGGGAAGGAAAACATAGCTACAAAGAATGTAGCTGCGAGGAAACCATGGGTAACAGAAGAAATACTTCAGTTGATTGATGAAAGGAGGAAGTACAAACATGTTCCGGGAAAATCAGGAATACAGAAAGACAAGTAGCTGAGGAGTGAAATAAACAGCAAGTGCAGGGAAGCTAAGACGAAATGGCTGCAGGAAAAATGTAAAGACATCGAAAAAGATATGATTGTCGGAAGGACAGACTCAGGACACAGGAAAGTCAAAACAACCTTTGGTGACATTAAAAGCAATGGTGGTAACATTAAGAGTGCAACGGGAATTCCACTGTTAAATGCAGAGGAGAGAGCAGATAGGTGGAAAGAATACATTGAAAGCCTCTATGAGGGTGGAGATTTGTCTGATGTGATAGAAGAAGAAACAGGAGTCGATTTAGAAGAGATAGGGGATCCAGTATTAGAACCGGAATTTAAAAGAGCTTTGGAGGACTTACGGTCAAATAAGGCAGAAGGGATAGATAATATTCCATCAGAATTTCTAAAATCATTGGGGGAAGTGGCAACAAAACGACTATTCACGTTGGTGTGTAGAATATATGAGTCTGGCGACACACCATCTGACTTTCGGAAAAGCATCATCCACACAATTCCGAAGACGGCAAGAGCTGACAAGTGCAAGAATTATCGCACAATCAGCTTAACAGCTCATGCATCGAAGCTGCTTACAAGAATAATATACAGAAGAATGGAAAAGAAAATTGAGAATGCGCTAGGTGACGATCAGTTTGGCTTTAGGAAAAGTAAAGGGACGAGAGAGGCAATTCTGACGTTACGGCTAATATTGGAAGCAAGTCTAAAGAAAAATCGAGACACTTTCATAGGATTTGTCGACCTGGAAAAAGCGTTCGACAATAAAAAATGGTGCAAGCTGTTCGAGATTCTGAAAAAAGTAGGGGTAAGCTATAGGGAGGGACGGGTTATATACAATATGTACAACAACCAAGAGGGAATAATAAGAGTGGACGATCAAGAACGAAGTGCTCGTATTAAGAAGGGTGTAAGACATGGCTGTAGCCTTTCGCCCCTACTCTTCAATCTGTACATCGAGGAAGCAATGATGGAAATAAAAGAAAGGTTCAGGAGTGGAATAAAAATACAAGGTGAAAGGATATCAATGATACGATTCGCTGATGACATTGCTATCCTGAGTGAAAGTGAAGGAGAATTAAATGGTCTGCTGAACGGAATGAACAGTCTAATGAGTACACAGTATGGTTTGAGAGTAAATCGGAGAAAGACGAAGGTAATGAGAAGTAGTAGAAATGAGAACAGCGAGAAACTTAACATCAGGATTGATGGTCACGTAATCAATGAAGTTAAGGGATTCTGCTACCTAGGCAGTAAAATAACCAATGACGGACGGAGCAAGGAGGACATCAAAAGCAGACTCGCTATGCAAAAAAGGCATTTCTGGCCAAGAGAAGTCTACTAATATCAAATACCAGCCTTAATTTGAGGAAGAAATTTCTGAGGATGTACGTCTGGAGTGCAGCATTGTATGGTAGTGAAACATGGACTGTCGGAAAACCGGAACAGAAGAGAATCGAAGCATTTGAGATGTGGTCCTATAGAAGAATGTTGAAAATTAGGTGGACTGATAAGGTAAGGAATGAGGAGGTTCTACGCAGAATCGGAGAGGAAAGGAATATGTGGAAAACACTGATAAGAAGAAGGGACAGGATGATAGGACATCTGCTAAGACATAAGGGAATGACTTCCATGGTACTAGAGGGAGCTATAGAGGGCAAAAACTGTAGAGGAAGACAGAGATTGGAATACGTCAAGCAAATAATTGGGGACGTAGGTTGCAAGTGCTACTCTGAGATGAAGATGTTAGCACAGGAAAGGAATTCGTGGCGGGCCGCATCAAACCAGTCAGTAGACTGATGACCAAAAAAAAAATAGTTGCTACTGCTGATTACTGATTTAAGAAGACTAAACATCTGAGGTCATCAGTCAGCTATTTTTCCTCCAAGACATATTTAGGGTACCCCGTACATCTATGTCCAAAATAAATTATATGTGCAAGTTAGAGGACAAATGTTTGCGTGGCGTGTATCTTGAGACCGTAGGTGGATACCAGCCCTGTTTTTATATAGTGGGATGTGGGAAACCGCCTAAAAACGACATCTAGGCTTGCCGGCTCACTGGCCCTCTCCTTCAAGCCACCGTGTCGATCCTGACTGGGGCCGGCTCGTCTCCCCGTCCCGGGATCCGGATTGTAACGCGCACGGCTATCCGCGTGAGTGGATTCGATAGCGATGTCATTATTTTTTGATTATTTTTACGTGTCACCGTACTCACGGTCCTATCTCGTCCCCTGGCGTAGTTCGGGTTATTTTAAACCAAGAGTATATATTTCGTACAATAAGTTAAACAAGTGCCGTGTTTGGTAGAAATTGTTCCAAGCGTTCTAACTTTGGGTTTCACTTGTAATCACTTTACCACCTCCATCGCTTGATATAAGAGTGCTAGTGGTGGTTTACCTCCAGAGCATTCTTCTTAGATTGGTTTGCTGGAAACGCTCACTCACCTCCCCCCCCCCCCCCCCCCCCTCCTCACACACACTTTTATTTCTGTACCTGTGAATCAAAATTAAAGCTCAAATTATGTTTGTAGTATATTTTACTTGTAATCCTACTCGCACATTTCACAAGTTGTCGCAATATGAAATATGATGGACAAGACATGAAATTCACAAGCTGACAACTGACGCCGCGTGATGGACCGTAGATCGCCATTCCATAAAATATTATTTTACAGCTTCACAGATTAGTTGACTAGTTGCTTAGAACACGTAGCTCATTTGTTTTTCTGATTTCTTAGAATACGTAACCCACTGGTTTTTGTGATCAGTGTGCTATGGCTGTAGCACACTGAAACCTGAGTCATATTGACTCTCTCGATGGATCATTGTGTCACAGGCCCTCCTACATGATTGACAACGGAAACCCTCTTTGTTGCCTCACTGACTAGCGATCCTATAGACCACTTCAGAGTTCGATAGTTTGTTCCCCGATAGTTAATTTCTCTGGCATGCCACAGCTATGATTAGCTTCGGTATTACCCAATTGTTTCCCGTTCGCAATAATATAAAACGGTGTACGTGAAACTTTTACTTAGTCCCTCTGAATGAATGCCAGAAGCTGTGTGCCCCTGTAGTAATTCCCATTCAGCGCACTCAGTTTTCTCCGTTGAGTAATTCTGGCAGGAGAATTTCTACACATCGCGCATACTTTTGTGTACCTTCGTTGCATAACTTGACGATTCAAGGACAGCTGCACCTAGAATCAGAGATCTGCAGCCATGCAGTGTTCAACGCAGGGCACGAGATAACAAACCGCTACCATGACGAAGATCAAAGAGCATTTTATTTGTAACCCTACTCGCACGTTTCACAAGTTGTCGCAATATGACATATGATGGACGAGACTTGCAATTAACTAGCTGACAACTGAGGCCGCGTGATGGACCGTAGATCTCCATTCCGAAAAATCTTATTTTACTACTTCGCGGATCGGTTGACCAGTTGCTTAGGACATATAGCTCATTTGTTTTTCTGATTTTTTAGAATACGTAACTTCAGACGAGGAGGTGTGAAATCTACGAGACAAACGTTCTGATGCTGGTCAGGTACTATGCGACTGCGCCATACAAGTTTAAGCGAATACCAGGATGTTTTCTTCAACAGGATCAGGACTGGTATCTGCTACCGACCTCGACCAAGTGAACTGGTACACCTCTCCTAATGACGTCCGTGTCAACAAGGCATTAAATGTACATTGTCTCCCTCCCTCTGCGCCGGTCAGAGAGCAAATTACGTAAGTAAGCAGCCGTGACCTTGTTGTATTGAGCGTTCTAGGAAGTGCCTCACACGATACGCATACGTGTACGACTAAGGCATTTCGGTACTGTTCTACCACAAATATCTCCTGTGTTTTAGACCCAGTTCAAATGGTTTAAATGGCTCTGAGCACTATGGGACTTAACATTTGAGGTCATCAGTCCCCTAGAACATAGACTTGCTTAAACCTAACTAACCTAAGGACATCACATACCTCCATGCCCGAGGCAGGATTCGAACCTGCGACCGTTGCGATCGCGCGAAAAAGCAGTTCACTTCTAACAATTTGTTACTGCGGTGATCGACGTTGTGATGACGTTAGAGAATAGGAACGGTAGAAATTATTTTATAGAAAAGAAGTAAATATTACGCTTCGGTAGCTGCCAGCTTTAGATTAATATGTCTGGCTTTTTTTCCCACTGACTCCACTAAGGTATCAGCCAAATTCTTCCGATCATGAGAAATGTATCTTAATGTAGAAGCAATGTAGAAAAGGTAATACTGAGTAAGTAATCACTGTGCAATGACCTTAGTAGTCGTTCATTCGTGCTTGCGAACGCCATTTCTGTTTTCCTTTAGATACGAATACACGTCGGTTAAAGTGTATTACAATCGGTTCCACAAGAAAGTGTACGCCGTTATCTGTACGAAATTAAATTAAAGACGCTATTACAAATATATGTTTACATGAAAATACATGTTATTACCACTGTACAATTATCGAATAGTTAATCTAATCGGAACCACTATCGTTTATAGCTTGGCACCTTTTTGACACTCTTTTCATGAGATTTTCTGCATATTCTCTCGGTAACTATCTTCATATCGTCCTGGTTTTGTATGCCAGTTGCTTCAAAGTATATATTGGCTTTCCTTTAAGCTTCTTGTTAATACATGGCCAAACATTTGAGATTGGATTTTCTTCCGGAGACACTGCAGGCCTGTCCGTCGTGGATACCTCACTGTTTTGTTTCCACACTGTACAAGACGGGTGCGATGTTTCGGACATTATGCTCATGAAGCACCCAGTTTGTCTCATTCGAACAAAATAGCTTGTTAACGGACCTCAGAAGGCATTTTTATAAATAAATAAATAAGGGACGCTTCAGATACTTTACATTCATTTTAAACTGCAACCGACAAAACGAAGTATTCAACTCTCACATTGTTTATCTATGTTGTTGTTGTTGTTGTTGTGGTCTTCAGTCCAGAGATTGGTTTGATGCAGTCCACGTTTCACTTCTCTTCATGGCTACAGTCCATACACATACTTTGAGAAAATACTTCCTGACACTTAAATCTATACTCGATGTTAACAAATTTCTCTTCTTCAGAAACGCTTTCCCTGCGGTTGCCAGTCAACATTTTATATCCTCTCTACTTCCACCATGATCAGTTATTTTGGTCCCCAAATAGCTAAATTAATCTACTACTTTAAGCGTCTCATTTCCTAATCTAATTCCCTCAGCAGCACCTGATTTAATTAGACTTCATTACATTATCCTCGTTTTGAATTTGTTGATGTTCATCTTATACCCTCCTTTCAAGACACTGTCCATTCCGTTCAACTGCTCTTCCAAGTCCTTTGTTGTCTCTGACAGAATTACAGTGTCATCGGAAAACCTCAACGTTTTTATTTCTTCTCCATCGATTTTAATACCTACTGCGGATTTTTATTTTGTTTCCTTTACTGCTTGCTCAATATACAGATTGAATAACATCGGGGATAGGCTACAACTCTGTCTCACTCCCTTCCCGACCACTGCTTCCCTTTCATGTCCCTCGACTCTTATAACTGCCATCTGGTTTCTGCACAAATTGTAAATAGCCTTTCGCTCCCTGTATCTAATCCTTGTCATGTTTAGAATTTGAAAGAGAGTTTTCCAATCAACTTTTTCAAAAACCTTCTCTAAGTCTACAAGTGCTACAAACGTAGGTTTGCCTTTTCTTAAACTATCTTCTAAGATAAGTCAGTATTGCGTCACGTGTTCCAACATTTCTACTAAATCCAAACTGATCCTTCCCCGAGGTGGGCTTCTCCCATTTTGTCCATTAGTCTGTAAAGAATTTGTGTTAGTATTTTGCAGCCGTGACATATTTAACACTGTACAAAAGCGAAATGATTACAGATTCGAGACCGTTAATGCTGAAACTGATAGTTTTCACAATAAAATGAAATTATATCTTAAGTTACACGGCTGTTGGTGAATTTCATTGACACTGACAGTTACTTAACCACCCAATGTCCCCTGTCAACGATGGACCAACAGACACTACCAGAGAAGTCGCTGCGGACATTACATTTAAAATTATGGCGCTCACTTTCTTGTGGAACTGACTGTACGTCGTAGAAGCGGGGACAGACATCAGTTTATGAAACTGAAAAGCTACTCTGTCTCAGTGCAAATTAATCTGAAATGTCCTCGTACTTTGCGCTGTAGACCTCAACAGAAATATGAAAGGAAATTCACTGTTCTTTCTGAAGGTTGCCAGAAACACTTGCATTTGTCGTTTCAAATTTTCTTCAAATTTTGTGTGCCCTGGTCGTGGGTAGAAAGAGTGCTGTGATGGCTGAATTGTATGTCGGTCACATATTTGTATAAGACAGTGCGAGAACATTTTCTGAATAGATTGGCCGTGTAGTGCATACGTTTGACGTAAAATGGAAAAAGAAAATGACTCGCATCAGCTTTCAAATGTGATCCATCGAGCATATACCAGAAGTGGACAAATATGAAATATTGTTGGCTAAAACTAGGCATCTATTTTAAGGTTAGCACCGTTTCTCCACATATACTTTTTAATATTTTTAAAAATTAATTTTTCTTTGTTTCTGCATTCCCATGAATTCCATCAGCTGATTTCAGTGTGTAGCTATTATCAACCTCTGCAAAAACCGATGTCTGGGACCGGTTTCGATTGAAATTCCTCTAGGTATTGAGTCAACTGTCTAACAAATCTTCGTCTTAGCTTGATGGATATGACTGAAAGTGTGTGCATCATGCAGAATCAATCACTGTTTAAAACTATTTACCACTTTCTTCTCTTAATTGGTCTGCCCACCAGACAGCTATCTGTCAGTGAGAGTAAGTGGGCAACTATGTACTATCCGATAGCTACCATACCTCTAAATTCTTTTCACTGAAAATATTAGACTCTCATAATGAATGAAAACATACATTTGCAGTATCATCCTACTCTCTCTCGACAACAAATATCATTGCCGTAAAGGTGAAGAGGTTTTTGTGGCAATCAATATTAATTAGCTCTGTTTCTTCGGTGTAGATTCTGTTTAACTCACATTGAATGTCTCCCCTGCTAGTGTTTATCTAAATAAACTACTTTGTTCACTTATTATTTGCTGATTTACATTGTTCGGACCACTTCGCATGCAACAGATCATCAATGAAATCATCTCTTTCGTTCAACAAGAGCAAAAACACGTTCATTGTGTAGCAGCTGCAGCCTGGAGAATTAGGAAGTTCCTACGATTAGGCATCCCGGCAACCACTTGTCTTGTATACGTTGCCTAATGACAAGGCGTTTCGCTGAAGCGCAAGTTTATGTACCTCGAGAGATTGTCGCTGCCTACTGTTTCCAAAGTAAGCGTTATCAGGCACAAATTTACAAGTTATGGAAACAATTTCATGTTCATAGTCTGGGAGCTTACTTGCAGCTTTATGTTCGCACGGCAGTCGCTTAAGTTTAGAAAACAGTTTCATTGTCACGCAGTATATAAGAAAATCGTTTGTGTCACGATGCATAAAAAAGTCATTAAGAGGAGCTTCGTTTTAGTTTTTTCCTAACATTAAAAACTGATTCGTTATTTTTCCACTTTCATATTACTGATGGTGATGACTTCGAGCTGTCAACCAGGATGCGCAAAAGACTCTTGCATCATACATATACTCAACTATATTAGACAGTAAAGGAGTACCTAAACAACACACAGTACAGTTGTTAAAATGTAATATTAGCGAATACTAACACACCTCTTTCGTTCTGCCACATACTTTCACAGTAGAATCTTTGCCATTGGAAAGTCATGCGCTGAACCTCTCCAAAATTATTGAGGTTGCTAATTGTTTTTTGGACACACAGAGTGGAAACTGTGGAGAATCGGCTGGGAGGCAGGGCTATCGCAGTGATGCGTGTATCAGCTGAAAAGCAGTGGTCGTTGATATGTGAATGACGAAAAGAGTAACAATAGTTTTGGTATTAGGAATCATCTGGTTTACATATATTTTACACAAAAATAGAATTGTACGTAAGATATAAATGATTGTAACAATCAATTATGGGGAATTATAATCCTGCATTCAAGAAATAGTTAACATTTTAACATGTTTTGTTGTTTTATCATTTGACATACACTCCTGGAAATTGAAATAAGAACACCGTGAATTCATTGTCCCAGGAAGGGGAAACTTTATTGACACATTCCTGGGGTCAGATACATCACATGATCACACTGACAGAACCACAGGCACATAGACACAGGCAACAGAGCATGCACAATGTCGGCACTAGTACAGTGTATATCCACCTTTCGCAGCAATGCAGGCTACTATTCTCCCATGGAGACGATCGTAGAGATGCTGGATGTAGTCCTGTGGAACGGCTTGCCATGCCATTTCCACCTGGCGCCTCAGTTGGACCAGCGTTCGTGCTGGACGTGCAGACCGCGTGAGACGACGCTTCATCCAGTCCCAAACATGCTCAATGGGGGACAGATCTGGAGACTTGCTGGCCAGGGTAGTTGACTTACACCTTCTAGAGCACGTTGGGTGGCACGGGATACATGCGGACGTGCATTGTCCTGTTGGAACAGCAAGTTCCCTTGCCGGTCTAGGAATGGTAGAACGATGGGTTCGATGACGGTTTGGATGTACCGTGCACTATTCAGTGTCCCCTCGACGATCACCAGTGGTGTACGGCCAGTGTAGGACATCGCTCCCCACACCATGATGCCGGGTGTTGGCCCTGTGTGCCTCGGTCGTATGCAGTCCTGATTGTGGCGCTCACCTGCACGGCGCCAAACACGCATACGACCATCATTGGCACCAAGGCAGAAGCGACTCTCATCGCTGAAGACGACACGTCTCCATTCGTCCCTCCATTCACGCCTGTCGCGACACCACTGGAGGCGGGCTGCACGATGTTGGGGCGTGAGCGGAAGACGGCCTAACGGTGTGCGGAACCGTAGCCCAGCTTCATGGAGACGGTTGCGAATGGTCCTCGCCGATACCCCAGGAGCAACAATGTCCCTAATTTGCTGGGAAGTGGCGGTGCGGTCCCCTACGGCACTGCGTAGGATCCTACGGTCTTGGCGTGCATCCGTGCGTCGCTGCGGTCCGGTCCCAGGTCGACGGACACGTGCACCTTCCGCCGACCGCTGGCGACAACATCGATGTACTGTGGAGACCTCACGCCCCACGTGTTGAGCAATTCGGCGGTACGTCCACCCGGCCTCCCGCATGCCCACTATACGCCCTCGCTCAAAGTCCGTCAACTGCACATACGGTTCACGTCCACGCTGTCGCGGCATGCTACCAGTGTTAAAGACTGCGATGGAGCTCCGTATGCCACGGCAAACTGGCTGACACTGACGGCGGCGGTCCACAAATGCTGCGCAGCTAGCGCCATTCGACGGCCAACACCGCGGTTCCTGGTGTGTCCGCTGTGCCGTGCGTGTGATCATTGCTTGTACAGCCCTCTCGCAGTGTCCGGAGCAAGTATGGTGGGTCTGGCACACCGGTGTCAATGTGTGCTTTTTTCCATTTCCAGGAGTGTATATTATAGGATTGTAAAATAATCTTTGGAAGAATAAACAAATAATAACATTTACTATTTGGAATACTGTACCTTTTCCAACTCTATTTGTTATTTTTATTTATTATTAGAATTATTTTCGTTATTTCATTTCATTATAACGAGCGCATCCATGAAAGAAGTAATAGATACTTATGTTTCCTGCAACAACTTGACTACAAGAAAAAAGTGAATACCGGAGATGGCATTATTACGTAAGTGTTTCCTTTGACTGCAAGTTGAATGCGATAAAAATCTTTTTCTAAATAAAATGTGTCAGGTAGTGACTGACATTATTGGTCTAGTGCTACAATGTTTAGGTGCTGCACATGATCTATTAGCTGATTTCTGGGTAATCCTGTATTATTCCTGGGTTTCTTCCTTTTCAGGTTTTTATGTCCAGTTATCTGAGCATGAAAAGTCGATTATGTAAGTCTAGTTCCGAAGTGACGGTAATATAAAAAATACAAATTAACTTTTAGCATTTTGTCTTGTTTACCAGTGTGTTGTATGAAATATTTGAACCCTCTTACTAACAATCACACTGACTTTGACATCATTCATAGTAGAAATAAATGAGGAAACAATCATAAAATTTGAATTATAGTTTTTTGCTTTATTAGTCTACTAGGTCGTAGAATCTAAGGTCATCCATCGTACAGTTCCTATTATTATTATTATTATTATTATTATTATTATTACTATTATTACTATTATTTGTTATTATGCACTCATGTTATCGGCATATTACAAAATTTCTTGTTCTAATTGTACATACGGAGTTAAATCACTTATGAGTGCGGAAAACAAAGGAAGTGCCATTTTTAACGATATAGACAAGTGCGTGAAAAATTAGCGACAGAAGAACAAAAAGGGTAGGAACAAGTACTCAAGTGAACAATCAGACTGCTATGTCACAAAATTAAATAACATTAGTAAGAGGTTGCACTACAAGTATGTTCACTGACTCGCAGGGGAGGAGTGTCATACAAACGCAATTCGTACATTGTAAAGGTGCCCCCAACCCAACGATAGGTCCCAACACCTGAGAGCTATACAAGCCGTTGTCCTGTAGGATGTTGCATACCCTTGTCATCTTTTGATTTTTGAACTGACTTATCCGCAGATATAGGAGGACCTACAGTTAAACTGAATTCGAAACCACTACGCAACTAAACATTTACCACAGATGTAACTCATTGTCACAGATGAAAGTTGCGATAAGTGACAGAAAGTATTCACAAGGCCGACTAAGGGTTAAACCTTGGACCTTTGAATTTTTTTGTCTGACACTCACCCAATTAGCCAACGACAACAAGAAATTAATTCGCTCAAGTAAAAGTAAACTAAATTCTGTGTCACTCAACCAGTGAACGAGCTTCTGGTCCGACCGCAGGCAGAGTGCGGCCTTTGGTAAGGCGTGGCACTGGGAGGGGGAGGCTGGCGAGCCCATCTCCCCAGTACTCAGCGTGGCAGCAAGCCAAATGGACCACGGGCCCTCTCTGCCACATCCTCATCTTCCGTTTCTCTCTTCATTTACTCCTACACTCTCTCTGTCTATTTTTACTCCTCCATTTCTCTGTCGAATTCCTTCTCCTCCCTCTCTCTCACTCCTCGCCCTCTCTTATCCATCTCCTTCTCCCCCTCCCCCCCTCAACCTGTGGGACGTACAATGCTAAAATTTTGCAGGTAAATCCCGTGGTATGTGTGGACAAGCAAAATATATTGCATTCACAGTTAGCAGTAAGGAAGTAACTAACTAAAACTTCATTCATGAGGCGGCAGTTTTCATACATCTCAGTGTCTGCGATGTCATACCTCCTGAACTACACTCTCTAGTCACATTAATGTCACAGCCGCCTACGTTCGACGCCAAAGTGCAATAACCACTGACAGACGTCAGGTGGACAGATGAAAGAAATAGCAGTGGGGCGGCGGGGGGGGGGGGGGGGGGGGGGGGGGGGAGGGGGGGGAGCATATAAAGCATGTCGGAGGAACGCGGAAAACAATGCAGTCATGGTCATAATGTGGAAATGGCTCGGTTTATCTGATGTCCAAAATGCCGTGATCGTTGGCTTTCGGGCCAAGGGTGGAAGCATTTCCGAAACGGCTAAGTTTGTAAACTGTTGGCGCAACGCCAGCCTACCGTGCACGGCAAAATTGCGCTTCCAAAACCGGCGCCGAGGCAACTGTGGTACACCAGGGGTGAACGATTGCTCAGGATATGTGAACTGTTGAGGAACTGACCACACAGATGAGCCAAGTGACTGCCAAGGTATGTCGTTAACTGCCGTTCAGCGGACGTTACTGCTCATGGGCCACAGTAGTAGGCGTCTGGTGCACATACCTAAGCTTACCCCTGTTCATGTGCGATGAAAGCTAGAATTTGTACGCCAGTAACGCAACTGGACGTCCACTGAGTCACGATAGTTGGCCTCTTTAGATGAAACACGTTTTATCCTTCATCGGTTGGCGAATAGGGAATGCTTCCGTGGCATTCCCTTCTTGATTTCGTCATTCTGTAAGGCAAAATGGATCAACGCTAGTATGCGTCTATCCTTGGGGACCATGTCCACCCCTACGCGCACGATGTCCTCTATCAGCAGGACAATGCAACGTGTCGCACAGTTGGCAGCGTACGTGCGTGGTGCGTGGTTCGAGAGCAGCAGGATGAATTTACCGTACCCCGCTGGCTACCAAACTCCACGGATTAAAATCCATCAAGATTCTGCGCGACCATCTCGACCGGGCTGTTCGCACCATGAATCCTCAAAGGAGAAACCTGGCGCAGCTGGCCACGGCACTGGAACCGGCGTGGCTCCACACACCTGTCGGTTCCTTCCAGAACTTCCAGAACCTCATTGACTCTCTTCCCGCACAGCTCGCAGCGGTCGTAGCTGAAACAGGTGTTCATTCAGGCTTTTGGCAGTTGAGTCTCACACGCACTCTTTCTCAAGTGAGGCTGGAGTCGGTCACGCTAAAATTTGTCCGCAGTGAAAACATCTTACTGAATAAGATGATGCCCACCTGCTCCTCGGCGGTGCCAGTGGCCGCTGCCGTTGAACCTCGTAAATCGCTCTCACATTTTTATGGTCCGTTAGTCTTGTTAAAATGTTTCGAAATATTCTACACGAAGGGATTGGCACGAGCATCTCTTCTTGTCTCATGGGCTAACAACCAGTCTAGAGTAATGATTGGCGGTTAATAATTTTGCTCGTTCTCTGGAACTCTTCTGGGGAGAGAACGGAATTTGTGACTAACCTCTTCCATTTCTCTGAAAGGTCAAGAAATAACCACGGGCCCTGGTTGGCTGACGCTGGTTCTGGCGGTCTTCTTTTCGGTCGGACCCAAGAATGAGAGAGCGGCAAAGGATGACATTCGAGGTTCGAGAGTACACCTATATCTACACCTACACCTGCATCTATATGGATACTCTGCACATCACACTTAACTGCCTGGCAGAGAGTTCATCGAACCACCTTCATCATAATTCTCCATTATTCCACTCTCGAACAGTGCGTGGAAAAAACGAATCGTTCAGTGCGAGCTCTGATTTCCCTTATTTTATTACAATGATCGTTTCTCCCCATGTACAAAGGCAGTTCAAAAAGTTTTGCACAGTCTGTAAGGGGTCCGTAGGCCCTTACTATAAGTTTTGCGACAGCACAGGTCGACAGGACAAACAATCGATAGTGTGGTCGGGTTGCGAGAGCGAGAGCGAGTGTTGAGACAGTAGAGTGGGACCCAGGCTGCGGGCCGGGCCGTGGGGAGGCCGGTGGCCGCAATGCAAGGCCGTACCGACAAAGGGGGTGGCCATCGCCGCGGTTTAACCCCTTTCGTGTTAGAAATATACGGGAAAGTGAACAAGTACAATTACTAGTGTTATTCAGTGATATTTCAGTGCCGATATTTGTATTTTCGCGTCTACCGCGCCGGCATTATTTGGATTGCAGTGTTGGATTGCAGTGTTGGATTGCAGTGATTGAAATTGCGTGTGGCGATAATGAATAACGAAAGGGCCTGTGCTGAGATTAGCCGTTATTAATTCTGTACGACGAAGGCAGTGGCTGTCTCCTTACTTTGTGTTTTTGTGATGAATATAAGTTGCTGATTAATGAAGCTGTGTTGTCGTTCTTCTTGGCACCAGACATTTCTTTATTACAGCATTTGAGAAGGACAAAATGGAATGTAACATTTCCGTAGCAGTCCAATCCGATTGCCAGCCCATTAGGTACACGGTCACATTAATTATTATCTATTTGGGCTGCTATCAGATCCCGATCGAGCGGGATAAGTCAGTAGATTAAACCGGAGTGTTACAAGTCGCCTCTAATTTTTTTTTTTTTTTTTGCACGAGAAGAATGAAATTCTTTGGGAACATACTTGGAACATTTAGCTATAAGTTGGTGTATAAAAGTATTTTCTTTTATTTACAGGTGTGCCATAATGGACCGTGAAGTAGATATCAGGTTGCGACAACGGTCGGTGATGCAGTTCCCCTTCAAGACCGGCGATGACTCTGCCACATCGATTCACAGGAAGTTGCTCTCTGTTTATGGATCGCAGCAGTATCCAGCGATGCTTGCAGAGGTTTAAAGAAGGTGATTTCTTCCTACTGGACAATCCACGATGCAGTAGACCATCGACGGCAGTGAGTGATGCGAACTAGGAGACCATTGATCAAATCATTCAAAGTCACAGATGTGTGACGACACGACAGCTTGCTGAAATGACTCGTTTGTCATTGGGTAGTGTGGTATAACTGGTACAGTCACTAGGCAACAGAAAAATCTGTGCACGTTGGGTGCCTAGACTACTGACAAGAGAAATGAAAACGATGAGGAAGAATGCGTGCGAGTGTCTCATGAAGACCTTTACCCAGGATGAAACACGGTTGTTTTTTACCGAACCTGAGAGCAATACCCAATCCATGGAGGGCGTCATCTGGTTCCCCTCAGCCGGCCGGTGTGGCTGTGCGTTTCTAGGCGTTTCAGCTTGGAACGGCGTGACCGCTACGGTCGCAGGTTCGAATCCTGCCTCGGGCATGGATGTGTGTGATGTCCTTAGGTTAGTTAAGTTTGAGTAGTTCTACGTTCTAGGGGACTGATGACCACAGATGTTAAGTCCCATAGTGCTTAGAGTCATTTGAACCATTTTTTTGGTTCCCCTCGGAAGAAGAAACCAAAACATTCACGAACAGCAGGCCGAAAGGTGATCGCCTCCTTCTTCTGGGATTAGTGTGGTGTCATTTTCATTGACTGTTTGGAACCTGGCTCCACAATTAACCGGACCGTTACTGTTTGTCACTGGACAAGCTGCGACGTGCCATCAAGACCCACAGACCACAGCTTCAGGGTCAGCTCATCAGACTACACCACGACAATGCCAAACCCCATACAGCCCTTATGACGTAGGAGAAAATCAGGAAAATGGGTTGGAAAATTGTTCCTCATCCTCCCTACAGTCCGGACTTGGCTCCGTCTGATTTTTACCTCTTTGGTCGTCTGAAGGCCCACCTGCGTGGTAAGACATTTGATAGTGAGAAAGACCTTATTTCCTGTGTCTACCGATAGTGTAGAAGTCAATTCCCAGAATTTTACCAATGTGAATTTACATCATGGAAAGAACATCGGGCTACATGCGTCACAGCTGATGGAGACTACATTGAGTTGGCTCAATGTACAGCTAAATGTTGCAAGTATGTTCACAAAAAATTTCGTTCTCCTCCTGCAAAAAATTAAAAAAAATTGAGATGACTATGCAAAACGTTTTGAACGGCCTTTGTAGGTCGGTGTCAACAAAATATTTTCGCATTCGGAGGACAAAATTATTGACTGAAAATTCGTGAGAAGATCCCGCAGGAACGATAAACGCCTTTATTTTAATGATGCCCACCCGAAATGTTGTATTATGACTGTGACTCTCTCTCCCCTACTTTTCGATAATACAAAACATGCTGGCATTCTCTTAACTGTCACAATGTACTCCGTTAATCCTATCTGGGAATGATCCCACACATTGCACGAGTACTCCATAAGAGGACGGACAAGAGTAGTGTAGGCAGTCTCTTTAGTAGATCTGTTGCAGCTTCTAAGTGTTCTGCCAATAAAAAGCAGTCTTTGGTTAGGCTTCACCAGAACGTTTTATGTTTCAATGGCTCTGAGTACTATGGGACTCAACTGCTGAGGTCATTAGTCCCCTAGAACTTAGAGCTAGTTAAACCTAACTAACCTAAGGACATCACAAACATCCACGCCCGAGGCAGGATTCGAACCTGCGACCGTAGCGGTCTTGCGGTTCCAGACTGCAGCGCCTTTAACCGCACGGCCACTTCGGCCGGCAGAACGTTTTATATATGTTCTTTCCATTTTAAGTTGTTCGTAATTGTAATTGACGGCTTTTAAATTTGACTGATTTATCGTGTAAACGAAGTTGACCTCACACTTTTCATCATTTAGGGTCAATTTCCAACTTTCACACTATACAGATATATTTTGTAAATAGTTTTACAATCGACTTCGATCTTCTGATGACTTTACTAGACGATAAATGACAGCATCATCTGCAAAAAATTTAAGACGAGTGCTCAGATTGTCTCTTAAATCGTTCACACAGATAAGGAACAGCAAAGGGCCTATAACACTACCTAGGGAACGCCAAAATTCACTTTTGTTTTAGTCGATGACTTTCCATCAGGTACTACGAACTGTGACCTCTCTCACAGGAAATCATGAATCCAGTAATATAACTGAGACGATATTCCATAAGTACGCAATTTCACTACAAGTCGCTTATGTGGTACAGTGTCAAAAGCCTTCTGGAAATCTAGAAATAAGGAATCAATTTGAAATCCCTTGTCAATAGCACTCAACACTTCGCGTGTATAAAAAGCTAGCTGTGTTTCACAAGACCATTGTTTTCTAAATCCTTGTTGACTATGTGTCAATAAACCGTTCTCTTCGAGGTAAATCATAACGTTCGAAAACAATATATGTCCCAAAATCCTGCTGCATATCTACTTTAATGGTATGGGTCTGTAATTTAGTGGATTACTCCAACTGCCTTTCTTTAATATTGGCGTGGCTTGTGCGACAGCCGAGTCTTTGGGTACGGATCTTTCGTCGAGAGAGCGGTTTTTTTTGGAGGTATTGCATCAGCATACTCTGAAAGGAATCTAACTGGTATACAGTCTGGATCGGAAGACTTGCTTTCATTAAGTGATTTAAACTGCTTCGCTATTCCGAGGATATCTACTTCTAAGTTACTCATGTTAGCGGGTGTTATTGATTCGAATTCTGGATTATCTACTTCATTTTCTTTGGTGAAGGAATTTCGAAAAGCAGTGTTAACTAATTCAGCTTTGGCAGCATTGCCGTCGATAGTATTTCCATTGATATCGAGCAGAGAAGGCACTGATTGTGTCTTGCCGCTGGCGTACCTTACATACGACCAGAATCTCTTCGGATTTTCTGCTAGGTTTCGATATAAAGTTTTGCTGTGGAAACTGTGATAAGCATATCGCATTGAACTCCGCGCTATGTTTCGATCATCTGTAAAAGATCGCTATTCTTGGGGATTTTGCTTGCGTTTAAGTTAGGCAAGCTTTTTTCTTTGTTTCTGCGACAATTTTCTGTCCCTTTTTGTGTACTAAGGGGATCACTTCACTCCTGTCTTAATTCTTTTGGTTTAAAACCATCAATTGCTATTGATACTATTTGTTTGAGTTCAAGTCTCATCTGTTCTACACTTACACTGCTAATTTGGAAAGAGTAGAGCCTGTTTCTGAGGAAGGCGTCAAGCGATTTCTTATCTGCTTTTTGAACTGGTATATTTTTGGTTTGTTTATAGAGCAGTATACACTCAGGGTCCAATGCTGGTGAAGTATAGACGGGGTCCGATGGTAGTGTTGTGAAGAGTGGCGAGTGTTCTGGTTTCGGTGTTTGAACTTAACAGAAACTGGCACTGTGTGAATTTTAGGAATGTCACGATAGCGTTTGATGTTACTTAAAGCGGAATTGATGACTCTAATTTTAGTTACTTGAATTCTTTCGCGCTTCGGGAATCGAAGCATATTACAGTGAATCGTGTGTTGGCATGTCTTGCTCGTTTACCTGGCTAGTGCACATGTTAATTCTTGTGCATGTCTGAATACCACCTCTCCTGGTAGCATTGGTAAACCAGTTATTTCTGCCATATCTCTTCAAGTCGATTCATTTCCGATCTCCGGAGACAAAGCCTCTTTTATACTTTGCTTCTCAGTACCTTGCCGGCCAGTCAGGTACGTGTAACTGAGACAGTTTAATGCATTCTTTTACTTTTGGACGAAGACATTAATTATGTTTAGTTTTTCCGCATGTACGAGATTCTTGTGAAATAAATGTATAGTAATTGAGTTCATTTTGCTATCATTCGGTAGTTTGTAACCTCGCTGATTGTTTAACTATGGTCCGTCAGCCACGGTTAAACGTAGACGACGGACGTGTTTTCTTGACAGTTCCGTTGTACAAACCATTGCCCAAATAAGATACCGTTTCACTATGTATCTAGAGGACTAGGCGAAGGACGTACAATTAATTAAGATTCTGACTTGGTGAAAGCCCAGTCAGAGAAAAACGGGCACCGGTTCCAGTTAGACAAAAACTGTCAATAATTCGGTACAAGAATTTTAAGATAATTGATTTAATGGATTATAGGAGAAGAACACGAGAGAAGGTATGTGTCCTTGATAACAGAGACGTAGCAATAGTCATTTCTGGGATCATCCGTCTCTACGACGGAACATGGATGAAGGATTTGCAGAAAGTAAGTGTATTAGATTTTTATGTTATTTAGAAACGAGTATTTTACAGGATATTGTTGATTCATTTGTTGACTATTTTTCCACGCAATCGCCATCCCGTTCACTGCTAGTTGTGAGTCGTGGCGCAAGCTTCTTTGTGCCCTCCTCAAGAAACTCTCCCTCGAGCTCCTTCCTCCAATTCAGAACCTCTTACTGCATCTGCTCGTCTATTGAAAGTGTGCCTTGAGGGAGGTGAAAAGACGACAATCTGAGGACATCAAGGGAGGGGGGGATTCAAAACATGCCAACCATATGAGTTGTGCATTGACAGTCTTCTGCTGAAGCAAAAATCCTTCAAAAATTATGCCTTTTCGGTCCCAAAACACTGAAGCCATAATTTTTTTGCTCGAAATTGTGGTTTTGAATTTTTTGACAGATGGGGAACTGGTGTGAAGCCACTGTGACGACTATCTTTTTGTCTCAGGCGTATTATGAGCCGCCCACGTTTCATCTCCAGTCACAAAAAGAGGTCAGAAATACCTTACCTTCCAATTCGAGTTTCTCAGGAAACTCGCGGGGGCTATTGACCCCATTTTGCTTGTACTGACCTGTCAGCTGTTTAGGGTCCCATCTTACGCACGTTTTCTGGTATCCCAGTCATTCTATGAGTATGTCGTATAAAAAATTTCTGGAGAGGTGTGGAAACATTACAGAAATTTCAACTCCTGTCAGTGGGCTTTCTTCACGAACAGTTTCCTCAAGTTTTTGCACCATCTCGTCAAAATGGAAGGTCTTCCACTACTCTTTTCGTAATAAACATTTATTCTGACTGAACTAAACTCCCAGCACCACATAAACACATCCGTTTTGATGTGACACGTAAAAATAATCAAAAAAGAATGTCATCGCTATCGAATCCACTCACCCGGATAGCCGTACATCGTTTTGATTCGCGAAAAAATTTCGTTAGGTCTAACTGCATCCGGGAGTAGGAAGCAGGTTGCAGCATGTGGTTTCCATCTGACGGGATTTCTTGCCGACATCTTTCACGCATCTGGACGCTTCAACGTGTCCCCGCGGTGCTCTCTCTGGTCACGCGATCACCCTCCACCACTCAGTATTCCCAACCCTCAAAAAACAAAAAAACCACAGCCCGTTATGGTAACAAAACACTTACTTTATGAACTTGCCTCATAGAATGAACAATGAGGCGGAGAGAAACTGGTAGTCGCGATGCAAGAGAAATCAAAGAGAACAGTGCGACTGTGGGAGACGTAGGGGCCCACTCACTTCGCCAATGAGAAATGGGAAAAATTTCAAAGATACGGCAGCACCTCAATTGCTGATGGAGAATCACTTCTGAAAAACATGTGAAGGCGGCCTGCAACTGAGCTGGACAAACATTTACGGCACAGCACTGATGATAACTCTAGATGTGCCATTGTCTATGGTGCGTGCTTCAGTGTTGGGACTGAAGACTGATGAATTGATTCTGGTGCAGCAAGGTGCAAACTACTTCCTCGGAATTTTGTCACTAACTCGCGGAAACAGCAGGATTGTCAACAATCCTCGTGTGTATACTAAAAACTGGAAATGCTGTTGGTAACGAAATTAGACAAATAAGGACTATGAGGTTACACTGCACAAGTTGGTATGTCAACAAAGCGTCCATCTTGTCACAGATCTTTATGTTAACTTCGCGCTCGGCGTAGAGTGATTTCGTGTGAACAGAGAGAAGACTGATTTTCAGGATCATAGTTCGAAGACATCGTCTGACCGAAACAAAAACAAAAGGAACAAGGTGAGAAAAGAAGTGACAATATTGCAGATGAACTTTTAAAAACTGGTGTTGCAAATGCAATTGAGTGAAAGATGATATACGATTACTTCACACTTGCTTCGGAGCAAGGCGAAAGAAGCTTTAACGAAAATTACCAACTGCAAGAGAAATTAAATACAACAACGCATTTGTCTTCATGTGTGAGAGAAAACCTTGTTCACTTATTGAATAAATATTCTAACGTATTTTCAAAATGACGCAGAATAATTAATGTCTTGAAATGAAGCTCAGTGAACAAGAACCATTTTGTATCGGAACATTTGTTATCATTTGATTACGCGAACTGCCACGTCAGGTAACTTAAGGACTACTGCATACGAGAGTGACGGGCTTTTGCTATCAGATATTCCAGAATTTGCTAGAGATTTCGGAAGATAATGTACTTGTATCACTGAATAGTAAGCTGGAGTGCATCAAGTGGAAAATTTACATCGCTCACACTGACCAATCCTATGATTATCTGGCCTGAAGTAAAATTTTTTCCGGATTGACACTGTAGTTAAAATTTGTAAGGGATTTAGTGCACAACAACGTGTATGACAGTGAATCTATCCAAATATTCGACGAAATCTGTGGTTAGCTTTCCACTTGATATAGACATATATACAGCTCTTGTATCCAGTTCCTGTAACGGTTTCTAAGAACTGTCCGTCACCAACCCTTACAGTTTGTCGTATGGCTGACTGCAAAGGTAAATACTGTGCCTCTGACACGTGTACTTGGGCGTGAATTTAAACTGCGGCTCATTTCTATGTATCTGCTCTCCGGTAGGAATATTTTGGACAAAGTAATGTAACTAAAACATTAAAATCGGGATATTCAAGGCTTGCTTGGACGTTTGTTATAAATCGCTATTGTAGTTCTCTGATCGCTCCATGAGTTCCACAACATTCTCATCTTTTTTCAGAAATAAAAAATTGATCTAACATCATAACTGCACTCTGTATTTCCGACTTTTTTGACAGTTTCCTCCACTTCAAAACACCACAATTTTGCAGGCACAGAATAAGTGAATTGCATGGAGATACGCAAATGATCTTATTGAACGTAGAACGAAAAGTTGCTGTTTAATTGCTCTGTTCAGTCAGTGCGCGAAATTTTCAAACGACATCCTCCAAAAAGTGGAAAGCTTCGTAATTATACAACTTTTAAATGATGCTTCACAGTTAGACTGTTTCACATTCGTGATAATATTGTATACGTTTTTTTTATTATTTATTTTATGGTCTTCATTGGACCACTCTAGTCAAAAATACAAAGTTATAAACAAGTTGTTACACAGGGATACAATTTGGCTCAACAGTAACTTAATATGATATTTAAGTAATATAATTATTAGCATTTATTCTTATATGAAAGGTGTTTTGCTCTTCTGTCTGCCCAATATTTCTTCATTCTTTCAGATATTTTCTTTCTTTCTTCATTTGAGACCACTCTTCCTGTACTCCTTTTATTGATTTTCATTTTTAGTCTGGTTTGCGGATCTTGCAGTATTCTGGTTTTCTCTGTCTTGTTTTTTAGGTCATCTACTGTAATTTGAAGTTCTTTTATATCTTCCTTAATTTCTGTGATCCATTTAATGTCGCTCTTGCTATTCCACAATTTTTGTATTATTTTTTTACTAATTCTGTTTTCTGGAGTTCTCGTCAGATGTCCAAAGAATGAGATGCGTTTCTTCCTGATCGTGCTCATGACTGGTTCTATTTTCTTATGTATGGTTTCATTTGATGCTATTCTCCAGTGTCCATTTATTTATACTGTTTATTTATACGTGTCCTAATTATTCTTCTACCTATTTTTAGTATTCTGTCAATTTCTACTGTATTAGTTGTTTTGAAGATACTTTCAGTTGCATATGTTATTTCTGGTTGTGTAACTGTTTTATAGTGTTTTAATTTTGCATCTATAGATAGGCTTTTTTTGTTGTATGTAGTTTTGGTAATGTAATTTGCGTAGTTCAGTTTTTTTATTCTATTCTGCCATGATGGCTTCACATTTAGATTGTATGTTATTATTTCGCCTAAATATTTAAATTTATCGGCAATTTTGATATCCTGTTCTCCTATTGTAATTTTGTTTGCAAGTAGTGGATCAGTTAGCATAATCTCCGTTTTTTCAAATGATATTCTAAGGCCTACTTTCTCTATTTCTTGTAGTGATTTCACTTATTGCCTGGCTTCTTGAACGGTGTTGGCTAGGAGAGCAAGATCATCAGCGAATCCCAAGCAGTTGAAGCTAATATCATCTTTTGCACTTCCAATTCTTATCATCTTTGGATTGACCTTGTACCATTCTCTCATTATGTATTCCAGTGCACAGTTGAACAGTAATGGTGATAGGCAGTCACCTTGTCTTAAGCCTGTTTTTATGAGGAATGGTTCCGAAATTTCTCCTCTAAACTTCACTTTCGATTTGGTGTTGGTTAGAGTGAGTTGTATTATTTTAATTAGTTTTGGATTGAGTCCTAGATTTCTTAAAATTTTTAATACTGAAGTTCTGTGGAGACAGCCATATGCCTTCTTGAAATCTACAAATGTTATTGCCAGAGGTTTGTTCCGTTTCTTGTAGTATGCCATAATCAATTTTAAACTAATTATCTGCTCTGCACAGCTTCTCCATGGTCTGAAACCTAACTCCTGTTCTAATTGCTCCTTGATTCTTTCATATAGGATCTTGGATAGAATTTTGTATGTGCAATCTAGGAGAGAGATTCCTCTGTAGTTGTCTGGGTTGCTCTTATCTCCCTTTTTGTGTAGTGGGTGGATGATAGCTGTGGTCCAATTTTTGGGGAATCGTTCTGTTACCCAAATTTTTGTTAGAGGCATGTGTAAGGAGGTCTTGACTGTGTCACTTGCATATTTCCACATTTCAAAAAAACCTGATCTTCTCCACATGCCTTATAATTTTTTTGTTCTTTAAGAATTTTTTCTACTTCTTGGAAAGTTGGAGGGTCTAGTTTGTTAGGTTTGGTTTTTATTGAGGTATTTATGTTGATTTGTAAGAGTTCTTTGGGTTCCTCGCAATTCAGAAGTTTGTTAAATGCTTTTGCCATGATTTCTGCATTTTCCTTGTTACTGTGTGTCATTCTTCCATCTTCATCTTTCAGTATTAGTGTAGGGGCCTCTACTGTTGTAGTTGTTTCCCAAAGATTTTATAGTAGTTCCTTGAGTTGGTTTTATGATAAGGTTCGCAGGAGAGCTTCTGTAAAGTTTGGAAGGTAGGAGACGAAGTACTGCCAGAAGTAAAGCTGTGAGTACCGGGCGTGAGTCGTGCTTCGGTAGCTCAGTTGGTAGAGCACTTGCCCGCGAAAGGCAAAGGTCCCGAGTTCGAGTCTCGGTCGGGCACACAGTTTTAATCTGCCAGAAGTTTCACCTACTAAAGAGTTTATAATATCTTTATGGAATCCTCTCCTGATTCTTCTAATATTTTGTCTGAATTTTTTTCTTTCATTTTTTAGGTTGATGGCATTATCTTCAGTTTTATGTGTATTAAACGTTAACCATGCTTGGTGTCTATCTTCATGGAATTTGTCACATTCTGATGTCCACCAGGCATGTTTCCTTCGGGGGTTCAAGGGAGCTAGATTCTCTGCTTCTTTTTTAAGATTAGGCACTAGTTGTTCTAGATCATCTGTTAATTTGATGGTTTGTGTTATTTGTTGGTATTTATTATTTTTAATTAGCTGATGGGGTCAAACCGCCTTTTTATTTTATTAGTTTTTCCGTTCCTCTTCTTTATCGGAGTGAATTTGATTTTAATTTTAACTATATAATGGTCTGAGCCTGTGTCTACTCCTCTCAGTACTTTAACATTGTGGATCTCCTCATGAAAATTTTTGTCCATACTGACGTGGTCTAGCTGCCACTCTCCCTTCCTCCAGTCTGGATGTTTCCATGTTTTAAGTTTACTTGGCTTTCTCTTAAAGTATGTTGATTTAGATATTAGGTTGTGTTCTCTGCAGAGTTCTACAAGTCCTTGACCGTTTTTGTTCGTAAATTTATGTGGACTCCATTTTACAATTATATCTTTATTTTTCCTTGCTTTTCCCAACTGAGCATTGAAATCTCTCAATAAGATTTTTATATTCTTTTTATTTACTCTGTTCACAGTTTGTTCTAGAAGGTCCCAAAATTTATCTACCTCTTCCTTCGTTTTTGTTAGACAATTTTTTTCATTTGTTGGGGCATGTGCATTTATTATTGTATAGGTTTTATTCATTGTTTTAAAGATCAGAGTCGCAATTCTTGGTGATACTGCTTGGAAATCCGTTACTTAATCTATTATTTTTATGTTTACTAAAAACCCTGTTCCGAACTGGGGACATTGTTTCATTGCCCTCGGTCCTGGTTTCCCATTATAAATTCTGTATCCTTGTGATTTGAATGGGTCCTCTCTGGTGTTTCTCATTTCTTGGATCCCTGTTATTAAAATTTTTTGTTTATTTAGTTCATCTGTGAGCCTCTTGAGTTTTCCGGTCTGAAGTAGTGAGTTTATGTTGTGTGTTGCTATATAATTTATTTGCTCATGTTTAATCTTATTTTTGTGTTTTAGTGTGCATTTTGATGGTTGCAAACGCTCCGATTCGCTGCTGTCTTCTAGTTGACTACCCACCGAATCCGATGTAGCCTTTTCCTGCCTTTTTGAGCAGGACGGTGGAATTTTTTTCCTAAAAGACCTTTCCGTTTTTGACTTTCGAAGGTTGTCAACCTTAGTTGGAGCAAGCTCCGATTTACAACTACGGTTATTAACCGCAGAGGGTGTGTTTGGTCCGCGAGAGCTATTTTATTTCACTCAAGTCCGCCGGTAAACCGGACTTACCTATCCGCCACCTGGGACGCGCCACGTAGGAGTATCACCTCTCCTCCTATTATGACAGCATAGTAGGTACGTTTATTTATATACAACAAGTTTAAAACTTATAGGGGTGGGACGGGGCCAGGGGGGGGGGGGATGTGTTGGTGCCATCGCTGGAGAGTGTGAAGGCTGTTAATACGACAATCTCGGGTATAACGATAGGGAGTTGGAGGTCGTGGTCTGGGCAGTACAGGAAAATCAAAAGATGTAGAATGTGGGAGAGAAGAGACAGACAGTAAATATGTTCATCGAGGGTCCGAGTGGTTGACGGATTTGGAAGGCGAAGCGGAGATCGTGGTTTTAGAGGATCTGAGAGCATAGTGTCCTTTTTGATCAGTAAGTACCTTCAGTTGTCTTCAGTATTCATTGATGACTGCTTTATGTCCGTATGTTTGGTCTACAATTATATTTGTTAACACACGTTTCTCAGTAGTGCTGTATTTCCAGCGACTTTATTCATGATGACGTATTTGTTACACTTTTGAATCGTTCTTGTGGGTGAGCTTTACGTGTTGCCACCCTCTGGTAGACGAAGAGTGTCTCTTCTGGGCCTCGCACCTCACGGAGACACTTGACACTTCTCGCTTCTCGCAGACTGAACATTCTAATAACATGCATTCGGTCTGTGATTGTCCCTCGCCAGTTGAACGTCGCGCCTTTCTTTCTCCAGATCAATGTAAATCTCTCTTTCATTACTATCTTGCACGATTCAACTACTTTGTACAGATTCTTTTTTTAATTCAGTGTATCGCAGATCCTGGAGACGACAAAAACAGTGAAAAACGTGAAATGATGTCAAATAAAGATTCCGTAGGCGACGGTGTTTTCTAGTGAGCTACCTTAATGCGTGCTACCAATCGACGTGAAGTTCAACTTCCCAGTAACTTGCAGGCGTAGCACTTCTGGGAGAAGTGGTAATGAGAATATGCCATTTTCCGAGGATTGGTTTCACAAAGAACCTTTCACTTTGTAGTGAAGTATATCGAGAATGATCTTTCATAACAGACTAAAACGGCAAGGGTATCAGAACAGAATCTGTGCAGACATCAAACTTGTAGAGTGGCACTGTTGTGAGGTACATTTTCGGGTAACTCAGATGGTGAGAGCGTATCACATGACTCATTCAACAGCCCGCACTAGTAGTGAGACATGAATGTTCAGTTTGTCAAATCCGTGGCCAGAGACAGGATTTTAACGCACGTACCTCCTACGTTGCCATCTGGCGAAGGGAACGGCTAGCAGTGTGCACGAAGGTACGTTAGGTAGCTTTTGTGTAAATACGTATGGTGGTTTACAAGATTCCGAGGTGCCTTGTTGAAGAGCCTTGTATTATAACAGGAGAAATCTTAACAATCATTTATTTTACCTGCTTCTTAATTAACGTTGAGGTGGCAAATGCATGAGACAAATAACGTCAAATAAGTTAATTACTTTAGAGAAAGCGTACGTTCCGAAAATACGAGACCAGAAGTTTCAAATTGCAGTAGTCTATAATTGTAGAAAGCTTTACAAACCTGTCAGTAAAATTATAGATGTTGTTGTGCTGCAGAAAATGAAGTAAACATTTTTGTTTTAGAATAAAAGATGGAAATGACTCAAGACTGTGCAGCTGGAAATGAGAGAAACAGTTTTATTTCACAATAAAAGATACATTGTTCAGTAAACAGAAAAGTAATTGCAGTATTAGAAATATTGCACGGACTGTTTTAATACATCTACGGGTTTCAAGTTAGACTTGCCTTCGCATGGCTTGCTTTTATACAGGCCCCTGGAGTCGCCATTACGCAAACGGTGGACAATGTGAGTCACTCCAGGCCTGTCTCACGTAAGAGATGTCGTAATTCACAGACAGTTCTCACAGTATATTTCAAGCTCTTTCATGTTTCCGCCTTACAGTGTCCGTAGTCTACTGGGTGTGACGAAAATCTTGTCTTTAAAATAAATACTTTCAAAAGAGATAACGTAAAATTATCACTGTCGTTGTTGCAATAGGCGTTCAATAATAGAGAACCATCACGTTCGTAGTAGCTTCTGTCATTTCCCGTTAGGAAATTTAGACGTTTATCAATGGAGACACACACAGATTATTGTAAACTTCAAAAAGGAGGAGTTACCTTCTAGCAACCCGATTTTGTAACTCACCTCTTTAGGTTATCTGTATACGAAGAAGACAGTAAAGGCAGAAAATAACACAGCGAATGAATTCCACGCACAACTTGCGAAGTCGTTGACATCTTACATCATTATAATATGTGGACCGCTACCGGAAACGTATTGTAACATAGCAGTCTCTATTATATTTGAACGCTCTCAGAAAAACATGGTTGTAGATATAAGATTTTTCATTTTGCTCTAACAATTTCTTATCAAGATAGGAATATTAGAACGTTACTCGTAAAACCTTACGGTTCAGACGTAAGTATCTTGAAAAATGTTGGATCCACGCACGATGTATAAGCAGTAATTTAACGTGTTTCGAAGGAACGAGCCTTCAGCATCGTAAATATCTGTAAACAAGACCTCATTACATGGTATTTGTATCCAGCATTTAGAAATGTGCATCCACGCTAAGACTTATTGTGGATGAAAGTTTGTGTGTTCCGTGCAACAAAGATTCTTGTGTGTAGATATTTCCAAATGATGCAGGATACGTTATTTTGAAAGGCGTCAACTCAGTACTTTTGTATCGTGTGTGGTTTAACATCCATTTCATTTTTCAGGTCGAGTACCGCAACGGTCTTACATCTAAACATGGATAAATTAAAAACGCGTAAGTAAATTAGGAATTAAACTTTGCCTTCAACAATAGACCGTAACCTGACGGTGACAGCTGACGTATATCAGCATTAAATTACGTATTTGTGATGTAAGGAAACTTACAAATAGAGATCGTTGTATCACTTGCCGTCAGCTAACGAATTGTGAAGAAACGAGAAATGTCGATGTTATATTCGATATGCATCAGTGGACTACGTACTACAAATAACAATGTTTAACAAAAAGCCTAAATAAATTACAGTCTTTATGGGTCTAACTATGCTACATCTTATGCTAAAATACGATTAATTCTCACAGAACTTGGCAGGTAATGGCGATGCCTTGCCCCTTTTTAGAACAGTCTGCAGAGATGGAGTCCAGATAAAAGTACATTGGGAACTATGAGAGAGGGAGGTCGTGCATTTACTTAGACCAATGGCTCTTCTTCCGCCTTCCGTAAAACCCGACGGTTCCCCCTCCGAGGTGTGGTCCGCTACTGCCGCCGGTTCCAGCTGTGGGGTGAGTGGGGTGGCACCGCCCACTGCAGCCCCCAGCGCTTGGGTAGTAGCCGCCCCCAGCACTGGGGTAACCTCCACTGCCACTGGGGTAGCCACCGCCTCCGCTGGGGTAGCCAGCACCCCCGCTAGGGTAGCCGCCACCACCACCACCACCACCACTAGGATATCCGCCGTGACCTGCTCCACTAGGGTAGCTTCCACCCCCACTCGGATATCCAGGGTACCCAGGATAACCACCACCGCCACTAGGATAAACGGGCCCTGTGGGGTAGCGACCACCGTGAGGTCGTGCTCCTGCCCCGCCGTGGTGGGTTCCACCTGGAGCTGGGTAGTGACCGCCTCCACTGGGGTAGCCTCCGCCGCCACCGCTGGGGTACGAGCCCCCGCCTCCGCTGGGATAGCCGCCGCCGCTACTGCTGGGGTGGAAGCTGGGCCTCTGGTTGTACCAGCCCCCGCCGCCCCCAGGGTGGAAGCCGGCGTGGCCGGCATGGGGAAAGCTCCCACCGCCAGCGCCGGGCCGCGGCCCACCGGAGAAGCCTCCGCTCCCGGCATGGGGGCGCCCGCCCCCACCAGGATAGCTGCCACTCCCAGCGCCGCCCCCGCCAGACCAGGTGCCGCCTCCAGCCTGCCCCCAGCCGCGGCCCCAGCTGCTGGTGCCGCCGCCACCAGGGCGCCATGGACCGTGGCTGTGCCCACCGCCACCTCTGTCGTCCAGGCAGTTGTCCGCTGCAAGGCAACCACGACATTCACCTAAAGTGGAAGCACTATTGTCTCTTTATTAGTCAACCAGCAAAGTACACCCATTACACACTTTGGACGCAAATTCACGCAACTGGATACCACAGCGGGATTCCCTGCAGACTAGCAGCATAAATATGTAACAGAATTTCGCCCTGTGTACATTTTCTGTAGAAAATGAACATCAGATACAGGCAATTCGGGAATACTGTCATGTACGACAAAAACGTTCACTCATTACAATTAGGCTTGCTACCCAGTTAGTGCACTGGATGGTTCCGTATCTCAATCGGAAAAACAGAAACGTAATAGGATCGCGTTTTTGCTCGTCTGTCTGTGCAACTGTTAAGACCCATTTTTCTCAAGAGCGGGTAAGGGTATGAAGCTGAAATTTATGTCAAATAGTAATGTCTGCAAAATACTAACGTGAATTCTTTACAGACGAATGGAAAAACTGGTAGAAGCCGACCTCGGGGAAGATCAGTTTGGATTCCGTAGAAATGTTGGAACACGTGAGGCAATACTGACCTTACGACTTATCTTAGAAGAAAGATTAAGAAAAGGCAAACCTACGTTTCTAGCATTTGTAGACTTAGAGAAAGCTTTTGACAATGTTAACTGGAATACTCTCTTTCAAATTCTAAAGGTGGAAGGGGTAAAATACAGGGAGCGAAAGGCTATTTACAATTTGTACAGAAACCAGATGGCAGTTATATGAGTCGAGGGGCATGAAAGGGAAGCAGTGGTTGGGAAAGGAGTGAGACAGGGTTGTAGCCTGTCCCCGATGTTATTCAATCTGTATATTGAGCAAGCAGTGAAGGAAACAAAAGAAAAATTCGGAGTAGGTATTAAAATTCATGGAGAAGAAGTAAAAACTTTGAGGTTCGCCGATGACATTGTAATTCTGTCAGAGACAGCAAAGGACTTGGAAGAGCAGTTGAAGGGAATGGACAGTGTCTTGAAAGGAGGATATAAGACGAACATCAACAAAAGCAAAACGAGGATAATGGAATGTAGTCAAATTAAATTGGGTGATGCTGAGGGAATTAGATTAGGAAATGAGACACTTACAGTAGTAAAGGAGTTTTGCTATTTAGGGAGTAAAATAACCGATGATGGTCGAAGCAGAGAGGATATAAAATGTAGACTGGCAATGGGAAGGAAAGCGTTTCTGAAGAAGATAAACTTGTTAACATCGAGTATAGATTTAAGTGTCAGGAAGTCGTTTGTTGAAGTATTTGTATGGAGTGTAGCCATGTATGGAAGTGAAACATGGACGATAACTAGTTTGGACAAGAAGAGTATAGAAGCTTTCGAAATGTGGTGCTACAGAAGAATGCTGAAATGCTGAAGATAAGGTGGGTAGATCACGTAACTAATGAGGTATTGAGTAGGACTGGGGAGAAGAGGAGCTTGTGGCACAACTAGACTAGAAGAAGGGATCGGTTGGTAGGACATGTTTTGAGGCATCGAGGGATCACAAATTTAGCATTGGAGGGCACCGTGGAGGGTAAAAATCGTAGAGGGAGACCAAGAGATGAATACACTAAGCAGATTCAGAAGGATGTAGGTTGCAGTAGGTACTGGGAGATGAAGAAGCTTGCACAGGATAGAGTAGCATGGAGAGCTGCATCAAACCAGTCTCAGAACTGAAGACCACAACAACAACAGTAATGTCTACGGTCCCTTGGCGGTGTGAATAAGTTTAGCTTGTAAGTCCATGCAATCATAAGGTACGGCCATATAAGTCACATATTTAGAAACTCGCTAGCTCTCTTATCAAAACCTGTAAATAAATTGCAAATACTTATGTACCTGTGAAGGGTAGTGGTCAGGTGGAAAAACGCGTGCTTGGAAACCGAGATGTCGACACACGAATTTTTCTTTCTTCATTTTAACCTAGTCTTCAATTCTCAACGATGTGAGGAGTCACGAGAAGCAACTCGTGGTTTGTATTGCACGATAAACTGTAGGCCTGCTTCCACGCTTGGGTAAATGGGGTAGGTCAGGGACACGCAGGCCCACAAAGTGGCGTCCGCTATAAAGACCTGGGCCAGGGCATGGGACCACACGAAGTCGTTATTACTATTATACTTATTTTTGTTATTATTATTATTAATATTTAATTAAGTTAGAATCCCACTCGAACTTGTCCGTTTCTTTTTTTTAATTTTCTAATTTCGATCTGCCCAATAATGCAGATACACTGCTTATGAAACGGTACGAAATCCACAAGTATATTTTTTAAACGTTGAGCATAACAAGTATTTACCAGATACGTCACAAATATTCGTGAAGAGTAATCATAGTTAAAAATAAATTATATGCCGTAGCAGAGAAATAATTACAAAACTTTTCAATAAGTAGGTTAAACATACGTATGCTAATTACTTTCAGTAACAGCAGACAGATGTAATATTTTAAATACACTGTGAGTGACAGCGTGCTTTTCACAACACACTCAGATCTCCGAACGTTTGGCGACTCGCTGGATAATGTTTCTCCGAAATCTTCACTTGAATTTAGACTAATGAGATAGGGCTGTAACTCACTTCCGTGTTAGCACTAAATGAGAGCACGTGCTCTGTATGAGACCTACTGCATTTGCTTATAGATTAAGAAGCCAGGTACCATATCATGCTGTCTAAAACGAGGAAGTTAAACAAAGTTAATCTATACACGGAATAGAATTCGCGAACTCGAGTGTTCTAACGTAATACTGTAGCCAGTGTACTAAGTGGGCTGCAAAACTGTACAGCACTGTATGACGACTCGGTGAAGAAAAAGTAAATGAATCACAGCTGTAGGCGCTATTATAAATGGTAGTAAAAATGGATTCTGGAGAATCGATTTAAAGTTGCATTATCTACAACAAATCCCCCTCATCGTACGTTTGATTACAGAGTTACCAAATTGCCTTTCTTTGTCTTTCATTTCTTCGTGAAACTATGATTGGCACGAAATTTTGTTACAGACATTTTTGTGCTGGTAGTGTGTAAGGAATCATGCTGTGGCGTCCAAGTGCTTGAATTTTGGTTCACCCTGAATATAAACCTTATGAGCAACAAAAAGTTGTGGCAGGGTCCGGAAAAGCTTTGTTTACATTTTAGAGCTTATTTTCTGCTTCTCTTCAGTATCACAACAATCATGCGAAACAGAAAGAAAGAAAACGTACCGGAATTACACCAAACGTTTTCGTACATGAGTTGCTCAAAATTACGTCATCGAATGTACAGCCGGCCGCTGTGGCCGAGCGTTTCTAGGCGCTTCAGTCCGCAACCGCGCTGCTGCAACTGTCGCAGGTTCGAATCCTGCCACGGGCATGGATGTGTGTCATGTCAGGTTAGTTAGGTTTCAGTAGTTCTAAGTCTAGGCGACTGACGACCTCAGATGTTAAGTCCCATAGTGTTTAGAGCCATTTGAACCATTTTTTTAGAATGTAAATTTAAATTGTAATTCTCAGGTTCACCGTCAGAGGTTGCTGTTCGAATTTAAGAAAGATAATGTTGATATGACACTCACTTTTTTGGCGTGTATTTAAATGCAGCTAATTTAATTATTCTGCTAGTAGGAAGCACCTCGCAACAAGTGTTTAGTTCATGGCGCACCTGGATTCCGGTACGATGCAGTGAAAATGTATGCGAAAGGGGATTTGGAAGATGCCGATTTACCGTACGGATTGGCGGACAATAATGGCCATGAGACTCAATGTTTGTACCGGGAGACGTTTTCTGAACAACAATGGCCCAAAGCAAGTAAATTGACGACGTTTCGACCGAATTGATGTGGTGCCCTTCAGGGCATTTACCGCACTGTTTCTCTGGTATTGGAGAATGCTCAGTACACTTTATTCTTGTTTGCCAAACGTACCTTTAACGTCCGCTTTGACAGATGAGAATCCATTCGCTCTTGACGTAAAAGAAAGTCAAAATTTGATGCAGAATCATACTTGGTCGTAATCAGTAAGACGTACATTTTGTCCCTGTATTAATGACCAGAAACTGAGTACGGAACAAACAACCATCTACAAAATCCTTTTAGATTGTAGATGGCCAGGCCGTAAGGCACTAGATCTGTATTCAGGAGAACGTACGTTCATGTCCCCGAATAGCCACAGAGTATTAGGTTCTCCGTCATTTCCCCAAATGCCTTAATTCAAATACCGGCATGGTCCTTTGAAAAGAAACGCCCGATCTCGTTTCCGATTCTTCCACAATCCAAACTTCTGTTCCGACTCTAATGATACGTCGTCGACACAACACGTACCTCTAATACTACATCCCCTTCTGCGAAGCTAGTACGAAGAGATATGACCCTAAATATGTTTTTCTGACAATATGACTTGATCACCATTGAACGGCACAGTATTTCTCATTTCTCTTTAGTCAACATTGATACGACCTAAAGATCATGAAATTATTCCGATCATCTTTTATATGTTTTGGAACAAAAGTACCAGTCACCTAAGAGAGAAGGCTGCTTTATTTAAGGAGACACTTCTCTACCATTTTCTTAGTGTTCTCATTTAGTTGATCAATTCCTTATGTTATTACATGGCTGAAGAATGGCATGCTCTGAGTTGTCTGCTTGGATATTGTTGTAAGCTATCAAAGATGCTACATGTATAATCTCAGGAAGCTTTCAACCTGAGTTTCTGTCCTTAGACGTAAAGAAAGCAGGATGGGCAAAGAGTGAAAGAGGCAGAGATGGCAGACCGTGACTGGTCAATACATCAAATATATGTCAACAATAGCATATTCTGCATCAAGACCATCAATAAAATAATATGGGAACACAACAAGAGCATCCATTACCTGTTCATACTTTCAGAGGGCCTACGATTCAGTGCACAGAAGGATAGAATTGGAAATCATGGCAGAATATAGAATCCTCAAGAAGCTCAGCCTGATCAAAATATGTAATCAGAAGGCAGGAACCAGGGTGGCATACTGCGACTCGGTGTCGACTGTTTTCACAACAAAACTGGACTGAAGCAAGGCGATGTTCTATCCCCAAATTTCTTCAACCTTGTCATGGAAAATGTGGTAAGAGAAACCAAACGAGCAACAAATGGAAACTTCACAGAAAGACAATCAAATATACTGGCCTATGCAGATGATAAAAGTTTTAATAGGAAACAACAATTGTGAAAGAAGCTAAATGAAAGCACCGTGAAAGTAAGTTTAAAAATTAATGAAGAAGAAACAAAATATGTGATCATACGAAGGAAAAATATGACTAAAGGATAACGTGATAACTTTAACGTACAAAACTACACTTTCCCCAACACTCCTAGCTTCAAATACCCTGAAGTGCCAAAGAAACTGTTATGGGCGCGCGTATTAAAATACAGGGATATGGAAACTGGTAGGATACGACGCTGCAGCCGGCAACGCCTATGTTAAGACAACAAATGCCTGGCGCAGTTGTTACATCGGTTACTGCTGCTTCAATGGCAGGTTATCAAGATTTAAGTGAGTTTGAACGTGGTGTTATAGTCGGCGCACGAGCGGTGGTACACAGCATCTCCGAGGTAGCAATGTAGTGAGGATTTTCCTGTACGACTATTTCACAAGTGCACCGTGGATGTCAGGAATATAGTAAAACATCAAATCTCCAACACTACTGCGACCGGATAAAGATCCCGCAGGAACGGGGCCAACGACGACTCAGCAGAATCGTTCAACGTGACCGAAGTGCTATCCTTCCGCAAATTGCTGCAGATTTCAGTGATGGGACATCAACAGCTGTCAGCGTGCGAACCATTCAAAGAAACGTCATCGATATGGGCTTTCAGAGCCGAAGGTCTACTCGTGTACCCTTGATGACTGCACGATACTAAGCTTCGTGTCTCGCCTGGGCCCATCAACACCAACATTGTTGATGACTGGAAACGTGTTGCCTGGTCACACGAGTCTCGATTCAAATTCTATCGAGTGGATGTACGTGTACCTGTATGGAGACAGCCTCATGGATCCATGGACCCTATACGTAAGCAGGGGGCTTTCGAAGATGGTGGAGGCCCTGTAATGGCGTGGGGCGTGAGCAGCTGGAGTGACATGGGATCCCTGCTACGTCCAGATACGACTCTGACAGGTGACACGTTCGTAAGCATCCTGTCGGATCACCTGCATCCATTCATCTCCATTGTGCATTACGACGAACTTTGGCAATTCCAGCAGGACAATGCGACACCCCAAACGTCCAGAATTGCTACAGAGTGGCTCCAGGAAGACTCTTCTCAGTTTAAACACTTCCGCTGACCATCAAACTCCCCAGACATGGACATAATTGAGTATATCTGGGATGCCCTGGAAAGCGCTGTTCAGAAAAGCTCTCCACCCCCTCGTACTATTACGGATTTATGGACAGCCCTGCACGATTCATAGTGTCAGTTCCCTTCAGCCGCACTTCAGACATTAGTCTAGTCCATGCCACGTCGTGTTGCGGCACTTCTGCAGTCATCAGGCCAGTACTGTTATACTAGCCGAAGGATGGAGTATGACCAAAAAAGCAGAGCACCAGTGATCCAGGCAACATAAAAATGGGTTTGGAGGTCCAACGAGGAACCAGAGAGGCTAGCCGACCAAACCTTGGTAGTGATCGTCGCCAAAGCAAGAAATATGCAACAGGTGGGCCATGTTGTTAGAATGGAACAAGGCAGAATTGCCCGTCAGATATATGGCAAGAAGATTGCTCAAGACACCGTCGAAGTACAAGAAGAAGATGACATGCATCACATGTGATGTGATGTCACGCAGCATGTGAAGGTGGCTGTGTGTGTGGACGGGTTACTCCTGTAACCGAAATATCAGATCTGATGGTTCTAGGGGAACCGAAACCGGTCATATGAATAAAGATTTTGCAGTCAAGATGGATTATAAGTAACATTGTAAAACTGGGAAAGAAGAAAATCGCAGCACTTGCAATTTAAGACTGCTAAGGTGGACTGCTAATACAAGAAATGAGGAGGTGCGTCATCGGTCAGGAGAGAAACTTTGCGGAAAATATTGACGATAAGAAGGGATAGACTGATAGGACATGTGTTAAAACATCAGGGAATAACTTTCATGGTACAATAGGGAGCTGTAGAGGATAAAACCTTAGTGGAAGACGGATATTTGAATACATACAACAGATAACTGATGACGCTGCGTGCAAGTGCTGCTCTGAAATGAAGAAGTAAATACAAGAGTGGAAAACAAAAGAATCAGGTGACTGATGATCCAAAAAGACTCTGAGCAAATCTTTTTCTGTTTCAAAAGCTTGAAATCATTATCTAGACTTGAAACTGTAATACCCATTTCCTGTTTGGAAAGGAAGGACTCCTCGAGACTGGGAAAGTGGAATCGAAATGTGAGTTTTTAGAATAGTTGCAGCAAAGTATGTCAGAATTATAGGAGAATTACTTTGATGTATCATACTGCCAAGTTATCTGAGAATATTATGGAAAAGAGAGTTCCCGGCGGGGTCAGGGATTTTCTCTGCCTCGTGATGACTGGGTGTTGTGTGATGTCCTTAGGTTGGTTAGGTTTAAGTAGTTCTAAGTTCTAGGGGACTGATGACCTCAGATGTTAAGTCCCATAGTGCTCAGAGCCATTTGAACCATTTGAAAAGAGAGTATGGGAGATAGTAGGAGGAGGGAGGAGGACTGAAAGAGGAGGACAGTGAGAGGAACAATGTGAGTTTGGAGCAGGAAAATCTATAGTGTAAGGCAGATCCAAAAAAGGCACTATGAGCCTGGTGAGAAATTGGTTTTTGTGGGCACTGAGGAGGAGTATGATACTGTGAAAAAAGGCAAGATCTAAATCACTTCAGGAAAGGGGAATTCGAAGACTGGTTTTGAGAGGAATAACTGAAATCTATCAAGAAAGCGAGAGTTGTGTCAAAGTGGGAGGAGAGAAGAGTGGTTTGAACAGAAAAATGGGCTGAAGCAGAGCTGTGTACTACTTTATACTTTTCGCCACCATCACGCATGAGTTAATGACGTGGGTTGCAGTGCGAATAGCAGATGAAGATATCAAAGCACTGAAGTTTGCAGGTGATTTAATGATGTGAAGAAATGGAGAAGGAAATGTACAAGAAAGGGTAAATGTGTGGGAGAAGTGGCACACAGTATGGGCTAAAATTTAATGCAAGGAAATATGTAGTAACGGTGACAATGTGAAATATTTAAGAGCAGAATAGAATTGTTATAAGTATGAGAGGGTAAGTAATAAGAAAGGAAAATTTCAGGTTGCTGGGGGGCATAATAAAAGACAGTAGGGAGAATGGTAAGGTGATGAGTGAAAAATGAAGGTGAGCCTATGTTTCCTGCAGAGTGGAAGATATCTGGAGCAAGGATGCACCACCATAAATTAAGGAAATATTGTGCCGAGCGTACGAGTATTATGCTTCATTTCTCACGTATGCCTCAGAAATGGGGGTAATGAAGAAAAGGCAGGTGAGCAGGATATGGGTTTGAGAGATTAAATATCAAGAAAGGAGAACATGATTTACTAGAACGAATAGAGTAACGAATGATGCGGTAAGACAAGTAGTGGGAGAGTAACTCATGCAAGACACCATAAAAAAGAAACGTTTAAGATGGTATGGGATTGTTAATGAAAGTTGGCTAGATACCGAGAAAAGTCCATGGGGTGACAATAGGAGGCAAGAGACCCAAATGGAGACCGAGAGACAGATGGATCGTTGGGGTGAAGTAAAGTGTGATGAAGACTGGGACAGAGTGCAGAGAGAGACATAGCTGGAGGTCAGGAAAAGACGGAGAGACTTGTGTTCTAATCAGACTCGGTCAGTGGCTAGAAACTCTAGAAGAAGAAAATGAAGATGATGATGTCACTGGTGTCACGGGCAGTGTTGCAAAATGGTTCAAGTCAGTATGGTTCTCGCTAACAGGAAACAAAGGGCGTCAGTGCAAGGGACGAGTGAATTAAGTCATCAGTCATCATCAGAATGGGAAGAAATTACATGTGGTGTCCCACAAGGATCCATCTTAGGGCCATTGCTTTTTCTTGTATACATCTCTCAGCAGTTACACTGCCAGATGCAGAGTTCGTTTTGTTTGCAGATGACGAAAGTATTGCAAGAAATAGTATGTCAGTGTAGTTCTAGAACGATCTGCTAATGATATTTCCATGGATAATAATAAATGGTTTAAAGCCAACTCACTGACATTAAAATTGGAAAAGACTCACTATATGCAATTCAGAACCTGTAAGAGGTTTCCACCCAGCATATGCATAAAGTATGAAGAAGAGCAGATAGAAGAGGTTGACAGTCTTAAATTCCTGGGATTACAACTTGATAATAAATTCAGTTGGGAGGAGCACACCACAGAATGTATTTGGAATTCGAGTGTTAGCAGACATAGGCGACATAAAAATGAAAAAGCTTGCATACTTTGCCGACTTTCATTCCATAATGTCATATGGTATAATATTTTTGGGTAACTCTTCAAGTCAAACAAAAGTTTTCAGAGTCCAAAAGCGTGTAATACGTATTATTCGTGGAGTAAATTCACGGAAGTCCTGTAGAAACCTCTTCAAAGAACTGGGTATATTAACTACTGCCTCTCAGTATATTTACTCCTCAATGAAATTTGTCCTAAATAATATATCTCTTTTTCCAACAAACAGCTCAGTTCATACGTACAATACCAGGAACAAAAATGATCTGCACAAGGACTTAAAAGCATTTACTTTAGCTCAAAAAGGGGTCCACTACTCAGGAACACTCATCTTCAATAATTTGCCAGCAAACATAAAAAATTTAGTTACAAATAAATATCAGTTTAAAAGGAGCCTGAAAGACTTACTAGTGGCCAGCTCCTTCGACTCCATTAACGAATTTTTTAATAGAAACAAATGATGTATTGTATGTATTCATACGATTAGTATTGTTATTTCAGCTTAAATAAATATTGACATGTTCCACATCCACGAGGATCTCCTCAGCACGGATCTATGGAACGAAAAACTAATCTAATCTAATCTAATCATGATGAGGTATGGATGAACAACAGTGGAGTGAGGTGTTTCGGCGTCGCACTGACCTCTGTCGAGGCGGTCCTCGTCCCCCGGCGGCGACCCCGCGGCTGAGGGGTGGTACTTGGGGTAGTAGTCATAGGGGGCGCGCACCCTCTCCAGCTGTGCGGCCGGCCCGCTGACGACGGCCGGCGAGTACAGGTTGGGCCCCGCTGTGGCTGCGCTGCGCACCAGTCGCGCCTCCTCGCCCTGCAGGAACCGGGCGCGGCCAACCATCTGGCGCGGTTCCTTCGGGGGCGCCCCTGCAACACGGTGGACACTGCACACCTGTCACCTTGCTGCGTCCACCTGCTAGTGTCACAGCTGTCGTGTAAAATGTTCCCACGGTAATTTGCACCCAGTGAAATTCGTTCAGGGCGTGAGAGTGTTTCGATGATGATGTTTGGTTTGTGGGGCGCTCAACTGCGCACTTATCAGGGCGCGCAGAGTGTTTCGAGGGCCAGGATGTGGAATACATCACCATATTGTAAGAAATGGAACCCCTACAGCCGTAATTCATACAATAGTGAACGGCCGTAGTCCCCAAGACCTCCTGGCACGAAGATGGACCTTCTTTTTGGATAATCAGTCTCCTGTGCGAACCTCTACATCTCGAAGTAGTGGCACTTGCAACTTCCGTCCTCAGTTATTTGCTGGATGTATTCCAGTCGCTGCCTTCCTCCACAGTTTTTGCTCTCCAGAGCTCTCTCTAGTGTCATGGAAGTCATTCCCTGATGTCTTTACAGATGTCCTATCATCCAGTCCCTTCACGGACGTATATATGACCATACAGTACTGGGAAGAGTCACAATTCTGCTAAGATTCAAGGATGTAGAGAGGGAACAGGAAGAAGGACTCAGTACAGGAACGCCACGGCTAAAGCTAGGACTTCTGCAGTGCTGGAGTGTAGGAGACCTTTACCAGAGACGAGTTGAGGAGAAACTCAGACTGGATAAGGACGGAAATGCAACATCATTGTGTGAGGAGCCAGAATCATGTTTTCTGGGAGCTGATGAAGAGGCTGTTAGAAGTGGAGGAGGAAGAAGAAGTGGCGCTAAGTGGATGACTCAGGCCTTAAGAGAAAGGGCTGAGGAAAAGAAGAATGCTCAAGAGAAATTGTTAAACCCTTAAAGGCAGGAAGACATTGATCACTGCAACACAGTTAAGAGGGATGTATTTAAAGGATGGTTACCCAGGCTAAAGAGGAGTCGTGGAAGAAGAAATGTGCCGACGTAGAACATTTAGCCGGCCGGTGTGGCCGAGCGGTTCTAGGTGCTTCAGTCTGGAACCACACGACCGCTATGGTAACAGGTTTCAATCCTGCCTCGGGGATGGATGTGTGTGATGTCCTTAGGTTAGTTGGGTTTCAGTAGTTCTAGCTTCTAGGGGAATGATGACCTCAGATATTAAGGCCCATAGTGCTCAGTACCATTTGAACCAATTTTAGAACATTTAGTTGGATACAACAGAGGGCTTCAGAAGTTTGGCAATTCCTACGTCAAGTGAGAAGAGCTCCAGCTGAAACTAGAAGAGAGAGCCAGAATGATTGCCATTTTTGAGTGGAAGACACAGTCTAAAGATCTTCTTGCAGAAGATAGGGAAGAGTTTCGACGAGAGCAGAATGAAGTGGATCGCGTGGAAGGGTGACTGGCAATGAAATTTATCAGGCCTTTCAAAATTCAAAAACTGGAAAGGCAGCCCGTCCTGGAGGTATAGTAATTGAATTACTGAAGTACGCACGACCTGAAGTAGTAGCAGCGCTGATAAATATTTTTAATAAAGTTATTTAAGGAGATGACGTACTCCAAGAATGGGAGATGTCACATAGAAGAATGGGAGCAGAGATGCGACTAATATGAGGGGAATAAGTGTAATGGCTTCGACGAGTAGGTTATTAGATAGTTTGGTCTAGGGGTAGCGTCTTTGATTCATAATCAAAACGTCTTCGGTCCTGGGTTCGATCCCCGCCACAGCCTAAATTTTGATAAATAATCAGCATTGGCGGCCGAAGACTTCCGGCATAAGAAGTCAGCCTCATTCTGCCAACGGCCTTGTCAAAGAGGCCGGAGGAGCGGATAGAGGTTCAGGGCACTGTCTTATCCTAGGGGTGGGAAATTGCCCCTAAAAGTGGAAGAATCAGCAATGATCAACGACATGAGGATGCAGAAGGCAATGGAAACCACTGAATTAAAGACACGTAACGTGTATCCACAGGACATGTGGCCTGTAATTGAAGAAGTGTCATGATGATCTCTCCATTGGCAAAAGATTCCGGAATAGTCCCCCATTTGGATCTCCGGGAGGGGACTGCCAAGGGGGAGGTTAGCATGAGAAAAATATTGAATAATCAACCAAAGGATAACGTTCTACGAGTCGGGGCGTGGAATGTCAGAAGCTTGAACGTGGTAGCGAAACTAGAAAATCTGAAAAGGGAAATGCAAAGGCTCAATATAGATATAGTAGGGGTCGGTGAAGTGAAGTGGAAGGAAGACGAGGATTTCTTGTCAGATGAGTATCGGGTAATATCAACAGCAACAGAAAATTGTATAACAGGTGTAGGATTCGTTATGAATAGGAAGGTAGGGCAGAGGATGTATTACTGTAAACAGTTCAGTGACCGGGTTGTTCTAATCAGAATCGGCAGCAGACCAACACCGACAACGATAGTTCAGGTATACATGCCGACGTCGCAAGCTAAAGATAAACAGATAGAGAAAGTGTATGAGGATATTGAAAGGGTAATGCAGTATGTAAACGGGGACGAAAATCTAATAGTCATGGGCGACTGGAATGCAGTTGTAGGGGAAGGAGTAGAAGAAAAGGTTACAGGAGAATATGGGCTTGGGACAAAGAATGAAAGAGGAGAAAGACTAATTGAGTTCTGTAACAAGTTTCATCTAGTAATAGCGAATACCCTGTTCAAGATTCACAAGCGGAGGAGGTATACTTGGAAAAGGCCGGGAGATACGGAAAGATTTCAATTAGATTACATCATGGTCAGACAGAGATTCCGAAATCATATACTGGATTGTAAGGCGTGCCCAGGAGCAGATATAGACTCAGATCACAATATAGTAGTGATGAAGCGTAGGCTGAAGTTCAAGACATTAGTCAGGAAGAATCAATACGCAAAGAACTGGGATACGGAAGTACTTGGGAATGACGAGATACGTTTGAAGTTCTCTAACGCTATAGATACAGCAATAAGGAATAGCGCAGTAGGCAGTACAGTTGAAGAGGAATGGACATCTCTAAAAAGGGCCATCACAGAAGTTGGGAAGGGAAACATAGGTACAAAGAAGGTAGCTGCGAAGAAACCATGGGTAACAGAAGAAATACTTCAGCTGATTGATGAAAGGAGGAAGTACAAACATGTTCCAGGAAAATCAGGAATACAGAAATACAAGTCGCTGAGGAATGAAATAAATAGGAAGTGCAGGGAAGCTAAGACGAAATGGCTGCAGGAAAAATGTGAAGACATCGAAAAAGATATGATTGTCGGAAGGACAGACTCACCAAACAGGAAAGTCAAAACAACCGTTGGTAACATTAAAAACAACGTGGTAACAGTAAGAGTGCAACGGGAATTCCACTGTTAAATGCAGAGGAGAGAGCAGATAGGTGGAAAGAATACCTTCAAAGCCTCTATGAGGGTGAAGATTTGTCTGATGTGATAGAAGAAGGAACAGGAGTCGGTTTAGAAGGGATAGGGATCCAGTATTAGAATCGGAATTTGAAAGAGCTTTGGAGCACTTACGGTCAAATAAGGCAGAAGGGATAGATAACATTCCATCAGAATTTCTAAAATCATTGGGGGAAGTGGCAACCAAACGACTATTCACGTTGGTGTGTAGAATATATGAGTCTGGCGACATACCATCTGACTTTCGGAAAAGCATCATCCACACAATTCCGAAGACGGCAAGAGCTGACAAGTGCGAGAATTATCGCACAATCAGCTTAACAGCTCATGCATCGAAGCTGCTTACAAGAATAATATACAGAAGAATGTAAAAGAAAATTGAGAATGCGCTAAGTGAAGATCAGTTTGGCTTTAGGAAAAGTAAAGGGACGAGAGAGGCAATTCTGACGTTACGGATAATAATGGAAGCAAGGCTAAAGAAAAATCAAGACACTTTCATAGGATTTGTCGACCTGGAAAAAGCGTTCGACAATATAAAATGGTGCAAGCTGTTCGAGATTCTGAAAAAAGTAGGGGTAAGCTATAGGGAGAGACGGGTCATATACAATATGTACAACAACCAAGAGGGAATAATAAGAGTGGACGATCAAGAACGAAGTACTCGTATTAGGAAGGGTGTAAGACAAGGCTGTAGCCTTTCGCCCCTACTCTTCAATCTGTACATCGAGGAAGCAATGATGGAAATAAAAGAAAGGTTCAGGAGTGGAATTAAAATACAAGGTGAAAGGATATCAATGATACGATTCGTTGATGACATTGCTATCCTGAGTGAAAGTGAAGAAGAATTAAATGATCTGCTGAACGGAATGGACAGTCTAATGAGTACACAGTATGGTTTGAGAGTAAATCGGAGAAAGACGAAGGTAATGAGAAGTAGTAGACATGAGAACAGCGAGAAACTTAACATCAGGATTGATGGTCACGAATTCAATGAAGTTAAGGTATTCTGCCACCTAGGCAGCAATATAACCAATGACGGACAGAGCAAGGAGGACATCAAAAGCAGACTCGCTATGGCAAAAAAGGCATTTGAGATGTGGTGCTATAGACGAATGTTGAAAATTAGGTGGACTGATAAGGTAAGGAATGAGGAGGTTCTACGCAGAATCAGAGAGGAAAGAAATATGTGGAAAACACTGATAAGGAGAAGGGACAGGATGATAGGACATCCGCTAAGACATGAGGGGATGACTTCCATGGTACCAGAGGGAGCTGCAGAGGGCAAAAGCTGTAGAGGAAGACAGAGGTTGGAATACATCAAGCAAATAATTGAGGACGTAGGTTGCAAGTGCTACTCTGAGATGAAGAGGTTAGCACAGGAAAGGAATTCGTGGCAGGCCGCATCAAACCAGTCAGTAGACTGATGACAAAAAGAAAAAAAGAAAAAAAAATTTGCAAAAACAGCCCGCCCGGTTGGCCGTGCGGTCTAATGCACGGCTTTCCGGGCGGGAAGGAGCGCCTGGTCCCTGGCACGAATCCGCCCGGCGGATTTGTATCAATGTCCGGTGAACCGGCCTGTCTGTGAATGCTTTTTAGGTGGTTTTCCATCTGCCTCGGCGAATGCTGGCTGGTTCCCCTTATTCCGCCTCAGTTACACTATGTCGGCGATTGCTGCGCAAACAAGTTCTCCACGTACGCGTACACCACCATTACTATACCACGCTAACATAGAGGTTACACTCGTCTGGTGTGACGTTCCCTGGGGTGTCCACCGGGGGCCGAACCGCACAATAACCCTGCGTTCAGAGTGGTGCGGCGGAGGGGTGAAGTGGACTGCGGCAGTCATCGCGGGGTTGTGGACCACTGCGGTTGCGGCGGGGACGGAGCCTCTCCGTCGTTTCTAGGTCCCCGGTTGACATACAATACAACAGTAAAGAAAAGCTTAGAAAAGATTTCACAGGTTGTTGAATCGCAGGAATAGTCCGGCTTTACTGCTCAGAGAAGCAGTGCTCATAACGTCTTTTGTATACCCCAGATATGTCAGAAAATGATCGCAAAAAATCAGAATCACCATTTGGTGTTTGTTGATTTACAAAAGGCCTATGATTCTCTGCTAAGGAACACTGGAAAAGTTGGAGTGGATGGTTCATTAACAGAGTTGGTGAAAAGCATGTACCATCAATGCGAGGCAATTGTGAACGTTGATTGTACTACTGGAAGGCTATGAAGCATGTAGAGGATTAAGATGTGGATATTTTGTACCAACAACCTTATTTAAGTTGTATTTAGAAGTTGTTCTTCGTTACTGGAGTAGACATTGCAGAAGTTTGGATGTGTCAGTCATTACTGCATCAAAGCTTACATTCGTTACTGTTTGCTGACGATCAAGTATTTATGACTTTGGATAAGGATGATGCCATGCATCAAGTGAGAAAATTAATTTGATACTCATAAACAATGGGTACTAACAGTCAATATTGATAAAATAGAATATCTTGCTGTTGGATGTGGACAAGACGAGGATTTGGGTTTTGAGTTTGGCCGGGTAAGAAATGTGTAGTGTTCAAGTGTCTCGCTTCACTAATCGATAAGACTGGACAGTGTGATGTTGACATATCCCAAAGGATAAGTCGAGCGAGAGGGTGGTGGTAGATCAGTAAATAACATCTTTTGGTGTCGGCACATATCCAGAAAAAAAAAGTTGTCTTTCGTTCTGTGGTTGAAAACATTCTGACATATGGCTCAGAGTGTTGAACATTCAACGAGAGACGAAGGTGGAAAGCGGGGGCTGTCGAAATGGGTTGGTTACGTCGGAGCAATAGAGCGGCTCGCTAGGATCGACTGAGGAATGAATACGCAAGAATGGAGATGGATTCAGTGGAACTAGTCACAGACAGGATTGATGTTCGAGCTCTGAAATGGCATGGACAAGTCCGACCGATGGAAAAATGATGACGGCCGCAGTGTTGGCTCAAATGGTCTCCGCCAGGGAGAGGCAGCCGAGGGGAATGTGCAGGTAAACCACAGCCAAAGCCATGGAAAAGAGAGCTGTGTCAGGATTGAAATTAGTGGCATCCGAGAACAGGCAACTGGTGATAAGTGGAAACGCCTACTAAAGTTAAAAAGTCATAATTGTAATGTGCGCCCAGAGAAGATTCAGGAAAGGACTACTGAACCCGCAGTCCGAGTTCTGCAACTTGCCCGGCAGGAAACGTTATTTAACAATGTAAAAGAGTTTGGAGCTCACAATAAATCAATGGCAATCAGAAAACACACACTAACAAATACAAAATCAAAAGTTAAAGTATTAGGTGGAACTTCCGAGGCTTTTGGTATCAGAACTGGTGTAAGACAAGAAGATGGATTGTTCCTATTGCTTTTCAACTGGTAGTAGAAAAGGTAATTAGGGAATGGAGGAAAAGAACTCTAATAAAGGAAATTAAAAAATGGAAGTTGGGAGAGAGGGGGATAACCTGAGCTTTGATCGTTTGCCTTCTGCAGACGATTTTGTCATCTTAGCTGAATCTATAGACGATGCAACTGTGCAGATAAATATGCTTCAAGAGAAAGCTTCAAAAGGATGTCTACGCATATCTTTAGGAAAAGAAAAGAACCAGAATAATATGACAGATGCGAAGAAGGCACTGAAATACATCGAAATTGATGATGGAACAATAAAAAAGACTACAAAATTTAAACGTCTAGGTGAAATAATACAGCGAAATGCTTTGCACAAAGAACCTAACAACAAGAACAAGGAAACTGGAGGTGGCTTTTCAAGTAACAAGAAACCTGTCTAACAAGAAATCTGTTTCCATGAATGCAAAACTCTGGCACTGCAGCACTGTAATTATGCTTCAGAATGACTCTCGTTAAATACAGTTAACGAATTGGGTGAAACAGAAGAGAAGGAAGGATAATCAGGAAAGTCTTGGGACTAATATGTGAGAATGGGAAATGTAAATTAGTGTATGATATAACAGAGCCAAGGGTTGTATTCTATGGACACCTAGAAAGGCTATGTGAAAAGAGGAGCCGGCCGCGGTGGTCTCGCGGTTCTAGGCGCTTCAGTCCGGAACCGCGCGACTGCTACGGTCGCAGTTTCGAATCCTGCCTCGGGCATTGATGTGTGTGATGTCCTTAGGTTAGTTAGGTTTAATTAGTTCTAAGTTCTAGGCGACTGATGACCTCAGAAGTTAAGTCGCATAGTGCTCAGAGCCATTTGAACCATTTTAGCCTGTAAGGTAGGTCGAGCTCGCTGCCCCAGACCAAACCTTAGCACGTAAATGAGAGGAGATACATAATGATCTGAAATTTGTTTTTTTAGATAATATTCAGAGTTAGGATTTGTATGTCCAAGGTTTCACACAGTAAGCGTAAAACCAATTTCAAATCATTATATATCTACTCTCATTTATGTACTAAGGTTTGGTCTGGGGCAGCGAGCGCGACCTACCTTACAGCTGTAACCACACATCTGATTCCTCCAGGCACCTACCTGCGACTCCCCAGTATTTTTTTTTTCTGCACACGCCCGGCTCTCTTAACCATCAAAGAGCCTCCTACTCAAAGATATTATACTCGTTCCACCTTGCTGTTGGCAACTACCGACTATTTTCTGGAGCTACCCTGATCAGACCTTAGCACATACCTTTCACTACGATGGCTTTTCACCTTCAATTCACAGCATGAAGCGATGGGTGATCGAGTTTAAGTGTGGCCGTGAAAGGGTCGTTGATGATTCATGCGGAATGCGTGCAAAAAGTGCAAGCACACTGGAAATTATTCACAAAGGACGTGTTATGATTTTCAAAGATCGGCGTGTACAGGTGTGTGAAACTTCTAACGCTGTAGGGATATGAAAGGAACGTGTTGGTCGCATCTTACACTGGGAACTGAACATAAGAAAGCTTTCCCAAGATAGGTGGTAAGGCTGCTCACTGTGTATCACAATTGGATTTGCACTGAACTTTCTGTAAAGTGGTTAGTACGTTTTAAGAAAAACAGAAGCAACTTTTTTTACGTTGATCAACGACAGTGGATGAAACCTGGATTCACCACCACGCACCCCAATACAAACAGCACTCTATGCAGTGGGACAGAAGCCAGTGGAGCAGCTCCATGGACTGGAAGGACGGTGCCACCAGTGGGAAAGATCAAGGTGTCAGTGTTTCGCGATGTGAAAGGAATTTGTTGATTAACTATCTTGAGAAACGTAAAACCGTCACTGGAAAATACTGCTCTCAGCTTCCAACGAAACTGGACCCTAGCATTCATGAAAACATCTGTCTTCAAGGAAAAACTCATCGTCCTTCAGACAATGCACCCACCAGAAAAATGTTTTGGCAATGGGGAAATTGAGGGATTTGCACTGCCATATGCAGAAACATCCACGCTATTCTCCAGATTTGGCTCCCTTGGACTTAGACCTATTTTCAGATGTGAAGAAATTCTTCACTGGTCAGCACTTTCTGTACAGTCAAGAAACAAATGCGGCTGTAGATGGGTACTTTGAAGCGCTTCTGCAGCTACAGTACAGAGAGGAGATGGTATTGGAACACCGCTGGATAAAATGTATTGGTATAACGGAAGATTATTTTGAAAAATAAAATTTCTTTGAAAACATACGATGATCAGCCCGGACATTATGACCACCGATCCACTACCGATAAAAACCTGTCCAGGCGATAGCTGAGGAACGACTGCTAGCCAAGACACGCGCACGGTACATACTATATCAGTGAGAGTGCTGCCCATGTGTAGAACGGGGAAGGTGCGCGATCTGTCTGAGTTTGAACGAGGGTGGATTGCGGTGGCCCAGAGGCTCAGCATGAGCATTTCGGAAACTGCACGACTTGTTGGGTGGTCGAGGAGTGTTGTGGTTTGTGTTTCAACACGTGGCGAAACCAATGTGAAGCCACGCCCAGACGTTGTGGTGTTGTCGACCACCCTCATAATATATGTCGGGCGTCGTAGGCTGGGCAGACTGGTAAAACAACAGGCGGTGTACTGTGGCGGAACTAACATCAGGATTTAATGCTGAGCAGAGCACACGTGTGTCTGAACACACGGTCTACGGAACACTCATAACGCTGGGCCTAAGCAGCTGATAACGCATGCATGTGCTAAAGTTAATACCACGGCATCAGTGACTACGACTGACATTGGCACGTGACCATCGGCACTGGACGTTGGCACAGTGGCAAAGTGTTGCACGGTCTGATGAATCCTGGTACCTTCTTCATCATGCAGATGGGAGGCTGCAAATCTGTCGCCTTCCAGGAGAACAGCTTCTTGGCACCTGCGCTGGGAGACGTAGACAAAACGACGGCAGCTGCATTACGCTCTAGGGAACATTCACGTGGGCATCCAACGGTCCAGTGGAGCTTGTGCAAGGTACTACGATAGCCAAGGAGTATCGTACACTGGTTGCAAACTAAACACCACTTCATAACGATAATGTTTCCCTATAGGAGTGCCATTTTTCAACAAGATAATGCACCATGTCACAAGGCCAGGAGTGTGATGGAAAGGTTCAAGGAACACAGTGGCGATTCCCAGTTGATTTTTTGGTCCCCTAACTCGCCAGATCTGAACCCAATCTAACACATCTGGGATGTGATCGAACACGGCATCAGAGCTCATTGCCCCTCCCATTCCCCCCACCCTACCACAAATTTTTACGGGAATTAGGTGACTTGTGTGCAGATATGGTGCAGCTCCCTCCAGTGGCCTACCAAGACGTCATCGCTTACATGCGACGACACGTCGCCAGTGTTATCCATGTCAAAGGTGGACATTCTGCCTGTTAGTTAGGTGGTCATAATGTTCTGGCTGATCAGTGAAAATGGTTGTTTTCACTATCAGGTCGAGAACTTTCCAGAATGCTCTCATACTTCCCCTTTTTGATTGTAAACTGTCACCCTATTTTAGTTATGGTAGTATGGAGTATTTGGGAGTAACTAGTTGATGCAGTGGCTGTTTTGGGTGTGCATTTTACAAGACAGGATTCACAGAAAACATCTAACAACGTACGTGTTGTGATAAGACTCAGGCAACGGAACGAACTACAGCCAAGGCAATTTGTAGTGGAAAACCAATAACAGTGCTGTAAAAACTTTCATTCCCTTAGACGCGCATGCTTGATACCAGCAATTGTGTCACATCTGTAGTCGTACCGTACCAGAATCCGCTTTTCAGGTGACTGCACTCCACCAGTCACAGTCACTAGGACTGCTGCAAATTCGTTACAGAAGCTCCCCACCCGTATGATTCGGCGATCAAGAGCATGCATTTCCACCAACAGAAGCCATTCTTGAATACCGATTCATGCAAATACTATTAGGATCAGTGTAGGTAACAACTAAAGTCATTCTCCATCTGTTGGCTGTGTTATGCTCAGATGCGAGTCGTCATTTGTGGACGTTGTATTCAACCAATCACATGCATTGGGACATCTTAATGTAGTGCAAGTTGCAACGGTGGCCTGTTTAATCAAAAAAGGCTGGACTTTCAACCATGTTGCTGCAGATGCCAGTGCCTGTACAGCGGTTGTGGACACGTTGTTGTTGTTGTTGTTGTGGTCTTCAGTCCTGAGACTGGTTTGATGCAGCTCCCCATGCTACCCTACCCTGTGCAAGTTTCTTCATCTCCCAGTACCTACTGCAACCTACATCCTTCTGAATTTGCTTAGTGTATTCATCTCTTGGTCTCCCTCTACGATTTTTACCCTCCACGCTGCCCTCCAATGCTAAATTTGTGATCCCTTGATGCCTCAGAACATGTCCTACCAACAGGTCCCTTCTTCTCGTCAAGTTGTGCCACAAACTCCTCTTCTCCCCAATCCTATTCAATACCTCCTCATTAGTTATGTGATCTACCCGTCTAATCTTCAGCATTCTTCTGTAGCACCACATTTCGAAAGCTTCTATTCCCTTCTTGTCCAAACTATTGATCGTCCATGTTTCACTTCCATACATGGCTACACTCCATACAAATACTTTCAGAAACGACTTCCTGACACTTAAATTTATACTCGATGTTAACAAATTTCTCTTGTTTGGAAACGCTTTCCCTGCCATTGCTAGTCTACATTTTATATCATGTCTACTCCTCAAATAGCAAAACTCCTTTACTACTTTAAGTGTCTCATTTCCTAATCTAATTCCCTCAGCATCACCCGACTTAATTCGACTACATTCCATTATCCTCGTTTTGTTTTTGTTGATGTTCATCTTATATCCTCCCTTCAAGACACCATCCATTCCGTTCAACTGCTCTTCCAAGTCCTTTGCTGTCTCTGACAGAATTACGATGTCATCGGCAAACCTCAACGTTTTTATTTCTTCTCCATGGATTTTAATACCTACTCCGAATTATTCTTCTGTTTCCTTTACTGCTTGCTCAATATACAGATTGAATAACATCGGGGAGAGGCTTCAACCCTGTCTTACTCCCTTCCCAACCACTGCTTCCCTTTCATGTCCCTCGACTCTAATAACTGCCATCTGGTTTCTGTACAAATTGTAAATAGCCTTTCGCTCCCTGTATTTTACCCCTGCCACCTTTAGAATTTGAAAGAGAGTATTCCAGTCAACATTGTCAAAAGCTTTCTCTAAGTCTACAAATGCTAGAAACGTAGGTTTGCCTTTCTTTAATCTTTCTTCTAAGATAAGTCGTAAGGTCAGTATTGCCTCACGTGTTCCAGTATTTCTACGGAATCCAAACTGATCTTCCCCAAGGTCGGCTTCTACTAGTTTTTCCATTCGTCTGTAAAGAATTCGTGTTAGTATTTTGCAGCTGTGGCTTATTAAACTGATTGTTCGGTAATTTTCACATCTGTCAACACCTGCTTTCTTTGGGATTGGAATTATTATATTCTTCTTAAAGTCTGAGGGTATTTCGCCTGTTTCATACATCTTGCTCACCAGATGGTAGCGTTTTGTCAGGACTGGCTCTCCCAAGGCCGTCAGTAGTTCCAATGGAATGTTGTCTACTCCGGGGGCCTTGTTTCGACTCAGGTCTTTCAGTGCTCTGTCAAACTCTTCACGCAGTATCGTATCTCCCATTTCATCTTCATCTACATCCTCTTCAATTTCCATAATATTGTTCTCAAGTGCATCGCCCTTGTATAGACCCTCTATACACTCCTTCCACCTTTCTGCTTTCCCTTCTTTGCTTAGAACTGGGTTTCCATCTGAGCTCTTGATGTTCATACAAGTGGTTCTCTTATCTCCAAAGGTCTCTTTAATTCTCCTGTAGGCAGTATATATCTTACCCCTAGTGAGATAACCCTCTACATCCTTACATTTGTCCTCTAGCCATCCCTGCTTAGCCATTTTGAACTTCCTCTCTATCTCATTTTTGAGACGTTTCTATTCCTTTTTGCCTGCTTCATTTACTGCATTTTGATATTTTCTCCTTTCATCAATTAAATTCAATATTTCTTCTGTTACCCAAGGATTTCTACTAGCCCTCGTGTTTTTACCTACTTGATCCTGTGCTGCCTTCACTACTTCATCCCTCAAAGCTACCCATTCTTCTTCTACTGTATTTCTTTCCCCCATTCCTGTCAATTGTTCCCTTATGCTCTCCATGAAACTCTGTACAACCTCTGGTTCTTTCAGTTTATCCAGGTCCCATCTCCTTACAGGGAGGCAAATCAGTACATAAGGTGAGTTTGAGGTCATCAAGGCATTACAAACTCACGTGAAGAGCGATACTCGTCCATCTGAGAAGGCTCACTGGAGCCGCTGTGCTTGATCAGACTGTGATGAAGAGATTACGAGACAGGACCTTACGACACAGACGTCCTGTTCTGGTACCCTGCGTAACACTGCAACATCTTGTAGCTCTTATTCAGTTATGCTGCTTCCACGTCAACTGGCAACTTTGTCACAGGTGAAATTCATAGACGAGTCCAGACATATTCTGACGGACTGTGATGACCATGTTCATGTGTGGAGACCCATGGTGAGCGGTACCTGTCAAATATTGTCAAGAAAGTCGACAGATCTACAAGGTTTTTTCATTTTGTGAGAAGGCTTCAGTGTCGACAGCCATAGGGATTTTGTGATGGCCTACGGTCGCCTTAACCATCGAGCAGTACACTGGACAGATTTTGTTCGACAATGTGGTGGCTGCTGCATGCAGTGGTGGTAATGAATTAACTCTGATGTTAGGCCCTATGTGGCAGGCATCAGCAGGGATGTCATGTGAATCCTGGACATTGATGTAATGGAATGGCTAACAGTGAGTCTCGACCTAAACCCTGTCGTGCGTATGTGGGACATGCCTGACAGACGTATTCCATCACAGTCTTTCCAAGAACTCTCATTGAATCTCATTAATGAATGGGAATGGATAGCACATGGTGACCTCCCCAGACTTATTTAACATTCATCAGACAGCCCTAGATTTATATGGAGCATGTCACGTAGGTGTCAAACAGTGATAAATGCTCAAGGAGGGCATACTCTCTATTGAAGCTCTCGGGATGACGGATGAATGATTGTTCCTATTTTGTTTACGACACCTGTCGAATTTTTGAGTTATTTTTACGTAAACGATCGAGGATATAGCGATATTTATATGTACTTCATTTGTGAAAGACTGAGTTATAATTTGGTAACATACCCAGTCCTCAATTACAATGACGTGACAAAGGTCTTGAGATACCTCAGAACATAGTACCGGACCTCCTTTCACCCAGTGTAGTGTAGCAACTTGACGTGCTATGGACTCAACAAGTCCCCTGCAGAAATACCGAGGCGTACTGCCTCCGTAGCCATCCACAACAGCAAAAGTGTTGGTGGTCCAAGATTTTGTTCATTAGTTGAACTCTCGACAACGTCTCATAAATGTTCAATGGAATTCATGCCAGACGATCTGTGTGACCAAATCACTTTCTCGAGTTGTCCAGAATGTTCTTCAAACCATTCGCGAACAGCTGTGTCCCAGGGATGTGGCGCATCGTGATCGATAAAAATTCCATCGTTGTTTGGCTGCAAATGTTTTCCCACATTAACTGTTTCCAGTTAATGATCGGTTAAATTGGGCCAGAGGACCCTGTCCATTCCATGTAAAGACAGCTCACACCATTATGTAGCCACCATAGGCCTGGCCAGTGTCTTTTGACAACCTAGGTCCATGGCTTCGTGGGGAGTGTGCCACACTCGAACCCTACCATCATCTCTACCCAACTGAAATCGGGACTAATCTGACCAGGCCATCGGTCCAACCGATATGCTCACGAGCCCAGAAGAGGCACCGCAGGCGATGTCTTGCTGTTAGCAAAGGAACTCGCGTCGGTCGTCTGCTGCCATAAGCCATTAACGCCGAATTTCGCTGCACTGTCCTAACGGATACATTCGTCGTACGTCACACATAGTATTCCATGGTTATTTGACGCAGTGTTGCTTGTCTGTTAGAATTGACACCACTTCGCAAACGCCGCAGCTTTTTGTCGTTAACTGAAGGCCGTCGGTCACCGCGTTGTCCGTGGTGAGAGACAATGCCTGTAATTTGGTATTCTCGGCTCACACTTGACGCTATGGACCTTGCAATACTGAATTCCCTAACGATTTCCGGAATGGAACGTCCCATGCGTCTAGCGTCAACTACCATTCCGCGTTCAGAGTCTGTTAGTTCCCATCGCGCGGCCATAATGACGACGAAAACTTTTTCACGTTAATGACCTGACTACAAGTGACAACTCCGTCAACGCACTGCCCTTTTATACCACGTGTACACGATACTGCCGCCATTTGCTCATCGCTGTCCCATGACTTTTGTCACCTCAGTGTATTACTCAGTACAGTATGGCAGACGACAGAAAGTCATGTTCCTGTAATTCTTTTGAGCAGTGTATTATGAAAGTATTATTAAAAGACTGCTGTGCCACGCTACCTAACTGTCAGTTTAATAAGTCACGGTTGTAAAATACTGACACGAATTCTTTACAGACGAATGGAAAAACTGGTAGAAGCCGACATTGGGGAAGATCAGTTTGGATTCCGTAGAAATGTTGAAAAACGTGAGGCCATACTGACCCTACAACTTATCTTAGAAGCAAGGTTAAGGAAAGGCAAACTTACCTTTATAGCATTTGTAGACTTGGAGAAAGTTTTTCACAATGACTGGAACCCTCTATTTCAATTTCTAAAGGTGGAAGGGATAAAATACAGGGAGAGAAACGCTATTTACAATTTGTACAGAAACCAAATGGCAGTTGTGAGAGTCAAGGGGCAGGAAAGGGAAGCAATGGTTGAGAAGGGAGTGAGACCCTATCCCCGATGTTATTCGATCTTTACTCTGAACAAGCAGTGAAGGAAACCAAAGAAGAATTTGGAGTAGGAATTAAAATCCAGGGAGAAGAAATAAAAACCTTGAGGTTTGAAAATGACATTGTAATTCTGTCAGCGACAGCAAAAGACTTGGAAGAACATTTGGGCGGAATGGACAGTGTCTTGAAAGGAGAATATAAGGTGAATATCAACAAAAGCAAAACGTGGATAGTGGAATTAAATCATGTGGTGGTAAGGGCATTAGATTATGAAATGAGGAACTTGAAGTAGTAGATGAGTTTTGCTATCTGGGAAGCAAAATAACTGAGGATGGTCGAAGTAGACAGGATATAAAATGTAGACTGGTCATCGCAAGGAAAGCGTTTCTGAAGAAGAGAAGTTTGTTAACATTATGTATAGATTCAAATGTCAGGAAGTCTTTTCTGAAAATATTTGTATGGAGTGTAGCCACGTATGGATGTGAAACATGGACGATAAACGGTTTAGACAAGAAGAGAAGAGAAGCATTTGCAATGTGGCGCTGCAGAAGAATGCTGAAGATTAGATGGGTAGATCACGTAACTAATGATGAGGTATGGAATAGAATTAGGGAGAAGAGGAGTTTGTGGCACAACTTGACTAGACTAAGGGATCGGTTGGTAGGACCTGTTCTGAGGCATCAAGGGATCAGCACTTTAGTAGTAGACGGAAGCGTGGAGGGTAAAAATCGTAGAGGGAGACCAAGAGATGAATACACTAAGCAGATTCAGAAGGATGTAGGTTTCAGTAGTTACTCGGAGATAAAGAATCTTGCACAGTATGGAGCAGCATGGCAGCATGGAGAGCTGCATTAAACCAGTCTTTGGAGAGAAGAAAACAACAACTACTGTCAACTTTCTGAATTATAACAAGACACACGATGAATGATTAACGTAGCCTATTCTGAGGTACTGTGACCTTGTTTTACTTGTGGTACCGTGACCTTGGTTTAATAAGACAAGTACGTGCAAAGCAGTTCCCCCGAAGCGGAGTTACGCCAGGGGAGAAGTGCTCGCCGCTAAGTGTGTTACGCAACAGCGGAACACCTGCCGTAAGCTGGCTGTGACGTGTCGGGCAGCAGTCATCGACCTTGGAAGTGGCTCGCCGCTTCCTCGCTGCCGGCCCGGCAAGGTCAGCATGAATATGCAGCGCCGGCCGCCGTCTGCAGCCGGCCGTGACACGCCGGCCAGGGGTCTGGAACGGGAGGTGGCCGCGGCTGGACCGCACTTAGCCTCCAGCAAGAAGCTGGAGCGGCCGAGTCCGCAGCAAGGCTGCGTTTACACGGGGGGTATTTTACAGGGATAGTGCTGCCCTCAACGTAGCCGAAAGGTAGCTGCAGTACACCGAAGTATTGTCTCACGGACCGGAAATACTGTCGCGTATTTGAAGAGGAGTTCGATCTGCTTGCTGGATTCTGAAATTTACCGCAGCGTGGTCAATTAATACAAACAGGAGCACCACAAAAGAAGCTTAGCGCCCCTTCATCGCACCTATGTCTCTTAATGAGAACGAGCAGCTTCATGAGTGTTGAGTCACAGTGCCACCGCAGTGGATTGAGCTCTTGTGCTCCACCAGTTGCTAGTAGTTTCTGCCATCACCGACCGATGTCAGCAACACACAGACAGTAAAACGCTAAGCCGTCGAAGCAATGTGTTTTGTAAACAAAATGATATCTTCTGTGTTTATTATTACTTTATTACTAATTGCTGATATAAGTTGTTTAGGTGTGAATGAGGGATAATTTGGTATCTGGGTATTGTTATGTATATTTGCTGTGTACAGGGTGAAAGTATTTAAACCGACAAACTCTGGGAGGTTGTAGGGGACATCAAAACAAATATTTTTCCCTAATGTCATTTTTTTCCTATCAGGAATATTTAAACCGGTAAAGAATGATTTCTCTGGCGGCAAATTAATTAAACCAGCGAACACTTTTCCATTTTTTTATGACCAAGAGACAAAACATTAACACAACCCAATTTCAATTGCAGCAGATTTTCAAAAATGCCGCCATTGATTCGTAAACAGAGGTTACACCGGGCAAAAACCCCAGGAGTATCCTGAATTGTTCCTGCTACTGCTGCTATCCGGGCAACCAGATCCTCTTCTGATGCAACAAGAGTTGCGTAAACAACTGTCCCCACACAAAAAAGTTGAGATGGAGCATATCTAGGGTCGAGCAGGCCATGGTACAGGATCACCTCTGCCAGTCCACGTTTCTGGGAACCGTCAGTCCAGGAATCGACGCACACGACGACTGAAACGTGCCGGCGCCCCGTCATGTTGGAACAACATGCGTTGTCGTGTAGGGAGCGAGACGTCTTCCAGCAATTCTGGCAATGCTCTGGCGAGAAAATTGTGATAGTGCCTGCCTTTTAATGGCCTAGGTAGCAGATATGACCCAATTAAACAGTCCCCAACAACACCGACCCACACATTAACGAAGAACCGCACTTGATGAGCGTTAGTAACTGTGGCATGTGGGTTATCCTCACTCCAAACATGCGAATTGTGCATGTTGAAGACTCCATCACGCCCGAACGTCGCTTCACTTGTAAACAACACAGGGAATGGAAATGTAGGATGCATTTCACACTGTTCCAGGTACCACTGCGAAAACTGTGCTCTGGATGGATAATCAACTGGTTCCAGGTTGTGGACACGCTGTAAGTGAAATGGACGTAACAATTGCTGTCGAAGGACTGTTCTTACACTAGTCTGATTCGCCCTCATGTTATGTGCAATTCTACGAGTGCTGATTGAAAGATCTCGCTCCACAGGCTGCAAGACAGCTTCCTCAAATTTCACCCTTCTTACCGTGCGACAGCCTTCCTGTGCAGGTAATACGCTAAATGACCCGGTCTCACGCAGATGTTGGTACACAGCAGCAAAGGTCGTATGATGCAGGATACGGCGATTAGGATATTGTTGTTGATAGACCCACTGTGCAGCTCGTCCATTGTGGTGCGTTACGTAGTACGCACCAACCATATCAGTGTACTCACTCCAAGTGTATCGCTCCATCGTAGTAAACAGAGACAATGCACTACTACACTGGTGGACAGCAGTTGCCTACAACTGAAGAGCGTAATACGGCCTCCACCGGTTTAAATAATCCTCATAGGAAAAATGACATTAGGGAAAAACATTTGTTTTGATGTCCCCTACAACCTCCCAGAGTTTGTCGGTTTAAATACTTTCCACCCCGTATATGATAGGGTGAGTAGCAAGGAATGAAATGCACACACGAACTTCCGGTAACACGGCTTTGGTTCACTGGCTGGCCACTTGGAGCGCTGCAAGTATATCAGTCCACGATCTCGGTTTCTTATTGGTTGGTTTTTAGTGTTCCATGTCTGTTTTCGTTTCGCGGCTGACAGAAACTTGCTCACCACATTGTGTTTCTGATTACGACTTCCTGTGTGTATTGCACTCTTTGAAGTGCGTTGGAAATATGACGAGCGTATTCTGATTGAGATCTGCTCGCATCCGTAAAACTGGGTGCGGTAAAAGAATCCATCTTTGGCGTTATTCCATACCAGCCAGAACCTGGTTTCGTCACATGGTATTCAGTGCACTTTTGTGTATTTATTACTGCTAACGAATCTGTGAGTGCACTGCTCATTTTAAATGCATTGTACATGTATTGCTTTTATTCTGCTTTATTTTTGTTTACACCGATTTTCCACTGGGCGCTGTGGCCGAGCGGTTCTAGGCGCTTCATTCCAGAACTGCGCTGCTGCTGCGGTCGCAGGTTCGAATCCTGCCTCGGGCACGGATGTGTGTGATGTCCTTAGGTTAGTTAGATTTAAGTAGTTCTGAGTCTTAGGCGACTGATGGCCGCAGATGTTAAGTCCCATAGTGCTTAAAGCGATGTGAACCATTTTTGAACCGATTTTCCGTACTTTCACGCATTTCGTAGCGAACTGCCTGTTAGCAGGTTTTGCCAACATTGCTATTCAACTTCATTACATCTTGTCACGGAATGAGTATGTATTTCTGCGTTGAGTGGTGTTGCTTCTTGCACTGAGTGCCATGCATTTCACAGAGGCTTGCAGAGAGTGGATGTGGATAAGTGTGCTTTGTAGGTTTGGTGACTGGAGATTCTTCCTTGGAAATGCTAAAAATGAGTCAGTAAGAGAGGAGTGCTTTAGTATTTGTGGTTTTTATAAAGTCCTTAATTTAATAAGTCGCTCTGAAAAGATTTGTGTTGTGATTGGTTCGTAGTAAAAACGTGGGATAGTGCGGTTTAATACCGATAGATCGTTAGCTGTGATGTACCACAGCCAATCAGAAGAGAGAACATGCGCCTGTGTTTTATGGACTGGAGCAGGGGTTTTAGCTGTGATGTACCACAGCCAATCAGAAGAGAGAACATTCGCCTGTGTTTTATGGACTGGAGCAGGGGTCTCCAAACGTTTTAGCCTCTGGTCACACAGGCTCTTCCACTAAGAGCCAAGGGCCAAAACCTAGCAGCTGTAGTATGTCGTTTTTGAGACCTGATCGCTAGTACTGCTTGAAACTCCTTGGTACAGTTCAGAAGTTTTCGTGACGCTTACCACTGCTGTCGGTCCTTACCAGCTGATACTGAGTGGCTCTCCAACAGTCATTACGCAGTGGTCTGTTTATTCTTTGGCCTTGAGCTGCGGTCTTAATTTCGTTTCGTAAACTTTGCTACAGATAAATACCACTCGTAAAGGTCGTTGTAACGCGAGTCCACAAAACGCTGTTACTTTATCATTAATACCACAGCAAATTGCCTGAGCGTGGCGCGAGCTGAATAATTTGTTGTACGCATGAGGGATATCCTCCCACCACAGCATTCCTCGCCACGCGGTGGCAATAGCGGCTACATCTTTATTCGCTGCGGTCACTGCGTATGTGGCTCAAGAAAAGCTGGACAGACTGTAGTCATCATAGACCAACAAACTGTAGTGTTGAATTAATTGCAACTTTTCGTTTCAGCAGTAAACTGTGATGGAGCTCTCTATGACATACAGACCTGGGGTGGACTCTAGTCCGCTGTTCCTGCTGGTACTTACAGGCAAGGGTCCAGGTCGTTTCCCATTGCTGCAGTGACACCGATGCGAGTGCTGGGCTTTGCGTGTTGTTACGGCTACTTCCGACAACGCTAAATGTATAACTGGCATCTTCCGGAGAGTAGAAAAATTGTGTGAGGCGGTACAGCACCATCTTGTGGATAGCAGCAATTTGAGCGATCTGAAAAGCGAAGTATATTGAGCCTAGTCTGTTTTGTGACTACAGTTTCTTAGTGAAGATACAGTGTGTTTGTCATTATTTAATTTAATCAAAAATGCCTTAAAGATATTGAGAGTTGGCAATTCTCTCTTAGGATTTAAAGGTTGGCTACAGCGCGCATACACAAGCTCTGGAATCTAAGATATTGTTGTCGCGCCTCGCAGCGCACGGATTAACTAGTGGCAGTTTGGAAGCCAGTGTAGGAGCCCGCCTGCTGTGGTGCGCACGTGTGTTGGGCGAGGGGTCGTCGCCGAGCTGCCGTACTGCCGTGTCCGCCAGCAGCGACACAGGATTTGGTATTTAGTTGATATTTTTTATAATTTGCAGCGCGCTAATTAATTTAAAGAAAAGGGTGCTTGTATGTGGGTAGCTTCAGACGGTAATTTTGATAATGATAGGAGTTGAATTCGTAAGGGAAACCGTTGTTAGGCAAATAGATTAAGTACTGATTTTTGTCATTGATTTCTTTTGTAATTGTCAGGGAATTGTTTCGCTATGTATTTAATTTAGAAGTATTTCAGTCTGTCTTAAGAGTTTGATTAATTTGTAATATTGCTTTAATGCCACTGGAGGCAGATTTACATACGAAGCGATTGTTCAAAGTGCTTCTACCGTTTTGTTAATTGAATGAGAAAGAATCGCTTTCAGAATATAGTTTTTTGTTTGGGTTATCATTTATCGAGTTTAGATTTGACCAAACCCTTTCTCTCGAATTATATGTAGTTGTGGTAAGCAGCAGCAGCCGCAGCAACAGCAGGAGCCGCCATACAGAACATGCACTGCACTCAGCATGAATAATAGGTTTTTTATGTTTTTGTAAAATAATGGAATGCAGCAGATCAAGCAGTGGCAGCAGAAAGACCAAGTAAGTTATTTGTAGCCCACAGGACCAATTAAAAAAAAAATAAAGTGTTGGTGATCTCTGTAATAGTAAAGTTAACAAGAGTACAAGCACGAGATTTTCAGTAGAAAACGCGAGATAAGAACAAAGAGCTCGCGACTTTCAATATATCCAGTTCAGTTTTTTACTCAAAACCCTTTCCCTTAATATTGTTGACTGACATGATTTTAATTTGCAGTTATAACCCTTTTGTGTGGATTTGCGTAAAAATGGGGAAAAAAAACGAAAGATAGACAGCGAGTCCAGAAATTTTAAAGAGCAATGGGGGCATCAATATTTCGTGACTTGGTCGAGTAATAAGGTAATGTGTATAAATTGCAGTGAAACAATATCAGTTCTCAAAGAACAGAATATATAACGTCATTATGAGATTAGACATTTCCTGTGATGCTCCATTCTTACCAGAAGCCAATGGTGAGAAATATACGGGTTTTTGCAACGCGGTTTGAAATCTCAGCAAATGTTGTTCAAGAAAGTAAATAATGGACAAGAAGCAGCTACTCGTGCTAGCTTCCGCGTGGCTCCCATAAGAGCAAAACTTGGGAAAGCATTTACTGACGGCGAATTAATAAATGATTTCATAATTGCAAACAGTTAACGAAATATGTTGAGAAAAAAGCTGATTGATTTAAAAACATCAATCTGTCAGGAAACACTGTGGCCCGAATGGCAAATGATATTGCTGAAAATATATTAATGGAATTGTCTGAGAAAACTCGACACTTAGAGTGGATCCCTTTGGCCCCACTACCCTGTGAAAAAACATTCTCCAAAATGAAATGTGTAAAAACTATTTACGGATCTATACTAATTGTTGTCGCTACTTATAATTTCCACTTGTAAACATGATCCACAACTACGAACAGTTGTAATTAGGAAGTTACAGCTGCATAAATCTCATTAATCGTAATTAAAATGCTTAATGTCATTATGTGAATTGCCCCTGTGTGTCACTTAGGTACTGTATATTTTCAGTAAATCTTATATAATTAAATACTGTTAAAATATTCAGTTAAATTTTATATGTCAGTTAATGTTTACCTTAACTGGTCATTTTGCGTATTTTCAATAATTTGTTTCTGCTCAACCAGTATTTAGGAGGGAACAGACGTGCAAAGCAGCTGTTCCGATTGCTGAGACAGTGTGGGTCACAGCTCCATTTGACGAATTAGTGCAGAGTTCAGGAAGTACGGGGGTTGCCCAGAAAGTTTTTCTCAGCTGAAAACACTGCTACGAATGCGAAACGTTACGTATGTATTATTTGAAGTCTCCTGAGGAGCGCGCCAAGTTTCCGTCACTCCCGGCAGACAGCGTGGCTGCAGGACATTTTCAAAATGGCGTCTGTAGGTGATGCACGTTACAAGCCACGTGTCGTCATTGAATTTCTCAGTTCAGGGAAAGAACGTGCAGGGAATATACACAAACGCTTGTTCAAAGTCTATGGAGCATCTGTTGTCGACAGAAGCGTGGTATCTGGACACTGGGGGTGAGGACATGAGAAGGCGGTTCGACGGAGCACCACGATTTGCAGCGTTCGAGGAGACCACCCACGGCTGACATGTTGCAGCGAACTGATCTAATTCGCGAGGACAGGCGCAGCATCTGTCCATCAGAAAAGGATGTTTGCACAGTGAAGCACTGGCTCCGTCTCTGGGTCAAGGATCGGTACCGACAGGACATACACGCCCCTTTTTTGCGCTGGAGGTAGAACAGGATGGAGATTACGAGGGAAAAATAGGGTGTGTAGATAAATTCGTTCGCGTGTGTATTTCTCTTTATGTTCAACAAAGAATCGTTGAAGAAAAAATGCGGTGCATTACTTTTTGGGCAACTCTCGTTGTTGTGTTCTGCCCACTCGTCTAATATTGGTGCCTAGGAAACCTGCTTTCTAGGGTCGCTAGACAACAGTTCAAGCAAGTCGTGTTAATGAATTTTTATTACAGTAAGATAAATGACAATACTTAACTTCTGTGTAATGCAGAAGTGTCGCAAACAATGGGCGTAGACAAATAAAAGGTCTCTTCAGTATATAGGCCCTACAACTCCTAAGACACGTGAAACAACACATTTCCTAAGTCGCTACTGTAGAGCTCGTAGGTTGGTTAGACTTCAACTAGTTCGCGGCCAGGCTACCAGATGCCGCTGCTATCTCGGTGTCGTCCTAGAGAGCGGTCGGACGTCGTACTATTGGCTGACATCGTCTCACAGTCCTGTCTGCTCTGAAGTTCTTGACCGTCATGCCCGCTCTTGACGTTACGTCTGCACACTCGTAGTCAAGCCGTGGTCGATAGGAAGCGATCGTTCGACCATCCAGCTCTCATCTTCAACAAGTGTTTGTGCTCCACATTGGATCTAAGTGATCTCTTAACTCTCTTGGTTTTGACTTCATAATGAGGTGACAAACGTCATGGGATAGCTACGCACGTATACATATGGCGGTAGCATCGACTGCAAAAGGTACGAAAGGGTGGTGCATTGCCGGAGCCGTCATCTGTACTCAAGTGATTCGTATAAAATGATGTCCGACGTGATTATGGCCGCATGACGATAATGAACAGACTTTCAACGCGAAATGGCAGCAGGAGATAGACGCATGGGACATTCCATTTCGGAAATCATTACGAAATTCAATAATCCGAGATCCGAAGTGTCAAGTGTGTGTCGAGAATACCAGATTTCGTGCATTGCCTCTCACCGCAAACCAAGCAATGGCCGGCGGACTTCACTTAACGACCGAGAGCAGCGACGTTTGCGGAGAGTTGTCAGTGCTAACAGACAAGCAAAACTATGTCGTACAACCGCAGAAATCAACGTGGGACGTACGGCGAACGTATCCGCTCGGACAGTGCGGCGAGATTTCACAATAATGGGCTATGGCAGCAGACGACCTATGCGAGCGCCTTTCCTGACATCACGACATCGTCTGCAGTGTCTCTCTTCGGATCATCACGATATCGATTGGATCTTACACGAGTGGAAAAGTGTGACCTGGTCACATGAGTCCCGATTTCAGTTGGTAAAAGCTCATGCTAGGATTCGTGTGTGGTGCAGACCACATGTTGTTAACATGGCACTGTCCAAGCTGGTGTGAGCTGTCTTTACATGGAATGGACTGGGTCCTCTGGTGCAACTGAACCGATCATTGACTGTCATTGACTTGAAATGGTTATGTTCAGCTACTTGGAGACCACGTGCAGCCATTCTTGGATGGAATTGTTATGGATGACAATGCGCCATGTTACTGGGCGACAATTGTGTGGTTTGAAGAACATTTCTGGACAATTCGAGCGAATGATTTGGCCAGCCAGATCGACCGACATTAAGACCCTTGTAACATTTTATGGCACACAATAGAGACGTCAGTTGGTGCACAAATCCTGCACTGGGAACACATTCGCAGTTAAGGACGCCTGTAGAAGCAGCATGGGTCAGTATTTATTCAGGGGATTTTCAGCGACTCGTTCAGTCCAAGCCATGTCAAGCTGTTCAAAAGGAAGTGCGACACGATATTAGATGGTATCACATGACTTTTGTCATCTCAGTATACATAAAAAGTGGTCATTTGAATCTACTATCTGGATCTTGCATCTACCTGATAATTGATAGAGTTGTGTGATTCATTTTAGACTCCTCACGCAGGCTCTAATAAAGGTGCTGATTTTCGTGGGACTCTCATTGGGCCGCGCGGGATTAGCCGAGCGGTCTCAGGCGCTGCAGTCATGGACTCTGCAGCTGATCCCGGCGGAGGTTCGAGTCCTCCCTCGGGCATGGATGTGTCTGTTTGTCGTTAGGATAATTTACGTGAAGTATGTGTAAGCTTAGGGACTGATGACCTTAGCAGTTAAGTCCCATAAGATTTCACACACACACACACACTCTCATTGGTAGTTTCGGAGCCACCTTTATAATAAACTGACAATTTAGAGCATTCTGTACAGCACTCGATGACTGCCTCACAACATTCTGAGCGTTTTCTAGTAAGTTCGAGTCCTAATAGGGTTGGTTTTGCTGGTATTCCTTAGCCTTTCATACATGTTGTTGAATTACTTTATAAGGAACGAGTTTTTAGTTTATCAAGTTATTTACTGTATTATTTTTCTCCTGTTCTAAATGTAACAATTGCCGTTCATCGTAGTCCAGCTGTATGCCGCTCTGTATCTGTACACCTAAATGACAGTATCAAATTTGAACTATTTCCAGCTCTTTCTCCTCCGACTTTCCCTCCGTTACCCAGGGTATTACACGTTTCACGCAACAGAAAACAGTTTTACACGCATACTCTGGTGCCGATATAGATACACTTATCCAGCAACTTAACCTGGACGTACATTCTAGTAAGTTAAAGCATATTCAGTTACAAGACTAATTATCAGATTACGTTGATTCGAATATACAAGTAGCAGCCGTTACACACAAATTTTTCAGTTTTACTATCCAAGTAGTCTGTTACCGTGAGTGCATAGCCCAGCTACAGCAACTGACGCGGGCTTGTAAGTCCTAGTGTCTCAATGAGACGCGTAAGCTGCCATATACGAACTTTTTAGTGCGGCATGTGATCACCAAATGAGTGTCTAAGAAATTACTTCCTGAAGTTGAACCGTCCCTCATTAGACGCTTGTTTGCCACTCATCCGTGCTTTTAAGTAAACAGTGACGTCGCCTACAGCATTGCGGGACATCCAGTTTGTATTTCAGGCTGGTACACAACGTCCAAGACTGAAGTGTAATGAACATGACGGGCTGGATGCAACTGTCCGCCCTCAAAAAGTTATTTTCTTGTCTTAATAGTTTTAGAACTCATCAGCGAGAGAACAGTTATTTTCAGAAGGCCAAGTGTCGCTCCTGTTGTAATTAGGGCCTCGAGAACGAAGTGCGTAATTCGGCCTATTGGTTGAAAGTCAATGGTACATGCCTTTCTGACGATGTACAAGCGTTGTCACCTTCGTTTCGTGGTGACTTTCAGCTTCATGCAATTTTCTCATTCAAACCTTTAAATTTAGAAGTGTAAATCCGTGGCATCTCAGTCACTTTCCCTGATACAGGCTCGCCAGCAGTGATTCTCAACTGGCATACCAATGGTTAGGCTCACCACAGCTCCGACCATTGGGGTTATAATGCTAGGGTATAAGGATTCCACAGTCGCGGCAGGGTTGTAAGTGGTCAAATCACGAGAAGCTATTACTGTTCTGCGTCTCGATCTCTTCCCCAAATCGAACCTGGAAATGCTCGATTCAGCCAATCAGGTGTGGGCGATGGTACCCACTAAACACCTTATGCTCTTCAAACGTAGTTTCCCAGCTATTCTCAAGCCCACATTAACTACTATCAGGGACAAGCAAGCTCATGTTATGCTGAAGGCTTCTGCAGTACCAAAATTTTGCAAGGTATGAAACATGCCCTTTGCCTTGAAGGATAGTAGCCTGTCTAGGGGCGCCCAGACAACTTTGTTTGCATTTGTGAAGTGACGGGTCTATGCCCAATAGAAGACGTCAGAATCCATGATTTTGGCAGAAATGCGCCTCTACCCATCACGTAAAAAACCACACCCATCTTAATTATCACATGACCAGCAATGCCATCCCCCTCCTACTGCACCAGACCTTCTCCAGAGAATATCAGTGTAGTATTTAAATGAAAGAATTACAGCATAGTATTTTAGTCTGAATCGAAGCGAAATCACAAGGCAGCCCCAGAGCAGGCGTCTTAGCTGTGCTAAAACGTGTCCGAAGTACCTGAATTTTTTTGATTTAAGCCAAAAGAAATTACCAAAAACGAAGTGCAAAATTCGATTTCTGTAGCATATATATGTATGCCACAATGGAGTCTCAAATAAATAATTTTCCGCCGCTAAATTGTTCTATGATGATTTTCAGGTATTACAGTGTTATTTCTAAATCGAAAATGTCTCCCAATATACATCAGAAAATCAAAAATGCAAAGTTTATGTCAAGTATTGCAATGTTATTTTCCTCAAATTAAATATTTTTCACGTCTAATTGTTCTGTGATGTTTGTCACATGTACATATGTCCTTTTCGCTTCTAAACTGCCTTGTAAAGTACATCAAATTAAAAATACAATGTTTACATCAAGTATGTAGCCTGTGCTAAACTCTAGGTTCATAAACAGTTAAATTTTGAACTCACATTGATTATGCCACAAATTCAACTTTTGAATTTCATAGGGTCAAGAATTAATTAACCTGGCTGTTGTCCATTCTTAGGAATTCCGTACCAGGGTTCACTTGGGCTGGTATTGTGTTCGATGTATCAAATAATGAGTCGAAATATGCGTCCGTAAATAACATTTATTATGTAAATACACTTCACATTCACAGTTACAGTAACGGTCATCAGTCACGCGGATTTTTCCAGTGGTGGCAACCTAATTCTGGTGGGGATTTAGAAAAAAATACGCGTATTGGCAGTCACACGATCTATCTCAGTGTTAGCTTACCCTGAACTGCCTGCGGCGCCACTTAAATATATATTTAACTAGGCCACTCCCCATCGGTTTAGGGGATATGAGGTCTCAAAAACGAAGTAAAAATATGTACTTCATAGTAGAAATAAACTGCCTGATGGCTAACACTATTTTAATTTATATTAGTTTTTACGAAAAACAATTTGTTCTTTGTATACTACATTAAAAGTAATGTACAGGGTTTTCAGAATGAGATTTTCACTCTGCAGTGGAGTGTGCGCTGATTTGAAACTGGCAGATTAAAACTGTGTGCCAGACCGAGACTCGAACTCGGAACTTTTGCCTTTCGCGGGCAAGTGCTCTACCATCTGAGCTACCCAGGCACGACTCACGACCCCTCCTCACACTTTCAATTCTGCCAGTACCTCGTCTCCTACCTTCCAAACTTTACAGAAGCTCTTCTGCGAACCTTGCAGAACTTTTTTTTTTTTGGTCATCAGTCTACTGACTGGCTTGATGCGGCCCGCCACGAATTCCTTTCCTGTGCTAACCTCTTCATCTCAGAGTAGCACTTGCAACCTACGTCCTCAATTATTTGCTTGACGTATTCCAATCTCTGTCTTCCTCTACGGTTTTTGCCCTCTACAGCTCCCTCTAGTACCATGGAAGTCATTCCTTCATGTCTTAGCAGATGTCCTATCATCCTGTCCCTTCTCCTTATCAGTGTTTTCCACATATTCCTTTCCTCTCCGATTCTGCATAGAACCTCCTCATTCCTTACCTTATCAGTCCACCTAATTTTCAACATTCGTCTATAGCACCACATCTCAAATGCTTAGATTCTCTTCTGTTCCGGTTTTCCCACAGTCCATGTTTCACTACCATACAATGCTGTACTCCAGACGTACATCCTCAGAAATTTCTTCCTCAAATTAAGGCCGGTATTTGATATTAGTAGACTTCTCTTGCCCAGAAATGCCTTCTTTGCCATAGCGAGTCTGCTTTTGATGTCCTCCTTGCTCCGTCCGTCATTGGTTATTTTACTGCCTCGGTAGCAGAATTCCTTAACTTCATTGACTTCGTGACCATCAATCCTGATGTTAAGTTTCACGCTGTTCTCATTTCTACTACTTCTCATTACCTTCGTCTTTCTCCGATTTACTCTCAAACCATACTGTGTACTCATTAGACTGTCCATTCCGTTCAGCAGATCATTTAATTCTTCTTCACTTTCACTCAGGATAGCAATGTCATCAGCGAATCGTATCATTGATATCCTTTCACCTTGTATTTTAATTCCACTCCTCAGCCTTTCTTTTATTTCCATCATTGCTTCCTCGATGTACAGATTGAAGAGTAGGGGCGAAAGGCTACAGCCTTGTCTTACACCCTTCTTAATACGAGCACTTCGTTCTGGATCGCCCACTCTTATTATTCCCTCTTGGTTGTTGTACATATTGTATATGACCCGTCTCTCCCTATAGCTTACCCCTACTTTTTTCAGAACCTCGAACAGCTTGCATCATTTTATATTGTCGAACACTTTTTCCAGGTCGACAAATCCTATGAAAGTGTCTTGATTTTTCTTTAGCTTTGCTTCCATTATTATCCGTAACGTCAGAATTGCCTCTCTCGTCCCTTTACTTTTCCTAAAGCCAAACTGATCGTCACCTAGCGCATTCTCAATTTTCTTTTCCATTCTTCTGTATATTATTCTTGTAAGCAGCTTCGATGCATGAGCTGTTAAGCTGATTGTGCGATAATTCTCGCACTTGTCAGCTCTTGCCGTCTTCGGAATTGTGTGGATGATGCTTTTCCGAAAGTCAGATGGTATGTCGCCAGACTCATATATTCTACACACCAACGTGAATAGTCGTTTTGTTGCCACTTCCTCCAATGATTTTAGAAATTCTGATGGAATGTTATCTATCCCTTCTGCCTTATTTGACCGTAAGTCCTCCAAAGCTGTTTTAAATTCCGATTCTAATACTGGATCCCCTATCTCTTCTAAATCGACTCCTGTTTCTTCTTCTATCACATCAGACAAATCTTCACCCTCATAGAGGCTTTCAATGTATTCTTTCCACCTATCTGCTCTCTCCTCTGCATTTAACAGTGGAATTCCCGTTGCTTTTAATGTCACCAAAGGTTGCTTTGACTTTCCTGTATGCTGAGTCTGTCCTTCCGACAATCATATCTTTTTCGGTGTCTTCACATTTTTCCTGCAGCCGTTTCGTCTTAGCTTCCCTGCACTTCCTATTTATTTCATTCCTCAGCGATTTGTATTTCTGTATTCCTGATTTTCCCGGAACATGTTTGTACGTCCTCCTTTCATCAATCAGCTGAAGTATTTCCTCTGTTACCCATCGTTTCTTCGCAGCTACCTTCTTTGTACCTATGTTTTCCCTCCCAACTTCTGTGATGGCCCTTTTTAGAGATGTCCATTCCTCTTCAACTGTACTGCCTACTGCGCTATTCCTTATTGCTGTATCTATAGCGTTAGAGAACTTCAAACGCATCTCGTCATTCCTTAGTACTTCCGTATCCCACTTCTTTGCGTATTGCTTCTTCCTGACTAATGTCTTGGACTTCAACCTACTCTTCATCACATCAGAACTAGCACTCCTGGAAGAAAGGATATTGCGGACACATGGATTAGCCACAGCCTGGCGGATGTTTCCAGAATATTTTCACTCTGCACGGAGTGTGCGCTGATATGAAACTTCCTGGCAGATTCTGTGAAGTTTGGAAGGTAGGAGACGGGGTACTGGCAGAATTGAAGCGACGGGTCGTGAGTCGTGCCTGGGAAGCTCAGATGGTGAAGCACTTGCTGCGAAAGGCAAAGGTCCTGAGTTCGAGTCTCGGTCTGGCGCATAGTTTTAATCTGCCAGGAAGTTTCATATCAGGGCACTCTCCGCTGCAGAGTGAAAATCTCATTCTGGGAACATCCATCAGGCTGTGGCTAAGCCATGTCTCCGCAATATCCTTTCTTCCAGGAGTGCAGTTTCGCAGAAGAACTTCTGTGAAGTCTGGAAGGTAGGTGACGAGGTACTGGCAGAATTGAATCTGTGAGGATGGGTCGTGAGTCGTGCTTGGGTAGCTCAGATGTAGAGTACTTGTCCGCGAAAGGCAGAGGTCCCGAGTTCGAGTCTCGGTCCGGCACACAGTTTTAATCTGCCAGAGAGTTTCAATGTATAGGGTGTTTCAAAAAGGAGTTTACAACCTTAAAAATATTAATTAATTCATAGTACCTGCAAAGATGATTGTAGTGCCATTTTTTTGTCGGAAAATACATGAGGTTCCGACTCGCGTAGTTCGCTAGTGCCAAATCGCACCGTAAGGAGCGCTAGCGGCAGCTGCGTTAAAGATGACTGCCTTCACTGGGCCTGAGCGTGCTAACTGTGTGTTTTGGTTTGAAGAATCGAAGTCGGTGACAACAGTTCAGCGTAATTTCCATACCAAGTACGCTAAAGATCCTCCTAGTAACGTACAATTTATGAGTGGCATAAATGTTTTGTAGAAACAGGGTACTTGGTAGGACTTGCGAAATCGTCTGGTAGTCCAAGCACATCTGACGACGTCGTTGAGCGAGTGAGACAACGTTTTGCCAACAGCCATCCTAAATGGACCCGGCGTGCATCTCGCGAACTACAGATTCCACATGCGACTGATTGGCGTGTGTTGAGAAACCGTTTGCATTTGAAACCGTAAGATTCATAAACGTACAAGCAGTAAAAGACACTGATAAAATTGCTCGCAAGAACTTCTGTGCAGATATGTTAAGCCGATTACATGAGGATGAACATTTCTTGGGCAAAATCATCTTTTCTGAGGATTCGACTTTTCACTTAAGTGGTAAGGTTAACGTAACATGTTCGTGATAGCTCTAAACTGAACGTTTTTTGGGCATTGAGCAAGAACAAAGTGTACCTGGGTATGTTACAACAATTTTTGATACCACGGATTGATTAGGACGACCAAGAACGAAATGTTTACTTGATGCAGGATGGTGCACCACCCCACTGCCTGGCTGGCGTTCAGGATTTTATCAGCGACCTCTTTCCAGGTCAATGGATTGGCCGTGATGCGCCAACTGCATGACCCGCCCGTTCCCCTGATCTGACACCACTTGATTTTTTTTTTTTTTACGGGGATTCATCAAGGTTATCGTGTTTGTGCCTCCTGTGATGGCTTTTCTACCTGAACTTAGAGCAAGAATTTATTCCGCTACTGAGCAAGTTACATTCGGAGTGCTACAGCGAGTTTGTGAAGAAATTGACTTTCGATGGAATGTGTGCAGGATAACCAACGGAAGCCAAATACAAGATCTTTAGTTTAAGGTTAAAAAAAAAAAAAACTTGGCGTGTTTCCTTACAAAATAACACTTAACTCAGCTCCAAATCTTCTCTCAATAAATCAGTATGAATTTTTAAAGTTGTAAAGTCCTTTTTGAAACACCCTGTATATGAATGTGGTAGAACCAATATATCTATTCCTTTCACAAATCGTTCTCCCATCTTAGCAAAATAAAATAAACATAAATCTTACGAAATTTAAAATGACAGTGAAATGGTGTGCAAAATATCTCATCTTAAAGGAATGTACTGATGATTCTAGAACTAGTCTTTGACTTCGCGAGTCTGTAACCATCCTCAGTTATGCAGAATTTAATGTTGGAATTAATATTTTATTGATAATATTTGAGCTAATGCGTTTAGTCTACATATGTTGGAGAAAAACATGTTTTGTTTCACATTATTCTTCAATGTAGTCATTTAACTGGATTTTTATATTGTCTAATAATTCGCACGACGATATCTGACACAGTTTTGGAATTAACAAAAGGAATAGGTGCCTCCTGAAATCTATTATCCTGTTGTGATCTTTAGACGTTACAGGTCCTCAGTCCATAGTAGCAAAATACAGGGCGCTTAATTTAAATGGTTTCTGAATTCGAAATATGGACTTTTTACGTGACTCCAACAACACAATTTCAGAAGTAGTGTATGGTATCTATAGAACTAGCAAGCGGTTAGAAATGTAGCGCTGTTGTTATAAAAGTGTCATATCTATAAAATTATTGAAATTATGTATTATCAGTATAGGTTACGGTCAAACAGTTTGTTACTAATGGTTTGATCAACTTTCCTAAATGATCGATAGTCGATAATGAAGTTATGGGACAAGTGGCATAATGTTATTTTCCACACACACACGTATATTCGTCATAATTGGTTCCAAGACATGAATGTGAACCCCTAGTAAGTGCCACAATGCTATTTTCATGCCAAAACACAAGTGGCTAAAAAGTATCTTGCTTATCTGGCAGGTAGACTTCATATTTAGACTTAATGTAGACGATGTAGTAAAACTAAACTGACCAAGCTTTTGTTATAGTTGTTATTACGATTTTAATTCGAAGACTGGTTTGATGCAACGCCCTACGCTACTGCAAACTGTAAAAGCCTCCTCATCTGTGAATAACTACTGCAAACCAAAAGTCATCAGAACCTGCTTACTGTACTCTCCTCTCGATTTTTCTCTGCAATTTTATCTCCTACACTTTCCTCAAATATTACGCTGTTGACTCCCTGATGTCTCAGAATGTGTCCCACATATCAAATCATTCTTATTTTAGTCAGATTATGCCCCAAATTTTTCTTGTCCCTAGTTCTTACGAGTACTCTCTTACTAGTTATTTGATCCACCCAGATAATTTCGGATTTCTTCTGTAGCACCACATATAAAGAGCTTCTATTCTCTTTATGTCGGCACTGTATATTTTCACTTTTCACTTCTGTGCAAGGCTACACTCCCCTCAAATGTCTTCATAAAAGACTTTCTAACCTTAAACTTATGTTCATTGTTGACAGTTTATTTTTATTAAAATATGCTTTTCTTGCCAATGCCATTCTGCATTTTGTATACTCTTTACTTGGGCTATCATCAGTTATTTCACTACACAAATAGCAAATATCATCTACTACTTCTAGTGTTTCATTTAGTAATCTAATTGCCTTGGCATCGCCTGATTTAATTCGGTTGCATTCCATTACTCTTGTTTTGCTTTTGAGAATGTTCAACTTATATCTTCCTTTCAAGACACTATCCATTTTGTTCAACTGAACTTCCAAGCACTTTGCTTTTTTCTGAAGTAACTGCAGTGATGAACTTCAGTTCAAACTCTATATTTTTCTTTGGCTTTCTTTACTGCTTGCTTAATGCACAGATTGAATAACTTAGGTGATAGGCTGCTGCCCCATTCTTATAACTGCAGAAAACACGTGTTAGCTGAAATACTATGCTAAGCAGGCAAGGACACTGTCAAATAGGCAATCTGAATTACTTCCAGTTAGTGGAACAATGTAATTAATTACGTTTTTTATGCCTACACTCGCAGACACAATGCAACCTCAGATTAAATATTTTCTCGTCTAAATTGCTCTATGATGGTTGTCAATGTGTAGTATCAATTACACATCTAAAATATGTGAAGGATGTTTGCAAGTTTTTCTGTAATGCTTCATCTTACCAAGCACCATTATCCGGCGGACGAAAATAATGCACCGTGTTGTACGCCATAAAATTTTATCCATGTTATTAAAAGCCGAATATTTCTTTCTAAGTGCGTTTGAACTAGATGTACTAGAGATTACTTTCAAAACGATCTTCCGCGGAATGCTGCAATATTTACTAGTCGTAACTGTAGTGCCAAGGCTTTCTAAAACGTATTCTATAATCAACTATAAATTAACAGCAAGATCCTTCCAGATACGCGAAGTAAAAACGCACAGATACACAAAAAACAGCCAGTAAACAAACGAATTGTGGAAACACGGTTTTAGGAAGAGAAGAAGAAGTTATGTGAAGAATTTTTTATTTTGATGTGGCAGTTGAACTTAATATTTTCGTAATACATTAGGAGAATTTTAGCTATGCTTTACCTTCATCACAACATGGCCATAGATGGTGCTGCAAAAAACTCAGAGAAAAAACGTATGCCTTAAAGCGAATGAAACTCAAACTTTGTTGCGAAATAAAATTGTATTATGTTTCTTATTCATGCACCACAGAAAATTTACTTACCTCTGTATATCACTCTATCTATCTGTATGTCTATCTATATCCCTCTTTAGCGCCTCTTTTAATAATGAGACAACATACAATCAGCTACAGAGGAGTGAAAGGAATGCTGTGTTCCCTAGTATCTAATATCCCCCTAGTATCTGACGTTCCCCAGCAGCTGAAATTTGCAGCCCCCCCCCCCCCCCCCCCAGTGACTGACTCCCCCACACCAAGAGCAGCTCTCACTCCCCAGCTGCTGACACGAACTGCACTGCGGGGCGAGGTTTGACTTAATAAGTCTCAACTTCCTGTCTACTTGCATTTGCCTGATGGGACAAGCCGCAGCATACAGGTACAAGTCTCAGCTTGGGTAGTCGACGTCATGATTAATCTTGCTGACATCTGTTCTTGCACAGTGATGCATTCCCCCGGCATGTCGTATTTTGCCGAGTATGGATCAATGATTATCTGCAGTTGAATACGAAATGATGACTTATTAGCAATTAGCCGTATAGCACGCGGTGGCTGCCTCACAACATTTCCAGTACTTTCTAGTAAGAAAAAGCGCTAATAACTTAGGTTTTGCTGGTACTCCTTAGCCTTTTGGAGATGCTGTTGAATTACTTTGTAAGGAAGAAGTTGTTTTTACTTTACTTTATTTACTATATTATTTTTCTCCTGTTTTTAATTTAATAATGCCTGTTAATTGTAATTCGTCTATATGTTGTACCATAACTGTACACATAAATGACAGCATATCTCTACAGCACCGCAATTCAGCTTTCCCCACGTTTTAACCCTCCGACTTTATCTCGATAGCTTCTCTGTAATCTGACAATATTTGATATCAGCAGTAGCCATTGTTTGAAGGAGTCTTCTGAGTCTTGTCTACATCTTTTGGAAGTCTCCCTTATTAGTACTTCCTACTTGACTTCCAGTTAGTTGCTTTCATTCATTTCTCGTGTCAGTATACATTTTTCACACAATCTCAGAGAAATAACGATAGTTGTACAGTAATTCTATTTATACTCGAAACGCGCGGTTGTGACGATTAATAATGACAATATATAAACTTAAGGTTTCCCGGATATAAAAGATAATCATAGTAGCTGTATGACATGGGTTGTCTGAGGATTATCTAGGCGCTATGCTTGTGATGCAGCCACCAAAAGCTGCTACTTCCCTAGAAGGAAATGCGTAGTATTTCTTTTCTATTTATCCGTGCTGAAATAAGATATATTCTTTTTTTTAGCAAATGCAATAGCGATTCTCTTGGAAGAAAGATAGTTCTAAAAACCATGTGGAAAAAGGGGTTGTTGTTGTTGTTGTGGTCTTCAGTCCTGAGACTGGTTTGATGCAGCTCTCCATGCTACTCTATCCTGTGCAAGCTTCTTCATCTCCCGGTACCTACTGCAACCTACATCCTTCTGAATCTGCTTAGTGTATTCATCTCTTGGTCTCCCTCTACGATTTTTACCCTCCACGCTGCCCTCCAATACTAAATTTGTAATCCCTTGATGCCTCAGAACATGTCCTACCAACCGATCCCTTCTTCTAGTCAAGTTGTGCCACAAACTCCTTTTCTCCCCAATTCAGTGCAATACCTTCTCATTAGTTATGTGATCTACCCATCTAACCTTCGGGATTCTTCTGTAGCACCACATTTCGAAAGCTTCTATTCTCTTCTTGTCCAAACTACTTATCGTCCATGTTTCACTTCCATACATTGCTACACGCCATACAAATACTTTCAGAAACGACTTCCTGACACTTAAATCAATACTCGATGTTAACAAATTTCTCTTCTTCAGAAACACTTTCCTTGCCATTGCCAGTCTGCATTTGATATCCTCTCTACTTCGACCATCATCAGTTATTTTGCTCCCCAAATAGCCAAATTCCTTTACTACTTTAAGTGTCTCATTTCCTAATCTAATTCCCTCAGCGTCACCCGACTTAATTCGACTACATTCCATTATCCTCGTTTTGGCTTTTGTTGAAGTTCATCTTATGTTCATCTAAAGGGGTAACATTATTCATGTGTCCTACAACTGAAACTAAATGAAAGTGAAACGAAAGAAAGACATCGGTACTGAGTGAATCAGTGCTTAAGCATTACGGCACTGCGCTGACGTGAATCGGCAAATGCAGCAGCGGTACGAACCGGGCACAGGCACAGGCGAGATGGTGATGGCCGCACACGGAGGAGCGAGGAAGGCTGCCACTGCTGCGGCGGTTACCGCGGCCACCGCCAGAGGCGCCACTGGCGGGCGCGGCGCCTTCACGGCTGCGACCTGCAACAGAACAGGAGCGCGTCTCACTCGTCACGATGTGAGGACAAGGAGAGCTGCAAGATGAGCAGGCAAGTTGTCACAGCAAACACAGGAATCCCGCGACTATACCTCTTGCTTATCTGACACATTCTATACAGCCAAGCTAAGGGCACATATTGAGCTGTGGTATTATGGTTTTGAGTAACATAGTCTCCTTTGTTCAAATTTCATCTGCAATACTACAATACACACAGATAACGATTAAAATTGCAATTCCACGGAAGACATCAAACAACGAAATTTTTCTTACTGTGAGTATAGCGTGTAGTAGGAAGAAGACATTATTAAATTTATACTCGGTTTGCCGTTATACGGGCTAAGAGATACATTGTGGCTGTAACACCAATACCTATTTTCAATTTTGATTCTCGTAGAAGTAGCATCAGCTCTTGCTGGCGTGTAATAACATTGACTAACTTGGGGTTTACAGTTGGTGATTTCAGAGGCTGATCGAGTAAAAACCAAAAAATGGTTAGTGTACTCACAGTAGGAAACAGTGATATGATTGCCACCATTTGCCAGGCGGTCGGTAGTGTAAGTTCACAGACGGTGAAGGCAAGACCGAGGTAGGAATGCGATGCTTAACCCTAAGACAATAAAAAACTGTCATAAGAAATTAATGGCAACAGGTGGTGTCTAAGATGCAAGTCATTGTGGAAGACGCTCAACATACAGACCGGAAGACAATGCGAATATTATTCAGCACGTCTTTGACAGAGCCCTTCAAAGTTAACAAGACAACATGCTAGGGAAAGGGTGAGCCCTACTCTCTCCCAACTATGCGTTTTCGTGAACTTCGCTGGCCGGCCGGAGTGGCCGAGCGGTTCTATACGCTTCAGTCTGGAACCGCGCGACCGCTACGGTCGCAGGTTCGAATCCTGCCTCGGGCATGGATGTGTGTGATGTCCTTAGGTTAGTTAGGTTTAATTAGTTCTAAGTTCTAGGCGACTGATGACCTCAGATGTTAAGTCGCATAGTGCTCACAGCCATGTGAACCATTTTTGAACTTCGCTGTCTATCTGTGGTTTCCCGCCCTTGTCGCGGTTACGTCGTGGTTCTTCTTCCTTCTACGCGTGGCAGCAGTGATGTGTATCGATATTTGCGCCGTGTACCATATTTGGTTTGTTGCGTATAGTTTCCGGCAAGGGGGTCTGGAGTGATCGCTCGGTTGTTGCGGACAAAGGAAGCTCTACAGGCGGTGCAGTCGGCTGGGTCCGCTGGCAGCCCCTGCACAGTGTCGGAGTGTGTGTGGAGCTGTCCGATCACCACAAGCTTCGTGGTTCACCGACCAAGGACGTCAAAGTTGAGTAGTGGTTTCAAATACCCAAGCCACATCTATTCTTGTTGTGGTGGTTCGCTTCGGTGGTTTGCTGTTGGGGAGGTTTTCTGGTGAGCAACACCGAGTGTTTCTATTGCTGAAATTTAGCCGCTATGCGGTGCAATAAACTATTTTGGTCGACTACGATTTGAGTGCACCAGTGGAATTTTCCGTCTTGTGGCCGTTAGTATTCTGGTTACCTGCCCTGGGCACTGACGTAAAATCAAGCAGTGTTCTTTTGAGCGAGTTAACCATGACTGTGTTTCAAATTCAAATGTAGCAGCGGAATTCTGTGCCTGGTGGCTGTTAGTGTTCTGGTTACCTGCTCTGGACACTAACGCAATTTCAGGCAGCGTCGTTGCCTCACCTGTTGTCGCTGTCCAACATGGTGTGTAATTTTGACAGCTAATGCGTACTCCATTGTGGAGTATCACGTTTGTAACATTGCCGGTTGGGGTTCTCATGTACTGATTGGCAGGAAGCAATTCGTTGTGTCGGTCGGTCTGTGGCTGCCCCCTGGTTGGGTTCCGACGGATCAAGTGTAGTTGGGCTCACCACCCGTCTCGCCTAAGTGAACGTGGGCAGACCGAACTCCCTGGAGGCTTTCTGAGTTCCACCCGTGTTTAATTATTTGTTGTCAGCTATTTTAAATTTTAGGCTCACGGTTATTGTTGTTTCTTAAAATTTTGCAAAATTAATTTTTAAATTTACCTTTCGTGCTTAAACACTGCGGCCTTCTGCCTTTAAAGATTGCGGTAATATACTCTCAAGTTTTGAAATTTAGTTCTGGCCCTCATCCGTTTGTGTTGCACGTTGCACATATTGCCTTTAGGGTTTTAAATGATTTTATTGCTATCATGAAAGAAGGTTGTATACATGGAAGAACCCTGGAGATACTAAAAGGTATCAGATAGATTATATAATGGTAAGACAGAGATTTAGGAACCAGGTTTTAAATTGTAAGACATTTCCAAGGGCAGATGTGGACTCTGACCACAATCTATTGGTTACGACCTGTAGATTAAAACTGAAGAAACTGCAAAAAGGTGGGAATTTATAGAGATGGGACCTGGATAAACTGAAAGAACCAGAGGTTGTACAGAGTTTGAGGGAGAGCATAAGGGAACAATTGACAGGAATGGGGGAAAGAAATACAGTAGAAGAAGAATGGGTAGCTTTGAGGGATGAAGTAGCGAAGGCAGCAGTGGATCAAGTAGGTAAAAAGACGAGGGCTAGTAGAAGTCCTTGGGTAACAGAAGAAATATTGAATTTAATTGATGAAAGGAGAAAATATAAAAATGCAGTAAATGAAGCAGGCAAAAAGGAATACAAACGTCTCAAAAATGAGATCGACAGGAAGTGCAAAATGGCTAAGCAGGGATGGCTAGAGGACAAATGTAAGGATGTAGAGGCCTATCTCACTAGGGGTAAGACAGATACTGCCTACAGGAAAATTAAAGAGACCTTTGGAGATAAGAAAACGACTTGTATGAACATCAAGAGCTCAGATGGAAACCCAGTTCTAAGCAAAGAAGGGAAAGCAGAAAGGTGGAAGGAGTATATAGAGGGTCTATACAAGGGCGATGTACTTGAGGACAATATTATGGAAATGGAAGAGGATGTAGATGAAGATGAAATGGGAGATATGATACTGCGTGAAGAGTTTGAGAGAGCACTGAAAGACCTGAGTCGAAACAAGGCCCCCGGAGTAGACAACATTCCATTGGAACTACTGATGGCCTTGGGAGAGCCAGTCCTGACAAAACTCTACCATCTGGTGAGCAAGATGTATGAAACAGGCGAAATACCCTCAGACTTCAAGAAGAATATAATAATTCCAATCCCAAAGAAAGCAGGTGTTGACAGATGTGAAAATTACCGAACTATCAGTTTAATAAGTCACAGCTGCAAAATACTAACACGAATTCTTTATAGACGAATGGAAAAACTAGTAGAAGCCAACCTCGGGGAAGATCAGTTTGGATTCCGTAGAAACACTGGAACACGTGAGGCAATACTGACCTTACGACTTATCTTAGAAGCTAGATTAAGGAAAGGCAAACCTACATTTCTAGCATTTGTAGACTTAGAGAAAGCTTTTGACAATGTTGACTGGAATACTCTCTTTCAAATTCTAAAGGTGGCAGGGGTAAAATACAGGGAGCGAAAGACTATTTACAATTTGTACAGAAACCAGATGGCAGTTATAACAGTCGAGGGACATGAAAGGGAAGCAATGGTTGGGAAGGGAGTAAGACAGGGTTGTAGCCTCTCCCCGATGTTGTTCAATCTGTATATTGAGCAAGCAGTAAAGGAAATAAAAGAAAAATTCGGAGTAGGTATTAAAATTCATGGAGAAGAAATAATAACTTTGAGGTTCGCCGATGACATAGTAATTCTGTCAGAGACAGCAAAGGACTTGGAAGAGCAGTTGAATGGAATGGACAGTGTCTTGAAAGGAGGATATAAGCTGAACATCAACAAAAGCAAAACAAGGATAGTGGAATGTAGTCGAATTAATTCGGGTGATGCTGAGGGAATTAGATTAGGAAATGAGACACTTAAAGTAGTAAAGGAGTTTTGCTATTTGGGGAGCAAAATAACTGATGATGGTCGAAGTAGAGAGGATATAAAATGTAGACTGGCAATGGCAAGGAAAGCGTCTCTGAAGAAGAGAAATTTGTTAACATCGAGTATAGATTTAAGTGTGAGGAAGTCATTTCTGAAAGTATTTGTATGAAGTGTAGCCATGTATGGAAGCGAAACATGGACGATAAATAGTTTGGACAAGAAGAGAATAGAAGCTTTCGAAATGTGGTGCTACAGAAGAATGCTGAATATTAGATGGGTAGATCACATAACTAATGAGGAAGTATTGAATAGGATTGGGGAGAAGAGAAGTTTGTGGCACAACTTGACCAGAAGAAGGGATCGGTTGGTAGGACATGTTCTGAGGCATCAAGGGATCACCAATTTAGTATTGGAGGGCAGCGTGGAGGGTAAAAATCGTAGAGGGAGATCAAGAGATGAATACACTAAGCAGATTCAGAAGGATGTAGGCTGCAGTAGGTACTGGGAGATGAAGAAACTTGCACAGGATAGAGTAGCATGGAGAGCTGCATCAAACCAGTCTCAGGACTGAAGACCACAACAACAACAACTCTGAAAGGAATCTAATTGGTATACAGTCTGGACCGGAAGACTTGCTTTCATTAAGTGATTTAAACTGCTTCGCTATTCCGAGGATATCTACTTCTAAGTTACTCATGTTAGTGAGTGTTATTGATTCGAATTCTGGATTATCTACTTCATTTTCTTTGGTGAAGGAATTTCGAAAAGCAGTGTTAACTAATTCAGCTTTGGCAGCATTGCCGTCGATAGTATTTCCATTGATATCGAGCAGAGAAGGCACTGATTGTGTCTTGCCGCTGGCGTACCTTACACACGACCAGAATCATTGCTATCTTAATTGAATTTTTGATTTTTTAAGATTTCTTGTTGGCCTTTTGCCGTTAAAGGTCTATGATAATATATTCTCAAATTTTGGAAATTAATTGTGTCCCTCAGCCATTGGTATTGCGCCTTGCGTATGTTGCTTTTGAATTATTTTATTGCTATCTTAATTGGATATTTATCTTGTTAAGATTTCTTGTTGGAGGCCTTCAGCTGTGAAAGAGTTGCTAAATTACAATAAATGACAATTAGAAGCAGAAACTGACCTCAACCCTTGGCCCTTTCCACGATCCTATTACCTGTTCTGCCCAGCGGTTTTAGCGGGCGTCTCAAACGGATTGTCATGTCACACGGTAATGACCATTATAAAAAGGGAGCTATTCTTTCGATCTTGGAAGCCAGATTACGCGCAACAACTATTCAACTATTTCATGAGGACTGCAACAGTAGACTGGAATTTTGCGAGATTATGCTCGTTTGGAAAGATGATTATCCCGATATGCACGACAGTGTCCTGTGGCCAGGTGAAGCAGTATTTCAAGTTACGGTGCACAATACTGGGAGATGCTTCGAAGGCACGTATGGCTCCTGATTCAAGAATGGGAAAATAAAAGGGTATTTCTGTTCATGCAAGATGGCGCTCCACCCCACTACGCAATTGCAGTGAGCGAATGGCTTGATGACAATTCCATTGGCAGGCGGATTCGTCGCTGGAGATTGACAGAAAGGCCTTCCTGCAGCCCTGATATAACATGATGCAACTTTTTCGACTGAGCTAAGTAACAAGTCCACAAATCAAAATCAAAAGAAGTTAGCAGTCTCGAACAAACTATCCATGAGGAAACAATAATGTATTCAATGGAAGTAAAACTATCATAAGTTGTATACTTGTTTTTTATTGAGTGATCGCAACCGATTGCCTCGATCGCCAATGCAGAAGTTGGAGATAGCTGCTGCGTAGAAAGATGTTGTCTCCTATGAATGCGATGCTCTGTTACCTTCGTGGATGACTATTTCGGACACTTGTTTCCTTCTGTAGTTCATTTTTCTTGTGGAACCCTCTAAAGTCTCCAATTTTTTTCGGTATATAGGAGAAAAATAAACTGCAAATTGAAACCTGTGCTTGAAGCCGTCATCCACCGAGTCAAGATAGCATCGCTTTCACTGGAGACAAGGCCCGTCTACGCAGCAGCTAGCTGCATCTTCTCCACTGGCGTTCGTGGCAATGAACATTGCGAGACGTTCAGCTTACGATCTGTCAGCGTACAAGGTCACATTCACTGCGTACAAGGTCACACTCAAGAAAGCCTCTGCAACCAACCGAAGTGTGTTGCAACATTTCTGGGACACCGTGTACCAGAAGCGATCAAAACGTTTCCCTTCGAAGGTCACACTGATCCCTTGCCTACATGTCGGTGCTTATATACCGACATCGGAGTCGCGCTAGGTTTCATATACGCTGCAGCAAATCCCTCAAAGGGAGACATTTTTATCGCCCCTTACATTAGACGGAGCTGCTACCTCTGGCATCGAGAGTGATCCTAATCCGGCTGAACCTCGAGTCCAAGGGAGATTGGACGACAGCTATAGGTTGTTGATGTTGTTGTTGTTGTGGTCTTCAGTCCAGAGACTGGTTTGATGCAGCTCTCCATGCTACTGTATCCTGTGCAAGCTTCATTCCCAGTACCTACTGCAACCTACATCCTTCTGAATCTGCTTAGTGTATTCATCTCTTGCTCTCCCTCTAAGATTTTTACCCCCCACGCTGCACTCCAATATTATATTGGTAATCCCTTGATGCCTCAGAACTTCTCCTACCAAACGATCCCTTCTTCTAGTCAAGTTGTGCCGCAAATTTCTCTTCTCCCCAAATTCTGTTCAGTACCTCCCCATTAGTTATATGATCTACCCACCTAATCTTCAGCATTCTTCTGTAGCACCACATTACGAAATCTTCTATTCTCTTCTTGTCTAAACTATTTATCGTCCATATTTGACTTCCATACATGGCTACACTCCATACAAATATTTTCAGAAACGGCTCCCTGACTCTTACATCTATTCTCGATGTTAACAAACGTCTCTTCTTCTGAAACGCTTTCCTTGCGATGTCCAGTCTACATTTTATGATTATATCCTCCCTATTTCGACCATCATCAGTTATTTTGCTCCCCGAATAGTAAAACTCATTTACTACCATAAGTGTATCATTTGCTAATCTAATTCCCTCAACATCATCTGATTTATGTCCTCGTTTTGCTTTTGTTGATGTTCATCTTATATCCTCCTTTTAAGACGCTGAAGATTCCTTTCAACTGCTCTTCCAGGTCCTTTTCTGTCTGACAGAATTACAATGTTATCGGCAAACCTCAAAGTTTTTATTTCTTCTCCATGGATTTTAATTCCTACTCCGAATTTTTCTTTTGTTCCTTTACTGCTTCCTCAGTATACAAATTGAATAACATCGTGGATAGGGTACAACCCTGCTCACTCCTTTCTCAACCACTGCTTCCCTTTCATGCCCCTCCACTCTTATAACTGCCATCTGGTTTCTGTACAAATTCCAAATAGCCTTTCGCTCCCTGTATTTGATCCCTGCCACCTTCAGAATTTGAAAGAGTATTCCAATGAAGATTGTCAGAAACATTCTCTAAGTATACAAAAGCTAGAAACGTAGGTTTGCCTTTTCTTAATCTAGCTTCTAAGATAAGTCGTAGGGTCAGTATTGCCTCATGTGTTCCAACATTTCTACGTAATCCAAACTGATCTTCACAGAGGTCGGCTTCCACCAGTTATTCCTTTCGTCTGTAAAGAATTCGTGTTAGTATTTTGCAGCCGTGGCTTGTTAAACTGATAGTTCGGTAATTTTCACATATGTCAACACTCTTTGGGATTGGAATTATTATAATCTTCTTGAAGTCTACGGGTATTTCGCCTGTCTCATACATCTTGCTCACCAGATGGTAGAGTTTTGTCAGGGCTGGCTCTCCCAAGGCTATCAGCAGTTCTAATGGAATGTTGTCTACTCCCGGGGCCTTGTTTCGACTTAGGTCTTTCAGTGCTCTGTCAAATTCTTCACGCAGTATCATATTTCCCATTTCATCTTGATCGACATCCTCTTCCATTTCCATAATAATGTATTCAAGTACATTCCTCATGTATAGACCCTCTATATACTCTTCCCACCTTTCTGCTTTCCCATCTTTGTATAGAAATGGGTTTCCATCTGAGCTCTTGATTTCATGCAAGTGGTTCTCATTTCTTCAAAGGTCTTTTTAATTTTCCTGTAGGCAGTGTCTGCCTTACTTCTAATGATAAATGCCTCTAGATCCTTACATTTGTCCTCTGGCACCCCTGCTTAGCCATTTTGCACTTCCTGTATCTCATTTGAGTCGTTTGTGTTCCTTTTTGCCTGCTTCATTCACTGAATTTTTATATTTTTTCATTTCATGAATTAAATTAAATATCTCTTCTGTTACCCAAGGCTTTCTACTAGTCCTCGTCTTTTTACCTGCTTGATCCTCTGCTGCCTTCAGTGTTTCATCTCTCAAAGCTACCCATTCTTCTTCTACTGTGTTTCATTCCCATGTTAATGTCAATCGCTCCCTAATACTCTCTCTGAAACTTTCTATAACCTCTGGTTCTTTCAGTTTATCCATGTCCCATCTCCTTAAGTTCCCACCTTTTTGCAGTTTGTTCAGTTTTAATCTACAGTTCATAACCAATAGGTTGTGGACAGAGTCGACATCTGCCCCTGTAAATGTGTGACAGTATAAAACCTGGTTCCTAAATATGTGCTCTACCGTTATATAATCTACCCTTCCAGTATTTCCAAGCCTCTCCCACGCATACAACATTCTTTCATGATTCTTGAACCAAGTGTTAGCTATGATTAAGTTATGCTCTGTGCAAAACTTACCATTCGGCTTCGTCTTTCATTCCTTGCCCCCATTCCATATTCACCTACTACTTTTCCTTTGCTTCCTTTTCCTACTATCGAATTCCAGTCACCCACGATTATTAAATTTTCGTCTTCCTTTACTATCTGAATAATTCGTTTTACTTCATCATAGATTTTACCAATCTGTTCGTCATCTGCAGAGCTAGTTGGCATATAAACTTGTAGTACTGTGGTAGGCGTGGGCTTCGTGTCTATCTTGGCTACAATAATGCGTTCACTATGCTGTTCGTAGTAGCTGCCGAGAATTCTTCCGGGTTGTATGGCCGTGGTCCTTGGAACTCTTCTTCCCTGACGTTTCATTCAAAGCTACGTTGGACATCTTCGGATGTGATCCTGGTTATGCTGAGTTTTGTCGACGATATGTTTTTGCGTGGGGTCCGCCTTCAGCAAAAAAGTTTTGTTTGCTGTCCCAGACATGTTTCACTGCAGTTGCAGCATCATCAGTGCTTTTTTTTATTGTTATGGCTGTTTAACAATAGGAATGTTCTTTAGTGTTTAAATACATGTAAATATTAGTTTATAAATCATAATTACAGATTTTTGAAGAGAACATAAAATTTTTTATCCATACCTTCTTTCCACATGGTGTGGTTTTCCTGCTGTGTTACATTTTTACAGTGTCAGTTTTGCGTAAATATTTTGCCTACATCAAGTTGTATATAGTTGCAGATGTCAAAGTGTAAAGAAAAACTGACATTCTAAAAACGTAACACAGCAGGAAAACCACACCGTGTGGTAAGAAGGTATAAATAGATAATTTTATGTGCTCCTCCAAAATCTGTAATTACGATTTAGAAACTAATATTTACAGCAAAGAACATTCCTTATGTTTAACAGCCATAATAATAAAAAAAACCACTGATGATGCTGCAACTGTAGTGAAACATATCTGGGACAACAAACAAAATTGTGTTTTGCTAAAGGCGGACCACACCCTGTTTTTCACAGAAAGTCGAACATCTTGCCCCATTTTACATGCCCAAACGGTATTTCCAGTTCGACAAATCCTATGAACGTTTCTTGAGTTTTCTTGCTTATTGTTCGGCAAAAGTTCAGCTGCAACTCCGGCAGCTTTCACCATTCTACAATAAATTTCCTTACTTTTCAGTATTATGTTACAACAAACTATAGTTTACCATGACTGGAGTAACGAGGTATCTATTAATTCTAACACAGTATTTTTTAAACACATAAAACTAAGAGTTTAGCAATAGAACAATTCAGAACAATAAACTGTTAACATAGTCTTGTCTTATATTTGAAGTAATTTGTGCGTATAAATTACAGATATACTATGTTTCCTGAAAAAGAAACTGGGACCTTTACCCGAGAGATCTCTATATTATGAAACTCTGACACGAAATTCAAGTTCAACGCAGAAAGTGTGGCGAGCAAAGCTAACGTGTTTGTTGCTCGTCCGCCACGCTCTGGCGCGGTCGTTTCACTGCTCTCTTTCACAGCCTCTGGGCTGAAGACGCCGTGACCGACCACTGCTGCATCCAGTGGCCACGTCGTATACAGTCCAGGTGAGGTACGTGTGTGTGTTTTACGAAGCGATCATTTGCGAAAGAATTTTTTAAAGTTTTCTTAAGTATTGCAGGTGAAACCGCTTTGTAAAGATCCGACAGCATTACCGGTTCCTTGAAAGATTCATCTTTACGAATGAAATGTGTTAGTAGGTACACAGATCAGCGGTTCCTCGTTTCTGTAACCGTCCTCTCTCCTCCCCCTCCCCCTCCCCCCTCTCTCGCCACCTGGTTTTGATGACAGTGCAATATAGACTTCACATGGGCTTCACAAGCCAGGGAAAAAGAGGGGAAAAGGATAAAATTAAAGTAATGCCTTTATTTTCTTGGATCTTTACATCGATATCTACAAATTTATTATTCTTTTTAAAGACATGTGTGTTGCTCATGAGCATAATCATGTATTAAACGGATTAATACTAAAGTATATGTCTGAAAAGCCTATCGTAGAAATCCATGTCCACATGAGGGATGACAGACATTTACAATCACAGAACACAATGATAACAGCTCTTGTAGTGAATAGTAATGTAATGTAAGACCGCAACAATTTTTGTCTTGCACTAAACGACAGTCAGAATCAATTTGGTCTTTGAACTTTGGGACACAGGTCTGACTAATGACATTCGCTGGCTGTCGGATGTGATCCAAGACGCTGCTGCCATCAGAGTAGCCTATCAAAGAGTTGGGCGAGCGGTGCTGCGCTCTATTGTAAGTAGACGTTCAGCGGGTGGACGGTAAGGGACCTCTTGAGGGCACGAGCTATTAGCGCGTGTACTGCATCTATAGGTCAGGGATTAAATCCTCAGACCTCTCATTGACTGAATTGTGAAACTGAAGAATGTGGTAAGAGAATACGTTCTCGTAGCCTGTGCTAGCGGACAAAATTATGCTCTGCGAGAGACGTTCCAGAGTTACAGAAAAGTCTTTGGAACAATGTTTTGTCAAATTACTTACTTTCTCTACAATAGAACTGATGAATGACGCACAATTAAATCCATATCCGCTGGTAACAGAGATTAGATCATCGCGCGGTGATAAGTTACGGAATTATTCGCAGCTACGCAAATAGTGGTAAAGGAATGTGACACTCAAATGGTTCAAATGGCTCTGAGCACTATGGGACTTAACTTCTGAGGTCATCAGTGTCCAAGAACTTAGAACTAGTTAAACTTAACTAACCTAAGGACATCACACACATCCATGCCCGAGACAGGATTCCAACCTGCGACCGTAGAGGTGGCGCGGTTCCAGACTGTAGCGCCTAGAACTGCTCTGCCACTACCGGCCGGCTGTGACAGTCAACTGGAAAGTTGTGGAACTAATCATTTACTTCATGGGTGAATACATCTTGTCAATAGACGGTAGATCTACACATGTTCCAGGCCGAATATGCGAAGTAAAGTTGCCGATCTGACTTACTTGGTTAACAATGTGAAGGAGTTTTATAGCTGACAGATGTTCTGACAATCACGGAATGTGAAGGAAGTAGTGCAAAAGGCAAAAGACGAAACGGGAATTTCCCAAAGTGGCGACGTCGTACACTCCAGGTGACACACGTGTGTGTGTTTTACGAAGCGATCATTTGCGAAATAATTTTTTAAAGTTGAGTATTTCAGGTGAAACCGCTATATAAAGATCCGACAACATTACCGGTTACTTGAAAGATTCATCACTGCGAATGAAATCTGTTAGCCTGTACATAGATCAGCGGTTTTTAGTTTCTGTAACGGTCCTCTCCGCTCCCCCCCCCCCCCCTCCCCCCCCCCACCCCGCCCTCTCTCGCCACCTGGTATCGGGATTCTCCCCAATGTTCTGGGAGTGGATTGTGGGAAGAAGCGGCCAGTGAGCGACTGGAATCTGCATCACAATGGGCGCGCGGTCGGCGGCCCCTGGCTTTGGACTGTGTGGGGCGGATGTGGGGCTGGCCGTGCGGCGGTCCGCTGCCCCACCGTGACCTTACCCAGGCGAGTGAGCACTGGGAAGGCCGCAGGAGCGGATGGCTCAGCACCAGCGGGAGTGCCGCGCCCGAGGGCCAGAGACAGAGAAAAGGGCAGAAGAGTCTGCAGAAAACAAAGAGCTTCCCTCACTCCAGTTGAGCAGTTTTGGCTCAACGAACCACAGTCAGTCAGCCGAGCGTGGGAGACTGTGTCGTCTCGTATGTATTATTATACAGTGCGGATGAGTGTAATGTCAGCACGACAATTCTTATGTTATTTTGTGTCTCTCTGAGAGAAAATGGGAATTAAAAAGAAATTGGTACCCAGTCTAGCCAAACAGCCACTTCTTACGAATAACGTGACAGACGTGGTAATTATAGCTTCCGGGTTCGTTCACCGGCAGGAGCTAATTGTGGGCCCACTCTGCCTGGGCCTTTATTCACCTTCGCGGTGGTGTTCTGACCAAGCTGGACATAAAAGACGCGTAAATTAAGTTTCGGGTGCTTCCGCAGTGACAGCAAGCTGGGTGTCTTGTTCGGAGCCAAAACTGAGGGCAAGTTCCGATTTTTGTGTACCTATTTTTCCACATATTTTTCTGCTTTAACATGAAATTGGCCTACGTGAGGGGCTTCGCGTCGCAAAAATAGAAGATACCACATCCCGCGCTTCGAAGTATGGTCTGTGTAGTCTACTGAAATCCTGTGAAACAACAGGGAAATCACTTCGCAATACTTAGGTTCGACGAAATGTGAATATAACAAGTGATTAAACAATTAGTTATAGAGAAATGTTCATATCGATACATTTTACGCCTTCACGCCTTCACAAAAGTTATGTCTCGGAGGTAATGACGCGAGAACCACGCGGGAGAAGCTGAAAGAATACGTGACGCTCAAAACTTAGTCCTTTCGTTGCCGAAAAAATTTTCACGCGACCCAGTAGGAAATTACGTAATGTGCCAGTAAAGGGAGTGAATAAGTTCACGATTGTTTCCGACATGACTAGCACGTAAAAGATTGTAATTGTCTTGGTGTATATGGAAAGCCAGAAATCTACCGTAAGGCGTCTTTGTAAATAACTTTGAGAGACTTTTTGTGCTCTGCGTATATGTAGAGATTTCTGGCCCTCGATACACGCAAACAGCCAAAGCAGAGCTGTCCGCGCGAAAAAAAAAATTATGCGTCCAGATTAATATCAGCCACTCTTAACGTTTTCCCTTGACTCTTATTTAAAGTGATTGTGAAGATCACTTTCAAAGGGAACTGCAAGCGTTTCAACTGGAAAGGCAAGTTTTTTGAGGTGATAGGAATTCGTCGTTATTAATACCGTCTCTCTTTGACTCCGCTACTGATGATGGTGGCCTGTTCGATGTGTCTTCTCAGCTCCGTTGTGCGTAGCCTGGAGCCATTGCATAGTCTTGGTGGATCCAAGTCTTCTGTATGACAGGCACACGCACCTTGAGTTCCAGCTTGTGGGGCGTCACCCCCGAAAGTTCTAATGAGTTTATAAACTCTACAGGAACATCACTGTATCGCTTCACGCATAGGTGGTTACCTCACCAGGAACTTGATCATTAATGTTTTTGTTGATGCTTCCTATCGCTTCATTCTTCGGTGGCAGTAACTCTACGCCAACTCGACGAAGAAAGAAAGTTAGCTATTTATAGTTCTGTGCGGCGCAAATTTTATAATATTTGTACGAGCAAAAATGTGATCCACCCTCACGTGTGTGCCTCATAATCAAATCCAGCCTCACTAAAACCCTACGACGTTCTACATCTAAAGGCACGACCTCTCTTTGTCGTACATGATTTAAATAATACCATCGTTGAGTCTTCAAGCGTCTGAGAAGCCTTAAAATATCTCTCTTGGTTAGTCTAAAATCCAACGGGCTTGCGTGGAAGTATGGGTTATACACTTGAAGACTTGTGTAAGCATTGCATTCATTACGTTGAATCGTGTTATGTAGGACATATTGAAAAATAAAAGTATTTTCACAAATACGATACCGTTCAGAAGGCAAAAAGTAAATATTTTTGTCTAATTAAGTTCCACATTTCGCGTTATATTCTTCAAATAAATAGATATCTTGTACTACACACTTTAAAAGTGTAATAACGGTTAATTCAGGGTGTAAGCTAATCCTATACAAAATATATTCCAAATCCGTCCAGCGTGAAGCAGTAACAAACGTACTCTCACACGAACTTTTGCGTTTGTAATATACATGGGATATTCTAGCGAGAAAGGTAAAAACATCTAGATTCCATGCACTTTTAAGCATAATATTTACTGCAGTATCTACATAAACATCGGGGATGTGGGGACGTCTCAGCTGGTTAAATGCGGGAAATGACGGAGAGCGTAAATCAGCGAGTCTAGGCGAGAGCGGGCTGCTCCTACTGGACACAGTTCATCCGAAGCACGGCTTCTCTCGATCACTGCCCAGAGAACATTTAACACTCCAGGAGAGAAAAATTGACGGTTGAGGGCAGATATAGATAATACTAAGCTACTTATTCTGTCTTCACTCAAGAATTTCTTAATGGATAGTGCAGCATTTCACAAACGTTCCCTTGCACCAATGTTCCGTTGTTGATTAAAAATGAAATGTCCAATCCAGTAAAAACACCGTTAATTATTCACGTATCGCCTCTACTACAGGGTAGGACGCGTTACAGAAGTACCCAAAGATCGCAAAGCCCACCCACTGACGCCCAGAGGAGTTTCATACGCGTGCCGCAACAGCACTGGACGACAGGTGAGAGTCGATGAACATCACGTTCCCAGAACAAGTCCACTTAGGAACATTTCAGCTCTCCAAAACATTCACCTGCTAAGCGTCAAAGATTTTACAGCCTGTACAATAATTAACAGCGAAAAATAATGAGTGTGAAAAAGTACGATGATAGAGGGCAAAAACGTTTCAGCGAGGATCGCAAGATAATTTGTGGAATGTGTGATTACGAGCTCCTACTGTCTTCCGTACGAAATATTGTCCAACTTAGTACAAACGTATTTACACTGACCGAAGAAAAGAAGCATCCAAAAGGAGAGGACGAATCGAAATGAAACTTCACAGATTGGAGGGTATTCTATTTTGATGATTACAAAATCTAGTCAAATTTACAACGGACTTGGCAATATCAGCCGTTTATCAATACGAAGTGGCACCCCACTCGCCTAGATGCATGCACTGGTTCGGATGCGAAGGATGTCATGAAGTCGTTGTATCCTCTTTCGAGCGGTTCTCGGCGCTTCAGTCTGGGGCCGCGCGACCGCTATGGTCGCACTTTCGAATCCTGCCTGGGGCATGGATGTGTGTGGTGTCCTTAGATCAGTTAGGTTTAAGTATTTCTGAGTTCTAGGGGACTGATAACCTCAAATGTTAAGTCCTATAGTGCTCAGAGCCATATGAACTCTCAGTCAAAATTTCTACAGAATACTACATGCACACTTAATGAACATAGAACGATAAAGCGAAACTATCGTAAAAATTGTCTTCTGTCTTAGTCGAGACAACCACTTCGACTGGTTTACAGCAGGCGACCACTTCTTAGTACCCTACGACGGTTCTTTGCTGCCACATTTTTATTAGGTCGCTTTCTCGTCGTTCTGTCTGTTCAGTATCAGTTTTGCAATTGATTTTAAGCCAACTTCCTGATAGCTAAGACTGCAGTATTAGCTCGCTTTCTTATTAATCTGTTCAGTAAGGTAGGGGGTGAAAAATGTTGTTAACAACTGACATCCAGTCTGCCCTGCACGAATGATGTGTTGTGCAGGCAGTATTGGAATGCATTCCAGGCGGTGTGCGAGTAGACGGGCATGGCCGAGTGGAGAATGGAGGGAAGAGGAGTTGGACATGGATTCTTGTCTGTCTGTCTGGTACAAAATTTGCAGTTCCTTTTAAACTAACTTCCCAATGAGCTGTTGACTTGAAATTTCGAACATAGCTTGGAACTGGATGGCAGTGCAATATTAACTCGCTCTCTTGTCTGGTGTGTGGTGGAGTATATTTTGTGTACCAGTGCCATTTCCTCCTTTTCACGTTCTAGTCGTCAGTCGTTTGCAAGAAGAACTATCATTATGTGAGCTCGACTCTCTCTAAGTTTTACCTTCACAGTCGTTTCATGACATATACGTGGGAGGAAGCAGTCTGTTGGTTGAGCGAGGTGAAGAGAAATGAAAATAACTTTAAAATTTACGAAATGTCTCTTCCTTAATCTCACCACAATGTTTGTAATCGATTGAAAAACGTCACACACAGAAGACTAAAGAGCCCCATGGAGTTTCATAACCTCTTACAGATATGGAAATTTATGTTTGTGAATTTTTAATAGCTTTGAAAATATTTTTAAAATTCAAAAAATAAAGCAGGCACAGGCGCAAGAAATACATAATTAATGCACAACTAATTGTTTTGAACACATCATCATTATCATAATGATCAAGATTGCGTACAGGTGGTGGGTACTATAAATCGCATTTTCCTCAAAGGAGTTAGGAAGGGGAAGCACTCAAATTTTGAAATGTGATGGCAGTACCAGTTCTAATGTATGGGTCAGAGACTTTGACTTAAATGGCTCTGAGCACTATGGGACTTAACACCTCAGATCATCAGTCGCCTAGAACTTAGAACTACTTAAAACTAACTAACCTAAGAACATTACACACATCCATACCCGAGGCAGGATTCGAACCTGAGCCTAAAACCGCTCGGCCACAGCGGCCGGCGTACAACTAATTCTCCTCCTTACTATTACAGTATATACTCAATGATGCTTGAATAGTACTTCGTCTTACTATTATCTATTCCACGCAACCATCGTACTTTGTTATAAATGTTACAAGTATTTTCGTAACTATTTAATTTGTGAGTCAACATTTTTCATGAGTGTCTGTATGTGGTTAGGAATCTGTATCGGGTACGAGAAATTACTTTATACTTTTTAGTCCGATTTAAAAATACGGTATATCAAAAATCACTTTTATTTATTTTATTTTTTGAATCATCAGTCTTCTAGCTGGTTTGATGCAGCCTGCCACGAATGCCTCTCCTGTGACAACCTTTTCATCTTAGAGTAGCTCTTGCAAACTATATCCTCTATTTTATGCTGGGTGTATTTCAGTTTCTGTCTTCCTCTACAGTTTTTACTCTCTACAACTCACTCTAGTTTCCTATTCATTTATTGTTTTGTTTTTTGTGTTGTCAGTCTTCTGACTGGTTTGGTGCAGCCTGAAACCAATGCCTTTCTGGAACCAAACTCTCTGTCTAAGAGTAACATTTCCATCCTACGTCCTAAGTTATTTGCTGGGTGTATCCCACTACAGTTTTCACATCTAGTGCCATGGACGTTAATCCACATGTCCCGTCATACGGTCGCTTCTTCCTGTCAGTTTTCCATATTTTCCTTTCTTCGGCCATTCTGCAGAGAACCCAATCATCCACTTTGGTGTAACCACAAACTGTTACAGGGAGTAATTGCAATGAGTTCTTGATTCCACTTATGACTCATTGACACACTGTGTGTGTGTATTGTGTGTGTACCGGGGACCTAGAAACGACGGGGAGGCTTTGTTCCGCCGTAGCCCACAGCGGTTCACAGCCCTACAACAGGCCACAGCAGTCCACCCACCTCACCGCCGCCCCACACCGAACCCAGGGTTACTGTGCGGTTCGGCCCCCAGTGGACCCCCCTCCCTCCTGGAACTGTCTATACCAGACGAGTGTAACCCCAAATGTTTGTTGATAGAGTAAGTATGGTGTACACGCAGATGGAGGCAGTGTTTGCTTAGCGATCGCCGACGCAGCGTAACTGAGGCGGAATAAGAGGAACCAGCCTGCATTCGCCGAGGCTGGTGGAAAACCGCCTCAAAAACCATCCACAGGCTGGCCGGCACACAGGATCTCGCCACTAATCCGCCAGGTGGATTCGTGCCGGGGACCGGCACGGCTTTCCGCTCTGGAAGCAGCACGTCAGACCGCGTGGCTAGCTTATTGACACGTTAGTCAAAGAATATTACGTATCTTATTTTTTGCAACGTGCACAGTTTTATATTTTTGAACAGTATTATCATTTGCATCTTCATATAAATAGATACAGCGCAGTTCACCGTTCGGCGAGTGGCGGAGGGCATCCCTTAACACTACTAATCATTTCCTTTCCTGTTCCATACCCAAATAGAGAAATGGAAAAACGACTATCTATATGCCCTAATTTCTCGATTCTTATCTTCGTTGTAATTACACGCAATGTATGTTGGTGTCAGAAGAATCTGTCTGGATTCAGCTTCAAATGCTGGCTCTATAAATTTTCCCCTTCCCTCCAGAGATTCCCATTTGAGTTTCCGAATCATTTCCGTAGCACTGGCGTGCTGATCGAATCTACCAGTAACAAATCAAGCGGCCCGTCTTCGATGTCTTCCTTTAAACCGACCTGATACGGATCGCGAACACTCGATCAGTACTCAAGAACTGGTCGCACGACCGTCCTATGTGCGGTCTCCTTTACAGATGAACCACACTGTTCTAGAATTGTTCGAATAAAACGAAGTCGATCATTTGGCTTTCGTACCACAATTCTCATATGCTCGTTCCATTTAATTTAGATTTGCGACGTTAAGCCCAGGTTTTTAAACGACGTGACTGTGTCAGACAGGACAATAATAACGCTAATAATGCTGTATCCGAATATTATGTGTTTGTTTTTCCCTACTCATCCGCATTAACTTACATTTCTCTTCATTTACTGCCATTCATCACACCAACTACAAATTTTGCTAAGTAATCTTGTATCCTCCTATAGCCACTCAGCTATGACACTTTATCATATGCCTCACCATCATTAGCAAACAACCGCAGATTGCTGCCCACCCTCTCCACCAAATCGTTTATGTATACAGAGAACAACAGCGCTCCTATCACACTTCTTTGGGGCATTCCTGACGATACTCTTATGTTTTATGAACACTCGCCGTCGATGACAACATACTGGGTTCTATTATTTAGGAAGCGTTCGAGCCATTCACTTACCTGTGAACTGTTCCATATGCTCGACCCTTCCCTAACAGCTTGCAATGGGGCACCATTTCAAACGCTTTCCATAAATTTAGAAATATGGAATCTGCGTGTTGCCCTTCATCCATAGTTCACAGTATATCATGTGAGGAAAGGGCAAGCTCAGTTTCGCACGAGCGATGCATTCTAAAACCATGTCGATTCTTGGCCATGTTGTGCTCGGTCTCAAGAAAACTTATCATATTCGAACTGAGAATTTGTTCAAGAATTCTGCAGCAAACCAGTGTTAGTAATACTGGCCACTAATTTTGCAGATTCATTCTTACGGGAGTCACCTACGTTTTTTACCAGTCGCTTGGGACTTTGGGCGAGAGATTGGCGATAAATGCAAAGCAAGGGGCCAGTTCTGTGATTACTCTTTGATAAACCGAACTGGGTTTCTATCAGGCGATGGTGAGCTTTTTCTTCAACTCTTTCAACTGTTTCTCTATGCCACGGATGATTATTACTATGTCGTCCACACGGAACACTGTGCGATGGTCACGTTTGTACGATTCTACTGCGTGAACGATTTCTTGAACGTGAAATTTAAAACTTCGGCTTTCGTTTTGAAACCTTCAACTGCCACACCAGACTGGTTAACATGTGACTGGATGGAAGCGTAAGACCCACTTAATGATACTAGATATGACCAGAATTTTCCCGGTTTCACCGGCAGATCTTTTGCTAACGTATGACGATGGTAGTAGTTGTGTGCTTTGCGCAAGTATTTTTTCATAGACGCACGAATCTCTACGAAGCTTTGAATTTTCGCATTGAACCGAGAGTGCAACAGCCCGTCCTTCCTCAACCTTTTCCGAATCTTGTTAGTAAACCATGGTGGATCTTTCCTGTCCTTAATCAACTTAAACTTTGCCCGTAGTTCCTTTACGTCGATGTTGCTGGAACTAAGGATGTCACGCCACTAACTGAGACGCTAAAATTGATTATCTGTTCTTTCTAGCAGAAACACTCTTCTAGCCTTCTTAACTGATATATTATCTTTTGTAACCAAAGTCTTGTAATGAAATGATGAGCTGTAATCCCTGTTTCTATACTGGCGTTGACGTCCAGCTATAGCTGCAAGGTCTAAGACATTTCCATTGCTTCTGGGCTGCCCAGCTAGCTGCTCAAGGCATGTTTTCAGAAAACATGATCAAAATTATTTCTCGCCTGTCGTCTGTAGCCCCTGCAATGAATCCATAGACATCTCAGTCTATACTGTGTAGGATAAAGTCGTCTCCAACTAGTATCGCATGCTCTGGGTATTTACGCTCTACTGAGCGCAGGCTTTCTTTGAATGACTCTAGAACCGTCACAGCAGAATCGGATGGCCGGTAAAAATACCCAGTAATTAATTTGGTTTGACCTACACCTGTTATACGCGACGAGATAACTTCACTGTCATTTCAACTTCGACCACGATAGAGACAGTATTTTTGTCAACAGCAATGAACACTTCGCCTCCTACATCCTTTAATCTGTCTTTCCGATGCACGTTCCATGACTCGCTAAATATCTCAGAGCTTTCCACTTCGGGATACAGGCAACTCTCGGTCCGGAGAATAATCTGAGCGTGAGAACTTTTCTGGAGGGAGTAAATTCGGGAGCTTTGTTACGAATACTTCGACAATTTACTGATAAAATTTTGACAGTCGAAGTCGCTTTACTCTGAACTCGGTCTGACTTCCCTTGCTGCGTATCGACTGGCGAGTGTTTAACAACCTCAAACTACCATCTAGCCTGAAAAACCCTCAAGTGCACTCCACAGGTCCTGTGCCACCCGAGTAGCAGCTTCCTTTGTGTAGTGCACCCCGGGCCTATCAATGGGAGTGCTACAAATCTCCAAATGATAACGCACGTCTACAAATCTGCAGGCAAGACCGCCACAGAGTCGACGAATGCTGTAGCTGAGACCTTCCACTCAGCTCCAAACCAAAGGACCTGATCAAACTTGGGAACAGTAGTCAAATTGCGAGTTCTTCCAGCCGGCAGCCGCCTATGTGAGCTGAGGATGGCCCCAGAACCCATGCTACAGGCGTCGTTGGTGCCGACGTGAGTCGCAACTTGTAAACGATTGCACGCTGCACTCTCGATAGGCGCAGGAGAGGCCGCTTCCACATTTCGGATGGGGCCACTCGCAGAAATACCGTGTGCAGTTACGCTTTCCTTCCAGCCCTGAAGGCTATCTGCCTAAGGGGCTCCATAACGATTCTAACATTGGAGTTCCCGGTAACTAGCAAACCCCTCCCCCGCGTGTGCCCTCTCGGACACAGTTGAAGTAGCGGCCACTTGTCCACTCACTGGGTGAGTGGGCGAAGCCAACCGACCAATCCCCTGACTGGCCCTCCGCTGGCTGCCACGAGCCACTCACTGTGCTGTGAGGGCAGCAGAGCAGGGGGGGAAAACAAGTGACACCTGAAGTGTCCCGTGCGACGTGCCAGACTCTCTGCCACAGCTACACCCCCGAAGGTGACTGACCTCAGCCAAAGGCGTATTGTTCCCCAACTGCAACCAGCTCCTCCTGCGTCCGCACACAGCATGCGCACATACGACCCATCCTATCAAGACTAACTTGAGAAGTAGACTATAAAAGCTTACAGATACCTACATATGCAACCTGCTACCCTCCTGATGTGTCACCACAGTCACCAATGAACGCTGATGCCACCAATGAGCTATGTAGCTGACTGTTCAGAAGAAATGAAAACTGCGCTACAGACTACTAGCAAACCCCTCCCCCGCGTGTGCCCTCTCGGACACAGTTGAAGTAGCGGCCACTTGTCCACTCACTGGGTGAGTGGGCGAAGCCAACCGACCAATCCCCTGACTGGCCCTCCGCTGGCTGCCACGAGCCACTCACTGTGCTGTGAGGGCAGCAGAGCAGGGGGGGAAAACAAGTGACACCTGAAGTGTCCCGTGCGACGTGCCAGACTCTCTGCCACAGCTACACCCCCGAAGGTGACTGACCTCAGCCAAAGGCGTATTGTTCCCCAACTGCAACCAGCTCCTCCTGCGTCCGCACACAGCATGCGCACATACGACCCATCCTATCAAGACTAACTTGAGAAGTAGACTATAAAAGCTTACAGATACCTACATATGCAACCTGCTACCCTCCTGATGTGTCACCACAGTCACCAATGAACGCTGATGCCACCAATGAGCTATGTAGCTGACTGTTCAGAAGAAATGAAAACTGCGCTACAGACTGTCTGAATTTACAGTTACAAAATGCAAGCTTACACCTCTTGAACAGAAAAATACGCAAGAAGTTTAACAAATATTTTACGAGGAAAACACAGGAAATGATAAACACTTAACTGGCCACTCCGTAGATGTGTCTCAACCGAGAGCTGGGGCCTCAGAGTGTGCCTTACGAAACGGACGCACGCTTGTGTTCAAAACGAAACAAATGAGTAACTACTGCGATACACACTGATTGAATTTACGCTTACAAAAACTCGAGATTAAACCTCTTAAACAGAGAAAGACGCTATAAGAAGCATACTACGAGGAAAAGAGAGTAAAAGGTAAACACTTAACTTGCTGCTCGATAGATGCGTAGCACTCGAGAGCGCCTGGGTCGGACTAGTTTTAGTTCTGATCTTTCCCGTTGTCAACTATTCATCTTTCCCCACTGCTGTGTTACAAACATTTACTTTAGAACCTTATTTCGTAACCTACCGCCATTGTTGGAGTCCATTATATTTCTGTTAGAACATATCATTTCCATTTTTTACTCTTCTAAATATTGATACGTTGTATAATCTTGTTCCCCAGCTCCAGCTGCCAGAGACTGTGGTCGTGTGTGTGTGTGTGTGTGTGTGTGTGTATGTGTGTATGTATGTTGTCTATTTTCGACAAAGGCCTTGCTGGCTGAAAGCTACCCTTTCGACAGTCTTTTTGTTGTGCCTATCTGCGACTCAGCGTCTCCGCTATATGTCGAGAAGCAACTATCCTTATCATAATATTGTTACATTCCATCATGAATTTTCCATTGTTTGATACACGAGTGAGACAAGCGTTGTGCAAAAATGGACTGTGGCTTTGTTTGAGGACTCACGTTGGCTTTCACATGAACTGATTAAAGGATACCAAGGAAAACCAAAGAACCGAGGAATAGTAGTTTGAGACGCTCTACCTTTCGAATACCGGAACTGGATCCTTACCAATGACCTTCTTCTTCGATTTGCATGGTGCTAAGGCGATATTCCAGAGGTGAGGATAAATACGGGGGGCCAGTGCCATCAATCTTCCGCCCATTAAAAGCTTTCTGGTATTCAATAAATGAAAACCAGATTTTCTAGTAACCAGATTTGAGCACCTGAAGGAGAGTTGATTGGGGACGTTAAGAGCGATATGGGATTTTATTCCGGGCCAGCGAATCACAGTGCCGATGATAAACTTAGTCAATTAGTGATAAAATCATTACTTCATTTCGAAACAGTGTTTACCTGTTCCACTTCAGATTTGTTCGTTTCGTACTTTTGTTGACAGTTCGACCAGTGCCTATTTAACTTTAAAATCAACTAACACAAACTTACGTTTTTTTTTTTTTTTTTTTTTTTTTTTTTTTTTTTTTTTTGGAAAATAGTAGAGGATCTGAAGGCAGCAGATTATGTGTAACTCATAAGATTTAAATTATCGTACTCTTTTTGAATGTTAGGTTACGTGATCATTTGCTAGTCTCAAAGTTATGAAAAAACAGTTCAGCTCTCCTTTGTATTTCCACAGAACGGTTTTTGTCGGTATGTAGAGCGGAGATTGCAACATGCGGAGAAACAGACTATAGTAAAATACGTAATGGTCTACGTTCATTGTCTGTTCCGCAGCTCCAGTCATAATTTGATGAGACTGTTTGTCAACCACTGGTGTTTCTTAACTTAGTCCTGTTCAGCTTACACGTGACCTGCCAAAACCAGCTAGAACTCGACTATGTAAGTCACACGTAAGGCAATGGAGGTAGTTATGAAAAAGTTAGTCTACAGTGCCTAAAAATTTGTAAAATAGTTTCAGAAGTATACGGTATTTTTTGGAAGAAATACGCAATAAATGGTTCTAAAACAGATTTTATGGTCCATATAGTTGCATATATTTTTAATTTTACGATTGGTTTCGGTTACATCGAATCATTTTCAGACCTACTGATATGATTGATTGTTTCATTGAATCGAAACCAGTCACATCATTAGAAAGAAACAAACCAAGTTCATCAATTTAGTGGTACAGTGAGTAATTAGACATAAAACAGAATGAAAACATCAACTTTTTCCCTTATTCTCCTAGATCCAAGACAGATTTTGACGTGTCCCTATTCACCTCAAAGACCAACAAATAGAAAAGAATGATGAGGTTAACACCAAGTTTTTAATTTTTATGCTGTAAAAGCACCAACTAATCTTCTTAAAAGTTTAAAGTAGGGAACAATAACTATTATCACATATAATTTTGGGTTTCATATTTCTTTTCTATATGAGAATTTCTTTTTCCTTTAAATCTGTTTCTCTTCACATCATTTTACGGCACTGTGGTCAAAGTGTCTGACTGCAACGTAGAGGTCTCGTGTTAGATTCCTTACACTGGGAGGGATTTCTCGTTGGCGGGAGGACTGGTCAGGAGTGCTCTCACCCGCTCGATGCCAGCTGACGAGCTACTGAAGTGAGACACAGTGACTGCAACGTCTGGGAAGCCGGGAGTACAGTGAGCTCACCCTACGCCCCTCCATACCACATTTGAATGACGCCATTGGCGGAGGATGAAACGGTGGTCGGTCTGTTCTACGAGGGTGTGATGAAAACTGATGCCTCCCAACTTTTAATTCTGCTCTCAATGTCGGTTGAGGTTTAGTGCCATGCACATTACTCGATCGACTTTCTCGCTTCGCTGACGCAAGCTGCAACTATCTGCCGCTAGAGGACTTCGAATTAGTGAATGTAACATGGCGGTGTGTAACATGACTGCATCTGAGCTTGAAAAACAGCGTGTTGCAATCCCACAGAAAACTGAAAGCGACAGTTCGGAGAGTTCGTACACACGTGGAGAACCTTCCTATTCAACATGACAATGCCGGACCACAGACAGGCGCTGAGACATCGGGAACAATCCGACGCCTTTGGTTCACTGTCACAGATCATCTTCTTTACAATCTCCACTTGACCCCAACCGACATATATCTATTTTCAGAATGTGAAGAACACCATGGAAGACTTCACTTTGGTACTGATGCAGTGGTTCAACCAGAGGTGGGGTTGTCGCTCCGTCAACAAATATTCTACAATGACGGTATTAAGAAACTGGCCTCTCGTTGGGAGAAATTTGGTCGTCGCCAGGATGAGTGTATAAAGAAATAAATATGTAGACATAAACAATAAAGATGTAGAAAGTTAATAACGTCTGTGTTAGTTAAAAAGCTTGACGAATTTTCACATAAAAAATTAGGAGGCATTACTTATCAGCAAGCCCTTGTAAATGGCCTGACACGGCCTGTGGACCGAGCTTTAGCTCTTGTGTGTACTACTGTAAACTGCTGACATTAAAATAAGTATGGGAATTATCATTAATAGATCAATGGACGAAAGGAAATATAGTAAAACCAACAATCCACAGTAGTTTCAGTGTATGTGAGCAAATAGTGAGTCACTGAAGATTAAGGTAATACTGGATGGGAAATTTTAAGGCACAGTATTCCGAAATACTGATGAATCTTGTAAGTCCATGAATCTCTAATGTATCAGCTAGTGTAGTCACAATCTGAGCAGCTGGAAGGCAGTATGTGATACAAAATTATTTCTGAAATCTGAACTGCAGTGTTTGACAAAAAAGTGAAGGGCCGCGAAGATATGGTCGGATTTCAGTGTAATTTCGTACATGTATGCACCACCAATGAGTATGTAAATGATTACAATTAGAATTCTCTGTGATATGGAGAGTGGACACCAGAGTGCATCAATGTTGTTTGCGTTGTCGTGGTAGGGTATGTAAGAGGCGTGAACAGCGTCAGATAACTGTGAAGGACACGGAGATGTTAGAAGAAGAGAGAAATTAATGTTAGTGGCAGAGTAAGTCAAGATCCGAGACTGCTTGCATACTACAAAAAATACTGTAGTAAAGTCATTAAAATGTCCAGAAGTACGCATGTCCTGGCAGAAATAAAGAATGCAGATAATAAGATTACCACTATATGGGATATTGTCAAACAGGAGATACGACAATAAGTCAGTGTACAAGATTCCATAACAATTAGACCAAACGACAATGTTGTGACTGGTAATTTACGGGTTGCAAGTACTTTTAACAATTCCTTTCTAAATGTAGCAGTAAATATAGGATTAAATGGTTCTGTTGAAGAAGCAAGAGAGTATATTGAAAATACCATTTAACAGAACTTTAAGGAAATAGAACTAGTACCAACATCCTTCTCCATAATTAATAAAATTATAACAATTGTAAAAAGCAAACTTTCTTGATGGTATTTCTCATAGAATTCTGAAAAGTTGTTCCAACTTAATAAGTAATCCTTAGTGATATATGCAGTGCGTCACTGGCACAGGAAGGTTTTCCAGGCAGATTAAAATATACAATTATTAAAACACTCCATAAGACAAGTGACTAGACAGATTTCAAGAATTATCGTCCAGTGTCCTTACTGACATCTTTTTCCGAAATATGAGAAAACGTAATGTACTCTATACTAGACGCACACTTAAGTGGAAAAATTTACTTAGCATATCACAGTTTGGGTTCCAGTAAGGGTGACTGATTGAGAATGCTATTTCCACATTCACTCATCAAATAGTACAAGGTTTAAATAATAATGTATCGCCAGTTTCTTTGGTGATCGCTCCAGGGCTTTCGATACTGTAGATTATGACACTCTCTTAGGAAAACTCAAGCTTTATAGAATGCAAGAGGTTGTGCTGAACAATTCATAAAATATCAGAAAGGTAGAAAATTTTAGTGAGTGGTGTAAAATCACAAAGTGAGTCCCACAGGGTTCAATTTTAGGTCCACTCTTAGTCCTTACATATGTGAATGACCTTCCTCTTAACATTCAACAAGGAAAACTGATACTTTCTTGCAGATGATACTACTGTTGTGATGAATCCCATTAGTGAGAAAGCAGCAGAAGAATTAAGAAATGATATTCTCTTAAGAACTGTTAAGTAGTTCTTTGAACATGGACTGTTTCTAAATTTTGAAAAAAAAAGCCACTGCATTCAGTTCTGTACAACAAATAGTCATACCAGTAACTGATGTAGCATGTGAGCAGGAGTCAGTAAGTGGGATAGAATGCTCCAAATTTTAGGATGTAGATATTAATGTAAACTAAAACTGGGAGAAGGAAATTACTGAGCTTCTCAAACAATTAAGTTCAGCTACTTTTGCTCTTCGAATAATTGCCAATCTTGGAAACAAACATACCATGCTTCTGGCATATCTTGTATATTTCCACTCAGTAATGTCGCAGAGAACACTTTTTTCTAGAGTAACTCATCGCTTAGAAAGAAAGTACTGATTGCAAAAAAGCAAGCAGTAAGAACAATATATGGTGTTCACCCATGGTCGACATGTAGGTACCTCTTCAAGGAACATGGCGTTTTAACTGCAACGTCAAAATACATATTTTCGCTGAATAAACCATTACAGTTTGAGAAGAATAGTGATGTACATATCTTTATTACCCATTGTTAAAGCAGTCAGTGGCTCAGAGAGGAGTTCAATATACAGCAGTAAAATTTTTTGGTAATTTGCCCAATAACACAAAATATCTGACAGGTAGCGAAGCGAGTTTTAAATCTAATTTGAAATAATTTCTCCTTGACAACCTCTTCCATTACACTGAGAAATTTTTACTTAAAAACTCGTAGCCAGTAAAACCCAAATAAAAAATAAGAAAAGAACTCGTTTTGAAGTGTAGTTACATGAGTGGAACTACAATGATAATGTGCTGATTACTGGTTAACAACAAGCCGGCTGCTGTGGCCGAGAGGTTCTAGGCTCTCCAGTCCGGAACCGCGCTGCTGCTACGGTCGCAGGTTCAAATCCTGCCTCGGGCATGGATGTGTGTGATGTCCTTAGATTAGCTAGGTTTAAGTAGTTCTAAGTGTAGGGGACTGATGACAGATGTTAAGTCCCATAGTGCTTAGAGCCATTTGACCCATTTGAACTGGTTAACACTGACCAGTGCTTACATATCTTGTAAACTGACTCGCTTCATATCATTTCGATAAAACAGTCGTTCAAATGGTCTATGGAACATGTAACTGACTAACAAAGCTACCGCCCCACGCCTAAGAGACGCCAGCACCACAGAAAGGCTGCGTTTGGAGTTGTGCTGTGAACGGGAAGCGTGGACTGCTCGTGAATGGGGATGCATTTTTTCATCGATGATCACAGTTCTGCGCTACCCTGGATAACCCATCGTCTGCGAGACTGGCAGCGACGTGGGGAGAGCTTTCATTGTTACAGTGTTTTTGAGGGGCACAGCTGTGTCCGTGCCGTCGTCATGTCGTCGACCTGTCGGGGACGACCTCAGCTCCTGGTTGGTAGTGAATAAGGGATTTCTGACAACAGAAACGTACACCACGCATATCTTTTGTCCTCGTTACCTTGATACGACATAATCGTGGCTACATTTTTCACTCTGTAAATGGCCATGCACACATGATACATGTCTCTATGAACTTCATGCGTTATGTTGAGGTACTTCCGTGGCCAGAAAGACCCACAGAGCTTGTGTGGGACCAAGTCCAACGTAACTCGTCCCAGTGCTAGTACCCAGGATATCAATGACCAATTTCAAGAGTTGTGGACCAACTTGCCTTAGGACGGGATACAACAGCATTACGAAAGCCTTCCGAACTGAAATAGTGTATGTACCCAAACCAGAGGGGATGAAACGACATATTCATGAGTGAACTGCTCCTGCCAAGTTCTTTGTAAATCTGACTCGATATTGTGATCACTGCAGTAACATCAAATACACTAACGGGCATTAAATTTGCTACACCAAGAAGAAATGCAGATTATAAACGGGTGTTCACTGGACATATATATTATAGTAGAACTGACATGTGATTACATTTTCACGCGATTTGGGTGCATAGATCCTGAGAAATCAGTATCCAGAACAACCACCTCTGGCCGTAATAACGGCCTTGATACGCCTGGGCATTGAGTCAAACAGAGCTTGGATGGCGCGTACAGGTACAGCTGCCCATGCAGCTTCAACACGATACCACAGTTCATCATGAGTAGTCACTGGCGTATTGTGACGAGCCAGTTGCTCGGCCACCATTGACCAGACGTTTTCAATTGGTGAGGGATCTGGAGAATGTGCTGGCCAGGGGAGCAGTCGAACATTTTCTGTATCCAGAAAGGCCCGTACAGGACCTGCAACATGCGGTCGTGCATTATCCTGCTGAAGTATACGGTTTCGCAGGGATCGAATGAAGGTTAGAGCCACGGGTCGTAACACACCTAAAATGTAACGTCCATTGTTCAAAGTGCCGTCATTGCGAACAAGAGGTGACCGAGACGTGTAACCAGTGGTACCCCATACAGTCACGCCGGGTGATACGCCAGTATGGCGATGACGAATACACGCTTCCAATGTGCGTTCACCGCGATGTCGCCAAACACGGATGCGATCATCATGCTGCTGTAAACAGAACCCGGATTCATCCGAAAAAATGACGTTTTGCCATTCGTGCACCCAGGTTCGTCGTTGAGTACACCATCGCAGGCAGTACTGTCTGTGATGCAGCGTCAAGGGTTACCGCAGCCATGGTGTCCGAGCTGATAGCCCATGCTGCTGCAAACGTCGTCGAACTGTTCGTGCAGATGGTTGTTGTCTTGCAAACGTCACCATCTGCTGACTCAGGGATCGAGACGTGGCTGCACGATCCGTTACAGTTATGCGGATAAGATGCCTGTCATCTCAACTGTTAGTGATACGAGGCCGTTGGGATCCAGCACGGCGTTCCGTATTACCCTCCTGAACCCATCGGTTCCATATTCTGCCAACAGTCATTGGATCTCGACCTACGCGAGCAGCAATGTCGCGATACGATAAACCGCAATCGCCATAGGCTACTATCCGACCTTTACCGTAGTCGGAAACATGATGGTACGCAATTCTCGTCCTTACACGAGGCATCACGACAACGTTTCACCAGGCAACGCCAGTCAACTGCTGTTTGTGTGTGAGAAATCGGTTGGAAACTTTCCTCACGTCAGCACGTTGTAGGTGTCGCCAACGGCGCTAACCTTGTGTGAATGCTCTGAAAAGCTAATCATTTGGATATCACAGCATCTTCTTCCTGTCGGTTAAATTTCGCGTCTGTAGCACGTCATCTTCGTGGTGTAGCAATTTTAATGGCCTATGTACCTTCCAAGCCGTGAGGTTTCATATCGTGTGCTGCTCCCCTTGTGGGAACTTCATTTTTTCTTCTTCCCGGGCAGTGTACTGTGCCTGAAGTGTGATGCTGTGTAAGCAGCTGTAACGTGTACGACCATTATATGTGGAAACAATGCGTTACGCGCTGCAGATGTCGTAAGTGAAAGCGCGCGAGGACGCTCCGCGACGCGGAAAATCGCCAGCAGAAGGAGGTCTGCACGCCGTGCGTGACGGCTGCCGCCCCTGTTTTGAGACGGAGGACTCACCCGGCGCCGGCGCGTCTGCTGCTGCTGGTGGAGGGCCGCGTCCATGGCGTGCTGTGGTGTCGTGTGGCCAAGTGTGTGGGCGGGCAGCGGGCACTGAGGCAGCAGACGCGGTGCGCCGCCTTATGAAGTCAGCGTCGGTTAGGGTGGAGCGGGGGGGGGGGGGGGGGGGGGGGGGGGGGAGCGAGGTGGAGGCAGCGGCGCTAGGCCGGCCGTCCACGTCGCGTGGGCCCCTGCGCTGCCCAACTGTGCCAAGTGCGACCACCTCTCAGACCGGCCAGCCAGTGTTGTCACCGTGGCGCCAAAGGCCGACAAAGCACTTGCCGATCTTAACGTCAGATACGACTGAGGACAACGGCAAGGGGTTGCTGTTGTGCTGGTCTTCAGTCCGAGGACTGGTCCCGTGATGTCTCCGCGCTAGCCAAGCCTGCCCAATTCTCCTCGTACCTGCATAACTTCTGCAGTCTACGGCTTTTAAACCGTGCTATTGTAATCAATCCTTGATCTCCCACTATTATTTTAACCTGCCCTACCCACCCCCATTCATTTCTCTCCATTATCAAATGACGATTCCGTCGTACCTCGAGCTCGTCCTGTCAGCAGATAACTTATTTTAGGCAAGTAGCTGCGGCTGATCCCGGCGGAGGTTCGAGTCCTCCCTCGGGCATGGGTGTGTGTGGTTGTCCTTACGATAATTTAGGTTAAGTAGAGTGTAAGCTTATGGACTGATGACCTTAGCAGTTAAGTCCCATATGATTTCACACACATTTGAACATTTTTTAGGCAAGAAGTGGCACAACTTTCCTTTCTCCTCACTTTGAACAAGAACCCAATCTACTCATATAATCTTTAGCATTTCTTGCGTTTCACTTTCATACAGGAAAAGCAATTTCTTCAGAAAAAATTACCTAACCTAGAAATTTATATTCGATTCTTAACAAGATTCTTCGTTTCAGAAATGGTTTTATATCTTCCTCGCTCGGGTATCGCCACTTATTTACGCTGCCGCTGTAACAAACTAATCTAGGACAGAAAGAGGAACCGGCCGCTGTGGCCGAGCGGTTCTAGGCGCCGCAATCCGGAACCGCGCTGCTGCTACGGTCGCAGGTTCGAATCCTGCCTCGGGAATAGATGTCTGTGATTCCTTGGGTTAGTTAGGTTTAAGTAGTTCTACGTTCTAGGGGACTGATGACCTCACATGTTAAGTCCCATACTGCTTAGAGCCATTTGAACCATTTTTGAATAGAAAGAGGTTCAAATGGCTCTGACCACTATGGGACTTAACATCTATGGTCATCAGTCCCCTAGACTTAGAACTAATTAAACCTAACTAACATAAGGACATCACACGACACCCAGTCATCACGAGGCAGAGAAAATCCCTGACCTCGCCGGGAATCGAACCCGGGAACCCGGGCGCGGGAAAATAGAAAGAGGGTTAGCATCGGTCGTAATATGTCTTTTTTACTGCAGATTTAGATTTTAGCTGACAGAGCGGCAATCAACAGTGCGTTATAGGTAGTCACGGTTACTCGTCGTAATTACAGCAACACTTATTCCAATTTAACTTAGGGACGTCCATGCATGAAAACAACAAGATGAAAGATCATCTATTTTTAGTGTCTTATTTTCTAATTTAATTCCCTAAGCACTACTTGATTTATTTCGGTGACACTACAGTCTCTTACTTTCTTTTACCTCCGTATTCACTAACTAGGATCACGAAACAACCCCAATTCCTCTCCTGCCTCTTCTGTTTCCTATCTTTTCCAGTACTCTTTCATCTTCTCCCAACTGTGTCTTTTCCAGTCTTCTGTTCATGTTGTTTCCCATTATTTTTCTTCCGCATTTAAAGCCCAATTTTCCTATTTTATTGTTTAAATTTTTTGTCATTCTCTAGTGTGTGATTTTGTTTATTTCTATTTCTCTTCTTGTTTCTGTAATACACGTTAACACCGAATTATTTTTCCAGAAATACAGTACTATTTGCTTGGTTAGTGTGTTCTCTTTCATTCAGTGGAGGTGTGCAAAGACGATTAATCGTTACAGAGCCTTTACTTCTAGTATTCTCTCAGTGTTTTCGAAAATATCTTCCTTACTTTACATTTTCCAACCGACTGTAGTTTGTATTGAACCCATTATTCTTGTAATAATCCGCCTATTTGTCTGCTCTGTGGAACTTACAGTCCGTCGTTTACCATTCGCATTCATTACCCTTGTTTTACTGCTTATGATGTTCATCTTACGTCATTTCAAGATACTACCCATTACATTCCACCGATGTTCCAAATCATGTCATCCCGAACGGAATTGCAATGGTGGTGGCAAACCGCAGACTTTTATTTACTATTAAAAACAGTCTTGATCACGACGTGATCAAAACAGTTTTTAACAGTAAATATTGGTAACACATTGATCACTGTCACTCAAATAATGTATTCAAACGCAGACTTTTAATTCATCAGATTATCTTCCATTCAGAAAGCTGTTGCACTTAGTGACTGTTATGTTGACTTGTAAATTGTAGATTGCAGCGATCAGTTGTCCTTTTTAAATTTTACTGTCCAGATCTAGATTTCGGCTAGAAGCTAGCCGTTCTCAATGCTAAGAATGCAAGAAATACATGTCCTAAAAAGTTACAAGTAATGGCTTAACTCATATGGTTTGTATATTACATACCACTATTGTTTTCGCTCAGTGCATGTAATTCCCTGTCGGTCGGGCTTCATCCACAGTTCATTGAATACTACTATCCTAGCCGACATCTAGATCTGGACAATAAAATTTAAAAAGGACAACTGATCACTGCAATATATAATTTACGAACTTTTAATTTCTTCTCGCTGAATTTTAATTTCCCATCTGTATCTCTCACTGCTTTCTTAAAGCTCACACTGAATAACAGCGCGGACGGGCTACAGCGCGATCCCAATCCCTTCTTGACTGCTTATTCCCCTTCACGACCTTCGACTCCTACAACCGCAGTCTGGTTTCTGTGGAAGTTGTACAAAACCTTTCGCATCTCGCATTTTATTCATGCTGCAATCATAATTCCAAATATTTATTGGAACCAATTCTGTCAAATGCTTTTCTCTGAATTTACAAATGTTATAAAATTAGACTTACCTTTTTACCTCGCGCCTTAGTACACTTCTCCGGAACGAAAATCGATCTTGGGTAGAATGGTTTCCAGAAAATTTGGAAATACAGAGTGCCTCAAGGTTCTGTATTAGCACCTTTGTTATTCGTCGCATTTACACGTGATCTGCCATCACACTAGCCCCCATCAGAGGCATTATTGTTTACAGGTCATAAAAAAGATTTTACTAAAGAACACTTTGAAACTGGTCGATAGCTAAAGATGGCTTGAATTTATTTTATGATACATGTATGTATGAGCCGCAGACATACAAAAACAAAATGAAAACCAATATGTTGTTGGGATTAGGGCTTCAGTATTCTAGAGCCACGTTTCAGTGATCATTTCCGATGGGAGCAACGCGTGGAACTATTCATCATAAGATTGACGAAATTTTCTTGACAAGAATGTGTGTTAAGATACGTTGCACTGTGCTGCAGAAATACGGTACTTGATGAACAATCATTGATATGAGAATAAAAATCAGTAACTACGACTGAGGGAATTTGTAGGGAAATAATGAAGGAAAAAATTAAAGAATGTTGGATCTTCATTATATTTATGTAAATAGTAAATTTTCTAAAGCCGCGGAGAAAAGTTTCATCTTTAAGTTTTCCATTTCAGAAATATGAAATGAAATAGGAACGTTTCGCATAGAGAGGTGTATAGTAAGTTTCTTACTGCAGTCGTTAGTGTAATCCAAATTTAGTAAAACACATCACAGAAAGCAATTTAAGAAAAGATAGGAAACAAGTAGTATCTAATAGCACACACGAGAACATGTATTTCTGTCAGTGATCCAAGGCTGCTGTATAGTCAAAGATTGCTTTCTTTGTGTGTTAGTGTAAGAATGTTCCTACTTCTGCTTTTCGTATTTGTCTATGTCAGTACTACAAGATTCACACTAACTTGAACCAGATGAAGTGAGTCTGACGGAGGAAGAAACTGAACTAAGTTAAAAATGAATTAATTAATACCTTAATCGAAATCTCTGCATAAATGGACATGCAGTGAACATATGACGCTAATCCATATTTATGGTGCTACATTTTTCAATTTGTTCCTCAGTTTAAGGTAGGAAGGAATAAGAGAAGATTACGTTTTAACGTACCGTCTACATCGGGGTCATTAGAGGTGCGCCACAAGCTCGGAATGTTTCAAAGACTGGAAACGAAATCGACTGTGCCGTTTTCAAAGGAACCGTCACTGTATTTGGGTGGTGCGATTTAGGGAAACCACGGAAAACCAGAATGTGGAAAACTGTACTCGAATTTGAACTGTCGTCCAGTAGGGTGTGCTGACAACTGCACCGTGTCACTCCGACGCTCGGTGTAGTCAATAACTGAGTACTGTGGGACACACTAGCAAAACCTGTCGTATTTTCTGCTGATTACCTTTTCAACCTTGTGCTTGTACGTCTCGCATGTGGACACATAGATTCGGCACGTAACTTGCATCACACCAGTTCACGTACGGATTAATGTGAAGATGGTGAATAATGATTAGGATGTTGTATTCAGTGTATCGTCAGTGCATCTGTTGGATAGCTGTTTCGTCTTCTCTCCTTCACTTTTGCTGTGAATATGTACCGTGCTCTGCATTCGGATGTGCTACGTTCAGTTTGAGTGCTTCAGGATCGTCGTGTTTTAGCGATCTCGACCGCAGATGCGCGGCAGCGAGTAAGGCGCTGGAAACGCTATGCCGTAGCGTAGCGTTTCCAGTCTTTGAGAAGCGGCCTGCTTGCTCTGCAGTTGTCAGACTCATCATGTGGCAGCGTTTGCATAACACGGCTTTTTTGCTGCTGCGGGAGGCGGGGCAATGCCGGGAAGACCGCGGAATCACGAGTTGTCCGTCAAGGGCGCTCACAAGACCGGCGGACTCTACTCGCGTTCCAGCGCAGAGGGAAGACAGCTCCGACTGACGTAAAGTGGCTGTCGATCGCTGCGACACAGAGAGCGGCTGCAGGGTGTACTGTACAGGAGGCATCGTCGAGCGACAAGAGTCTGGCAGTCTGGTGTGTACTGTGGGACTCAGCTCTCCAAACTGACGTTTCATAGTCAGGAAAGGACTCCTAGAACACCACAGAGTGACGTGCTCTGTCGTAATAGGAAGATTCACCAGAGCCTTGAGACATGCTGATCAATTAGGAAAACTGTCGTATAGTCTTCCGCGTCCTCAGGCGTTTGTTACAGCCGTCCTTTTGGAAACCCCTCTTCATATGTATACAATCGAAAAGTAATGGAATATGAGACAGCAGAACGATTTTGTTTCTATCGAGCAAGCAGAAACTTCACTGTGGTTTAAAGAGTATGAATGTGACTTACGAACTTTTTCAACGTTTTGTAGGGAAGCAGCCTACTCACGCCATAATAAATTCACATCAATCTTTCCATTGTGTGCCAGCCAGTCCGCTGTAACTAGCTCTGACGTCATTAATGTTGCGCAATACTTTAAAAATCAAGTAAATAACCTAAAATGTTTCTAGCATGTCAGGAGTAATACTAAATTGATATGTGTTGAATATCAGTTCGATAACTTTAACCATTTTCGAAATTTGGACGTTTTTCTGTAAAAATCATTGGCGCAACAGAAAAGAGCTAGAGATTTAAAAATTTATATTTAGATTCCTTTTTCATAATAATTCAATAGAAACAGTACTTTGGATCTCACGAATTAAGATTGTAGTTGAAATTCATGATTTTCTGGTTTTTGTATTAAAAATTAAGGAAGCAAGATAGATTAAGTAGGCTAATAAATAAGGCTAGGATGTTTAAATTTAAGTATAATGGAGATTCGCTATAATCATAAAGATGTGAGAAGTTTCATTTGAATAACTATAAAACTATAGCGATAGCGTTTCTCCAAAGGGCAAGTTCAGAGTTCGTCTACTGCGTGCAGTGTAATTAAAATAATTCTCTCGCCCAAAAGATTTAACTTAGCCACGTCAGACTTTTATTATGATTACTTACCTGTATGTTGAATGCACATTTAAATTGAGAGCTTCATCGGCCATCAGCAAAGGAAGCGATGATTTATTCAATAACTTAATGTGGTGCATTACTAGCCCAGCGGCTAGTCGGGAGAGCCGATTTGATCAGGCGTTCCCTTAGACATCCGCACCGCGGCTTTATACAGGGTGTTACAAAAAGGTACGGCCAAACTTTCAAGAAACATTCCTCACACACAGAGAAAGAAAATATGTTATGTGGACATGTGTCTGGAAACGCTTACTTTCCATGTCAGAGCTCATTTTATTACTTCTCTTCAAATCACATTAATCATGGAATGGAAACACACAGCAACAGAACGTACCAGCGTGTCTTTAAACACTTTGTTACAGGAAATGTTCAAAATGTCCTCCGTTAGCGAGGATACATGCATCCACCCTCCGCCGCATGGAATCCCTGATGCGCTGATACAGCCCTGGAGAATGGCGTATTGTATCACAGCCGTCCACAATGCGAGCACGAAGAGTCTCTACATTTGGTACAGGGGTTGCGTAGACAAGAGCTTTCAAATGCCCCCATAAATGAAAGTCAAGAGGGTTGAGGTCAGGAGAGCGTGGAGGCCATGGAATTGGTCCGCCTCTACCCATCCATCGGTCACCGAACCTGTTGTTGAGAAGCGTACGAACACTTCGACTGAAATGTGCAGGAGCTCCATCGCGCATGAATCACATGTTGTGTCGTACTTGTAAAGACACATGTTCTAGCAGCACAGGTAGAGTATCCCGTTTGAAATCATGATAATGTGCTCCATTGAGCGTAGGTGGACAAAACTAAAATGAGCTCTAACATGGAAATTAAGCATTTCCGGACACATGTCCACATAACATCTTTTCTTTATTTGTGTGTGAGGAATGTTTCCTGAAAGTTTGGCCGTACCTTTTTGTAACACCCTGTATATAAGGACGCTGCGCAAGGAAGCAAGGCCCCAGTTCTCTCCAGACGCTGAATAGCACGCCATCTGTGTCGGGAGTCGCGTCGCGTCGGTATCATTTCAAAAATGACCGGTATATTTGAAACGGCAATAAAAACTAAACGAGCAGCGATAGAAATACACCGTTTGTTGCAATATGCTTGGGACAACAGTACATTTTCAGACGGACAAACTTTCGAAATTACAGTAGTTACAATTTTCGACAACAGATGGCGCTGCAAGTGATGTGAAAGATATAGAAGACAACGCAGTCTGTGGGTGCGCCATTCTGTACGTCGTCTTTCTGCTGTAAGCGTGTGCTGTTCACAACGTGGATGTGTGCTATAGACAACATGGTTTATTCCTTAGAACAGAGGATTTTTCTGGTGTTGGAATTCCACCGCCTAGAACACAGTGTTGTTGCAACAAGACAAAGTTTTCAACGGAGGTTTAATGTAACCAAAGGACCGAAAAGCGATACAATAAAGGATCTGTTTGAAAAATTTCAACGGACTGGGAACGTGACGGATGAACGTGCTGGAAAGGTAGGGCGACCGCGTACGGCAACCACAGAGGGCAACGCGCAGCTAGTGCAGCAGGTGATCCAACAGCGGCCTCGGGTTTCCGTTCGCCATCTTGCAGCTGCGGTCCAAATGACGCCAACGTCCACGTATCGTCTCATGCGCCAGAGTTTACACCTCTATCCATACAAAATTCAAACGCGGCAACCCCTCAGCGCCGCTACCATTGCTGCACGAGAGACATTCGCTAACGATATAGTGCACAGGATTGATGACGGCGATATGCATGTGGGCAGCATTTGGTTTACTGACGAAGCTTATTTTTACCTGGACGGCTTCGTCAATAAACAGAACTGGCGCGTATGGGGAAGCGAAAAGCCCCATGTTGCAGTCCCATCGTCCCTGCATCCTCAAAAAGTACTGGTCTGGGCCGCCATTTCTTCCAAAGGAATCTTGGCCCATTTTTCAGATCCGAAACGATTACTGCATCACGCTATCTGGACATTCTTCGTGAATTTGTGGCGGTACAAACCGCCTTAGACGACACTGCGAACACCTCGTGGTTTATGCAAGATGGTGCCCGGCCACATCGCACGGCCGACGTCTTTAATTTCCTGAATGAATATTTCGATGATCGTGTGATTGCTTTGGGCTATCCGAAACATACAGGAGGCGGCGTGGATTGGCCTCCCTATCCGCCAGACATGAACCCCTGTGACTTCTTTCTGTGGGGACACTTGAAAGACCAGGTGTACCGCCAGAATCCAGAAACAATTGAACAGCTGAAGCAGTACATCTCATCTGCATGTGAAGCCATTCCGCCAGACACGTTGTCAAAGGTTTCGGGTAATTTCATTCAGAGACTACGCCATATTATTGCTACGCATGGTGGATATGTGGAAAATATCGTACTATAGAGTTTGCCAGACCGCAGCGCCATCTGTTGTTGAAAATTGTAACTACTGTAATTTCGAAAGTTTGTCTGCCTGAAAATGTACTGTTGTCCCAAGCATATTGCAACAAACGGTGTATTTCTATCGCTGCTCGTTTAGTTTTTATTACCGTTTCAAATATACCGGTCATTTTTGAAACACCCTGTATAAACAGCCTCGGATGCCGTATTAAGTTAATCTGGATACGCGTAACCATGAAATCGTTTTCGAGTGAAGTGTTAATTCTGGGATGACTTTAATGATATATCTTCAGTTTGCGTATGTCGTATTTTCACGTGCCGCCGCGGGACAGACATTCTACCATTATTTTGCGTGGCGTTTGATGAGCATTATCATCAAATTATGGCGAGCATTCATTTAAACATTTAATTTGGACAGTTATAGTTGCATCAGCGCATTAGACTCTGAACTGCTCTGTTAGTCAGGTTGTGTGGATTTTTTTTTTTTTTTTGTCATCTGTGACTTTCAGAATACAGAGAACATTTTTTTCACTATCGTTTTTGATTATGAATCCCAGACAATCTCCTAATTTCTCAGAGCTATAAGTTGTAGCTATAAGTGTATTTCTCAGATGAAGTGGGCACTAAGAATTCTAATTACAGGCTTCACGTTTTGCTAATCACTTTCTGGTTGCCAATATTGTAGTTAGAGAGCCAGTGTTGAGAACGGCAAAAGACATCATAAATAATAGGAACTGGTTTTGCATTCAGGAACATTTATATAAACAAAATAAAGCCTCCCGCCGCCCCACAGTTTCCCATTAGAAACAACATATACTGTGATGGTACATAACAAACTTTTTTCAGACATCGTCGTCATTTTGTATCGTCATCCTAAATTGGTTCACCCAAAATATACTATTTCATCAAAAGTGTCAGAACACCCCTATGATTAGATTAGATTAGTACTTGTTCCATACATAATGAATATGACACTTCGTAATGATGTGGAACGTGTCAGGTTAATAAAAGGTGTGCATACAAGATATTACGTTACGCAAAGTATTACATAACAGTTAATATTTATAATTTTTTTGGTTGAGGGAGGGCGGGGGGTGGGAATTACCCACTTACTATATCCAAAAATTCATCTAATGAGTAGAAGGAGTTGCCATTCAGAAATCCTTCTAATTTCCTTTTAAATGCTGTATGGCTAACTGTCAGACTTTTGATGCTATTAGGTAAATCACCAAAGACTTTTGTGGCACCATAATTTACCCATTTCTGAGCCAAAATTAGATTTAACCTTGAGTAGTGAAGATCATCCTTTCTCCCAGTGTTGTAGCCATGTACACTGCTATTACTTTTGAATTCGTTCGGATTGTTAATAACAAATTTCATAAGTGAATATATATATATATATTGTGAGACTACAGTGAAGATTTCTAGCTCTTTAAATGTCTGCAGGATGATCTTGGATGAGCTCCAGCAATTATTCTGATTACACGCTTTTGTGAAATGAACACTCTTTTACTCAATGATGAGTTACCCCAGAATATGATGCCATACTAAAGCAGAGAAAGAAAATAGGCGTGGTAAGCTAATTTACTCAGATGTATATCGCCAAAATTTGCAATGATCCTAATAGCATAAGTAGCTGAACTCAAACGTTTCAGCAGATCTTCAGTGTGTTTTTTCCAGTTCAACCCCTCATCAGTACATACACAGAAAGTTTGAATATTCTACCTGAGCTACCGATTTCTGATCGAGATCTATATTTGTTAATGGTGTCATTCCATTTACTGTGTGGAACTGTATATATTGTGTTTTTTCAAAGTTTAATGAGAGCCCATTTGCAGAGAACCACTTAATGATTTCCTGAAAAACATCGTATACAATTCCACCAGTTAATTCTTGTCTGTTGGGTGTGATAGCTATACTTGTATCATCGGCAAAAAGTACCAGCTTTGCATCTTCGTAACGCAGAACTGACCACTACGTCTCATGAAAGACGGACACGCCAGTACAGAGTGAAATGCGTCGTAGTGTGTCGTCAGTAGAGATGCAGTAATAGAAGAGGGGTCTTACGACGTCGCCCGAGTAACAAATCGAACGGGAGGAATTCAACCTTTCTAAAGCTACACAAGTGTACTATTGGTCATGTGATTGTGAAGTAAAAACGCGAAGGAACAACCACGGCTTAACCAAGGGTGGGCAGGCCTCATGGACTGACAGACAGGGGTCATCGGACATTGCGGAGGATGGTAGTAAAGAAAAATGGCCCGAAATGAACAGCACGAACCACCTGAGACTTACAAAGTGATGTCAGCAGTTCAGCTCGCACAATGATGGTGTGTCGGGAGCTAAGAAGACTAAGGTGTAATGTTCGAGCAAATCCTTATAAGCCACATATTTCTGTACTCAAATCTATGCGGCCCTTGTGGTGATGTAAGAGCGGCGCAGCTGGAAGTAAACGAATGGAGACAACTGGTTTGAAGCAATGAATCATCCTGCCTCTGTGGTTATCCGAGGGAACCGTTTGGGTTCTCGAACTCCTGGAAAACTTTACTTGATCGTGTGTTGTGCCAACAATGAAGTATTTAGGAGGCGATGTTACAGTACAGTGGAAACTCTCTTAACGACCACCTCCCATTATGTCCAATTCGCATAACGAGCAAAACAAATAGTAAAAAAATGACTCGCTTAACGAGCGATGTTTCGCATCAGTGACGACAATATAGTGTGACTTCACCAGCCGTTCGCGCGCAGCATGGGAAACGTTCACCAATATGAACGCCTTTCATTGTCGCCAGTGTCATATGAAGAATGTGTTTTAGTACGTACTGCAGTCTGGGTTTAGCGCTCATTCTGCTACCATCCTAGTTCAGCTTGTGATCACATATTTTTCTAAACTTGTGTATTTTAGAAACATGTCATTCCGTACTGAAATGCATACAGCGCAGGAATACTTGAAGTGAACACTACTGGTGCGAGAGAGGACCTAAAGTTGTTTGGAGAGTAGCGATCTTGTGTCTCATGAATGGTGATCATAATACAGGAACGTTATATTGAAAGACAGATATTTTGATTTGTGACTACTATTGTAACAAACATAGCTGGTGTTGGTTCTAATTTCAGCGAGGATAGCTTTTTTCCGTGCAAATTTTACTGTCCTTCGTAGAAATGTCCCCGAAGATAAAGTCGCAAGAGAGCACTTGCCCGCGAAAGGCAAAAGTCCCGGGTTCGAGTCTCGGTTCGACACACAGTTTAAATTTCCCGGGAAGTTTCAAATCAGCGTACACTCCGCTGCAGAGTCAAAATCTCATTCTGGAAACGTAAAATCATTGAAAAACACGAACGCGGCGCGAGCCTTGCCGATTTAGCACACACGTACAATCGGTACACATCAACTATTTCCGCTATCCTCAAGGACGAGGACATGATTAACGAAATAGATCTTTCAAAGGGAGCGACAAGTGTATCTAAACAACGGTTTCTTATCCTGGACGATGTCGAAAGGTTGCTCCTTATATGGATAAATGAAAAGCAATTGCAAAGCGACACTATTAACGAGAATATCGTTCGTGAGAAGGCGAAAATGATTGTCGCCGACGTCGCTAAGAAGACGCCAGGAACATCAGCGGCCGGAGAAGTGTTTAAGGGAAGCCGTCAATGGCTGTAGAAGTTTAATAGAAGGATCGGCATCCACACCACTGTGAGGCACGGCTAATCAGCCAGCTCCGACGCGAAGGCAGCAGAGAACTTCAAGATGTTCGTAGATTCTGAGGGTTGTCTGCCGCAACAGGTTTTTAGTTGTGACAAAACGGGTCTATTCTGGAAAAAGATGCCGGAGCGCACCTTCATAACAGCAGAGGAGAATGCATTGCACGGTCACAAGCCATTGAAAGACCGCCTTACACTGCTATTCTGTGCCAGTGCAAGCGACGAATTGAAAATTAAACCGCTGCTTGTTTACCACTCAGAAACTCCACCAGCCTTCAACAAGTGAAAAGTTCAGAAGACCACGTTAAATGTGATCTGGAGGTCCAACAACAAGGCTTGGGTGGGACATGATCTTTCTTGTGATTGGATCAGTGAACAGTTTGGGCCTTCGGTGAAACAATATTTGTTTGAGATGAATCTGCCACGCCGTGTCTCGCTTCTTATGGACAATGCTCCTGCCCATTCTCGAGGCCTACAAGACCATCTCCTTGAAGAATTTCAGTTCATCGAGATCCAACTTTTGCCTCCTGACACCACTCCTTTGCTCCAGCCTATGAACCAGCAGATTAGTTCTAAGCCTTAAAGTAAAGCACTCGTTGAGCATTGGTTTGACTGAAGCTGCCAACCTCACTTTCTGAGAGTTTTGGAAATATCACACCGACATCGTTACCTGCGTCAAGATGATCGAAAAGGCGCGGGAAGCGAAAACCAACAGAACTTTCACTTCTGCTTGGAAGAAGCTTTGGTCGGAGTGCGTTGTCGAATGTGGCTCTGAGGCATTTGAGTGAGTACGTATACAGTCTGTAGTCAACGAGAGTGTGTCTTTGGCCAAGAGCATGGGAGCAGAAGTGTATAACAATGACATTGACGAGCTTGAGGAAGATCACAGCCAAGAAATGCCCACCGAAGAACTTATGGAGTTGCAGTGTGTTTCACAGCAGAAAGTTGTGGAGTGGAGTTGTTCAGAGGAGGAGGAGAAGGAGGGGGAGACGGCAACAGCAAAGCAGCAGTCTTCTGGCGCAATAAGAGAAATGCCTGAAGAATGGGACTCGGTTGCATCGTACATTGAAGACCATCACCCCAGCAAAGCAGTGGCTACTCGCGCTACGAATCTGTTTGACACTAATGCTACGCGCCACATTTTCGCTAAGTGTTGAAGCGTCGACAGAAATAAACGATTATAGATTCGTAGCAAAAAAGAGTTATATATCGTGGATAACAAAGTATGTAATACTGTATGTATTGTTTTATTTGAATAAATGGCATGAATAAGATAAAAGTTTTTGCACTTTTTCTGCATGGAACGCATTATCGTATTTTACATTAATTTATATGGGATAAATTGTTTCGCTTAACGAGTCCTTCGCACTACGAGTAAGATTCTGGAACGAATTGTTCTCCCTATGCGAGGTTCCATTGATGGGGTTGTTTTTCGTTTTTAGGGTGTGGTCCCCTTATTGTGCTTAAGAAAACGCTAAATGCGGAACGATAGGAATACATTTTACAGCATTGTATAGAGAAACAGTTCGCAGACTACGTGTCAGCATGACAATGCACTTTGTCGTAAGGCATTACCTGTCAGCCAATAGTCTACGGACAGCAACATTCTTGGAATGGACTGGCCTGCCTAGAGCTGCGACCTGAATGGAATGGAACACCTTCGGTTTCAGTTAAAACGTCTACTTTACTCCAGATCTCAGCCCCCAACATCAATACATTCTCTGGTTTCGACTCTGGAAGAAGAATGCACTGGCATTCTTCCACAGATATTCAGTCACATCACTGAAAGTGCCTTCACTAGCGGTCAAGCCGCCATAAAGGCGAGGAGTGGATACACCCCATATTGATTTCCTCTAACAGATGTCGATATATTTTTGATGAGACAGTTTACTTTCATAGATTACTTGTTCTACATATCACTACTCCAAGCCGCCATTCTAAATCCGTTCGTCCAAAGTCTTCTCTGCAAAATTTCTTCTTCATCCTCAATGATACAAATTTTACGGTGTACCCTCAAATAATTCTCAGAACAAACAGCTTGTTATGCACTTTTCCTGCGGAATGAAGGAAACTGGGTCATTACATTGCCACACATTAAATAGCAATACCAATGCTCACAATTTGTATCTTTCTTCAGTGATTTACAAAGATTTACGCTGCTGCTCAGTATATATGCATTATTTATTAGCATATTGCTCGTTGGATACCACACTTGTGATAACGTCGAACTTCGTGTTAGCAGCTCTGTTAACTTCTGATATAAATAATTACGGACATTCTCTACGACTTAGCAGCAGGGCACTCTCTACGGCTTAATGATTTTATAGTTAAGCTGCGAATCTTTCTCTGTGACTTCAGCAAGAGCTGAGAGATTGTGAAATTTTTGGTTGACGTAAACACGGTCACAACTGCAATGTAATGGGGTTAAAGTTCCTCATTTATGAAAAAATTTACTTGTCGATGTAGGTCACAGAGGAAGCTTTTCGGTTCGACACCATGGTTGTCCGATATTTAGCTGTATAGTGTCCGTTACGTGTCACGAGACCTTACTCGTGTTTTCCTTGGGTTGTTGGTTTGGAAACTGGTTTGGGGTGTTCCGAACTATATACGTGGGAGCGCCTTGAGTGTTGTTCGAAACAGAACAGAGGAAACCTTCTGTCCATCACCAGCACGACACCAACACGCAAATTCCAGCTGATGAACTCGTATGACGTGGTCTGGCAAAGCTGACTGAATACTGGGCAACATAGCTTCTTCAGCTGCCAGTTTTAGATCACCATTTTGACGATATGTATTATCATATATCATACTTGGTAAATATGTAACAGATCGATAAACTGTTGAATATCTTTTGTACGCTTTTGTTGTTGTAGGGTAGGTTCACTGATTCGAATATTATTTACTGTAGTTATAGAGAAGAGGAACGCCGTTTGCTTTGATATAATGCTTTTCCTATTGATCACAGCGTGAGGTGTACGTTAGACTCGCAATGGACAAAGAACGTGGATAACTGTTAAACAATTCATTTTGCAGATTCTGAAATAAATTCTGTATTTGAACATTACTCTTCAAGTTTCTGATTTCATGTAGGAAGTATTTCACACTTTCCCTCATGTGGAATTTTTTGAGAACTGTAAATCACATACAGAGATTTAGTATCGGCTCTGATCATCGGTGACTCTTGTTAGAATTCAATGGCATTAAATGGTGTCTGTATTAATTATGACCCTGAAGTTTCTTACCTTGAACGAAACAAATGAATGTTAAAAACATCTATGTCTATGAGACAACATTATTTTGTTCTGTAGGATAAGTGTTCCTCATGACACAAACTTTAGGTATCATTGGGTAGCTACGTAAGATATCTGCTAAGTACACTACCATACCAGAGCGCAGATTGTTGGCATTTGTGGTTATCCTGTTAATTCATTGTTGGATGCCACCAGCTAAGTTGCGTGAGGATCATAGTGCATTGTGGAGCTTTGCGGGTAGCAAGAGGAGGGCAAAATCTGATAATTAGCACTTCTTTGTCTGTATAGATTGATATTTGCTGTGAGCTCTGATGTTACTTCCTACCCAAACAAACGGAGTGAAATAATGCATAAAAATGAAATAATTTTGCTAATAACGCAATGTCCATTGGACTTGCCACAGAATCACAATGGTAGTGCTAAAACCGTTGGACAGTCGTAACTGGCAGATATTCTGACTCTGAAGTAGAGAAGTGTACCGTGTCTAATTTTTACATTGCTCCTTGCAATCGGTCAGACATCCGTCAGAGAAAACGAAGTTATGTCCTACAGTGTGTACTTCCCCGCCATCTAATAACAGGTTTCTGTACTTCTACGAAGCGGGATTTCTTTGTGCAGAGAAATAGTAGACGGCACACTGCTTGATTCATTAAAAAAAAGATCAAATAGCGTACTGTCAACTAATTCTCTGCATAATGTCTTACGGGGCATAATACAGTATATGCTGCAGGTCCTACAGTAAAGAAACGAGATTTCTTTGTTCAGTAATACACACATCAAAAAAAGTTTTACATCACCCCGGTTCTCAGAACTGAAGATAGACGTTGATTGTGGATACTGTATCACAGACACAGTCCCTTTCAATGTTCAGAGATGTCACTAAAGCCGCCCAAAGATGTAAACAACCATGCATGAGCAGCGCCTATTAGACGGAGGGGGCCCGACAGCCGATCAGTTCCAGTCATTCCACCAGGAAGGAGGTACACGGCTCGTGTTGTCTGTAGTTCAACCATACCTAGACGGTCAATACCGCAGTTCGATGGCATTCGCAGTGTTATTTTGTGCCCGGAAGGGCTCTCAACAACGGAAGTGTCCAGGCGTCTCGGAGAGACTCAAAGCGATGTTGTTTCCGAGAGATATACAGAGAGACAGCAACTGTCGATGGCACGCCTCGCTCAGGCCGCCCAAGGGCTATTACTGCGGTGGATGACCGCTACCTACGGATTATCGCCCAGAGGAACCCTGACCGCAACGCCACCATGTACACTCATGCTTTTCGCGCAGCCACAGGACGTAGTGTTGCGAGTCAAACTGTGCGCAATAGGCTGCATGATGCGCATTTTCACTCCCGACATCCATGGCGAGGTCCATCTTTGCAACCACGACACCATGCAGCGCGGTACAGATGGGCCCAACAACATGCCGAACAGACCGCTCAAGACTGGCATCACGTTCTTTTTTCATCAATGAGTGTCGCTTATGGCTTCAACCAGACAATCGTCGGAGACGTGTTTGGAGATAACCCGGTCAAGCTGAACGACTTACAAACACTGTCCAGCGAGTGCAGCAAGGTGGAGGTTCCCTGCTGTTTTTTAGGGTGCCATTATGTGGGGCCGACGTACGCCGCTGGTGGTCATGGAAGGTGCCGTAACGGCTGTACGATACGTGAATGCCATCCTCCGACCGATAGTCAGCAGCATATTGGCGGGGCATTGGTCTTCATGGACGACAATTCGCGCCCCCATCGTCCACATCTTGTGAATGACTTCCTTAAGGATAAAGACATCGATCGACTAGACTGGCCAGTATTGTTCTCCAGACATGAACCTCATCGAACATGCCTGGGATAGCTTGAGAGGGGCTGTGTATGGACGATGTGACCCACCAACCACTCTGAGGGATCTACGCCGAATCACCGTTGACTGGGACAATCTAGACCAACAGTGCCTTGTATAGTATGCCACGACGAATACAGGCACGCATTAATACAGGAGGACGTGCTACTGGGTATTAGAGGCACCGGTGTGTAAAGCAGTCTGGACCACCACCTCTGAAGGTCTCGCTGTATGGTGGTACAACGTGCAATATATGGTTTTCATGAGCAATAAAAAGGGCAGAAATTATGTTTATGTTGATCTCTGTTCCAATTTTCTACAGGTTCCGGAACCCTCGCAACCGAGGTGATGCAAAACTTTTTTGATATTGATATGGACCACCTCAAGTGTTGAATATAGGCTGTGATTTCAACTTTCACTTTTACAACAATTATAGAAACGGCAAAAACAAGTAAAATCTCAACAATGGGCTACTTTTGTGTTTATTTCAAGTTTTTATTTAAAATTTATGTGTAGTGCGATACGAGACACGATTGTAGTTTCAGCATATCACTTCACGTTTCCTGGATTTACGGTTTTCTTTTCGGGAAAGAAAATTTCAGCTTATTAACGAATAAGCTTACAGGCAATTTTTGCATGAAATTACAATCTGTCTTTCCATATTTCAAAATCGCACCTGCCATGTAGGTAACTACATTGAAAATGAAGGAGGTATGGGAAACAATGCGGAAAGAATCTGCATCAAAATAGAACACCAGAAGACCGAAATAACCCATACTTAGACTCTGTGTATCACACCTTCGGCTTGAATCTAACATCAGAATATGGAGTTAATGAAGAAGATTGTTAACAAAGGAAACTCTCCGGTTTTCCAAAATGTTTAAGAATGTTGTCGTAAGGTATTCTCTTCAAATGTTTTTGAAATGAAAATGTATGATGCGGATATAGTCCAGTTTGCTTCTGAATCCCGAAAAATAAATTTTATCAACACTGATGATGTTGAAGGTATTCTAACAAATGTAATAAAAACGATGTGTTCATGTGTGCTACTTGTATTATTTGCATTAAACAAAGAAAATTACGTAAGTTCTTGAAAGTCGGAATGTGGACAAGGTCCAGTTTTTCTTACTCAACTGTCCTTTTTACTTCGGCCATTCCCTTCTACTTTAACATCCTGTGTCACAAATAGCTGATATTTCTCTTAAAAAATCTGTCTTTCTGTTTCTGCTCGTTTTTTTCTCAAAACTAGGGTTCAGTGCGAAGTCGCAAAAGACCGATGATGTTTACGGCGTACGACGGCCACATATTGGTTACCATGTAACCACAATATTGGCTGCCAATGGCAACAGGGGGCGGGACTGGAGATATCCAATGACGTGCCCAGCATGAGGTTTCGCAGCGCTGTTGAACTGCTTAGTCGACGAGTACCTCACAACAGTGCTACAGTGCTAGTGGTGTTGATACAAAGCAGAGCAAAGGTAACGATAATCAAAGCAAACATTGCATTATATCTACAACAGTCGCCAAAGTTCACATTTCGTCAAAAAAGAACCCAAGGAATTTCACAGCATGAGAAAGAAGTGAGAGATGAAATATTAGCGTTTCTGCGAGATGAGTCAGTGGAATGTGTGGTGTCGTACACGCTCGGCTGTGCGGACAATGTACATGAGAAGTAAAATGATGACGATGGCTTGCGTGCCTCAGCGATACAGATAGCCGTACCGTAGGTGCAACCACAACGGAGGGGTATCTGTTGAGAGGCCAGACAAACGTGTGGTTCCTGAAGAGGGGCAGCAGCCTTTTCAGTAGTTTCAAGGGCAACAGTCTGGATGATTGACTGATCTGGCCTTGTAAAAATAACCAAAACGGCCTGGCTGTGCTGGTACTGCTAACGGCTGAAAGCAAGGGAAAACTACGGCCGTAATTTTTCCCGAGGGCATTACTGTATGATTATTCAGAAGGATGTAGGGTGCAGTAGGTACTGGGAGATGAAGAAGCTTGCACAGGATAGAGTAGCATGGAGAGCTGCATCAAACCAGTCTCAGGACTGAAGACCACAACAACAACAACAACAACAACGTGCTGAACAAATGAAAGTGATATTGAAACAGGTATTGAGCCATGTAGTTCGTTATCCTTGTCGGACAGAGAACCACAAATCCCATCTCCAGTGAAACGAAGCAAACGACAGTCGTTGTGCAGGGAGAGGGTGTGTGTGTGTGTGTGTGTGTGTGTGTGTGTGTGTGTGTGTGTGTGTGTTTGTGTACTGAACCAGGGACCTAGAAACGACGGAGAGGCTTCGTCCCGCCGTAGCCCTCAGTGGTTCACAACAGGCCACAGCAGTCCACCCACCCCACCGCCGCCCCACACACTGGACCCAAGGTTATTGTGCGGTTCGGCCCCCAGCCATCCCCCCTCCCTCCCCCCTTCATCCGGGAACGTCTCATACGAGACGAGTGTAACCCCAAATGATGTTTGCGTGGTAGAGTAATTATGGTGTACGCGTATGTGGAGACATTCTTTGCGCAGCATTCGCCGACATAGTGTAACTGAGGTGGAATAACGGGGCCCACCCTGCATTCGCCGAGGCAGATGGAAAGCCGCCTTAAAAACCACCGCAGGCTGGCCGGCACACCGGACCTCGACACTGATCCGCCGGGCGGATTCGTGCTGGGGACCGGCACGCCTTCCCGCTCGGGACGTAGCGCGTTCAGACCGCGCGGCTAGCGGGGCGGGCTAAAGAGAGGGTACCAAACATAATTGCGTACATGTGAGACCATCCGCAGCATAGAAAAAAAAAAGATTTCGAATAAGTCCGCAGCAATATGACCGTATAGCGTATAAGAAAAACTCTGGATATTCAAGGGGAACAGGGCGTTACAAAAACTGGTGTTCGTGCGTTTCAAGGATGCTCGATACATTTTACGGGATGTGCGTGATAGGAACCTACTACGTTATGCACATCAAATTGCGCGCGATATAGATTACAGTGATTTCAAGGGAAGGAGTGGATACTTGCATAACTACAAACAGTGCTACAGAACTGGAAGACGTAAGACAACGAAAATTCAAGCAATGCTTCAACTTGACTAACCACAGCAAACTGCGGAATCGGGCCAAAAATTTATATATCAGATAAATTTGAGACCTGAGTTTCTCCTGGCGTATACAACTTTCAAATAACTTCCGGGAATTCAGCCAGGTAACACTTTCAGCGACCGCCGATATTTCGGCGGGAGAACACCCCGCCATTTTCAAGGCAAACTGCAACGGACAGGCGGCGTACATGCAAATTTAGTACCTCGGTTCTCGGACAGAAGCAGGAAAGATAACACACACACTGAACACTAGCGCCACCAAAGATGACCAAAGTCAGAGCTATCGATAGTGAGACTATGAATTCGCAGGTGAGGCAGCATTGACTCTGTTCCTCTGTTCTTTGACAAGGGAGAGAGCCGGATTCCAAACAGAGTTTAAACAGAAACCTCCATCCCTGTTAACGAGGTTGCTCGCTAATTTAATCTCAACTGCCTCCCTAATAACACTGTCCCAATAGCTGGACGTGCATGCCAATATCTCGGTGTTATTATATAACATGGGGTGATCAGTATCCAAGCAATGTTCGGCAATAGCAGATCTATTTGGCTGCTGTAATCGTATGTGCCGTTTATGCTCAGTACATCTGTCCTCCACGGTCCTGATAGTTTGACCAATATATAGAGCACTTTTGAGTTCCGTTAAGGATGATCTTGGACTGCGTAAGGCAGGTGTATATCGTATTTCTTGTAGCTGCGGCATGGCATATATTGGTCAAACTATCAGGACCGTGGAGGACAGAAGTACTGAGCATAAACGGCACACACGATTACAGCAGCCAAATAGATCTGCTATTGCCGAACATTGCTTGGATACTGGTCACCTCATGTTATATAATAACACCGAGATATTGGCATGCACGTCCAGCTATTGGGACAGTGTTATTAGGGAGGCAGTTGAGATTAAATTAGCCAGCAACATCGTTAACAGGGATGGAGATTTCTGTTTAAACTCTGTTTCGTATCCGGCTCTCTCCCTTGTCAAAAAACAGAGGAACAGAGTCAATGCTGCCTCACCTGCGAATTCATAGTCTCACTATCGATAGCTCTGAATTTGGTCATCTTTGGTGGCACTAGTGTTCAGTGTGTGTGTGTGTGTGTGTGTGTGTTATCTTTTCTGCTTCTGTCCGGGAACCGAGGTATTAAATTTGTATGTACGCCGCCTGTCCGTTGCAGTTTGCCTTGAAAATGGCGGGGTGTTCTCCCGCCGAAATATCGGCGGTCGCTGAAAGTGTTACCTGGCTGATTTCCCGGATTTGAAATCAGATAAATTTGTTTTCAACTCCGACCATTCGGGGTTTGAAGAGAAAATGCACGATCAACTATCGTCAGTACCCTAACACATTCGTATACAGTTACGCCGCTAGTTACTCTACACGGTAAAATGGTTGGGAAGTTATTTATTGTGCTACGAGAAGTTGGAGATGCGCTGTCCCCTACAATTCTTTCTCGTGTGCTTGATCTTGCAAGGGCAGTAGGAGTGGTGAAATGGGCGTAAGAGAACTACAACTAAGGTATGAGCACTGGTTTAGCCAATAGCTGATAAAAAGAACTTGCTTTTGCTTGATTCCTGGTCTCTGAATAAAAATTATATTCCTTTAGAGCAAACTACCTCTTCTGAAAAGTGTGTGGTATTGCAATTCATACCACCTACAACCGCTGGATAAATACAGCCTCTGGATTTTTGGTTGTCCGTCCTCATTAAACGTACGTATTATCGCACTATCTGCAGCTACGCCTTTAAGGACAGCCGATTTCATGATAAGCTCCACAACAGACTGTTTCGAATTCGGTTGCATGCATCACTTACCATTAGTTCCCATCAGCCCGTTACACCAATATAATTCTACATGCATTCTTTACGACAAGATACCTTGCTGAACGTCCTGGACGGTTTGTAACTCCCAAGGAGTTCGCCTTCGATCTTGATGGTGCGAACGTTTGTGATCACTGAGGGCACCATTTATCATTCGGTGTCCATGATGCAAGTCAATGGTTTGTTTTTAACATTTCTTGGCTTTTGTCGACGTCTATTTTGCGAAGTGTAATAGATAGATCTCTGCGCCTCCCGAACATTTATTTTCAGTCTCCGTATTGATGCACGTGGTGAGTCATTAGCAGTTAATATTTTTCCTGCCATAATTGTTAACACAACACTTTCAAATGAGTGTCAGTAAGGAATGAACTTGGACCTCGCACTCAAGTGGTTCCTTGTCGCATTTCTGTGTGCTAAAAGTCAGGAAATTATTTGTTTTCTATGTCTTAAAAATAATTGAAACTTTTGATAAGAAAGTAAAAATATTTAACAATAATTCGTTTTATTTATATGAGTCTGAACAAGTTGTAGTACTAGTGAATGCAGTTTATACTGTGCCTTACTGATTGCTGAAGCATTACAATGCACAGTGAGATGAATCCTGATCACAAGTAACCGAATATTATCCAGAAACTTTGTCTCACACTGGGGAAAATGAGCACCCCATGACACAAAAAAATCAGTGTGGAAAACTTCTAGCAGGACACATCGCTCAAGCTCAGATCAATATCCTCATCCTGAAGGACACCTAAAAAATTCGAAATCATGCACATACACTGCTGGCCACCGTAAATTCAACACCAAGAAAGACAAGAGGTAGCACAACAAAATTTATTTTGTAGATAACATGTTGACCAAGTATCAAATGATTACGTTTACAGACGTCTGTGACATGTGGTTCCTGCCAGATTCAGTAGCCAGAGTAGCCGCCATTGTTGGAGATCACCGCTGCCACACGTCTCGGCATTGAGTCAAAGAGACGTTGGATGTGTTCCTTGGGTACAGCAGCCCAAGCAGCTTCCACACGTTGTCAAAGATCATCTGGTGTGGCAGCTGGGGATGTAATCTGGGTCACTCGTTGAGCAACCATGGACCACACGTTTTCTATCGGCGAAAGATCCGGAGAGCGAGCCGGCCAGGGAAGCAATTCAATCTGGTTATTGACGAAGAACCTTTGGACAATGCGTGCCACGTGTGGTCGCGCATTATCCTGTTGAAATATGGCTGTGGCCGAGCCCTGAAGGTAAGGAAGGACAACTGGCTCCAGCACCTCGGATATGTAGCGCCGGCTATTTAAAGTACCGGCAATGCGTACTAGAGGCGTGCGAGAGTAATATCCAATACCGTCCCATACCATAATACCCGGTGCAAGACCAGTGTGGCGGTGCATAATGCAGCTGTCCAGCATCCTCTCTCCACGGTGTCTCCACACTCGAATCCGACCATCGTGGTGCTGCAGACAGAAGCGTGCCTCGTCAGTAAAGACAACGTCATTCCATTCTGCCGTCCACATCCGTCTGTCATCACACCATTGGCGACGGAGACGTCTGTGGTTCTTCGTCAATGGGAGACGAAGCAATGGACGTCTTGCGGACAGACCACTCTGCTGTAAACGGCGTCGAATGGTACGCGCAGACACTGGATGATGCGTTACAGACGCAATGTGCTGTGCTATGGTTCGGGATGTCACTGAGCGATCCGTCACTGCCATGCGCACAATTTGCCTATCAGCACGTGCAGTGGTGCACCGAGGTGAATGCGATCGACCACGTCGGTCCGTCGTACCCTCCTGCATCCAACGGTCACATATCCGCATTACAGTTGTTTGGTTTCGTCCAACACGACTAGCGATTTCTCTGTATGATAATCCACAATCTCGGTAAGCCACTATCCTTCCTCTGTCGAACTCGGATACTTGATCAAACGATGTTCGCTGTTGTCTACGAGGCAAAACTGATCGTCTTGTGAAACAACCACAAGGTAAACACACGTGCCGAACGTACACTCGTCGAAATCGCCAAGCCTTAAATGGCGCTATGAGGTGGCGCCACAGGCGCGCGTGATGTGCGTCTGCGCTGAGATTCTAATCAGTTGCATATCTCATCGCTGCAAACCCATGGTGTAAATTTCACTTGATTCGGATGCTTCCTTCAGGGTGTTGCATTTACGGTGGCCAGCAGTGTAGTTTGGAACCCACTATTGTTTTCAAACATCAGTCTGGATGCATTTTGTAACACTTGTGCTGCAGATTCACGAACACTGTAAAGCTCTCTTTCGACGTCGTGAACATGGTGAACTGTATCTGAGAGAAGAATCCCTCCCTTATGAAGTTTGCCAATTTTCGTGCTAAGGAATATAAGTTAACAGATACAAATGCTAAGTCATTTTTAACACCGTGTCACTTAACATTTCTGAAGCATCACAACTGAAAATTCGTCATCTTTGGCCAGTACACTAACTACTGGGGCAAAAGCATACAATTCTTTTGGACTGCAGAGAACCAACTCAACCATCGCGTTATTACAGGAGTAGGTCACGGTAGTAGTTGGGAGTTTTAGTCATGATTGTGTGAATTTATCTCGGCGACTTAATGAACACTCTGCTTCCATTATAAATCAACTTATCCAACTAAGGATATACTACTATAAATTTTTCACGTATCATTTTATGATAGCTAACAACACGACCTTCCGGTGCCTATTTCATATTTGCTGCAGCAACTATTACTGACAGCAAAACACTGTAACAGTGTCACACTTCACACCGACCGGTCACAAAATTTGCGTTGCATCATCAAGTAATCTTACAACCGTCACTTGGTTCCCAGTAGTCATTTATTGGCTTGTCAGCACAAAATATCTCTTGGATATCACTTCTTCCTTTTTTAATACCTCAACATTGACATTTACAACATTCCTGAGAGGTGAGCCTGAAGTTTCCTATAACGGAAATCAGATTTTCTCATTTTCATACACCGAACGGAGCTGTCGTAGAGTTTGTTGGTACCACTGTGGAAGATACTTTCCTCTCAACGTTGATCCTTCAGGACGAAGATTTTAATATTTGTAGAGAAAATTTCTCAACACTGGATTGTTTATGTTAGACAGAGGATTGTCGCCTGACATAAATGCCTTACGTAAGTCTTCACAATAAACAGAAAATGTATTTGGTCCTGGAGAACCTGAAACTGCATCAATAACTAGCGACTGTTCCTTCAGCAGGCGCGAAACTGCATCCGTACGTTTTTACCCCTCCGCCTCATCCCCACTCCCCACAACCAGCTGTTGTGTAACTTGAGATAGCTCTTCAGCTTTTTTGCCTTCCCACTTGGTTGGCAGAACAGGATGAGTCCATCTGAACCAAAATTATCCTTGAATTCTGCAGTATAATGCCTCAGATGACCTTGCTTTTACTTTGAGAATGGTAGTACTGCCTTGCATTCCACAGCACCAAAAATGAAGTACATGTGAGTGATTTGGACAGGTGAGACCGTGGTGCAGTGTAGCCACGGACAACAAAATTTCAGGCTTCTATGATGAGTGCGACAGATAAGATGATAAACACAAAACTGTAAGCAGATATGCAGAAACGAAATAACGTACACTCCACAATTAAGGCAGACAATATTTATAATAAGATTAAGTAGCTCACAGATTCTTCTTTGTTTAAGTAACTCAAAACAGAAATGAAATAAACTGAAAGACCTACCACATTGATAAAAAAATGTAAATATTGTTTGTTAGTAACTGAAAAAAGGGAATATGTGTAGCTATTGAAAAGTATTTAAAATATGTATTTGAGTAGGAAAGTATTTCCCTCCTTGAACCACGGACCTTGCTGAGGACGGGTGGCTTGCGTGCCTGAGCGATACAGACAGCCGTACCGCAGGTGCAACCACATCTGTTGAAAGACCAGACAAGAGTGTGGATCCTGAAGAGGGGCAGCAGCCTTTTCAGTAGATGCAGGGGCAACAGTCTGAATAACTGGCTGATCTCGCTTGTAACATCAGCGAACATGGCCTTGCTGTGCTGGTACTGCGAATGACTGAAAGCAAGGGTAAACTACAGTTGGAATTTTTCGCATGGGCATGTATCTCTGCTATATGGTTTAATGATGATGGCATCCTCTTGGGTAAACTAGTTTCTCACTTGAATCTGCAGGAGAACGTCGTCATCAGCAGAGAAAGTTATTCGGAGATGAAGAGGCTTGCACAGTATAGAGTAGCATGGAGAGCTGCATCAAACCAGACGCCGGCCGCGGTGGTCTCGCGGTTCTAGGCGCGCAGTCCGGAACCGTGTGACTGCTACGGTCGCAGGTTCGAATCCTGCCTCGGGCATGGATGTGTGTGATGTCCTTAGGTTAGTTAGGTTTAAGTAGTTCTAAGTTCTAGGGGACTAATGACCACAGCCGTTGAGTCCCATAGTGCTCAGAGCCATTTGAACCATCAAACCAGACGACAACAAAAACAAAAAAATGTATTTTTACGTAAAAATCCGAACGCTACTCGTAAGCTTATTCTAAATTATCAATCTTTGTTTCTTCATCAGGCGCGTAACAGCAACGATAAGATTTTTACCCCTGCACGCCTCCCCCCCCCCTCCACCCCTCCCCGCTGAGACTGTATCTCTTAATGAGTAAACAATGCCATACATTAAATTACTAAATTCGGTCAATAACTAAATGAAAAACTGAAAATCAAGTTTTAATTCTCACTGGAGGTCGTTATGTGGCCAGTCTGGGACCAGGTGACTTTATGAGCGTCTAGTCGCTTTATAATATACATAAACAGAAAAGAATTAACTGCATGTGTGCATCTCAAAAGATGTAAAACTGGTCGCCACGAAGCCTGAAATTACTGTGTAAAAATTTCTGGAAAGATGAGAGTGATAGTCACTGAATAAATGAGTCCTTCAGTTTCTTTACAGTGTCGATAGCTGATGCTATTCAACGGTGTTGCCAAATTTTACGTTCGACGATGACATTGTGTGACTTCAATATCACCATGAAGTAACTAAATGGGACAGTTATCACCATGATGCAGCCTAGCTGAGCAGCAGTAGAACTGGAAACGTCACTGACGCCAATTCACAGTCCACTCTCTACATGAGATTCGTGTCAGTGGTTATCAGTCGATAATATTTACAAAATAAGTTACGAGACAATATTCAGTAAAAGAATACTGCGTGTAAAATTGCTGGCGAACGTCATCTACATCTACATGACTACTCTGCAATTCACATTTAAGTGCTTGGCAGAGGGTTTGTCGAACAACAATCATACTATCTCCCTACCATTCCACTCCCGAACAGCGCTCGGGAAAAACGAACACCTAAACCTTTCTGTTCGAGCTCTGATTTCTCTTATTTTATTTTGATGATCATTCCTACCTATGTAGGTTGGGCTCAACAAAATATTTTCGCATTCGGAAGAGAAAGTTGGTGACTGAAATTTCGTAAATAGATCTCGCCGCGACGAAAAACGTCTTTGCTGTAATGACTTCTATCCCAATTCGCGTATCATATCTGCCACACTCTCTCCACTACTACGTGATAATACAAAACGAGCTGCCCTTCGTTGCGCCCTTTCGATGTCCTCCGTCAATCCCACCTGGTAAGGATCCCACACCGCGCAGCAATATTCTAACAGAGGACGAACGAGTGCAGTGTAAGCTGTCTCTTTAGTGGACTTGTTGCATCTTCGAAGTGTCCTGCCAATGAAACGCAACCTTTGGCTCGCCTTCCCCACAATATTATCTATGTGGTCTTTCCAACTGAAGTTGTTCGTAATTTTAACACCCAGGTACTTAGTTGAATTGACAGCCTTGAGAATTGTACTATTTATCGAGTAATCGAATTCCAACGGATTTCTTTTGGAACTCATGTGGATTACCTCACACTTTTCGTTATTTAGCGTCAACTGCCACCTGCCACACCATACAGCAATCTTTTCTAAATCGCTTTGCAACTGATACTGGTCTTCGGATGACCTTACTAGACGGTAAATTACAGCACCATCTGCGAACAACCTAAGAGAACTGCTCAGATTGTCACCCAGGTAATTTATATAAATAATGAACCGCAGAGGTCCCAGGACGCTTCCCTGGGGAACACCTGATGTCACTTGAGTTTTAATCGATGATTTGCCGTCTATTACTACGAACTGCGACCTTCCTGACAGGAAATCACGAATCCAGTCGCACAACTGAGACGATACCCCATAGGCCCGCAGCTTGATTAGAAGTCGCTTGTGAAGAACGGTGTCAAAAGCTTTCCGGAAACCTAGAAATACGGAATCAACTTGATATCCCCTGTCGATAGCGGCCATTACTTCGTGCGAATAAAGAGCTAGCTGCGTTGCACAAGAACGATGTTTTCTGAAACCATGCTGATTACGTATCCCTTCGAGGTGATTCATAATGTTTGAATACAGTATATGCTCCAAAACCCTACTGCAAACCGACGTCAATGATATAGGTCTGTAGTTAGATGGAATACTCCTACTACCCTTCTTAAACACTGGTGCGACCTGCGCAATTTTCCAATCTGTAGGTACAGATCTATCGGTGAGCGAGCGGTTGTATACGAGTGCTAAGTAGGGAGCTATTGTATCAGCGTAATCTGAAAGGAACCTAATCGGTATACAATCTGGACCTGAAGACTTGCCCGTATCAAGCGATTTGAGTTGCTTCGCAACTCCTGAGGTATCTACTTCTAAGAAACTCATGCTAGCAGCTGCTCGTGTTTCCAATTCTGGAATATTCCATTCATCTTCCCTGGTGAAGGAATTTCGGAAAACTGCGTTCAGTAACTCCCCTTTAGCGACACAGTCGTCGGTAACAGTACCATCGGCACTGCGCAGCGAAGGTATTGACTGCGTCTTGCCGCTTGTGTACTTTACATACGAGCAGAATTGCTTCGGATTTTCTGCCAAATTTCGAGAGAATGTTTCGTTGTGGAACCTATTAAAGGCATCTCGCATTGAAGTCCGTGCCAAATTTCGCGCGTCTGTAAATTTTAGCTAATCTTCGGGATTTCGCGTTCTTCTGAACTTCGCATGCTTTTTCCGTTGCCTCTGCAACAGAGTTCGGACCAGTTTTGTGTACCACGGGGGATCAGTTCCATCTCTTACCAATTTATGAGGTATGAATGTCTCAATTGCTGTTGCTACTATATCTTTGAATTTGAGCCACATCTCGTTTACATTTGCATAGTCAGTTCGGAAGGAATGGAGATTATCTCTTAGGAAGGCTTCTAGTGACACTTTATCCGCTTTTTTAAATTAATTATTTTGCGTTTGTTTCTGGTGGATTTGGAAGAAACGGTATTGAGCCTAGCTACAACGACCTTGTGATCACTAATCCCTGTATCAGTCATGATGCTCTCGATCAGCTCTGGATTGTTTGTGGCTAAGAAGTCAAGTGTGTTTTCGCAACCATTTACAATTCGCGTGGGTTCGTGGACTAACTGCTCGAAATAATTTTTGGAGAAAGCATTTAGGACAATCTCGGAAGATGTTTTCTGCCTACCATCTGTTTTGAACAAGTATTTTTGCCAACATATCGAGGGAAGGTTGAAGTCTCCACCAACTATAACCGTATGAGTGGGGTATTTATTTGTTACGAGACTCAAATTTTCTCTGAACTGTTCCGCAACTATATCATCGGAGTCTGGGGGTCGGTAGAAGGAGCCAATTATTAACTTAGTTCGGCTGTTAAGTATAACCTTCACCCATACCAATTCGCACGGAGTATCTACTTCGACTTCACTACAAGATAAACCACTACTGACAGACACAAACACTCCACCACAAATTCTGCCTACTCTATCTTTCCTGAACACCGTCTGAGACTTCGTAAAAATTTCTGCAGAACTTATTTCAGGCTTTAGCCAGCTTTCTGTACCTATAACGATTTCAGCTTCTGTGCTTTCTATTAGCGCTTGAAGCTCAGGGACTTTCCCAGCACAACTACAACAATTTACAACTACAATTCCGACTGTTCCTTGATCCAAGCACGTCCTGTATTTGCCATGCACCCTTTGAGATTGCAGCCCACCGCGTACTTTCCCAAGGCCTTCTAACCTAAAAAAACCGCCCAGTCCACGCCACACAGCCCCCGCTACCCGTGCAGCCGCCAGCTGAGTGTAGTGAACTCCTGACCTATTCAGCAGAACCCGAAACCCCACCACCCTATGGCGCAAGTCAAGGAATCTGCAGCCAACACGGTCGCAAAACCGTCTGAGCCTCTGATTCAGACCCTCCACCCGGCTCTGCACCAAAGGTCCGCAGTCGGTTCTGTCAACGATGCTGCAGATGGTGAGCTCTGCCTTCATCTCGTAAGCAAGACCGGCAGCCATCAACAAATCAGATAGTCGCTGGAATCCAGAGAGAATATCCTCAGATCCAAAGCGACACACGTCATTAGTGCCGACATGTGCCACCACCTGCAGCTGGCTGCACCCTGTGCTCTTCATGGCATCCGGAAGGACCCTTTCCACATCAGGACTGACTCCACCCGGAATGCACACGGAGTGCACACTGGATTTCTTCCCCTCCTTAGCCGCCATATCCCCAAGGGGCCCCATTACGCGCCTAACATTGGAGCTCCCAACTACCAATAAGCCCACCCTCTGTGATTGCCCGGACCTTGAAGGCTGAGAATCATCCTCTGAAACAGGGCAGGCAGCTGCATCTGGCTCAGCCAGAGACAGTGCCTGTAACCTGTCTGTCAGACGCACCGGGGAGGCTTTCTGATCAGCCTCCGGGGACGTCTTTCGCTGCCTGCCACGCCTTGGAACGACCTCCCAGTCAACCACAGGCGAGGGCTCAGCCCCACTGCGGGCAGCAACCGGGGCATCCACAGCGGCAGACCGATCTGGGGACAGACGGGACGAGGTTGACATCCCCGTGATACCCAAGTCCGGCTCCCCACAGTGGTGCCCATTGGCAACAGCCTCAAGCTGCGCGACCAAAGTCAACGCCGCTTGCAGCTGTGAGCGAAGGGATGCCAACTCAACCCTCATCCGAACACAGTAATCACAGTCCCTGTCCATTCTAATCGATGTTGAACAACAGTTACTGAAACACGAGTCAGTGCCTAGGTAACGCAAGGGAAACACGCAAAGAATGTATTAACTAACCTGTACAAATGCCTAACGACTGCGCTACAATCTGCCTGAATTTACGATTACAGCAACTAAAACTCGGAATTACACCTCCTATACGAAACTCACACGCAATTTAAGTGAGAATCTACGAAGTAAACACTAAAGTGCGATGCCACAACTCTCAAATACTATAATACGCCCGAAATTTATGAATTAAACAATGCAAGTACCCAAAAACATGCAAAGAAATTAAGAATTAAACTATGTAACAAATGAGTGAGCTAGGAGTATACGACTTGCTGCTGCAGCTGCTTATCCAACGGTGGCAGGGAGCACACTGCTCCCACTCCGCAGTGCTGGTATACAGAATACCTATACTTACCTCTGTGGAGATCGTACGAGAGCGAGACGAATAATTCTCCAAGTGGCGTTGGTGTCAATGAAGTTTTATTTCTTTTACGCTGGTACGTGTTGATCACTACTGTTGGTGAAGTGTCGTTATGGTCTGCGGAATAGTTTTGTTTACGTAACTCTAGGAGGTAGTCTTTCTGTGCGTGATTCATTCAAATGGATAAATTATCACACTCTTCTCTACTAAAAGTGTTTGGTTTTAGCGTTTTATTGCCAACAGGTTTCGTGAAAAGTCATTAGCGGTGTTTAAGGTGGCCCTCCTTTAGTTTCTATGTTTAAGAAAATGTAGCTGCTGAAAGGTCACAAGAAGCAGCGATGCTCGAGACCCACACCTCTTCAGCTCCGGAAATATGGTGCAGGAAATTACAGAAGATGGTAACAGGTATAATTTGGTAATTACTAAAGGAGGTTGGATGTTTGGCGGTATGTCGCAAGAGTGTTGTCCCTTCCTTCCATCTCTAGAGTACCAACAAGAAATCCGTGCACTTCACTGCACAAACGCCGTGCCTTGAGGAGAGTACGATTCCTTGACGGGTCGGGGATGCGATGGGAAGAGATATACTTTCATACCGAGAACCAGCCAGCACTCTTGATAAACTGACACAGCATGTGTTTCACACAAACGTGATATAAGTTCTAGGATAGGGATATGCACATATACAGATGGCTCTAGTATTGCGTACACACGATGTAAAGGGCAGTGCATTGGCGGAGTTGTCATTTGTACTCAGGTATTAATTTGGAATGCTTTTCGACGTGGTTCTACCCTCACGATGGAAACTAACACACTTTGAATGCAAGATGGTAGTTGGAAATAGCCGCGTGGGACATTCCAGTTTCGGAAATCGTCAGAGAATTCACTATTCCGCGATCCACGGTGTCAAGAGTGTGCCGAGAACACCAAATTTTCAGGCTTTACCTCTACCACGGACACGCAGTGGCCGACGGCCTTCGATTAACGGCCGAGAGTAACGGCGTTTGTGTAGCGTTGTCAGTGCTAAGAGACAAGCAACACTGCGTGATATATCTGCAGGAATCAAGACGGGACGTACGATGAACGTGCCCGTCAGCATATTGCGACGAAATCTGACGTTTACGAGCTGTGGCAGCAGACGATCGACGCAAGTGCCTTTGCTATCACCACGACATCGCCTGCAACGCCTCTCGTTTACTCTTAACCAAATCGGTTGGACTCTGAAAGACTGTAAAATCGTGACCTGGTCAGATGAGTTCTGATTTCAGTTGGTAAGAGATGATGGTTGGGTTCGAGTGTGGCGCAAACCCCACGAAGCCATGAATCCAATTTGTCAACAAGGTACTGTGCAAGCTGGTGGTGACTCCATCATAGTGTGAAATGTGTTGAGATGGAATGGACAGGGTCCTCTGGATGTTGCGTAATTTGGAAACCATTTACAGCCATTCATGGACATCATGTTCCTAAACAACGATGCGTTTTTTATGTGTATCAGTGCACCATGACACCGGACCACAATTGCTCGCGATTGGTCTGAACAACATTCTGGACAATTCAAGCGAATGATTTGGCCACCCAGATCGCACGATAAGAATCCCACGGAACATTTTTCGGACGTGATCGTGAGGTCACGTCGTGCACAAAATCCTGCACTGGAAACGCTTTCGCAGTGATGGGTGGCTTTAGAGGCAGCGTGGCTGTGCAGGAGACTTCCAACAACTTATTGAGTCCGTGTCACGTCGAGATGGTACACTACGCAGGGCGAAAAGAGGTCCGGCACGGTATCAGGACGTGTCGCATGACTTTTGTCAGCTCAGTGTAGATATGGCAGGAAAGTCCTCAAAACGAGGTTCATGCTACATACTCAGGTTGATGTTGGACGTTTGTTGCATACTGACGAAAACTTAATCATTAATGATCATTATGAGATGGACACCTCCAAAGAGTTTCCTAGATATCGAAATGGTGATTTATGGGCTAACACATTCTATTGTCGTCTGTGTATTTAGAAGAAAGCGAATCCAAATAACTAAAGAAGATGTAATTACTAATTGAAAGTGTAACTGCACAGAGTAAACTCAATTAATTAATTGAAGTGCCGGAATTCTTGCATAATCCATAATCATTTACCGTTCACAATCCAAAATTCCGTCTGATAAAATATTTATTCACTTTTCTTACTTTATTTTGATAGAACGTTTATGTGTAATATTTTCTAGCTTTGATTTCAATAGCTTTGGTAATATTTTGTCTCAATTTCATCCAGGTGCTTTGTCAAACGCTCATGAACAAAGGATGACTGGAATCTGAGTTGTGTGTATGACATCACTTCTCAAATTTCATCCACTTTTAAGAGGCAGATAGCGTTCAAGGAACGAATGCATGATAACAAAAGTGATAATCAGTTTTACGATCACTTTAGCGAACACGATGGACACAAAGCAACGTTTTAATTTGACTGAGGATGATCTGAATTGGCGCTTGCGTAATAACCGAATTTTCAGTGCTTGCAGGAAGTAACACATCTCCATGGTGATTTGAAAAAACGTTTCAGAGCCAATATCATGTAAGTCAATATTTATTACTGACGACTGGTTTCTACAATTGATGCTGTCATCTTCTAACCTTAAAAAAATTTTCGATTGGGAATCGTGTTCTACTATGAGTTTATCATTCATGCCATTTTGTTATTATGGTGGAGGATATACTGCACATTATACATAGGTTTGTTAACAGTAAAACGGCATGCATATAAAACGCGTCTTGAGCTAATGGGCATGTTCACACACGTAATACTCCACTGAGGATTGTTAGTTGTTACAATTCACGATATATAGTAAAAATTTACATATACACAAATATTTACCTCCACATGGCATGTTGTGTACATTATGGATACATCTCAGTCGAAGTATACGGTGCAAAACTGCAATCCGCACACAGTTCAGTGCTCTGTTACATTTTTAAAAAAATGAAGCGGTGTCTTTTGTCAACATTATAACTTTTCCATACAAAATTAATTTAAACGTATGACTGTTTCTCTCTGCCAAGCAGTAAAGCAGATGCTCACATTTTCTTCCAGTAACATTTCTTTCTCTTTTCTTTTTTCATTGAGTAACGCCACTTTCTTGTCATCTTTTTCCACGTGTCCTATCACTTTCCGCATTCTTTTTCTCTTCCGCCCCATGAACCACCCCCTCCCCCTCTCCCACCACACCATTTCTCTCACGTCCATAACTGCCAGTGCCCACAGTTTATATTTTCCTGCCTGAAATAATTTATATTTATTATTCTACTTTTCACAAACACGTATAAATTTTAAGTGTAGGCATCGGATGTTGTCACCGTCAAAAAAAGTTCTCCTGGGCTGTTGACCGCATCGACAATATTTAAAAAAATTCTCTTTCATCCAGCAGTCAGCTCAGCACAGAGCCCTGAGGAATGCCAGTTGCAATAGTAACTGAAACGTCGAACAATTTTATATATTGACAGCGGGATCAATAGCGCAGAAGAATTTTGTTGACAAATATAAATTAGGTTTTTTTCTTCCTTAGCTTCTACTGTATCCATAATATTTGCGATAACTGTTTAAACGTGTTGGTTTACGTATTAGATGGATGGTGTCTTATAACGTACATATCGTATAGAATTTAATGCAAAATGTGAAGATGCAAAAGAGGGTCGTATAGTTCTAATCTTGCCAGGGTAAATAAATAAATAAACTTTGCAAAAGAGTGTCTTGACCGTCAGTCGTTATTCTTAATGATACAGTCTATCCGCCCAGACGAGGTTGTCAACGCAAGGAGCTGTAGAATTTCTGTAATCCATCACTTAACGGTAGTAATTTGTATCCGCGTTCGTCCCTTGGAGGAATTTAGTCATTTCAAAAGCATTGTAGCATTCGTTAGTACATGCATTTTGATGTGGTTCTTTCCTGCAGGTTCCCAATGATCTTCTACAAGCTTCGTAATATGAAGCCACTGCGGCGAACAGAACAAGAGCTTGTGGAACACATATGTGCCTTTCGCGTGTGCTGGCCTTCTGGGTAAGGCAGCAGTGAGCGGTACTTACAAACGGTAATTACACATATATACGCTCGCTTGTGAGCAAAAACTTTTGACGGTTTTGCAGTATCTTATAACTGATTGTACCAGAACTGCACATACAGTTATACGTACGTGCATTGGTAGTTCAGGGGAAAGAAAAATCTCTTTAGGATACTGGCAGACCATCTGCTTCCTGTAACGGCTGATGACGAATGTCAGCACACAGTAACCCATGTTCCATACGTCGGTATCTGTTTCAAACCCGAAAACATGTCGAATTTTGTGCCTACGAACTACGATTTGCGGACAGCATTGGTTCCCCGTTATCATTTGAAGAAAAGTGCTGCAGAATCTCATCAAATATTTGTCGAAGCTTTCGGCAAACATGCTCTTGGTAAAACACGGTGTTTCTAATGGTTCAGAAAATTCAAAGGTGGTGATTTTGACGTGAGAAACGACAAGCGCGGGAAATCACCGAAAAAGTTCGAAGACAACGAATTGCAGGCCTTATTGGATGAAGAAGATACTCAAACTCAACAGGAACTCGCGGAACAATTGAAAGTGAGGCAGAAAGCCGTTTCTCTTCGGTTGAAAGCTATGGGAACGGTGCAGAAAGTGGGAAAATAGGTTCCGCATGACCTGAATGAAAGACAGCAAGCAAATCGAAAGACCACTTGTGAAATGCTACTCGCCAGATACAAAAGAAAGTCGTTTCTCCATCGAATAGTGACATGTGATGAAAAAAATCGGTATATTTTGAGAAGCCTAAGCGTCAAAAATCATGGGTGAATCCAAGCAAACCATAAACATCCACTGCAAGACCAAGTCGCTTTGGGAAGAAGACAATGCTTTGGTGGGATCAGAAGGGTGTCATTTATTATGAGCTTTTAAAACCTGGTGAAAGCGTTAACACTGGTCGCTACCAACAGCAAATGATCGATTTAAATCGAGCATTACGTGTGAAACGACTGGAATATGAAGAAAGGCAACAGAAAATCATATTGCTCCATGATAATGCTCCATCACACGCAGCAAAACGGGTCAAGGAATCGTTCGAAGCGCTCAGATGGGAAATACCAGGGCATGTGGCTTATTCTGATTATCATCCATTTGCATCACTGGGACGCGCTCTTGCTGAGCAATGCTTCAGTTCGTATGAAGATGTACGAAAACGGCTCGCTGACTGGTTCGCTTCAAAAGAAGAACTGGTCTTTTTTTTTTGGTGTGGCATTCATAGCCTGCCGGATAGGTGGGAGAAATGTATAAACAGCAATGGAGATTATTTTAAATAAAATATTTTTTATCAGTTCCAAACAACAGACGTATAATTCTTGCAACCAAATTCCGGTTTCATACTTCTACACCTGGTATTTTTTGGCATCCTGCTTCCAGACATAGTAATTTCTGCTTAGGACCAAAGTATAACTAAGTATATAAAATTTAAGAAAACATCCTAGATGAACGTCACATATAACCTCTTCATTGTTTCGCCTGTATTCACTATTTTCTTCAGCGGAAAAGAGGCTATGGCTTTATATTGTTTAGCCCAGATATGTCTTAGGAGATGCCATCATACATCTACTTGTTAATGAAAACTTCAAGAGTGTAACTGATTTTATCACTACTAGAGTATGATATGTATAATTTATCGCACAGTTTTTAGTATTGTGTAAATGCTTATTACAAAGTATAGTGTTATTTTTTAGTATATTAACTATTGAAAATTGCAGGGTACTATTGAAATCAATGTCAAGTAACACATTAAAAAACCGTGAGTAAATATACACTATATCAAACACACGGATGTCCAGACAAACAGCTGCTGGTGGAAGATTTAACATATAGCCAAACAATGATTTGCAGTCAGCTCAAGATGGCAATTGCATACCACACCACAGTGAGTATATTGTTTGCAAGAAGAGCAAAAGGAATTTCAAACACAGAACATCACTTTCAGAACTGGTAGCAGTGTATTATCTATGATAAAAGCAATAACACAGATTACGGGCGGACAGTTCCCGGATCAATGACGAAGGCCGCTGACCCCTCACCTGTCCACGCCGTGCTGACACAATACAAAAGCAACAACTATACAAATAAATAAAAATCAAAAACAAACAAATAACAATGAGGAGTGGCTATAGGAAAACTGTAGGCCTACTGAGTAATCTTAAGAATAAGAAAAGTTTTTTGGAGTACAGTTACTGTGTTTTGTTAACGCTCTTTGTAGTAGCTAGTTTGGAAAAACACGCCTACAACTGAAAAACGTGCTGATTTGTCGAGTGCAACAAAAATTTGCCAGTAAAGAAAAACAGAAGGGTACGATATCACAAATAAATTCTCCCTTTTCGGGAGAGCAATGGTATACAATGAGCTACATGTATTAACAACTGACTTCGCTTAAGCTTCGATAGCGACTGCAAGGAAAGTTGCATTTGATGTAAACGTATTTTATGGTTTGTAAATATAGAGATTTTATACACAGTCGTATGTAACCAGTGGTGGTTACAATCGCCTGATTTTCTGCTCATTGATAACCAAGTTTCATATAGTATCAATCACTACAATTACAACTTCACATACGGCCTTTTTACATTTCGGTATCTGATACATAACTCGTGAGAGTGGCAAAGTTGCCGCTGAAATGGGTACTTGTACGAGTACACTTGTGCTACTGTCGTTCGGCGTTGTGAATCGAAATTAGCTCTGCTGGATATTAAGCTTAAATCAAGCTCTCGAAATTTTATACTTTTGGTAGTTCAACGTGACACTGAAACGAACTGAAGCTCGTTTTATCCTAGACATTGTTTAGTTCACTACCTCGAGAAGGAACTTAGATTTGTTGTTGATGAGGGCTGTTTAAGATCAGGGTGCATTTCATGTCCTTACAGTTCTTTAAATGCTAAGTGACAGTCGGCGCAATTGATGAATTTGAGTCAGAAGACGTAAAGTCTAGTTACAGTATCTTTCTGATATTAAAAACCACTTTAATTAAGAAATTACCGAAATAAATGTTGATCTGATGGTTAGAAACTCTCTTACGCATTGTGATTACGTTCAGATACCCAGAGTAAATTTTCACGAGTAAAGAAGTGTAAGGACAGAAAGTGAAGTACAGGATTTTGGCAGCAGAGTTGTTCACATTTGTAAGTAATTTCTTTTGCGTGAATGACAGCTTCCTTGCAATACATTCTCAACTGTCCAACAAGCTGTGTCTAAAAAGAAATTGAGATATTTGCTTAGAGTTCCAATTTAGCCACTCCTCTATCAGGCGAATTGCTCGTGAGCGTTCTCTGCGTTGTACCTTGGATAGTATCTCGAGATTATGTTCCAAAAAACTGCCTTCTTTCTCTGAATAAGTTTACTGTGCAATTTCTTTGCCTGGAGGCGTATTAGAGGAAAAAAAATTTAAGCTGACTGTACGACTAGAGTCCACGAGCAATTTGCCTGCGTAATCGGTCTAACAAGTGAGATTGTCACCAATTCTGTAACAGATAACTGGGATGTGGGAAGCCTGGTGTGTCTTTGTGGCCTAACTGTTTTCAACACTATGTCAAACTAATTTTTTTCAAACATTCTTTTGTTCGTTCAGTATTTTGGAGATGGAAGAGGGAGAGAGAGGGAAGTCGTCAGAGGGCGAGTAGCTGGGCCACGGCGCAGGCGATCAGGCTGGCCGCCGCGGTGGCGACGGCCGCTCCGCTGCTGACCACCTGGTCCAAGTCGTTGGCGCTCGTCTCGTACTTGGTGCCGGCGCCCAGGCCGTTGCTGTTGCCGTTGCCGTTGCCGAAGGCAAAGTGGAAGCCGCCGGTCGGCTTGACGCCCTTCTCCACTCCGAAGGCGTGGTGGTCGAACGATTCCTGGCGGCGGAGGTTGGTCGACACCTGGTAGGTGCGAAGCACCTCGGCCTCGCCGCCGTTTCCACCACCACCACCTCCACCATCAGCACTTCCAGCACCTCCATGTTGGTGCGGTGGTGAGCCCGAGCTGCCTCCACTCACATCCTTGAAGTTAATGAAATTGTCGACTCCGCCACCGCTTCCGTACCTGCAATGAAAATAACCGTCTCCATGAGACGTGGCACAAGTACATTTGCTGTGTTTTGACAGCTGTGGACAAAGTATTAATCGTCCTCTCGTAAGAGCTCAGTGGACGCTGAAAGGGTCCTGTAGCCACCTTTCATTAGTCCGGTAGCCCATTTTCACTACCACTTCTCTTTCTTTTCCTTGTTTCTCTTTTCTCATATCTACATCTACATCTGCATCCATACTCCGCAAGCCACCTGACGGTGTGTGGCGGAGGATACCTTGAGTACCTCTATCGGTCCTCCCTTCTATTCCAGTCTCTTATTGTTCGTGGAAAGAAGGATTGTCGTTATGCTTCTGTGTGGGCTCTAATCTCTCTGATTTTATCCTCATGGTCTCTTCGCGAGATATACGTAGGACGGAGCAATATACTGCTTGACTCTTTGGTGAAGGTATGTTCTCGAAACTTCAACAAAAGCCCGTACCGAGCTACTAAGGGTCTCTCCTGCAGAGTCTTCCACTGGAGTTCATCTATCATCTCCGTAACGCTTTCGCGATTACTAAATGATCCTGTAACGAAACGCGCTGATCTCCGTTGGATCTTCTCTATCAACCCTATCTGGTACGGATCCCACACTGCTGAGCAGTATTCGAGCAGTGAGGGAACAAGCGTACTGTACCCTACTTCCTTTGTTTTCGGATTGCATTTCCTTAGGATTCTTCCAATGAATCTCAGTCTGGCATCTGCTTTACCGAAGATCAACTTTATATGATCATTCCATTTTAAATCACTCCTAATGCGTACTCCAAGATAATTTATGGAATTAACTGCTTCCAGTTGCTGATCTGCTGTTTTGTAGCTAAATGATAAGGGATCTATCTTTCTGTGTATTCGCAGCACATTACACTTGTCTACATTGAGATTCGCTGCCCCCATACGTCAATTCGCTGCAGATCCTCCTGCATTTCAGTACAATTTTCCATTGTTACAACCTCTCGATATACCACAGCATCATCCGCAAAAAGCCTCAGTGAACTTCCGATGTCATCCACAAGGTCATTTATGTATATTGTGAATAGCAACGGTCCTACGACACTCCCCTGCGGCACACCTGAAATCACTCTTATTTCGGAAGACTTCTCTCCATTGAGAATGACATGCTGCGTTCTGTTATCTAGGAACTCTTCAATCCAATCACACAATTGGTCTGATAGTCCATATGCTCTTACTTTGTTCATTAAACGACTGTGGGGAACTGTATCGAACACCTTGCGGAAGTCAAGGAACACGGCATCTACCTGTGAACCGTGTCAATGGCCCTCTGAGTCTCGTGGACGAATAGCGCGAGCTGGGTTTCACAAGATCGTCTTTTTCGAAACCCATGCTGATTCCTACAGAGTAGATTTCTAGTCTCCAGAAAAGTCATTGTACTCGAACACAATACGTGCTCCAAAACTCAACAACTGATCGACGTTGGAGATATAGGTCTATAGTTCTGCACATCTGTTCGACGTCCCTTCTTGAAAACGGGGATGACCTGTGCCCTTTTCCAATCCTTTGGAGCGCTACGCTCTTCTAGAGGCCTACGGTACACAGCTGCAAGAAGGGGGGCAAGTTCCTTCGCGTACTCTGTCTAAAATCGAACTGGTATCCCATCAGGTCCAGCGGCCTTTCCCCTTTTGAGCGATTTTAATTGTTTCTCTATCCCTCTGTCGTCTATTTCGATATCTACCATTTTGTCATCCGTGTGACAATCTAGAGAAGGAACTACAGTGCATTCTTCCCCTGTGAAACAGCTTTGGAAAAAGACATTTAGTATTTCGGCCTTTAGTCTGTCTGTTTCAGTACCATTTTGGTCACAGAGTGTCTACCGCTTTGACATAACACCAAAATATCTTAGGAATTTCTGCCAAGTCAGTGCATAGAACTTTACTTTCGAATTTATTGAACGCCTCTCGCATAGACCTCCTCACACTACATTTCGCTTCGCGTAATTTTTGTTTGTCTGCAAGGCTTTGGCTATGTTTATGTTTGCTGTGAAGTTTGCTCATAACTCTCATAGTGGTGTGATTGAATGAATGTAGTTGTGTGTCACGTTGCTAGACGGTGGCGTAGTCTACTGTAGAAAGTCTGCGATAGTCATACAGATTCAGCAGCAGTTGTACAGAATAGCCAACTCTCGCAGTGGTCAAGTAGGCAAAGAGGTTTGAGCTACTTGTGGGAAATCCACCTGCGTTAGGTTGGTGGCCGAAATGGCATCTTTGGGTTTTCCGGGCCACGCACAGCGTGGAAGAGGCTGGAGATGTAAAAGGGAGGCAGTCTGCCGCCGGTACGGGAAGCGTCCACAGCTGTGCTCCAGTCGAAGAAGGGTGAGTTAGGCTGACTGCGTGGCGCGTTGTTACTTGGCGAGAGGAGAGCTGCTAGCATTTGATCTCGCTTTTCAACTCTGAAAAATTGGTTTGCCTTGTCGCAGCAAGGAATGCAAAACTTTGGCAGATTTTCCTTTTAGTAAATTTCTATAGCAGACTTGGATCCACCGGAAGAGCGCCACACAAAGGTGTCGATAAGAAATGAGCACTCACTTCTGTATGAATGTCTGTTTGCCTTCAGCTGTGCCTGTACAAGCTTTTATTTTTCTAAATATTAATAGCTAACCCTTATCGTAAATTTTCCTTGCCTTACGTATCTTTCGTCCATGGGGAGCCAAAAAATGGCTCTGAGCACTATGGGACTCAACTGCTGTGGTCATTAGTCCCATGGGGAGCCGACCACGTGGTTGAACATTAAAGTTTGTTGGGCTACCGTCATCACTAACTGTCCGATCTCATGTTTCTTTTTAAAGAATGTTAACTGTCCATGATTGCGTGATGTGATATTGTTGCAACTTGGCCACGATACCTAGAAATCGCGTCTCCACAAACCACGACGGTAGCCCAACAAACCCCAATGTTCAACCACGTGGTTGGCTTCCCCCGCACGAAAGATACATAAAGCAAGGAGAATTTACGAGAAGGCAAAGCTATTAATTTTTAGAAAAAATGAAAGCTTATACAGGCACAGCTGAAGGCAAACAGACATTCATACAGAAGCGAGTGCTCACTTCTTATCGACACCTTTGTGTGGCGCTCTTCCGGTGGATCAAAGTCTGCTATAGAAATTTACTAAAAGGAAAATCTGCCAAAGCTCTCCTCTCGCCAAGTAACAACGCGCGACGCGGTCAGTCTAACTCACCCTTCTTCGACTGGAGCACAGCTGTGGACACTTCCCGTACCGGCGGCAGACTGCCTCCCTTTTTCATCTCCAGCCTCTTCCACGCTCCGCGTGGCCCGGAAAACCCAAAGATGCCATTTCCGCCACCAACCTAACGCAGGTGGATTTCCCACAAGTAGCGAAAACCTCTTTGCGTACTTGACCACTACGTGCAGCAGACTACGTCACCGTCTAGCAATGTGACACACAACCACATTCATTCAATCACACCACTATGAGAGTTATGAGAAAAGATAAACAAGGAAAAGAAAGAGAAATACTAGTGAAAATAGGCTACCGGAGTAATGAAAGGTGGGTACAGGACCCTTTCAACGCTTCGGAACACTGAAGATGGCGTAGAACTGGTACCGAGTGGTCATGTAACCCGCCACACCTGACGTAAGTCTCTACATTGAAATGGTGGGTGTGTGCCGCACGGTTCTAAGCAAATAGTATAGTAGTGAGATGAACTGGTGGTAAGGGCTTATTGGTCGGGAGACCCAATCAAGGGTTCTTCTGCCACCTAGTCAAGTCGTGTTATTTGACGCAATTTTGACGACTTTGCGTTTGGATGCTAATGAAATGATGATGAGGACAACGAAACACACCCCGAGTGGATGAAATCTCGGACGTGGCCAGGAATCGAACCACCTGCCGTCACTCTCAACGTATGACAGTCAGGTAAGAAGAAGGATCGGCGTGTGACGGAAGGGCAGAATGGAGCTATGGTGCCCATGCCCACACAACGAATGTCGGCAGAATTGTTGTTGTATCAACGCAGACTGCCCAATGTCTCACCAACGACTGCGGTGTCAGCACAGGTAAGAACGGTAGGCATAAGAAATTTCTAACCGGCAGGGGCCGCAGACGAGGATCACGCCTTTTCAAACCAAGAGGGAGTTGCTGCTGACATTGAATACAGGTCCGTCTCAAGCTGTTTCCCAGCGAAAGTTTGGTTGGTTGGTTGTTTCGGGGAAGGAGACCAGACAGCAAGGTCATCGGTCTCATCGGATTAGGGAAGGACGGGGAAGGAAGTCGGCCGTGCCCTTTGAAAGGAACCATCCCGGCATTTGCCTGGAGCGATTTAGGGAAATCACAGAAAACCTAAATCAGGATGGCCGGACGCGGGATTGAACCGTCGACCTCCCGAATGCGAGTCCAGTGTCTAACCACTGCGCCACCTCGCTCGGTGCGAAAGTTTGAATGAATTTTTAGACCTCAAAGGGCTCTGAGCACTACGGGACTTAACAGCTGAGGTCATCAGTCCCCTAGACTTAGAACTACTTAAACCTGACTAACCTTAGGACATCAGACACGTCCATGCCCGAGGTAGGATTCTAACCTGCGACCGTAGCAGCAGCGCGGTTCGGGACTGAAGTGCCTAGAACCGCTCGGCCACAAACGCCTGCTTGGGTACCTCAGAAAAGGTCTTTGCTTACAACAGCACGCAAAGCTGTACAACACTGAATCTCGACAATAGTTCAGATGAGTTGTGTAGTGTCGTTCGAAGACCACGAATTTGCCGCTTATAAAGGAATAAGTGCAGCGACGGCTCAAATGAGAGCTCAACCCGCATTGTGTGGACGGCGTGGTTCATGCTGTAGCTGGTTCTGTGATGTTTCGGGAGTGAATTTTGTACCATGACTTGGCCACAACCATTCACGTTACTGTGAACATGAAGATGGACGCTTATTTCAGCATTTTCAGCGACCAGATGTTGCCCTTTCTGCTCTACGGAATCTGGCCACAAATGAGTGGCTTCAGCTGAATATAGTGTATCCAAGGAAATTCGTGGACTCTCTTGCTCACCAAATTGAGGCAATTATAGTGGTTAGAAGCGATGTTACTCGATATCAGCGTGATGCCTCCTGGGGACACTAAAGATTTTGGTCCAGCGTGCTTATCAGAATCGGAAAAATAAATATTTACCATATGTCCAAGATCAAACACGCAATGAAAAGTAAAACTCTGGAAATGACTTAATGGAAATAGTGTGTACGCTCTCTTTCTAGGTTTGATCACACATCCATGCAAGCCCTAAGAAGAGGTGTTCAGTAAATCCGAAAGTCTATTTGGTAACCATTCATCACGGACCTACAGCTGTGGCAAATGCTATAAAAATACTGATTACACGGAGGTGACGTTTTGTCACACGAAGGGTCAGAGCTCTTGTTTTACTAATTTATGAAGAAGACATTCTAGATCGTGGTCTTGCTTTACTTTCATGAAGGATTACAGTCGAAATATGGTGTCATCACATTAAACAGTAGCGCGGAGAGAAATAAAATCATTAGCTATTTATAATAATTAGTTATTTATCATAAGAATAATATAACATAATAATTAGCAATTAAAGTTGTATGTGCATGAATGGCTACGAGACCACGAAGAGCAGGTTCAGTCGCCTGACTGGAAAGGTAATCCTCATCCATCGTACCAGCAGGCACCTTCCCTTTGCAGACTATGAGAGATGTGTGCGTAAGTGTATCTGTGAAGTGTAGGCTACTGTAAAGGCGTGTGTGTAATGTAGTGTCTTGTTCGTGCTGGACATGGTGACAGAAGAGAGAGGGTGGAACCCGGCCCCAGCAGACAGCCTACTCTTCGCGTTTAGCACCAATGGGGCCGCTGAACTTTGCGTCGCCAGCCGACGAATGGCTCACTATAAGCAGTGTCACACACCCTCATTTCATGGAGACGCCTGGAATTTAATCGAGGACATTGGCGCTAAGAGTACGTGACCAGGGGCTTTATGCTACCACTCTCAGGTCCACTCTGCTGTAGAGGCAAGGGGAAAATTGCCACTGGCAAGGTCATGAATCGGTGTAGGGGCCATGCCCGGCGGCGCTTCTACACCTGTGATACGGTGGGGAGCGATATATCCACTTCGGCACGACCGTTCATATTAACTATTTATAATAATGTGCGAAACAGATAGATACGTAGTTGTGCTTTGTTATCGTTGTAAGAGGTATGCGCTGCCTGCGATATAGAATCGCTGACCAGAGAGCAGTGTTGACTGCAGTAGGAACTGTGTAACTGTAGCAGTAAGTTGTTGCTAGTCGCTTATCTGAGGTTGTCTGCGCTTGTCTGCCGTCTGCTCTGGTCGGGAATCTGGAGATGGAGTATTATTGTATAAGGTAAAGAAGCAGCGTCACGCATATCTAGTAATGTATCTGAACTGTCATCCAAATGTTTTAAAAATGTCCTAATAATAATTTTGGTAATATAAAGTAATTTTTTTAAAAAAACATTCATTTCAAAAAATCAGTTCCTTCCTTTCACAAACCACAAATGTATAGGCCAGCATTGCACGGAGCTGTGCCGAAAAATTTTTTTAGGTAAGAGCAGATATATTCGCCGTTTTTATTGAGGTAAGAATTTTTGCTTTTTTATTCAGAATGATCTTACAGGGTCATGACGCAGCACTGCTGTCGTCCAAAATTTACCAGGTTACTGAATTTATTTTTTATTATGAGGTTCAAGAATTTTTCTGTTTCGAGCTTACATTAAATGAGAAAAGGATTTTGTGGGTACATTAAATGTGAATGCATTTGTGCATGGAGATTATAAATGGGAACCAATTTTATTCTGAGGTCACACAAAGATTAGAATCGCTATCCATAATAATTATTTTAATTTCAATTTAATAAATTTTGTGGGGAGGTTACACTTGGCGACCCTGCCAGTATTCGAACCTGGAATCTTCTGATGATTTGTAACTGGCCAATGAGTGCCAATAATTATTTCAAATACGTCGTATGTCACTTGAATGATGAAAAATGGGCTGGACTCGCATTCGGGAGGACGACGGTTCAATCCCGCGTCCGGCCATCCTGATTTAGGTTTTCCGTGATTTCCCTAAATCGCTTCAGGCAAATGCCGGGATGGTTCCTTAGAAAGGGCACGGCCGATTTTCCTTCCCCATCCTTTCCTAATCCGAGCTTGTGCTCCAATGACCTCGTTGTCGACGGGACGTTAAACAGTAATCTCCTCCTCCTCCTGTTTTCCGATTTGTCCTTTACATTTTCGATAATTTCGACTTCTTCTGCCAGGTACTGCAGGGTGTCCTTTTGATCACCACTGCGTCTGTACTCCGCAAGGCACCTTGCAGTTTGTGTACCACTCTCAGCACACTCCTACCTGTTCCAGTCCCGAATGCTTCCCGGAAAGAACGATTGCTGGAAAGGCTCTGTGTGAGCTCGAATGGCGTACACTCTACTCTTTTTCTAAGCTATACGTAGCAGGAAGCAATATATTGGTTTACTCTTCCAGCAACTTAAGCTCTCGGAATTGTAACAGTCACCCAGACCGTGATGTAGAACGCCTATCTTGCAGCGTCTGCTACTGGATCTGGCTGAGTGTCTCTCTGCTGCTTTCGCGCTTACTAACCCATAACGAAACACAGTGTTCTTCATCGAACCTTCTCTATTTCCTCGATCAATCCTATCTGGTATTAACCCTTTAACTGCTCTGGACATGTTAACGCGCGCGCCTTTGTACCTGTCCTTGGGTGCTCTGAACGTGTTTACGGGCGCCACCAGTCCTTTTACCTCGTACTCTGAACGTGTCTACGTTAGTTTAGGCCAGTATTCCTACGGACAGACAGCGTAGCAGGTACTGACCCGTATCCGCCTCCAGGCCGCGGCAGCAGCACGTCAGAGATCTGCCCTCCGCCGCCACCTGCGCCGCCGCCGCCGCCCCCGTATTCGAAGCCGCCGCCGCCGCTGAGGGAGACTCCTTGGACGGGGTAGGGCAGCTGCGGCAGCACCACGTCGCCGACGTGAAGCCCGCCGCCCCCGCCGCCCCCGCCGCCCACGCCGTACTGCGGGTACTCCGGGAAGTGGGCGAGCGTCATGTCGTGGTGCGCGCCGCCACCGCCCCCGCCCCCGCCGCCGCCGTCACCCTCGTCCTGGCGCACGCTGGTCACCACCACGCAGCCCGGCGGCACCGCCGCGTCAGCAGAGAGACGCAGGTCGCGCCCCGACCGCTGCACCGACTCCACCACGTCCTCCTGCACAGGCAGCAGCACGGAAACCAGTCGCACACTACCAGCATCTCGTACAAGTCTACCAGTCTACTGCAGGCGGTACAGCACGTACTTTCCTTCAGCTTTTATCTGAACCTACGAGGTGAGCCGTGCCGGCTCGTATCGATTGATCGATCGGGTCGGCATGGTGTGATCTTTCGGCTCGGCCGTTTGATGTGGCGCTGGAGAGGGACAGCCGGAGACCGCGCGGCGTGGGAGAATCAGGGGAGCGTGGTTGAGCAGGCCGGGGCACGACGCAGAGGTTGTGGTGTGTTTGACCCGTTTGCAAGACCGATCCTGGCTTGTAGTGTGGGAACTGGACTCGGCCACATTACCCGAATCGAGTTGTGCAGCCCTGATTTGGATCTGTAAAGGATTTCATAAACCATTTGGTCTATCTGGATTTTGGTGATGTGATACAGTCCGAGCAAGCGAGGTGTATTAATTGGTACTATTGCTGAAACTTCGTGGCAGGTTAAAACTGTGTGCCGGACCGAGACTCGAACTTGGGACCTTTGCCTTCCGCGGGCAAGTGCTATACCAACTGAGCTACCCAAGCACGACTCACGCACCGTCCTCACAGTTTTACTTCTGCCAGTACCTCGTCTCCTACTTTCCAAACTTTGCAGAAGCTCTCCTGCGAACCTTGCAGAACTAACACTCCTGGAAGAAAGGATATTGCGGAGACATGCCTTAGCCACAGCCTGGGGGGATGTTTCCAGAATGAGATTTTCACTCTGCAGCGGAGTGTGCGCTGATATGAAACTTCCTGGCAGATTAAAACTGTGTGCCGGACCGAGAATCGAACTGGGGACCTTTGCCTCTCGCAGACAAGTGCTGTACCAACTGAGCTACCCAAGCTCGACTTACGACCCGTCCTCACAGCTTTACTTCTGCCAGTACCTCGTCTCCTACCTCCCAAACTTCAAAGAAGCTCTTCTGCAAACCTAGCAGAACTAACACTCCTGGAAGAAAGGATATTGTGGAGACATGCCTTAGCCACAGCCTGGGGGGATGTTTCCAGAATGAGATTTTCACTCTGCAGCTGAGTTCTGCTAGGTTCGCAGAAGAACTTCTGTGAAGTTTGGCCGGCCGGAGTGACCGAGCGGTTCTAGGCGCTACAGTGTGGAACCGCGCCACCGCTACGGTCGCAGGTTCGAATCCTGCCTCGGGCATGGACGTGTGTGATGTCCTTAGGTTAGTTAGGTTTAAGTAGGTTTAAGTTCTAGGGGACTGATGACCTCAGAAGTTAAGTCCCATAGTGCTCAGAGCCATTTCAACCATTTGTGAAGTTTGGAAGGTAGGAGACGAGGTACTGGTGGAATTAAAGCTGTAAGGACGGGTCGTGAGTCGTGCTTGGGTAGCTCAGTTGGTAGAGCACTTGCCCGCGAAAGGCAAAGGTCCCGAGTTCGAGTCTCGGTCCGGCACACAGTTTTAATCTACCAGGAAGTTTCATATCAGCGCACACTCCGCTGCAGAGATCTCATTCTGGTACTATTGCTGTTCGGAGTGACGGACGCCATAAGCCAGTGTGGTAAAACTGTAATATTTTTCCTGGTACAGTGAGCTGTGTGGACGTCGGTATAGTTGGTTCAAAGCACAGGCTTACCATTGAATCTGTACGTTCTGTATTACCTAATTGCATTACTTGTTCACTTGTAAATTGTGAAATGGTAGCCTTACTTGACAGTTTAAGTTTATCAGTATCCTGTTGAGGGGTAATTTAAATGAGCTCTTCAGTTTCAGTGAGCATATGTTAACCTACTAGTGTAGTTTAAATTTCTAAGCTGACTTGGTATTATGCTCTTCGCCCTCGTCCTTTAAGGTTACGTCAAGGGCATTAGTTATTGATTCACCCTTGACTATTTTATTTCAGTGTTTGTGAAATAGGCTATCATTGTATACATAGTAGTTATTTTACATTTGAGGAATTAATGTTTGCCGTTTTCTTCCCCCTTTCTCTAAAATTGTGTAGTAGCACGGGCTCTAAGACCTTTTTTTCAGTGTTATAGTGTAGTGTGTGCGGCACCCTGTCCAGCTCGCCCGCTTGCTGTGGGTTCTGGGTCCAGCCGCCTCTGGTCTGAATCCAGTGGGCCCCCCTTCTGCTACTTGAATTAGCCCGTGCCTATGTGACGTCACCTGTTTTGAAAATGTTTGTATTTTATTTTGTGTTAAAATTTTTTGTGATATCCATTATTGGTTAAGCTTTATCTCATCATTGTAGTCTCCTTTTGGGAGGTTTACTTTGTATAGAATTAAATTAACTTGCAAGTCACTAAATGCTTGGTTAAAGATTAATGTTGTTGTTTGAATAGGGCGCTTGCCCGTGCTTGTAAGGATTTTGAATTTTAAAGATAAAATTTTATTTGGCCAAAGAAAAGTTAATAAAATTGTAGTTGTTAACTGCGAATGTTGCTTATGTGGCCCGGCCCTCCCGCTCAACAGCAATTGGCTGATTGGGGTGGATTAACCACCACACGAGGGACAACGAAGGCTGAGAAGTTACTAGCTTTCGCCACTTCCAGTTGCAAAATTATGAGAAAGCAATTTGGTAAATGCACAGATAACACATGTTTCCTGTTCTTAGAACTACTCTTGGTTTCAGACAGAGTCTGAGATATCAGGGGTGTTTGTTCCTCCAGGTAAAGTCTTTCGAGAACAATCATACTGAGATCTCGCAAACACTGGAGGAGTAGAGTTCTTCCTAAGTATCTCGTTTTGAGACTAGGCATTTCATAGTTGAACCCTGCAGTGGGTGGCCCAGGACGTCAACTACACTGTCCACACGCTGGCTCTGGAGGCCCGGCAAGTATCCATCAGAAAGGTATCCAAGGTACAGGACATCTCCTGAGAGCGTGCTGATTTCATTATTAATAGTGTTCTACACGTGAGGAACTTTTCAGCGAAGTGAGTCCCGAGATGACTGAACAGCTAGCACAAGAAGCCGTAACTTGAGACATCCAGAGTTTATTTGGCCTGTCTCTAAGCTTTATAACATTCTTTTGCCTAGATTAGTGGCTCAGAATGAAATATGGCTCCATTGGCGCCATAGTCTGTCCCCGCGGACGAAGAAATTCTGCACCCAGAAACCGGCAAAAGCATTGGTGGCGTCTACTTTCAAGGACAAAAACGTCATTCAGATTGTGGACTACCTACCTAAGGCCTGTAGTAGAACTCGAGCCTTATCGGTAAGCTGGATGCAATTAACAAGAAATTGGAAAACTGACCAAAGGTATCTTTTCTGGGCCGGCCGCTGTGGCCTAGCGGTTCTAGGCACTTCAGTCCGGAACCGCATGACTGCTACAGTCGCAGGTTCGAATCCTGCCTCGGGTATGGATGTGTGTGATGTCCTTAGGTTAGTTAGGTTTAAGTAGTTCTAAGTTCTAGGGGACTGATGACCTCAAAGTCCCATAGGGCTCAGAGCCATTTGAACCACATATTTTTTGGTGTAGGACAATACACCTTTACATGTATCTCAAGTCGTGCCTGTCCTGCGTTTCCAGTTAGTCGACCATCACCCATTCGCCTGACCTAGGCCCTTAGATCTTCGGTTTACACCGTCTGTGCAAAAAGTACCGATGACGATTTTTTGGCATAATGTCGACGTCAGAGCAGTAACTACGGTGGCAGCTTGAAATAACAATTTGTCCATTGGACCAGTCAGCTGTGAGCAGGCTGTGTTAAGTAGTGGACGTGCGGGCGTTGGGACTCAATGATCCTGTGCCACAGACTTCAGTGTATTAACATCAAGTGTTGGAGATGTTCTTCACAGCATTTTGAAGAAGGGAAAAGTGTGTGCAAAGCTTTCCATACAACTTGACTCAAAAACTAAAACAGCATACACGCCTGCCGCGACTTGATTGAAACGGAAAACGCGGACAATTATTTTCCGGAAAAAATTAACTCGGGTGATGACACTTCGTGTCACAATACGAACCCACCACAAAACGAAACATCCAGGAACTGACACGAAGCGTCAACGCTTTGGCGGCGACACTGACAACATTCAAGCGAATGTGACGCGTGAGTTGAACAACGTCCCACACAGAAAAATTACTGACGGTTGCAGGCAGTTGTGCGAACCTGCTATTTCAGGGGGTGGAGTTAGGGTCGAAGAGACTGTGTAGAACAGCTAAAGCATTAAAACTATCGTGTTAAATTTTCTATATCTTTTATTAATCGAATCTCGAAACTTTCTGAACTGACAGGCTGTGTTTAAATGGATTAGAAAAGCTACAGCAAGGATGTAGCGATTGCATCATTATGATTCGGAGGGGTGTGAATATTTTGAACAGTTGAGTACTGTAAACAGTCATACTGTATTTCAATCCAGGAATCTATCAGCCCCTTCTCCTTCTGCCGGTACGAGAAACAACGCGGCCTCGCTCAAAAATTTTGATGGACGTACAGTTTATAGTGACGGACAACTGCTTCATTACAATCGAGTGTTATTTTATAGTTTCTATTAACTATGGAACAGGAAACTCAGAAGATTGTGAAGTCTAGACATCTATATGACACGGCATGCATTTTTTACTGTGGATGGTACAGGCAGAGAAGAAACTGACAGCTGCAATTGTAACGACATTGTGTGATGAAAGAGTGTCATTGTAATGTGCATGCGAAGAGATGTGTGAGGAATATACGAGTATCGGACAGCAGAACCCGAGCCAAATCTTTCTGCTACAATGACACAAGGATGGTGGAAGGTTTTGTACGTATGTTGCACTATTTTTCCTGCACTGCGATTCGCAGGATGCAATGGTCCAAGGTGATAGCAACCTCTGCGCAATCATCAGGTATGACTTCAGCCCACAGCTGGTAGTGACTGAGTATGGTATGGTGTGGTATGTCACAGTTATCCTTTGTCTCCACGTGTTATTCCTCATGAGACACTATCATGGCGCCATTTTTCAATGCTCATCCACACATGATACGTGTCTCTATGAACTGTCTGCATGATGTTGATCCCTAGATACGGTCCCCACGGACCATGTGTCCACCTCTTCGGACGTAAGCTGCATCTCAGAGCCAGTATCGAGGATATCAAAAACCAGTTAGAACGGCCGGTGCGGGGCTTCTTGCCTCACGAGAGAATATAACGGGTTTGTGACAACCACGCCAACTGAATCAGTGCACGTATCCAGGGCAGAGAAGGTCCAATGTCGTTCTGATATGTGGGCTCGTATTGTCATCTTCCTTGTAAATTTAACCCGATTTTCTAATGACAGAAATAACATCACGTATCTTCCCAAGCCGTGAAGTTTCGTTTCCTCCTCCACTTATCGGCGTTTCTCTTTTTTTTTTTTTTGTCAGGGAGTGTATCTTAGTGGCATTTAATGTTGTACTGGAATGTTTTAAATAAATCATTGAAATATTTCGACAAACAACAATCTTAACATTGAAATCGTCATAATTTTGACCTAAGTTAGATAGATCAATTCTTGCCTTATTTTTGAAATATAATTGCACTTTAAGGCATCACAAGTGAAGTTCGACTGACAAGTGAATGCAAATCGAAATTTAAGTATCTACTACTCACGAAACTCAAGAATTTGTTGTATTATTTCTGTTCGTCCATTGTAATTGTCACATTATGGTCTGTTTTTGGGGCGCTGATGCAGCCCTTGTTTCTTCACACCAGGGAAAACTTACAACCTGTCTCCATACTTGAATGGAATCCATCTCTGGGTATCGTCCGGGACCCTTACCGTTAGTATTCTAAACTCTGCTGTATTTTGGCGTGCTGCCTTTTTGAGTACTACTACAGTTTTGCGATTATCGCTAAACCGACACGAGCTGAGTTCTTTCATGAAATGATCTCACTTGGACCTCTGTAACAGGCCAATTGAACTGATAATCTAAATAAACTGAAGAATCCACAATCTTGTTCACATTTTGGTGTATTTAAACGGATAACCAGTTCGACTTCTGAACTCTATAAAGAGCTACGACACAGGACGACTACATGTCCTCACATTTGCTGCTCTTTTTGCAGATCTGTTGATAATTCCAAAGATAAAACTCATTGTCTTTTTAAATATACCGCAATGTGACCATGACTTTGAATTTTTGAGTTTATTTCGTAAATATGAAAGTGACCCAGATACGCTTTTCATGTCATTTAAATGCAAATTAAGGGCGTACATAAGGTCCTAGAACACTTTCAATTAATTTATTGCACAAGAACTAAACATTGCACAGATGTCGTACATATTGGATTTTGAGGAGAAACACTGAAAGTTTTTTTTACAAGTATTCGATATGCGAACCATGAGTGACCCGGCAGACGTCAATACGGTCATCCAAATCTTGCCGTACACGTCCCAGCATGGCATCGCCGACTGTGGCAGTCGCTTCCCGTATTCTCTCCAGGAGCTCTGCTACATCACTTGGTAGAGGCGGTACACACACCAGATCATTAATGTGTCCCAACAGGAGAAAGTCACACGGAGTGAGATCTGGTGATCGGGGAGGGCATTTCATGGAACAGCTCGCTCCGCACATGAACTCGCCATGTTTTCGACTATCGCTGACTATCTGCAAATTACCAAACTACACTGTGGCAGTACACATGAGAAAAAAAACTTTCAGGGTTTCTCTCTAAAATGACATATGTATAATATTTGTACAATGTTTGGTTTTTGCATAATAAATAATTTAAAGTGTTCTCGGACTTTATGCACACTCTGCACTGTTAGAAGTACACTTAGGGAATTAATATTTCTGTTGCACTGCAAAACAATACTATGGACGTTATCGAAAAAGGAATTAAGATTAGGGTTTGAAGTGTCACTGACGATAGCGTCATGTGGGACAGCTTACAAACTCATTTTTGGCAGCTATGGTGAAGGAAGGTTTAAAGAAAACCATCACAGCATTCACATTATTTGACTTAGTAAAACCTAGATTTTGATGGCCAGACGGAGATTTGAACTTCCGTTCGTTTGAATGTGAGTCCAGTGTCTCATAAACTACGTCACATCACACCATACGACTGATCATGTTACACATTTCGTTTAGTGACCCTCGTGAGAAGCGAGACTAAAGAAAGTGCTGACCGACATTGATTCTCCCTATCTTATGCACGAACAGATTCAAACCGGGCTACTACTGCAAAAGTTAAGTGCGGAATTCGATGTAGCTTATTCGAAGTGTAGAACATAAGACAAGATATAAAATATGTACGAAAATTCAACGTGATAAAGTTGAGGTCGAACAGAAATCATATTGAAACGTACGAAATGGTCGTGTTATTTTGTACAGCATCAGTGACTTTTGAGTGTTGGATGATACCCAACGAAGTATTACAGCACATGCGTTGGCATGTTGTGTTGTTGATGGTGGTATCTTCGAGTTACACGTAACGTGCCCGCCAGCCCACACAGGATGAGTGCCATTCGTCTCCAAAAAATGCTCTGTGGACGGCAAACTGCCTCGGAAAGATCAATACGAGCACGATCATTTATTGTAATACACCCCAAATATGTTTCACTTCTTGGGGGGCATGTCAAATGATTCACGTTATAACATAAACTGAGGAAATCTATCGATCAGATGACTTTTATTAGAGTTAACATCCTTAAGTGGCTGTAGAAAAAATCCTGTAAGTGAAACAAACGCTTTCGTAAAGTAAGCATGAGCTTAATAGTTGTGCTCTTGTGGAATTACTAGTATTCAAATGTAATTCCGCCACAGCGGAAGAAAAAAAATTTTGCTCACTATGCTTCAGGAAAGATTGTGGAAATAAAACGATGCACTTCTTTGTGTGACGAAATTACTGAAAATCTGTTACGTCAATCCAAGACATAGCTTACGAACTATTTTACGGTGCACTGCACACTATCTCAGAATGGATTTGGAACTGTTTTGTGGTGCACGACAAGCCATTATAGACTGTTTAACTGCCCCCTGTGCATACAAACAAACACGTAATATCTGTAAAATCATGAAGCCGGAATGTGTCCATAAAATAAATTTCCAATGGCTGGAACACTGATTATAGAGGAGAGGTTGAACGTTCTTCTATCTTATCTTCAGAGCAGACCGGAGGACACCAGCTGTTACAAAGAATGAATCCTTCAGCTTCATTAAACGAATTCCTTATTTACCTTCGATTTGAGCACAACAATGCACCGTCCCCTGTCTACGGTTAACTGAGTAATCGTGTAGGTAACTAGGTAAAAGCCATAAAACACATAGATAAAGGCTACAACTAAATTTACGTCGCCTATGATGAACTACTACTTTTCTGTCTGCGACACTGACAGCGCCAGCACGTAAGCTACACAGCAAAGAAAAAGTCATTCAAACACCGAAAAATTATTTTTTCAGTGGATTTATAATGGAGGGCCAAAATAATACTGATTTGGAAAATACGGGGTGTTCAAAAAGTCTGTCCACAGTGCCGTATGATTGTTAGCCGCGCATGTCGTATGCCGCAGTCAATATAACGAAATTAAACTCAGTGAAATACAAGTTATTAATTTATAGAATATTCATTTTTACTTACAAATCTTCGCATTAAATGTTGAAAGTGTCCCCCTGTTGGTGAATACACAATTCAATTCGTATAATCATGTTTCCAAACACAAGCTGTAACATTTCTTCTGTAACAGAAGCAGTGAAAGTGGATGTTGCAGTTTTCAATTCATCGATGGATTTTGGACGGTTTTTATAGACAGTTGCTTTCGCTGCACCCCAGAAGAGAAAGTCAGGTGGTGTTAGGTCAGGCGATCGTGGAGGCCAAAGTCCCTGTGAAATTATGCGATCACCAAAAACATCAGGAAGCAGTGACATTGAAACGCGAGCTGTATGCGCGGTTGCACCATCTTGTTGAAAATAACCGATCAGTATTTCACTTAACACAAGTTCTCCTATGAATGGGTAGAGAATATCACTGCAGTATCGTTGCGCGCTTATTCAAATGGTTCAAATGGCTCTAAGCACTTTGGGACTTAACATCTGAGGTCATCAGTCCCCAAGACTTAGAACTACTTAAACCTATCTAACCTGAGGACATCACACACATCCATGCCTGAGGCAGGATTCGAAACTGCGACCGTAGCAGCAGCGCGGTTCCGGACTGAAGCGCCTAGAACTGCTCGGTCACAGTGGCCGGCCTGTGGGCTTATTGTTTCGTTGAAAAATATGGGACCCACAATCCGACGTCTAGACATTGCGATCCATACTCCGGCACTGCTGAGAGACTTTCTGAACACCCCGTATTTCATTCACCTGAACATAAGCAACCAGTCTTTTGATTTGCAGCTCCTTGTATTGACCGTGTTTACAGTTAAAAATTGTTGGATGTGAGGTCCACCAGTTATGCAAAACACCGTTTTTGTCAGTACCCAAACATGTTTCGGCACCACTGTACCATCATCAGGTATTTACAAAAGGAAACGATCTCTTGTTAGAACTTAGAATGTACAAAATTTTATAATCATTTAACAAGAATGTTCACATTCCAGAATAAATAAAAACGGAAACCCACTGATGATGGTACAGTGGTGCCGAAACATGTTTGGGTACTGAGAGAAACGGTGTTTTTCATAACTAGCGGACCTCACATCCAACAATAAGCAACCCAGCTCCCACCTCCCACCAGGGCAGATGATGTAGGCTGGGTTGCCGATCTGGAAAGTACACCTATTATTTCTCCTGTTGGGATTATTTTACTTACAAAGAGACCTCACCCAGTGAGTGAGCAGGGGCAGAGAGAGAGAGAGAGAGACTGAGGCGGTACTCACGTCCTTGCGTATGTGCTCCACCTCGTAGTTGCGGCCGTCGTCGCGCAGCACGTTCTGCTTGAAGCAGCGCACCGTCTTGCTCTTGGTGAGCGGCTCAGCCGTGGGTGCCACGCCGTGGCCCGCCGCCTGCAGCAGCGAGTCCGTCTCCGCCGCCAGCGGCAGCTCGCCGGTAAACACCAGGCAAAACAACAGGTACAGCACAGAGTCGCCTCTCAGCGGCAGCATCTCGCCAGTAAACAACACCACACATAACAACAGGTACAGCTGAAAGTTGTCTCTCAGCAGCAACTTGCCATTAAACACCACACAAAACAACAAGTATGTTGTCTCTCAGCGGCAGCTCGCCAGTAAACACCACACAAAACAACAGGTACAGCAGAAAGTTGTCTCTCAGCGGCAGCTTGCCAGTAAACACCATACAAAACAACAGGTATGATGTCTCTCAGCGGCAGCTCGCCAGTAAACACCACATAAAACAACAGGTACAGCAGAAGGTTGTCTCTCTGCGGCAGCTTGCCAGTAAACACCACACAAAACAACAGGTATGTTGTATCTCAGCGGCAGCTTGCCATTAAACACCACACAAAACAACAGGTACAGCAGAAAGTTGTCTCTCTGTGGCAGCTTGCCAGTAAACACCACACAAAACAACAGGTATGTTGTATCTCAGCGGCAGCTTGCCAGTAAACACCAGGAAAAACAAGTTACAGAAGAAAGTTGTCTCTCAGCAGCAGCTCGCCAGTTAACACCACACAAAACAACAAGTATGTTGTCTCTCAGCGGCAGCTTGCCAGTAAACACCACACAAAACAACAGGTATGTTGTATCTCAGCGGCAGCTTGCCAGTAAACACCACACAAAACAGCAAGTGCAGCAGAAAGTTGCCTCTCAGCAGCAGCTTGCCAGTAAACACCACACAGAACAACAGGTACAGCAGAAAGTTGTCTTTCAGCGGCAGCTCGCCAATAAACACCACACAAAACAGCAAGTGCAGCAGAAAGTTGCCTCTCAGCAGCAGCTTGCCAGTAAACACCGCACAAAACAACAGGTATGTTGTATCTCAGCGGCAGCTTGCCAGTAAACACCACACAAAACAACAGGTACAGCAGAAAGTTGCCTGTTAGCAGCAGCTGCTTATTGAACACCAGCGAAACCAACTGGCACAGCAGGAAGTTTTCTCTCAACAGCAGCTCGCCAGTAAGCTTCAAGCAAAACAATAGGTCTTACAGAAAATCTCAACAAAATAACTGACAATGAGATTTAAAACCCTATTCTTCCTCATCTGAGGTTGATAGGAAGTAAAAATAGCAAAAGAGGAATGAATATCGGAGATATACGAATCTGTGGTAGCCTGTGTGACTGTGGGAAAGACAGACGATGCATTTAAGTAATTCGAAAAAACTTTTGGAGAAAAGAGAGAATGGCTGCAGAAAGGTAAATAGCTTGAAGGTAATTTTGTGGAAAGGGAAGAGGAAGTATATGAAAGATTTGGGAGATACGACAATGCGAGGAGAATTCGACAGAGAAACTAAATTGAAATCATTCACCTGCAGCAGACTACACTCACCTGGAATTACTAAGATCCTTGGAAGAACATAGCACGAAAAAACTAGCTCTCTCCTGGGATGTAATAAACTCGTATGTGAGACAGGCGAAATACCCACAGGCAGCGAGAGGAATGTAGTAATTGGAATTCCAGCGAAGGAAATGCTGGGAGGTATCAATATGAGGCTATTCAGCTCAGTTCAGTAAGTCACTAACAAGAATGAAAAGACTAGTAGAAGCGGGCTTCAGAGGAGGTCATTTTGGATTCCGCAACAATGTTGCATTTCTCGAGTCATTACAGACCTTACGACTCAGCTTAGTAGGTAGACTAAACAAAGGTAAACTTACGCTGTTGACATTTGTAGAATTAAAGAAAGGTATCGAAAATGTTGATCGGAATGCAGTCTTTCGAATTCTAGAGGTAGCAGGAATAAAATGCAGGGAGCGAGTTGATATTCACAACTTGTACGGGAACCAGAACACAGTTACAAGAGTCGAAGTATAGGAGAAAGAAGCCGTGTCTGAGAAGGGAGTGAGACACAACTGTAGCTTATCCCTGATATTATACAGTCTGTAGTAGTAATAGAAGCGTATGAGAAATTTGGTGAGGGACGCTAAGTTCATGGAGAATAAATAAAAACTTTTTGGAATACTTATCGTAGTTTCAGCTTACTTGAGGAGCTTTTATCAAAGTGGGCCATGAACTACTGTAGAAACGTGGACTACATCGAAAAGAAGCCATCATATCTAAATAGCCTCCATACCAAACACTGCATTCGTTTTAGTGTTGAAGCTCCTTTTCAAGATTTTTTCCTCTAATTCGTTGAACTGATCAGGAAGATGTACGTTGTGAATTTCGTGCTTCAGAGAGTTCCAAACATTTTTTGATTAGATAAACTTCTAGAGATATCAAGTCAATATTTACAAAGAAGTGAATCGGCTTTGAGCTCGGACTTCCTGGCGAGAAATTAGCAAACTAACGACAGGCTTCCACACTTAGGCTACGTGACGGAAAAAACGCGACTTTATGATCAGTGGCATCTCATTATGTACGTTTCCCGTCGTGTGCAACATACGATAAATTTATTTATTGTGCTTCTGCTACAACCAATCCTTGTGGGAATTTCACTGCAACATGACAAATACGTCACGACATACATCACTATGAGCTGTGCAAATTAAGAACTTGACTGCATCGTACTTTGTGGGCTGTGTGCAATGACGCCCATCAGCTTTTGTGTTGCTACTTGTGTTTTCACAGCCCAATTTTTAAGTATTACTGGTATGTAGAAGTACCAGTAATGAGGTGACGATCCGTCAAATGTTTCACAAAGACCACGTGAAATATAAGATCAAACGAAGATCACAGTAACAGATTTATAAACATCAAACAGTAGGGCGGCCTCAAAGCTCCACTGCGTGCTGTATGTAGTGGTCAAAACTGTCTCATCAGAAAGGATATCTTCATGCTTGTATCATCTGGAACCCGTCTAGGACGGGTGAAGTACACCAAGTAAGTGAAACTGTAGGAATGGTTAGGTTAGGTTAGGTTAGTGTTGATTAACGTCCCGTCGACAACGAGGTCATTAGAGACGGAGCGCAAGCTCGGGTTAGGGAAGGATGGGGAAGGATATCGGCCGTGCCCTTTCAAAGGAACCATCCCGGCATTTGCCTGAAACGATTTAGGGAAATCACGGAAAACCTAAATCAGGATGGCTGGAGACGGGATTGAGCCGTCGTCCTCCCGAATGCGAGTCCAGTGTGCTAACCACTTCGCCACCTCGCTCGGTCCTGTAGGAATGACTTAGTTTTCTGGGTACATGTAAAAGTTACGTTATATTTTAGAAAAATGATTTAGGGGAACTGTGACAACAAGGTGAGTTGTAGAAAACTTAATTTCACAACTGTGGCAAGTGTTTGAAGAAAATCTGGGAAAGATCTTCCATGAGCAACTGCAGGCAGATTCTTAACTCTTCGTCATGAGCAGGCTCCCAGACTGCGGACTATCAAACCATTAATACCGTAAACTCAGCGGGCGTAAACAACATGCTGTTGTGACTGCACGGAGTTGTGTTGTCGAAACACGTCGAGAGGCACCTCTAACGGTTGTTCCAGAGCTAGACAAGCTCTAGAATCGATGCCAAGGTCCGATTAGCCATGTCATTTAACTAATGGCAAACAGGTGTGATGTAGCATTCATTCGTAGTGGTGATCATAATGGACAGCGCTGACGCCTACTTTGTTGCGGATGAATTTCACTAATACAAATATTATAGTAGTGTTCTGATGTCTCGATCCACCTCTGTAGGTGAGCGATCAATTTGGCTAATTAATTGCCTTGTTTTGGATCCTATCCCAGTACTCTTGACTCCCGAAAATTCATTTCGAACCTAGACGAGTGGGAAATAGTGGCCAGTCCCGATTTCAGTTGATAAGAGCTGATGCTACGGTTCGAGGGTGGCGCAGAGCCCACGAAGCCAAAGACCCAAGTCATCAAATGGTTCAAATGGCTCTGAGCAGTATGGGACTTAACATCTATGGTCATCAGTCCCCTAGAACTTAGAACTACTTAAACCTAACTAACCTAAGGACATCACACACATCCATGCCCGAGGCAGGATTCGAACCTGCTCCCGTAGCAGTCGCGCGGCTCCGGACTGAGCGCCTAGAACCGCTAGACCACCGCGGCCGGCCCCAAGTCATCAACAATGCACTGTGCAAGCTGGAGGTGTCTCCATAATGGTGTTGGCTGGGTTTGCGTGGAATCTACTGGGTCCTCTGGTCAAACTGTGCCGATCATTTACTGGAAATGGTTATTTTCAGGTACTTGGAGACTATTTGCAACCATTCAGCTATGAATGCGCTATGTCACCGAGCGACCGTTGTTCACTATTGGTTTGAAGGACGTTGTGGACATTTTGAGTGAATGATTGGGCCACATAGATCAGCTGATATGAATCCCGTCAGATATTTATGGGACATAGTCTAGAGGTCAATTTGGCACCAGCAACACGTTAGCAATTGTGGACGTCTATATAGGCAGCATGGGTCAGTATTTCTGCAGGGGACTTCCCACGACTTGTTGAGTCCCTGTCACGTGGAGTTGCTGGACTACGCCGCGCAAAAGGAGGTCCGCCGGGATATCGAGGGGTATTGCATGGCTTTTGTCGCCTCAGTGTATGATAACAGAGTAGGCCAGTGGAGCGATGTAGAACACTGCCCCCTATCAGCCGGAGTATGATCGACAACCCCGGCCACTGCACGCCTGGCGAGGTACGTCATCTGGTGACGTCTCCTGTTCAACGTTTGTCACACACTTTTGGAGTATTTTTCGGCATTAATGACCCCATCTGTCTTATATCAAACTACTCGGCGTCATCTAAGTCACTTTCGGGCGTTTTTAAACGCGAATAAGAATCAAAGTCTCGAATACTTTTAGAGGTGGTATGACTCATAGAAACAAAAAAAAGGCAAATATACATGGGTCCGGAAAGGCATAATTTTCGAGATAAACACGTGTTTACAGGAAGGGCTGCGCAATGATTGGTTGCAGATATTGGCACCTGATATAAAAACTTTGAGGTTACCGATGACATTGTAATTCTGTCAGAGACAGCAAAGGGCTTAGAAGAGCGGCCGAACGGAATGGACACTGTCTTGAAAGGAGGATATAAGATGAAAATCAACAAAAGTAAAACGAGGGTGACGGAATGTAGTCGAATTAAATCGGGTGATGCTGAGGGAATTAGATTAGGAAATGAGACACTTAAAGCAGCAAATGAGTTTTGCTATTTGGGAGGCAAAATAACTGATGATGGTCGAAGTAGAGAGGATATAAAATGTAGACTGGCAATGGCAAGGAAAGCGTTCCTGACGAAAAGAAATTTGTTAACATCGAGTATACGTTTAATTGTCAGGAAGGCGTTTCTGAAAGTATTTGTGTGGAATGTGGTCATGTATGGAAGTGAAAAGTGGACGATAAATAGTTTGGACAAGAAGAGAATAGAAGCTTTTGAAATGTGGTGCTACAGAAGAATGATGCAGATTATATGGTTATATCACATAACTAATGTGAAAGCATCAAACAGAATTGGGGAGAAGAGAAATTTGTGGCAAAACGTGACTAGAAGAAGGGATCGGTTGGTAGGACATGTTCTGGGGCATCAAGGAATCACCAATTTAGTATTGGAGGGCATCGTGGAGGGTAAAAATCGTAGAGGGAGACCAAGCGACGAATAAACTAAGCAGATTCAGAAGGATGTTGGTTGCAGTAGGTTATGGGAGATGAAGAAGCTCCCATAGGATAGAGTAGCATGGAGAGCTGCATCAAACCAGTCTCTGGACCGAAGTGAAAAACAACAGCAACAACAACAGACGTTTCTGGACTGCTGGATTGGTCGGGTTCCACAACTTGTCCTGCTCGTGTGCTAAACCTCAATCCCCTAGAGGTATGGTTGTGGCGACACTTGATGGAATTGGTCTACGCCACACCAACCAGCGACGTGCGGACGCCACAGGGTCCCGTCTTCAGTGCGTGCCAGCAGATACAACAGCGATGTAAACTCGTGATGTAAACTCGTGATGACCGCAGAAAGCATTCACTTCTGGACCCATGTTTGTTGGCCTTATCTCAGTAAGTATGCATTTCCGGACTCATGTTAATGGACTTACTTTTCTTGTTCCTATGAATACTACCACATCTCAAAGTATTCGACACTTTTTTGTGAACAGCCTGTATACAAGGCGTAGCGGCTGTAGGGGCACATATTTTTACATTTGGCTGTTTAATACGTACAAACATCAGTGTGTTAATCTTTTCTCTGCATCGAGCAGTCTTCCCACAAACACACCGTTGAAACCTGATGATTTCTGCAGGTCTTAACTACACCTGTCAGTACAGACTGACCGTTTTTCGTCCACGCATCCACACTTCAGCACCTGACCTCTTGTCCAGGGGAAATAAACATGAACAGCTTGTAATAGCTATAATTATTAGTCTGCAAATGTCGTAAATACGAGTAGTATTGTAATGTTGTTCAGGGTGGGACAAATAAAAGTCGCCTGGAGAACAAAGTTCCAAGCTACACAGCAGATGACTGGAAATACAGTACTAACCTGAGTAGAGCAGCTGTTGAAAGTGACCGCAACTCATCTTTTGTTACATTTGAGGCCTGGTCAGCAAGTTGCTGTAGGCAGATCGGAGCCGGACTGCTGGAACTGCTGCAGTCTCATTCGAATTTTTCTGCTGCAGTTCTTGAAAACTATGATCGTTGTTGGGATACACCTTACACCAGAGGGCTCACCTCACAGAGTAATGGCACACTGGCAGATCAGGTGACACGGGTGTCCAGCTGGGGCCGTGACCAGACTGACCTTTCCCAGTAACTCTGCCAGGCGTGAAGACTGCGTAACGTTCGACTGGCTGTACGAGCAGTCGCTCCATCCTGTTGGAAGTAACTGCCCGTCTTTTTCTTCTTCGTTAATGCTGCCACAAATCGATGTCCAATAGTATCTACTCGTCCAGGCCACTTTTATTTGCCCCACCCTGTACATATAGTCCAGTTACATAAAGGTGACCACCGAATATGTTCGACATCAAGGTACAATAACCACTCACGGAAGGTGGCAGGGCTAGTGGTGAAGGCTATATAAAGCGTGTCGGGGCGACACAGGAAACAGTGTAGCTGTAGTGTTGTAACTGAATTATTTATCTGATGTCCAAAAGCGCATGATCATAGGCTTTTGGGCAAAGGTGGAAACATGTTCGAGATGGGTAAGGTTGTAAACAGAATGAGCTTTTCACTCTGCAGCGGAGTGTGCGCTGATATGAAACTTCCTGGCAGATTAAAACTGTGTATCGGACCGCGACTCGAACTCGGGACCTTTGCCTTTCGCGGGCAAGTGCTCTACCATCTGAGCTAGCCAAGCACGACCCACGCCCCCATCCTCACAGCATTATTTCTGCCAGTACCTCGTCTCCTACCTTCCAAGCTTTACAGAAGCTCTCCTACGGACCTTGCAGATCTAGCACTCCTGAAAGAAGGGATATTACGGAGACATGGCTTAGCCACAGCCTGGGGGATGTTTCCAGAATGAGATTTTCACTCTGCAGCGGAGTGTGCGCTGATATGAAACTTGGGTAGTTCCATTGGTAGAGCACTTGCCCGCGAAAGGCAAAGGTCCCGAGTTCGTGTCTCGGTCCGACACACAGTTTTAATCCGCCAGGAAGTTTCAGTTTGTAAAAAGTTTGCTTGCCGCCCTGCTTAAAGCATATTGTGCATGGCAAAATGAGGCTATCCAAAACGGGCTCTGATGCAACTGTGGTGTACTATGGGACATAGATCACAGGAGTGGACGACAGTTGCGGTGCTGTGTACGACGGGATAGTCGTGCAACTGTTGAGCAACAGACCGCCTAGATGAACCAAGAGGCTACGAACAGTGTCTCCTCAACGAACATTCAGCGGACGGTTCTGTGTGTGGGCGTCCGCACCTGGCGCCTGGTTCATGCTTCCATGCTGACGACTGTTCATTAGCGACGAAGGCTGGAATTTGCTCGCCAGTACTGCAACTGTACGTCCACTGATTGGCGTCAGGTAGTCTTCACAGATGTTTTATCCTCCATCGAGCACATGCCTGTTAGCTGGCGCACCGTGAAAAGTCTGAAAGCGAACACCCTGCCACAGTTACGTTCTGGGAACGTTTTCGTGGCATTCCGCTGATGATCGCGAAATTCTGGAACGCGCAGTGCATCAACACAAGTACACATATTTCCCTGGGGGTCAAATCCACCCTTACACACATTTGGTTTTCCTCAGCATGATGGCATCTACCAGCAGGACTACGCAACTTGTCATGCAGCTTGCAATGTACGTGCAAGGTTCGAAGAGTACCAGGATGGCTTTACTACCCTGCCTACCAGACTGCCCGGATTTAAACCCACTTGAAGATCTGTGGGACGACCGCGATCGGGCAGCGATTGACACTACAAAAGGTGGCTATTCAGACTTGTGACAGGTGATCACATTAATATGACTGGGCAATTTATACCTTTTATCATTCACTCCGTCTTCAGGCCACAAGTGGCCTACCTGGACCATCCGACCGCCGTGTCATCCTCAGACGAGGATGCGGATAGGAAGGCCGTGGGGTCAGCATACCACTCTCCTGGTCGTTATGATGGTATTCTTGACCGAAGCCGCTACTATTCGGTCGAGTAGCTCCTCAATTGGCATCACGAGGCTGACTGCACCCCGAAAAATGGCAACAGTGCATGGCGGCCTGTATGGTCAACCATCCAAGTGCCGGCCACGCCCACCATCACTTCGGTGATCTCACGGGAACCTTTTATCATTCAGGTAGAAAAAATAATGTAAAAAAAATATAGTTATTTAGGCATGGCGAAGCAGCGAGTTGTAAGGCAAAAGAGCTAAGTAATCAGCAGGGCAACAGGTAGCGCGCAAAGAATCTCACAGAAGCAGGGCCGCACAGTGGCTGGAGTGTGACGTAGCTCGACTATGCCTAATCTGCGACTGCGCTTACCGTTGACACGCGCCGGCGTCGCGGCCACCAGCAGCAGCACGGTGACCACCAGTAGAGAGGCCATGGCGCTCCGGCCCTCCTGCGACCTGGCTGCCGAGAATGTCGGTACGAGTAACCCTGCAACACAGGCGAGAGAATTTGGAAACACCGTCGCCGACTGTGTCAACTACGGTATAATTACATTGCCTCACCAAACTGTTTTTCAGAAATACATGTTCGACGAGGACATCACCATCGTCAAACTAAGTTTCAAGTACTTTATTCTGTTTTGAACCACAATAATTACATACACACAATTTGGTAAACAGTTTACACCAAGCAAATCTTATCGTTGGAATACACGTGATGAATTACTTAATACCTAACAACTATAATATTTCGTACCAATTCCAGATATAGTAGCTATGTCTTAAACGAATGACAATACTCAAAACGGGGTAGTTTTCTAAATCCTCGATAGTCGTAATATTTTTGTAAACTCAGGCTTTCGTGAGTAGGGTTACTTTTTAATGAAGCGACACACATTTTGAAACAGCATTCAATAGGTAGCGATAAAAGGATACAGTTCCAAAACCATCTCCAACAGTACACCGAAACTAGATGTGAAAATGGTCAGTATGTATACTACAGGTAAGATCGAAGTCTCTTAGCACTAAGTAAATTAACATTAATTTCGCCAGTAAAAGTAGCTCAACATAGCTGTAACTGCGCTACGCCGGCAAATTTGGACCTCATACATCCACAATTTTTGGTTTTTTATTCGAAACGTTATACTTTGATCTCAGATATACATAATTTCACTGTACTCGTCTGTTCACGAGCGAGTAAACACTCAAAGGATAATTCGATATTCCTGCAGGAAGAAAGGTTATGAGTTTATATTGGCGTCGTTAAAAAAAAACCTCATGTTCCCCTCTCCAAGCTGGACCTAAACGACAATGTAACCATCATTTGCGTGCGCGAAAGGGGTATAAAACTTGAAATATTTGACCAGAGATATTGTCTTCAGAATACGTACGTTCATAAAAAAGGAAATGAAAATAAAGTGTAAAATGTAGTCAAGCAAATCCACAACGTACAAAATTGAGGACATTATTTCCATTACACTGCAATGAACTTGGCACATCAAGTTATGCCGCAAGCCTATGTTTGCATGACCTCCGCGTCTAAACAGCATGTTAAACCCTTACAAAATCATTGTTCATTTAAGATGCTGTTACGATGACATACTTACCATATATGTTTTTGCAGAGCTTGCAGCTGTATCATTCACAATTTAAAAAATACGACCTAGCAACGGTCACGTTTTATGCATATAAAACACAATAGAAGGAAAATCGACAATTTAGACAGTAGTGTTATGATGCAATTTATAAGGGATAACTCGAATTAATAATAAAATCCACAGAAAAGCGAACACCTCTGACGGTATGTGCACTCTGTGAGAAGACGTATTGTCGTAATACCTTTCTACCATACTTTCATTTCACATAAAGAAAGAGTGGGATTAATCTTTAGCATGTATGTAGATTCCTGCACAATGAAGGAGACGTAGTACCTGTAAGCAGACAGACGAAGAAATATTATTTTCTAACATTACCATGTAAAAACACAAGATACATATTTTCCGATTGTCCGCTTGCAGTAGTACCACAAAAAGATGGCTGCAGGGCAAGAAAGGAAGAAAACACACACGCAAACATCACAAAAAATACCACTTTAAATATTTCCAGTCGGAGTTGGGCTTTGATCTGAGCAACACGTTCTGGATCGAGGAGGCTCTCCTGGAAATCGTGATTTCATTGAGCCTCGGATGTGCCGTTTCCGACGACTATACAGCATGGCAAAATTCTATAGGCACTAAATGGAAAAATATTGTTACGCTATGAAGAAGTAAAGTGCCGATACGTCAAGAGCCATAGCTGTGATTGTATGTGTGCTCTGCGCCTCGCCATCTCGCCGCCCGCCAACCGCCGCATCGATACGAACAGGTTGAAACTTTTAGTACTGTATTCGTGTGGACCAGTGTTACTTTTGTTCCTGACTGTTCAATAACAATTTAACTTTTACCAGAACTGTCCTATCATTTAATTATCCTCATCACTAACCTAAACAGGGTCCTTTTCCACATGCTGTGCAATCCGAGTGTCCCGAGATGAAGATTTAGAGTTTATGTTAATAGTAATTACCGGCAGACCTATCTATGTTAGAATGATGTTTAAAGAACTTTGTTGTTAATGAAAGAATAAACGAACAATATAGGTCTGACAAAGTTGGAAGATAATTTTGAAAGTGGTTTAGTAATGAAGTTTAATTAATTTGAGACAAAAGTAATGGTAGTTAAATGAGCAAGAAATAAGACAAAAAGAGTAGTAAATCATATATTGGAAATCTTGAGTGCTTAATGATTTAAATAACCAAAATTTCAGTACAGTGATCATAACAGTTTCAGGGCCCCCTCCACCCTTTTCTTTTCTATTCATTTAAATTCTGAAGTGTAATGAACTGATTTGACCAGCAAAGTTGAAGTCAATATAAAATCAAAATTTATTAGTGTTTTACCTTTTTCAAAATTGACATTGTATGTGTGTTTCGAAAGTGCTATTTCTAGGGTAACCTATGCCCGATTTTAATCAGATCAATAGACAGTACGAAGTTTGTAGTAAATATTATAGTGTATTGTTGTATATTTATGGCTTGTTCATATTAGTAGAGAAAGTGAAATTATTAGTTCAGTAGATTTTCTGGTTCTAAAATTTACCATATTATGCAGTGTTATTACGTGTTGTTTTGCATACACGTACTTCAACTTGTACAGGGAAGAAACTCAGTTAATGCCTAATTAGGCTGGCGACCGTATTATTAATAATTTGGTAGCATCTGCTGTGTTGTTTCTTGTCCGTCCTGACGTGTGGTTGCACTCCGGAATTGCTTGACGTATCATTGTTATTACTGAGTGGGTGAAAGTCTGATTTGCCTCCATTCAGATACACGCGGTCGAAATCTATACAAAAATCCTTTCTCATAAGGTGAAGCCCGTCAACTTACCATAGTACAGGCTTGAAAGAGTATCGTGTGCTCTAGCGCAGCGTTACACACTCCAATGCGAGTACCAGGAAAATATTACTCGTATTTCTACAACACACGTCTCGGGTAATGACCTCAACGCTAAATCAGAGAAATTCGAGACATGGGGAATATCCTACCACCGATCCACTTTCACGCGTAACTACTGGTGAACGCAACTCAAAGTGGAAAATGATTCTCACACATCACGGTTCAAATGGTTCCAATGGCTCTGAGCACTATGGGACTTAACATCTGAGGTCATCAGTCCCCTAGAACTTAGAACTACTTAAACCTAACCAACCTAAGGACATCACACACATCCATGCCCGAGGCAGGATTGGAACATGCGACCGTAGCGGTCGTGCGGTTCCCGACTCAACCGCCTAGAGCCGCTCGGCCACAACGGACGGCCTCACACATCTTGTATGGAGGCTTCCGCAGAAGATGTATATTGAAACCTTACAACTTGAAGCAACTGGCAGAAACGCCAGTGATTCACATGCTGCTGCGAACAGCAAATAATTCCGCGGTTAACGGGTTCTTCTCAGATAGATATGCATCTCGAACGGTTCTAGGCGCTTCCATCTGGAACCGCGCGACCGCTACGGTCGCAGGGTCGAATCCTGCCTCGGGAATGGATGTGTGTGATGTCCTTAGTTTCGTTCTAGGGGATTGATGACCTCAGATGTTAAGTCCCATAGTGCTCAGAGCCATTTGAAACAAACCAGTGTGACCTATAAACGTCAAGGCTGCACGACTGTGGAGATGGATATTCCACACATGTCTCGTGCTGAAGATTTGATCGCTATCGAGGTGAAGAGTTCACGCGTATTTCCCACCATTTTCACTAGTATCTTTCTTAATGGCAGTATAGTTTCACCGTACAGTTTCACAGTCGCATACCACAGTCTACCGTGGTCTCAGGGGAATTACACTGCCTGACAAAAAGACTGAAGCACCGAGAAGTCGAGGAGGAAGTTAAATGAAACTTAACGGGTTGAGATAGTATGTCATGTTATTCACAGTGACTACTTTGCACTAGTCAGTGTGACTTTGTGCCTGGTCTGGCGTGAAGGAATGCAGTGACTGAAAAACGGTATCGTATCCAATCCTCAGATATGCCGGCCCACAACTGTTGTAACTGGTGCTTCATATCCCGGATACTGGTACTGCGACGTAGTTGCCGTCCAAGTCGGTTCCACACATGTTCCAGCGGGCACCACCTGGGGATTTTGCTGGGCGCGGGAGCACCTCAAAATCACTCAGACAGTTCATACAGACACGCCATTTCTGTTGACGGGCGTCGTCCTATTGATAAATAGCATCACGATACAGATGATGACGCGGTATGTCCATGACGTACCGCTGTAGCGTCAGAGTTCCCTCAATCCCTACTAGCCGTCACCTGAAGTCATATCCGGTGGCTCCCCCCACCGTGACGTCAGCAGTAACACCACTGTACCGCTCCAAAACACTGGAAGAACTGGACCTCTTTCCACATTTCTGCCGTACTCAACGACAGTGGGTTTCGTGGTAGTCCGCACCCGCGTTTCTTTGCTGCACAAAGTGCGACGCCATTCGTCAGCATTGCACGCTTCCCGGTCACGTCTGTGTTGTGAGGTTAACGACAGCCTACACATGGGGCGGCCTGTACATTGTGACATACAAATACATCTCGGGTCTGTATATCACAAGTTTCGACCAGCCAGCCAAATGGCGACCCACAGTGAGGTCCCTTTCAAACTGTGTCAGGTGCTGATAACGCTGTCTCATACTTGTACCCGGCATCTTCACGTTCTTCGCAAGAATCACTGAACATCTGTCGCTGTTGACGTCGATAATGTACCCTACACAGCACAAAACACTAACAACGATATCGCAGTCTGGTGGCCATTCTACTTGTCACACAGAAATGATCACTTACATACCTGCCGACAATGTATATATGAAAGGAATTACGTCGACATCCGACCATATTTTATGTGCTACATTTTTTCGTCAGGCAATGTATTTTTCAGCTTTATTTTTCATAAGCAGATTTTTGAAGGTGGTCACTCTTTGCAAGTACGCACTTCAACAAATGTTTGGAATATCATAGAGTTTCTAATAATACACCCATATTAGTTTGCACAGTACCTTATTAACAAAATAAACATAATTCTTCCTGAAAACAACAACGATTTTGGTCAGTTACAAGAAATCGTTGCAAAACAAAGCAGGTTCTCGCCTAGGTGTGTATATTGAAAACATAAACAGCGAAAATGTTTATATCCTGACGACGGTTATCAGTCTTAAGAAGTGACTACGTCTTCCTCACACACGGTTGAGTTATTGCCCCCCGCGAGCCATGCTCTGGATGAGACTTTGATAGTCTTGAGGTATGAGGTCCCACTCCTCAATGGCAGCTTCCTTGAGGTCCTGAAGATTGACAAGTCGATTCGGACACTGTGCAGTGGCCACTTTCAACAGGACCCATGCACGCTCAACTGCATCTTTGTCTGGGGACTGTGCTGCCAATGCATTCGGTTGCTGTCACATCTTTGAAGATACCGAGACACTGCTAGAGTGCTGTGCCATCTAGCATTTTCATCTACTAGGATGAAGTTCTCACGACTTCACGCCTGTTGGGCCACTTGGAGGTATTGGGAACCAGCCAAATTGCCGTAGATGGGAATCAGAGGGGTCTGTCATCCCATGATTATTGCTGCCCAGAACATTACACTTCCACCTGCGAACGAATGGACTTCCTGAAGATATCGGTATTCCTGATGTTGTCTAGCACTTCTCCAAACCCTCAGACGTCTAGTGTGTCACAAACCAATCCTGGTCTCTTCAGCAAACATAACTCCATTCTGCACTGGTCGAATGTGTACGTCCAAGAGCCCAGGTCCTTCGATTACGTCGGTTCCGTTAGTTCAGTGCAAAACTTCTCATTGGTCTTCTGGAACAAAGACCACCCTGGTGCAATACTGTATGCACCGTCTGGTTTGAGATACGAATCCCTGTCGCCCGAGAGAACTCATTTCCAATTTTTCTGGCAGTTGATATTGGGCGCCTGCGAGCCGACAGTTGGAGGAAACCATCCGTCATTGGTGCTGTCATACGTGGACGAGCACTCCGGGCTTATCGTTCACATTTCCTGTCACTTTGTTGTTTTTCCACATCTTAGATACACCACTGTAAATGACGTGTAATCGATCGGCAACATCTCGCTGTGTATGTCCTGCTGAAAGTAAAGCCACTGCCCTGACTCTATGAAAGAGTTGTATGATTTTACGTTGCATGTTACTGCAGTGCTGAACACAAACTGAATGAATCTATTGTTGATACTGTACTGCTCGCGGTATGTTTACATGACTGGGAAACGATCACAAAGCATGCCATTAGTAAACATGATCCAGTGTATCGGCTCTAACTGGATAATGCATGAAGTGCACATGTTAATGGGACCTCTAGTATCATAGACTACATTTTACGATAGTTTTCAAACTATTGTTGGGGAGTGTATTTCTTAGGCGCCATACGAGGCCAAACTTGAAGGTGAAGAATATTTCCGTACCGACTCTGGACTTCTCTCACAGAGTGCCGCTGTATTTTCCTCTTCCCAGTGCTCCGAACACTTAACTTGTACAGCTGTGAACGGCAGCGCAGCAACTGTGTTTCGTGACCGTAGCAGGGCTGAATCGCACACACCAGTCCCACGGCTTCTCTCGGGTTTATGATGCCCCGGAGCATGCGCCTTTCCCCAAGGACGTTCGTCTCTTCCCCCAGGTTCCCAGGTGATGTTCTTGCATTATTTGTTCCAGAACCTAAACGGCTGGCAAAGAAACAGACTTACGAGAATCCATTATCCTGTACCAGGAGATAAAGAGTCGAAGTGATGTTTCAGAAGGAATCTGACGTTAGACTAATGCTTCATTTCGCCGAGAACAACTTTACTCCTACAAAAAATTATCATTAATAATCCCGTCATTACTACTGTTACCATTTGTCAGCATGATCAACACTCAAACCTCCAGATGTCAGGCGCTCAGATCGATACCAAATGTTGTTGTGTCGATAGAGTATTAACCAAAACACCGAATTAGTTCGTTCTGTGTGCTGTCGTCCAGTACAAGATGCGTAAACGGTAATTAAAAGTAACACCAGAGCTACCGAGTATAGGTAAACCATACCTGAGAGCACACACTGTGGAAGTCTGTGGTAGGTGAGTTGGTTGCCTGTACGGTAACTCAGCATGTGTGGTCAGAGGGTTAGTTGCCCTCTGGGGAATTTCAACAGGTGTCATGGGACGTCACCCCGAACAAATATAACGAAAAATTACGAAGAAAATGATATTGAAAAAAAGGTTAGTAGAGCGTCAGGTCGGTGAACGAGAAGTCACGAGTTCGTAACCAATCGACGGTTTCCTTTTAATGATTACGCCTGAAATTGTTATGTGGGAGAACATTTTCCTCCCACGTAAAAGGAGGTTTCAGAGTTCAATGTTCTTTTGCAAGTCTGCTTTCGCGTCGTTAGTTAAAAGTAGCATACCAATAGCGTACATTTGTATAGATAACACCACACCTATCTATACATATGTACTCTACGGGTTAGCTACTTTCAGCTAACGACGCGAAAGCAGACTGTGAAAAGAACGTTGCTACAAACTCTTAAATGTCCTTTTACATGGCAGAAAAATCGCCAGAAGTGGGTTTCGAACTCATGATCTTCGTATAACGAGCTGATGCTGTACCAGCTGACTTACCATAGATCTTCCGATGCAGTGCTCACAGATACCATTTGCCTATACTCGGTAGTTCTGGTGTTACTTTTAATTACCGTTTACACATCTTCTACTGAATGACAGCACTCAGCACGAACTAAGTCCGCGTTTTGAGCGATCCTCTATCGACACACAATGTTTGGTACCGACTTGAGCGTCTGACATGTGGAGGTTAGGGTGTAAGCGGAAAGCATGTATACCTCCAACTTGGGAGACCAGGATTTGGTACCCGAAACCATCTGAATCCTTTTTCCTTATAAATGCCAGACTCGTGAGGGCAACCAACAATTTTCCTGAGAGAGTAGTGCCTGTATGATTCACATCCAGTGAATGAAACAGCAACGTTTGTCTCATACTCTGTGCGCGAAAAACAACGTAGACAAACCAGAACCTTCGTGTGCACATTGTTATCCCTTACCTACTAGAATACCATTTAAAGGTGGTACATAGATCACTGCAATCAATAAATTTACAAATTCCTTCTTCTCTTCTTGCGGCTGAGCAGGGTCGGCAATAGCTATGAGAGGATTTGTCATGGTTAATTCAAGGGGTCACCGGATGATCTTCGTGTCGCCACCTCACTACCCCAGGAACGGAATGTATCCACCCCACTGTCTGCTTGTAAAGATATTCATATGGAAGTGTGTGAACATTTTTTAAATGTTTGTGAATCGTGTAAATGAGGCGGGACGTAGGTACCAGATCGGTATTTCCCTGGACGTTAATCTGCCAGGGGGAATCGATCCGGTACTGGCGTACCTCCCCACCCTGGAAGGGGCGTTTTATCGCGCACGGCTGCCCAGGAGATCCAGATTTACAAAGTTACAATAGAACATGAAATATTTAAATGGTTCTAGATACTTTTACATGTTCTCCATAAAGAAAGAAAAAGTATGAGAAAGTAATATTTGTTAAACAACCTCTTATTCCATTCAAAAATTTGTAAAATGTTGTCCCTGGCAAACTACGTACGAAATATTAAGTTGATAGACAAAATGGAGAAACGTGGGCTCTGGAGTTGCCCAAGGCTCCGTCCTTGGTCCATTACTCTTCTCACTGTACATTAATGATATTTCTTCTGTGAATCACTCCTGAAACTACCATCTATATGCCGACAACATCCAACTGCACATAAGTGCAAGCCCCAAGAACATTGCTGACGCAGTAGCGAGTATGAACGCAGATCTTTGCTCTGTTTCTCGATGGGCACAGAACCTAGGTCTGAAACTAAACCCCAAGAAATTACAGGTCATTCTTATATCTCATCCAAAGTTAATCAGCTGGTACTTTCGCGAAACAGTCCCTCAAATACTCCTCAACGGTACCCAACTACCGTACCAAAAAACAGTAAAAGACCTTGGAATAATCTTAGATGAAAACAGTATTTTAAACATAGCTGCGCAACAGCAACGGTTCCACGTAATAAGATTAAAAACAGCCGACCAGTTGCAATGGATAAAGTAATCTTTACCTAGGTTTCGACAGATTTAAATCTATCTTCTTCAGAAGGCGGCAGTATTACATTAATATGGAATGATATGTCATTCCATATTAATGTAATACTGCCGCCTTCTGAAGAAGATAGATTTAAATCTGTCGAAACCTAGGTAAAGATTACTTTATCCATTGCAACTGGTCGGCTGTTTTTAATCTTATTAGATGAAAACCTAAACTGGGAAGAAAAAACAGTCACAGCTTGCCGGAAATCGCTCTCCTCCCTACATGCAATCCAAAAATTTAAAAAAATATTTCCAACCCATGTTAACCAAAAATTAGTCCAAACACTAGTCCTACCTAATCTTTACTACTGTGATGTAGTTCAACATGGCACAAATAGTGAAAATTCGAGATGCCTCAAGCTTCTGATGAATGCTTGCGTTAGATACGTATGCAATATACTGTTGTATGATCATATCAATCCTTCATACTCCCAGCTAGGATGGATACGCCTACATAAGGTACGCGATCTCCACACGATGTGCTTGCTTTATCGATTTCTTAGTCACTGGTGCCCCCAATACTTATCTTCTCACATTAAACACCTATCATCATTCCACAACCGCGATACCAGATCGGATACGTCTAGCATCCTGGCTGTACCTTTACATAACACAAAATATTTCTCCGTGTCATTCTCCATCTCAGCCGTACGACTATGGAACGCGCTCCCCTGTGATCTGCGTCTTATCCAGAACCACTCAACATTCAAGAGGGAACTCAAAACTTATATATTAGGGACGGTATAGCCACCATTGTTGTGCCTCTCTCATCGCTTTCTTTCTCCTCTCTATCATACCTTCGAATTTTACCATTCTATTTCTCTTCCTCTAACCTAGATACCTCTTCTATATCTCTTTCACCCCATTCTATCGTCTTATGTCTCTGCTCGATGTGAATAACAAGCTGCAAGAGCCTAACGAGAACATTCCCAACTAGCAATAGGACTGACATTCATAAAAGAAAAATATGTTTACTTAAATATACATAGTCATTCCTATTATTATTATTATTATTCGTGATTGTTATAATTCTTTTCTGATTGTTATAATTATCCTTGTACGACAGTTGTAATCTCTATTTTTTTCTTTAACATTAATACTGTATAACACGTGGTATGTCCATAATGTTCTGTACAAACTGAAATTCGTTCAATCTGAGTATGCCTGGTTAGGTGTAAGAGAGGGCCTGAAGGCCCTAATCTTGCCAGGTAAAATAAATGCATAAATAAATAAATAAAAATAAATAAAATGTTTACAGAGTCCAATTGCCACCCTTTGCAGATAATCGCAGACTAAATCACTATTAATTCACAAGTAGATACATTTTTGAGGTGACGGTATTCACGAGTAAAGAGTACCACACCACCATCGATAACAGGCGCTCGAAACACTCGTAGCGTAGAAGCTGTACGGGTTGGCAGTACGAACTGTAGCGAGATCCGCCAGGGGCCGCGGCTGCCAACCCATGGGTATCACGTGTGTGGAAGGTGATTGGCCGCTGCCTCGCTGTACACCGGGGCACTGAGCTACGGCGGGCAGCTCTCTTCAGTGTGTGTCGTGTCGTGTACAGTCTCCAGTTACCGCCCAGTCTACAAGCTGCAGTGGTCGTCCCAAGTGTCTTCGAGATTTAAGCTCCTTAGGCATCGTAGGCCAGCTCTGGACTCTACGTAGGCGTCTCTCAGAGGCACAGTGACAGCACTTTAATATTTTAGAGGGCTAGTAATAATTTCAAATGTCTAATTGTATTGGACACTGCGCAAGAAGAAGCATCATTTAAGTTGGGTATTCGTTCATGGGTAATAAATATCATTTAATTACTAATCGTAGAGAATCTTTCTGACTGTAGATAACCTACTCCGTCCCCCTGTATTCCCAAAATTTTAAAATTCATTTTTAAAGTTGTTAGTATTTCAAAAGTTTAGATAATGGATGAGCAACAAACTCGTAGCATTATATAAATGATCTGACATTAAAATGTGTAGATAGAGTGAATGGAAATATTCGATGTTTTGAACATTTTCGTAATTTAGAATAGGAAATAGGATTATGAACTTTACTGTCTAAACGTCATTAAACTACTTTAAGCTATCTTAAATTACACTTAATACGTATGAAAGTAAGAAACAGGACCACAAGATGCAAGTAAATATAGTAAAATTATGTACCCAGTACTCAAGTAGTAGCAGTATAGTAGTGGTAGGTATCGGATAGTGCAGTTGAGAAGAGTGTCGGCTACTCGCATATGGATCTGCAAATCAGCATTTCATTACGTAGATCTCTTAACCTGGAAGTTAAAGAATACATCGAGAAAATGGACAACTAAACAACAGCCAAAGAACCTAACAAACAGGGACTCTACCAACTGGCTTGCAAGTCATGCCAATACGTACAGAAAAACTCAAATGCAAAAACACAAAAAGAGATAATATGAATATCTCTGGGTAGAAAAAGCATCGGTTCACATTCTAAAAATGCAGAAAACATTACAACGACGAAGCACGATCCTACAAATCAGTAACAGGCTGTATCGTACATTGACAACAGACGGCAACTGTATGTGTCTTTCTTCAATATTGTGGCACTACTAATTTTGCACTCTGTACTTTACTCCTCTTTTATATCTATACATTCACGTGTACCATGATCCTCCGAACTATACAGCAACCAACGTTCCTAATAAACAATCAACAATAATGTGTCAATTTTTATAAAATATTCCCCATTAGAGGCGATGTGATGTCCGTATTGAAGGTGTCTATTTTTGTAATTTCTCGCAGTATATACCTCTACTACACAATAGTAAATGAAAGTTACTAACTGTCGGTATGTAACACGAGTAGTGATGATCATTCATTTTGACTTTTTTCCCGTAACGTCCTCATCACACATACCTTTAGCTTTCAAGGTATTGTTTCTTGTACACTACTGCCTTTTATAGACACTGTACAACTGTTACATGATGAGAGCTTAAAAAGCCGAGTACTGGTTCATAATAAACAAATACGCTGAGGCGATGAAAGTGATAGGATAGAGAAACGCTCATACACAGATGGCGGTAATGTCGTGTACACAAGGTTTAAGAGAGCGGTGCATTGGCGGGGCCTTCATTTGTACTCGCGTGATTTATGCGAAAAAGTTTTCAATGTTACTATCGCCGCTCGACGGGAATTAACAGACTTTGATCGCGGAATGCCGTTGGACCTAGAAGCATGGGACATTCGATTTCGCAAATCCTCAGGGAATTCAGTTTTCTGAGATCCACAGTGTTAAGAATGTACCTAGAATGTCACCTCTCATCACGAGCGATGTGGTGTCACCGCCAGACACCACACTTGCTAGGTGGTAGCCTTTAAATCGGCCGCGGTCCGGTAGTATACGTCGGACCCGCGTGTCGGCACTGTCAGTGATTGCAGACCGAGCGCCGCCATACGGCAGATCTAGAGAGACTTCCTAGCACTCGCCCCAGTTGTACAGCCGACGTTGCTACGAATGGATCACTGACAAATACGCTCTCATTTGCCGAGACGATAGTTAGCATAGCCTTCAGCTACGTCATTTGCTACGACCTAGCAAGGCGCCATTACCAGTTTATATTGAGATTGTTATTAATGTATCAACAAGAGCGATGTACACCAATTATGGATTAAAGTTAATTATTACAGAAGCTATGTACTGTTTTTGGCTACTATAATTCCTTGTCATTTTTCAGACCTCACGCCAGCCTGCGTGAGCTTAAACGCGTGCCTTTCGGCTTCCACCAAACTCCGTGAATTGGCTCCTGCCAATTCACAACAAACAACACAGTGGCCGGAGGCGTTCGTCAACGACCGAAACCAGCGGCGTTTACGTGGAGTTGTCATTGCTAACAGTTAAACAACCACGCGCGTAATAATCGTAGAAGTCAATGCGGACGTACGACGTACGTCAGGACTGTGCGGCGAATTGTGGCGTTAACGGGATGTGGCAACAAACGACCGACGCGAGTGCCTCTGCTAACAGCAGGACATGGCATGCAGCGGCTCTCCTGGGGTCGCGACGATATCGCTCGGACCCTAGACTGGAAAACGATGGCCTGGCCAGATGAGTCCCGATTTCAGTTGGTAAGAGCAGACGATAGGATTCGAGTGTGCTGCAGATTCCACGAAGCCACGGGCACAAGTTGCTAACAAGGAAGACACTGTGCAAGCTGGCGGTGGCTCCTTTAAGGGGCTCCGGAACGCCCTATACTTGCAATGTTAAAATAACGCTTATAAATTACATCTTTCCTCACAAAGTATTTGAGGTAGGAAGTTGAACTTTTACAGATTATTTATTGGAATATGGGCTACAACTAAATACAGGGATTTTACAAAATTTTTGTTCAGTTATTAAAGATGATTTTTTTTCAATTGTAATGAAAATTTTTTTGCAATTTTTTATTTATATATTCAAAAATATACAGTTTTTTGGAAAAAGGCTGTGTTAAATTATGCAGAAGGTACTGTGTAACATTTACTGAAAGTTTGAAACAAATATGTTTGGAAGAAAACATGTAATTAGTATGAGAAAATAAAAGTTTTGGGAATCGAGCGACAAAGATTGGATTAACTTTTTAGTTCATTCCACGTCCATAGGATGGATTATCTTCATCCTCTGCAAACTCCTCCTCCAGCTTCCTCTTGTTCCTCCTCCTGTTTACTCTTGCTTGTATTTCTAGACTCTTTACAGCCCTGTCTGCGGTCCAAAGGCGTTCCTTGTCTAAAGCAAGCATCGCTCGTTGTTGTGTTCGTAGATTTTGCTACCATTTTCTTCAGTTGCAGTTACTGCAACACTGTTCCAAAAGGTGGTCATGTATGAACACTTATCACATTTCAGTTGAATTTCACTAGCAAGTCCTACGTGCTTTATTATGGAGAGTTCCAGACCAACTTCACTACAATGAATACATCTTACACAGTTTGAAAAAATTCCTTTGAGAACCGACATATCAAATATTTCATTCACATCCGATTCGCCCATAAAACATTCATAGTTTTCACTCATTGAACCAAGCTTCTTCTGTGAAGTATTTTCTTTCCCACTTTGACTGCTATGGGCAGGTGTACTTGAGAGGTTAGGTTCACTCACTTGGTTATCGTCTTTATTGTTTACAGTAATCACACATACCTTTCGCTTTCCAACATTTCTCCTTTTCTTAAAAGCCTTCAGAGGATTTCTAATAACTTTACTTTTACTCATTATTATACTTCAACAAAACAGAGACTCAAGAAACAGAATTAATTACGAATATTTTCGAGATAACGACAGAGTAAATAAACATGAAACAATCGGCAATCACACCAGCGATATATATTGAACCATCACAGGTTAGCCACAACACATACTTTATCTCACATCACTAAAATGTACCTGATGAACACGGACGTTAATAATAACACCATTTGACAGCAGTTTAACAGCGCCACAGTGGGTCACGCCCATGTAGAACACATTTCAAAAAAAAATTAAAAATAGTTGTAGTCTTCGGAATTGAATAACTTATATATCTATTAAAAGGTAATAGTCTGCAGATTCAGAAAACGCAAAAAAGTAAAAATTGAACTTTTCATGATTTTGAGCCTTTCCGGAGCCCCTTAATGGTCTGGGCTGTGTTTACATGTAATGGACTGGGCCCTCTGGTACATCTGAACAGATCTTTGACTGGAAATGGTTACTTTCAGCTGCATGGAGGCCATTCTGCAGCCAGCCATGGGCTTCATTTTCCCAAACATGTCACCGGGGCAAAATCGTTTGCGATTGGTTCGAAGAAAATTCTGGACATTTCGAGCAAATGGTTCGGCCACTCAGACCGCCCAACATGAGTCCCATCGAGCGTAATAGAGAGGTCAGTTCGTGCACAAAATCCTGCGCCGGTAATATCATGGACGGCTATAGAGGCAGCATGGGTCAGTATTCCTGCAGGGGACTCCCAGCGACCTGTTGAGTCCACGCCACTACTGGTTGCTGCACTGTGCTGGGCAAAAGGAGGTCCGACACGATATTAGGAGGAATCCCACAACTTTTGTCACTTCAGTACAGGGAAACGGGCAACGACCTTGCCGCAGTGGATACACCGATTCCCGTCTGATCACCGAAGTTAAGCGCAGTCGGGCGTGCCCGGCACTTTTATGGGTGACCATCCGTGCTGCCATGAGCTGTTGCCATTTTTCGGGGTGGACGCAGCCTCGTGATGCTAACTGAGGTGGTACTCGACCGAATAGTAGCGGCTCCGGTGAAAGACAACCATCATAACGGCCGGGAGAGCGGTGCGCTGAACACACGCCCCTCCTATCCGCATCCTCACCTGAGGATGACACGGTGGTCGGATGGTCCCGATGGCCCACTTATGGCCGGAGGACGGAGTGCTTTTTTTATAATGAAAGGAAATGCATTTTCTTTGCTTTCCACCCTGACGGAAGAATTTATTAATACGAGAAAACGTTAGCATTAAAAACCCATCATCAAATGGAAAGATTACTGAATCAACATAGAGCTTCTTATTATATTAACGCTATTTCGAACACTAAAGCAGACTCGCAAGAGTAGTTGCTAAGTTAAAAGCAAAGATAATGAGTGGCTGGAAAGATTAGATTCAATGCATCCGGCTGGAATCGCCCAAGTCTGTTGGAATGGACATGAATGGATGGAGGTGATCAGAAAGAACGTATACGTACGTTTCACCTGTTGGAGTCGTATCCAGACTTATCAAGGGTCACATATCACTCCAGTCATCAACAGTCCAATGTCGGTGTTGACGGGCCCAGGCGAGGCTTGAAGTTTCGTCTCGTGCAGTCATCAAAGGTACACGAGTGGGGCTTCGGCTCCGAAAGCCCATATCGATGATGTTTCGTTGAATGGTTCGCACGCTGACACTTGTTGATGGCTCAGCATTGAAACCGGCAGCAATTTGCGGAAGGGTTGCACTTCTGTCACGCTGAACGATTCTCTTCAGTCGTCGTTGGTCCCGTCCTTACAGGATCTTTTTCCGACCGTAGTGATGTCAAAGTTTTGATGTTTTACCGGATTCCTGATATTCACGGTACACTTCATAGCTACCTCGCAGATACTGTGTCCCATCGCTCGTGCACCGACTATAACACAACATTGAAACTGATTGAAATCTTGATAACGTGCCATTGTAGCAGCAGTAACCGGTCTAACAACTACGCCAGACACTTGTTGTCTTATATAGCCTTGCTGACCGCAGCGCCGTATTCTCCCTGTTTACGGACCTCTGTATTTAAGTGCCAGTTTCCCTGGCACTTCAGTGTAGGAACAGCTTGGTATTACCATTTTCAGAAGGTGAGTGGAGTTTGGATTTGTGATTTATTTCTACCGGCCGTGCCCATTCTTCAAAGCGTGTTCCTGAGCACCTTACCGGCATTTTCGTCGCGATGTAAGTGCGGGTACTATCGCCGGAAGCCGCCGATGCAGCCATGCGCAGCCCAGACAGTGTTCGTGCGACGTTTTTCGTGCGCAGCCGAGAAAGCGGCTGGGCAGTGGATCCTTCTAACTGGCCGTAGCTGGCGCTTCGCGAGAGCGGGCTTGCGTTCCCACGACTGGTCCGCATGGCGAAGCAGCGGCAGGCGTGCAGTATTAGGGCTGGTGATGGCCGGCTCATCCAGCAGCGGGAACTGTCTTACCCGTGCAACCGCAAATCTTGTCTACGACATTCACAATGAGTGAACAGTTCCTCTTGGCGGGCCTTACCGCTCGTCGATATCCTTTGAAATTCGGAACACTTGTTAATTTTTTCTGCTGAAGTTGATTCTCTCTCTCTCTCTCTCTCTCTCTCTCTCCCTCTTTCTCGCTCTCTCTGTCTCTTTGTCTCTGTCTCTCCCTCTCCCTCTCCCTCTCTCTCCCTCTCCCTCTCTCTCCCTCTCCCTCTCTCTCTCCCACCCTCGCTCCTTCCTCACACAGACTGGATATGCTACAGATATGAAAACATTCTGCTTAAATAACTTATCCCTGCAATAGACGAAATTCCCTCAGAATTACTGAGATCCTTTGGAGACCTAGCCATGACGGAAGTGTCCCACAGGACGAGTAAGATACGTGAGACAGGGGAAATATGGTCAGACTTCAAGAAAAATGTATTCATTTCTGTTTCAAAGATGGCAGATGCTGACAGGTATGAACACTACCGAGCCATAAGTTTAATAACTTACGATTTCGAATTACTGTTCAAATGGTTCAAATAGCTCTGAGCACTATGGAACTTCTGAGGTCATCATTTCCCTAGAACATAGAACTACTTAAACCTAACTAACCTAAGGACATCACACACATCCATGCCCGAGACAGGATTCGAACCTGCGACCATAGCGGTCGCGCGGTCCCAGACTGAAGCGCTTACAACCACTCGGCCACATCGGCCGGCTTAAAATTACTGTCACGAATTATTTACATAAGAATGGAGAAACTGGTAGAAGCACACCTCGAGTGACATTAGTTTGGATTCCAGAGAAATGTAGGAACACGCCCTTTTGTCCTAGAAGACAGGCTGAACAAAGACCGGCATGTGTTTATAGCGTTCCTAGATTTAGAGAAAACTTTTGACAGTGATGAGTGGAGTGATCTTTTTGAAACTCTGAAGGTAGCAGGGATAAAATAGAGAAAGCGACATATTATTTTCTGCTTGCACAGAAACCAGAATCAATTTGTAAGATCCTAAGGACATGAGAGAAAAGCAGCAGTTGAGAAGTTGAGAAGTGACAGAGACAGGGTTGTAACGTAACCACGATTTTATGCAGTCTGTACGTTTAGCAAGCTGTGCAAGAAACGAAGGAAAGATGTGGAAAGGAGAATTCGGGAAGAAGAAATAAAAACTTTTGAAGTTTGCCAATGAAGTTGCAGTTCTGTCAAAAAAGGCAAGGAACTTGAAAGAGTAGTTGAACTGAATAAACAGTGTTATGAATAAAACAAGGGTAATGAAATGTACTGGAATTAAATCGATGCTGAGGGAATCAGATTAGGAAATGAGGCACTAAAAGTACTAGGAGAGATTTGCTATTTATGAAGCAAAATAATTGAAGATGGCCGTAGTAGAGAGGACATAAAATGCAGACTGACAATTGTAGTAATGCTTCACAAAACAGTATTTTATTCTACAGGGAACTTTTCCAAGTTGCTTTCACAAAAAGTGCATCTCTGAGGTGGCTTAGGCTCCTGACATTTGTTCTTAAAAACATATGAATTATTACTACTATTCTATTGAACCTCGTCCTCAATGAATTGAGAAGAGCAGATATTACAGAAAATTTCTGTTTGTTCTGGAATAATAATTAACATTTTAATTTCAGGGGTGTCATTAATTTCTAGCTTGTAACCTGTAGCTAACTGTCTCAGTTTGACTAAATATTTTCGCTGGGTTTAAAGCGAATCTTAGCGGCGCTGTAATATGTTTAACAGCTTATTAGGTGTTTGCGTTGAATGATCATTGATAATTCGTCACAGACCCTCTGATTTAAAACTGTCAGTAGAACCTACTACTCGTTCCATAAATTTATTCTGAAATATTAGGCTTAATTATTATCCCGTTAGCCAGGTTTCTCACTTGCGACTGGTTTATATTCTCCAGGTAGCGAAAAATTAGCTACTGGCTACACGTCAAGGCGCCTGCTGATTTATTTGTTTATTTTGAAGCTAAACTTATTTTGTTCACAGAGCAGATAAAATTATGCGATAACCCGCTCGCTAGTGTATACTGCTTGTTCTGGTACAACCTGTATTTTTCGTCGTCTCTACTCTCTTTGCGCCCCAGAGAAGGCAGTATCACATATGATGCCCAAAGTGATGCCAAAATTTCTTAAATATGGTATGTATGTATCTGAAATGAGCACATAATCCCAATGTCGTGTACGTTAAATTTCTTTGATGCATTTACACATTAAGAAGTTCTGAAAGCAGTTGTATTTCCATGAATTTGTGTCAAGAGCAGGTCACATAGGCAGACAGGGGAGGCTGGCCCCATGAGATTTCATTAAGGACTCGCTGGCAACAGCAGAGGTCAATACTACTTGATCAGCAGGCCCTTGCTTTGAGGAGCTGCCCCGTGGGCGCCTTTCGCCAGAAAGTCTCAATGCGGATAAAGTCTCCCATATCGCACGGAGCGAGAACCCAGGAATTTGGCCACGTTCGGGCACCGTTGAGACACAACAAAAGGGAAATGTTTAACACAATGTATAGGCTGACAGTTATTGTACTATATGAAACAAAATCGTCATAACTTCTGAACCGTCTGAGTTAGGTCATTCAAACTGCACGCTTGCCCGCGGGGCATGATGCGAATTGTAAGTAGGCTGTTTAGGTTTTTTTATTGGTAACGCCACCTCTGTATGAAAATCACTGGCTGTGCTGTGGGCAGTCTGTGTCTGCTTTGCATTGTTGTAATACTCGCCATTGTAGTGTTGGGCAGCGGCAGCTGGCTGTGAACAGCGCGTAGCGTTGCGCAGTTGGAGGTGAGCCGCCAGCAGTGGTGGATGTGGGGAGAGAGATGGCGGAGTTTTGAAATTTCTCATGAACTGCTATATTTATATATGATGATATCAAGGTAAATGCATTGTTTGTTCTCTATTAATATCATTCATTTGCTAACTATCCCTATCAGTAGTTAGTGCCTTCCATAGTTTGAATCTTTTATTTAGCTGGCAGTAGTGGCGCTCGCTGTATTGCAGTAGCTTGAGCAGCGAAGATTTTTGTGAGGTAAGTGATTTGTGAAAGGTATAGTTTAATGTTAGTCAGGGCCATTCTTTTATAGGGAATTTTGAAAGTCAGATTGCGGTGCGCTAACAAAATATTGTGTGTCAGTTTAAGCACAGTCCTGTATAATTGTTCAAAAGGAGACGTTTCATATGTCGACCCTTAGCCGAGGATACCTCACTGGAATCTTCTGATTTTTTTTCTTGTAGTTTGTGTAATTAGTGTAGATTTTGTTTATTGCTAGCGCGTAATTATACAGAGAATTTCCTTTGTAGTTGTAGTTTTTCATTGTTGTACAGTAAAACAGTTGTGGCATGCATGTAGATTTGCAGCAAGTTTTTCGCAGCTGCGCTTGCAATTAACTAAATATTATTTTCAGTGCTATGTTAATGTGTTCTCTTATTTTTGCTCTTCAAATTGTGCTTTTCTGTGTTATCGTGTGAAATACTGTGACAATAATGGCGTGTGAAAAACGTAATACTAGGCTCCAAAGTAAATTGAGAAATGACAGTGAAAATGAAAGCAGTGTGTTAGCGCCACCGAGTAATGAATTAACTGATGTTCAAAGTAGTAGTTTGGTAATTGTGCATAGGGAAATGGAGCGGGCGGCAAACAATGGCGTGGACAGTGAAACAATTAGTGAAGAGGGAATCATTATCGATCGATTGGTCGGCAACAGCTCGCCTCAGGAATCCGAAATGACAGGACACAATTTTGCAAATACTGTAGATTCAGGTTTTGCGTCCTCACCGTTTTCCCAAATGAGTCAAGACACGTTTTCCGCTTGTCAAAATGTGAATGTTGCCGGTGCAAATTCACTGCCGAAAAGCACTGAGGAACATGTTTCAGACAGCAGTGCATTGTTACTACAGTTAATGCAACAAATGGGACAAAATCTTCAAAAGTTAGACACAATGGAACAAAATCAGAGACAAACACAGCAAAAGCTTCAAAAGTTAGATACCATACTTGAAAAAACACGTGAAGATTTAACTACTGAGTTACATAACATTGAATCGAAATGTCAAAAAGTCTGTAATGACGTAAAAACACAAATTTGTGAGCATTTTCAACCTATTTTTTCGCGGCATGAAAATGTATTACAGAATCACGAAGCAGCCATAAAAGAACTGCAAACCATTGTTCGTGAAAATCATGAGACCTTGCAAGCTAAATTTGACTCAGTTGCATCTACCGATTCGGTTACGCAACTTGCAAAAACTCAGGAAAACTTAAAGGACACAGTAGATACTCTGAAACTTGGTTCAGAAAAAAATACAGAGGAAATAATTTCACTATCGGATAAAGTAGCCGAACTTTCAGATCAGTTCACTAACTTATCTACAAAGGTAGATGATGATCTGAATAACACAACACCTGTAGCCTTCACTGACACTGAAGAGTATGTAGAAATTAGAAAATTCAAACAAAATCAAAATCAAATCAATACACAGTACAAAAGAGAAATCCGGGAAGTGCAAGATCAGTTGGCACAAGTAGTACAAGAATTACGTATTTCAGAGGACACTCGCGCCCCAATACGGGAAGAGGGACACAGAAATACGGAACAGCCACAAAATAATAACACAGGGCATTTCGGAAGTTATGAAAGAAATTGGCAATGCAAATTGGCAATGTGCACCGAATTTTGAGATGGAACCGCCGAAACGACGTAACAATGACCGACATGCGACTCGCCGACATGACGATTTTGACTATAAGCTGTTCATTACTAAACGTAAATTCAAAACATTTAAGAATTCTGGCAACGACATTCATCCACAAGCATGGCTCCATCAATTCTCTCATTGTTTTCCTCCCAACTGGTCGTTAGAACACAGATTAGAATTTATGTGTGGCTACTTAGAGAATGAACCAGCTGTAAGAATGCGATCGGTCATTCACGATTGCCACAGTGAAGGAGAATTTTACCATGCCTTCCTCTCAGCATATTGGTCTCAAGCCACACAAGACCGAGTAAAACATGGCATAATAATGATGAAACATTTCGAACAATCTGAATTCTCCAGTCTTGTGAAATATTTTGAAGACATGTTGCATAAGAATCAGTATCTTTCAAACCCATACAGCCCCTCAGAACTCATCCGCATTTGCTTACTCAAATTGCCTGAACATTTACGACATATTATTTTGGCAGGACGTTGCAAAGACGACATTGAAGCATTTCAGGGACTCTTACAGGAATTAGAAATTGACACAAACAGTCGCGGGATGCGAAAACAGGAAAACAATCACTACAGGTCACATCCGTCACAATTCCGTGACGACAGAAGCAATAACTGGACACGACAAGCCTATTCTTACAACGCAAATCGTGACCAAAACAGACACCACCCATATGACAACCACTGGAAGAGTAATAATAGTTACAGAGAAAGATCGCATTTCCGTAGTAATGAATATGACAGAGATAACCAGAGAAACAGACAATATGGGAACCAAAACAGTTATTATCAAGGGAGGCAGAATAACTTCAGACGCAACAGTTCGACGCACAGTTACGATTCAGGGAGAAATTCTCCACCACGTGATGGACAAGGAAGAAACTACGGAAACTACCGACAAAACGACAGACGTGAATTTCATCAGAACTGGCGGGATTCTAACAGAGCTGGGCCCTCTCGGCAAGGCGAATTTGTAGAAGTTAGGTCTCCTAATCCCAATAACAACGCGCGCCAACAAAGAGACAGACAATGACTCGCGCCGCAGGCACCCACGTGCGCCGGCTGGCTCAGGAAAAAATAGCATACACGCTAACCTTGACAAAAATTTTAGCATTCCTTACCGACGTATACCACATGATAATTGCGTTGAAGTTGAAAGTCTGCGTACTAGGAAGAGTAAAGGATTGCACCACACTTCACATGTAAAACCGCTTACTGAGAGATAATCTGCTTTTTGACTTTGTCTTTGCCATATAACTTTTCACTTTACATTACTAGTATGCTGTGTCAGACTTAAGAAACTGGTAACGTACAACTATGTTTGAAGTTAAATATCCAGCCTAGAACCTAGGGAACATTTTTAAACAGAAATGACGAATGCATTGTTATAGTGAACAGACGACACAGTGTTGTATTTGTACTTTCTTGCTTGTTAGTTGCAGGATTATGGAACGACTATAAGGCTTACATACTCAGAACATTTACCAGTACTGCTAATGAGATTTTAATGCAACATTTTGGTTTACTTGAAAATATATTCTGGATTTAAAGTACTTTCAGTGAGATACCAGATGGCACAGTGGTTAGTTTATGTGACAGCTACACGATTTTATCACGACGCTACTAATGAGTGACAATTTACAATGTTGCTTTTGCAGTGTATCTGTTTTATATCTGCACAGTTTTTCTGAATTCTTCTGGAAAGTAAAACAGGTTTTAGTAGTAACTTTTGTGGTATAGCTACAATGAGACTGCCTTTTCCGTAGCACAACAATACCTTACAGCACAGTACTTTCCTCATCACGGCAATAAGCGTAATAACTAAGACATTTATACGCAAAGCATTTCACTTTTGTGTATTATGAGGTAAGTACATTGACTTCTGCAGAACTTAGCTTTCGGAGGACGATAACTACGACACTTCCACACAGATTATGTTGCAACAAGACGCACAATTAGCGCTACAGTACACGTATTTGAGTGATTAATTTTGTACTTAAAACATTTATTTTTAAAGATTTTTGAATTACAAAGAAAGTTTTCTGTGATACATTTCATTCCATTGCTGTAATCTGTAACACCTGAGGGTATAATTACATTAATCCTCAGGGGGGTACACGCCTACTTTGTGTACCATGTGTTTGGCAAGCACAAGGAACCCTAGCTAATATGGTATTTGCTTATACAACTTTACACATCGGTACCATATTTCTCTAACACACAAATTACACAGCTATCTGATCATTTAACTGAGAGATAAACATGTTTTTTACTACGTCAGTGACAGATGTTTACGTGATTACACCGTTGGATAACTTCACATTTACGAAATTGTATTTTGTCTGTACTTTGTGAACTGTTCATATTTTTTCGGAACCATTGTGATACTATGAGAGCTTTGAATGATGTATTTGGTATGGATTCATGATTTTTAAAGTACGTTCGAGGCAGATGACACTTTTGACATGAGCAGAGAATTTTTTTAATTATTGGAGGAAGGTACGACGATTTTGAGATTTGACTGAGGTGTTATGATGTTATTTTTACGACGACGATGTGTATTATGCTGCTGAGGTATGTTTACGATTAATAGGCTGAGGCTATATGAGTTATTTGATTATGCTTCATATTTATAATGACGAAATATTGACGAGTGTCGATGGATACGTATATGTGTAATAAGGTAAGGAGTAATGAATAGTGGGTAGGGACTCTTGACTTGTGAAAAAGGATGTTGGAAACCAAGAATCGTACTTTAAGAGTTATGAAATGTGTGTAAATGCGTGAATGTATCACAATGCCGGCGAAAATTTTTTTGGACACTTATATTTATAGGATTTTCTTTCTACAGATTTGCAACGCTAATTCTTGACCTGTGAAATATTTTTATGTGAGACTGTCACTGTAATGGAAACTGCTGTCGTAAATATTTCCGTAAGAAAGTTAAGTGACCACCTGCACGTAATGCGTCGTGGGCACGCAGCTGTGTCAGACACCTGGAGAACAAGCCATTAGGGTGTGCCTTTCCGGAAGCACAGGTAGAAAAAAAAGAAAAAAGGCAGGCCTTTATCCTCGCCATTGACATTCCTTTAGAGAAAATATTGCAAATGCGACACCCTCATTACTTCCATTAACCTTGCTATTGACATTCCTTTGTAGAAAGCATCGCAAATATTACACGCTCATTACCTGAAAGCATATGATTACTCGTACTTTGTGCTAATTACTGCAATGCTTATGAATTGATGGGAAATATTCGTACATCTGCACACCTGATTATGACAAGTGTCTTTCTATGAGAGTTGAGAGCTACTGACTTACGAAATGCCACATGACTATTGAATGATGTTTTTATGCTTTGGTTTGCGTAATTGCTTATTTCATTTGACATATGTTTTCCAGCTGTGTTGCAGCATTGGTTTCATAAAATAAAATTAAATGCATTTGCTACTGTGAACACTTTCTGTCAACAGATCTATTAAATAATAATTTTGTGATCCACATTCTTCAAAAAAGGAGCGCTTGGAAAGGAAAGAACAATAAGAAGGGACTAGTAACAGTAACATGTAATTTTCTTTTCAAGTACATGGTAATATTTCTTTTACAATAAGTTGTTGTGGTGCACCACTTTAATTACATAGACATTAAGATGTGAATATACATTTCCCTTATCTGCATTGTTGTCTTTACTGTAATATTTTTTCTGCTTGAGCTATGTCATGTTTAGATATAAGCTGCTGTTTGCCAGGCATAGTGCTACTGAACTTTAATTTGTGTTACTCTGCTAAGCCAGATTTATTTTTTTATTTGCTGTGCATTGCCTCATATTAGTTGTAATGTTGAATTGCTTGGTAATTTAGATTTACTGTAGCTTGCTTTGCGATTTTCCATTTTTTTTATTGCTGTTTATATTAATTGTTTTATGTGCTGCTGCATTGCCTCGTCCCTTAGTTTAGCATCTGAGCTCAGTAGATTTAAGTTAGCTTAAGAGGGGGTAGACTATATAAGAAACTGACTATGGAGAATAGGTAAAGAATGCATTACAAAGTTATATGAAAAAGATTTGGGCCCAAATGAGTATTGTACAATCAGAAATAATTATTTTGAAAGAAATATGAACAGAATACAGAAAGCAGGCTTAGATAGGACTTTTTGGGAATAATGATGAACAAAGGGAGATCTCCATGCAAAATACTGCAGTAAAACAAACCCTGTCCTTTCCCTTTTGTGTTATCCCACTATATGTTTGTGTACCCTTGTGTATTTGTTTTCTTCCTGTCTCTGTGTAGTTTCATAGAATTTTTTTTCTTTTAATATTAAGCTACATTCACTATGATGAGGAATACTGTTATCCTCGAATATAATTGGCATTAATAATATGTTATTTACTTTGTAAAGATGTTAGACATTATTAATTCCGTTCTGTTTAATGCTCATGTGTGAAGTTGACGTTTCAAAAGTTATTGTGATCTTTTATGTATCTACTTATCTCATAATTCCTGTAACACTGATGTATATGTTATTTCGATTCTTTTGTAAAGCCTGTACTACAAATGTTATCTGTATTGTTATGTTCTTTAATGATGTATTTTGTACCTTTGTAATTGTATTCTTATGTTATAAAATTGTAATTGACACCAGTTCATCAAATTAAGTAATTTGTAAGTTACATTTCACTGCACACGTTTCTGTTGGTCATAGTATATGGACAATATGTGAGAAGTAGGGACTGTTAGTGTTTGCACATGTGTTAATAATTCTGCAAGGGACTGGATAACAGCATTGCTGGTTCTAAGAACAATTTCAAAAACTTTGTGAGTGCACAAGTGGTGGTTATGGACTTGCTATATTATCCGCAAGACGCTTCAATGGTGATTGTGCACCTGCACAGTCACAACAGATGGCTGCTGGCTATCTCTACAAGGACTACAGTGGGTCTGCATCTTTGATGACTCACCAGTACCATTATCTCTACAAGGGCTACAGTGGGTCTACATCAACCATCAATACCATCATTTCTACAAGGACTGCAGTGGGTCTGCACCTCTGGTGGCCCACCAATACCACAATCTCTACCAGGACTCCAGTGGGTCTGCTCTGTGATGACCTACCTACCAATATTCTTCAAAACTTCTAATGACTCTGCTGTGGGTTTGCTCTGTTGTGACCCATTACTTGTCTGCATGTCGAGAGTCAGCACTGTCTTTCCGTTGGAAGGACAACACTACTTCTTCAAGACTGCATGGAAATCCACTACTTCCGTGTGCATTTTCTTCTACTGCTCAGACTTTGAGAAAAACACTACTATTTTACCGTAATGAACGATCAGGACTGTCTTTATGGACTGTGAGAAAATTTGAGCTTTTGACCAACATTGTATCAATAAGTGTGTGCATTCTGTGAGAAAATTTGAGCTTTTGATCAACATTGTATCAATAAGTGTGTGCATTTGATATCTTTGTTACTGTAATTGTGAAAAATTTTTGTCAAATCTGTATTGGCCAGTGCCCAACACCATTTTGTAAAATTTTTTGTGGGGAGCATGGGGGCTATGTAAGTAGGCTGTTTAGGTTTTTTTATTGGTAACGCCACCTCTGTATGAAAATCACTGGCTGTGCTGTGGGCAGTCTGTGTCTGCTTTGCATTGTTGTAATACTCGCCATTGTAGTGTTGGGCAGCGGCAGCCGGCTGTGAACAGCGCGTAGCGTTGCGCAGTTGGAGGTGAGCCGCCAGCAGTGGTGGATGTGGGGAGAGAGATGGCGGAGTTTTGAAATTTCTCATAAACTGCTATATTTATATATGATGATATCAAGGTAAATGCATTGTTTGTTCTCTATTAATATCTTTCATTTGCTAACTATCCCTATCAGTAGTTAGTGCCTTCCATAGTTTGAATCTTTTATTTAGCTGGCAGTAGTGGCGCTCGCTGTATTGCAGTAGCTTGAGCAGCGAAGATTTTTGTGAGGTAAGTGATTTGTGAAAGGTATAGTTTAATGTTAGTCAGGGCCATTCTTTTGTAGGGAATTTTGAAAGTCAGATTGCGGTGCGCTAACAAAATATTGTGTGTCAGTTTAAGCACAGTCCTGTATAATTGTTCAAAAGGAGACGTTTCAGAATTAGTATGATTTGGTTTAGCGACGAAGTCCAATTTCATTTGGATGGGTTCGTCAATAAACAAAATTTGTGCCTTTGGAGGACTGAGAATCCGCATTTCGCTACCGAGACACCTCTTCACCCTCAACAGGTGTCTGTGTGGTGCGCAATGTCCAGTCACGGAATAATCGGCGCGATATTCCTTGATGGCACGGTGACTACTGTACGGTACGTGAAGGTTCTGGAAGATGATTTCATGCCCGTTACTCAAAGTGACTCTGATTTCGACAAACGTGGTTTATGCAAGACGGAGCTCGACACCATCGAAGCAAGAGAGTGTTTGTTGTCCTGAAGGAGCACTTTGGGGACCGCGTTCTGGCTCTGGGCTACCCAGAGGCCACTGGCAAGAGCCTCGATTTGTCGCCACATTCTGCGGATCCGTGCGGCTACGTTAAAGACAAGGTGTACAGTAGTAACCTCAAAACCGTTGCTGAGCAAAAAACAGCCATTCAGGAGGTCATCGACAGCGTCGATGTTCCAACACTTAGCGGGTCACGCAGAATTTCTCTGTTCGTCTGCACCACATCACTACCAATGATGCAGGCATTTGGAACATGTCATAACCTAAATCCGAATATTTGTAGTGACACTTATATGTTGAATAAAGTGTGTACACACCCTGCTTAGTAGCTGATTTACATTTTTTTCATATAGTTCAATAATTGTCACGGTGTAAGAACAGCCAGGTCTGGTTAGCATAAATAATAAACTCAACTATGCTGGCCCTAGCTAGAGGCAGAAAGAGAGCGGGACACAGTTTTTCAGTGTCAAGTGTTATGGAGAAAACTACTGGTTACCGTGGTTTCAGTGATGTCAAGGTTCATACCAAAGGTTTTCTTGCAGATTTTACGACGAAATATGATTTCTTCCCATATCCATAACTGAAACGTACGACTTGGGACGTCAGCTAGTATAATATGTGTTATAAAATGACGAAATTCCTTCAGCTGTGTTAAGATGTTGGTTTTATTAGCAACACGCCTATCTCACCACTGACTACTGGTGTGTCAGACACAGTCGGTTGCTGTCAACAAGTATGGGCCTGAAGATGATGTTGTAACAACATTGAAACTAGTTGCCAATAAAACCAACACCTTAATACAGCTGGAGGAATTTCGTCATTTTTTAACAAATATGATTTCAACCCACGCCACAGTTACATATGTACAATGACGGAAAAGGTCGTAATACGAAATGAAGAGCAATGAAATTTCGCGAATACATTTTTCTAGGTGAGATATTTAAGTAACATTGCAAGAGAACAGATTAATGTAAGCGCGAGAGAAGTCACTGCAAAAATCATATGGTGATACATTGATAACCGATGCAACCGCCGTAATGTTGGATTGAAGCATGAAAATTTACAAGCATTATGTTATACAGCTGCCGGATGTTAGTTGGTGGAATGGAGTTCCATGCTTGTTGCTCTTTCTCGAGCAGTACAGGGACGGTTAATGCTGTTTGTGTGTGATGCGGGAGTTGTCGTCCGATGATATCTCATATGTGCTCGACTGGAGACAGATCTGGGCGCAAAGAGTGCAGAGGCGATGAAAATTCAGTTTGTACCAGAACAAGTAGTATACATTAGGCGCCATGATGTGTAGCCAGTAGCTAATGTTCCATTACCTGCGGAATATAAACCAGTCGCAAGTGAGAAACCTGGCTGAGGGGATACTAATCAAGATTTATTATCTCAGAAGAAACTTAAGGAATGAGTAGTGGGTTCTACTGACAGTTTTAAATCATAGGGTCTGTGACGAATTATGAATGATTATTCAACGCAAACACCTAATAAGCTGTTAAACAAATTACAGCGCCGCTAAGATTCACTTTAAACCCAGCGAAAATATTTAGTCAAACTGAGACAGTTAACTACAGGTTACAAGCTAGAAGCCGGCCGGTGTGGCCGTGCGGTTCTAGGCGCTTCAGTCTGGAACCGCGTGACCGCAACGGTCGCAGGTTCGAATCCTGCCTCGGGCATGGATGTGTGTGGTGTCCTTAGGTTCGTTAGGTTTAAGTAGTTCTAAGTTCTAGGGGACTGATGACCACAGATGTTAAGTCCCATAGTGCTCAGAGCCATTTGAACCATTTTGAACAAGCTAGAAATTAATGATACCGGGTTAAGATAACATGTAGGCACTCCGCAGAGCCTTTTAGGTTAAAATAGCGGTATGTAAGCGAGCGTTACGCAGCTGGAAAACACCCCTGGAATGATAGCTCAAATGTTAAAAGGTGTGTGAAATCTTACGGGACTTAACTGCTAAGTTCATCAGTCATCAAGCTTACACACTACTTAACCAAAATTATCCTAATGACAAACACACACACCCATGCCCGAGGGAGGACTCGAACCTCCACCGGGACCAGCCGCACAGTCCATGACTGCAGCGCCCCTGACCGCTCGGCCCTGGAATGGTAGCACAACAGGTGGAATCATCATACTGACGCACACATTTGCAGTCTGGCTGTGATACTCACGAGAACGCCCCTGCTGTCATACAAAATTGGCCCCCGCCACAACTCCAGGTAAGCCGTAATCTATCGTGTGTAGCACGCAGACGTATTGGTTGCAAGCCCTCAACTGGCTTCCTTCTAACCAACACACGACCATCACTGGCACCACGGCAGAACCAACTGTCATCAGAAAACACGACAGACCTCCACCCTGGCCTCGACTCAGCTGTCGCTTGATACCACTGAAGCCGCGAATGGCGGTGGTTTGGGGTCACAGGATGCAGACAACAGGGTATCTGGCTCGGAGATGTCCTTGAAGTAACAGATTCGTAACACTTCGTTGTGTCACTGTGGTGCCAGCTGCTGCTCATATTGCTGCTATAGATGCAGTACGATGGGCCTGAGCCACACGCCGAAGACAATGCTGTTCCCTCTCGGTAATACCACGTGCCCATCTGGAGATCCGTCTTCTTGCAACCGTACATTATCGTAACGAAGGCTAAGAGCGATCATGCACAGTGGGTACAATTCCTGTCAAGTCTTTCTGCAGTATCGCTGAACGAACATCCAACTTCTCGCAGCACTACAACGCGACATCGTTCAAACTCTGTGGCATGTTCATAATAGCATGCTTGTCGCCTTAAAGGCGTTCTTGACTAACATCAACTCACCATACGCAGTCTCAAAGGTAACTAACGCTCACTATTCTCAGAGCTTGAATTTGAGCTCATAGTGGCTCTAGCAGCGGCACTGTTATGCAACTGGCGCTAAACTTGAATAGGCATCATCTTCCAGAAGTAGAAATACGGCTACCAACTTTTGTTTATGTCTAAAAATCCGTTCTTGGTGCTGCGATTTTCTTCCGTCAGTTTGTATGTTGTTTAGCGCTTTTGATACTGTCATTTTGGCAATCACGGAACGACTTCAAAGTCACAACTGTCTTGTACTGATATGCAGTTATTAGCATCAGACCCCACATCTTTTACCATATGTGCGAGGGAGTTTGTCTAGTTTTGTCAATGTATTATCAGACGCTTTATCATGCATTCATAAAGTAATAAACTTGGTTCACAATGAAATTTTCAGTCTGCAGCGGAGTGTGCGCTGATTTTGAAACTTCCTGGCTGATTAAAACTGTGTGCTGGACCGAGACTCGAACTCGGGACCCTTGCCTTTTGCGGGCAAGTGCTCTACCAACTGAGCTACCCATGCACGCCTCACAACCCGTCCTCACAAATTTACTTCCACCAGTACCTCGTCTCCTATCTTCCAAACTTCACAGAAGCTCTCTTGCGAAACATGCAGGACTACCACTACCGGGTAGCTCAGTTGGCAGAGCACTTGCCCGCGAAAGGCAAGGGTCCCGACTTCGAGTCTCGGTCCGGCACACAGTTTTAATCTGCCAGGAAGTTTCATAAACTGAGTTAATTGTGATTCATGTTTGATTTCCTACATAACGACTTCCTTCTTGACATCTTGGTTTGTCGGGTGTTCTGCCGGATATCAGCGTCGTACTTGCACGATATTTCGGTCACGTAGCTCGTAACCTTCATCAGGTGCGACCTGACACTGCTTCTCGAGTGGACCTGGTCCAGTATTTATGCCTATGGCCTTCTCCCTCCACGACTTCCTTCTTCATTGCGTTGCTATGCAAGGGGAAAAATTAATTATCTCTACTTAACAGGTCTACTTAGCATTCCTCAAATCAACATACTTTTCCGTACCGTTACTAAGAACTGGAAGCGGATTCCTGGGATTGGGCGTGGAACTGTGTTTAGTTATATTCTAGTTTCTTTGGAGACTGTTTCTTTTTAGTTTTACAGTAGGTAAAGTCATCTTATATGATAGCATGAAGTAATTTGTTAGTTGGAAGTAGTATCAAACACCGGTATTAATTAGAGAAGGAATTTTTGAGAACGTATGCCTGGAGCAGGCGTAGTATAAAAGTTGATGGTGGAATTTGGGGGAAGCTGAGACGAAGAGAATCGAGATGTGGCGTGATGTGTGATATGAAATGTGGAAAACATCGACAAGAAGGAGTGACAGAATGACAGGGCACATTTAAGACAGCTTCCGTGGCCTTGCAGGGAGATGTACAGAGTGAAACCTGCAGGTGACTGCCGAGATTGGGGCATACGCAACAAATAGCCGAGGCCGTTCAGTGAAAATGCTACTACGAGATGAAGTGGCTGGCAGAGGAGGGCAAGCTATGGTGGGCCGCATGAAACCAGTCAGACGACTGATGAGCAAAAAGAGAGTTGTGGTTTTGCCAGTATATTCACCTGTTGACTCCGCTGTTGTGAATAATGTTTGTGGAATTTAGTACGAGCCAGTTCGAGGTACTGTATGAACTGTCAGCAGTGCACGTACTCCATTCTAATGGTGGGATCTCGAAATCTACCTGAGTGATGTTTACAAAGCTACGGGGCTCTACTTACTGAGTTTGCAGTAGACAGAAATTTAACCACGTCTCACGAGTCAAAGCGAAGCTGCCGCCCCCAATTTGTAGCTATTTTACAAGTGAAGCAACGCACAGCATCCGCTCCCGCCAATGAGTCCATCCGAGTACATACGCGGAGCAGTTTATCATGCGCGCCGTACATCGCTGGGACTCAGTCGCCGTGGCCGTCCCACTTCGCTCGAAGCTGGGGACGGACAATGAGATAGTTGCAGTCAGAGCTTTCTTTTTTTTTTTTTTTTAAGTTTACCTGCCGTTTCGAGTTCTGCAGTGTGAGTCTGGCGGGATGCAGACACGGTAGGAGAGGGGCCTCGCCTAATTCCGGGTCTGATGGCGCGCACCGTTAAGGGGCCAGCGCGCGGCGGGCAGTGGGACCCGGTGTGTCACAAGCGGGGGCGGAGGTGGAGGCGGCGGCGGCGTCCGCCCATTGTGGACCGTCTGCCGGGTCAAGGAGGGCCGGCTGCACATCTCGGCTGCGCATCTCGAGTGCGCTTCAGCGACCGCACGCGACCGGGGGCCGCCCCCGCCTCCGCCGCCGCCGCCGCCGCCGCCGCCGCCGCCGCCGCCTCCCGTCGCCCCTGTGTCTGATGGGCGCACTCAGCTCGAGGAGCAGTTGCGGAGCTCCCTCTACCAGCGACTCCCAAACGCACCTGACAGTCTCAACTTTTTTCGGGAGCGAAATTTACAATTCTTGAGGGTATCTTTATTCCGTCGTTGCAGCTACAAAAATGTGTGATTTTTTTCACCACGCGTTTCGCTTTATTGAGGTAAAGCTTCATCAGTGGTCTGTAATTAGGTTATTTACATTTTGATTTGCTTTTAGATCGAAAAACAGTTCGTTAGGAAGACGTTGATTTGTACTTACGTTGCTTTTGGCTTGATTTCTGTCTTACATGGGGAAATGCCGTTTGCTAGCACATCGTTCCTTTTCTGCATTAGACATTGATAATTTAGGTCTAATTTTTAATTGTTCTGCAGCGCTAAGCATTTAGTACGTTTTTCACAGCACACTTTTATGCACACCACTTCATTCTGTTTGTTTCTGTTCTTCTAACAAGGGAACCTCCCCATCGCACCCCCCTCAGATTTAATTACAAGTTGGCACAGTGGATGGGCCTTGAAAAACTGGACACAGATTAATCGAGAAAACAGGAAGAAGTTGTGTGGAACTATGAAAAAAATAAGCAAAATATACAAACTGAGTAGTCCATGGGCAAGATAAGCAGCATCAAGGGCACAGTAACATCTCAAGCGCCGTGGTCCCGTGGTTAGCGTGAGCAGCTGCGAGGCGGAAGGTCTTAGGTTCAAGCCTCCCTCGTGTGAAAAATTTTTTATTTTCAGACTATTATCAAAGTTAAGGCACTCAAACATAATCAACTTCGCTCTCCAAAATTCCAGGACATGTTCCAATTTGCTTGGACACATGCAGGATTTGACGGTCTACACACGGAAAAATTTGAAAACGTTAGAAACATATGTTTTGACAGAGCACAGGGAAAACTGTGCGACTGTGAAACTGTTGCAGTCATTTGTTGCAGTTCATGTGACAAACTCTTATGTTTTCATCACTTTTTTGGAGTGATTATCACATACACAAGAAAACCTAAATCGGGCAAGGTAGAAGAATCTTTTTACCCATTCGCCAAGTGTACAAGTTAGGTGGGTCGACAACATATTCCTGTCAGGTGACGCACATGCCGTCATCAGTGTCGTATAGTATATATCAGACGTGTTGTCCTGTGGAGGAATCGGTTGACGTATGACCTTGCGAGCAAATGTTTTCGGAGCCCACTGGAGAGGCACGTCATTTCGTCTACTAATCGCACGGTTTTGCGGTGCGGTGGCAAAACACAGACACTAAATTTATTACAGTGAACAAAGACGTCAATGAACGAACGGACGGATCATGACTTTACGAGAATAAAGAAAGTAAAATTTTCACCCGATGGAAGACTTGAACCAAGGACCTCTCCCTCCAGAGCTGTTCCCGCTAACCACGGGACCACGGCGCTCCTGCGTCCTCCATATCCTTAATGTTGCTTATGTTGCGCATGGAATACTCAGTTCGTATATTTTGCTTGTTTTTTTCGTAGTTCCACACAACTTCTTCCTGTTTTCTCGATTGATCTGTGTCCAGTTTTTCAAGGCCTATCCACTGTGCCAACTTATAACTAAATCTGAGGGGGGTGCGATGGGGAGGTTCCCTTGTAAGTAGTGTTGCCAGCTTAGTGGATTTTCTACAAAAACTGGTACTTTTTGACCCTCCTTTTAGTGGCGAAATATTGCTTCTAGTGGCTGATGGATTTTATAGTGGTTTAGTGGAATTCAGTTTCAGTTACTGAAAATGCGATCTTTCAACCACTAACCTATTTGTATATTTCCAAATATGTTATTTCTACTTTATTTGATTTCAGTAGTATTTAACATTTATTGCGAAGACAACACTGATTTATTACAATGTGACATCAAACGAAACATCACACTCGATAAACTACATGTGGAGACTCCCTGCGGAATGAACAGAATTTAGTAGCGCAGTATTTATGCACTCATGCTCATAAATTAACGATAATTGCAGAATGTGGTGCCACACAACGTGGCACTACACAAAACAGGCGCTAATAGCATAGGGAACACACACGACACATATCTGAAAATCCACGGTATTGGTGATAAGTTGAGAAAACCGTCTCAAAACACACGTGCAACAAAACGCCACTGTTTCCTGCGCATGTACCCCGACATGAGTATGGGATATGATCACCATGCACACGTACACAGGCCGCACAACGGGTTGGCATACTCTGGGTCAGATGGTCCAGCAGCTGCTGCGGTGTAGCCTCCCATTCTTGCACCAGTGCCTGTCGCAGCTCCTGAAGTGTCGTAGGGGTTTGAAGATGTGCAGCGATACGTCGACCGAGAGCATCCCAGACGTGCTCCATGGGGTTTAGGTCTCGAGAACAGGCAGGCCACTCCGTTCGCCTGATATCTTCTGTTTCAAGGTACTCCTCCACGATGGCAGCTCAGTGGCGCCGTGCGTTATCATCCATCAGGAGGAACGTGAGACCCCCTGCACCCCTGAAAAGGCGGACATACTGGTGCAAAATGACGTCCCGATACACCTGACCTGTTACAGTTCCTCTGTCAAAGACATCCAGGGGTGTACGTGCACCAATCATAACCCACCCCATGCCATCAAACCACGAGCTCCATACACGTCCCTTTCAAGGATATTAAGGGGTTGGTATCTCGTTCCTGGTTCATGCCAGATGAAAACCCGGCTTTAATCACTGTTCAGACTATACTAGGACTTGTCCGTGAACATAACCTGGGACCACTGTTCCAACGACCACGTACTGTGTTCTTGACACAAGGCTTTACTGCCTGTCCTGTAACCAGGGGTCAGTGACCTTGCAGGTCTCCGGGCGAATAAACCATGTCTGTTTAGTCGTCTGTAGACTGTGTGTCTGGAGACAATTGTTCCAGTGGCTGCGATAAGGTATCGAGCAAGGCTACCTGCAGTACTCCGTGGCCGTCTGCGGGAACTGATGGTGAGATATCGGTCTTCTTGTGGTGTTGTACACTGTAGACGTCTCATACTGTAGCGCCTGGGCACGTTTCCTGTCTGCTGGGATCATTGCCATAATCTTGAGATCACACTTTGTGGAACACGGAGGGCCCGTGCTACGACCTGCTGTGTTTGACCAGTCGCCCTAGTATTCTACCCCTCATAACGTCATCAATATGTGTTCTTTGAGCCATTTTCAACACACAGTCTTCATTAGCATGTAGTTCATTTCACGAGCAAAGGCGGCTTGCACAGGTGCAACCGGTTTCAAACAATGGGTGCTCACTTACTTCACTGTCGCTTCGGATAACCACTCATCGCTTGTTGCCTCTCTCGGGGTGCGTCACGTCAGATGTGCAGAAAAAGTAACTCGAGGTGTGCCCTAAACAATTGTGATTTTCATTGTATAGTATTGTTTATCGACATCCTACGTCTATAACAAAGCCGAAACCATAATACAGGGTTATTACAAATGATTTAAGCGATTTACAGCTCTACAATAACTTTATTATTTGAGATATTTTCACAATGCTTTGCACACACGTACAAAAACTCAAAAAGTTTTTCTAGGCATTCACAAATGTTCGATATGTGCCCCTTTAGTGATTCGGCAGACATCAAGCCGATAATCAAGTTCCTCCCATGTCCCCATCAATGAGTTCGAAAGCATCGTTGATGCGAGCTCGCAGTTCTGGCACGTTTCTTGGTAGAGGAGGTTTAAACACTGAATCTTTCACATAACCCCACAGAAAGAAATCGCATGGGGTTAAGTCGCGAGATCGTGGAGGCCATGACATGAAATGCTGATCATGATCTCCACCACGACCGATCCATCGGCTTTCCAATCTCCTATTTAAGAAATGCCGAACATCATGATGGAAGTGCGGTGGAGCACCATCCTGTTGAAAGATGAAGTCGGCGCTGTCGGTCTCCAGTTGTGGCATGAGCCAATTTTCCAGCATGTCCAGGTACAAGTGTCCTGTAAAGTTTTTTTCGCAGAAGAAAAAGGGGCCATAAACTTTAAACCGTGAGATTGCACAAAACACATTAACTTTTGGTGAATTGCGAATTTGCTGCACGAATGCATGAGGATTCTCTACCGCCCAGATTCGCACATTGTGTCTGTTCACCATTAAGAAAAAATGTTGCTTCATCACTGAAAACAAGTTTCGCACTGAACGCATCCTCTTCCATGAGCTGTTGCAACCGCGCCGAAAATTCAAAGCGTTTGACTTTGTTATCGGGTGTCAGGGCTTTAGCCTTTTCCGTGAGATTTTCCAAACCGTCGGCTGTGGTACGTTTAGCTCCCTGCTTGCTTTATTCGTCGTCTTCCGCGGGCTACGCGTGAAACTTGCCCACACGCGTTCAACCGTTTCTTCGCTCACTGCAGGCCGACCCGTTGATTTCCCCTTACAGAGGCATCCAGAAGCTTTAAACTGCGCATACCATCGCCGAATGGAGTTAGCAGTTGGTGGATCTTTGTTGAACTTCGTCCTGAAGTGTCGTTGCACTGTTATGACTGACCGATGCGAGTGCATTTCAAGCACGACATACGCTTTCTCGGCTCCTGTCGCCATTTTGTCTGACTGCGCTCTCGAGCGCTCTGGCGGCAGAAACCTGAAGTGCAGCTTCAGCCGAACAAAACTTTATGAGTTTTTCTACGTATCTGTAGTGTGCCGTGACCATATGTCAATGAATGGAGCTACAGTGAATTTATGAAATCGCTTCAATCATTTGTAATAGCCCTGTATACGCAAAAGTTTCGGGATCCTTGGCTTGAAGACTCACATTTAAAAGATTGGCTTCACGTTATTGGAAGTACTACGGGTGAGGTAGCGAAGTGCAAGTTTTGTGGTACAGTTTTAAGGAGTCACTACGGAGATTTGAGGCCTCATGGGATGTCAAAGAAGCATCTATAAAATAAAATGGTAAGCAACTTTTTTATTTGAATAGTCATTCATTCATCGGTTTCACATCCTTAACCACTCTTTGACTAAGTAAATTGTTGCATGTTGCAACTATGCAGCCTAAAATGGCTTTAAAGTCAGATCTCATTGGGAATAAAAAAAAAGGAAGAAGCAAGACTTGCATTGCTCACAGCCATGCATACTAGTATAAGTGTTGTCTACCATTTGGGAGAGGTAATTAATCACAGTCATCAAAAAGATATTGAAAAAGTTCAGCTGCTCCGAACTAAGTGCACCTCAGTTATAAAAGACGAGTTAGCACCGCATTTCACTGACGCTCTAAAACAAGATTACGAAGATCAACCGTTTAGTTAATTAATTGATGAACCTACTCATTTCGCTGTACATGAATACTTTGGATTGATTATGGTTTATTACAGTAAATGACACCAAAATGTGGTTTCTACATACGTGACCTTTCTGAGTGTAATGCTGAAGCTATCGTCTCTGCTATAAAGAAGACACTTCAACGATTCGATTTGCGACTTCAAAATTTAATGGGCATTGATACAGATAATGCCTCCGTCACCGCTGAAGTAAATAACAGAGTATTTGCGAAATTGAAAGAAGATGTACCACACCTGATTTTAGCACGTTGCTTGTGCCATTCCTTGCAACTGGCTGTTTCAGCTGCCGCAAAAGAATTTTTACCGAGAAATTTCGAGACACTCTCTTTACCATACAAGGAGCAGTTCAAAACAATCAACGATGGAAGAAACCGTTCACGATAGCTCAAGCGTGCCACACAAGGTGGTTACCAATAGAATCCGCTGCATCAAGAATATACACGCAATGATCAGAGCTAAAAATACATCTTCCGTAGCTAAAGTGCGCAAAAGGTGTCACATTGCACAGTTATTGCACGCTATGTATGCGAACGAGATTAATTACGCATATATATTTCATTTTTATATCAAATATTAATTGAAATAAACAGAGTCAATAAAATGTTCGAGTCGAAAGATACAGATCACAACGAACACTTTGATGAATTGAGTAACCTGACAGATACGTTTGTCAGCAAAGTTACGTTACCGGTAAATAAAGTTAATATTTTTATTCAAGTTATCTAGGATTCCGCTATGAAAAACAGTTGCTTGGAATGAGAGGAAAAGGATTACCACGAGAAGACGAAAATAAGGTGCGTAGTCGGTGCATAACATTTATAATTGACATAATGCTCAGTTCAATAAAAGTGTTGAATTTGTAGCAAGAGTGGATGATCAGTAGCGTCAAATTCATTTATTGAACTAGAACGAGACCAAAATACAAAAAAAAAAAAAAATTGGAATGAAGTATTGCATTTCAAAGATGCTCAAGGGAAATACAGATTTCAGGAATTAGCAACTTTTGCTATTAATCACCTATTACCCTGCCTCATTCCAATGCCGATGTTGAGAGACTAGCGGTATGAATGTAATAAAAAACAAGCAGAGGAATGAAGTTAAATCCTTCAACTGCTATATTAAGAGTACGCTGTGGTTTGATGTTGGAAGGAAAATGCTGCAACGAATATAAAATTCCAATAAACGTTGTGAAGCACATCGGTACCAAAGAATAATATCAATCTGAAATCGACGATGACGATGATGCTGTGGACAAAAATGATTCACCTGAAGAAGACAAATTATTTAAATAATTAGCAGTTGTTATAGAAATTTTGTATGTTCCTGACGTTGACTAGCTGATTCATTTATTGTATCTTCATTTAATGATTGTGTATATTTTATTTCTCAATAATAAAGGGAACTTATTACTAGCATACTTATTGTTTTCTTTCATAATAATTTTAAAATAAATTTAGCAATTATGAGAGCAGGTGCATTTTTGTTAGTGGTTTTCTGCTGCTTTTTGTACTTGAAACTGGTGGTGAGCTCACTTTAACTGTTGGCAACACTGCTTCTAAGTATGTGTTGTTGTTTGTGTTTTGTAGTGTTGCCAACATAACCTTTCTAATCCTTTGTCTTTGACCTACAACCTTTTTTTTCCTTTCTTTTCTTTCTTTATTACATTATTGTATGTGTGTAATTCTATTTAATTATGGTTGCTGTGTATTTATATAGTGTGTAAGAGTAGAGAAGAAATAGTGATGGGAGACTTTTTTTGGTGTAGGGAAAGGAGAAACCATGAAGAGTGGACATAAGTGTGCAGCACTGTGATAGAGTGTGAGTTAGGGGTGAAGGTGAGGATCAAGAAGTTAAATGAAATTGTGAGTGGAGGGGTGTGGGAGAGTTTCATCAGTTATTTTATACAGAGTCTGGTTTCCAATATTTATTTGGTCATTGAGAAACTGCTTATTTTGTGTTAATGCATTTTGTATGCGGAAATTTTCTTGGAAAGGGAGGTGCCTGTCTTTACTGATTTTTATGATGTTTGTATATTTTCCAGTAGAACATCATATACCAATCAATGAAAAAGATATGAATAATCATAAAAATCAGTAAAGACAGACACCTCCTCCCTTTCCAAGAAAATTTCCACATACAGAAAGCATTAACACAAAATAAACAGTTGCTCATTGACCAGATAAATACTGGAAACCAAACTCTATATAAAATAATTGGTGAAATTACATGAAAAATTAAAGAGTCTTTTTCATCCTCCACCCCCCTCCACTCTTCCACAACTCTACCCCCGCACTCACAATTTCATTTCAATTCTTGCTCCTCACCTTCACCTCTCACTCTATCACAGTGCTACACACTTATGTCCACTCATCATGGTTTCTCCTTCCCCTACACCGAAAAAAGTCCCCCCAATCACTATTTCTTCTCTACTCTTACACAGCTACATGATTAAATAGAGTTACACAGATACAATAACGTAACAAACAAGGAAAAGAAAAGGAAAAAAGGATTTTAGGTCAAAGACAAAGTAGTGGATAGGTTATGTTGGCGACGCTACAAAACACAAACCACAACACATACTTAGAAGTACAAGAACAAACAGAATACAGTGGTGTGCATATAAGCGTGCTGTGAAAAACATAATAAATGCGTAGCGCTGCAGAACAACTAAAAATTAGACCAAAATGTTCAATGTCTAATGCAGAAAAGCAACGATATGCTAGCAAACGGCGTTTCCCGATGTAAGCGAGAAATCAAGCAAAAATCATCGTAAGTACAAATCAACATATTCTTAACAAATTGCCCAAATTGTTTTTCGATCTAAAAGAAAATCAAAATGTAAATAACTTAATTACAGACCAGTGATGATGCTTTACCTCAATAAAGCGAAACGCGTCTCTTGGAAAAAATCACGCATTTTTGTAGTTGCAACGACAGAATAAAATCTCAAGAAATCTCAATATGTAGAATCAAGTAAACTCTGAGCCCTTCTCATCGAGTACAACGATGAATAACAATGGTTGGAGACCAATCCAAGAGACTGGGCCCTGGGCTCGCTTGTGTTAAAGGTGATACGTTCTACGCATTAACAAGTGAATTACCACAGTGGTAACACCGGTTCCCGTCAGATCACTGAAGTTAAGCGCTGTCGGGCTGGGCTAGCACTTAGTTGGATGACCATGCAGTCTGCCGAGGGCTGTCGGCGAGCGGGGTGCACACGGCCCTTGTGAGGCAAATTGAGGAGCTACTTGATTGAGTAGTAGCGGCTCCGGTCTCCTAAACTGACATACGGTCGGGAGAATGGTGTGCTGGCCAAATGTCCCTCCATATTCGCATCTAGTGACGCCTGTGGGCTGAGGATGGCACGGCGGCCGCTCGGTACCATTGGGCCTTCATGGCCTGTTCGGGTGTTAATAAAAAAGACCTCTCTTTTATTAAGAAGCTAGTAGAAACAGTAATTCACAGTACGTTTCTCATCAGTAAACACCGTTCACAGAATTCGCAGTTTACAAGATCTACAATAACAAAAGGTCGGCTATGTTGTTTCAGAGTTACGAACTTAATTTTGGCTGACAGTCAGAAAACATACACCTACCCCAATTATATCTCACACAGAACTGTTGTTGTCATCTCAAGAAATTGTGTATTATGATAATAGTAATAAGTTCGTTGCAGCCAAATAGCCATACAAGATCAAAGTACAATGATAATAAAAGAAATTTTACATTTCGTGACTTTTATAGTCACGTATTAACCATGGCATTTTGGTACAGAGTTCTGTATGGTAGCTTTTGCATATTTGATGACACAGTTTACACTTACTGCCTCTCATTATCACTGGCTCTCGCCCACTCCCACTTTCTCCGTCCTCTCCCACTGGCACTGTCTCATTCTCTCTATTCCTAGTACTGTTCTGCCACTGCCAAATATGTTCCAATGCCACTTTGTCCCTCACTGTCTCTCTGACTTCTATTGTACCCTCCGCTCTTTCTCTGCCTGCTGTCTTCCAGTATCTGTTACTTTTCCATCTCATTCCCGCTGCCACTGTCTCCTCCACTCTCAGCATAAAAAAGCGCGAGTATGTTTGTATGCCAAAGTTTCTGGGAACGTTTTTAAGGTGCTGAGGGACGTAGAGTGAGACAGCTGGTATCCCAGTTCTCATATAGTGTTTTACACAGGAGCGTATTCACCGTTTTTGTGCACCAACAGGCGTATTTTCCCGCTAGTTCCCTTCACTCGCAGGAAAAGAACTTCATGGGTCAATAAAATTTTGATAGTGTACTTATGTGAAACTGAATTAACGTAAAACTAATTTAAATGTCACACCGGATTTTACGTACACAAAAATTGGGAATGTGCTTCAGCATCATAACATGGCGTTCCCAGAAGCCATCTGTTGATAATTCAGGCATTTTAGAGCGTATTTCTCCTTCCTACGCCACTTTATAAACAACGGTTTCGACTCACACCGTATTTTACGTGAACAGGCAGGGTAATGCAGAATCTCTGTATCTCGAAAACGGATTACAGTATCAAGAAAGTTTTCAAGGTTGTTAGAGACGGGGATTTTGGGAATACGTGGTAAAAATTACACTCATTTACTGTGCGTAGCCATGTTGGAATCTGCGCATCGGTTTTGGTACCCATAAACCAAGCTTTTGGGTTGTTTCTCTATGACTGATAAATATTTTTGAAAAATAGAAGGTGGTACTTCTAGTTAAATACCTTGAGGATGAAATGTTAAAATTGTAGCCCTTCGCTGCGATCCTAAACCGGTGTTTACATGTGTATTTACCTATACATAAAAGGTAACTTTGAACTTCTGTATCTCGGAAACGGTTAAATATACCAACAAAATTTGCAAGGATATTCGAGATCGGGATCTTAGAAATACGTCGCAAAAGTTTGAGTCATTTGATGTGCATTGCTGTCTTGGAATTCGCAGCCCAGTCCGGGTACGGTGAGAAAACAATTTTTTTCTAGTTTTCTAAGGAACTGGACTAACGGTGCCTCCATGAACCCCTTTATTCCCACTGTAGACCACATTAAATGCAAAAAGAACCAATCGATTTTCTCCATTTGCCTAATCAGTAGGAAGTGTGTAATGCTCATGCTTTGTGCCTGTACTGTAGCATATGGCACCAAGCAGATCCTTCTGTTGGGTACACAAATGTTCCCTATCCCAAGGGCTATCCAGAACACTTGACCTTACCAATGGAACCCGAGGTATGAGCCACGGAAAAAGGTCTATATGCGCCCCATTTTGGAACATACGAGTGTCAGATAGCGCTGGCTGTCGCATGCGTACCAATTTGTTTTGTTAATATTTTGCTTGACAGCAAGAATGGAGGTGTGCTCTTTTGAAGGGGCTGTATGATAAGGTGCTGTTTGGATGTTAAACAACTTAAGCTGTGTAGTGTATTAATAAGCTTACTTAAAATTGCTGCCGCGCGGGATTAGCCGAACGGTCTCAGGCGCTGCAGTCATGGACTCTGCGGCTGGTCCCGGCGGAGGTTCGAGTCCTCCCTCCGGCATGGGTGGGTGTGTTTGTCCTTAGGATGATAATTTAGGTTAAGCAGTGTGTAAGCTTAGGGACTGATGACCTTAGCAGTTAAGTCCCATAAGATTTCACACACATTTGAACATTTTTTTTTTTAATTGCTGAAGTACGATGTTTCTGTGTCAACAAGATTATGACCTATTTTTATAGCAACTTTTAGTTACTTAAAGATCAGTTAAACTGAAATGACGTTAAGTATATATAAATAAACTGTTTATAAATATGTTTTTGGACGGGGTCCGCCTTGAGCAAAACGCATTTTTTTCTTTTTATACAGACAAGTTTTAATAACGTTTCAGCATCGTTACTGGGCCTTTATTTTCTTTCTATTAAACAGGACAAATGCTATTTACTGCTTGTAGACACATGAATTTGATTTTTAAGGAAGTATATACAAATTTGAAAAAAAAATTTTGTATATATACTTTGCTACCGTATCGTGTGGTTTTCCTGGTTTCTTTGGGTTTTGCGTTAAAGTTTCTATTTTTCCACAGTCTGTCATCTGCATCCATACAGAATTTAATGAAGAAAAGTATTTACTTTTGAAACACGTATGTATTCAGTGTATTCATTAACAGCGATGGCGAGGCATGACAGAATCTCTGACCAGAGAGTTATTTATCGTTGCTAGTCTGCACTTGACCGCGCGAGTGTTCAGTTGCGAGTTGTGAGGTGGACTCAGTCGGAAGTTGTGTGTGGAGTCGGCAGTTGCGAGTAGGATGTTGTGTGTAGCGAGTCGCGAGAGGAAGTAGTCAGCCGACGGTAGTACTGAGCGGGTGTCGGCATGGGTCGGCGGCTTGCGCCCTTTACATCTCTAGTCAAGGTTCGGGACGAGGTATATTGTTAAATAAGATAATGAAGCAGCATTGCGCACATTTGATAATGTAATGTATGTTAATTGTAATTAATTTGTTGAAGAAATGCTCCAATAATAATTTTGTTTTCAAAGCAATCGTTTTTAAGAAAAGAATCATTCTAATTGAAACAATATTTCCTTTGCTTTTCCTCCCAGAATCAATTTATCAGATTAATTATTGCACAGGGCCTAAGGTCAGCGCTGCTGCCCTATTATTGTGGGTTTAATGATTAATGGTCATTTCTCAGTTTTTGTGTCGAGTTTACATTCGGCCATTATTTTTCAATATTTTTGTAGCGAAGGTACAGTCGCTTTTACTTTAATTTAACGATGTTTTGTGGGAGCTCAACAACATTTGGGTCATTATTATTCAGCAATCTTCTGGGGAACTAATTTTTGGCACGTTTTCATTATCATTGAGTTTTCTTTTGTTTTTGCTGGGAAGTCACACTTTGGCTCTATTTCGATTAACATTTAAATATAGTCATTTTACATATTTTCACGGGGAGGTTACACTTGGTGACATCCGGTCCAGGATCGTATTTCTTTGAGAATCTTCTGAAAAGTAGTCAGATATCTGTTCTTATTTACTTAATATAATTAGCATTTGGCGCAACGCTTTTACTAATTTTGTGATTTTCTCCCACAGGGAATCGGCAATTTGTTGCTCTTTGTTGTATTTGTGTTTGTTGCATTTTGTATTGTCTTTGTTTCATTTGTGAATAATTGTGACTATTGTAAAAATGCCGCAAAGGCTGTGAATAGTGCATCGCGTAGTATAATGAGTGAAATAACCGAATTAAACAACTTGACCGATAGTAATTGTGACACGCAATGTAATGATGACAATCCTCCATTTAGTGACAATCAGTACGTACCGACCACTAATAATGATTTTGATCTTAGTGATGAACACACGAATTCAATTGTGTCCTCTGTTAATTTGACGACAATAGATGACGCGGGGCGTTCTGTTGCAATGAGCGCTGCCCAGCTTAACACAACCGGTTTGCAAAATTCACGTCACGAACAGACAAATTTTTCTAATGAAAATGAACAGTATAATCAGAGTACGACAGATTTATTTAAGTCCGAGATAGTGACTGACAGTGTACATCCGACTGGCAAACCTTTTTGTAAATTACAGAATGACCAAATGGTCACACAAAACGTGACAATTGTAGATACACCATCAAACAATACAGAGAATAGAGTAGGTAATGTTACCTCGGATCAATTGATGGCATTATTGCTACAAGTTCTTGAAAAACAAGACAACCTTAAAGAAGATTTCAAGCAACAACTTAATGAAAATTCCAAACAACAGAATGGAAGACAAGACGACAATCACAAACAACTTAATGAAAAATTAGACAACAATTCCAGACAGCTTAGTGAACAGATCAAACAGCTTAATGAAAAACATGACAGCCTTAATGAAAAATTAGACAACAATTCCAGACAGCTTAGCGAGCAGATTACAGCCGTTGCCGCGCAGTGTCATGATACTAAGGAACGATTATGTGAAGAAATTGAGACGTGCGCTAGGAAAAGTAGCGAAGAAATTAGATCTGTTGCTCAAGAATTAAGGAATATGCAAACAGCTACAACAGAAACACTTAGAGAGGAAATTAGTGCAGTCGGTAAACAATGCTATGAAAAAGCAACACAATTACGTGACGAGTTTAAAGTAATTACAGCAGAACTTTCGCGCACATTGGATGCAAAGATTGACGCGAAATTCGACCAACAGAACACTCAAATTGACGAACGTTTTAATCTTCACCTACAAAACAGTAATACGCGTTTCCGCAAATTTATACAGGATCAAAATAAAGTAAAGCGTCACGTCATGGAAACAATCACTGCACAGAGACAAGAAGATAAACGTAAAATGTTTGCGAAGGCAAAAACATACGTAGACAACAATATTCCTACAGTATCGGACAAAATTAATACCATCGAACAGTTGAACACAGAATTATGTGATGAAATTTCTGATCTTAGATCAAAAACAGATACACACACAGTAGATATTCAAACAGTGACCGACAGACTCGAACAATTAGAACTAACACAGGATTCCGATGACATCAAAGCTGACGTTAAAAAACTGAACGAAACCACACGTAAAATGCAAAAACAGATTAATGCCTCTGACACTAAAACCGATTATCAGGTAAAAATACTGACTGAAAAATATGATGAATTGGCCAGTCCTATTGACGTTATTGAAAGTAATAATGACAGCAAATCAGACGATACCTCACCAGTTTTATTTAATCAAACACTTGAATTTCAAAATCTACAACAGACAATCAATGAGATCGATTCATCTAATAACACCCTATGTAGAAAATTGTCATGTTTACGGCAAGAGGTAACAGAGATAAAAAATGTTTCAGCGTTCAACACATTACAGCAGACGCCACTTTGTGAACATTTGCCAGACTCACGCAGCGCGTATAATTTGGGTAATCTACAGAGAGTACGTGAGTTAGATTCAGAACAGTCACAGTCAGATTCCCATACAATCCTGAACCTGTTCCGTCATACAGAGATGATAATTTTGATTATAAACATTTTCTATCAGTGAGAAAATTTAAAGTATTTAAAAATGACAGAACACAGATTCACCTACTGGATTGGATACAACAATTTAGCTTTGCTTTTCCACCGACTTGGCCCGTAACACACAAACTTGAATTTATTTGCAGTTTTTTGGAAGGCGAACCGGCAACTCGTATGAGACCGATCGCGAGACAATGTTACTCGGTACAAGAGTTTCAGAATGCTTTTCTGTCAGCGTATTGGTCGAAGACGACACAGCACAGAATTAAAGATCAACTAATTAGTTTGCCAAATTATGAGAACTCAAATTTTCCCAGTGTGACGCAATTTTTTGAGCACATGGTCCAACAAAACCAGTACTTAAGTGAACCATATAGTGAATCTGCACTCATACAATTATGCATTTCTAAATTACCACAGTCATTAAGAGTGTCACTTCTAACGGGTCAGCAAAAAGAAAACATTTCGGCATTCAGAGATCTGTTACAGCTTTTGCAAGTACAGCAATCGGATTATTCCTTTGTAAACAAAAATTTTAGATATAATAACCAAGGTCAACAAACTTACAGTAATTACGATGAGTCACGTAATTTCAATAGTAAAGGTATTAAACGCTTCAGGAATGACAACCACCAAAACTTTAATAACAGACAAAATTCTAATTATCCATATCGTCAAAATTATCAGCAACAGGAACCACATTTTGGTAACAATAGAAGTTTTTCACAACAACAGCAACAAAACCAGCCGGTTAGCATAGGTTGGTTGGTTTTTGGGGAAGGAGACCAGACAGCGAGGTCATCGGTCTCATCGGATTAGGGAAGGACGGGGAAGGAAGTCGGCCGTGCCCTTTGAAAGGAACCATCCCGGCATTTGCCTGGAGCGATTTAGGGAAATCACGGAAAACCTAAATCAGGATGGCCGGACGCGGGATTGAACCGTCGTCCTCCCGAATGCGAGTCCAGTGTCTAACCACTGCGCCACCTCGCTCGGTCCCGGTTAGCATACCTAACCAACAATGTAATGCACAAGGTCAACCTGACATTAATGTTTCGCCGCGTGGACGTATAGTCCCTGGTACAACAAATTGTAACGCACGGCAGCAAAGGAACAACTACGTACAGAAAACAGAGTATTTCAATTCCTATCGCAATGCACCGTATAGGAATGACTATTACGACAGACGTAAAAATAATGAGGACAATTTTCAGCGTACGTTTACTAACAGTCGGTCTTACCAGCAGCAAAATGATCAGCAACAACATATTCTCATGAATGAACCAGACAGTAGGTATCATCCAGAGCGTAATACGCCTGGAAGAAATAATAGAACAGTTCAAATAGTAGAAATGCCACAACATCCTCCAGAAAATAATAACACGTCAGATAGAATCTGACTAGATACTGTACAGGTCGCATCATCCAGTAACACAAGCACAACTTTAGACGCACAGAATGTTATTCACGAAAATGTTATTACTTTTGACGACATACGAGACACTCTTTTGCAGGAAAGACCAGTTGTTCAGAAATCCATTTCACACCCTGTCATCGAAATTAAAATTGGATCATCGAAATTTTCAGCAGTAATCGACTCCGGATCACCTATGTCAGTTATAAATGAAGAAACTTTCAACGAGTGTAACAAAGAGAATACCTATCCTACATTACCATTAGGCAAAACGAAAGTAAAAGGAGCAGTATCGAGTAAAGGAGTAGATGTTAAATTACAGACACATTTATCATTTTGTATTGCAGGCCATACATTTCACTCAAATTTTTGGATTGTTCCTTTATTGACAACAGACGTTATTTTAGGTACGAATTTTCTGGTACAACACGACGCAGTTATCGATTTTCAGAATTCCTATTTAATGTTGAAGGATGAAAATGTGCAATTGGCTTTAGAGTTTCAGCACTCATTATCTGCAGAAGAACAGACAATTAATCGCACAGAGGTCATTTCCGTATCACGTAGCATAGACTGTAATCCCACATTGTTCACAGATACGTACGTACATACCTATAATACTCCAGACGAAGCTGACTACGACGTAATGCAGATGATTTCTGATAAAGTTAAACAAAGCAGTGCAAATACAGACGACGAACGGACGCAACTACACAAAATTCTTTTACAGCAATCTCCAGTTTTTTACAACATTCCTGGTACTATGTCCGGTTTTATGTATGAATTTCAAGTCAAACAGCACGACACATTTAAAGCCAAGCATTATCCCATTCCATATATCCATAGAGAACAGGTCAAGAAAGAATTGCAGGATATGCTTGACCAAGGAATTATTGAACCAGCAGTTAGTCCGTACATAAACCCGCTACATATTGTTAAGAAAAAAGATGGCTTACTTCACCTCGTACTTGATTCGCGTCACATTAATGACATTATTATTAATGAAACAGATCGACCACAGACACTACAGGAACTACTACAGAAATTTCACGGTACTGCTATTTATTCTACATTAGATCTGAAATCGGGATTTTGGCAAATTCAGCTCCATCCGAACTGCAGAAAGTACACAGCATTTCTCTGTTTTGGCGACTGTTATCACTTTTGCAAATTACCATTCGGTTTAACTATTTCCTCTGCAGCTTTTATTCGCGGTTTGAATACAATACTTCCGACAGAACTTAAAGACAGAATCACGACGTACGTAGATGACATTCTTATTGCAGAAGCTAACTGGACTGAACACAATTTGATTCTTGAACAACTGTTGCAAACTTTTCGTGCACAAGGACTCACAGTTAATCTCAGTAAATCGCATTTTGGTAAAACTTCTATAAAATTTCTTGGGCACGTAATTTCAGCAGAAGGCATTGCGCCTGATCCGGAAAAACTTCAAGCTTTACTTGACATTACTGTTCCTACGACGAAAAAACAACTACGCAGTTTCTTGGGCTTAACTAATTTCTTTCGTAAATTTATTCATCACTCTGCTTTAGACACACCTAGATTATGCCAACTGACAGGTAAAAACACTATTTGGTCCTGGGATAAGCAAGCACATTCTGAATTTATGAACCTGAAACATGCTTTGTTGAATGCTCCACTTTTATCGCACCCAGATCTTACCAGAAATTTTTCCATTGCCACCGACAGTTCCAACGCCGCTTTAGGCGTACATATTTTTCAGGAAATTGAAGAAGATGGCTCTACAATAATTAAAAACATCGCATTTGCAAGCCGCATTCTGTCACCTGTTGAACGAAATTATTCTGTTACAGAGCTTGAAACATTATGTGTTGTTTGGGCTTTTACCAGATTTAGGCATTTTCTTTATGGAAGACATACCACCGTCTACACAGACCACAGAGCAATACAATTTTTACTTCCAGCTAAATTCACTCACAACAGATTAAGCAGATGGAAACTTTACTTGCAGGAATTTAATTTTACAGTAGTTCACATTCCCGGCACACAAAATGTAGCAGACGCACTATCTCCTTCTCTCAGCAACAATCAGCAAGACATCGCAACCAACTTCTGCAAAGCAAATTTCAGCGTCATGTACATTCAACAAGTTGCATTTGAAAATTTTATTTCGTCGTCATTACAGGACATAGCAAAAGAGCAAAATAAAGACAACGCGTGGAAAGAAATTAAACACCTCTGGCAATATAGAAATAATGTTACGATTAGGAACCATTACACTGTACGCAATGACATTCTGTTTCGCCGCTCTCATCCTGACAGCAACAGTTGGTTATTATGCATTCCTGACGAGCTTGTTAACAAATTAATCTGGTATACTCATTTAAGTTACGCACATTACGGAGCTAGAAAATGTTTTCTTATACTGCGACAGAACTGTTATTTTGTCAACATGGAGAAACGTATACGACGAGTTTTAGCGTCATGTAAAATCTGCCAGAAAGCTAAGTCAGACGCAACTTCACATACTTCTCCATTATATCCCATTGTACCTGTTAAATTAAGACATATGACCGCTGTAGACATTTTTGGTCCGAGTCCCAGAACTAATAGAGGTTTTTGCTACATCTTTGTCGCTGTTGAACTCACTTCAAAATTTGTTACCTTCACTCCATTACGCAAAGCTACTGCCAAAACTGTTTCGAAAGCATTTGTAAAACATTTTCTATTTCATGTAGGGCATGTGTTGAAAGTAATTTCCGACAATGGATCACAATTTCGTTAGCCGGCCGAAGTGGCCGTGCGGTTAAAGGCGCTGCAGTCTGGAACCGCAGGAGTGCTACGGTCGCAGGTTCGAATCCTGCCTCGGGCATGGATGTTTGTGATGTCCTTAGGTTAGTTAGGTTTAACTAGTTCTAAGTTCTAGGGGACTAATGACCTCTGCAGTTGAGTCCCATAGTGCTCAGAGCCATTTGAACCATTTCATCAATTTCGTTTTGCTATATGGACACGCATGTTACGGGCTAGAAACGTTTCTCCGATCTATATATCCAAGTACCATGCTTCTTCGAACCCTTGTGAAAGATTAATGAAAGAAATTGGTAAACTGTGTAGAATATACTGCCACAAAAGACATATTGATTGGGACACACACATATTCTCCTTCCAAGATGTAATTAATTCCATTCCAAATGAATCCACTATGCTATCTGCGTCTGTTATACTGAAAAATGTTGAACCATCTAACAAAATTACAGAATCAGTAACCTTTCCTACATCTCGTCGACTACGACACCATGAAATAATTGACATTGCACTGAACAACATCAAATGTGCCGCAGAGCGCCGGAGACGACAGCAAAAACAGGTTTGTACTCCCCGTGACTTTCACATTGGACAGAAAATATTAGTACGTACACACTATTTATCCAACAAAGGAAAAGGTAGGTGCAGTAAATTTGAACTTCTATACGCAGGTCCATATCGGATTCGCAGCATTCCTCACCCTAATGTTGTACACGTCGAAACTTTGAGAACCAGAAAATCGAAAGGCAACCACCATTGGTCAAACATCAAACCTTTTGTTGAATGAAGACACTTTATGATTTAATATGCTATAATGCCATTTTGCTAATTTTATGATCACTTATGCAATTATATTCACATGACTAATTACCAATGATTATCGTATTTTTTCTTGGCAAGTGCCCGGCAAGGTAAGGTTAGCAGGTCGCTCTTCTTGTCGTTACACATCAGACCGTGCATATTTTTCCAGATGAATTTACACATTTTATGACCACGTATGCAATTATATTTATGTGACTACTTATTGACGATTATCGTATTTTTTCTTGGCAAGTGCCCGGCAAGGTAAGGTTAGCAGGTCGCTCTTCTTGTCGTTACATATCAGACTGTGCACATTTTTTCCAGAGAAACATACGTATCTTATGAATAATTATGCAATGTTATCTAGTGACATATTAATTTTATTAAATTTTCTCTCCATTAAAGTCTCTAATTCTCGCCTGTATTAACTACACAACATACAAGCTGAACACAACGAACGTCACATTTTGTCTTTCTTAGGTATATACGATTGTTTCATGTTCTTTTTGTATGAACTATGAAATAGTTAAGATATAGCAAACAGCAGTTGACTTTGACTTTTTGTCTTATGATATCTCAACATCGTGACTACTTTACTGCTACATTGTGATACACTGGGTACATTTTTGCCTCTGAACACTATCTATGTTTTTTCACATATTACGTTTTTTGTCATGTTATGCTGTATGCTTAATTATGTTACCATAAACTAGCCATTAATTAATGAGTATATGATGTAAATGCAAGATATTAATCTTTGTTCATCAATTTCAGAAAGAAGTGATGCGTGAAAGAAATAAATTAAACAAAATGGGAATTTCACCTTCGGAATGAACGAAAGAGAATGCAATACTTCGTGATGAAGAGTAAATGGATCAGAATTAACAAGCATTAACAAGAATATACTATACACGTCGTAGAATAGCAGTCTTAACTAATTTTTTCTTTCAGAATACGAGGCGATTGATGCAGGCTGTCAGACAGAACTACACATCTTAGTTTTAGTGATGAAATATGATAGAAATAAGGAATAGTTGTATAATGAGTAATGAAGTGATTTTTTGCAGATGATAATGAATGCTGATGAATAATGATGAAGAATATACTACTATGGATAATGAAGTTTTTCTTTACAGGTGATGATAATAATGGAGTTATGATAATATAGATAATGAAGTGATGGATAATGAAGTTTTTCTTTACAGATGAGGATAACGTGGAAGTTATGTATTCATGCTATGTAGTTATTTAAGTATTGGTTGCAGTTCGCTTTGACAGCAGGTGTTATATTGCATAGTATAATGACTGAAGGTTTTGGAAAGGACAGCTATGGAACACATCTTTATACACATTTCACTATCTGTTAATTCGAAGTTTACTACTTTTCAGCATAAAATGCGTTTCTTCTTTCAGCTTAATAATCCATTTTTTATATATTTTTTCAGGAGAAATTATTTATGAAATTAATGTGCTATAAGCAGTTGTTCATTAAATCTATGTCATTTATGAATGTGATTACATATACTCTACTTGTTTCATAACCTTGCTACAGCTGACTCATGACGAATGACGTTACACATTTTCATTTACAGGAACAACCCAGAAGCAAATTTTTTCTTTTTTTCTTCTTGCTTTCCCCTATAAATACCCAAAGCAATGCATTGCTAACAAAAAAATGTATTACCAGTCCCAAAAAAATGATACCAGTTTAAGAGAGTTCTGAGTAATTCTGATTAGCTCTGAATAGTATGTCACTTGAATAATGAATGCATAAATACTATGCGCATAATTTCATTACTCTATTGAGATGACCAATGATTAATTAATAATGCTTTGTAACTGGGAAATGAATGCTACTGATTACTGTATTGAGATGACCAATGATTAATTAATAATGCTTTGTAACTGGGAAATGAATGCTACTGATTACTGTATTGAGATGACCAATGATTAATTAATAATGCTTTTTAACTGGGAAATGAATGCTACTGATTACTGTATTGGGATGACCAATGATTAATTATCAACATTATTCTGTAATACTATGTTATTGACTACCTCCTGTTTTAACTAATGACGTCTGATGATTTGTAATTAGGGAATGAATGACATTGTTCTCTGTAAAATGTTCTCTGTAAAACGAATGACTTCTATGATTTGTAATTAGAGAATGAGTGTCAATGTTCTCTGTAAAACAATTAATGAACATTTTTCTGTAATACTACATACATGGTACAGAAATGTTCAATAACTGGGCTATGACTGCCGCAAACTACTAATGTAATTCCCAATGAAGACTAGTATGTGACTTAATGTCCTTCACCTTCTGACGTAACTACCTTGAATTACTGCAATATCCATTTGTCCTGTATATCCTCTTAATCATGGAGCACTATATTTGGTTTTTGCACTAATTCTACGTTGGTGTGCCTTGTAAGAGCGTGGTGTTGACACGACATGCTGTCCACCACCGTGAGCGATGGAGACGTTATTATGGTCCCACTGTTTGGCGTACCTGATGTACTGCCAAAATGATAACATGGAATATTACTACGACATTTCAGTGTCTTGGCTACGCTGATAAACACTTCTGGGAAAAGAACTTCAGATTGTCTCACTTGGTGTTGTACTTCTGTGGAAAGATATGGACTTTCAGTGCAGCTGCGTGCAACATAAAGTGCTACAACCATGATGCAATCCTTCTCTTTCCTATCCTAATTCTTGTAACATAGTGAAAATAATTTTTTTTGCTAACATCATTTGTATTCATGGCCTATACATTTTTTTCGATTTGCTGATATATTCTGAACTACAGTTCGTGTGCACTTTTGTCATTTTTCTAACATGATTTCTACTTATTGTATATTCATTTTGTGATTTGCTGATATATTCTGAATTTCAGTGCGTGTGCACATTTGTCATTTTTCTAACATGATTTCTACTTATCGTATATTCATTTTGTGATTTGCTGATATGTTCTGAACTATAGTACATGTGCACTTATGTCACTTGTCCACATGATTTTTTTTTGCCATTACGTTTATTTGTTGTGAAAATGCTAAAGAGTTTTTTCTCCAAAGGTCTCTTTAATTTTCCTGTAGGCAGTATCTATCTTACCCCTGCTTAGCCATTTTGCACTTCCTGTCGATCTCATTTTTGAGACGTTTGTATTCCTTTTTGCCTGCTTCATTTACTGCATTTTTATATTTTCTCCCTTCATCAATGAAATTTAATATTTCTTCTGTTACCCAAGGATTTCTATTAGCCCTCGTCTTTGTACCTACTTGATCCTCTGCTGCCTTCACTACTTCATCCCTCAGAGCTACCCATTCTTCTTCTACTGTATTTCTTTCCCCCATTCCTGTCAGTTGTTCCCTTATGCTCTCCCTGAAACTCTCTACAACCTCTGGTTCTTTCAGTTTATCCAGGTTCCATCTCCTTAAATTCCCGCCTTTTTGCAGTTTCTTCAATTTCAATCTGCAGTTCATAACCAACAGATTGTGGTCAGAATCCACATCTGCCCCTGGAAATGTCTTACAATTTAAATCCTGGTTCCTAAATCTCTGTCTTACCATTATGTAATCTATCTGATACCTTTTAGTATCTCCAGGATTCTTCCAGGTACACAACCCTCTTTCATGACTCACCATCGCTGCCAAATTTTTGCCCCACCCCAGTGGAGGGTTATGAAACACGTATGTACTCAGTGTATTCATTAACAGCGATGGCGAGGCTTGACAGATTCTCTGACCAGAGAGTTATTTATCGTTGCTAGTCTGCGCTGGACCGCGCGAGTGTTCAGTTGCGAGTTGTGAGTTGGACTCAGTCGGAAGTTGTTTGTGGAGTCGGCAGTTGCGAGTAGGATGTTGTGTGTAGCGAGTCGCGAGAGGAAGTAGTCAGCCGACGGTAGTACTGAGCGGGTGTCGGCATGGGTCGGCGGCTTGCGCCCTTTACATCTCTAGTCAAGGTTCGGGACGAGGTATATTGTTAAATAAGATAATGAAGCAGCATTGCGCACATTTGATAATGTAATGTATGTTAATTGTAATTAATTTGTTGAAGAAATGCTCCAATAATAATTTTGTTTTCAAAGCAATCGTTTTTAAGAAAAGAATCATTCTAATTGAAACAATATTTCCTTTGCTTTTCCTCCCAGAATCAATTTATCAGATTAATTATTGCACAGGGCCTAAGGTCAGCGCTGCTGCCCTATTATTGTGGGTTTAATGATTAATGGTCATTTCTCAGTTTTTGTGTCGAGTTTACATTCGGCCATTATTTTTCAATATTTTTGTAGCGAAGGTACAGTCGCTTTTACTTTAATTTAACGATGTTTTGTGGGAGCTCAACAACATTTGGGTCATTATTATTCAGCAATCTTCTGGGGAACTAATTTTTGGCACGTTTTCATTATCATTGAGTTTTCTTTTGTTTTTGCTGGGAAGTCACACTTTGGCTCTATTTCGATTAACATTTAAAAATAGTCATTTTACATATTTTCACGGGGAGGTTACACTTTGTAATTTTGCGGCTGGGAGGGTTGTGGTTAAGCCTAACAATAATTAATTCTATGCGTTAGATAAGGTGTTTGTGCGGGTGTTTGTGTGTGTGTGTGTGTGTGTGTGTGTGTGTGTGTGTGTGTGTGTTTATGGGTCGGCATTGTCTGATAGTTTTTTGAGGGCAGAGAACATAGCTCCACTGCAGGGAGCCGTATATCCATTTATTATTTGTCTTCCTTCGACTATGTCGTTTTGTATTTGGTAGTGTTCTTCAGTCTGTTGGGCTGTGTTCCATAAACGTAAGATGCAACTATAAAATGATAGTAGTTTTTGATGCTCTTCTGTGTATCTGGTGTCACGTTTCTGCTTGTCTGTCCTATATAGATTGGTTTGCAGTCCTGGAACGTCAGCTGGTAAATTCCAGACGCCTCGTTTGTCCGTTTTGGACTGGTTGCTCTGCGATTTCTCTGCACTGAGTTCACTAATCTGTAGGCTATCACAGTCCTTGTTTTCTGAAGTTGTTGCCTATCCTGTGGGCTGCTTTGTTGTTGCATGCTAAAACAAATGATAGAGATAAACTATTTCTAATTTTTCAATCAGTTCTACTCACAACAAGGTGGGCTTTCCATGGGATTACGACTCACTGGACTCCTAGCCATCACCTTCCTTTATCTAGGCATAGAACGAAATATTCGAAACAACATTAAGGGTTGAACAAAACAGGGAAATCTGCTGGCACCGCTATGTAGTTGATGACAACATATGCCTCGCGGCTGAAACACCCTGTCACATTCAGCAACTTCACAATGACATAAATATATTACACCAAAAAATAAAATTCATCGTAGAAAATTCCGCCCCTTAGCTGGGTGGTCAATGCGTCTGTCTGCCATGCAGCAGGCCTGGGTTCGATACCCGGATGTGTCAGAGATTATCTCCGTTCGGGGACTTGGAGTTACAAAATACGTACCCAAACAAATACCTGAACAGAATAGATATGACAAGGACATTATAGACAAACTGAATCACAAAATTAAAAGGGCACCAAGCACACAAAAACAAACAGCTCATCACGAAGTGCATGCCGGGACTTTAAATTAATTTGCATAGGAAATAGAAGCAGAAACTTTAATACTAGATGCGGAGAGCTACAGAACACAAACCCGCACAACCAGGCACCAACAACAAACATCCATAACAAAAAGCAAACAATAAACTCTTATTTATGAAAATACAGCAACCTACAGGACAGCAAACTTACTCAAAAACAAGGACTAAATATAGTCCACAGAACAGATACCTGTAAGTATATATAGGGAAAACTAAATGCAAGCAACACCAACCCAGACAAACACAACATACCTGGAATTAACCAACTACCTTGTCAGCACTGCAGACAAGCGGAAACTTTAATACCAAATATACAGTAAACAGAAGAGTAATAAAAATAACAGGTGTCGCTATACATGTGCTGGACATCTTATGGATATGGAGTGCGCCTCAACAGACATCAACACCGACTCGAAAGTTCTCAAGTGGAGCAACAGCCCCGCAGAATAACTAATAAACGAAGAAAATTACCAAATCCAAAAAGTCACAGTCGATGGAAAACAAATAATAAATGAATACGCGGTTCCCTGCAGTGGACCTCTGTTGTGTGCCCTCGAAGAACTACGAGACAACACCAACCCATAAACAGAGGACGAGATTGGTGTTAAACCTCCCGTCGACAACGAGGTCATTGGAGGCGAAGCACACAAGCTCGGATTGTGTAAGGATTGTGAAGCTAAGCGGCCGTGCCGTTTCAAAGGAACCATCCCGGAATTCGCCTTAAGCGATTTAAGGAAGTCACGGAAAACCCATATCAGGATGGCCGGACTCGGGTTTGAACCGTCGTCCTCCCGAATTCGAGTCTAGTATGCCAACCATTGCGCTACCTTGATCAGTCCAAACACGTAAACATACACACACACACACACACACACACACACACACACACACACACACACACACAAAACAATTTTCCTTATACTGATTAACTGTTTATATCAAATGTGGTAATTCCAGCTTCTTTCGAAGTCGATGTAAACTTTAAAGTGTCCTCATGTTTACAACAGTAAAAACAGTAGTTTGCTTTCGTTAAAATTTTTTAATGAAACAATTAATAATGCTACTCATTATTAGCTTTAGTAGTAAGGGAATTGTTAACGATGTCCTCTCATAAAGTCGATATAACTGTACAGTGCTAAAGTGAACACAGATTTATAGTTAGAAGCAAATTAAATGTTTATAAATTTACTTCTCAGTTAACTTCAGATAGCTTTCTTTAAAGTGCATATACGCTTACTTTTGTTAGCGACACATTTGTTGTGGCTTACATCACAAAGATCACAGACTTTGAGCATCGGTGATACATGCAGCTTTTAAGTTTTGAGCGCAAATACGTGAGTAAGAAGTTTAATATGGTTCACACAATCTTAAACTTTTTCAGTGAATGGAATACCTCTGCAACTTTAAAGTCAGTGGATACAATCATCACTCAAGAGTACGAAAAAGCTTATATTTTTACTCTAAAGCTTTCACAGCATTTCCTAATTTATAATCTTCCAGGTATTTGATCTAATGGTAAATACTAGTTTGTGTCTCAAACTGTATTGATGTATGAGAAGAATAAGCAGATAGGAAGTGAACCTGATTAGCAGCGGCAATGGTTCAATGTGCCATTGTCTCTTCATACACATCACTTAGACACATTGGAACGTTTCAGCCAGAAGAACGATAGGCGCTGTGTTAAACCTGAAGTAACTGCTGGCATTTCTTTCTAAGTAAAGCGATTTCATTAAAACAAATTTATAGCGTGACTGCTTATTTAATTAAATGAAATTAATTAAACAGTTCAATCAGTTGCGCAGTAGTAACTGCATGGGTAGTGTTACGTAGCTATTGTCATCGCAAGTGCAAGTATTTAAAGAATAATCATAAGTGAGGTCGTCAACTTGTCGATACTGTAACAGGACGACATTAGAGGAAGAGAGATCGTTGTACTTGTCTCTCAGTGACAATACTAGTCACACTGTTTTGAATATGTTATATATTCGTTAAGTGGAAATAAAGAAGAGCCGTTAGAGAATATGTGCTCTCATTTTCTCTGGCGTGGTGCTAGCTTTCATCTGTGCGATTGCAGCCCATCAGTCTGTGCTCTGCTGTCCTACCGATCCGACAGTACGGTCCTGAAACATCTCAGACTTTCACATCGAATAAGACTGTAGAACACGTGTATATGGTTTTCGTTTGCGGTAAATGTCCCCGTTGTTAGAGCAGTTTGCTGAAAGGGATGGTTATCGTTTCAAACCCTCATAATATATGCTCACAAACATAAAATAGCTCAAGAAAGTGGAAATGTGCAGAATAAAAGACACACATGAAAATAAACAGCAACTGAGGAGAGAAATTAACATTTCAGCAGCGGTACGACGCCATCCACTTGTCACTATGAGACAAGTCCAACCTTTGAGTGGGATCATCCAAAGTAATTTTTTGCCAATACTGAACTCCGACGTATTTCATGTTTTCTGTGTTTCGCTTTATCAACATCTTCTTGGGAATGTCTCTGAAATTCGGTTACAGTTTTCCGAATGGTGTCTACGAAAACTGCAAAGTAATTTGACGTTTCTATGAACGATTTTGTACACAGATAAAGCATAATTAACAAACCACGAGCAAATCGAACTTCGCAACAAGTACTGTTGATTAATTGAAAATCCGCACTGGCTGAGAGTAGTAGGTAAACAACGAACTTGGCCCGCAAATGTGTAATACGAAATTTTCTAGTCTCATCATTGGTCCGTTCTGTTATTGGTGGTATTCTAAAATGTCCAAAAAAATACATACAGTTGCTTGTCGAATGTCCAGCAGGACGCCCCAGTCGTTGGTCCTAAGCTCCCATGCTTCCGGATTTTTATTCTATTAATGTTTCTCAGTTGTTGATGTTCACCTGATCATTTTTTTAAAATACAGCTGAACATGCGCAAGGCATTTTATAAGCACATTCTAGAACGAGCCGCGGGCGTAGGTCTTTGCGTTGTTCAAATATTCACGCACCTTCACTGCTGAGTTAAACACTACATTAATACCGCGTCTCCTTAATGCTCTGCTGATGCGATCTGTGACTATTCTTCATCTACATAGACGCTCCACAGGCCACCGTACCAGAGGGTACCCTGTACCGCTACTGGTCATTTCCTCTCCTGCTCTACTCGCAAATATAGCGAGGGAAAGGAAAGACAACTGTCTACACTCCTCCGTATGAGCCCTTATTTCTCGTAATCTTCGTGGTCCTTACGTGCAATATATGTTGGCGCCAGCAGAATCGTTCTGCAGCCAGCTTCAAGTGCCAATTCTACAAATTTTCTCAACAGCGTTTCTCGAAAAGAACGTCGCCTTCCTTCCAGGGATTTCTATTTGTGTTCCCGAAGCATCTCCGTGATTCTTACTTATTGTAGAATTTTACCGGTAACAAATCTAGCAGCCCGCCTCTAAATTGCTTTCATGTCTTTCTTCAGTCCGACCTCGTACGAATCCCATACACTCGTGCAGTACTCGAGAACGTGTTGCACCAGAATCCTATATGCTGTCTCCTTTACAGTTCAACCACTCTTTCCTAAAATTCTCCTAATAAACCGAAGTCGACCATTTGCTTTCCCTGCCACAGTTGTCGCATGCTCGTTTCACCTCATATCGGTTTACAATGTGACGCCTAGATATTTAAACAAGTTGACACTGTCAATCAGGACACTACTAACTCTGTATTCGAACATTAGAGGTTTGTTTTTCCCACTCATCCGCATTAGCTTACAATTTTCCACACTCATAGCTGCCATTCATCACACCAATTAGAAATTTTGTCTGACTCGTCTTGTATCTTCCTACAATCACTCAACTTGGATACCTTACAAGCATCATTTGCAAGCAACCGCAGATTCCTGCCCGCCCTGTCCACCAAATCAATTATGTATGTATTGGGGCACTCCAGACGATGCCCTTGTCTCTCATGAACACTCGCCGTCGGGAACAAAACACTGGGTTCTATCACTTAAGAAGTCTTCGAGCCACTCATATATCTGCGAACTTATTCCATATGTTCATAACTTCGTTAACAGCCTGCAGTGGGGCACAGTGTCAAATACTTTCCAAAAAACTAAAAATATGGAATCTGCCAGTTGCCCTTCATCCATAGTTCTCAGTATATCATGCGGGAAAAGAGCAAGCTGAGTTTCGCAAGAGCGATGCTTTCTAAAACCATGCCCATTTGTAGTCATATGCCTCTCAGTCTCCACAAAGTTTATTACTTTCCACCTCAGAATATGTACAAGGATTCTGCGGCAAACTGAAGTCAGAGATATTGGTCTGTAATTTTGCGGATCCGTTCTTCTTATGCACGGAAGACAACTGCGCTTTTTTCCAGTCAGTTGCGACTTTGCACTGGGCGAGAGATCCGCGATAAATGCAAACCAGGTAAGGGGCCAACGCTGTAGAGTATTCTTTTAAAAACCGAATTGAGATTCCAATTGAACGTGTTGATGTATTTACTTTCAAATCTTTCAGTTGTTCCTCTACGCCAGGGATGCTTATTATTATGTTGTCCATACGAAAGTATGTTCGATGGTCAAATGACGATGTGTGCGTATGACTCTCCAGTATGAACGGTTTCTTGAACGTGAAATTTATAACTTCAGCTTTCGTTTTGCTGTCTTCAACGGCCACACCGGGCTGGTCAACAGGGGACTGAAAGAAGGCCTTAGCTTATCATTTTACATACGGCCAGAACATTCTCGGGTTCTGTGCCAGTGGTTTTGCTAAGGTGCGACGGTGGTAGCTGTCGTATGGTTCGCGCATAGATCTTTTCACAGATGTACGAATCTCCACTAATCTTTGCTTGTCGTCATTTGTGCGTTCTCTTTTGAACTCAGATTGCCGGTCGTGCGGTAGCGTTCTCGCTTCCCACGTCCGGGTTCCCGGGTTCGATTCCCGGCGGGGTCAGGGATTTTCTCTGCCTCGTGATGGCTGGGTGTTGTGTGCTGTCCTTAGGTTAGTTAGGTTTAATTAGTTCTAAGTTCTAGGCGACTGATGACCTCAGCAGTTGAGTCGCATAGTGCTCAGAGCCATTTTTCAGATTGCCACAGACTCTGCTTCCTCAGCATCTTCGGAATTTCGTTATTAAACCATGGCATTCTCTTCCATCCTTTACCCACTTACAAGGCACATACCTCTCCAGACCGCGACTTAGAGTCTTCTTAAACTTTGCCCATAATTCCTCTACGTCCGTCTTACTGGAACTAAGTGATGCCAGTTCACTGTCTAAGTGAGATGCTGACAACTGCTTATCTACTCTGTCTAGCAGAAACACTATCCTAGCCTTCTTGACTGATTACTAACTTCCGTAATCATAGTTGCTATAATAACCCCGGTTCTATACTGTCATTGTCGGTAAGGTCCACCCTCATTGTCGCTACAACGTCTAAGATATTTGCATTGCGTATGGGTTGCCGGCGAGCTATCTGCTCAAAACAGCTTTCAGGAAACGTGTTGAAAAGTATTTCGCATCTGTCTGTACCGCCCCCCCCCCCCCCCCCGCCCTCGCAATGAACCCGTATACATTCCAGTCTATATCCGGGAGGCTGAAGTCGCCGCGTCCAACTAGTATAGCATGGTCTGGGTATTCACGCAATACTGACTGTAGACTTTCTTCGAATGACTCTTGAACGGTCACAGCGGAATCAGGCAATCGGTAAAAACATCCAACAATTAACTTGGTGTCAGCTACACCTATTATACGCGACCACAAAACTTCACTGTCACATTCAGCTTCGACCTCAACAGAGACAACATTTTTTCCAACTGCAATGAACACTCGCTCTCTTGGAGCCTCTAATCTATCTTTTCGATATATGTTCCACGATTCGCTAAATATCTCAGAGTGAGCCGTAGTAAAGTTAGCTTTGGAGAGCGCGCCGCAGCGCGTCGCGTGAAGCAGTCACCCTCAGGTTTCTGGCGGTGGCGCCTTTGTCGCAATTGAAGGCTTCGGTGTCTCCTTCTAGCGGGAAAGGGGAAAAGTGGGCTCGACAGTTAGCCTCTTCCATGTCTGTGAAGGTCTAAGGCACCAATGACTGCACTGTTTAAAATGCAAGGAACTAAGATGTGATCCATTTTCTCTCCTGCCATAACTAGTATTACAAGACTCACGTGTAAAAAATACTCTAAGAAAGAAGAAAAATTCCTTTTGCCTCGTGGTAAGAACTAGTCAATTGCATAACGAATTCCTGTTCATCTGGAAGCTGTAACTTACGTAAATTTGTGTTTATGTATATTTGGCTATAATTAATCAAGGTTGTTAACGTACGCCGTAGTGGATTTTTTTTATTGTTTCCAGTCAGCAAAAACTGTTGTGTGTTTTTCCAATTCAATACCTTTTAAGGCTTTTACTCAACGTGCTTATGTGTTTTATACAGGTAGTTGGTTATTAGTGTCTTTACTGGCCATGCAAAAGTTCCCCATTTCATTACGGGTAGAAACTGTTGCCTTGAAAGGAGAGTGTTATAAATGTTCACAAGTCCTACCTGGCGAGCGTGTGTGTATGCCGTAAGTTAACTGGAAGAAATTTGTAAAATTTGTTTTCTTATATATTTTGGAAATGTTAATGTTATTGACTGTGAGTGTCGACCCGTGTGCATGACTCATGCGTTTTGGTTTTTCTATTTTCAGAACTTTTGTAAACAGGATTGTCTTTATATGTTGCAGACAAGTTAGATTCGGCGCCATTTAATGAATGGAGTGAAATTCAGCTGTAATTTAGCTGAGCTTGAAATATTATACAGCGTCGCGTTGTATATGTTAAATTGCTTGCCTGTACTTGCCTTTTACTGCCGTGAATTTTTTTATAATAATTTAATAATTTAAAGATCCTTTCCCATCGTAAATTGTGACTTACTTGTTAAATGATTGTTGTTTTCTTTTTAAAAAAATATCATAGTCTTGCACCAAATTTGAATAAAAAAAAGTTACTGAAGATTATGTGTAATTTCACCAGTTATTCCTTGACACCTACTTCCACTTTACATTTTGTGTATTGATTGAGATTAATAACCTTTGGTGAATCAGTAGTCATTTTACGGTTCACAGAGCTTTCCACTTCAGGTTTGAGCCAGAACAATTTGAGCATGAGAACATTGCTGGATGACAGTAAATTCGGGAACTTCATTACGAATACTTCGTCAGTTTACTGATAAAATCATGACAGTCGAAGTGTCTTTATTCTGCACGCCGTTTGACTGCCTTTGCTGCATACCGACTGGCGAGTGTTCATCAGAGAACCTCAAACTACCGTCAAGCCTGCTCTGTAATAAAATGCACCAGGTATAATTTAGCCCCACTGTGTTTGGTATTCTCCGACAGGGGATGAATAAGTTACAATTCGTAAGCAGCTGTTGATCGCCCTTACTAGTGCCAAGCGATTGCAAGATGCCGCGAGTGGGTGTGTTGGGAGCGCTACCAGCTGTTGTGTGACTGAGGAACCAAAGATACCTCAAGCACTCTCCTCTACATCTACATCCACATCTACATTTATACTCCGCAAGCCACCCAACGGTGTGTGGCGGAGGGCACTTTACGTGCCACTGTCATTACCTCCCTTTCCTGTTCCAGTCGCGTATGGTTCGCGGGAAGAACGACTGTCTGAAAGCCTCTGTGCGCGCTCTAATCTCTCTAATTTTACATTCTTGATCTCCTCGGGAGGTATAAGTAAGGGGAAGCAATATATTCGATACCTCATCCAGAAACGCACCCTCTCGAAACCTGGCGAGCAATCTACACCGCGATGCAGAGCGCCTCTCTTGCAGAGTCTGCCACTTGAGTTTATTAAACATGTCCGTAACGCTATCACGGTTACCAAATAACCCTGTGACGAAACGCGCCGCTCTTCTTTGGATCTTCTCTATCTCCTCCGTCAAACCGATCTGGTACGGATCCCACACTGATGAGCAATACTCAAGTATAGGTCGAACGAGTGTTTTGTAAGCCACCTCCTTTGTTGATCGACTACATTTTCTAAGCACTCTCCCAATGAATCTCAACCTGGTACCCGCCTTACCAACAATTGATTTTATATGATCATTCCACTTCAAATCGTTCCGCACGCATACTCCCAGATATTTTACAGAAGTAACTGCTACCAGTGTTTGTTCCGCTATCATATAATCATACAATAAAGGATCCTTCTTTCTATGTATTCGCAATACATTACATTTGTCTATGTTAAGGGTCAGTTGCCACTCCCTGCACCAAGTGCCTATCCGCTGCAGATCTTCCTGCATTTCGCTACAATTTTCTAATGCTGCAACTTCTCTGTATACTACAGCATCATCCGCGAAAAGCCGCATGGAACTTCCGACACTATCTACTAGGTCATTTATATATACTGTGAAAAGCAATGGTCCCATAACACTCCCCTGTGGCACGCCAGAGGTTACTTTAACGTCTGTAGACGTCTCTCCATTGATAACAACATGCTGTGTTCTGTTTGCTAAAAACTCTTCAATCCAGCCACACAGCTGGTCTGATATTCCGTAGGCTCTTACTTTGTTTATCAGGCGACAGTGCGGAACTGTATCGAACGCCTTCCGGAAGTCAAGAAAAATAGCATCTACCTGGGAGCCTGTATCTAATATTTTCTGGGTCTCATGAACAAATAAAGCGAGTTGGGTCTCACACGATCGCTGTTTCCGGAATCCATGTTGATTCCTACATAGTAGATTCTGGGTTTCCAAAAACGACATGATACTCGAGCAAAAAACATGTTCTAAAATTCTACAACAGATCGACGTCAGAGATATAGGTCTATAGTTTTGCGCATCTGCTCGACGACCCTTCTTGAAGACTGGGACTACCTGTGCTCTTTTCCAATCATTTGGAACCCTCCGTTCCTCTAGAGACTTGCGGTACACGGCTGTTAGAAGGGGGGCAAGTTCTTTCGCGTACTCTATGTAGAATCGAATTGGTATCCCGTCAGGTCCAGTGGACTTTCCTCTATTGAGTGATTCCAGTTGCTTTTCTATTCCTTGGACACTTATTTCGATGTCAGCCATTTTTTCGTTTGTGCGAGGATTTAGAGAAGGAACTGCAGTGCGGTCTTCCTCTGTGAAACAGCTTTGGAAAAAGATGTTTAGTATTTCAGCTTTACGCGTGTCATCCTCTGTTTCAATGCCATCATCATCCCGTCGACACTACCTCTCCTGTACGAAGTACAAGCCGCACCGTTACTCGACCACTTGACTGTGAGTGGGTTGTCAGTGCTGAGTTTACGCGTCCTGCGTAGGGTAGACAGGGACCAAGAGGGGTTCAGGGTGCTATACAAGTTCGAGGTTCTGCCTTCCACTGAAACAGAAACTGAAACAGTAAGACTGACTTCACCTGTTTTGGGGAAATTGCTTTGTCTTATGTCAAAAGGAGGCAAACAAAAAAGGGCAGGGTATATTAACATCGGCAGTTCAAACGTACGGCGAGTAACACACACATCAAAACAAGTGTGCTCCCTGCCGCCGTTGGATAAGCAGCTGAGCAGCAAGTCGTATACTCCTAGCTCACTCATTTGTTACATAGTTTAATTCTTAATTTCTTTGCGTGTTTTTGGTACTTGCATTGTTTAATTCATAAATTTCGGGCGTACTATAGTATTTGAGAGTTGTAGCATCGCGTTTTAGTACCTGAATAGTGTAAATTCGCGTAGTCTCCTTCCGCCGCCGAGCAGTGTCAGCAGTGCGCAAGTAGCAGCATTACTGCATTTGCTAGGCAATCTTGTATTTTAATAACCGTTTAAATTTTGTTGATTTGTTTGCGCTCTCTGTAGATTAGTTCAGACGTTCTTTGCAAAACAGTTTTTAGCATGGATAGGGACTGCAACTGCTGTGTTCGAATGCAGGCTGAGTTGGCATCCCTTCGCTCCCAGCTTCAGGCAGTGTTGGCTTCGGTCACACAGCTTGAGGCTGTTGCCAATGGGCATCACTGTGGGGGTCCGGATGGGGGTTTGTCGGGGACGGCCAGCTCGTCCCACCGTCTCAAGGTGTGGCAGGGGGCGAAAGACATTCCGGAGGGCTGAACGGAAAGCCTCTCCAGTTTGTCTGACGAACCGGTTTCAGGCTCTGTCTCAGGCTGATACTGATCTTCAGCCTGACATGGCTGCTTGTCCTGTTCCAGAGGTTGCCCCTCAGTCTGCAAGATCCGGGCAGTCGCAGAGGGTGGGCTTACTGGTAGTTGGGAGCTCCAACGTCAGGCGCGTAATGGGGCCCCTTAGGGAAATGGCAGCAAGAGAGGGGAAGAAAACCAATGTGCACTCCGTGTGCATACCGGGGGGAGTCATTCCAGATGTGGAAAGGGTCCTTCCGGATGCAATGAAGGGTACAGGGTGCACCCATCTGCAGGTGGTCGCTCATGTCGGCACCAATGATGTGTGTCGCTATGGATCGGAGGAAATCCTCTCTGGCTTCCGGCGGCTATCTGATTTGGTGAAGACTGCCAGTCTCGCTAGCGGGATGAAAGCACAGCTCACCATCTGCAGCATCGTCGACAGGACTGACTGCGGACCTTTGGTACAGAGCCGAGTGGAGGGTCTGAATCAGAGGCTGAGACGGTTCTGCGACCGTGTGGGCTGCAGATTCCTCGACTTCCATAGGGAGGTGGGGTTTCGGGTTCCGCTGGATTGGTCAGGAGTCCACTACACGCAACAAGCGGCTACACGGGTAGCAGGGGTTGTGTGGCGTGGGCTGGGCGGTTTTTTAGGTTAGATGGAGCAAAGTCAGGACATGCGGGGACCAAGCAGCAATCGGTATTTTAATTGTCAACTGTCGAAGCTGCGTTGGTAAAGTACCAGAACTTCAAGCGCTGATAGAAAGCACCGAAGCTGAAATCGTTATAGGCACAGAAAGCTGGCTTAAGCCAGAGATAAATTCTGCCGAAATTTTTACAAAGGTACAGACGGTGTTTAGAAAGGATAGATTGCATGCAACCGGTGGTGGAGTGTTCGTCGCTGTTAGTAGTAGTTTACCCTGTACAGAAGTAGAAGTGGATAGTTCCTGTGAATTATTATGGGTGGAGGTTACACTCAACAACCGAAATAGGTTAATAATTGGCTCCTTTTACCGACCTCCCGACTCAGCAGCATTAGTGGCAGAACAACTGAGAGAAAATTTGGAATACATTTCACATAAATTTTCTCAGCATGTTATAGTCTTAGGTGGAGATTTCAATTTACCAGATATAGACTGGGACACTCAGATGTTTAGGACGGGTGGTAGGGACAGAGCATCGACTGACATTATACTGGGTGCACTATCCGAAAATTACCTCGAGCAATTAAACAGAGAACCGACTCGTGGAGATAACATCTTGGACCTACTGATAACAAACAGACCCGAACTTTTTTCGACTCTGTATGTACAGAACAGGGAATCAGTGATCATAAGGCCGTTGCAGCATCCCTGAATATGGAAGTTAATAGGAATATAAAAAAAGGGAGGAAGGTTTATCTGTTTAGCAAGAGTAATAGAAGGCAGATTTCAGACTACCTAACAGATCAAAACGAAAATTTCTCTTCCGACACTGACAATGTTGAGTGTTTATGGAAAAAGTTCAAGGCAATCGTAAAATGCGTTTTAGACAGGTACGTGCCGAGTAAAACTGTGAGGGACGGGAAAAACCCACCGTGGTACAACAACAAAGTTAGGAAACTACTGCGAAAGCAAAGAGAGCTCCACTCCAAGTTTAAACGCAGCCAAAACCTCTCAGACAAACAGAAGCTAAACGATGTCAAAGTTAGCGTAAGGAGGGCTATGCGTGAAGCGTTCAGTGAATTCGAAAGTAAAATTCCATGTACCGACTTGACAGAAAATCCTAGGAAGTTCTGGTCTTACATTAAATAGGTAAGTGGCTCGAAACAGCATATCCAGACACTACGGCATGATGATGGCATTGAAACAGAGGATGACACGCGTAAAGCTGAAATACTAAACACCTATTTCCAAAGCTGTTTCACAGAGGGAGTTCCTTCTCTAAGTCCTCGCACAAACGAAAAAATGGCTGACATCGAAATAAGTGTCCAAGGAATAGAAAAGCAACTGGAATCACTCAATAGAGGAAAGTCCACTGGACCTGACGGAATACCAATTCGATTCTACACAGAGTACGCGAAAGAACTTGCCCCCCTTCTAACAGCCGTGTACCGCAAGTCTCTAGAGGAACGGAGGGTTCCAAATGATTGGAAAAGAGCACAGATAGTCCCAGTCTTCAAGAAGGGTCGTCGAGCAGATGCGCAAAACTATAGACCTATATCTCTGACGTCGATCTGTTGTAGAATTTTAGAACATGTTTTTTGCTCGAGTATCATGTCGTTTTGGAAACCCAGAATCTACTATGTAGGAATCAACATGGATTCCGGAAACAGCGATCGTGTGAGACCCAACTCGCTTTATTTGTTCATGAGACCCAGAAAATATTAGATACAGGCTCCCAGGTAGATGCTATTTTTCTTGACTTCCGGAAGGCGTTCGATACAGTTCCGCACTGTCGCCTGATAAACAAAGTAAGAGCCTACGGAATATCAGACCAGCTGTGTGGCTGGATTGAAGAGTTTTTAGCAAACAGAACACAGCATGTTGTTATCAATGGAGAGACGTCTACAGACGTTAAAGTAACCTCTGGCGTGCCACAGGGGAGTGTTATGGGACCATTGCTTTTCACAATATATATAAATGACCTAGTAGATAGTGTCGGAAGTTCCATGCGGCTTTTCGCGGATGATGCTGTAGTATATAGAGAGAAGTTGCAGCATTAGAAAATTGTAGCGAAATGCAGGAATATCTGCAGCGGATAGGCACTTGGTGCAGGGAGTGGCAACTGTCCCTTAACGTAGACAAATGTAATGTATTGCGAATACATAGAAAGAAGGATCCTTTATTGTATGATTATATGATAGCGGAACAAACACTGGTAGCAGTTACTTCTGTAAAATATCTGGGAGTATGCGTGCGGAACGATTTGAAGTGGAATGATCATATAAAATCAATTGTTGGTAAGGCGGGTACCAGGTTGAGATTCATTGGGAGAGTGCTTAGAAAATGTAGTCGATCAACAAAGGAGGTGGCTTACAAAACACTCGTTCGACCTATACTTGAGTATTGCTCATCAGTGTGGGATCCGTACCAGATCGGTCTGACGGAGGAGATAGAGAAGATCCAAAGAAGAGCGGCGCGTTTCGTCACAGGGTTATTTGGTAACCATGATAGCGTTACGGAGATGTTTAATAAACTTAAGTGGCAGACTCTGCAAGAGAGGCGCTCTGCATCGCGGTGTAGATTGCTCGCCAGGTTTCAAGAGGGTGCGTTTCTGGATGAGGTATCGAATATATTGCTTCCCCCTACTTATACCTCCCGAGGAGATCACGAATGTAAAATTAGAGAGATTAGAGCGCGCACGGAGGCTTTCAGACAGTCGTTCTTCCCGCGAACCATAAGCGACTGGAACAGGAAAGGGAGGTAATGACAGTGGCACGTAAAGTGCCCTCCGCCACACACCGTTGGGTGGCTTGCGGAGTATAAATGTAGATGTAGATGTAGATGTAGAAGTTTGGATCACCCCGGTTCCCAAAACTACTGCGGGTTGACGTTGACTGTGCATGTTCTATCACAGACACAGTCACTTTGACTGTTCAGAGATGTCACTAAACCCGCCCACCGACGTAAGCAACCATGCACAAGCAGTTCCAGTTATTCCACCAGGAAGGAGGTACACGGCTCGTGATGTCTGTAGTTCAACCATGCCTAGACGGTCAGTACTTCGGTTCGACAGCTTTGTACCAGGAAGGGCTCTCAACAACGTAAGTGTCCAGGCGTCTCGAAGTGAACCACAGCGATGTTGTTCGGACATGGAGGAGACACAGAGAGACAGGAACTGTCGACGAAATGCGTCGCTCACGCCACCCAAGGGCTACTACTGCAGTGGATGGCCGCTACCTACGGATTATGGCTCGGCGGGAACCTCCCAGCGACGCCGCCATATTGAATAACGCTTTCCGTGCAGCCACAGAACGTCGTATTACGACTCAAACTGTGTGCAATAGGCTGCATGATGCGCAACTTCACTCCCGACGTCCATGGCGAGATCAATCATTGCAACCACGACACCATGCATCACGTTCTCTTCACCGTTGAGTATCGCATATGTCTTCAACCAGACAATCGTAGAGACGTGTTTGGAGGCAACCCGTTTAGGCTGAACACCTTAACACACTGTACAGCGAGTGCAGCAAGGTGGAGGTTCCCTGCTGTTTTGGGGTGGCATTATGTGGGCCGACGTACGCCGCTGGTGGTCATGGAAGGAGCCGTAACAACTGTACCATACGTGAATGCCATCCTCCGACCGATAGTGCTACCACGTCGGCAGCATATTGCCGAGGCATTCGGCTTCATGGACGACAGCTCACGGCCCCGTCGTGCACATCTAGTGAATGACTTCCTTCAGCATAACGATATCGCGCGACTAGAGTGGCCAGCATGTTCTCCAGACATGAACCCTATCGAACATGCCTGGGATATATTGAAACGTGCTGTTTACGGACAACGTGACCCACCAACCACTCTGAGGGAGCTTCGCCGAATCGTCGTTGAGGAGTGGAACAATCTGGACCAGCAGTGCCTTGGTGAACTTGTGGATAGTATGCCAAGACGAATACAGGCATTCCTCAATGCAAGAGGACGTACTACTGAGTAATAGAGGTACCGGTGTGTACAGCAATCCGGAACACCACCTCTGAAGGTCTCACTGTATGGTTGTAAAACACGCAATATGTGGTTTTCATCAGCAATAAAAAGGGCAGAAATGGTGTTTATGTTGGTCTCTACTCCAATTTTCTGTACAGGTTCCGGAACTCTCGGAACCGAGCTGATGCAAAACTTTTATTGATGTGTGTAGTACCCCTTAGAGAAATGGCAGCAAAGCATGCGAAGTAGCCCCAGTGTGTATGCCATGACGGCTCATTCAGGATTCTGTGCGCATTTTGTCTGGGTTCCGTTGTCTTACTTGCATCAATCCGGAGACTAGCAGAGGGTTAAGAATACTAGCCTCGCACACGTAGTTTGAACGAAACTCAAAATCTGCAGCGTTGTTCCCAGAACAGATCGTCCCCCAATGGTTCCTAGTTAAGTGGACGGTTCGAACCAGAGACCGGGAGCGTTCTGTGACAATCTAGCCTCTGACTTCACAGACTTGCGCCATAGGAATGAGAGCTGCAAGGTCCCCCTAAATAGGTCAGGTGTGGACTACACAGCAGAGGCTGCTACCCAAATGCTGATTGTGTATGGGATGCACACAAGAGCTTTTTGTATTAGGTGACTGTCCATCTAATCCTTGCAACGATAGCTGTGGAAAAACCCAGAAGCATCACTGTGAGAGCCAGAGAAGTGCCCCCAAAAGATGAGAGTATAAAAACCCTAATGGTTACTCCCGAAGCATTCACAACCAAGTACCAGAGTTTGAAGTGCTCGTAAAAGAACACTGGAGCTCACATAACAGTAGGCACAGAAAGCTGGTTAAAAACTGAAGTTTACAGTCGTGAGAACTTTTGGGTAAATTTAAGTATGTACCGAAACGGTTGGAAAACAGGGAATGTAGGTGGTGTACTGGTAAACTTAAGCGTACACTGAAAGGACAGGGAAATGGAAAATAGAAGTGGTGTATTAGTTACAGCAGACAGAGAATATAGAAATTGAAGTTACATGTGAGGTTATTTGGGCAAGACACAGTACCAACAGTACTTTTATCGACCACCAGATTCTCCTCCTGATGTAACCGAAAACTTTAGAGAAAACCTCAGGTCGCTTGTACATAAGTTGTGTAATGATACCGTAATCAATGGAGAAGATTTCAATCATCCATCAAGGAACTAGGCTAATTCTAGTTTTGTTAGTAGCGGGCGTGACAAGACATCTTGTGAAACATTTTTAATACTATTCTGAAAACTACCTAGAACATACACGTAGTTCAGAATGCCAGTCATGATGCAAATATGTTAATCTAATGGCAACAAACAGGTTTGATATCTCTGAGGAAGTCCACACCGAAACTGGTATCAGACCATGAGGCAGTTGCAACAACAATGGCTACCAAAACAGAAAGAGCAACTGAAACAAGCAGAAAAATTTGTATCTTCAGCAAACTAGGCAGAGAAACGATAGTGTCATACCTGACTAAAGAACTTGAAACTTTTAGCTCAAGACAGGAGAATGCAGGAGAACTACGGCTCAAGTTCAAAAGAGTAGTTGACTGTGCACTAGCCAGTCACATCGTAATGGGAGTGATCCTCCATTGTATACAGTCACGGTAAAGCGACTACTGGACAGTATGTGTAAAACAAAGCTTAGGGTCATAGAGAGAGACATGCTGGATGAAACGCGTTTCGCTACCAGGTGAGGAAAGCGTGAAGCCTTCAATAACTACCATAGCAGAATACTGCCAAATGATCTTTCACAAACCCCAAAGAAATTCTGGTCATACGTGAAAGCTGTTAGTGGTACCAAATCTAGTGTCCAGTCACTCATGGACGAGACTAGAACCGAAAGTGAGAGTAGGAAAGCAAAAGCAGAGATGCTTTACTCTGTTTTCAAATGTTCCTTTTACAAAGGAATACCCAGGAGTATTGTCATAACTTAATTCTCGTAACACTGAAAAGATGAGTGGAACAGATATTAATGCCAGTGGCGTTGAGAAACAGCTGAAATAGTTAAAATTGAACAAAGCCCCAGGGCTCGATGGAATCCCTGTAAGATTCTATACCCATGTGGCAGCTAAGTGAGACCCTCTCTTAACTATAATCTGTTGTAGATACCTCGAACAAAAAACTGTGCTCAGTAGTTGGAAGAAAGCACAAGTCAAACCTTTGTGCAAGAAGAGTAACAGAAGTGGCCTACAAAATTACCGTCCTTTATCCTTGTCATCCATTTGTCATAGAATCTTAGAACATATTTTGATCTCAAACATAATGAGGTATTTGGAACAGGACGGCCTCCTTTATGCCAAGCAGCATGGATTTCGAAAACACAGATCATGTGAGATACAACTAGCACTTTTCTCGCATGAAATACCGAACCATGGATCAAGGCAGTCATATGGATTCTGTATTTCTCGATTTTAAAAAAGCATTTGACTCAGCGCCACACCTATGCTTTTTGTCATATGGGGTATTAGACAAAATGTGTCAGTGGATAGAGGATTTCTTGGTAGGGAGGACACAGTATGCTGTCTTGGATGAAGAGTCATCGAAGATGTAACTCTGAGCGTACTCTAGGGAAACGTGTAGTGTCCCTTGATGTTCATGTTGTATATTAACTTTCTTGCGGACAATATTAACAGTTAATTCACACTTTTCGCAGACGATGCAGTTATCTAAAACGAAATACAGTCTGAAAGAAGCTGTACAAACATTCAGTCAGCCATGATAAGATTTCAAGTGGTGCAATGATTGGCAGCTTCCTAAAATGTTCAAAAATGTAAAATTGTGAGCTTACTTCTCAAAACGAAACATCATAGTATCCTGTGAATGTAATACTAGTGAATAACAGTGGACGTCTGTAAATTCATACTAATATTTGTGTGTCTTACTTGCTAGGGAGACGAAGTGGACCTATCATATACGCTCAGTCGTAGATAAAGCAGATAGCAGTCTTCGGTTTGTTGGTAGAATACCAGGAAAATGCAGTCAGTCTACAAAGTAGATTGGTTACAGATCACTCGTGCAACCCATACCAGAAAACTCCCCACGTGTGGGGGACCGAAGCAAGTAGGAATGACATGGGATACACAAAAAACAGAAACACGAATAGTTGCAGGTATGTTTAACCCACAGGAGAGTGTCATTGAGATGGTGAAAGAACTGACGTGGCAGATCCTTGAAGATGGACGGAAGCTGTCCCGAGAAAGTCTGCTAGAAAAGTTTCAAGAACCGGCTTTAAATGATGGCTTTAGGAATATAGTATAATTCCCTAGGCGTCACTCCCACAGAGATCATGAGGATAAGATTTGATTAATTACAGCATGCACAAAGGCACTGAAACAATCATTCCTCTGGAGCTCCATAAGTGAATGGAATCGGGAAAAGCTCTAATAATCGTTACAATGGCATATATCGTCTGCCATACACTTCATAGTGGGTCACAGAGTATAGACGTAGATGTAAACGTAAAGTACCTCTAAGATCTCCCTTGTTCGGCAACACCCTGGGTGCCACCCACGCACCTTTGTCGAGCACGTTAAAAATATACGTGTCCCGGACCTCGGTACCCATTCTGCCTCGTGGCTGCTCTAGCTTGATCTCAGTCTTCCCAAGAAATCTTGACTTTGATGTCCTATTCCATTGACGATCTGTGTCAATGCGTTGATGTCCTATTCCATTGACGATCTGTGTCAATGCCGCCATTTGAAATGAATCTTGGAATTATTTGACGGTCTCTCTTTCTACTGCATTTTAACAGTCGATTTGTGAATGCCACTATTTGAAATGCGTTGAGGACTTTTTTTCCGCGATCCATTCAGTTCCGTTCCGTTACAGGGGACCACAATCACCCTGGATACACACTGTCAGACACTGGTGTTAGACTACTGTTTTAGGATCCAGTAGCTAGCACCTACTCGGTTAGGGGCAAAGATGATCAGTTTATTGGATGAGACAACTATGTCAGTTTACAGGATGGGGCCAAGATAGTCACTTTACACTGTGGAACAAAGGTGAGCAGTTGACATGCTGTGTACCATTAACCTAGATACTATCATAAGTTAGTGTTATCAACAGAATTTGACAAACGTTTCATACTTCATGACTCAGTTAAAACTCTAGGATAAGGGGTCACTATATTATTTGGATAACTGTGATTTCGGTTTTAGCCAAACTAAGAAGAGTTTTTGAGAAATAGCACAGATAATTTAGATGTGGTAATAACATTGTTTTCTTTCGTAAAAAGATCTGATTGACAAGTGCGCTTTATGTTGTGAGTTATATCAGTAGTATCACGAAGAGAGCATAGTGGATTTTGATATGTAATACAGACAATTTAGATGTGGAAATATATAACTTCTGAGTCCATTGAGGGTAGTGAAATGTGGTACATGTGCTAAATTCTAATCCTTGATAAGTGCTGGTTAAACTGTAAGTTTTATCAGTATTGTTATTATGCGTGCCACATGTACACTACTGGCCATTAAAATTGCTACACCAAGAAGAAATGCAGATGATAAACGGGTATTCATTGGACAAATATATTATACTAGAACTGACATGTGATTACATTTTCACGCAATTTGGGTGCATAGATCCTGAGAAATCAGTAACCAGAACAACCACCTCTGGCCGTAATAAGGGCCTTGATACACCTGGCCATTGAGTCAAACAGAGCTTGGATGGCGCGTACAGGTACAGCTGCCCATGCAGCTTCAACACGATACCACAGTTCATCACGAGTAGTGACTGGCGTATTGTGACGATCCAGTTGCTCGGCCAACATTGACCAGACGTTTTCAATTGGTGAGAGACCTGGAGAATGTCCTGGCCAGGGCAACGATCGAACATTTTCTGTATCCAGAAAGGCCCGTACAGGACCTGCAACATGTGGTCGTGCATTATCCTGCTGAAATGTAGGGTTTCGCAGGGATCGAATGAAGGGTAGAGCCACGGGTCGTAACACATCTGCAATGTAACGTCCACTGTTCAAAGTGCCGTCAATGCGAACAAGAGGTGACCGAGACATGTAACCAATTGCACCCCATACCATCACGCCGGGTGATACGCCAGTATGGCGATGACGAATACACGCTTCCTATGTGCGCTCACCGCGATGTCGCCAAACACGTATACGACCATCATCATGCTGTTAATAGAAACTGAATTCATCCGAAAAAATGACGTTTTGCCATTCGTGTACCCAGGTTCGTCGTTGAGTACACCATCGCGGGCGCTCCTGTTCGTGATGCAGCGTCAAGAGTAACCGCAGCCACGGTATCCGAGCTGACAGTCCATGCTGCTGCAAACGTCATCGAACTGTTCGTGCAGATGGTTGTTGTGTTGCAAACGTCCCCATCTGTTGACTCAGGGATCGAGACGTGGCTGCACGATCCGTTACAGCCATGCGGATAAGATGCCTGTCATCTCGACTGATACGAGGCAGTTGGGATCCACCACGGCGTTCCGTATTACCCTCCTAAAGCCACCGATTCCATATTCTGCTAACAGTTATTGGATCTCGACCAACGCGAACAGCAATGTCGCGATACGATGAACCGCAATCGCGATAGGCTACAATCCGACCTTTATCAAAGTCGGAAACGTGATGGTACGCATTTCTCCTCCTTACACGAGGCATCACAACAACGTTTCACCAGGCAACGCTGATCAACTGCTGTTTGTGTATGAGAAATCGGTTGGAAACTTTCCTCATGTCAGCACGTTGTAGGTGTCGCCACCGGCGCCAACCTTGTGTGAATGCTCTGAAAAGCTAATCATTTGCATATCACAGCATCTTCTTCCTGTCGGTTAAATTTCCCGTCTGTAGCTCGTCACCTTCGTGGTGTAGCAATTTTAATGGCCAGTAGTGTATCTTAACAACTAACACAAACAATTCAGGTATGGAATTATTTAATTTGAGTTTATATTGTGCCTTACAAAATGTAGTACAGACATCAGACTTTATTCGTCGACAAGTGGTGTTCACCCTGTAAATTTTGTCAGTAGTGTCAATATGTTAGCAATAACAAAAATACACAAAAATGTATCACTTCTTCGAAATGCTGTAACTGTCTCTGATTGCAATGCATACGTTTGGAATTTGGCTCAAAAGTTGAACGGCAATCCAACCTAGGAGGTGTCAAAGAGGTTGCCCACCTTCAGGAGGCACAGCGGTCGTGAGGCACCACTCAGCTGATTGGGTGTCGAAGTCACTGTCAGACACATTTCTAACGTGCTCCACAAAGGTACTTGAGTGGCACTGAGGATCTTGCGAAACTGCAAAGTCATGGAGGCACCCAATCTTGCATTCCTCTGTGATTGTGCCACAGGAGGTCACGAAACAGGAAGTCCGCAGTCTAGTGGCTAGTGGCTAGTGTTGCTGCCTCTGGACCACGGAGTCGCGGGTTCGATTCCCGGCCGGTTTGGGGATTTTCTCTGCCCGGGAGCTGGGTGTTTGTGTTGTCCTCATCATTTCTTCATCATCATTCGTGACACTGGACAGAGGACTGTGTAAAAATTGGGACTGTAGGGGTGCTAATGGCCGCGCAGTTGAGCGCCCCACAAACTGAACATCATCTTCATCATGAAACAGGAAGACTGGAAAAACGTAAACGCCGGTTGCTGCCACAGATCATGCTCGAATTTCGTCGCTTGGTTTTGAATCGTCTCTAGTGGTTCCATCCTGTGTAGCAGAGCAAAAAACTGTAGTCGCACAACATTTCTAAGGTATCAGAACACCTTCAAAGGGATTGCAACTTCACGCTGGACTTAGGTTAGGGTTGAATGGCCCAGGTGATGTCAGCTATGTGAACGCTGCGAGGCCGCCTTCATGTTGTTCCTCGCACTGTGATTCGCCGTTTTCGACCACGAAACGTGTGGGACTCAATGCCCCAAAGAAAGGAGTTGTTTGATGGCGCCTCCTGAGGGCTTTCCTTGTCGATTTTATGCATGATGCATATACTATTCCCCTCTAAAATGGCGCTTTGAAAATTGAAACATTACTGAAAAAACCTCTAAAAATTTTAGATGATGATAGTTCATTTTATATACTATTATGAAGGTAGCCTCAAGTAGTAAATTTTTTTTGCGTATTTGCCAAAATACAGACAACGTAGTGGGGCCTCATTTTAGAGTTCACAGTAGTGGTTTAAGAGTCAGGTGTGATAAAGTAATAACATTTTCACGTTTAACATAAACATTGTTAGTCTTCTGAAGTAGTATATATGCATAGAAAACTTCGGCACATAAAGGGAAGTTCGAAAATACGATCTTTGCACCAAAATAAAATTATTTGATAAACACAGGGAGATCTCCAGTAGTCGAAGAAACTTGCATTTCTGCACCTATATGAAATAATTTATCAAAATATCTAATAATTTCTAGTCCAATACACACACACACACACACACACACACACACACACACACACACACACACTCACACACACACACACACACACACACACACACACACGTAAGTTGAACCCTTCGTGTAATCATACAGACGTTTTAGACTTGCAAACTACATTGTGACAGTTGATATAAACATTATTTTACTGATGAATCTTACACATTTTTGTCATACATGTTAGATGCGGAGTTACTGTAAGCTACAGCTTTTAGATATTTTAGACTAAAATATTGTAAGCAACTCTTCTGTGCTAAAATGATGCTCGTTCAGGTTTGTTTCGTTTAGGCTTAGAATGGTGCCGTGCCTGCTTAGTACTTCATTTTAGAAGACCTCGTGTATGTTGTACAGTTATAGAACAAGAAGTGCAAACCTTTCAAGTTACAGCCTTTACACTTTCTAGACGTGAAAATAATATTGTGATACTCAAAATAAAGCTTTTTTTTGCTGATGCTTTTTATGACTTACATTTTGACATGTAGATGCCGTAAAGTTACCCATTTATATATTTTGAGGTGGAAATAACGTTGATGTAACCACTGTGTGTTTGTATGTGAGCTTACATCGATTATTAAATGACACACATTTTATGTTTGTTTCATTTTAATGACTGGTGAAATAACAGGCTATCATTGCGAGAACTAAATGTGTGATTTTGTGCGTGCCTGTTTTTCTTGTGTGTGTTTTGCAGACAAGTCAGAATTTTTGCTGACGATACATACTTTCTATAAAAGGTTCAGCATTGGTCGTGGAATCAGAAATTTTTATTTCTGTTGCAAATCAATTTCAATGACTGTATGACCATTTGCAGCCCGTATCGTCACTAGAACGTCTCACCACTCGACTCTGCTCCACTTACATACATTTCCTGCAGCGTCACAGAAATTAATTACGCTGAACTTTATAGAATTATTACCCAATATGCACTTGTGTGCAGAACTTGAGGATGAAAGTAACTTTCGCTTGATGTGTCACTATGAAGTAACATACGTCGATGGAACCATATATACACTCCTGGAAATGGAAAAAAGAACACATTGACACCGGTGTGTCAGACGCACCATACTTGCTCCGGACACTGCGAGAGGGCTGTACAAGCAATGATCACACGCACGGCACAGCGGACACACCAGGAACCGTGGTGTTGGCCGTCGAATGGCGCTAGCTGCGCAGCATTTGTGCACCGCCGCCGTCAGTGTCAGCCAGTTTGCCGTGGCATACGGAGCTCCATCGCAGTCTTTAACACTGGTATCATGCCGCGACAGCGTGGACGTGAACCGTATGTGCAGTTGACGGACTTTGAGCGAGGGCGTATAGTGGGCATGCGGGAGGCCGGGTGGACGTACCGCCGAATTGCTCAACACGTGGGGCGTGAGGTCTCCACAGTACATCGATGTTGTCGCCAGTGGTCGGCGGAAGGTGCACGTGCCCGTCGACCTGGGACCGGACCGCAGCGACGCACGGATGCACGCCAAGACCGTAGGATCCTACGCAGTGCCGTAGGGGACCGCACCGCCACTTCCCAGCAAATTAGGGACACTGTTGCTCCTGGGGTATCGGCGAGGACCATTCGCAACCGTCTCCATGAAGCTGGGCTACGGTCCCGCACACCGTTAGGCCGTCATCCGCTCACGCCCCAACATCGTACAGCCCGCCTCCAGTGGTGTCGCGACAGGAGTGAATGGAGGGACGAATGGAGACGTGTCGTCTTCAGCGATGAGAGTCGCTTCTGCCTTGATGCGAATGATGGTCGTATGCGTGTTTGGCGCCGTGCAGGTGAGCGCCACAATCAGGACTGCATACGACCGAGGCACACAGGGCCAACACCCGGCATCATGGTGTGGGGAGCGATCTCCTACACTGGCCGTACACAACTGGTGATCGTCGAGGGGACACTGAATAGTGCACGGTACATCCAAACCGTCATCGAACCCATCGTTCTACCATTCCTAGACCGGCAAGGGAACTTGCTGTTCCAACAGGACAATGCACGTCCGCATGTATCCCGTGCCAGCCAACGTGCTCTAGAAGGTGTAAGTCAACTACCCTGGCCAGCAAGATCTCCGGATCTGTCCCCCATTGAGCATGTTTGGGACTGGATGAAGCGTCGTCTCACGCGGTCTGCACGTCCAGCACGAACGCTGGTCCAACTGAGGCGCCACGTGGAAATGGCATGGCAAGCCGTTCCACAGGACTACATCCAGCATCTCTACGATCGTCTCCATGGGAGAATAGCAGCCTGCATTGCTGCGAAAGGTGGATATACACTGTACTAGTGCCGACATTGTGCATGCTCTGTTGCCTGTGTCTATGTGCCTGTGGTTCTGTCAGTGTGATCATGTGATGTATCTGACCCCAGGAATGTGTCAATAAAGTTTCCCCTTCCTGGGACAATGAATTCACGGTGTTCTTATTTCAATTTCCAGGAGTGTAGATGGATCTGCTGCAGTATATTACAGAAGGTAACTGAAAGAAATACGCAATGACATGAACAAACAATATTTAAATGTGTGGACACACACACCTACGCCCGAGGGAGGTCTCGAACCTCCGCTGGGACTAGCCGCACAGTCCATGACTGCAGCGCCTAAGACCGCTCGGTTAATCCCGCGCGGCTGACACGAACAGAAGTGACACGTTTATTCAAAGACAAAAAATACACTAAAGTCACCGCAATTTACGATGGTGCGCTGGACATTACACGGAAATCGGGACCTGCGTCTTGACAGGATTTCAGATCACCACGGATGGCAATACAGTGTGCTGTCATGCTCAAGGCTGGTGAGGAGTTCTTACAGTGCTAAGTTCCATTCCTCCACTGCTGAACGGTTGTTGGTCCATCAGGACGTGCTGTGATACCTCTCGACGACGCACCCCACGTGTCCTCGATAGGACTAAGTCCATTCGCCGAATTTCCCCTCGTGGCAAGAGGCCGTTCTGTGCGGTCACAGATTGTCATCCACGAAAGTGAAGTCAGAGTCAAATAGACCCAGGAAAAGACGCATGTGGGGAAGCAGTACAGTGTTACAATAACGCTTACTGGTGACTGTACCGTGTTCAGAGTTTTGGTGATCCGTCCGGCCATGCAGCGATATGCCACACCACACCCTTAACACCTGGTCCACCAAAAGGATCATGTTCGTCAATACGGGACGTACCCTCACATGGCGAGATGTGGGAACAAATAATGCATCCAGAAACATGGTCGCGAACATGATCGTTTACGTGGTATGATGAGGCATAACGTTACTTGGACGTACTGACCTCCATGTGGTGTCACCGCCAGACACCACACTTGCTAGATGGTAGCTTTAAATCGGTCGCGGTCCATTAGTACATGTCGGACCCGCGTGTCGCCACTTTCAGTGATAGCAGACCGCGCGCCACCACACGGCAGGTCTTGAGAGACGTACTAGCACTCGCCCCAGTTGTACGGACGACGTAGCTAGCGATGCACACTGACGAAGCCTCGCTCATTTGCAGAGCAGATAGTTAGAATAGCCTTCAGCTAAGTCAATGGCTACGACCTAGCAAGGCGCCATTAGTAACATTGCTTGTAACTACAGAGTCTCACTTGTATCATCAAGAACGATGTACCACAAGGATGGATTAAAGTTAAGTATTCCAGAAGCTACGTACTTTTCTTTATAGCATTCATTACGTATCCTGTTTCATACCTCACGCCATCCTGCGTGAGCTTAGCGCGTGCCTTCCGGCTACTTCCGTGGCGTGGCTGTCTTGCTACGCCACAACACTCCACATCTTTGAACACGGTCAGCGTTGTTGGGACACTGTATTGCTTCCTCACATGCGTCTTTTCAGAGGTGCATTCGGCCCTTGCTTCATATTTATGCACATCGAATTACACAGGTGGAAAACCTCTAGGAACGAGAGGAAATTCAATGAACGAACTTGCCTGTCCGTTTCCCCTTTTCCCTCTCTCCAACCTAAATTCCTTCGAGCGCGTATGTGATGCGTCGAGGAGACGTACAGTAGAACAAACGTCCAGCAGTTGTCAACCGCTCTGGCGCAGTAACTGAACGCTCTACTACAGGAACTACTTACAGACCTCGTGGCCGTCATGGGCGGATATTGCTGTCTGTGCCGTCAGTGCCTTATTAACAACCATGGATCTCTTTCGTAATTTCTAGAGAACCATCGTAAATCGCCGCTGTGACTTCAGAGTAATTATTGTCTTCGAATAAAGGTAGGTCTGTTTGACTCAATGGATATTTTTTTCAGTTCTCTTCAGTTCTATACTGTACAAGTTCTTTCTATGCACGGCGCAAGTTTCTTCGATCTATGTTACTTGTCAGTGATACTTCATCCGGAAGTCTGTGTATCCTACGAGGGCCGAACGCGTGGATAATACGCGGGCGCTTGTTGGCAGCTACTGTGCGAGGTACGCTTCAGTTGAGATACACCAGAGCTACAAGTACAGCGGATCGCTGCGGCTCTCGCTTGTCGGCGGGTACCGCGCGTTCGACGCCCCGCGACGCTGGCCGGGGAAAGCCGCGGCCCGCTCGCCGGTTTCCCAGATTTCTTCTTCACAGCCGTTACGGCCGCTGCTGCAACCAGGTGCCCCCCACCCTATCTCTCCTCTGTCGCGCTGCACTCCGTAGGTCCCAGTGCGGAAAAGCTGTTGCATACGTCTGACGAGTCAGAAAGAATCAGGTACAAACGTTTATCATGCTCCACTGTCAACTGTTTCATACTCTTCAGTTCCTGAACTGTTCACAGCTGCGAGTGTCTGTGTTCAATATGGGCATGACGTCGTAACAGTAGGTTCGCAACCGTAAAGGAATGACGTACATATTATCTTATCGAAGACCAGGGCACACATGAATTTAGCTGCAAACGAAGCAATTTTAACAGTACAGTCCATACGGAGCAATAATGTTCAAAGAATCCATGGTCTTGTCGACGTAATCTAGTGTTGTACCTATAGTTCTGTTTCGACTACGCTATTTAAGGTCCATGGCAATGAAGATGCTGTTTACTTAGAGTGGAATTTCATATTCGACATTTAATTATCAACGCTGGTGTTTCCTTTCTTTCGGAGAGGTTGTTCCTCCTGTTATACAGACCTGTTTCCCCTGCAATTCTGTCTGTACCCACAGGATCCTTCTGAAAAATAAGCATCCCCGTTTTTTTTAATCCTTGTAAATACTTCGTAATTCCCGTTTGAACGGTAATCTACCCACTGATGGATGACAAGTTTTTCGTTCAAAAAAGTGGTTCAAATGGCTCTGAGCACTATGGGACTTAACAGCTATGGTCATCAGTCCCCTGTAACTTAGAACTACTTAAACCTAAGTAACCTGAGGACAGCACACAACACCCAGTCATCACGAGGCAGAGAAAATTGCTGACCCCGCCGGGAACCGAACCCGGGAACCCGGGCGCGGGAAGTGAGAACGCTACCGCACGACCACGAGCTGCGGACTTTCGGTAAGCACTGCAGGATTAATTCTAAACAATTTCCCATGAATGGAGATGAATTGCTCCCTTAGGAAAACTGTAACTTTTTCCCTTGTCTGTGTACAGCACCTGATTGTGTTGCCTGCTGTTCATCTCTTCCAGTACTGAGACCCTCCAAACCACCCTCAGTATGTTTCTCTTATTTACTTCCAGTTTGAGATGCATAAATGAGTTCTGAACGGGTGAGTGAACAATGGTGATTTACTTCTCGGCTGCATGAGAAGCAGTTTTTATTCTTCTGAGAAAAAGGTAAAACTGATCCCCATTTGTTTTAATTTTTCTGTATTTTTCACGACAACTGGAAATATATTCTTGTATAAAAGAAACAGTTTAATAGTTTTCTATGTACTATCATGTCAGTTATCCCAATTGCTCCATAAAGTAAAATATAAGGTGTTCATTTAGTACATGATGCCTTAAAGAGAATACAAATTCCTCTTAATTGATAAAAGAGTGAGAACTCAGGGCCGCGTGCATAATAATGTTGGAGATTATTCTGTACGATTTGCTTCTTCTTGCTGACCTACATGATTAAACAGGTACACAAATTCTCTTACCCCTTTCTTTCAACGTAAAGTCCGTGGTAGGGACGTCCGGTACTTGGAGAATTTCTGACATCATTGGGGACAGTGGCAACAGATCGACTATTCAAGATGGTATGTAGAATGTATGAGTCTGGCGACATAAAATCTGACTTTAGAAAAAATATCATCTACATAATTCCGAAGACTGCAAGAGCTGACAAGTACGAGAATTAGCCCACAATCAGCTTAACAGCTCGTCTTCCAAGTTTCTGACAAGAATAATACAAAGAAGAATGGAAAATAAAATTGAGGACGTGTTAGATGACGATCAGTTTGGCTTTAGGAAAGGTAAAGGCACGAGAGAGGCAATTCTGACGTTGCAGTTGATAATGGAAGCAAGATTAAAGAAACATCAGGAGACTTTCACAGAATTTGTCGACTTGGAAAGGCGTTCGACAGTGTAAAATGGTGCAAGATGTTCGAAATTCTGAGAAAAATAGGGGAACGCTATAGCGAGAGACGGTTAATATACAACATGTACAAGAGACAACAGGGAATAATAAGAGTGGACGACCAAGAACGAATTGCTCGGTTTACAAAGGGGATAAGACAGGGATATAGTCTTTCGTCCCTACTGTTCAATCTGTACATCAAAGTAATAATAATAGAAATAAATGTAAGACTCAGGAGCGGAATTAAAATTAAAAGTCAAAAGATATCGATGATACGATTGCGTGAAGACATTGCTACCGTCAGTCAAAATGAAGAATTACATGCTCTGCTGAATGGAATGAACAGTGCAATGAGTACAGAATATGGATTGAGAGTAATTCGAAGAAAGACGAAAATAATGAGATGTAGCGAAATGAGAACAGAGAGAAACGTAACATCAGGATAGATGGTCACGAAGTAGAAGAAGAAATTAAGCGATTCTACTGCCTAGGTAGCAAGATAACCAATGACGGACGGAGCAAGGAGGACATGAAAAGCACTGGGAAAAAGGGCGTTCCTGGCCAAAAGAAGTCTTCTAGTATCAAACATAGGCCTTAATTTGGGAAAGAAATTTTTTGAGAATGTGCGTTTGGAGCACAGAATTGTAAGACAGTGAAACATGGACTGTGGGAAAACCGTAACAGAAGAGCACCGAAGCATTTGAGAAGTGGTGCTATAGACGTATGCTGAAAATTAAATGGACTGATAAGGTAAGGAGAGAGGAGCTTCTGCGCAGAATCTATAAGGAAAAGAATATGTGGAAAACACTGACAACAAGAAAGGACAGGATGATAGGACATTTGTTAAGAGATCAGGGAATGACTTCCACGGTACTAGAGGGAGCTGTAGAGGGCTAAAACAGTAGAAGAAGACAGAGGTTGGAATACATCCAGCAAATAATTGAGGACGAACACTGCGTGATCAAAAGTATTCGGACACCTCCAAAAACATGCGTTTTCATATTAGGCAAATTGTACTGCCACCTACTGCAGGTACTCAATATCAGCGAACTCAATAGTCATTAGACATTGTGAGGAAGCAGAATGGGGCGCTCCGCGGAACTCACGGACTTCGAATGTGGTCAGGTGATTCAATGTCACTTGTGTCATACGTCTGTACGCGAGATTTCCACACTCCTAAACATCCCTAGGTCCACTATTTCCGATGCGATAGTGAAGTGGAAACGTGAAGGGACACGTACAGCACAAATGCGCACAGGCCGTCCTCGTCTGTTGACTGACAGTTGAAGAGGGTCGTAATGTGTAATAGGCAGACATCTACTCACACCATCACACAGGAATTCCAGACAGTATCCACTGCAACTACTATGACAGTTAGGCGGGTCATGATCGAGCGGGTGCTAATAAGCCACACATCACGCCAATAAATGCCAAACGATGCCTCGCTTGGTGTAAGGAGCCTGAACATTGGACGAGTGAACAGTGGAGAAACGTTGTGTGGAGTGACGAATCACGGTACACAAAGTGGCGTTCCGATGCCATTGTGTGGGATTGGCGAATGCTCGGTGAACGTCATCTGTCAGTGTGTGTAGTGCCAACAGTAAAATTCGTAGGCGGTGGTGTTATGGTATGGTCGTGTTTTTAAAGGAATGGGGTTGCGCCCCTTGTTGTTTTGCGTGGCACTATCACAGCACAGGCCTACGTAGATGTTTTAAGCACCTTTTTGCTCCCCATCGATGAAGAGCAATTCGGTGATGGTGATTGCATCTTTCAACATGATAGCCGGCCGGTGTGGCCGAGCGGTTCTAGGCGCTACAGTCTGGAACCGTTCGACCGCCACGGTCGCAGGTTCGAATCCTGCCTTGAGCATGGATGTGTGTGATGTCCTCAGGTTAGTTAGGTTTAAGTAAGTCTAAGTTCTATGGGACTGATGACCTCAGAAGTTAAGTCCCATAGTGCTCAGAGACATTTCTTTTCAACACGATCAAGAACCATGATGCACGGACTCTGGCGCAGTGCTTACACGACAGTAACAGCCCTGTAATGGGCTGGCCTGCACAGAGTCCTGACCTAAATCCTATAGAACACCTTTGGGATGTTTTGGAACGATGACTTCGTGCCAGACCTCAGCGACCGACATTGATACCTCTCCTCAGTGCAGGACTCCGTGAAGAATGGGGTGCCATTCCGGAAGAAACCTTCCAGCACCTGATTAAACGTATGCCTGCGAGAGTGGAAGCTGTCATCAAGGCTATGGTGGGCCAACACCACATTGAATTCCAGCATTACTGATGGAGGGCGCCACGAAATTGTAAATTATCTCCAGCCAGATGTCCGGATACTTTTGATCACATAGTGTAGGTTACAAGTGCTACTCTGAGATGAAGAGGTTGGCACAGGAGAGGAATTTGTGGCGGGCCGCATCAAACGCATCAGAAGAGAAAAAAAAAAGGAAACAGAGTTGGAGAGGTCATTGTTTCAGTTGTGGTGGGGTTGCGGTGTGGAGGCGGTATCCGTCGACAGCAGTGTACGTGCCATTTTCATCAGGCACAGTGACTTGGCTAGGTGAGCATCGTGTGTTTCTTGGAGAGGAGCATACTCGTAATGGTGGTTCAGTGGTTACCACTCAGCGGGCATACCACATTCTATTCGAACTTCGCCGACATGATTTTGTTCCTGACAGAAGAATTATTCGAGTTTGGGTACCCAACTTCATAGCATGCAATGAAAAGAAAATCTAATGGCCGACCTGTGACTGTAACAGCGACTGAAAACGTGGCGCGTGTGAGAGCGTCCGTCCAGAATCACAAAAGCGATCAGCACGTGAACATGCAGCTCCTCTGGGACTGTCCGATAGGATCATCTGCACACAAACCTTCACATGCATGCACAGAAAATAATGGTTACCCAAGAATTTAAAAAAAAAAAAAAAAAACCTTTACTGGTCAGGAGAAAACCCTCAGAAACTTCACCAAGCCATCTTGTGACAGTTTGGAGCACCGTAATAGAATTTGGCGTTTCGGGATACATATTTTTTGAGGGAAGATGATGTAACGGTAGTGCAAAATTCAAGTTGTTACTGTCAAATGATCCTGAGTGGTTCGTTCCGAGGTTCGTCTGTGTTAAAGAGGTAGACAGATATACAGTTACAACTTGATACGTGGAAGGAAATAATGAAATAGTATGGACTGAAAATAAATAAAGATAAGAGTGAAGTAATGATATCTGGAAGAGACAAAGGGATAAACGGGAATATTACTTCGAATGGAGAACCCCTCAAAGTGGTATACAGTTTCACTTATTCAGGGAGTGAAGTATCTAGTAATAGAAGAATAGGCAACGAAATCAATGGGAGGTTACAGAAGGGAGGCTATTTCTACCAAACAATAAAACACCTGATTTGGAATAAGGAAGTTTCATAAAAGCAAAATTCCTTATATATAGGAGTTATTACTTCCCTATTATCACCTACGGAGGAGAAACATGGACAATGACAGTAAAGGACTGGAGCATACTGCAAGCGGGGAAAATGAAATTTTTCAGAGCAGTTAAGGGAAAAACGAGAATGGACAGAGTAAGGAATGTAGATATTAGAAATGACCTTAAACAAGAAATTATGAGAGAAGAAATCGAAAAAAAGAGATTAAGATGATATGGGCATGTTAAGAGGATGAGCGGGCAGAGACTTCCTAAAATTATGGAAGAACTAAAGATACCAGGTTCGTTTCGTGGTCCGCCACAAATTTTCATTTGCCGCAAACAGGTGATGTGAATGCATGGTCGCAGAATGCGAATCTGTTTCGTAACGTTTACCACAGCTGCAATCGTCAGTATCAGCACGTGTTCCTTCAAACATGCTTGCATGTCTGAATGACATTGTATAGTGAAGATACAGATGCTGTAGAAACACAAGATATTGCAACCATCAGTTATGTATCCACTCCTCTACGTGCTAAACGAGAATGTAATATTCGTCTACCTGTGAGGTAGTCACGAACTATGCGAGCGTCGTATCCTCCACGTGCCTACTACCCCCTTCGTACCTGCCCGTCAGTAGACCCTGGCGTCCTTGGACATTGAAGTAAACATACGTAAACAACAGTCGACGAAGAAACATAAGAAACATCGTTTTAGTCCGTCAGATGACTGCCTGCTGCTATCTGTGGAAGGTACTGACCCTCTCTGCCAAGGCATTCTCCCGGTGAAAAATCTCGCGGCCAATCAACCGTCATGGGTGAACGCTGAAATAGTTTTGGTTGCTGCAGCAGTAACGAATGACTGTTAATCGACTGGGGATTTGGATGGAGTTGCGCTATATATTGGAGAGTGAACCGTGAATTTACTTTCAAAACTTTTCTTAAGAATTTATTTACTACCGATTCATCAAGAACATGCACACATTTAATCACACTATGTGAGAATGGAAGTAGTTTCCAGTGGGTAACTGATGAAAACAAATCAAATTTCTTTTAACAAATGGAAATTTTATTCCTAAAAAATTTTTTTTTTAAGAAACAGATTTAAAATTATAATCAGAAAGCACTCTCTAAATAACAAGTTACAATTATTCAGAGGCAGAAAGAACAAATTTTTGACAGTATGAGCTTTCGGGTTGAGAATATTGCCGCTCCCTTTTGACACGGTCGTAGTCACGACCGCTCACAACAACCTCTGAAAGACTACACTGGTGCAAATCTGCAACATACCAGATTCTTTTAAACTAAACATTTTAACAACTCACACAAGCAGATAAACTATGCACCCCGTAGGAAGGATGGAAATGGTACAACCAAACCACTAACATTAAGAGATTAACTTGCTACCGAAGGTGCAACTTGATTTAAAAAAAAAACAATCTCTTAGGGTGGAAGGGTGGCAACTTTATATAGTAAAATAACCATTTAAATAAAAACCCACGAAATGCAAACTTACATAAAATATACAAGGTTCGCCAAAAATGCTCTGCATTACACATATAGCGCCTCTCAAGATGATAGGCAAGATAAAAACATATTCCAGGAATTCAGCCGTTACACTTCAAGCAATAAATTCGTTAACACCGAATCCGACAAAGCAGCTATTAACGTATGGCAGACCGACAGACAGACACTAACTGCCTAACAAATGAGGACGGGAGACAGATGAGCAAGCTGCGGACGAGAGACTTACCAAGAAAACACGTAGAATTTAACAAGTAAATGAAACAACACATCACGAATCACTTAACTTCAAATAAACTGCGATGTCTGGCGAAGACCTGGTGCAGCACCCCCAAAACGCTCTCCCGAACCGTCCGCTGCCAGCCGCTTCAACGGACGCAGGAAGGCGCGAAGGCGCGCCGATCTCCCGTCTCACGGCGTCGCAGCTCGCGCCGGCCAGACCGATGTCGTGGGTTGACTCCTGTTGCTCTCGTGTCGGCCGCGAAGTCACTACCCCTCGCTATACGGCGCGGCCCACTGGACTCACGTGGCGATCTCACATGTGCCGACGCTCAAGACGGACAACTAATCTTGTGTCTCAGTGCGCGACCGACCAACCGATCGATCCAATCGCCATTAACCGTTGCCCGAGCAACTCGAGCAGACTGGCGGCCTAACGCGCAGACTCAGATGCAGGAACTAAGCCCCGACCGGGCGACCACTAGCTGAGTTCTGTTACTGGCGGAGTGCCAAGACTCTCATTTTGCCGGACTTAAAGTTTGACCCAAACGACAGACATACTAGCACTCCGAACGACGAACAGACACTGACTGCCCCACACTGACCCGGCTGACCAACTGACTAGACTCGCCGCCTAGCGAGCTCATAGCGCCCCTTAAATGCACGTGAGCAGGCAACCTTTTCCCTTTCGCACCAGAGGGAGACACCAAAGCTGCGACTGCCACAGCGTCGCCACCGCCAGAAACGGAGGGCGACTGCTTCACACTACGCGCTGCGGCGCGCTCTTCAAAACGGCAGTTTTTACCACGGCTCAGTGGGTACCGCTGGTCTTCTTGCGTTTCTGTTTACACGATACCATGACAAGCATATATAACTGACTCCGTAAATGTCAAAACGATTAGGACGCAGGTCGAAATTCTCTTGCATGGCGAAATGTTACGGGCGTCGGTTATTCATACTGCCCTCGTACAAGTTCACACCGGAGAGTTACCGGCTTTTTGTAGATACTATGTCTGTGTTACGCTGTACGCTGACGGCGGTAGTGGGACGGCGATACGCCTACGGGAGGGGATCGTGTTTTATCCGCCATCATCCAGGCGTCTCGCGGAGACCTTCTATGGTGTCCGCACCATCAAATTTTATGCTCCCTCTGGCGCGGAAAAACGACGTGCCTTTGTTTGCGGGCCGCTCCGACCACTTTATTCTTGATGTACAATCTTATGACATCCCAGATGGATCAGTTTCCCGATATACCCCATGCCCGGAACTATAGCGCTGGTGCAGCATTTGAATCTTGCTCACACATGCAAACGTGCGCATAATGATCGAAGTGGATGTACGAATGTTGCAAGCCACTCGGCGAGTAGCCTTGGACGTGTGTGTTTCCCACGGGCTCCCGGGTGCGACCACGGCCTTCTCTGACCATGTGACGTACGTATAAACTTTCTCTGTCCAACGGGAGAGCGCGTGGCTCGGTCGAGGTATGTGGAAGTGGAACGTCGCAGATCTCTAGTTAATGGTGAAGGCATAGACCACATATGAAAGACTCCTTCCGATATGCCCTTCAACACTTCGGCGGTGGCTCGAATGTGCTAAGCCTGCTTTTCATTGCACAGTGATACAATATGGTTGAAACAAGATGTATTGGCATCGAAATACGTCGGAATTTTACTTCATGCTGCTCTGGAACCTCTCTGGCTAAATACCGTCACTTTCAGACAGGCTGAAATTTAAAGGGTAAAGGCGCAGAGCCGGCCAGTGTGGCCAAGCGGCTCTAGGCATTTCAGTCTGGAACCGCGCGACCGCTACGGTCGCAGGTTCGAATCCTGCCTCGGGCATGAATGTGTGTGATGTCCTTAGGTTGGTTAGGTTTAAGTAGTTCTAAGTTCTAGGGGACTGATGACCTCCGACGCTAAGTCCCATAGTAATCAGAGCCACTTGAACCACTTGAAAGGCGCAGATTATTTCGCTTGCGCGTCGCCGCATAGATATATGCCAGATGTAGAAACGGGTCCATGGGGAATCCCTTTCAACGCACGATATTGTCAGAAAGAAGCAGCGCTGCCTGAGAGGTTGGTGCATGCGCCTGAGGTGCCGGATGATGACCGCCTGAAGTCCCAGGAAGACACTACGAGCGCCAGTGTGTACCACTATCAACAGTTCTGTACGGAAGTGGACCAGGATGCTACAGCTATGGATGAAGTCCTCCTACGGCTGCGGTTACAACTGTTGACTCTGACGACGGTGTCCCTAGGGGACTAATAAACAAGTCTCCGGGCCCAGATATTTTCCTGCTGGAGTTTTATCACGCCTTCGCGACATTATGGCACCTCGCTGGATCACTAAGTACCAAGAACTGATGTCTCCTTGTAACACCAATATCGGTATTCTCTATACTTATCTCACATAGCTTCTGTGTCTCCATTACTTAATGTGACATCTGTATAACCATGCTCTTCGACGTTACATCTACGTAAATGTTTTATTCATTATTTATGACCATTTATGCAATTGTAACTAATTTATGGACGTAATATCAAAAGAAATAAACTCTAAAAGAATGGAAGTGCTCCAACTTTGCTTGTAATACTTGTTCATGCATAGGGCAAGTAGGTTTGTAAACACGTAAAACAAGGAGGGGAAGTCTCTCCGCATCGAAGGGGTGGGTTTGGCTGTCGAACTGCAAAACTCCCCTTGTGGTAACAGTCAGGCAGTGGCAGACAGTGAGAGTCAGTGTGTGGCACGCAGGCAACGTGTTCGCACCTTGTGAACTGAACGAGGCAATAGGAACAGTACTACACTTCAGTAATTTGCCTTATTATTCATGACATACATTTGTTAGCACTGTACTTGGAAAATCCAGCGCTAAGAAGAGAATTTTCAGAGTTTGTTACACACCAAGAACCTTGGATACTTTTGCCGCCTTTTTTTAAATAGCCACAGCAGATCAACACTGCCACCAGCTCCATCTCACAGAACCATTTGAGTGATGGTGTAAAGGCGGGGACCAGTTACGTGGTTTCTTTCTCAATAACAAGTTAATATTGTTTAAACTTGTTGCTGAGCTCCCACATTTTATCCTTCTTCATTTACCTTGCTATTCCGTGTGTTGTAATATTTCCGAGTATCCTAATTTATCGAAGTGAAAGGTAATTAATTTCCTTTACATAATGTAATAACTTTTGTGGAGTAGAGAATTTCATAATTATTCAGTGGACCTCATATTGTAAGTACTCCAAGTATTTTCCAAAAAAGAATAGTTAAAGTTTCAGGAAAGTACAATTACAACGAGAAGATTTGAAGTATTCGGCTTACAGATTCTTCGTATTGCAATCTTAGTTCACTATTACAGCTATCTATGAAAACTGTGAGGATTTATAATAATTAGTAGCTTATAGATTCCAAGGACCAGCATATGGATTATGTGTAGATTTGGAAGTAATAGTGTTTATACTTTCATGTGCATATAGCTAAGTGTTTCTCATATTGTATTGCGACTAAAATGTCCAGTCTTGTTCTGAGCCTACTGATAGATTAGTTTCTGACTCCCCATGCCAGTTGGTGAGGGAGATTTACATTTCATATAACAGCTACAGTATTAATGAAGTGCACTTGCCGGTCTCAAACATTTGTGTGTTGTAGTAAGCAACTGGTTATAGCTCTTCAGACTTCACTAGATCCAGTCTCCGCATGTCCCATTTGAGCTGAATACTATAATCAAATTAATGATCGTTGAAAATACAAATAATCATTAGTAAAAATAATATAATTATCTGAAAACTATTTCAGCGACAGTATTTACCAATAATACAACTGATGGAAGAGCCTCATGTCCACATCAGTAGCGCTCCACCATAACCATACCTTTCAAATGACAACCATTTTGCTGCTTTATTATACAGATGATGTCATTGAGAACCAGTTGTTGCAAACACGGTCAGTATTCCTGCCGAGTTGTTCATGTCAAATTACTGTTACATTACTTGCTGATGTGTACTACTGCTTTCTGTCCTAATTGCAAAACAGAATTTCAGTTTCAAGTAAAGTGAATTCCAATAGTTAAATTTCTTTATGAATAGTGCCAATATATGGCATAACTTTGCCCAATCAGGCTGGCAACCGTTCTCTTTTAGGTAACTGCAGTTTTCATATAACCGATAGAATCTTGTTTCGAATCCCGTTTGTTCGGTTATTGCTTCCTTTCAATTGTGATCTTTCGAGAAAAGAAAAGTCCGATACCTTTCGATTACGCACGATCACGGTCAAATTAAAATCCTTTCACAGGACTAACATTAACGGTCTATTGCTAATTTAGTAGTAGCTGGTAGTGTTGTACTCGGCTTTTCCCCTGACTGGAGCAATAGTACTGTTGGAGAAAAGTGTTGGACGCTGATGTTCCACTCCCTCCTACCTTTGTGGGAGGACTGATTATTCCGGACCCCAAGATATGTGGGGGACGCGGGGATTAAATATTACCTGAGGTCAACGATGCTTAATTGTGATTTCGAGATTTCCACCTGGCTCCTTGCAGCCCGTCCGAAGTCCGTCCTTCCTCAAGTTATGTCTTTGGGTCACACGTGCCTTGGTGGCGACGGTAACACAGAGACAGTGCCCAGACACTATCGTGATTATCACCCCAGCCACGACCTCCCACGTTCGAGGCGCCTTTCTGTCGGTGGACTTCCACCACGCCTTCGATAGGGTGACCCATAGCTCTCTTGTGGAAGTGACGCGACGGATGGCTTTATCCCGTGACGCCATACGACTTGTCCTAGGTGTCTCGTCGCGGGTGCTGATGAATAGACGTGCAGCATGCCCCAGTACTGTATCTTGATCGATCCGGCAGGGATGCCCACTGTCGACGATCCTTCTTGTTATTGCTCTTCAGCCCCTATTATACGGATAGCAGAGCCTGTTAAGTGGGCTCACTGTCAGGAGACATACATTTATTTATCGGGGGTAAGCGATTAATCTGGTCTTCTTGGCTCGGTCAATTAATGTGGTGGTTACGGCGTTGGAATGGATCACTCTATATGGAACTTCTGTGGGTTGTCGTTTGACAAAGTCTGCTGTTTTGAACATTGTCAGGGACCTTCTGGAAGAGTGTGGCTCGTTGTGGTCGATGGACATGCTCAAATGTTTGGGAATTACCTTCACGCGCAACTTTCTAGGAATGGCTACACGTAACTGTAAACGCTTCCTTCAAGCGATCCGCACGAGTGTCCGTAATAATCTGCTCCGACCTTTGGACACGGTCAGTGGATTGGTTTTGTCAATTCTTATCTGGCATCTAGAATACCGCATTTGGCCCACGTCTTACCAACGCCGGAGGCAATGGCGAACAGTTTTCTGGCACCGTTTGGTTATTTGGCGGGAGCGGGTCTAGTTTCTAAAGTTCTTTATGACATACTTACTCTTCCTGCTTGGGAAAGAGGCTTTGGGCTTGTCAATGTTCGTCGTAAAGCCGCTGCCCTCTGTATGAACGATGGTTGTGCACCTGCCATTAGACCTGCTTTTCAGGAGCCCTGATTGAAGAGCTTGCTCCTCTTTCCAAATTGCCGCCCGTTGGAATAGTATACATTTCTACTTCCTTCTAGCATCTCAGCTTTTTCAGCGATTACAGGTATGTCCATGCAGACTTGCCTCGCACCAGGAGTCCTACGGCATGTGACGTATATCGCTTAATAATGAGAGGTGAAACCCAGGACGTGATGAAGAGCCGGTACTCTGGGACCACATGGCCTGTGGTCTGACGTTCTACCCACCATGTCCTCTTCGCTACAGAGGCACATGTGGCCTGGTATTTGGTAGTCAATGAGAAACACATGACGCGACTCTGGTATCATGACATTAATACGCCAGAGTCTTCACTTTTGCCTGTCTGACTGTCAACGCTTGCGTCTTCATGCTGCTCCGGACGTTTTTGCGCCACAGTCGTTTCTGCTCCTGGGGGAGATCTTTTCCCCACGCACGAGGACAAGCACAGTGAACTGCATCAAAGGACTGTCAGGTCATTATTCGTTTCAAGATGGCGGCAACAGCGTCCTTAACTTTTGGGCGTTTCTTCAAGTTAGTCATACCTTTCCAATGCGTCATTTGAGACATCGTCAATATTATGCCAATATTTTCGGTTGCTTCGCAGGGAGGGCGTTCCTATGTTAATTATTGTTGTCCCGGATCTTGAATGAATATACTGTATGTTGATTCGCTGATTTTCTATAAGTGGTTAAGGCGATCTCTCGTTATAATCGGGAAGTTCGGATGTTCGAGTCCCGGTTGGGCACAAATTTTCATGTGTTTCCTAATGCTTACCACAGCTGTAATCGTCAGAGACAATGCCCGTTCCTTCAGACCTGCATGCGTGTCTGAAGGACATTGTATTGTGAAAATACAGACACTGCATCAACACAGATACTGTAACCATCAATGATGTACCCACGCCTCGACGATATAATATTTCGCGAGTTGCAGAGAAATATTTGTTTTCTTATAAATGCAGTCATGGATCACAAAAAAATTAGTAACGAGGTAACTACTTTTGCTCTTCAGACGTAAGAAATAACATACAAAGGAAGGGTGATATGTAATGTCACCAAATTACATAAATACAGAAACAGAAACATTATTGCTGAACATTACAGCATCTTCGTACCTGAGTGAATCCATTACGAAACATAAATCGTGTCACTCGCGTGTCGTGTACGCGATGTGAAGGTTTGGAGGAAGGGCTTTATGGCCTGTTTCATTAGCAAGCTGCAGATTTTGTTTCAAAGGACGTCTGCATTCTATAATGATGATACGTAATTTTGTAATGCTTCTAATATTTTTAATAAAGCACCTTTCCTTATTAAACTATATTTCATAGTGTGTAAGCATAGTAATCTGCTTCTAGAGTTTTATTTGCGCTAAATTCAGTAGGAAATTCTATCGCTTGAGCCTTGTCCCGCAGTTACGCAGGGTCAGCCTTCGCTAATCGGATTTGGCATGTTAATGTTTAAGGCGTGGAACGGTCTGCATCGAGTGTAATCCATGGAATAGTGCAAATGTGTTCAGATGTCTGCGAGCCGTGTAACTGAGACGGAACATGGGGACCAGCCCGGTATTTACCTAACGGGATGTGGAAAACCGCCTAAAAACCACATTCAGGCTCGCTGGCACAGCGGCCCTCGTCGTTAATCCGCTGGGCGGATTCGATCCGTGGCCGGCGCGCCTACCCGAGTCCAGGAAGCAGCGCGTTAGCGCTCTCAGCTACCCTGGCGGGTAAATTCAGTAGGAAATATTTTGTACAGTTAATTAAAAGAGTATTTTTTTTTAAGTTACGTTAACTGACGTGCAGCAGCGACATCCAGCGTGCCGAAGTTGAAGCACGTCACCCGTTGCAGCCTTGCGGTGTAACTCATGTCTTTAAAATGTCAATTTTCTGGCGAATAGTGAGCAGAGTACACAGATTTTTTTTTCAGTAGCTGTAACGAAGCTTATTTGGCAGATTAATGTGACAAACACCTATATATGCAATTACAAATTATTTAATGCACTGGGTTCTCTCAGATATACAAGCACTGTCATGTGTGCTAACACAATTTTCTGATTCTGTTGTTTACGTGCCGGCCACGGTGGCCGAGCGGTTCTAGGCACTCCAGTTCGGAACCGCGCGACTGCTTCAGTCGCAGGTTCGAATCCTGCCTCGGGCATGGATGTGTGTGATGTCTTCACGTTAGTTAGGTTTAAGTAGTTCTAAGTTCTAGGGGACTGAGGACCTCAGATGTTAAGTCCCATAGTGCTCAGAGCCATTTGAACCATTTGAATTTTTTTGTTTTTTACGTGATTTGGAGACATTGTGCATCAATCTACCATTGCATGTTTTTTTTATGTCTGAGGATGGTTATAGTTGATGGAAATTAATTACGTAGTTACTGGATTCAAAACAAATACAATAATTTTCTCCCTGCATCGGAATCGGGAATTGTGCGAGCATAAGGATTCTGACTACGTGACATATGGAAGTTGGGTTCGGTCCCGGAGACGCACTCAGATAGTTAAAGTGGTTAAGAGAACCATTCGTGACACGCATGAATTCCCGGTTCAAGTCCTGGTCCAGCATAATTTGTCATCTGTTGCAAACAGTATTCGTCAATGCATGGCCGCAGAATGCGAATCTGTTTCGTAATGCTTACCACAGCTCGAATAGTCAGTGATAGCGTCTGCTTGGAGCTTCTACTGCAGGATCACGTGTGTAATCTACGCAGTTTCATCACACACAGCTATAGCGCATAAGTGTGATAATGTACGACGTACATCTACGACTTGTAACTTGCAAGCATTAGCCTGGCTCTTGCACTTGCCCTACCTCCGCAAACGGTTTATCGGTCCTTTTTGTCGCCTCGGGCGCTGAGGAACAGTGAACCAAGTGTGCTTGTCTTGTGTCTCGTAGGAAGGTGGCTCACAAACGGAATTAAAAAAGGTTATTAAGTTCACGGTGTAGCACTTGTGCCTGCCATTACTGCTGTCGTGTAGTTTGTCAACCACCCCAGGTGCTCGACATGCGACATGCAAAGTGCTCCACAAGCAACTGAAAACTCCCTATAATTACAACGAAATGAAAACTTCTGACTCCGGCGGGGATTCACACATTAAGCGAACTTACTTTTGCACTAATGTAGCCTCTAAACGATACAAATCTTGCCGACGAAACAATTTTTGAGTGCTTGTTCAAGATGTGTCAGATTCTTTTGGCAAAATCGTGTAAATAAAGTAACTCGTATCAGTTTTAGATCAGCGACACACTTAGAGGTCGCAAGCTGCTCTCTGCTTCGGTGAACTTTGGAACTAACATCCGAGTGACATGACCCCTGTTCAAAATGGTTCAAATGGCTCTGAGCACTATGGGACTTAAAATCTGAGGTCATCAGTTCCCTAGAACTTAGAACTACTTAAACCTAGCTAACCTAAGGACATCACACACACCCATGCGCGAGGCAGGATTCGAACCGGCGACCGTAGCGGTCGTGCGGTTCCAGACTGTAGCGCCTAGAACTGCTCGGCCACCCCGGCCGACCGAGAGCCTGTCATTACGCTCCGTGCGAAGAGCAAGTGAGAGTCACTGTCTTTCTCACGAATTTAATTCAGGAGTTTAGCGACATACTCTATTAGTAGTAAATATATAGCATTAATACTAGCACTATTTCTGTGGAATTCCCAACCTTAATGTGATAGTTATCGTTCTATAGTTCACTTAGACAAAAGCAAACAAACAAAGTCTGGACATTGTATCTATAGTTCCTTGCAAAAGTGCTTTTAAAAGTGCCAAAATCACTTCATCGTAAGTAAAGTCCGATTTTCCTGCTACGCTGAGCGTCGTCTGGGCCACAGTGCTGGAAGAAAAAAGGGGTAAAATGGCTCTGAGCACTATGCGACTTAACTTCTGAGGTCATCAGTCGCCTAGAACTTAGAACTAATTAAACCTAACTAACCTAAGGACAGCACACACATCCATGCCCGAGGCAGGATTCGAACCTGCGACCGTAGCGGTCGCTCGGTTCCAGACTGTAGCGCCTAGAACCGAACGGCCACTCCGACCGGCGCAGTGCTGGAAGACAGTACATTACTTTACTAAACAATGTTTTTGGTTTTCGACAACTATCGAAAAACTTATGCCACTATGAGAAATGATATTTGCTGTAATTTATCAATTCCGGTTTCATCAGCCTGTAGGAAATACTGCAACGAGCCACAAGGTTCTTAGAAATGATTTTATTGTACCGTTACTAGATTCGGGCTTGAGAATACTGTCAGATCGCAGCGTTGACTTCTTGGCAAGTTTTACGTTCGTGTCTTCATGAAAAGCTGTCCTTCGCATAAGAGAGAGGTTTGATTCTCTTCTTGTATCCATACTGATCCCTGAGCTATGCGAAATACAATGCTTAAATGAGAGCTTTTCATGAAGACGTAACTGTAAAAGCTGCCAAGGAAGCAACGCTACCGAATCTAGTAATGATACAGTAAAATAATTTCTAAGAAACCTGTGGCGCGTTGCAGTATTTCGTACTGCGTAATTTGCGAAAACAGCTGCGGTGTATCTCTAATCGTGATGGATAAAATAACTTGCGGTTTTTACAAAATATGCGTTGACGTTGAATGACTTTTATCAAATTCAGAACAGATACTGAAGCAATAGTAAGACAAGAAGAAGAATATATTGGGAAACTTCGATTATTAAGATAAGTGTTGCAGTAAGTCAGTAATATTAATATTTTGTTGCGTCAAAATCGTAAGTGATCAGTCAAATTTACGATCTGAGAACATTCGTGAGTTCCTGTCTTCAACCCGTGTAACACTTCGAAATTTCTATATTAGGATGTAGAAACAGGGGCCCTTCCATAATAAATCATTTTGTAATTAATTTGAGCTGTATGTTAAAGGAGTGATTCAGCTCTCCTAAATCTTGAGTTATTGCCGACGTAACGTGAAAACATCACACGAATGTACTGAAAAGATTCATGAAGTATCCTGCCTGTAGCATCCTGTTGACGTAAGAAAGTGCATATCAGTAGTCTCCTTCCTTCTGTTTCTTTCTTTGAACTATATGGAGGACAATAACTACAACATTAATAATTTGATGAAACAAAGATCCAATGTCTTCACAAAAATTTTAAGCGTAATGAATACTGCTTTAGGGCTACCAATCTGTTTATTACCTCGTTCTTATTTCGACGTATTGTCATTTTCAGCAATCTGAAAGCACAAAATATGTCGCAGATATGCGAAGTTTAAAGCAGGAGGCTTCGCAATTTCAAAAACTTTTAAGGAAATAGCATTTACACGCACCGAACACCTCGACAAACAGGAGCTGCACTATTAGCGAACAAAACACCCGGATCCCAATTCGTGAACAGTTATACGGACGAGGAGCGGAGGGGGCATTGTGAGGTAATCAGATACCATTGAAGTTCTTAGACCATGATTTGTAGTATAAGGTAGACTGTTTTACTTTTTAGAGTCAAATTAAAAGACGCCTTTGATATGTATGGATTTTCACCGTGTTCATAGGTGTGAGTGCTTGCGCATACCGTGTTTTTAGAAACTATTCTTTCAGATTAATACAGGTACGTGTTGTCCCTATCGGCAGTTTGTGACGCCAGGCACGGTTTACACAGTAGGTAGTTTAGTGGCATTCACAGGAGCTGCTAGAATACTCGACCACTGGCCTGTATACACGCAGTACGTCGTTGGACCACTGACTGTCGTGTCCGTTAGAAGATTCCTCGCATGCGTGCAATGGTGTCACCAGCGACAGCAATTCTGGTGACGAGATCGTCTTCTGTTTGTACCACGGTTTCATACACCAGCTGCTTCATTTGCCCCCACAGGTAGGAATCCAGTCAGTTGAGGTCAGGTCACAGGGCCACCTTGGCCGAACCATCGATTCCCAAAGGGAATCCCGAAGGTGCCTCTAAGATGATTCCTTACAGCAGTGCTGAAATGGGCTGCCGCCTCATCGCGCTGGGAGGACATTCCGCGGATCGGTGTGTTTGCGAGCAGACCTCGGAGCCAACCATCCGTACACAGAGCAGTTTAGAATGCCGGCACAACCGTTTACTTCAGAACCACAAAGAAAACGTACGGTAACATTTCAAACTGACTTCATAGATATGTTCCCTACAGAAATATATTTATTTTTTTGTTCTATACCTTCTTTAGGGGACAGATAACATTCCATCAGAATTTATAAAATCATTGGGGGAAGTGGCAATAAAACGACTATTCACGTAGGTGTGTAGAATGTATGAGTCTCTCGACATGCCATCTGACTTACGGAAAAATATCATCCACACATTACCGAATACTGCAAGAGCCGACAAGTGCGAGAATTATCGCGCAATCGGCTTAACAGCTCATGCATCCAGCTTGGTGACAAAAATAATATACAGAAGAATGGAAAAGAATGAGGATGTGTTAGATGACGATCAGTTTGGCTTTACGAAAGTAAAGGCACCAGAGAGGCAATTCTGACTTTGTGGTTGGCAATGGAAGCAACACAAAGAAAAATCAAGAGACACTTTCATAGAATCTGTCGACCTGGAAAAAGCGTTCAATATCGTAAAAAGTGCAAGATGTTCGAAATTCTGAGAAAAATAGGGGTAACCAGTAGGCAGAAAGGGTAATATACAATATGTATAAGGGCCAAGAGGGGATAATAAGAGTGGACGACCAAGAACGAAGTGCTCGGATTAAAAAGGATGTGACAGGGATGTAGCCTTTCGCCCCTACTGTTCAATCTATACATCAAAGAAGCAATGATGCAAATAAAAGAAATATTCGGAACTGAGATTAAAATTCGTGGTGAAACGATATCAATAATAAGATTCGCTGATGGTGTTGCAATCCTAAATGAAAATGAAGGAGAATTACATGATCTGCTGAATGGAATGAACAGTGTAATGAGTAAAGAATATGGATTGAGAGTAAATCGAATGAAGACGGAAGTAATGAGAAGTATTGCAGCAGAAATGAAGACAGCGAGAAATTGAAGATCAGGATTGGTGGTCACGAAGTAGATGAATTTAAGGAATTCTGCTACCTAGGCAGCAAAATAACCAATAACGGACGGAGCAAAGAGAATATCAAAAGCAGACTAGCACTGGAAAAAATGGCGTTCCTGAACAAGAAAAGCCTACTTGTATCAAACGTAGGCCTTAATTCGAGGAAGAAATTTCTGAGAATGTACGTTTGAAGCACTGCATTGTATGGTAGTGAAACATGGACTACGGGAAATACGGAGTAGAACAGAATCTAAGAATTTGAGATGTGGTGCTGCAGACAAAGTCGAATATTAGGTGGACTCATGAGTTAAGGAATGAGGAGGTTCTGCGCAGAATCGGACAGGAAAGGAATGTATGGGGAACACTGACAAGAAAAAGGGACAGGATGGTAGGACATCTATTAAGACATCAGGGAATGACTTCCATTGTGCTAGAGGGAGCTGTAGAGGTCAAAAACTGTAGAGGAAGACAGAGATTGGAATACGTCAAGCAAATAATAGGTTGCAAGCGCTACTGTGCGGGCCACATCAAACCAACCAGTCAGAAGACTGATAACCACAAAAAAAAAAAAAAAGATCTCCTTTACTGATTTGAGCGAATAGTTTCGGAACACCCTGTATACTGTACGATTACACGGGCTGGTGCAGGCATACATATGTGTGTGTGTGTGTGTGTGTGTGTGTGTGTGTGTGTGTGTGCGCCTGCGTACGTGCTACGAATGCACTCGCCTAATCAAGTATGGAAGTCTCTGTCATTTGTGCCTTTGTGTGTAAGTTACAGCTGTTACTACTACATTATGTTTGCTGTATTATCAGGTATTTGGATCTGTACTTCCTTTACACCACGACGGCGGCATTTAGCAAACATTAATTTATTATGAAGGACACTGTATATTTGGATTTGAAAATAATTAACATTTCAGCGCAACGACACAAAGGACGTAGCAGTAACGCCATCTGTATTCAGTACACATGGAAGGAGTATATAGCGGGAAACCACACTCAGCGGCACACAGGACTTCAACGGCTCTTTGCGACTAGCGCCATGTAGCACAGATCACTGTTGCGGCTTTCTTTGACGCAGCAGCAAAGTAAGGCTTGTCCACTCAAGTGCGTGCTTCTCATTAGAGAAAGAGGGAAGCTATTCGTAAGTTGATGATAGTATGGTCAGGAGTTGAGTTACAACATTTCTACACTACTAAATACATAGGAGTGACATTGGACAGATCTCTTATTTTCAAGAGACACTGCATGAATTGCAAGTTGAAAGTGTACACCAGGAGCGATCTGTTAAGAAAATTGGCCAGATCACAGTGGGGCAGTCAATCTGAAACCATTCGAGCCCCTGTGCTTGCGTTAGCCTATTCTGTAGCGCAGTACGCTTGTCCTGTTTGGTATTATTCACCACATGCGAAACAGGTAGACACAGTTCTCGACGACACCTGCAGAATCATAACAGGTTGTTTGGAATCTACTCCTGTAGAATGGGTTTACCACTTTACAGGAATAGCACCGCTTGATAATCCAAGAGAAACTGCGGCGTACAAGGAACGAAAGAAAGAGGAATAAGAACAAACCCATCCCCTGTACCGGCATAAAGCGCATTCGCAATGACAGAAGTCAAGGAAGAATTTCCTTAGAACATCCAAGGTCCTTACTACCACTGCTGAAGATGCCAGGGCGAAACTTCGGAAGCATAAGATTTCCTTTCTCTCTTGGTTGGAAAAGAGTTTGTGCCTCCAGGACATGACGAGGAATGGTTGGATCAGAGCTTAATCTAGCAAGATAGGGCTACAGTACAGAAAACAATATTAAGTGTGACTGTCCAGCACATGCTCCAGTGTCGACTGCGTGCAGAAGACCTCCATCAAGCGTCAGAAAATGGACTGGAAGTGGCCAGATTTTGGTCAAAGACTATATGACATATTAACACTGTGCCTATGTATGTTTTCTGACACGAGAAGAAATAAATAAGTGGAGCGCCCAAACTACAGCACTGGAGAGAAGGCCGGCCGGAGTGGCCGTGCGGTTCTAGGCACTACAGTCTGGAGCCGAGCGACCGCTACGGTCACAGGTTCGAATCCTGCCTCGGGCATGAATGTGTGTGATGTCCTTAGGTTAGTTAGGTTTAAGTAGTTCTAAGTTCTAGGCGACTGATGACCTCAGAAGTTAAGTCCCATAGTGCTCAGAGCCATTTGAACTGGAGAGAGGATGGCGCAGGACGTTTTCCAGACGAGCCCAGTATCCGTGTGTAATGAAGGTCTCTGTGGAGGCACTGAGGAGAACGAATGTTGCGTGATTTCACTATTCATCGTCGCAGAGTTACGGTTTATATGGGCACAACGACGAGATTGTCAGGGGATTTTATGGAGTGTCACTGGATACACAACACTGTCATCTCTGATTCGAATGACTGGCAATTTGACCAGCAGCATCTACATTTCTGAGTGTTTAGGCTCGTAGCTATGCCCATACGAGGTTTCCGTGACGTAATTCGAGGGGTGATGCAAAAATGCGGTGAATGAATTTTCTAGCAGCAACTTTTGACGCTGTAATCATTTGATGTAATTTGTCCGATAGCCAAATTTGTCAGGCAGCGCCAAGTTTGAAGGCGTCTTGCCTTTTCAGCCAGTGTCCAGAGACGCTACAGTCAACTTGTGTTTACCATGTCTATCGATTTCAGACAACGCGTGAACGTTAAGTTCTGTTTCACGTCGCCAAAAAGTCCCAGAGATGCGCATGAAATGTTGAATTTGCAACTCTGAAGACTATTGACAAATAGTAAATGATTCGGTAGGAGACGAGCAACGTTTGGGACGTTCATCAATCTCAAATATAGAAGAAAACGTGCTAAAACTGGCAAGAATTGTTGGTTTGAACAGCCGATTAACTATTCGAGAGCTTATCGAACAAATTTAGCTACTCGCACGGGTTCGTGCGGGGCAATTTAACCCATCAATTGCAAATGAGACGAGTAAAGGCAAAATTTGTTCCCAGGTTTTTGAGTGATGAACAGAAGGAATATCTGTATGAGTTTGCAAGAGTTGAAGGATCGTCTTCATTCAGATTAGGACCTCGTGTCCAAAATTGCGACTCCGTGTACGACCCTGAGACGAAATGCTCCAAGGAAAATCAATGGATCTACTCGCCTTAAAACGGCACGTCAATCAAAATCGAATATCAAAGTCATGCTCCTTGCTTTTTTTCGATATTGAGGGCATAGTACGATCAGAATTTGTTCCAGTAGGAACAACTGTAAACCCGAATTTTACAAATGCGTACTGCAACGTTTACTAAACTATGTACGAAGAAAGAGACGACAAAAGTGGGCTTCCTTCTTTATCACGAGAACACGCCGCGCTGCAACTCGCTTCGTATTCGCGTGTTTTTGGACGGAGAAAGTGTTTCTGTCTGCACCCATCCGCCTTTCTCACCAGATTTAGCAACATGCGACTTATAGCTCTTCCCAAAACTTAAAAAAGCGCGCAAAGGAAAACGCTTTGACACCATTCCTAACACAGACAGGGCCATGACATAGCACTTGAACGCCCTTCCAAAGGAAGCCTTCCAGAAATGCTCCCAGCCATGGATTTAATGTTGTGATAAGTGCAGTGCCAGCCAATAACAGTACTTTGAATCATATAAAATCAGATTCCATGTAAGCTTATTGCTTTGTTTCCAGTGAAATAATTCACTGAGCTCAGTAACATTAGATTCTGAAGCAGAGTAGCATCAACCTATTTACCTGTGCTAATGTGCCTCCGGTCGCAGCGCCTCCGTCGAATCTGGTTGAAACGTAACTGGCGTAAGTCGGCTATTTCAAATGATGTTGTCCACATCAAGTTTACAGTCCAAAATAACTTACTGGCACTTTGACATTAAGTAAACTACTGTTTATGGGCAGATGGACTCTCATCAATTTATGCACAGATAAACGGCGAGTCACTTAAAACACTCTGTTCAAGTCCTGTATTATGATTGTTCGATGGCAGTAACTTAACACAGAAGTGACCCAGAAGCATGGCAAGTAAATCATTAACACGTTCCCTAATTATACGTCCTCTGAGTTAGATTGTCATATAAAAATAGAAACGACGTGCACAGTACATATCTTTTGGAAATAACACAGTTCACAGTCTGATCCTATTGTAACAGCAAGATGGACGCACGTCTCGATATCAATTGCCACTTCAGAGTGAATCACTGAAAACAGTGTCCGCCCCCGGTAGCTGAGTGGTAAGCGCGACAGAATATCAATCCTAAGGGCCCGGGTTCGATTGCCGGTTGGGTAGCAGATTTTCTCCGCTCAGGGACTGGGTGTTGTGTTTTCCTACTCATCATCATTTCATCCCCAACGATGCACAAGTCGCCGAAGTGGCGTCAAATCGAAAGACTTGCACCCGGCGAACGGTTTATCCGACGGAAGGTCCTAGTCACACGACGACTGAAAACAGTCACAGTATCACAGAATTTTTTCCCGAATGCGGAATTTAGATGAAACCGAAATTTAGATGGAAGTCGGGCACATTGTATGAGTTTTAATTTACGGTGAACGTCTGCGGTACATTTTCATACACCCATTTTGTTCGTCTCATAAGCTGCTGCAGACTGACTCAAATGGCTTTCAGCAGCGTCTCTTATAAGACTGCGAAACTGAAACTACTTTCAGTTATTGTTGGCCGCTGTCTTTTTACCGGTTACAATTAAACATTTTTGGTCTGGCCTCAGCAGCCAGAGACTGTGGTCACGTGTGTTTGAGTGAGTGAGGGTGGGTGAGTGTGTGTGCGTGTGTGTGTGTGTGTGTGTGTGTGAATGTGTGTGTGTGTGTGTGTGTGTGTGTGTGTGTGTGTGTGTGTGTGTGTGAGCCGCGCGGGATTAGCCGAGAGGTCTAGGGCGCTGCAGTCATGGGCTGTGCGGCTGATCCCGGCGGAGGTTCGAGTCCTCCCTCGGTCATGGGTGTGTTGTTTGTCCTTAGGATAATTTAGGTTAAGTACTGTGTAAGCTTAGGTACTGATGACCTTAGCAGTTAAGTCCCATAAGATTTCGCACACATTTGAACATTTTTTAGTGTGTCTATGTGTACCGTAGGTGCAACCACAACGGAGGGGTATCTGTTGAGAGGCCAGACAAACGTGTGGTTCCTGAAGAGGGGCAGCAGCCTTTTCAGTAGTTGCAAGGGCAACAGTCTGGATGATTGACTGATCTGGCCTTGTAACAATAACCAAAACGGCCTTGCTGTGCTGGTACTGCGAACGGCTGAAAGCAAGGGGAAACTACAGCCGTAATTTTTCCCGAGGGCATGCAGCTTTACTGTATGATTACATGATGATGGCGTCCTCTTGGGTAAAATATTCCGGAGGTAAAATAGTCCCCCATTCGGATCTCCGGGCGGGGACTACTCAAGAGGATGTCGTTATCAGGAGAAAGAAAACTGGCGTTCTACGGATCGGAGCGTGGAATGTCAGATCCCTTAATCGGGCAGGTAGGTTAGAAAATTTAAAAAGGGAAATGGATAGGTTGAAGTTAGATATAGTGGGAATTAGTGAAGTTCGGTGGCAGGAGGAACAAGACTTCTGGTCAGGTGACTACAGGGTTATAAACACAAAATCAAATAGGGGTAATGCAGGAGTAGGTTTAATAATGAATAGGAAAATAGGAATGCGGGTAAGCTGCTACAAACAGCATAGTGAACGCATTATTGTGGCCAAGATAGATACGAAGCCCACGCCTACTACAGTAGTACAAGTTTATATGCCAACTAGCTCTGCAGATGACGAAGAAATTGAAGAAATGTATGATGAAATAAAAGAAATTATTCAGATTGTGAAGGGAGACGAAAATTTAATAGTCATGGGTGACTGGAATTCGAGTGTAGGAAAAGGGAGAGAAGGAAACATAGTAGGTGAATATGGATTGGGGGACAGAAATGAAAGAGGAAGCCGCCTGGTCGAATTTTGCACAGAGCACAACATAATCATAACTAACACTTGGTTTAAGAATCATGAAAGAAGGTTGTATACATGGAAGAACCCTGGAGATACTAAAAGGTTTCAGATAGATTATATAATGGTAAGACAGAGATTTAGGAACCAGGTTTTAAATTGTAAGACATTTCCAGGGGCAGATGTGGACTCTGATCACAATCTATTGGTTATGACCTGTAGATTAAAACTGAAGAAACTGCAAAAAGGTGGGAATTTAAGGAGATGGGACCTGGATAAACTAAAAGAACCAGAGGTTGTACAGAGATTCAGGGAGAGCATAAGGGAGCAATTGACAGGAATGGGGGAAATAAATACAGTAGAAGAAGAATGGGTAGCTTTGAGGGATGAAGTAGTGAAGGCAGCAGAGGATCAAGTAGGTAAAAAGACGAGGGCTAGTAGAAATCCTTGGGTAACAGAAGAAATATTGAATTTAATTGATGAAAGGAGAAAATATAAAAATGCAGTAAGTGAAACAGGCAAAAAGGAATACAAATGTCTCAAAAATGAGATCGACAGGAAGTGCAAAATGGCTAAGCAGGGATGGCTAGAGCACAAATGTAAGGATGTAGAGGCCTATCTCACTAGGGGTAAGATAGATACCGCCTACAGGAAAATTAAAGAGACCTTTGGAGATAAGAGAACAACTTGTATGAATATCAAGAGCTCAGATGGAAACCCAGTTCTAAGCAAAGAAGGGAAAGCAGAAAGGTGGAAGGAGTATATAGAGGGTCTATACAAGGGCGATGTACTTGAGGACAATATTACGGAAATGGAAGAGGATGTAGATGAAGATGAAATGGGAGATATGATACTGCGTGAAGAGTTTGACAGAGCACTGAAAGACCTGAGTCGAAACAAGGCCCCCGGAGTAGACAATATTCCATTGGAACTACTGACGGCCGTGGGAGAGCCAGTTCTGACAAAACTCTACCATCTGGTGAGCAAGATGTATGAAACAGGCGAAATACCCTCAGACTTCAAGAAGAATATAATAATTCCAATCCCAAAGAAAGCAGGTGTTGACAGATGTGAAAATTACCGAACTATCAGCTTAATAAGTCACAGCTGCAAAATACTAACACGAATTCTTTACAGACGAATGGAAAAACTAGTAGATGCCAACCTCGGGGAAGATCAGTTTGGATTCCGTAGAAACACTGGAACACGTGAGGCAATACTGACCTTACGACTTATCTTAGAAGAAAGATTAAGGAAAGGCAAACCTACGTTTCTAGCGTTTGTAGACTTAGAGAAAGCTTTTGACAATGTTGACTGGAATACTCTCTTTCAAATTCTAAAGGTGGCAGGGATAAAATACAGGGAGCGAAAGGCTATTTACAATTTGTACAGAAACCAGATGGCAGTTATAAGAGTCGAGGGACATGAAAGGGAAGCAGTGGTTGGGAAGGGAGTAAGACAGGGTTGTAGCCTCTCCCCGATGTTGTTCAATCTGTATATTGAGCAAGCAGTAAAGGAAACAAAAGAAAAATTCGGAGTAGGTATTAAAATTCATGGAGAAGAAATAAAAACTTTGAGGTTCGCTGATGACATTGTAATTCTGTCAGAGACAGCAAAGGACTTGCAAGAGCAGTTGAATGAAATGGACAGTGTCTTGAAAGGAGGATATAAGATGAACATCAACAAAAGCAAAACAAGGATAATGGAATGTAGTCTTATTAAGTCGGGTGATGCTGAGGGAATTAGATTGGGAAATGAGGCACTTAAAGTAGTAAAGGAGTTTTGCTATTTGGGGAGCAAAATAACTGATGATGGTCGAAGTAGAGAGGATATAAAATGTAGGCTGGCAATGGCAAGGAAAGCGTTTCTGAAGAAGAGAAATTTGTTAACATCCAGTATTGATTTAAGTGTCAGGAAGTCATTTCTGAAAGTATTCGTATGGAGTGTAGCCATGTATGGAAGTGAAACATGGACGATAAATAGTTTGGACAAGAAGAGAATAGAAGCTTTCGAAATGTGGTGCTACAGAAGAATGCTGAAGATTAGATGGGTAGATCACATAACTAATGAGGAAGTATTGAATAGGATAGGGGAGAAGAGAAGTTTGTGGCACAACTTGACCAGAAGAAGGGATCGGTTGGTAGGACATGTTCTGAGGCATCAAGGGATCACCAATTTAGTATTGGAGGGCAGCGTGGAGGGTAAAAATCGTAGAGGGAGACCGAGAGATGAATACACTAAGCAGATTCAGAAGGATGTAGGTTGCAGTAGGTACTGGGAGATGAAAAAGCTTGCACAGGATAGAGTAGCATGGAGAGCTGCATCAAACCAGTCTCAGGACTGAAGACCACAACAACAACAACATGTGTATTATCTACTCCTGATGAAGGCCTTTTTGGCCGAAAGCTTTCTTGCTGAGTCTTTTTGTTGTGCCTATCTGCGACTCAGCATCTCCGCTATATGGTGAGTATCAACGATTCTTTTCATAATACTGTCATTCCATCCTGGATTCCCCATTGCTTAATTAAAGATTTCTGCTTCTAATAACTTCATAGCGGAATAAGATTCGACTGAGGACTTTCAGGTAAATCAGTAATTGCTGCTGGATTAATCTGTCTTGTTTGTCAAAATATGGGATTCTACTTCAATAAGAATGTTTCAGATAAGAATGCTAATTACTCGGAAACTAAATTATTAGTAAAATTGCTAACATATTTGGAGCATTAGCTGTGTAGATACTTCATTTGTTTATATATACTTTTGATGTACTTTACTTGTAAGTAAGCAAGCGGGTATATGTTTACATCAGAACAATGACAAATGATAACGAAGTTTTTCATTTCTGGTATTTTGTAATTCGTGCATTCTCTAGACAATCTGATAACGGCAACGAATTCTGAGTAACCAATAAATGTAATAGACTGTAAAGTGAAGTTGGATAATTGCGGAGTAAATATTCAAGGTGTTGGTACGGTGTACATCTCATAAAAATAACATTATTGAAGATTACTTGCCAAAAAAAAGGGGGGGGGGGGGAGAATAGTAAGATAACACGAGGAAAGCATGCACCTGCTTTGTTTCAGCGGTTGGATCCCTTATTGCTGCCAGCAGTGGTAGCAGTGCATATCAGATTTACGACCTTGCGTATTGCCAAATCAGCTACAAATTTAAACACGTGTTCTTCCCGCTGTACTCTACTCAGACAATAACTGAAACTTGGTTTTTTCTGCCTTCATATCTGTTGCCGTTTTAATGGCCAGCAGAGTACGTTACTGTTTCAGGTTCTCATTTAAATGTTGTACACAGAATAATACCACCCCGAGGTATTAATCGTAATGAGTAATTTCTGCGACGGCAACAAGCCTCACTCTTTACCGTCCCTTCCAGCGCCAGCCTCTCATGCGCCACCACTCTGCACCCGCCCGCACTGTCACCTATACTGACCACCCGTCCTTGTCAAAAGGAACGTCGAAGCTACTCAATCTGCCGAAAGCTGCCGTCATGGGAGTCTTCTAAATAGTAGTGCCGCGTGAATTCCTACGTCAAACCTTGCTGCTACGAATCTCAGAATTTCGGACCAATATTTTGACGTCCGGTGTCATTTGTGCAACTAAGATTCGGCACAGACTTTCAACTTCTAAATCTTCCAACATCAGAATAATATTAATGTCTCTTTTGGGCTGTCTATTTATTACACCGAAGCAGAGGATGCAGACCATATTTAGTACTAAGTACACGAAAGATAAAATACAAATCTCTTAAACTATAAACACTGTGTTTGATACCTCAGTCAAAAGTAATTGCTTTAATAAAGTTCCGAATCGGTGCCTGAATAGAGAGAATTGACCACAGGCTTTCTAGGCATATGGGAATACAGAATTTTGCTCACAGCTTTCAACTGCTATTGTCCATTCATGCAGGTGGTGGCGTCATTTGTCGAAAGACTGATTAGAATACAGAGGTGTGGCCGAGCACTTCTAGGCGCTTCAGTCTGGAACTGCGCGACCGCTACGGTCGCAGGTTGGAATCCTGCCTCGGGCATGGATGTGTGTGATGCCCTTAGGTTAGTTAGGTTTAAGTAGTTCTAAGTCCTAGGGGACTAATGACCTCAGATGTTAAGTTCCATAGTATACAGAGCCATTTGAACCAAGAATACAGGAACCAGTAAATTTCCTACTTTATGTAAAAGTCATGTCAGACAAAAATCCAAGACAATTACATTCTGAGGAAATATGCGAGCCAATATGTTAATTTTTAATGTATCGTTGAGTCCAGATTGACTCAGAGAATCATTCCCATCAGTGCGAACTGCAAAAAAATGTTCAAATGTGTGTGAAGTCTTATGGGACTTAACTGCTAAGGTAATCAGTCCCTAAACTTACACACTACTTAACCTAAATTATCCTAAGGACAAACACACACACACCCATGCCCGAGGGAGGACTCGAACCTTCGCCGGGACCAGCCGCACAGTCCATGACTGCAGCAAACTGCTAAACAGATACGTATTGGCACAACGTATTCCTTGAAAAGAAAGTAACGAAATCACTCATGTTTATGGTATCAATATTACATGGAAAGCTAATAACATTAAGAGATTGTGAATTGTTTGTTATCTGGAAATAACAGGCTGGTACACTGCACTAGTCGAGCAGTGACAGAAATGACGAAAAGTTTTCCAATTCTCCAGTCCGATTAAGGTTTCCGGGAGATTTATGTTGATTGTAAAGTAAATGCTGGAAGTGGGAATCCTTATTAGAAAGCACTCTGCCTCACTCCCAATATGCTGAGATTTGGCTGAAAAGATATGTGTATGGTGCGAAAAGTGGCAGCCAACACTGAATGAGAAGTGTGAGATGATTGACATGAGTGCTAAAAGGTATCCGTTAAACTTCGGCTACAAATCTATAGGCCGTAAAATAAGTACCTACGAATTGCTATTACGAACAACTTCAATTGGACAGAACACATAGACAATGTCGTGGGGAAGGCGAACCTAAGACTCCGTTTTATTGGCAGAACTCTTAGAAGACCCAACAGATCTGCTAAAGAGACTGTCTACTCGTACACTTGTCCGTCCTCTGTTGGAGTATTTCTGCGCGTTGTGGGGTCCTTACCAGATAGGATTAACGAAGTATATCGAGAACGTTCAAAGAAGAGCAGCAAGTTTGTTATTATCGCGAAATGTGGGAGAGAGTGTCACTGACATGATACAGGGTTTGGGATGGATATCATTAAAACAAAGGCGTATTTCGTTGCGGCAGAATCTTCCCAGGAAATTTCATTCACCAACTCTCTCCTCCGAATGCGAAAATATTTTGCTGACGCCGATCTACATAAGGAGAAACGATCATCATAGTAAAATAAGAGAAATCAGAGCTCGTAAGGAAAGATATAGATGTTGTTTTCCCGGTGCGCTGTTGGAGATTGGAATAATATAGAATTATTTGGAGTGTGGTACGGTGAGACCTCTGCCAAGCTGTTAACTGTGATTTGCAGAGTATCGATGTTGATGTAGATGTAGATGAAAAGAGCGCAGTTACTGGTTTAGGTCAGGAAATGAAACGTAAATAAAGAAATACTAACAACATGTTTAGTAACTCGTAAATAGCAGATTTTCTTACGCACATCGCTCCCCCGAAATTGTCGTGGCATTAAATGGATATAAAAATGATAGATAAGCACAGTGAAATGCCCTGCTTAACCCGCAGGACAGGACAGATAAAATAAATTGTTCAAAAATGGTTCACATGGCTCTGAGCACTATGGGACTTAACTGCTGAGGTCATCAGTCCCCTAGAACTTAGAACTACTTAAACTTAACTAACCCAAGGACATCACACGCATCCGTGCCCGAGGCAGGATTCGAACCTGCGACCGCTCGGCCACTCCGGTCTGCAAATAAATTGTGAAAGGGGCCAAAATAAGGGGCTGTCAGTTACACTCGAACATACAACTTTATTAATCAAACATTACAAGAGCACAAAAATTTTTTTAAACACACAGCTTTAATCTTTATGACTTCCGACTGAAAGCTACTTTAATTTAAAAACGGCTAAAGGCCAATGACTTAAAAGTCAAACATAATTAGAAATTTAAAAGGCAAGATTTATCTTACATAAGTTCTTTTGTTAGGTTGAAGTAAACAAGTTAAATTCAAATCGGATGAGGGTGGAAGACTCAAATATTCAAAAAAAATTTAAAATGCCAAAGGGCTTACGTGAAACAGTACTTTAAACTAGGCTGAAGGCCTTAAGAGTAAAAAAACTCTAACTTAAAACACAAAACCGGCTAGTAGCCATACAAGTACCAACAACAAGAACAAATTTAAAAAAAAATATGGCAGTACACACAAGAGCTCCCAGATGTTCGAGGGTCGGCCAGCACTTGAAATTCTAACATTCACTTAGGTGGGACAGGCAGCCAGCCCAAGCATCTTCAATCCGACGGCAACCCAACCGACAACCGTCAACATGCCAATGCTCAAGGCGAGTTCCGCTCCACACTTGTACCAAACTTCCAACGATGCTGACAGCAGAGACTGTGGAACCAAACAAGAACGGATCCCAGACAACCCATAAGGGGTGGACGCCCCGAAAACCCACGTCGTTTTATCAAACGACAGACTAACTCAGAGGTAGTACGCCGGCAACACTTAAATAAACTTGTCAGTGAAAATCACATAAACTACACACACAGCCCCACGAACATCTGCACGAAGACTAGACGATGTTCACGGCAGTGACTGCAATAACGAGGACCAACCACGAGTCGGCGCACACAGCCAACCCATCAGCAATCGCCAGCCAAATACACGTTGTCTAACAAGTCGACCGACCGACGATCAACCACAGTCGTCCCCACTCAAAACATGTGTGTCGACAATCGTCGGGCAAGCGATTGCTATCCGCCTCTTCCTGACGCTGCATGCCCCACTGGTGTTACGTCGTGACTGTGCACGGAAACAGCACTAAAATAGCTGGGAAGTCGACATCACAAGCTACACACAATATCACAAACACTTGGACGAAGAAAGTGACCAATGGTAAAAGCAGTGACTGTACAGTGACGACGACGAACCACGAGTTGAGACACACTTATCGTCAACTCATAAACGATCGGCGAGCAGTCACGTCGTCCGGTAAGACGACCAACCGACGATCAACCAAGACCGTCCCCACTCAAGCCATGTGTGCCGGCAACGGTCGGGCGAGTCATGGCTATCCGAACCTCACTGCCACTCCAACCCGACCGAACTTCTGCCGCGTCCCAACTGTCCGACAGGCAGGTCCGAACTCCACTGCTGGCGCGTTGCGGCTCACTGCCTGATACGAATTGCCACCCAACACACGACAACCGGGAAGTCATAGCAGTCCAGCACAGATAATACGGCGGGGCATATCGATAAACGCTGCTGAGCCGCTCACGGGCAGACAAGGCAGCAACCAGTAACTGAACTAACAAGACGAGGTGGTAGTACAGTGAAACAAATTGCAAAAGAGAGAGATGGCACGGAACACGAGCCACGCACGGCTCACACAGATCTCCTAATTCGTTTATCTAAAATGTTAACTGAAGTAAATTTTATTGTTGGATATTGATCTAGCGACGTCTGTTTCATGATGTAACGTCGCATGTTAATTTTCAGTCTTCGGGAAGCATCTAAACGGCGGGGCGTTACAAATACCCGCAGGCGATGCACGTACCGAGTGCACTGTGCGCTAAATCGGGTTTCGCCGGCCACTCCGCGGCAGATCGCTTAACTGGTGAAAGCCGGCCGCGAAATGCCGCGTTAGCTCCGCTAGCCGGCGGTGTCGGAGGCGGCGGCGGCAGGTAACAAAGCCGACTCGCGCTTAGTCCGTACTGCAGTAACTCGTGAAACTGGGTAAATTCCTGCCAGTCACACTGACAGAAACAAGAGTAGCCTACCAACTGCAGGCATTCCTTCTTTCCAAAAGTATGCAGTAGCTATACATGGTGAACCCGAAACTCCAGCAACAAAATTTCTGTTGTTGTCCGGGGCTAATTTCTCAGCAGTTTGGTTCAAGGCACCAGTGGTCTCCGGTGGATTTGTTGCTGAGTGATCATATATAGTTTGCAGTCTTGCCGTTTTTTTATAGTTGTGTCATTATTACGCTGAAAATGTGTCGGCAGTATACACTAAGTCTAGTTTGAGAACAAGCTTGTTCCATTGACTGACGGTACTTGCTGTTGACAACAGTAAGTCCACTGTACTCTTCGCCCTCAAATTTGCTTTGTTCTGTCCCTGATTTGCTTTTCCGCTAGCTTTATGTTAACAGCGATATTTAGCGTTATGGATAGCCTCACTGGTGAAGAGATGGGCGTTATGCACCTCTTATGTTGGTTCTACACTGAAGAGCCAAAGAAACTGGTACACCTGCCTAATATCTTGTAAGACCTCGCGAGCACGCAGAAGTGTCGCAGCACGAGGTGATTTGTACTCCACTAATGGCTGAAGTAGTGTTAGAGAGAACTGACACCATCATTCCTGCAGGGCTGTCCATAAATCCGTGAGAGTACGAGGTGGTGGAGATCTCTTCTGAACAGCACGTTGCAAGCCATCCCAGATACGCTCAATAATGTTCATGTCTGGAGAGTTTGGTGGCCAGCGGAAGTGTTTAAACTCAAAAGAGTGTTCCTCGAGCTACTCTGTAACAGTTCTGGACGTGTGGGGTGTCGCGTTGTCCTTCTGGAATTGCCCAAGTCCGTCGGAATTCACAATGGACATGAATGGATGCAGGTGATCAGACAGGATGCTTACGTACATGTCACCTGTCAGAGTCGTATCTAGACGTATCAGCGGTCCCATATTACTCCAACTGCACACACCCCGCACCATTACAGGGCCTCCACCAGCTTGAACAGTCCCCTGCTGACACGCAGGGCTCATGGATTCATGAGGTTGTCTCCATACCCGTACACGTCCATCCGCTCGATACAATTTGGAACTCGTCGGAACAGGCAACATGTTTCTAGTGATCAACAGTCCACTGTCAGCGATGACGGGCCCAGGTGAGTCGTAAAGCTTTGTGTCGGGCAATCTTCAACGGTACACGACTGGGCCTTCGGCCACGGAAGCCCTTATCAATGATGTTTCGTTGAATGGATCGCACGCTGACAGTTGTTGATGGACCAGCATTGAAATGTGCAGCAATTTGCGGAAGGATTGCAGTTCTGTCACGTCGAACGATTCTCTTCAGTCGTCGTTGGTCCCGTTCTTGCAGGATCTTTTTCCGGCCGCACCGATGTCGGAGATTTGATGTTCTACCGGTTTCCTGATATTCACGGTACACTCGTGAAAGGGTCGCACTGGAATATCCCCACCTCATTGCTACGTCGGAGATGCTGTGTCCCATCGTTCGTGCGCCGACTGTAACACCACGTTCAAACTCAATTAAATCTTGATAACCTGCCATTGTAGCAGTAGTAGCCGATGTAACAACTGCGCCAGACACTTGTTGTCTTACATAGGCGTTGCCGACGGCAGCGCCGTATTCTGCCTGTTTACGTATCTCTGTGTTTGAATACGCATGCCTATACCAGTTTTTTTGGCGCTTCATTGTACTAACTAGTCCGTTTAAAAAACTAACCTTCATATGAATCAATATTACTAACTTTGTTTTCACTGTCTGTGCTCTGTACAAAATTTACAATATGTGTTAAATGCAGACCCAGGCAATGAAATGGGGTACAGGTTGTACGTGTGGAAAGATGTCAATCTGAGACAGGAAACTCTAGTCCAGAAACAAATGATTATTTTCAAATTTGCCGTTGATAACAATGCAGTTACACACATTTTTGTAATAATTGTATTTACCAGCACAACTAGCATATGGTGCCACATTCGCAAGCATTATTTAGTATGACATCATCCAGCTTCTGTAAAAGCATAGAAATGTTGCACCAGGTTCTATTGTATCTGTTGCATGAAACCCGATGTTGACAAACTGCCTGTTGACTTCTGTCTCGGGTTCTTCGGCCGACATCTGTTTCATGATTTTCGTGAAGTTTCACCAGCACTAGTGGCTTGATGGCTTCGACAATGCAAGCCACTCGTGCTGACGTAAGAGTCGGCCGAAGACCCCGAGACAGAAGTCAAGCGGCAGTTTGTCAGCAGGTGGCCAATCTCTAAACGTACTAGTACGTAACAAAAGATGAACGAGCTTGCCTCGAAACATGACATCATATTAATTGAACGCCTGTACAAGTCTTCGGAATAAGACAGTCAAGGTGAGCTTAGCTTTCATCACGTTGTGAGCACACAAGTGAACGAAGATACAGTACGATGCGCTCCAATTTGGTGAAAAGTAGACTCCAGAAACACAATGTGCACTGGTGCAAAAAAGCGAAGACAACGCTGGTAAGTGCTTACTGACCAGTCACTGATTATGCCCACCCAAGAGTTCGCAGCAAATGTGCATTATTGGATTTTCACAGCTACAGGCCAGTACATATCCATCGTGGTGGCGCAGTAGTTAGCACACTGGGTTCGCATTCCGGAGGACCACGGTTCAAACCCGCATCCGGCCATCCTGATTTAGGTTTTCCGTGATTTCCCTAAATCGCTTCAGAAAAATACCGCGATACTTCCTTTGAAAGGGCACCGCCGATTTCCTTTCCCGTCCTTCCCTCATCTGAAGGGATCGATGACCTCGCTGTTTGGTCCGCTGTCCCAAATCAGCCAACCAACTAGTCAGTACATAAACCTAGTGAGCGTGTCGTCTTGGGTAAAGTAAGCTTCATCTGAGAGAAGAACGTACGAAGCAATGTGACCATTGAATTTAGAATGCTGCAGTGTTAGCAACTATTTACGTAACAAATCAATTTGTTAAATCGTACATATAACGATTAATACGGTGTCACATTGTACTGGTAGGATAAATACACAGCTTCGTAACTCTCTAGACCAGAGTTTCTTATTTAATACTCATAATACGTAATACGTAATATTGGAAAACGTGAGGCAATACTGACTCTACGACTTATCTTAGAAGCTAGATTAAGGAAAGGCAAACCTTCGTTTCAAGCATTTGTAGGCTTAGAGAAAGTTTTTGACAATGTTGACTGGAATACCCTCTTTCGTAATTCTGAAGGTGGCAGGGGTAAAATACAGAGCGAAAGGCTATTTATAACTTGCACAAAAACCAGATGGCAGTTATAAGACTCGAGGGGCATGAAAGGGAAGCAGTGGTTGGGAAGGGAGTGAGACAGGGTTGTAGCCTATCCCCGATGTTATTCAATCCGTATATTGAGCAAGCAGTCAAGGAAACAAAAGAGAAATTCGGAGTAGGTATTAAAATCCATGGAGAAGAAATAAAAACTTTAAGGTTCGCCGATGACATTGTAATTCTGTCAGAGACAGCCAAGGACTTGGAAGAGCAATTGAACGGAATGGATAGTGTCTTGAAAGGAGGATATAAGATGAACATCAACAAAAAGCAAAAGGAGGATAATGGAATATAATCGAGTTAACTCGGGTGATGCTGAGGGAATTAGATTAGGAAATGAGACACTTAAAGTAGTAAAGGAGTTTTGCTGTTTGGGGAGCAAAATAACTGATGATGGTCGAAGTAGAGAGGATATAAAATGTAGACTGGCAATGGCAAGGAAAGCGTTTCTGAAGAAGAGAAATTTGATAACATCGAGTATTGATTTAAGTGTCAGGAAGTCGTTTCTGAAAGTATTTGTATGGAGTGTAGCCATGTACGGAAGTGAAACATGGACGATAAATAGTTTGGACAAGAAGAGAATAGAAGCTTTCGAAATGTGGTGCTACAGAAGAATGCTGAAGATTAGATGGGTAGATCACATAACTAATGAGGAGGTATTGAATAGAATTGGGGAGAAGAGGAGTTTGTGGCACAACTTGACTAGAAGAAGGGATCGGTTGGTAGGACATGTTCTGAGGCATCGAGGAATCACCAATTTAGTACTGGAGGGCAGCGTGGAGGGTATAAATCGTAGAGGAAGACCAAGAGATGAATACACTAAGCAGATTCAAAAGGATGTAGGCTGCAGTAGGTACTGGGAGATGAAGAAGCTTGCACAGGATAGAGTAGCATGGAGAGCTGCATCAGACAAGTCTCAGGACTGAAGACCTCAACAACAACAACAATACGTAAGTTAGTATACCATATCGGGAAAAACGCCTAACGTTTGTTTTACGAGAGAAGATTCAGAAATATTTCTTGGTGGGTACTAAACTGTGAACCACGTACGCTATCTCTGTCGTTTAGGTCTGTTGACGCATAACATATGGATTTTCATATAATTCTGAAAAGATATTAATTTATTATTAGATATGTAATTGCTGTTAATTAAGGCTGTTGTAATGCCATCTACATATTATAGGTAGTGATTCCGTGATGATGTTACAAACTTTCATGGATGATGCAGAATAGTAAATGAATCAATCCGACATAAGGGGCTCTGCTCCGGAAGCGACTGGGTCGGACGTTGCAAGCGAAAATCGTTCTGACAGAGGCATATACACTAAAGAGGCAAAGAAACTGCTACACCTGCCTAATATCGCGTAGGACCCCCGCCAGGACGCAAAAGTGCCGCAACATGACGTGGCATGTACTCGATTACTGTCTGAAGTAGTGCTCGAGGGAACTGACATCATGAATCGTGCAAGGCTGTCCATAAATCCGTATGAGCTCGAGGTGGTGGAGATCTCTTCTGAACAGCGCGTTGCAAGGAATCCCAGATATGCTGAATAATGTTCACGGCTGGAGAGTTTGGTGGGCAGCGGAAGTGTTTAAACTCAGTAGAGTGTTCCTAATTTGGTACTGGAGGGCAGCGTGGAGGGTAAAAATCGTAGAGGGAGACCAAGAGATGAATACACTAAGCAGATTCGGGAGGATGTAGGCTGCAGTAGGTACTGGGAGATGAAGAAGCTTGCACAGGATAGAGTAGCATGGAGAGCTGCAACAAACCAGTCTCAGGACTGGAGATCACAACAACGACAAGAACAACACAGTGTTCCTGGAGCCACTCTGTAGCGTTTCTGGACGTGTGGGTGTCACATTGTCCTGCTGGATTTGCCCAAGTCCGTCGGCATGCGCAATGGACATGAATCGATGCAGCTGATAGGATGGTGTCAGAGCCATATCTAGACGTATCAGGGGCCCCATATCACTCCAGCTGTACACGCCCCACACCATTACAGAGGGCCCACCAGGTTGAAGACTCCCCTGTTGCCATGAAAGGTCCACGCATTCACGAGGTTGTCTCCATACCCGTACACGTCCATCCGCTCGATAGAATTTGAAACGAGACTCGTCTGACCAGGGAACATGTTTCCAGTCACCAATAGTCCAATGTCAGTTTTGACAGGTCTAACCGAGGCGTAAGGCTTTGTGTCGTGCAGCCATCTAGGATACACGAGTAGGCCTTCGGATCAGAAAGCCCTTATCGGTGGTATTTAGTTGAATGGTTCGCACGCTGACGCTTGTTTATGGCCCGGCATTGAAATCTGCAGCAATTTGCGGAAGGGTTGCACTTCTGTGACGTTGAAAGATCCTCTGCAGTCGTCGTTGGACCCTTTTTTGCAGCGATGTCGAATATTCGGTGTTTTACCGGGTTCCTGATATTCATGGTACACTCGTGAAATGGTCGTACAGGAAAATCCCCACTTCATCGCTACCTTGGAGATGCTGTGTCCGAACGCTCGTGCGCCGACTATAACACGACGTTGAAACCCACTTAAATCTTGATAACCTGCCATTGTAGCAGCAGTAACTCATCTAACAACTGCGCCACACACTTGTTGTCTTATTTAGGTGTTTCGCACCGCACCGCCTTCAAAAAATGGTTCAAATGGCTCTGAGCACTATGGGACTCAACAGCTATGGTCATCAGTCCCCTAGAACTTAGAACTACTTAAACCTAATTAACCTGAGGACATCACACAACACCCAGTCATCACGAGGCAGAGAAAATCCCTGACCCTGTCGGGAATCGAACCCGGCATCGCCTTCTTCTGCCTGTTTACGTATCTCTGTATTTGAATACGCATGCCTATACCAGTTTCATTGACGCTTCAGCGTATGTACCGATAATGTCACTGCTACGATCGTAGGGCAAGCAAGAAAACAGAAAGAGAAGTCTGGTAAACATGTGCTCCTTAAGAGCTTTGAGCACTTGTTTACTGGAAGTTTCAGAGTAGCGGAGGTGAACAAGTGGTCCTAGCTCCTAAGGTAAGCGCTTTAGAGCGCTTTTGTACTGGACAGTCTTTTCTTATTTTAATCCATACTACTGCCTCTGATAGTTACATACCCCACAATCATAGCAACAACAGTACCGGTGTATGTATTCCACTGTCAGAAGTATCAGAACGGTTTTCGCTTAAAACTTTCGTCTCGGTCGTTTCCGGTCCTCGGTCTCTTCCTCAAATTCATACATTTACTCTTCTTCATCATTCCTGTGTGCAGTCCTAAAGCATCAAGTCGATCAGCGCAGCGCCGCGAAACGGCATCAAGAAGGTGCTGACCAGCGCACCAATGGAAAGAGCGGACAGCGCCACGCCTCCAGGAAGACAGAGTTCAGCACCCCCTGTCAACACTGATTTAACCAGCCGCCATCGCTGGTCGGCCCAGTTCGATCGCCGACTTCTCCGAGAGCTCCAGTACGGGTAATAGAAAGCCGACATTTAGCCTGCGTTCCGCGAGCAGTAACAGTGAAAAGTACTTGTATTTAAGAGGCACAGCAATCAAGTTTAGTTCTATTTCATCCCTTAATAGAAATAAAGTTTTCTATTAATTATGGTGTTTTGAACAGATGATTTTGGATTCCTTCCACCGGCCATTACAACTTCTCTCCAGCCTTATTTGATTCGGTGCTGTCTCCCACAATAACCGATACAATAGTTTGAAACATCATCACGGACTAGCCCTGTACATAAGCAAAGATACACGCGGCGGATCGCATGCAGAAATCGCATTTGAATGTTGATCACTGAGAAGATCGTATTATGCTTCCCTTAAAATGGAGAATCTTCTACCAATACTTGAGTTCGACAGCGACACGATCGTGGCCCATCGAGACTGCGGTCTAAAGTTCTGCCGTTTCCTTACCCACGTTGTCGGCACCCCGCGATTGTCATAGTAATATGGAATCGATAGATTCAAGAGGACCACACTCAATGTGGAGGAGGATCTCCACCCAGCTGTGGCACGTGAGGACAGACATACGAGTACCGTTATCTCTGCCTCGCAGGACTATACAGCCATGCCATGAAGTTCACTTGTTCACAGCAGTAGGAGTAGGCACGCGGACAGTGAAGTGCGGAGCACCATTGTTCGCCATCAGGGTGACCATTTTTGCGGATTCCCTGAACGCGCCAACAGAGGGACACGCGGTGGGAGAGGTGTTCCCAAAGGGAAAACTCAACACGAGTACTACCACGGCGTCTTTTCAGACGTGTCCCAGTTACGTATACAGCGCCACTGTGGACGTAGTCGTATACGAGGTGTGGTTAGAAAAAAACCGGACTAGTACTGGTGAAACAATAAAACGAATGCAATAAGGCTGAAAGTCGCGTGGCCTGTCACGTGACTCTCGCTCCGCCTACTGCTCGAGTTTCATCTGCCTCCTGCACTCAGTCTGCCCGTGGCGTCTGTTTTAAGTAGTTGACGTTTTGTCTGTGCGTCGGAAAATGTTGAGTGTACAGAAAGAACAGCGTGTTAACATCAAATTTTGTTTCAAACTAGGAAAATATGCAAGTGAAACGTTTGTAATGTTGCAACAAGTGTACGGCGATGATTGTTTATCGCGAACACAAGTGTTTGAGTGGTTTAAACGATTTAAAGATGGCCGCGAAGACACCAGTGGTGACACTCGCACTGGCAGACCATTGTCAGCAAAAACTGATGCAAACATTGGAAAAATCGGTAAACTTGTTCGACAAGATCGCCGTTTAACAATCAGAGCAGTGTCTTAGTTAACAGGGGTTGACAAGGAAAGTGTTAGGCAGATTCTTCATGGAAGTTTCATCATGAACCAAGTGTGTTCAAAAATGGTTCCAAAGTGTCTCACAATTGAACAGAAGGAACGCCGAAGAATGATTTGTTCTGACATCCTGGAAAACATTGAAAGTGATCTCACCTTCTTAGAAAATGTTATTACTTGCGGTGAATCGTGGTTTTTTACTTACGATCCCGAAATTAAACGCCAATCGATGCATTGGAAAACTCTTGGTTCTCCACGACAAAAAAAAGCACGAATGTCAAAATCGAAATTCAAGGCAATGATGATTGTTTTTTTTGACATCAAAGGGATTGTGCACATTGATTGGGTACCAGAGGGACAAACAGTGAATCAGCATTACTACATTAGCGTCCTGGCTACCCTACGTGAGCGAGTACGGAGAAAACGGAACGATTTGTGGAGAAAAAAGTCATGGATCCTTCACCAAGACTATGCCCCAGCTCACAGTGCGTTGTCAGTGAAGACGTTTTTGGCAAAACACAACATTCCCATCTTAGATCATCCACCCTACTCACCTGATTAGGCCCCCTGTGACTTTTTTCTTTTCCCTAAAGTCAAGTCAGCTTTGAAAGGAACTAGATTTCAGACTGTTGAAGCAGTAAAAGAAAAAGCGACGGAAGTAATGTATGGACTTACCGAAAATGATCTGCAGCATTGCTATGAACAGTGGAAAATTCGTATGGAGCGGTGTAGAGACCGAGGAGGAGAGTACATTGAAGGAGATAACATGAAATTGTAAATAATTGTAAAATGTTTTTTCCAGCATCAGTCCGGTTTTTTTCTAGCCGCACCTCGTATATAGGCTCCGAGGAGAATGAATGTTGTCAGAGTCCGTTCGCCTTCGTCATATACGGGTTCAACACCTGTCAAGATGCTACACCATTAGCAACGCAACACGATCACCTCTGGTTCGGATAACTGGTAATTTGGAGAGCTGGAATTAAATTCATGACGCGTTAAGGCCGCGGGCTGTGCCCTATCTTAGAGATCTCTGTGAAGTTCTCTCAACACGATAACGTATGACATCATGTTGCCGGAGCTGTCCTGTCCCGACACTGATGCAAAGGGAGTGACGCTGTTGCCCTGCCAAGCACATTCTCCAGAAGTGGCACCAACTGAGAACGTGTCGTCATGGGTGGCCGAGAAATCGGCACGTAACTATGACTGGTGGCAGCAGTAATAAATTTCTTGTACTGTATACCCCAAAACCACCTACAGATTTAATTATGAATTCTTCCTACCACGCACAATAATAAAAGTTTCGCTTTTCTTATACCCTTCCTAGTGTTTCAATTCAAATATTCAAAGAGGTTCCTGTTTCATTTGTTAGATGTTACATACATCAAAAAAAGTTTTGCATCACCTCATTCCTAGAGTTTCGGAACCTGTACAGAAAACTGGAATAGATATCAAGCAACATTTCCGCCATTTTTATTGCTCATAAAAACCACTCCTCAACGGCGATTCGGCCTAGATCAGAGTGGTTGGTGGGTCAAATCGTCCATAGAGACCCTTTTCAATCTATCCCAGGCATGTCCGATAGGTTTCATGTCTGGAGAACATGCTGGCCACGCTAGACGAGGGACGTCGTTATCCTGAAGGAAGTCATTCACAAGATGAGCACGATGGGGGCGCAAATTGTCGTCCATGAACACGAATGCCTCGTCAATATGCTGTCAATATGGTTGCACTGTCGGTCGGAGGAAGGCATTCATGGCCCGCATCTCGTGGTCGTGCGGTAGCGTTCTCGCTTCCCACGCCCGGGTTCCCGGGTTCGATTCCCGGCGGGGTCAGGGATTTTCTCTGCCTCGTGATGGCTGGGTGTTGTGTGCTGTCCTTAGGTTAGTTAGGTTTAAGTAGTTCTAAGTTCTAGGGGACTGATGACCATAGCTGTTAAGTCCCATAGTGCTCAGAGCCATTTGAACCATTTTTGAAGGCATTCATGTGCCGTACAGCCGTTATGGCGCCTTCCGTGACCTCCAGCGGCGTATGTCAGCCCCACATAATGCCACCGCAAAACAACAGGGAACCTCCACCTTGCTGCAACCGCTGGACAGTGTGCCTAAGGTGTTCAGCCTGACCGGGTTGCCTCCAGACACGTCTCCAACGATTGTCTGGTTGAAAGCATATGCGACGCTCATCGGTGAAGAGAACTTGGTTCCAAACCATAGCGGTCCATTCGACATATTGTTGGGCCCATTTGTACCGCACTGCATGGTATCATGGTTGCAAAGATGGACATCGCCATGGACGTCGGGAGTGAAGTTGCGCATCATGCAGCCTATTGCGCACAGTTTGAGTCATAACACGACGTCCTGTGGCTACACGAAAACATTATTCAACATGGTGGCGTTGCTGTCAAGGTTCCTCCAAGCCATAATCCGTAGGTAGCGGTCATCCACTGCAGTAGTAGCCCTTGGGCGGCCTGAGCGAGACATGTCATCGACAGTTCCTGTCACTCTATATCTGCTCCATGTGCGAAGAACGTTGCTTTGGTTCACTCCGAGACACCTAGACACTTCCCTTGTTGAGAATCCTTCCTGGCACAAAGGAACAATGCGGACGCGATCGAACCGCGGTATTGACTGTCTAGGCATGGTTGGACTACAGGCAACACGAGCCGTGTACCTCCTTCCTGGTGGAATGACTGGAACTGATTGGCAGTCAGACCGCCTCCGTCTAATAGGCGCTGCTCGTGCATGGTTGTTTACATCTTTGGGCGTGTTTGGTGACATTTCTGAAGTCAAAGGGACCGTGTCTGTGATACAATATCCACAGTCAACGTCTATCCTCAGGAGTTCTGGGACCCGGGCTGATGCAAAACTTTTGTTGATGTGTGTAGTTACCTGGAGTGGCAATGTGCATTTCACTCACCAAATATTTCAAGAGAGTCGGCCAAAAACTTTGTGGGGTAAAGAAGGATAGTAATTGACTGTGGAAGATAACGGGAAACTGAGACTGAAGGACAGAATGCAACAAAGTGAATGGTTATCAGTGCAGCACATGTGATCCACAGTATTCAGCTATGCACAAAAATGTTTACGCCACTTTTAGGAAGGCTGCACGAATAAGAGAAATACATGCTCCCGATTTAAGATGAACTCATGCGCACGAGAGTACCAAGCAGGGTTCCGTAAATGATTCCGACCAAAATCGTAACTGTAGCTAGGGACCTACCGTTAATTGGTCGCTGTGAGCAGAACAGTGAACCGACTGTACTTCTTCTTGCACAGCTGATTCTAAAACATGTCACAAGTGATTTCTTCACCCACTGAGACGGTTTCAGTTATTTATACAACGTAACGGGAGAAACACTTTATAGTTACGAAGCTAATTTCTTCCCCTTTGATCAGATTTGACTGGCACAGATTTTTTTCCATAACAAAAAGTAACAAAAAATAATTGAAACTATTGATCAAGGCCATTCAGAGTGATAATTCCGAAAAGCTTTGTCTCCAGGGTATCTCCGAACAGTTCTACAAGAAACGAAAAAACTAAATAAAGTTCGAGGAATAAAGCTCATTTCACATCTCTGTAAGTAATAATTTGAATATTTATAAAGTAAGTCTGGTTTCACTACGAAAGCAGGGCGCTATGTCGCTAAGCGCGACGTACCACGAAAACAGTCTTTCCGCTAGTAGATGTATTTTTACCAACTGGAAGAACACAATGCAATGACCTTTGTCTTTAGGTACGTACAGAATATTTTCTTCCGCGTACCAACCGCACAAAACGAGGACGTGTGGTCTTACGTAATACTTCATTCTGACATTATTGTCGGCTGTCGGTGTGCATAGGCTGTGGCGATACGCGGCGTGCATCTGCGGCAACGTAAACGTTTCCGCTCTTTCATATTCATCCTTCCTGCGCAACGGGGTCCTTGTCTTACAGTCACATTACAGCAGCAGTAGCAGAGGACCTCCATACACGTAACTACTACGAAAAATCTGCAGACACTGTAAAATGCTTTACTAGCAGCTATTTAGAGTGTGCTACGTAAAATGTGCATGTTCAGTATTGTGTCAGTAGTTAAATACACTGTAATAACGACGGCAAAGGCTGTTTGTTATACACTGTAGCGACAAAGAAACAGGTATAGGCACGCGTATTCAAATACAGAGCATGTAAAAAGGCAGAATACAGCGCTACGGTCGGCAACGCTTATACAAGACAACAAGTGTCTGGTGCTGTTGTTAGATCGGTTACTGCTGCTACAATGGCAGGTTATCAAGATTTAAGCGAGTTTCAACGTAGTGCTATAGTCGGCGCACGAGCGATGGGACACAGCATCTCCGACGTAGCGATGAAGTGGAGATTTTCCAGTACGACCATTTCACGAGTGTACCGTGAATATAAGGAATCCGGTAAAACATCAAATCTCCGACATCGCAGCGGCCGGAAAAAGATCCTGCAGGAATGGGGCGGGACCAACGACGAGTGGAGACAATCGTTCAACGTGACAGGAGTGCTTCACTTCCGCATATTGCTTCAGATTTCAGTGGTGGACTATCAACAAGTGTCAGTGTGCGAACTATTCAACGAAATATCATCGATATGGGGTTTCGGAACCGATGGATTTCTCGTGTACCCTTGATGGCTGCACGGCATGAAGCCTTTCGCTTCGCCTGGGCCCGGTAACACCGACGTTGGACTGTTGATGATTGGAAACATGTTGCGTGGTCGGACGAATCTCGTTTCAAATTGAATCAAGCGGATGGACGTGTACGGGTATGGGAAAACTTCATGAATCCAGGGATCCTGCATGTCAATAGCGGACTGTTCAAGCTGGTGGGGCCTCTGTAATGGTGTGGGAAGTGTGCAATTGGAGTGTTGTCGGACCCCTGATACGTCTAGATATGACTCTGACAGCATCCTGTCTGATCATCTGCATCCATTCATGTCCATTGTGCATGCCGACGGACTTGCGCAAATCCAGCAGGACAATTCGACACTCCACACATCCAGAATTGCTACAGAGTGGATCCAGAAACACTCTTCTGAGCTTAAACACTTCCGCTGCCACCAAACTCCCCAGCAATGAACATTCATGGAGCACATCTGGGATGCCTTGCAACCCGCTGTTCAGAAGAGAACTCCACCGCCTCGCACTCTTGCGGATTTACGGACAGCCCTGCAGGATTCATGGTGTCAATTCCGTCCAGCACTACCTCAGACTTTAGTCGAGTCCATACCACGTAGTGCTGCGACACTTCTGCGTGCTCGAGGCCTTGCAAGATATTAGGCAGGTGTACCAGTTTCTTTGGCTCTTCAGTGTACAAACAACACTGTTTTTTTTGTTTTTAGTCTTCCATTAAACAACTCACTTACGCTAATGACATCTGAACACCCAACTCCTGGGCAGATGACTGCCGTGGTGCAACGCTTGTTAAAGCACCCTGGCAGGGGATGGTCTGGTGATGTGCCAGCAGTGAGGGTTACGGCAACTCAGGTATCAAAGCGTTTTACGGTTTGGAAATATGATAAAACTGTTGACATTCAGTTGTTGTTTTGTACACATATTGCTCTTATTGAAGTTAGAAGAAAAGTGAATAGTCGGTTTTGTAGATTTTTAAAAAATATGTCTAATGCTGGTTTTGGCTTTGTTGGTGAAAATAGTGGTGACTATCAACGATCGATGACAATTGCCTGAGCACGAGATGTGGTGCAGGAGTCGGTTTGATGAAAGAGGAGAAGTGGCGTAAATTATGTGTGGGGCATTGCGTGAGTGAAGGAATGGGATGGCTGTGCAGAGGACCCTATACGTATTCTTTGTATGAGGAAGGGGAGGAGTCGCGAAGAAATGGGCCATTATATGGGGAGAAGGGGTATTTTGTTAAGTAGGAAGAAATGTGGAGATCTCTAGGAGCTTTTCATAGTAGGTAGGTGTCGGTCACCCAAGTTTCGTTGGCATAAGATATAGATAGAGTCCGCTTGTTTTCTTGGGGAATGTTCTAGTATAAGTGCAGTTGAGTCCTGGTACTAGAAATCAGGAGATAAACGATAGAATGATTGATATAAATTAATAAAATCCGAAAATGTTAAATATGGAAGACAGAGGGAAATGCACTCTCCAGTCACACTGGTTTCACCATCTGCCAAAAGTGTTAATAACCACCTTATGCAGCGCGGACGGCTGGGAGACATGCAAGAAGAGAGTCAGGCAGGTTCTGGAAAGTAATGATAGGTTTGTGGAGTCATGCTGACTCCAGTGCAGTGGTCAGCTGCCCTGGGTTTCTCGGTTGATGGTCCATAGCACGATCTTTCTGATCAAGGTCGTCCAACAGATTCTCTATTGAGTTTAAATCCTGGGAGTTTCGTGGCCACGCACGTAGACTGCCAACTGTGTGACACGTTACGTTGTCCTGCTTGTAGATGCATGCCGAAAAAAAAACTCCATGTAGGGGTGGATCCCAAGGATAGATGTGTACTTGTGATGATACATTGTTCCTTCCCGAATGACGAGCTCACCCAGAGGATACTATGAAAACATTGACCACATAGTAACGTTGCCTGCTGGTTGTAGGGCGTTTGCTGTAAGACGTTTCATGCCGCCTTACACGCCATCGACCATCTGTCCGATGGAGTATGAAACGGGATGCATCTGGAAAGGTCACCTGTCACCACTTTGTGGACGTCCAGTTGGGTGATTTGCTCGCACATTCCAGCCTTTGTCACCGATGTACAGCAGTCAGCGTGTTTGCGTGAACCAGGCCCCTGCTGCGTAGTCCAGTTCGCTGAACTGTGGTAGAGCAGACACTGTCGGTGGCCCTACGGTTCATCTAGGCCGTCAGTTGCCCAACAGCTGCACTTATGTTCACTGGCCTACATCTCCGCAGCCGTTGCGCCGCCAACTCTTGTCTCTACGGCCCTCGATGCCGCACAGTTGCTTCAGCGCCAGTTTTGTACAGCTCCACCTGCCGACTGTCAGTGGATTTTGCACATTGACGTCGACCTTAGGTGATGGTGATAAAGTTAATGGGGGGTAGGACGTGAAACGGGCCGACTTGGAGCAGGAGAGGCACCACAGGACATTTTAATTTCCACTGTCTATACTTTTAAAAAGAAATTCATGAAACTGTTAGCATGACCAGGAAGGATTCAGGATTCACACTCATAGCAGAGGAAGATCAAAAACATAAAAAAACAAATTTTTTTACTTGTGAAATTTGATCATTTTTTTCACTTTGTACTAGCTGCAATTGTTGCTGTAGGTACACTTTTCTTCATAAGTAAGAGAGATACTTACACCTGTAAGTATGGTTTGTAAGCTGTGCAAAATTCATCGAAGAATCTCTCTTACTTATGAAGAAAAGTGTACCTATAGCAACAAATGCAGCCAACAGTAAGTGAAAAAAATCATGAAATTTCACATTTAAAAAATATTATTTTTTCGTGTTTTTGAACTTCCACTATTATGAGTGTGAATCCTGAATCCTTCCTGGTCATGCTAACAAAGTTTTATGAATTTATTTGTAAAAGTATAGACAGTGCAAGTTAAAATGTCCTGTACTGCCTCTCCTGCTCCAAGGCCGCCCGTTTCACGTCCTACCCCCCTTAAGCAGATAGGGAAAGTCTGGCGAAGCGAAAGGCATCTTTTTAAATCACTCCTTAAAATGATTTATTCTGTAGTGCAATCGCATGAAGTTTCAAATGGAAATTACCACTTTAGGTCGTCACCGACCATCTTCAGAAAGTAAACACATAGAAGTAAAAAGAATTCGTGATAAGATTTTGGGAGAGCGCAAATCGAGGAGATATTTTCATAGGACAGCAGGGTTCGGACCAATTATTTGTCGATATGGAAGAGGATGGAGGTGTTCTATGTCCGCGTTCAGCCACACAACGCCTGACAAAAAGAGTAAAGCACGCAGAAGACTTGGTGGTTTGTCAATGTAGCTTCGTGCAAGTATTCAGCAATGGCGAGAATGTAAATGATCGTTATTATCTGTGACAGGTAGAACGGCCTCCGTAGACATTAATGTTGTTCGTGTTTAGTGTTATTGGGCCATCTAGAGAACATACGGCGCTTGAACAGTGTCAGACGTTGTGTTATCACTGTGAAATACACGTAGATGTCGAGAACACATTTGAGATAATGTTATCAGCACCTGACATCGTTTAAATGTGTCTCATTGTAGGTCTCCATGTGGACAGCTGGTCGAATCGGCGAATGTCCTCATTTGCGGGGCACTGAGACGTGACAGTAGCCCGATATTGGATTCCATGAGAACGTGGGGGCAGGCATCCTCTACATCAAGGTTCTGGTCGACGACGTCTCATTGGTACACGGGATGGACGCCGTACTGTGCACCAGGAACATCGCTACCCCTTCACGTTTGCGCTTGCCGTTAGAGATCGAGTAATGGCCAACCAATAACTTCTCGGCACCGCTGGTCGGAAACTAGCAGCAAAAATGCTAGCGTGCCGTAACTTCTCGGCGCCAATGGATGCATTTGGAGTGGTGCTGCGGCTGAAAAGCATAGTCTGTTGTTTCGCACAGCCCCACACTGTGTTCACCGGTTGATTGTGGTTCTGCACTGCCCCGGATGGATTTTGTCGGCGAGTATGGGGACGACCTGCAGGGAGGTCAAATTCTTCCAGTATTTTGGAGAGCCGCATCTGGGTCACACCTGGGGTCGTGATGTGGGGAGACGTCGGGTATGACTTCTGGTCGAGGCTGGTAGAGATTGAGGGCACAGCGGTGCGTCACGTTCATGCAGCGTCCTCATGTTTTGTCTCTCACACGACAGTATTGTTGTAGCATTTTTCACCAGGATGGCTCTCCTGCACACATGGCACGGGGCTCTGTGAACTATCTGCCTATTGTTGAGGTATTCCTGTGGCCGGCAAAATCTCCAGATCTACTCACAATAAAACATATGTGAGGGCACCTTGGATTTCACTGCCATTATCCAGGTTATAAAAGACCCGGGGAGAATCCAACAACATCATTACACACTTTCCAACCGAATGAGTGTAGCCATCCAGGGCAGAGGAGGTGCAACGTCATACTGATAAATCGTTTCATACTGCCAAATTCTTTTTAAACTAAAGTCATTTTGTTAACCCACGAAACAACATCACATACCATTCTACTTGTTAAAATTCACTTTGTTTCCACTTTCCCTTTCGGGTTGGGTTAGGTTTTTTGACGGAAGACACCAAACTGCGAGGTCATCGGTCTCATCGGATTACGGAAGGATGTGGAAGGAAGTCGGCCGTGCCCTTTCAAAGGAACCATCCCGGCATTGGTCTGGAGCGATTTAGGGATATTACGGAAAACCTAAATCAGCATGATCGGACGCGGGATTGAACCGTCGTCCTCCAGAATGCGAGTCCAGTGTGCTAACCACTGCGCCACCTCCCTCGGTTTTCCCTTTTGGGTACTTTTGTTTATTGGAAGGCACTAAATATTAAGTTTATCGTGGCTTTCCAATAGCTGTGATTTCCATGTTTATGGCCAAGTGTCAGTCCACGCTATTTTATTGTGATGGGTGGTTGAATATAATAGTTATAAGCAGTTGGGCAAAAGCCAGAGGTGCTGATGGTATGCGTGGTTAGAAGTGTAGCTATTCCTCGAGATTCTGGTAGGTTTTGTCTCATCGAGTCTAGTTGCACAAGGAGACTAAGGTTGAGATGGATGTTCCAATGGAATCTCTGGAGAGTACCCTAAGGCAAAAAAAAAAAAAAAATGCAATGAACGTATGGCAGTGCTTGCCGGGAGGCCCCGTCCTGGGAACTTCGGCCGCAAGTCTTATTTCAGTCGATGTCACATTGGGCGACTTCCATCCCAGTGATGAAAATGAAATGATGATGAGGACAACACAGTGGCCAGTTCACGAGCGGAGAAGATCACCATCCCGGCTGGGAATCGAACCCAGGCCCACTTGCGTGGGAGGCAAGTTCGCTACCACCCAGGTAAGCAGGCTTAACACCCTAAGGTAAACGGCAATACAGTGATGTGCTAAAAGACGTAGGATACCCACAAATATCACGTCGGACCTCTTTTTGCCCGGCGTAATGCAGCAGCACGACGTGGCGTCGACTCCACAAGTCTTTGGAAGTCACTCGCAGAAATTTTCAGCCATGCTGCCCCTACATCCGTCCACAATTGTCAAAGTCTCGATTATGTCCCATAAATGTTTGATTGGGTTCATTTCGTGTAATCTGGGTGGCCCAATTATTGGCTCGAATAGTACAGAATCTTCTTGAAACCAGTTGCAAACAGTTGTAGCTTGTTGACATATTGAAGTCATCCACAAAAATCCCATCGTCGTTTGGGAATATGAAATCCATGAATGGCTGCAAAAGGTCTCCAAGTAACCGAATATAACCATTTGCAGTCAATGTTGTTGTTGTTGTGGTCTTCAGTCCTGAGACTGATTTGATGCAGCTCTCCATGCTACTCTATCCTGTGAAAGCTTCTTCATCTCCCAGTACTTACTGCAGCCTACATCCTTTTGAATCTGCGTAGTGTATTCATCTCTTGGTCTCCCTCTAGGATTTTTACCCTCCACGCTGCCATCCAATACTAAATCGGTGATCCCTTGATGCCTGAAAACATGTCCTACCAGCCGATCCCGTCCTCTAGTTAACTTGTGCCACAAACTTCTCTTCTCCCCAATCCCATTGAATACCTCCTCATTAGTTATGTGACCTACCCATCTAGTTTTCAGCATTCTTCTGTAGCACCACATTTCGAAACATTCTGTTCTACTCTTGTCCAAACTATTTATCGTCCATGTTTCACTTCCATACGTGGCTACACTCCATACAAATACTTTCAGAAACGACTTCCTGGCACTTAACTCTACAGTCAATGTTACCAAATTTCTCTTCTTCAGAAGCGCTTTCCTTGCCATTGCCAGTCTACATTTTTACCCTCTCTACTTCGACCATCATCAGTTGTTTTGCTCCCCAAACAGCAAAACTCCTTTCCTACTTTAAGTGTCTCATTTGCCAGTCTAATTCCCTCAACATCACCCAACTTAATTCGACTACATTCCATTATCTTCGTTTTGCTTTTGTTGATGTTCGTCTTATATCCTCCTTTCAAGACACTGTCCATTCTGTTCAACTGCTCTTCCAAGTCCTTTGCTGTCTCTGACAGAATTACAATGTCATCGGCGAACCTCAAAGTTTTTATTTCTTCTCCATGAATTCTAATACCTACTCCGAATTTTTCTTTTGTTTCCTTCACTGCTTGCTGAATATACAGATTGAATAACATCGGGGAGAGGCTAGAATAATCGATTCAGTTAGATCGGAGGACCCAGTCCATTTCACGTAAACGCAACCCACACATTTATGGAGCAACCACTAGCTTACACAGTGCCTTGGTACGTGGCTTCGAGGGTGTGCGCCGCACAGCAACCATACCATCAGCTCTTACCAACCGAAATCGGGGATCATGTCTTCAGGCCACGCTTTTCCAGTCATCTAGCATACAAACTGCGTGTTCACAAGCCCAAGAGAGGCGCCGCAGGCGATGTCGTGCTGTTAGCAAAGGCACTCACGTCGGTCGTCCCTCATTCATTTCTGCGGATATTTCATGCAGTGTTGCTTGTCTGTTAGCACTGACACTCTACAGAAGCGCCGCGGCTCTTGGTCATTAAGTGACGACCGTCGGCCACTGCGCCGTTCATGGTAAGACGTAAGGGCTGAAATTTTCTTGGAACACTGAATTCCCGAATACATCAAAAAAATGGCTCAAATGGCTCTGTGCACTATGGGACTTAACAGCTATGGTCATCAGTCCCCTAGAACGTAAACCTAACCTATGGACATCACACAACACCCAGTCATCACGAGGCAGAAAAAATCCCTGACCCCGCCGAGAATCGAACCCGGGAACCCGGGCGCGGGAAGCAAGAACGCTACCGGACGACCACGAGCTGCGGACTACGCTACATCGTTTATTACAAAGAGTGTTCACGTTAGTTCATGCATAATACACACTATGGGATCAAAAGTACCCGGACACCTGGCTGAAAATGACTTACAAGTTCTTAGCGTCCTCCATCGGTAATGCTGGAATTCAGTGTGGTGTTGGCCCACCCTCAGCCTTGATGACAGCTTCCGCTCTCGCAGCCGTACGTTCAACCAGGTGCTGGAAAGTTTCTTGGGGAAGGGCATCCCATTCTTCATGGAGTGCTGCACAGAGGAGAGGTAGCGATGTCGGTCGGTGAGGCCTGGCACGAAGTCGGAGTTCCAAAACATCCCAAAGTGTTCTATAGGATTCAGGTCAGGATTCTGTGCAGGCCCGTCCATTACAGGGATATTATTGTCGTGTAACCACTTCGCCACAGGCCGTGCATTATGAACAGGTGCTCGGTCGTGTTGAAAGATGCAATCGCCATCACCGAATTGCTCTTCAACATTGGGAACCAAGAAGTTGCTTAAAACATCAATGTAGGTCTGCGCTGTGATAGTGTCACGCAAAATAACAAGGGGCACCAGTCCCCTCCATGAAAAACACGACCATACCATAACACCACTGCCTCCGAATTTTACTGTTGGGACTACACGCGGCGGTAGGTGAAGTTCACCGGGCATACGCCATACCCACACAGTGCCATCGGATAGCCACATTGTGCGCCGTGATTCATCACTCCACACAAAGTTTTTCCACTGTTCAATCCTCGAATGTCGACGCTCCTTACACCAGGCGAGGCGTCATTTGGCATTTACTGTCGTGATATGTGGCTTATGAGCAGCCCCTCGACCATGAAATCCAAGTTTTCTCACCTCCCACCCAACTGTCATAGTACTTTCAGTGGATCCTGATGCAGTTTAGAATTCCTGTGTGATCGTCTGGACAGATGCCTGCATATTACACATTACGGCAATCTTCAACTGTCAGCGGTCTCTGTCAGTCAATAGACGAGGTCGGCCTATACGCTCTTGTGCTGTACGTGTCCCTTCACGTTTCCACTTCACTATCACATCGGGAACAGTGGACCTAGAGATATTTAGGAGTGTGGAAATCTCACGTACAGACGTATGACACAATCACCTGACCACGTTCGAAGTCCGTGGAGCGCCCCATTCTGCTCTCTCAAGATGTCTAATGACCACTAAGGTCGCTGATATGGAGTACCTGGCAGTAGGTGGCAGCACGATGCAACTAATATGAAAAAAGTCAGGGGTGTCAGGATACTTCTGATCCCATAGTGTTTATTGCCGAAACAGATAGTATCTACGTATTTCAAAATAAGTGTGCAAACTAGATTTTCAATTTTGTCAACTTTGTATTATGACTTGTGAGTTTCCACACTATATTCCTACATACATACAGGGTGTTACAAAAAGGTACGGCCAAACTTTCAGGAAACATTCCTCATACACAAAGAAAGAAAATATGTTATGTGGACATGTGTCCGAAATCGCTTACTTTCCATGTTAGAGTTCATTTTATTACTTCTCTTCAAATCACATTAATCATGGAATGGAAACACACAGCAACAGAACGTACCAGCGTGACTTCAAACACTTTGTTACAGGAAATGTTCAAAATGTCCTCCGTTAGCGAGGATACATGCATCCACCCTCCGTCGCATGGAATCCCTGATGCGCTGATGCAGCCCTGGAGAATGGCGTGTTGTATCACAGCCGTCCACAATACGAGCACGAAGAGTCTCTACATTTGGTACCGGGGTTGCGTAGACAAGAGCTTTCAAATGCCCCCATGAATGAAAGTCTGAGACGGTTGAGGTCAGGAGAGCGTGGAGGCCATGGAATTGGTCCGCCTCTACCAATCCATCGGTAACCGAATCTGTTGTTGGGAAGTGTACGAACACTTCGACTGAAATGTGCAGGAGCCCCATCGTGCGTGAACCACATGTTGTATCGTACTTGTAAAGGCACATGTTCTAGCAGCACAGGTAGAGTATCCCGTATGAAATCATGGTAACGTGCTCCATTGAGCGTAGGTTGAAGAACATGGGGCCCAATCGAGACATCAGCAACAATGCCTGCCCAAACGTTCACAGAAAATCCGTGTTGATGACGTGATTGCACAATTGCGTGCGGATTCTCGTCAGCCCACACATGTTTTGTGAAAATTTGCAATTTGATCACGTTGGAATGAAGCCTCATCCGTAAAGAGAACATTTGAACTGAAATGAGGATTGACACATTGTTGGATGAACCATTCGCAGAAGTGTACCCGTGGAGGCCAATCAGCTGCTGATAGTGCCTGCACACGCTGTACATGGTACGGAAACAACTGGTTCTCCCGTAGCACTCTCCATGCAGTGACGTGGTCAACGTTACCTTGTACAGCAGCAACTTCTCTGACGCTGACATTAGGGTTATCGTCAATTGCACGAAGAATTGCCTCGTCCATTGCAGGTGTCCTCGTCGTTCTAGGTCTTCCCCAGTCGCGAGTCATAGGCTGGAATGTTCCGTGCTCCCTAAGACGCCGATCAATTGCTTCGAACGTTTTCCTGTCGGGACACCTTCGTTCTGGAAATCTGTCTCGATACAAACGTACCGCGCCACAGCTATTGCCCGTGCTAATTCATACACCAAATGGGCATCTACCAACTTCGCATTTGTTAACATTGCACTGACTGCAAAACCACGTTCGTGATGAACACTAACCTGTTGATGCTACGTACTGATGTGCTTGATGCTGGTACTGTAGAGCAATGAGTCGCATGCCAACACAAGCACCGAAGTCAACATTACCTTCCTTCAATTGAGCCAACTGGCGGTGAATCGAGAAAGTACAGTACATACTGACGAAACTAAAATGAGTTCTAACATGGAAATTAAGCGTTTCCGGACACATGTCCACATAACATCTTTTCTTTATTTGTGTGTGAGGAATGTCTCCTGAAAGTTTGGCCGTACCTTTTTGTAACACCCTGTATATCTGTGAAAGTACAAGCTGTAAACGGCACTAAACGGTATCATGTTATTTCAAATACTGTTTGTACATCGATTTTGGTCGATTTTAGCAGCTTGATGTTTCATATTGACTGTAATCTTCTGCCATCATCCAGAAACTTTAGAGAAACTTATGGCACTCTTGCGCCACTATGAAATTAGTGTAAGAGGTATGCGTAATGTGATAGCTTCAAATTCTGACGTCTACGAATCTGATTATCATTTTAACTTCATTAGGGTAGAAGTCATGCCTCCCCAATACATGAAACTCGAAAAATAAAGTTCTGTGTTTGATTCGATTCAACGCAAAGTTCACTGGCTTTATTTAATCAGTATTCAAGCCCTCTGAAGATGTTGGTGATTGCTGTTTTTGTCACTTATAAGTCTAAAGTTCCTTGGAAGTTCTGGTGCTTTATTTCCATTGACATGTCACTTGCTGCAAGTAGTGTTTAGCAATCTTTCATGCGTTTTGCAGATATTTTCGTGAATTTCTCATAGCAGAAGTGCGTTTCATTGCTTCAAAGTCCATATTTGGTTGAGGCACGGTACAGTTTTGCTTCTAAATACCGTTTTTTCCCTTGTCCTGATTTACTATTGGAATTCTATGGCGTGAACTGCAGAGTTCGCAGCGAGACTTCAAGCAACTAAACCTACGTGGAAAGAGAGTTTTTATTCAGCGAAATAGAGAAAATTGCAGTTATCTTCTCGATCAGAGTATTATTACATTAATGATAGTTTCGCACATGTCTCATGCTCTGGTCTATGGAAATTCTTCTTAGGTAATTATCACAAATAATTCAGCGGTGGTTATTTTTCTCTAAAAGCAGTGATCCAAATTGTCACTTCAATGGTATTACGCATGCGGAGTATTTGCTTCAATTGCAGAAGACCCTAACTACCTCTGGATGAATTTGCTATATGAAGCATGAGAGCTAATGATCTCCGTTGTAGCAGAGATGAGAAGTATGCTGATAAGTAATAAAGGAAAGCGAACGCCAATACACGCTAAAAACCATCACGATAGGGTACATTTATTGTACAGAATAGTTTGAGAACAATCAGTAGTTAGTAAACACAGACTGACAGAAATTTGAGAACTTATTTTGATAAAAGTCGAATAGCTAGGAAAAAAAGGAATTGACCATTAATTGTCCATTTATTAGACAATGATTAGAGACATATATAACACATAGCCAAGACGACAGCTTTCCACTAACTGAAAATTATATATGATGTGTCAGTTATGTAGCGGCGATCGGTGTTTTGCATCGTACAAAATACAAAATGGTGTGAGTGGTTAATATCCTTCGTATACTTAAGCGTTTATTACAATGGCTGTACTCACCTGTCTTCATTAACATAATAAGATTTCTCTCGTAACGATTGACGAATGTAAGGCATTGCAAAAGGCCTTGTGTGAGTAATTCAGCTATGAGCACCGAAAGTTCCAGAACTGGCACAGCTGTTTAGTCTTCAAAGACGATTTTTGGAGTAGATTCTTTTTCCTTCTTTTTCAGTATACCATTTAACTGAACTCGGATGAGAAACGTAATACAGTTAATCTTAGTTTGCAGAGATTATGTCGAAAATGCTTAATACAGTTAATTGAAAATATTGGTTGGAATAATAAAGACAAAAACAGACAATGATACATAATTTCAGAGAAACGTAGATTATCAAGAAGTATCCAGTATTGTCTTTCATTTAGTATGTTAAAATACACAGTAAAAGTTTCTCGTCTAGTTGAACAACATTCATTTTTGAAATTTTTTATCTGTTACTTGAATATTGTGGTTTGGTTTCGTACAAGACATCTTTTATTCCAAAGTTAGAAAGTTTCCGCTGCCTTTAAGAAACTGACAATGAAATAAAAAAATATCAAAGGAAGGGGACAAAAAGAATAAACTGACTTCTGTATTGTACTGTTAAAGATAATCAAAATTATTAAAGCTCGTACAATTTTTTATGTGCGGCTTCATGTATAGTAGAGGAGAGTGCTCTAGCTAGAGATTGGTGTACCCAGGAGCACACGATATTTTTTGGCCGGTATTTCAGTCTAGTGACTTAATACTCATTAAGTAATTAGTGCTATCGACAGGGGATGTTAAATTAATTCCATATTTTTAGATTTCCTGAAGGCTTTCGACACCGTTCCTCACAAGCGTCTTCTACCCAAACTGCGTGCCTACGGAGTATCGCCTCAGTTGTGCGACTGGATTCGTGATTTCCTGTCAGAAAGGTCACAGTTCGTAGTAACAGACGGAAATACATCGTTTAAAACACAGGTAATATCCGGCGTTCCCCAAGGAAGTGTTGTAGGCCCTCTATTATTCCTGATCTATATTAACGATACAGGAGACAATCTTAGTAGCCGTCTTAGATTGTCTGCAGATGATGCTGTCATTTATGCTGTTGTAAAGTCATCCGATGACCAAAATGAATTGAAAAATGATTTAGATAAGATATCTGTGTGGTGCGAAAAGTGGCAGTTGACCATGAATAAAGAAAAGTGTGAGGTTATGCACATGAGTACTAAAAGAAATCCACTCAATTTCCATTACGCTGTAAGTCACATAAATCTGAAGGCTGTAAATTGAACTAAATACTTAGCGATTACAAGTACAAATAACCTAAACTGGAACGATCGCATAGACAATGTTGTGGGTAGAGCAAACCAGAGACTGCGATTCATTGGCAGAACATTTAGACGCTGCAACAGGTCTACTAAAGAGACTGCTTACACCACGCTTGTCCGCCCTGTTCTGGAGTATTGCTATGCGGTGTGGGAACCGCATCAGGTGGGACTGACGGATGAGATCGAAAAGTACAAAGAAGGGCGGCTGCTTTTGTATTACCGTGAAATAGGGGAGATAGTGCCACAAATATGATACGTGAATTGGAGTGGGAATCATTAAAACAAAGGCGTTTTTGGTTGCGACGGGATCTTCTCATGAAATTTCAATCACCAGTTTTCTCCTCCGATTGCGAAAACATTCTGTTGACACTTACCTACATAGAGAAAAATGGTCATCATGATAAAATAAGAGAAATCTGAGCTTGCACAGAAAAAAACTATGTGCTCGTTTTTCCCGCGAGCCGTTCGAGGGTGGAACGGTAGAGAGACTGCTTGAAGGTGGCTCATTGAACCCTCTGCCAGGCAATTTACTGTGAACAGCAGAGTAATCATGTAGATGTAGATGTAGATGGAATGCGTACCAGAGGTCGCCATAAATAGGCAGTTTTCCCCATTTGCTATAGGTTATTGCTAGATATGAGGTTGTGTTTTCTGTAGTATTTGTAAATATTTCATGTTCTGCACATTTATGTGTTGTATAATAAATTAAGGCTTTTCGGAAGGTATTGTTAATTCTTGTTGCAGAATTTTATGGCAAGTAAAAATCTATAAATTTTCAAAATTAGCTGTATAATACGGGAGGGCAACGGCCTTGCCGCAGTGGATACACCGTTTCCCGCATCACCGAAGTTAAGCGCTGTCGGGCGTGGTCGGCACTTGGATGGGTGACCATCCAGGCCGCCATGCGCTGTTGCCATTTTTCGGGGTACACTCAGCCTCGTGATGCCAATTGAGGAGCTACTCGACCGAATAGTAGCGGCTTCGGTCACGAATACCATCATAACGACCGGGAGAGCGGTGTGCTGACCCCACGCCCTCCTATCCGCATCCTCTTTGAGGGTGACACGGCGGTCGGATGGTCCCGATGGGCCACTCGTGGCCTGAAGACGGAGTGCTAAAAGCAATGTCTTACTGAATACTACAGTGACCACCCTAATGTGGTAAATACAAAGACCACCTCCGCATAGACCTATTACAACTGTCTGCCTGTAGACGAAGTGGTTTTTTTTTTTTTTTTTTTTTTTTTTTTTTTTTTTTTTTTTAATAATACGTGGAGGGCAAAGCGCTACTTCTACAGCCGTACAAGATGGTGCACATTGAAACAGAAGAAAGTTTTTCCATGGAACACGGGATATTTGCAAATTAACAGCGTTCCGTTAAGGTCTTAACAATTTTACCTTTTTGTTGAGAATGGAAACTCATTTTAGTTTTCAACTTGTCACTGGTTTCTCATAATACTTCTGCTTAATTTGATATCTAGTCGCGTACTAATCTAACAGATAGGCGACTAAGTTACAGATACGTTTTTGTAGATGTCAACGCTTTGAAATTTCAGTAGAATACATACTCTTAGACATATGATCATGTGTAAGTTGGAACATGTTTTTACGTTTGAGAATAACCGCAATTTACCTGAGTAATTTTTGTAATTTTATAAAAAGACTGCAGACATCGAGACAGAATGAATGCTATCATTTAAAAGTACAATAAGTTCTGTTACCCTGCTGGTCTGAATAGTGTCCCAAGGTTCAATGCTCTCCCCTACTGAAACTGGAAACAAGAGCAAGAGATCGGCTTCATTTAATATACACAGGATATGTTTCAGAATACGAATGGCTTAGATTAAATAGTGAGCTGTTTATTTTTTGCAGTTTTTTGCTTAAATGTCAGGCTCCAAACGTTTAAGAAATATCACGAAAGTTCTTCAAAATATCTGAATGTCGGCACTTACTGTGGACTTAACAATCACTACGGAAGCAAATAAAAAGTTCTCAGGCTAATACGGAAACGGGGTTAGCAATGAAATTTTGTTTTCATTACGTTGACACAAGCATAGCAATCACATAAGATGGATGTGAATTCGAACACGGATTTTTAAAGTTGTTGCGTTGAAAACTGAAATACCATGTCGTTCTAAAATCTTTGACTTGAAATTCGGCGTTAGTAGAAATTTATCGAAAGCTGAAGAAAGAGTCTGCTCCATCATTTGAAACGATTTATAAATTGGAAACTCATTTCAAAACTTTTCTCGAAAGTTTCGTCGCGAAGGACATCCCTTAAAGTGCAACCACAAAGGAAAGCACCGGGAATGTGGCTAATTCAGCTGATACGTTATTGGAACGACCAAATACCTGACATCATGCGTATATCAGAAGAAATGGCGCTGTAAATTTTATATCGCTGTATGGTTTGTGGCAGAGGATATTTTTTGTACCATTGCCATTTTCCCCTTTGCTGTTCCATTAACGAATGTTCTGTTGCAAGTCTGTGTGCGACCTCGAACCTTTCCACTTTTACCTTCACGGTCTTTACGCAAGATATAAGTAGAAGAAAGTGATATATTGGCTGATTCTTCTAGAAATGTGTGCTCTCGGAACTTCAACAGTTACAGTGCAAGGGTCTTGCAGCGCCTGCCATTATAGTTGGCTGGTCATTTCCGTGACGCCCTCGCGCTCGCTAAATGAGTAGTCCAAATGCAAAAGCCGCTAAGTGCATGATAAGCGAAATGAGATAATCGCGAAAAATTCGACTCATACAAACTATTAAAGTTAAAAAGACTTCATATCTTTTCTAAAGATAAGTAAATTAAATTAATTACTCGGTATTAATGGTTGAAATCTGCGATTACGTTTTACACGTTAAGATCTTAAAAGAAATATTGAATAAGCCGTTTTTGCACCTGATTTATAGAGTTTGCGAGTTTTGAAAAAGTATCGATCCAATTACAAAACAAACATTCGGTGGCAATATCCGCTATTTGGTGAAATGTTAGGAATGACAGTGAGGTGGAGTTTAATTATTGCGAATATAAACAAAATACGTTTTATTTCTAAAAAAACTCTGAAAATTCTACAAAATTGGTTTATAAAAAACCAAAGTGTCATCATTTTACCAGAAAAAACTGACTTACTTAACGTCAAAAAGGGAACAGATATGAGTGCTCAACAAGAGATTTTTCTTAAAAAAATACACCATTGCGTTTTTTGACATCACAAGATACTGTAGAAAATAAAATAAGCTCCAAATTGCATCTCAGTAAAACATCGATAAATTTTTAGAAAATATTAAAATTGTGGAAAGTTGCATCTTAGTTAAAACAAAAAAACTGTAGAAAATTAAATAAGCTGAACATTGCTTTTAAGTGGCATCGGCCTCATTACTGCCCATCAACTCAAAATCGCTTCCGGCGTCTTCAGATGGTTGGCAGCGGCTGGAGCGACTCTTGGAGCGCCTTCCTGCTCGTTTAACACCTCGATATAGTGTTTGAGTTTGTCTTTGCTCGCCCAGTCCTCACCAAAGTGGAGCTCCAAAAGCTTTTCGACGTCTCCGAGTTTGGCTTCTGTAAGTTCTACACCTGTTGTAACTGGTGTTGGGCCGTTTCTTTTGCTCAAAGTTGTTCCTCTTTTCAGGATGCTCTTCGCGTCTCCAGCTTCAAAGCAATAGAAGCGCTCTCCTCGAACTAGACAAATCTTCTTGGTTTTACTTTTCTTGGCTTTCTGAATTTGGAAATGCCAGTTACCAGTAACTTTCACTAAACCTTCCACAGCCAGCCGGTGTGGCCGAGTGGTTCTAGGCCCTTCAGCCTGGAACCGCGCGACCGCTGCGGTCGCAGGTTCGGATCCTGCCTGGGGCATGGATGTGTGTGATGTCCTTAGGTTAGTTAGGTTTAAGTAGTTCTAAGTTCTAGGGGACTGATGACCTCCGATGTTAAGTCCCATAGGGCTCAGTGCCATTTGAACCATTTGAACCAATCGTTCCACGTATGTCATAGCAATAAGTGTCAACACAGTATTCATTCCATAACATTGATTTAATAATACTTTTCATCTTCTCATCTTTCCGTTTTGGAAACATTTCTTTTCCACTGATCAGGACACCTCTTCCTTTTCCGGAAGGGACCGTCACCTCTCTATCTCGCTCTGGTCATTTGCAAAAACTACGATGGACTCGAATTTTTGTTTCAATTAGTCCCACTTCGTTTCTACCATCTTCTGCATTTAAACCGTCCACAGAATCAATTATTTTCTTCAAAACACTGACGCAAATAGGTCAACACACATCCTACTGATCAGAGCTGTGCTTACCGCCGAATATTTAGACAACGCATCGGAAGCGAGAGCTTTATTGTTGCGTACATGTCCATTACAGCGCAGCCAGCTGTGAATAAGAAAAGTATCCTTTTGAATCGTAACAAGTTGAAAGGGAGTTTTGAATGTCTACATTGGTAAGCTGATGTCAGTTGGTGTTCCTTGCATCCGGACATTTCACGGCGACCGCCTTGCCTACTGGACTTGCCAGGTTGGACATTTAGCGGGGTTTGCACCCAAAGATTATGTGCAGTCAACGGCTTTTGCAACCGAACACGATTTTCTACAGCCAGTTCCAACGGTTTATAGCGAGTTTGGCACCCTGATGCATCTGGGCTGCTCAAATAAACTTGAAACGAAACACGCCACTAGTTTTGGTCCTTCTCCATTTGCTCTGTCAATCCTATCTTGTACGGATCTCAGACTGACGGCAATATTTGAGTATTTTGTCAGGTACCTGCTTTGTTGACGTGATTCTTCCAATGTGTCTCAGTCTAGCATCTGCTTTACCTGCGATTAGTTTCATGTGGTCGTTCCACTTTAAATCGTTCTGTATGCACACTTCTAGACATTTTATGGAAATAACTGTTTCCAGTAATTTTTCTGATATTGCATAATCATACGATAATGGATCTTTCTGTCTATGTGTAGGCAATATGTTACACTTGTTTACGTCGATAGCTACGTGCCGCTCCCTGCAGCAAGCGACGAGGCTCTGCGAGTCTGCCTGCATATCGCTACAGTTTTCTAGCTTTCCGAATTCTCTGTGTACAACAGCATCGTCCGCGGAAACTGTCATGGAACTTCTGACGTTGTCCACGAGTTCACTTATAATAAAGCTTTGTACAACCTAGGTGCAGTATTTATGCAGTAATGACCATGGGCAAAATCCAGCTAATTTCTCAAAATCTGAATCATTTTAGAAAGAAAACGACTGTTTTGCACTGACTCTTGCTGCTTATTAGGCTGAAGTCTACCATTTCTAACCAGCAACGAAACAGCAACCGAAGGAGTTGCTGGAGACCGCTCGCCTCTCACAAAACACGCGTAGTCCGTTTTGTCCACGTTTCTGGGATGCAAAAGCTTTTCTTCTTATCATCTTTCTGACGATAAAACAATAACGGGCAAACAGTATACAAATGTGCTGGATCTGATGGTCTTCAAAAATTACTTGAAGAATGGCCTCGACTGCAGAGGAGAAACAACATTTTTAACGGTCTAAGACAGCTATTCGTAAAAGAATTTCTGGAATGGGAAAACATTGATTTTATGCAGGAATTAATGAGCCAAAAACTATTTCTCCGGTTTTGCACCCTATTAGTTCCTAAAATTTCCACGTCTGCAGTGGCCGGAAAACTTTCTAAAACGACGGAAGAAGTAACGGCGACATAAGACGAGAATTTGGATTCTCTCCGGAACCACTTTTCAGGAGAAGATTTTACTCGGTGTGAAAAGTTGGACAGTGTGTGCTTACCTAAACGGAGACTACATCGAAAAGAAATTGCACTTCTTCTCTGAAAACACAGTAACTCATAAGCAGTCAAAGAACCTTCCACAAAATCCCCGTACGGCATCAAATCTTCAGTCATGGAGCTATTTCGCGCGTTCGGAAACTACTTCATTAGGTTGCCCGTGCACTGATAACTGATAAAAGTATAAAGCTTTGTCATTTATTAACGAATTACTGATGTTGAGAGCAATTAAAGACCTTCAGGGTTACGAATGTATAGGTTGTCTTTATCTGCCTCTAAAGAAATACAGGCTACGAAAACTCAGAAAGCTGCCGATGAGCGTGCGGTTAGTGGATTATCCGTATATTGTTCAGCGATCTTTGGAAAAGTAAAAAACGTAGTCTGAAATATTGTGTAATACTTAGAACGAACGTTTTCATTAAGAATACACTATTACGCAAGTGACTCGACCGGAACCTCTGGAAGACGATGCGGGTTCCACTCCACCTACAAACCTCCCGGAACATTTTACCGTTGTTTCCCATTCCATCTTCTGGTAAATGAGGTGACCTTTTCCTAGTAACATGCTCGCAACACACTACCCGTCTATTCGTTTGTGCCGCCCTATTCCTAGGAAGTAAATGGCGATAATTTCCAACTCGTTTAAATCCGATAGAAAAAAAAAATCGATTTTCTTCTGGGACGGGTTCCTTCAAATATCTTGCTCCGTATTGATACTAAATGAAACCATATTGTTAAACATCGACTATACTAGAGCCACTGACGGATCCCAGAAATACAGTGTGTATTAAACGCAGTTTTGTACGAAGTCTGTCAGTTTCCGGGCGGTAACACATCAGCAATGCAGGGGGTTTTCCGATGTGACAAGTAGCGTGTCTCGCAAACACAATAATGAGAATTTTCCGATAAAAATATGTATGTTCCGGATAATCCGTATCCCTTGATCGTCTTGCTGTTTGTGGTCGAGCGGTTCTAGGCGCTTCAGTCCGGAACCGCGCTGCTGCTACGGTCGCAGGTTCGAATCCTGCCTCGGGCATGGATGTGTGTGATGTCCTTAGGTTAGTTAGGTTTAAGTAGTTCTAAGTGTAGGGGACTAATGACCTCAGATGTTAAGTCCCGTAGTGCTTAGAGCCATTTGAACCATTTGAATCTTGCTGTTTCGAGTCCGCGTTAATCCGGGTAACTGGTTGCTGGCTATGTTTCCAATTCAGATTTCTACGTTCACATCCACATATACACTCCACAGCTATTGGAGGGAACTTCATATCTATATTAGCGAGAGTCTGCCCTGTTTTGTCCGAGTACTGAGAGAGGGAAAATGGCTATTGATTTCATCTGTATGCGCCATAAATTCTCTTATCTCGTCCTCATTGCCACCACAGGAAAAATAAGGTAGTGGCACAGAAATTCTCTCCCAAATCTTTAAAATATGGAGAGAATCATAAGCTTCGATTAGAAAGCGGCCCCCTCCTGATCATGTTTGTGGTGCTACCAACATTTCTCACAGAACATTTGTGACGAGTTATGATGCTGAAGGTGACCGAAGATCCAATCCACTACCATGCCCTACGTTGGCTGTGCGCTACAAATGTTGTCTCGCCTGCAGTCATGATCCGAAGCGCAGCTTCAGTTTGTCACCGGCCCTTCTGCCGGCTTCTAAACGACCTCTCCCAGTGAACAGATTTACGTGCTCACATGTTGGGTACGAACCCCACTCACTCACCTGCTTGTAGGCACTCTCACTCACCTTATGGTAGGGACTGCCGCGTCGGAGCTGCTCGGTCCCGTGGCCCGGACCGTCCTCTGGGTAGCTGTGACTGGCCGGAAGCGCGCCGTAGGCTGATGGCCCGTTCCGGGCGGACCGCTGTTTTCTCGCCGCGTTCCGCATCAGTGGAGGCGGCGGCGCGCCTGCGCACTGCACCAACCGACTGGCCGAGCCACGGCCGGGCCCTGCGCGATCCTGCCCTCACGCAAACCCACGCTGCACCTACAGTACCTTGACAACACTCTCCGACACTGGTCGCAAGTCTGAATTGTAGTATAATTGTGGACAGCATCTTGAAGGGAGAATATAAGACGAACATCAATAAAAGCAAAGTGAGGGAATGTAGTGGAAGTAAATGAGGTGATCCTGAAGGACTTAGGCTAGGAAATGAGACGCCCGAAGTAGTAGATGAGTTCCGCTATTTGGGAAGCAAAATAACTGGTGATCGTCGAAGTAGGGACACTGGCAATGGTAATGACAATAAAAGCGTTTCTCTTGCTGTTGTTGTGGTCTTCAGTCCAGAGACTGGTTTGATGCAGTTCTCCACGCTACTCTATCCCGTGCAAGCTTCTTCATCTCCCAGTACCTACTGCAACCTACATCCTTCTGAAACTGCTTAGTGTATTCATCTCTTGGTCTCCCTCTACGATTTTTACCCTCCACGCTGCCCTCAGTACTAAATTGGTGATCCCTTAATGCCTCAGAATGTATCCTACCAACCGATCTCTTCTTCTAGTCAAGTTGTGCCACAAGCTCCTCTTCTCCCCAATTATATTCAGTACCTCCTCATTAGTTATGTGATCTACCCATCTAATCTTCAGCATTCTTCCCTAGCACCACTTTTCGGAAGCTTCTATTCTCTTCTTGTCTAAACTATTTATCGTTCATGTTTCACTTCCATACATGGCTACACTTCATACAAATACTTTCAGAAACGACTTCCTGACACTTAAATCTATACTCCACGTTAACAAATTTATCTTCTTCAGAAACGTTTTCCTTGCCATTGCCAGTCTACATTTTATATCTTCTCTACTTCGACCATCATCAGTTATTTTTCTTCCCAAATAGCAAAACTCCTTCACTACTTTAAGTGTCTCGTTTGCTAATGTAATTCCCGCAGCATCACCCGATTTAATTCGACTACATTCCATTATCCTCGTTTTGCTTTTGTTGATGTTCATCTTATATCCTCCTTTCAAGACACTGTCCATTCCGTTCAAGTGCTCTTCCAAGTCCTTTGCTGTCTCTGACAGAATTACAATGTCATCGGCGAACCTCCAACTTTGTATTTCTTCTCCATGGATTTTAATACCTACTCCCAACTTCCATTTCATGCCCCCCGACTCTTATAACGGCCATCTGGTTTCTGTACAAATTGTAAATAGCCTTTCGCTCCCTCTATTTTACTGCTGCCACCTTCAGAATTTGAAAGAGAGTATTCCAGTCAACATTGTCAAAAGCTTTCTCTAAGTCTACAAATGCTAGAAACGTAGGTTTGCCTTTCCTTAATCTTTCTTCTAAGATAAGTCGTAGGGTCAGTATTGCCTCACGTGTTCGAACATTTCTACGGAATCCAAACTGATCTGCCCCGAGGTCGGCTTCTACCAGTTTTTCCATTCGTCTGTAAAGAATTCGCGTTAGTATTTTGCAGCTGTGGCTTATTAAACTGATTGTTCGGTAATTTTCACATCTGTCAACACCTGCTTTCTTTGGGATTGGAATTATTGTATTCTTCTTGAAGTCTGAGGGTATTTCGCCTGTTTCATACATCTTGCTCACCAGATGGTAGTGTTTCTGAAGAAGAGAAATTTACTAACATCGAGTATAGATTTAAGTGTCAGGAAGTCTTTTCTGAAAGTATTTGTATGGAGTGTAGCCATGTATGGAAGTGAAACATGGGCGACAGACACTTTAGTAAACGAAGAGAATAGAAGCTTCTGAAATGTGGTGCTACAGAAGAATGCTGAAGGTTAGATGGGTAGAGCACATTACTAATAAAAGGTACTGAATAGAATAGAAGAGTAAAAACGAACTTGTGGTACAACTTGACTAGAAGAAGCGATCGGTTGGCAGGACACATTCCGAGGCATCAAGGGATGAACCATTTAGTACTGGAGAGAAGCGTCTGGGGTAAAACTCGTGGAGGGAGGCCAGGAGATGAATACAGTAAGCAGATTCAGAAAAATGTAGGCTGCAGTAGTTACTTGGAGATGGAGATGCTTGCACAGGATAGAGTAGCATGGAGAGCTGCATCAAACCTGTCTTTGGACTGAAGACCACAACCACAATAACAACAGTAAACTCGTTGGCCCATATCATATTGTAACGTCCAGTAACAGCACTCTTATCCATCATAACCACAATTCAGGTGATCACCACAGAGTAAAAAGGGGGGAGATCAATTTTAAAGAAAGTAAAACACAATAATTCAAACACCAATAGCCAATTCCTGAATTTTTGTCCTTTTTTATACGAGCTCACTTATGGGGGTAATTGTACATCTTTTTATTTGTTATTAAATATTTTTAATAAATGTAAAACAAATTACCAGCGGGTGTAACATGATCGTGCTCAAATGCAAAATGAGTAATACCAAACGACATTCACATAAAGATTTTTATCATTCCAGAGTTTGACATATTTACAAAAACATTAAGAGAATTCATTTTCTTCCATATTGTAAACGGCTTTACACTATTTAATGTTTCAAAAGTAATAATAAATTTCTCATGTGGTTGTGAAGTGACGCTGTCCCTCCCGCCGGAGGTTCGAGTCCTGCTCGAGCATGGGTGTGTGTGTTGTTCGTAGCACAAGATAGTTTAAGTTGTGTGCAAGTCTGGGGACCGACGGCCTAAGCAGTTTGGTCCCTTAGGAATTCACACACATTTGAACATTTTTTTGGTAGTGAAGGGAATACCTCATGGCGTAGTGCAAAACAGTGGCATTTGACTTCGGGAGAGCAAAATAAATTACAGTTACTCTGTGAAATTCTTCCGAGATACTGGTAGGAAATCTGAAATCGTATCACTCTTTATAGGGGTTAAAAATGGCAGCGACGGTTGTAAAACATTACAGCCGTACCTTTTGCTGCACTTTGATGAGGCAGAAATTCTTACTCCTAATGTGTCCTACATCTACACCTACATGGATACTCTGCAAATGTCCCTTAAGTGCCTGTCACAGGGTTCATCGAACCACCTTCACAATCATTCTCAATTATTCCAGTCTCGAACAGCTTGCGGAAAGAACCGAAAACCTCTGTCTTCTCGTGCGAGCTCTGCTCTTCCATAATAAGATGATGGTTCCTCCCTATGTAGGTCGGAGTCAACAAAATATTTCCGCATTGCTGCCATTTCTTCCCGATACCATATTTTATTGTCGTCTTTAGGGAAACAGTGCATATTACATTGTATGAGTCACATTAAATGGCAAAATTGTACACATAATGAATCACAACATTTAGTTCAAATGGTTCAAATGGCTCAAATGGCTCTGAGCACTATCGGGCTTAACATCTGAGGTCATCAGTCCCCTAGAACTTAGAACTACTTAAACCTAACTAACCTAAGAACATCACACACATCCATGCCCGAGGCAGGATTCGAACCTGCGACGTAGCGGTCGCGCGGTTCCACACTCAAGCGCCTAGAGCCGCTCAGCCACATCGGCCGGCTCATTTAGAGATTATTACAGGAACACAGATGAAAACAGCTCTCTGTTTTACCAGGTGCAAATTAGCCACGTTCAAATCAAACGTTTCCATTGTTGGCGTGACACAGTCTGACATTTACGAACGCGCCAGTTTCTTCCCCTAGCAGGCAGCGCTAGCCCTATTTTACCCCTGTACATATGTATTAAGAGAGTAAATTTTTCTGTTAATAACTAGTTTCATCCTTCAAATATTTGTTCACTGTAATATAAATTGGCGAAATTGCATGAGTAAAGCATAAATGTCTATATATACACCTTATTCCTCTGAAGTCTTCAAATTTTAAAGAAGTCTAAACTCGATGGGACACGTACAGCCCAAAACTGAACATACCACATACATCTTCAGAGCCCATGAAGTTGAAAATGTCTCTTTATAAATAGGGGGTCTTTTTCTGTCATCTTTCTTTTCTGCATTTGTCCCACTTCAGTAATGGATCAACATAGTTATCAACAGATTCGGCATGGATAATATAAGGGCGACTGGAGGCCATTTTCACAACCCTTTTACCCGCAGGTCAGAATATGTGTACTCACGTAAAAGTGAGTCAAAGTTTTCCATGTATATGTAAATCGTGTAAAGAACATGGGACTTGGGTACGAGTCTGGTATTCATCTGGGGGGGGGGGGGGGAGAGGGAAGGGTTGGGAAACCACCTAAAAACCACATCCAGCCTGGTTGGCACACTGACTCTAGTCGTAATCCGGTAGGCGGTTTCAATTCAGGGAAGACGCACCTTCCGATCACGGATGTGGCGTTTTAATGTGCAAGAATCTGCCAATAGCCACTGTTCTTATTAACAGAAGCTTACTTTAAGACCAAATGACTCTTAGCGGTTAACTAACGTGGTTACAAATGTAATATGTTAAAATGATACATCATATTATATCTTACCTGCTGTGAACAATCTTTATTACACTGCATGTACATTCTGATCCGATCAATAAATCTACTGGCATAGTCTGTAACAGACGAGATTATCTGTGACACATTCAAAGAGTGCACTGTTGTGGCAGCACTTGACAGTGTTCTGCAGTAAAGTCTAGACTGGACGTAAAGTTGACTGCAAACCGTTTTTTAATAATGTTTTATAATTTATCTCTGCAATCAGTCACTCACTATACAATAGAATTCAAGATTATGATGTAAAATACCACTCTAACACCTTCATTTCAAAGGGTGGTTCTGAAGTCCGTTGAATCTGGAGTCCGTTTACAGATTTCAGAGCTTGTTTACCGAGTGCATTGGTCTAAGGTAAACGATGGCTCCGAACAGAGTAATTGCATTTTGTTTGAACTATTAACCCTCATGTATATTTGTTCTTGTATCGCACTGAAAATATTTGCACAACAGTGCAAATGTCCATGGCAGGCACTGTGTGCCTTCTTTAGATACAAATCGCTGCTTACTGTTGACAACAGTATTGCTAACTCTACTCTTCGTCCTGAAGCTTGCATTCAGTACTGCTCAGTTCTGACTCGGCTTTGTTTCTCCAATAGTGTTCAATGTACATTCACGGTGATAAACAGCTGTATGGCTAGATTTACGAATGAAGAGTTGGCCGATATGCACCTCATGTGTGGGTTCATAGGTTCACTGACTGTAATGGAAGACTGGCACAGTGGAATTACACTGAGCTGTTTCCGCAGCGACGGCAACCACATCACAGCACTCTCGCATCTGACCGTTGTTGCATTACTTTGTCTTCTGTGCTGTACATTGTGTTGATTGCATATCCAAGCTTTGACACTGTTAGTATTTTTGCAGAGACATAGCTAACCGGGGCAGCAAACCGAGTTGACAGTAATTATATTACTGTTCTGCAACGACCTGCCAAAGAGCGAAGGGCCCTTGTAGTGAAATACTCAGAAAACATCCCTGAGCAACCACAGAAATTTTGTCGGTGGAATTAGGGTTCGTCATGTATATCTTTGCAGCTATTGTGGCCGTCAATATGTCCGCGTTCTCCCGTCCTACGTATCTCTGCGACCACTGAATTCTTTTTCTGCTAGCGAGTTTAGAAGGACTCAGTAATCCATTAAGTCTCGAAAGCTATCATTTTCCAACTCATTTGGAGGCAACTCTCAATTACTCATCAGAATCTGGAACCCATTTTCGTATTGTTCATCTGTAATAACTTCAGTTCCGTCATCTATACTGCATAATTCAGTTTTGCTGTTCTTCCTCACTTCATAAAACGTTAGTTACACGCAAAACAGTCTGCACTATCAATGTTATGAAACTTCACCAGTCGTTAATCCCTTCACTTTATCCATCCAATTAAATTCCAACATATTCCCAAGCATGGGTTAGGTACAACAAACAATGTGTTCTCTTCTTTCACAGAGCCTCGATCAGTATGACATTTTCACTGATTTATCTCTCTTGTAAGGCCCGCACCTCAGCTTCGAGAAGTGCCCTCTGCCTGTACGATGTATCACTTTCATCTGTGGACCTGTCGCCATCTATCGCGAAGTCAATAATTTTCTTTTCTCGCCCTCTTGTGCAAGACATCTTTTTTACCAATCCATGAAAGTCCTTTAGCTACTGCCCTAAATAGGTTTTCCAGGCCTTCAGACAAAATGTTCTCGCCTTCCATAGGTGTGAAAAAGGATTTTTAGTTTTGAAGCGATGCATTAAGCATCCCTCTTCAATTTTCGGCAGCAATAAGTGTTTTACAACTCAAATTTTATCTATTTTAGCAACTCTATCGGCGAAATCTTTTACCATTTATCAGTAAACACTGTAGGGTGCGCTCAGCCCGCAAATCCAAACTCCTTACCTGCTCAAAATCGTCCATTATCTAAGAAATCAACTTTTCCATAAACACCATAAACCTAATTACTAATCTCTTTAAAATCTATACGTATTTTTAAACTGTATGCATGTAAATTCCACGCTCCTCCCAAACCACTGGTCTGATTTTAACCAAACATGGTGCACACATCGCTTACTGCCTGGAAAGAACCACTGTAAAAACCACCTACCTCTGAAATGGGTGGGCGTGTAAGTGGAAAAGGAGCGTATCCCACTCCGAAGAAGTAGCCATTATATATTAGTCCAGTATTTGAGAATGAGAGCACCTTACATATAATTTCAAAGCATTCAGAGACTATCTTGCTGACACGCCCACAAAATAATGAAAGGTTCATCGCTTATTAATATTTTTTTGTAGTAAAACTGCCGCATAAAGCATGACGTTTTAACTTAGTACACCTTTAGTACTTTGATTTGCAAAATATTTTGTAGACAGTACACACATTTACCACTCACTCACCTACAAAATATATCATTGTACGGCACATAGATCAGGATATATGACGTCATAAACATTGAGTTGCGTTAAAAAGGAACTGCACGACGAAATTCGCGAAGATGCGCTGTATGTTGAGCAAGCAGAAAAGGAAACAAAAGAAAAATTCGGAGTAGGTATTAAAATCCATGGAGAAGAAATAAAAACTTTGAGGTTCGCCGATGACATTCTAGTTCTGTCAGAGACAGCAAAGGACTTGGAAGAGCAGTTGAACGGAATGGACAGTGTCTTGAAAGGAGGATATAAGATGAACATCAACAAAAGCGAAACGAGGATAATGGAATGTAGTCGAATTAAATTGGGTGATGCTGCGGGAATTACATTAGCAAATGAGACACTTAAAGTAGTAAAGGAGTTTTGCTATTTGGGGAGAAAAATAACTGTTGATGGTCGAAGTAGAGAGGATATAAAATGTAGACTGGCAATGGCAAGGAAAACGTTTCTGAAGAAGAGAAGCTTGTTAACGTTGAGTATAGATTTATGTGTCAGGAAGTCGTTTCTGAAAGTATTTGTATGGAGTGTAGCCATGTATAGAAGTGAAACACGGACGATAAATAGTTTGGACAAGAAGAGAATAGAAGCTTTCGAAATGTGGTGCTACATAAGAATGCTGAAGATTAGATGGGTAGATCACATAACTAATGAGGAAGTATTGAATAGGATTGGGGAGAAGAGGAGTTTGTGGCACAACTCGACTAGAAGATGGGATCGGTTGGTAGGACATGTTCTGAGGCATCAAGGGATCACCAATTTAGTATTGGAGGGCAACGTGGAGGGTAAAAATCGTAGAGGGACACCAAGAAATGAATACACTAAGCAGTTTCAGAAGGATGTAGGTTGAAGTAGGTACTGGGAGATGAAGAAGCTTGCACAGGACAGAGCAGCATGGGGAGCTGGATCAAACCAGTCTCAGGACTGAAGACCACAACAACAACGCATGAATTATGTGTGTAAATTTTGGGAGTACATTTGTCTAGGTAAGAGATTTCAGTGATTAACATTCCAAGAACACGGGTTAATGTAAGTGCGAGACAGGCCATTGCAAATGTGTGACGCTGGTACAATAATAACCGGTGTAGCCCCCAGAACGTTGAATGCAACCATGCAAACGTGCATACATTGTGTTGTACAGGTGTTGGATGTCAGTTTGTGAGATGCAGTTGCACGCCTGCTGCACTTGGTTACAAGGACAGTTAATGCTGTTTGTGAATGAGGCTGGAGATTTCATCCGATTATGTCTCATATGTGCTCGATTGGAGACAGATCTGGTGGTTCAGAAGGCCAAGGGAACACGTCAGCACTCTGTACAGCTTGTGGGAATACAACAGCGGTATGTGGACGTAAGGTATCCTGTTGGAAAACAAACCCTATATGCTGTCCATGAATGGCAGCAAAACAGGTAGAATCACCAAAATGACGTACAACTTTGCAGTCAGGGTGCGTGGGATAACCACGAGAGTGCTCCTGCTGTCATACTAAATCGCACCACAGACCATAACTCCAGGTGTGTACAGCACACAGGTAGGTCGGTTGCAGGCCCTCAACTGGCCTCCTCCTATCCAACACACGGCCATGACACCGAGGCAGAACCGGCTTTAATTACGAGGGCAGATCAATAACTAATGCAACACATTTTTTTCTGAAACAGGGGCTGTTTTATTCAGCATTGAAATACACCAGGTTATTCCCCAATCTTTTAGCTACACAACACTATTTTTCAACGTAATCTCCATTCAATGCTAAGGCCTTACGCCACCTTGAAATGAGGGCCTGTATGCCTGCACGGTACCATTCCACAGGTCGATGTCGGAGCCAACGTCGTACTGCATCAATAACTTCTTCATCATCCGAGTAGTGCCTCCCACGGATTGCGTCCTTCATTGGGCCAAACATACGGAAATCCGACGGTGTGAGATCGGGGCTGTAGGGTGCATGAGGAAGAACAGTCCACTGAAGTTTTGTGAGCTCCTCTCGGGTGCAAAGACTTGTGTGAGGTCTTGCGTTGTCATGAAGAAGGAGAAGTTCGTTCAGATTTTTGTGCCTACGAACACGCTGAAGTCGTTTCTTCAATTTCTGAAGAGTAGCACAATACACTTCAGAGTTGATCGTTTGACCATGGGGAAGGACATCGAACAGAATAACCCCTTCAGCGTCCCAGAAGACTGTAACCATGACTTTATCGGCTGAGGATATGTCTTTAAACTTTTTCTTGGTAGGGGAGTGGGTGTGGCGCCACTCCATTGATTGCCGTTTTGTTTCAGGTTCGAAGTGATGAACCCATGTTTCATCGCCTGTAACAATCTTTGACAAGAAATTGTCACCCTCAGCCACATGACGAGCAAGCAATTCCGCACAGATGGTTCTCCTTTGCTCTTTATGGTGTTCGGTTAGGCAACGAGGGACACAGCGGGAACAAACCTTTGAATATCCCAACTGGTGAACAATTGTGACAGCACTACCAACAGAGATGTCAAGTTGAGCACTGAGTTGTTTGATGGTGATCCGTCGATCATCTCGAACGAGTGTGTTCGCACGCTCCGCCATTGCAGGAGTCACAGCTGTGCACGGCCGGCCCGCACGCGGGAGATCAGACAGTCTTGCTTGACCTTGCGGCGATGATGACACACGCTTTGCCCAACGACTCACCGTGCTTTTGTCCACTGCCAGATCACCGTAGACATTCTGCAAGCGCCTATGAATATCTGAGATGCCCTGGTTTTCCGCCAAAAGAAACTCGATCACTGCCCGTTGTTTGCAACGCACATCCGTTACAGACGCCATTTTAACAGCTCCGTACAGCGCTGCCACCTGTCGGAAGTCAGTGAAACTATACGAGACGAAGCGGGAATGTTTGAAAATATTCCACAAGAAATTTCCGGTTTTTTCAACCAAAATTGGCCGAGAAAAAAAATGTGTTGCATTACTTATTGAACTGCCCTCGTAGAAAACAACAGACCTCCACCCCGCCCTCCAAGGAGCACACGCATGACGCAGCTGAAGACGCAAATGGTGGTGGTTTGCGGTCGTTTATGTCGCACAACTCCTTTGGGCATTCCGATTTTTTTGCGGCAGTGTATACGGTAACTGTGCGTTCGCGGGCGAAGCCGCTGATAAAACGGTACGTATTAATTTCTACCCGGACAGAAATACTGCTGGGGAGGAGATTGACAGACAGGAGGAGGGCAAGGAGGAAATAGACATAGATAGGGGGAAGGAAGAGAAGTACAGGGAGAGGGGAGGAGAAGATGGAGAATGAGGGAGGGGATGTGATGGACTAAATGAGTTGGAGCAGGAGGTGGACAGAGGGGGAGGAGCAGATGGACAGAGAGGGGATGGAGCAGATGGAATGACAGAGGGCCAAGAGATGATGGGCAGATGGGCAGGGAGTTGAGGGGGTAGAAGTAGGGGACACATGGGGAGAGAAGATGGGCAGGGAGAAGGGCGGGGGGGGCAGGAGGTGGACACAGAGAAGTGGAAGGAAGATTTGGACTAACAGAAGACTGGAATAAAAACATACCTGGGCAATGCTACTGTCTTTATATTCGCTGCATTTATTTTCTCTGCACATCTTACTTTCTTTTTGTAGGATTAACATTTGCCTTCCTGTATGAAGCACATAATTGTTAATATTTACGTCGTAATCATTCGTTTAGGATGTATTTCTTATCTAAATCTGATCTTATTTGATCTGCATACTGATCCAAATCATGCATCATGCTTCCCCCCCTCCCCCCAAACCATATTTTTTTTTCTTTATTCGCTTCATCATCAATATATTACACGTATGCATCTTATGCTCCACATTTCAGCAGCAGTTTCTTTTAATTTCTGAAGCAATAGATTTAATGTCAACATGGATATACAGCGTCTGTAATCCTCATTAAATATTTACACTCATAGGAACGGTAATATCCTCAGCTGTGTGTCCAAATTTTGACTCAGGATCCGCCTCTGTTGAAAGTGATATCGAAATAATTTTTTAATTTGTAATTCACTAAACAGATTTATTCTGCTTCCTTAATGCTTGGATCATTACTACAAGACCACGCACAGCGTCATGTCGGCTACCTTCTACTGTTTCAATGTGCTAACTAACTGCAATAGTACTCAGATTTAATGTGTTTCTACGTTCCCTGAAAATCACCTGCCTGCCATCTCATTTTTCCACTGCGGATTTTGAATTATTTTTTAGTTGCACGTCCTCTTTGTTTGTTCTTAGTATAAACTTTTTTTTCCAGCACTGTTTTTCCTACTCAGACGTCTAATTAACTATTTGTTTATTTATTTACGAGATTCCGTGGGGCTTTGCGTGCGAAAACTACTTGATCATGGTGTTAACCAGTCACAGTTCACACAAGATACTTCTTCTTCCAAGTGGTCGCCATATTGTTTCAGATTTGACATTGTTAGAGGTAGAGGGTGGCCGGATGCCCTTCCAGAGCCCACCACTCCTCCCCCCCTCCCCCCTCCATCCCCGACCATCCGGACGCAATTTGCGTACATCACGTGTCTTCGTGTGATGTTATGGCAAGTACAAATGTGACAGCCTTTTCTGAATGTTTGCAGATTGTGTAAAACCTAGCTGGGTCGTAGGTAGCAGCCCAGCATTCACCTAGCGGGATGTGGCAAACCGCCTAAAAACCATATGCAGGCTGGCCGGAACACTGGCCCTCGTCGCTAATCCGTCGGGAGGATTCGGTCCCAGGCCGGTGTGCTTCCCCGTGTCCCAGAAGCAGACGCCTTAACGCGCTGATGTATCCAGAAGGGTCAGGCAGTATAACAGTACGCTGATTAGAAAATACGTAAATAATAGAATTAATGACTTTAAAAAAGTAGACAGAGTATACGAATAAATAACACACTACAGGAAACACTTCATTCTGGATCTGAACACTTCGAGTTCATCACTCTTGTTTCTGCGTCTGCTGAAATCCTCTTGTAAAATAATATCTGCTAAAAAGTGCACTCGTTTCTATACAATGCCTCCTAGTGTATATCGTTTTGCCCTCCAGCGTTGACTGAATGCATGTTTCAGTTTCTTCTGCATGAATCAGTATCAAACCCCATGATAAAATATACCTACAGGGATAACAGAGAGAGAATTTTCAGACACCTGAACAAAGGCCTACACTTGTGACGCAGTTTGTTAGGTCTTTATAGTACTGTAATTAGCAGTTAACCAGCGGAGACCACAACACCTGCAAACAAAATAATGAATATCAATTACCTCAATGTAAGTACGTAACTGTATACCGCAATGAAAAGAAAAAGCCACGTGTGTATTTGACTCGGGTTGGGATGACCAGGTGTGACGGACCGATAGGCTCCACCCCTGCACGTGCGGCGACGTACTTCACCTGATGATGTCATACGTTCACCATTAATTTGCCATCCACTTTTGGGGTATTTCCCGACATCTGTGGTCCCACGTGTCTTATATTAAATTACTTGTCTCAGCGTCATCTACGTCGCATCGGGGGTTTTTATACGTTAGTAAGAATCACCTTGTATATGCGTTACACGCCTTTCACAGTACTACTTGTGTCACTTGAAAAAGAAAAAAAAATGTGACTCGTCTATGACGTTTGACTCCAAATCATTAATAGACACCAAGAAGAGCAACGAGCCCAGAACACAACAATGTGGCACCCTGTACTTATCATTCCTCCAGTCACAGTGAAACCTCTTCCTTCTTGACACTGGAGTCAGGTCTCCCATCCATGTACTGCATTACTTAGCCTGTTCTTTTATGCTCATTCAAGACCTATGCTTTACGCGTCTGTCCAAATATCAACCACAGTGTTTCCGCCAGGTAATTAATGAAGCTGATGGTTGGTCACACGTATCACAAAAGCAAACGGAATCTAATTTGATTAAATGAAAAAGTAAATAGTTTTGGATCACAATGGAGATATGTTAGCTGCCAATGCGTACACAAGAATGTATCCATAACAGGAGACTGTTTTTCTGTTCCTGTGAGGAATAACGCATTTTCTGCTGTTTTGAGACTGTTACGCGACGAAGGTTAAGGTTCCAGACTTTACCGGCACTTGCGCTGAGTATAAACATCTTGGTACCTAGGACATGCCGTGTCTCCTGCCGCGTAAGATGCTTAACAGCGGAGCTTCCCGTCACAGTTTCTCATCCTTCGCGGTATCTCTATCCGCAAACCACATTTCGCGTTTTCCTTTTCCTGGCGTTGATTACCCAGTTACGAGACGCGAGGAGTCGTAACATCCATCAGCGGGTACTTCGTGTTAATATTTCATTCCAGACCAAAACTTATTATTTTTCGAACCACAGACGCTATGTCGTATGAATGCTTTTAGTAATAGACACCATAAAATTATTGACTTACAATTGATGAGAAACAGTACGGGAATTGTATTTACAATCCTAGTGAGGGGTACCCTTCTGTATTGTCTCCATATCACCTAGGTGCTAAACTCTAAATTTCCTTCCGTTCTATACTGAGGAGTAGTGAGACGCCGTTCCTGTAGTAATGCAGAAATACCGAACAATAACAACGGTAGAAAAAGACGGATGTAGCCGACCAGAGATTTCTTTGTTACGCTTTTTGTAATTGTGTTTCTTCATTCGTGTTCTTTAACAAAATTGACAGTTCGCCTTTCCAGGGTGTAGCTCTGCCGTCGGCTGTTGTTTGAGAAAGTTGTTTCGTTACTCACAATAATCATACCACTAGCAAAACTGGTGGTTCGACTTTCAAGGTATCCTGGTCGGTGAACCGCTGCATCAAATATACATGTACCTGAAAGATGTGTATTGTCGTGTGGCTGTACCATGATAGTATATTTTACCACTCACATTCTGAATCGTAGATATGAAATTCACGTCACAGATTTCTTCTAGGTAATTTATGGAGTCTAGAGACATCGAAAAATTCACTTTTTGTTTTGGTGGCCGTGCCGCTCTTGGTTGCACGCTAGGCGGGTGACCTTGAACGGGACTTAGCCGCTGGACTAACCTAAGGACATCACACACGTCCGTGCCCGAGGCAGGATTCGAACCGGCGACCTTAGCGGTCTCGCGGTTCCAGACTGTAGCGCCTAGAACCCCACGGCCACACCGGCCGGCTTTCCGTCGCAGACACTTTGCTTAGAGATTGTTTCCGCAGTGAATGAACAACTCAATAATACGCATTTGGTCATCTGATAATTTATGCTTGAGTCTGAACTGTCTCTAAAGTATTCGTACGAGTCAACTGCTCCAGCTGACTGCTCTCATTTTTACGGGGAAACCTGCCGTCCTCCACTCGAAGATGAAGTGCTTCTATGATGTACAGATAATAATAGCTATGCAGCACCCCTGATTGACGTCGATAATTTCTGAAAGACTGCTATCGTAACATCACACCCAATTTCTGTTTGTCAATAGGTTTGCTCTTTCACCAGTTATTACTGCCTCTGATAACACACTACTAACAGAAGGCAGCGCGTACGTCACTGGGTGTGTGGTTAAGTAAACCTGCCTTTGATACAGATATTCCTGCTGCAGAGTGAAACGAGAATGAGAACGAGCAACGCTGCCATAATAACAAAATGTAAGTAATTAATGTGATGAATCTTGTCTGGTCCATGCTTTCTGAAACTATTTGAAGTTTTAAAAGTATGTAATCACTGCAAAAGTATTTTGGAGTTAGGTAACGTTTGTGAAGTTTGTTCGCGTAACTATTAATCTGTTTGAAACTATTTCTTTTTCACTTTTTCTGTTACTTTATATCATCCAACGTTTCAAGTCGCCAATGACCTGTTTTCAGTCCAATTCAAGTGAGGAGCGCCAGAACGAAACCCAATAAATCCACTATTGCTGTATTCGCGTGTTTGAGCTGCTGGGATGGAGATACGGGGGTAATACATGTTGCCACAAAATAATTTTCAGCACAACGCGACATCAAGTGTTTATATCGTCAACGATGAAAAACTCAACTGAATCAAAATCCGATAACTCCCGGGAAGCACTTGACGCTCAGAAAACAACGCTTAACTCTGCGGTTGCACAAGTGCTTAATGTGGTATAATACCTAAATATAGTCCCTTCAACAGATGTTTATGCAACACGCAGGGCATTCAGTGAAAACATATGGAGACGTCTGGTTTTGGTCCAACCGCTCGGAATCATCGGACTTTGATTCGCCCGCCCTGGATTAGCCCAGCGAGGAATACACTATTGAGACCACAATGCAGGTTTTATTGGCAACAAACACATTTTAAAATTACATAATTCAATATACCTATTATATCATCCATTTCAGTTCCTCTTCCAAATAATCACACTGCTCATTTGCGGATACTGTTTCTTCATCTGCATCTTGTTCGTCGATTTCGCTGTCGTTAAGCAGGTTCTTGTACCACAGGAAACGAGCATCCATTGCCCAGTACCTTCCAGATTGCTTGACCAGCAAACCTCGCTGATCATGTTCCTTGACCGCTGTCAGACTACGCCGTACATGTACAGTCTCCAATGTCTGTGGATGGTTTTTGCGGCCCTTCAAAATACAGAACCGCTTCCTTTCCGCAACAGTTTCATGCTTGTAATTCCTGATCCATTTGAACTGGAATGATGTTTATGCCTGTCTGTTCTGCGCTTTTTCCTGAATGATGATGTATTTCTTGAAGTTGTATCGTTTTATGTCCCTTAACCCAGGGACCTTTTTGTACGATTCTCCAAGGGATTTAATATTTTGTAAGACATAGGCAGCAGAGGATCAAGTAGGTAAAAAGACGAGGGCTAGTAGAAATCCTTGGGTAACAGAAGAAATATTGAATTTAATTGATGAAAGGAGAAAATATAAAAATGCAGTAAGTGAAACAGGCAAAAAGGAATACAAACGTCTCAAAAATGAGATCGACAGGAAGTGCAAAATGGCTAAGCAGGGATGGCTAGAGGACAAATGTAAGGATGTAGAGGCCTATCTCACTAGGGGTAAGATAGATACCGCCTACAGGAAAATTAAAGAGACCTTTGGAGATAAGAGAACGACTTGTATGAATATCAAGAGCTCAGATGGCAACCCAGTTCTAAGCAAAGAAGGGAAAGCAGAAAGGTGGAAGGAGTATATAGAGGGTCTATACAAGGGCGATGTACTTGAGGACAATATTATGGAAATGGAGGAAGATTTAGATGAAGATGAAATGGGAGATACGATACTGCGTGAAGAGTTTGACAGAGCACTGAAAGACCTGAGTCGAAACAAGGCCCCCGGAGTAGACAATATTCCATTGGAACTACTGACGGCCGTGGGAGAGCCAGTCCTGACAAAACTCTACCATCTGGTGAGCAAGATGTATGAAACAGGCGAAATACCCTCAGACTTCAAGAAGAATATAATAATTCCAATCCCAAAGAAATCAGGTGTTGACAGATGTGAAAATTACCGAACTATCAGCTTAATAAGTCACAGCTGCAAAATACTAACACGAATTCTTTACAGACGAATGGAAAAACTAGTAGAAGCCAACCTCGGGGAAGATCAGTTTGGATTCCGTAGAAACACTGGAACACGTGAGGCAATACTGACCTTACGACTTATCTTAGAAGAAAGATTAAGGAAAGGCAAACCTACGTTTCTAGCATTTGTCGACTTAGAGAAAGCTTTTGACAATGTTGACTGGAATACTCTCTTTCAAATTCTAAAGGTGGCAGGGGTAAAATACAGGGAGCGAAAGGCTATTTACAATTTGTACAGAAACCAGATGGCAGTTATAAGAGTCGAGAGACATGAAAGGGAAGCAGTGGTTGGGAAGGGAGTAAGACAGGGTTGTAGCCTCTCCCCGATGTTGTTCAATCTGTATATTGAGCAAGCAGTAAAGGAAACAAAAGAAAAATTCGGGGTAGGTATTAAAATTCATGGAGAAGAAATAAAAACTTTGAGGTTCGCCGATGACATTGTAATTCTGTCAGAGACAGCAAAGGACTTGGAAGAGCAGTTGAATGGAATGGACAGTGTCTTGAAAGGAGGATATAAGATGAACATCAACAAAAGCAAAACAAGGATAATGGAATGTAGTCTAATTAAGTCCGGTGATGCTGAGGGAATTAGATTAGGAAATGAGGCACTTAAAGTAGTAAAGGAGTTTTGCTATTTGGGGAGCAAAATAACTGATGATGGTCGAAGTAGAGAGGATATAAAATGTAGGCTGGCAATGGCAAGGAAAGCGTTTCTGAAGAAGAGAAATTTGTTAACATCCAGTATTGATTTAAGTGTCAGGAAGTCATTTCTGAAAGTATTCGTATGGAGTGTAGCCATGTATGGAAGTGAAACGTGGACGATAAATAGTTTGGACAAGAAGAGAATAGAAGCTTTCGAAATGTGGTGCTACAGAAGAATGCTGAAGATTAGATGGGTAGATCACATAACTAATGAGGAGGTATTGAATAGGATTGGGGAGGAGAGAAGTTTGTGGCACAACTTGACCAGAAGAAGGGATCGGTTGGTAGGACATGTTCTGAGGCATCAAGGGATCACCAATTTAGTATTGGAGGGCCGCGTGGAGGGTAAAAATCGTAGAGGGAGACCAAGAAATGAATACACTAAGCAGATTCAGAAGGATGTAGGTTGCAGTAGGTACTGGGAGATGAAAAAGCTTGCACAGGATAGAGTAGCATGGAGAGCTGCATCAAACCAGTCTCAGGACTGAAGACCACAACAACAACAACAAGACATAGTCCTGTCCTAAGGTTAGTACGGTGCCATGCTCCTTGTGTATTGTTTGATATTCGTCAATTTGTGTAATAACCGGTGTTGTCCTAAAGTGCTTCTCAACTCGAACTAATACACAGTCTGCCAAGAGAGAGCTATGGCCTCTTACTGGAAATGTCGAATTTATTTCCTCTAATTGTGCAGGTGATTTGTTGACACTCCAAAACATGATGGTGTGTATGATGTGAGAATTTTTGTTTTGACCCCACAACCATCACAGAATAATCTCAACATTTTTGTTCCGTCCAATGCCAAGGAATGCAAGTAATGCAGGAGTGCTGAACCAACATCCGTAGTCCCTCTACCGCCTACGTCCTCGGTCCATTGATAAGACGTTGGGTTCCTTGAGTCCATTCCGACGAAACAAAGAATATATAAATTGATTTGTCGTGCATAAAATGATTCTTGGATAGGTGTTCGTGGCGGGAGTTGAACTTGTAAGTCAAAACAGAATGTCACTGAATCAGGATCATTGGTTTTACACAAGTTATAAAATGCCTTTGCACGTAAGGTATGTACTCCTTTCTCCGTCATTAAGACTCTCATCCTATGAGGATAAGTTGCATCCTTTATTTTTTGTGGTAGTACAATGCATGTGCTGCAAGCATCAGAGGAAGGTGACCACGTGGAATATAGACTTCTTGATTTGCAAATGCGGAGGAACCGAATCGTATATCTTCGCAACCAGATATCTATCTTTTGTTGCGTTTAATGTCTGGGTAATAGAAAGAGAAATCTGGTAATCGATTGGACAATCTGAATTGTGTTTCCTATTACTGCAACATGGTGTGTTTCTTCTTTTCATAACTTGTGCAACCAGTCAGAGACCACTATTTGTTACTTTCTGTATTAACAGCAAATGTGGATTTATCCGTTTTTGTTCCGGCTCTCCTCAAGTGTAACTCCCGATGAAGATTTGATTTGCTATTTACATAAAGCTTCATTTACATATTTCGAAATAAGAATCAGAAATAAATATATCTAGTGCTTTTATATATCTGTACTTGCTAATACAAATACATCGTGTATCTGTGTATTCAATTAATGAAGAAGCAAAGAGTGAAATTATCGTGTAAAGGTTGATCGGTGACGACACTAAAGAACGGAAAGTGTGAGGTTCTCTACATGAGTACTAAAAGCACTCCGATAAATTTCGGTTACACGATAAATCATAAAAACTAGAAGATTGTCGATTCAGCTAAGTACTTAGCGATTACAATTACGAACGACTTAAACTGGTATCATGCCACAGAAAATATTGCGGAGAAGGCTAACCAAAGACCGCTTTTTATTGGCAGAACACTTTTAGAAGATACAACAAATCTGCGAAAGAGGCTGCCTACACTGCGCTTCTCTGTCCTCTTCTGGAGTGCTACAGTACTGTATGGAATGCTTTCCAGATTGGATTGATGTAGTATATCGAAAAAGTTAAAAAAAAGAAACGGCAGCTCATTCACCACTGTCGCGAAATAGGGGAGATTGTTCCACGGATTTTTTTTTCTCTTTATTGTTATTTTGAACACCTTGTACAAAGGTGGGCTGTCAGCAGCACAATACGCTGATCTTCAGCCGCGAGTGATACAATATAAAACATAATGGAGGTACAGATGATACAATACAAATGGCGGGTAAAAAAACTGTAGACACGAGAAAACAATATACATGTAGCCGTTCACGCTGGACAAGAAAAAACACTAAAACCTGTTGACACGGCGCACAAAACACGGATGACTGCGACGGCACAGGTGAACGGTGGTGGCGTGACGGCGAAAGAACACTAAACACAAACACGAAGGCACACGCACGAGACACTGATGGCGATGATCTCCAGCGCGCGAATGTCCACTGTGCGTGTACGAGTCCGGGGACTTGCCAAGAGAGGAGGAGGGGGGGTGGGAGAGGGAGTGGGGAGAGCAGAGATGCCACAGGCAGGGGAGAGAGGGAGAAGGGAAGAAGGGGTGGGGAAGCCCGGGGGAAGAGGGGTGGGGGAAGGGGGGATGGGGGAAAAGGAGAGAGAAGGGAGGGAGGGTGCCCAAAGGGGAAAACACAGGAAGTGGGAGGGGAGGATCAAAGTTGATAGGAGGTGTAGATGGAGGGGAGGAGGGCATCATCAGGGAGGGGGAGCTGGCGGAAGTCACCTTGGGAGAGGGTAAAGAGGGTGGAGAGATGGAGACCGGGTGGGATGTGGGAATACAGGCACGGCAGCGGGTGGGGGTGGGAGAGGATGGGTGAGACAAGCGGGTGAGGAGGATCGAGTTCACGGGAAGTGTAGAGGATCCGCATCCGTTCGAGGAAAACGAGGAGGTGGGGGAACGGAATTAGGTCGTGCAGGATCTGCGTGGAGGAGGGGAGACGGATGCGATATGCGAGGTGGGGAGCATGGCATTCAAGGATCTGAAGGGATTTATAAAAGGTAGGGGGGGTGGAGATCCAGGCCAGATGGGCGTAACAGAGGATAAGGTGGATGAGGGATTTACAGGTGTGGAGTATGGCGGAGGGGTCCAGACCCAACGTATGGCCGGAAAGGAGCTTGAGGAGACGGAGTTGGGAGCGTGCCTTGGCTTGGATTGTCCAGAGATGGGGGGTCCAGGAGAGGTGACGGTCGAGGATGATGCCAAGGTACTTAAGGGTGGGGGTGAGGGCGATAGGACGGACTTAGATGGTTAGATAGAAATCGAGGAGGCGGAAGGAAGGGGTGGTTTTCCTACAATGATCGCCTGGGTTTTGGAGGGATTGACCTTGAGCAACCACTGTTTGCACCAAGCAGTGAACTGGTCAAGATGGGATTGGAGAAGGTGTTGGGAACGCTGCAGGGTGAGGGCAAGGGCAAGGAAGGCGGTGTCATCGGCAAACTGGAGAAGGTGGACAGGGGGTGACGGCGGCGGCTTGTCCGCCGTATACAAAAGGTACAGAAGGGGGGAGAGGACGGAGCCTTGGGGCACACTGGCGGAGGGGAAAAAGGTGTAGGAATCCATGTTATGGATGGTGATGTAGGAAGGACGGTGGGAGAGAAAGGAGCCGATCAGACGGACGTAGTTAATGGGGAGGGGCAAAGGTTTCTAGCTTGAAGAGGAGACCGGAATGCCATACGTGGTCATAGGCACGTTCGAGGTCCAGGGAGAGGAAGATTGCGGAGCGACCGGAATTAAGCTGTTCGGAAAGGAAATGAGTGAGGTGGAGGAGAAGGTCATCGGAAGAGAAGGACGGCCGAAAGCCACACTGGGTAACGGGAAGGAGGTGGTGCTGGCGGAGATGCTGATGGGTGCGTCGGGTGAGGATAGATTCCAGGACCTTGCTGAAGACCGAGGTAAGGTTGATGGGACAGTAGAAGGAGACGGCGGACGGCGGTTTGCCAGGTTTAAGGAACATTAGGATACGGGAGGTTTTCCACAGGTCGGGGTAGTAACCGGTGGACGGGACTACATCGTAGAGCCTGGCCAGGGTGGAGAGGAAAGAGACAGGAGCTCTACAAAGGTGACGGTAGGTGACTCGATCGTGACCAGGAGCGGTGTTGCGTTTTGTGCGGAGTGTAGCAATGAGATCCTGTGTAGTGATAGGTGCATTGAGTGCCGTGTGTGCAATGTTGTCCAAGTACTGGAAAGGAAGAGGGAGTAATCGAACTGGGAATCGTCGGGGATGGAGAAGACATTGGAGAGGTAGGAGGCAAAGTGGTTGGCCTTACTAAGGTTGTTAGGGAATTCCACCGATGTCATACGTGAGCTTATGTGGCAACCATTGAGACAAAGGCGTTTCTCGCTGCAGTGAGATCCTTTCACGAAATTTCGATCACCAGCTCCCTCCTCCGTATGCGAAAATATTTTTTCCATTCCCACTTATAAGTTGTCCGTAATTAAAGTTTCAGTTTCAAAACGCTCTAGAAAAAGAACCACTGCTCAGAATGCACTGCATATTATTGACGTAGAGTGAAGCGTTATGGAACAAAAAAGTTTCAACGAAAATTTGACCAAGAGATGGCGGTGTTGGCGTCAGAATGTACACACCACCAGACTCATGGCGCGCGGCTGTTCCTCTGATTGCTTCCGAGAAGCCCAACATGGCTGTGTCCATGGAGAATCCAGTGCTGCTGCTCAAACTCTTTCACAAAAACGGTGACTGTGTTCCAGTTACCCTGTAGCAGTTGAGGGTACTCAAGGGAATGAGGAGAGGCATTGATCAAGTATGTACACTACCGGCCATTAAAATTGCTTCACCACGAAGATGACGTGCTACACACGCGAAATTTAACCTACAGGAAAAAATGCTGTGATATGCAAATGATTAGCTTTCCAGAGCATTCACACAAGGTTGGCGCCGGTGGCGACACCTACAACGTGCTGACATGACGAACGTTTCCAACCGATTTCTCAGACACAAACAGCAGTTGACCGGCGTTGCCTGGTGAAACGTTGTTGAGATGCCTCGTGTAAGGAGGAGAAATGCGTACCATCGCGGTTCAGACTTTGATAAAGGTGGGATTGTAGCCTATCGCGATTGCGTTGGTCGAGATCCAATGACTGTTAGCAGAATATGGAATCGGTGGGTTCAGGACGGTAATACGGAACGCAGTGCTGGATCCCAACGGCCTCGTATCACTAGCAGTCGAGATGACAGGCATCTTATCCGCATGGCTGTAACGGATCGTGCAGCCACGTCTCGATCCCTGAGTCAACAGATGGGGACGTTTGCAAGACAACAACCATCTGCACGAACAGTTCGACGACGTCTGCAGCAGCATGGACTATCAGCTCGGAGACCATGGCTGCGGTTACCCTTGACGCTGCATCACAGACAGGAGCGCCTGCGATGGTGTACTCAACGACGAACCTGGGTGCACGAATGGCAAATCGTCACTTTTTTCGATGAATCCAGTTTCTGTTTACAGCATCATGATGGTCGCAGCCGTGTTTGGTGACATCGCGGTAAACGCATATTGGAAGCGTGTATTCGTCATACTGGCATATCACCCGGCGTGATGGTATGGGGTGCCATTGGTTACACGTCTCGCTGAACTTTTGTTCGCATTGACAGCACTTTGAACAGTGGACGTTACATTTCAGATGTGTTACGACCCGTGGCTCTACCCTGCAATCGATCCCTGCGAAACCCTACATTTCAGTAGGATAATGCACGACCGGATGTTGCAGGTCCTGTACGGACCTTTCTGGATACGGAAAATGTTCGACTGCTTCCCTGGCCAGCACATTCTCCAGATCTCTCACCAACTGAAAACGTCTGCTCAATGGTGGCCGAGAAACTGGCTCGTCACAATACGCCAGTCACTACTCTTGATGAACTGTGGTATCGTGTTGAAGCTGCATGGGCAGATGTACCTGTACACGCCATCCAAGCTCTGTTTAGCTGAATGCCCAGGCGTATCAAGGCCGTTATTACGGCCAGATATGGTTGTTCTGGGTACTGATTTCTCAGGATCTATGCACCCACATTGCGTGAAAATATAATAAAATGTCAGTTCTAGTATAATATATGTGTCTAATGAATACCCGTTCATCATCTGCATTTCTTCTTGGTTTAGCAATTTTAATGGCCAGTAGCATGGAGAGCTGCATCAAATCAGTCTCAGGACTGAAGACCACAACAACAACAACAATGGCCAGTACTGTAGCAAGGGTCAGGAAAAAATGATGATACAATTTGAAAACCAATGCAACGAAAAACCAGTCCAAATTGCAAATAATTTACTTTTCACTCGATGACCAGTTTCGGGCATAATTACCTGTATGCACTGCAAATGTTCATTACGCACTTTTTGACGTCTTCGAAAATGCCATTTTCGACTTTGTTATGTTGATTTGAAAATGGGTCTCGGCCCGAAGCTAGACATGGAATGAGAAATAAAAATATCTGCAACCTGGACTGATTTTTCGATCTATTGGTCAACAGAAGTTGCTAACCGAAGTTACTCTAGCATGCTGGAAGTTCGTAAACAATTCAAAAACACAGTCTCTTTTGTAGTACATTATGGCAGTGAGAGAGAAAACAGTTGATCCAAAGTCTGTCGAAGATGTGGTCCCAGAATTGCCGGAAGAGTCGAGTAGTGGTGTGCAGACATGCATTGCACGGGGAATTGCCTGATTGTTAGACATGCCTGCGAGCACAGTGCGTAAAATCTGCACTACTGTTCATACAAAATCATCCATGTTCACAAGTTGTTTCCTGCTGACCTGCCAACAAGATAAAGGTTCGCTACGGAATTTGTTGCTCTCGTGGAAGTGGAGAATGAATGGTAGTGGAACATTCTGTGGACAAACGAAGCCCATTTCCATCTCCAAGAACATGTCAATACGCAGAATTGCAGAATATGGGCAGCGGAAAATCCGGTACCTCTTCATTCTGCAAAGGTAGACCTTACGGTGCGGGCTGACAGCATCGTTTATTGTTGGACCGTATTTATTCCAGGAGATGAGTCCTGCGAGTCCTGTTACCTGTACCGTCGTTGTTAAACGATGTAAATGTCCTCTGTGCACCAACGCCATTCCAGCCCTTGTACAACGTGGATGTGTGGGTAGGATAATTTTTTTGCAAGAAGGCGCTCCTCCCCACATTGCCATCCAGTGAAGCCGCTGCTGCAAAGGCATTTCAGAAATGCTAGATTTATCAGCCGTCATTTCCCTACAGTCCGGCCGTTCCGATCACACGATTTTAGTCCGTTTGACTCCGGACTGTGGGTTTATCTGAACGATGTCATGTTCAGTGCTGAATTGAAGGCGCGCATTGCGCAACGCTTTCTGAACGTGAAGCCCGAGACGCACCGATCTGTTGTGCAACAAGCTATTTGTCGATTTCAGCTTGTGGAAAAGTACAGCATATTGAATATGTCTTGCGCCAGTCTCGCAACAATTGTAAACCGATGTAATTTTGCTTTTTATGAAGTTTTTTATCCCCAGGACAATTAAAAACCGGTGTCATTTTGCTTTTTATGCGGTTTTTGGCCCCAGGTTAGCTAAAACCCGATATCAGTTAGCTTTTTACGCGGGTGTTGGCCGCAAACAATTGAGAAACGATATTATTTTTATTTTTCCTTTGTATTCGGTTTTTTTCGCCTCAGGACGATTAAAAACAGATTTTCCCCATGCGATGTGATACGACCTTGCCGTGGTGGATGGGCCTACCTACCGAACAGTGCCACAACTGTTGATAGCTGAACTCGTCCAGCCAGGCGCATTGAACAATACGGATGATGTAATGTTTAACCCAACTATAGACATCATACTGTGATTCAGCTGTGATTTGTAGCTGATATCATTTATGTAAACACACTTGCAGCGCCATCTATTGATAAAATTTCCGTTTTTATATTTATGTTATTTTTAGTTTTCTATTTCATTATTTATTTGTTCCGTAGTATTTCCACCAACGATAGCAATATCCTGTTGAAGTATGACGTTATCCGGAGCAGTGGTTCTCTTCCCACAACACTATGAAACCCTGTACATAGCGATAAATGTCCATGGTAATAAAGTAATAAAAATCAGAGTTCGCATGGAAAGCTTTAAGTATTTGTTTTTCTCACATGCTATTCCACAGTGTAACGGCGCAGAAATAAAAATTATCCCACTCTATCGTGGCAGGCTGTTACAGCAACCGGTTTAAAAGTGTTTGAGAAAAAAAAAATAGTCTCGGCTGCGAAATTATTTAGCGTCAATGACGCGTTTCACCATTTTGGGACATTGTCTACAGAAAGAAGAAATCAATCAATTACATACAAATGGAGGAAAAGGGCGTGGTCCTACCTTGCGCTGCTATGCAGACAACGTGAACTAAAAGTAATAATACTTACGTAAAAGTAGCTGGACATGTGACCCACTAGTCACGAAACCACATATAATGTAAAATAACGACCATGGTAACCGGATACATAATCCATGCGTCATGAAACATCTTAAACATGAAGTGGCCCAAGTGAAAGGAGAGAAACAGCGACAATAGCACCGAGAAAGTACAAATAGGTGGTGGGAAAAATTTTCACGTCTGTCCTACACTACCTGATCAAAATTATCCGGACACTTGGCTGAAAATGACTTACAAGTTCGTGGCGCCCTCCATCGGTAATTCTGGAATCAATATGGTGTTGGCCCACCCTTAGCCTTCATCAAGGCTTCCACTCTCGTAGACATGAGTTTCAATCAGGTGCTGGAAGTTTTCTTGGGGAATGGCAACCCAATCTTCACGGAGTGCTGCACTGAGGAGAGGTATCGATGTCGGTCGGTGAGGCCTGGCACGAAGTCGGCGTCCCAAAACATCGCAAAGGTGTTCTGTAGATCAGGACTCTGTGCAGTCCAGTCCATTACAGGGCTGTTATTGTCGTGTAACCACTCCGCCACAGGCCGTGCATTATGAACGGGTTCTCGATCGTGTTGAAAGATGCACTCGCCGTCCCCGAATTGCTCTTCAACAGAAGGAGGCAAGAAGGTCCTTAAAACATCAATGTAGGCATGTGCAATGATAGTGCCACGCAGCAACTGGTGCAAGCCCCCTCCATGAACAGCTGCTCGACCATGAAATCCAAGTTTTCTCACCTCCCGCCCAACTGTCATAGTACTTTCAGTGGATCCTGATGCAGTTTCGAATTCCTGTGTGATCGTCTGGACAGATGTCTGCATATTACACATTACGGCAATCTTCAACTGTCAGCGGTCTCTGTCAGTCAATAGACGAGGTCGGCCTGTACGCTTTCGTGCTTTGCGTGTCCCTTCACGTTTCCACTTCACTATCACATCGGGAACAGTGGACCTAGAGATATTTAGGAGTGTGGAAATCTCGCGTGCAGACGAATCACGCAAGTGACACCTAATCACCTGACCACATTCGAAGTCCGTGAATTCCGCGGAGCGCCCCATTCTGCACTTTCACGATGTCTAATGACTACTGAGGTCGCTGATATGGAATACCTGGCAGCAGATGGCAGCACAATGCACCTAATATTAAAAACTTATGTTTTTTGGGGGTGTCCGGATACTTTCCAGCACGTGTTGTACGTTACCTCGAGCACAGCAAGTGCAAGATAGGGTCACGCTTAGAAAACCGCCGCAAGACTCGCACACGGCACAATGTCTGTATTGGCGAACACAGCACACAAATTTGACTATGACAAACAGAGACACAGGTGCCGCGTATAGTGCGGCGAGAAGTACCCAGGTGGCGCGCACGGCCGCTTCAAGGCGCATTCTCGAAAAACAAATGTGCCTAAGCTGGCAATTAAGATTCATATAAGCATACGCAAAAATAAAATAAAATAAAAGCACTCCCACATGAAGAATAGGTAAAATGATTACATGAAACATAACTAATCAAAATATGTCATTGAAACTCCGCGACAGGGAGTAAAACAGCGAAATTTAGAATAGATTCATAGCGTATGAATTCTGAATTGATAAAACTTCAAGATACTAGGATCGTGGGCAGTCTTAAGCAACGCAAACAAGAGACAAAAATATTCTTACTCGTTAAAATAAAGAAACATAAGTTATAAACTGGTAAAGCCAACTACGATAAAAAATCATTCAAAATTTCTCTTTAAATTATGGTTCCCCGAACTTTCCACAGAAAAACCAACAAATTGAGAGTGATGCTGTCGACTTAAAGCTTTTTCGAATCAGAATGCATTCGCTATGTATGCATTCCAAAATTTAGCTGTTTTACTCCCTGTGACTGAGTTTTAGTGAGATATTTTGATTCGTTGCTTTTCATGTAATCATTTTGCCTATCTTTGTATGGGTTATGTTTATTTTATCCTAATGTTTTCTTAAAAAATATTATACCTAGTTCTAATATGTCTCCTGATAGTTCCAGTATGGTTCCTGATTCGATATCGGGTCTTGAAAACTGAACTGCATGAATCCTTCGTAACAGCAATTTGATGGGGCTGCGCACGTAACAGCCGTCAGTAGTCGGTGGCATATTAAAGAGGTGTCGAACTGGCATCTGCTGTGGGCGACCCTGGTACGTGAACTTGGCTCACTTGTCTGGGCAGCCTCAAAGGTTTTTGTATTGAATGCAAACATGGGGAATCAGCATGCTTCCCGGGACGGGACCGCACTGCAGGATGCGTGTCGCGCAGCGGTGTCACACTGCAATTCCGCCGCACGCCACCGCTGTCTGCTCGGAAGACAGTAACACGCGCGTGGCGTGCATCGCAAAGGCGGGAGCTACAGGCTGGCACGTCGTCATGTTGTTCGCATTCACAAGAGGCTTCGTCATCTGTCATCGTCTTTTTCCAGTAGAGTATGACCAAAGGTAACATCCATCCCGACGCACCTGTAGCGTTACATTCTTCGGGAAAACGTTTTTAATCGCAGATTCCGCTTTAGCCCTTAGATTACCATCTTTTAAGCTTTTAATTAAGGAAATTCTGGTCTTACGTAAAATCGGTAAGCGGGTCGAAGGCTTCCATCCAGTCACTCACTGATCAGTCTGGCCTGGCAACGGAAGACAGCAAAACGAATGATGAAATTTTAAATTTAGCATTTGAGAAATCTTTCACGCAGGAGGATCGTACAAACATACCGCCGTTAGAGTCTCGTATTCCGTATTGCGGTGATTCCCTTATTGGGGACATAGTGATAGATGTCCCTGGGGTTGTGAAGCAGCTGAATGGGTTGAAAATAAATATATCGCCAGGTCCTGATGGGATTTCAATTCGGTTTTACGGAGAGTCCTCTACTGCATTGGCTCCTTACTTAGCTTGCATTTATCGCGAATCTCTTGCCCAACGTAAAGTCCCGAGCGACTGGAAAAACCCAGGTGACACCCGTATATAAAAAGTGTAGAAGGGCGGATCCTCAAAATTACAAACCAATATCCTTAACATCGGTTTGTTGCAGGATCTCGAACATATTCTCAGTTCGAATATATTGAATTTTCTTGAGACAGAGAGGTTGCTTTCCATGCATCAGCACGGCTTTAGAAAGCATCGCTCCTGCGAAACGCAACTCCCCCTTTTTTTACATGATATCTTATCAACCATGGATAAAGGGTATCAGACGGATGCCATATTCCTTGACTCCCGGAAAGCGTTTGACTCGGTGCCCCACTGCAAGACTCCTAACTAAGGTACGAGCATATGGGATTAGTTCCCAAATATTTGAGTGGCTCGAAGACTTCTTAAGTAATAGAACCCAGTACGTTGTCCTCGATGGTGAGTGTTCATCGGAGGTGAGGGTATCATCTGGAGTGCCCCAGGGAAATGTGGTAGGTCCGCTGTTGTTTTCTATCTACATAAATGATCTTTTGGATAGGGTGGATAGCAATGTGCGGCTGTTTGCTGATGATGCTGTGGGGTACGGGAAGGTGTCGTCGTTGAGTGACTGTAGGAGAATACAAGATGACTTGGACAGGATTTGTGATTGGTGTAAAGACTGACAGCTACCTCTAAATATAGATAAATATAAATTAATGCAGACGAATAGGAAAAAGAATACTGTAATGTTTGAATACTCAATTAGTAGTGTAGCGCTTGGCACAGTCATGTCGATTAAATGTTTGGGCGTAACATTGCAGAGCGATATGAAGTGGGACAAGCATGTAATGGCAGTTATGGGGAAGGCGGATAGTCGTCTTCGGTTCATTAGTAGAATTTTGGGAAGATGTGGTTCATCTGTAAAGGAGACCGCTTATTAAACACTAATACGACCTATCCTTGAGTACTGCTCGAGCGTTTGGGATCCCTATCAGGTCGTATTGAGGGAGGACATAGAAGCAATTCAGAGGAAGGCTACTAGATTTGTTACTGGTAGGTTTGATCATCACGCGAGTGTTACGAAAATGCTTCAGGAACTCGGGTGGGAGTCTCTAGAGGAAAGGAGGCGTTCTTTTCGTGAATCGCTACTGAGGAAATTTAGAGAACGATCATTTGAGGCTGAATGCAGTACAGTTTTACTGCCGCCAACTTACATTTCGCGGAAAGACCACAAAAATAAGATAAGAGAGATTAGGGCCCGTACAGAGATATATACGCAGTAATTTTTCCCTCGTTCCGTTTGGGAGTGGAACTGGGAGAGAAGATACTAGTTGTGGTACGAGGTACCCTCCGCCACGCACCGTATGGTGGATTGCGGAGTATGTATGTAGATGTAGATGTAGAGTTCATTTCATTGCGTTCACGTTGGGTAGTCTTCGTAGAGCTCATTCATTGATATAGCCATACGAACAATGGCATTTTCGAGATGTGACATACCTGCATGTCACCCACTGGTCTCGTTGAGAGGCACCATATGCTCCATTGACATTATAGCTGGTGGATGAAAGAAAACAACTAGTAGCATATAAAATACATTATTTTCAAAGATGAACACAAACAGCGTATGCAGATATAAACTTCATCCTGTTTATATGTGATAAGACGTAAAATAATGTTTGCACATTGGTATTTGGGACAGTGTACAAGGTGTTCAGGTTCTTTTTTCCGATCTTATTTGTTGCACATCTTGCACACCGTCTTCTAGTAGTGTCTACGATGGGCAAGCGGTCACCTACATTAGGCATACGTTTTGCTACCTTTAATGCCCTATGTCTGCTCTTCTTTCGCTTTACATGGGTATTTTCTTTCCCAGTTGCCATCATTTTTCCAGCTAGTGGGACGAAAAAGTGCATCGATTTCACGTTCTTCCTGGTGATCTCAGTAAACAGAATCCAAGCACAGATAAGAGACACCATCAGCAATTGGTGGAAGGTTTTCTTCCGTCATTTGTTGAAGCGTCGATCAAAGCCATACACAGCAACTTTCTGGTCAAATGGCTCTGAGCACTATGGGACTTAACTTCTGAGGTCATTAGTCCCCTAGAACTTAGAACTACTTAAACCTAAGGACACCACACACATACATGCCCGAAGCAGGATTCGAACCTGCGACCGCAGCGGTCTCGCGGTTCCAGACTGTAGCGCCTAGAACCGCACGGCCACTCCGACCGGAAACTTTCTGGTCATCTGTATCAACTCTCCCCATGTCCTTTTTATAGAAACACATTCGGTTTCGACAAATTATGTCCACCTTACTTCCTTCCTTTTGCTAACGAGTAGCTTTGCCTACAGTAGCAGCATGACAATTGCCATTTTGGTGCTGACGTTTGTTGTGGTTTCGCAAGAAATTCAGACTCCCCTCTTTTCAATTGTCATTGGAACCTCGCGATGTTTTTTCTTGACGTGATGACAGTACAACATTGCAGGTAAACTGATAGTATTTAGCAAACTGACACTTGTGAAATATCTGTGAAAAACAAGTGTGACATGTTGATTTGTGACTGTATTTGACAGTGTCTGGACAACTCTCTCAACAGGTGCGTTCTGCTCTATAAGGCTTTGTCCTGAATGTTTACGCGCGTGAAGAGTGGGATCACATGGCTACCCAGTTACAGCATCACCTCGTTTCCAAATTTTGTAACCTGGCTTTATGGGTTTGGGTGGCGGGTGTTGCTTCAGAACAGCTCTCCTTTAGAAGTTAGCCGTAAATTCATCTGAACACTGATTTCTTCTCCTCGCTTAGAAAAGGTGTGTTTGACACAAGGAATAACCTCACATGTTTCTGAAGAGCCTCCAGGTCGTTGGGTATCGTTGACAACATAACGGTTACGCGCAGTTGATGATTTTATTGCCCCATTACCCACAGATTTACTGTGTGACCAATAATCAGAAACAGTGGGTAGTGTGTTATAACTCATTAAAGAATGCAACCAAGCAATAAAATTATTTCACCTGAATCAGTGACCTCTATCGCCTTCTTTTTATTTCTGCGTAATATATCTAAACGTTTGTTGGTACAATGAGTAATGAATGTTTATAGAGCAACGAGAACTGTAGAAAATAGTAGATTTAATCAGAAGATCTATGTATTGGTCATAATGATTGTGTTTTTGAGCTTGAGGGGTGGTGTGTCGATGCAGCCAGCACGCGGTTTGGTGTGGACTCAACGCAGTTTTGGAGTGGTAGTGGTGCAGAACTGGAACGTTCTTCTGAACTCACCTCACGTCCTTTACTTGAACTTGTTCAATTTTTTTTTTCATCTTGATTCTGTTCATCACTGCCCAGGATTGTATTCTTCACCTGAGCTATCTGCAGAAAAGTCAGAGAATTCACAGAAGTCATCGTCAGATTCCTTCTGCCTTCGATGCCTTATGACTTCATACGTTAATTTAATTTTATTATTCATTTCAAATACCTGAAATTTAAAAAGAAGAACAGCTGTAAGAATCAACCTGAAGAAAGTCGTGTTTCCAGTACCACTAGGACATACACACACCAGTGTTGCATCACCCAGATATGTCGTGCAAATGTGTTGGTGCTGTGACTGTTCCTCTGCCGATCGGAAGAGTAACCCTGGCGTTGTTTGCAAACGTACACACAGTAACTATGAGCGTTACCTGCAGGTAGAGCGCCGCATTCGAATGGGTTGGAACATTTTAATTGAAAGTACGAGTGACGTATCAGTGGGGATGAATTAGAGACGTCTGGGGAAGAGCAGGGTGAACGTCCATCAAGATACAAAAGACGATCGCGACTAACGATCGGGTCCTGAAGGCTCGTCGACCAAGCAAGTTGATCGACGTTTGCTCTGCAGACAAAGTGATGCGATGTGGACATGGAATCGGTTCCATTTGGCAGGTAGTACTGAGGAGCTGCAATGCACAGGGCATCAACATTCGACACGTGCATAGGATGATCTATTTGTACGATCGTTGAGCAGAGGAACCGCGGGCTGAGTGCTCCAGTATTCAATTCGGCGTTTGTAGAAGGCTCAGAACGCCTTCTGTCACATAAAACTGTTAGGACACAGTGTCATGATGCGAATCCCCATTCTCGACGACAATCGAAGGCACCACGTCGTACACTACAACACCATGACTGCGTTACAGAAGGGCAAGAAATCATGCAGACGGACACCTCAGGACTGCAGTCGGTGTAGTTTGAGAATGAAAGGGGATCTTTTTCAATCATGACAATCGCAGGAAACGTGTCTGGTGACAACCTTGCAATAGCGAACTCCTTCAACGCTGTGTTCCGTATGTGCAATAAGGCGGTGGTAGTATCACATAGTGGTACTGTACACCTCACGTGGTCGTTAGGGGGCCTGTCAGTGATTTACGGCACAGGGACAGCATTCTGAAACTAATAGTGGCTCCAGATCGCCAAAATTTTGCTGCCTGTCGTGCAGTTCTCGTGAACACGTTCAGTCATCGTGATAGAATCCCCAGAATGTTGTGGCCTGCCTGATCTCTGGACATGAACCCAACAGAACTTGTGTCGTAGCAACTGAAACGAGTTGTTTATGGTCGTCGACAACGACCACGTACTGTGCTCAGCTCACGCAGAATCGCCATTGAAGAGTGGGACAATCTGGACCAGAAACTTCCTGGCAGATTAAAACTGTGTGCCGGACCGGGACTCGAACTCGGAACCTTTGCCTTTCGCGGGCAAGTGCTCTACCATCTGAGCTACCCAAGCACGACTCACGACCCGTCCTCACAGCTTTACTTCTGCCAGTACCTCGTCTCCTACCTTCCAAACTTTACAGAAGCTCCCCTGCGAACCTTGCAGAACTAGCACTACTGGAATCTGGACCAGGGCTCACGAGATGACCTAAGCGATGGTATGCCACGACGGATTGAAGCTAGGTAAAAGCAATGGGACGTTCCATCTCGTGATGACTTTTCTCAGGGGAACTGTGAAAAAGGCCGCACCGAAAAAAGACGACTTTGTCGTTAAAAATGGTTTTTATTTGGTGATCTGGATACACTGCAAATGAATATACACGCAGGCATCACAGCCAATTTTTGTTTCCTGTGCCATGAATTTGGAAATAATGGGGTGATGCAAAACTTTTGTTGATAATTGTATATAATCAGTGTTGTGACTTGGCAAGACAGCCAAGCCACTAGGAGATAGCCGAAAGGCACGCGTTTAAGCTCACGGAGGCTGGCGTGAGGTCTGGAACAGTTAAAGGAGTGAGTCTAGTAAAAAAAGTACGGAGCTTCTGGAATACTTAACTTTAATCCATAATTGGTGAACATCGGTCTGAGGGTACATGCATCACAAGATAAATAGCAAATGATAATGGCGCCTTGATAGGTCGTAGCAAATGACGTAGCTGAAGGCTATGCTAACTATCGTCTCGGCAAACGAGAGCGTAATTTGTCAGTGAACCATCGCTAGCAAAGTCGGCTGTACAACTGGGGCGAGTGCTAGGACGTCTCTCTAGACCTGCCGTGTGGCGGCGCTCGGTCTGCAATCACTGACAGTGGCGACACGCGGGTCCGACGTATACTAACGGACCGCGGCCGATTTAAAGGCTACCACCTAGCAAGTGTGGTGTCTGGCGGTGACACCACAATCAGCATCAGAGAAATCCTACGATATATGATGTACTTTCTTGCCGGATTATAGTTGTACTATGTGATGATGTGTGAAGCTCTAGAATAAACAAATAAACACAAAATAGTTCAAAACGTACGAAAATCTGTGAGACAAGAAAGATACAATAGTGTAAAAAGCTCTTTCCCGCCTCATAACAACGCTAATCCTTCCATCTAACAATACGTTTTCAAACTAAACATCGTGAGTTGAGTTCTGAACGAGCGGGACGGCAGCCTGTTGTTTATGGATTAACTTTTGTCCCACTGGTATCAACAATCTCCTTCATGGGTAGTCTGAGGATTAAGCTCTTGCCTTGTAAACATCATTTTAGAGCACTGTTCTCGGCTTCGAATATTTGTTGCCTGCATTATATTGCACTGAAATTACAGACCTAAACACATATATTCTCTATGATTATTAAAAGCCCATATGTCTGACGCAGAGCAGCATTTTTTTACTTTATCTCTCCAATTCTTCACTTTCTTCATTGGGGTGTCCTAGTATAACAGATAAGTAGAACTGCGTCGCTGTCAGTGATTGAAACTTACGTATCTCCTGCGCCAGAGATTATTTCTTGTGAATTGCGAGGATCGTTCCATAAGTAATGTAACACATTTCTTTTCTGAAAACGGGTTGCTTTTATTCAGAAGTTCAATACACCATGTGTTGGTATTGTGGTCTTCAGTCCAGAGACTGGTTTGATGCAGCTCTCCATGCTACTGTCTCCTGTCCAAGCTTCTTCATGTCCCAGTACCTACTGCAACCTACATCCTTCTGAATCTGCGTAGTGTATTCATTTCTTGGCCTCCCTCTACTATTTTTACCTTCCACGCTGGCCTCCAACACTAAATTGGTGATCCCTTGATGTCTCAGAATATGCCCTATCAACCGATCCCTTTTTCTACTCAAGTTGTACCACAAATTTCTCTTCTCTCCAATTCTATTCAATACCTCCTCAGTAGTTATGTGATCTTCTTGTCCAAACCATTTATCGTCCATGTTTCACTTCCACACATGGCTACACTCCATACAAATACTTTCCGAGACGACTTCCTGCCACTTAAATCTATACTCAATGTTAACAAATTTGTCTTCTTCAGAAACGCTTTCCTTGCCATTGCCAGTCTACAATTTATATCCTCTCTACTTCGACCATGATCAGTTATTTTGCTCCCCAAATAGCAAAACTCATTTACTACTTTAAGCGTCTCATTTCCTAATCTAATTCCCGCAGCATCACCGACTTAATTCGACTACATTCCATTATCCTCGTTTTGCTTTTGTTGATGTTCATCTTATATCCTCCTTTCAAGACACTGTTCATTCCGTTCAGCTGCTCTTCCAGGTCCTTTGCTGTCTCTGACAGAATTACAATGTCATCGGGAACTACGAAGTTTTTATTTCTTCTCCATGAATTTTAATACCTACTCCGAACTTTTCTTTTGTTTCCTTTATTGCTTGCTCAATACACAGATTGAATAACACCGGGGATAGGCTACAACTGTCTCACTCCCTTCCCGACCACTGCTTCCCTTTCATGCTCCTCGACTCTCATAACTGCCATCTGGTTTCTGTACAAATTGCAAATAGCCTTTCGCTCCCTGTATTTTACCCCTGCCACCTTCAGAATGGAAAGAGAATATTCCAGTCAACATTGTCAAAAGCTTTCTCTAAGTCTACAAATGCTAGAAACGTAGGTTTACCCTTCCTTAATCTATTTTCTAAGATAAGTCGTAGGCTCTGTATCGCCTCACGTGTTCCAACATTTCTACGGGATCCAAACTGATCTTGCCCGAGGTCGGCCTCTACCCGTTTTTCCATTCGTCTGTAAAGAATTCGTGTTAGTATTTTGCAGCCGTGGCTTATTTAACTCAATACGCCATATTATTACCAATCTTTTGGCTACCAAACCCTCTTTTTCATCTTCGTCCAATGCGACGGTCCTACACCACTGTACAGGGACGGCCTGTATACCCCTCCACTGGTCGACGTCGGCCCCAAAGTCTTGTTGCTACAGTAACCTCCCCGTCATCCACGTACCGCTTCCCGCGTAATGCATCTTTCATTGGTCCAAACAGATAAAAGTCGAAAGGTGGAAGATCCGGGCTGTTGGCTGGATGAGGAGGGACAGTCCAGTGAAGTTTTGTTGAACTCCTCTCGGGTGCGCAAGGCCGTGCGAGGCCTTGCGGTGTCATGGACAAGGAGACATTCGTTTGTTTTTCTGGCGATGACCACTATCAAGTTGTTTCTTGAGTTTCCTGCTGGTAGCACAGTACACTTCCGAGTTGATAGCTGAGCCATGGAGATCGTCATCAAAATTGATAACACTTTCAGAGTGCCAGAAGACAGTCGCCAGGATTTTACCGGCTGAAGGTACGACTTTGAACTTTTTCTCCGAGGGAGAGGTTGTGTGGCGCCATTCCGTGGGTTGCCGTTATGTTTCCGGTTAGAAGTGATGAGGCCATTTTCATCGCTTGCGAAGATGTTGAACAAAAAATTTTCACGATCGCCTCGTAACGCGCAGCAACTCCACGCACTTGCTTCTTCATAGCTCTCTATGTTCTTTTCTTAGGTACCGAGGAACTCAGCGGCCGCACACCTTTCACTACCGTAACTGACAGACGAGTGTGTCAGCACTACGAACAGCGACGTCCAGGTGTTTGATTGTGATCCGTCCATCACCTCGAATGAGAGTGTCCGCACGTTCCAACATCGCACTCGTCACAGCTGTGTGCTCCCGCACAGCACGCGGAAGATCGGACTGGTTTGCGCGACCTCTTTGCAACGATAACAGTCGGCTCTCCGAACGACTCACCGTGCTTTTGTTCACAGTCAGGTCTCGGCAGACATTCCGCAAGCGACTGTGTATGTATGCGATGCTCTTTTCTTCCGCCAAAGGAAACTTAATAACAGCTCCATTCTTGCAACACACCTCCGCTATTTCGAAGGCTACGTATAGCGTTGCCACCTATAGGAACCTCTTGTAGTTATAGGGGCTGAAGAAAGAATATTAACCATCACGGTAAATGATAACAGCCATACAGTTGCAGGCTACAGATTTATTAAAATCCTTGACCACGGTTTCGGTATATCTAAATATACCTTCATCAGAAGTAAAACACACTAAAATCATATCCTGCATTGGAGATACATAAAACAATTGTGCCAAAGCCGTCTGTTCATAATTATGTTGTATAAATGGAGATGATGTTTTAACTACTGACGACGCCTTTGGCACGATTGTTTTATGTACGCCCACTGCAGGATGCGATTTTAGTGTATTTTACTTCTGATGAAGGTATATTTAGATATACCGAGACCGTGGTCAAGGATTTTAATAAATCTGTAGCCTGCAACTGTATGGCTGTTATCATTTACCGTGAAGAATTTCAGCAGCTGCTGTTTCAGCCATGTTCAAAATCTTGAAATATTAACCATGTCTCACAACAAATTCCGCATTTTCAACGGAAATTGGCAAAGGGAAAAAATGTGTCGCGTTACTTACTGATCGCCCCTCGTAAGAATGTATATTTGGAATGAGACTTGTGTTTCGGTATACGGAGGCTCGGTATAGTCTGCCACAATCAAAATTTAATCCGTGACGAGTATACCAAAGTACCGGCAGTTTGTGATCAGAGTAAAAGTTGGCGCAATCATCAAACTACAAAAAAAAAAAGGAATTAGTACAAAAATATTCTTGGAAAATACGGTAAAATTTCGGCAGTAATATAGTGTAACTATAACTTGTTTTATTTTCCCTAAGAGACGGACATCAATGCTTTTGTGTCTTAATTGACTCAGCCGTTCACATTTGTATTTACGACAGTTCCGTAGCACCTTGCAAATCACTGTTCTCCCTTGGTCAATAACAACAGAGGCAAGGTGTCATTGAAGTGTTTGCTCCAGTTCGTTACTACTAGGATAAAGCCATTATTAATAAATGACATTTTTCGCACGACTTGATAGGCTCCTGGATATTATTCTGATCATTTCTTTTACAATTGCATGTTTCGTAATAGATTATATTCGCTTTATGAGTAGGTCTCTCTTTTAATTTTTAATTACTTGGTTGCAAAACTGTCAAAATTTACAGTGAATGGTAATTGTGAGGCGGAGCAGACTGTTTTCTGTTGTTGTTTTCTTTTTTCTTTCTTTTTTTGTGGTGCAGGTGTTCATAACGAACAGCACTCCGTTCACTTTTAGTTCTTGCTGTATCGCTTGCGAGATACGGAACTCCGAACCCGCTCAGCTGTCGCTTCCAAGTGTCTGGCCTTTGAAGCCGCAACTTCTCGTTCAAGTACCTCCTCAGCTGACGCCACAAAACTGAACCAACCCCGCTCCAGTCTTCCCGGCAAAGAATAATCGACCGATGACCTCGCTGTCTGGTCTCCTTCCCCGAAACAACCAACCAACCAAAGAATAATCTCTGGTAGAACCCAGAACTGAAGCTGGGACCTCGCCATGGCAGTCAGACACAGTGATCCATGAGCTAACGAGACAACTTATTTCCACGAGCAAGCTAACGTAAAATGTGTGAGCGACAGTTATGAAGCGTAAGACTGTCATATGTTTCAGAAGCTTTCGAGCTCAGTGTCCCATAATAATAGTGCCAGTCATACTTTTTCGTAACTGCTAGTTGTGTATGACAGCACAGCGAGGAAAAAAAAGAAAGGTTGCACCTGTAGGCAGATCAGGGCTTTCGATTTCAGTGGGCCATTTCCGCAACCCGGCGGGCCTTGAGACATGCACAAAATGAGTTTCTCCACAGGCGCGAGAGGCTATTTCGAAAGTAGACTGCTCGCGAAGAAAAGGGCTGACATGGAGTAACGCGGGAATGTTCTATCTTTAAAGATATTTCTTTCTTGGCAGTTCGTAATTTTGCTTTTGTACATTAAGTTTGGTATGAAAGTACTGTAGCCGAATTTATTCCAATCCATAAGTTCATTCAAAATACACGGCTGACTGTTAAAAACGCCGCTCCACGAAAGTGGCATGCAACAAACGTCAAATAAGCATTAAGTCTATTAAATGTTTGGATATGCAAATGATTGGCGGTCCACCGTAGATAGCAGTAATGTAGGAGCGTGTTCAAAATGGTTCAAATGGCTCTGAGCACTATGGGACTTAACTTCTAAGGTCATCAGTCCCCTAGAACTTAGAACTACTTAAACCTAACTAACCTAAGGACATCACACACATCCATGCCCGAGGCAGGATTCGAACCTGCGACCGTAGCGGTCGCGCGTTTCGAGACTGTGGCGCCTAGAACCGCACGGCCACCCCGGCCGGCAATAGGGTGTTCCTTATTGGGAAATCTCACGTGAGTGCTTGTGTTCTATGAGATCATGCTGTGTCTCGTGTAAGAGACACGACACTTATAGGAACTGGACCGCCGCAAGATTGTGGTCTAGCAGAGTTGCAGTTAATCATCCGCAAAGTTGTTCTTCGTGTTTATTGGCAACCCGCGATTGACACGCTGCTTAAGCTCGATTCCTGAGGTCATTAGTCATAGTGGGTGACCTGTGTTGGATGTGACTGCTGCGCAACCTGTGACCATTTCCTTTCAGTGGGGATATCGAGAGCGTGCTGGCCAGGTCGACATTCGAACACCTTCTGTACCGAGATAGGCGAGGACAGCACTGGCAGCTTCTGGTCTTATCTCATCTTGCGGAAAGATAAGGTTACAAAGATCTCGAAGACAAGGTACAGCCACCAGTCTTAACACGACAGAAACATAGCGGCTTCTGTCAAAATTAAACCAGCGGTGGCCGTATTGTGTAGGCAATTGGATACCACATCAACAGGACAAGTGCAGGTTCCTTATGAACGTGATGTGCTCAGTCTGTCTTCGTTCGTTGTTCCTCAGGGCCTCCTGACACGGAGAAGTTCGTCGTTTCTGTACACAGAAACTGCTCTAGAAAAGGCTTGGTGACAGCCCTTTGTGCGGTGCTGTCGGCGGCCGAACCACAAGGTCAGCGCGCCTCCGTCTCCACTCGCGCATCCACGGAAGATACCAGGCCGGTGGCCGTAGTGACAGTTCGCTGTGCTCGAGACGCCATCTCACTGGCAGTGTTGACACTCACCTTACAGCATACAAGCTCATTTCCTGACTCAAAGTGCGAGACATGGCTACCCGATATCCAGCACAACCTAGCAAACAGTACGGCCGTCCTCTCGGGCGCTAGTTGTATGAGACAGTTGAAATGCTGCAAGGCTTTGAGTATAGCCCTTCAGAACATCTCGATAGTACACTACTGGCCATTAAAATTGCTACACAACGAAGATGACGTGCTACAGACGCGAAATTTAACCGGAAGGTAAAAGACGCTGTGATATGTAAATGATTAGCTTTTCAGAGCATTCACACAAGATTGGCGCCGGTGGCGACCCCTACAACCTGCTGACATGAGAAAAGTTTCCAACCGATTTCTCATACACAAACAGCAGTTGGCCGGCGTTGCCTGGTGAAACGTTGTTGTGATGTCTCGTGTAAGAAGGAGAAATGCGTACCATCACGTTTCCAACTTTGGTAAAGGTCGGATTGTAGCCTATCGCGATTGCGGTTTATCGTATCGCGATACTGCTGCTCGCGTTGGTCGAGATCCAATGACTGTTGGAAGAATATGGAATCGGTGGGTTCAGGAGGGTAATACGAAACGCCGTGCTGGATCCCAACGGCCTCGTATCACTAGCAGTCGAGATGACAGGCATCCGCATGGCTGTAACGGTTCGTGCAGCCACGTCTCGATCCCTGAGTCAACAGATGGACACCTTCGCAAGACAACAACCATCTGCACGAACACTTCGACGACGTTTGCAGCAGCATGGACTATCAGCTCGGAGACCGTGGCTGCGGTTACCCTTGACGCTGCATCACAGACAGGAGCGCCTGCGATGGTGTACTCAACGACGAACCTGGGGTAACGAATGGCAAAACGTCATTTTTTCGGATGAATCGAGGTTCTGTTTACATACCATCACGATGGTCGTATCCATGTTGGGCGACAGTGCGGTGAACGCACATTGGAAGCGTGTATTCGTCATCGCCATACTGGCGCATCACCCAGCGTGATGGTATGGGGTGGGTGCCATTGGTTACACGTCTAGGTCACCTCTTGCTCGCATTGACGGCACTTTGAACAGTGGATGTTGTTACATTTCAGATGTGTTACGTCCCGTGGCTCTACCCTTCATTCGATCCCTACGAAACCCTACATTTCAGCAGGATAATGCACGACCGCATGTCGCAGGTCCTTTACGGGCCTTTTTGGATACAGAAAATGTTCGACAGCTGCCCTGGCCAGCACATTCTCCAGGTCTCTCACCAATTGAAAACGTCTGGTCGATGGTGGCAGAGCAACTGGCCCGTCACAATACGCCAGTCACTACTCTTGATGAACTGTGGTATCGTGTTGAAGCTGCATGGGCAGCTGTACCTGTACACGCCATCCAAGCTCTGTTTGACTCAATGTCCAGGCGTATCAAGGCCGTTATTACGGCCAGAGGTGGTTGTTCTGGGTACTGATTCCTCAGAATCTATGCACCCAAATTGCGTGAAAATGTAATCACATGTCAGTTCCAGTATAGTAGATTTGTCCAATGAATACCCGTTTACCATCCGCATTTCTTCTTGGTGTAGCAATTTTAATGGGCAGTAGTGTATATATATTGGTATCATACATGTGCCGCCATAGACAATTATATGCAATTTCAGGGCGATGCACTTGAGATAACAAGTTCCATAGTACCGTGTAAGTAGAACGAAACAGCAATTTGCCTTACGAAATTTGCGCTCCAAAGAGTTTTTCCTTACCTAACGACAGGAGAATAAAAATAAAGTGTAATATAGTACTCAATCTGGAAATACATTTATTACGTGCATAGAATCAAACATGTGTGTGGTGGATCAAATAAAAATGGCCTGCAGAACAGAGTTCCAGTGTTCAAAGAAACACAGCAGAGGACAGGAAATACAGCACTAACCTGACTATAGGCGATGTTGAAAGTGACCACCACTCATCTCTTGGCACTTTTAGGCCCTGTTGCTGAAGGCAGCTCGAGGGCTGACTTCTGGAATTCCTGCAGTCTCATCCGAAATGGCCTGCTACATTTCTTGAATACTATGAGGCTTGTTGCGATACCCCTTTGACTTGAAGTCTCCCAACACAAAGCAATCGCTTACTGACAGATCAGGTGACCTGGGTGGCCAACTAGGGCCGCGACCAGACTGACCTTTGCTAGCAAGTCAGAAGTGAAGATTGTGTACATGTGCTCCAACGTTCGGCCGACAGTATGGGCAGATTCTCCAGCCCGCTGGAAATAAGTGTAGGTGTGATTATGTGCATACATTCACGTCCAATCGTATCCACCTTTATTTGCCCCACCCTGTGTTATACAGCCCTGGGGACGCTTCGAAAGTAAAAAGTAGCGAAAAAACAAAGCAAACAGCGTTTTATTTAGTTGGGTGGACATGCCAAGTCTCCAAGATGACGTTCGCTTTTAGCTACATAGGCCTAACGTCACTTCACTGTACTGTCAGTTCCTATCAACATGTGTGTTTCTGTACAAGGCGCATGGCTAAGAAATCACTCAGATTTCTGAAAAAAAAAATTTCTTCGTGCCTCAGAGAGCGTGGAATGGAAATAAACTTCATTATTGTTTTGTAGTTCACATTCGATTTGCATATTTTGCAATGTTGTCGCGTATTTTCAGGATATCATAAAGAAATTTACTATTGTAACTATAAAACAAGAATCTGTATATGAAAGATTAATTTATTCTAGACATGTATTTATAAGTGTCGTAAGTGATACAATAAAAAATTGGGAATATTTCAAGTTTATAAAATTAATTTTGTAAATGTCTTGCTCCGACGAAAACCACAGCATATTGTTTATTTCTTGTCTGTCTCAAAACAACAAAATATCTCCTTATACACACAGCAGCAAACTCGGCAATGCTTCGCAGTTACTAAATGTGTATAGGAATTGGAAACTCCTCCTAATCTCCTCCTGCCCCCTTTCTCTGTCCATCTCCTCATCCTCCACCCCCTCTCCGTCCTCTTCCCCCTCCTCCTCCTCCTCCTCCATCTCCTATTCTTCTCCCTCTCTCTCTCTCTGTCCTCTCTCTGCATCTCTCCTCCTCCTCTTTTTTTCTCCATCCATTTCCTCTTCCTCTCCCTCTCTGTGTCCCTCAACTCCTTCTCCCTCTCTCTGTCCATTTCTTCCCTCCTTCTCTGCAGACATAATCTTCCTCTTCTCTCTGATCTTGAGCTTTGTTTACTACTTTTCCAAATTCAGATTCCGGAGCATTATTAAAATTATAAGCGATAAGCTGTAAAACATCTTTTCTGTTTTCTGCAAAAACTGTCTGCGAGGAAGAAAACAAAACAGCACATTGTTGTGTATACCATTATTATTGAAAAACAGATATAATGAGAAACAATATACATGGGATAATCAGTTTTTGAAATGGTTTGAATATTCTACTATCGTAGATAAAATTGATTGCGGGAAAGAAAACAAAACCCCATATATTCACAGCAGAACAAAACGCACCACTTTCTTTGTCGCGAATGGTTTGGACAGAAAAACTGTACACTATTGTTTAAACAATTATATGGGCTATGTCCATATGAATGTTTGTTCGTGCGTCCAGCAAAAATTTGAAGTAAATCGGTAAAGCAATTTTCGAGATTTTTGTTAGCAAATTTTCCCCTTTCTACGTTAAATATGTATTTGTATATTAGATGCAGGTACATAAAAATACGCGAGTTTTCGAATGCAACGTTGTATCAAAATTCCAAAGCAATCGGTTAAATACTTTCGGAGATATAATATTACGAACAAACGAACCTTTAAACTTTCGGAGATATAATATTACGAACAAACGAACCTTTAAATTTTTATTTCAGCCGAAGGGATCCAGTTCCAAATGACATAACACGTTACTGATAGCAGAGCCCAGACGATTGGCATAAAATTACTATATTTTTGATAATTTTTTGTGAACGCACAGGAGGGTGAAAAAATGTGGACATTATCAGTTTTCTAAAAAAGGAAAATTGATAACCAGTTGCACAAAAATCAAGCAATAGTTATTTATTTTTGTGGAAATCTCCAGTGCCTATTTTAGAGCATAAAACTCTTAGCGTTATTGGTCGGATATGTATTATCTATTGTCTCGCCGGTATCAGTGCTTTATATAATGTTACAAGGGTCCATGTCTTCAGCCCTTGTGTAATGCAAACGGACGAAGAGTTGCCAGCAGAGAGTCGACTTCCCCGAAAGGTTTGGAAAGCTCTTTTTCCTACAAGTTCACGACGGCGCTGTGCTAACTCCGACTAATTCGGCGAAGAAAGAGTCGAAAGCGGCAGAAAATACGGCTGTCTGTACTCGGGTCCACTGGAAACGTACCGCATTTTGTCCACTGCAGCAACCGACGGCTCTTGCAGTTCCTGTCAGCGCAAATTCAAGGAAGAATTACCTACGCGGATCTCTCCATCTAGTGTTGCTTCACGTAAATCTTGTAAGCCGTCTGAATTTCTCTATCAGGTCGTACTTTCTGTGTGCAATGCGGAACTGCAGTAAAGCCCGAGTGGCGAGCAACGCTCTCACATGTTTACGCAGGACGCAGTTCCTCCCGCGTTGTATCTAAGTCTTCCCTGTGTCACTTTTTGATCTTTCCAATGACCTGAAGACATCATCAGTTAGCAAATTATAAATACAACAGAATAATTGCCGCCGCTTTGCAGTATTTCGTCATGCACTGATCACACTGGCCAAGAATGAAAATGTCTCGGGCATAAAAATGGTTAATTTTTATGTATTTTCATCTGCTGAATTAAAAAATCACCGTAAAAATCACAGATTAGCTCTTGATTTGGAGATAAAGCGACATTTCATTTTTACAGTCAACATTTTCAGTTTGGAGGAAATTTTGTTTACGGAGTTGGCACACCTGTCCAATAACAAAACACAAATGCTCTTAAGCTGTTTGTAAGACATAAACATGGATGCCGTTGCTGTAGCTGTGAGTTGCATGTAATTTCTATTGTAATTACAGCAGAATTTCTGGTTTGAGAATGCTTTTGTAGAGCGAAATTCGTAAAAAAAGTGAATAAGTTTTGTTAAATTTGTGATGAAATAAAATTTTCGTCACAGAAACGCAATCTTACGCCTGTTGTGAAAACTACCTATCACTATTATTTCGCTAAGAAAGTAGAGAACCAGGGTAAGTCTTGGGCTCGCCGGCCGGTGTGGCCGAGCGCTTCTAGGCGCTTCAATCTGGAACCGCGAGACCGCTACGGTCGCAGGTTCGAATCCTGCCTCGGGCGTGGGTGTGTTTGATGTCCTTAGGTTAGTTAGGTTTAATAGTTCTATGTTCGAGGGGACTGATGACCTCAGATATTAAGTCCCACAGTGCTCAGAACGATTTGAACCATTTTCTTTGGCTCCACTTATATGTTGCAATGGATGTTCAGTTACGCTGCGAGAATGGCTGAAAATAGGAAATGATCTATGGCTCTTGCTGTGCCGTCTTTTGGCGGGAGCTTATAAACCATACAGATGACAGCTATTTCTGCTTGACTCCACTTATAAAGGCAGAAATGTCTACGAAGGAAAGAAGAATAGTTCAGTACCCGAATCTTTGATCTGCTAATCGACCCATTCCGCATTCAGACAGTTTACCAGTTCCTACTCCAACCGAAAATTGCGTGTTTGAAGTAGAAAGTAAAGACAGCGTGGAACAAGAAAGAAGAAGAACCAAATAAGCAATCCACATCCCGTGTCCCTGATTTTGAGGGAAAACATGATGAGCTGTGGAATTGAGTGATCTCATTAGAGACCTTGGCCTGTCAAAGGAGAAAGCAGAAATTCTTGGGTCTCGACTACAGCACTGATATCTTCAACAGAGTGATGTCACAGTCTCACAGTACAGGAAAGGTCACATGGAACTGCTTTCCTTTTGGGATAAGAAAAGCAGTCTTGCTTTTTGCTGCGACATTGAGTTGATGAAATCTTTGAATCTGAACCATGATCCTTCTGAACGAAGGCTGTTCATAGACTGCTCCAATCTTAGTATGAAAGCTGTGTTACTTCAAAAATGGTTCAAATGACTCTGAGCACTATGGGACTTAACATCTTAGATCATCAGTCCCCTAGAACTTAGAACTACTTAAACCTAACTAACCTACACACACATCCATGCCCGAGGCAGGATTCGAACCTACGACCGTAGCACTCCCACGGTTCCGGACTGCAGTGCCTAGAACCGCACGGCCACCGCGGCCGGCACTGAGTTACTTCACAACGGCAACCGTCTTCCTTCTATTCCTGTTTGTCATGCCGTTCATATGAAGGAGACATATGTAAATATGACAGCCGTCTTCGACTCAGTCAAATATCATGAACACAAATGGAAAATCTGTGGTTATCTAAAACTCATTGCCATACTCTTAGGAATTCAACTGGGGTACACAAAACATTGCTGCTTATTTTGAATGTGGGACAGTAGGGATGGGAAATTCATCATGGTAGACTGGCCTGCAAGAAATCTTAACCCTAGCGAGAAAAATGTCGGTGCCGAGCATCTTCCACCCCTGCATATCAAGCTGGGTTTGATGAAAAATTTTGTCAAAGGCCTAGGCGCGCAGTCCGGAACCGTGCGACTGCTACGGTCGCAGGTTCGAATCCTGCCTCGGGCATGGATGTGTGTGATGTCCTTAGGTTAGTTAGGTTTAAGTAGTTCTAAGTTCTAGGGGACTGATGACCACAGCTGTTCAGTCCCGTAGTGCTCAGACCCATTTGAACCTTTTTGTCAAAGGCGTGAACGAAGAAGGGAGAGCCTTTAAGTACATAAGAGCAAAATTTCCGAAATTAAGTGATGCAAAAATTAAGGAAGGTATTTTTATCGGAATTCGGGACCTTGTAAAGGAGCCTGCATTTGACCAAGTTTTGGAGGGGAAAGAAAGGGAAGCTTGGGAGGCCTTCAAGGGAGTTGTTCGTGGATTTTTAAGCAACAAAAGGTATGGTAACTACACTGTCTTGGTGACAGTGCTCCTACAAAGATACCGTAACCTTGAGTGCAACATGCCCCATAAAAGCCATTTTCTCTATTCCCACCTAGATTTTCTCCCTCCCAGTTGAGGAGCAGTCAATGATAAACATGGAGATATATTTGGTTCAGATGGTTCAAATGGCTCTGAGCACTATGAGACTTAACATCTATGGTCATCAGTCCCCTAGAACTTAGAACTACTTAAACGTAACTAACCTAAGGACATCACACACATCCATGCCCGAGGCAGGATTCGAACCTGTGACCGTAGCGGTGGCCAGGACAAGAGGCATGCAGTCACCACATGATTCTTTTCAGACCTAACCGTCTGCGAGGTATTCTTCCAGAAAGTTAGAGCTCTTAAAATGTAATTATAATTTTAAGAAATTAAAATACACTTTCAGTGTTGTTAGCAGATGTAATTAAAATGTATCTTTTTCTCTTAATCCGTTAATATGAAATACTGCCACCTCGTGTGTATTACTGAAACCAGAGTTAAGAAAAATTTTTCATTGTCATATTCGTTTTTCTCGACACCAAATTAGTGGGAACTGAAGCATGAATTGCAGGAAACATTAATTTTCATATTTTTAATTTTTTTGCAGTCATTCAGCGAAATATTGTTCGTGCTGGAGACCCAGATTCAATCGTATGCCTGAGAATAAATTCTCTTCATCGTCACCACAATGAGTTGAAGTGTCTCAGAAATATGATAATTCACTATTAACGCCGTTTTTCTCGTCAATTAATACACTCCTGGAAATTGAAATAAGAACACCGTGAATTCATTGTTCCAGGAAGGGGAAACTTTATTGACACATTCCTGGGGTCAGATACATCACATGATCACACTGACAGAACCACAGGCACATAGACACAGGCAACAGAGCATGTACAATGTCGGCACTAGTACAGTGTATATCCACCTTTCGCAGCAATGCAGGCTGCTATTCTCCCATGGAGACGATCGTAGAGATGCTGGATGTAGTCCTGTGGAACGGCTTGCCATGCCATTTCCACCTGGCGCCTCAGTTGGACCAGCGTTCGTGCTGGACGTGCAGACCGCGTGAGACGACGCTTCATCCAGTCCCAAACATGCTCAATGGGGGACAGATCCGGAGATCTTGCTGGCCAGGGTAGTTGACTTACACCTTCTAGAGCACGTTGGGTGGCACGGGATACATGCGGACGTGCATTGTCCTGTTGGAACAGTAAGTTCCCTTGCCGGTCTAGGAATGGTAGAACGATGGGTTCGATGACGGTTTGGATGTACCGTGCACTATTCAGTGTCCCCTCGACGATCACCAGTGGTGTACGGCCAGTGTAGGAGATCGCTCCTCACACCATGATGCCGGGTGTTGGCCCTGTGTGCCTCGGTCGTATGCAGTCCTGATTGTGGCGCTCACCCGCACGGCGCCAAACGCGCCTACGACCATCATTGGCACCAAGGCAGAAGCGACTCTCATCGCTGAAGACGACACGTCTCCATTCGTCCCTCCATTCACGCCTGTCGCGACACCACTGGAGGCGGGCTGCACGATGTTGGGGCGTGAGCGGAAGACGGCCTAACGGTGTGCGGGACCGTAGCCCAGCTTCATGGAGACGGTTGCGAATGGTCCTCGCCGATACCCCAGGAGCAACAGCGTCCCTAATTTGCTGGGAAGTGGCGGTGCGGTCCCCTACGGCACTGCGTAGGATCCTACGGTCTTGGCGTGCATCCGTGCGTCGCTGCGGTCCGGTCCCAGGTCGACGGGCACGTGCACCTTCCGTCGACCACTGGCGACAACATCGATGTACTGTGGAGACCTCACGCCCCACGTGTTGAGCAATTCGGCGGTACGTCCACCCGGCCTCCCGCATGCCCACTATACGCCCTCGCTCAAAGTCCGTCAACTGCACATACGGTTCACGTCCACGCTGTCGCGGCATGCTACCAGTGTTAAAGACTGCGATGGAGCTCCGTATGCCACGGCAAACTGGCTGACACTGACGGCGGCGGTGCACAAATGCTGCGCAGCTAGCGCCATTCGACGGCCAACACCGCGGTTCCTGGTGTGTCCGCTGTGCCGTGCGTGTGATCATTGCTTGTACAGCCCTCTCGCAGTGTCCGGAGCAAGTATGGTGGGTCTGACACACCGGTGTCAATGTGTTCTTTTTTCCATTTCCAGGAGTGTAGATATAAATCACCTCATGTTCATGGAATGAATGTTAAGGGGCGATAGAATAGCACGAAATTTACTAGACATGATGCTCCTGTGTTCGTATTATTTAAAAATACGTATAAGAAGCAGATCTTGATTATTCGAGGAACGTGTGGGATTCCACTGTACGCATGAACATAGGTTTGGTTCAAAATGGTTCAAATGGCTCTGAGCACTGTGGGACTTAACATCTGTGGTCATCAGTCCCCTAGAACTTAGAACTACTTAAACCTAACTAACCTAAGGACATCACAAACATCCATGTCCGAGGCAGGATTCGAACCTGCGACCGTAGCGGTCACGCGGTTCCAGACTGAAGCGCCTAGAACCGCACTGCCACACCGGCCGGCAACATAGGTTTGCATGTAACTCAAAATGAGAAGTGGCTTTGACAAATATTCCGAGGTATCTCTTCGAATATTCTCATTGCCAGATGATAAGACTCAACATTATTCTTATGTAATTCAGTAGTACCTTTTGGTGTTATGGAGCAAAACGGACATGCCTGAGTTTTGCTCCAGAAGATATGATACCGAGCTAATAGCTGTTTCTTACTTCTTTCAGATTTCGGTTACAGAAATAATGATAATCAAGTCGGTTGCAAATGGCATATCTGAGGTTCGCAACTCAAGACTCATCGAAATACATCAAGAGCACAACGATTTTGGCACCAAAACCTGATGGCACGATTTTCCACACAGCATATGATCGCTTAAGGCTTTGTCGAATTTGACTGCTACCAGTACAGCCATTAACGTTTACATTCCACAACACCGTAAGCAGCGTTAGTTTCTTCGCCACTGCCCGTACGTGAAAAAAAACTTTTCTGCAATTTTCGATTTTTCACTAAATACCCGCAGAATTTTTTATTTACGTTTTATTCTCATTTCTTTAAAGTCGCGTATTACTTTTCAGCCATTCATACGTACAGCAGCTGTACACGTTGTCCCAGTAACGCAGTGGTGACCAATCTGGGGGTTATTACCCCCTCAGGGGTAAAGTGCAATTGCCTGAAGCGTAAAAACAAAAGGATTCAACTGTGTTTCGGTCACGAAACCAAATTATTTGTAACACATGACACATGGTTGTGGAGGTTACTGCTTGTGGAACGTATGTATGAACATCGTCTTTCTCAAACAAATCAGCCACTACACACATTCATTGTACTTAATACCCTGCATCTGTGACAGAAAAATTGAGACATATACGTCATATATGCTTAAATGTCTCATGAAAATGTCTTGTCCGAATTGTAGGTCGTTCGTACAGTAGATCAGAGATCGCTTAGTTATTCACTTTCCAACAATAAGCCAACTATTATTATTAGTAGTAGTAGTAGTACTGTAAGTAGGCTGTTTATGTTTTCTCTATGTAAGTAGGCTGTTTATGTTTTCTTATTGGCAATGTTACGTAGCGCTCAATATGAAAATCACTGGCTGTGCTGTGTGCAGTCTGTGGCTGCTTTGCATTGTTGTAATACTCGCCATTGTAGTGTTAGGCAGCTGGCTGTGAACAGCGCGTAGCGTTGCGCAGTTGGAGGTGAGCCGCCAGCAGTGGTGGATGTGGCGAGAGAGATGGCGGAGGTTTGTAATTTGTCATGAACTGCTATATTTATACATGATGATATCAAGGTAAATACATTGTTCGTTCTCTACTAATATCTTTCATTTGCTAACTATCCCTATCAGTAGTTAGTGCCTTCCATAGTTTGAATCTTTTATTTAGCTGGCAGTAGTGGCGCTCGCTGTATTGCAGTAGCTTGAGCAGCGAAGATTTTTGTGAGGTAAGTGATTTGTGAAACGTATAGTTTAATGTTAGTCAGGGCCATTCTTTTGTAGGGAATTTTGAAAGTCAGATTGCGTTGTGCTAAAAATATTGTGTGTCAGGTTAAGCACAGTCTTGTATAATTGTTCAAAGGGGACGTTTCATATGGCGACCCTGCCAGGATTCGAACCTGGAATCTTCTGACTTGTTAGTTACATTTCACTGCACACGTTTCTGTTGGTCATAGTATATGGACAATATGTGAGAAGTAGGGACTGATAGTGTTTGCACGTGTGTTAATGATTCAGCAAGGGACTGGATAACAGCATTGCTGGTTCTAAGGACAATTTCAAAAACTTTGTGAGTGCACAAGTGGTGGTTTATGGACTTGCTATATTATCCGCAAGACTCTTCAACGGTGATTGTGCACCTGCACAGTCACAACAGATGGCTGCTGGCTATCTCTCCAAGGACTACAGTGGGTCTGCATCTTTGATGACCCACCAGTACCATTATCTCTACAAGGACTACAGTGGGTCTGCATCTATGATGACCCACCATGTCATTATTTCTACAAGGACTGCAGTGGGTCTGCACCTCTGGTGGCCCACCAATACCGTAATCTCTACCAGGACTACAGTGGGTCTGCTCTGTGATGACCTAACTACCAATATTCTTCAAAACGTCGACTGACTCTGCTGTGGGTTTACTCTGTTGTGGTCCATTACCTGTCAGCATGTCAAGAGTCAACACTGTCTTTCCGTTGGAAGGACAACACTACTTCTTCAAGACTGAATGGAAATCCACTACTTCTGTGTGCAATTTTTTTTACTAATGAGACTTTGTGAAAAAAAACTGTAACTACTATTGTGATGAACAATCTGGACTGTCTTTATGGACTGTGAGAAAATTTTAGCTTTTGACCAACATTGTATCAATAAGTGTGTGCATTTGATTTCTTTGTTATTGTAATTATGAAAAATTTTATCAAATCATTATTGGCCACTGCCCAAAAAAATTTTGTAAAATTTTTGTGGGGAGCATGGGGGCTATGTAAGTAGGCTGTTTATGTTTTCTCTATGTAAGTAGGCTGTTTATGTTTTCTTATTGGCAATGTTACGTAGCGCTCAATATAAAAATCACTGGCTGTGCTGTGTGCAGTCTGTGGCTGCTTTGCATTGTTGTAATACTCGCCATTGTAGTGTTAGGCAGCTGGCTGTGAACAGCGCGTAGCGTTGCGCAGTTGGAGGTGAGCCGCCAGCAGTGGTGGATGTGGCGAGAGAGATGGCGGAGGTTTGTAATTTGTCATGAACTGCTATATTTATACATGATGATATCAAGGTAAATACATTGTTCGTTCTCTACTAATATCTTTCATTTGCTAACTATCCCTATCAGTAGTTAGTGCCTTCCATAGTTTGAATCTTTTATTTAGCTGGCAGTAGTGGCGCTCGCTGTATTGCAGTAGCTTGAGCAGCGAAGATTTTTGTGAGGTAAGTGATTTGTGAAGCGTATAGTTTAATGTTAGTCAGGGCCATTCTTTTGTAGGGAATTTTGAAAGTCAGATTGCGTTGTGCTAAAAATATTGTGTGTCAGGTTAAGCACAGTCTTGTATAATTGTTCAAAGGGGACGTTTCAGTACCAGTGTCTATGCATGAAGCATTAACAGCCAGTTCAGAAATAAGGAGTCCGGCAGTAAAGTGAGCTAAAAACAATAGGCCTAATAATTGCGGTAGATTTTAGATGGAGGTGCAGGAGGTGGATGAAGCAAGTGTCCCTAGCCGGAGGACTGGTGCAAAGGAACCGTGTTTTCTAACAAGTATTTACTTCAATGTCGATAGTTAGCTTCATTTTTTGAGGAGTAGTTGTAGGTAACACCCGCAGTCCACTGACGATTGCTCTATCGTTCTATACAAAAAGGTTATTCGAAATAAGCCGTACCTATAGTCTCGCTTGGTGGTTTAACAAACACCAACAAAGAATTAAATATTATTAAGAGCTCGTCATTTTAAAACTGGAAGTATTTAAAGAAATTTTTTTCATTTTTAATTGTAATTAGGTAGTAATCTTGATGTTGTAGAGGTGTCTCGTGTTACTTTTAATTCATCATCTGTATTAAACGGCATTGCCTCTTTGAATACACTGTTTCCAGTCAGAACAACGCAGTTAAATTACTCCAGGCGTGGCCGGTACTTGAATGAATGACCGCCCGGATACCCCACGAGCTGTTGGCAATTTTCTCTTTGCATTTCTCGCAAAGGGGAGGAGGCGTGGTGGCGTAAAGTTCCTGATAGCCGTACTTTGCGCTAATGACTTGGATTAAATTCCAAACCTGTCCGCCGTGTCTTGCGGGCTGAGGGCAGGCTGATGATGGGGAAGCTAAGCTCGGCGGCTGTGTTGTTGTAGAGAAATAGGCTATGTGACGGCAACAGGTTCTACCCTCTCCCTTCTGCCACCGTTCAACGCAAAAGTAACAGCACGCTACACACACGCAGCCATTAGCCATCTACACGCATCAGATACACTTAACACACAAGTCTCACACTTTAGCGAGGAAAGGTGCCAGTGTGCACAGAGGATAGCAGAAATATTTCCAATTAGGCGGCTGAACCTGTGTTTGGGGATCTCCCAGTCGGTCATACGATATAACTTAGGTTTTTTGTCTGTGTTAGTAATGCTTCAGACTTTTTGAGTAATTCTACACCTAAATCTCACACCTCTCTCTTAATCGGACATTTATGTACATTCGCAAGTTGGTGGGTCCAGGTCCCTAACACGTTAACGCACTTTTTAATTTTCCTTGGTCTTCTTAAATCACTGAAGCCAGCCTCACTTAGTAAGATAGTGAACAATTACTGTTTGACTGAAATTCCATGTATGAAAGGCTACCAATACATCTGTATGTGTTTTCACAGTAAATTAGCTGTTCTGTAATTACTTTTGCAGTGTCCTTTTCTCATTTTGTCTGATCCTTTGATGCAAAATGATCAGAGAAAAAACAGATACTACTAGGTGTACTGCTACCGCTGTTGCTAGTACCACCTCTACATCTAAATCTACATCTATTCTGCAATTCACACTTATGTGCCTAGCAGAGGGTTCATCGAACCATTTTCGAACTACTTCTCCACCATTCCACTCTCTTATGGCGCATGGGAAAAAGGAACACCTACATCTTTCCGTTCGATCCCAGATCCGTCTTATTTTATTATGATGACCATTTCTCCCTAAACGACTGCCGCAGCGGTTCCTTTAAAAATACAGAAACTTCTTCCATATCTCGCAGTCCGTCTAACTGGTTCGTCTGTAGAGATGTTGATGGTGTCGATAAATTAAGTTTCTCTACTTTCGTTACTTTTTGAAACGCTTTGTCGCCTCTGTACAACAGTTTTTTCTCAAAGTAACACACTTTCGGAACAATATTTGCTTCTATTTTACCGGTGATCATAGTTAAACTGCAGCTACTCACGCAGGTCCAGTGTTGGCAGTACTAACCGTCTGGTAACGAAACTTGGTAGATACGCTAATGCATTAATGCGAAACCGATTGACGCTGAAAAATAGTTTCATTTTTAGCCACCAGATGCAAACCCGGTGCTGTTGATCACGTCGTTTTAAGGTTGCTGCAGCATTTCGTCGACGTCTCCGATTCTCATATTGAACAAATTCTGTAAGAGGCGGTTAATAACAAAATTAACATCACACCTGTCTCACTTGTTGAACATTTTCTGCCCACAGCCCGTTCTTAGTCCATGATGTACGGGAACACTTCTGTACGCCTTTCTTGCATTCACAGCACCAGATTTGCAGCCTGCTCGCTACAACTGGAACTAATTTTTTCCCCTATAATCTAGTTCCGCATTAACACAACAGCGTATCTAGGAAGTTTCATTGCCATACAGTAACTATAGCCTACACTGGTCCTTTGTGAATAGCTGCGATTTAATTATAACCACCAGTTACACAGGCCAATGAAAATTTTTTTGAAATTATTTTTTTTTACTTTGATAGCTTATCTTCATATATTTTTATGAGCTGAATCCAAATCTAGCCTCAGTTTTTTCGTATCACCCATAGATTTCGAGCAATACGCTTTTTATTATACAGTATAAAAATCCTGTGCTATACCTTAAACAGGGAAATTAATGAAACTTTGTAACGACTTGCTTGAATGATACCCATCCTTCTTTCTCATTGAAGGTCATTGTGGATTCAGAGTTAACATCAAACATCAATTTTCTAATGTGAGGTCCCACAACGACGCCTTCTTTTAGTTTAGCTTCTGAAAGGTGTGGAAACTTTTGGCAGAGAAACTTAAAACATGGTCCATCTTTAGGCAAAGCCTTTACAAACTGTTTCATTAGGCCTAACTTTATATGTAGAGGTGTTAGAATACGTTTTTTTGATGTTGATCCCTAGCCCTACTGTCCCATTCGCACAAGAAACATGGAAATTTGGTAAAGCCACCTTGTTGACCAAGGAACATGCATGTTACATTTAGATCGCCTCATATCATGCAACCATGGGCAGAATGGCCTATTTTATTTAGCACTATTTCTAGGTTTTCATAGCTTGATTTCATATGTACAGAATTCCCAACAGGTATAGATGCATACATATTTGTGTAACAAAATAGCCTTTAGTTTTGGATGAATCAATAAACAGCCTCCAGTCTTCCTTTTTGTATTCAATATCAAACTCATTCATCAGACCGGGAATGTCCGAGCAGTACACTAAATCACCTTCTTGTTGAAAAAAGTTGGAAAATTGCTGCTCTCTCTTCCAACTGCCAATAAGTTCTTTTCTTTTAATCTAGAGCCAAGCAATACAGTTTTTTCTTTCGTTAATCCCAGATCCCTAACCAAATCGTTAAGCACGGACTGAGTAAACAATTTGGGCTCTAGACTTTCTGTATTACAATGGAATTCATTATTATCTGGTTCATCTAAATCAGATTGTACATCAGAAAATACTTCTGCTGGAGTAGAATTTAAATCATCTGGTGGTTCAGGAACTGGCATATCTACACCATGCCCACTGGTCGGATGGCGGACGGAAGGTTACGGTAGCTTATTACCTTCTCGTTTTTCGAATTATCACTAGTAATATCAACACTGCAAAAAGTAGCAGTCATCAGAATGATTTCTTGGTTCCCTCCAAATCACAGTAACAGCAAATGTAAAGGCTTTTTCCTCCTTTTTGGACCCTTTTCTCAGATCTTCAACACACATATAACATACCTTATGCGGCGCCCAAGATTTATCTTGATCACCAAGTTTAGGTCCAAAGTATGATAGATAAACCTTTTTCACAAAGTCTGTAATGTTTCTTTGGTATTTTTTAATCATAAATTCACCACACATATAACTGTCAGTAGAGTTTTTACAACCACGATTAGACATTGTATGGAGCACATGTACAGGAAACGAGAAAGTAAGGTTAGGTTGACAGTAAATAAAACACCATCTGTTAACGCAAAAATAGAATCGAACTTTTTTTGTCTGCAAACGTTTTTCAGCAGTGCTACCAGCGTCACCTACATTCATTATATCTGCCTTTTTAAATTATTTTAACTATATAAAAGCTGGTAAATTCTTTAAATCGCTCAATTTAATAAATTTAACTGTAAAATGTGGAAAAATGGTGCGTGATACAGTTTTTTAAGTATCATATTTGGATTTACCATACCAAAAGACATAAGAATAAGCTATTTTCAGCAAAAAAAATTCCATCGTTAGCCTGTGTTATCTAACGGTCTGTTCTGAAACTTAAAAAGGAATGTCATTTTTTCTCGTCCACTAGATACAAAGCAATTTCTCCCCTCCCACATACTACTCAAAATCGTTTCACAGTTCATACTGCACAGTGTGAACATCAATAAAACGGACAAATTGCCGGGACGGATTCCTGACAGGAATGAACAAGTGCCCGTGAAACGACAACAAATGGTCCAGGAACACAGTACGGAGCTGCATCGCATCCTCCTCACAATAAATCGACATGTTAGCTTGTACAAGGATTCTTCTAAATATCCTGTAGAACCTTGTCCTCCAGATCTGCTGTACGCAAAGTCCACCGTACGTTCGTCTGTCTGAAAGGACCCACGATCACAAAAACGTCCAAAAAGGGCTCGAAATGTTGTGTTACGTGGTTGGTGTCGGTGTGGATACTTGCTTCGGTGTATCCGTGGTCCCTGTCGACCGTTTCCAACTGCTTGGCCGTGCATAAATACCATCTCGGCTTGTTCCCGACATGAATGCCGAACCATTCTGGTGCTTACAGTACGTTGCGTCAATCACACAGCCTGAAACACACAAAGAACACACGGAACGTGCTCAGTGCTACTGTCACTCGTGGATGGCATCTGCAGTGTCAGCGATGCGGCTTCAGACATTTGTTTGTCGGACTTTTTTTCCTCCATTTCCAGTCAGGAATCCGTCCCTACCGTATGACGGTTTTATTAATGTTCATCATGTATTTTTCATGGGCGTCCGGAGAAATTTATACATAAGGAGATAACATTTCATAATTTTCCTGTTGCATTTAAAGCTTTTCTGTGCTCCAAGAGACAATGTTTTCAGGAAGTACGCTAATCTTCTTGTGTTAGAATCAACTCTTACTTATCCTCTCAATTTATATTTGAAGGTAAAATAATCGCATGACAAAAAGATAAAGTTACACTACTGGCCATTAAAATTGCTACACCAAGAAGACATGCAGATGATAAACGGGTATTCATTTGACAAATATATTACAGTAGAACTGCATGTGATTACATTTTCACGCAATTTGGGTGCATAGATCCTGAGAAATCAGTACCCAGAACAACCACCTCTGGCCGGAATAACGGCCTTGATACGCCTGGGCATTGAGTCAGAGCTCGGATGGCGTGTACAGGTACATCTGCCCATGCAGCTTCAACACGATACCACAGTTCATCAAGAGTAGTGACTGGCGTATTGTGACGAGCCAGTTGCTCGGCCACCATTGACCAGACGTTTTCAGTTGGTGAGAGATCTGGAGAATGTGCTGGCCAGGGCAGCTGTCGAACATTTTCTGTATCCATAAAGGCCCGTACAGGACCTGCGACATGCGGTTGTGCATTATCCTGCTGAAGTGAAGGGTTTCGCAGGTTTCGAATGAAGGGTAGAGCCACGGGTCGTAACACATCTGAAATGTAACATCCACTGTTCAAAGTGTCGCCAATGCGAACGAGAGGTGACAGAGACGTGTAACCAATGGCACCCCAAACCATCACGCCGGGTGATACGCCAGTATGGCGATGCCGAATACACGCTTCCAATGTGCGTTCGCCGCGATGTCACCAAACATGGATGCGACCATCATGATGCTGTAAACAGAACCTCGATTCATCCAAAAAAATGACGTTTTGCCATTCGTGCACCCAGGTTCGCCGTTGAGTACACCATCGCAGGCGCTCCTGTCTGTGATGCAGCGTCAAGAGTAATCGCAGCCATGGTCTCCGAGCTGATAGTCCATGCTGCTGCAAACGTCGTCGGACTGTTCGTGCAGATGGTTGTTGTCTTGTCCCCATCTGTTGACTCAGGGATCGAGACGTGGCTGCACGATCCGTTACAGCCATGCGGAAAGAGGCCTGTTATCTCGACTGCTAGTGATACGAGGCCGTTGGGATACAACACGGCGTTCCGTATTACCCTCCTGAACCCACCGATTTCGTATTCTGCTAACAGTCATTGGATCTCGACAAACGCGAGCAGCAATGTCGTGATACGATAAACCGCAATCGCGATAGGCTACAATCCGACCTTTGTCAAAGTCGGAAACGTGATGGTACGCATTTCTCCTCCTTACACGTGGCATCACAACAACGATTCACCAGGCGACGCCGGTCAACTGCTGTTTGTGTATGATAAATCGGTTGGAAACTTTCCTCATGTCAGCACGTTGTAGGTGTCGCCACCGGCGCCAACCTTGTGTGTGAATGCTCTGAAAAGCTAATCATTTGCATATCACAGCATCTTCTTCCTGTCGGTTTAATTTCGCGTCTGTAGCACGTCATCTTCGTGGTGTAGCAATTTTAATGGCCAGTAGTGTATTTCATTAGTATACGTAGAATAAATATTTTTCTGTTATTAAAATTATTATTTTTATGGTTCCATACCTCAATCGGTAAAAACGGACTGGAACCCTTATAGGATCACTTGGTACTCCGTCCGGTTGTCTGCCTTTTTGTCTGTCTGTCGGACTGCTAAGAACCGTCTATCTCTTGAATGGGTGGACATGTGAAGTTGAAATTTATATCACACTGACGGTGCAAAAAATTGAAACTTCTAAGTCAAAGAAAACGAAAGATACAGTCATTTATGTCTCATATTTTGATACTCGCAAAAACACTCATCAAGAACTATAGGGTACTTTCGGTTGACCTAAGATCATGAAATTTTGCAAGAATCAGGGTTTCACCGTATAGCTAAAGGAAAAATATGAAAATTGTTAATTTGTAATTACATCACATGATAAAAAATTTTGATATATTATCCGACCATCCAATTTGAAATTTACGTCACATGCTAAGGTCTATGGTCTCTTTGTCGCATAAAGTAGGTAAGGTTATAACTTAATGCAGTCAAAAGATACAGCCATTTATGTCACATATTTTGATACTTGCAAAACCATTCATTAAAACCTATAGGGCACTTCTGCTTGTAATTTCGGGGTAATCGTATAATGTAATTTTTCACGAATTTCTTCTGTTCCTAATGTTTCGTCCAGAATTGCGCTGGACATCTTCAGAGGCTTTGCTCCTCCACTGAGTCTTGCCGACTGACCGGTCGGACATCTGACAACGAATAATTTGGTTTTCTAGATATAAATCCAAAACCCTAGTTCACCATGGAAGTAGAAAATGACTAAAAGAAACGTTTCTAGGATGTTTTAGTTATGAGAGAGAGCGTTGGAAATTTAGTACGTAAGGTTTTCCGAAAATTAGCTTCACGGACAGATACTTCCATAAGAACTATAATCACAATCGACTGCAAGAGAGAGGTGTCTTTAAATTCTTGCCGATAGAGCCAAAAGGATTTGCACTCTGGAATGCCTGCACGCCGAATTATAACATTCAAGACAGGCTTTCGAGAAAAATGGCTCCTTTTGGAAAGAAGCAAACGGAATTCTACACCCAAATAACGGAAGGCCGAAGGACAAGCATAAAAAACGATGAAAGAGTACGGTTTCTGTCCCTATAATTAAAAAAGTAACAGATCAAATCGGAAAGATTCTACAGACTCATGACATTAGACCGCTTTTTGAACAACAAAGATCAAGCACTTCGATCTGTAAAGGAGAAGCGCCCTCCTCTGTCAGTATGTGACGTACATAAAATTCAGTGTACTGTAGTAAAGTGTATATTGGAACAAGAAAAGCGCGAATACATGGCTAAAGGAACACAAGCGTCTTTGCTGACTAGGGAAAATAGACAAGTCGGCTGTAGCAGAGCATGCTCTTCAGTCAGGAAGCCACGAAGTGAAGTTTTGTGAAACAAACATTTTATTCACGACGAAGAACTGTTACGTACGGCTATACAGAAAAGCCACTGAAATATATAAACATAGGAATACTTATAATGGAAAAGAAGAGACCATGAAACATAGTGACATATGGACCCTAGCTCTACAGAGTCGCTAAATATTTTTTGTCTTTGACAAGACGACAGTCGATAGTAAAGTTTATCTTTGACAAAGATGATCTCTGCTTATTACGTGTAACTCCGGCGAGCCTCACTGTTAGACAGTATACGTGTCGCTGTCAGACGTCCGACCCGCCAGTGAGCAAGGAGGAGCAACGCCTCTGAAGATGTCCAGCGCAGTTCTGGACGAAACTTTATAAACAGAAGAGTTTCGTGGACCACGACCTCATACGCCGAAAGGTTTATGAACAGCAATGTCATCCAGTCGTGCAAGCCGTCATTCTATGCGGTACTTCCCGTTGACGTAGAATTATTAAATTTGGCAAGAATCAAGGTTTTATGTACACGTAAAAGGAAAGACTCAGGTAGTTAATTTATAATTACATAACACAAAAAAGTATTTGTTTTGTCATTTGTAATCCGACATCAGACTTAAAATTAAAACATTCTCAAACGTCTTGGAATTGTAGGGAGCGATATTTTGCCAGTATCAACATCGGTAAGAGACAAAAATAGTCATGATTCTCGATGAATTATGTATATAAATTATTAAGTTTGTACTGAACCCTCATAGCGCGGGTCCCACTCAAACCTGGTTAGTTCTTATTATTTTTAGTAAAAAGCCTACTGCCGGCCGCTGTGGCCGAGCGGCTCTAGGCGCTTCAGTCTGGAACAGTGCGACCGCTACTGTCGCAGGCTCGAATCCTGCCTCGGGCATGGATGTGTGTGATGTCCTTAGGTTAGTTAGGTTAAAGTAGTTATATGTTGTAGGGGTCTGATGACCTCAGATGTTAAGTCCCATAGTGCTCAGAGCCATTTGAACCATTTTGAAAAAGCCTCCTTAGGACCAGACTTACGCTCTCCTCCCTTTACTTTTGCCAGTAATTTTTCCTGCGTTGGCTTATCTGCTGTCTCTGTTCTTCGGAGAATTTCCTCTTCTGTTATGTCACTGGCTTACTCCCTCTATCACCCATTTTCCGATGTGTCCTGTGTATTGCAGAACTGCGTTAGGTCTCTGATATTGTCGGTGTATCTGTCATATGCACGTTTAGAGCGGACTTTCTCATAGCACATAGCGTCCTTCTTGCTTGTCTGCTTGAGTTATGGATTTTATATGGCCGTAGAACTTCAGGCGTCATTCTCGTATGACATCTACACCCACATCTACATCTACATTACTCTGAAGTTCATAATTAAGGCCCTGGCAGAAAGTTCATCTAACCACCTTCAAGCTATTTCTCTACCGTTCCGCGAACACTTAAATCTTTGCGTGCGAGCTCTGATTTCTCTTATTTTATTATGATGATCATTTATCAGTAGGTACGTGGGCGCCAACAGAATATTTTCAAACTCAGGAGAAAGTTGGTGATTGACACTTGACGAGAAGATCCTATCCCAGCAACAACGCCTCCCTTTTAATGATTGCCACCCCAGTTTGCATATCATACCCATGGCACTCTCTCCATCAATAACACAAAACGAGCTGTCTTTCTCTGAACTTTTTCGATGTCCTCCATATGTCCCGTCTGATGCGGGTCCCACAGTGCACAGCAACACTCCATAAGAGGGTGGACAAGCATGATGTATACAGTCTCTTCGTTTTCTTAGGTAACTCATAACGTTCGATCACGTATATGTTCCAAAATCTAGTACAATCGACGTTAGTGATACGGGCCTATAATTCAGCAGATTACTCCTGTTTGCTTTCTTGGGTATTGCTGTGACTCGGCAAATTTCCCGTCTCTAGATAAGGTTCTTTCGACGAGCGAGCGGTTGTACATGATTGCTAAGTATAGAGCTGTTGCATCAGCATACTCTGAAACGAACCTGGTATACAATCTGGACCATAAGCCTCACATTTATTAAGTGATTTAAGCTACTTGGCCACAACGAGGATATCTACCTAAGTGCCCCATAGTCGCAGTTTTTATAGATTCTAATTCTGGAATACTTACTTCGTTTTCTTTGGTGAAGGTGTAGCGGAAAACTGTGTTTAGTAACTATAGTTTAATGGCACTGTCATCACTAAATCGCCATTTTTATCGCTTAGTGATGGTGTTTATGGTGCCTTTCCACTGGTATACTTTACATATGTCCATAATCTCTTCGAGTTTTCTCCCAGATTTCGAGACAGAGTTCCGTTGTAGAAGCTATTAAAAGCATCTCGTGTTGAGGTTCACTCTAAATTTCGAGCTTGTTTAAATCTTCACCAAACTTAGGAATTTTGAGTTCTGTTAGTTTGGAATGCTTTTTTCGTTACTTCAGCAACAGTGGTCTCACCCGTTTCGTGTACTATTGGGAATCAGTGCTATCTCTTTTTATCAGTTTATTTGGTATACACGTCTCAGTTGTCGTCGACACAATTTCTCTGAATTCAGACTACACTTACACTGTCAGATCGTAAGGAGCGTACAGCGTCTCTTAGAAAGACGTCTCTTAGGTGTTCAGTATTGATAATGATCTTCCACTCTCCATCGTGGTTCTTCTTAGGTCCTAATATCTTCCAGATAAATTTGCCTTGCCGGCCGAAGTGGCCGTGCGGTTAAAGGCGCTGCAGTCTGGAACCGCAAGACCGCTACGGTCGCAGGTTCGAATCCTGCCTCGGGCATGGCTGTTTGTGATGTCCTTAGGTTAGTTAGGTTTAACTAGTTCTAAGTTATAGGGGACTAATGACCTCAGCAGTTGAGTCCCATAGTGCTCAGAGCCATTTGAACCATTTTTTTAAATTTGCCTTCTCTGAGCTCTAGTGTGTTGAGTGGATCAATTCTGATCTAAAGTGAGTGTGTCTGCTTCACAAACTACGTGTGGCCTAATGACGTAGTGTAGTGACGGAGTTTCGCATTTCTGCTAATATTTCTTTTATTGCAGGGCAGTTCAGTAATAGTCTTGTGTGCTGTTTCCCATTTAAGAATGCGAATCTCACTTGCCTCTTTTTCTATAATGTTCTCCCAAATGATTCGACAAATGTTCTACAGTCCTGTAGCCCAGTTACCTGGTTCTGTTTATTTCTAAAGTTTTTTTTTATATATTTGATTTGGTGTCCTCCATTGCACAATGCAAGTCACTCTCCAAGTTCATTCAGTTCTTCACTTTTGTCTCCATTGCTACTGTAGTCGAATGTCTACTTTCACGCCTGTAAGTTACGGCGGATGGAATCGGTGTTCTTTACTCCCTCCGTCCAAACCGCTCTCGAAAGGCCCAACGGTACCGACCGACTGCCGTGTCAACAGCAGCATATTGGCGTCACTGGATGCAGACATGAAGGGGCTTGTGGTCAGCACACTGCTCTCCCTGCCGTATGTCAGTTTACGTGATTGGAGCCGCTACTTCTCAGTCAGGTAGCGAAGTCCGACAGCTCTTAACTTCGGTGATTTGACGGGAACCGGTATCACCACTGCGGCAAGGCCGTTGCTACGGTATTCTTTAAAGTTTTTTCAATAGTAAAAGCAGATCTTTCTCTAAAATAATGCAAATTCCGTTTAATGATAGTCAGTTTATAATTTGTTGCCTTCTGGTGGTCCAAAAACTGTACTTCCGCTTGAATTTCACCATCTGAAATCATTTCTTCAATCACAGAAACTGGTCTTAGAACCCATGTATTTATTTGACAATTTTTCTCATTATAAAAGAGTTTGTATTTGAATTTATTACCGATGATGAGTGAAAACTAGTGCCTCTGGATAAACAGAAAAAGAAATAATAAGAAGAATATAAAGGCATACAACGTTTCTGGTAGACAAAAGACGTTTTCAAAGTAAAGTTTTAATTGTATATGAAACTGAACGTTTACAACCCATTATAATAACAATTTTTTTTCTCAGGAAGTCTTTAGTCACGAAGACGATTCAAATTTTGAGGGTGGCCCAGCGACCAAAAGTGCGATGCATGTTGCAAATTACTGGTAGAGAGAGGAATCCAAATAAACTGATTATGGGACACGTTAGAATGAAGATGTATCTATGACAGTGATGGAAAAACTAAGGTGACGGGCTGGACAGTAGCCAGCAAGGTGGATAGTAGGTGGCCAAGGGAATTTCTTTCCTATATTACAATAAATAACAAAAGACTGAGAAGATAGACGAAAGATAGGCAGATGCCAATAGAAGGTAAGCGAGAGCAACAGGAATTCATATTGCTGGAGATCTAAATGTGTAGAAAAATGCAGAGGATGCTTTAATCCACTAGTGACTGTCACACGGCTAACGATGATCTGTCATATATTAGAGTCTACCGTAACAGCTATTATTTTCTAAATAGATAATTTTCATTGGACCATTTTTGTTTTTATACCTCAAAAAGATTCATTTTAGCCACCAGGGTGTAATAACACATGTTGGGAACGAACTTAAATAACATAGAAGATAGGCTGTTCCCTTGGTATAAAAAGTTTCTGAAGTCTATTACATGTATTTTACCTGGGACTGAGTGTCTGTGAGTCTTTGCTTGATGGAGTTGATGCTCTTAGTATCGAAACGAAATTCATACAGCACGTTAAAAAGTGTGGTGCGATCGACTAAATCAAAGGCTTTTCTGAAGACCACGAATGTGTACCCCCATGGTTTAAAGTAGTTTATCTGCGCTTGAGTAGAAGTTTCAAGCTCAGAATTTGCTCCGGAGTTGAACCTCCCGACTGGAACCCTACTGGGCATTCACCTCTTGTGTTCTGAGTTGCGTCTTATATATCTGTTTGCAGGACATTTTAGTGAATTTTGCAGATTACTGGCAAGAGAGAGTTCCCTCTGTAATCAATAACATCATTCTTGTGACGCTTTCCTATGTAGTGCGCGGATAACTGCAACTTCCCATTCTTTTGAGTCAATCTCCGTGTGTCTGTGTGCCAACTCTGAAGGAGAGAGCGTTGCATCCCTATGAATGCGTTATCAGCTACATGCTTCAATATTTAAGCCCCTGAAGTTGTGCCACAAGCTCCTCTTTTCCCCAATTCTATTCAATACCTCCTCATTAGTTATGTGATCTACCCATCTAATCTTCACCATTCTTCTGTAGCACCACATTTCGAAAGCTTCTATTCTCTTCTTGACTAAAGTGTTTATCGTCCACGTTTCACACTCCATACCAATACTTTCAGTAACGGCTTGCTGACACTTATACTCGATGTTAACAAATTTCTCTTCTTCAGAAACGCTTTCCTTGCCATTGCCACTCTACTCTACATTTTATATCCCCTCTACTTCGACCATCATCAGTTATGTTGCTCCCCAAATAGCAAAACCCATTTACTACTTTAAGTGTCTCATTTTCTAATCTAATTCCCTCAGCATCACCCGATTTAATTCGACTACGTTCCATTATCCTCGTTTTGCTTTTGTTGATGTTCATCTTATATCCTCCTTTCAATACACTGTCCATTCCGTTCAGCTGCTCTTCCACGTCCTTTTCTGTCTCTGACAGAATTACAATGTCATCGGCGAACCTCAAAGCTTTTATTTCTTCTCCATGGATTTTAATACCTACTCCGAATTTTTCTTTTGTTTCCTTTACTGATTGCTCAATAACATCGGGGGTAGGCTACAACCCTGTCTCACTGCCTTCCCAACCACTGCTACGGTAAGAAAAGAAAAAAAAAAATACTGCACCACGAAGGAATTATCCGAGTGAGACCGTTATCTGCTGACATGATGTAAATGTACAGACAAATAAATGATAACAGTTTCAGAAAAATTTCATGATTTATTCATGAAAAGGAGCTTCAGAAACTGAACACGTCAATAACATATTGTTTCACCTACGTTCCTTAAGCAAGCAATTGTTCGGTTTGTTATCGATAGAAAAAGTTGTTGGATATCCTCTTGAGGGATATCATGCCGAATACGGTCCACTGGACACCTTACATCGCCAAAATACCGAGCTGTTCGGAGCGCCCTCGGTTGGGCAGAGATCCGGCGACCTTGCTGGACAAGGTTTGGCACGCACGAAGACAAGGAGTGCAAACGCTTGTCGTAAGCGAGCGGGTAAAACCTTGCTGAAATGTAAGCCCAGCATGGCTTGTTAAGAAGGGCATCAGTATAGAAAGAATATCGTCGACGTACGGCAGTGCTTTATGTGTGCCAAAGACGACAACCGGAGGGACTCCAAAATGAAAACAAATGGCACCCCAGACCATCGTTCCTGGTTGTCTGGCTGTATGGTGACCGACAGTCAGGTTGGTATCAACTGGTGACTGGGGCCTCCCCAGATGCGTCTTTGCTGGCCATTGGGGCTCACTTCGAAGCAAGACTCATTACTGAAGGTAATTCTACTCCAGTCAGTGAGAGTCCAAGCCGAAGACGTTTTTGGAGACGCTCTGGACAGCAGTGACATATCAACCAGACTGTAGCCCGCCATATGGCGAGAGAACCACCAGGACTGATTTTCCGGGGTGCCGGTTCATTTGACAGCAGGACCGGTTTGATCGTCACGCGCGGCACACTTACGACACAGCGGTACGTCGTCGATACTTTACGTCGTGTTTTGTTGCCCTTCTTGGCAAGCCATGCTGGGCTTACATTTCAGCAAGATATTGTCCGCCTGCAAACGGCAAGAGTTTCAGTTGCTTGTCTTCCTGCTTGCCAAACTCTACCTCACCAGCAAAGTCGACGGACCTCTCCCCAATTGAGGACGTCTCGAGCATTACGGGCGGGGCCCTCCAACGAGCTCGGGATTTTGACGATTTAATACTCCAGTTGGAGAGAATTTCTCACGGTGTCCCTCGGGACGACATCCGATAACTTTGTATATCGATGACAAAGTGGATAATTACTTGCACAGGGGCCATATGTGGACCAACTTGTTACTGACTTGTTCAATTTATGAAGCTCCTTCTCTTCAATAAATCAACTTTTCTGAAACTGGAATCATTTGTTTATCTGTACATGTTCTGTCATCTTGGCCCTTGCCCTTTTCCCCATACACCTATCCTTGTGAACTCTACGGAGAACTTCCTCATTTCGTATCTGTCCACCTAATTTTCAACACTCTTCAGTAACCATCTCACACTCTTCAACTACCTTCTTTCCCGCTATTACGGGACCCGTTCAGATAATTCCTTTGTGGCGCGTTATATTTTTGTGTTCCCCCCATGAACCATGGACCTTGCCGTTGGTGGGGAGGCTTGCGTGCCTCAACGATACAGATAGCCGTACCATAGGTGCAACTACAACGGAGGGGTATCTGTTGAGAGGCCAGACAAACGTTTGGTTCCTGAAGAGTAGTTGCAGGGGAAACAGTGTGGATGATTGACTGACCTGGCCTTGTAACATTAACCAAACGGCCTTGCTGTGCTGGTACTGCGAACGGCTGAAAGCAAGGGGGAACTACAGCCGTAATTTTTCCCGAGGGCATGCAGCTTTACTGTATGATTAAATGATGATGGCGTCCTCTTGGATAAAATATTCCGGAGGTAATACACTAAGCAGATTCAGAAGGATTTAGGCTGCAGTAGGTACTGGGAGATGAAGAAGCTTGTACAAGATAGAGTAGCATGGAGAGCTACGTCAAACCAGTCTCAGGACTGAAGACCACAACAACAACAACAGTTTAATATATGATAAACGAAGAAAGTATGACACAAAAATAGACTTGGACATGTAAAGAGGGCATTCCTGGCCAAAAGACGTGTCAAACATTGTCGTTAATTTTACCAAAATTTCTGAGAATTTACGTCTGGGGCTCAGCGTTCGATAGAATAGTAATATGAAGTTTCGGAATAGCGGGAAAGAAGGTAGTTGCCGAGTGTGAGGTGAAGTGTTACTGAAGAATGTTGAAAATTAGGTGGACTGATACGAAATGAGGAAGTGTTCTCCGTACAGTCGACAAGGATAGGCGTGTGGGGAAAACTCTGAGAAAAAGGGCCAAGGTAACAGAACAGCGACAAATATTTCGATGGTCCTAGGGCATTGCTTCCCAACCTGGGGGTAATTACGCCCTGAGAGGTTGAAACGTCCCCTTAGAAAAATTAATGAATTACTGTGCTGATAAACCTCTTACATTATTTGATTTTCAAACAGCTGAGCAGAATTGAACGTACTCAGACATTTCACTCTCTACCTATTCTGATCAACACTAAACTGGCACACAATATTTTTTGCGCAACGCAATCTGACTTTCAATAATCCCTACAAAAGAATGGCCCTGACTAACTTTAACCTATACTTTTCACAAATCACTTACCTCACAAAAATCTTTGTTACTCGAACTACTGCAATACAGCGAGCGCCACTACTGCCAGCTAAATAAAAGATTCAAACTACTGAATGCACTAACTACTGATAGGTATAGTTAGCAAAAGAAAGATTTTGATAGAGAACAAATAATGTATTTAGATTAATAGTGTTCAAAAGTCATAATATATATAGCAGTTCATGACATCCAGTCTTACAAATTTACTGTCTCTGATGGACACACGTCCAGATCATCCGCTCTCAAAACTCCGCCATTTATCTCCCAACATCCACCACTGCTGGCGGCTCACCTTCAACTGCGAAACGCTACGCTCTGTTAACATCTAACTGCCCAACACTACAATAGCGAATATTCCAACAATGCCCACCAGCCACAGACAGCACACAGCACAGTCACTGATTTTCATATAGAGCGCTACGTGGCGTTACCATCATAAAAACCTAAACAGCCTACTTACAAGGTAAAATGAAATTTTATAAAGGGTAAAAAGTAAACGATTTCATTCTGTTTCAGTCACGAGATTAAATTATTTTCAAAAGATCATTAATATTATCACAGATTTGTAAGACTTTAATACTGATTATGTAAGTTACCAAAAGCTAGTCTTTCTCAGTTAGTAGCATTAATGGAGGTTACAGATTCCTCACATAGTCCACCGACTACACACTTTGTCCCGTACATCGCTGATCATAAAAGTGAGATATATAGGTAACAAACGCTAAATATCTCAAGAAAATATCTTCTCCAATTTGTAGATAGTAGCTTCAGCAGTCCAGAAATCGCTTCATTACTCGCTTCGAAACAAATAAATTAATTAATTGACACAACGACACAACAATAACTACATAAGTGATACTATAGTGTTGTACACAGTATTGGTATTATTATTATTAATATTACTATTACTATTTCTGTTAGTGGCTGTGGTTAGACACAAAGCATTAACATCCTGAAGTCTTCCAGTTTCTGACAGTTCAGAAGTAAGTACTGCAGGAATGAAGTGAGTATAGTGCACAGATCTGAACTTGTTTGATTTTAAATGGGGTTGCAGCGCGCAGGTCAAGCAAGTGCCGCACTGGAGAGGAGTAATGGACGGAAAGTTTGTTTTCTAACTAGTGTCTACACTCACCGTGGACAACTAGTTTTCTTATCTCCGAAGGAGTTGAGAACAGCACTCGCGGTGCACCCCGAACTGCTTCGTCATTCATTCTGACACACACAACCACAAAAAATATATTTCATCTTTCATCATTTTAAAAATAAAACTGTTGCAAGAAAAATCCTTCATTCAACAGTTTAGGTAGGTGCTAAAGTTGGTGATAATGTGGGGGCGGGGTGGGGGGAGTGTGGCAAATGGCAGAGTGAGGGGGGAGGGGAAGGGTACTAGCTAATGTCTGATTGCACTCAGGGGCAATGGTCTAAGGTTGCGAACTACTGTCCTAGGGGAAGTTGCAGAGAAAAAGTGTTTGGGGCGACCGAGATTGGGATGTTGTTCAAATGTGTGTGAAATCTTATGGGACTTAACTGCTAAGGTCATCAGAGCCTACACCCTATTTAACCTAAACCATCCTAAGGACAAACACACACACCCATGCCCGAGGGAGGACTCGAACCTCCTCTGGGACCAGCCGCCATTGAGATATATTCAACAAATAACAGAAGACATTGGGAGTTAGTGCTTCTCTGCTGTAATGGAGATAGCACTGGAAAGTAAATTACGGTGGGTCTCATAAACCAGTTAGAAGACCAGAGACAGAAAATAAAAGAATGGTACCAAATGAAATTCTGATGAATTATGACCAAATGCTGTCCTCTGCTATGTCGAGGTGACGGTGTTTATTTCCCAAGCGGGGACATCCCGTTTGATACGAAAGCCTCGCCTCTTGCTGGACGTACGCTCGCATCGGGTGCGGAGAGCAGCTCACCTAGAGACAGCGAGAGGCGGCTCGGGTGACGGATGGGCCAGAGCGGCCGCGCGCACGTGTCGGCGGCAGTAGGGGGCGGCGGCAGCGTTGGCCAACCACGCGAAATCGGCGACACACGGCCCGGCACGGGAAACCCTGCGCCGCTTTCCACCCGCGCCTGCAGCGCTGCTGAGTCACGGCGGCTCGCCTCCAGCCAGTGTCTAGCCAGAGCCGCGCTCCTCACGAGAAAACACCCGGCCTCCGACGGCGGGGCGTCTTCACCGACCGGCGCGCGGTCCATACTTGCTGTCGATACACGATTGTCAAACACTGCGCATGCAGTATCGACCCTTACATCATCAGTAACAGTACCCGTCGGCAACAAGAGTTCCACAACGCTAAGATTACGAACAGCAAACAAAAAAGTGCGTGCCGCAATTAACACTGAGAAGTCATTGAAACTGGTATGCCTGCCTAATATCGTGTAGCCCGCTGAAGTGCCGCAACACGACGTGACATGGACTCGACTGAAGTAGTGCTGGAGGGGACTCACACCGTGATTCCTGCAGGGCTATCCATAAGTCAATAAGAGTACGAGGGGGTGGGGATCTCTTCTGAACAGCAAGTTGCAAGGCGCCCCATATATCCTCAATAATATTCGTGTCTGCTGAATTTGGTGGCCATCGGAAGTGCTTAAACTCAGAAGAGTGTCACAGGAGCCACCCTGTAGCAATTCTGGACGTGTGGGGTGTTGCACTGTCCTGCTGGAATTGCCCAAGTCTGTCGGGATGCATAATGGACATGAATGGACGCAGGTGATCAGACAGAATGCTTACGTAGCTGTCACCTGCCAGAGCCGTATCTATATGTACCAGGGTCCCATATCACTCCAACTGCACACGCTCCACACCATTACAGAGCCTCCACCAGCTTGAACATTTCCCTGCTGACATGCAGCGTCCATGGATTCATGAGGTTGTCTCCATACCCGGGTCCATCCGCTCGATAAAATTTGGAACCACCCTCGTCCTACCAGGTAACGTGTTTCCAATCACCAACAGTCGAATGTCGGTGTTGACGAGTCCAGGCAAGGCGTAAGGCTCTGTGTCGTGCAGTCATCAAGGGTACTCGAGTGTGCCTTCGGCTCCGAAAGCCCTTATCGGTGATGTTTCGTTGAATGGTTCGCACGCTGACACTTGCTACCTCGTGCACCGACTATAACACCACTTTCAAACTCACCTAAGTCTTGATAACCTGTCATTGTAGCAGCAGTAACCGATCTAACAACAGCGCTAGACACTTGTTGTCTTATAAAGGTCTTGCTGACCGCAGCGTCGTATTCTACCTGTTTACATATCTCTGCATTTCAGTACGCTTGGCTGTAGCAGTTTCTTTCGCGCTTCAGTGTATATTAGCTGTAGGTAGCAAGAAACAGCAGGTCACAACGGAAAGGACGGAATCGGTTCGAGAACGGCTGAAGAAATAGGCTACTTCTCGCACATTAACTTACCGATTGAAATAAAAGCTACGGACCCGAAAGGTTTCATAAACTACTTTCGTATCGGTCTTGCATTGCAGAAGAATTTATTAAAGTCGATACGGCATAAAACGAAGAAGTATATTACGTTAATCTGAGAGGCGATGGCTGTCAACTAGAGATTGGAAGTAGCGTTGAGAGTTTTCGTGACAGGAATGACAATCGAGTCTTTGAAGTTTCGTGTAGTAATATAGCAAGAACAATTAGCAAAATTGTTATGAAAATCTATGAAGCAATTATATCTGCCCTGAAAGAATATAATCAAAGTAATTGATATGATTTGTTTCCTTTGTTGATAATATTTGGTGATAAACTAGCCTTTGTATATGACATACTGTTCGAAGTACAAGAGTTTTTCCATACTTCTTTGTAACTCTATAAGCTAACATTATGTTTCAAAATTAATACCGTAAGCAATGTCTTACGGCCTTGCTGCAGTGGATACACCTGTTTCCGTGAGATCATCGAAGTTAAGCTATGTCGGGCGCGGTCGGCACTTGGATGGGTGACCATCCAGGCCGCCATGCGCTGTTGCCATTTTTCGGGGTGCACTCAAGTCTCGTGATGCCAACTGAGGAGCTACTCGACCGAATAGTAGCGGCTTCGGTCAAGAATACCATCATAACGACCGTGAGAGCGGTGTGCTGACTCACGCCCCTTCTATCCGCATCCTCCACTGAGGATGACACGGCTGTCGGATGGTCCCAGTTGGCCACTCGTGGCCTGAAGACGGAGTGCTAAAAGCAATGTCTTACTGAATACTACAGTGACCATCGTAATGTGGTAAATACAAAGACCACCTCTGCGTAGACCTATTACAAATGTCTTGTGTTACAAGGCTACTGGAGAAAATGCTTTGAGGGATGATATGCACATAGCCGGACTGCAAACATAAACAGTATACACAATTGCTGTGTAGCTGGTTCTTGAAACTATATCAATATCTGAAACACGAATATTGTCAAACCGTCAATATTCGATGTCACACGCTTACTATGTACTGACAATAATGAGAATATTGTTGGTGCCGTCAATACTGCTGGTTTGACAACTTTATTCAACTTGTGCTTCCTCTGCAGCATCACCTATGTCAATGCACGTTGTACACTTTTTACGGTAAATACTAGGTGGTTCAGTAAGTACTGCAACACATATTTTTCTCGCCCACTTTCGGTTGAAAAAAGGTAGAGTTTGTCGTGGGACATTGTGGAATATTTCCGCATCAGCCGCTAGAGTTTCATGTCGTTCCGATAGCTGGCGCCGCTATACGTAGCCTTGAAAATGGCTTCCGCAACGGAGGCGCGCTCCAGCCAGAGAGCTGTCACCGAGTTTCATTTGGCGTAACACTAGGACATCGCAGATATTCGTAGGCACTCGCAGAATGTATTGTGAGACCCGGCAGCGACCAAAAACACGCAAGATCTTTGGCGACGTGTCTGTCATCATCGCAATAAGGTGGCGCAAACCTGTCCAATCACCGCGTGCTGGGTTGCTGCACACAACTGAGACTCCTGCAGTGATGGAACTGTTCGTCGCCACATAAGTGAAAACGAACTTTCGTTCTCCATGACAACGCAAGGCCACACACAAGTCTGCGCACCCCAGAAGAGCTCACGAAGCTGCAATGGACTGTTCTCCCTCATCCATCTCGCACTTTCCGACTTCCATCTGTTTAGCTCAATGAAGGAAGCAGTGCGTGGCTGTTGTGGAGATTATTGATGCGGCGAGATCTTGCCACCAAAATGCGTGGCAGTCGGGGAGGTTATTGATGCAGCGATATCTTGCCACCTACTCCAACAAGAGGAGTGGTACCATGCGCGCATAGAGGCCCACTCAGTAAGGTGGTGTATTGCCATCACAATGAACGGACATTTTGTAGCCGAATAATATGGCGTAGTGGAATCCTGAATAAAACCAACCTGCTTTCCCGGAGTAAATTCTATTTGTGATTGGTAGTGTAAATACTCCACCAGGTCATGCTTCTAAAGTCTTTATAACCTACGATTTTTCTTTTTCAAATCATATCTCATCTAACGTTTTTTATCGTCCGATTGCTCCATAAAACTTGAATAGTATTTCTGTTGTTGTGGTTTTCAAGCCCAAAACTAGTCTGATGCAGTTCTCCGCGCCAGCCTGTGCCGTGCAAGCCTCTTCATCTCCGAATAATCACTGCATCCAATTGAAACTGCTTACTTTCGTCAAGCCTTAGTCTGCATCCATCATTTTTACCTCACACTATTCCCTCCCTCCGGGAGAAAATGCCGCATGAAAATAGGGGGAGAGGAAATAGAGCAAGTGAATAACTTCAATTACTTGGGAAATGTAATAATGGATGATATGTATTGCTCAAGAGAAGTTAGGAAAAGAATTGCAATGGCAAAAGAAGGATTCAAGAGGAAACAGAAATTATTTTGTGGACCACTAAACAAAGACCTGGGGAAAAGACTTGCCAAATGCTACATCTGGAGCGTTGCAGTATATGGTGCGGAGACCTGGACATTGAGGAAGGAAGATGAAAGAAGATTGGAGGCACTAGAGAGGTGGATATGGAAACGAATGGAAAAAGTGAAGTGGGAAGACCTAGTAAGGAATGAAGGAGTATTAAGAAGAGTTGGAGAAGAAAGAAACATGCTGAAAGTCATCAGAAAGAGAAAACGGAACTGGATTGGAGATTGTTTGAGGAGAGACTGTTTATTGAACGAAGGAATAGAAGGAATGGTGGAGGGAAAAAGGCGAAGAAGATATCAAATACTGGACAATATCAAAGGAGGCAAATATTCAGAAATGGACAGACAAAAGTGGAAGAGGCTTAACCCATGTCAAGACCTGCCGTAAGGCAGAATACCATACATACATACACGCATACATTCCATCAGCTACCAAACTGAAAATTCTGTAATGCATCAGGATCTGTCCCATCAACCAGTTCGTCCATATATCCAATTTATGGCAGACATTTCTTTTCCCCATTCTGTTTCAGTACTTCATAATTAGATATCCACTCTGTCCAGATAATCTTTAGCATTCCTCTACAGCTCCATATTTCAAAAGTTTCTGTTCTCTTCTTGTCTGAACTGTTCGTCATCCATGTTTCACTGGCGAACGAGGCTACTCTCCAGACAAGTCCCTTCATGAAATTCTGGTTAACACTTTGTAGAATCACGTATTGATACCACCCCACGGGTGTCACAGTCGGCAATGGAAATGCAAGTTTCTGTCAGACGCCGATAGCGGTCGTGCAGAAACCGGCGGAGCCAGTGGTGCGCGCCTGCTGAGCCACGCCCCCAGCAGCTGTGTACCAGGAGCACGGCCGGCGGCAGCCACTCTGCCCACTCACACTTGGAACCACTTTTCTACGTGAAACTAAACAGACGCCACATAGTCGCACCTCTGACACCATCTTTCCTGGCTTAGTTTGGAGAGTCTCATCCTTGTTGCTACTGTGCCAACTGCACTCTATTTCTTGTTGTATTATTTGTAATGAACCTTCGTACACTTGGAGAAATACAGGTCAAGTGCATGTTCTGTTTGATGTGTTAACTTGTTCGCTAATCATTTCTGCTCCTGTCCAACTTTACTACGATGACAGTTGCCGCCCGACTCTGCAGCCCACCTCTCCTTACCTTTGTGTACGAAGTCATACACCACATACTCAAGTTTGTATTCGATGTAAACAACATTAGATTTCTCAAGAATGCTTTTCTGTTGCTAGTCTGCAGTTTACATTCTATAGACCTCCGCCATCATTCGTTGCTTTGCTGCCCAATTAGTAAAACTCATGTACTACTTTTAATGCCTCATTTCCCAACCTATTTCCGTCAGCTCCACCTGGTTTATTTCGATTGCGTTCCATTACTTTTGCCTTACTTTAGTCGGCATTAATTTTATAATATATTTTCAAGACATTACGACTCCTTTCAACTGCTCTTGGAAGTTCTTGGACAGGATGACAATGTCGTTCGAAAACTTCAAAATTTTTGTTCCTTTTCCCTGAACCTTAATTCTCCTTAAACTTTCTTCTTGGTTTCCTTTCCTGCTTGCTCCATGTACAAATTGGTCAAAATTAGGGAGAGATTACAAGTCTGTCTCAACCCGTTCTCAGCCTCTTTACCTTTCATGCCCTTCGACCTTTGTAACTGACCGCCCCTGGTAGCTGAGTGATCAGTGTGGCGGAATGTCATACCTCACGGCCCGGGTTCGATTTTCGGCTGGGTAAGAGATTTCCTTGGCTCAGGGGCTGGGTGTTGTGTTGTCCTAATCATCATTATTTCATCCTTATCGAATCGCAAGTCCCCGAAATCGCGTCAACTCGCCAGACTTGCACCAGGCGAATGGTCTACCCGACGAGAGGCCCTAGCCACACGGTATTTCCATTTACCTTTGTAACTGGAGGTCGGTTTCTCTACCCTTCCACCAAAGAGTGTATTCCAGTCAACATTGTCGAAAGCTCTCTCCAAATCTACGAATTCTGTAATCCTGACTTGCCTTACTTCAACCTATATTCTAAGGTAAGTCACAGGATCTTACGTGTTCTTACATTTCTCCAGATCCCAAACTGATTTTCTACGAGGTCAGCTTGTAACAGACTTTTTCCTGTAAATCTATCGTGTCATTATTTTGCAACTATCATTCGTGAAATTTATAATTCAATAATATTCACACCCATCAGCACCAGCTTTCAGTCGAAAGGGAGTCATTGTATTATTCTCGAATTCTGGTCGTATTTCCCCTGCCTCATGTATCTTGCGCGCCATGTGGAATAGTTTTGTTATGGCTGGTTCTCCCAACGAGTTCAGTAATTTCAAGGAAATGTCGCCTTATTTTTTAGATTTCTCTCAAATTCTTCTCGCTTTATCAGATCTCCGATTTCGTCTTCATCGACAAGTTTTTATTAGGTCGCTTTCCTGTGTGTTTGTTCAGTGCACATGTTGCAACTGACTTTAAACTATCTTCCCGATGAGCTAGAGACTTGAAACTTTCACCAAATCTCAGAACTGCATGACTATGCGGTATTAACTTTATTTATTGTCTGGTGTGTGGCGGAGGGTACCTTGTGTGCCTTTGCTATTTTCATCTTTTCCTGATCCACTTCAGAATGTTCCGGGGTGAGAATGGTTATTCGCAAGTCGCTGTGCGAGCGCAGATGTTTCTGATTTTTACTTCCGGGGTCACATCGTAAGATAATCTGTTTTAAGGTGCAAGAAATGTTTTCTGGAATTTTATTTTGTCCACTCTTTTTGCATTCCTTCCGCCTTTTATACATCCCTTCTTTGTTTAGTACTGGCCTGTACCTGAACCCTTCGATATTCATACAACTAATTTTCTTCAAAGGTCTCTCCAATTTTCCTATAGGCAACATTTACCTGTCTCTGGTCGGGCAACAGCCTTGCGTTTGTCATCCAGCCATTCCTGCTCAGCTATTGTCCACTTCGCGCCTCTTCATTTTTTTTTAAACAAATGAATTCCCTTTTACTTGCTTGATTTGCTGTCCTTTTGTATTTTTTTTCTCATCAACTAAACTCAATAGCTTGTGTATTATCCAAGGATAGCTACTGAGTTTCATGTTTTCGCCAGTCTGAATCTCTGCTGCCTTCACTGTTTAATCTCTGAATCCTATCCGTTCGTTTTCTATTATTTTTTTCGTATTGCTTTTCCCCTGTTTCCGTCAAACGTATTATAATCTAGCTCACATGTGGCAGTGGAAATGATTTGCAGTTTAAAATCTGCCTTAGAAATCTGTCAGTCTGAAACCTTTCGGTGTCTACTTCCCTTTATTTGTTTCTGCATGCGAAGTAACCACTGAGAGTTTCTTTTACATAACAAAACGCATGTCATATAATCTTCTAGGCTGTTGATGCTGACTTACACGGTTTTGGGCACTCAGTATAACTCACTGTTTTTATTATTGTTTCCCTTCTGACGTGAAATTGTAGACCTTTCAATCCGCAATAGGAAATCGGAGCAAAAAATAATTTTGTTTTCAAAAGGGTTATAGTATTGCTGAGAAATTCGTTTTTACATTTTCACGCGATCAACAATCAATGCATACGGTAAAGACCTGGCACACACTTTGAAATACTTAATTATTCATTTAGAAGCAGTCAATTCCTTACTCTTGAAATTTCTGCATCATCATCTATTCCAATATCAAATTCTGAATGGCCTTGGTGATACCATTCATGAATGCTGGTAAAGGAAGTTCTTCATGCAGATTATCTTCAAGAGAGTTCCGGCAAAACTTGAATTCACTAGGCCATTTCCGAAGTGGTAAAAATGAAGGATTATTCCTCTTGAACATCTTCACAAAATTTGTAAGGATTATCATTTCCAACAAACCATCTCCAAATAACAAAGAAAAAGATAATAATGAAATACAGTTATACGAGGGTCACTCCAAGAAATGCACACTATTTTTGTAAAAATACAATTTTCATTCTGCGTGTGTGAAAGGTCTTACAGTGTGTAGATACATCTTTCTCGCTTGTTTTCAAACTTAGTTCAACCTGTTCCCGTGAGTGGCGCCGTCACAGCATGCCTTCAAGATGGCTGTTACGCTTGACGTTCGTCAGAAGCAACGTGCTGTCATAGAATTCGTGTGCTGTGAAAATGAGACATTGGGAAACATCCACAAGAGGTTGAAAAAGGTTTATGGGGATGCTGCTGTCGATCCACAGTTAGTCGGTGGGCAAGCAAGTTACGTGATGAAAAAGGGCATGGCAATATTGAGGATTGTCCTCGCTACAGTGTTTCTCGATTCTGAAGGACTCTTACTTTTGGACACCAAGCCAAGTGGAACCAGCACAAATTCTGATGCATATGTGACGACACTGAAGAAACTTCAAGCTCGGTTGAGTCGTGTTCGGTCACATCGGCAAAAGCAGGATGCTTTGCTGTTGCTCGACAATTCACGGCCACATGTCAGACAAAAAACCATGGAAGCGATCACAGAACTAGGATGGACAACACTGAAATACCCACTTTACAGTCCTGACCTGACTCCATGTGACTATCATCTCTTTGCGAAGCTGAAAGACTCTCTTCGTGGAACTAGGTTTGAAGATGATGACTCCCTTCTGCACGCTGCCAAACAGTGGCTCCAACAGGTTGGTCCAGAGTTTTACCGCGCGGGTGTACAGGCGCTGGTTCCAAGATGGCGAAAGGCAGTTGAGAGGGATGGAAATTATGTGGAGAAATGAAAATATTGTTCCTAAAGGATGTATCTATACACTGTAAAACTTTCAAACATGTAGAATAAAAGATGGATTTAAAAAAAAATAGTGTGCATTTCTTTTGGATTGACCCTCGTAGTTTGTTAATTTGAACAGAATAAATGCAACAAGACTGCATCAAAATGCCATGCCAACGAAACTTTTCCACAGACTATCGTTAACTTTCTGCTTCAGTAATGCCAAAAATGTAGTAACAAAAGAGAAGTGAAGTTTCCTTCGACGGTAAGCCCATCTCTCTGAGAGGTCGGTAGTTTCATTTTGTGCATGTATCGGTTGTTCAGCCGCTGAGGAAGATGGGATGATCTGTGTACTGTCGAAGTCTTTGGCGAAATGAGTCACATTCTTAAAAGATGTCGCTTTATTATGAATTAACGTCCTGCCACGATCGCCAAATAAATAGTATTTTGTTTGATAAATTTTATCTCTACTATGGCAAAAAAAGTCCTGATTGGGTCGCCAGGTAAAAGATGTTAGTGTTTCTACAGAGCATGATACAAAAATATCCTCAGCTGGAACTCCAGATAAAAGGTAGTTGTTGAATAAACTTTTTTGTCCTTACACATTACATCCATCATGCCTTTGTTCATAAATTGGTGGTTATTATTCACTTCTGCATGTGTTACATTCATTACCTTTCATGCTTGTGCTAAAGAATGACTTGAGGCACTTTGATACAACCCAACAAACAAGATAATAAATGATTTTGCACAAAAGATAATTTATGCTCAAGTAAGCATTGGTAGAAGTCACCATAATGGAGGTCGTATTAGGTTTTTTTTTTTTTATGACAGCACGTCTGTTTACCTGAAACTTATTTTGTTTCAAGTGGCAGTGTGTAACACTACTGTGTCAGTGAATGACAAACAGCATGATGTAATTGGGTTTCGAATTTGATGAGTTCGTCCAAATATGGAGTAACCTCTCTTACCTTCAGCATGATAATACCAGACCACACACGAGTGCTACAACATGTGCCACAATCTGAAACCTTGGTTTCACTGTCATCGATCATCCTCCATATAGCTCCCATCCGATTTTCATCTGCTTCCAAAACTGAAAGAACTTCTTTGAGGACTTCACTTTGATATTGATGAAGCAGTGGAAGCTCAGACAAGGTTCTGGCTCCACGAAAAATGTCAAAGATTCTACATTGACGGTATTATCAAACTGGCCTCTGTTGGGAGAAATACGAGTATGTGTGTCACCAGGGTGACTATGCTGAGAAATAAATGTATTCACATGAAGAATAACGATACAGAATGTAAACAACGTTTGTATTATTTAACAAGTTTTGTAGTTTTCACATAAAAAAATCAGAGGCATTACATTTCAGCATTCGCTCATCCAAAAGTCTGGTACCCCCAGATACATCTGTAATGTACTTATATATTCGTTTATTCGTGATCATTTTTGGGGTAAATGAGTAAAGAAATGGACTCATACATGTGAAACAAATAAACTGACTCGTTCTTTCTCCAGAGGCTGGTTATAAGGTTTACAGAATAATAAGTGCCATGAGCTCAGCACTATAAGCACACTTAGACGTGTTATAAATGTTATACTCTCATGCTTGTCGTTGTTTTGGAGAAATTACGCTTTGCAGCACCAGATCTGAATATGATGCCAGCAGATCAAAAACTGTATAAAATGTGTTAGGTTGTGCTAAACGCATTCTCTGAAAATTATTTCGAGCAGTTAGCCCACTCGAGTAGTAAACGGTTGTGAAAACACACTTGACCTTTAGCAACAAATAATCCTGAGCATCAAAACGGATACAGGGATTAGTAAGCAAAGTGTTGTCGCAGCGAAACTGAATATTGTAACTGCAAGTCCTCCAAAAATAAAGTAAAAATATACCTATTGAAAAAAAGCAGATAAAAATTCGCTTGACGCCTTTCAGAGAGATAATCTCCACTCCTTCCAAATGAATAGCGTAAATGTAGACCACATGTGGCTTGAATTCAAAGAAACAGTATCGACAGTAACTGAGAGATTTATACCAAATAAATTAACAAACGAAGGAGCTGAATAACCTTGGTACACAAAACGGGTCAGAACACTGTTGCGGAAACAACGAAACAAGCATGCCAAATTTAGACGAAAGCAAAATCCCCAAAAAAATCTTTTACAGAAGTTCGAAATTTAGCGCGATTTTCAATGCGAGATGCTTATAATAGTTTCCACATGGAAACTTTGTTTCGAAGCCTGGCAGAAAATCCAAAGAGATTCTGATGGTATGTAAAGTATGCTAGCGGCAAGACACAATCAATAGCTTCTCTGCGCGATAGCAATGGAGATACTATGGAAGACAGTGCTGCAAAAGCAGAAATACTAAACACAACCTTCTGAAATGCCTTCACAAAAGAAGACGATGTAAATATTGCAGAATTCGAATCGAGAACAGCTGCCAACATGAGTGACGTAGAAGTAAATATCCTCGGAGTAGTGAAGCAACTTAAATCACTTAATAAAAGTAAGTCGTCCGGACCAGACTGTATACCAATTACGTTCGTTTCAGAGTATGCTTATGCAATAGCTCCATACTCAACAATCATATACAACAGCTCGCTAGACGAAAGATCCGCACTCAAAGACTGGAAAGTTGCACAGATCACACCAATACTCAAGACAGGTAGTAGGAGTAAATTACAGGCTCATATCGTTAACGTCGATTTGTAGCAGGATTTTGGAACTTTTATTATGTTCGAACATTATGAATTACCTCGAAGAGAACGGTCTACTGACACACAGTTAACATGGATTTAGAAAACATCGTTGTTGTGAATCACAACTATCTCTTTACTCAAACGAACTGTTGAGCGCTAGTGACAAGAGCTGTCAAAGTGATTCGGTATTTCTAGATTTCCAGAAAGCTTTTGACACTGTACCTCACAGGCGGCTTCTAATCAAATTGCGTGGTTCTGCAATATCGTCTCGCTTATGCGACAGGATTCGTGATTTCCTGTCAGAGATACCACAGTTCGAAGCTGTACTGTTTCTTTGCTCCTCTCTTCTTTACGTCTGAATTGCAACTGCTCACATCATTGCAGGTTGGTTGGACCGCTGATGAATGCGCTGGTAAAGCTACTGACCCGCATTATTGCTCGGTCTATATGCATGTAACAGCATAAAACGTATCCTTATGATCGTACTTGACTGTATTGGTCACAGCTTGAGTTATGCTCCACGTGAAACGAAATCCAATGAGATTCAAGCAACCGCGGAAAGAAACATGGTGTAATGTTTACCTTAAGTTTATTGGTTCAAATGACTCTGAGCACTATGGGACTTAACTTCTGAGGTCATCAGTCCCCTAGAACTTAGAACTACTTAAACCGAACTAACCTAAGGACATCAAACACATCCATGCCCGAGGCAGAATTCGAACCTGCGACCATAGCAGTCGCGCGGTTCCGAACTGAAGCGCCTAGAACCGCTCGTCCACCGTGGCCGGCTAAGTTTAGTCTCATGATGAACAGAGTGTACTAATGGACAAGTCCATTAACGGACAATTACAGAATGGTGTTACTGAGCACACCAGTAGTGATTCTGCCAAAGGAAAGGGCAGACGGAACCAAAGCTTATCGTTTCTTCTATGACTTAATTGTATGAAAACAGACACTTACCTTGTAACCTCCCTCCTACCAATCGGCCTATCTTGCTTGCGATATAAAACATGACGATGGATCATGTGTATGCCTAATGGATTTTTTCTTATCGGATAAGGCTATCTTTCCTGAAGAAGTAATACCGATAGGTAAGAGAAAGGTGTACAACCGACTCTTCTGATGGAAAGTCTACTAAATATAAAAAGTAATTAAACCAAACAGGGCTATAATTTGGAAAATAAAAGTTATTTTGTGCATTCACTCACGAACAACACTGGACAGAAGAGGGGTACCACTGATCATGAATCCAAAAGTTACACTAATGAACGGAAAGGAAATAATTAACGGTCGCCAGCCCAATAGGGCAATTTACATCCAAAATCCTGTACAAGATGATGGGAAAAAACATGTATTATTAAACATTGACGTGTTACAAACCGGACTCAATAGGAAGGACCAGGCCACTTTGATTGTTTCATTTATTACTCGTTTATTACATCAGAGAAATACAAATTGTAAGACAAAATTTAACTACGTGAAATATTGCTCCCAGTAAAGGTTAACATAAGCAGTGACAAAACTTAGTTCTCTTAAGGGTTTCTGCTGGCCACAAATTTTAAGGAGACAATGTAAGGTTTATATCAATTTAGCTCAAACACGTAGCTAGTGATTGAATCACGACACAGACACTTTAACAACTTCGGCATCAAATAAATAGCGTGAATTTGTAGTCACAGTAACTAACTAATCAACAGCCTTGGCATTGAATAAGTAGTAGGCCACTTGGAACCAATTAGCAACACCCAGCAACTAGGGGAGTTAATACCAACAGTCTTTAAATGTCTTGCTCCCCATTAAATAAACAAATTTACAGTAATTAAGTGAATAACAAATCAAACACACTACGCTCCACTCAAACTCTTCAGTGGAAGCCAAGCCAAAATGAAGATTCCATTGACTGACTAACACTGAAGTCACACAAAATCTCATATCTGTGTTCCCAGACACACATGGGGCAAACTTACACAAGACAAGATTTTGAAGGGAGCACATCAGTAAAACCGGTAGTGCGGCTAACTCATGCCACTGAAAAATAAGGTACTAGACCGGGGCACAAGGTGGTATACAATGAGGTTGCTTTAGTGCTATATTGCTCTCCAAAATATTAATTCAAATGTTCAATTCAAAATTAAGTACACCTAAACCAGCATTAATTAACGAGGAGTGACACCAGGTCGCTCGAAGGGATGACAACACTTAATTGAAAAGACGAATGCCGGAGGCGGCAGTAACATCAAACACCTTCTCCGAGTTTTATCCAGGAGTCACTTCCCGCTACGCAGGTAAACATTTAACCAAGCAGAAGGAAGGAACCCCAAAGAGAAAAATCAAATAAAGCCCCCAAAAGCTTATACAGGACAGGGAACCCCAACTACTTAAATTCAAAAGAATTAGCTCTCCCCAAAGACAGTGTAAACGCTAAGGCCACACGTAAGAGGCTGCCAAAATTGGTTACAAAAAGTCTCATACTTTTCCTTAAAAGAAACACAAGGCTGCTTAACTTCTGCTGGCTTTGGCTGGACATCCGGTATGGCTCTTGTAGGATACACCAGGCAGCAACCCAAGCTAGGCGGTCGCAAGGCACGGCGAGCAAAATCAGGAGAGCAGACAGGCAGGCAGCCAACACATATCCTCCATCCTGAACCGGCAGACCGCGTACAACCAACTCCACATATACGTGGTTGCTTCCCACCTCGTGCCTCGCGGCGTCTCAGCAGGTAGCCCGAGCAAGCGTCAACTGCCACTCGCCCCGCGAATGCGGAAAACAACAAGGCGAGCAAAGATAAGAAACATCGAAGGATCGATAGTGGATGTGGTGTCACCGCCAGACACCACACTTGCTAGGTGGTAGCTTTTAAATCGGCCGCGGTCCATTAGTATACGTCGGACCCGCGTGTCGCCACTATCAGTGATTGCAGACCGAGCGCCACCATACGGCAGGTCTAGAGAGACTTACTAGCACTCGCCCCAGTTGTACGGGCGACTTAGCTAGCGATGCAACACTGACGAAGCCTCGCTTATTTGCAGAGAAGATAGTTAGAATAGCCTTCAGCTAAGTCAATGGCTACGACCTAGCAAGGCGCCATTACAGTATAGTGCATTTATCTAAAAAGTATAACTTGTATCGTCAAGAGCGATGTACACCAATGATGGATTAAAGTTAAGTATTCCAGCAGCTACGTACTTTTCTTTATAGCATTCATTACGTATCCTGTTTCAGACCTCACGCCAGCCTGCGTGAGTTTATAGCGTGCATTTCGGCCTTCTCTAGCTATACATATCAGTGGACATCCCAGAGACTGGCGCGCAACGAGTGCCACGGCTCATCACTCATGTTTGGCACTAAATTTTGAAAAGGGCAGTCGAGTAATGATTTCAGTGCTGTGCATACGACGAAGCTCGGAGACCACGACGAACCTGTGTTGCTGGAATTGTTGCTGTTGTTGAAGACGGTAGCATCTTGTGGAGCCACGGCTAATTACAGGAACGTACAGTCGTAATTAATGCAGCCTCTTCCGCCCGTCCGCTGTTCTTCCTCCTACTACAAGACATCTGGCCGTCGCGCGAACATTATGCCGCCGAAAATGGTACTCTCTACTGCGAGAGCGTTAACACCACACTTCCGCACACTACAAGCGCTGGAACCCTCTATCTGCGCGCTCTCCATGCAACAAGTCCCTACCCAAAGATTTTACAACGCACAAGCACTGCTATTATCGTTCCTAGTCGATGCAAATAACGATTCCTTTGGCTTTTTCCCAGTGCTTATAAGTTTCACAGTAAGACACAGATAAATACAATGAAACGTCAACAGACTCCTACGTAAATTTACACACACAGTGAAGCAATGTCCTTACTTATTAAAAGAAAGAATTTAAATTACAAAATATTTACATACAATTCAGAAAAAAATTATATATCGGTAGCAGGTGTTGCAACCTGATCCGACTTATAACAGGGGCCTTTTACGGTTTAGGACAGTACAGATACTTTTTCACTGTGGATCTGTTGAATGGCTGTTATCAATTATACTGGAGAACCAGTCTATAAACGCCAAAGGAAAGAGAAAAAAATTTATCATTCCCTATCTCGGTTCACATCAAGTGACTGAAACGACCTCACCACTGAACATAAACCCACAACTTCCTACCTGGACTGCAACTGTCCATATTGAGCGCATCTGTTGCTTTTTGGATGCAACGAATTCTTTGCCACTCTTGCAGTACCAGTCCCAAAAATCACTTTCTGGGCAACTATTGGGTTGGTGCACAAGTTTAATAAACACGAGAGATACGCATAACAGAGACTTGAGTCATCAATAATATATTGTCCTTCACTATTTACAACAATCTGCCAACGCTGGGGTATCTTTTCAATTGCACGCCTGTAGAAATCACGTGGTTTTTAGGCGAAGAACTCGTAGAGCCATGTTCGGAGCGCATTTTCATCAGGAAAGGAAGTTTCTTCATGGTTGTTCGGCAGAGAGCGGAAAACGTGAAAAACTGGGGGCGCAAGATCAGGTGGATAAGGTTGGTGTGGAATGATTCCCCAACACCTGTAGAGTGTTTTTGTTATCCTAATAGAATGCTCGCGGTCGTTATCGTGGAGTAGCATTGCTTCAAGCAGTCTTCCTGATTCCTGTTCTTGGTTTGTGTCTGCAAGACGTCTCACTTGTTGACAACAAATGCCCGCAGTGATGGTTACACCTCGGTGAAGCAATTCACAGTACACTAAACGATCGTTGTACCGCCAAATGCATAACATTATCTTTGTGGTCGAGCGCGGATCTAGTACGGGGAGTTACTGCTCTGTTTGGACTAAACCGTTTCTTTCTTTTCCTTATATTAGCATATAGACACCATTTCTCGTCACCAGCAGCGGTACAGCGCAGGAATGATCGGTGTTGTTCACGAACAAACACAGATGCACATATGGCCACTCACTGATTTTTGTGATTTTGGCTTAGAGCATTTGGTACCCATACATCCTGTTTTTGAACCTTCCCCACTGCATGTAAATGTCGCACTACAGTGGAATGATCACAGTTCTCTAGTCCACTGACGTGGATCATTGTGGATTAATGCGTTTCAACGACCTTCATCAAACCCCGAGTCCGCCCATGGTAGATGAGTGGTCAGCGCGACGGAATGTCATACCTAACGGCCAGGGCTCGATTCCTGGATGAGTCGGAGATTTTCTCCGCTCAGGGGATGGGTGTTGTCCTTATCATCATCGTTTGATCCCCATTGACACAAGTCGCCGAAGTGGCGTCATCTCGAAAGACCAGGCGAACGGTCTACACGACGGGAGACCCTAGCCACACGGCATTTCCATTTCCATCAAACCCCGAAGGTATTCCTGAACACGGAGGGTCACTAACGTCAAAACGATCCTTCTTAAAACGAGAAAACATTTTTCGTGCCGTGCTCTGTCCACTGACGTCATAGCCATTCACAGCGCAAATGTTTCTGGTTGGCTCCGCTGCTGTTACCCCTCTATTCTACATCTACAGGGATACTCAACAAAGCACACTTGGGTGCCTCGCAGAGGGTTCATCGAACCACCTGACATAGTATTCTAATTACAAACAAGAGTAATGAAAATTCTTAAACAGCGGATAAGTTCTCTGAGCGAGCTATGTGTGATGCAAAAGCATCTGTTGAATACTGAAGCCACTGGTATTAATTACGGTCAGTCGTCTGGTGATCTCTTAGCTCCTTCCTTACCCGAATCCAAGAAATACATTTGAGTTCTGGAACTGACATCTGCTACACTGATAATGAGTCTAACCAGGCGCCGCATTTTCTCCTCTTCTTTAATGACGTGCTGTTCTGTGAAAAAGCAGCGCGCGTTAGTTCCAGTACATCTCGAAACTTAACAGTCTAGTTATATCTCGGGCCAAATCCCTTAAGTTGGCTCGACATCACTTCTGTTAGGTTCATATTATAATGGTACAGTGGCAAATGTAAAAATACAGGATTTGTATGGTGCGCTCGATGCCGTGAAAACGATTGTTTTCGTGTTTCTATTATACTTATTCACATCTGTTGTATAAAGCAATGGACATAGTCCAAATAGAGAGTAGTTCGTTTTTCATTTTTGTCTTAAAAATTGAATTGTTTCCTTAATTTAAGCAGCCTTTCTCAACAGCCTTTCACAAAATACCGATAGTTAAGAATTTACATTTGAAATGAAAACAGCAATTTCGCGTGCAATATATATTTGTAAACAAGAATACATGCCTTATTCATAAAAACTGATGATGAATTTTGCAATTACGAGATGTAGGTATTTCAAATTGAAAGGGAAAAAAATGAGTGAGGCAAGACTTGAACCAGCGAACCATTTACTGCAGTAAGTTACCAGTCTACTACACTACCGACGTTATACATCCAATGTGACCCTCGGAAAACATTAAGCCGATTATCTCTGTAAATTTACGCAAAAAATTAAGAGCAACCTATTTCTCGGCACATTTTAACCGTGTTCCACAATCACGTTTCACTACGGAACAGGAAGCAGCCTAAGAAATTTTCATGCTGCGTATTAACAGCGCGACAACCAGAACACAACAGTGCAGACGCAGTGACTGTACACGATTTTTGAAATAAAAACTACATAGCTAACGCATGAATAAGAAAAACGTTGGTGGCTTTTAATACATTTGAATATCTTAAAGTTTCGTTTAACATAACTTAGTACTAATATATCTAATACGTACGTAGGAGCTACTTCCAATAGACTAACAATCCCAGTGTACGTGTGCTACGGCTTCTGACCAATCATAGCGCTTGTTTTTGTTTACATCAGGTTTTTTCTTATGATGAACATAGTACAGTTGTAGATGATGAAACACATGGTTGACGATATCCAAGTGGTTCATTCCCAGTGAGTTATATGTGCTGTAATACTGGGATATCTGGTAAACATACACAAGTATTAATCAGGTCCTCAAATTCTAACAAGTCCACCATTGCCAGTTTTTCCATTCCTTCTGTTTAATTTTCTCCCGCAATGCAATTAAACTGTTGGCTTGGTTGTGCTAAGGATCTGTGTTTATCCTATCCGTAGTATCCTCCTCCAGAACTTCCAAACTAGCGACCAAAATACCTTCAGATAAGTCTATCTCTTTGATCTCAAAGTTATGTATTCCGACAGTCATTACGTGTACGGCATATGTCTCCCGTATCCACAGAATACTCCTGCATACGTAACGCTGCGCTTTACCTGGTTCATCATTCTTTCATATCAGCTCAACCACACATAACACACTTACTGGTAAAGCAGTTGCGATGCTCACCTATAGCAGTTTCCCTGCACTTCATCATTTGAATTGATCTGTAGAACATTGCACACAGTCTAACTGGCTCCCATTTCGCTGAAGATGAACTTAGCGGCGGAGTGGACTAGGAGCAGTTTTCCCCAGATGAAACAATATCCCATCAAGTTCTACTATACACTCTTCAAGTCCAACACTTCCAGGTGTGATACTTACATAGGAAATGTAACCCTAATATTGTGCAATAGCCACCGCCTGTACGAAGCAAAATTTCCATATATCTCATATAAATGTTTTGCTCCCACCTCAAGACTCGGTATTGCCGACCACAGCGAACGCATGTCACTACTACCCACTTCACACAACTCATATCATGGCGACCTAACTGCCTCTTTCCTGTGATGTCCTAAATTGCCACAAACATGTGCATACCTGCGTCCAATAAAAATGCATGTTTCCTTCCAACCACTAAGCCAGTTAAGCAAAATTCCGCCCTTGCACACGTTTCAGTTGCGTCAAAATATACTGGGATCGCCACTCGGTGGCTCTAGAGCTCCAACTGCTGTTATCATTCTCGTTCCGTGGCTTCCCATTATACCACTTATTGTACATACAATTCTTTTCGCATTATCCTTTTCTTATACACTGACCACTATGGCTGCCAGCAGTTTCGCCTTGTGTGGCCTTATCACCCACGATGGTAACGTGGATTCGGGTCACTGCGTCTATCTCCTCTAATGCTATCGCTGTTGATATGGCTCCCAATCCACTGGAAATTCTGCCCATACTTTTATCAACCCCCCCATGAACCATGGACCTTGCCGTTGGTGGGGAGGCTTGCGTGCCTCAGCGATACAGATAGCCGTACCGTAGGTGCAACCACAACGGAGGGGTATCTGTTCAGAGGCCAGACAAACGTGTGGTTCCTGAAGAGGGGCAGCAGCCTTTTCAGTAGTTGCAGGGGCAACAGTCTGGATGATTGACTGATCTGGCCTTGTAACACTAACCAAAACAGCCTTGCTGTGCTGGTACTGCGAACGGCTGAAAGCAAGGGGAAACTACAGCCGTAATTTTTCCCGAAGGGCATGCAGCTTTACTGTATGGTTAAATCATGATGGCGTCCTCTTGGGTAAAATATTCCGGAGGTAAAATAGTCCCCCATTCGGATCTCCGGGCGGGGACTACTCAGGAGGACGTCGTTATCAGGAGAAAGAAAACTGGCGTTCTACGGATCGGAGCGTGGAATGTCAGATCCCTTAATCGGGCAGGTAGGTTAGAAAATTTAAAAAGGGAAATGGATAGGTTAAAGTTAGATATAGTGAGAATTAGTGAAGTGCGGTTGCAGAAGGAACAAGACTTTTGGTCAGGCGAATACAGGGTTATAAATACAAAATCAAAACGGGGGAATGCAGGAGTTAGTTTAATAACGAACAAAAAAATAGGAGTGCGGGTAAGCTACTACAAACAGCATAGTGAACGCATTATTGTGGCCAAGATAGAAACGAAGCCCAAGCCTACCACAGTAGTACAAGTTTATATGCCAACTAGCTCTGCAGATGACGAAGAAATTGAAGAAATGTATGATGAAATAAAAGAAATTATTCAGATAGTGAAGGGAGACGAAAATTTAATAGTCATGGGTGACTGGAATTCCGTAGTAGGAAAAGGAAGAGAAGGAAACGTAGTAGGTGAATATGAATTGGGGGGAAGAAATGAAAGAGGAAGCCGTCTGGTAGAATTTTGCACGGAGCATAACTTAATGATAGCTAACACTTTGTTCAAGAATCATAAAAGAAGGTTGTATACGTGGAAGAAGCCTGGAGATAGTGACAGGTTTCAGATAGATTATATAATGGTAAGACAGAGATTTAGGAACCAGGTTTTAAATTGTATGACGTTTCCAGGGGCAGATGTGGACTCTGACCACAATCTATTGGTTATGAACTGTAGATTAAAACTGAAGAAACTGCAAAAAGGTGGGAATTTAAGGAGATGGGACCTGGATAAACTGACTAAACCAGAAGTTGTACAGAGTTTCAAGGAGAGCATAAGGGAACAATTGACAGGAATGGGGGAAAGAAATACAGTAGAAGAAGAATGGGTAGCTTTGAGGGATGAAGTAGTGACGGCAGCAGAGGATAAAGTAGGTAAAAAGACGAGGGCTAGTAGCTGAACTGGGAGATACGATACTGCGTGAAGAGTTTGAGAGAGCACTGAGAGACCTGAGTCGAAACAAGGCCCCGGGAGTAGACAACATTCCATTAGAACTACTGACAGCCTTGGGAGAGCCAGTCCTGACAAAACTCTACCATCTGGTGAGCAAGATATATAAGACAGGTGAAATACCCTCAGACTTCAAGAAGAATATAATAATTCCAAACTCAAAGAAAGCAGGTGTTGACAGATGTGAAAATTACCGAACTATCAGTTTAATAAGTCACGGCTGTAAAATACTAACACGAATTCTTTACAGACCAATGGAAAAACTAGTAGAAGCCGACCTCGGGGAAGATCAGTTTGGATTCCGTAGAAATATAGGAACACGTGAGGCAATAATGACCCTACGACTTTTCTTAGAAGCTAGATTAAGGAAAGGCAAACCTACGTTTCTAGCATTTGTGGACTTAGAGAAAGCTTTTGACAATGTTGACTGGAATACTCTCTTTCAAATTCTGAAGGTGGCAGGGGTAAAATACAGGGAGCAAAAGGCTATTTACAACTTGTACAGAAACCAGATGGCAGTTACAAGAGTCGAGGGACATGAAAAGGAAGCAGTGATTGGGAAGGGAGTGAGACAGGGTTGTAGCCTCTCCCCAATGTTATTCAATCTGTATATTGAGCAAGCAGTAAAGGAAACAAAAGAAAAATTCGGAGTAGGTATTAAAATCCATGGAGAAGAAATAAAAACTTCGAGGTTTGCCGATGACATTGTAATTCTGTCAGAGACAGCAAAGGACTTGGGAGGGCAGTTGAACGGAAAGGATAGTGTCTTGAAGGGAGGATATAAGATGAACATCAACAAAAGTAAAACGAGGAAAATGGAATGTAGTCGAATTAAGTCGGGTGATGCTGAGGGAATTAGATTAGAAAATGAGACACTTAAAGTAGTAATGGAGTTTTGCTATTTGGGGAGCAAAATAACTGGTGGTGGTCGAAGTAGAGAGGATATAAAATGTAGACTGGCAATGGCAAGGAAAGCATTTCTGAAGAAGAGAAATTTGTTAACATCGAGTATAGATTTAAATGTCAAGAAGTCGTTTCTGAAAGTATTTGTATAGAGTGTAGCCATGTATGGAAGTCAAACATGGACGATAAATAGTTTGGACAAGAAGAGAATAGAAGCTTTTGAAATGTGGTGCTACAGAAGAATGCTGAAGATTAGATGGGTAGATCACATAACTAATGAGGAGGTATTGAACAGGATTGGAGAGAAGAGAAATTTGTGGCACAACTTGACTAGTAGAAGGGATCGGTTGGTAGGACATGTTCTGAGGCATCAAGGGATCACCAATTTAGTATTGGAGGGCAGCGTGGAGGGTAAAAATCGTAGAGGGAGACCAAGAGATGAATACACTAAGCAGATTCAGAAGGATTTAGGTTGGAGTAGTTACTGGAAGATGAAGCAGCTTGCACAGGATAGAGTAGCATGGAGAGCTGCTTCAAACCAGTCTCAGGACTGAAGACCACAACAATAACAACCAGCTTTATCAATACATTAGGGGGTAGCTCCACCAAAATGAATTTAACGCCCTTTGTTCTGCGTCCTAGAGAATAATCTCATTAGTCTCATCACTTTCTGGCAAGCCATATGTATTCAGTTTAAGCCTTGTAACTTTGTCCACAAATCTCTCGATAGACTAACCCTGTCCTTGTCAAACACTGCTTAATTGTTCCCTGTAATTCTTAGAACTATTCTTTCTCCTATAACGTTGTAACAAGCCTTTTTTTTTAGAACTTCAAATGTCTGAGCACTTCTTGACTCCTCATAATACATTATACATGTTTTCGAATCTCCAACCAGGTGTAAGGCGACTATATGCAGCCACTGATATTACGACCAAAAATCCAACTTTTCCACAGACAACAGGTCGCCCACAATCCCTAATACATCCTCCGCTGCTCTATCCAAACAAGGATGAACTAGGGTAGCGGTACTGGCATCTATGATGTGTAATGACATATTGGACGAGAAGCTACACTCTCGTAATGCCTGTATTTGCAACGACACGTAAACAATAACTAGAAGGTAACCCCTTATTCTTTTGGTGTGTTCATTGTAAAGCCGGCGTCTACAACAACTGGTAAAATATAACTAGAAAAATATCACAGCAAAATCTTAACGCTAATATCATATCACAGTTCTAATCCTTATGCCTGAGCACTAATGATGCGCATCCTTTAAATTCTTTGGCGTAATGTCGAGGCCTTTTACATTCAAACCGGCGTACTGTTGAAGACTAAGTGCACGGAGCACTATGTACCAGCAAATTATCCTGCCTACACCCAACTTCGCTCAAAACTCCGTCGGTCTGTTTAGTGTTCAACCTAAATCCATACACGCTAAGTCCACCCAAATCGCTATCTATGTCCAATTTGACGAATCGAACCTCCAGACCGATACTTCAATCCAACTGTTCCACAGTTGTCGAGTACCCAAATAGAATTCACTCAAAACCAGTTTGTCCTCACTCACTGCAGTGAGTAGGCGGTGCTGAATGTGGTATGATCCGAAGACCGTGACGCCGTAACAAAATCGGCACCTTGCACCAATACCACAGAAGTCAACGATTTCTCGATGCATCCTGCAGTGACGAATGGGAGGCGCTGGTGAAGCCACGCACTCTCTCCCAGTAGCGCCACCACACAGAGGATAATAGACAGTTGAACAAAGGTTCTTCCCTGTACACGACTTTTGATCAAGCAGACAGCATCGTCTAGTTAGGTCACAAGTGTTACTCATGTCTAAGATTGAACTGCCATTCTGAACTTTGTGAAGTTTAGTACGAGGTGCATTCAAGTCCTAAGGCCTCCGATTTTTTTTCTCCGGACTGAAACGAGATAAAAACATGCGCATTGTTTTAAAATGAGGCCGTGTTCATTGTCAATACGTCCCAGAGATGGCAGCACCGTACGGCAGATGGAATTTTACCGCCAGCGGTGCGAATGAGAACTGTTTTAAATACTTAAAATGGCGACGTTTTCCTTACTTGAACAGGGTGCAATGATTCGTTTTCTGAATATGCGTGGTGTGAAACCAATTGAAATTCATCGACAGTTGAAGGAGACATGTGGTGATGGAGTTATGGATGTGTCGAAAGTGTGTTTGTGGGTGCGACAGTTTAATGAAGGCAGAATATCGTGTGACATCAAACCGAAACAACCTCTGGCTCGCACAAGCCGGTCTGACGACACGATCGAGAAAGTGGAGAGAATTATTTTGGGGGATCGCCGAATGACTGTTGAACAGATCGCCTCCAGAGTTGGCATTTCTGTGGATTCTGTGCACACAGTCCTGCATGACGACCTGAAAATGCGAAAAGTGTCATCCAGGTGGGTGCCACGAATGCTGACGGACGACCACATGGCTGCCAGTGTGGCATGTTGCCAAGCAATGTTGACGTGCAACGACAGCATGAATGGGACTTTCTTTTCGTCGGTTGTGACAATGGATGAGACGTGGATGCCATTTTTCAATCCAGAAACAAAGCGCCAGTCAGCTCAATGGAAGCACACAGATTCACCGCCACCAAAAAAATTTCGGGTAACCGCCAGTGCTGAAAAAATGATGGTGTCCATGTTCTGGGACAGGGAGGGCGTAATCCTTACCCATTGCGTTCCAAAGGGCACTACGGTAACAGGTGCATCCTACGAAAATGTTTTGAAGAACAAATTCCTTCCTGCACTGCAACAGAAACGTCCGGGAAGGGCTGCGCGTGTGCTGTTTCACCAAGACAACACACCCGCACATCGAGCTAACGTTACGCAACAGTTTCTTCGTGGTAACAACTTTGACGTGATTCCTCATGCTCCCTACTCACCTGACCTGGCTCCTAGTGACTTTTGGCTTTTTCCAACAATGAAAGACACTCTCTGTGGCCGTACATTCACCAGCCGTGCTGCTATTGCCTCAGCGATTTTCCAGTGGTCAAAACAGACTCCTATAGAAGCCTTCGCCGCTGCCGTGGAATCATGGCGTCAGCGTTGTGAAAAATGTGTACGTCTGCAGGGCGATTACGTCGAGAAGTAACGCCAGTTTCATCGATTTTGGGTGAGTAGTTAATTAGAAAAAAAAATCGGAGGCATTAGAACTTGAATGCACCTCGTACATGTGTGCACCCAGTGGTGCTTTAATATCCAAGACACCTGTAAATATTTGCCACATTCCTGTGGAAATGGATTGTTTAAGGATAAGTAAATATTTTTATCATTCTTAAACTAAAGTGAACTAATATTTCATATGTTGTGGTTCCAGTCCAACTTCTCTCAGAACAGTCAAAGAGCAAACAGTTATACCTGACGATTGCAGTTTTCTCAAGACATAATACTGAACGGTGGCCCACGACATTTATCGTTATCATTGGTTCTCTTCTGTCGGCAGTGTAATGGTGTCGAAAGCTCAGACACTGATGAAATGCTGCTACAGCCGTATTTTAATCCACCATGACGTGTGCGGGGTGATGGGCTGTGTTAACATCAGCGACTGGGAAGTCGTGGAACCAGCAGAGCTCAATCGGAAACTACGTTCTTCATTTAGTAATACTGTCATAGAGTGATAGACGGCGTCAAATCGTCGGCGTGTGTTGATCGCCGCGCAGCAGTGGCTACCTCAGCATGGGATAAGGCTGTGGCAGAGTGTGGACGCCGGCCAGGTTCGCGGCCTCAGTGGACTACCAGCGTCAGCATGCGCCCTTACAAAAGTGAGACTGGCGTCAGTCGTTCTGTGGGCAGCAGGCTCGTGTCCGCTAGTCAGTGTTGGTGCACAAGCTCTGAACCCATGACCCCTTGGAGACGCCCTCTGGAGGCGGTCCTACCTCGGTGGTTCCGGCTCAGACTCTGGTATTATGAATCTAGCAGTGGCTCATGAACCAGCTGGTAGCAGATGAAGCCAGTAGACGTAGGTGAAGCCACATGGTGATTTGTGATGGCGTGGAGTTTATCTCGGTGTCGGTCAGAGGCGAAGACAAGACGCTGCTAGGCGTGAGTGGCTTTGCTCAGCTTTGTTACGACTGGGCCCCGCTTTTGTCACAGACGTCTGCTCAGCGCCAGGCCACAACACGAGGCAATTCAGCTCGTCACTGCAGTGGACTGGGGTCTCGCTCCATACCACATCAGTAATATTCTGGCCCCAGAAGCAACATTTTACAGGAGGAGTGCTTCCGCGTCTACAATGGGTTGTGAAGCCCGCACGGAGGGGTACAGTCGCAACACATTTATTGTACCAACAATGGTCACGGTTTTAGACGCCAATTTCTGTTATGAAAATAATGTAACCTATCCTGAAGATACCAAGTCCGAATCAGAGTTCAATTGTCTGCCAAACTGCATAAAATAAATAGTGAGGTTGTTCGTTGAAAATTATTTTGACTCTGTGGACCTTATGTCCTTGTGCAGATTGGATAAACTTTCATGTGGAATTAAGTATATGTCAAGTCACACGATTACTCAAAAAATAAGGTAGGAGTAAGTAGCTGAATTACACACCCATACCTCCAACGTCGACTTACGGTAGGATTTTGGAACATATACTGCGTTCGAACATTATGAATTGCCTCGAAGGCAACGATTTGTTGAGAAACAGCCAACACGAATTCAGAAAATCTCATTTTTGTTAAACACAACTAGCTCTTTATTCTCACGAAATACTGAGTGCTATCGACAGGGGACGTCCCAGAGGGCTGTTGCCGGCCGCGGTGGTCTAGTGGTTCTAGGCGCGCAGTCCGGAACCGCGGGACTACTACGGTCGCAGGTTCGAATCCTGCCTCGGGCATGGATGTGTGTGATGTCCTTAGGTTATTTAGGTTTAAGTGGTTCTAAGTTCTAGGGGACTGATGACCACAGACGTTAAGTCCCATAGTGCTCAGAGCCATTTGAACCATTTTGAACCAGAGGGCTGTTGGTACCGATCTTCACAGCGACTTTCAATCAAACTCGCTGCCTATGGAGTATCGCCTCAGTTATGCGACTGGATTCCTGATTTCCTGTCGGGAACATTACAGTCCTAGTAACTGACGGAAACTAATCGAGTAAAACAGAAGTGATATCTGGGTTTCTCCAACGAAGTCTTATAGGTCGTGCTCCTGCTCTACATAAACGATTTAGGTGGCAATCTGAGCAGCACTTTTAGATTTTTTGCAGATGATGCTGTTATGTACCATCTCATCAAGTCATTAGATGGTCAAAACCAACAGCAAAATCATTTAGACATCTGTATGGTGCACAGAGTGACAGTTGAATCTTAATCATGAGAAGTGTGAAGTCATCCACATGAGTAATGAAAGGAAGTCGCTAAATTTCGGTTAGACGACAAATCACACAAATCTAAAAGCAGTAAAGTTAACTAAATACTTAGGGAATGCAATTACGAGTAACTTAAACTGGAACGATCACATAGATAATAAGACTGCCATTTATTGGCAGAGCACTTAGAAAATGCATCAGGTCTACTAAAGAGACCGCTTACACTACGCTTCTGATGGGGCTGACTGACGACATCGAAAAATTTAAAAGACGAGCAGCTCGTTTTATATTATCGCGAAATATGGGAGTGCCACGAATATGATACACGAATTCAAGTGCCAATCATTTTTCGTTGTAGCAGGATCTTCTCATGAAGTTCCAATCACGAAATTTCTCCTCAGAATGTGAAGATATTTTTTTGGCGCCGACGTGCATAGGGAGAAATGATCATCATAAGAAAATAACAGAAATCAGAGCTCGCACGCAAATATTTAAGTATTCGTTTTTCACGTGCGCTGTTCTACGGTGGAATGACAGAGAAATAACTTGAAGGCGGTTCGATGGACCCTCTGTACGCATTTAATGGTGAACTGCAGAGTAATTATTTAGATGTAGATCTAAAACTATATGAATGGACAGTATCAAAGGTATCAGTTACCGAATTCAACAAATTGTAAGACCCTGGAATTTTTCGTGGCATCATCCACGGTTTTTTCTCCACGATCAAGCCACGTTATATTTGCGTTAAAACTTGAAGTTTCCGAGATATCCAGCGTGTTCAAGGCGGGGAACTGAGTAACAGCTGGTAACTGCGCTGTTTTCTTTTGCAGTGGTGGCTGGCTTACTGGTGGGGGAATGACTCTGAATGGGGCAAGATCTGCGTACGCGACAGCTCCCTCTGTCACACCCACGCCAGAATTACGGGGCGGAAGGGAAAGTTAGTCGCATGCATCACCACCACGCTCCTATGAATTCAGTTTTTGATTTTGACTGCGTACGATCCGGTTCTAATGCCCGATCCCAAGTTCCACTAAAATTATAGCAATTGTCTTTTGTCTTTTGCGAGAGCATCTGAGGTTTTCTAAGTTTACTATACCAAAAATGTGAATGCTGCGTTATATCAGTGCATCACTGAACCTAAAACCTATGCGTATAAAGATGGAAATGGAGCTACAGAAAAAAGAGACAATCGCAACGCTCAGAACGCTGAAAATGCAGTTACACTGAATCTTATGTACATGAATTAGGTCAACTGAAGATGGATGACAGCCAGAAACTCTTTTTTAGCGTAAATAAAGCGACAGATAAAGCGGCTAGTTGCTGTATTCCTTTAGGTTATGAACTTCTTCCCGATGCTTCGGAACTGCTACCGACCCCATGCCCCATTACCCATAGCTCGGTACAGATGGCTGTACTTGTACTACCGCATCTGCTACACTTCTGCTCTTATTATTTTATTCCTTAAAGCGGCCGTTTCTTTGTGTAAATAAAATATTTAGACTACGGAATAATATTACACTGAATCTTGTTTTGATAAAATAGCAAGCAGGTTGCGTCCATTGCAAACAGACTATGTGGTGAACCCTATCCAAGGTCAATGTTTCCAAACGCGTTATTCTTTTGTTTTGTATGGTTCGAGGAGGGGCGAAGGGGAGGAGGGTCTGTAATCAGAGTTCTGATTGGTTTGATGGGGCCCACCACGATTTTCCCTCTTGCCCAAACCTCTTCTTATACGCTCACCTAAATACCATTATTGGATCACTTAGTGAACAAATGAATAGCCCTATAATACACTCCTGGAAATGGAAAAAAGAACACATTGACACCGGTGTGTCAGACCCACCATACTTGCTCCGGACACTGCGAGAGGGCTGTACAAGCAATGATCACACGCACGGCACAGCGGACACACCAGGACCCGCGGTGTTGGCCGTCGAATGGCGCTAGCTGCGCCGCATTTGTGCACCGCCGCCGTCAGTGTCAGCCAGTTTGCCGTGGCATACGGAGCTCCATCGCAGTCTTTAACACTGGTAGCATGCCGCGACAGCGTGGACGTGAACCGTATGTGCAGTTGACGGACTTTGAGCGAGGGCGTATAGTGGGCATGCGGGAGGCCGGGTGGACGTACCGCCGAATTGCTCAACACGTGGGGCGTGAGGTCTCCACAGTACATCGATGTTGTCGCCAGTGGTCGGCGGAAGGTGCACGTGCCCGTCGACCTGTGACCGGACCGCAGCGACGCACGGATGCACGCCAAGACCGTAGGATCCTACGCAGTGCCGTAGGGGACCGCACCGCCACTTCCCAGCAAATTAGGGACACTGTTGCTCCTGGGTTATCGGCGAGGACCATTCGCAACCGTCTCCATGAAGCTGGGCTACGGTCCCGCACACCGTTAGGCCGTCTTCCGCTCACGCCCCAACATCGTGCAGCCCGCCTCCAGTGGTGTCGCGACAGGCGTGAATGGAGGGACGAATGGAGATGTGTCGTCTTCAGCGATGAGAGTCGCTTCTGCCTTGGTGCCAATGATGGTCGTATGCGTGTTTGGCGCCGTGCAGGTGAGCGCCACAATCAGGACTGCATGCGACCGAGGCACACAGGGCCAACACCCGGCATCATGGTGTGGGGAGCGATCTCCTACACTGGCCGTACACCACTGGTGATCGTCGAGGGGACACTGAATAGTGCACGGTACATCCAAACCGTCATCGAACCCATCGTTCTACCATTCCTAGACCGGCAACGGAACTTGCTGTTCCAACAGGACAATGCACGTCCGCATGTATCCCGTGCCACCCAACGTGCTCTAGAAGGTGTAAGTCAACTACCCTGGCCAGCAAGATCTCCGGATCTGTCCCCCATTGAGCATGTTTGGGACTGGATGAAGCGTCGTCTCACGCGGTCTGCACGTCCAGCACGAACGCTGGTCCAACTGAGGCGCCAGGTGGAAATGGCATGGCAAGCCGTTCCACAGGACTACATCCAGCATCTCTACGATCGTCTCCATGGGAGAATAGCAGCCTGCATTTGCTGCGAAAGGTGGATATACACTGTACTAGTGCCGACATTGTGCATGCTCTGTTGCCTGTGTCTATGTGCCTGTGGTTCTGTCAGTGTGATCATGTGATGTATCTGACCCCAGGAATGTGTCAATAAAGTTTCCCCTTCCTGGGACAATGAATTCACGGTGTTCTTATTTCAATTTCCAGGAGTGTAGTAGATGCTGCACATGAGAGTTGCCATACATTATGAAAAGCATTCGATGTTTAATATACTCGTATATAAGTTATTGCATTTTGAAATTATCAGTGACCTCGTGGCAGTTCTAGATTTTTATAAGTTCAGTAAAGTAAATAAATAGTCATTAGTGTCTTATCTGAAGGAGGTACATGGAACATACAGGGATATTACAAATGATTGAAGCGATTTCACAGCTCTACAATAACTTTATTATTTGAGATATTTTCACAATGCTTTGCACACACATACAAAAACTCAAAAAGTTTTTTTAGGCATTCACAAATGTTCGATATGTGCCCATTTAGTGATTCGGCAGACATCAAGCCGATATTCAAGTTCCTCCCACACTCGGCGCAGCATGTCCCCATCAATGAGTTCGAAAGCATCGTTGATGCGAGCTCGCAGTTCTGGCACGTTTCTTGGTAGAGGACGTTTAAACACTGAATCTTTTACGTAACCCCACAGAAAGAAATCGCATGGGGTTAAGTCGGGAGAGCGTGGAGGCCATGACATGAATTGCTGATCGTGATCTCCACCACGACCGATCCATCGGTTTTCCAATCTCCTGTTTAAGAAATGCCGAACATCATGATGGAAGTGCGGTGGAGCACCATCCTGTTGAAAGATGAAGTCGGCGCTGTCGGTCTCCAGTTGTGGCATGAGCCAATTTTCCAGCATGTCCAGATACACGCGTGAAACTTGCCAGCATGCGTTCAACTGTTTCCTCGCTCACTGCAGGCTGACCTGTTGATTTCCCCTTACAGAGGCATCCAGAAGCTTTGAACTGCGCATACCATCGCCGAATGGAGTTAGCAGTTGGTGGACCTTTGTTGAACTTCGTCCTGAAGTGTCGTTGCACTGTTATGACTGACTGATGTGAGTGCATTTCAAGCACGACATACGCTTTCTCGGCTCCTGTCGCCATTTTGTCTCACTGCGCTCTCGAGCGCTCTGGCGGCAGAAACCTGAAGTGCGGCTTCAGCCGAACAAAACTTTATGAGTTTTTCTACGTATCTGTAGTGTGTCGTGACCATATGTCAATGAATGGAGCTATAGTGAATTTATGAGGTCGCTTCAATCATTTGTAATAGCCCTGTATATCACTGGAGAGCCAAATGAACAGGAACTTTGGTTAGAGTTTGTAAGCACTGGCTACACATGTAGGTAGTAGTTCACATCAGGGGCTGTCCTTGGTGCAAATGGCTCTAAAGATATTTCTAAACATACAGTGACTACTTGACAATAGGTGTAAGACGAAGCACAGCGCTGTAGATAGAGAGATGTTCAAGTGAAATGCGTTTGAGTGTCAAAAGGACAATGCGCGAAGACTACAACACACCCTAGAAGAACCTTATAGAAAGACGACGCACAAAACAAAGAAATCCTGTTCATTTGTTAAGGCTGCCAGTGTCACGAAATTCAACCATCAGACGCTCATGGATGACACAGTTGGAAAAGCAAAAGCAGAAGTGTTGTGCTCCAAAGTGTTTCAAATGGCTCGGAGCACTATGGGACTTAACATCTGAGGTCATCAGTCCCCTAGATTTAGAACTACTTAAACCTAACTAACCTAAGGACATCACACACATCCATGCCCCAGGCAGGATTCGAACCTGCGACCGTAGCAGCAGTGCGGTTCCGGACTGAGCACCTAGAACCGCTCGGCCGCAGCCGCCGGCCTGTTGCAATCCGCTTTATGACGGTGGGTTCCTTTACAATGGAAGAGCGATGAGTACTGACCGATTGAATTCTCACACCACTACAAAGATGAGCCATACCGATTTAGTGCCAGTGGCATTAAAAACATCTGATATAACGAAAAGTGAACAACACTCTGCTTCCAGTCGAATTCCAGTGAGATTCGACGGAGTAATTTTATCAGAGTTAACCCCCTCGCGACTACAACATACCGTAAATCCCTCAAACGAAACGAATGTTCCCAAAGGTTTTAAGAAAGGGTAAATTGTCTGCGAGAAGGTAAAGAGAAGTGATCCACAAAACAGTTACCCAGTAGCACTGAACATAGTTTGCTCTCAAGAGCTGCCTCGACCGGCATGACCTCTCCCATACCAAGCAACATGGATTTCTCGATTTTCTTAAAGCATTTGACTCATTACTGCACCAACGCGTATTAACGACAGTACTATCAGATGCAGTTCGAAACGAGATTTGTGACTGGACGAAGGATTCCTTGGTAAAGAGGACACACCATGAAATGTTCGATATAGAACTATCGACAAATGTGAAGTGATTTGAGGCGTGCCCTCAGGAAATTGTGTTTTGACACTTACTTTTCATGTTGTATATTGTGGTCTAGCAGACAATATTAACGGTAACCTCAGAAATTTTGCAGGAAATGTAGTTATCAATAATTAACTATTATCTGACAAATTTGCACATATTTTAAGATAGATCATGATAAAATTTTGAAGTGGTAATTTGATTTAAATGCCCCGAAACGAAAATTTGTGCGCTTGACAAAATACCAAAACATTCATTGGTAAAATACTGGATAAATTCAGTCTCTAAAGGATGTATTTTACAAAATATTTGTGCGGTCCTCCCATAATACTCTCTAAGAAAAAAATAAAACATAAAGAACGACGCCCCTCGAAGCAATTATCCGCCGAAATCGGTAGGTGTCTTTTACACGCGTAGACAAACAAATGATTAAGATTTCAGAAAAAGCGGACGATTTATTCAAAAGAAAGAGCTTCACAAATGAAAAAGTCAATATCGCACTGGTCGAGCTCTGGCCCTTGAGCAAGCAGTTATTCGGCTTGACATTGGTTCACAGAACTGCTGGATGTTATCCCAAGGGATATCGTGCCAAATTCTATCCAACTGGCTCTTAAATGGTCAAAATCCTCAGCTGGGGTACAGGCCCTGCCCGTAATGTTGCAAACGTTCTGAGATGTGGGGAGATACGGTGTGCTGGCCACAGTAGGTTCTGGAAAGAGCGAAGAGAAGCAGTAGACATTGTTGCCGTCTGATGGTGGGCATTATCCTCTTGAAACTCAAGCCTAGAATAGCTTGACAAGAAGGGCAACAGAACATGCTGTAGTGTATAATGTCGTGACGTGCCGCTGTCCTGTGAAGCCGCCGCCGACGACAGCCTTACGTGTCCTGCTACGAGAAAATAGCCCCCAAACCATCAGTCCTTGTTGTTGGGCTGTAAGGCGTACGACCTCCAGGTTTTCATCCCAGCACTGTCCGGCGCATCTCCAGAGACGGCTTCGGCCTGCAACGTCACAGACTGGAGTAGTGTTGTCTTCAGTGACGAGTCCCGCTTTGAAGAGAGTCCTTATGACCGGTGAAGACGTGTTATCCCGGCCTTAAATTTCAGCAAGATAATGCCCGCCTGCACACGCCGGGAGTTTCCACTGCTTGTCGTCCTGCTTGCTCTACCTTTGCCAGCACAGTCGACGGATCTTTCTACAGTTGAGAACGCTTGGAGCGTTATGGGCACGCCCCTGCACCCAGCTCGGGATTTTGACGATCCAACGCGCCAACTGGACAGCATTTGGCACGAATATCCCTGAGGAAATCCAACAACTATGTCAATCAATGGTAAGCCTAATAACCTGTAACGTTCCTTGGCAAACTCACGCTATTAATGAACAAGAGTTTATTTGTACCATATACGCAAGTTGAGCAAGTTGTATATACCGTAATTATTGAACAAAAAATATTACTGAATTTTGTATAAAAGACATTTGTTATTATCGTAATATTTTTTGTAGTAATATTCTCTCTGTATTTAGGATAGTAATTTTTCTATATTTATTATATGATTGTGAAATGTGTCAGTATCTGCGATAACAGAGATGTGAAATTTAGCCAGAGGAGAATAATATTGTCAAATTACAATGAAATGTTAATAGTCAGCAGTAGTATAAAAGAACCATGTACAGCGTATTCTTTGGTCTTCTCTGTGTAGAGCTCCATGCGAGAGGAAGCTGTGTCGAAGCGATTTATGAATGGGTAGACTTCTTTTGTCTCTGTCTAGATTTAGCCGCCATTAGAGGAGGCGTTATAAATTAATGTGAGTTCAATTATTGTTTGATCAAAATATATCAGAATTTATCAAAAGTGTGTATTATTAATGTAAATTAGCTTGCCCATGTCATCTATAAAATTTCTTTAAAGGATTTTCAGCATTTTTAGCGGTGTTGCTGGGCTGTGCCGCGACCGATCGATTTGCAGCGGCGGCACATTTAAAAAATTGTGCCGCTAAAGGAAAAATCAACCAAACCCGTAAATCGGGAACAGATAGATAAAAATTAATAGTGAATTAAGAAACTGTTCTTCTTTTACAGTGATCCTGAGAGTGATGAATTTTAAACTAATTATACGTTTGTGCATTCGTAGGCGGATAGTTAATGTTAGTTAACATTGAAATTTAACAATTTTGGTTCTTTCAAATAACTTAAATGTATAGCGAAGTAGGTTTGATCAGTGATAATTAAATGTCGGCTTGGCAATAATTAACCATTTTCTGCTAATAGAGATAATCTTGTGTTCCATAGCTAACGCCGGGATAGAATTCAGTAAATATTTAACAAAAAAAAAAAACCACTGCATTTAGAAAATGTGTGCCAAGGCCGAATTATGTAAAGGATTTAATTCTCGACTAAATATTCCTAATCAGTTAATATGAGTTCACGTAATTCTTAAATGTAAGTAATTCTTTTGAAAGTGAATTTTTTTATTACCACACGTAAATAAGAGAGAGGTTCTACAGCAAAGTTCGTACTTACAGAAGACAGTTAAAGAGAGGCAAATTAATTAACTAAAAGCAATAATTACTATACTATCTTTAACGAAAATAAAAGCAATTTCGTTAAAAACCGCATGCGTAAGGGTCAGAGGTGGACCAATGCGTTATTGACTCCATCAGTTTGTGAAACTCTTTCTCTTGAACAAATAAACAAATAGTGCAGTTTTTCTGAAATTTTAATCTTTTTTTTTTTTGTCTATGCCTGTACATGTGACTAACACGGGCCGGCCGCTGTGGTCGAGCGGTTCTAGGCACTCCAGTCCGGAACTGCGCTGCTGCTACAGTCACAGGTTCGAATCCTGCCTCGGGCATGGATGTGTGTGATGTCCTTAGGTTAGATAGGTTTAAGTAGTTCTAAGTCTAGGGGACTGATGACCTCAGATGATAAGTACTTAGAGCCATTTTTTGAACTAATAAAGGACACTTAATGTACGCAAAAATAAGCAGCACCAGTGGTCGGATGTTTGGTTGATTCGCAGAAGAGGGACACACAAACGCTAAAAACCCAACTATTCCGCGAAAGTGCGTGTACAAAATTTGAAAAAACAGTATTAAGTGACAGATCCAAGAACGTACTACAGCTGCTACATACCGCTCCCGTACGGACCGCGGAAGAAGTTTGGACTAATTACAGCATAGACTGCGTCATTTGGGCAGTCATTTTACGCGTGCTCCATATAAGGAAGAACGGGAAAAAATTCTAATGCGTAGTGCTACGGGAGTCTCTTCAGAAATGAAGTATGGACGCAGAACTAGATAAATTGATCTTTACGTATTTTTTCTCTTCGGCAACTTCATGTTACGCACTGTGTCAGGTGGCCTTTTATCCTTTATCCTACATGCTCTTTCTTGCGTTTAGTTTGGCAGTGTCCTCGATTTAGTTATGTCATTATGAACGAAGAATATAAAATATCTGTAGAAATATGCCGGTAAGGACAATTTTCACGAACGTCACTACATATTTTTTTCACTTCCTTGCACACAGTTGTGTTTGGAGTACTTTATCTCGATGTTTCAAACACGACGTAACTTTTTCATCCCAACAAGTTACAATTTCTATTGGCGATTTATCTGGTAACAAACATGCCACCAGTCGTTTTTTACCATTTATTCAACCATGAACATGGTTTCGAGCCACTGCAGGTTCATCATCAGTTGGAGGTGTTTCAAGAATATTATGTTGTGGGCCAAGTGCAGCAAGATGCAGTGCTCGTGAATGCACTGCCTTGTGGTATCCATATCAGATCTCTTCCTATAATGTACATTATTAAGCTATGTGCAGAAATATACACAGTATTTAGCTGCACTTAGCACAATTATGAGCATTCCATCAATAATAGCCAAACTGCTATTCTGCTAAATTTCACTTCGTTTATGACCTGATTTTTAGAGTTTGTTTGACTTTATTGATTGGCGACTCCATGTTGTCTATGTGATTGCCGTAAGCTTAGTGACAACAGTGCATTCCAATTTAAGTTATACAATATAACACTGAAGATGGTCACTCAGTGACAGAAAATCGATTTTGCAATAGTAAAAAATATACGACCAATGCTGTCTCTTTTTTCAAGTATACTTGTTTGACTTTTCCCAATGTTTATGCTATGTTTCATATCTACGACCATTCTGCTTCTTCGAAGAAGCACGTACATGACGTACGTTTTACGTAGCATTGCTGGAAATGATGGGCCGTAGGTGGACCTGACGTTACCACGTAGAAACAAAGTTCAAGAAACTAATAATCTTCCTAAATAATCGTGCTTATATTTATTTAAAAGACTAAAAGCCCTTAATTTCAGAGCTTCCGCGCCAATTACTGCTAGTTACTACCATCATTCACTTTCACCGATAACCGTCTTATATTTTCAGCGATAACAGATTGAGAGATGAGATTACAATGAAACGCAATTGCACACAAAGCGACCGCCGGCACGTTACTTCTTGTGCAAAGGACGGCAGGCAGAAACAGTCGTGGTGCTGCCATCTGCTAGCATCGGACGGAGTGATTTGGGCGCTCGCGCCCATGTCCACGCAGTTTCAGAGATTGCCAGTAGATGACGCGGCAGTGCTGGACTGGCACGGTACGCCCTCTGCTAACACTTCGTTGAACTACATGCTGGTGGGGTCGCTCCTCAGACCGCTATTGCATTATAAGTCCATGTCAGTTACTGTCCTCGTTAATTTCTTCCAAGTGGTTTGTTTTTATAGCGAGTTCGTCGTTACTTTTTACTATTTTTCTGACCACACTGGCATCTCCTCTCACAGTTTTCAGCAATTTTTCAAGGTTACCTTATAACAGAACATATGTCCCTGTCTTAATTCTGTAACTCTTCATTTTCTCTAATAGACCATCAGACACAGCTGCTGGTATGTTGTACTGCTTCTTAATACTCAAGAATATTCACATAATAAAATCGTATTTCCACCTGAAGTTTATCCCTAACTAACGGAAGCCAATTTTAGAAACGTCGTTATAACTATAAGGACGCTTATCTCGAAGATTACGCAATAGCGATCGTCTAAAACTGACAATTTTTTACCTCAGAACCTGTCAACGGAAATGGTTGGTTCAAATGGCTCTGAGCACTATGGGACTTAACATCTATGGTCATCAGTCCCCTAGAACTTAGAACTACTTAAACCTAACTAACCTAAGGACAGCACGCAACACCCAGCCATCACGAGGCAGTGAAAATCCCTGACCCCGCCGGGAATCGAACCCGGACGGAAATGGCTACCAGTCTTTTTCGTGCAGTTATGTCTACTGAAGAGAGGTCTTGTTAGTGGTGACATTTGAAGAATCGTTGCATGGATGTTTATCGACTTCAGAATCAATACAGCGGCAGGGTCGCCTGACCGTGGGAAATAACGAGAAGAAGCCGTTATGAAACTTAACCTATAGGTATTCAAAATATCCCGCAATCCGCCAGCGTACGAAGGTGGGATCAGTGCAACGTAAAAATATAGGTGTCACTTCAGGTAATACGACAGTGGCGCTCCGTGTGGAAAGCTGCAAGGTTGAGAGTGGAATGACATCGACTGATCATATTACAAATCATATACCTACTGTACCATTACTGAAGATGCCACAGAAAACGTGAGCATAATGTCCAAGTGCAACTGGGAAGAACTGTCAGGAGTTCTTCAGTGTCCGCGAAGTCCATCACTGGGTGAAGATGTAGATGTTAAATGGCAAGAAGTGACAGTGGCTGTACACAGAGCAGTGGAGGCAACGATACCTTTCGGGAGAGGTCCTTGTAGAGGAGTACCTTGCATGTGGACCGAGACGCTGCAGAAATTAAGACGGGGAACAAAGAGAGCCAGGAAGCTATCTATACCAGAGCAGCATGACCCAAGAAGGTTACGCAGATTTCAGAGATACGCTTTTAAGGAAAAGTTACGATAAACAAAATTGGAAAGATGGAAGCAAATCGTGGAGGCTATGGGATGCACCATAAAGATAGTACACGAGAAAATACGGTCACCAGCAGTGATATCCATGCTCAAAAGCAATGATGGGACAGCAACGGCCACTTGGGAAGAGTCAGCTGCTCTGCTAATGAAAACACTGCTTCCTGACGGCGGATAAGAAGGCGAGACATAAGATCACCGTAGGTTGCGAAAAATGTTACTGGAAGTCTATAGAAACAATAAACCCCGATGCACAAAAAGAAGTTAGGCAAATAATTTTAAGGCTGAAAAGAAAAAACCCCAGGACCAGATGGGGTCCCTGCTGAAGGCCAATGTGACCAATTAGATATTTACCTGCGCGAACTGTACAACGAGTATGTCTTGCAAGGAAGAATCCCTGTACCGTGCAAAAATGCTGAAATTGTGATAATTAGTAAAGGACAAGACAAGGATCCGATGATACCGAAGTCCTACGACCAATTTGTCTTCTGAGCTTTTCCGGCACGATATTTGATAAGCTATTATGCAAGAGATCATAGACTGCTACATGGGCTGTGCCCTGAGTAGTACGGGTATAGAAGAGGCAAGTTAGCTGAAGACGCAATTAGTAAGGCTTCCACGATAGCGACAGATACTCAGTCTACATACATTTTTGCGTTGATGATCGATATTGCCGGCACTTCCCGTAATCTACGGCGGCCGTCTTTCTTCGGTCGCCTTAGGGATTTTGAGTGTCCAGATGGGCTGTGGAACTGCCTGAGAGATTATTGCCACGGGCGACATGGTTCCTTAACTTGCCCAGGAAAGAAAATAATGAAAAAAAAAAAAGAATGAAAGGGTGTATAGAGGGACCCATGAGTGGTGCTGAGTTTTGGGGTGTAGGACTGGGGTCCATACTACAAAGTTACATGACAGCGGTAACATTAGCGGAGTGGTAGCGTTTGCAGATTGAGGCGTTGTTCATTGCAAGCGGTGACACCAGAAGAATTATAGGAGGTAAGCGTAATGCGGCATTCCATGAGCTTGAAGGATTGTGTCGAAGTGTCAAACTGTTACTAGCGCCTCACAAAACTACGTACCTTCTACTGAAAGGGAACCTAGCAAGAAATCCTAAAATAAAATTAAACAGTGAAACCATTAGAAAAAGCGTTGTAGCGAGGTATCTAGGGCTATTTTTAGCTTTGCACATCATGTACTGGAAGACGCAGAAGAGCTAGAAATTGGATGAATAAGATTATAACCATTGTAGATAGGCAATATCAGCCTCATTTGAAAACGATCATAGCATGGCACCATTCTTTACTGGCATTGGTCGTAGGATATTACGCAAGCGTCTGGGCACATAGATTGCATCTAGTGAATGCAGCCTTACTAGTGAGAAGATTGCAGCGAGGAGTACCAGTAAGATTAACGGGCGCCTACTGCACTACCCCGAAAGACGAATTGTTATTAATTCTGGAAATATGCCGATTTGACTTGAAAATTAGGAAAAGGGCAGCACTTTACTAGTTAAAGAAAGGCATTCGAATGGAAGTACGAAGGATGCTTGGAACTGAGGCCAGCACAGAAAGGTTAGTAAAAGATCGCCGCTTATTATAACTGTGGCAGAATGAATGGGATACTTCAGGCAAAGGCAGGAGAACATACAAAGTTCTCCGTAACATCAGGGAGAGACTAAAATGAGAATTCTCATCCCATCGAGTCGACTGATACGTTACCTGACCAGTAGCGGCCGGTAAGCTAGGTATCTATACAAGATGACAAGACAAATGAGTGACAGCTGCCGCCTGCGGCAGCGCTCACACTACGCGCTCTATGAAGATGCGACTGGCTGCACGTGTGGGGCTTCCCCAAATCTTTTGCATTCAACCGTATGTTCCTTAACTGTGGACCAAGTAATTTACAGTACATTACATAACACTCATTCCATTAGTTATTAAAATCGACAAGCATAATTTAAACAACATCTTTCAAAAGTTCACACAACTGAAATACACTACGTGATCAAAAGTATCCGGACACCTGGTTGAAAATGACTTACAATTTTGTGGCGCCCTCCATCGGTAATGCTGGAATTCAATGTGGTGTTGGCCCATCCTAAGCCTTGATGACAGCTTCCACTCTCGCAGGCATACGTTCGATCAGGTGCTGGAACCTTTCTTGGGGAATGGCGGCCCATTCTCCACGGAGTGCTGCACCTAGTTAAGGTATCGATATCGTCCGGTGAGGCCTGGCACAAAGTGGGCGTTGCAAAACATCCCAAAGGTGTTCTGTACGATTCAGGTCAGGACTCTGTGCTGGTCAGTCCGTTACAGGGATGTTATTGTCGTGTAACCACTTCGCCACAGGCCGTGCACTATGAACAGGTGCTCCATCGCGTTTAAAGATGCAGTCGCCATCCCCGAATTGCTCTTCAACAATGGGAAGCAAGAAGGTGCTGTGACAGTGCCACGCAAAACAACAAGGGGTGCAAGCCCCCTCCATGAAAAACACTGCTACACCACAACACCACCGCCTCCGAATTTTACTGTTGGCTGTGCACGTTGGCATTCGCCATACCCACACCCTGCCATCGGATCGCCACATTGTGTACCGTGATCCGTCACTCCACACAACGTTTTCCACTGTTCAATCGTCCGACGTTCACGCTCCTTACACCAAGTGGGGCGTCGTTTGGCATTTACCGGCGGGATGTGTGGCATATGAGCAGCCGTTTGAATATGAAATCCAATTTTTCTCACCTCCCGCCTAGCTGTCATAGTATTTGCAGTGGATCCTGGTACAATCTGGAATTCCTGTGTGATGGTCTGGATAGATGTTTGCCCATTACACCTTACGACCCTCTTCAACTGTCGGCGGTCTCTGTCAGTCAACACACGAGGTCGGTATGTACGCCATTGTGCTGTACTTGTCCCTTTATGTTTCCACTTCACTATCACATCGGAAACAGTGGACCTACGTATGTTTAGGAGTGTGGTAATCTCGCTTACAGACATATGACACAAGTGACACCCAATCACCTGACCACATTCGAAGTGCGTTGAGGTACACGGAGCGTCCCATTCTGCTCTCTCACAGAGTGTAATGACTACTGGGGTCGCTGATACGGAGTACCCGGCAGTAGGTGGCAGCACAATGCACCTAACATGAAAAACGTATGTTTTTGGGAGTGTCCGGATACTTTTGATCTAATAGTGTATGTATACAAAGCCAAAGAATTTCCATGACAGATACAACGTTGCACATAAGCAATACTACAAATTGACATTGTTGTTGTTGTGGTCTTCAGTCCTGAGACTGGTTTGATGCAGCTCTCCATGCTACTTTATCCCGTGCAAGGTTCTTCATCTCCCAGTACCTACTGCAACCTACATCCTTCTGAATCTGCTTAGTGTATTCATCTCTTGGCCTCCCTCTACGATTTTTACCTTCCACGCTGCCCTCCAATACTAAATTGGTGATCCCTTGATGCCTCAGAACATGTCCTACCAACCGATCCCTTCTTCTGGTCAAGTTGTGCCACAAACGTCTCTTCTCCCCAATCCTATTCAATACTTCCTCATTAGTTATGTGATCTACCCGTCTAATCTTCAGCTTCTGTAGCACCACATTTCGAAAGCTTCTATTCTCTTCTTGTCCAAACTATTTATCGTCCATGTTTCACTTCCATACATGGCTACACTCCATACAATTACTTTCAGAAAAGACTTCCTGACACTTAAATCTATACTCGATGTTAACAAATTTCTCTTCTTCAGAAACGCTTTACTTGCCATTGCCAGTCTACATTTTATATCCTCTCTGCTTCGACCATGATCAGTTATTTTGCTCCCCAAATAGCAAAACTCCTTTACTACTTTAAGTGTCTCATTTCCTAATCTAATTCCCTCAGCATCACCCGCCTTAATTCTACCACATTCCATTATCCTCGTTTTGCTTTTGTTGATGTTCATCTTATATACTCCTCTCAAGACACTGTCCATTTCATTCAACTGCTCTTCCAAGTCCTTTGCTGTCTCTGAGAGAATTACAATGTCATCGGCGAACCTCAAAGTTTTTATTTCTTCTCCATGGATTTTAATACCTACTCCGAATTTTTCTTTTGTTTCCTTTACTGCTTGCTCAATATACAGATTGAATAACTTCGGGGAAAGGCTACAACCCTGTCTGACACCCTACCCAACCACTGCTTCCCTTTCATGCCCCTCGACTCTTATAACTGCTATCTGGTTTCTGTACAAATTGTAAATAGCCTTTCCCTCCCTGTATTTTACCCCTGCCACCTTTAGAATTTAAAAGAGAGTATTCCAGTCAACATTGTCAAAAGCTTTCTCTAAGTCTACAAATGCTAGAAACGTAAGTTTGCTTTTCCTTAATCCTTCTTCTAAGATGTAGTAAGGTCAGTATTGCCTCACGTGTTCCAGTATTTCTACGAAATCCAAATTGATCTTCCCCGAGGTTGGCTTCTACTAGTTTTTCCATTCGTCTGTAAAGAATTCGTGTTAGTATTTTGCAGCTGTGGCTTATTAAACTGATAGTTCGGTAATTTTCACATCTTTCAGCACCTGCTTTCTTTGGGGTTGGAATTATTATATTCTTCTTGAAGTCTGAGGGTATTTCGCGTGTTTCATACATCTTACTCACCAGATGATAGAGTTTTGTCAGGACTGGCTCTCCCAAGGCCGTCAGTAGTTCTAATGGAATGTTGTCCACTCCGGAGGCCTTGTTTCGACTCAGGTCTTTCAGTGCTCTGTCAAACTCTTCACGCAGTATCGTATCTCCCATTTCATCTTCATCTACATCCTCTTCCATTTCCATAATATTGTCCTCAAGTACATCGCCCTTGTGTAGACCCTCCATATACTCCTTCCACCTTTCTGCTTTCCCTTCTTTGCTTAGAACTGGGTTTCCATCTGAGCTCTTGATGTTCATACAAGTGGTTCTCTTGTCTCCAAAGGTCTCTTTAATTTTCCTGTAGGCAGTATCTATCTTACCCCTAGTGAGATAAGCCTCTACATCCTTACATTTGTGCTCTAGCCATCCCTGCTTAGCCATTTTGCACTTCCTGTAGATCTCATTTTTGAAACGTTTGTATTCCTTTTTGCCTGCTTCATTTATTGCATTTTTATATTTTCTCCTTTCATCAATTAAATTCAATTTTTCTTGTGTTGCACAAGGATTTCTACTAGCCCTCGTCTTTTTACCTACTTGACAAATTGACATATAAATATCGATACAGACACAAAATAGGTTAAAATAGGTGTTTCAAGTTGTGTATTACAGATTTCTGCACGATGAGATACCAGTGCTACTGGAGGAGGTTACCTTGTTGAGGGACGTCGACAGTGGTTTATGGGCAGGGTGCACCGTATTTTCTGCGAATCGTACCACAGTTCCTCATTGCAGCGATTCATGTTCGATGGCCTGGTCGAGGATATCCGGTAGCATGATGGTCTCCCCGTATACCGTACCATTATATTTCTGTGTACGGGGACATTTAAACACATTGGCGTATGCCCGACCCATCAACAATATGCATACGTCACGGAAGAGTTGGAGCACTGTGTCCGAGCAGAGCCAGGTGTTTCTGGATGACTGCATAAATCACTGCAAAGAAGGGCTGAAGGATGCGTCAGGATGCGTGGTAACCACATACAGATCTGCCTATGGTGACTACTCCTACATACCAGACAGACAGGAAGTACAAGACTGGCTGGCCGATATCTGAGCAGGCAATGCGTTCAGGATATATCACCACAGCAGCGTTTATCTTCCTTCTCACAGAAACTACCTCCTGCTCGAATATGTGTCACTTTTTATTTTTTTTTACGATTGAGTCACGAAAACTGACAGAGTGATGAGTGCTGATCACTTGCCCCTCCGCACCAGCGTCCAGTGACGCGTGTTGGTTGAGGTTGATACGGCGGTCGGTCGGTACCATTTGGACTTCCGAGGCCTGTGTCGGAGGGAATTTTGCTTTTTAAACTTTCTATTCGATTTATTTTTTCAAACCGCCATTCGCTGCCGCAGGCCACATAATCGAGATTTGCTTTCATATAGCAACGTTGTTAGCGTAGGCCATATATTGACTAGTTATCGGATTTTTGTCTACAGATGACCCAATGGCCCATGTAGAACCGAAACTGGTTACTTTACAAATGAAACTAATGTAGGATGATAAGATCTCTTGTAGAGATGTCCAACGTCAGACATTGTCGGTGGTCAAACATTAATCAGCAACGGATGAGCAAGGAGCAATAATCTTGTCCCTCTGCTTTTAAACAGGACAATGTACAAATCCAAGTTGAATTTACGCAAAACGTATGTTTTTATTTATAAAGTTACTTGCTAGTTTAAATTCAATTGCTTCCTTAATAACATTATCCCAGTAACTGGAAGTGCATGTTAGAGTCTTACTGTTGTTGTATTCCATAAGATCACCGGTAGCGAGACAGTGTTCTGCCATTGGAAAATTTTCCCATCTGTAATGTACTCTATACAATGGCCCTCTACGACCTCACCATTGTATAAATGACACAACTGCAGTGAATGGGGCCCTTCGAAAACCCGAGATAATCCTTAACAGACCGTAGAAGGGTTCTAATCTTAGACACTGGTCGAAAAAGAGGACTCATACCGCGTTTCACCACAATACTTAGTCCCGTTAGAGGTGTCACATCATTATTCTAATTACTCACCCGATTCAGAATTTGCTCACACCGCAACGCACGTGTAATCTGTCACGCACTGAATCCATTCTGGTGTTATGCTGCACTGTTTAGCCTACACACACACACACATTATATATATATATATATATATATATATATATATATGGTGTTACAAAAAGGTACGGCCAAACTTTCAGGAAACATTCCTCACACACAAATAAGGAAAAGATGTTATGTGGACATGTGTCCGGAAACGCTTAATTTCCATGTTAGGGCTCATTTTAGTTTCATCCACCTACGCTCAACGGAGCACGTTATCATGATTTCATACGGGATACTCTACCTGTGCTGCTAGAACATGTGCCTTTACAAGTACGACACAACATGTGGTTCATGCACGATGCAGCTTCTGCACATTTCAGTCGAAGTGTTCGTACGCTTCTCAACAACAGATTCGGTGACCGATGGATTGGTAGAGGTGGACCAATTCCATGACCTCCACGCTCTCCTGACCTCAACCCTCTTGACTTTCATTTATTGGGGCATTTGAAAGCTCTTGTCTACGCAACCCCGGTACCAAATGTAGAGACTCTTCGTGCTCGTATTGTGGACGACTGTGATACAATACGCCATTCTCCAGGGCTGCATCAGCGCATCAGGAATTCCATGCGACGGAGGTTGCTGTGTGTTTCCATTCCATGATTAATGTGATTCGAAGAGAAGTAATAAAATGAGCTCTAACATGGAAAGTAAGCGTTTCCGGACACATGGCCAATAACATATTTTCTTTCTTTGTGTGTGAGGAATGTTTCCTGAGAGTTTGGCCGTACCTTTTTGTAACACCCTATATATATATATATATATATATATATATATATATATATATATATATATATATATATATATATATATATATATCGTGTAAGGCCCCCGTGCGAACGTGCCGCAACACGACATCGCATGGACTCGACTAATGTCTGAGGTAGTGCTGACGGAAATTGACTCCATTAATCCTGTAGGGCCTTCCATAAATCCGTAGAAGTACGAAGGAGTGGAGATCTCTTCTGAACAGCGAGTTTCAAGTCATCCCAGATATGGTAAGTAACGTTCATGTCTGGTGGCCAGCGGAAGTGTTTAGCCTCAGAATAGTGTTCCTGCCGCCACTATGTAGCAGTTATGAGCGTGTGGGGTGTCGCATTGTCCTGCTGGAATTTCCCAAGTCCTCGGAATGCACAATGGATATGAATGGATGCAGGTGATCAGACAGGATGCTTACGTACTTGTCACCTGTCCAAGTCGTATCTAAACATATCAGGGCTCCCATATCACTCCTACTGCACACGGTCCACACCATTACAGAGCCTCCACCCGCTTGAACAGTCCACTGCTGGCATCCAGGGTCCATGGATTCAGGACGTTGTCTCCATGCCGTTACACGTCCATCCGTTCGATACAATTTGAAACGAGACTCGTCCATACAGGCAACACGTTTCCAGTCATCAACAGTCCAATGTCAGTGTTGACGGGCCCAGCCGAGGCGTAAAGCTTTGTGTCGCCCAGTCACTAAGGGTACACGATACCCGAAAGCCCATATCGATTAATTTCCGTTGAATGGTTCGCAGGATACTCCTTTCACGGTTCGCGCGGCTCCCACCGTCGGAGGTTCGAGTCCTCCTACAGGCTCGGGTGTGTGTGTTGTCCTTAGCGCAAGTTAGGTTAAGTCAGATTAAGTAGTATTACGGTATATTAATAATTTTTACTTATGGACCGTCTGACAGCAACTGAATAAAACACAATTTTAGTGCCATACGCGTTTCGCCTTTATTTTCTGGAAGGCATCATCAGTGGCCTGGAATATGTACATGTGTTAGCTATTTTATTTACATTTTTGTCGTTGTGCCTATAGGTTATAACCAGTTCTGGTGGTTGGTATTTCCTATTAAGTAGTAATGTTTTGAACTGTACAGGTTGCATGGACAATTTCCTACATATTACGCTCCTGTTGCATTTTTGGTGTTGTTCTTCTTCTTATGAACGCCAATTTGCGTTTTTTTCCCCATTCCACAACACTATGCACTGAACGCTTGTTTTAAAGCAATGTTTTGGTTTCTGTTGCTGACTGTCAAATGTTTTTGCCAAAGATCGAATGTTATTGCCAAACTTATGAGTGTAACTATTGAAGTATCTGTGGTCTATTCGTGTATGCATTTGTGTGTGTGTGTGTGTGTGTGTGTGTGTGTGTGTGTGTTTTGGTGTGATATATATTTTTTGTGCTGTGTGTGTGTGTGTTTTGGTGTGATATATATTTTTTTGTGCTGTGTGTGTGTGTGTGTGTGTGTGTGTGTGTGTGTGTGTCTCCAGATGATGTGGGGAAGAGTTTTCTTTTCTTTTATTATTTTTTGTTTTATGTTATCATTTCCTTTACTAAGTGTAGTAGGGAGCCTGTGCTGATGTGTGTTTGTTCATTTATCACATGTTTGTTTTCTGCTATGGCTTTCTGGATGTGGAAGTTTTCTTGTATTTGTATAAGATGTTTGTCATGGTTGCTTATTCTCATTATTTTCATTTCTTGTTCCATGTTTGTAGGATGATGGTTGTAGTGTTTTAAATGCTCTGCAAATGTGGAATGGTTTGTTTCATACTTCCAACATCTGATATGTTCTTTGTATCTTGTTTGAAAATTCCTGCATGTCATGCCTATGTATACTGCATCACAACTTTGACATTCAAGTTTATATATTCCTGATTGTTGGAATTTGTCTCTCTTGGTAGCTGGCTGGCTTAGGTGTGATTGAAGGGTTTGCCCAGGCTTATATGCTATTTTGAAGCCCTGTCTCTTTAGGATGTTTGCAACTCTGTGTGTTAGTTTATGTGTGTAGGTCATGGTGTACCATCTGGTCCTTTTCTGTGTGGTGTTGTCATTGTGTGTGTTTGTTGAATGTGTTTGTAAGTTTTCAGCTTGTGAGTTCTTTTGTATTGTGGAACTGTTGTGTTTGTTTTTTATTTGTGTTTTTATTTTTTGATTGAGCTTGTGTACCACCAAAAAATAAGGACAGGCTCCCTACTACACTTCGTAAAGGAAATGATAACATAATACAAAAAATAATAATAAAAAAGAAAACTCTTCCCCACATCATCTGGAGACACACACACACAAACACACACACACACACACACAGCACAAAAAAATATATATCACACCAAAACACACACACACACACACACACACACACACACACACACACACATACACAAACGCACACACAAATGCATACACGAACAGACCACAGATACTTCAATAGTTACACTCGTAAGTTTGGCAATAACATTCGATCTTTGGCAAAATCATTTGACAGTCGGCAACAGAAACCAAAACATTGCTTTAAAACAAGCGTTCAGTGCATAGTGTTGTGGAATGGGGGAAAAAAACGCAAATTGGCGTTCATAAGAAGAAGAACAACACCAAAACTGCAACACGAGCGTAATATGTAGGAAATTGTCCACGCAACCTGTACAGTTCAAAACATTACTACTTAACAGGAAATACCAACCACCAGAACTGTTTATAACCTATAGACACAATGACAAAAATGTAAATAAAATAGCTAACATATGTACATATTCCAGGCCACTGATGATGCCTTCCAGAAAATAAAGGCGAAACGCGTATGGCACTAAAATTGTGTTTTATTCAGTTGCTGTCAGACGGTCCATAAGTAAAAATTTTTAGTATACCGTAATATTACACGCAACTGAGGAAGACAGGACTATAAAAGTTGCAGATTAAGTAGCGTGTAAGCTTAGGAAGCGATGACCTCAGCAATTTGATCCCATAAGATCTTACCACAAGTTTTCAAAAAAATGGTTCTCACGCAGACACTTGTTGATGGCCCAGCGTTGAAATCTGCAACAATTTGCGGAAGGGTTGCACTTCTGTCACGGTAAACGATTCGCTTCAGTAGTCGTTGGTCCCGTACTTGCAGGATCTTTTTTCGGCCGGAAATTTGATGTTTTACCGTATTCCTGATATTATGGACACTCGTGAAATGGTCGTAAGGGAAAATCCCCACTTCATCGCTACTTCGGAGATGCTTTATCCCATGGCTCTTGCACCGACTATAACACCACTTTCGAATTCACTTAAATCTTGATAACCTGCCATTGTAGCAGCAGCAACCGATCTAACATCTGCTTCAGACTGGCGGGAGCGCTCATGCGATCTACGATAAATTACTGCTAGAAAGGGTGCAAGTTCTCTCACGCAATTTTTGTAGAATCTTACCTGATGCCTTCCAATGTTGGAATTGTTTTTCTACTCCGCTATCCGTTATCTCAATATCTGCCATTTCGACGTTCGTAGGACGATTGAAAGGAGGGACTGTGTTATAGGGTTTCGCGGTGAAACAATTTCAGTTTCGGTGCATGGTAATCGAGTGAATGAATAGATGATTATGACCCGCTTACTGATTTTACAGACGACTAAAATCTCTTAGGATCCTTAATCAAATCGTTTGACAAAGTTTTACTTTCAAAGTCACTGAACGCTTCTGTCACTACTCTCCTTACGCTCATTTTCGCTTCGTTCAGCTTTCGTTTGTCTGATAGGTTTTTATTTCTCTTCAATCTGCATGAAGTTCTCCTTGTTTACGTAGCTGTTTTCTAACACGGCTATTAAACCAACTGGGTCTTTCGCACCCGTAAGTCCTTACTCGGAACATACTTGTCTAGACCATATTGCACGATGCCTTTGAAACTTTTCTATTTGTTCTCCACATCTTCTTTCTCGTGGGCGAATATTTGATGCTGACTGCTCAGATACTCTGAAATTTTTATCCTGTCACTCCCGCTAAACAAAAATATCTTCTTACCTCTCTAATATTCTTTGTAAGACCCGTTGTCATAGACGCTATCACAGGCTTATGATCACTGATACCTTCCTCTACGTTAACTGATTCGATAAGTTCAGGGTTTTTTGTTACTAGGACGTCTAAGACGTTACCCTCACGAACTGGTTCTCCAACTAGCTGCTCAAAATACACTCCTGGAAATGGAAAAAAGAACACATTGACACCGATGTGTCAGACCCACCATACTTGCTCCGGACACTGCGAGAGGGCAGTACAAGCAATGATCACACGCACGGCACAGCGGACACACCAGGAACCGCGGTGTTGCCCGTCGAATGGCGCTAGCTGCGCAGCATTTGTGCACCGCCGCCGTCAGTGTCAGCCAGTTTGCCGTGGCATACGGAGCTCCATCGCAGTCTTTAACACTGGTAGCATGCCGCGACAGCGTGGACGTGAACCGTATGCGCAGTTGACGGACTTTGAGCGAGGGCGTATAGTCGGCATGCGGGAGGCCGGGTGGACGTACCGCCGAATTGCTCAACACGTGGGGCGTGAGGTCTCCACAGTACATCGATGTTGTCGCCAGTGGTCGGCGGAAGGTGCACGTGCCCGTCGACCTGGGACCGGACCGCAGCGACGCACGGATGCACGCCAAGACCGTAGGATCCTACGCAGTGCCGTAGGGGACCGCACCGCCACTTCCCAGCAAATTAGGGACACTGTTGCTCCTGGGGTATCGGCGAGGACCATTCGCAACCGTCTCCATGAAGCTGGGCTACGGTCCCGCACACCGTTAGGCCGTCTTCCGCTCACGCCCCAACATTGTGCAGCCCGCCTCCAGTGGTGTCGCGACAGGCGTGAATGGAGGGACGAATGGAGACGTGTCGTCTTCAGCGATGACAGTCGCTTCTGCCTTGGTACCAATGATGGTCATATGCGTGTTTGGCGCCGTGCAGGTGAGCGCCACAATCAGGACTGCATACGACCGAGGCACACAGGGCCAACACCCGGCATCATGGTGTGGGGAGCGATCTCCTACACTGGCCGTACACCACTGGTGATCGTCGAGGGGACACTGAATAGTGCACGGTACATCCAAACCGTCATCGAACCCATCGTTCTACCATTCCTAGACCGGCAAGAGAACTTGCTGTTCCAACAGGACAATGCACGTCCGCATGTTTCCCGTGCCACCCAACGTGCTCTAGAAGGTGTAAGTCAACTACCCTGGCCAGCAAGATCTCCGGATCTGTCCCCCATTGAGCATGTTTGGGACTGGATGAAGCGTCGTCTCACGCGGTCTGCACGTCCAGCACGAACGCTGGTCCAACTGAGGCGCCAGGTGGAAATGGCATGGCAAGCCGTTCCACAGGACTACATCCAGCATCTCTACGATCGTCTCCATGGGAGAATAGCAGCCTGCATTGCTGCGAAAGGTGGATATACACTGTACTAGTGCCGACATTGTGCATGCTCTGTTGCCTGTGTCTATGTGCCTGTGAGTCTGTCGGTGTGATCATGTGATGTATCTGACCCCAGGAATGTGTCAATAAAGTTTCCCCTTCCTGGGACAATGAATTCACGGTGTTCTTATTTCAATTTCCAGGAGTGTAATTTTCGGACAAGACATCCAGAACAATGTCACACGAATCCCTGTCTCTGGCACCACTTTTGATATCATGACACTCCCAACCTGTACCTAGCAAGTTGCAGGTTGAAGTCAATCCCTGTTACAGTGACATGGTCAGGATAATTATTAACGATATTCTGCAAGTTCTATCTGGAGGCCTCTACCACTAGAGCCCAGGCGGTCTATAAAAGCATCCGATTACCATTTCTGTTCGATCATTGATACTTAACTTCAACCAGATTAATTCAAAATCGGAATCCGTAAGAATCTCGCTAAATTTGATCTAATTCCTTACTGCAATAAACACGCTACCGCCATTGGCGACTACACTTTCGTACGATAAATGAACGAATCTGAACTTGGGATTTCGTTGTTATTAACGTCCGGTTTCAAACAACTTTCTGTTCATAATTCTATGGGTGCATTATAACCTTCAGTAAACGATACTAATTTTGGAACCTTTCCTTAGATGCTCCTGCAGTTTACTAAAATTAGCCGGCTGGCGTGGCCGAGCAGTTCTAGCCGCTTCAGTCTGGAACCACGCGACCGCTACGGTCACAGGTTCGAATCCTGCCTCGGGCATGGATGTGTGTGATGCCCTTAGGTTCAAATGGCTCTGAGCACTATGAGACTTAACATCAGAGGTCATCAGTCCCCTAGAACTTAGAACTACTTAAACCTAACTAAGCTAAGGACATCACACACATCCATGCCCGAGGCAGGATTCCAACCTGTGACCGTAGCGGTCGCGCGGTTCCAGACTGAAGCGCCTAGAACCGCTCGGCCACACCGGCCGGCATGCCCTTAGGTTAGTTAGGTTTAAGTAGGGCACTGATGACCTCAGATGTTAATTCCCATAGTCCTCAGAGACGTTTGAACCATACTAAAATTATATTAACCTTTTCTGTCTCTGATCTGCGACGACGAACATCATTGTGGCTAATGTATCAGGCAAACAGCCATTGATCCCAAGGATCGCCTTTGATTCCTCTAACCCAAGAAAGCCCCATGTGAATGCCACTCCGATTCCCTAGTAGCCGCTTCCTGCGTGTAGTGGACCCCTGACCTATTAAGGGGAACCCTACAATTATGCATAGCGGAGGTTGAGAAATTCTCATCCGATACCTTCACAGAGTCATCTGAGCCTCTGGTTTAGACCTTCCACTCTGCTCCAAAATAGGGGATTGCGGTCAACTCTGCGTACCATGCTACAAATAGACAGCTCAGCTTGCACCCCACGTGCGATGCTAGTTTCCTTCACCAAATCAGCCATGGACGCCCTCAGAACCGGAGCGGCAGGCGTCATTCGTTCCGACATGTGCCACTCACTATATGCAGCCAGTTGCACCCAGTGCGTGCGACAGCCGCCGGCAGGACCCCTTCACATCACGGTGGTGACCCTATTGCAAACATACCGAGTGCACTTTGGCATTCATTCCCACCTCGCCTTCTATTTCGCTGAGGGGCTCCATCACTCGCCTAACATTGGAGGTCGCAATGACAACCGTAACGACCCTCTCGACTTGTCCGGATTGGGCAGGAAAATCGGCCGCTGGCCCAAGAGTAGAGGCATCCAGTGCTGGCTCAGAGTTATCATCAACACTGGGTAGCACGTCGTACCTATTGGTAAGCCGCAGGAAGCCAGCCGTGCAACCTGCTGCCTTTTTCGCCTTCCGTTCAGTGACACGCGAACCCACCGCTGTCTGCCACCCACTCTCGAATGAGGACGGTCAGATCTTCGTTGATCCAGTATGGATCGTGGGACGACGGCTGCCATGAACTTCTTGATGCAATAATTTACCAACAGCCGTATGACTTGTAGAAGTTTATTTTATTTTATTCTATGTGCTGCCATCAGTTTCGGCATTACATTGATTCCATCTTCAGGCCCCACTCGTGATAGTCGTAAAATCGTTATACACGGAAGGAGGCATATAACTGGATCTATGAATCAATCGTCCTTCGACAGCTCTTGGTGGCAACAGTCTGTGTCGCCTCTCCACCAAGAGCTATTGCAGGACGATTCATTCACGGATCCAGTTATATGCCTCCTTCCGTGTATAGCGATTTTACGACTATGGCGAGTGGGGCCTGAAAATGGAATCAATGTAATGGCGAAACTGGTGGCAACACATAGAAGTTCATAAAATAAAATAAACTTCTACAAATCATACGGCTGTTGGTAAATTATTGCATCAAGAAGGACTGGTCACGTGTTGCGTATGGGAAGACAAAGCGACAACTAGATCACCATGGGATTGTGTACGTACGTATCTGTGAACAATGTGGAATGACAGTCCGTGTTACGCGGTGTATAAAAGACCTCTGTTCGATTAATTGCCTGTTCATCTGCAGATAAAACGTGCTGAAATTCTAATGCCAGTTGTACATTCTCATCCTTTAACATTAAATAGGAATTTTGAAGTCAATAGCTGCGTCGTGTTGTACCAGAAAATTCGTACCTAAAGTAACGTCTGTTGGCAATAAGGGAACAACCCAAAAATTTGAGTGGAACGTATGACCTGAAATACAAAATGATAAGTATGTCTGTAATTTTACATCTACTCCTTTGCTAGATACTGCTCCTTTTACTTTAGTTTTGCCTATTGGTAACGTAGGATAAATATTCTCTTTGTTACATTCGTTGAAGCTTTCTTCATTCATAACTGACATTGGTGATCCAGAATCGATTACTGCTGAAAATGTGTATGATCCAATCTTTACTTCAATGACAGGGTGGGAAATGGTGTTTTGTATAACTGGTTTTTCATGGAAAAGTGTGTCTCGGATGTCGTCAAAAGAAATAACATTTTCGTGAACAAGATTCTGTGTGTCAAAAGTATTGCTTACGTCGCTGGAAGATGCAACCTGTATTGTATCTAGTCAAATTCTTTCTGACGTGCTGTTATTTTCGGGAGGATGCTGTGGCATTTCGACTATTTGCACTGTTCTGTTATTTCTTCCTGACGCATTAGGTTCGGGATGATACCGACTGTCTGGTTCATTCATGATAATCTGTTGTTGTGATTCATTCTGCTGCTGGTAAGACCTACTGTTATTAAAAGTACGCTGAAAACTGTGGTCTTTACTTTTTCGTCTGTCATAATAATCGTTGCTATACGGAGCATTGCGATAGGGGTTGAAATGGTGTGTTTTCTGTTCGTAGCGATTTCCTTGTTGCTGTGCTGATTTTGTTGCTGTTGTGGCGAAAACCCTCTATTGTTGTCAGAATGTGTTTGCTATTGCTGATAATTATGACGATACTGATAATTAAAATTTTGTCTGTTATTAAAATTACGCTGGTAGTTCTTGTCATTTCCGGAGTGTCTAATGAAAACTGTCACTTTCAGGTAAAACTAGTCATGAGGTTTTTTACTCATTCTTAATCCTAGATAGATCAATAGTTGAAGAGCTGTTTTGATAGATATAAAGGATAGTAAAAGGGAAGGCAGCAGTGCAGAAATCTAAAGAGGAAATAGCACTACTACGGCTCGGGGCCCTGTGCACGCTATGGCACATATTCATCGAAGTTTAATGAATCCCCTGAGGTCACTTACGCGCTGCAAATAAATTTTAGTTTCTGCGTTACAGACAATGCCGGTGAAAATGCAAAAGCAAATTGTTGTATCCAGTCCAAAGGGTGTATCTGTGTTCTGCCATTCTTAAATACCTTAAATTTCCTCACTGATAGAAAATGCTTATAATCAAAATTATCGTCTCTGTATGTCTGAACAGGTTCAGGATTGTATGATAGTCTGTTTGTCTGTGACTGTTCGGAATCTAAGTCACGTACTCTCTGTAAATTACCTAAATTATACTGGCTGTGTGAGTGTGAGAAATGTTCGGAATGTGGCGTATGCTGTGCCGCGTTAGAGGCTGAGACATTTTTCGTCTCTGTCACTTCTTGCTGTAAAGACGACACTTACCACCTGAGGTCATCAGTCCCCTAGAACTTAGAACTACTTAAACTAACGTAAGGACATCACACACATCCATGCCCGAGGCAGAATACCAACCAGCGACCGTAGCAGTCTCGCGGTTCAGGACTGAAGCGCCTAGAAGCTCTCGGCCACCGCGGCCGGCACGAGATTTAAACTTGGTGGTATGACATAGAGCTTCTGGCGCCGGGAAAATTACACTAGGAAGACGATCGCACGAGGATACGCACCAAGATTTTTACTGTGTGTCACACAATTGCTGCTGCTACTTGCGTCTGCCGGTAATAACTACAAATCATGGGACGTGCCGGCAAAGATATGTGTCCTGCTTGAATGGACGTGGCTTACAGTTTCAGAAAATCGCCGTTCGATGTTGGTAAATACGTCTTCTCAGCTTGCAAGCAGTCAGAAGCAAGACGACGTTCGCTGAACAGAAGGTGTTTTGTGTGCTGCAGTTTGCAAAGAGTGACTCAGTGATTTCGGACCAGCGTGCTTTTCTTCGCCGTTTTGGCATTGATCAGCCTGCACCCAAAAACATTCGTTGTTGCTATCGCCAATCTGAAGAGACAGGATGCTTGTGCTGAGATAAGAGTCCAGGTCGACCTCGCACTTCTGATGGCACAGTGGAAAGAATTCGCAAACTTTTTAGAGGAATCCACGAAGTCTACTCTCCGCGCAAGCAAACAACTAGTTTTGTCTCATACGACTTTCCGCCGACTGTTAAGGCATCGTTTGGTCTATAAACCATACACACTACAGTTAGCGCCATTTCTCGTGAGAAACTGTACAGTCCGTTCTTTTTAGAGGAAAAGACAGTGACCGGAATGAGCTATCTACAAGTGCTGCAGCAATGGTTTCTTTTTCAGTACTTCATCAGGACTTTGATGACTTCCTTTTTCAACAGGATGGAGCTCCACCACACTGGCACAACAACGGACCACAGTTTCTCTATGAACTCTGCCTCAACGCTGGATAGGGCGCACGGGACAACGAGACACTGCCCTGCATTCTTGGCCGCCAAGATCGCCAGATATGACCCTATGCGATTTTTTCTTGTGGGGATGTATGAAGGAAAGTGTGTTCATTTTTCATTTACCTTGTGACATACAAGAAGCGAAGAGCAGAATAACAGCCACCGTAACTTCTGTAAAAGCAGATTGATTGTATACCGTTTATAACGAATTTAGCTATCATGTAGATGATGTTCGTTCTGCTGTTGGTGAACACAAGGAGCATTTGTAACATCACAGCTAAAACTTCAAGGTACTGCGAGTATCCTGCAACCCATCCCATCTTTGTAGTATAAGCTTTTTATCAATAAATATGGAGTTTGCAGACCAGGTCATGCTTTTTGAAACACCCTGTATACGTACTGTGGGCAGAATTTTCCTTTAATACTTACAATAAAGAAAAAAAACAAGCCATACAAAAGTGGGCACCTAAGGTACCGAACATGCAGCTCTCATAATTGAGGAGCCAGCAGTGTAGTGTCATTGGTGGTTCTGCTAAGAATTTCGCTGATACCATCGTGCTCTCACCCGACTGTGCTGTTGTTCCGGAGCACTGACCTTTCATCCAGTGGCGTGCAAGTTCAGCGTCCCAATCCTCTGTTAATTTTAATTTTTGCAATTCGATTGGGTGAGCGCTGTCATTTATTCGCTGTCTGTACATATGTCTATGACTTGCGAATTCAACTGACGAGACCGTCGAGTTGAGAAAAAAAGGCTTTGATCGGTCTATTTGTTGTTGACATCTATCAGAGAAACGTACTCACAGCTGCCTGTATCAAAAATGTAAAGGCATGATAATGAAGGAGTATATGACTGCAGACAATAGGCACATTATTTACTAAATAATAGCAATACAACAGGCTGGCAAGAAGATGCATTACCAGATTGGGTCTACCAACATAAGCTGTTGCATTTTCTGGAATTGTATACCCTTGTTAGAATATCGATCCACTGTCCCAACACGCAAGAAGCGGTTGTCAGCTGTGCGGAAAGTTCCAGTCAGTAAGTATTCGTCCATCTTTATTATTTTTTATTATTAAGTGTTTACCTCATTATCCTCGTACGTTGGTATTACTTGTTATAGCTCTAGGAGAGCTCCTATTGTCTGAACGACAGGAGCAGCCATCTACTACAAGATTATTTAGAAGGTCAAGCAACCAGGAGGAATATATCATGACACATGTTGGCTAAAACTGTAACTTGTCACTTGTAAATAAATATATTTTTAGTCTCATCAACCAATAACAGTACACGCACGTGTAGTTCAAAAGTGCTAGCAGTTAAACTTGCAGCAGCTGATGCTTTCACTGTCAGATTATAAATTGACCTAAATTGGTAGTTTTGGTTTTACAACTGGTACCATTACAACCAAAGCTACAACAGAACACACAAATGCTGGTACACAACGCGAACGGCGAAATCAGTACACACACTACACATCACGACGCCTCACAGGCGCCAGCAGACGCAACTCTTACCAAATACGCAAGGCTGCCACTCGCCACAGCTACACGGAAACAAGCAGCCGCTATACGAATACCTAATGAGCCACAGACTGACAAAGACGTCTCAAACTTCACCATTGGAGGCTTAGTCCCCAGCCAGACGGTACAAGTGGTCTCACTCAGAATATTCAATTAGTTGCATTCATGGAGGGGAAGGGTGTCCAGATGTCTCTCGTGAATGAGACACTACTCAGACCACACAAACAACTTCACATTTCAGGCTGCTTGTAAGGCAGCAAGTTATTACGAGGTAACATTCGTTGCAGTAAGGCACGCAGCCGTCTAGTACGGTGGCTGCAGGATTGCTATGTTTGTTTCTGCTCACAGCATAGCTGGCGCTGCCTGCCGTGAGAACTGCCTAGCGTAACATTCAGTCGATACGAAGATTCATGCCCTCTACGAATCTAAATAATCCATATTAGTTACTATCCGATTTTGTTCAAATTTGGTACACAGCCTTTTGTTACTAATGGAATGATGCTGTCAAAATTTCAGATTATTATTTATTGTAGTTCCGGAGATAAAGAGAATTACCTAAAAGTCCTAAGACCTATGCTTGTTTTTTAAATCAGAGTTAGGAACAACAACAGATTGGCTTTCATTATCATTTGAACCCATTACCAAGTTGTCAATGCTTAAAAATCAGTTAATTAAAACTTTAGTCACTTTGCATTACGTAATACAAAAATCGGTCAAAATTATTAATTGATTATATGTTGTTGTGTGAGTACGTGAAAATGATTGAGAGAGTGTATGTGGGACATACGTTAAAATTTAATATTTCATTTTACGTGAAACCTTGTACAAACGAACCGTGGGAAAGTTATGTTGCAACCACGATTCAGTTGACGTATGTCTGTGTGAGCATGCTTTTGTATAGAAGCGGCCAGAAAGGAAGTTAGAGGGGGAATAAGTTTATTTATCAATTTCATGAATATTTCCCGCTTTGCTTATTTTGATTAAACATAATACAAGAAATTGAAGTTTTGCTGACATTAATTACTATCAAATTAGTGATTGGAGAAGGCAAGATTTGCCGCGAGAATGATCAGTAAGGAATGTTCTGATTGGTCGTTTAGATCAACAGCCAATCAGAATTAAACTGTTCCCGCGTGTATAGAGGAGTGTGCAGAGAGGAGAGTACCTCGAGAGAGTCGCTTGCTAGGCGGTCTACGGAAAACACAATGTTGGATTGCTCCTAAAAAATACTCTCTAAGATGAGGAAATAGTGAGCTAATTTCGGTTCGAACATATCGTGACTGTAGCGACTGGAGTTACGAACTTTTTTATGAAAGTGTGGTGTTTCTAAATTGAATAGTTTGAGAGATATGAACATGTGAACTTTCTGGCCGTAGTAACAACTCCGCGTGGCGTGTTTCGTGCTCTGTACGGAATATTTTGGCGAGCACTTCTTACGAAGAAGACCACTAAAACGACCGAATGTTTAACTAGCGAATCAGTTGTGGGTCTGTGACTGGAAGAACGTGAAAATTAGTCGGGTCGCATCTTGCTGAAATTCTGGCTGCTTTTTCGAGTGAATATTTGTTATAGAGAAAGTGAACTTTGAATGATAACGTTTCACCATATTAAATATGGACTTGATAGCCATTTCATGTGTTTCAATATAAATTTAAAAAAAACAGAGTTAATGTAATTTTAAACGCTGTTCTGCAAGTAGACTGAATATCCCGAACGCTCGATTTTTTAATCATGAACTTTCAGGGACTGACTTTCAACTTGAGTTACGCGGCCTCTGTGTGGTAGGTATTAAGTAGTAGTTTCATCAAAGTTGCTTTACACTGCCTAGTATGTATCTGCTACCACAGAGTGAAGGGACATCGGCAAGAATCCTATCGAGGTAGGTGGGCTGGACGTCAGCGTTAACAACAACACAGACGACCGACCACGCCCCGCCGCATGCTGCGTCTATGGTACAGATGGACCATGCGACATGGCAGGAGACGTGAGAGCAATCATCATACACAAAGACACAGCCCACACAAGCACAGAGCTCCCTGAACTCGAAAGATTAGAGGCCACAGCCATCAGGATCGAGTTCAACAGAGCCTACACCCACTGATATCGCTGTACAATCCTCCCAGTAATAGGTTAACACACGACATCACCACCATACTCAACATAGCAACGTGCGTCATAGCCCATGGAAATCTCAACACTAAACACCCAGGCTGGAATTCGCAAATGCGAAACTCCAACAGCCAAAAATTATACGAACACTCACATGCCCGTGACCAGTCAGACGCGACACAGGACAAATATGGTAGACACGGCTCTCGTCAAGGGCGTTACAAGAATTTTCAACGTTGGGGCTGAAACGATCTGGCCCCAGACTACAAGCCACTTATACTGAACACAGAAGAAACACTGCAGAACAATGATGGGCACTGAATTAAAATCGCCCAAACTGGACTCTGCTCAAGCCGACGCTTGATAGTCATCTCCCAGACTCACGTCAACTTACAGAGCACAGACTGGTGTCGAAGGACTTACCACTGCAGTCGGAGGCGCAAAGGCTGACACCATTTCAACTTCCACTCCACGACATCTCTCAATGGCCCTGACCCAGGAAACCCTAAGCCATATCTCACAGTGAAACTGTCTCCCTACTGGCACCGCACCAGGCGCCCATTGTACAAAACTGAACTTTAAAAGGTTCCATGGTATCACACAAGTAAAAATCAAACACTGGAGAACGCATAATGGGAGCAAAATTTCGATGAGCTGCGTACCAGTTGTGTCGGATCTAGCTCGACACTTCACCAGAGAGCGACACAACACACAAACTCTACAAGCGCCAGATATACCGTAAATATACATCACTGGCCACTGAAATTGCTACACCAAGAAGAAATGCAGATGATAAACTGGTATTCATTGGACAAATATATTATGTTAGAACTGACACGTGATTACATTTTCACCCAATTTGGGTGCATAGATCCTGAGAAATCAGTACCCAGAACAACCACCTCCGGTCGTAATAACGCCCATACGCCTGAGCATTGAGTCAAACAGACCTTTGATGGCATGTACAGGTACAGCTACCCATGCAGCTTCAACACGATACCACAGTTCATCAAGAGTAGTGACTGGCGTTTTGTGACTAGCCAGTTGCTCGGCCACCATTGACCAGACGTTTTTAATTGGCGAGAGATCTGGAGAATGTGCTTGCCAGGGCAGCAGTCGAACATTTTCTGTATCCAGAAAGGCCCGTACAGGACCTGCAACATGCGGTCGTGTGTTATCCTGCTGAAATGTAAGGTTTCGCAGGGATCGAATGAAGGGTAGATCCACGGGTCGTAACACAACTGAAATGTAACGTCCACTATTCAAAGTGCCGTCAATGCAAACAAAAGGTGACCGAGACGTGTAAGCAATGGCACCCTATACCATCACGCCGGGTGATACGCCAGTATGGCGATGACGAATACACGCTTCCAATGTGCGTTCACCGCGATTTCGCCAAACACGGATGCGACCATCGTGATGCTGTAGACAGAACCTGGATTCATCCGAAAAAATGACATTTTGCCATTCGTGCACCCAGGTTCGTCGTTGAGTACACCATCGCAGGCGCTCCTGTCTGTGATGCACCGTCAAGGGTAACCGCAGCCACGGTCTCCGAGCTGATACTCCATGCTGCTGCAAACGTCGTCGAACTGTTCGTGCAGATGGCTGTCGTCTTGCAAACGTCCCCATCTGTTGACTCAGGGATCGTGACGTGGCTGCACGATCCGTTACAGCCATGCGGATAAGATGTCTGTCATCTCGACTGCTAGTGATACGAGGCCGTTGGGATCCAGCACGGCGTTCCGTATTACCCTCCTGAACCCACCGATTCCATATTCTGCTAACAGTCATTGGATCTCGACCAAGGCGAGCAGCAATTTTGCGATACGATAAACCACAATCGCAGTAGGCTACTATCCGACCTTTATCAAAGTCGGAAACGTGATGGTACGCTTTTCTCCTCCTTATACGAGGCATCACAACAACGTTTCACCAGGCAACGCGGGTCAACTGCTGTTTGTGTATGAGAAACCGGTTGGAAAATTTCCTCATGTCAGCACGTTGTAGGTGTCACCACCGGCGCGAACCTTGTGTGAATGCTCTGAAAAGCTAATCATTTGCATATCACAGCATCTTTTTCCTGTGGGTTAAATTTCGCGTCTGTAGCATGTCATCTCCGTGGTGTAGCAATTTTAATGGCCGGTAGTGTAGTCAGCAGAGGAGCAGGCAGAGCTAATGACCAAAACACTACTAGCGTCTTTTATACTGAACATGATTCCCACAGATCCAGAATTCACACTTGCAACAAACCAGGGGGCTACATTTCTGTAGCCCGGCGTGCGAGCAAAAAATAAGATGTCCTACCACACATGAAATCACATGTGCTCTGAAGAGCACCTCAGCCAGGAAAGCTCCTTTTCGTGATGGCATTTAAAACCGTGTCCTGGAAGAGTTCAAAGGTAAAGCCATAGAACACGTAAAACACAAGTGCCATCCTATGACACCAACACTTCCCTGCTTTTTGGAAAGAAGCCAACGAATGACCACGCCCTCCCACTGAACTATCGACACATCAGTCTGCTGAGCTCGCTCACTAGATTGTTAAAAATGTAATACTGAAATGACTCGCTAGGCACTGGATGAACAACAGCATCTGAGACCGCAGCAGTTCAGCTTCATGAGTCACCACTTGACAGCACTACAACTCCTGCGCATAATACAACACATATGGATACAGCACAAGCAAAGCAACCGGGACTGTGTTCCCAGACATCGAAAAGGCCTCCAATTGTTCTAGCACCACGGCCTCATCCACAAATTTAGCGACTCTGTCTTTCCCAACGGACTTGTACGCCTCATACACTCATATCTCATGAACAATGGATTCAACACTGATATTCAGAGCAAACAATCAACATGACATGACATTCAAGCAGGGTCCCTCTTCTTTAACTTCTGTATTAATGATAACCCAACTACACAAAACACAATGGTTGAATAAAATCTTCTCGGTTTTCAAGCCGCGTCAATTCTAATTTAATTCTCAACCTTTCGACAGGGAGCTCCGCCATCGTCGTCAAGAGTAAAACTACTGTCAGTGGTTTTACTCGTGAAGATGACGGCGGAGCTAGCCGTCGAAAGTTTGAGAATTAAATTGGAATTGACGCGGCTGGAAAACCGAGAGGATTTTATTGAGTTATGCCACGGCAAAAGACTCCGAGGACACAACAAAATGATTGTCATCTGCACAGATGGCACTGTCGTCCTTGCTCAGGACTGGGGACCATCAAATATTAACTCGCGACTACAGACAGCATCCAGAACTGTTGGCCCTTGGATGGAGAATCGGCGTATGAAGGTAAACGCCTTCAAGTGTGAGAGAGTTCTGTTCACACTTGGACCAAAACAACTGCACGAACGCCAACACTGTAGCCAAATAACTCTACACACACGCCCAATATGTTTCTGTGAGAAATTTCGGCAACAAAGCACACGTGAAGCTCAAACAGCTGTACCCTGCGTTTAACACACGAACCACACTAAATACGACCATTTCGAAACTTATTAGACCGCTGATGGCATCTGGGGACACGCAGCTCCAACGTCTGTACCACCTGCAGCCATAAAGAGCAATGTACGTGCTACGAATCATAAGCAATGCTCCAAGATACACGTGTACCGTGAACTTACATAACGAATATCGCCTCAGTACTCACGCGGAGGTATTCAGTGAACTCGCCACGCGACTGTACAGGAACTCAAGACGCTCGAACAACCTGTTCATCTTGAATCTAAGGAACTACAATCAGAATCACAAATGGAAGCATAACCACCAGAAACACTTTCCCTACCCTCCCCCCCCCCCCCCCCACACACACACGCACACACACACACACACACACACACACACACACACACACACACACACACAACGCTATCTCGGCAAATCCCGGTATTACAGCAAACCTGAATGCCACCGCCAGTTGAAGTGATAAAGCCAACCAGACGGCTTACATAGGGAAACCGACCACACAAGATACAAACAAACCCCAAACAACGAGCGGCCAATTTCGCAATCAAACTGACCGCTCAGCTGACGACTGGCATGTTATAGATTCGCTGAGGCTGCAGCTGGCTCAGGAGACTTCGTTGGAGACCAGCTACAACCTACAACGGTAATACCTCTCCACTAACATGTCTTAAGACCAAGCATGATCTTCTACTACAGGCACAAAGCCGCCACTAGCCTTACTAGCCGCCCAGACTATCACAGAGATCTTGTTTTTCCTATGGCACTTGCCATGGCACTTTTTTCCCCTCCACCCTTAAAACTGCTACCCTTCAATCGCTGTCAACCATCTCCTAGATGGGACTTTATTAGTGTGTGATCGTCCACAGACGCACAGGCAACATCAAAGATCTGCATCCGATGAGGCCTGCATTTGAATAGTAACCATATTGCAGAGGTGACCGTAGAACGTTTTGTGGTGGTCATCGTGGTAGTATAGACGTGGAGGGGTTCCGCTTCGGCATTCACATTCGATCAAGCAATGCGTGCCAAACTTAAACTGGGTGTTGGGTACTGGAATAAGGTTTTGGGCACATTACCAGGCGCATAAGTGTGAACCAGGAATTTCCCTACAGATGGTGCTAGCCGTCAGTGTAGGGCCCATGAGACCGCGTCTCTAGCGCCACCTACTTTTGCCTAACGTCTGACGACGAATGTCAACACACAGTAACTCAAGTTCCACACATCGGTATCGGTTTCAAACCGTAAACATGTCCAGTTTTGTGCCTACGAACTACGATTTTCGCAGAGCACTGGTTCTCTGTTATCATTTGAAGAAAACTGCTTCAGAATCGCATCGAATACTAGTCGAACTTTTCAGCGAATATGCTCTTGGGAAAACACAGTGTTTCGAGTGGTTCAAAAAACTCAAAAGTGGTGACTTTGACGTCAGAAGCTACGAGAGTGGGAATCACCGAAAAAGTTCGGAGACAAAGAACTGCAGGCCTTATTGGATGAAGATGATACTAAAACTCAACTGGAGCTCGCGGAACAATTGAATGTGACGCAAAAGCCGTTTCTATTCGGTTGAAAATTATGGGAAAGGTGCAGAAAGTGGGAAAATGGGTTCCGCATGAACCGAATGAAAGACAGCAAGCAAATCGATTGATCAGATGTGAAATGCTGCTCGCCAGATACAATAGAAAGTCGTTTCTCCATCGAATAGTGACAGGTGATGAAAAATGGATCCTAAGCGTCGTAAATCATGGGTGAATTCAGGCAAACCATCGACATCCACTGCAAGACCAAATCGCTTTGGAAAGAAGACAATGCTCAAATGGCTCAAATGGCTCTAAGCACTATGGGACTTAACATCTGAGGTCATCAGTCCCCTAGACTTACAACTACTTAAACCTGAATAATGAGGTCATCAATCCCCTAGACTTACAACTTCTTAAACCTGACTAACCTAAGGATATCACACACATCCGTGTCAGAGGCAGGATTCGAACCTGCGACCGTAGCAGCAGCGTGGTTCCGGACTGAAGCGCCTAGAACCGCTCGGCCACAGCAGCTGGCTACAAAGCTCTGTGTTTGGCGGGGTCAGAAGAGCGTCATCTTATATGAGCAGCTAAAACCTCGTGAAACCGTTAACACAGATCGCTACCAATAGCAGATGATCGATTTAAATCGAGCAATACGCGGAAAAGACCGGAAAATGGAAAAAGGCAACGCACATTCATATTGCTCCATGTTAACGCCCCATCACACAAATCAAAACGGGGCGGGAAACGATCGAGGCGTTCACTTGAGAAATACTAGGACATGCAGCTTATTTTCCAGACTTGACTCCGCCCGATTATCATCTATTTGCATCACTGGGAGACGGTCACGCTGAACAACGCCTCAATTCGTATGAAAATGTACGAAAATGGCTCACTTCAAAATAAGAGTTGTTTATTTTTCGGCGTGGCATTCACAGCCTGCCGGAGAGGTGGGAGAAATGTATGAATAGCAATGGAGATTACCTTGAACAAAATACTGTTCATCAGTTTCACTTAACAGACGTATAGTTATTGCAACCGAATTCTGATTTCATACTTCTACACCTAGTACGAATACAGCTTGTCCTACACTAAAGAAGAAAACAAAACCGTCAGGATGTTTGATAAATTGCTTCCGATAGCAGAGGAAGCGTCGAAAACTGACTAGACGCAGAAAGGAAGACAACAAAGAAGCGTTAAAACACCTAGGATTTTGCCAATACCTGAGATGTCGCATGGAATAATTCCGTTCTGATTCCTGCATTTGCTAGCTTGTTGGCTATTGGTTCGTAGCAGGAGGAACTGCCGCCATAACTCAAGTAGTAAAGAATGCACAAAATGCTGAGAAACAATTACGGGAGGCTAAAATGCACACTAGAACAACGGAGTCCATCTCATTGTGAAAGGACTGTATTTAAAACCTCACAAGAAAAACCTCACATAGCCATATTACGGGACTGACCGCTTACAAACATAGATCTGGTTAAACTCATCAAGAAACTCAAATTTTTTGCAGAATGCGTTGCCAAAATACAGTAGAAATCCAAAGAATGTGGGATTGTCAGTTCAGATGTCACAGGAAGATAACACAATAATACAAATAATAAAAAATATAAAAATATTTAGAAAAATAAGAAAAGTGAAACAAAACTTTCGGCAGGCATGTGACCTTGATCAAATGGTGAGCCTAGGGTGCTCTGAGTACATAGTAAGCTTTGCTGCACAAGTTCAACCATAACAGGCAGGTAACAGTAGGGGAGCCAGACCAATGGTGCCCAACTCAAGCAATATGGTTCTAAAAGTAATAAAAAAAACTTATGCCAGGTCAGTCGTCGTCCGAGTCGACAAAAATCTACATCGGTTGCCGAGCTATGGCGGTCTAATGTCAAAACTTTGGTAGAGTAAAAGTTGGGAACCAGAATTAAAAACGCACCTATCATTAAAAAGAAAAGTTAGCATGTCCTCAGCAGAATTACGGACGGTAAAATAAGGTAACTAGCTTTTCGACTTATCTGGCAGCTTCAAGGACTTTTAAATTGAAATATCTTGACATATTCGCGCTTTTTTGCAAGTTAATCCCATTTCGTCATTGGCCAGTGCAGTGAGCGATTTTAGCTCCAAGGTGTTGCCACAGTTGCATCTTGCAATTTATAGGCTAAAATCACTGATCCTGTGCGAAAAACGAGATGATTTGCCAGTGATAGTTAACAATATATAACATCATATGCCTAAAGAACATGCATGTAATAGCTGGGGGAATAAACTTTCTTGGGGACGAATTTGTTCCAGGGATGGCGGGGGGGGGGGGGGGGGGGGGGGGGGGGGGGGGGGCGGGGGGGGGAGACTCTTTAGATACATGTGTGGGAGAGGCTGATATTTTTTTCCCCTTTCTCCCCCCCTCCCCCCATCTCTGTTACATGTATGGTGCTTCGTGTAAGAACAAAGAGACAGAAATTTATTTGCTTCTAGAGAGTGGGATGCATCAACAAAAAGAACCATCCGAGAGTGGGGATGCACACATCCTAAACTTTAATGAGATGTGGTGTCATGTTGCACGACATGCGACAAATGCCATGCTGGATGACATAATGGCATGTGTCTGTTATACGACATGCCATCATGTACCATGTTACCTTACTTCACATGGTGCATTATATTACATGACATGGATACTAATGGTAACATCTGAAAAAGGGAAAATTTGCCAACATTTTTGATGTAAATGTCTCTGAAGCAGCCAAATAACTTGAAAAGCTAGTCTCGTTTTTTATTTTTATTTTTTACGTTCCTACCTCTTCCCAGGACATGTTTGCCTTTTTTCTGAGATAGGAGCGTTTTTCATACTGGTCCATTATGGTTGTAAGTTATTGACACGAATCATTTACAGAAGAGTGGAAGAAATGACCTTGAGCAAAATCAACTTGGGTTTCGGAGAAATCTAAGAACACCTCAGGCAATATTGATCATACGATTTATCCTTGAAAACAGGATGAAGAAAGCAAACCTATGTTTATCACATTTACAGATTTTGATAATTTGGACGACTACATTCTTGGAAATTCTCAAAGTAGGAGCCGTAAAGTACAGGGAGTGAAAACTGAAAAGTTATTTACGATTTACGCTGAAACGAGATTGCAATTATAAAGGTCGAAGGATTTACGGAAGTACTTATTGAGAAGGGAGCGACCAGGATTGTAGCCAAACCCCCCCCCCCCCTCCCTCCCCCACCTTATTCAATCTGTATATTGGGTGAAGCAGTAAAGGAAACTAAGGAGAAATTTGGTAAGGGAATTAAATTAATGGAAAACATATAATAACTTTAAATTTTGCCTATTACATTGTCATTTTCTAGCAGCCTATAACCGATTTGGAAGGAAAGGTGAACGGAATGGATAGTATTTTGAAAAGACAGTATAAGTTAAACACCAACGAAAGTAGGAGCAATGGAGTGTAATCGAATTAAATCAGGCGATGCTGATGGAATTAGATTAGGTGGTGAGACATTAGCTGCTTGGACAATAAACCGGCCGATGACGTCCGAGGTAAAGAGCACATAAAGTTCTGACTGGACACAACAAGAAAAACGTTTATGATAAAGAGGAATCTGTTAGTATTTAATGTCAACTATAGTGTTAGGAAGTCTTTTTGAAGGTATTGGTATGGAGTGTAACCTTGCACGGTAGTGAAACGTAGACGAAAAGCAGTTCAGACAAGAAGAGAACAGAAGCTTTTGAAAAGCGGTGCTACAGAATAACTCTGAAAATCAGATGGGTAGCTCGAATAACAAATGAGAATGTATTGCAGAGAATCTGGAAAAAAGAAGTCGAAGGCACAACTTGACCGTAAATTAAAATCACTACTAGATGATCCTGTAATGACTGCTGCTCCACGTTCGGCAGCCTATCTTTAAAGGCGAACGGTGATAAATTATACAGTTAACGCTTGCCAGACGTTTGAGTGTTGTTTTGCAAGGACGCTTCAACAACCATACGTACGGGAGACTATGGCCAATTGGTATTATTTCGTTAGACTGCCGTTAGAATACGCCACCGACGAAGGGGGTTAGTAGCAACACTACCATTGTTTTATAGAAGGCATCATATTTACGCCAGTGACTGTTACACTTTCTTTATTTCACGATTGCAATTGATAATGGCCTCAGGCAGAAATTGCAATCGTGAAATAAAGAAAGTGTTACAGTCACTTGCGTAAATATGATGTCTTTTATAAAGTTCTGCATGACTGTGAATCCCAGGTATAAAAAGTACCATTCTTCTTTCCACAAATGTGCCAGTGCAGTTAGATCCTTGAAACACGTTTTCTTGTTAATGAAAGTAAATTTTGCTTTCTCAAGATATTTTGTTGTGTACTCCAAGACAACGCTCTTGCTAAACCATAGACGACAACCATTAAAGTTCTTAGATCAAGGATTATTTCGACACTGTACACGGCGATAAATGTGAAACACATTTTCGTAATTGAAATAAAATATTTCCAATATGGGGATGGAGCACAATGGGTCATTTAAATAGGGGCACGTCAGTCCACATGGCCGCTGTCTTTTTGTAAGTAAGCAGGAAAACATGCTTAAAAATACCTCACTAAGGCTAGAGACGTATATTTTGGCCTTTCATCAAAAGAAGTTAGACGGTTTTGCCTTCAGCTATGCAGTTGCCTGTTAACGTAAAATCCCCAAATATAGGGCCGAATTTGGAATGGTAGAACTTGATTGGTTTTCAATATTTCTGAAATGACACCAGACACTCTCCATTCGTACTTCTCAGACAACTAGTTTGTCATGATGTACTAGCTTCAAAAAGCTCAATAAAGTATTGCTTCTTGGCTACCTGAACAATGTTTTGAAAAGACTCAAACTAATCCCTGGTGACATCTGGAATGTACAAAAAACTGCAGTCACTACTGTCCAAGAGCCTGGCATAATAGTCAATCAAAGGACATTACGTCAAGTAGGCCGGATATGTCCCGCTAGAAGAAGATCACTTATCACTATGGCTTTAGCTATAAGTGCAATTCGGAATTTCTTACTTCCGTTTTTCATATTCCCTAGGTTTAACTTAGAGCCACATTTTTTCAGAGACAGTCCTGTTGGATACAAACGTAGTGCTCATTCCTTAGGATAGCTTATCGAAAAACATGCAGCATTTTGTATCACATGTTCGATGTTCCAAAGACTATCCTTTCTAAGTACTAACTGACAACCATAGTTCCCATTTATCCGAAGTATCAAATTTGCAAAGAAAATAATGTCACATTTAAAACTTTTCTACCCCACTATAGCCTCAAACTACAGCCCTTACGCAGAAATGTTCAAAGAACCTTCAAAAAGTGGAAAAACAAACAGAAAGAAACAGCGTGCAATGCATCGGTGACAGCAAACTATTTTGGCCTCACAGCCAGACTTAACAAATTTTCCCCCTATCAAGAGAAATAATTACTAAATGACAGCGTTTTGTACGCTTAAGTAAAACACTTTTTAATTTTACTTATTGAAACATCTATGTGCTGCAGCGATGCTTCAACCTTGTAAATAGTACTGAGATAAAAGGTATACAAAGAGAACGCGAATGTGAAAAGTCCTCTTGTTCTTTAGCTTGTGTCTTGGACTGTTATTCTCTTACGATTAGGCCTTGTTGGGAATTTGGCTTTTCCTGATAGCTCTCACTGAGCTGTATTGCTATAAGTAATTTGTGTTTACGTGAGTAGAGTGAATGTTCAATAAAGTATAAAAAGTAAACTACGTATTACGACTGTGTAATTCGAAGATGCTATTTCATTTTTGATAAAAAAGAAAAAAATAGATTTCATTGATAAAAAAAATGAAGAAATTAAATACGGAAGTCTTTCGTTTGGTTCGTGATTGTTTCAAAGCCATTTTTGGGTAATTACTATTTGCATATAACATTCTTTAGAACCTGCAATCATTTATTTTTCTCGAAGTCCAATAATTTTTTTGAGTACAAGTATTACGAAACTAAATTTAGTGTCTTGTCACGGTCAGTAAAATTCAAAACGAATTGTTTCCAAGATAAAAGTGGGCCGTAGCTATTTTGCTGTTTTAAAGTAAATGAATGTTAACAGTGTCATTGTTATTCTTGATTTTCAGGAAGGAAGATAGATTAAACCAAAGATAAAAATAGGCCCCACTTTTCTTATAATGTTACCGTCAACGACTGTTGATAGACAAATAATTAAAAAAAACATTTAACTGCCTTGATTATGAGATTTAGAAAATAAAGCAAGTTTCACGTAATTGCAGGCGGTAATGTTACAACTGGCGACTTCAAACGAGGACTGGCTGTAATATATAGGGTTCTATGAAAATATTTATTGCGTACCGATTGTAAACGTGAATGTTCCATAATTTTGTCGTGTGTCTTCTTTTTGGGGCAACTCTAGTGTCCAATACCACCCGTCGGCTTTGACCATTGACGTAATGTGTGATGTTATTTTGTTTGTGCCGCAGATTGCTGTCGATGAACGTTAAATGATTTCTCTGGATTTACTCGTTACGCGCGTATGTTAAAAATTCGATGTAGATTCTTTTGTTTTCATCTCGTAATTTGTTTTCGGCATCTTTTGTTAATGAAAGTAGTCGTGACTTATAAGTAGTCGTGATTTATAAAGTCTTGATTTCTGACGCTGTTCATTATTGGTGAGTCAGTTGTTTTTACTGCGAAAATTCTGCTTCAGAAAATGAGTGACCGTAAATCAACTATAAAAGTTTTGCAATCATTGGGCGTCAATGTTGAATTTTGCAAGTGTAGTGTCTGTGAAAATTATATGGTTTTGATGAAGGTTGCGTCATCACGAACTTCCGACTAATTCATGTGGAGGTGCAGAAAAAATAACATAGGAGATCCATACGTAGGGGGGCTTGGTTCGAATGATCGAGGCTGAATTTTGAAGTAATTGTCATGCTAACCCACTATTTTTGCTATGAATATTCTTGCAAATCTGTCATGCACGAAGCAGGGGTTTCGTGTGGCACTGTAGTCGACTGGTTCTCGTTTTGTAGAAAAGACTGCGGGAAATTTATAAAGTTTAGGGGGTCACTGGGGGGGCAGTGGTTGTAGTTGAAGTACATGAGTCACATTTTAGAAAGAGAAAGTACGAAAGGGGGCTGGAGGTTGTTCGGCTTTGGGTTTTTGGAGTAGTACTCTCTGGAGGAGATTGTGCTGATGTTGTATTTAGGGTTGTACCAAATCGGACAAAGGAAGTCTTGACATCTTTAATATAAGAATAGGTGGAAGAAGGTTCTGTAGTCATGTCGGATGCCCTTGCTTCGTACAGGGGTTTGGGTGAAACGGGTTATCATGATTTGGTCATGAATCACAATATTCAGTTTAAAGATTATAAGACGGGGGCATGTACTAATACTATTGAGGGGTATTGGGGGGCTGTAAAATCTGTTGTCGGGCGGGGAAAGAGAAGGATTTCTGTGTTGCAAGGCCATTTAGATGAATACTGTTGTAGGAAGAGTATTCCTAAAGGTTATTGTTTATTTCTTGCATTTATGAAAGTAGTCAGCAAAATGTACAAGCCTCGTTTTGTTAGTTAGGTGTTGGAGGGTCTGATACTTTTTTCTTGTTTTACGTTGCGTTTCTTTATGTTACTGTATTGTGCCAGTTCTACTTTTTTGGTTTCTCTGGAGGGAGGTTTTTCGGCCGTTTTAATATTTTCTGGTTACAATGGTGGGGCGAGGGGTATTGCTGTGTCTTTGCCGGAGGGTTTATGTTATTGACTCGTGGTTTTATTCTTTTTACTATTTTAAAATTTTTCGTCTGATTGAGGGCGGGTGGTAGGGAAGAACTGATTTGGGTGATACCTCATTCGTGCCTGGTAGTTTCTGTCTCTTATTATTTTTTTCATTAGTTATTCTGGATTTTGCTTCTTTCGTTAGAGTTTGACATTTTAACATTATTAATTTTTGTTATCTCCTTATTTCGTTCTTGTCAGCCTCGATCTTTGACTCCTTTGGAAGTTCAAAAATGGCTCAAATGGCTCTGAGCACTATGGGACTTAACATCTATGGTCATCAGTCCCCTAGAACTTAGAACTACTTAAACCTAACTAACCTAAGCACAGCACACAACACCCAGTCATCACGAGGCAGAGAAAATCCCTGACCCCGCCGGGAATCGAACCCGGGAACCCGGGCGTGGGAAGCGAGAACGCTACCGCACGACCACGAGCTGCGGACGACCTTTGGAAGTTCATATGCGCTAAATTTCTTTTTATGTAGCCATTTTTATGTTTTCCTTTTCGATGTTTCTGCTACACTTCTCTTATTTTTACTGTCACTCTTGGTGTATCTATTTTACTGAGTGTTATTTGGAGATATTGCAGTTGGTGTGACTTTCGTGTAGTATAGTTATCGGTTGAATGGTTTGGTCATTTTGCGTTTTATTTCTTTGTATTTCATAGTAAAAAATAATCATTAACTTGCTGCTTTTAACCAAATTTCAAAATAATACGAGAAATCTCCAAGATCCTCAACTTCATTAACTGAAGAAGCTGAAGCCTGTACAGCTTCTGTTGGTCTTCCTTTACCGACTTGTTTAATAACATCTTCTGAGAGATCGTAAGTCAAGCAACTCACATTTTTAATCTTGAGGTGGTTCCTGGTGAGAATAAGAGAATTTATAGTTTGTTCAGAGAGCCGGTTAAAAAATTTATTTTCCACAATATGCATGGAGCTAAACACCTTTTCAAATTCGGCGTTAAAATGTGGTAAGGACAGAACAGCAAATCCTGGAAGGCGTTTATTCCAATCGAATTTTTATATTCAGCTACTAGACTCAAAAACTATTAGTGTTCCTGTTTAACGGATTCCAATGAACGAAGGGAACAGATTGTCACTCTTGCAAGATTTTGTCAATTTTTTTTGTCAGATTATCTAATTTTCTTTACAAGATCAGTTAATGAAGTGTATTTTGAATTTTCAAAGTTTCTACCTCGCTCAAGAGTGTCATTGTTTGTACAGTTTTTTGTAACTATGTGGAAGTCGTTTTTGGATTTCTGCTCCTAATTTCACATTAATATCAGAACACCCTCCTTTTTATTCCTGCAATGCTGACATTGCGCGTATGACTCAAAAAGATATCAGAGGTAGCGGACGGGATTGAGGTGGTTTCTAATTATGTGATCTGTGTAGTCTTGATCGGTTGTTGTTGCCGTCGGCAATAGAATTGTTTGGCAGACTGAACATAACAAAAACATCAAAGAACTTAACAGTTTTGCCGGATTTGCTTTCTCAGTCTCAAAGATTTCGACTGGCTGTTGTACCTCACCAAGAAGAGCTTTCAAGAAGCGCATATAGAGTCGGTTCTGTTCATTTGAGTACATATTAGAAAACGTCTCCGCTGTGTACCATTAATGTTTAGTAGTCATAAAAATTTGGGAATTGACCTATGTTCAGAAGTGCACAGAGTTAACGTACACTCAGCTCTTGGACAAGAATTACGTGTCTTCACTGGTACTGGAGAAAATGATGGTTGGTCATTTTCAGAAAATACACTCCTGGAAATTGAAATAAGATCACCGTGAATTCATTGTCCCAGGAAGGGGAAACTTTATTGACACATTCCTGGGGTCAGATACATCACATGATCACACTGACAGAACCACAGGCACATAGACACAGGCAACAGAGCATGCACAATGTCGGCACTAGTACAGTGTATATCCACCTTTCGCAGCAATGTAGGCTGCTATTCTCCCATGGAGACGATCGTAGAGATGCTGGATGTAGTCCTGTGGAACGGCTTGCCATGCCATTTCCACCTGGCGCCTCAGTTGGACCAGCGTTCGTGCTGGACGTGCAGACCGCGTGAGACGACGCTTCATCCAGTCCCAAACATGCTCAATGGGGGACAGATCCGGAGATCTTGCTGGCCAGGGTAGTTGACCTACACCTTCTAGAGCACGTTGGGTGGCACGGGATACATGCGGACGTGCATTGTCCTGTTGGAACAGCAAGTTCCCTTGCCGGTCTAGGAATGGTAGAACGATGGGTTCGATGACGGTTTGGATGTACCGTGCACTATTCAGTGTCCCCTCGACGATCACCAGTGGTGTACGGCCAGTGTAGGAGATCGCTCCCCACACCATGATGCCGGGTGTTGGCCCTGTGTGCCTCGGTCGTATGCAGTCCTGATTGTGGCGCTCACCTGCACGGCGCCAAACACGCATACGACCATCATTGGCACCAAGGCAGAAGCGACTCTCATCGCTGAAGACGACACGTCTCCATTCGTCCCTCCATTCACGCCTGTCGCGACACCACTGGAGGCGGGCTGCACGATGTTGGGGCGTGAGCGGAAGACGGCCTAACGGTGTGCGGGACCGTAGCCCAGCTTCATGGAGACGGTTGCGAATGGTCCTCGCCGATACCCCAGGAGCAACAGTGTCCCTAATTTGCTGGGAAGTGGCGGTGCGGTCCCCTACGGCACTGCGTAGGATCCTACGGTCTTGGCGTGCATCCGTGCGTCGCTGCGGTCCGGTCCCAGGTCGACGGGCACGTGCACCTTCCGCCGACCACTGGCGACAACATCGATGTACTGTGGAGACCTGACGCCCCACGTGTTGAGCAATTCGGCGGTACGTCCACCCGGCCTCCCGCATGCCCACTATACGCCCTCGCTCAAAGTCCGTCAACTGCACATACGGTTCACGTCCACGCTGTCGCGGCATGCTACCAGTGTTAAAGACTGCGATGGAGCTCCGTATGCCACGGCAAACTGGCTGACACTGACGGCGGCGGTGCACAAATGCTGCGCAGCTAGCGCCATTCGACGGCCAACACCGCGGTTCCTGGTGTGTCCGCTGTGCCGTGCGTGTGATCATTGCTTGTACAGCCCTCTCGCAGTGTCCGGAGCAAGTATGGTGGGTCTGACACACCGGTGTCAATGTGTTCTTTTTTCCATTTCCAGGAGTGTAGTTGATATTTTGCTGCTACTTCAAATCGTTAATTTTTGCATACATTTCGGACTGGAATTAGTTGGCTTTTTGTCACTGGCTTCAACCAATATTTGAACTTCACGTAGATTTCCCACTCTTTTCTAATACTCTGGCTATAGATCTTTATTTCAGGCGGTACTTCCATGATTTTTCTTTATAACTGCGCTAGTTCCACACAATAACTATCAATGCACATTATAAATTGATAACATGTAAGCAGCTGTGAGAGCGAACGACACCGCAACACATCGACGGAACTAAAATGAATATGAGATTCCAAACAGTGCAGTTCCTCTGTATTATTCTCGTTCTCATTCACTGTTGGGTCACGATGCTCCCACAGTTTTCCGCTCGTTCGTTACTGCAGTGCGGCCAAGCGACAGGATTGTGCTTTGTGTAAATGAATCGCAGAAGCAACCATTTCAATCCTTACCTATTAGAACACTAGTAATTGATTTCGTACTTCAGTTTCATTAAAAACGAAACATTTCGAAACATATATAAATGAAGCCCGGTACCGAGATGACTCGACATCGGCTAAAGACGTGATACATATTCTTATGGCGAAATTGCCTCTGCACTTAAAGGGAAAACAGTTGCATGCGTCCGAAGCAGATTTTTAACAATTTATGTCAGTGGTTTATTCAACTGATTTTCTCCATGAGGATACTGAAACGTGTAGTTGCGACAATGGCAACAACGCAGGCAAGGCAAACACAATAATCACAATAATATAAATAACCGTAAGCACGATGGCAATGTTAGCGGTAGGGCCTCACAATGATACTTGAGGTACAGTCTTGGTAATGATGGTTACACTTGCGCACCAAGCCACAAGAAAAGGAAGTATGACAACCCGTTTAAGCACGGTTATAGAAGTAAAATAATAAATGGTCAGAACTTGACATCGTAATCCGCAAAGTAGCTGCCACCAAAGCTCTATGACTCATAATGTAAACCGCCAAAATTCTAATCCAGGCCAGGGTAACGGTAATAATACTGGCAACCCTCAATTGAGATCCCACATTCAGCTGAATAGACTCATTGAAGAAGTTGAGAATACCAAACCCATAACTAGCAATTCAACAAATTAAAGTCGGCCACATCGCGCCACAGAGTGCTGTCGGGAATTGTGTAGGCGGCAATACAAGTGAAAAAATTAGCTTCATCAGGTACAACGACGAACCTATGTGAAGAACAAGAGGATACTGTAGTTTTAGTGTTTATGACACAGTTGCATCGACTAGTGTCCTTTCCCTTGGCTCACATAAATAAAAAAAATGTGAGATGGGTACACCTTCCGCATCAACAGTTACGAACTGCCGAGTAATAGGCGCAAAGTCAAAGAATATCAGCTGGCAGAAGCAGGTGAAAATTGTTACAGGTAATGGAGCATCTAAGGGCACGTTCCTAGCGGTGCATAATTTGCCATTCATTTGTATATCATATCTTGGGTTTTGTAAGAGGGAGACGCAAAGGTCGACCCCTCTGTAGGAAGGTGTTTTATGAAATTTGATGCTAAGCAGCTAGTAATAGACTCAAAACTAAAACCAAACATAGTATGTTTTGTCAGAGGATAAAGGTAAAGTTTGTAGGTACTGAGGTACAGTATCTAGGTTGCCTTTTGACTACCGAAGCCGAAGGCGCCAAGTATATAACTGATTCTAAAGATATGCAAGATGTAGATGTCGCACTACATGGCAATATCCTAGAATCTGAATATTTAACTGAAGAACAAAGAAATGAACTCAGTAGCTTATTACAAGTATTCAAGGAAAAATCAGGCATAATAAGGAGTTACGTGTATAATATGCAAGGAAAACCTTATGAGGCGTATTGTCTTTCTACCTACTCCGTTCCTGTCACAAAAGTTTATCTCAGCAATCTCCCTGTATGACAACAGGAAATTCAACATATGGACATCGTGAATTGCGTCTTGCCACACAACTCAGTTAATTAGTTAAGAGCCGGCCGCGGTGGCCGAGCGGTTCTAGGCACTTCAGTCCGGAACCGCGCTGCTGCTACGGTCGCAGGTTCGAATCCTGCCTCGGGCACGGATGTGTGTGATGTCCTTAGGTTAGTTAAGTTTAAGTAGTTCTAAGTTCTAGGGGACTGATGACCTCAGTTGTTAAGTCCCATAGTGCTCAGAGCAATTTGAACCATTTTTGAACCAATTAGTTAAGAACTGTGTACATATTAGTTTATGTTCACGGAGTATTTAGTATTTTAGTATTGTGGACAATTTAACTAAAATTAGTATTATTTATTCATTATTTTGTGTGATTTTTCTAATGTGTAACTGTGTACTGTGAAAGATAAGCACATCTTCATGAGCGGAAATATATAAAAAGTGATACAAGCATTTCCTAAAGAGAGGAGTTAATATAGGCACATTCGAATGAACTTCCACAGAGTATATATCTAATTAATGAGATATCGTTTCGCAACTTAATAGTTTTAAATAGCTGATATCTGTGTCTACACCTTACTGAGAAAGCAAAGGGCGCGAGTTTTTTTTTATTTGAATTCTATGCATTTAATTCTTGGTACTTCCAATGTCTTTGGACATTGGTTCCATCCTAGTAACTGTAGGTATTTTCATTTTCTCGGTTTCTTCGCTGTTCATTGTACAATGATTTTCAAAGCTGTTGAACAGCAGGTTTCTTAAGTTAATTACGATTTACTGGATGCCAACACTTTTCAGTCAATACACCTACGTAGAGGGCAACCACGCAGTTCAAAAAAAGAAGGCCATACACAATTTCTCAATACGAATTGAGAAATGATAACTAGAAAGTCGTCGAGTAAAACAAAAGTGATTTCTGGTGTTCCCCAAGGTAGTGTCATAGGCCATCTGCTGTTTCTTATCTATATGAAATATTTAGGAGACAATTTGAGCAGCCGTCTTAGGTTGTCTGCAGAAGATTCTGTCGTTTGTCTTCTAGTAAAGTTATCCGAAGATCAAAAAATTGCAAAACTATTTAGAATAGATATATGAATGGTGCGAAAATTGGCAGTTAACCCTAAATAATGAAAAGTGTGACGTCATCCACATGAGTGCTAAAAGGAATCCGATAAAGCAGTCTAATATAGAGGAGGCCGTTAGTTCAACTAAATAACTAGGAATTACAATTAACATTAATTTAAATTTGGAAGAATGAAAATGCTATGAGGAAGTCAAACCTAAGACTGTGTTCTATTGCCGGAACACTTGGAAAATGTAAATGATTTACTAAAAAGAGTGCCTACACTACGCTTGACCGTGCTCTTTTGGAGTACTGCTGCGCGGTCTGGAATCCATACCAGAGAAAGTTCAAAGAAGAGCAGCAAGTTTTGTATTAGCGCTAATCAGGGGAGAGAGTGTCACGGACACGATACAGGATTTGGGATGGACATCATTAGAACAAAGGCGTTTCTCGTTGCGACGGGATTTTCTCACGAAATTTCAGTCACCAACTTTCTCTTCCGAATGCAGAAATATTTTGTTGACGACGACCTAGATACGGAGAAACGATCTCCATGATAGAATGAGGGGAATCTGAGTTCGTACGGAAAGGTATAAGAGTTCGTTCTTTCCGAGCACTAAACGAGACATAATAGAGAACTGTGAAGGTGGTACGATGAACCCTCTGCCAGGCACTTAAGAGTGATGTGCAGAGTTTCCATCTAGATACTGATGCAGTTGCATATATACGAGGGTCATTCAATAATTAAAGGGACACATTGGAGGAAAAAGCGTTTATTTTCACAAGAAATATACTTTTTTTGCTTTTCAACATAATCCCCTTGAAGATTTATGCACTTGTTCCAACGGGCTACAGGATTTTTTATTCCGGCTGCAAAGAACTCTTTATCTTGATGTTTGAACCTATTTCCTACAAACTTTTTCAGGTCTTCACTGTCCTGGAAACTCTTCCCACGTAATGCCCCCTTCAGTGCACCAAACAAATGGAAATCACTAGGTGCTAAATCTGGACTGTAAGGGGGATGTGGCAGCACTTTCCGGTCACTTTTGTCGATGGCTTCACTGGTTAGTTGAGCAATATGAAGACCTGTGTTCTCTTGCTGGAGAATCACACCTCTCCTCTGAGATCCAGGACGTGTCTCTTTCATGGCTGGCGTCAGCTTGTCTAAAAGCAAATCTGAGTAGTATTGGCTGTTAATCGTACGCTACTCTTCGAGATAATCATCTTCAGCATCCAAAAACACCGTCAACATGACTTTTTCCTACTAATACTTAGGTTTTCAATTTTTTCTTGACTGGTGAGTTGGTGTGCATCCACTCCATGCTGTGTCTTTTGGTTCTGGCTTAAAATAGTGAACCCAAGTTTCATCACAAGTTAAAATTTTCCTGAGGAAGTGCGTACCTTCTCTTTCATAATGTTTCTTTAGCTCTATGCATACTCTCAACCTTGTTTCCTAGTGTAGCCTCGTCAACTCCTTCGGGACCCCATCTTGAACATGTTTTGCGGTACGTCAGCTTGTTATAGTTAATGGTATGAACTGTACCAGTACTAACTTGAACCTTATCAACTATCATTTGCACAGCCACTCGGCGGTCTGCAAGAATAATGTCATCAATTCGACTTTCAAGCGAGGGAGTTGAAACTGTAACTGGTCGGCCAGAACGGTGTTCGTCAGTCACTGAGTCGCGACAATTTTTGAACTACTCTACCCATCCGTAAAAATCTGCACGATTAATACAACCTTCACTATAAACTTTGGACATTCTGCAGTATATATTCACTGGTTTCTCGCCTCCAGCAAGTAAAAAACGAATAATAGAACGTTGTTCATCTAATGTGGACGTTTCAAGCGGATCGCCGTCATGAAATGTATTTTTGAGGCTATAAACAAAACAACGTTGATACATCAGCTGATCAGCGCTCATCCCAGTGATACCAACTTAAAGCCGTAAAAGTAACAAACTTACCCTACTAACAGTTTTCTCCCCCAGACCAATTTGTCTCATTAATTATTGAATGACCCTCGTAGAAAGTGAAGTGACTTTTGATGTTGAATGTTGATAGGAGATGCATATGTGTATGCGGAGCTCAACATTCAAGGGGACATTTGTGACGTCACAGCCAGACTTAACTAATTTTTCTCCCTATCAAGAGAAACAGTTAGTAATTGACAGCTTCTAGTACGCTTAAGTGAAACAATATTTGATTTTACTCATTGAAACACCTACGTAATGCAGTGATCCATGAACCTTGTTTGGCTGCATAGCTGAGTGGTAACGTGTTTGCCACCACACAGGGGGTACGGGTTCGATTCCCGGCTGGGTTGAAGATTTTCTGCGCTAGTGCACTGGATGTTGTATTGTCTACAGCATCATCTCATCAACAGCGACGCGCAAATCACCCATTGTGGCGCCACCTGAAATAAGACATGCAACCCGACTGCCTCCCGGCCGACAGTGCCACACCATCATTTCATTGCATTTCATGAACCTTGTCACTAATACTGTGATAAATATTACACAAAGATAACATTGTTGGAATATTATAAAAGGACATGTACAAGTGCCCTCTTGCGCTTTTATTTGCTTACGATTAGTTCTTGTTGGGATTTCTTGATCACTTTCGCTGTGCTGTTAGCAGAAGTAAGTTACACACTGTAGCGCCAAAGAAACTGGTTAGGCATGCGTGTTCAAATACAGAGGTATGTAAACAGGCAGAATACGGCACTGTGGTCCGAAACGCCTATATAAGACGACAAGTGTCTGGCACAGTTGTGAGATCGGTTACTGCTGCTACAATGGCAGGCTATCAAGATTTAAGTGAGTTTGAACGTGGTGTTATAGTCGGCGCATGGGGTGTGGGCCACATCTCCGAGGCAGCGATGAAGTGGGGATTTTGCAGTACGACTATTTCACAGTGTATCGTGAATATTGGGAATCCGGCAAAACATCAAATCTCCGACATCGCTGCGGCCTGAAAAAGATCCTGCAAGCACGGAACCAACGAAGAGAATCGTTCAACGTGACACAAGTGAAGACCTTCCGCAAATTGCTGTAGATTTCAATGTTGAACCATCAACAAGTGTCAGCGTACGAACCATTCAACGAAACATCGTCGATATTGGCTTTCGGAGCCGAAGCCCCACTCGTGTAACCTTGATGACCACACGATACGAAGCATTACACCTCGCCTGGGCCCGTCAACACCGACATTGGACTGTTGATGATTGTGTAAGTAGGCTGTTTAGGTTCTTATATTGGTAACGCCACGTAGCGCTCTGAAAATCACTGGCTGTGCTGTGTGCAGTCTGTGGCTGGTTTGCATTGTTGTCTGCCATTGTAGTGTTGGGCAGCGGCAGCTGGATGCGAACAGCGCGTAGCGTTGCGCAGTTGGAGGTGAGCCGCCAGCAGTGGTGGATGTGGGGAGAGAGATGGCGGAGTTTTGAAATTTGTCATGAACTGCTATATTTATATATGATGATATCAAGGTAAATACATTGTTCGTTCTCTATTAATATCTTTCATTTGCTAACTATCCCTATCAGTAGTTAGTGCCTTCCATAGTTTGAATCTTTTATTTAGCTGGCAGTAGTGGCGCTCGCTGTATTGCAGTAGCTTGAGTAGCGAAGATTTTTGTGAGGTAAGTGATTTGTAAAAGGTATAGGTTAATGTTAGTCAGGGCCATTCTTTTGCAGGGATCTTTGATAGTCAGATTGCGTTGCGCTAAAAATATTGTGTGTCAGGTTAAGCACAGTCGTGTATAATTTGTTAAAAAGGGGACGTTTCATAATAGGAAACATCTTGCCTGGTCGGAAAGTCTCGTTTCAAATCGTATCGAGCGAATGGATGTGTACGGGTATACAACATTATGAATCCATGGACCCTGCGTGTCAGCAGGGGACTGTTCAAGGTGGTGTAGGCTCTGTAATGGTGTGGGGCGTGTGCAGTTGGAGTGATATGGGACCCATGATAAGTCTAGAAACGACTTTGAGGGGTGACACGTACGTAAGCATCCTGCCTGATCGCCTGCATCCATTCATGCATTCTGACGGACTTGGAAAATTCCAGAAGGACACGTCCAGGAACTCTTTCCTGAGTTTAAACACTTCCACTAGCCACCAAACTCCCCAGACACGAACATTATCGAGCATATATGGAATGCCTATGCGACGTGCTGTTCAGAAGAGATCTCCGCCCTCCCGTACTCTTACGGATTTATGCACTGCCCTGCAGGATTCATGGTGTCAGTTCCCTCCAGTAATACTTCAAACATTAGTCGAGTCCATACCACGTCGCGTTGCACCACATCTCCGTGCTCGCTAGTGTCCTACACGATATTAGCAGGCGTACCAGGTTCTTTGGCTCTTCAAAAAAAATGGTTCAGATGGCTCAGAGCACTATGGGACTTAACATCGGAGGTCATCAGTCCCCTAGAACTTAGAACTATCTAAACCTAACCAACCTAAGGACAGCAAACACGTCCACGCCCGAGGCAGGATTCGAACCTGCGGCCGTAGCAGTCGCGCGGTTCCGTACTGAAGCGCCTAGAACCGCTCGGCCATCCCGCCCGGTTTTGGCTCTTCAGTGTATTCACGTCTGCAAATTGAATGTTCACTAAAGCATAAAAAGTAAATTGCGTATTACGGCTGTCTTTTTTGAAGATCCTTTTTTATTTTGGAGTATAAAGAAAAAATAAATTTCAATCTTAAAAAATGAGGAACGTAATACGGAACCCTTTTTTTTGGTCGTGATTATTTGAAAAGCTATTTTGTATGTAATTACTATTTGCGTATGACTTCCTTTAGAACCTGCAGTCATTTATTTTTCTCGAAGTCCGATAATTTTTCCGAGTGCAGTTTTTACGAAAGTAAACATTTCTTTCCACGGTCGTTAAAATTCCAATCGCATTGTTTCCGAGCTAACTGTGGGCCATAGGTACTTCGCAATTTTAAAGTAAATGAAAGTTAACAGTGTTTATTCAATCTTGTTTTTTGCAAAAGAAGTGAGATTAAACCTACGATATAAATAGGTCCCAGTTTTCTTACAATGTTTCCGTCAAAGACTGTCGACAGTGTTCCAATAAAAAATTTCGAAAAAAAAATTAATGGTTTCAATGCTTCTGAATAACAGATTCATAACATAAAGCAAATTTCACGTAATTACTGCTGATAATATTATACGACGACAACATACGACCTCCCAGACGTTGTGGAAACTACACAATCAGTCGCAATTACGCCCAGAAAGAAATTGGCTGGATTTACAGTGACAGTCGCCTCCCCCATAAACGAAGACATTTTCACCAATAGTGGCTTTCTGCTTTAATATCTAACAGACAGACTTGACCCTAACGTTGTTGGTTGTGGTTAACTGTTGGAGCTGGCCGTTCAAGTCCTCAACAACAGAGCTGTAGGCCTATGCAGTCAGTAACAGTGTTAAAATGTCACATCACGTGACCAACGCTGTTTCCTAAGGCCTGAAGAAGACAGGTCATTGGCGAAATCACGAAAAAGGGGATACAAACGAAAACGAATTTCAGCAATACTGACAGTCACTTGAGTGAATGACGCATTACACTACGAACAACAAGCCTCCGCAGACAGAAAACGAAATACTTTAAAGACAGATATGGATATTCTGCATAATAAACTAAATTAAAAAAAGTGCCCCTGGTGAAGCTAAACTCCACAAATAAAGCGTAGAAATAAGCATTCGTGAGAAGGTTCATCAAGATGAAGTGAGATGAGGTCCTGTGTCTTAGGTTCCTTAAACCCTTTTCTCACAGCAATGCGGGTAATGAATGAATTCAATGCGCAAGTTATAAGTTGTAGACACATCTCATGTGTTAAAAAATGATGTGAAAGGCCTGTTTTATGAAGGTTTCAACTGTGAAGATTCTATCGAGGCTCCGGAAGAAGAATGATGTATATCAAATTGTCAAATTATTTTTTTATGAACAGACAAACATTGAGAATCCTTAATTGATTACGTGTAAAGGTGCTGAAACAAATCACCAACGTTTCCACACAAAATGGTCAATGTAAACGTTTAAAATACCCGCTGTAAAAATTCAAGAAAAAAGTTGGCCAACTTGCTCTGGCCTCCCTATGCAGCCGGTGGTTCTTTGTTACGAAACATAAGCAGTTACAACGTATTTCTAATTCAAGGCCAAATACCACCTACAATATTCCTATCCTAGCGTATGTTCCGTTTTGGACCAGTGTGCCCTTTCACGGTATACCCAGTTTTGGATTCTGTTTCTTCTTGAAAACGTCTACACGGCCTAAGCTATGCAGCAGCGAAACATACAAAATAAAAGTAACTTTATTGTAATCCAAGATGCAACTAAAACATTTCTCAATAGCGATTCATGACAAGACAGATCTTTTTACCTCCACGGATTCCCATCCCACCACCGTCAGATCATATACATCCGTATATTGCCGTGCAACGCCTCGCAGGCTATCTGTACCTTCAGCAACAAAAACGGAAGTAAAGTTTGTGGTACGGCATTTCGGTGATGAGGTGGTCAGCAGACATGCAGCATATGCTTGGATGGGACTAGAATATTGGGGAAGGAAATCGACCGTGCCCTTTTCTAGGTACCTATCGAACTTTCTCTTTGTCAGTTTTAGGGAAAACGTGAATCATGGTGACCCGACAGAGAACTGACGCCCGATCCTCCAGAACCCTTGTTTAATGCCTTAACGATTAGACAATGTTTCTCAGTTTGATCAAAACAATGCGCATTCCTGTCATACTCGAGCTGTGTGTAAGGAACACACGCCCACAGGTTTTCGCCTGAGTAGGGCACCTGTAGTCTAGGGGTTTTTGACATGGCAGCCCAGCCTATTCTGGCAGAGTGCTAGCTGTCCTCTGTAAAAAAAGAAGAAAAAGCTGAGTGGAGGGAACAACGATAAACTTCAACGGGTGTCATGTGACGTTCGCTCTGGCCAAATGCAACGAACAATAAGGAATAAAATGGAAACAAAGGGTAGCATCTTTGACTGGTAATCAAAATGTCATCGCTTCCGGGTTCGAACCCTGCCACTGCTTAAATTTTGAATAAAAGTTGTAACACCGAAAATGCAGGATGCATGGCGCCTGCTACCGATATATAATTTTTTTTAATTGTATGTAAATATTTGTAATGTAAATGCTTTCTTTTAATAAGTAAGGTCATTGCTTCACTGTATGTGCACATTTAGGTAGAAGTCTGTTGACGTTTTGTTGTATTTATCTGTGTTTTACTATGAAACTTATAAGCTTTGGGAAAAAGCCAAAGGAATTGTTATTTGCATCGACTAACAACGATAATAGCAGTGCTTGTGCGTTGTAAAATCTTTGGGTGGGGGGCTGTTGCGCAGAGCGCGCGGAGAGAGCGAGAGATGGGTTCCAGCGCTTGTAGTGTGCGGAAGTGTGGTGTTAACGCTCTCGCAGTAGAGTACCATTTCGGCGGCATCATGTACTCGCGCTGGCCAGATGACTAGTAGCAGGAGGAAGGACAGTGGACGGGCGGGAGCCTGTGTTAATTACAATTGCCCGTTCCTGTAATTAGCCGTGGCCCCACAAGATGCTACCGTCTTCAACAACAGCAGCAGTTCCAGCAACACAGATTCGTCGTCGGCTCCTAGTTTCGTCGCAAGCACAGCGCTGAAGTAAGACTGTTCATTGCTAGAAAGTAGTAACAGCTAACCCAGCAGCACAACTAAATGTGATCTGATTAATGGCCTTTATTTAAACAATAATCAGTTAAATTCAGGGCGATTGTGTCCTCATTGCCCCCAGATATTGTTACCAAGCAGGGTCCTTGTTTCCTTTTTTCCTTATATGCTAAACGAAGTTTGAGAATCTATCACTGGAAAAATTCCAAATCTAAAGAAAATGCACAAATTAAGAGGGCGGAAGTTTTATTTATTTTACATATAGCTTGGAGCACATGGTTGTTTGGTTTTCTACGTACTCTAGTATTTAATTCTGTTCAAGGGATTAAAAAAAGGCTCAGTTGTTCAGACAATAATATGAAATCCAATTTGAAAATTAAGTAACTGCAAAGTAAAAAGTGCTTACCTTTCTCTAAATTTCTTTGATGACATTATGTTGAGGTCTCTGAAAGTCATTGCTCATGTAACGAAGTTGAATACTAACATACAGTTTAACTGCATATTTTCAAATCATTACTCGATTGCCTTTTTTCAGAATTTAATGACGAACTTAACGTAAAAGTGACTTCTCAGTTTTCTTTATCATTACATACTCACTTAAAATTAGTGTCAAAAAACGTGACAACCTTCAGTTGCCACGTCAGTGTTTAATAATAAATGTTTTTCTTTCCCATCATCTTGTACAAGATTTTGGATGTAAATCGCCCTAGTGGGCTGGCGACCGTAATTATTTCGTTTTCGTTCATTAGTGTAACTTTTGGATTCATCATCAGTGGTACCCCTTTTCTGTCCAGTGTTGTTCGTGAGTGAATGTATAAAATAACTTTCATTTTTCCAAACTGTACTCCTGTTCGGTTTAATTACTTTTTATTTTTAGTAGACTTTTCTATCAAAAAGATCGGTTGTACACTTTCCCCCTACTTATCGGTATTACTTCTTCGGGAAAGATAGCATTATCCAATTAGAAAAATTCTATTAGGTATACACGCGCTCCACGGTCATATCGCAAGCAGGATAGGTCGATTAGTAAGGGGGAGGTTAGAACGTCATCAGCAATTGTGGTTGAAGACTTCGGCAAAAGAGGTCATCCTCGTCTGCCAACGGCCTTCTGAAGTGGGCAGGGAAGCGGACAGAGGGACACGCACTCCCTTGCCGTTGGGGTGGGAAACTGCCCCTAAAAGGCCGAAGAATCAGCAATGATCAGCGGCATGAGGATGAAGAAGGCAATGGAAACAACTGCTTTGGAGACACATAATGTGTAACCACAGGACATGTGGCTGTAATTGAAAAAGTGTCATGATGATCTTTCAATTGGTAAAAGATTCCGAGCTAGTCCCCCATTACCATATCCAGGACTGACAAGCGGGAGGTAGCTGTGAGAAAAAGACTGAGTAACCAACGAAAGGATAACGTTCTACGAGTCGGGGTGTGGAATATCAGAATTTGGAACGTGGTAGGGAAGTTATTATATCTGGAAAGGGAAATGTTGAGGCCCAGTCCAGACATAGTGGGCGTCAATGAAGTGAAATGGAAAGAAGACAAGGATTTCTGGTCGGATGAGTACAGGGTAGTATAAACGGCATACGAAAATGGGATAATAAGAGTAGGATTCCTTATGAATAGAAAGATAGGGCAAAGGGAGAATTACTCTGAACAGTTCAGTGATAGGGTTGTTCTTATCAAAACGACGGCAAATGAACGTGGTCAACAATAGTCCACATATATGTGTCGACGTCGCAGGGAGAAGATGAAGAGATAGAGAAAGTATATGAGGATGCTGAACGGGTATTAAGTACGTAAGTGGAAATGAAAAATCTAACAGTCACGGGGAACTGGAATGCTATTATAGCGAAAGGAGTAGAAGAAGGGAGAATATGAGCTTGGTATTAGGAATGAGGGGAGGAAGACTAACTGAATTCTGCAATAAATGTCAGCTAACAACAGAGAATATTCAGTTGAAGAATCACAAGGGAAGGAGGTATACTTGGAAAATGCCGGGAGATACGGGAAGCTTCCAGTTAGATTATATCATGGTCAGGATAGGATTCCGAAATCAGATATGGGATCGCAAAGCGTATCCAGGAACAGATATAGACTCAGACCAAAATTTGAGTAATGATGAAGAGTAGTCCGAAGTTAAAAAATAGTCAGGAAGAATCAAAGTGTATTCGTATATTCCGATAATGAATAGCTCAATAGGCATTTCACTTGAAGAGGAATCGACATTTCTAAAACGGACTATCACGGAAGAGAAACAGACACAAGCAAGGTAATTGCGAAGAAACCGTGGGTATCAGAAAAAATGCTTCTGTTGATCGACAAAAGAAACAAGTACAAAAATGTTCAGGGAAACTCAGGAATACAGAAATACAAGTCACTTAGGAATTAAATAAATAGGGACTGAAAGGAAGCTACAGCGAAATGGCTGAGTGAGGAATGTGAAGAAATTGCAAAAGAAAAGATTGTCGGAAGAACTGAGCCAGCGTATAGAGAAAGCAAAGCAATATTCGGTGAAACTAGAATTAATGACCATAACATTAAGAGTGCATTGGGAATTCCACTGTTGAATGCAAGCAGAGTGAGGATAGGTAAAAAGAGTACATTGAAGGTCTCTATGAGGGGAAGACTTATCTGATAACGTGATAGAAGAAGAAGCAGTAATCTATACTAAAGATACAGGGAATCCAGTACTAGAATCAGGATTTAAAAGAGTTTTGGAAGAATTGTGATCAAATAAGGCAGAAGGGATAGATAACATTCCATCGAAATTTATAAAATGTTTGGGAGAAGTAGCAACAAAACGAATATTCGTGTTGGGGTGTAGAATGTACGAGACTGGCGATATGCCATCAGAATTTCAGAAAAACATTATTAACACAGTTCGGAAGATTGCAAGAGCCGACAAACTAGCGAGAATTGTCACACATCAGCCTAACAGCTCATACACCCAAGCTGCCGTCAAGAATAAGATACAAAAGAGGAATTTGAGGATCTGTTAGATGACCGTCAGTCCGACTTTAGGAAAGCTAAAAGCACCAGAGAGGCAGTTCTGGAGTTGCGGTTGATAATGGAAGCAATACTGAAGGAAAATCAAGACACGTTCGTAGGATTTGTCGACCTGGAACAAACGTCTGAAAGTGTACAATGGGGAAACAGGTTCGATATTGTGAGGAAAATGGGAGTAACGGTATGCTATTGAGAAAGACGGGTAATATAGAATATGTGCATGAATCAAGAGGGAACATTAAGTCTGAAAGACCAAGAACAAAGAGCTCGAAGTAAGAATGGTGTAAGACAGCAATGTAGCCTTTCGCTCCTTCTGCTCAGTCTGTTCATCTGCGAGGTGCCAGGGCTAGCAGTATATTTAACACTAAATTCTTCTAGAATCTTCATATGTAAATGATGCCCTAAGCCCCCCCCCCCCCCCCTTTTTTCTAACTCCGACTTTTGCTGTTGCACATGGATTAAGAAGAAACGCGAACTGACTGTGGTTCAAATGGCTCTGAGCACTATGGGACTTAACTTCTGAGGTCATCAGCCCCCTAGAACTTAGAACTACTTAAACCTAACTAACCTAATGACATCACACACATCCATGCCCGAGGCAGGATTCGAACCTGCGACCGTAGCGGTCGCGCGGTTCCAGACTATAGCGCCTAGAACCGCCCGGCCACTCCGGCCGGCGAACTGACTGTAATCGACCCTGCAAGTGGAGTAGAAAAGAGTTTGGCACCTGCAATAATTTAATTTGATAGAAATTAATTTGATAAAGGAAAGTTTCATCAACGTAGTGAAAAATGAAAGGGTTGTCCTACCGATCTACAGAATGAAAGTTCTGTCCAAAATAACAATTTAATTTATTATGACTAAAATCAAAATAATAAACAAAACACATGAAACATTTACAATATGTCAAATTTGGTACTCAAAAAATGCTGTGAAGTTGTCCGTAAAGTAGCGTGTGACATTTATGACCAAGTGATATGTGGAGACAATTCCTTGCAACTCAGATCTTAAGAGAAACACCCAGCCAACCCAACATTAATTGCTTCTACAGTAGTGAGAACTCAGACAATGAACACCCATAGGCAGAACCACGTTAGAATAGACGGGAACAGGCGTGCTCTGCTGAGCTCTGATTATCACATAACGAAATTCCCGAATCTGCCGGTGCTGCGGACATACGTTACCAGGCTGTCTTCTTAACTGCAAGGACACGATCTGGCGTACCGGAGGCGATGGCTCGTTGCTTCGACGTCCCGTCGTGGTGATGATAATGTCGCGAGTATAGCCCAAAACAAATTATCCCGGTCTGGTTGTTCCAGACTAAAGACTTCCTATCAATACAAATGCGCCTCTGAGGGAGACAAAGAACGCTCACCAGACAATCACTGACGGTACAGTGATTGATTTTAACAAGCGAAGTCGCACTGTAATTCCGATACAGTCAACTTTAGCCAAAATGCTCAAGACGGACAACATAGGCCGCTTGTACGCAGAACGCTCAATTGCCAACTGTACTCGGAAAGTTACATTGAAGTCGAAACTTCAGCAACTTCGTATGAAAGTATATTAGACAGGCAACGGAAGGCAGTTGTCCAGAGCAGCGGGAGCTCTGTCTTGTAACCTACTACAGTCTGGAACCGCCCGACCGCTACAGTCGCAGGTTCGAATCCTGCCTCGGGCATGGATGCGTGTGAAGTCCTTAGGTTAGCTAGGTTTACGTAGTTCTAAGTTCTGGGGGACTGATGACCTCAGAAGTTAAGTCCCATAGTGCTCAGAGCCATTTTTTTGTAGCCTACTCTGACCGAAAGGCGAGAGCCGACTCCACCAAGAGCACCCGTAGAAGCCGAGAACAGAACATTACCGCACTCACCACAGTGGCCTTGGTTAAACGTGCCAATCAACAACTCGAAAAACGGCGGAAAATTCCACTCTATTGGCGAAGCACTACTATTCCACCAATGGAGATACTTGGCGCCAATTTCTGCGCCGATTTTGCTACGTCACGGATCTATCCCCTGATGAAGCCGATCACAGTTATGAATTTGCAGAAAACTCGTGAATTTGCCCGCCAAGACTGCCTGGGAACGGAAGTCATTCCCATGCCTCGCTCGTAGCCCTCCAGAAAGCGTTTTCACTAAGTTTCTGCGAAGTATCGGAATCTCTAACGCCAGCCGCTCCTTCAGGCACCTATGTGCGTGTCGCCCCCGCTGCTATTATGACAATGTCGGCGTCTGTACAGCATCCACTCAGCTCCCTCACACCCGTCGGCACAGCACTTTCAAGATCAGCAGAACCCGCCTGTCACCGGACCACCTGGTTGACGAGAGATGCTGTGTGGGAAATCCGCATGTGAAGTTGCTAAACTTTTCACCACATGCAATTAGAGAGGAAAATATGCGTATTTTCTGAGTTCTCAGTACTAGCATTGTAATGACCATACTCGGCTCTACTTCCCCAAATTGAGGGGCAAGTCACTGTGTGCATCGTAAAGGCATGCCACCTCTCACATCGAAGAAGCAATGACAAGAATAAAAGAAAGGTTCAAGAGTGCGATTATAAAATTCATGGTGAAAGGTTATCAATGATAAGGTTTGCTAATAATATTGGTATCCTTAGTGAAAGTGAAGAAGAATTACATGACCTGTTGGAATGAATGATCCATCATGAGTACAGAATAAGGTTTGAGAGTAAATGGAAGAAATGAGAACAGTAAGATACTTAACATCAAAATTCGTTAGCACGACGTTGATAAATTTAAGCAGTTCTGCTACCTTGGCAGCAAAACAACTCATGACAGACGGAGCGAGGACGTAAAAAGGAGACTAGCACTGGTGTAAAGGGCATTCTTGGCCAAGAAAAATCTACTAGAATCAAATTTCTGAGAAAGTACGTTTCGAGCACAACGTTGTATGGTAGTAAAACACGGAAAACCGGAACAGAATAGAATCGATGTATTTGAGGCGTAGTGCTCCAAAAGAATGTTGAAAATTAGGTGGACTGACAAGGTAAGGAGTGGGGTGGTCTCCGCTGAATCGGGCAGGAAAGGAATCTATGCAAAACATTGACAGGAAGAAGGGACATCAAAGAATAACTTCCGTGGTAGCAGAGGGAGCTTTGAGGGCAAAAACTGTAGAGGAAGAAAGAGACTGGAATACACCCAGCAAATAATTGAGAACGTAGCTTGAAAGTGCTACTCCGAGATGAAGAGCTTGGTACAAGGGGAGGAATTGGTGGCGGGCCGCAGCAAAACAGATAGCAGACTGATGACTCAAAAAAGAAGGAGCTGGGCAAAACATTTTAAAGGGCATTATGATGTGCTAATCATTTTCTCATGTTCGCTTCTACAGTGCACTTTTAGTACCTGGTCAATGTTAAAAACGCAAACAAGCTCTCAATATAATTACAGTAAAAGTTGCTTTTACTTTCCCGTATTTACGTTTTCCCGCCATCTGTGTTATTTTCTGTTGGTCTCATCATGTTAGTTCTACACTCTCAATTAATTGTTTTCCTGTCGTTAAAAATTTCGTTTTGACATTTCCCAGAGTTTTCGCTTTTGAACTTCAACATCGATTTTGAAATAGATTTATGTGGTCATGTTCTCCCTCACCCAGAACCTACAGGATAATGGTCAATACAAAACTGTACATTTTTAAAACTTAATTCACTTTTTACACGTACAAGTTTAACTTCCATTCATTGCACAAAAATTCATTTTTCCAACGTGGGCAAGAACGAACAACATTTATGCCTCCAGGAAAAACTCTACAATGTTGCTCTAAAATGTATTCGTACGTGTTGATAATAAACTAATGGTTCATCTTCTTCCTGCTACTGCTGCGTCATTTATGAAATATTGATTTTCGTTTGTTGATTTTTAGTCTTGTTTTGGAAAAATATCATGTGCCCGCTTCAGTTGTTTCAGCGAATGTAGAAAGATGTTTTAACTGACGTTCTGTCGCATTTGAGAAAGTCTGCATGTCGACTGTCATACGCTGCGATAACTTTATGATGGTTATTGGTTATATAACAATTTCCGTACATCTTCAGAGAATGAATTTTCTTAAAGAAAAACATAGCGATTGCAAATTAATAAATCTTTTTGTATTTAAGTTACAGACTGCTACAAAATTTTTCATTACTGTAGTTGATTTTATAACACTCCTAGACATGTTGTACATCATTTTTAAGTAACTTCATGGATATTTTCACGTCATTTTAGTGATAATTTTCCAGGTATTATAGGTCATAAAATACAGAGCCTGCGGTTGCAGTTCCTTTTTCATATTCGTAAACCAAATTCTCACTAAGGGCGGTTGTCCCTACTGGCATCCCCTTGCGGGCGCCGCTATTAAGAAGTACTGCTGTAGTCGATGTTACGACGTAGCAATATTGTGCTGCTTACTTTCGCTAGCTTCTGGAATTTTCGAAGCTGAGCGCGTCTTTTCTCTGGGGAGAGCATTCTCTTGCTGTATAACGTCAACAACGCACCAGCGCTTCTGCTCACGCGTCGAGTTAGTATGCGCAGTCGTTTGTTGGGTTTCAGAACGGAGCGGTCACGCGCAGCCGCGTTCCGGATAGATAAAATGGAGAAGTGTAATTTAGAGTTGAAAGTATTAAATCGACTCGAATGAAAGAAGGATCTGAGTAATTCAGTCGTTTCTCCGAAAGGCACGTGAAATTAGTTGTGACATTTAAAGCTGAAGCATTATCGTGTTCCAATTTTGAAATGAACATTTTTAATATTTGAATCAGTAACTTTTATGGAGGAAGATGCTGAGTGTAGAGCGTAAATGAAAAGGCTTCCACGATTAGTGATTACCTGTTAAATTAATGTTTAAACTCAATGCAGCAGCCGGCCGCGGTGGTCTAGCGGTTCTAGGCGCTCAGTCCGGAACCGCGCGACTGCTACGGTCGCAGGTTCGAATCCTGCCTCGGGTATGGATGTGTGTGATGTACTTAGGTTAGTTAGGTTTAACTTCTAGGGGACTGATGACCACAGATGTTAAGTCCCATAGTGCTCAGAGCCATTTTTTCAACGCAGCAATGGTTATTCTGTATGTGTTTAAACGATAATGACTGGATGAGTTTAGGTATTGTTAGGGAATTGTGTTAACGAGCTAAAGGGCCAATAAAACAAAGTTATTTGACTTTTACTGTTATTACTTCAAGGTGGTATTTTCCAGTTTAACATGAACATTTTAATATTTTAAAACAGACATGTGTCCATATTAGGTACATGGTGTAACACGCCCGGAAGTACAAATGGGTGGGTGGTACCTTTAAACTGTTTGTCGTTTCGACCGTGCGCCCTGTCCACACCACGTACCTGGTAATCCCGCGGCTGTCGTACTGTTCTGCTCCACTCTGCTGCTGGCTTACCTGAAATTATTTATCGAAATATGCAAGCGAATAAGGGGAGCTGGTTGGCAGCACCTCGCCAGGCTTTTCTGCCTTTGGGTAGCCTCTTGAGAGCGACATGGGTAGTGCAGCTGGTACGAGGATCCAGGAGATTAACGTTCCGTCAACAACGATTTCATTAGAGATGGAGCACAAGCTCGGATTAGGGAAGGGTGGAAACGGAAATCGGCCGTATCCTTTAGAAGGAACCACCCTGGCATTTACCTTAAGCGATTTAGGGAAATAACGGAAAACGTAAATGATGATGGCCGGACGCAGGTTTGAACCGTCGTCCTCGCAAATGCGAGTCCTGTGTGGTAACTACCTGCGCTACCCCGCCTCTACTGTCCCTTCAGTGACACTTCTAATGACACCATGAAGTCTCAGAAAATAGCCAGTCCATTTGTCCCTTCTGTGCTCGATAACATTCAAATGATACGGCTTCTACTCTGCACTGTGTGGGGCGCTCTTTAGCTAGTGTCTTGTATTCTTAGGAAATCTTAAGCACTCTGCGGCAGGACATCCCGAAGGCTATTATTTTGTTTAACTTCTCATGGTTGGGATTCACAGTAACATAATATTTCTTAAAAGACATCATAGTCGCCGTTGACTGTGTAAAATATTTATTGTTACTATTTCAATTTCGGCCTTATGGCCATTTTCAAGTAACACTGAAAAAGTTGCATTCTGCCAGAATATAAAACTCATGTCAGATAGTTTTATATTCTGACAGAATGTAACTTTTTCAGTGTTACTTGAAAATGGCCATAAGGCCGAAATTGCAATAGTAACAATAAATATTTTACACAGTCAACGGCGACTATGATGTCTTTTAAGGAACTATTATTTAGTGTTTTCCCTCTTCTCCGAAGGTTCATGTTTTATCTTCGTGCAGCAGCATGCTCCAAACAACATACTTTAGAAGGTCCTTCCTGGAATGTTTGTTCACGCAGCTGAATGTGAAAGATTTGTGAATCCATTAAAATCAGCGTTTGCTTGGTAGATTCGTCTTTCAGTATCTTTCCTTGCACTTCCATCTGATGTAATTTTACTACCTTGGTATTATTAAGTAAGAACTAAGATTTTTAAAAGCTATTCAGTAGCCAAGATCGCACAATTATTTTTAGTTAAGACAACGGGTTTCGACAGACTTCAGTTGCCTTACGTAAAAAAAATATTTTATGCGACGTTGGCTGTTTAATGGATTTTAACAATTAAACAGGTCGCCCTTAAGTTCTCGCAAAATGAGAAAATTCAACAAAGATTTTTGTTTTAGCTTATTAACATTCATGTTGTACAAACAGCTGAACATAGTTTCCAGTTTGGTCTGCATCGCTTGCAATGATTGTTCCACATCTTCACTTAACACTGCAATATCATCACAAAATCTCAACCTGCCTGTCGAGAAGCGTCTTCAGGGCGAGACGTACACTCACGTTCGCTTAAACTAATTTACGAAATCTGACGGGCAATATAATGAGTTATGGGTCCGACATAAGCTTACCTATACAGGGACTGAATGATACCGCTTACTACGATTATAAGACTCTTGTCTTTCTGGTAATGACAAAAGTAAAACCTTAGACTTGTGGCTCCCCCTGAATTTATATTCTATTATTCAATATTTTTTATTAGATAAATCACAGCCTGGCGACTATCAGTCAGTTTTTACGCATTTCACAAATGCAGAAATGCAAGAATCGCAAGAACTTTCAGTTTACTGAGTGAGCTGGCGCAGTAGTTAGCACACTGGACTCGCATTCGGGAGGATCATCGTGATTTAAATTTTCCGTTATTTCCATAAATCGTTTCAGGGAAATGCCTGGATGGTTCGATTGAAAGAGCACGGCCGACTTCCTTCCCCATCCTTCCATAATCTGATGGGACCGATGACCTCGCAGTTTGGTCCTCTGCCCCAAATCAACCAATCAATCAAACTTTCAGTTTAGTAAATACATTTGTGCTTCACAATCGGCAATAGTCTTTAATATCTCTTTCAGACGGATATTAAATAGTAAGGAAACGCTGTACGTCCAGTTACTGAACACATTACCACCCATGATGATACAGAAAAGAGAGGATTAGTCGCCTCACTTTCAACAATTTTAAGAAGAATTTAAATACCTTAACCCGATCCGGAGTGAACTGCAGAAGTCCTCCATCTGCATGCTGCGTTCTGTTGATGCTCTTTAAGCCTCTGTGCTTTGCTGAAGTGTTGGAGGTGCGTTATCAGGATGGAGGTTCTAGCTTTACGTACATTGTGATGACCTCTTGAGAAATAGTTGGAAACTTCCCAATTAAAAGTCTTTTAGGTTTCAAGTGACACTGGCGTCTTTACACATATTGTTGCCACGAAAATTTAAAAACACCACCTCTAACTGCCTATCTCAAGGGGCGATTAAGCCACCACGAGACAGTTTGTCAATCCATCTAGAACTTGTAGGGTCTTTTGACGCTTCTGTTATCTTACCACTAGGATGGCCAAGTGATTTGTCTAAGGAGACACATCTGGAAGAAATATATCCACCGATGTAGCGGAGATCTTCTAGAGAACACTCTCAAAGATTGGTCGTAGCATATCCTACTATCCACACTCATTTAATCAAAGCTTAACATACACAGCTTCTCTGCTTCACGTAAGCTTATTGCTTGCTTGCTTATCAAGTATAACACGTCAGTCAAAGTGCCAAGAACGCAGGGAAAAGAACTTGATGTGCATATTTTTAACGTAAAAAGTCGTGGTAATGGTACAACCACTATTTTTCTCAAATAGGTATACGTTTTTGTGGACGTTAGGCGTTACTTATATTTTCCTGACTGAAATCGGTGCTCCTCTTGTATTTCATGAGAGTGTAATTTGTGTGTCCGTAAGTACTGCTTCTAATACTTGTACTTTAGTCGTCACTTTAGCACCCTGCCGATACTGAAGGCCTTGGCATTGCTTCCCCTGCTTAACGCACGAGCCAGTAATTTATTTTCCTTTCTCAGCGTATTGTTTTCAGCTATTCAACTCGGATTTTTTTCTCTCAGTAGTGATAATTCTGTATCAGGTCTCTTAATTTCGTCCTCGAAACGGCCTTTTTCCGTTTCTGTGCTTTGTTACACTTTTTTTTCTTCTGTGACAAAGGAGCTAATGCGTTTAGTGCACGTTTACGTTTTTCACGATCTTTCTTTCTTTGTTGGATAGAAGAGGAGCCAGCAGTAGAAGTGGTTTTAAGTTGGTGCAATGTAAGAACATCTCGTTTGGCTGAAGTTTAATTACTGGTAAATCGGTTTGCACATAATGTACATATTGTGTTCTTCAAAACGTATGCTGCAGATAATAGCATATTTAATGTTAACAGTCTCACTTTTTCTACAGAGCTGAAACCATGTTCCAGGATCGGTTGGGAACTTATTATAGGCAGCTTTACCCTCTCTAATCTTCTAATTAGAGGTTTCGCTCACAGCCACAACACGGTTCAGCATTATTAACATCAGTGAGAAAGAATAAACTCGATAGAACACGAAAGTAAAGGGCAACTACACGGGGCTTACTTGCTTCAGTGCCTAAGTGCGCTCACGAACCGAGAGTAGTTTCTCGACGCTCAGATAATGCGCAGTACGGTGGAAGATCTCGGTTCTGCACGCACACTATGGGCTCCCTTGTTGACAACGGCCACAGCAGGGGAAGAAGAGAGTCCAGAAGTATCTTCAGGTAGGCCTTATCGCCTGTCTAGCTAAAACCACTCATCTTGATGTAAAAAAATTCAGTTTACGTATGTTCGTCTTCGCAAAACTGGAAAAGTAGACGGTCGATTGACTTGAAATTATGGCACAGCTTTGTATTCGAATGAGCGCGTATTTTTATGAACCTATTTTTAATATACACATAATGTAAAAATTAATACGCTGTATGTAAAGGGGAAACATTGTTACCAAAAAGCTCAAAAATCTCTTCACTAACTTACCCCAGACTTTTACACGATAGTCTGACGACCATTAGGACAGACATGGGCTATATATTTTTAATATATACATAATACAAGATTATTTATGTTGTTTATAGGAAGGAAACGTTACCAACAATGTCAGAAATTACTTGACCGATTTGTTTCAAATTTTACACGTTACTCCAATAATTTCCGGGCGGGAAGGAGCGAGTGGTCCCCGGCACGAATCCGCACGGCGGATTTGTGTCGAAGTCCGGTGAACCGGCCAGTCTGTGGACGGTTTTTAGGCGGTTTTCCATGTGCCTCGACGATTGCGGGCAGGTTCCCCTTATTCCTCCTCAGTTAAACTATGTCGGCGATTGCTGCGCAAACAAGTTCTCCACGTACGCGTACACCAACATTACTCTACCACGCAAACATAGGGGTTACACTCGTCTGGTGTGAGACGTTCCCTGGGGGTCCACCGGGGGCCGAACCGCACAATAACCCTGGGTTCGGTGTGGGGCGGTGGAGGGGTGAAGTGGACTGCGGTAGTCGTCGTGGGGTTGTGGGCTACTGCGGCTGCGGCGGGGACGGAGCCTCTCCGTCGTTTCTAGGTCCCCGGTTAACACACAATAGAATACTCCAATAATGAATACAGCATGATATCCAAATGTACATAGTAGTGAAACGTTGTTAGCAAACATGGCGAAAAGTTCTCCAGCACTTTACGTCCAATTTTGAACGATACTCTATTAAAAATCCAAAGATGTGTGTATATCTTTTTTAAACCAACATGTTTTCTTTTAAAACTGACTGCGAAAAATAAAGTGCTCTGCTTTACTCTGTTGTAAAAACGTGCGGTTTTCTTTCTTCTGTTGCAGGAAAGTGGAGCACTTAAACCAGTAGACAGTTTTTTTCTCCCCTGTATATTCGTTCTTATTATACGTATGTTAAACATAAATTGTATGCGCAACAATGTGCTATTTTGTTTCCTTCCTCACAGATGGTTTTCAAAGAAAACAGTAAAGTCGTATTATGGCTTACTGACGTATTATTGGAATACTGTTACAGAACCTCAGTTTGCAGGAACAATAAATAAAGCTGAAACTGAGAGGGGGGGGGGATATGCACAGAGAGCGGAATGGAAGAAATGGACAGATAGGGAAAGCAGGAGGAGATGGAGAGAGTGGAGTGAGGAGAAGGTAGTGAGAGAAAGGAGGAGATAGGGAAGAAGGGGGAGGAGATGGACAGGTACAGAGGGTGTGGGGGGGGGGAGGTTATGACGTATATCCAGTTCCCATGTATGTATTAGAAATGTGTGCTTCCTCTTTTCTTTTTTTTTCCTTTTAACCAGACTGAGCCTCAGTGACGCACTGTCGGGTACAGCTAGTTCATAACAATATACCGTAAATCTTGAAACGTCCCTTTAGAAAAATTATGAATGACTGTGCTGGTAAACTTCTACGTTATTTGATTTCCAAACAGCTGAGCAAAACTCAACGTACTCAGTTTTCTCATTACTTATTCTGATCATCGCTAAACTGACACACAATATTTTTTAGCGCAACGTAATCTGACTTTCAAAAATCCCTGCAAGAGAATGGCCCTAACAATAACCTATACCTTTCATGAATCACTTACCTCACAAAAATCTTCGTTACTCTAACTACTGCAATACAGCGAGCGTCAATACTGCCAGCTAAATAAAATATTCTAACTACTGAAGGCACTAACTACTGATAGGCATAGTTAGCAAACGAAAGGTTTTGATAGGGAACAAACAATGTATTTACCTGAATAGTGTTCAAAAGTCATCATATATATAGGTTGTTACTAACAGGTACGGCCAAACTTTCAGGAAACATTCCTCACACACAAATAAAGAAAAGATGTTATGTGGACATGTGTCCGAAAACGCTTAATTTCCATGTTAGAGCTCATTTTAGTTTGTTCTTCCACCTACGCTCAACGGAGCACGTTATCATGATTTCATACGGGATGCTCTACCTGTGCTGCTAGAACATGTGCCTTTACAAGTACGACACAACATGTGGCTCATGCACGATGGAGCTCCTGCACATTTCAGTCGAAGTGTTCGTACGCTTCTCAACAACAGATTCGGTGACCGATGGATTGGTAGAGGCGGACCAATTCCATGGCCTCCACGCTCTCCTGACCTCAACCCTCTTGACTTTCATTTATGGGGGCATTTGAAAGCTCTTGTCTACGCAACCCCGGTACTAAATGTAGAGACTCTTCGTGCTCGTATTGTGGACGGCTGTGATACAATACGCCATTCTCCAGGGCTGCATCAGCGCATCAGGGATTCCATGCGACGGAGGGTGGATGCATGTATCCTCGCTAACGGAGGACATTTTGAACATTTCCTGTAACAAAGTGTTTGAAGTCACGCTGGTACGTTCTGTTGCTGAGTGTTTCCATTCCATGATTAATGTGATTTCAAGAGAAGTAATAAAATGAGCTCTAACATGCAAAGTAAGCGTTTCCGGATACATGTCCACATAAGATATTTTCTTTCTTTGTGTGTGAGGAATGTTTCCTGAAAGTTTGGCCGTACCTTTTTGTAACACCCTATATATATATATATATATATATATATATATATATATATATATATATATATATATATATATATATATATATATATCAGTTCATGATATCCAATATTACAAATTTACTCTTTCTGAAGGACACACGTCCAAATCGTCCCTTCTCAAAACTCCGCCATCTCTCTCCCCACATCCACCACTGCTGGAGGCTGACCTCCAACTGCCCAACGCTACGCGCTGTTCACATCCGACTGCCCAACACTACACCAGTGAATATTTCAACAATGAGTCCAACCAGACACAGACTGCGCACAGCACAGTCAGTGATTTTCATACAGAGCGCTACGTGGCGTTACCAACATAAAAACCTAAACAGCCTACTTACAAGCTGTAAGACCGTGGGGATGTCAACCACTACGTTTCACTCGCAGTTCCCGGCGGTCCCAAATATTTTGCCCAGGATTAAGATCGGTTGGTACAGCGAGTCAGCCGAGGTGCGATAGTAACCTAACTGTTGGTCAAACCGGAAGCATACACCTGCAGACCTGCGAACAGAGCTGTTGTCTTGGAAGACGTCAAAAAAGGCTATCATTTTGACCAAGAACTTTAAAATAAAGAAACTCAATGAGTGAGCAGAAATAGTAGTACGAAAAGCACCCCGTAGACGTAACAGAATCACCTCTGATGTCAACTACACCCTCCACACTCTGCGACGTAGATGCCTCATGTCGCGCGAGGTAGCCGTGCGATCTCGGGCGCCTTGCTCAGTTCGCGCGGCTCCTCCCGTCGGAGGTTCGAATCCTCCCTCGGGCATAGGTGTGTGTGTTGTCCTTAGCGTAAGCTAGTTTAAGTTACATTAAGTAGTGTGTAAGTCTAGGGACCGATGACCTCAGCAGTTTGGTCCCTTAGAAGCTTACCACAAATTTCCAAATGCCTCATTTGTTCCTCGACACGCTCTAAGCCCTGAACCACGCGAAAGAAGGAGTAATTGTGACTCTATGTTTCAAAATTGACGTCTCCAGTCGGCAGCTGTCCAGTATGTGTTGTATGGCCAATTGTCGATGTACAACTTTATGTGCCACTGTCAGCAATGGACTTTCATGAAGTACCCCACTCCAAATCATTGCATGCGGTTCCCTTCGCAATGTTCACCCCGAAAGCGGTTGCTGTGTACCAGCATTCACTGACAGCGGCAATTCCTGTCGGGCTTGAAACTGACTGCCGTTGGGAAGACATGATATTCGTCACGTAGCACCAAAGATTACCTGCAGGAAATGGAGCAGCAACAGCACACACTCGTTAGGGTTTATGGAGGTTTTATAGAGCCATGATAAGCCTTGCTTTTAATCAACGAAAAGTTCAGCGGATTGCTTTTGACTGAAACAAACTCTCACACTTGTGCCGCGCCTGTCGATGTAATTGGAAGATGGTGTATCGAATCAAGGCATGCAGCTGATTGGGGGATGGAAGGAAAGTTTAATTAGCATCTTGCAGAAAGTGTAAGGGGTCCACAAACATACAAAACACAGTCCACGTCGCAGATTAGTTACAGACAGATAGTATTGAAAGAGATTAAACCAGTTCAGGACCATAGCACATGTAACAGCTTCCAGAAAAACAATGTTAATTTGTTTCGTCAGAATGTTAGAGGGTTGAAAAACAAAATAGATAAGCTTCTTTTATGCCATGAAGATGTAGAAAATATTGAAGTGATAGTTGGTCTGTACCTCTCTGAACACCATGTAACACAGAGAGAGAAGTTAAACACAGGTGATTATAGACTTTCTTTATTTTCATGTAGAGTTAACATGAAAAAGGAGAAATTGTAACGTATGTAAATGCTGGACACAAAGCCAAAAGTATTGAAGCACACAGTTTCTGTGTTGGTCAGACCCGATAAGCATGTGCTTGTGACTTGTTACTACTTCTCTGATGATGTCATCAATTTACAAATCGCCTCTAGGAAACTTTCAGCTATTTATGAGAAATCTAAAAGCATTATCGAGCTACCTGTCAGACAAGATGAAGCAGTTGGCATTTTGTGGAAATTTCAATGCAGCTTACTTAAAAGATAAGGACAGTAAAAATTAACTAGAATCATTAGTTTGTTGTTTGAATCTCATTTCAGCAGTCAGATTTCCCACTCGTGTGCCGCAAGATTGTAGGACAATGATTGATACATTTTTGTAGATAGTACTCAGGCTGAAACAATTAAGGTGTACTTAGCTGTTACTGGACTATTTGATCATAATGCAATGTCAATGCAAATAAACAATAGGGCACCTTACAGCACTGAAGCAGGTTCATACAAAGCAGTGAAGGCAGTATAAAATGTATTAAGAGTCAATTAAAAGTGGTGGTATAGAATGAAGCATATGTAGAAAGAGGTGCTAATGTAAAACTCAGTTTACTCCGTAGAAAATATGTGTCAGTATTTGAAAGGGAATTAAAATCTGGTGTAAGAGGAAGAAGGGAATTTATATACAGGCCAGAATAAGTTAAGATCAGACATTACGTCCATACTACACAAAATACTGTATTATTTTAAGGGAAGTCAGTAAAATGTCAAGAGGTACGTACATCTTGACAGAAATTAATAATGTGGATGGTAAAGTTAAAACTCTATGGGACATTGACAAATGGAAGACAGGTCAGCCCATCAGTGTACAAGATATCATAAAAATTAAACTAAATGACAGTTTTGTGACTTATAATTCACAAGTTGCGGGTCCATTTAGCTATCACTTTATAAATGTAGCAACAAAAATAGGATTGAAGCTTTCGGTCGCAGAAATATTCAAGATGTCATTCCACAAAACTTCAAGCAACATGAAGTAACGCCAACATTCTTCATATAATTCAGTAGAATTATAAAAATTCTAAAAAACCAAAATTCTTGTAGTGTTGATGCATTTCAGAAAGAATTCTAAAAAGCTGTTCTTACTTCATATGTGATGTCCTCAGTGATATATGCATATAATGCATCACTGGTACGGGGAATTTTTACAAACTAACAAAATATGCATTAGTTAAACGTCTTCATAAGAAAGGCGACAAGAAAGACGTAAACAGTTTTTGTCCGATTTCCTTACGACATCTTTTACCAAAATATTCGAAAAATAATGTAACTCAGAGTAGTCTCGCATTCAGGTAGAAAGAATTTGCTTAGTGTAACACAGATTGTATTCCAGAAGGATTTCCCTATTGAGAATGCTATTTATACGTCCACTTATCAAATACACACATCATAAAATGTTTTGCAACACGTCAGCTCCGAAAGTTCCGGAATCGTACAGAAAACTGGAATAGAGATAAACATAAACATCATTTCCGCCCTTTTTATTGCTCATGAAAATTTTACACATTGCGTGTTGTACCACGATACAGCGAGGCCTTCAGAGGTGGTGGTCCAGATTGCTGTACACACCGGTGCCACTAATACCCAGTAGCACGTCCTCTTGCACTGATGCATGCCTGTATTCGTCGTGGCATACTATCCACAAGTTCATCAAGGCACTCATGGTCCAGATTGTCCCACTCCTCAACGGTGATTCGGCGTAGATCACTCAGAGTGGTTCGGGGGGTCATGCCCTCCATAAACAGCCTTCTTTAATCAATCCCAGGCATGTTCGATAGGGTACATGTCAGGAGAACACGCTGGCCACTCTAGTCGAGCGATATCGTTATCCTGAACGAAGTCATTCACAAGATGTGCACGACGAATGCCTCGCCAATACGCTGCCGATATGGTTGCACTATCGGTTGCACGATCACATTCACGTATCGTACAGCAGTTACGGTGCATTCCATGACCATCAGCGGCGTACGTCGGACCCACATAATGCCACTACAAAACAGCAGGGAACCTCCACCTTGGTGCACTCGCTGTACAGTGTCTCTAAGGCGTTCAGCCTGACCGGGTTGCCTCCAAACACGTCTCCGACGACCGTCTGAAGGCATATGCGACACTCATTGATGAAGACAACGTGGTGCCAATCCTGAACAGTCCATTAGACATGTTATTGGGCCCATCTGTAGCGCGCTGCATGGTGTCGTGGTTGCAAGATGGATCTCGCCATGGACGTCGGGCATGAAGCTGCGTTCTGATGCAGCCTTTTGCGCACAGTTTGAGTCATAACACGACGTCCTGTGGCTGCACGAAAAGCATTATTCAACATGGTGGCGTTGCTGTCAGGGTTCCTCCGAGCCATAATCCGTATGTAGCGCTCATTTACTGCGGTACTAGCCCTTGGGCGGCCTGAGAGACGCATGTCATCGACAGTTCCTGTCTCTCTGTATCTCCTCCATGTCCGAACAACATCGCTTTGATTCACTCCGAGACGCCTGGACATGTCCCATGTTGAGAGCCCTTCCTGGCACAAAGTAACAACGTGTAGGCGATCGAACCGCGGTATTGACCCTCTAGGCATGGTTGAACAACATAGAACACGAGCTGTGTACCTCCTACCTGGTGGAATGACTGGAACTGATCGGCTGTCGGACCCCCTCCGACTAATAGGCGCTGCTCATGCATGGTTGTTTACATCTTTGGTCGGGTTTAGTGACATCTCTGAACAGTCAAAGGGACTGTTCCTGTGATACAGTATCCACAGTGAACGTCTATCATCAGGAGTTCTGGGAACTGGGGTGATGCAAAACTTTTTTTTGATGTGTGTAGTACAAACCTTAAATAATTAAATTTCACCAACTGGTATTTTTATGATGTTTACAAAGCATTTAATTTTGTAGATCATGTTACTCTCTCAGATGGTTTTACACACAACTGGTTTGAATACTTAACAAACAGAATAAAAAAGTTTTACTGAGTAATTCAAACAATGTTGGAAGGATAGAAAATTTTATTCGTTGGAGAATAAGTCACGAAGAGAGTATCACAAAGTTGAATTTTGGGTTCACTCCTATTCCATATGCATGGGAATGACCCTCCAGCTAACATTCAACAAACAGATTTGGTAGTTTTTGCACACGATTCTAGAGTTAAAATAAATCACATTGGAGAGAAAGTAATAGACGAGATCGTTAATGATGTTTTCCAAAGAATAATCGGGTGGATCGAAACAAATTCGCTGAATGCGTATAACTTGGCGTCAGCTGTATTAGATAAAGATGTTCTTCGTATTGATGACATGAAAATTTGTGCCGGACCGTCATTCGAGTCCAGATTTCCTGCTTATCACGAGCGGTAGCCGTCCTAATAGGCTATCTGAGCACGACTGACTGCCGGACCGAAACTTCTGGATTAAGCTACATTCAGTGATGAAAGTAAGAGACAATGGTATAGGGATATAGAAGTGTGTCATATGGTAGTTTTGGTGGGTGCGGCAGGCGTGCACGGGTAGCTTAAAGGCTAAGGCGACTGCTCTTGATAAACGAGGAATCCAGGTTGGAGGGTCTGTTCGGCACAAACTTTATATCAGTCAAATGGTGGACTGACATGTCTCATATACATCCAGTGCTTATTGATTCACTTTTTTGTAATTCATACCATGATTCTACCGATTGATGAATATCTTATGCTGATAATATTGGTAATCTCGGTGGTTTAAAAGATCGATTGGCTGATGCAAGTCTTAATTTCCCTCTATCTTTGTAGTTAGTTGCATGTTCTGTATTTGTTGTGCTGTATGAGTCAGACACAGTCTTCGCTGGGACTCACGTTAGGAGGGGGCATAGGCCGCCTGCAGTCAAGTTAGCCTCCAGGTTTCCCTATGGAGAACAGGTTTCCAAGGACTAGGCCGTTTGGTACAGGGGCAGTACCCGGCTACTGGCAGTCATGTAGGCGTTTATGGGGCCCTGTACTGTCTGGCACCAGGGGGATGCGAGCGGTCAACACCGCACAGACTGGGGCCACGAGCTCTGTAGTGCCGGATTCTGGCTGAAAAAGGGCTAGTTTAATGAACCGTGTCTCACGCTCGGCCAGAGTAGAACAAATTATTTTAACAACTCGGCCTCAAGAAATATTGTTTCTCGCTGGTAACACTTTTCCTAGAAAACCGAAGGTTGCCGACCGGGTCGGGACATACGAGGTGCGACAATAAAGTAATAAGACTGATGTGAAAAAAAAAATGTTGCTTACCGTTTTAGTCAAGTTTAGTGTTGTCTCCTTCAAAGTAATTCCCTTCTGATTGCACACACTTTTTCCAGCGCTTCTGCCATTGATGGTAACATTTCTGGAACTCATCTTCTGTAATATCCTCCAAGACCCTCGTCACAGCTTTTTGGACATCTTGTGTTGTTTGAAAATGGTGTGCCTTGACCGCCGTTTTGACTCTTGGAAATAGAAAAATGTCTCACGGAGCGATATCTGTTGAATAAGGTGGCTGTGGTAGTATTCAAATTTGATTTGAGGTTAAGAATTGCTGTACTGACAGAGCAGTATGGGATGGTGCATTATCGTGATGCAGAATCCAATTATCAGCAATGTTGGCACAGACACGAAGAACTTTTTTATGAAGTCTTTCTAAAATTTCTTTATACTAATACTGGTTAACTGTTTGTCCAGGAACCACCCACTCTTTATGAACAATTCCCTTGGAATACTTTTTTTGGTCTGGGTGATCCATTTGAGCACCATTTGGCGTTTTGTCTCTGCATCATACTGAAAAAATCAACTTTCATCACCAGTGATAACATGCCTCAACAATTCTCGATTGATTTCCGTTTGCTCATACAGATCGGCTGCCACATTTTTAAGTGTTTCTCACTGTTGTGGTGTGAAATTTTTGGAGACCATTTTTTCACAAATCTTTCTCATACCAAGATCTTCAGTTATTATTAGACGAACCGTTTCTTGATTGATATTCAGTTCTTCTGCAATCATTTTCATGGATAATCTTCGATCAGATTGTACGAGTTCATGCACCCTGGCCAAGTTGACATCCATCCGTGAGGTTGATGGTCGTCCACTGTGGTCTTCATCTTTAACATTCGTTCTGCCTTCACTAAACATTTTATGCCAACAAAAAACTTGAGATCTTGACATAACCTCCTCTCCCAAAGCCTTCTGAAGCTTACCGTAAGTTGTCTTCATGTTTTCACCCAATTTAACGAAAAAAAAATTGCATACTGTTGCGCAATATTATGAGGTTCCATTTCCTTGACGAGAGACACAAACATGTGTTAACTTATTACAGCACAACTCACAACTGAGCAGTTGCATCGGTGTGCCGCTTGGACTGGAAGCAGCTTATAGACCAAGGTCAAATATATTGTGCCTACGCAAGCCTGCAGGGTTGCCACATCTTGCAAAGAAAATCAGTCTCATTACTTTATTGTCGCACCTTGTATATCTCTTTGCTTTCTTGTGGGAAGCTAGGCGGCTATTTATTGGTAAAAGTTTTCTTTCTTCTGTTCTTGTGGTGGGTGAAGTGCAACACCCAGACGCCACTTTACCTGGAAGAAGAATTTCCCCATCTTGTAATGTGGGAAGGTAGTTCATTGGGTGATCTAAAACACACACACACACACATATATATATATATATATATATATATATATATATATATATATATATATATATATATATATATATATTCTGGAGCTGTTTTTGTAAATCTCAGACACAGGAAATCAGCCTATCGAGTGACATAAAAGTATATATGAGAAGTGGGAATTTGAATCTTGGTTTTGTGAGAATTGTGTGCACCAGAAGGCAGCTCACTGGATAACATGCGCTAGGTGGGGCACTGTATTGCTGCTTGTAAAAAAAAAAAAAAATCTATGGATAAAGTTCACCGGAACCTTCTCAATGGTGAAGTATTCATTGGCATGAATTTTGTGTTGAGAAGAGAGTAAAGAGAATTTTCAGGACACTCTGCATGGAGATGCAGTAGCAGATGCTCGGGCTTTGGAGACGTGGTAAAGTAGATCTTTTGACTTCGGGGATGCAACAGAAGGCGAACTTGAGTTTCTGACGATCAGCCCATCACGCGATAGCTAATACTAGCGGCTGGTAGCAGGCCGCACGATATGCAGGACTCATCTCTCTGGCTCATCAGTTATAGTGAGATTATCTTGCAGTACAGGCTACCTGTGCAGGAACGCAGTAAGACGTTTTTCACTCTGTTACATTAAAACTTGATTTGGTCCTGTGATTTAACACATGGTCAGGCGTTCGAGGATTCATCCGTAACTAAGCAGGCTTCAACATTTGCACGAGGATTTCGTGCGTCTTTGTGATACGATCGGGCCAGTCGCTGCACACTACATTACGCTTTTTCAATAATGATATGTCGAGACGATGGTCACTCCTGTGACACAAGTTACTCGCGGGTTTTGTCAAACCAACCTCATTCTGATTTAAGTTCGTTTCAGTGTCCATAATTATGGGCATTTCCTTTCTGTTTGTAATTTATTTTTAATCAGTAGCTAGATAAACACCTTTCTAATTATGTAAGCCGTTAATGTTTTTTGTAAGAACCAACTCCCGGAACTCATTTACGAGGACCACTCTTACTCATACCGTTCGGTCCATACTGTGACAGAATCATTTCCGTATCTCTGTTCACCGGCAGCGCTGTGTCTTTCCGTCAGCCCAAACAGTGCAGATCAGTATTGCACTGAAAAGAGTTGCTAGCTCAGTTAGCGCTCTGTGAGCGGTGTGAAGCTTCACATGGTCGCCTGGTATCAATATTACACCAACTACGGTGCTCCAGAGCGGACAATGGTTTCGTACATACAGTACCTTTCTTACATCACATTTACCTAAGAAATAACTACACAAGTAGTGTTGAAATGATTTGAGTGTCTATAGTGACAATATGAGTAAATAACACTGACGATGATCTAATAATTGGTAATACTTGTACTACTGCTGCTGTTGGCACTCAAATGTTCAAATGTGTGTGAAATCTTATGGGACTTAACTGCTAAGGTCATCAGTCACTAATCTTACACATTACTTAACCTAAATTATCCTAAGGACAAACACACACACCCATGCCCGAGGGAGGACTCGAACCTCCGCCCGGATCAGCCGCACAGTCCATGACTGCAGCGCCTAAGACCGCTCGGCTAATCCCGCGCGGCGTTGCTGGCACTAATAGTGATGATATTCATCATAACGCTGGGACATGAAGAACATCTGGTTGGAAAGAAGGATGTACAACGATAACGAGTGCTTACAGGGATAGTGGTAATCATTATTGTGTCTTCAGTACGTATGTCATTACCTATCTTCTGGAGATGTTATTCACTTCTCTAATACAAAGCTGGAGTATATTCCAGAGACGGGTTCATGCTACTGAGAAGAATTTCGAGAAAGTGGATTAACGATGTAATGTTGTTGTTGTTGTGGTCTTCAGTCCTGAGACTGGTTTGATGCAGCTCTCCATGCTACTCTATCCTGTGCAAGCTTTTTCATCTCCCAGTACCTATTGCAACCTACATCCTTCTGAATCTGCTTAGTGTATTCATCTCTTGGTCTCCCTCTACGATTTTTACCCTCCACGCTGCCCTCCAATACTAAATTGGTGATCCCTTGATGCCTCAAAACATGTCCTACCAACCGGTCCCTTCTTCTGGTCAAGTTGTGCCACAAACTTCTCTTCTCCCCAATCCTATTCAATACTTCCTCATTAATTATGTGATCTACCCATCTAATCTTCAGCATTCTTCTGTAGCACCACATTTCGAAAGCTTCTATTCTCTTCTTGTCCAAACTATTTATCGTCCATGTTTTACTTCCATACATGGCTACACTCCATACGAATACTTTCAGAAATGACTTCCTGATAAATCAATACTGGATGTTAACAAATTTCTCTTCTTCAGAAACGATTTCCTTGCCATTGCCAGCCTACATTTTATATCCTCTCTACTTCGACCATCATCAGTTATTTTGCTCCCCAAATAGCAAAACTCCTTTACTACTTTAAGTGCCTCGTTTCCTAATCTAATTCCCTCAGCATCACCCGATTTAATTAGACTACATTCCATTGTCCTCGTTTTGCTTTTGTTGATGTTCATCTTATATCCTCCTTTCAAGACACTGTCCATTCCGTTCAACTGCTCTTCCAAGTCCTTTGCTGTCTCTGACAGAATTACAATGTCATCGGCGAACCTCAAAGTTTTTATTTCTTCTCCATGAATTTTAATACCTACTCCGAATTTTTCTTTTGTTTCCTTTACTGCTTGCTCAATATACAGATTGAACAACAACGGGGAGAGGCTACAACCCTGTCTTACTCCCTTCCCAACCACTGCTTCCCTTTCATGTCCCTCGACTCTTATAACTGCCATCTGGTTTCTGTACAAATTGTAAATAGCCTTTCGCTCCCTGTATTTTACCCCTGCCACCTTTAGAATTTGAAAGAGAGTATTCCACTGTGCATTGTCAAAAGCTTTCTCTAAGTCTACAAATGCTAGAAACGTAGGTTTGCCTTTCGTTAATCTTTCTTCTAAGATAAGTCGTAAGGTCAGTATTGCCTCACGTGTTCCAGTGTCTCTACGGAATCCCAACTGATCTTCCCCGAGGTTGGCTTCTACTAGTTTTTCCATTCGTCTGTAAAGAATTCGTGTTAGTATTTTGCAGCTGTGACTTATTAAACTGATAGTTCAGTAATTCGGTAACGATGTAATGGGACAGAAATTATCTTACATTGATGGGAATGAGTGTTTCTGCCATGTTGTCCAGGCAGGAACGTTTAAGGTCGAGGAGAAATGTGGGGACAGTGTACGTCGTTGATAAGACAGTAGAGAAGACAGAGGGTATGGAAATCTCTGCGCTTGTCTGCACCCAGGCAGGATAGCTGTGCATATGATGGTGAAATGTGAGCAAGGAGTTTAACATCACAGCGATAGCGAGCACAGGTATTTACAACCAGTTCGCGGTGCCGTGAGCTTTCCTGAGAACGGCCTTGCAGGATAAGATCGCTGCAGTCAGTAATTGGAAGTGTTTGTGTTGGTACACTTTCCTTTTTCAGGTCAAGAGGAAAGAGCTTTTCACGTTTTTGTAGGATAGGGAAAGATGCTGATGGCTTCGTGCACATTGCACTTACGTGCTCAGTCCAATTTAGATTTTCATCTACACACATCAAAAAGAGTTTTTTGTATCACCCCGGTTCCTAGAACGCCTGAGGATAGAAGTTGACTGTGGTATCACAGACACAGCCCCTTTGACTGTTCAAAGATGTCACTGAACTCGCCCAAAGATGTAAACAACCACGCCTGAGCAGCGCCTATTACACGGAGGGGGTCCGACAGCCGATCACATCCAGTCATTCTACCAGGAAGGAGGTACACAACTCGTGTTGTCTGTTGTTCAACCATGCCTAGACGGTCAATACCGTGGTTCGATCGCGTCCGCATTGTTACTTTGTGCCAGGAAGGGCTCTCAACAAAAGTGTCCACGCATCTCGGAGTGAACCAAAAACGCCTTAGACACATTGTCCACCGAGTGCAGCAAGGTGCATGTTCCCTGTTGATTTGGGGTGGCATTATGTGAGGCTGACGTACGCCTGTGGTGCTCATTGAAGGCGCTATAACGGTTGTGCGATATGTGATTGCCATCCTCCGACCGATAGTGCAACCATACCGGCAACATTTTGGCGTGGCATTCGTCTTCATGAACGACAATTGGCGCCCCCAATGTGCACATCTTGTGAATGACTTCCTTCAGGATAACGACATCAGTCGATTAGAGGGGCCAGCATGTTCTCCAGACATGAACCCTATCGAACATGCATGGGATATATTGAAAAGGGCTGTGTATGGACGAAGTGACCTGCCAACTACTCTGAGGGTTCAAAGCCGAATCGCCGTTGAGGAGTGGGACAATCTCGACCAAGAGTCCCTTGATGAAGTTGTGGATAGTATCCTACAACGAATACAGGCATGAATCAATGCAAGAGGACGTGCTACTGAGTATAAGAGGTACCGCTGTGTATAGCAGTCTGGACCACCACCTCTGAAGGTCTCGCTGTGTGGTGGTACAAATGCAATGTGTGGTTTTCGTGAGCAATAAAAATGGCGGACATGATGTTTATGTTGATCTCTATTCCAATTTTCTGTACAAGTTTCGGAAATCTCGGAATCGAGGTGATGCAAAACTTTTTTTTAAAGTTTGAATTATCTCTTAGGCTCTTTGCTGCAGGAGAGAAGCTGATATTTGTCTCATTTAGGGTTAAAGATGGGAAGGATTCCCGATATATCGGACTAATGGGTCTAGATCCAACTAGTACACCTTGGGTTTTGGATGGCCTGAGCTTTAACGCTATATCGTGCACACTGGTCGATAATCAGATTCTCCATAGCTATCTTCAGGTTTATTGGTTCTGCACTTAGGTACAACTGGAGGTAATCAGCGTACATGTGATATTTGTGATATTTGTAATAGGAAAAAACTGATAACACATCACTGAGACACAATGAAAAGGGTGTAGGATCTAATACCGAACCCTGAGGAATGCCTGATAGTATCTGCCTCCAGTGTGACCTTGCAGCCGGCCGGAGTGGCCGTGCGGTACTGGGCGCTACAGTCCGGAGCCGCGTGGCCGCTACGGTCGCAGGTTCGAATCCTGCTTCGGGCATGGATGTGTGTGATGTCCTTAGTTTAGTTAGGTTTAAGTAGTTCTAAGTTCTAGGGGACTGATGACCTCAGAAGTTAAGTCCCATAGTGCTCAGAGCCATTTTTTTGTGACCTTGCGGTGCCAGAAATGACGTTCTGCTGGCGAGACGTCAGTTATGAGTGAAACCAGTTGGCGAGAAATTTATGCTTCAGGTTTGGCAGGTGAAATATGGAAGTGATAATGTGAAGTTTAACAAGTACATGATAGACGTCTCTTGTCCAGCCATGGTATCTATCATTCAGGTCATCTGTTACCTTAATTAAGACATAAGCTGTGCTGTGGTGCTTACGAAAACCTTATTGGTATTTGTCTAGTAGGTTGTCTGTGGTTCGGTAGTTTTTTAGCTAGTTGTGGGTTGTATATACGGATACCTTAGTCACTACAGGGAGAATACAAATAGTTCGGTAATCAGAGGGTCCCTTGGCACCGCCCTCTTATGACAGCGGCTTAGATAGTCCTTGTTTCCAGGTCTAAAGGAAAACGCTTGTTAAGGAGTGGTTGAAGATATCTGTTATAGTGGGTAATAGTAGGTCAATAATAAGCTTCATCATTTGGACCGTGATACCATTGTGTCCAGTAGATCCTAATCTGAAACGCTTTATGGCATTTTTGACGGTATTGCAAGTGACGTGATTTAGATAAATTTTTTCGTGGTTACAGTCGTTTACCCCACTAAGTAATCAGTAAGTCTTTGATTCGTTTGTGGTTCAGTTGTGGTTGTAGATAGTGTGAAGTACTGGTTCATTTCTTTAGTTGGGACGAAGGGATGATCTGCGACTTTTGCTACACCAAGATCACGCAGGGTTTTCCATGGGTCAGCTAAGTGGGTGAGTAATATTTCATCTAAGGAGCTTATTTGATGTCTTGGTAAATTCAGAGGGCTTCATTGCCTCATGATAGTGATAGCTTTATTGATTAATTGACATTAGTGTCAAGCAGGATTTCGTGGATGTTGTTGAGCTGTACAAGGGAGAAGCACTCGGCACGGAAAGCTCATGGACACTGATTCCAACACGGACGCAGACAAAGCGTCAGAGACGCCACGGAACTTGAGCAGGGCGTTCTTTCGTGTTCAGTGTTTCGCAGTTACCCTTGGAATTTTTTCTGTCCTGTGTCACATCTAGATAACTTCGCTGTCTGCATCAGTAATCATTAGAGAAATTATATGAAAGTCGTTTGCCCGCTATCGGCATATAGATACGATATTGCAGTGCAGTGCTATTCTGATTACGATACGGAGTAAATGGGGACTTGTACTGCTGAAGGTAAGAATAGAGTGTTGTCACAGTATCGTGATCCTGCTATGTAACAGCCGTTCTAGTTTTGGAGGTCTAAAGCAGCAGCTCATTGTACCTTCTATGTCCGCCCCGACAGCTGAGCAGTCAGCATGACGGATTGCCGTCCTACGGGCCTGGGTTCGATTCCCGGCTGGGTCGGGGATTTTCTCCGCTCCGGGGCTGGGTGTTATGTTGTCTTCATCATCATTTCATCCCCCAGGTCGCCCAATGTGGCGTCGAAAGTAATAAGACGTGCACCAAGGCGGCCGGATCTGCCCCATAAACGTCCTCAAAGCCAATGACGACAAACGCTCATTTCCATTTCCATACCTTCTATTAGTACAATCACAGATGTTTTGGGAATTACTGCTGCCTCTTCTTCCTCTGAAAGTGAAAATATCCCATCTTCACACTCGATACATATATTACGAAAAGTAACAATAAACTTCCCCCAATGGTAAAATCTGTATTGTTTGTTCAGGCAATGGAACCTCAAATGGTTCAAATGGCTCTGAGCACTATGGGACTTAACTTCTGAGGTCATCAGTCCCCTAGAACTTAGAACTACTTAAACCCAACTAACCTAAGGACATCACACACATTCATGGCCGAAGCAGGATTCGAACCTGCGACCGTAGCGGTTGCGCGGTTCCAGACTGCAGCGCCTAGAACCGTTCGGCCACTCCGGCCGGCTATTGACGATAAATCACACCTATTTTTAATTCCAAACATGAACCATAATGAACACTTAGGGGGTTCAATGATATCAGACAATTACATAGAAATAAAATAAAGCAAAGGGTGAATTCAGGATCAAATTACTGAAAGTAAAAGCTCTACTGAATCAATAAATTTATCATCAACTTCAGACCAATGCTGAATAAAAACGCAAATGAACCATTTACAAATTACCCTCCTAGCTGGGATTGGCAGTGAACTGTGTCAAAATCGGTACAAAACACGATCTCTTATAAACTGGCTGGCCGACTGACATCGACACAAAACGACAATAAGAAGAATCACGACACCCCAAAGTGTCGTGAAACCTCAGTGGGAACAGCAATTGCACGTGATCCAGCTGTTTAACGCTACTCCTAATGCAGGCCGAAGCGGGAGCGATCTCACCGTAATACTTGCTGCTGTGGCTGCGGTCTCCGGCGGGCGGCGGCGCGGCCGTCGAATCCGGGTGCGGCGCCTCGGAAATTACACTCCTACAGTACTTGGACAACAGACTGCTGTCCGTAAACTTCTCAAATTGCGACAATCTTCCCGTGAGCAAAGAGCTGACAAGTGTCACGTCCTCTCAGAACGAAAACCCAAGACGGAAGACCTCGTCAAAGAGTCGAGCAAGTTCGCTCTTCGCCTCTGTTTACCCCACCAAAACCTTACTGAGCGAATCACATCCCTAGAAACGCTCAAAATACCCCGTTTCCCAGTGCCGACCACTGTACGGCATGGGAATCGAACTATTTTCCACAGTTCTTCACCGCGCGGGATTAGCCGAGCGGTCTATGGCGCTGCAGTCGTGGACTGTGCGGCTGGTTCCGGCGGAGATTCGAGTCCTCCCTCGGTCATGGGTGTGTGTGTTTGTCCTTAGCATAATTTACGTTAAGTAGTGTGTAAGCTTAGGGACTGATGACCTTAGCAGTTAAGTCCCATAGGATTTCACACACATTTGAACACACAATTCTTCCCTTCCTACCAAATTTCACAACTCCGCCCAAGCTATCTGGGAAGATCAAAGGCTGCGGGCAACAACAATTTTTCCGGAATTTTTATTCATAAGGGACTCCTGGCCTGCCCCACTCCAGTTACTCGAGGGTGTAAAATTAGTGGAACGTAGGCGAGAGCACGCCCAGCAAGCCACTGCTGTGTTTTGTAAACACTTGAGGTTACACACCTGCAGACCCACTGGCAGACTGCTGGCCGGGCGCTCTCCCCGGTACCTCGCATATAATGCATTGACGTAAAATCTGATAATTACAGAATCGCGTAATTCTCCCTGTATTAGATATACAGCGTGCCGATGCGTTTCCACAGACATGTCATACACCCTAATCGAGAGTATTCCTCCAACAAACAACAACTAATTATCTACTAAGCGATTGCACCGCTGTCAGTCATTTTTATTGACCTAAAGTTCTCGCAAAAGCGATTGCGCCCCTGTCAGTCGTTTTTATTGACCTAAAGTTCTCGCAGAGTGATTATGGTCACGTTAAATGGACTCATGTAAGGGTCAAGACCGGTGCCACCTCACAAATTACAGCTATTCGGAGTAGTATGTTTTTACTTTGGTTAGTAGCTGCATGTGGCAAGAGCAAGCCATTAATGCTTATTTCCGCCTGGACAGCAGGTCAGGTGTTAAAGTGTGAATGAGTAGACGCAAAACTGTTAGTAATTTATACTGAAAGGCATACTCCAATTAGTGGTGCAAGTATGACTGTGCAGAAAACATCCGGTAGTAAATTATATGGCGCATTTGTGGAAGACAGATGCAAACAAAAAAACAACTAAAAGACTGAAATGTCCACATGTTGAGGTACCAGTGACAAAAATATCTGCACTTATTCCCCAAACATCCTGTACATTGCATATTACCAGTTAGTAATATCTGAGCCGGCCGGGGTGGCCGAGCGCTTCTAGGCGCTTCAGTCTGGAACCACGCGACCGCTACGGTAGCAGGTTCGATCCTGCCTCGGGCATGGATGTGTGTGATGTCCTTAGCTTAGTTAGCTTTAAGTAGTTCTAAGTTCTAGGGGACTGATGACCTCAGATGTTAAGTCCCATAGTGCTTAGAGCCATTTGAACCGTATCTGATATGGGTCTCATAAAATTAAACGATTTTCCATTTTCCATTTTGGAAAATCGTTTAATTGTATGTATGGCTGTTTAGTATGTAGCGTCCTCTGTAGAAGATCTCCTTAGTATATTTTGCAGCACTACAAACTGGAATTAACATGCGTTTTATTTGATCTTACATTTTTCAAAACATTGCTCTGTCTATCATGAAAGACTGTGTTCGATATTAAACATAAGTTGCTGCTTATGCTCTGAGATGTTTTTCCTCTCGAATTTTAATCTCTTAATTGGTCTCACTTGATGTGTTTCGCAGGTGTTGGGTTTTGGATGCTTGGAAAAAACTTTGACGCTTAGAATGAAATTAATCATGGAACATACATTATCTGATCAGAAGTATTTGTAGACGTGTTAATGGACATTAGGAGGGCTGGTTGGAAAGGACTTATCATTTGCTGTCCCCTCCCCCCTCTCACCCTTTCCCCTCGTACAGTTTCACCCTTGTCAGTTTTCGCTACTGGCTGGTAAGCAGTGTACACAGATCACTCAGTTGGACGCCCTTGACCCCAATCTCTGCTTGGCGCCGGAGGCGGCCGCTACTGTGATACCACGTCCCGTGTAGAGATCTTACAGTCGTGCTACCTGCCAGCTTGAAGACATAGGCGGCGGCTTGTGTCACTAAAGCCTTAAGCCAGTCCTGGACATTAAAGTAGAGTGAGTTCATTCTTACAGTTTATGATGGGTTCAACTATGCTGGGGGCACTTTGAAAGAGTCTGAATGTGAAACTGAACGTGAAAACTTTCCATTGGATTGGCACAACGTGCTCCATAACTGCAAGTCCCTTATTTCGAGTGCAGTGGCCTCGCTCTTTGCACTACACTAGCGCTGCTTAGCACTGACCACACTGATGTCTGGCATCTGAGGAATCGCTCGACCACCGTAACTCCCATCGACAGCCACTGCGCTGGCTGGACTGCTGGTGGCACTCTGCGTGCTGACGTAAACTATCGCCAGCACATCGGTCAGCAAAGACCAAGTGCGAAGGTCGATAAGTAGCTGCAGGATCGAGTGCGGCTATCACGAGAGAGGCGAGAGACATGCCGACAAGCAACACGCCGCCAACGCCCTCTCGACAGCAGGTATTTAGGCCGCCGCCGCTGACCGCAGGGCCGCACTCACCGTCTCACTCTTCCAGTTTGGCGTCTGTCATTCACTCGCAGAGCGGCACAGTTCGCCGCAGTCTATGGCAGTACGTAGCGTCCAAATTCGTGACTACAGCGAGACTAAAGTTTGTAATAACAAGATTACCGATCTTACCTGCAAGAGGGCTATTACTGAGGAGCTTGTACTACAACACGTGGGCTCTATTCATATTAAGCTCCAGTTCGTGTGAATAAAGAACTGTACTAATCTACGTGTGCATTTGTGTTGCAGAAAGAGGATACCGGCCACCCATACCAACATCCTCTCTCTTGCTTCCTTGTGGTACAAGACTCTACAGTGGCGAGCAGAGGATAATACAGCGGCGACGAGTGATTCCTTCCGTTGATTTCCTGCGATTTCTTACAGGCACCCTCCGCAATGCTCGACGATTCCTGCGCATCAGTACCTGAGGCCTGCGTGGTCTCGGTTTAGCTGCGGTTGGTCCTCGGCCTTTCCATTTCACAGTCACGTCACCAACAGTCGACTTGGGCATTAAAAGGCTTGTAATTCCCCTGATGTGTTTGTTACTGGACCGTAAGAATAAAGTGAAGCAAATGGTTTTCCTTCGAATTTCGAAGGTAAAGCTTCGGAATTCATGAATAAAATGTGAAGCAAGAGCTTTTGCTTGTAGGAACTAAAAGAACAGTGAAAGCTTTTGCTTTCCTCTTGAGCTCTTGCTTCGGTATTAGATGAACTGTAAGAATTAAGAATAAAGAGAAGCTCTGACTTCATTCTGGAAGTAGTTGCTTGTAAAACTTGAAGGCTGGTCAGTAACAGGCTCACGTTTGCAGAGTGCAGATATGGGTCAAACAGCAGCACGTTTACGCCGCAAAAAATGCTACAGACCACGTCGATGTCCACCTGCAGAGCATTATAAAACTCTTTATCGTTTCAATAAAGAAAATGTTAAGTGGTTTGCAAAGCATTTTGAGACAGAGGTAGGGGAAAGAAGAGGTGGAGCACTACCGTCGGAACAGAAGATGAAGACTTTCCTTCGGTATGTAGCTGATCCAGGATTCCAGTCTGGAATAGCAGAAGAAATGGGAATTCATAAACCTACAGTGAGTAGTGTTTCTAAAAAGATAATGGAAAAAGCTGATTTGTAGATCAAGCTTCCGTCATCAACACTTGATATTACTCTGGCTAAAAATGAGTGGCTACTAAAATGTAAATTTCCAAGTGCTGTTGGTGTAATTGACTGTGCACGTGTACGAATTCCAAAACCTGTGTAATTTGGCGACGAATATATCAACAGAAAGGGTTTTGCGAGTTCACTAGTATTGAAGCTAGCTGACTCGGGTCAGTACATGACAATCGAATATGGAGAAATTCAGATGTTTGGAAAGTGCTGAGTGAATGTAAGAACACTATTCTTTTGGTTGAGGCCTAGATCCCTGGCTGATGACGCCATTTCGTAATCCAACTGAGGACAGTCACAAGTCATTCAATAACCTTTTGAAAACAGAAAGAGTTGTGATGGAGGGTTGCTTTGGTCAGCTGACGAGGCGGCTTCCTGTTTTGTAGTGTATGTGTAGAGTTGCCTTACCAAATGTTCCAACAATAATAGCTTGTTGCTTTATACTGCACAATGTTGCGAAACATCTAAAAGATGAAGATTTTTCAAGACACGGCACAGGATTTACATGAAGATGGTGATAATGAGGAGTAGGAGAGCCTTTAACTGAAGCGGATATTCTTAGGAGAGGACGTCAAAGAAGACAAGAAACTGCAGGTCTAATACAAAATGCAGGATTTTGAATTTTTTATTTATGAAAAGATACAAAACTACTGATCGTCTACAAGAAAAGGAATAACACAGTCTACATAACGGTATATACATTACAACTATTTTCATTGTCCTCCTGTTGCAAATTTTTTACATTATTATTCTTTATATTAAGAAAGTTCATTAACATAGCTTCTTTTTCCATTTGCAGTCGAGTGAGCTTCAGTTGCTCCAGCAGAACCAGCCTGTGTAATTCTGTGGTACTGAGCTTCTTCGTCTCGTCTGTTTCTGGCAATGCTCCTTTCTTCAAGGGTGGTGGCCTGACATATGGACTTGCTATAGACGAAGAGGATGGTGGGCCAGCAAGAGGTGTAACGTGTGTTCCTAGAAACACGTATGTATGCCAGAGATGTATACAACGGTAGAGCTCAACGCGTGTTTGCATTTTTATGAAGATTTATTTTACAAAGATAAGAGCGGAAACTTTCCTACGCAAAGGGTTTCGAAATGTTGGCGGCCCAAGCTAACTCTAGCCATGGCACTTAATGAGACTGAATAGCAAATATGGCTCTTACATATCATATTTCTGCTAACACCACTAATAATAGTAACAGTAGTAATAATACTTACGATACAGTAATAAGAACATTTCGCTACTCTCGCGAAAAACATATTTCCGCTAGTATCTTTATAATTACCAGTAGTTAATTTTGTTTGACTTACAAAAACTAGAACTGAATCTTACCAGATGACTTCGAGTGCTCTACTGGCTCTACTGGCGATAGCGTAGATATGGATGGTGCCAATCCTAGTGTAACTGCCCCTGAAAGTTAACGAATTGAAAAAAAAAACTCATTTTAACATTTACAGACTGTGTGTAAATTTTTTAACCGAATGAAAATAAATAAATATTAACATCACACGAGCTTATAATTTATCTTACCTGGATTCTGGTTCATTGTAGGATTCCCATCTCCTTGTAGCAAGCTGTAAAACTTTTCGGCCACATGTAGTAAGCGTTGCTTCACGCAGTGGAGAATGGCAAAACAAAGACAGCCGGCGATCGCGGCATTGCGAAGTAGGCGTGGCACAGATAGCCATACTTACAGTTCCAGTCTACCAATCGGCTGACGCAAGAACGAACGCAGACCGAGCGCCGAGCGAAGCCTGGAGAGTGCTGAGTAAGGGAAGTGAGGCCAGCACGCTAAGTTACGCTGCAATATACTGTGGGAGTAATAACAAGAAGCTGCCACCGAGGGTAGAAAACGTCCTCCTGCCGGATATAAATAGTGGAGCGCAGGCAGTAACGGACAGAAGTCATTAGGAAGTAGTTCGGATCTGAGGACGGACGTGGTCCATCTCCGAATGTTCAATCTTCGTAGGTGACGATTCTGGAAGTCTGTTCCAACTCGCAGGAGTCATCCGTTCGGCGCCAGATGTCAACTTCAGCTCTGGGGGTCGGCCCGAGTTCAGTCGGCACCACGGCTAACTAACTACAGCGAGAACTTCCAGCAGGACCGGCCGCAGCGCGGTCTCGGTCACAACGCCGCCGGGGTATGACGCCCGGACTCCACGGCTAGCCGGCCCCACGGCGCGTGGTCCGTCCGTGACGGGAGCTCGCGGACATCGCGACTGACGGCTTCCCAGCCGCCGGTGCAGCAGGCGTCGGCAGCTGACCCCACGGCGACGCGGCTCCGTGGGCGTGCCCGTACTGGGATGCCGAGCGGCGACGAGTTCATCTCAACCACAGGGCATCCTGGCTTCAGCGCAGCACTGCTGGCGCGCGTTGAGTGCATTGTCGGAGAATCTACAAAGCAGCAGCCAGGAGGAAGGATCCGCAGGGTTGGGCAGCGACGACGAGGGAGAAATTGTAAAGAAAGCTCAATAAATAATTGCAAAACTCCACGCCCTCTCAGTATTTGGCGCAGCCACTGTGCCTGCTGCTAACGAGTACTGCAGAAGTCGTAACGAGTGGCCATCTGACGTAACAAATCGGTTTATTTCCCTTTTTGAGCTTATCCGTTTTCCTTTTTAGTCTCTTTTTCATGTTACTAACTTCCTTTAGCAATTGTTTCCTGTCAATTTCAATGCTGATATTAGTTTCAAATGAATGTATAACATTTAGGATTGCTTCTTCTTTCCTTCTTTTTGCTTCTGGAAGTTGTGACTTCTCTAATAACTCAGGATGATTTTCTAAAGCCGTGACTAAAAACGACATCGGACTTTCTGCACAAACCGAGCTTTCGTCTGAATCGGACGAGGACATCTTCAGTCGATAAGTGACAGTACTCACTGAAAATAAATGAAGCGAAATGCAGTCGCACGGCAAAGGAAACAGTGATGACGCCTGGTCTTGCTCAACAATGGTTCGCTGACAATGCGTAGCAAGCAGGCGGCTAGGAGCTTTTGCTACAGTGTTAGAAGTAAAAGGTAGAGAGGAAAAGCAAAAGGTTATTCTTACAATCAGAAGCTAATGCTTCTGCTTTTACCTTTTGCTTCCAAGTGAATGCTCTTACTTCTTCCTTTTGCTCCAACCTTGTTCTTCAGTTATATTCAAATGGCCCACTGAGTTGGCATCCAGCGACTAGTCCACATCAGAAGTTACTCAGCTATCCAGGGCTACTCATTCTGCTCCTACTGGTTCTCTACTGACTCTCGATCGGATAGTGTACGTAGATGAAAAGAATCTCGAGTGCAAGTAGTGAGACAAAGGAGTCCGTTTGTGGTGGAATATGGAAATGTGCTATTATTTGGCGCGAGCTGCGTGAGTTAATAGACGGATGGCATATGCCAATGAAACGCCCTGCTGAGAGACCAAACACACACACTAACACGTACACACGCACAAACACACACGCGAACATACACAGGAACACCGCTCGCCAGGACGCAGGCAGTTAAAGGGGCGCTGCCGGCACGTGCCCTCCCGGTATCGGCACATTTAAGACGCGATTCCGCCGGCGTAGCCAACTTGACGACGCCTCCTCTCATTTAAAACCCGTACGCGAGAGACCGCTCCTCGTGCGGGCGGGCGAAGAGAGAGGAAAGTGGCGCCGGCGGCGGGGGGCGGGGGCGAAGCGGAGCTGCGGAGGACTGACTCGAGGACGCGGCCGCTAAAAAAGGAACGCGAAGGGAAGAGTAGGGAAGGGGCGGAAAAAGGAGCGCGAGGAAGGCGCGGCGCGCGGCCGCGTGCGGCGTGGGGCGGCGCCGGGGAGCGGCGCGCTGCCATTGGCCGCTGGGCGGGCCGCGGCGCGCCGGCCACGCCCCCGCGGCGCGCACGGATACAGCGGCGGCGGCGGCGGCCCGCGGGCGCGCGGCGCGCCGTAATGCGATGCACGGTGGCGCGTGACGTGGCGAGGCGACGGCGGGCGTCTCGCAGCTGCTGCTGGTGGTCGGGCGCCGGGCTCTGCGCGCCAGCTGGGGCCGCCGCTGGCCGGGCCCGCACTCGCCGCCGCCGCCGCCGCCGCCGGACAACAGGTAAACAGCTGAATATTCATGCCGCTGGCCCCGGCTCTGCTGCCCGCCCCCCACCCCCGCACCCCCGCGGCTGCTGCCGCCGGCCGACAACAATCGGCACCGCAACACGGCCGCTACAGCCTCATCTCGACCCTCTCGCCTTTCCTATGCATTGTTGCCCGCGTCCCGCACTGCGCATATCGTTAGCGAGAGAACAAGCCAGTGCTTCTCGACTTCAGTGACACTGTCCGCTGTCTCTGTTCACTCCTCTACAACGCACGACGGGTGAATGCGTGAACGACCTACCGTAATGCTATTAAAATTGGCATCTGACGCTTAACTTGTTCATATCTGCCACATTACTGGCTGAGAGCATCACTGAACACATCACGTTTCTCTACAAAGTTGTGGCTATACCGGTTTCGACTGAGTGTCTAGTCACGCCTTTTCCTAACCTGTTTGCTTTGGCGCACGCCAAAGTTCTTTCCAAAATTTCGCGACAACCATACAAGTGTTATTACTATTATTTTACTACATGCAAAAAAGCTAACACGTGCAGTAGATACTATACTTTTTTTATTATAGAACGACAGTGAGAAACAAATTCTACAAATTTATTATGCCAAGAAACGAATTGAGGATAATTTCTTTTGTGTTCCAGATATTTTATCTACGGGAGATTAGAAGACAGAAAATATCGCGACACACCTCAATTGTAATCGCGACACACCAAAGCGTCGCGACACAGATGTGGAGAAATCCTGGCTAAGTCGTTACCAATAGACAGTAGATATGACTCGCCAATAGCTACGACGAAGCATGCCGAGAGAGAACGTCTGATAAAAGATGTGGTGTTGTACACCGTCAGCTGCAGTTCAAAGTATTTATTGGCCAGAGCAGTATTCGGACATAACGGCCATCATGGGTGCTATTTGATACGGAAGATAAACAACATTGCCATATATACCTACTATATGTCGAAAGACAACACTTTGTAGACGCCAAAGTACAAGCATAAGATTCAGGTACATACTGTGGACATCTACATTTAATGATGTAATGCACAGTTAAGGCAGTTTCTTTTACGACAAGGTAATAGGCCCTGTCCTGCTCATGTAGGAATGCTCATGAACAGGATGATAAGTATTTAAATATCGGCGAAATTCTATGTTTTCCAGATGCACATCATTTTTAACCATAGAAATATTTTACTCTTGACACAAATGCCATTTGATGTAGACGTGTCCAGTATGTAAGCAATCGTACGTTCCTCCATTACTGTCTACAAAGTGTTATCGTGTTCCCGACACAGGTGTACGTGTCTTGTTTATCCTGTCTATCGGATGGTCGTGGTGAGGGCTATATGCCCGAATACTGTTCTGGCAAATAAATACTTTTGAAATGCAGCTCATCGTGTACGACAAGATGACTTATACGAAACAGATACAAACCGAGTACTAGCTAGCATACAAAATGTCGCCAGTGTTTCAATGAGGCATGCGTCTAATAACATCCTCGGCGAAATGTTGTCTTTTAGCATGTTTTCACGCAGCCATAGCCCGAGCAAGATTGATGAGCTGTTTGTCATGACCAGATAGGCGTAGTCACAAAACAATTTTTTGAACACTGATGAAGTAAACTTTACTCCGACGTTCGAGTTCCAGAATCTTCGATGTTGTCGCAACATGTAGGCCTGTTGCCTGCACGCTGCAGCCACAGCGCTCCTCTGTCAGCGGCGATGGAGGAGGGCATTTAAGTCCTCCTACCGTAACCTCGCGAAATATGTGAAATTATTGTGTTAAACACGCGCCTAGCGTCTCTAAGCAAGTCATAAATCTGTTCTTCACTTTAATTAACGCCCGAGTTGTGGAACACTTTCTAAACGAGCGAAATTTTTCTCTTTCGGGAAACAGATTCAAATTTATCTCGTCATTTCTGGAAAACCATCGACCTCACTGAAGCCGTGTTTTCGTTCGTCACGGAATCATCTCACTCGGTAATGGGTCTTTTCAAAGTTACGTTGTCGATACGCTACCTTCGGAAAATGGTGTTTTTATCGCAATGTCGTCAATATTTAACTCGAAACCGATAGTAAGGTCTCTACTAGCGATAAAACAAAAAAAGTCAGAGTCTCATGCAGTGGAGACGACAGAAGCGTTTCCTACACGTAAGTCGAAAATATGTTGTTACTCTTTATTGGAACTGGACTTCCTTTCTTTTTTTTTCTTGTTCTTTTACAGAGGCGAAATTTACACGACTGGAAAAGTCTGATATTTGAGATCTGACAAGCATAGTACTTTGCGCTGTGTTAAGTGACAGTGCGTTGGTAGCCGTCAACTCTGGTAGTCTGCTGCTACCGGCGGCGCGAGGTTTCCAGTCCGCTAGCCGTCAAGCGACGACGTTGCAGCTGGATCGTATTACTCGCGCGTAAACTGTCCGTAAGTTACACGGAATTTTAGAAAGCGTATGGATGCCCATTCTTCAGTTTGTACACAGGATGTAAGGACTACCAACCAGCAACGGTCGGACGCTGGCCGTTTTTACACAGCTACTAATTTCCTGATTTGTCCATTAACTTCGGAAGAGTACAACAGCATCAAAACCAAGTGTCTTGGAAACTGCAACGGATCGTAGAAAATATCTCGCTGTCTTTAACACAGGATACTTTTCAATTTCTTGCCCACGTCAATGGTCCTCCACAGTCAGCAGACCTGTCTGTGTTCATAGCCGTAGTTCCGAGTGAAGTACTGATCATGGCGGACGCACACTTCGATTTCATACGATGTTAATTTTGATATCAAAGTCCTGAAAATTCGTTGCTATTATTAAATAAACTGTATGGCACATGTACTACTCAAGTCCACAGGCTTTTCAAATGCTGCATTCGTAGCTTCCTGAAATGTATGCTAAAGCCATGTTCTAAGCGACGAAGTAAGCAAATTATTATTAATACTATAAACAATTTTATACTTTTATTGTAACTGTTATAATAACTTGTCCATTAAATTTCGGGCATGCAGCCGTGGAAATAAAATTTCTTCCACTGACATGTCGGCCGCGTATCGTCCGCCCATCCTCAGAATGAGTCGCAAGTTATAATAACCGTACGAATAATTGTAAATTATAATAACTGTGGCTCGTTAAAAGTTTGGGTGACGGCGACTTAGTTCTGCGAGGAGTAGGGGCGGGGGGGGGGGGGAGGGGGAGGCGGACCTTCAGTTGACTGCGGGCTAGTTTGTCAATTACGTACTACTTTCTTTTGATTTCCTTTTAAAATTTTAGGCCTCTAGCTAGTCAAGCCCCCAAGACGACCACCTCCACATTGTCATCCACTGATCCATAAGCATACACATCACACATTGTATGAGGTGAATCCGTACTGCACCGAATTTCAAAACTCGTTCAACGATATTTTCAGAGAATTTTGATATCATGAACCCGTGATTCCTGCTGACTGACTCCAGAGTAAAAATGTAGTTGTGATTTATTTGGCTAGTTACTGCAATTAACTTCGTTTTCGTGAAAATTTCTTCACAACCATGGAAACGCGAATAACACACAATCTGCATAACATAAAAATATCCAACTTCACGCAGGCGCCTGTAACAGACGTGGCGTGCTTTCCTTCGCTGGAGGAACAGCTCACAATAGCTTCCGTTCGTCTGTTGCATTCTGTTATCCCAGGCACGAGATGCGCATCTGCCAACCCTTCGTCAGTAAATCTACTCATACTGCTGTGTACAACTAACGCTATAGGAAGAAACTGGGCAAGAAGTTAAAACTCCGAGAAAGCAAAGCCGTTCCAGCTGACTAGCTTCTCTGGCTGACTTTTATAAAGCACTTATTCAAGGAATATTTTTGGAGCGTTATGAGCAGAAGAAGGACATTCCAACGTTGAGAAAGCTACTTATATTTTCAAGAAATGAGGTAATTTTGAAGGAGGTGCGAAACATTACGGAAAATTTTGAAAGAGATCGAATTTCTTTTCAAAACATGTAAAAATAAGAGAATCATGCTAACGGAAGAAAAGCGTGGGGAGTATTTGAGAGCAGCCAGAAATAATGAAAAAAGGGCTGAGATGAACCAATAGTATACATGGACGAAATGTGGGCACGTACGCATTATTCCATTTATACCATGAAAAACTGGTGGCAGCACGAAGAAGTTCAGGGTGTAATGAGAAATAGCAGTGCAGGCCAAAGAGTTATTGTTGTCCACGCTGGGGGACTGTAGGAGCAGAGTTAATTTATGATTCGCAACGTAAGTCCCGAGATTACCACCATGATATGAACGGGGATAATTATCACGATAGTTTAAAAGAGAAACTGGTTTCTAATATCCCAACTAGTAGTACCGTTTTTCTTAATAATGCTTCTTATCACCTGTTCAGAGACATAAAGCGCCCTACAACACGCGAAAAGCAGGTAATTGAAAGGCTCATTCGGAACAAAATCGGTTTGGAACCGAGCTTAAGAAGGGAATTGTGTGTTATAATAAGCTAAAGCCTTTTGTTAAAGCAGATGCAATTTTAAAGCGTAAGAGGTATAGTATTCTGAGGCTGCCACCACAACACTGGGTTTCGAACCGTATAGAGTAATGTGAAACACAATGAAACAAAAAATTAGAGGAAAAACATTTTTTGTACATTGATTTAACTATCTACCCTAAAATAAATAACCAAAGAGTCTTTATCTCAGTTTATTCAACAGGACTGGTTAAAAGCTTGCGAACGTGTGAAAGGAATTGAAATGCATATTGACGCAGAGATGGGTTAATGGAAGAAGCAATAAAGACTATAATAACCAATGTTGGAGTGAAGATGAATATGCATCAGATGACGGCGACGGTGATATGGAAACTGACACGGTCGATGAAACTGGAACAGATTCCAGTGAAAGAGGTACTCAAGATACAGATCATGGTGTCTACACCCTTGTGTAATTAACAAGTTTACTGCAGTTTTCTTTCCATATGTGTCATTATACCGCCCTTTCTTCCTTCCGCAATCCCGATTACTAGCTGACCGACGATAGACCTACGGAAGCGGCCACACGGGCAGGTGGGATAATATTGTAGTCGGCAAATACCTACCTGCAGCAGTTACCAATGACGACAGCTCACCAATAGTAGGACGAAGATATTTACGCAGTAACTCCACTCCTGCCGAAAAGTGAGGGAAATTAGCCTTTTATAAGTCAACAGGATACTATCTCTGGACAGTGTTCATCTATCCAGAGACGCCAGTGGATTCCTGAAGAAGACCCAAACGGCGGACGAAACGTCCAGCACCGAAGAAGTTTGGAGACCAATATGACGGCTCAGAAGATTTGGTCAACAACGACAAAAGCTACTGAAGCCTGCAGAATTATACAATTTCCTAAGGGGGGGGGGGGAGGGGGGATGGAGAAAAATGTGGAAACACCAGTAACACAACATATTATCACGCCTAACACGGGGTAGGAAAACCGTTGTCGTTCAAAACACCTTCTGCAATGAGATTTTCACTCTGCAGTGGAGTGTACGCTGATATGAAACTTCCTGGAAGATTAAAACTGTGTGCCGGACCGAGTCTCGAGCTCGGGACCTTTGACTTTCACGGGCGAGTGCTCTACCATCTGAGCTCCCCAAGCACGACTCACGCCCCGTCCTCATAGCTTTAATTCCGCCAGTACCTCGACTCCTAGCTTCCAAACTTCGCAGGAGACCTTCTGTAAAGTTTGGAAGATAGGAGACGAGGTACTGGCGGAAGTAAAGCTGTGAGGACGGGGTGGGAGTCGTGCTTGGGTAGCTCAGATGTTACAGCACTCGCCCGCGAAAGTCAAAGGTCCCGAGTTCGAGTCTCGGTCCTGCACACAGTTTTAATCTGCCAGGAAATCTCAAAACACCTAGTTGTGTCGGAATGGACAATTACAGGTCCTGCATGGTTTTCAAGAGAGTCTTCTACCATTCTTCCTGCAAAATAGTGGCTAGTTCAGGTAACGGAGATGCATAGCGATTACACGCCCTTCTCTCCAAAGTAGACCACAAAGGCTAAAAAATATTGTAGGGATATTGAGAAATTATTTTGTGACAACAAAATTACCAATCAGGTCGCCCCACGCTGGGCGCCAAAAATGTAATGAATTGCGAATCCTCTACATCTACATCTACATTTATACTCCGCAAGCCAACCAACGGTGTGTGGCGGAGGGCACTTTACGTGCCACTGTCATTGCCTCCCTTTTCTGCTCCAGTCGCGGGAAGAACGACTGCCGGAAAGCCTCCGTGCGCGCTCGAATCTATCTAATTTTACATTCGTGATCTCCACGGGAAGTATAAGTTGGGGGAAGCAATATATTCGATACCTAATCCAGAAACGCACCCTCTCAAAACCTGAACAGCAAGCTACACCACGATGCAGAGCGCCTCTCTTGCAGAGACTGCCACTTGAGTTTGCTAAACATCTGCGTAACGCTATTACGGTTACCAAATAACCCTGTGACGAAACGTGCCGCTCTTCTTTGGATCTTCTCTACCTCCTCCGTCAACCCGACCCGGTACGGATCCCACACTGATGAGCAATAGTCAAGTATAGGTCTAACGAGTGTTTAGTAAGACACCTCCTTTGTTGATATACTACATTTTCTAAGGACTCTCCCAATGAATCTCAACCTGGCACCGCCTTACCAACAATTAATTTTATGTGATCATTGTACTTCAAATCGTTCCGTACGCATATTCCCAGATATTTTACAGAAGTAACTGCTAGCAGTGTTTGTTCCGCTATCATATAATCATACAATAAAGGATCCTTCTTTCTATGTATTCGCAATACATTACATTTGTCTATGTTAAGGGTCAGTTGCCACTCCCTGCACCAAGTGCCTATCCGCTGCAGATCTTCCTGCATTTCGCTACAATTTTCTAACGCTGCAACTTCTCTGTGTACTACAGCATCATCCGCGAAAAGCCGCATGGATCTTCCGACACTATCTACTAGGTCATTTATATATCTTGTGAAAGCAATGGTCCCACAACACTCCCCTGTGGCACGCCAGAGGTTACTTTAAAGTCTGTAGACGTCTCTCCACTGAGAACAACATGCTGTGTTCTGTTTGCTAAAAACTCTTCAATCCAGCCACACAGCTGGTCTGATATTCCGTAGGCTCTTACTTTGTTTACCAGGCGACAGTGCGGAACTGTATCGAACGCCTTCCGGAAGTCAAGGAAAATGGTATCTACCTGTGAGCCTGTGTCTAATATTTTCTGGGTCTCATGAACAAATTAAGCGAGTTGGGCCTCACACGATCGTTGTTTCCGGAATCCATGTTGATTCCTACACAGCAGATTCTGGGTTTCCAGAAATCACTTGATATGCGAGAAAAAAACATGTTCTAAAATTCTACAACAGATCGATGTCAGAGATGTATGCCTATAGTTTTGCGCATCTGCTCGACGACCCTTCTTGAAGACTGGGACTACCTGTGCTCTTTTCCAATCATTTGGAACCTTCCGTTCCTCTAGAGACTTGCGGTACATGGCTGTTAGAAGGGGGGGAAAGTTCTTTCGCTTACTCTGTGTAGAATCGAATTGGCATCCCGTCAGGTCCAGTGGACTTTCCTCTATAGAGTGATTCCAGTTGCTTTTCTATTCCTTGGGCATGTGAAATGACGAGCAGATGACTGATGAAATTGCCCCACTTTAGGAACCATCAATTAACTGATATCAATAATTAAATGAAATATAACACAAAGGGTACAAAACCAAGGTGTTCATGTATGAATGTAAAAGATCGCTTATTTTTTTTTTCTTTCGAATAACCCATTTGGAGGGTACGATGAATCAACTTTGGCTACTCTTCATTGTATTAGATTTCTTCAGTTTCCAAATTTCCTTCATCCTTTTAGTGTGTTGTTTCCTTTCTTCTTGAGTCCACTTTCGTCTAGTTATTTTCTTTCTCTCCTGAAATTCTGCCTTTTGAACTGCCTTTCTGAAATGTGTTCTGTTTTCTATTGTGTCTATTGTAACTCCAGCATTTTCAATGTCCTTTTCAGTCTCTATGAACCATGCTGGCTTGGATTTGTAGCTATTGAGTAATGTGAATATCCGCTTGGTTAGTCTGTTGTTATCCATTCTGAATATATGTCCAAAAAACTGTAGTCTCCTCTTCCTCATTACATCAGTTAGTTTCTCCGTTTTCAGATATAGCTCTCTGTTTGGTCTTAACCTGTATTTAGCATTATCGTTTCTTTTAGCTCCCAGTATTTTCCTTAAAATTCTTCTTTCGACCTTCTCTAGTTTCTCAAGATCTCCATTTCTTGTTAGTTTAAGTGTTTCTGCCGCATAGAGAGCTTCAGGTCTGGCCACTGTTTGGTAGTGTCTTAATTTCGTGTTCCAGGACAAGAACGCTTATATGATGAAAATATGAAAGAAATGTATTTATTTTCGTGCTGTTTACACAAACCAAAACGAAATTATAAATCTCAGGACCGATTTAACTGGGCGTGGACACGAGTGAGTTATCAAGGGAGAGGAGGAGGGGACGAATCGTTTCACCATTATTCTTTATAGTTAGTCGTGTACTGTCGTCGGTGGCAGGCGTTGCGTCGGTTCGGCGCGCCGCCTCGGAGCCGTGCGAAGCGAGTCGGCTGCCCTCATCGGCAGTCGCGGCTTTCCGGCGGGGCCCGGCTACGAACTCCGCGTTGTCTCCCCGCTGTCGGCTGCGTGTTACCACTGTGTTGTAACGCTGATGTTGGCGACAGCGGAAGAGCGCCTACGTCGTCTCGCTTCGTCAGTGTCTTCACGACTCCCTCTCGCTACTCATACTTCTCACAGCTCGTCTCCGAAACATACTTCCTTTCGGCGTTGTCATTACTTTACTTTACTTTACACGTGGCAAGGACCTTATCGACCATACGCCTGTTCTATGAGCCGCTTCCACTTTTGCCTCATTGTGTCCTCCCGAATGTTATCCCGCCATCTGATTCTGGGTCTCCCTCTTCTTCTCGTTCCTTCTATTGTTCTGCTGAATGCCATTCTAGGTAGTCTATTTTCTGTCATTCTTGCTATATGGCCTGCCCAGTTTAACCTTCTCCTCTTGAGCACTTCGACGATGTTACGGTGTTTGTACAGACCTCTTAATTCTTCATTTCTTCTTATTCTCCATTCCGTGTTATTTTCGTCATATACAGGTCCAAAAATTTTCCTTAGTACTTTTTTTTCTTCATCTTTCTTTCTCAAAATTAATGTTTCACATCCATATAACTTCACAGGTATAATGGTCGATTGATATAAGCGGATTTTGAAGTAACTGATAAATGATCATTTTCTTAGAATTTTGATGAAACTAAAAAGTGTTGTCATTGGTGGACGAAATTTTCAATGCAGCCCAATGACAGATCGCCGTTTCATCGCCACGCCTCTCCATGTGGGGTGGAAATTTCCTGTCTGGCGTGGGCTGGCCTGTGCCTCCTGAATTGGCATCTTTTTCACGATTTCACATGCGTAAGATGTTTTCCTGAATTCCGGGGCTGTTGGGAGAGCAGCTGCACAGCACTTCTTTATAACCGCTCTCTCTGCGTTGGCTCTGGACAGACTCATGTTTGGTGCTGCATCTCAAAATCTGCCGGCACCAGTGATCGAATGTTCTCACTGTTGAGAAAAACATCTCCTTAAGAATGCTGGCTTCTTTCACGCGCCTCCCTGCACCAATTCCCAGCGCTTTTTGTATGTGCGCCCGTAGGGTGTGGGAATCGTCGGCAAACACTGCTTTCTAAGGCATGTAGAATGACTGCCGCTAGGCCATAAGAACCCAGATGCTTTAGCGCCTAAATTCTTGGCGTTCCATCCTAATGGCTGCAGGTGTCCATCAGTTCTCGGTACACTTCTCCTTGTCAGACAGGTCCTTCGCAACGCGCCCCTCCTTTAGCGAGGCGACGACGTGCTCCCGGCTTCCCGCTCAGTGCTTGCAGAATGACTGCAGTGTCCTGTCTTCAGGGGCTCGCCCCAGGGGTGTCTGGCTCCCTCCTCCTCCGCGGCCGCTCGCGCCGAGTTGGTGAATGTGGCCTCGGTCGGACGTATCACAATATTCAGATCTAATAACTGTATTGCCCCAGGAGATGCAACAGTTCATCCACGTGGTCACAAAGCCGGTCGTGGACTATGCGACTTTTCTGTAAAGGGGCGGTGTCATCCTGGAACAAAGCACCACCACTGGGGAACAAATATTGTACCCTGCTACGAACCTGATCAGCCGAAATGGTCACATAATCTCTGGCAGTACAGCCTCCTTGCGGAGTAGCCATGGGCCCATAGAAAACCACGGCATGGCTGTTCAAATCATAGTCGAAGCCCCCCCTCCCCTCCACCAATGTTTCACTCTTAGCACGTAATTGTTCCAGAAGTTGACAATAGTGTACAACAAGCGTCGCCCAACCAAATTACTTTCTTCCATGGCTGCAGAGTTCACGTTTTATACCTTCAGAACCACTTTTTCCTGCTTCAGGCATTCGCGTCATTGATGACTAGTTTTGGCGTTGCCGTTCGCCCTGCGAATACCGGCTTATGGAGCTCCCATCTTGTTGCTTCCGTGCTGACAGTGTTCGTGCGGTATTCAGTTCTGCAGTGATCTTTACAGCTGCCCTCCTTTTACGTTTTGCCACAATTCTCTTCCACGTCCGTATGCCACGATCGCTCAATACACACTCTCGTCCGCTTTGGGATTTATCGAATGATGTTTTTCCGCTTTCCCTGTATGCAGCATAAATCGTAGGTTCGCCGGTGCCTCCTGCTACGCCGAACACCTCGGCTGACTTGTTTACGGAAGCAGCCACTATAGGAGCACCAGCAGATTGCCCTCGTTCGAATTCACTGAGCTCCGACACAATACACTCACAGTTACAGAGAACACTCTTCTGACCACGAACGACACTTTCAGCCTATTGAGGACACTGCACAGCTGCGGGTTCGTGTCAAATACACCGATGCAACTAATAGGCTTGGCTAGCACTTACACTACTAGCGATTAAAATTTCTACACCAACAAGAAATGGAGATGATAAACGGGTATTCATTGGACAAATATATTGTGCTAAAACTCACATGTGATTACATTTTCGCCCAGTTTGGGTGCATAGATCCTGAGAAATCAGTACCCAGAACAACCACCTCTGGCCGTAATAACGGCCTTGATACGTCTGTGCATTGAGTCAAACAGAGCTTGGATGGCGCGTACAGGTACAGCTGCCCATGCAGCTTCATCAAGAGTAGTGACTGGCGTATTGTGACGAGCCAGTTGCTCGGCCAGTTGGTGAGAGATCTGGAGAATGTGCTGGCCAGGACAGCAGTCGAACATTTTCTGTATCCAGAAAGGCCAGTACAGGACCTGCAACATGCGGTGGTGCATTCTCCTGCTGAAATGTACGGTTTCGCAGGGATCGAATGAAGGGTAGAGCCACGGGTCGTAACACATCTGAAATGTAACGTCCACTGTTCAATGTGCCGTCAATGCGAACAAGAGGTGACCGAGACGTGTAACCAATGGCACCTCATACCATCACGCCGTGTTATACGCCAGTATGGCGATGACGAATACACGCTTGCAATGTGCGTTCACCGCGATGTCGCCAAACACGAATGCGACCATCATGATGCTGTAAACAGAACCTGGATTCATCCGAAAAAAATGACGTTTTGCGATTGGTGCACCCAGGTTCGTCTTTGAGTACACCATCGCAGGCGCTCCTGTCTGTGATGCAGCGTCAAGTGTAGCCGCAGCCATGGCCTCCGAGCTGATAGTCCGTGCTGCTGCAAACGTCGTCGAACTGTTCGTGCAGATGATTGTTGTCTTGCAAACGTCCCCATCTGTTGACTCAGGGATCGAGACGTGGCCGCACGATCCCTTACAGCCATGCGGATAAGATGCCTGTCATCTCGACTGCTAGTGATACGAGGCCGTTGGCATCCAGCACGGCGTTCCGTATTACCCTCCTGAACCCACCGATTCCATATTCTCCTAACAGTAATTGGACCTCGACCATCGCGAGCAGCAATGTCGCGATACGATAAACCGCAATCGCGATAGGCTACAATGCGACCTTTATCAAAGTCAGAAACGTGATGGTACGCATTTCCCCTCCTTACAAGAGGCATCACAACAACGTTTCACCAGGCAACGCCGGTCAACTACTGTCGGAAACATTCCTCATGTCAGCACGTTGTAGGTGTCGCCATCGGCGCCAACCTTGTATGAATGCTCTGAAAAGCTAATCATTTGCGTATTACAGCATCTTCTTCCTGTCGGTTAAATTTCGCGTCTGTAGCACGTCATCTTCGTGGTGTAGCAATTTTAAGGGGCTCCGGAAAGGCTCAAAATCATGAAAGTTCAATTTTTACTTTTTTGCGTTTTCTGAATCTGCAGACTATTACCTTTTAATAGATATATAATTTATTCAATTCCGAAGACTACAACTATTTTTAATTTTTTTTTGAAATGTGTTCTACATGGACGTGACCCACTGTGGCGCTGTTAAACTGCTGTCAAATGGGGTTATTATTAACGTCCGTGTTCATCAGGTACATTTTAGTGATGTGAGATAAAGTATGTGTTGTGGCTAACCTGTGATGGTTCAATACATATCGCTGGTGGGATTGTCGATTGTTTCATGTTTATTTACTCTGTCGTTATCTCGAAAATATTCGTAATTAATTCTGTTTCTTGAGTCTCTGTTTTGTTGAAGTATAATAATGAGTAAAAGTAAAGTTATTAGAAATCCGCTGAAGGCTTTTAAGAAAAGGAGAAATGTTGGAAAGCCAAAGGTATGTGTTATTACTGTAAACAATAAAGACGATAACCAAGTGAGTGAACCTAACCACTCAAGTACACTTGCCCATAGCAGTCAAAGTGGGAAAGAAAATACTTCACAGAAGAAGCTTGGTTCAATGAGTGAAAACTATGAATGTTTTATGGCCGAATCGGATGTGAATGAAATATTTGATATGTCGGTTCTCAAAGGAATTTTTTCAAACTGTGTAAGATGTATTCATTGTAGTGAAGTTGGTGTGGAACTCTCCATAATGAAGCACGTAGGACTTGCTAGTGAAATACAACTGAAATGTGATAAGTGTTCATACATGACCACATTTTGGAACGGTGTTGCAGTAACTGCAACTGAAGAAAATGGTAGCAAAATCTACGAACACAACAACGAGCGATGCGTGCTTTAGACAGGGAACGCCTTCGGGCTGCAGACAGGGCTGTAAAGAGTCTAGAAATACAAGCAAGAGTAAACAGAAGGGGGAACAAGAGGAAGCTGGAGGAGGAGTTTGCAGAGGATGAAGATAATCCATCCTATGGACCTGGAATGCACTAAAAAGTTAATCCAATCTTTGTCGCTCGATTCCCAAAACTTTTATTTTCTCATACTAATTACATGTTTTCTAAGGATCTTCCAAACATATTTGTTTCAAACTTTCAGTAAATGTTACACAGTACCTTCTGCATAATTTAACACAGCCTTTTTCCAAAAAACTGTATATTTTTGAATATATAAATAAAAAATTGGAAAAAAATGTTGTGAATTTTCATTACAATTGAAAAAAAATCATCTTTAATAACTGAACTAAAATTTTGTAAAATCCCTGTGTTAAGTTGTAGCCCATATTCCAATAAATAATCTGTAAAAAGTTCAACTTCCTACCTCAAATACTTTGTGAGGAAAGATGTAATTTATAAGCGTTATTTTAACATTGCAAGTATAGGGCGTTCCGAAGCCCCTTAATGGCCAGTAGTGTACGTCCAACCACGCATTACTCGCGGCGTTCCCATGTTTTGGTCCAAGCCCCGTATGTCGTGTACTCTATCTCTGCAGACAGAAAGCTATTCTCTAAGCATACCGTTCGCAAAATATCACCGGTGGGAGCGAGAACCCCGCCACCCGCAGCTGACGTAAAGTGACGACCACCCTTCCCGGAAAACTGGCGCCATTAGCGCTGGCGCTGCGGCTCAGAACTACCGGTTGCGCGTGCCGCCGCCGACACAGCTGGGTCGCCGGGACGCCTGCGTCGCGACGCGCTGCTCCGCGCAGCCGTGTCTCGCCGCTGCTCGGCCGACGTCTCTAATGAGGAAAGCATCGCTTGTTTACAGGCTCATGTTTAATTCAGCAGAAACAGCGAGGCGCGCCGCGGCGAAGCGGGACCCAAGAAGTGCGCCCGAAAACGCTGCAACTTGGCGGCCCCGCTGCGCATTTACATCCGCCGATTAAACTCGCGTTTTTTATTCATCCTCGACCTCGATAAGCAAATAAATAGCAACTTGCGAAATGGTCAGGCTGCTGTGCACTTTTTTCGCTACGAAAGAACAGTGGGAGAGGTGGCGCAGTCGTTAGAGGTGCGGTCGTACTGCCTGCAAAACTACAGGAGTTAATCATTTTACTTACTTTCCACCCCACAGCTGCAATGGAATAGTTAAATGTTAAAACTACTATTTCTGACGGAAATGAATGTTAAAATCTATTTTCACATTAGTACATTTTGCAGCCGTGATCTCGGGCTGGCGTCTTTGACTAATAATCGAAACGTCCTGGGACCAGGGTTTGAACCTAGCTGCTGCTTAAATTCTGAATATAAATCGTCAGCCATAGCGACCGATCACCTGTGGCGCAAGAAGTCACTCTCGTTTTGCGAACGGCCTTGTCAAAGAGGGCGGAGGAGCAGACCGAGGTTGAGGGCACTGTTTTGTAAAATTCTCAACAAAAAATTTGTTAGTAATAACAATGAATTTTTATGATATAACATGTAACAACCCACATGTACGACATGCTATATAACAACAGGTCTTTAGTTGCCGGCCGGTGCGCCCGAGCAGTTGTAGGCGCTTCAACCTGGAACCGCGCGACCGCTACGGTCGCAGGTTCGAATCCTGCCTCGGGCATGGATGTGTGTGATGTCCTTAGGTTAGTTAGGTTTAAGTAGTCCTAAGTTCTAGGGGACTGATGACCATAGATGTTAAGTCCCATAGTGCTCAGAGCCATTTGAACAATTTTTTTGACTACTTGAGCAGTAGAAGCCAATATGTTGTCTTTGTGGTAACAGTTCATCAGAGATAACGGTGTCGTCAGGAGTCCTCCAGGGAAGTGTGACAGGATCGCTGTTTCTCTCTACATACTGCATAGGGGCTTAATTAAATATAAGATTGAAAATATTTTTAGTTTTTAGTAGCCGTATGTGCGATTACGCTGTGTCTCGTAATCGGTTGGCCCTGACTAGTATTATTACGCTATCTGACTGCAAAGAACAACAACAAGAATGAAATGAAATTTTTCGTTAACACAATTAATTAATTAAGTCCCCAGCAACTATAAAACCTACAAAACCCAAGCACAAATGTAATTGTTCTGTGTGTGGGAGTGTGACTCAACGTACACATCTGGCACGGTTCTTCTTCAACAAGACAAGAATTTTTAAATACCAATTATACTGACGTGATAAAAGAAAATTAGAAATACGATAATTGCGTAAGGAAAGGAGAATTACACTCTAATACAAGAACACACGCCAGATGCTTTGTTGACTGAACCTGTAATGACGCATTATTTAGGTTACTGAAATTAAAAACAAACGGAGTTAGTTACCTCATTTATATTGATGAAAATCACTCTAATCCTTACATTATATCTCGACCAGAACTCTCCAATATCACATCTCAGCAAGCACTGCCTAATAGCACATCTCAACAAACACTCTCTGCTACAACATCTCAGCACAGACTACCACGAGACCTCGACAGGCACTCACTACTACGAGCTCTCTCCAAGCACTGACTTCTACGAGTTCTCTCCAAGCACTGACTTCCACGAGCTCTCGACAAGCACTGACCACTACGAGTTCTCAACAGGCACTGTGGAGGCGGCAGAATAATACTCTTTGGCGCAATCTCTGGCGCAGTGGCTCAGTGTAGCCACCTTTCAATACAAAAATGAGATGGCGGACAGAGTGCGCAACAACCTGCGATTGTTTACTTATGACGCTGTGGTGTACGGGAAGGGGTCTAAGTTTAGTAACTGCACGAGGTGTCTCAGATAATATTTCTAGTTGGCGTGGTGAAAGGCAGTTAGCTCTAAATGTAGACAAATGTAACTTAAAGTAGATGAGCAGGAAAAACAGGCCCGTGTCTCCGAAAACCGCATTAACTGTGTGCTGCTTGATAGTCACGTCGATTAAATATCTAGGAAATTGGAAATTGAGGTAAGGTCTCATGGGACCAAACTGCTGAGGTCATTGGTCCCTAAGCTTGCACACTACTTAATCTAACTTAAACTAACTTACGCTAAGCACAACACACTCACCCGTGCCCCGTTTTCAAGAAGGTACGTCGAACAGTTGTGCAGAACTATGGACCTATATCTCTAATGTCGATCAGTTGTAGATTTTTGGAACACGTCTTATGTTCGAGTATAATGACTTTTCTGGAGACTAGAAATCTACTCTGTAGGAATCAGCATGGGTTTCGAAAAAGACGATCGTGTGAAACCCAGCTCGCACTATTCGTCCACGAGACTCAGAGGGCCATAGACACGGGTTCTCAGCTACATGCCGTGTTTCTTGACTTCCGCAAGACGTTTTATACAGTTCTCCGCAGTCGTTTAATCAACAAACTAAGAGTATATGGAGTATCACACCAATTGTGTGATTTGATTGAGGAGTTCCTAGATAACAGAACGCAGCATGTCATTTTCAATGGAGAGAAGTCTTCCGGAGTAAGAGTGGTTTCAGGTGTGCCGCAGGGGAGTGTCGTAGGACCGTTCCTATTCACAGTATATATAAATTACGTTGTGGATGACATCAGAAGTTCACTGAGGCTTTTTGCGGATGATGCTGTGGTATATCGAGAAGTTGTAACAATGGAAAATTGTACTGAAATGCAGGAGGATCTGCAACAAATTGACGCACGGTGAAGGGAATGGCAATTGAATCTCAATGTAGACAAGTGTAATGTGCTGCGAATCCATAAAAAGAAACATCCTTTAACATTTAGCTACAATATAGCAGGTTAGCAACTGGAAGCAGTCAATTTCATAAATTATCTTGGAGTAGGGATTAGATGTGATTTAAAATGGACTAACCATATAAAATTAATCGTCGATAAAGCAGATGCCAGACTGAGATTCATTGGAAGAATCCTAAGGAAATGCAGTCCGAAAACAAAGGAAGTAGGTTACAGTACACTTGTTCGCCCACTGCTTGAATCCTGCTCACCGGTGTGGGATCCGTACCAGATAGGGTTGATAGAAGAGATAGAGAAGATCCAGCAGAGAGCAGCGCGCTTCGTTACAGGTTCATTTAGTAATCGTGAAAGCGTTACAGAGATGATAGATAAACTCCAGTGGAAGAGTCTGCGAGAGAGACGCTCAGTAGCTCGGTACGGGCTTTTGTTGAAGTTTCGAGAACATACCTTCACCGACGAGTCAAGCAGTATATTGCTCCCTCCTACGTATATCTCACGAAGAGACCATGAGGATAATTTCAGAAAGATTAGAGTCCACACAGAGGCATACCGACAATTTTTCTTTCCACGAGCAATACGAGACTGGAATAGAAGGAAGAACCGATAGAGGTACTCAAGGTACCCTCCGCCACACACCGTCAGGTGGCTAGCTGAGTATGGATGTGGATGTAGATGTAGATGACCGATGGAGGTAAATATGTGGACGTATAGCTGCAAAGCGATAGGATATGGGACGAACATGTAAGGATTGTAATAGCGAAGGCGAATGGCTGAATCCGGGTTACTGGAAAAATTTTAAGAAAGCGTGGTTCATATGTAAAGGAGACCGTATACAGGACACTAATACGACCCATACATGAGTAGTGCTCGAGTGTTCGGGATCCACAACAGGTCGGATTAATGGCAGAGTCGGAATCAATTCAGGCGCGGGCTGCTAGATTTGTTATTAGTCGGTTCGAACAACACGCAAGTATTACGGAGGAAAAGTAACGCTCTTTTCGAGGAATACTATTGGAAAAATTTAGAAAACCGGCGTTTGATGCTGAGTGCAGAAATATTGTAGGTATCTATCGGAGAATGAATAATGTACATGAGGCAGCTCACTATCGAAAAACACCAGTGTGAAATGGTGCGACAATCGATGCTGCTTCTTCATGATAACGAACTTCCGCATATCGCACCCGCCGTGTAATCCTAATCTCTGCCAATGCTATTGTCTCGCCTTCGGTTCCTTAACAAAGGCCTTCAAGGGCAGGCAGTTACGCATTTCTTTCAGCAGCAGGAGAAGAATGTGCACTTGCAGGACTGTACGGCCTCCAAACGGAAACTTTTTGATCGCCCGTTATACAAAACAATGGAAAAGAAAGTGGAGAATCTGTTAGGTAACGATCTGCTTGGCGGGCCAGTTCTGTCCTTGCGCTTGATAAGGTAAGCAAGACTGAAGAAGTATCAAGACACGTTCTTAGCATTTGTCGTCCTGGAGAGAGCGATCGTCAGTGTAAAATGGTGCAAAATGTTCGACGTTATGAGAAAAATAGGAGTGAACTGTAATGGAAAACGGGTGACATACAGCATGCACAAGAACCAAGAGGGCACAATAAGACTGGAAGACCAAAATGGAGTACTCGGATTAGAAAGGATGTAAGACAAGGATATAGTCTTCCGCCCTACCTTTCAATCTGTTAATCGAAAAAGCAATGGGGGAAGTGAAAGAAAGGTTCAATAGCTACATTAATATACAGGCTGAAAGAATGTCAATGATACTATTAGCTGATGACATTGCTATCCCCAGTGAAAGTGACGAAGAATTACAGGATATGTGGAATGGAATGAAGAGTCTAAAGATTGCAGAATACGGATTGACAGTAAATCAAAGTAAGACGAAGAAATTAGAAGTATCAGAAATGAGAGCAGCGAGAAATGTAACCTCAAAATTGGGGATCGCGAAGTAAATGAAGTTAAGGAATTCTGCTACCTAGGCAGCAGGATAACCCTTGATGGACGAAGCAAGGAGGACATAAAAATCAGACTATGACTGGAAAAAAAGGGCCAACCGAAGACTACCAGTATCAAACATAGGTCAATATTTGAGGAAGAAATTTCTGAGAATGTACGTTTTGAGCACAGCACCGTATGTTAGTGAGACGTTGACTGTTCGAAAACCGGAACAGAAAAGAACAGAAGCCTCCGAGTTGTGGTGCTGCAGGAGGATATTGAAAATTAGCTGGACTGAAAAGGTATGGAATGAGGAGGTTCCTCGCAGAATCGGCGAGGAAAGGATCGTATGGAAAACACTGACAAGAGGAAGGGAGAGGATAATGGGACATCTGTTAGAACATCAGGAAATCACTTCCATGGTACTACCGTGGTACTAGAGGGAGCTGTAGAGTATAAAAACTGTAGAGGAAGACAAAGGTTGTGGTACATCGAGCAAATAATTGAGTGTGTAGGTTGCAATTGCTGCTATGAGATGAAAGTGTTGGCACAGGAGAGGAGTTCGTAATAGTCTCTGAATCAATTTCGGATGTAACCCGGGACGTCAGTACAGATTCTGTTATTCGAGAACTGTACGTTGACATCCCACGACGTTTGCTCACGTAATGTCAAATTCTGGATAAATGTATTTATATTGTCGTGAAGCAGCTCACGTCAAGCAAGGCGCTATGCCGTGTTACCGCTTTCAGCCAGCAGACTAAATGACAGAATTAAGACGCTGTATTCGAATTACGCCAAATCTGGGTCCGTTATCCGGTTACCCTGATTCAGGTCTTCAACGATTTTCTTGAATCATTTCTGACGAACAGTGGGCAATGTTCTCGCACGAGAACGTCGGCGATTCTATCCCTGGTATCTCGCACAACCGACCTGTTCCCACGTGTTTGTGTAGCTGTCGGCGAGACTCTAAAATCTATAGTTATACGTTTTTGTGCAAGAGGGACATCTTGTAAACTGGATATGTGGCTCTCTCATCCGACTGGCGCGTTTTCGGCAAAATTCTGCCTCTTTAGTATTAACTACATCTCAAAGTTATTTGTGCGGCTGCGCACAAAACAAACATCGATGATTCCACACCGAGCTATAAGTTTTCAATTCTAATCGGCAGTTCGGGAGGAACGACGATAAAGAGACAGTACTAAACATTTTCTGTATTCCACACGTATTCTCGGCGTATTTATATGAATTTTAATCGTCATTCTGGATTTTTTTGTGTTCCTTGCAGAAAATGGGTCAAATGGCTCTGAGCACTATGGGACTTAACATCTATGGTCATCAGTCCCCTAGAACTTAGAACTACTTAAACCTAACTAACCTAAGGACGTCACACAACACCCAGTCATCACGAGGCAGAGAAAATCCCTGACCCCGCCGGGAATCGAGCCCGGGAACCCGGGCGCGGGAAACGAGAACGCTACCGCACGACTACGAGCTGCGGACCCTTGCAGAAAGCGTGAAGCTTTATGTTTGAGATGTTCTCAATATTTTCTAATTTACATGCTCTATTCTTTTTTATTTTGTCCTCAAAGATGAACAACATGTTAAATTCAGGAAACATATTTATTTTGTTTTAGTTACTTTTCTTTATGCTACGATCTTCATGGTGCAAACACCTAAATTTTGTGTAAGACTGTGGAGCTGGTTTAGTAGAGGAGATTGAAGAAATCCAAAAAACAGCGGCGTGTTTCATTACAGCATCTTTTAACAAACACGGGAGTGTTACGGAGACTCCCCTCAACCCCAGGGCAGAGAGTATTAGAGGTGAGTTGTACATCACAGTGAGGTTTACTGTTGTTAGTTGTGAGATAGTACGTTCCAACCACAATCAGGCAAAATACTGTGTTATACCCGCCAAATGACCAGAGTGGAAAAATCAGAGAAATTCGATATCAAACGGTTGTTTACCTATAGCGTTTGCTTTGGCGCTCTGTTCGGGAATGGGGAAATGAATGTTGCAGAGGTATCCTCCACCAAACTGTGCAAAGCGGCTTGCGGTGTGCGCACGTTACTATAGTTAGGAAACGTACTTCCCGCTCATTACCTTCTTGTTTAATTGTTACCGAGCGAGGTAGAGCAGTTGTTAGCAGACTGGACTCGCATTCGGGAGGACGACGGTTCAAATGTGGCCATTCTGATTTAGGTTTTCCGTGATTTCCCTAAATCGCTTTCGGCAAATGCCGGGATGGTTCTCTTGAAAGAGCGCCGCCAGTTTCCTTTCCCATCATTCCCTAATCCGAGCTTGTGATTTGTCTCTAATGATCTCTGTTTCGCTGGGACGCTTAACACTAATTTGCTCCTCCTCCTCCTGTTTTATTGTTCCACTACATATTTAGTAAATTTTACTGAGGCATTCCAGAAAGTTTTACGATAGAATTTTAGAGATTCTGATATCGAGTACTATTACTATGAGGTATTTAAAAAAAATTGAAAGCGGATATTCGTCAAATACGATGAATCACTGCCTACCGAGTCATATGGCACGAAAATTAAAATAATGGCTCCGTATTTTGGAGGATCTGGTTTCAAGTCCCGGTACAGCCATCCTACGTTGTCCGTGGTTTCTCTGGATTACTGTAGGTGAAATACGTATTTGCTCGAACTGCAATGCCATCGTGGATCTTTAAAATTTCAAGCAAGATTTTCCTCTTTAATAGGCACTTTGTGTGCGATCTGAGAAACCGTCACGTATTTTTCTTCTTCCTTTCCGAAAAATATGTGTTTTGAGATGTCGTAGACGATATTATAGCTATAGCTTTTACAGTTTTGTATATGCCTAAAATGGAAACGGTGGGAAGAAGCATACGAAGCTATGGGTTTGCCAATATTATTAAAGTGTGATGTGTCTTGCATTCTTGTTCGTTTCCGGAAAATACGGCTGTTTTAAGTGGACTAATGGCGAATGACACTAATTTTATTTTTCAGGCACTGACGTCAATCTTGACAGGAGCAGCCACCAATCACACTGACGTATTATCTCATATGTTACCAAAAGGAGTTCTAACATGTACATGTGAGATAATTATAATAAGTGTCCTTAAAAAATTTACGATGTTACGTGTAAACAAAGAATGTGCACTGGAAATCTTAGATAACTTTGGATTGTTTATGAAATCAGAACGGCTACATGTAGAGTGTTTTGTCTAGATCGCAAATAAGTGACAGAATTATCTATGTGCGGTATGGTAAACTTTCGCGAAATATGTTGTATTTTTTGTTTCATTGCGTTGTTGATGTGATGATGGAGATGCCAACAAACGTCATAAGGAAAACTGTTTAAAAAATTCCTGTTTAGGCAGAAAATGCTTCGTGCAAGTGCTAAGATTGATCGATGACGTCCTCACCTGTTTTATATCGTATATTGTGAACTCATAACACGCAAAGACATTCTCGTCTTATTAAATCACTATAGCGTAAGCTTATTACGGAAGTTTAAAGGAATCGACACTCTACAGGTACATTTCTGTAGTCCAAGTGCACACTGAATTCCGTTCATCCCGATACCGCATCACGCCCTAAAGGAGACAGAACAAATGGCATAGGCCCTTGATAACGTGGAGTACCGTGATGTAACTAGTAGTCAACTTCTGAAGGGGAACGACGCTACAACAAGTCATCCCTAGCTGGCGAAGGTGCTCGGCAAAAATGCATCGTGAGGCGCTTTCGTTGTGCTCAAACAAGTCCGAATGAAAAATAACGTAGTGGTGGGCCGTCTGTCTGTGAAGAACCGGGAAGTGCGAGAGAAGTAGTGACAATGGTGCTCGAAGGCGGGCGAGTCACAGTACAGACGACAGCGGAAAAGGGAAAATCAGTTGTGGATCAGTTTTCAATAACTGGCACGACATTTTAAACATGTTGGTGGTGACCGTTTACTAGTTTCCGTGACAGCTCACATCCATTTAAAAAGCGCGCTTGTAACAGAGCCAATAGTGAAATGTTGGTGCTGTGTCAGGCCGAATCTCTCTGAGGAGTGCTGGGTCTATCAGTACGATCCAGAGGCAACGGAGCAAAGCAAGAATTGGAAACACATCGATTCATCGCTGCCACAAAAGGCGAAGACCGTGCCATTAATGGGCTACGTGGTACTGAGTGTTTTATGGGCTCCCATAATGTGGTGCTAAGAGATTACACTCGCAAGGGGAAACCGCCACAGGAGCATAATACCCAAATGTCCGTGATGACATAAAGAGAGGGCGTGAAGAAGAAATGTGTCGGGAAGCTGCCTGACGGATTCTGTTTGCTCCACAACGCCACGCCCATGTCGTGGGCCAAAGGCGGGCAGCCCCCTCCCCCCCCCCCCCTCTTTCGCCCAACTCTCAGACAATGGAAAAAGTATGTAGTGTAGTCACGTGTTTCTCTTCCAAGAAGCTGATTTAAAAGTCGGCATCACTTAGGTTTTTAACCGTGTACTAACTGGAACGTTTTGATGACCACTTACAAGTCGTCATTCGGCTTCTAAAGTATTAAAAATACTCCATACGTCCAGGTCCAGTCCTCCCTCCCTCCAAACTATCGTATGGGCGTCCTTGAACGCCAACTCGTCCTAAACAGAACACAATTACGCATGCCGTTTGTTTGAGCTGTCCAATTTTGCGTCATCCTCCGTATTCTCCCGAAATGCGATCGATATGGAGACGGGATTTCTATCCAGTATTAGTTGAGCGAAAGCTGCTAAATCTTGGGAATAAGCTCATTTGTTAACAAGAAACGACAGTAAAGAATATATATGTTGAGAGATCAATGTAAAAATACCGAGGCTAATGAAGAGGGGTCGACAAGAGGTTCACGAACGCACACCACCGCCCGTTTCTGAGCCAAAAATATCCTTTGAGAATGGGAAGAGTTATCCCAAAATATAATACCATATGTCATAAGCGAATGAAGATAAGGAAAGCTGACTAATTTTTGTGTCAACTGTCACGTACTTCTTATACCGTTCGAATAGTAAAAATGGCTGCATTGAGTCTTTGAACAAGATCCTGAACGTGGACTATTTATCTGCACACGCACAAGTTCGAACTGTTCAGTCTTACTAATCATATGCCCATTGTGTGGAATTTAAAAGTCGGGTTCTGTTGAACTAAAAACTGAGTTAGTTTATTTTCTACAAGCCATGAACTTATGTCATGAATTTGAAACAGGACTAATGTTGCACACAATATCCTTTACTAGCAAGCTAGTGTCATCAGCAAACATAAATATTTTAGAATAGAGTGCATATCATTTATATAAACAAGGAAAAGTAGCAGCCCTAGTACTGATCCCATGTATTATGACGAGGAAAGTGCGTGGGAGGTCCAACATGTCCTGAGCAGCCAAAATGCAGAACTCTTAGAACCAAGGTCTCCGTTGGGACAAATTGTGACCGCTTTGTTTTCTTGGAGGTGATAGTTAAAACTTCTTTAATACGCCTCGAAAATGTTTCTATAATAATCATGCATCGGTGAGGTAAACGAGGAATTTGCTATAAACGGAGCTGTCCAAAGGTATTAGTTATGTATAGAACGGAGTCTGGAGGACTACGCTTTTCGCTGCTCGTTGAGAAGTAAATTTCAAGCTCCAGCTGCGAGCACGCACTCCGCAGCGCGCGGCGCTCTGCTCTGCACGCACACAGACTGCGCCCGCCCGCCGCCCAGCGCCGCGGCGACGCGGCGACGCTCCCTGCGGTCGCATCGATCCCCCGCGCTGTCTCCCCAGGCCGGCGCTCCTTACGTCGCGACGCCGCGCGCCGCGACGCGGACGAGTCAGGGCGCAGCGAGCGGACATGGCGCCCGGCCTGCTACTCGCTGGCCACGATGCCAACACCAGCAATGCCCTCACATTCTGCGCCTACTCAGTCTCATTCTTCTCCCTCCTCCTCTTCCCCCACCCCCACCCCCACTCAGTGGCAGGAATGTAATCATTTACCGTTCAACGCTACATTCAATCGACTAGTAATTTTCCAGAACAATTGTTGTCGCTATGTTTTCTGATGGAACAAATGATGAAAATTTGACTTTTTTCCCTGTCGTTGATTAAGGCAAATATCTTTGAGTATTTGTAATAGTCGCCAAGAAAATACCAGTTAAATAGGCGAGTTCAGTAAAGACGCATTAATAGTAATCCATATTTTTTATATTTTCACAAATCAACAGTTCGACCCGCCTAGTACTATAACACGCCAGTGCTTCCCCGGATTTGCGAAATTACCGTGAATTATGAATTTTGACCCGCGTCGGGATAAGGCATCAGAATCCGAAGTAAATAATGGTTATTCCGCGGGAAACAGGAGACGTTATAACTTGATCGTTATTGAATGAGTAATTTCATTCAATAACGATCGGTAAATGAAATAATGGAAATAATTTGGAAATAAATTTTACCAGTGGAAATTTTGCCGAGAGAAATGATTAAGTCGTAAAAGTAATTAAAAAATCGGTCGCCAGCTCAACTGATGAGCGACAGTACTGTTAAGTACGCGAATAATTGAGTCAAAAATAAAGTTTACCTGTTTGTAGCGCAGCAGCTGGAACGGGGACTTTTACGTAAGTGCTGTGTCAGCCTCAGTCAAGACCACCTACAATAAATCAGACCTTAAGGCAGATATCGATAGTTGACAATATGGCGGCAATCAAGGGGGAAACAAATCAGCGTGCTTGTGTTTCCATAACGCGTGTGTGTAACATTGTATACGTGACGTTCAAGAGAAGCGAAAGCATTTATTACTAGCTGTTATTTATGCTATATGCCGTGAATGTCGTCAAAAGTGCTACGCTAGTATTTATTTTCTATATTCTGTAGTAAGTTCGGCATAATTTAAAGTGTAAACTGTTCTTGCGATGGGTCGTAGCTGTTGTGTACCAGGATGTAAATCCAATTACGGCAAAACATACGATACCTCAACATTTAAGTTTCCCAAGTAAACAGCATTGAGGATCAAATGGATTAAACTAATTCATAGAGATAATTTTGAAGTGAACGATAAAGCTGTGGTGTGCATTAAGCATTTTGAACCTAAGTTTGTGGTTAGGGAAGACATTTTTCCTGTGGAAAAATAGTGAACCAATACGTGTGCCACGAAAAATACCAAAACTAACAAATGATGCAAATCCAACCATCTTTCCTAATCAACCCTCTTATCACACAGTACCAGTTCCTAAGCAAAGGAAGAATCCTGAAGATCGTGTTCAACAACTACTGGAACGTGATGAATATAGTTTCAGTAAGTGGTGCGAAAATGACAATATACCTAACTTTCAGCATTTTAAAAGCGAAGTGCAGAAAACGAATGTTTGTCCATTTACAATTTTAGTAAAGGATGACTACGTATCTTTCATTAAATTAAAGGATGATTCAGTCAGTGATGTGCCATTAGTTTCAGTGTGCTTCAAGATATCAAGTTCCTTGGAAGTAAAAGTGTTTCACAAAAATGTGTGTTTGCCTACGGAAACCTTGAAATGGATACTACAGTCTGGGGAGGATGAGAACTTGAAATGTGACAAGTGGACGAAATTTGATAATCTAGTGAGTCACCTAAATGGTTTCACAGATAACTCTACTGGCACCATTGACAAGATTATAATTTTAGTCAATGTTCTCAAACAAGCACTAAAAGCTGGTAGTGATTTTGACGCTGAAATAGCACCTAAAATAGAATTTGTTTTGGAGCAATTACAACTCGCAATAAAAAAGCAAAGTAGATATTTTCCTGAGCTTTTGATATGGGCAGCAACCATTTGCTTTTCATTTCCTGGTGCCTACCATTACTTGAGATAAACAAATGTATTAACATTACCTCATCCTGTCTATTTAAGGTAGTTTCTACGCAAAATGGGTCCAAATAAACCTTGTAATGGTCCATCACAGGTAGCTTTTTTGAGGGAAAAAATAAATTTCTTCAGGGAAGTCACAAGGTAATTTCAGTGATGCTAGATGAAGTTTATGTTAATTCAAAATTCTCTTATAAGGCAGGAAAGATACTTGGTGTTGCTGAGAATACTTCATATACTACAACAGCAGGTACAATGCAGGTTTTCATGGCATCATCTTTACATTCTGATTATAAAGAAGTGATAGCTCTCTTTCCTGTAAAAATGTTAATTCTGATACTCTGCTGAAAATGACAATTGATGTATTAAAGTTAATGCATGAGCTTCAGTATGATGTTATATGCCTGGTAACAGATAACCATAGTACTAATAGAAAAATGTATCAGCTTATGTGTGGTGGCACTTTACAGCCGTGTATTACAAATCCAGTTGCTCCATCCAAATTTCTCTTTCTTCTGTTTGACAATGTGCACTTGCTTAAGTGTATCAGAAATAACAGGTTGAATGCAAAAAATGAATCCTTCATAATGCCAAATATTTAGGATACATTTGCTTTCATCAATACCTTTCTACACAGTGATGAAGGGAATGCTGCATGTGAATATACAGTCAGTGAAGCAAAGTTTTCAGATTTGAGGAACCTGTTTCATTCTGAGAAAAATAAACTGTTGAAACTTGCCCCAAAGCTAGTGAGAAAGGCAGTATATCCAACTTCTATTGAGAGACAGAATGTTACCCTTGCTCTCAGTGTTTTTGATTCTAAAAATGTGGCAGCACTAGAAATTTTGAAAAGTTAGGGGATTGAGATTTCTGATGGCACTATTCAGTTTTTGAAATTAATCATTAAATGGTGGATAGTTTCTAATGTACAGCATCCCATGAAAGGCAAATACACATCAGATGATAATTCTAGCCCAATCACTGGACGTACTGACTCCAAACTTGTGTTTCTTGAAAATTTGAAAACATTTCTTGATACTGGCATGCATTGCCTACTCATGGAAAATTAACCAATGAAACATACACTGCTTTCTCTCACACACCTGCAACAACAGTTCAGTTATGCAGATAAAGTTTTAACACTTACAACTGGTCCTATATTCTTACGGCAAAATTACAAACTGATGCTTTGGAAGCAAGATTTGGAGCTTATAGAAGGTTAAGTGGCTGCACATATAATGTTTCAGTAGAGCAAATCATGGAATCTGAGAGGAAACTGAAAGTAATAAGTCTACTAAAGCTCAGATCTGCTAAACATGGTGAATTTACATTAAATGATTTTGCAGCAAAAGTAAATTACAGCATAAAAAACCAAAAGTATGAAAATTTAGATAAATTAGAACCTGCTCTAGAGGAACTAGCAAACATTCCCATGATGGATGAAGACTTGAAAGTATTGGTTTGTATGGCTAGCTACACCAGCAAAACAGTGCTTGAGAAGCTGCAAAAAGGTGGAAAATGTTCAGGCTGTGAAGAAATGTTGCAGACACAGGATGAAATTTTGTTGCAGTGTGAAACCAAAGAACTCCTTTCCTATTTCAACCAACTGAATCGTGGGGGATTGAAGTGTCCTTCTTCTATAATGATTTCCTTGTGTTGTAATATATATAAACTTTTTCAAGTTCTGATTAGCAGCACATATGAACCAGAATTCCTAAAACTTGAAAATCAGAGAGATGCAGCACTTGCCTTAGGAACTGAATTGTGTGAAAATGCCGTTAGTAACCTCAGTGATGTGTGCAAATGTGGCATTCCTTTAAAGACAATAATCAAGAAAAGTATTAAAGTGCTTTCAAATATTTTTATTAATAATTACACAAAACTGTTGAATGAAAAGTGTGTTTCAAAGGAAATTGCTCGAACACTAGTCAAACAAAAAAGAGGAACTCATGAAGACATTGCAGCAAAAATAGCAAAACGCAAAGTGGCCAAGCTGAGCAGCAAATAAATCCAACAGGTACTCAAAATCAAACACTTCTAACACATTACGTAATTACAGTGACTAGAATTAACTGCATATTGTTTAATACAATTTTGTGCTTTAGTTACACGCTTCATTTATTATTGCTATGTAGCTTCTATTGTGCAAATTATTATTAGTGTCCACATATGCCATTTACATGTGTTTTGTAGTAGTTTTTTGGATTTGATTTTGAGTTGCATCTCATAATTTTACTTCATCATAGTTCTTATTACGTAATTTGTGGCTTTAGTAACAACTTTTTATTTAAGTTTGAAGATATAAAAATACATAACAATACATTTCTTACGCAATTTAGAACCTACATTCCATTTATGAAGTTTGTAAATTATTCGTATTAGGGTAACGCTGAAATACTTGGCCTCAGACGGCCGCCATCTTGATTTCTGTGTTGTGGTCTGATGTATTGTAGGTGGTCTTGGCTCAGTAGTCATATAAAACAGTGTCATAACAATCTAACTACACTTATTTTGTTCATAGTTTGTCAGCTAAGTGCAATGCTGACAACACAGATAGTTATCTATCGAGATTTTGAATAATGGACTGTCATCCTGTCTTTAAAATTAGGTACTTTGCACAGTTTAATCTACTGATAATGAAATATATTGCCAATAATTGATTAACTATGTTTTGACTGATAATAATTCATTAATTGGGGGATTGTCAGGTGGAATAAGCTTTACAGTTTCATGAAATATCCTTGAATTAACTTCAGCTGAATATGCATTGAAATAAATCTTAATAATCAACTTTATTACCTCAGCCTATTATTAAGTTACTATGGTTGGCGTAAGCTTATTAAGTGCAACAATTAACTACGATAACCAGTCTGAAATTTACTCTTCACGGTCTACGCAAATAATTTGATAATTACCACATTTTCTCTTGATAATGGCTTGACACACTCGGTTCAATAAGTTAAGGATTGGAAGGAACCTACTTGGTGTTATTGTCTGGTGGAATGTAACTGCAACACTTCGATTATAAAGTGCTTGTTATTAATTGCTCAACTTCAAAGAAAAGCATAGTCACTGGCAAGCCTTCTACAATTTCATCCTACGAAAATTACGTAGATCTTAGTTCCCTCGTTGTCGGTGGATCGACGGAAGTCCACGGCAGCGACACAATGTGGCATCGGGCTTTTACTGTTGCGACTTGGGCCCACAGTGCGCTTTTAAGTCCTCGTTTCTTCAGCACTATGCCCATTAATCCATAATAACTTGCCCGGCCATGCTCCCAGATATGCCGACCATTACTTTCCCGTCGTACTTAGATCCACACACTAGCCGTTAGATGTAACACAGCTAGGACTAGCAGCACTCGACTCTACGTCTTACTCCGAGCACGGCGTCACTGCTACCACTGCCCGCTGGCGCGCTCCCGCGCCCAGCGGCACGACAAAACAATCTCTCTGACTTCAACGTTAACTAAATGTGCGCTGACTTGCCAGTGTTAAATATTACATAATTTAAACATAGTATTTACAATATATATTTACACTAGACAATACATCGTATACAAACAATTTCATGTGTTAAGTAAGCGAAAAAATTCATAGCAAGGACTGCGTTGTAGCGTCACACTACCGACGACATAACATACTTAGGAGGAATAAGTCAAGCAATGTTCCAATAAAAATGCGTTATGTTTGGCGACCGTGACAGGACTCGAACCTGCAAAGTTTTTCCCTGAGAAGAAGAAACTTGATGTATTAATTTTCAGCAGCAAATTACTCTCCTGAAGATTTGGCGTTAAAAGAGCTGTCGTTAAAACCAATTACTGCGTCAGCAAAAGCGTAACTTTTTTTCCAAAATGTACAGCCAGAATCTGCTGCACACAGCTGTGTATCACCAAACAGTCACGTTACAGGTTGGGACGCAATCAAATTAATGTACACTGTAGAGTGATAAGGTTGCGGATCTCGAAAGGAAGGGCCCCGATGAAATGCAGCTCATTACAAACGTTGCATGCCATATCCATACAAGTCTCAGTTTCTTACAGTCACATCGAAATTTTTGTTTAATTGTGAAACTAAAGGCATAACGTTTCTTTTTTACTTCTAGCAGATAGTGGTTTGAAGAAACTACGTGTAGTTACGAATTGACACTGACGTACTCCCCAGTTTTGTCTCATCAAGGGAACAACGCCCCGACGTCTGGTGATATTTTATACGGATGTTGATGATATCACAATTAAAAATTGAAAAGACGGAGAATCGGTTAATACTATCTGCCTAGCCTCCGAATTTTTTATGTGAAAAGTCTTAAAGCTTTTTAAATAAAAACAAACATTATAAACACTGCACGTCTTTACTCTTCATCTTTATATATTAATGTCTCAACGCAGTCAACCTGGCGAGGAACACATTTCTTCCAACGAGAAACACTTTGTTGATATCGTTACTGCAGAATGCTTAACTTGTCGATGGAGCCACAAGCTCAACTCTGCCTACACCGCTTCACCACTATCAAAGTAAAGCTCTCGAAGATGTTTTTTTAAGCTTTGGCAACAGATTAAAATCGAATTGGACCAAGTTGGGATTGTATGGAGGATCATGGATGACAGTGAACCGAAGACGTCGGAGAGCTGCGGTTACGGCAGCGCTGTTTCGTGTTCTGGAACTGTCATGCTGAAGGAGAAAGTGCCGTACGTGTGAACGAATTCTGAGAATTGGAAACTCGACTACGGCACAATGTTTCTCACGCACGGACGTAGTTACATTACATACCACCATATTACACTCTACAATTTGGAGCCCTGTAGCGGCAGAGGCCTCCGAATATCTAGACATGAAAAATGAAGATTTGGACTGTTAAAAGCGTTTGTCTTATTTTAAAAAAATTGTAAGGGTTTTCAAATCCTGGTATAGCATTCTGTGTTCTGATCGTGTCAAGAACTAACGAAGCATCCGCTTACCTTATTAGGAGCCAATAAATAGTTCTTGATATAGTGAAGTTTATCAGAAGAATGCAATAAAATACGTTAAGGCAGTGACGATTATCAAGACATTCAGGTTGAAGTAGTATCCACGTGAAAAAACTTCTTTAAACGTCTTTAACAGTCTGTGACAATCATATGACGGGTGGGATAGGAGGGGATATGAAAAAAAAAGAGAAAAGAAAAACGAACTGATGCGAAGTTGTTGTAGGCAGAGTATTTCTAGTACCGTGTTCTGCCACTAGGAATGTTTACAGCTACCATTCCCGAGTCTGTAAACGAAGCGTCGTAGCTAATGAAGTTTCACTTTTTTAGTAACTCTTGCATTGTGTGCTCGTCTCTCTGTAATGGCTGAGATTCTTGAATAGTGTGAGGCTGTAAAGTTTTGCCTGTTGCTAGGAAAAACTGTCACAGAAAATCTTTAAACGTTAAAAACACCCTACAAGGATGATGTAATGGAGAAAACTCAAGCGATACATAGTGGTTTCCCTGTTTCAAATGAAATGTTATTCGTTGACAAATCCCGCTTTGGTCGTCGTTCCACAGCCTGAACCGATGAAAATGTTGAAAAAAATTATTGAAATGAGCTTGGAAGGTCGACAACGGACCCTTGCAGAAATTGTGGAGCTGTCCGGACTGACTTGGAGTTTAGTTTAGCGAGTTTTAGCTGACGATTTGAGAATGAAAACAGTGACTGTCCAATTTGTGTCTCAACCATTGACTGCTGAAGAACATCAACATCGCATCGAGGCATGCTGTGGCTTGAAACAAGAGTTCCGAAGAGTTCGAAACTTTTTTTTCAACGTCCCTACGGGTGATGTATCGTGATGCTACGTTTACGATCCGGAAACGAAGCAATAATCAGGCCAGTGGAACATTTCATGTTCTGTTCACTTCGCCCCAAGAAAGTTCGTCAAACGAAGTCAAACGTCAAAGCAACGCTGATTTATTTTTTCATTGTGACAGGAGTTCTCCAGACACAGTTTATTCCACGGGGTCAGCCAGTTACCCGGGCTTTCTACCGGGATGTTTTGAAAATGTTGCACCATTTGCGGGGGAAGTGGCTTGATTTGTCGAAGTCGGGCGACTGGGTTTTGCACAACATTATGTGTTCTTGTATTTGATGAAAATTGGTACGACCCCATATTCAACCGACTTTTGCCCTTGTGATTTTTTTATACTCCAGAATGAGGAAAAGACATAAAAGAAAAGCTTTTGCCGACGTCCCTGAAGTGAAAAAAAAAGAAAAAAAAACGGACGCAGTCGATGAAGAAGGGTGATTTCATGTAAAACATGGTAAGTGACGGGCTTTACTCGTATTACTTTATAGTTCCACGATAAAGCCAGAAGTAGCAGCTCTGTCTCTAACATCAGATTCTCACTAATGATAGAATTGTCAGAATGACAGCGGTAAGTACCAAAAACATGGCTGCCAGTAGTAGTAATGTGTGCACGAAGTGCTTCATGAAATTAGTTCTGTATGGCACTGAATAACAGAGGTTGTTACACTTTATTATTCCAAAAATTCTTAATTCAGAATTTAGTATAAAAAACTAAAACACGTCACACCTCTTGAATTAGTATTTTTGAGAGGTTGCACAGTAATGTTGCATTAGTTCGTCTAGCAAGCAAACAGCTAATGCAACAAACAGCAAATGCTAACTAATCTTAAGTGCACTCAGTTTGCATGTAAAAAATGTTAAATGCCCACTGACGGATTTTGAAGAACAAAGTTTTAAGTGGAATTAAAAATTTTGGAAATACGTCGCTAGTGAAAATACACTACTGGCCATTAAAATTGCTACACCAAGAAGAAATGTAGATGATAAACGGGTATTCATTGGACAAATATATTATATTAGAACTGACATGTGATTACATTTTCACGCAATATGGGTGCATATCCTGAGAAATCAGTACCCAGAACAACCACCTCTGGCCGTAATAACGGCCTTGATACGACTGGGCATGGAGTCAAACAGAGTTTGGATGGCGTGTACAGGTACAGCTGCCCATGCAGCTTCAACACGGTACCACAGTTCATCAAGAGTAGTGACTGGCGTATTGTAACGAGCCAGTTGCTCGGCCACCATTGACCACACGTTTTCAATTGGTGACAGATCTGGAGGATGTGCTGGCCAGGGCAGTAGTCGAACATTTTCTGTATCCTAAAATGCCCGTACAGGACCTGCAACATGCTGTCGTGCATTACCCTGCTGAAATGTAGGGTTTCGCAGCGATAGAGTGAATGGTAGCGCCACGGGTCGTAACACATCTGAAATGTAACGTCCACTGTTCAAAGTGCCGTCAATGCGAACAAGAGGTGACGGAGACGTGTAACCAATGGCACCCGATACCACCACGCCGGGTGATACGCCAGTATGGCGATGACGAATACACGCTTCCAATGTGCTTTCGCCGCGATGTCGCCAAACACGGATGCGACCATCATGATGCTGTAAACAGAACCTGGATTCGTCCGAAAAAATGACGTTTTGCCATTCGTGCACCCAGGTTCGTCGTTGAGTACACCATCGCAGGCGCTCCTGTCTGCGATGCAGCGTCAAGTGTAGCCGCAGCCATGGTCTCCGAGCCGATAGTCCATGCTGGTGCTAACGTCGTCGAACTGTTCGTGCAGATGGTTGTTGTCTTGCAAACGTCCCCATCTGTTGACTCAGGGATCGAGATGTGGCTGCACGATCTCTTACATCCATGCGGATGAGATGCCTGTCATCTCGAGTTTAGTGATACGAGGCCATTGGGATCCAGCACGGCGTTCCGCATTACCCTCCTGAACCCACCGATTCCATATTCTGCTAACAGTCATTGGATCTTGACCAACGCGAGCAGCAATGTCGCGATACCATAAACCGCAATCGCTGCAGGCTACAATCCGACCTTTGTCAACGTCGGAAACGTGATGGTACGCATTTCTCCTCCTTACACAAGGCATCACAACAGCGTTTCACCAGGCAACGCCGGTCAACTGCTCTTTGTGTATGAGAAATCGGTTGGAAACTTTCCTCATGTCAGCACGTTGTAGGTGTCGCCACCGGCGCCAACCTTGTGTGAATGCTCTGAAAAGCTAATCATTTGCATATCACAGCATCTTCCTCCTGTCGATTAAATTTCGCGTCTGTAGCCCGTCATCTTCGTGGTGTAGCAATTTTTAATGGGCAGTAGTGTATATCTGAAAACTTATCTGAATAAAAAACCATATTGCATGCACTTAAAGTATCGTATATATGAGATTTTATTGAAACTTTACTTCGCAACTTATTCCTCGCCATTCATTACAGCTGAGGTCTTCAACTTTAATCATGTTACAATTACTACGAGGGTTGGAACTTTAATGGTGGCTCGTACAAAACATATACGTGTTTCGAAGCTTTACTGACCTTCAAAGTAGCCACGAGAATTGCGTATAACCCGTTGCCAGCGATGTGGAAGTCGTAGGTTACTCTTAGCAGTGCCAGTTGTGTTGACAGTTCGAGCGGCGCTGTCTGTTGCCCGACGAATTTGTAGCAGTTCTGAAGCGAATGCGTTGAAGCTTTTCGTTCAGTTCAGTAATCGTGTTGAACTTACGAGGCCTTAAGTCAGGGGAGTGCAGTAGGTGGTATAGCACTTAGCAGCCCCACCAGTGAAACAAATCAGTAACAGCATGCACTGTACGTGCTTGAGCATTGTTCTGGAAAATGATGGTTAGGTCCTGCAGAAAGTGTCATCACTTCTGTCTCTTAGCTGGTCGTAGGTTGTGTTCCAAACATGAGCAGCTGAACAGCTGATTTGGTAATTGTTGAAGGAGGCTGAGTGCTCGTCAGTATGTGGGAAATACACTGACGGAAAGAAAATACCAAAATCAAGGAGTCGCGCGACATCAACGAAAGGGGTAGGTGCTTTTCTACACCTGAAACATGGTTTCTGTACAAATTTTGTGGCAGTCGAATAAGAGTGGCGCTCATAGAGCCACTATGAGTGTGCAAATCAGTTTCGCCTTAAATACACGCTGGAACGGTCGTTTGCGTTAGTTACCTTTCACATTGGACGTGATACTTTGATGCTGGTCAAGAATGCCAATAAGGAGACAAAGATGCCATTATCAGCACTTCACTGACTTTGATCGAGGTTGTCTAACACGGCCACGAGAAGCTGGATGTTCCTTCTGCGAAAGACTTGGCAGGAATGTAGCCACTGTGGGTGACTGCTGACAGCGGTGGTCTCGAGAATGTGAGCTCACAAGAAGACCGGGCTCTGGATGGCGACGTAGCACTACCGAGAAGGAACCGCATTGTGTTCGGCGTATGGCTCTGGCGCATCGTATCGCATCAACAGCAGCAGCAGTCTGAGCATCGTTTGGCACCATACTGACCCAACGAAATCGGTCACTACAAGAACAGCTTCGAGGCAGACGCCCTTTTAGCACGTATTACATTGCTCCTCAAAGCGCCTCCATTTGCGACGTTAATGGTGTCACGGGAGGGCATGGTGGAGATTTTTTGCGTTTTCTGATGAGGGCTGGTTCTGCCTCGGTGCCAGTGATGGCTGTGCGTTGATTAGGAGGAGGTCAGTTTAAGGCCTGCAACCAGTTTGTTCAAAATGTTCAAATGTGTGTGAAATCTTATGGGACTTAACTGCTAAGGTCATCAGTCCCTAAGCTTACCCACTGCTTAACCTAAATTATCCTAAGGACAATCACACACACCCATGCCCGAGGGAGGACTCGAACCTCCGCCGGGACTAGCCGCACAGTCTATGACTGCAGCGCCGTAGACTGCTCGGCGCAACCAGTTTGTCTGCATGCTGGACTCACCTGGAGTTATGGTCTGGGGTGCGAATTTGTATGACAGTAGGAGCACTCTCGTGGTTACCCCACGTACCCAGACTGAAAAATTGTACGTCAATCTGGTGAATCGACCTGTTGTGCTGCCATTCGTCAACAGCATTCCAGGGGTGTTTTCCAACAGGATAACGGTCGCCCACGGACTGCTGTTGTAACCCAGTATGCTCTATACTGCGTCGACATGTTGCCTGGGCCTGTCGTTCGATCACCAGATCTGTCTCCAGTCGAACACATACGGGACATCATTGGATGACAACTCCAGCATCATCGAAAAACGGCATTAACCGTCCCTGTACTGACCGACCAAGTGCAGCAGGCATGCAACTCCACCCCGATATTTACCGCGCGGGATTAGCCGAGTGGTCTAGGCGCTGCAGTCATGGACTGTGCGGCTGGTCCCTCGGGCATGGGTCTGTGTGTTTGTCCTTAGGATAATTTTGGTTAAGTAGTGTGTAAGCTTAGTTAATGATGACCTTAGCAGTTAAGTCCCATAAGATTTCCAACACATTTGAACATCTGAACACCCCAAAATTTGGCATCCGATAGCTGTACACCACAATGCATGCACGATCGCATGCTTTCATTCAACATTGTGGTGGTTCGACGAATTATTAATGTATCAGCATTCTACATTTGCAATGGCCAATGTCGCACTTACATTAACCTCTGATATTGTGATATTGCAATGTTATTCAAAAACATGATTCGAATGGCTCTGAGCACTATGAGACTTAACTTCGGAGGTCATCAGTCACCTAGAACTTAGAACTACTTAAACCTAACTAACCTAAGGACATCACACACATCCATGCCCCAGGCAGGATTCGAACCTGTGACCGTAGCGGTCGCGCGGTTCCAGACTGTAGCGCCTAGAGCCGCTCGGCCACACTGGCCGACCTATATTATTCACTTAAGTATGTTACGTAGAGAAATATATTCCAAAAATTTCATAATTTTACGTTAGTTGTGATTTTTTCGTTTATATATACAGTGTGTTACAAAAAGTTACCTCCAAACTTTCAGGAAACATTCCTCACACTCAAATAAAGAAAAGATGTAACGTGGAGATGTGTGCGGAAACCCTTAATTTCCATGTTAGAGCTCATTTTAGTTTCGTCAGTATGTACTGTGCTTCCTCGATTCACCGCCAGTTGGCCCAATTGAAGGAAGGTAATGTTGACTTCACGGCATCAACACAGATTTTCTGTGAACGTTCGGGCAGGCATTGTTGGTGATGTCTTGATTGGGCACCATGTTCTTCCACCTACGCTCAATGGAGCACGTTATCATGACTTCATACGGGATACTATACCTGTGCAGCTAGAACATGTGCCTTTACAAGTACGACACAACATGTGGTTCATGCACGATGGTGCTCCTGCACATTTCCGTCGAAGTGTTCGTACTCTTCTCAACAACAGATTCGGTGACCGATGGATTGGTAGAGGCGGACCAATTCCATGGCCTCCAGGCTCTCCTGACCTCAACCCTCTTGACTTTCATTTATGGGGGCATTTGAAAGCTCTTGTCTACGCAACCCCGGTACCAAATGTAGAGACTCTTCGTGCTCGCATTGTGGACGGCTGTGATACAATACGCCATTCTCCAGTGCTCCATCAGCGCATCAGGGATTCCATGCGACGGACGGTGGATGCATGTATCCTCGCTAACGGAGGACATTTTGAACATTTCCTGTGACAAAGTGAAGTCACGCTGGTACGTTCTGTTGCTGTGTGTTTCCATTCCATGATTAATGTGATTTGAAGAGAAGTAATGAAATGAGCTCTAACATGGAAAGTAAGCGTTTCCGGACACATGTCCACATAACATCTTTTCTTTCTTTGTGTGTGAGGAATGTTTCCTGGAAGTTTGGCCGTACCTTTTTGTAACACCCTGTATATATATATATATATATATATATATATATATATATATATATATATATATATATGAATGTAGAAAATGAGAGACTGGTAGCGTGGGTTAAAACAAGCATATTTCACATAGCAGCCCACATCCGGCATCCCTTAGCGTATGATGGTAGGCGTCAGTGAACAGCGTCGCGGAGCCGAGAGGATACGCACACAACGTACCATGCGGGCCGCCACGGTAGCAGGTCTGCAGGGAAACGTTTTCAAAGTATTTGTGGCATCAAGATAAGTGAGAAGCCGTTGTGAAGTTTTGTAACCTTTATTCGAAAACAGCTACTAAAAGTGCTCGAAATGAAGCCCTCTTGCTTGAATGCGCACCGTGGAACGGCGCTGGAATGACTGTCGAACTCTTTCAAGCACCACTAGCTAAGTGGAAGCTGCATCGGAGGCTGCCGTAATGCGCGCTATCGGCTCTACGCCAGTCTCAATGGGTGTTTCATGGACGACAGGTCTCAGGTGGCCCCAAACGAGGAACTCAGTGGGCGACAAGTCGGGGCAGCGTGCAGGCCATGCGCCAGCCCATCGTGGCCTATCCAGTTCTCGCCAAAGTTTTCACCCAAATGCATTCGCACGTGCGAAGGTGCACCATCGTGCTGTCGCACGCTGACTGGAACATATTCCGACAACTCTTACAGAATTTCTCGTAAAAAGGTTAAGTACCCTTGTGCGTTCAGTCGCCGAGGGAACATGTATACACCGACCAGATTAGGCCCGAATGTTGATAGCGAAACGATTTTGGTGACGACGACCAAACGTGGCGTGCAGATTTACCCGTGCCCGCACGTGTTCGTTAAGGCTGTTCCATATACCCTCTCGAGTAAACGACGCTCCATCCATAACAAGTACACGGTTCGGAAAGTCCGATTAAATGCCACACCTTTGCACAAATCACTGGCAGAATCCACTCCGACGTGGAAAATTCTTCTGGGTTAAGGGTGTGAACCTTCTGAAGGCAGTAGGGGTGCAAATCATTTCGGTGACACAATCGCCAAATTGTGGAATGGGTTACACCCATTTTCCGTGCAACATGCCGCGAGGTTGCTGAGGCGTGTTTTTCAGCAGTGCTAACGCCTCCTCTTCAAGCCATGGTGTAAGCACTGTGCGTTGACGACGGCGTCCATCAGACCTTCGCATCTGTAAAACAAAATGAATACTCCGGGTTTCGAAGTAGACCTTAAACGGTTTAAATGGATCTGAGCATTATGGGACAACTTCTAAGGTCATCAGTCTTAGAACTACTTAAACCTAACTAACCTAAGGACATCAAACACATCCATGCCCGAGGCGGGATTCGAACCTGCGACCGTAGCGGTCTCGCGGTTCCGGACTGTAGCGCCTAGAACCGCTCGGCCTCCCCGGCCGGCAGAGCTTAAATGCACATTGGCCATTACGAGACGTGCCATTGGAAAACGTACCTCAAATGAACCTGTCTCTCGTAGGTGCCTGTGGATGGCAGTAAATGTGCGTGAATCTCGCACTCGGCGATTCGTAAACAGCCGACCGTACAAACGTTGGGCCGCTTGAACGTTTCCACCCGCCGTCCCGTAAGCACAGTGAATGTCTGTGATTTCCTCCCAGAAATAGCGCTCAATTTCCTGTCTTCTCTAAACAGTAACAAACACAAGAGTGTCCCCGTTTGATGACAAACTGACGCAGGACGACCCAGTGTGCACGAGTAGTGTCCCCTATGTAACACCCATAAAACAGGCACCTGCACGGCCACAAGCAACTAGTTCCGTTCCAGTAAGAGGCGGGAAACCCGTAGTGTTCTACACCTACTCTGCAAATTACATTTAACTGCTTCGAAGACGGTTCATCGAACCACCTTCACAATTCTCTATTATTCCAATCTCGTATAGCGCGCGGAAAGAATGAACACCTATATCTTTCCGTACGAGCTCTGATTTCCCTCATTTTATGGTGGTGACCGTTCCTCCCTATGTAGGTCAGTGTTAACAAAATATTTTAGCATTCGGAGGAGAAAGTTGGTGGTTGGAATTTCGTGAGAAGATTCCGTCGGAACCAAAAACGCCTTTCTTTTAATGATGTCCAGCACAAATCCTGTATCATTTCTGTGACACTCTCTCCCATATTTCGTCATAACACAGAACGTGCTGCCTTTCTTCGAACTTTTTCGATGTACTCCGTCAGTTATATCTGGTAAGGATCCCACAGCGTACAGCAGTATTCTAAAAGAGGACGGACAAGCGTGGAGTAGGCAGTCTCCTTAGTAGGTCTGTTACATTTTTAAGTGTCCTGCCAATAAAACGCAGTCTTTGGCTAGCCTTCCCTACAACATTTTCTATGTGCTCCTTCCAATTTGTTTCTTATTGTAATACCTAGGTATTTAGTTGAATTTACGGCTTTTAGATTAAACTGATTTATCGTGTAAGCGAAGTTTAACGAATTCCTTTTAGCATTCATGTGGATGACCTCACACTTTTCGTTATTTAGGATCAACTGCCACTTTTCGCACCATTCAGATATCTTTTTTCTAAATCGTTTTGCAATTTGTTTTGATCTTCTGATGACTTTATTAGTCGATAAACGACAGTGTCATCTGCAAACAACCGAAGACGGCTGCTCAGATTGTCTCAGAAATCGTTTATATAAGTAAGGAACAGAAAAGGGCCTATAACACTACCTTGTGGAACGACAGAAATCACTTCTGTATTACTCGATGACTTTCCGTCAGTTACTACGAACTGTGACCTCTCTGGCAGGAAATCACAAATCCAGTCACATAATTGAGACGATATTCCATAATTACGCAATTTCACTACGAGCCGCTTGTGTGGTACAGTGTCAAAAGCCTTCCGCAATTCCACAATACGGAATCGATCTGAAATCCCTTGTCAATAGCACTCAACACTTCATGTGAATAAAGAGCTAGTTGTGTTTCACAGGAACGATGTTTCCTAAACCCATGTTGACTGTGTGTCTATAGACCGTTTTCTTCAAGGTAATTCATACTGTTCGAACACAATATATGTTCCAAAGTCCTGATACATATCGACGTTAACGATATGGGCCTGTAATTTAGTGCATTACTCCTACTACCTTTCTTGAATATTAGTGTGACCTGTGCAACTTTCCAGTCTTTGGGTATGGATCTTTCGTCGAGTGAACGGTTGTATATCATTATTAAGTATGGAGCTAATGCGTCAGCATACTCAGAAAGGAACCTTATAAGTATACAGTCTGGACCAAAAGACTTGTCCCACCTGAAAGATCTGCAACTACACAAAAAATTTGCGTCATCCCGATTCCCAGAACTCCTGAACATAGACGTTGACTCTGGATATTGTATCACAGACACAGTCCTTTTGACTGTTCACAGTCGTCAGTAAACCCGCCCAAAGGTGTAAACAACGATGCATGAGCACTGCCTATTAGACGTAGGGGTCCGACAGCCGATCAGTTCCAGCAATTCCACCAGGAAAGAGGTACACGGCTCATGTTGTGTGTAGTTCAACTATGTCTAAACAATGCCGCAGTTCGATCGCGACCGCATTGTTACTTTGTGCCAGGAAGGGCTCTCAACAAGGGAAAGTGTCCAGGTGTCTCGGAGAGAACCAAAGCGATGTTGTTCGGAGGAGATGAACAGAGACAGCAACTGTCGATGACATGCCTCTCTCAGGCCGCCCAAGGGCTACTACTGCAGTGGACGAGCGCTACCTACGGATTATGGTTCGGAGGGACCCTGACAGCAACGCCACCATGTTGAATAATGCTTTTCGTGCAGCCACAGGACGTCGTGTTACGACACAAACTGTGCGCAGTAGGCCGCATGATGCGCAACTGCACTCCCGAAGTCCATGGCGAGGTCCACATTTGCAAACACACCATGCATCGCGGTACAGATTGGCCCAACGACATGCCGAATGGACCGATCAGGACTGGCATCACGTTCTCTTCACCGATGAGTGTCGCATATGCCTTCAACCAGAGAATGGTCGGAGACGTTTCTGGAGGCAACCCGGTCAGGCTTAACGCCTTAGACACACTGTCCAGCGAGTGCCTCAAAGTGGACGTTCCTTGCTGTTTTGGGGTCGTATTATGGGGGGCGACGTACGCCGCCGGTTGTCATGGAAGGTGCCGTAACGGCTGTACGATACGTGAATGCCATCCCCCGACCGATAGTGCAACACTATCGGCAGCATATTGGCGACGCATTCGTCTTCATGGACGACAATTCGCGCCCGCATAGTGCTCATCTTGGGAATGACTTCCTTCAGGATAACGACATCGCTCGACTAGAGTGGCCAGCATGTTCTCCAGATATGAACTATACCGAACATGCCTGGGATGGATTGAAAATGGTCTTTATGGACGACGTGACGCACCAACCACTCTGTGGGATCTACGCCCAATCGCCATTGAGGAGTGGGACAATCTGGACCAACAGTGCCTCGATGAACTTGTGGATGGTATGGCATGACGAATACAGGGATGCATCAATGCAAGAGGACGTGCTACAGGGTATTAGAGGTAGCGGCGCGTGCAGCAATCAGCACCACCACCTCTGAAGGTCTCACTGTATGGTGGTACAACATGCAATGTGTTGTTTTCATGAGCAATAAGAAAGGCGGAAATGATGCTTATGTTGATCTCTGTTCCAATTTTCTGTACAGGTTTCGGAACTCTCGTAAGCGAGGTGATGCAAACCTTTTTTTGATGTATGTATTTAGACTACAGCGTTCGCACATGAAGATCATAAAACTTCAACCCGACCTCTCTTTTACCACGATTTAACAAATACACGGAAATCATCTTCCCGAAGACCTGCCTGCATGACGGCTTGGATGGCATGTTGTGTGCCAACTGTTTGGTGGCACTGTTGAACGACGCCTAGCGCCGCACGCTATGGGATGCGGACATGGATTGCAATGTGTTATGATCCACTCTACCTGCCCTATCGTTTTCTACATTCATTACATGTACACCCCTATTTACAGGGTGATGAGACAATGTCTTTACTTTTCACTTAGTACATAACGTACTATATTATGCATGTTACATGTATTCAGCTGAAAAAGACGTACCACGTCTTTTACAAACGGCTTTAACACTTTACGTACAGATATTGTACAGTTCACAGAACAAGTTCGAATATCCCACCACGAAGGTCAATGCACTTTTGCGCTCTAGCGATAACATCTACATCTACATCTACATCTACATCTACATTGATACTCCGCAAGCCACCCAACGGTGTGTGGCGGAGGGCACTTTACGTGCCACTGTCATTACCTCCCTTTCCTGTTCCAGTCGCGTATGGTTCGCGGGAAGAACGACTGTCTGAAAGCCTCCGTGCGCGCTCTAATCTCTCTAATTTTACATTCGTGATCTCCTCGGGAGGTATAAGTAGGGGGAAGCAATATATTCGATACCTCATCCAGAAACGCACCCTCTCGAAACCTGGCGAGCAAGTTACACCGCGATGCAGAGCGCCTCTCTTGCAGAGTCTGCCACTTGAGTTTATTAAACATCTCCGTAACGCTATCACGGTTACCAAATAACCCGGTAACGAAACGCGCCGCTCTTCTTTGGATCTTCTCTATCTCTTCCGTCAACCCGACCTGGTACGGATCCCACACTGATGAGCAATACTCAAGCATAGGTCGAACGAGTGTTTTGTAAGCCACCTCCTTTGTTGATGGACTACATTTTCTAAGCACTCTCCCAATGAATCTCAACCTGGTACCCGCCTTACCAACAATTAATTTTATATGATCATTCCACTTCAAATCGTTCCGCACGCATACTCCCAGATATTTTACAGACGTAACTGCTACCAGTGTTTGTTCCGCTATCATATAATCATACAATAAAGGATCCTTCTTTCTATGTATTCGCAATACATTACATTTGTCTATGTTAAGGGTCAGTTGCCACTCCCTGCACCAAGTGCCTATCCGCTGCAGATCTTCCTGCATTTCGCTACAATTTTCTAATGCTGCAAGTTCTCTGTATACTACAGCATCATCCGCGAAAAGCCGCATGGATCTTCCGACACTATCTACTAAGTCATTTATATATATTGTGAAAAGCAATGGTCCCATAACACTCCCCTGTGGCACGCCAGAGGTTGCTTTAACGTCTGTAGACGTCTCTCCATTGATAACAACATGCTGTGTTCTGTTTGCTAAAAACTCTTCAATCCAGCCACACAGCTGGTCTGATATTCCGTAGGCTCTTACTTTGTTTATCAGGCGACAGTGCGGAACTGTATCGAACGCCTTCCGGAAGTCAAGAAAAATAGCATCTACCTGGGAGCCTGTATCTAATATTTTCTGGGTCTCATGAACAAATAAGGCGAGTTTTGTTGCTTATTCAGTTTCCTGTGGTTGGTTCCTAATCATTTCAGCAGCGTCCATGACGCTACGAAGCAGTTCATCTTGTGTATTTACCTTCACTTTGTGCACCTCTGGTTTCATCCAACCCCATAAACAGAAATCTAAAAGTGTAAGGTCAGGTGATCGTGGAGGCTAGTTAAAAGCACCGCCACGGCCAATCCAGCGTTTGGGGTAGGTGCGGTGGAGATGGTCCCTCACACGTAAGGTAACATGTGGAGGTTCACCGTCATGTCGAAAGTACATTCCAGTTCGCTTGGCTAAAGGATCTTCTTCCAATAGTTCCACAAAGGATTTTTCCAAAAAATGCAGGTACCTCTCTCCAATTAATCGCTGATCTATAAAAAATGGACCTATCAAAAGGTTACCGATCACGCCCCACCAAACATTTATGGCAAAACGAACTTGGAAATTGCTGCACACCGAAGGGTATGTATTTTCCCGTGACCATCGATGATTATTGAGTGTGTTGTTTATTCCATGTCGTGAAAACCGGGCTATGTCAGTGAATAATATGTTTGGAAGCAAATGACTATTCTCAATTACCTAGTGACAGAATTAAAGTCACTGGGAATTTTCGCCAACGTGGATGTCTTGGACTCCCTGTATGTGAAATGGATACAGGTTTTCCGCGTGTAATGTTTCCCATAAACGTGTCTGTGAGGTAATCATACGCAGGGACATTCTTCGTATGCTCGTACCGGGCCTTCGCTCAACACTTGCGACAATTTCTTCCTGTTTTTGCAAAGTCTGTTGACGTGCACGCTCGGACGAGAAATGTCTACTTGGAAGAGAGCCTATTGCACACAAAGTGATAAATAAACACTTTGGTAAACGCCCTGTGATCAGGTAATTGTCGAGTCGGAAGCGCCTGTGGTATTCTTCTCTTGCAGCGGTAGCACTATCGTCGCAGAAGCCATAAACATCCACCATATCGTCTTATTCCTCATTACAGTAGACGTGTGGCATTGTTAGCAGCGCTTGTACGAATACCGTTAACAACATTCAGTACACAGCTAACCGATCCGTCACCGGTACACTACACAATGCGACTAACACGGCACAACTCCGCAAACAACGGATGATTGTACTATGTACGTCACATGACCATAATACGTGGTAGGTTGCATAGCGTGAACATGGCTTGTACCTGTGCATTGTTTGCAAGAAAATCACTTTGCGGTCCAGTTTTATTGCGTATACGTTCACGCTGTGCATATAAATTTTGCAGAATTAAAGTTCCTTTCAATACCTATACCTATTTAACGAAGCATTTGCGGACCTATGTTCATATAACATTTATTGTTCAGAATTACTTATACTATCACTGTTTAAAATATTGACCTTTCCTCCTCAAACATCCTGTATACATCGTACATCCCTGCTACAAAAAACTGTATTCAGTAACTGGAAGGAAGCATAGGTCACACTTGTCTATGTGAAGGGGAGAAGAAGTGAATCCCAAGTGTACCGTCCGGTACACCCGGCATGTATCTGCTGCATAAACTTGAAAGATATTTTAAAAATCACGACGTATCTCGAACATAATGACCTCCTCCAGACTAACCAGCATGGATTCTGGAAATACCGGTCAAGTGAAACCGAACTTGCGCTTTACTCGTTTCACATCCTCAAAGACATGGACCAACCGAGTTAGGTAAATGCGGTATTTCTTGACTTCTAAAAAGCAGCTTGTGAAAGTTGGCTACTTCACTGTCCGTCTTCTTATTCACAACAACACATCATTGCACCATTACATTATGGCTGGTTTGACTGACACGGATTGCATGCTCGAAATCTCGGAACAGATTGAATAAAAAATGGCTTCAGGCCCAGTACTCATATAGGTTTGCAAAAAGGGCTACTAAAGTTTCGCATTGTTTAATACATAATTTCAACACTTTCCGATTAGAACTTTACGTCTCACATTAATTGAATATTGCAGAAAAACTGGGTTTCGTCTAAACTTTATGCTACAGGAAGAGTTGCGATTTCCTCGCCCATGAACCATGGACCTTGCGTGCCTCAGCTATACAGATAGCCTTACCGCGGGGGCAACCACAACGGAGGAGTATCTATTGAGAGGCCAGACTAACATGTGGTTCCTGAAGAGGGGTAGCAGCCTTTTCAGTAGTTGCAGGGACAACAGTCTGGATGACTGATCTGGCCTTGTAACATTAACCAAAACGGCCTTGCTGTGCTGGTACTGCCAACGGCTGAAAGCAAGAGGAAACTACAGCTGTAATTTTTTCCGAGACCACAACAACAACAACAAGAGTTTCGACTCAAATAAGCCTTCTTGATGACGAAACTACAAAAGTAACTAACAAATATCATACACAAAAGTGTTAATTATCCGGAAACTAATTATTACTGGTGTTCCTATCATGTTTTGGAATTTAGCTACAGTATGGAAAGCCTCCAAAGCAGTTATTATTAAGAAATCAGCTGACAGGGGTATTTCAGATCCATATGCCTAATAAACACCGTAGTAAAGATTCAGGAGAAGCTACTGTGTAAACACACAGAGTTCTCAGGGGCACGAGCCAACTCGAATTCGGCTTCAGAACCGGGAAATCTATAAATGATGCCATCAACCGCGTCCTCACATAGTTAATACTACAACACAGAAATACGCCATGGCAATAATGATTGACAGGTAACCTATCATGAGCCGCAATATTTCGAACTTTAAGACGTCTGAAGATACCGCAATCACTGTGGAACAGTTTCCTAGACTAATGAAGGGACCGAGTAGTCAAATGGCAGATGGACAGCTGGAAAGTAATTAAAAGAATTACGAAAGGCTGTCCTCAAAAACCGATCTCTGACCTCGTCTTCTGGGATACAACAATCGATCCCCTGGTATAATTTCTATATGGGGATGACCTATAAGCTATAGTCACTGCACGCAACAGAGCTCAGCAACAGAGCTACACACAATTACACAGTGGTGTCACAACAACAAACTCAACATAACCGAAAGCAAAACAACACACGAATTACTCAAAGGGTCACTGAAAATGAATCCTTCAGATAAAATAGGGGGCAGAAACATCAAACGAGCCCAAATTACACGCTATCTTGGGGTGCACATAAATGAGAAATTGAATTTCCACGAACGCATAAGAGTAATAACAAACAAAGCAGAAAAAATACTTCGTATGCTGGTGAGGCTGAATTCAGAACAGTACAGACTACCTCTACCAGTCGTACGGACATACCACTGTGCGCTCTTCGAGTCAGAACTCAGTTCGAAGTCCGTGAGTTCCGCGGAGCGCCCAATTCTGCTCTCTGACGATGTCTACTCACAAGGGAACCTCCCCATCGCACCCCCCTCACATTTAGTTATAAGATGGCACAGTGGATAGGCCTTGAAAAACTGAACACAGATCAATCGAGAAAACAGGAAGAAGTTGTGTGGAACTATGAAAAAATAAGTAAAATATGCAAACTGAATAGCCCATGCTCAAGATATGCAACATCAAAGAAAGTGAGAACAGAGGAACGCCGTGGTCCCCTGGTTAGCGTGAGCAGCTGCGGAACGGAAGGTCCTAGGTTCAAGTCTTCCCTCGAGTGAAAATTTTACTTTCTTTATTTTCGCAAAGTTATGATCTGTCCGTTCGTTCATTGACGTCTCTGTTCACTGTAATAAGTTTAGTGTCTGTGTTTTGCAACCGCACCGCAGTACTGTGCGATTAGTAGACGAAAGGACGTGCCTCTGCAATGGGAACCGAAAACATTTGATCGCAAGGTCATAGGTCAATCGATTCCTCCACAGGAAAACACGTCTGATATATTCTATACGACACTGGCGACGGCATGTGCGTCACATGACAGGAATATGTTGTCGACCCACCTAACTTATACACTTCGCGAATAGGTAAAAAGATTTTTCTACCTTGCCCGATTTAGGTTTTCTTGTGGATGTGATAGTCACACCCAAAAAAGTGATGAAAACATAAGAGTCTGTTATGTAAAACGGAAATAAAAAATTAAAATTCTCACTCGAGGGAAGGCTTGAATCAAGGACCTCTCGCTCTGCAGCTGCTCACGCAAACCACGGGACCACGGCGCTCCTCTGTTCACATTTGCCTTGATATTGCCTACCTTGCGCATGGACTACTCAGTTTGTATATTTTGGTTATTTTTTCATAGTTGCACACAACTTCTTCCTGTTTTCTCGATCGATCTGTGTTCAGTTTTTCAGGGCCTATCCACTGTGCCAAATCATAACTAAATCAGAGGGGGGTGCGATGGGGAGGTTCCCTTGTCAGTCGCTGTTATGCAGTACCTGGCAGTAGGTGGCAGCACAATGCACCTAATGTGAAAAACGTATGGTTTTGGTTGTGTCCGGCTACTTTTGATCACATAGTGTATCTAGTTCTCTACAGGTCTTGTTTACCGGCTCTGAGCGTACTAACCGGTATTGAAGTATCCGATACACGGCTTTTTGAATTACAAGCTGCAGCGCAGAGGGACTCTGGGCTGTGTGGCCAGGCTAGACACGGCGGGCAGGGAAGCGGTATTTCTGTCAGCGGCGGCGCATCCTCGGGGGCGAGGACAGAGCGGAGGGCGCAGGGCGAAGGACGAAGGGCGGGACAGAGCGAGGCTGCAGGCTGGGTGCTCCTCGCATTTGTCTGGCGGCCCGCCGCTCCACAGCCCATTAGTCGCGAGAGGGTCGCGTCCCCTTGAGGGACGCGGCGCCCGAAATATAAACACCGAGCATGCTTCAGCCGCGGCACCTGCGGGAAGCGCGGGGTAGGTTAGGGCAGGGCTGGGTCAACCTCTGCGTAACGCACGGGAGAAGTGAAAATCACCCAGCGTCTCACTCGGGTGCCACAAGTTCTTTGCGTGTTCTGTCGACACATGTTGAGCAATACCATAAGTCAGCTGTCATATTGGTCTACAGAACAGCTTTGTTTATAATGTGTTTAAAGTAAAAGTGTGGACTTTGCACGAGTGGTTAAACTGAAATACATTATCTGATCAAATGTACCCCAACAGATCTGTATAGTGCAGAATTGACCGCTAGATGTCACGAGAAGCGGACCCGCTAGTGCAAAAGGAGGCGGAGAGTATCGTGTTGTCAGTGCAGAAGCAAATCACTAACTGCAGAATGGGTCGATCACGAAAGCTCGGCGCATCCTGAGTAAAAGGAGCATTTCAACCATTCTAAGGTTACCCAAGTCGACTGTTGATGATACTGTTAAGTGGAAACGGGAAGGAACAATCGATTCTTAACTCAGACCAGGAAGGCCTCGTATAAGTGAGGTAGAAAGACCGTGCAGCATTGCGGAGGATAAGAAAAGCATAAAATCAGCGGAATGAATTACTTGTGAGTTCCAGAGTGCTACCAACAGTGCAGCGGTGTTAAGACTGACTCCATTGAACAGTGTATGGCGGGAAATGACTAATCTGGATTGGTGAATCACGCTACACACTCCCGCAGTCCGATGAAAGAATTTGGGTTTGGTGAATGCCTGCAGAACGTTGCCTGCCAGCATATGTAGTACCAGCAGAAGAGGTGCTGTTACGCTATGTCTGCATTTTTCCTGATTAGGGTGTGATTTTCTTATTACGCATAAGGAAACACTCAGGATTTGGACAAACACACATCAAAAAATGTTTTGCATCACCCCAATGTGGATATTATATCACAGACACAGTCCCTTTGACTATTCAGAGATGTCACTAAACCCGCCCAAAGATGTAAACAACCATGCATGAGCAGCGCATATTAGAAGGAAGGGTTCCGTCAGCGGATAAGTTCCAGGCATTCCACCAGGAAGGAGGTATACGGCTCGTGTTGTGTGTAGTTCAACTATGCCTAGACGGTCAACAGCGCGCTTCAATTACGTCCGCGTTGTTACTTTGTGCTAGGAAGGGCTTTCAACAAGGGAAGCGTCCAGGCGTCTCGGAATGAAACAAAGAGATGTTGTTCGGACATGGAGAACATATAGAGAGACAGGAACTGAAGATGACGTGCCTCGCTCAGGCCGCCCAAGGGCTGCTACAGCAGTGGATTTCCGTTACTTATGGATTATGGCTCGGAGGAACACTGACAACAACGCCACCATGTTGAATAACACTTTTCGCGCAGCCGCAGGATGTCGTCTTACCACACAACACGTGCGCAATAGGCTGCATTATGCGCCACTTCACTCCCGTCGTCCATGGCGAGGTCCATCTTTCCGACCACGACACCATGCAGCGCGATACAGATGGACCCAACAATATACTGAATGGACCGCTTTGGATGGACACCGCGTTCTCTTCGCCGATGAGTGTCGCATATGCCTTCAACCATACAATCGTCAGGGACGTGTTTGGAGGCAACCTGGTCAGGCTGAACGCCTTAGACACACCGTCCAGCGAGTGCAGCAAGGTGGAGGTTCCTTTCTGTTTTGTGGTGGCATTATGTCGGGCCGACGTACGTTGCTGGTGACCATGAAAGGCGCCGTACCGGCTGTACGGTACGTGAATGCCATCCTCCGACCGCTAGTGCAACCATATCGGCAGCATATTGGCTAGGCATTCGTCTTCATACACGACAATTTGCGTCTCCATCGTGCACATCTTATGAATTACTTCCTTCAGGATAACGACACGCTCGACTAGAGTGGCTAACATGTTCTCCAGACATGAACCCTATCGAACATGCCTGGGATAGATTGAAAAGGATCTTTATGGACGACGTGACCCACCGTCCACTCTGTGGGATCTGTGCCGAGTCGCCATTGAGGAGTGGGACAATCTGGACCAACAGTGCCTTGATGAACTTGTGGATAGTATGCCACGACGAATACAATGCAAGAGGACGTGCTACTGGGTATTAGACGTATCGATGTGTGCAGCAGTCTGGACCACCACCTCTGAAGGTCTCGCTGTATGGTTGTACAACAGGCAATATGTGGTTTTCATGAGCAATAAAAAGGGCGAAAATGATGTTTATGTTGATCTCTATTCCAATTTTCTGTAAAGGCTTCAGAACTCTCGGAACCGAGGTGATGCAAAACTTTTTTTGATATGTCTGTTTTACACCATTGCTTAATGTATACTGAAGAGGAACACTACAGAGACGATGATTGTATCAGCATGAGAGCGCACCTTCACATGAAGCAGCATCTGTCGGGCTGCGGGTCCTGGACAAGAACATTCTTTCAGGCCATTCCACGGTTCCCACATGAATCCAGTGGAACGCCTTTGGAATGTGTTAGAACGTCTACGTCACTCCAGACCACAGCGTCCAACAATACGTTTTCTCGTTTCAGTTCTCGAATAAGGAAGAACTGCCATTCTTCGATAGCCATTCAGACACCTCACTGAAAGAGTCATCAGCAGAATGCAAGCCATTCTCAAGGCGAAAGGTGTCATAGCACTTATTAAAGTGTGCTTCTAGGTTTACGGATACTATGATTAGGTAGTAAACTTCGGGAAAATTGTAACGTACGTTCTAAACTATAAATTTAGCTTAGTGTTATTTGTAAGTTTCCGGTTAATATGGTTGCCGGTAAGGTTCTCACTTCTACAGGTAGACTGCGTGCTCGCTCTCTCGCTAACTCATTGCCGAGCGAGTGCAGAGTCGAAGTGATGATAAGACAGCAAGAGAAGGTGCTTCTCGTTCTCCGTTCCAACAGGTGAGACTCCGTTATAGCTGTGCGGTGTGCACTGCATGCACTTCAGCTTAATGGGCGTACCTGTGTCGCACTGCAGCACTGTCTGCCAATGTCATCTGAACCCACAGTGTGAGGTTTATTTTTTGTGCGTGTTTCTGTGCACTCCTCTGCGACTCACTTAACAGAAGTTCTGGGTTAGCTGCGGCGCTGCGCTGCGTAGAAACAGCTGTGAATGGCACCGATTTCGGGTATGTTCCCAAAAGTATGGGGCGAATCTGACTATCGTGTGGATGTGTTGCACGTCCAGAGGTGAGAATATTATTTATTTATGAGTGGTAAATGGAAACTTCGAGCCTAATCTTAATTGTGCACAGAACCTCAAGGTTGATGATGATGATAATAATATTTGGTTTGTGGGGTGCTGAGCTGCGTGGTCATCAGCGCCCATACAAAGTTCCAATTATTTCAAAGCACAATTTTTTACGCAGTCGAATCTAGCCACTGTCACGAATGATGATGATGATGATGATGATGATGAAATGATGAGGACAACACAAGCACCCAGTCCCAGGCAGAGAAAATCCGCAACCCAGTCAGGAATCGAACCCAGAACGCCAAGATCCAGAGGTAGCAATGCTAGCCACTAGACCATGGGCTGCGGGCAAACCTTGAGGTTAAAAGTCCATACCTGTAAACGACATATACAAGTAAAACCGGATAGATCTTTTGAAAATTAAAACTTTATATTATTATACCCCCTATCAACCATGGACATTGGCGTTGGTGGGGAGGCTTGCGTGTCTCAGCGATACAGATAGCCGTACCGTAGGTGCAACCACAACAGAGGGGTACCTGTTGAGAGGCCAGACAAACGTATGGTTCCTGAAGAGGGGCAGCAGCCTTTTCAGTAGTTGCAGGGGCAACTGTCCGGATGATTGACTGATCTGGCCTTGTAACACTAACCAAAACAGCCTTTCTGTGCTGGTATTGTGAACGGCTGAAAGCAAGGGGAAACTACAGCCGTAATTTTTCCCGAGGGCATGCAGCCTTACTGTATGGTTAAATGATGATGGCGTCCTCTTGGGTAAAATATTCCGGAGGTAAAATAGTCCCCCATTCGAATCTCCAGGCGGGGACTACTCAGGAGGACATAGTTATCAGCAGAAAACTGGCGTTCTACGGATTGGTGCGTGGAATGTCAGATCCCTTAATCGGGTAGATAGTTTAGAAAATTTAAAAATGGAAATGGGTAGGTTAAAGTTAGACATAGTGGGAAATAGTGAAGTTCGTTGGCATGAGGAACAAGACTTCTGGTCAGGTGAATACAGGGTTATAAATACAAAATCAAATAGGGGTAATGCAGGAGTAGTTTTAATAATGAATAAAAAAGAAATAGGAGTGCGGGAAGCTACTACGAACAGCACAGTGAACGCATTATTGTGGCCAAGATAGACACGAAGTCCACGCCTACCACAGTAGTACAAGTTTATATGCCAACTAGTTCCGCAGATGACGAAGAGACTGATGAAATGTATGATCAGATAAAAGAAATTATTCAGATAGCGGAGGGAGACGAAAATTTAATAGTTATTAGTGACCTGAATTCGATAGTAGGAAAAGGAAGAGAAGGAAACATAGTAGGTGAATATGGAATAGAGGTAAGAAATGAAAGAGGAAGCCACCTGGTAGAATTTTGCACAGAGAATAACTTAATCATAGCTAGCACTTGGTTCATGAAAGAAGATTGTATACATGGAAGAATCCTGGAGATACTGACAGGTTTCAGATAGATTATATAATGGTAAGATAGAGATTTAGGAACCAGGTTTTAAATTGTAAAACATTTCCAGGGGCAGATGGGGACTCTGACCACAATTTATTTGTTATGAACTCTAAAACTGAAGAAACTGCAAAAGGTGGGAATTTAAGGAGATGAGATCTGGATAAACTGAAAGAGCCAGAGATTGTAGGGAGTATCAGGGAGAGCATTAGGGAACGATTGATAAGAATGGGGGAAAGAAATACAGTAGAAGAAGAATGGGTAGCTTTGAGAGATGAAGTAGTGAAGGCAGCAGAGATACTGAATTTAATTGATGAAAGGAGAAAATATCAAAATGCAGTAAATGAAGCAGGCAAAAAGGAGTAGAGGAAAGGTGCCTATTATGAGATAGTTCCCTAACATGAGGCACCCCAACTATGCTCATGTTAGGGGTTGCACTCTGGTGGGGAGTTTCTTAAACACGTCTATTGCGTGCCACACGACGACACAGCGAGTAGGGCGCCACAGTTGAGCCGGACACAGTACGTAGAGGTTGATACAAAATTTCTTGTGTTTGGAGTATTTGCGACATCGGTGTTAAGACAATATTTCAGCGTAAAGGTGAGTGGATAGTACTGCACTCTTTTATTGTTGTTATTTGTGACTGTATTACCTATCATTATTGACAATTAAGTTCATTTTCCAACGAAAGTTGTTAGCAAGTGTGTGATTCTTTGTGTAAGATGGCGAAATTCCTAATATGCGATAGTATGGGGATCCAAATATGCGACAGTGTCGCATATTACGATACCTATCGCATATTGGGTTGAACTCGTTCTCTCACGATTTGTTATATGTAATTTACGCAATACTATCATGGGTAGATCACATAACTAATGAGGAGGTGTTGAATAGGATTGGGGAGAAGAGAAGTTTGTGGCACAACTTGACTAGAAGAAGGGATCGGTTGGTAGGACATGTTCTGAGGCATCAAGGGATCACCAATTTAGTACTGGAGGGCAGCGTAGAGGGTAAAAATCGTAGAGGGAGACCAAGAGATGAATACACCAAGCAGATTCAGAAGGATGTAGGTTGCAGTAGGTACTGGGAGATGAAGAAGCTTGCACAGGATAGAGTAGCATGGAGAGCTGCATCAAACCAGTCTCAGGACTGAAGACCACAACAACAACATCATGAGATTATCATTTATTGTAGTAAAATTTTGGCAACTGCGTTTATTTTAATTCGATTAAATTATCATAAACAGGAATTACTTTGACTAGTCTTATGATCAGAAATTGGAATGTTTTCTGGAACTCTCTTCCAAGGCAGTATTTTGCTCAGAAGTTGATCAATATTAGTCCAAATTCAAAGTACTCTGTTCACAGCAGTTATAAAAAATTCATCGCCGTGCTGACGCTCTTTATGAAAGAGATGCCAAAAACGAAAATGAAACTAATAACGGTGATGGTCAAGCTGTCAGCCCGGTACATATCAGACTTCTCCCACACATCGCGAAACCATCTGGAGATAGTCAAATAGGTCAAACACCGCGTTACTGCTCTGCTGCGTTACTAACTTGAACTCCTTATGTGAAGCAATTGCAAGAATCTAAACAGAAGAAATGAGAGGCTGAAGCTAAGAAAGCAGCCAGAAAGTTATTTGGGGAGAAGAGTGGAAAACCTTCAGATCGTAGACCTAAAGCAGAAGAATCGTCTAGTGACTCGGCATCCGATGTCCATCTTGATGACAGTGCGGATTCAGACAGCAGTGATGACGATGACGCAGAGTGTCTGTTCTGTACTGGGCGCTTTTCTGGAGACGAAAACGGGGAGAAATGAGGACAGTGCACGAAATGTTATAGCTGGGCCCATGAAGACTGCGGTGTCACAAAAGACAATTTTGTTTGCCCCGGATGTCGTAAATATAAATGGCTCTGAGCACTATGGGACAACTTCTGAGGTCATCAGTCCCCTAGAACTTAGAATTACTTAAACCTAACTAACCTAAGGACATCGCATACATCCATGCCCGAGGCAGGATTCGAAACTGCGACCGTAGCGGTCGCGCGGATCCAGACTGTAGCGCCTAGAACCGCTCGGCTACCCCGGCCGGCTGTCGTAAATATAAACCTAAGTATTGTGCAATTAGTGAAGGACAAGAGAAATGAATGAACATGTAATAATTGTTTATTCATATGTCATTATTCTGTAATAAAATAAGTAAATCAGAATATTATTACTGTCTCATATTAGGAAACCTTGATCTCATTTCTACGAAATGCCTTGTGTGTGAAGTTTTAATAATTACTCTGAAAGATTGTTTATTATTGCAAATACGATAATTGTATGATAAAATTAAATAATGCAAGATATTATTACCATCACAAAACATACAATTGCACTTACTTTTAGGTCTTTCATAGGGCTTTACAAAAGTGTGTCTCATATTAGGCACCTTTCCTCTACAAACGTCTCAAAAATGAGATCGACCGAAGTGCAACATGGCTAAGCGGGGACGCTAGAGGACAAATGTAAGAATGTAGAGGCATACGTCTCAAGGGGTATGGTTACATACTCCCTACAGGAAAATTAAAGAGACATTTGGAGAATAGAGAACCACTTGCATGAATATCAAGACCCAGTTCTAAGCAAAGAAGGGAAGGCAGAAAGGTGGGAGGAGTATATAGAGGGTCTATACAAGGGCGATGTTCTTGAGGACAATATTATGGAAATTGAAGTGCATGTAGATGAAGATGAAATGGGAGATATGATACTGCGTGAAGAGTTCGACAGACACTGAAAGACCTAAACCAAAACAAGGCCCTGGGAGTATACAACACTCCATTAGAACTACTGATAGCCTTGGGAGAGCCAGCCCTGACAAAACTCTACCATCTGGTGAGCAAGATGTATGAGACAGGCGAAATTTCCTCAGACTTCAGGAAGAATATAATAATTCCAACCCCAAAGAAAGCGGGTGTTGACAGGTGTGAAAATTACCGAACTATCAGTTCAATAAGCCACGGCTGCAAAATACTAACACGAACTCTTTACAGACGAATGGAAAAACTGGTAGAAAATAGATTAAGGAAAGGCAAACATACGTTTCTAGCATTTGTAGACTTATAGAAAGCTTTTGACAATGTTGACTGGAATACTTTCAAATTCTGAAGGTGGCAGTGGTAAAATACAGGGAGCGAAAGGGTATTTACAATTTGTACAGAAACCAGATGGCACTTACAAGGGTCGAGGGGCATGAAAAGGGAGCAGTGGTAGGGAAGGGAGTGAGACAGGGCTGTAGCCTATCCCTGATGTTATTCAATCTGTATATGGAACAAACAGTAAAGGAAACAAAAGAAATATTCGGAGTAGTAAGAAAAATCCATGGAGAAGAAATAAAAACTTTGAGGTTCGCCGATGACATTGTAATTCTGTCAGAGACAGCAAAGGACCTGGAAGAGCAGTTGAACGGAATGGACAGTGTCTTGAAAGGAGGATATAAGATGAACATCAACAAAAGCAAAACGAGGATAATGGAATGTAGTCGAATTAAATCAGGTGGTACTGAGGGAATTAGATTAGGAAATGAGAGACTTAAAGTAGTAAAGGAGTTTTGCTATTTGAGGAGCAAAATAACTGATGATGGTCGAAGTAGAGAGGATATAAAATGTAGACTGGCAATGGCAAGGAAAGCGTTTCTGAAGAAGAGAAATTTGTTAACATCGAGTATAGATTTAAGTGTCAGGAAGTCGTTTCTGAAAGTATTTGTATGGAGTGCGACCATGTATGGATGTGAAACGTGGACGATAAATAGTTTGGACAAGAAGAGAATAGAAGCTTTCTAAATGTGGTGCTACAGAAGAATACTGAAGATTAGATGGGTAGATCACATTACTAATAAGGAGGTATGGAATAGAATTAGGGAGAAGAGGAGTTTGTGGCACAACTTGACAAGAAGAAAGGACCGGTTGGTAGGACATTTTCTGAGGCATCAAGGGATCACAAATTTAGCATTGGAGGGCATCGTGGAAGGTAAAAATCGTAGAGGGAGACCAAGAGATGAATACACTAAGCAGATTCAGAAGGATGTATGTTGCAGTAGGTACTGGGAGATGAAGAAGCTTGCACAGGATAGAGTAGCATGGAGAGCTGCATCAAATCAGTCTCTGGACTGAAGACCACAACAACAGCATGTAAGGTAAAATTCAGGACAAGTTTGTTTCTTGTTTCACATAGAGGATATAGTCTTGTGGAATTGGGTGAATCTTTACGGAACACTCTGTATTGTGCCAGCATATGTGATGAGAAGTATCCGGACACCTGTTACTGGACATAAATATGAGGTGAGACGACCCTTCGCCATTATAACGGCTTCATCTCTGCTGAGCACTCCTCTGACGAAGTGTCTGACTGTCTGTGCAGGACTGGCAACCAATTCTTGCTCAAGAGCGAAAACCAGAGAAGGTAGTCATGTTGGACAATGGACTCTGGAGAGAAGGGTACATTCCAACTCATCCCAGAGGCGCTTCAATGGCTTCAGGTCGAGACTCTGACGGATGGCAGCCCTCTTTACGAATGTTAGTGTGCACAAAACCGTGGGCTTACAGATGCCGCTTTGTGACAGTGAGCATTCCAATGCTGATAGAAACAGTCATCGTCTCCGAGCTGTTCCTCTGCTATATGCTGTAAACAATGCCATAAGATGTCTTCCATGCTTCAGCACACAGCGTCTCCTTAAGCACAATAAGGAAGCCACACCCAGACCAAGAAAAACACACTCACATACCGTAACATCACCTCGTCAGTACTTCAGTACCGACACTAAACACGATAGCAGGTAACGTTCTCCGGACATTGTCCAAATCAAACTCTTCAATCGGATTGCCAGAGGGTAAAGCGCAATTCTTCACTCCAGATCAGTAATTTCCAACCATTGACTTTGCAGTGGTCTCTCCCTTGATACCACCTCAGGCGTTACAGAGCAAGAATATATGGCTCGTGAGTGGCTGTTCGACTTTTGCACCTCATTTTATGTAATTGGGAGCCAGACTGCTGGTAGAACTTTGTCCATCTTCTGCTTTCGTGCGATTTTTTACAATCACCCTCCGCAGTGTTCGACGCTCTCCGTTCGTCAGTACAATGAGGTGTCTGGTCCTGGTTTAGCTGTCGTTGTTCCATCACGTTTCCACTTCAAGGTCGACTTGGGCAGCTTTAGAAGGGTTCAAATGCAAACATCGGTGATTTATTTGTTGCTCAGGTGACATCCACGACTAGTGTACGTTCGAAGCCACTGTGCTCTCTCGACCGAACCGTCCTCCTGTTCCTGTTTCTGTACTGACAACGCAACACTGCCCTCCTCCTTTTACTCTGTCAGGCCCACCTAGTGATCAGCTGCACATTACGTAGCGGTGTCCGGATACATTTCGTAAAATTGTGTGATTGTTCCTTCTGTACTGTTTATCGCCAACGGAGTTCCATCGACGTTCTTACCACCTAGGGTCTTAGAACAAAAGCTGTTTATTCTATTGTCATTTTACCTACAATCTGTTTTTCTTACTTATCTTGGTTTTTAAATTGCGGACTTCGGCTGGAGTTCTAAGAATTGAGCTTCAACCAAGTTAACTTAATAATCGATTTCGTCTTGTTAAGACGCCGAAGTACACGCTGGCCATTAAGACAGTAACACCAGGGTGGATAGCAAATGACGATATTTTACTTATTGTCAGTATGCACTATACTACAAAGGGCCATCACTAAGCATTCACAGAAGCACTACTATTTTACTTCCAACTGCCTAGGTACCCTCCTTTAATTTACATTCTATCACACCCTGAGGAGTTTTATCTAGTCACTACAAGAAGCACAGGTAGATTTATTTCCTAATTGCCCAAAACCTCGGTATGCAGTTGCAAATTCCCTTCTGAAAGTTATAAACCGGCTACTCCTACATTCTACAGCTATTTTCCTTGCCACAATCCCCTCCCAACCAGCTTCTTAGCCTGACCTCATTATCAAGTGCCCAGAAAGAAATCCTGCAGTGAAATCGCAGAAACTCCATTATTAATCATCACAGCCGCATAAAGACGGCAACTCAGTCATCGTTGCAGACTTTCGTGGCCACATTTAAATGATAAGTGTGCGTAAAGAAATACTGAAATGTGCGATTTATACGTATCTTAATCGTATCTTAATATACTTTGATCACTATTAAAACTGTGGATCCATGAAAATGCCGTGCTGAAAACGTCAAATTGGCATGAAGTGCACTATATGCTTGGAGATATGCAAATGATTAGCATTCCTACGACTGTCGTGCGTATGTGCAATGGGTCGGTTCAAGGGTGCCACATTCAACGCCACACAATGCCTCATCGATCCCACATGGCTATTGCCCGAGAGGACAGGTGTAATGTGGACGTACAGGATCGAAGTGCCTAGACACTTACCTCGAGTCACCGAGACAAGTATCCACACAAACGTGCGAACACTTCTAGAGCCCCACAGGCTGCCAGCAGGGTGAAAACTGTTGCGACTTCCCATGGTATGACAAGTGACACAGGCGCTTACAACGGTGCGCCAGACGATTTCAGGAATACAGAAATGTAAATCACTTTGAAATGAAATAAGTAGGAATTGCGGGGAACCTAAGGCGAAATGGCTATATGAAAAACAGTGAAGAAATAGAAAAAGAAATGATTGTCGGAAGGACTGAGTCAGCATATAGAAATGTCAAAACAACCTTCCTCGAAATTAGAAACAAGGGCAGTAGCTTTTAGAATGCTATAGGAATTCCACTGCTAAACGCAGAGGAGATAGCACCCAGGTGGAAACAGTACATTAAGGGTCTGTATAAGGGGGAGAACTTACCTGATCAAGTGGTAGAACAAGAAACAGGAGTCGATACAAAAGAGAGAGAGAGGATCCACTATTACAATCAGAATTTGAAAGTGCTTTGGAAAACTTAAAAACAAAGAAGGCAGAGCGAATAGACAACACTCCACCGGAATTTCTTAAGTCATTGGGGAAGTGGCAACAACACGATGATTCACGCTGGTTCGTAGAGCGTACGAGAATTGCAGTATACCATCAGACTTTAGGAGAAATATCGTCCACTGATTTCCCAACACCACAATAGCCGATAAGTGCGAGAATTATCGCACTATCAGCTTAACAGCTCATGCATCCAAGTTGTTCACAAGAATAACATACAGAGGATTGGAAAAGAAATTTTAGGATCTGTTGTACGGCGATCAATTTGGCTTTAGCGAAGGTAAAACAACGTTCATGGGATTCGTCTACCCCAAAACAGCGTTCAACAGGGTAAAATGGTGCAATATATTTGGAATCATGAGGGAAATTGGGAACAAGAAGGGTGGAAGACGAAGAACGAAGAGCACGGATTAAAAAGAGAGTAAGACGGGGGTGTAGTTTTTCGCCCCTGCTGTTCAGTGTATACGTCGAAGAAGCAACGATGGAAGAAAGGTTCACGAGTGGGATCAAAATTCAAGGTGACAGGATATCAGTGTTAAAATTCGCTGTTGGCGTTTGTATCCTCAGTGAAAGTGAGAAAGAACTAGAAGACCTATTGAACAGAATGAACTGTATAATGGGTACAGTATATGGACCGAGAGTAAATCGAAGAAAGACGAAGGAAATGAGAAGCAGCAGAAATGAGAACAGTGAGAAACCTGAAATCATAGTGTTCATGTCGATGGTGAAGAATTTCTGATACTTAGGTAGCATAATAAGCCATGATGGTCAGAGAAAGGAGAACACAAAAAGAAGAATAGTATTAGCAAAAAGGGCGTTGCTAGCCAAGGGGAGTATGCTAGTATGACATCCTAACTTGAAGAAGAAATTTCTGAGAAGGGTACGTTTGGAGCAGACAACTGTATGGCTGTGACACATGGGCTCTGGGAAATCCGGAACAGAACAGCTTTTGAGATGTGGTGCTACAAAAGAATGTTGAAAATTAGGTGGACTGATAAGGTAAGGAATGAGGAGGTTCTCCACAGAATCGACGAGGAAAGAAATTTATGGAAAACACTGACAAAAAGATGAGACTGAATGGTAAGACATCTGTTAAGACGTGAGGGAATAACTCGTGGTCTTAGAAGGAGCCGCAGAGGGACGTAGACTGTCAGAGCTACTCTGAGATGAAAAGTGAAAAGGTTCGCACATCACTGATAGCCCCTACCCCCACCCCCATCCCTAAAAAAAGTGTACGCATCCGTGTGTAGAAGCTCCCAGGAGAACGAAATTTTCGCATTGAACCCGTAATGATAGCAACCCAGCGCCTGCCGTGATGGTACAGAAGATCACCTTACCTCTAGTTCCCATAGGTAGTAATTAGACAGCAGGCGTTTGTGTTAGACATAATGTTTCGACAAGATAACAAAATCATGGATTCTCCCCGTGATCTGCTGATCTACCTTTACATAGTGAGCGTTCAATAACGGCTTGAATATGAGGATATCCGAGAAACACACAAGACACGGAGATGTACTGGAGACAACTCTAACCTCGCCGACACGTCACAGAACGCAAATACAACTAACAGACCATAACACTGATTTACATAAAAACAGTCACATTTTTACCCTCAGGGGTCCAAAATTCAAGCACACCCGTAGCAGACGACAGCGGCCAAGGAACGATAAACAACGACAAGATGACCAGTTGTGACCGTACAAGCTGCGGGGGAACATTAGAGCAGCAGTTCCCCACCGCAGAGCACATGGCTGGCGGTTGCTATGGGGCCCGGCCGTGGAGAGCGGCTAGCGTTTACGCGGCCACAGGAAAACCCGAGCGGGAGCTAGACAGGGGAGCGTATGGCCGTGTTTGTGCGCTTGGAGAAATTTATAGGCCAGAGAAAAATTGATAAACACAAAACTGAGAGTGACACGGAGATTTGAGTTGGCACTCATGGACAGACGAATATGTAAAGCTAAATTATGTAGACGCACCACAAAAATATGCAACAGTTTAAAAGTTATTGCCGTCTTATAAACTGTAAATTTATGAACAAATGCTAATATTTCTGCAATGCTTTAGCCGATAAATATAAACGATGTGTCTACGGATGCGGCTAATAGAGCTGCATCGAGCAAAATCGTAACCAATTTAGCAGCATACGTACCGTTTTTTGAATGAGAGGTCGGAATATAGGATTCGACTGAGAGAAACTGCATGTTTGGTAATAAACAAATTTAAAGAGACGAAACTAGGGGCAGCATTCTAACATTTAAAGAGGTAGATGTGTAATCAAGTATGTATTTTTATTTGTTTATTTATTTTTAGTATCAAAAATCCTGGAAAAGCAAAATCACCCCACAATAACATTATTTGTGGAAAAACGGTGGTAGATACAAAAAAGTGGACTTTAAATTGTTATTGCCCAGAAAATTTCCATATATTTCAATGTATCACATGTGTTTTTGTGTTTAGTTTTAGAATATTCGTAGTTTGTGTCAAACATTGTTTTGAGTTAGACAGTCGTTTCGAGGGTGCATAGGACGGCCATCTTTGAGGACAGTTGAGTTGAAGCGTTGCTAAGAGCCGGACGTGCCGTGCATCTGGGGGTAGCAGTGGGTTGGTAGCCACGTTCGGGGACAAGTATGTATGTAGCGACGTTCAAAAACGATCAAGTTGACCGCAACGTAGTGGATTAGGACAGCAGACAGCAGTGAGTGTATTTTGTGAATGGTGAACAGACTGTCGAGTGCCGTAATGGCGACATATAAATTTTATAGTGAAGTGTTGTAGCATCAGTTATTAACGGCCGCCCTTATGTAAAAGCCCCTCAGACTGCATTTTAAATGTTTAGTGAATATACTGAAGACTTTCGTGGAAAAATAGAAATATACTACTTGTTCGAATTATAAATCAACGTGAGTGACTCAATATTTTTAAATTCCATCCCAAAACCTGCCTGCATTGTTTTTTTATATTTTATTTCAGCCTCTATTCTACTTCGCAACTATTGTTATGCGTAAATCACTGCAATCCGCCCCGCACCTGGTTGTAAATTGTGCTCAGAATATTTCACAAAACTAACATCCCCTATTCTAACCTCACACCTGTCTTCTTTACGACAGGCGTGAGCTGGCATCCTATGACGAAAAACTTAGCCAAATATTGAGACCAGCCACATCTCTGGGCCGCTCAATGAAGCTGAGTGTTGAATATATATATATGTATATATTCATGGCATAGTACGTGGGGAGTCGAGCTAACCATTCAATCTACAATGAGTAGTGCCCAGCACTGTCGTATAGTGCATATTAACCCAAGCGTGTGAGGAGGAATTCGTGATCCTTTGATGCCTCAGAACATGTCCTGAGTGGTGTGGATGTGTAACACCGAAAATGCAGGATGCATGGCACCTGCTACCGATATATAATTTTTTTCTGAATTTTATGTAAATATTTGTAATTTAAGTGCTTTCTTTTAATAAGTAAGGACATTGCTTCACTGTATGTGTACTTCTAGGTAGAAGTCTGTTGATATTTCATTGTATTTATCTGTGTTTTACTTTGGAACTTATAAGCGCTGGGAGAAAAGCCAAAGGGATTGTTATTTGCATCGACTACCAACGATAATAGCAGTGCTTGTGCGTTGTAAAATCTTTGGGTAGGGAGTTGTTGCGCAGAGCGCGCGTAGAGAGCGGGAGACGGGTTGCAGCGCTTGTAGTGTGCGGAAGTGTGGTGTTAACGCTCTCGCAGTAGAGAGTACCATTTTCGGCGGCATCATGTACGCGCGCCGGCCACATGTCTAGAGCAGGAGTACGGACAGTGGACGGGCGGAAGAGGCTATGTTAATTTCGAGTGCCCGTTCCTCACAATATGCTGCCGTCTTCAACAACAGCAGCATTTCCAACAACACAGTTTCGTCGTCGGCTCCGAGTTTCGCCGTATGCACAGCACTGAAGTAAGACTGTTCATTGGTAGAAAGTATTAATGGCTAACCGAGCAGCACAAATGAATGTGATCTGATTGCTAAGATTTGTTTGAATAATAATCAGTTAAACTCAGGGCGATTGTGTCCTCATTGCCCCAGACATTGTTACCAAGCAGGATTCTTGTTCCTTTTTTTCCTGACATGCTAACTGAGTGTCATAAGAAACAAATTGAATAGTTACAGCCAGTTTATTAATGAGTAATTTCTCTTTTAAGAATTTTAGCCTCAGTCTATTTTCGATTAACTGTTGTACAACAGAGTCTTCAGTATATGACTCAAGTAAAGCAATTTCATTTTTCACGTCTGGGAATCAACCACTGGAAAAAATCCAAATCTAAAGAAATGCACAAGTTAAGAGTGCGGAAGTTTTATTTATTTTACATATAGCTTGGAGCACATGGCTGTTTGGTTTGGCACGTATTCTAGTATTTAATTCTGTTCAAGTCAGTAAAGAAGGCGCAGTTGTTCAGACAATAATATGAAATCCAATTTGCAAAATAAGTAACGGCAAAGTAAAAAGTGCTTGCTTTTTTTTCTAAATTTCTTTGATGACATTGAGCTGAGGTCACTGAAAGTCATTGTTCACGTAACGAAGTTCAGTACTAACATACAGTTTAATTGCATATTTTCAAATCATTACTCGATTGCCTTTTTCAAAATTTAATGCCAAACATAACGTAAGAGTGACTTCTCAGTTTTCTTTATCTTTACATACTCACTCAAAATTAGTGTCAAAAACCGTGACAACCTTCAGTTCCCACGTCAGTGTTTAATAATACATGTTTTTCTTTCCCATCATCTTCTACAGGATTTTGGATGTAAATCGCCCTAGTGGGATGGCGACCGTTAATTATTTCCTTTTCGTTCATTAGTGTAACTTCTGGATTCATGATAAGCGGTACCCCTTTCTGTCCAGTGTTGTTCGTGAGTGAATACACAAAATAACTATCATTTTCCAAATTATAGCTCTGATCGGTTTAATTACTTTTATTTTTAGTAGACTTTCCATCAGAAGTGTCGGTTGTACACATTCCTCCTACTTATCGGTATCACTTCTTCGGGAAAGATAGCCTCATACAATTAGAAAAACATCCATTAGGCATACACGCGATCCACAGTCATATTTTATATCGCAAGCAGGATAGGCCGATTAGTAAGAGGGCGGTTACAGGAGGAGTCTAAAAATCACCTTAATGACTGTTCCCTCTGTTTAGTTTATCTTCAGGTATAATTAGAAAAACAAGAAACGAATTACGTATTCAAGTATTGATGAAGCCATTAGACGAGTTGCACATGGAGAAGATATGTTTGCTCCTCTTTCTTCAGCTGTTTTCACGAATGTGGCAGAAGAGGAGGACGAGGATGATGTTGATGCAGTTACCGAAGATGATAGTGTTGTCTACCAGCCTGAATGCGACTTTACTCCGCATCTGTTCTTTTAAAGTGAACTTAATGATCTTGTACGAGATTTAAATTTGGCTAAGGAATCTGCGAAAGCAATTGGCTCTCAGTTAAAAGCACGGATCTTTTGGAACCAGGAACACAATACTCATGGCACAGACATAAAGAAATAGTCCATTTATTCTTACAGAACATGTCGCTCGATTATTGCAGTAACATAATCGAGTTAATGCGCTTCTGTGACAATGAACATGATCGCACTCAGAGGAGGCTTTTTCTATATTCATCAGCGAGGAGTCTGAAAGGTGTGTTACTGCATGAGTCTATTCACGTGGCCATTCAGTTCAAATGAAACAGACGTATGAGAGCATGAAGATACGCTTAACAAGTATGAGAAACACAAATGGCTTATCTGCGGTGACTTCAAAGTTATCGGAATCCTATTAGGACAACAAGCTGGGTTCAGAAAAGTGCCTTCCATTTTGCCGGAATGGGACATTCGGGCAGGGTAGAGACATTGGAGTGTGAGAGTTTGGCCAGAGCGGAGAAATTTTGTGCCTGGAACTAAAAATCATAATTAATGCAACAGTATCCGCTAAAAAGCTCACAAAATTAATGTCTCTCTGTAGTAGTGTAAAAGGTGTTTCAGTTGCATAAGTGAATATATGATCTTTTTCCAAACATAGGACATCTTCAAATGCTACGATGTATCATAGCATCTTTGATACTCATATGTTTGTAAGCACTTTGTATGTATCAAAACATGTGGTGCGTGGTAGAAATCTTTTCAGTGACAAATCTAAAGTATTCAGAGAGAAAAATTTAAGTGTGCAACAGAATGCAGTGAGAATGTATTCACATCTGTTGGACGAATGTTATGAAAACAAACACCCCAAACCGACATTTCACGTAAGTCACATATAATGAAAATCCGTAACGCAACCATCTGTGTGTGGTGTGCTTATAATTATGTGTTGATTATACAGGGTGATTCAAAAAGAGTACCACAACTTTAGGAATTTAAAACTCTGCAACGACAAAAGGCAGAGCTAAGCACTATCTGTCGGCGAATTAAGGGAGCTATAAAGTTTCATTTAGTTGTACATTTGTTCGCTTGAGGCGGTGTTGACTAGGCGTCAGCGTCAGTTGATGCTAAGATGGCACTTCGAAGTTGCTACTGTAACTGGACTACAGTATCTGGAGATGTTAGAGAATTGGCTGTTCCCTCAGCTCGAACAAGAAGCACAACAATTCATATTTCAGCAGGATGGAGCGCCACCACATTGGCACTTATCTGTCCGTAACTACCTGAACGTCAACTACCCGAGGCGATGGATCGGCCGCCAGGCAGCCCGTGACAGAGCACTTCATCACTGGGCTCCAAGAAGCCCTGATCTTACCCCCTGCGATTTTTTCTTATGGGGGTATGTTAAGGATATGGTGTTTCGGCCACCTCTCCCAGCCACCATTGATGATTTGAAACGAGAAATAACAGCAGCTATCCAAACTGTTACGCATGATATGCTACAGAGAGTGTGGAACGAGTTGGAGTATCGGGTTGATATTGCTCGAGTGTCTGGAGGGGGCCATATTGAACATCTCTGAACTTGTTTCTGAGTGAAAAAAAACCTTTTTAAATACTCTTTGTAATGATGTATAACAGAAGGTTATATTATGTTTCTTTCATTAAATACACATTTTTAAAGTTGTGGTATTCTTTTTAAATCACCCTGTATTTTAGCACAATTAATCCGTAAAACAAAGAACCACATGTTGAAAGGAAAGCATGTAAACCGTCTGAAGATGAATCATAACGATTCGAAACCGGTAACGGTACCCTTTGAATAAAGGAACTGAAAGTAAATTTCTGGCTGGTTGCTGTCCTAACACCATCAACATTTATCTTCAAATAACAGCCACGGTCTCCTACCATGTCATGATATAACAAAATTGCACAAAAACTTCATTCCGAGCAATTTCCCTTCACCACAAAAGTCACATTGAAAGCTGGAATTTTTGTTGGTCCTCAAATAAAGATACTGATGAAGGATGAAGATTTTGATAAAACAATGAAGAAGAGAGAAAAAGACGCATAGGAAGTTTCTAGGGAATAACAAAGATCCTAACTATAAGGCCATTGTTGAAAAATTGTTGCAGAATTACAAGATGGGTTGTAATAGGAGTGTGAAAGTCCACTTTCTACATTCACAAATCAACTACTTCCCGGGAAATTTTGGACATTACAGTGAAGAGCAGGGTGAACGTTTTTACCAAGATATTAAGGAGATGGTGAGAGGTAGCAGAGGAACAAGAGTGCAACTATAGTGGCAAACTACCGCTGGATTTTGAAGAGGGGCTGAAAGGAAGTCACAGAAGAGCAAGTTTAAAAATTAATGGAACACTGTTAACTTCGTGGTTTAAGCAAGGTAGTCACGAAATAAATTAGGGGAGTTCAGTAGAATATTTTTTAAATGTATTTTGTTTTTGAATGTGTTTTGAGTAAAAACTCGCCTTGCGTGAAATTGTGTTTGTATATATTTGTGGGCTCAAAAGTTAAAATGTTCATAATATTACTTCTTAATTTTTGTAAAAACTTGACGTGATAGACAAAAATGGAAGTTGTTTCTAGAATCAGCGTAAAAATTTCATTGAATAACACCTACTTCCAACAAATCGTATTAAAATGAAGACTGTTGTAATCATTATATTGTGGTTAGCAGTAATGGCGTGTCGTATAGCTGACAAGGTAATGTCCACGTTTATACTTTTGGCATTGGATAAAATTATGTCACTGTTGGCCATCCCACTAACATATGCCATGTGAGTGTATGGTTGGTCTTCCCTGTTTAATGCGAACAGACCGTTCTCTTGCATTACTTCATTAACAGCTTGTCCTCGGTCGTAGTTTCTATCTGAATTCGGAAGTGTTGACCTGGCTTTAATGGCTGCAGATATCAATAGCTTTGTACATCTGACAAAACGTCCCGCATTCCCTAGCACTTCTGTACCAGGGTCCATTGTGTGTGAATGCTGCGCGTATAGTGATGCTATCACCCAGCTTGTATGTCACTGTTTATCTCAGTCGCTACTAAATGACAGTTGCAATGTTGAGTTATCTTAGTAATACTTAGGTTCCTGTTAAGAACAACAGTTGTGATTATCGCTTTGCAATCTCCAGTGATTGTCATGAGATGTGAACGAAAGCATGTTAATTTCCATTCCTGACGTAGATCTTCTGGTTTGAATTCGTCTATGAGTCAGGGTAGTTCCGCAGGCACTAAGGTAGTCCACATTGTATATACACTCCTGGAAATGGAAAAAAGAACACATTGACACCGGTGTGTCAGACCCACCATACTTGCTCCGGACACTGCGAGAGGGCTGTACAAGCAATGATCACACGCACGGCACAGCGGACACACCAGGAACCGCGGTGTTGGCCGTCGAATGGCGCTAGCTGCGCAGCATTTGTGCACCGCCGCCGTCAGTGTCAGCCAGTTTGCCGTGGCATACGGAGCTCCATCGCAGTCTTTAACACTGGTAGCATGCCGCGACAGCGTGGGCGTGAACCGTATGTGCAGTTGACGGACTTTGAGCGAGGGCGTATAGTGGGCATGCGGGAGGCCGGGTGGACGTACCGCCGAATTGCTCAACACGTGGGGCGTGAGGTCTCCACAGTACATCGATGTTGTCGCCAGTGGTCGGCGGAAGGTGCACGTGCCCGTCGACCTGGGACCGGACCGCAGCGACGCACGGATGCACGCCAAGACCGTAGGATCCTACGCAGTGCCGTAGGGGACCGCACCGCCACTTCCCAGCAAATTAGGGACACTGTTGCTCCTGGGGTATCGGCGAGGACCATTCGCAACCGTCTCCATGAAGCTGGGCTACGGTCCCGCACACCGTTAGGCCGTCTTCCGCTCACGCCCGAACATCGTGCAGCCCGCCTCCAGTGGTGTCGCGACAGGCGTGAATGGAGGGACGAATGGAGACGTGTCGTCTTCAGCGATGAGAGTCGCTTCTGCCTTGGTGCCAATGACGGTCGTATGCGTGTTTGGCGCCGTGCAGGTGAGCGCCACAATCAGGACTGCATACGACCGAGGCACACAGGGCCAACACCCGGAATCATGGTGTGGGGAGCGATCTCCTACACTGGCCGTACACCACTGGTGATCGTCGAGGGGACACTGAATAGTGCACGGTACATCCAAACCGTCATCGAACCCATCGTTCTACCATTCCTAGACCGGCAAGGGAACTTGCTGTTCCAACAGGACAATGCACGTCCGCATGTATCCCGTGCCACCCAACGTGCTCTAGAAGGTGTAAGTCAACTACCCTGACCAGCAAGATCTCCAGATCTGTCCCCCATTGAGCATGTTTGGGACTGGATGAAGCGTCGTCTCACGCGGTCTGCACATCCAGCACGAACGCTGATCCAACTGAGGCGCCAGGTGGAAATGGCATGGCAAGCCGTTCCACAGGACTACATCCAGCATCTCTACGATCGTCTCCATGGGAGAATAGCAGCCTGCATTGCTGCGAAAGGTGGATATACACTGTACTAGTGCCGACATTATGCATGCTCTGTTGCCTGTGTCTATGTGCCTGTGGTTCTGTCAGTGTGATCATGTGATGTATCTGACCCCAGGAATGTGTCAATAAAGTTTCCCCTTCCTGGGACAATGAATTCACGGTGTTCTTATTTCAATTTCCAGGAGTGTAGCTGTAGACCGTCACGATAGGTTTGTGTAGACGAAGCAGTTTGTATCTGTTTGTCGTGGGTCAAAGAACACTCTACCATGGGCCCTGAACGTGTCTCTGTAAGGTCTCTCTGTATCTAGGTCCTCCGGTTTCCGCTTGCATCCCTGAAGAAGCAGGTTGCGAAGTTCAGATGAGTCTGTTGGCAGCTTCTTTGTACGCATTACCATTCGATTCGTCTGCTCTGTTGTTGTGAAACAGATTGAGTCTCCATTTGGGTGGGGCTGAGGCATCAGAAGGCCCTGTGTGGTCTGAAATATGTTTCCATGTTCCGATCCACTTCATTTGAGTCACTCACGTTGATTTATAATTTTACAAATTTTCACATTCCAATTGGAATTCATTATTGTTTTTTGGTTCTTGTATATTGTGCCACTTTACTTCATTATGGTTTAAATCTTGCATCTTCTAGGTATCACCAGAGTGTTTATTTTATTCACAATCGTGTTTTTTATTACTGCATTACTCTGAGTTTGTTTGTTCCTACAGGAATTATTTGCTTTGTCGAAATTACATCCACAGAACTGTCGTATAGTGCATATTAACCCAAGCGTGTGAGGAGGAATTGGTGATCCTTTGATGCCTCAGAACATGTCCTACACAACCGATCCCTTCTTCTAGTCAACTTGTGCCACAAACTCCTCTTCTCCCCAATTCTATTCAATACCTCCTCATTAGTTATGTGATCTAATCTTCAGCATTCTTCTGTAGCACCACATTTGGAAAGCTTCTATTCTCTTCTTGTCCAAACTGTTTATCGTCCACGTTTCACTTCCATACATGGCTACACTCCGTACAAATACTTTCAGAAACAACTTCCTCACACTTTATACTCGATGATAACAAATTTCTCTTCTTCAGAAACGCTTTCCTTGCCATTGCCAGTCTACATTTTATATCCTCTCTACTTTGACCATCATCAGTTATTTTGCTCCCCAAATAGAAAAACTCCTTTACTACTTTAAGTGTCTCATTTTCTAATCTAGTTCCCTCAGCATCATCCGACTTAATTCGACTACATTCCATTTTCCTCGTTTTGCTTTTGTTGATGTTCATCTTATATCCTCCTTCCAGACACTATCCATTCCGTTCAACTGCTCTTCCAAGTCCTTTGCTGTCTCTGACATAATTACAATGTCATCGGCGAACCTTAAAGCTTTTATTTCTTCTCCATTGATTTTAATACCTACTCCGAATTTTTCTTTTGTTTCCTTCACTGCTTGCTCAATATATAGATTGAATAACATCGGGGAGAGGCTACAACCCTGTCTCACTCCCTTCCCAACCACTGCTTCCCTTTCATGTCCCTCGACTCTTATGACTGACATCTGGTTTCTGTACAAATTGTAAATAGCCTTTCGCTCCCTGTATTTTACCCCTGCCACCTTCGGAATTTGAAAGAGAGTATTCCAGTCAACATTGTCAAAAGCTTTCTCTAAGTCTACAAATGCTAGAAACGTAGGTTTGCCTTTCCTTAATCTTTCTTCTAAGATAAGTCGTAAGGTCAGTATTGCCTAACGTGTTCCAGTGTTTCTACGGAATCCAAACTGATCTTCCCCGGGGTTGGCTTCTACCACTTTTTCCATTCGTCTGTAAAGAATTCGCGTTAGTATTTTGCAGCTGTTACTTATTAAACTGATAGTTCGGTAATTTTCACATCTGTCAACACCTGTTTTCCTTGGGACTGGAACTGTTATACTGTTCTTGAAGTCTGAGGGTATTTCGCCTGTGTCTGCAGCTCGTGGTCGTGCGGTAGCGTTCTCGCTTCCCACGCCAGGGTTCCCGGGTTCGATTCCCGACGGGGTCAGGGATTTTCTCTGCCTCGCGATGACTGGATGTTGTGTGCTGCCCTTAGGTTAGTTAGGTTTAAGTAGTTCTAAGTTCTAGGGGACTGATGACCATAGATGTTAAGTCCCATAGTGCTCAGAGCCATTTCTCCATTTCGCCTGTCTCATACATCTTGCTCACCAGATGGTAGAGTTTTATCAGGACTGGCTCTCCCAAGGCCGTCAGTACTTCTAATGGAATGTTGTCTACTCCCGGGGCCTTGTTTTGACTCAGGTCTTTCAGTGCTCTGTCAAACTCTGCACGCAGTATCGTATCTCCCATTTCATCTTCATCTACATCCTCGTCCATTTCCATAATATTGTCCTCAAGAATATCGCCCTTGTATAGACCCTCTATATACTCCTTCCACCTTTCTGCTTTCCCTTCTTTGCTTAGAACTGGGTTTTCATCTGAGCTCTTGATATTCATAGAAGTGGCTCTCTTTTCTCCAAAGGTCCCCTTAATTTTCCTGTAGGCAGCATCTATCTCCCTAGTGAGATAAGGCTCTGCAGCCTTACATTTGTCCTCTAGCCATTCCTGCTTAGCCATTTTGCAGGATACAAACGGACACAGAGCAGTCTAAGCTGTGGCAGTAATTACCAATAATGCACAAACTAGTAATGATAGAAAGCAAAATTGTATCCAGCCCATAATAATAACAGCTACAATCACGATCACCACGCGACTCAGTACTAAGATGTTACTGCGGGAACCACCGAACTAAAGTTGGACATGGAGGGACTTCTAACTTAACTGACATGTAATAAACACTAATAAAAAAAAAGTAAGTCACAATTACGCTGTTGATACTGCCATTTAAAGAAATATATCAGATATCCTCAGTAACAATAATATTCCAATTATCTTTCTAATATGAGAAGAATATGGTGGGGACCCATAAACTGATATTGTATCACCAATCAGATTCTATCCTTATTTCAGTAGCAAAATTCAATTCAGCTAAATTTAATGCTTAGCTTCACTTGGAATCGTTTATGATTTTTACTCTTTTCAAGGCAAATTATTCAACACTGATGCTCAGTTAACTTCAAAAATTCTTTATGATAGTAATCAAAGCTAAATTAAGTTTCAAATGAATATAACTTATTTGCCCTTTTTCATCAGCGGTGAAGCTGATGTTTTAGACTGTAACATTTACACAGTCTGGCACTGAATTTTTGCATAACAATACTTTGCAATAAACTGAAATCACTTTAGTAACATTCTAACTTCAACTCTTGCTAATCCTTGCATATTTAACAAACATAAATAAATCGCTAGTTCATTTGAAACAGGATACTCGGTTTTCTGAATACTTAGGGGGGGATCCTGCATAGGTTCGTGATCAAGATAAAAGTTGGGGTTCTAAACACAGATTTATAGCACTTGGATTATTATTAAAATCACAAAAATCAACTGCTCCATGCTCTGATACATATCTGTATGCATAAAGTTGATGGAGGAGTGGCGAAGTTGTGTTGGCAAGCAAACGTGGCGACTAACTGTGGCGACTATCCCGGCCCATACATTCCAGCTACACATATGTTGATGATTTGCTGTCACCATACCATGGTTGTTCTGAATACTATGCCACAGATGACTGTTATGAAAGTTGAAGATACCACTCGGTGTGTAGGTGGCCTCATCCGTGACGAGGATGGATGACACAAACCAGGAATCGTAGCTGTATGGCGAAGAAACCAGGGACAAAACTGCTCCCGATGTGGGAAGTCTGTCGCTAGTAAGCCCTGCATACGCTGTAAGTGATAAGGGTAGTAACAGTTGTCCTAGAGAATGTTCCACACGGTCGTCTGGCTTACCCTGTACTGGTACTGACAAGGCGGTCGCCTTCCATACTTTTAATCACCTTTTCCTCCACGTCTGGTGTCCGGACATATCGGTTACGTCCTGCGTGATTTCCTGCTTCCTGAAACGACCCTGTCTCAGACAAACGGCGAAACAATATTCCAAACACCAAGTCGGAAAAATCTTGATTCGAATACGGAACCATTATGTACAACGCTGTATCACATGCACTAGAAAGTGAGCCAGCAAGAGAAGTGAATCGGACATAACATTGCTACTACTATGGCACGAGAGAGCGCTAGGGCATGACGGCTGAGGAACAGTACCGCCCTCTAGGAGGAAACCATGCATACTGTAACAGTGGCTGCATGGTACAGCGCGTATTAGACCGCAGTCTCTGTAACAAAGTATGGTCTCTAGGATGAAAATCATGCATTTCCGGACATATGTTCATTAGATTTCTTTTGCTGTGCGTCCTCTAATCAGACAATCTCTAGAGTTTGTACACGGTGGAAAAAGTCACCCTGTATACTCCTACGTGTGTGTTTATTTGAGGTTCTGGTTTTCCACATCGGATTTGTGTTTTGATGTTGTGTGCAGTGCGAAACACAAATCATACTGTGGTTTTCTTTAATATTTCATTTAACTTGTCAGATATGTCTCCCATATATGCCTGTGGTACATAGGTGAATTTTTTCGTAGTATTTGTTTCCCTTGTCAGTATTATGCCATTATGTATCGTGTTGTGTACTGGCTTTATGTGTTTTTCATATAGTCATTAGTCGTACATAGGTTCTTTACACAGTGGAAAAAAACACCTTTCACGCACGCACACACACACACACACACACACACACACACACACACACACACACACACACATATATATATATATATATATATATATATATATATATATAATAAGGTTTCGACAAATATAACTTTGTCTTCTTCAGAAGGTAGTCTAAGGACAATGAACATCATAGCTTACATACGAAAAGTATGAAACTTATAAGACAAGAATAAATTTTAACACAAATTAGAGAACTCTTGCAGTAACAATGACACAGGCAGCAAGGAGGAAGTGGAGAGAGAGAGGGGCCATGAGGAGCAGGAGAGAGAGGGGAAGATGGACATGGAGGAGGAGGTGATGGACAGAGGAGAAGAGAGAAGAGCAGGAGGAGGAGGAGGAGAAAGAGGAGGAGGTTAGGATACATATTCAATTCCCATACATATTGCGAACGTGTGCTTTCTCTTTTATTTCTTTTACATTTAAGCAGATAGAGCCACAGCAACGAATGTAATGATTAGCTAGTTTTTAATAAAGTTCAGGGAAATCAGTGTTCTGATCACAGGAGCATAACTTACGGAACTTTTGCTACAGATTGTATGCTGATATCTTGTATAAAAGCTGGAAATTACAGAAATATTTACATCGAATATCAACATGGATTTAGCGATGAAAGATTTTCAGTACTGTTATCCAGATGACCTGAAAAGAAAGTGAGGTCAACTGGCTGATACACTTTATTGACAGCGACATAGCTTTTCACAGGCTTAAAGAGAGATTTACTGTGGCATGTGTAACAACTTGAAGCATGCCAGCACACCTTATTAATAGAATAAATAACTACACGGAAAAAATGGGCCTGGGTGAGATCATAACAGTTGCAGGATGCAAGGTGTGGAGTATGGTGGTGATGACATATTGGTGCTCTGTGTGCTAATGAAATAGGATTAGCAAGACATACAGCGGCTGTGGTGAGGACAATGGACGCAGCACACATCCCTGGAACATGCTAACTCAGTCACCTCAGGGGATTCTTGAGACGATTATCTCTGTCACAGCTATTCACGTACCTGCGATGGCGTGCAGGGTAGTGGGCGTCAGCTGTAGCTTGTACAGTGGCATCGATCGCCAGCATGTAGATTTGTTGTTACTAGGGCACTCTTATAAGCACCAAAGGAATGTGCCTGAGTAAAGCGTAGCAGCTCTGTATGGAATGTTGATATGTAGTGCAGAGTTACACCATTCCTCTCCACTGGCGGTAGGCCACGGGCTCACAGATGCAAGTCAGGGGCAGCAGCCTTTAATTCAGCTCCCAGATACAGCCACCGTCTGATGTGTGCCAAACACCATCAGTTCGGCCCTCAGGAGGCCACAGGTAGAGGCCGCAAGACTTAATCTGAGAGGATGAGACGTTAGTGGCACACCAGGCAGGCAGCAATCTCGAAGGTAGTAGTCATATAGCGAATGTAAGGCAATATGTCACAGAGTCTGCATCATAGCTGGCTGACTGTAACTGAATTTAACATGGGCTTGGAAAACTGAGTATTTATTACTGTTCATCTGAGACAGAGACATTATTTCTTGCTGAGGATGATCGTATTTGCCCTTTTCTGACCTCATTACCATTAAGAATGAGATTTTCACTCTGCAGCGGAGTGTGCGCTGATATGAAACTTCCTGGCAGATTAAAACTGTGTGCCCGACCGAGACTCGAACTCGGGACCTTTGCCTTTCGCGGGCAAGTGCTCTACCAACTGAGCTACCGAAGCACGACTCACGCCCGGTACTCACAGCTTTACTTCTGCCAGTATCGCGTCTCCTAAATTCCAAACTTTACAGAAGCTCTCCTGCGAACCTAGCAGAGCTAGCACTCCTGAAAGAAAGGATACTGCGGAGGCATGGCTTAGCCACAGTCTGGGGGATGTTTCCAGAATGAGATTTTCACTCTGCAGCGGAGTGTGCGCTGATATGAAACTTCCTGGCAGATTAAAACTCTGTGCCCGACCGAGACTCGAACTCGCGACCTTTGCCTTTCGCGGGCAAGCGCTCTACCGTCTGAGCTACCAGGAAGTTTCAAGTGTACTGTAACCTACTTCCTTTGTTTCTGGACTGCATTTCCTTATGATTCTTCCAATGAATATCAGTCTCAAATGGTTCAAAAGGCTCTGAGCTCTATGGGACTTAACAGCTGTGGTCATCAGTCCCCTAGAACTTAGAACTACTTAAACCTAACTAACCTAAGGACATCACACACATCCATGCCCGAGGCTGGATTCGAACCTGCGACCGTAGCAGTCGCGCGGTTCCGGACTGCGCGCCTAGAACCGCGAGACCACCGCGGCCGGCTATTTATGGAAATCTTTATCTATAATTATTGTGAGCAGTTTGAGTGTGACCAAATGTTTACACATTTATTTCAAATGGTTCAAATGGCTCTGAGCACTATGGGACTTAACATCTATGGTCATCAGTCCCCTAGAACTTAGAACTACTTAAACCTAACTAACCTAAGGACAGCACACAACACCCAGCCATCACGAGGCAGAGAAAATCCCTGACCCCGCCGGGAATCGAACCCGCACATTTATTTATTTAAAAATTGTTTTAATATATTAATTTAGTCTGGGAAGTGATGAAATGAGTCAAATCATGTCTGCAGTATTTAAGAATAACGTGTTTTTGGTGCGGATGGCCTTCAGCCAATGGAAAAGCAGACAGGAGTGGAATACTGTAGGAGTGAAGTGCAGACTGGCACTTTTGCGAGTGAAGAGCTGAAGTGAGAGATTCTAGGCACTTCGTCGAGTGCTGGAAGAAGGAAGACCTGTCTGTGGTAACATGCGTGGTTCAGTCATATAGGTGATCGATTTTGGGTGGTGAACGTCTGCTACAACATTCCAACTTCTGAAGGGACTTTGTATTTCGAGAATGTGCTCCAGTGTAGTAGCTTGTATTATGGAACTCAGAGTAGACAGAGTATGAGTTACTATTCTGTGTATTGTGTGGGTCAGTTTCTGAACCATCACATTGAACGCTTCACCATTTTCAGACGATGAATATTTCGTGTATTCTGATCACGAAATGGACTTATTTTTCTTGTATCTTTGATAAAATTTTAGTTTGAGGATTTTGCTACCAATCTCGTATTGCTCTCAACGTATCTTTACAGTGTTCGATGAGGGTGTTTTTTCTATATGTATTTTTAGCTGAATATCGTAGGACCGCTTCCCGCTTATTTGAGATGTCCTTTCTTGAATAAACATTATTCAACATAATTCACTGTCATCTACATCAATTACAGACGTTGTTATAGAACCCTTACGATTAAATTATTCATTTAACTCTTATTTTTTTATTTCTGTGTATTTAATTAACTCATAATTCTGGCAATGCATAGACTATTTGACTGCAGGATTATAGCTACAGGATATTATTGGCAGTGAATTAGGCGTAGGGCATGAAAGCGTACGTGCACGGTTTGACCCTTGATTACATCGAGCTATTCTTTTTAAACAGAGCTCTGCATAGCTCAACTACCTAAGGTACGAGCAATATCAGGCAAAATCGCAACTGGTGTGGCCACACGGACTTTTGTTTAGAAGAGCAGCTACTCAGCAGTAACCGTTAGGTTCCACTGCAGACGAAGTGTGGAAGTAAAAATTGTAGAGGAAGACTGAGGCTTGGAAGTTTGGAAATTTGTGGTAAGTTCCTATGAGACCAAACTACTGAGGTCATCGGTCCCTAGGCTTACACACTACTTAATCTAACGTAAATTAACTTACGCTTAAGGACAACACGCAAACCCATGCCCGAGAGAGGTAAATATGTAGACGTAACGTCCACGGGGGCAAAACGTGGACTGTGCCCCGTATGCTAACGTTCAGTGGATAGAAGACGTTCATAAACGTGCAAAAGATGCTTTTCTTTTATCTGTAAACAACATTCAGAGATTCTTTTTTTTAAACGTAAGGAGTTGCTTTGTTTTGAATGTTAGGATCCATAAGATCAAGCATTAAGACAAGATCTGTAAGTGCTTATATCCAGATTTTGCTTGGTTTCAGTCAGAAATGTATGCTTTTATGTCAGTTTATTGAAATAAATAAAATACTGCCAATACATCCCGTGTTAACTACTTGGGGTCATATAGACCCCAGCGGTACTCAGTGTAACAAAAAACTTCTGGTTATAGGAGGGTTAAACAGTTGAGCTATTTCTGCACACTTTCTGAATCAAGCCAAATTTCGAATTAATTTCAGGTGTCTTCAATCATCATTAATATATGTTCATCCAGACATGCAAATAAATAATCAATGCATGTACACTCCTGGAAATTGAAATAAGAACACCGTGAATTCATTGTCCCAGGAAGGGGAAACTTTATTGACACATTCCTGGGGTCAGATACATCACATGATCACACTGACAGAACCACAGGCACATAGACACAGGCAACAGAGCATGCACAATGTCGGCACTAGTACAGTGTATATCCACCTTTCGCAGCAATGCAGGCTGCTATTCTTCCATGGAGACGATCGTAGAGATGCTGGATGTAGTCCTGTGGAACGGCTTGCCATGCCATTTCCACCTGGCGCCTCAGTTGGACCAGCGTTCGTGCTGGACGTGCAGACCGCGTGAGACGACGCTTCATCCAGTCCCAAACATGCTCAATGGGGGACAGATCCGGAGATCTTGCTGGCCAGGGTAGTTGACTTACACCTTCTAGAGCACGTTGGGTGACACGGGATACATGCGGACGTGCATTGTCCTGTTGGAACAGCAAGTTCCCTTGCCGGTGTAGGAATGGTAGAACGATGGGTTCGATGACGGTTTGGATGTACCGTGCAGTATTCAGTGTCCCCTCGACGATCACCAGTGGTGTACGGCCAGTGTAGGAGATCGCTCCCCACACCATGATGCCGGGTGTTCGCCCTGTGTGCCTCGGTCGTATGCAGTCCTGATTGTGGCGCTCACCTGCACGCCGCCAAACACGCATACGACCATCATTGGCACCAAGGCAGAAGCGACTCTCATCGCTGAAGACGACACGTCTCCATTCGTCCCTCCATTCACGCCTGTCGCGACACCACTGGAGGCGGGCTGCACGATGTTGGGGCGTGAGCGGAAGACGGCCTAACGGTGTGCGGGACCGTAGCCCAGCTTCATGGAGACGGTTGCGAATGGTCCTCGCCGATACCCCAGGAGCAACAGTATCCCTAATTTGCTGGGAAGTGGCGGTGCGGTCCCCTACGGCACTGCGTAGGATCCTACGGTCTTGGCGTGCATCCGTGCGTCGCTGCGGTCCGGTCCCAGGTCGACGGGCACGTGCACCTTCCGCCGACCACTGGCGACAACATCGATGTACTGTGGAGACCTCACGCCCCACGTGTTGAGCAATTCGGCGGTACGTCCACCCGGCCTCCCGCATGCCCACTATACGCCCTCGCTCAAAGTCCGTCAACTGCACATACGGTTCACGTCCACGCTGTCGCGGCATGCTATCAGTGTTAAAGACTGCGATGGAGCTCCGTATGCCACGGCAAACTGGCTGACACTGACGGCGGCGGTGCACAAATGCTGCGCAGCTAGCGCCATTCGACGGCCAACACCACGGTTCCTGGTGTGTCCGCTGTGCCGTGCGTGTGATCATTGCTTGTACAGCCCTCTCGCAGTGTCCGGAGCAAGTATGGTGGGTCTGACACACCGGTGTCAATGTGTTCTTTTTTCCATTTCCAGGAGTGTGTATTCGCGGTACAGACGAAGTGTCAATGTATGTCAAAGTTTGTTTCTTAGACTGCAATACAATTTATGTCGTAGAATATAGCAGGGTAGTCATAACGTTTTAATTTTCACCTGGAAACATCAAACTGCAACCATAGAACATGAGAAAGCGTCTGTCCTCTACATATTCACCCTTTAATTCGACACATTTTGTTCCCCATGGATGGATGATTTGGCAGAGATCTTGGCTATGGAAGAATGTGTCATTCAGGAAATACCTGCACACAATGGTTTATTCAGCTAAAGAAAGAGGAAGCAGTTGCTAGGTGCGAAGTGTTACAGGACGATTTTTTCTAGAACTGTCACATGACGTATAAATTAGAATATAAAGACGCATTACATCGGAATAACTACCTGACACCGACAAACATAATCCGTAACACCAGTAATGATAGTCGGCAGCCATGGAATTTAGATTTTTTATTGGAATTCGAGTGCTTTACGTAAGAAAGAGGGCACTGGAAGCAGATTAGGATGATTTGACAGTGTTCAGGCGAGCAGGGGAGTCACTTAGGCGCGCAGAGACACCACCCTCGAAGCAATTCTTAGAATGATGTACCGGCACTGGCGCAGGTCAATGCCATACAGCCCACCAAATTCTCTTCTATAGTGCTTGGGTGCTGGATGCACAGCAAACAACACAGATTCGATCTCCTGTGGCATAAGGCCCCTGCAGAGACCGTTTTATGGTGCAGAAGTGGGAAGAGAAGGAACGCTGATTTAGCAAACTCCAGGAAGGCAGTAGTGAACACAAAACGTAGAAATCGCTATTTCAGTCGAACACACCGAATGCTATAGATAGCATCTAGGGCAAGCATTGAAAATCCGCAGATTGGGGCACTTATGAAAACATGAGATGCTGCTGAATAATGACTTCAAAAAATGTAAATGTTGAAACGTCTCTGTGAAATCGTTTCATAAGACGCTTGTCGAATTCGGTTCAATTTATTGACTTTACTACCTGATTTTAGCTCAATTCATGAACTCTTTTCCAGAAAGACTGAGCACTCAAATAAGGCCTATTGTATATTTTATGTGTGTTTTAATGTGGAGTTTCGGTTTTGTTTCGTGGGAAACTCTGAGTTGGTCATCGTCTGCTGGGAGCAGACGATGTTGCTTCTCGTTCGAAGGAGAGCACAGGATGACCAACTTAGGTTTCCAATACCTGAACAGAGAAGTTTACCCATCTTAGTCGAACGCTGTTTTTGTGTGTGAGGATAGTGACTGAGGGCTACACCTCCGGTAGCTTCCGCTGCACAGGGAGCTAGGTAATCTCGAAAGAGGAAGGGGCACTCTTCGGTGAACGCTTTGTGTGTACGGATCGTACTTCTTAAGGGGGGCTACAGGTGATAGGAAGCAGGTTGAGTCAGGACTTCGTTACGTTTAACTGTTGAAATACTTAAGAGCTTCAGCTTAACTGATGCCTGTGAAGCGAGTTATTTTTCCAAATTTACCATAATTACATTGCTTTAAATAGGCGATTTTTGGGTGGTTGAGTTAAAAGTGTGGAAGTTACTTTGTACATTTTGAACAATGATGAAGTGGAATCTCAAACGGTAAATCTGATTAGGAAAAACTGGCTAGGATCACTTCAACCGTAAATGAGTGTAATACTGTGTCGAAGCGAGTATGATTTTTAATGATTTTTAATCTTATATTTTATGGAAGTTGTTTTTGTCTTTGTGTGTAGATTTTGTGCCACGTGTTTGGTAATCAATGACCCTTCTGGTCCACCACGGCAGCGCAGTAGGCTTTATTTTAACAGTTTGCTTGTTTAATGAGCTATAATTTCTGCAAGAATATCTGTTCTTTCGTGCGCTTTCTTCAAAACAGCACAACAGTTTTATTCAGAATGCACCACGTGCTCTAGTTCGGCCGTTTGCAGACAGCATATGCAGTTAATATGTTGAATAATTATCGCACAACCTCGAGCATTGGTTAAACCTCTGTCCAGAATAGTGCACGCGTAGAATCGTAATGCGAATCTCACTGAGATATTTTTATGGTATGAATGCAAAGGAGATGATAGTATCGTTGTCTCCCACCCCCGTTTTCTATGTTTCTTCTTGCTGCAGTTAAATTGTGCTCTGTTATATTCTCACGTAATTCTTACTTAAATATTTCTAGTCAGGCACCAGTTATGGTAGTTAGGATGTGCAACCAAATACTTAGATACAATAAATAATCTACGTGAAATATAAATTCTGTGGTATTGATCTTACCCACTTACCCCGATTTCCAATCCTGAATTAATCAAGTTGCTTCATGCACGACATGGAGTGCTATTCATCTAGCTACTTAAAGAAATTTGCATGCTTGTGATTAAATTATTAAAGTAATTAAACTAATAATTTTCCAGCTTCGTTATTTTTCTAAATGGTTAGGAAGGGCTTGGGCTGGTGGCGGCCCTGAATTTCTGAATTTTTATCGTTATTTGTGTGAGAGAATCAGCGAGAAATGCGAGATAACGTATATGGCTCGATGAGAAACGTCGTAAAGATAGTAATAGAATGTTTACACAACATAAGAATTGCAACAATTGGCTAATGTAAGTAAGTGGAAGCTTAGAGGCAGATGCTGGTTTGCGCCAATGATGACCCACCCCACTGGCCACAGAAAGACATAAAGAGAGCGAGATGCCTTTTTTCGGCAGTAAATGGTAGGGTGTGCGTTACTGATAAAGTACCTGAAGAAAGGGTTGAGGAAGCTAAGGATCCAGCACGACGTTCCATATTACCCTCCTGAACCCATCGATTCCATATTCTGCTAACAGTCATTGGTTCTCGACCAACGCGAGCAGCAATGTCGCGATACGAGAAACCGCAATCCCGATAGGCTACAATCCGACACGAGGCATTACAACAACGTTTCACCAGGCAACTCCGGTCAACTGCTGTTTGTGTATGAGAAATCGGTTGGAAACTTTCCTCATGAAACTTCCTGGCAGATTAAAACTGTGTGCGGGACCGAGACTCGAACTCGTGGCCTTTGCCTTTCGCGGGCAAGTGCTCTACCAACTGAGTTACCCAAGCACGACTCACTCCCCGTCCTCACAGCTTTACTTCTGCCAGTACCTCGCCTCCTACCTTCCAAACGTTACAGAAGCTCTCCTGCGAACCTTGCAGAACTAGCTCTCCTGAAAGAAAGGATATAGCGGAGACATGGCTTAGCCACAGCCTGGGGGAGTTCGAGTCTCGGTCCGGCACACAGTTTTAACCTGCCAGGAAGTTTCATATCAGCGCACACTCTGCTGCAGAGTGAAAATCTCATTCTGGGAACTTTCCTCATCTCAGCACGTTGTAGGTGTCGCCACCGGCGCCAACATTGTATGAATGGTCTGAAACGCTAATCATTTGCATGTTACAGCATCTTCTTCCTGTCGGTTAAATTTCACGTCTGTAGCACGTCATCTTCGTGGTGTAGCAATTTTAATGGCCAGTTCAAATGGCTCTGAGCACTATGGGACTTAACATCTGTGGTCATCAGTCCCCTAGAACTTAGAACTACTTAAACCTAACTAACCTAAGGACATCACACACATCCATGCCCGAGGCAGGATTGGAACCTGCGACCGTAGCAGTCGCGCGGTTCCGGACTGAGCGCCTAGAACCGCTAGACCACCGCGGCCGGCTTAATGGCCAGTAGTGTACTTCCAGCATAAGAAGCTAGAAAGACAAAATACCACAACAGAGTGAGCCTCACATGCGTCTTCCACTCTCTATCAAACCTAACATGAAACAATTGATCAAAAATAAAAAATAAACAAATTCATGCCTCCCATTAAATAGAAATAATTTTATTAATTTGCAGTGTAATCAATGTCGTTTCGTATATTGTATTATAGTGTGTTGCTTTGTATATTTTTATAATAATATGTAATATACCGATTTTGGTGATGTGTGTGTGTGCGTGTGTGTGTGTGTGTATGTGTGTATAGGGGAGGGAGGCACTGAAACTCGTAGAGGGAGATTAAGACTCTGGTGCAGTAAGCGGAGTGAAATAAATATAGGTAGCAGAAGTTATGCAGAGACGAAAAGCGTAGCGAAGTATAAATCATTATGGAGAGCTGCATGAAACTAGTGTTCCAAGTGAATACCACAACAACAAGAGAATCCTCCTGACATAGCAATTTCTTGGTTCAAATGGCTCTGAGCACTATGGGACTCAACTGCTGAGGTCATTAGTCCCCTAGAACTTAGAACTAGTTAAACCTAACTAACCTAAGGACATCACAAACATCCATGCCCGAGGCAGGATTCGAACCTGCGACCGTAGCGGTCTTGCGGTTCCAGACTGCAGCGCCTATAACCGCACGGCCACTGCGGCCGGCAGCAATTTCTTGCTTTAGTGTATTTGATGCGAGAAGATACCATGTACATACGGGTGCACCTGTTCGTCAAACAAACAAACAAGTAACACACACTGGGCGGGGCAGATAGGCGGTGGGAGGCGGACAGACAAATATAGCGGCTGTGGAGAGGGGAAGGGGGTGGGAGGGAGGGGGGAGGGAGAGTGGAGAGACATTACAGGCTAGAGTCCCCGTTGTGACGGTGATTGGGTCGGCTTTGGATAGTGATTGAATTAAAGGTAATTGAAAACTCTCTGTCAACAAGCTGCGCGAGTCCGAGTGTGTGCATGAGCGCAACAGAGCTCTGTTCGCTACCGAGGTGTAAAGTCTCGACACAGTACGAGGAGAAATGTTCTGGGACAGACTCGCAGCTGTTGAAAGAATGTAGCTCGTAACGCAATGAAACCCTTTACGCAGCTGCTTTAAACTTCTATGAAGTTGCAATAGCCACGCTAAAATTCCATTTCCAGCGAAAGAATAACCACTCGCAATGCGACGCCAACTTCCAACCGCCCACTTCTGATGACTCCTAGGTGCTACACAAAACTGTTCATTGTGACAGAACCATGTTGAGCTGCGACGGTACGATATGACACTGCTTGGCAAAATAAGTGAAGCATTCAGAAGGAGGGCTCTAAATGAAACTTTACATGCTGAGAAGGTCGTTGTTGTTGTTGTGGTCTTCTGTCCTGAGACTGGTTTGATGCAGCTCTCCATGCTACTCTATCCTGTGCAAGCTTCTTCATCTCCCAGTACCTACTGCAACCTACATCCTTCTGTATCTGTTTAGTGTATTCATCTCTTGGTCTCCCTCTACGATTTTTACCCTCCACACTGCCCTCCAATACTGAATTGGTGATTCCTTGATGCCTCAGAACATGTCCTACCAACCGATCCCTTCTTCTAGTCAAGTCGTGCCACAAACGTCTCTTCTCCCCAATCCTATTCAATACCTCCTCATTAGTTATGTGATCTAACCATCTAATCTTCAGCATTCTTCTGTAGCACCACATTTCTAAAGCTTCTATTCTCTTCTTGTTCAAACTAGTTATCGTCAATGTTTCACTTCCATACATGGCTACACTCCGCACAAATACTTCCAGAAACGACTTCCTGACAGTTAAATCTATACTCGATGTTAACAAATTACCCTGCTTCAGAAACGCTTTCATTGCCATTGCCAGTCTACATTTTATATGTTCTCTACTTCGGCCATCATCAGGTATGTGAGAAGGAATGTGAGGCTATTTCAGTGGCTGCAATATTGAGGCAAATCTACAAAGAACTCGTCAGTATGATCTCACTATCAGTACGACATTGGACTCGCATCTGACGTGGCTGCATGCACTAATTCGGTTGGGAAGTGTGTCACAAAGCCGTTGCATTCTGTCCTGACTCAAAATGACCCAAAACGCAACAGTTGTATCTTGTCCTTCATATCCTGGATATTGGCGCTGGAATGGAGTTGACGTCCTCGCTGGACCCACGCGTGCTGCAGCTGGGACGATTTTGCTGTCACAGGAGTACCTCAGTATCACATAGGCAGTTTAACCTGTTGACAAACGTTACCGCTACACTGTCGCATGAGAGGTAGCGGCGGGACGCAGGGTATCTGTGACGTACTGTTGTGCAGCGTGCGTTTCCTCAACCGGCACCGGCAGTGACCTAAGGTCACACCTGACGTCTCACCTTACCATGACGTCAGGAGTAACAATGGTGCGGCCTCGCCGAAACACTGAAAGCGTGAGATCTCTGGCCAGGTCGCCGCCATGCACGCCGACGGTGGTCACCCACAGTAGTGCTGAACCGCGATTCACCCATGAACACAGTGCGACCCTATTCGTCAGCAGTTCATGCTTCCTGGTGATGCCATCACTGCTGAACCGCGATTCACCCATGAACACAGTGCGACCCTATTCGTCAGCAGTTCATGCTTCCTGGTGATGCCATCACTGCTGAACTGCGATTCACCCATGAACACAGTGCGACGCTATTCATCAGCAGTTCATGCTTCCTGGTGATGCCATCACTGCTGAACCGCGATTCACCCATGAGCACAGTGCGACGCTATTCATCAGCAGTTCATGCTTCCTGGTGATGCCATCACTGCTGAACTGCGATTCACCCATGAGCACAGTGCGACGCTATTCATCAGCAGTTCATGCTTCCTGGTGATGCCGTCACTGCTGAACTGCGATTCACCCATGAACACAGTGCGACGCTATTCATCAGCAGTTCATGCTCCCTGGTGATGCCATCACCGCTGAACCGCAATTCACCCATGAACACAGTGCGACGCTATTCATCAGCAGTTCATGCTTCCTGGTGATGCCATCACTGCTGAACCGCGATTCACCCATGAGCACAGTGCGACGCTATTCATCAGCAGTTCATGCTTCCTGGTGATGCCATCACTGCTGAACCGCGATTCACCCATGAGCACAGTGCGACGCTATTCATCAGCAGTTCATGCTTCCTGGTGATGCCATCACTGCTGAACCGCGATTCACCCATGAGCACAGTGCGACGCTATTCATCAGCAGTTCATGCTTCCTGGTGATGCCATCACTGCTGAACTGCGATTCACCCATGAGCACAGTGCGACGCTATTCATCAGCAGTTCATGCTTCCTGGTGATGCCGTCACTGCTGAACTGCGATTCACCCATGAACACAGTGCAACGCTATTCATCAGCAGTTCATGCTCCCCGGTGATGCCATCACCGCTGAACCGCAATTCACCCATGAACACAGTGCGACGCTATTCATCAGCAGTTCATGCTTCCTGGTGATGCCATCACTGCTGAACCGCGATTCACCCATGAGCACAGTGCGACGCTATTCATCAGCAGTTCATGCTTCCTGGTGATGCCATCACTGCTGAACCGCGATTCACCCATGAGCACAGTGCGACGCTATTCATCAGCAGTTCATGCTTCCTGGTGATGCCATCACTGCTGAACCGCGATTCACCCATGAGCACAGTGCGACGCTATTCATCAGCAGTTCATGCTTCCTGGTGATGCCATCACTGCTGAACCGCGATTCGCCCATGAACACAGTGTGAAGCTATTCATCAGCAGTTCATGCTTCCTGGTGATGCCATCACTGCTGAACCGCGATTCACCCATGAGCACAGTGCGACCCTATTAATCAGCAGTTCATGCTTCCTGGTGATGCCATCACTGCTGAACCGCGATTCACCCATGAGCACAGTGCGACGCTATTCATCAGCAGTTCATGCTTCCTGGCGATGCCATCACTGCTGAACCGCGATTCACCCATGAGAACAGTGCGACGCTATTCATCAGCAGTTCATGCTTCCTGGTGATGCCATCACTGCTGAACCGCGATTCACCCATGAGCACAGTGCGACGCTATTCATCAGCAGTTCATGCTTCCTGGTGATGCCATCACTGCTGAACCGCGATTCACCCATGAGCACAGTGCGACGCTATTCATCAGCAGTTCATGCTTCCTGGTGATGCCATCACTGGTGAACCGCGATTCGCCCATGAACACAGTGCGAAGCTATTCATCAGCAGTTCATGCTTCCTGGCGATGCCATCACTGCTGAACCGCGATTCACCCATGAGCACAGTGCGACGCTATTTATCAGCAGTTCATGCTTCTTGGTGATGCCATCACTGCTGAACCGCGATTCACCCATGAGCACAGTGCGACGCTATTCATCAGCAGTTCATGCTTCCTGGTGATGCCATCACTGCTGAACCGCGATTCACCCATGAACACAGTGCAACGCTATTCATCAGCAGTTCATGCTTCCTGGTGATGCCATCACTGCTGAACCGCAATTCACCCATGAACACAGTGCGACGCTATTCATCAGCAGTTCATGCTTCCTGGTGATGCCATCACTGCTGAACCGCAATTCACCCATGAACACAGTGCGACGCTATTCATCAGCAGTTCATGCTTCCTGGTGATGCCATCACTGCTGAACCGCGATTCACCCATGAGCACAGTGCGACGCTATTCATCAGCAGTTCATGCTTCCTGGTGATGCCATCACTGCTGAACCGCGATTCACCCATGAGCACAGTGCGACGCTATTCATCAGCAGTTCATGCTTCCTGGTGATGCCATCACTGCTGAACCGCGATTCACCCATGAGCACAGTGCGACCCTATTAATCAGCAGTTCATGCTTCCTGGTGATGCCATCACTGCTGAACCGCGATTCGCCCATGAGCACAGTGCGACGCTATTCATCAGCAGTTCAAGCTTCCTGGCGATGCCATCACTGCTGAACCGCGATTCACCCATGAGCACAGTGCGACGCTATTCATCAGCAGTTCATGCTTCCTGGTGATGCCATCACTGCTGAACTGCGATTCACCCATGAGCACAGTGCGACGCTATTCATCAGCAGTTCATGCTTCCTGGTGATGCCATCACTGCTGAACCGCGATTCACCCATGAGAACAGTGCGACGCTATTCATCAGCAGTTCATGCTTCCTGGTGATGCCATCACTGCTGAACTGCGATTCACCCATGAGCACAGTGCGACGCTATTCATCAGCAGTTCATGCTTCCTGGTGATGCCATCACTGCTGAACCGCGATTCACCCATGAGCACAGTGCGACGCTATTCATCAGCAGTTCATGCTTCCTGGTGATGCCATCACTGCTGAACCGCGATTCGCCCATGAACACAGTGCGAAGCTATTCATCAGCAGTTCATGCTTCCTGGTGATGCCATCACTGCTGAACCGCGATTCACCCATGAGCACAGTGCGACGCTATTTATCAGCAGCTCATGCTTCTTGGTGATGCCATCACTGCTGAACCGCGATTCACCCATGAGCACAGTGCGATGCTATTCATCAGCAGTTCATGCTTCCTGGTGATGCCATCACTGCTGAACCGCGATTCACCCATGAGCACAGTGCAACCCTATTAATCAGCAGTTCATGCTTCCTGGCGATGCCATCACTGCTGAACCGCGATTCACCCATGAGCACAGTGCAACCCTATTAATCAGCAGTTCATGCTTCCTGGTGATGCCATCACTGCTGAACCGCGATTCACCCATGAGCACAGTGCGACGCTATTCATCAGCAGTTCATGCTTCCTGGTGATGCCATCACTGCTGAACTGCGATTCACCCATGAGCACAGTGCGACGCTATTCATCAGCAGTTCATGCTTCCTGGTGATGCCATCACTGCTGAACCGCTATTCACCCATGAACACAGTGCGACGCTGTTCATCAGCAGTTCATGCTTCCTGGTGATTTCACCACTTCAGACGCTGCCATTTGCGTCGTGGTTTTAACAGAAGCCCACCTGTGGTATAGTAATTCCCTAGTCCACCCGCTTCTAGTCTCCGACCAATGGTACGGCATGACACAGAATGTTTCAGCAAGTAAATTACTTAGGAGACGACGATGTGAACGATGTGCCTGGAGCACAATACGGCTAACCTCCTCTTTGCTGGTCAAGCGTGGTCAACTGGAACCTTGGCGACGAGTATGGGTATTGGAGTATGTTCAAATGGTTCAAATGGCTCTGAGCACTATGGGGCTCAACTTCCGAGGTCATTAGACCCCTAGAACTTAGAACTAGTTAAACCTAACTAACCTAAGGACAGCACACACATCCATGTCGAGGCAGGATTCGAACCTGCGACCGTAGCGGTCTCGCAGTTCCAGACTGCAGCGCCTAGAACCGCTCGGAGTAAGTTCCCATGTGGTCCAACTTCAGGTCGCTGTCACATTCGAATGCCCCAGAATTCTACATATTGCACAATTCGACCAGCCAACCCAAAGGAGACTCATATGAGGCCCCTCCCAAACTCTGTAAGATTCTGATAACGGTGTCTCAAACGGGTACAGCACATCTCATTCGCAACCATCACTCAACATCTGACGCTATTCACGACCATTATGTATCCTAGCAGGCCTGCTAACAATACTAATGATCCCTGGTGGCCATTCTGTCTGTCGCAGAGAATTGCAACTCTGATAATTTACGTAAACAACGATTGTGTGTACGTGTATGAAGTTACACTGACATTCTAACATGTCTTCTGGGGGCTCCACTTTCTTTTGTGAGGCCATGTATATTGTGCCGTCGCACTTGCAACACGGATTGTTTTCGCGCATCTCCTAGACCAAAGGTCAGGGCATGGACGACGGGAGTTGCACTGCGAATGGTGCCTGTTACGCTGTGAAACAATTCTATGAAATAAACAGCAACGTCATTCGGATACAAAATGCTATTATAAAAATTATACTCTTAACATCTCAGTGTAGTGAGATGACAGTAAATTCTATTCTCGGATACTGTGAAGCCATAGCTTTAGACGGATTTTTTTGTAATTTTACTGGCACTGTCTCTTAAAAATCTCTATTGTTTTGCAAGCAATTTTCCCAATATTCAAGCCTACCACCAGTTTTACCTACGACTTATCCTATGTGATCTTTCCATTTCCTACACGTACAAATCGTTACACTCAGCTGTTTGAATGGGATGAGGAGCTGAGTTGTTGATTCTAGTTGCAGCTACTTGATCTTGTACTTTATTTCATGATAAGTGCACAATTTACATTTCTGAACATTTGAAGCAAGTTTCCAATCTTCGCACCCCTTAATTCTTTCACTGAATACCTGTGCAGGTTTTTTTTTTCACTTCTCTTTTCGTTATAGATTGCTGCATCATCTGTGAAGAGTCTGAGATTAGTGTTACTATTGTCTGCAAGGTATTTAACACACAAGATGGACACCAAGGATCCAAACACATTTCCTGGGTCAACAGCTGAAGATATATCTCCACCCGAGTTAACATGCTGCGTTCTCCCTACATGGACACAAATTTCTATTGATCCGTCGTATGTTCGCACTTTCATCAATCAGCGCCAGTGTGATATCGAGTCAATTACTTTCCGGAATTCAAGAAATACGGGGATCTACCTGACTGCGTTGATCCATAGCTTTCAGGATGTCTTGGGAAATAAAACACTAGGAAGGTTTGGTTCAAATGGCTCTGAGCACTATGGGACTTAACATCTGTGGTCATCAGTCCCCTAGAACTTAGAACTACTTAAACCTAACTAACCTAAGGACATCACACACATCCATGCCCGAGGCAGGATTCGAACCTGCGACCGTAGCAGTCGCGCAGTTCCAGACTGAAGCGCCGAGAACCGCTCGGCCACCACGGCCGGCTTAGGTAGGTTTCTCCTGACTCATAATCTTCGTTGACATGGAGAAAGTAATTCTGAACGACACACTTAATTGCGTTTAAACTCAGAATATGTTGCAAGATTGTACAATAGATGAGTGTCAAACATATACTATGGGACCTCTGAGGATCAATTCTGAACTTTTCTTGTACACAGATTTCAAATAGTTCAAATGGCTCTAAGCACTATGAGACTTAACATCTGAGGTCATCTAGACTTAGAACTACTTAAACCTAACTAACCTAAGCCGCTCGGCAATCGCGGCCGGTTTGACAGATTCGTCTCGTGTTCTACTCAAACTACTGGGAACAGTTTCTTTGCTCGAGGGATCTGGGGTGCGTTATGGTAAAAAAAAGGGATCATTCGGCCGATGAATTCTGTATTGAATGTGATAGGCTTTCTATCGGGCACTAAGCACTTGCTCAACTTTAGCGACTGCAACTGTTTCTGTATGACACTGACACTCATATGTTTGTACAGAAACGTTTGAAGCGATGCTAGAATGCAAGTGGGAAATGCATCTGAAATTTCTCCTTATTGGAACGACTGTACGTTAAAATAAATTTAATAATTGTAGTTCAGTAGTCGTGCTGAAATTTTAAAGTACAGAGGTCTATCAGGAGAACGCAGATGCATCGTTGTTCTTCCCTCTCATACTTAGAATGTAATTGGACTGTAACATTCTAAATAGACTGTGTAATACTCAGCCTTTGTCACATGTGACCAGTTTTGCAAATTATGCACTTTATTTACACTTCGAGAGTAGGATAGCAGTATTTGTACGAACACAAGTAGATATCGGACAACACGTCACTTCCGGTGAGAAACCATCACAAAACACACTGGTATGCATCGAGAACAGTGGCAGGGTATCGGCAGCCCGCATTCGAGTTATCAGTATGGGCTTATGATTTGATAATGCCATAACTGGTCAGCAGAAGTACAGCACTGCGGGTTCTGGTGCATATCACAACCTTATCACATCTGGCCTCAGGTTAACCACTTGGGTGACTTGTATTCAAGATCACCTCACTCCCTCTCCTCTGCGGAACCACCAGAAACTGATCAAGGTGACCCAGTGGACCTCCCCCCCCCTCCCTCCCCCACCTTACCCAGCGCACAAGCATTAGGCAAGTTTTACTCAAGATCATGAAGTGACTCGGTAGTGTTCATAAGACCAGAAAATGATGGGAAACGTCTCTCAGGCAATGGGCGCACAATAAAATGGTAGAGAACCCCTCCTCTACCCATGGACCTCCGCGCTCGCTGGTGATAGACAGCGTCCGTGTTCGGCCACCGCGGCGCTCGGCGTCAGAGCACAAAGCTATAACGATTGATTATTATTATTATCGTATGCATCAATTACAGTAATACACATTTAGCAAACAAAGAAATATATATAAAAATGAACATGTGAAATTATACGTAGTACACAAGTTTTAAAACGGCTCAGGCTACAACCGGGTGTTGATGGACTCAATCCAGCGGAGTAGCTCGTGGGATGCTTGATGAAGCTTCTCAGTGCCACCAGGGAAGCGTCTGATTGGACAGTCATTCACAATTTGGTTCATTGTTTGGGTGTCACCACAGTCACACACACTGTCACTTGAAAAGCCCCACTTGTGCATGTTGTATTTGCACTTACCCTCTTCGATCCGATATCTGCTTAACTGCACCCACACCTCCCTTGGTTGGTGAAAGCCTGGAACTGGAACTCTCGGACTGTCTACAAGTTCGTGGTTTCTGGTTCTTGTAGCTTGCCACTCAAGTTTCCACTCTGCGTTCTGGTCGAATCCTGTATATAGCATTTGGACTCCCATTTCATATGCTGGTGTTCTAGATTTGAGGCGTCTCCTGGGCAGTGACAGCAAACCGTCACGAAGAGGGTTCGAGTTGTTTTCAGAAACTTGCTGACAGAGGTTGCAAAGAGCAGCCTTTCGCCGGAGGTCTGGTGGACAGATGTTTGAAAGCACTGGTAGCCAGCAACTAGGTGTAGGCCGGACTGTACCACTAATTACTCTCATAACTAAGTTCAGTTGGACGTCTACTTTCGCTACGTGGGTGCTTCGGAGCCAAACTGGTGCACAGTATTCTGCTGCATACTATACCAATGCAAGGGATGCTCCTCGGAGAACTGACGTGGTTGCTCGCCATGTACTGCCTGCCAGCTTTCTCACAAGGTTCACTCGTATTTGTATCTTCTTGGCTAAGTTGGAAAGGTGTTTTTTGTATAAAGTTCTGCCCAGAGTGACTCCCAGTTATTTTGGGCTTTCGTTGTATCTGACTGTGCCAAGAGGGCCGAACTGTCGACTGATCTTTGCTGATGAAAGGCGATTAGAGAGGTGGAACAGGCTTACCTCGGTTTTAGAAACATTTGGTCTCAGTTACCATGTCTCAAAATATTCATAAAGTTTAGTAAGGCTGTTGATGATGGGTATATAAGAGTCCAAAACCGGTCGTGTTTTAAATAAAAAGAACCTTACAAAGGAAGCGGTATCTTGAGCCTCTACTATAGTGCTCCGTTGCGGATGTTCCTCCGACAGGATTATTTGTAGGCTTCTAATTTTTATTAAAAATTCCCAGAAATGTACCTAGGACTTCTTTATTTCCATTACACAACATTTAGAAGTTCTGATTGCACCAGATATGGAGTTCGCACAATGCTGAATTCGACATTTTACAGACTGTGTTAAGTTCTGCAATGGTAACCATTTGTGTATTGCCATGTTGATATTGTTGTGGTCTTCAGTCCTGAGACTGGTTTGATGCAGCTCTCCATGCTACTCTATCCTGTGCAAGCTTCTTCATCTCCCAGTACCTACTCCAATCTACATCCTATTCATCTCTTGGTCTCCCTCTACGATTTTTACCCTCCACGCTGCCCTCCAATACTAAATTGGTGATCCCTTGATGCCTCAGAACATGTCCTACCAACCGATCCCGTCTTCTGGTCAAGTTGTGCCACAAACTTCTCTTCTCCCCAATCCTATTCAATACTTCCTCATTAGTTATGTGATCTACCCATCTAATCTTCAGCATTCTTCTGTAGCACCACATTTCGAATGCTTCTATTCCCTTCTTGTCCAAACTATTTATCGTCCATGTTTCACTTCCATACATGGCTACACTCCATACAAATACTTTCAGAAATGACTTCCTGACACTTAAATCTATACTCGATGTTAACAAATTTCTCTTCTTCAGAAACGCTTTCCTTGCCATTGCCAGTCTACAGCGTATTGCCATATAGGTCACATAATATGTGGTTTAAATCCCATGCAGGTTACATGCATCTTTCATAATACTCCAAGATAATTGCGACTACACAAAGCATATAATTTACCTGATTCAGACTGAGTTGTGGAACAATACTGTTTCTCCTATGTTATGGTAAATGACAACATGGTGGCAACAGTGGCGATGGAAGCAAAGAGAAGAGCACAGAAACTTGAGTTTCGGATTCACAATGAGAGTGCTGTTACGTTAAGAGCAACTACTACAGTCCTAGAACTACTAATGGAGCATCTAATGTTGGTTTACAACCCTAGTGTCATTTCTTGAGATAGGCGCAACTCAGACAGAGAGAGAATCTGTCGTAGAGTGGCTGAAACAGTAACCTCGACATTCGCCGCAAGTGGTTTCTGGTAGCTACGGTAAACCTAATTTGAAGTTCTGCTCAGGTAGTGGACCGCACGTGCTCGCGAATAAATGTGTTAGTGTTGTGGAACAGCGCCCCGCAGATCGATGGTCGGACCCCCTTTCAAGGAGACGGGTCCCGCGGCAACACACTCGCGCAGTGGTATCTGCTGCCGTGGTGCGGTTATCGGTAGACCAGAGCGCCCAGTGGCGTACCTATCGGCGGTCGGCGGGCATGACTAACGATCCCACTCTCCATCGTAATTAAAGGGACGCGCATTCATTGCAACTCGCGCGCTGCCCTCGTATTTCTGCCACTCGGCGGAAGATGGACATCGCGCTGCTCGATAAACGAGCGCCTGAAACGCAAAAAAACGTTTTAATAATGACCACAATCAATATTTCACAGCGTTTCGGCGCACACTTGAAATCATTAGTCAATCGGTTTAGCCCGCGCTCTCGATTAAATGAGGAATTTTAACAGGCTGTGGCCGCGAAGCCGCAGTGTAGCAGCTGTTTCACTACGAAGAGTCTGGCGGTATCAGCTTCGGCAGTTGTTCAGGAATCTCTTGACCGACATTTTTGTTATCTCTTCAAGTTATTGACATTAAGTGCTCGTATCTGCTTTATTTCAGTACGGAATTCTTACAGCAAATGAACAATAATGTTGTTATTATGCCAAATTAGGTGACGCAATGGGAAAGGGAAAATCTCACTTTACATTTATTTAAGTAGATTGTGCTGGAATTCCGATGGACTTTGCGAAATGAATTTCCAGTGGGATACTAGAATTTTACAACTATACTGATATTCATTCTAAATGGGGCAAGGATTTTCAGTCGCTCAGTTTATTACACGTACAAAGTACATCAAGTATTTACTTCGTAAGTAATAGCTATTTTCGTATCAGTTGCAGTTATTGTAAATATTATAACGATACGTAATCATTCACAGCGATTTTACTAGATATAACAAGGAAAATGTTTCCCTGTTATGTGAGGCATCGATAGGACAAAGTCTTATCGAACGAAATAAATCAGCGGGATAGAATGGTATACAGAAATTAAGGGCTACCTGTTACACCAGCAACTGATATAACTTTGTTTGAACCGCAGAGAAACGAGATAAATGCAGATATAAAGCAGATACACAAACACATGTGGGCGCGCACGCACACGAAAACACACACATACATATACACACACACACACGCACACACAGACACACACGCACACACACACACACACACACACACACACACACACAACGCAGTGCACTTCTCAGAAGTAAGGGATCATCAATAGATGGTAATACAGAAGGAAAAATTAAAAAGATGAATGCTTTTGATCTAATTAGTAAAGTCAGTTTGCATTCTGAAATCGTTGTAACATAATGTTACCTAGTGAAGTACTATATGCGAAATTCCTTTTTTTTTTTTTTTTTTTTTTTGAGTCATCAGTCTTCTGTCTGGTTTGATGCGGCCCACACGAACAATTACTGAATATACATTATGTATCTCTAACGCAGTGCTTTCCATTGCCTTTGCATCTTCATGGATTTGATGACTACTGATTGTTCCACCTTTTAGGAGCAGTTTCCCATCCGAGGGCAAGAGAGTGCCCTGAACCTCTGTCCGCTCCTCCGTACTCTTTGACAAGGTCGTTGACAGAAAGACGGTGATTTCTGATGTCGGAAGTCTTCTATTGTCATTGCTGGTTATGTTTATTCGAAATTTAAGCAATGGCTAGGTTCGAAACCAGGACCCAAGACCCAAGACATTTTGATTTATAGTCAAAGACGCTACGCCTCCTTTTTCCTTCGTTTTGTTCGTTGTTTTTCTCGTCATTTGTTCTGTGCGGACATCACATGACACCCCTTCAGGTTCATCGTTGACTATTCACCCAGTGATTTTACTGCAGAGGACGCTGAGTCCTGCAGGCCACGTGGTACCTTCACACAATCAACATTCAAGGTATGGTGTAAAACTAGTCTCCATCGTTAAGAAATATATGGTAAGAACGAGGTAAGAGAGATTAAGAGATTAGGGATCGTAGGAAGGCATACACACATTCCATCCAGATATTCGCAGATTGAAGAAGAAAGCAGATGGCCAATAATAATATGAAGTGCACTTTGAAATGGCTTGTAGTGTGCGTACATCGTATTTTCCCACTGAAATGTTTAGAATTTGAGAGAGAAGGAGAGGTAAGCTAAAGATGAGTAGCGAAGAAGAGGGAGTTAGAAAACATTAGGTAACGTGAATACGTGCTTCAAATCGTAAATCCTGTTTTACCTGGGGATACTTTGGGTGTTATGGGACAGTGAACTGTATCGAACAAGAGTTGTTTCGCAGTGGAATCAATTGAATTGTGAGGCATGGAGCATAGGGAACACACCCGCTGCGTTGATTGGAAACAACACGCGTTTCAGAGTGACTTCAAGTTTTCTGTTTCTAATTAGACTTACGGTGACTGAGCTTAACTTTGGATATCGTTTCGTGTGATTAGCATTAGGATTTTGTTGTATCTTTAGATACAACTTGTTACTCTTTATATTGCACACTCTGAGAATATTTGTCCCAACTAATAAACATAGGAATGTTGAACTATCACAGAAGTAGGTTCAGGTTTTATCGGCTAAAGGAATTTCGGTTCTCAGCATACTGGATTAATAGTGGGACAGCAACTTGTGTTAACCAGTTTTGATATAGGAACAGCTAGATTTGCAAAATACAATTTTTTATTTTATTTGACTATTTTTAGGTTACCTGGACCCATTTTAGATCATCCTGTGGGGTAAAAAGTTAAAATTACAATTTATCCATTAATATGTTGCAAAAAGTGAGAGCATATTACAGGATACAGAGCATATCATACTGGGATATACCCTGTTTTCGAAAAAATTGTAAGAACATAAATGTAGTAGCTGATTTTCACTGTATTGTATTAATTTTTTATTTTTGATACTTGTAAATCTTAATACAGACATTCTCTGCTTCCTACATCCTCCCCCTTATCCCCGCACCTACCTAGCCTGACCCCTCCCGCCCCTCCCTCGTTCTTCCCGGGACTAGTTTCACATCTTCCCTCTCTCCGCGATGGTCGTTGCTTTGGCTTTAACCCTTCATTTACCACATTATGTATCCGAAATTACTACTTTACTGTTGGATTAAATAAGTGCACCACGACAATATGGGAACTGACTTATTTAAGTAAACAAATAACAAAACGTGTTTTGCATCAAGGTGGACTCATAATTCTCATATTGTTGTTTTTCTATGCAAACAAGGACCAAATGGAAGAGTTCCAGGATAAAATTATTAAATGCAGCACATTGCCAAGTGCAATTATTGTCCCCATGAAGTGTCATTAAAAAGGTCTTTACGAGTATACATTCTGTTAGATTTACTTCCGGTTAAGTATTTTACGAGATTGAAGTAATTACGAAGGTGATAATATGTTCTTCAGTTTCATGCTATTCGGTTGCTTTCCACACTGTTTAATGTTTCATACTGAAAAATATTGTATGCTTCTACAGCATACGACTTTTGTTTGTATACGCCGTATGTGGCGTTGCTTTCTTTTACTGTTCATTGCTTATAAATGTCCTGTTGTTCTGGAAAAATTGTGAAGAGCTTTTAAATGTCCTGCAGGTGTTGAAAAATTTTAAAGAGCTTAAGTGTGGTAATTGACTTTTACTGTATTAATTTTTTGATCCCTTGTGATTGGAAGTTGTAAAGAAATTACCTGCATAATGACAGAGCATCCCTTACCTGAGGGTTCCTTGTGGCAGCGCAGGAAGTAGACTGTCAGCTGTATGTTTGTACGGCCACTGTTCAATGACAAACTTGGCTTTGATATAAGTGTATGTACAACCTCAACAGGGTTTGCACGTAATTACGGATAATAGTGTTTTGTCTGTGTGATTTGTATATGCTGGTACGATGTGCTCGGTAGTTTATTGGAAAATTGTAATTTTAGCTTTTAGTCCTACAGGATGATTTGAAGATGATTCAGGCAGCAAGAAACTAGTCATCAATTAAATAAAAGAACTGAATTGTACAAATTTGGCTCTTCCTATATGAAAAAAGGAATTTTGGGTTGTAATGGACAAGAGTAGCCATAAAAAAAAAACTTTTACGTTTCTTTTCTTTAACGCGCAAATATGGAGAAGTCACGACATAAATGGGATGAAAAAAATGGGGAAACTCTTGGAAAAAGTCAAAGTTCTTGAGATGACAAATAGGGAAAGAAGTGAGAAATATCCAGTGTCAGACTCACACTTTACGGGAAAATAAAGAGCTGGCCATTAAACCTCTCTTAGGACATTTCTCCAGAGGGCATATAGTTTTGAACGGGAAACAATAGTATACGATCAACGAAACCTTAGAAGAAAATTGAACCCAATGCCACCTTTGAAAATTGTGCCCCTATAAACTGTATTTGCTATACAGCTGATAAATGTTTCATTAAAATTTAAACCTGTATTTCGATTTAGGCCTATTCTGTTTGAAAATTTTACTTAATAACTTTATTTTGAATTTTTGCTTATTTGAGTCATCTTTCCCCCGACGTGGAAACTTAGATGTAAAATGGACAACTCGTAATTATAACGATTTACGGTCCAGTCAAAACAAAAGTTAAAGTTTTGTGTCTGGTATGGCCCTGGAAATATTTCAACGACCAAAATCTGAAGAGTGAAAAAATGTAAAAGAGTCTACCAACACTGACATTCTACTAGCGAACCCGGCATTGATTTGGAATTGCTAATTTTGTACGGGAACAGGATATATGTCCCCTTCTCTACGTGTCCACCTAGTCCTTCCCCTTTCTTTGCCAGTCTCCTTTTGTCCTCTCCCCCCCCCCCCTCTCTGCCCATCAACTCCTCCCCGCCTTTCTGTCAACCTGCTCCTCCGCCTTCTTCCCCTCCAGCTCGTTCTTCCCCCTTTCTGTGCTCATTTCCTCCCACCGCCTCTGTGCATTTCATCTCCCTCATCCCTGACTGATCTTTAGTCTTGTTCAGTGTCATTGCAAATTCAGATTCGACATTCGTATTCTAATCATAAGCCAATAAGCCACAAATACAACTTTGATTTTTTGGGAAACGGGCTGCGAGGAAGAAAAAACGGCACATTGTTGTGTATACAATTCTCATTTAAAAATATATAAAGAGAGAAATATATATGGGATAAGCCTGATGACGAGATTTAAAAAAAAAAAAAATCGATAATTTTCGAGCAGAGTATGGCGCACCCTTTTCTGTCTCGGAGTCGGTTTTAGCAGGAAACCTATGCATGGTTACTTAAAAAAATATGTAGTCTCTGTCCGTCAAAATTTTTATGAGAGTATGGTGTAAAAATGTGAAGAAAATCGGTCAAGAACTTTTCGACATTTTTGCTAACAATATTAATCTATCATATAATACATATGTTCTACCTAACAAACCTGGCACTGCACGGGTATTAATTTTGCCAATTTCCTATTAGAAACGAAAACAAAGGAACTGTGTTTCTAGTGTAATATCGAAAACATTTAATTTCCGTGTATTGGTGAAAACATATTTGAAATTATGGAACAGTCATAGGCAGAAATATGCATAATGTAAAATGCATACTGACAGATACCAAATGGAGAAACATAGTAAGCAGTATACAAATTTTCTGGAATGTTTATTTAGCTCAGAACTTGACTGTAAACAATATTTCTAGTTACGCATCTAGGCATCTGGGTGCAGTTACTTCGTCTGTGTACAACATGATTTTGTAAAATCTCTATGGCAACGCCTCTTCATAGCTTAGAGAAGGCTATTGCTTTCGTTGGCGCTTCGCAGTTGAAAGCTATCAAAAGCGCTGCCATGTGTCAGGGATTTCGTTGAGACGATTGTAGGACTGTCTTATTAGTAAGGAATAAAGTGTTAAAAGTTCGTGCATTTTTTCACGCATCTCAGTGTTTATGACGTAATATCTCTTGAACGAAGTGTGGTACCACGACAGTATCTTGTAGGCGTGTTTAGCGGCGTATGTGGATACTGTCTGCGACATCCAATGCGAATAGAGTCAGCACACAGGAGTTATAAATGTAAAGGTCAAGTGTGATTCACGCATCTAATTCTTTATGACGTGATATCCCTTGAACTATGATTGGTAGGTGGTCCTTACCCCAGAGCGACTGTTGCTTGAGAGTAATGGATATGTGTACCAAGTCTGATTGAAATCCTTCTAGTAGTTTAGGAGGAGATGTGGAACACACACACACAAACATTGTTTTCATAATATTTGTGGATCTACATGTTATATATGTTAAAAATATGTAACCTATGTCCGTCCGAACGTTTATCAGAGTAATATGCACACATCAGAAATAAATAGGTCAAGAGGTTTTCAATAATTTTGGTAGCAACGATAAACAACGACTTGTCATTGTATAGCAGTACAAGCTTAGCACCCTCTGCTTTGCACGCGTGGACTATGTGGTCTGCACAGATTTCTTTTCCTCAGTCTAATGTTTATGTTATTCACAGATTGCAGCAGTTTCTAAACTTTTCGTGCTAATAAAGGCCATGGAAACATGGCCTTTTCTGAATGTACTTCTGACCAAAAAGCGATTCTGGTAGCTGGAGCCACGCCTTTTGCGTTCTTGCGGTGATATTTCCATATAAACTTTCATCCCCTAGCAAATATTTCTTTATATCCAACCCAGATGTGCAATACCAATTTTCATAGACTTAGCTTGAAAATTTTTTTAACGTGGTGAAATATTTTCTCAAAAACTTTCATCTCAAATTTCAGCCCGTTAGGGGTTGGATTTCCAAAAATAATGAAAGACGTATTTTTTTATTTCTAACGGAGAAGCAAAATACAAATTTTAAAAGATTTAGCTTTGAAAATGTTTCTATACTGAAATAATTTCATAAAACATTTCATCCCCTACTTCACTCCCTTATGGGATTGCGTTTCCAAAGACAATAAAACACGTATTTTTTTATTTGTAACGGAGAAGTCAGATGCCAATTGTCATAAATGTAGCTTTAAAAATGTTTTACCAGTTTGTCGATAATGGTTTATTTTTAAAAAATCTTTCACCGACTGTTTTACCCCTTTGTTGTTGAAACAAAAATAATGAAAAACGTATTTTTTATTTTTTTAAACCATTTTTCTCTTACTAAGAAGTCAAACACCAAGTTTCAGATACGTACTCTGAAAAATAGTTTAGTAGTGCTTTAATAATGATTTAATTTTTCAAAAATTTCGCCCATTATTTCATTCCCATAGTGGTTAAACTTCCAAAAATGCTGAAACACACTTTTCTTTATTTATGGCCCAGAAACACAGTACCAATTTTCGTAATTATAGCTTCAGACTTTGGATTAACAGCGACATATTTCCAAAAAGTTTTTCTATCATCTATTTCACCTCCTTAAGGGTGGAATTTCGAAAAGTTCACTCTTTAACGATGCCTGCAGTATAAGCTCCACACCTTCTCCAAATCCGAAGTTTCTGTCCTTAGAAGTTAGGTCTGGGAGATGAACATTCAGTCAGTCAGTCAGGACATCGCCTTTTTTACATACAGACATATTAAGTTACGTATCATCCTACTGCACAGTATGAACACTGCCCCAATAAAACCCTTAGCAAGAAATATGTAGCTACGAAAAAGTTTATTTGTCAGTTACTATTCCAACTTCTCCTATAATTGTATAGTCATCGAACTAATTGGTAGTACTTGTCGTTGCTCTCGTACAGTGTGGTACCGCACTGGAAATGTGGCGCGGCAGACACGTAGTGTGACAGCTGTTACCATCTGTAACTGCTGCTGTTTCGTAGCCCTTTGCTATTACCACAGCACGCTGAGATTTCCCTCACACGGGTCGGAACGTCACAGAGCTGTTAAGGGCGGCGTCCGGAAATACCCCGGCCGCTAGTCCTGCGCCGCTGGTCCTGCGTTCGCATCCCGGCTCGAGCCCCTCGCAGCATCGGCCCGCTACACGCTGCGCAGCGCCGCTGCCGCTGGCGAATAGTATTTCCATTTTCCAATAAACGGCGAGCCTGGCGTTTGATATGAGGCGCGGCAGCATCCGCGCGGGCCGAAAAATCCTCAGCAGCGATGGCGGCGCATCACATCAAAGGCCGCTGGAATCTGGCGCTTCAAACGGCACGCCGCGGCCCCGTTCGGCGCTTCGCCAGCGCAGCACAGCCCAGGCCAGCAACCAGCCATCCCAGCGCATCCCAGGCGCCGCCTGTTAGGTAGGGGCGGTCCGCCAAATTAACTTTTTCTGCCTTCCCGCCGGCCTCTGTCGTCCGCACATCAGAGCAGCGAAGCCAGCCGCCGCGGCGCGGGCGGTCTAACTGCCAGGCGCGGCAGCGCCCGCTACCCACACCGAAACGGAGCTAGCGGCCTCTTCCGTTGCTGACTCTGCAAGCGTAGGCGCCCACGAGAACACTGCATGTGCCATAAGCCGATTTACCAGAAACCTCGCTCAGTGTAAGAGGTGTCAAAATAAGCGATCACGTGTCTCGCCGTACCAACAGATACACGACCGTTTCTGAAGAAACGACGGTCATAGTTCTCGAGGTATTTCCCTTACACTTTACGTGCCTTTCGCCACTCGACATCTTCATTGAAATGGTCGTACAGTGATTAGCGTCGCATCTTTCTAATTTTGTGCATCATGTCTACGTGGCTCGTGTTCGTGCCATTTCTTATTTTACGAGGTGCATTCAAGTTCTAAGGCCTCCGATTTTTTTTCTCCGGACTAGAAAGAGATAGAAACATGCGAATTGTTTTAAAATGATGCAGCGTTCATTGTCAATACGTCCCAGAGATGGCAGCACCGTACGGCAAATGGAATTTTACCGCCAGCGGCGAGAATGAGAACTGTTTGAAATACTTAAAATAGCGACGTTTTCCTTACTTGAACAGCGTGCAATCATTCGGTTTCTGAATTTGCATGGTGTGAAACCAATTGAAATTCATCGACAGTTGAAGGAGACATGTGGTGATGGAGTTATGGATGTGTCGAAAGTGCGTTCGTGGGTGCGACAGTTTAATGAAGGCAGAACATCGTGTGACAACAAACCGAAACAACCTCGGGCTCGCACAAGCCGGTCTGACGACATGATCGAGAAAGTGGAGAGAATTGTTTTGGGGGATCGCCGAATGACTGTTGAACAGATCGCCTCCAGAGTTGGCATTTCTGTGAGTTCTGTTCACACAATCCTGCATGACGACTTGAAAATGCGAAAAGTGTCATCCAGGTGGGTGCCACGAATGCTGACGGACGACCACACGGCTGCCCGTGTGGCATGTTGCCAAGCAATGTTGTCGCGCAACGACAGTATGAATGGGACTTTCTTTTCGTCGGTTGTGACAATGGATGAGACGTGGATGCCATTTTTCAATCCATAAACAAAGCGCCAGTCAGCTCAATGGAAGCACACAGATTCACCGCGACCAAAAAAATTTTCGGGTAACCGCCAGTGCTGAAAAAATGATGGTGTCCATGTTCTGGGACAGCGAGGGCGTAATCCTTACCCATCGCGTTCCAAAGGGCACTACGGTAACATTTGCATCCTACGAAAATGTTTTGAAGAACAAATTCCTTCCTGCACTGCAACAAAAACGTCCGGGAAGGGCTGCGCGTGTGCTGTTTCACCAAGACAACGCACCCACACATCGAGCTAACGTTACGCAACAGTTTCTTCGTGATAACAACTTTGAAGTGATTCCTCATGCTCCCTGCTCACCTGACCTGGCTCCTAGTGACTTTTGGCTTTTTGCAACAATGAAAGACACTCTCCGTGGCCGCACATTCACCAGCCGTGCTGCTTTTGCGTCAGCGATTTTCCAGTGGTCAAAACAGACTCCTAAAGAAGCCTTCGCCGCTGCCATGGAATCATGGCATCAGCGTTGTGAAAAATGTGTACGTCTGCAGGGCGATTACGTCGAGAAGTAACGCCAGTTTCATCGATTTCGGGTGAGTAGTTAATTAGAAAAAAAATCGGAGGCCTTAGAACTTGAATGCACCTCGTACATCTTGTCTGTGCCGTACTGCCATCTCGAAATCTTAATTTTCAATTTCTGTTGTCACTGAGTCGCTCCCTGGCCTGCCCGTGAGTGGGAGCAGAAGCGCTTATCGATATATGCTCCACCGTATTATCTTTGCTGGATTGTTATTACTTCCCGGTCGTCGTGTGTCGAGCAGTCAGTTGGAATGTACCAGCAGTTAGTTCGGATCTGCCAGTGAGTTGGGAGGCGCTAGCAGTGCAGTTCGGACCTGGCAGTGCTTGACTTATGAAGCGGCAGAAGTTCAGTCGGGGCGCGGCTGCAGCGAGGTCCGGACAGCCATGACTCGCCCGACGGTTGCCGATACATGTCACCAGAGTGTGGAACACCTTGGCTGGTCATCGGTCGGTCGTCTGGTCGGACGATGTGTATGTGCATAAAAAGTTCTCGGTTTACTTGCCACATCAAATTTGGATAAAATCCCAAGCTTTCGATGACTACCTCCGTCATCTTCGTCAGGGATAAAACTGACTGTCGTGGACCGGTGAGGCTTCCGCTTTTATAGGCAGTGGACGGCTTCTCATTGGCTGGATGACGTCACGGTGAAAACGGCGTGTATGGAGGTGGCGGCCTCTATGTCCATAGATTTTGTTTGCGCGCGTTATCCAGTGTTGCTTGCAGCACCATCCATCGCAACAGGCGGAGAATTGCGAGGAATGTAAGAAATCTCCTTTTTTTATTGATTTTCAATTCCCCCCAAAGGGGGCGGGCTGGCAGCAGCCTAGTACGCTGCTCTACAGCCTACAGACTTTTTTAAAAACGGAAGAAGAAAAGAAACATAAAACAGGCTATAAAAATGGGACCTAAAGTGTAAATAGGCGGAAAAATGCGGTAAGTTAAAACAGAAAGCAAAAGGAGTTGGCAATGTTAATAAAAGACACAGGAATCAGAGAAGTAACATAGTACACACACAATTAAAAAACATGGCGACAGTCTGGTTTCTGTTCGCAAGAGATAAAAAATCACACCCAGCGACAGTATGATGACCGTTTGCAATACTTCCCAATACACACAACACGGAACACTCACTGTAAAACACTCACTGTAAGACACTGCACGAAAATGGCGGCACAAAGATGACACTCCCAAGCCAAAGGCAGATGGGGGGGGGAGCTGGAGGAGGGGGAAAAACAAGGAGGGAGGAAGGAAAAAACAAAAACGGGGGGAATCAAGGAGGAAGAGGACTCATAAGGGGGGAGAGGGGCAGGGCAGACGCGAGAGGGAATGAGAAGAGACAGAGGAGGGAAATGCAAAAGGACTCAGTGGAGAGAAGGGGGCAGAGAGAGGGGAGGTGGGGAAAAAAGAGGATGGAAGGAGGGAGAGGGAGCCGGGGAAAAGGACAGAGGAAAGGAGGGGGAGTGAGGATCAGAGTTGATAGGAGGGACAAATGGAGGGAGAGAGGGCATCATCCGGGAGGGGGAGTTGACGGAAGCCACCTTGGGAAAGGAGATGAAGGGTGTAGAGATGGAGGGTAGGGGGGACACAACAGTGAAGACGTGGCAGGGGGCGGGGATGGGAGAGGAGAGGAGCAACCAGGGGGTGAGGGGGTTCAAGGTGGCGGGAGGTGTAGAGGATGCGGATATGTTCCAGGAATAGGAGCAGATGGGGGAAAGGAATGAGATCATAGAGGATCTGCGTGGGGCACATATACGGAAGGCGAGGCGGAGTGCATGACGCTCAAGGATCTGGAGGGACTTATAGAATTTGGGGGGGGGGGGCAGATATCCAGGCAGGACTGACATAACACAGGATGGGACGGATTAAGGATTTGTAGGTGTGCAGGATGGTAGAGGGGTGCAACCCCCACGTCCGGCCAGAGAGGAGTTTGAGGAGTCGGAGGCGGTTGTGGGCTTTGGACTGGATAGAGCGGAGATGAGGGATCCAGGTGAGGTGACGGTCAATGGTGAGGCCAAGGTAGGTGAGGGTGGGGGTGAGGCGGACAGGACGGGCGCAGACAGTAAGGGAGAAATCCAGGAGCCGGAAGGAGCGAGTGGTACGACCTACGATGATTGCCTGGGTCTTGGAAGGAAGGATTGATTTTCAAGAGCCATGCAGCAAAAAGGTCAAGGTGATTCTGGAGAAGGCGTTGGGACCGTTGGAGGGTAGGAGTGAGGGCGAGGAATCCGGTGTCATCAGCATATTGCAAGAGGTGTACTGGAGGGGGGAGATGTCTCCCTCTGCGCTCTTTCTTTATTAACTGCGCGCTTCCATGCATTGCTGAGTGCATATCCGGGTATGTTGGCCGGCGATCGCTTATGGGTTGCCTGCTTGTGCCGACTCGTGATTCGTCCTTGTTATTGCACAGTCGCTGCCGTTGGTATTGTCTAGTCCTTCGTGCAAGTGTTCGCGAAAGTGTGTGTAGCTTATGATGTCGACTGCTCTGTTATTTTAGTACTGTCTCCGTGCTGATGTGCGGCAGTCGGTCAGTTGCTGTGTATGAGCCAGGAAATCTCCGCGCGGCGCAGTGAGCCGGGCCTGCTAGCGATCTCTACACAGTTTCGCAGTGTGTGGGAGCTGTTCCGATTGCTACGAGGTTCATGACTCAACGATCCAGGCCATCAAAGTTGAGTGGTGATTTAATTACCGAAGCCAGTCTGTTCACATTGAGCCAATATTTTTCATGGTTGGCTGTTGGGGGTATTCCCGTGAGCAACAGCGAGTGTTAGAGTTGGCGAAAGTTTGGCCACCATCTGGTGGAGTTTTATTGTATTTTGGTTATTTGAAGTCCAAGTGCACCAGCGAAATTTTCTGCCTTGTGGCCGTTAGCTTTCTGGTTACCTGCCCTGGCCGCTGACGTAAAATTCAGGCAGTGTCCTTTCCTGGCCGTGTTGTCGCTGCCAACACTTATGTGAAATTTTGACAGCTTATGCATACTTGGTTGTGGGCGGCTACGCCTTTTACGTTTTGTCAATGGAGTTCCTTGTATACTGGTCAGGTGGAAAGCAAGTCGTCTTACGGTGGGTTCCTTGACTGTCTCTTGGTTGGGTTGCCGGCGGATCGGATATAGTTGGACCGACTACCTGCCTCCCCTAAGCGAGCGTTAATATTTCAATTGCAGACCGACCCCCGGAAACTTCTTAGTGCCGCTGGCTGTACTGCCTTTTCTTATTGGTGTTTGATTGTGTATTTTAATGGCTCATAGCTGATGGTTTGAATTTGAATGCTTTTAGTTGAAGTTTAAATAATAGGTCTTCAGCCATTTTAAAATTGAAAGTTCCTTACTTGTCTTGGGGTACACATAGATGAAAAATTGAATTTCCACGAACACATAAGGCTGACAACAGACAAAGCAGAAAAAATACTCCACAAAATGGTGAGGCTAAATTCAAAACAGTACAGACTACCTCTACCAGTCATACGTACATACCACTGTGCGCTCTTTGAATCAGTACTCAGCTTTGCAGCTAGCACGTGGGCACATAGACTGAACGTGGTCACCAACAAAGCATCCGTCAGACGAGGGCAGAGAAGTGTCCTACTTAGGCTATCTGGAGCCTTCGGTACCACCTCAGCGGATGCACTGTGTGTGGTGCTCGGAATATGCCCCATAGATATCACGATCAAATACAGAGCTGCGAGGTAATGGTTAAAGGTGGGGAGACTAGATAAGGTACATAAAATAACCGGTGTGCCCATAGAGACGATACGTCACCTTAAAAGTTGGCGTTTTGATACATGGCAAGGTGAGTGGGATGTAAGTGATAAGGGACGTAGGCTGCACGACTTCCTCCCTGACATAAGGGAGCGGTTGAGAATGAGACATATCGATCCCAGCCGCGGTATGGTACATTTCTTAACCGGGCACGGACCTTATCCCACGCACTTAAACCGCGTGAGTCTGAGGCAGACACCTACACGCACATGCGGGGAAGAAGGTTCCCCAGAACACACTGTCTTTTTCTGCGGGCAATACACGAACAATAGACATACACTACACTTAGATTACACAGATACAGACATAGATATATACACAGAAATAAGAGACGAAGAACAATGGGCACAATTAAACGCACTGACAAACAGTATTTCAAAAACAACACATGAAGAGTATATGCGCACACGACATAACAGACATGCCTATGTGCAGCGTAACAGAAATCTCCAGAGGATGGACAGCGATACCCACAGTGACAGCGAAAATAGTGAAAATGAGGAGGAACAGGAAGAGGAAGCTGAGATGTGACAGTAAATAAGCAAATTGCTGGCAATCTAGCCAAGAAAACACCAAATGCTGTACAAAGATGCGCACCTAATTTAGTTAATACTTAGGATTAGTAACAAATAGGATAAGAAACATTATTTCTCTACTAATAACCATTTGTGTGTGTGTGTGACTGGCGGTCAACGGCTCGATGAAACCATTCCGAGGTATTCACCGTCAATCACACTCGGTGATGGTACTAACATATCTCTCATGTATCCTATCTTCTTTTTATATTCTTCTTAAAAACAACAAAATTTTATTTATATTTCAACCTCAAATATTTGTTATTTTGAATTATTCTTTGTAAATGTTGTAGATAAAACAAAAGGAAAGAAAACTGTAAAAATATGAAAAACGAAAATTGTAAGATGTACGACCTGTTTTAAACATCAGGTTACAGGTCTATAATTTGGCAATAAACAAATAAAATAAATAAATAAATAAAAATATTTGACTCGTTTTAACCGATTATTGCATATTTTAACTAAAAACAAGCGACGATGCATATTTTCGATCTATGTTTAAAATACTTCAAAAATTTGCCGGCCGGAGTGGCCGTGCGGTTCTAGGCGCTACAGTCTGGAACCGAGCGACCGCTACGGTCGCAGGTTCGAATCCTGCCTTGGGCATGGATGTGTGTGATGTCCTTAGGTTAGTTCGGTTTAAGTAGTTGTAAGCTCTAGGGAACTGATGACCACAGCAGTTAAGTCCCATAGTGCTCAGAGCCATTTTTTAAAAGTTTAGACGGGCTGTCTCCAGCTCGATCTAGTTTTGATGTCTCACAGAGTGACCGCGACCTAGAACTGCGTGCAGTCGCTAGCCGAGGGGCCTCTGCCTAGCGAAATCATGACAGGAGAGGAGCGGGAACAGGAGCAGGCAGGGTCAGTGCTCCTGAGCCCGCGCCTCCGGTTAATCCCCTCCGCTGTAACACCTTACGCATCAGCAAGAATTAAAGTACTCAAGCTTTTAATCTGACGTCCCTTGTTCCAGTTTAGCTTTCTACTTACTTATACACAGCTGAACGTGTTTACGACGTGTAGTTTGTAACGTGCTGTGCGCCAGGCCACCCGAAAAAAGAAACGTCGTTTCGTGGATAGCTGACCATCCTAGAATGTTTACATACGACAGAATTGTTTTATGTTGTCGAACTGCGAGCAAAACGTTTCGCGCAAAAAAATAGTTTTCAAATAGAGCAGCATGTCAAAACATGCCTTCATATTGCAGGAATGCAGAAGAAAGAACCACGACAACAACTTCTGACAAGAGCAAGTTGCAGTAGTAGGGATTTGTCCAAAGTTGTTGTTGTGGTCTTCAGTCCTGAGACTGGTTTGATGCAGCTCTCCATGCTACTCTATCCTGTGCAAGCTTCTTCATCTCCCAGTACCTATTGCAACCTACATCCTTCTGAATCTGCTTGGTGTATTCATCTCTTGGTCTCCCTCTACGATTTTTACCCTCCACGCTGCCCTCCAATACTAAATTGGTGATCCCTTGATGCCTCAGAACATGTCCTACCAACCGATCCCTTCTTCTAGTCAAGTTGTGCCACAAACTTCTCCCAAATCCTATTCAACACCTCTTCATTAGTTATGTGATCTATCCATCTAATCTTCAGCATTCTTCTGTAGCACCACATTTCGAAAGCTTCTATTCTCTTCTTGTCTAACCTATTTATCGTCCATGTTTCACTTCCATACCTGGCTACACTAAATACAAATACTTTCAGAAACGACTTCCTAACACTTAAATCAATCCTCGATGTTAACAAATTTCTCTTCTTCAGAAACGCTTTCCTTCCCATTACCAGTCTACATATGATATCCTCTCTACTTCGACAATCATCAGTTATTTTGCTCCCCAAATAGCAAAACTCCTTTACTATTTTAAGTGTCTCATTTCCTAATCTAATACCCTCAACATCACCCGACTTAATTCGACTACGTTCCATTATCCTCGTTTTGCTTTTGTTGTGGTTCATCTTATATTCTCCCTTCAAGACACCATCCATTCCGTTCAACTACTCTTCCAAGTCCTTTGCTGTCTCTGACAGAATTACAATGTCATCGGCGAACCTCAAAGTTTTTATTTCTTCTCCACGGATTTTAATACCTACTCCGAACTTTTCTTTTGTTTCCTTCATTGTTTGCTCAATATACAGATTGAATAACATCGGGGAGAGGCTACAACCCTGTCTCACTCCCTTCCCAACCACTGCTTCCCTTGCATGCCCCTCAACTCTTATTACTACCATTTGGTTTCTATACAAATTGTAAATAGCATTTCGCTCCCTATATTTTACCCCTGCCACCTTCAGAATTTCGAAGAGAGTATTCCAGTCAACATTGTCAAAAGCTTTCTCTAAGTCTACAAATGCTAGAAATGTAGGTTTGCCTTTCCTTAATCTAGCTTCTAAGATAAGCCGTAGGTCAGTATTGCCTCACGTGTTCCAACATTTCTACGGAATCCAAACTGATCTTCCCCAAGCTCCGCTTCTACTAATTTTTCCATTCGTCTGTAAAGAATTCGCGTTAGTATTTTGCAGCCGTGACTTATTAAACTGATAGTTCGGTAATTTCCACATCTGTCAATACCAGCTATCTTTGGGATTGTGATTATTATATTCTTTTTGAAGTCTGAGGGTATTTCGCCTGTCTCATGCACCTTGCTGACCAGATGGTAGAGTTTTGTCAGGACTGGCTCTCCCAAGGCTGTCAGTAGTTCTAATGGAATGTTGTCTACTCCGGGGGCCTTGTTTCGACTCAGGTCTTTCAGTGCTCTGTCGAACATTTCACGCAGTATCATATCTCCCTTTTCATCTTCCTCTACATCCTCTTCCATTTGCATAATATTGTCCTCAAGTACGTCGCCCTTGTATAGACCCTCTATATACTCCTTCCAGCTTTCTGCTTTGCCTTCTTTGCTTAGAACTGGATTTCCATCTGATCTCTTGATATTCATACAAGTGGATCTCTTTTCTCCAAAGGTCTCTCTTAATTTTCCTGTAGGCAGTATCTATCTTACCCCTAGAGAGATAAGCCTCTACATCCTTACATTTATCCTCTAGCCATCCCTGCTTAGCCATTTTGCACTTCCTGTCGATCTCAGTTTTGAGACGTTTGTATTCCTTTTTGCCTGATTCATTTACTGCATTTTTATATTTTCTCCTTTTATCAGTTAAAGTCAATATTTCTTCTGTTACCCAAGGATTTCTACTAGCCCTCATCTTTTCACCTACTTGATCCTCTGCTGCGTTCACTACTTCACCCCTCAAAGCTACCCATTCTTCTTCTACTGTATTTCTTTCCCCCATTCCTGTCATTTGTTCCCTTACGCTCTCCCTGTAGCTCTGTAGAACCTCTGGTTTAGTCATGTCCCATCTCCTAATTCCCACCTTTATGCATTTTCTTCAGTTTTAATCTACAGTTCATAACCAATAGATTGTGGTCAGAGTCCACATCTGCCCCTGGAAATGTCTTACAATTTAAAATCTGGTTCCTAAATCTCTGTCTTACCATTATATAATCTATCTGATACCTTTTAGTATCTCCAGGGTTCTTCCATGTATATTACCTCCTTTCATGATTCTTGAACCAAGTGTTAGCTATGATTAAGTTACGCTCTGCACAAAATTCTGCCAGGCGGCTTCCTCTTTCATTCCTTACCCGCAATCCATATTCACCTACTACGTTTCCTTCTCTCCCTTTTCCTACTACCGAACTCCAGTCACCCATGACTATTAAATTTTCGTCTCCCTTCACTATCTGAATAATTTCTTTTATTTCATCATACATTTCTTCAATTTCTTCGTCATCTGCAGAGCTAGTTGGCATATAAACTTGTACTACTGTAGTAGGCGTGGGCTTCGTGTCTATCTTGGCCACAATAATGCGTTCATTATGCTGTTTGTAGTAGTTTACCCTCATTTCTATTTTTTTATTCATTATTAAACCTACTCCTGCATTACCCCTATTTGACTTTGTATTTATAACCCTGTATTCGCCTGACCAAAAGTCATGTTCCTCCTGCCACCGAACTTCACTAATTCCCACTTTATCTAACTTTAACCTATCCATTTCCCTTTTCAAATTTTCTAACCTACCTGCCCGAGTAAGGGACCTGACATTCCACGCTCCGATCCGTAGAACGCCAGTTTTCTTTCTCCTGATAACGACGTCCTCTTGTGTAGTCCCCGCCCGGAGATCCGAATGGGGGACTATTTTACCTCCGGAATATTTTACCCAAGAGGACGCCATCATCATTAACCATATAGTAAAGCTGCATGCCCTCGGGAAAAATTACGGCTGTAGTTTCCCCTTGCTTTCAACCGTTCGCAGTACCAGCACAGCATGGCAGTTTTGGTTAGTGTTACAAGGCCAGACCAGTCAATCATCCAGACTGTTGCCCCTGCAACTACTGAAAAGGCTGCTGCCCCTCTTCAGGAACCACGCGTTTGTCTGGCCTCTCAACAGATACCCCTACGTTGTGGTTGCACCTACGGTACGGCTATCTGTATCGTTGAGGCACGCAAGCCTCCCCACCAACGGCAAGGTCCATGGTTCATGGGGGGAAGGGATTTGTCCAAAGGTAACCAAAACGTCGTTTTAACATGGATCTATGTTAAGCATTCACTGCAAGCGATATTCCTCTTCACAAACTTCACAATAAACTTCACAACCCTATCCTCAACGGATTCCAGTGCAAATATTGCTTAAATCAAAATACACCAGATGAATCAACATTGCGTAAAAATTAGATATCAACAATTTACGTAAACGTTCTGGAAGAAATTCGCCATGAACTCAAAGACAGCATTATCTGGGTTTCAGTTGACGGAACTGCAGACACTTGTGGCCGTTAGACTGCAAATTTAATTGTTGGTTCTTTAAAAGAAGAGTCGTCTTCTTCCTATTTAGCAGCCTGCAAAGAACTTGAAAAAGAAACCACGTCATAATGTAAAAACTACTGCTGCTATAGAAAAGCCAACGTTTCGGCCAGAAAACTTTTATGTCGACTGACTCTGGCCGCGGAAGCCTACGCAATTATATTGGTAAAGTAAATTGTTCTACGATCGCCAGATTTGTGAATGAGGGTATTATAAAAATATTTCCAGAAACTATTGTAGATGACAGTGTGTTTGTGTTTAATTCAAATGCTGCTCCCTATATGATCAAAGCAGGGAAAGCCTTCCGTGTATTTCATCCCAATTTGATTCACGTGACACGGTTTGTTCATAGCGTACATCACCTTGCTGAAGAAGTGCGTTCTACGTTTGTGAATGCAAATTAACTAATTTCATCCACAAAGCAAGTGTTTCTAAAGGCTCCTGCTCGCATCAAGACCTTTGAAGAAAAACCACCAAATGTGCCTTTACCTCCCGAATCAGTGGAAACTCGTTGGGGTACGTGGATCGAAGCTGTGTTGTTTTACAATGAACATTTCGTGGCAATTAGAGGGGTAATAAACGATTTCGATAGTGCAGAGACTTTGGAATTTTGCCAGTGCAAGGAAGCTTTTAATGATTCCGGTATTAAAAAAGACTGTGATTAGCACTAATTTTTCCCATAGACTTGCAAGTATTAAAAAGCTTGAAACTTGAGGTTTGGCGTTGAATGAATCTATTCAGTTAATGAATAAAACATTCCTAGTGAACTGCTCATTCCTGGAGGTAATCCCGAGAAAACTTAAAGAAAAGTTTGAACATACACTCCTGGAAATGGAAAAAAGAACACATTGACACCGGTGTGTCAGACCCACCATACTTGCTCCGGACACTGCGAGAGGGCTGTACAAGCAATGATCACACGCACGGCACAGCGGACACACCAGGAACCGCGGTGTTGGCCGTCGAATGGCGCTAGCTGCGCAGCATTTGTGCACCGCCACCGTCAGTGTCAGCCAGTTTGCCGTGGCATACGGAGCTCCATCGCAGTCTTTAACACTGGTAGCATGCCGCGACAGCGTGGACGTGAACCGTATGTGCAGTTGACGGACTTTGAGCGAGGGCGTATAGTGGGCATGCGGGAGGCCGGGTGGACGTACCGCCGAATTACTCAACACGTGGGGCGTGAGGTCTCCACAGTACATCGATGTTGTCGCCAGTGGTCGGCGGAAGGTGCACGTGCCCGTCGACCTGGGACCGGACCGCAGCGACGCACGGATGCACGCCAAGAACGTAGGATCCTACGCAGTGCCGTAGGGGACCGCACCGCCACTTCCCAGCGAATTAGGGACACTGTTGCTCCTGGGGTATCGGCGAGGACCATTCGCAACCGTCTCCATGAAGCTGGGCTACGGTCCCACACACCGTTAGGCCGTCTTCCGCTCACGCCCCAACATCGTGCAGCCCGCCTCCAGTGGTGTCGCGACAGGCTTGAATGGAGGGACGAATGGAGACGTGTCGTCTTCAGCGATGAGAGTCGCTTCTGCCTTGGTGCCAATGATGGTCGTATGCGTGTTTGGCGCCGTGCAGGTGAGCGCCACAATTAGGACTGCATACGACCGAGGCACACAGGGCCAACACCCGGCAATATGGTGTGGGGAGCGATTTCCTACACTGGCCGTACACCACTGGTGATCGTCGAGGGGACACTGAATAGTGCACGGTACATCCAAACCGTCATCGAACCCATCGTTCTACCATTCCTAGACCGGCAAGGGAACTTGCTGTTCCAACAGGTCAATGCACGTCCGCATGTATCCCGTGCCACCCAACGTGCTCTAGAAGGTGTAAGTCAACTACCCTGGCCAGCAAGATCTCCGGATCTGTCCCCCATTGAGCATGTTTGGGACTGGATGAAGCGTCGTCTCACGCGGTCTGCACGTCCAGCACGAACGCTGGTCCAACTGAGGCGCCAGGTGGAAATGGCATGGCAAGCCGTTCCACAGGACTACATCCAGCATCTCTACGATCGTCTCCATGGGAGAATAGCAGCCTGCATTGCTGCGAAAGGTGGATATACACTGTACTAGTGCCGACATTGTGCATCCTCTGTTGCCTGTGTCTATGTGCCTGTGGTTCTGTCAGTGTGATCATGTGATGTATCTGACCCCAGGAATGTGTCAATAAAGTTTCCCCTTCCTGGGACAATGAATTCACGGTGTTCTTATTTCAATTTCCAGGAGTGTATTATGTAAGATTTAGGCTATAGTATGCATGCAAAAACGAAAAGAGTGTCCTAAGATTAGTAAGTATTACGGGATAATATGCAACCAGTAGAAAGAAAGATGACTTCAAAAAACTGGTCGGTTTTTCCCGGGAAGTATTGGAGTTATTTCATTGCAAATGACTTCTGAATACGTGTAAAGTGGTTTACATATGGGAGGAGGGAGAGGGTGAAACTGAAAGTCGGCATACATTTCGCTCGTCGAACTACACAAGGAGGACCACAAACTTGGCGATGTCATTTGGGTGTTTGGATGACTTGTTGATTGCGCTCTTTTGCACGGTATTTCGACGACCGAACCTGGCGTCTTGCTCAGTTGCCGCTAGCAGTGTTGTTATGTATACTCGTGGCCTTGATTCCAAATGACTGCTGCCGGAAATGCAAGGACCAGAAAAACTGTCTTGCTATTTGTTGGTGTCGGAAGGCTTCACCGATTCGATAACGCTGAATGTTGGACAAGCACTCGGAAATTAAGTAAAATATACTTACAAAAGGTATAAGTTAGTAATAATAACATTTAAAATAATATTTACGGTACCGTTGATGACAAAGTCAATAATTAAAGCTGGTGGCTGGGTTTACAGAGGCATTCCAGGAGGAAAGAGCAGTATTCGGGATGTCGCAGAAACAATGATTGCAAGCAAAAAGCTTCTCATGGACGTATGCTCTATTCCAAATTGTTCTCGAGCTACGACACGTTTAATGTACATTGTTATTTATTTTCTATATTATTCAATACATTGTCAAGTTTACAGATGAAGAATAGTTAATAAACGTTACAACATGCGTTCTACGAAGTAACAATTGTAAAATACGTATGTTTCAACACATTCACCTGTATGCATAATCGTACACGTCACGTCACAGCTATTGTACAATTGACACTAAATGTTCGAATATCCCACCTTCAACTTGAGGCCATTTCTGCACCTTTTGAAGAAAATTTTGCATTGCTTGTGTGAGTTTCTCTGCAGGTTCCCTAAAGAACGCAGCAAAAAATGGTTCAAATGGCTCTGAGCACTATGGGACTTAACATCTGTGGTCATCAGTCCCCTAGAACCTAGAACTACTTTAACCTGACTAACCTAAGGACATCACACACATGCATGCCCGAGGCATGATTCGAACCTGCGACCGTAGCTGTCACGCGGTTCCAGACTGAAGCGCCTAGAACCGCTCGGCCACACAGGCCGGCAGAACGCAGATCAGTTCATCTAGCGCATACACCCACCGTTGGTACACCTGAGGCTCCACCCGACTCCTCAAACAAAAAGGTAATGGCGTTAAGTATGGCGACTTGGTTGCCAGTTTATTATACAACCACGACCAATCCAGCGATTAATGACGACAAATACGTGCACTCCATTAGAGCAAAAATAAATGTACATTAAATGTGCATTTATTTGTAAATAACTATTTAATTTTTAAGTATAAACAATGAAGCCATTTGGAACCGCGCACATGTGCTTGTAAAGCTCTTTGCTTGAGATGAGCGTACCTTTGACATCCCTGAATACTGGCCACTCCTCGGACACTCCGTATATTTAAGCACGAAAAATTGGAAATGGATACAGAAAAGACGGCACTACCTAAAGCTGTAGGAGGGACTTGAATCATGTTTTATTGACGGTAAGGGTGCCAACCAATTAGAAACCAACATACAGTTGTGAGTGCGTGATGTGCATTATTTGTGGTGCTGTTTATTTTACATTCACGGCTTGCGTACCACAATACAGTTACACAGCAAAATCAGTGTCCAAGCGCAATCTGTAACACAATAACTTTTCACAATATAATTACAGTTGAGCCAAAAATAATATAGACATTAATGTGGAACGAAAACCTGAGCTGAACGTGTCGAGGTTACACATTCTCCATAGTGCGAATCTTGGAACATGTCATGCTGCGTTGGCGATCATTTCAGGACTGCTGACATTGGCGGTAGGCCAACCCAATGTTTGGGGTGTGGCCGCAGGGCAGCGCCGTCGGCAGGCGTGGGAATATGCAGGCAGACGCACTGCCGAGGTGCAGTTGTCTGCGAAGAACCAGATATATGTCACTGATGACGTGTCAATGGTGAGCTGGCTGTTCATCACATTTGAGGGCTCTTCGTGCCCCTTCAGTTTAGAGACTAGATAAATAAACAAGAGAGAAACGTTAATATGGCGGTTTTAATGTGTTCTACGTAGTCTCCGCCAGTTTGACTACAACGAAGAGAGCGTACATCACACAGGCACGTGAAACAGAAATCGCCATCTTTGGGATCTTCAACTCGCGCGTCACGTTCACTTGCAAGTCAGTTACGTCGCCAAGGAGTTAACCCTTCAAGTGAACGTCCACTCTTTGACACTTTGTGGCAGGTTCGTACTCGTAAGACCAAGTCTCATCAACCGTGGTATTTTTTATTTTTTTGAGGAAGAACTGTCCGCATGTTACATTACAGTTAAGTCGCTGCAGGCGTCCGCGACAGTTTCTTTCCTCTCGACGTGAGGGGCTGAGGTTGGGGAAGAGGGAGGGGGGGGGGGGAGGGAAGACAAGATGTACGGGTGAAATCTTGCGTAGACTTTTCTATTCTTCAAAACATTTAGGAGGATGTCTTGAACATCTACTTTTGAGATATTACTGCACTGTCATTTTTGACATAACATCGCTGACGCACTACGGTCGCACCCCCGCTATTCAACGCATCCCGCTCACAAGTGACTGGTCGAACGCGCACCTGTTGTTTGGAGTTGTTAGTTCAAGCTGCAACCGCAGTTACTACTCTGACATCGCTTACCCGCCGGGAGCAAAATCGGTCTCGGAACTATCTGGACTGGCGTTGCATAGTTGCCCCCGCATAGCTGCTGCCATCAGGCCAGATCACTTCTGACCTAGTTTTCTCAACCAGCTCCCCCCTCCCAGACGCCTAGGGGTCCGTACTGTCAACAGCGTCCTTGGCTGACAGCCATGTAACGAATACACGGGATTTTATCGTTGCCCGGATTTCTTCTGTAACAAAACCAAAGAATTTGTACCTTTTTCGGTGACGTTTCAGCTACTCAGTGGTAGAAGTAAACCTGTGAGGAGAGGTCGTGAGTCGTGCTTGGGTAGTTCAGTAGGTAGAGCGCTTGTCTAAGAAAGGTAAAGGCCCTGAGATCGAGTAAGAAAGTTTCGTATCAGCGCACGCTCCGCTGCAAAGTGAAGTTCTCTTTCTAGATGTCTTAGCTGTTAAGAATTTGCCATCTGTGCTATGAAAGACTCGTTACAATTAGTTATTGCCTTGAATGATGAGGCGGGGGTTGATTAAAGGTGCATATCTTAATTTCATGATACCATTTTGTTGACAAAATTTAGTTATTGCCTTGAAGGATGGGGCGGGGGTTGATTAAAGGCGCATATCTTAATTTCATGATACCATTTTGTTGACAAAATTGCGAGAACAGCTGGGAGATGAATTGTGTGCTATATTCTCGGAAACAAATATAGTAGACAAACTTTCGATTCTGAAAATTTTTGATAAGGTCTCTATGATAGCGTTAGCGGCAGTGCTGAATGTTTATTTTACAGCACGTGTACCACAATGAATTAAACTGACTGCATGCAGCATCTGAAATCGTAACTGATACGCTGTCATGGCTCCTCTGGATTTGTCAATGTTAAAATACAAATAAAAAAACTGTGTAATGTCCATCCTCACTTTGTGCACAAGTGTGGCACTAATAAAACCTTGGTGCAATACAAATGGATAGGGACAGCGTATATAACAGATAAGATTTCGTTTTCTCTTTATCCACTAGATCCTTTTGTGTACAAATGCCTAAACGTCTTTGCGGAAGATATTGAGCGACTACGACAGAATGTCTGGTGGTGGGTGTTGTGACACCTTGTACAGCTTGTGTATGTTTCTGACGAAAAAAAGAAAATAATTCAGATAATTTTACAATGCTTCGGATCGTAACAGGAAAACCATGATACTAAGATCGTTATTAAGATGAAACACCCAAGTCCTTGATTGTCTTATTCCATAACTGAACTCATTGAAAGTTGAAGTTTATCATTGGTCTCAAGTATATTCGATAATACGAGTAATTACAAGTGCTAATGAAGAAGTCCCATCGCTGTAATCATTGTGCTCTTCGCTGCTAAAAGCCATTGTGCACTCAAAATTTTCTAATTAATGGTTTATCATCAGTCCAAAATGTGATATTTTGCACAAGATTAATAAATGTCGAACTTCTGTACAGCATATATGATAGCAAATGCATATTTTTCAATTTTCGGGTAGTTAAGCTGAACTGGAACTCTGTAATTGTTGTCCACCGCAACTCATATGTTTGAAACTCTGCTCAAAGCTGCCTACAACCGTCTTCTGTAATTTTCCTATCAGGAACTCGACACAAATTCATCCTGACGGTTGCTCTAGTTCCTGAGAGTTAGGTAACCTCTACGACACCCCTTAGATCGTATTTGCCTGCCTTCAGGCGCTAGAGCTGCCGCGAGGTTGAATTGATCGAAGTTTCTCATACGCGCATTAATGTGCATTTAATGTGGTCACCAAAGGTGATGTATTCCGAATACATAGAAAGAATGATCCTTTATTGTATATGATAGCAGAACAAACACTGGTAGCAGTAACTTCTGTAAAATATCTGGGAGTATGCATACGGAACGATTTGAAGTGGAATGATCATATAAAATTAATTGTTGGTAATGCGGGTGCCAGGTTGAGATTCATTGGGAGAGTCCTTAGAAAATGTAGTCCATAAACAAAGGCGGTGGCTTACAAAACACTCGTTCGACCTATACTTGAGTATTGCTCATCAGTGTGGGATCCGTACCAGGTCGGGTTGACAGAGGAGATAGAGAAGACCCAAAGAAGAGCGTGGCGTTTCGTTACAGGGTTATTTGTTAACCGTGATAGCGTTACGATGTTTAGCAAACTCAAGTGGCAGACTCTGCAAGAGAGGCGCTCTGCATCGCGGTGTAGCTTGCTGTCCAGGTTTCGAGAGGGTGCGTTTCTGGATGAGCTATCGAATATATTGCTTCCCCCTACTTATACCTCCCGAGGAGATCACGGATGTAAAATTAGAGAGATTCGAGCGCGCACGGAGGCTTTCCGGCAGTCGTTTTTCCCGCGAACCATACGTGACTGGAACAGGAAAGGGAGGTAATGACAGTGGCACGTAAAGTGCCCTCCGCCACACACCGTCGGGTGGCTTGCGGAGTATAAATGTAGATGTAGATGACGTTGCAGTGCGCCATGCTTTAGCCCCACCACAGAGGAGGGCTGTTACTCACCTCCGAGTCAAATTTCAAGCATACACGTCGCCAAGGGAGAAAATTACTGGGTTTCGAAAAAGTGATCCTTTAATTTTGTTGTGCACTGTATATTTATGTTCACCTGTACAGTACCTACCATATCAACTGCTGTGTCTCAATTTAGTATTAGGTGTTTCCGTTGTGTGAATATAGGATACCCCTTTAGAGCGAAAGTTATATGATAGGTGTATAGTTGGGGCACAACTGGCGACAAAGTTACTATACTAGTTTATCTCGCCTAAAAATGCTTTCAATTTCATTGGTTTTGCTTCTGGTAACGCTTCAATTGCTTGCAGTCAGACGTCAATAGATCAGATGCATTTCGTACAAAGTACAACTGAAAGATATTCTGCCTGTTCTTGGAGTACCATTGCTTAGTTGTATTTCTAATATACCACATTAATCTTAATAAATGAAGTCCTGAGATTGTTCAAATGATCTTGCTAGTTGACTCCTGTCAAGATAAGGCCACTGGTATTATTTACAGACAGTGATAAATACTGTGTTAGTTGTTCCAGAAACTTATAGAATGTTGCTGGAGCACTGTAAGTTCCATGAGATAGCCTATCTACATCTATCTACAACTACATAAATACTGCGCAAGCCACCGCATAGTACCTTGTATCGTTATCTGCAGACTGTGTATGAGTTGTCGAACTAGTCGTTCAAGACAGATTTCGGATAACTGTGTTCAAAACTCATCATGTCCAGTTTTTGTTCAAATTTCAAGTAGACCGCAGCTGACCTTCCCACCTCTTCTTAGGTCGCCGAACATTACTTTTCCTTGGGTCTATGATTGTATACTATTTTAGGTATCTGTTCCTTTTAATGTGTTTATGTCTTTTCTTTCTGTACCCCTCTATTTTATGAAGTACGCTTTTGATACCCAGTTCATTGACTATTTTTTATACGATCTTTGAGTTTATAACCAGCTAGAGGTCTTAGAGTCTCATCTCTGCTGTCTCAGCCCTCCTCCTTCAACTGGCTGTTAGAGTCAAAGTAGGCCGACCGGTATGGCCGAGCGGTTCTAGGCGCTTCAGTCTGGAACCGCGCGACCGCTACAGTCGCAGGTTCGAATACTGCCTTGGGCATGGATGTGTGTGATGTCCTTAGGTTAGTTAGGTTTAAGTAGTTCTAAGTTCTAGGGGACTGATGACCTCAGATATTAAGTCCCATAGTGCTCAGAGGCACTTGAGTCAAAGACTCTGACCCATACATTAGAACTGGTAATGCCATCACATCACAAAATTTTAGTGCTTCCCCTTTCTAACTTCTTTGAGGAGAATGCGATTTATAGTATCCACGAACTGTATGCATTCTTGATCATTATGATGATGATGATGTGTTCAAAACTACTCTCTTTGTGGGGAAGTGCTCTACCGACAGTTAACAGAGCACGACTCACGTTCCGTCCTCGCAACCAGTACCTCGTCTCCTACCTTCGAAATTTCACAGAAGCTCTCCAGCAAAACTAAAGATTAATAATTCTCCAAAACTGAAGAATAACATTCCTGGAAGAAATGATATTGTTGAGACATGGCTTAGCCACAGCCTGGGTGATTTTTCCAGAATGGGAATTTCACTTTGCAGCGGAGTGTGCGCTGATATGAAACTTACTGATAGATTAAAACTGTGTGCCGGACCGAGACTCGCACTATCGATCTTTGCCTTTCGATGGCAAGTGCTCTACCGAATGAGCTACCCAAGCACAATACTCACGACCCGAGCCATCAGCTTTACTCCCACCAATACGTCGTTTCCCACCTTCCAAACTTCACAGAAGCTTTCCTGCGAAACTTACAATACTAAAACTTTCTGGTAATCAGTATGTAGCGTCGCAGGTTGTTCCGAGAGAACGTTTGTTTTAGGATAGCTTTCTGTGTGTAACTTCGGGGGCTGACATCTAGCGGCCTACACGTGCATTTGTCATTGCCTGCCGTGGGAAAGCTATTCAATGTCTCTTACTGAACTACACTTACGAGAGGAAATTCACCTGGGAACGTTTATGACTTGTTTTTGGTTTTCAATTGAAATACTCACCTAAGTATCAGACTGTAGAATTATTTAATTGAAATTTAATTTAAAAATTCCAAATAGCTTATAATTTTCGTAGTATGAAATCTAGAATAACTTCAGAGAGAACTATTAAAATCAGTATTTATTCTATTATGTGTTATGTGAGCCTGTGAGTAAATGAGTGTGTGTGTTTGGGACATTTGGCAAATAACAATATTCCATTATATACCGTCTTAAGTAACATGCAAGAGTTACACAAGCCTGTCGTGGAAAAATGATCCTAGCGGATTTACCCACTTTGCTGATGACGTATGTCCAGGTGTGATTGCTGTTGTAACAGAACATCCAGAAAGTCAGCCAGAGTAAAATCTGTATCTAAAGAATATTTCTAGAATTACTGACTTTTCGTTTTCATTTATTAAACATTACTTTAATACACGCATGTCAGATTGATGCAAACGCATCTGTGTATAAGGACTGGTGCAGACCAGTTTTTGCATGAGTATGATCACGAGCGAGTATTCTGATTGGCAGTCAGTCAGTATGGTCAGCCAATCAGAATGGAGACAGTTACCGCTCGTTACCTGGTAGTTATACCGGGAGTGAGGCTGGAAGAAGGGAGTCGCTCACTAGCTTTGAACGCAGACGGTCATGTTACTAGTGCAAGTAAAAATAATGTGTAAGATGCAGAATTACTTGGTTTTTGAGTTATTGGTGAGCTAAGTGGATAGCAGTTGTTGTTGAGGACTGCTTGGCGAAATTTCAGAGGTTTTGATTAAATCAGTTGGACAGATATTCGTGTGTGAAATATTGGCCTTCATAGAATCTGCATGGCATCTTTCAGTATTTAACAACTGAGCACTTTTTTTGGCGAGTACTTTCTTTTTTAGAAATCCACAAGAAGGACCTAATGTAATAACTCATATTAGTGGTGAAATTAATGACTGTGAAAACGTTGTTTAATTTGGGTGAGGATTGGACAGATTTCTGGCTGCTGTGCGTGTGAAACGTGTTTATGAGTAGTGAACTGGAAGGAAATAGGCTATAGTTTAAACGTAGATTGAATAGTACCTTTTCTTTGGTTATCAAGGACAAAATAAAGATTATTGTGTGAAAATTTCGGACATTATTTTCCCGAAGCTTATCCATTCTCTTACTGCCCAATAAAATCGGATGACCGTATTTACAGAACTTTCTTTCATAACCATAGTTGCGCGGCCTCAGTAACTGTAGATGTTAGGTGGTGTTTTTTTATCAACGCTGCTTTTACATCATCTTGTAAGTATCTACGTTGCCGAGTGAAGGGACGTTGAGCAGACACCGTTCTGAGGTAGGTGAATTTTAATTTGCAGCTTGCACATTGACAACATCTACATCTACATCCACGTGATTACTCTGCTATTCACAATAAAGTGCCTGGCAGAGGGTTCAATGAACCACCTTCAAGCTGTCTCTCTACCGTTCCACTCTCGAACGGCAAGAGGGAAAAACGAGCACTTAAATTTTTCTGTGCGCGCCCTGATTTCTTTTATTTTATCGTGATGATCATTTCTCCCTATGTAGGTTGGGGCCAACACAATGTTTCCGCAATCGGAGGTGAAAACTGGTGATTGAAATTTTATGAGACGATCCCGTCGCAACGAATAACGCCTTTGTTTTAATGATTGCCACTCCAATTCACGTATCATGTCTGTGACAATATCTCCCCTATAATACAAAACAAGCTGCCCTTCTTTGTACTTTTTTGATGTGTTCCGCCAAAGAATCGCAGTCTTTGGTTTGCTCTACCCACAATATTATCTGTGTGATCGTTTCAATTTAGGTTATTTGTAGTTGTAATCCATAAGTATTTAGTTGAATTTACAGCCTTCAGATTTGCATGACTTAGCGCGTAATCGAAATTTAGCTGATTTCTTTTAGTACTCATGTGAATAACTTTACACTTTTCCTTATTCAGGGTCAATTGCCACTTTTCGCACCATACAGATATCTCATCCAAATCATTTTTCAAGTCGTTTTGATCATATGACGACTTTGCAAGACGGTAAATGACAGCATCATCTGCAAAAAATCTAAGACGGCTACTCAGATTGTCTCCTATGTCGATTATATAGATCAGGAACAATAGAGGGCCTATAACACTTCCTTGGGGAACGCCGGATATTAATTCTGTTTTACTCGATGACTTTCCGTCTATTACTACGAACTGTGACCTTTCTGACAGGAAATCACGTATCCAGTCGCACAACTGAGGCGATACCTCGTAGGCACGCAGTTTGGTTAGAAGACGCTTGTGAGGAACGGTGTCGAAAGCCTTGTGGAAATCTATAAATATGGAATCAATTTGACACCTCTGTCGATAGCACTTATTACTTCGTGCGCATAAAAGCCAATTTGTGTTTCACAAGAACGATATTTTCTGAAACCGTGCTGACTATGTGTCAATAATCGTTTTCTTCGAGGTACTTCATAATGTTCGAATACAATATATGTTCCAAAACCCTACTGCAAATCGACGTTAGTGATATAGGCCTGTAATTCAGCGGATTACTCCTACTTCCCTTTTTGGGTATTGGTGTGACTTGAGCAATTTTCCAGTCTTTAGGTACGGATATTTCTGTGAGTGAATGGTTGTATATAATAACTAATCATGGAAATATTTTATCAGCATACTCTGAGAGGAACCTGACTGGTATACATTCTGGACCGGAGGCCTTGCCGTTATTAAGTGATTTAAGGTGCTTCGCTACTCCGAGGATATCTACTCCTGTGTTTCTCATCTTGGCAGTTGTTCTTGATTGGAATTCAGGAATGTTTACTTCGTCTTCTTTGGTGAATGAGTTTCGAAAACCGTGTTTAATAACTCTGCTTTAGTGGCACTGTCATCAGTGACTTCACCACTGTCATCGTGCAGTGAAGGTATTGATTGTGTCATGCCACTGGTGTGCTTTATGTATGACCAGAATCTCTTTGGGTTTTCTGCCAGATTTCGAGACAGAATTTACTTGTGGAAATTATTAAAAGTATCTTTCATTGAAGTACGCGCCATATTTCGAACTTCTGTATAATTTGGCCCATCTTGGGGATTATGCGTTCTTTTAAATTTGACATGCCTTTTTCGTTGCTTCTGCAACAACGATCTGACCCGTTTTGTGTAACATGGGGGATCAGTACCATCACTTATTAATTTATATGGTATATACCTCTCAATTGCTGTCGATACTATCTCTTTGAAAAAATTCCCCAACTTTTCTACACTTACATTATCAGATCGGAAGGAGTGAAGGCTATCTCTTAAAAAGGCGTTATGAGCATTTTTATCAGCTTTTTTAAGTAGATATATTTTGCGTTTCTTTTTGATGGTTGTTGATATTACGGTATTCAGCCCAGCAGCATCTACATCTACATCTACATCGATACTCCGCAAGCCACCTGACGGTGTGTGGCGGAGGGTACTTTGAGTACCTCTATGGTTCTCCCTTTTATTCCAGTCTCGTATTGTTCGTGGAAAGAAAGATTGTTGGTATGCCTCAGTGTGGGCTCTAATCTCTCTGATTTTATCCCCATGGTCTCTTCGCGAGATATACGTAGGAGGGAGCAATGTACTGCTTGACTCCTCGGTGAAGGCATGTTCTCGAAACTTCAACAAGAGCCCGTACCGACCTACTGAGCGTCTCTCCTGCAAGGTCTTCCACTGGAGTTTATCTATCATCTCCGAAAAGCTTTAGAGATTACTAAATGATCCTGTAACGAAGCGCACTTCTCTCCGTTGGATCTTCTCTACGTTTTCTATCAACCATATCTGGTACGGATCCCACACCTGTGAGCAGTATTCAAGCAGTGGGCGAACAAGTGTACTGTAACTTACTTCCTTTGTTTTCGGATTGCATTTCCTTAGGATTCTCCCAATGAATCTCAGTCTGCCATCTGATTTACGGACGATTTATTTTATATGGTCATTCCATTTTAAATCACTCCTAATGCCTACTCCCAGATAATTTATGGAATTAACTGCTTCCAGTTGCTGACCTATTATAATGTAGCTAAATCATAAAGGAACGTTCTTTCTATGTATTAGCAGCACATTACACTTGTCTACATTGCGATTCAATTGCTATTCCCTGCACCATGCGTCAATTCGTTGCAGATCCTCCTGCATTTCAGTACAATTTTCCATTGTTACAACCTCTCGATATACTACAGCATCATCCGCAAAAAGCCTCAGTGAACTTACGATGTTATCCACGAGGTCATTTATGTATATTGGGAATAGAAACGGTCCTACGACACTCCCCTGCGGCACACCTGAAACCACTCTTACTTCGGAAGACTTCTCTCCATTGAGAACGTCGTGCTGCGTTCTGTTATCTAGGAACTCTTCAATCTAATCACACAATTGGTCTGATAGTCCATATGCTCTTACTTTGTTCATTAAACGACTGTAGGGAACTGTATCAAACGCCTTGCGGAAGTCAAGAAACACGGCATCCACCTGGGAACCCGTGTCTATGGCCCTCTGAGTCTCGTGGACGAATAGGGCGAGCTGGGTTTCACACGATCGTCTTTTTCGAAACCCATGCTTATTCCTACAGAGTAGATTTCTAGTCTCCAGAAAAGTCATTATACTCGAACATAATACAACTGATCGACGTTAGAGATATAGGTCTATAGTTCTGCACATCTGTTCGACGTCCCTTCGTGAAAACGGGGATGACCTGTGCCCTTTTCCAATCCTTTGGAACGCTACGCTCTTCTAGAGACCTACGGTACACCGTTGCAAAAAGGGGGGCAAGTTCCTTCGCGTACCCTGTGTAAAATCGAACTGGTATCCCATCAGGTCCAGCGGCCTTTCCTCTTTTGAGCGATTTTAATTGTTTTTCTATCCCCCTGTCATCTATTTCGATATCTACCATTTTGTCATCTGTGCGACAGTCTAGGGAAGGAACTACAGTGCAGTCTTCCTCTGTGAAACAGCTTTGGAAAAAGACATTTAGTATATCGGCCTTTGGTCTGTCATCCTCTGTTTCAGTACCATTTTGATCAGAGAGTGTCTGCACATTTTGTTTTGATCCACCTACCGCTTTGACATAAGACCAAAATTTCTTAGGATTTTCCACCAAGTCAGTACATAGAAATTTACTTTCGAATTCATTGAACGCCTCTCGAATAGCCCTCCTCACGCTACATTTCGCTTCGTGTAATATTTGTTTATCTGAAAGGCTTTGGCTATGTTTATGTTTGCTGTGAAGCTGCTTTTGCTTCCGCAGCAGTTTTCTAACTCGGTTGTTGTACCACGGTGGCTCTTTTCCATCTCTTACGATCTTGCTTAGCACTTACTCATCTAATGCATATTGTACGATGGTTTTGAGCTTTGTCCACTGATCCTCAACACTATCTGTGCTTGATACAAAACTTTTGTCGCTTTTGCTAAACAAAAAAATCTTCTTACCATTTTTAATAGTTCTATTTACGGCTGAAATCATCGATGCAGTAACCGCTTTAAGATCGCTGATTCCCTGTTCTGCGTTAACTGTTTCAAATAGTTCGGGTCTGTTTGTCACGACAAGGTCTAATACATTATCGCCACGAGTCGGCTCTCTGTTTAACTGCTCGAGGTAGTTTCAGATAATGCACTTAAAAATTCACTAGATTCTTTGTCCCTGCCATCCGTTATAAACGTTTCAGTCTCCCAGTCTGTATCTGGCAAATTAAAATCTCCACCCAGAACTATAACATGGTCGGGAAATCTACTCGAAATAATTTCCAAGTTTTCCTTCAGGTGCTCTGCCATAACAGCTTCTGAACCAGGGGGCCTATAGAGACATCCAATTGCCATGTTTGAGCCTGCTTTAACCCTGACCTTCACCCAAATTATTTCACATTTCGGATCTCCATCAATTTCCTTCGATACTATTGCACTTTTTATCGCTATAAACACACCTCCCCCTTCACTTTCCAGCCTGACTCTGCGGTATACATACCAATCTGAGTTTAGAATTTCACTACTATTTACATCCAGTTTCAGCCCACTTTCTGTCCCTAGTACAATGTGGGTATTGTGACCGTTTATTAATGAGAGCAGTTCTGGGTCCTTTCTATAGATGCTCCTGCAGTTTACTATTACCACGTTAATATTGTTATCCCCTGTTGCGTTTTGCCTACTACTACCCTGTCGCGTCTCGGGAGGCGTCTTGTCGGTCTTAGGGAGGGAATTATCTAACCTAAAAAACCTACATGTGCACTCCACACGTACTCCGCTTCCCTTGTAGCCGCTTCCTGCGTGTAGTGAACGCCTGACCTATTCAGGGGGACCCTACATTTCTCCACCCGATGACGGAAGTCGAGAAATTTGCACCCCAGATCTCCGCAGAATCGTCTGAGCCTCTGGTTTAAGCCTTCCACTCGGCTCCAAACCAGAGGACCGCGATCGGTTCCGGGAACGATACTACAAATAGTTAGCTCAGATTGCACCCAGCGAACGAGGCTTTCCGCCTTCACCAACTCAGCCAACCGCCTGTATGAACCTGTATGACTTTTGAACCCAGACGGCAGGAGTCATTGGTGCCGACATGAGCAACAATTTGTAGTCGGATGCATCCAGTGCTCTCTATCGCCGCCGGCAGGGCCTTCTCCACATCTCGGATGAGACCCCCCGGCAAGCAGACAGAGTGAACACTGGGCTTCTTCCCCGACCTTTCCGCTATTTCCCTTAAGGGGCTCCATCACCCGCCGAACATTGGAGCTCCCAATCACTAATAAACCCCTCCCCCCGTGTGCCTGCTCGGATCTTGCTGAAGGAGCGACCACATGTCCACTCACAGGCAGAGCGGGCGATGCGACACGGCCAGTCTGCACATTGACCCTCCGCGCCGGCAGAAGTGACCGAGAGGTTCTAGGCGCTAGTCTGGAACCGCGCGGCCGCTACGGTCGCAGGTTCGAATCCTGCCTCGGGCATGGATGTGTGTGATGTCCTTAGGTTAGTTAAGTTTAAGTAGTTCAAAGTTCTAGGGGACTGATGACCTCAGAAGTTGAGTCCCATAGTGCTCAGAGCCATTTGATCTATTTTTTTGACCCTCCGTCTCGTGCTCCGCGAACGCCGCTGAACCCGCCACTCCCCTTGGGGAGAGGCTGGCCCAACCGCGCCCGGTACCTGCGAAGATGTCTCGACAGCAGGGACAGTGGGTGAAGCATGTAACACCTGGGGTGTACCATGCGACGCACCAGACTCCCCACTGCCGCTACACTCCGAGGCAGCAGCCTGAAGACGGCTGACCGCGGCCATCAACACGTTCAGCTGTTCGCAAACAGTGGCCAGCTCCTCCTGCGTCCGTACAGAGCAGTCACACATCCTATCCATCCTAACTGCCTTGTGGTCGCTAATCCCTGTATTCGTCACAATACTCACTATTTGTCCACGATTATTTGTTGCTAAAAGATCAAGTATGCTTTCGCAACCATTTACGCTTCGAGTGGGCTCATGAACTAATTGTTCAAAATAATTTTCTTAGAAAGCATCCAATACAATTTCGGATGACGTTTTATGCCTGCCGCCGGCTTTATACGTATAATTTTTCCAGCATATCAAGGGCAGATTAAAGTCACCACCGACTATAATTGTATGAGCGGGATACTTATTTGAAATGGGACTCAAGTTTTCTTTGAACTGTTCAGCGACTATATCTTCTGAGTCAGGGGTGTTGGTAAAACGATCCAATTTATAGTTTAGTCCGATTGTCGGGTATAACTTCTACCCATACTATTTGACACGAACTATCTACTTCAATTTCGTTACAAGGCAAACTACCTCTGACAGCAATAAATACTCCACCTCCAACTGTATTTAATCTATCCTTTCTGAACACTGTTATATCGTTTGAGAAAATTTCGGCTGAACTTATTTCCGGCTCTAGCCAGCTGTCTTTACCTACAAATATTTGAGCTTCAGTGCTTTCTGTTAGGGCTTGGAGCTTGGTTCTTTCCCAACATAGCTACGACAATTTACAACTACAATACCAATCGTTTCTACAAATACCTTACTGCTTTTTAACTACCCACTTTTAGACGGACGTCCCTTCTGTGGTTCCCTGAGACCCACTAACCTAAAAAACCGCCCAGTCCCTTCCACACAGCCCCTGATACCCGTGTAGCCACCTCCTGTATGTAGTGGACTCCTGACCTATTGAGTTGAACCCGGAAACCCACCACCGGATGGCGCAAGTCAAGGAATCTGCAGCCGACACAGTCACAGAACAGCCAGAGTCTCAGATTCAGACCCTCCACTCGGCTCTCACCAAAGAACCACAGTCGGTTCTATGGATGATGCTGCAGATGGTGAGCTTCACCTTAATTTCAGAAGCAAGACTGGCAGTCTTTACCATTTCCACTAACCGCCTGAAACCAGACAGAATCGCCGGCCTGGGTGGCCGAGCGGTTCTAGGCGCTTCAGTCTGGAACCGCGCGACCGCTACGTCGCAGGTTCGAATCCTGCCTCTGGCATGGGTGTGTGTGATGTCCTTGGGTTAGTTAGGTTTAAGTAGTTCTAAGTTCTAGGGGACTGATGACCTCAGCAGTTAAGTCCCATAGTGCTCAGAGCTACTTCAACCATTTGAACCAGACAGAATCTGCTCCGATCCAAAGAGACACACGTCATTGGTACCAACATGTACCTGCAGTTGGCTGCACCCTGTACTCTTCATGGCATCCGGAAGCACTATTTCCATATGCAGAACGACTCTCCCCCCGGAATGCACACGGTGTACACACTGGCTTCCTTCCCCTCCTTTGCAGCCATGTTCCTAAGGGGCCCCTTTACACGCCTAACGCTGAATCTCCCAACTACCAGCAAACCCACCCTCTGTGAATACCCAGACGTTGTCAGCCGAGAAGCTTCCTATGGATCAGGGTGGACGACTGCATCCAGCTCAGAGACATCGTCAGCCACAGATAACACCCGAAACCTGTTCATCAAACGAACCGGGGAGGTCCTAGGATTGGCCCCTCGGAAAGTTTTTCGCTGCCTGCCAGACTTTTGAATGATCTCCCACTCGACCACGGATGAGGGGCCAACCTCATTGCAGGCAATACAAGGGACGGCCACAGCAGTGGACCGATTGGGGGACACGTGCTCGACGTCCCTCGCATCACCGCTTTCGATCCCCCATAGTGATGCTCCTTGGCAGCAGTCTCAAGCTGTGTGACGCAAGCAAAAGCAGCCTGGAGCTGTGAGAGAAGGGTCGCCAACTCAGCTCGCATCTGTACACAACAATCACAGTTTCTATCCATTACTGCAGTCGCTCCTGTTTGAAGCTCGTAAAAATATGTAACAAGCGAACGGTGCACGCGCCTTATTAGTAGCGAACAGACAAGAGAAATTAAACCCCGACCCGCCGCAAGTACGTAGAGCACTTGCCAGCAAAAGGCAAAGGTCCCTAGTTAGAGCTTCGGCTGTTCTGTGACTGTGTAGGCTGCAGATTCCTTGACTTGCGCCATCCGGTGGTGGGTTTCCGGGTTCAACTTAATAGGTCAGGAGTCCACTACACACAGGAGGTGGCTACACAGTTTCAATCTGCCAGGATGTTTCATATCAGCACACAGTCTGCAGAGTGAAGGTCACATCTGTGTTCAAAACTACTTCACAAGACCGTCTGTCTCTACCACCTGCAATGAATCCATACATGTCCTAGTCTATAGTTGCTACCTTAAAATCGCTTCCAAATAATATTACACGATCTGGGTATATCCATAATACTGAGAGTGGGCTTTCTTTGTATGATTCTAGCAGTGTGACGGCGGAATTTGATGGCTCGTGAAAAATCTGGTGATTACTTTGAGCTCACCTGGGCCATCCAGGTACACGAGCCCAGATATTTTTGGCGCATTGAACGAAAGCTGCTCCTCCTTTGGCGCGTACTGTTCTTTTCGATATACGCTGAGGTCTCACTAAATATTTCGGAGCTTTCATCCAGCACCCTATTCCGAGAATAGCCTGATATAGGGAAATGAGATTTTTTGGCTGGGGGAAATTGGGAAACCGAATTCTTGGTTGGCATCCTAGAAATTTTACGCGGAAGTGCTCTTTGGTCCAGAACTCTCTTGGACATACTACTCCTAGACTTTAACGCGTGGGTGTAGGAGATGAGGGAAAGTGTTCAAATTTTTTCGTGTTAATGTTCGCCGGTCTGGGGGCTCCAGAAGCACCCAGCCTAAGTATGGTCTCCACTCATCTCTCTCTTTTATTTCCACTGTCCTCTCTCTGCTCCCACTACTGCTACTTCCATCCACCTCTCTTTCTCTGTTACTGTTACTGTCTCTCACTGACCGTCAGCATGCCCTCCCTCTATGGGTCCCAATGTTATTATCTTCACCCATCTCTCTTTATTTTTCACTTTAACTTTCTCCCTCCCATCACTGTCTCTTCTCTCTTTCTCTCCCACTGGCACTGTCTTGTCTCTCTTCCACTGCCATTGGTTCTCAGGAAAGCGGAATGAAGATTGAAGCATCTGGTTCCCCATTTTTCCGTCAGAATCTTTTTAAAGAGGAACACATTCGCCTTTTTTGTCCTCTGTCAACAGTTTTCAGCTGGTACCCTTCTTTTCCCTGTTACAGCTGGGAGTGCTGGTTATATAAAATGAATTCTCTAGGTTAGTAAAGTTTTGGCAGTTTGTTTACGTAGTTCGACACATTTAGATACTGTGAGGCATATAAACAACAAACAACTACACATAACATAAGACTGATATAAAATCGTCTCTCATCCAACACAAGTTCACTTTACACCACTTTACACAAAATGCACAACACTTCGGGGCTACACCTACAGGAAACCAAAAAAATGCGATGTTTGATTTGCAATTACAAAGAATTCCGTGTGAAAAAGTAATTTTTAAGGTGCTTACGCCGCCAGCTGACACCATCGAATAATTTCGAGATCACAGCCTGTCGGGGAGTGAAGTGCCGATAACACAGAGACAGCGCGTCATAAAGTTTAATTGGTGAAGTCATGCGGACTAAAAACATAGTTTGATGACTTCAGAACCCTAACCATGACCCTAGAACTGGAACCTTTTCCATGTGTTCGCTACATCAGTGAAAGTTACAGTTACACCTCAGTCGGGATATTAGTTGCAAATTTTACGTGCACAAGTACGGTAAAAATAAACCCCTGGATCTGGGTTACGGAAAGTGATATCAAAAAAATGTTTCAATTTTCCCAGAGTACATATCTTAAGAACATACGGGACAAATTTCGACGATCTGCCTTGAATAGATATTATAGATGTGGTCATTCTCACAATTGGTGCTATTGGTACCCACAAGTCATGGTGTTTCGGGACTTTCTCAGGAACCGCCTGTGAAGAAAGGGTGCTTTCAAAAGTCTCTTAACTTCCGCCACAGACCACATATAATGCAAAAGAACCGACCAAGTTGCTCAATTTGTCTGGGAGGAAGTGTATGACGTTTAAATTTTGATACTGTCCTGTAGAGTAGCTAAAGTACGGGCGTTCTTTCGACAGGTACGCAAATGGTGGCTAAACCAGGGGGGGCTATGCACAACTCTTGACCTCTCATCTCTGTGATCAACAGAATTCGAGATATCACCGCCAGAAAAATCGCATTTTGGCGCACGGGTTTTTGGAACATGTTTTTACCGGTCACTGTCGTGGTCTTCCGCCACAAGAGCAGAATGTCGCCTACTCATCGCATTTTCGAACACTCCTAGAATTTCGGCTCTCGAAATTCTACAAATAATAAGTCAAATACTGCCGTCTAAGAAACGAATCTACTGAAATTTTTTACGTGCACTTAATATTTTAACGTCCCCCAAATATAAAAAAAGAGACACATGGATTTAGATCTGGGAAACCTGGAGGGGAGTGAAACACCTAATGATGCCGTGGTGGACGTGTATTCTTGCATTGTGCTGCATGAGATAACCATTGTCTTTTCGTCGCTTGTTATTTCTGTGAAGGAAAGGTTGTAGTGTATTGAACAGACAGCTATCAGATGTTATAGTGTGGTGGGAACTAATCGGTCCAGAACTAGAGTTACGCTTGATTGACCACAACAATGTTTTGACGCTAACCAGATGTTCTTGATGCAACTTATAAAGATTTTCAGAATTCCAACGTCGCTTGTTCTGTGATTTCACGCTCCTTGATAATTGCAACTACGCTTCAACAGAAAATGATGTCAGGACCAGCCCCTCTGTCGTGGAGTAATTTTAGTATCTAGTTGCAATACGGACGTCCAATAACGTAGTCTGAGTTCGTCGGCCGACGGGCGCTGCTGTCGCTTTTAGGGTTTCATGTAATAAAATGGAACGCCTACAGCCATTGTTGTCTCTCCAAGCGTGATGGTTGGAGACACAGCATCGTTGTTACAGGTAGTCTGCTAAAACCAGTTCAAAGATGAAACTTCCTGGCAGAATAAAACTATATGCCCGACCGAGACTCGAACTCGGGACCTTTGCCTTTCGCGGGCAAGTGCTCTATCAACTGAGCTACCGAAGCACGATTCACGGCCGGTACCCACAGCTTTAGTTCTGCCAGTATCTCGTCTCCTACCTTCCAAACTTTACAGAAGCTCTCCTGCGAACCTTGCAGAACTAGCACTCCTGAAAGAAAGGATATAGCGGAGACATGGCTTAGCCACAGCCCAGGGGATGTTTCCAGAATGAGATTTTCACTCTGGTTCGCAGGAGAGCTGCTGTAAAGTTTGGAAGGTAGGAGACGAGATACTGGCAGAACTAAAGCTGTGGGTACCGGGCGTGAGTCGTGCTTCGGTAGCTCAGTTGATAGAGCACTTGCCCGCGTAAGGCAAAGGTCCCGAGTTTGAGTCTCGCTCGGGCACACACTTTTAATCTGCCAGGAAGTTTCATATCAGCGCACACTCCGCTGGAGAGTGAAAATCTCCTTCTGGAAACATCCCCTGGGCTGTGGCTAAGCCATGTCTCCGCTATATCCTTTCTTTCAGGAGTGCTAGTTCTGCAAGGTTCGCAGGAGAGCTTCTGTAAAGTTTGGAAGGTAGGAGACGAGATACTGGCAGAACTAAAGCTGTGGGTACGGGGCGTGAGTCGTGCTTCGGTAGCTCAATTGATAGAGCACTTGCCCGCGAAAGGCAAAGGTCCCGAGTTCGAGTCTCGGTCGGGCACACAGTTTTAATCTGCCAGGAAGTTTCATATCAGCGCACACTCCGCTGCAGAGTGAAAATCTCATTCTGGCAGTTCAAAGATGTTGGCCACTGATGGAATCCTGTGTAAGATTTGAGTTCATCTCCGCAGCGTCAGTTAAGGCCTGAAGATTGTGTACTTAAACACGGAAAATGGTAGTCATATAACAAACAACATCGTAAGGACGGCTGTAGGCGTTCCATTTTATTATATAAGTGAACGGCTGAAGTCCCTCAAACCGCCAATGAGAAGATTGGACAAACAAAAATTTTAGGGTTACAATTTAATTTTGCGCTCAGCCATCCGAGCAAATGATGACGCAGAAGTCTGCAGTGCTAACCGGCGCAACGACTTTCTCAGACTTCTTTCGAACGCCACTGCTAACTCACGTAGTTTATTCTTCTTTAAAATACTTGATTTTCTAGGCCTTTCATTGTCTAACAGGGATGCAATCTCTTCAGACTTCTTTGCTATCCTATGTATCGTCAAATCATTGTCAGTTTGTACGCATTGAAATAATCGCATTAAGACAAGCTGACATCGTACATATTGTACGACTCTTCTTGCATAGTTCATTATCAGAAGCATTCGTTCAGCCTTCGTTTACAGTGTTCTAAAGTAAAATAATTTTATTGTGCATTAAAAATTTTTGAAGCTTCATCATGTGAACTCGGAACTTAGTCGGGAACAGCTGAAATGAAGTGCCAGTCGTTATAACAACATGGCGTACCAGGAGGGCACTAGACCTCGTAATGAGGCAAACCGAAATTCAAGTACCGCTGTACAACTCACCAAGGCACTACGTAACTGCGCGTCCGAGAACCGCTACAAACTGAAACGTTGACAGAAGGACCGAGCTCAATGGCCTAGAATCATTAATGAAATTACAACAGCGAGCCAAGAACGCAAGGAGCGCTGACGGGTCCGACATATGGGGACGTATTTAGACTTAGAGCCACCACGTCACAGGCGGGAGCTCGGCCTTCATAAATAACCCAGCTACCGCAGCACAACAACATATTCTGCCGTCGTCTCATTCTGTGCGTGACGGAACACAGGACAGAATGACATTCTAATGAGTTTCTATGAAACCATAGTGACCTGATACATGATGGCCAGCCTGCTACCTGCTCGGTAACTTTAGCACCAAGGCAGCCAAACTTGATGCGCACCGCAGCCTTGGTCTGCCGTTGCTGTCTACTGGATCATCGTGGATGAGAAGCCAGCTCCCCTCCTCCACAGGGTCATCGTGGTTGATCTACGAACTGCCATCTTGGAGCCGATAATGTGAGGCGCGTACGCACAGCCTCCTGGCCCACTCGTGAACATCTGCTACAGTCGTGATCGACCCATGCTGGCTGACTTTGACCTATCGGCGTCCTCGTCCAGTGTCGGGAGGCTCCACCTGGGCGCCTGAGGGGGACTTAGAGAGCGCTCAGTTGCCATCACCGCACGCATCTGCGTCAGCGACGTCACGACAGCATTCCTTCGTAGCACGTGCCCCCACGCCCAGCCGCCACCTGCAGCTTCGAAGAAGTTAAATCTTTGTAAACTCAGCTCCACCAGCAATTTGTTTACAGGTAACACTGTATCACTGACGACCCCGGGCGTGCACATGACCACTCACCTCACATTTCACTCTGACGCTTGATTACAATGGGCCTCAGCTCTGTGTCGTTACATTGGTATCACGAAGTGGTTCCAACACGCTACAAGACCATAGTGCACGGAAACCACAAAACGTAAAGAAAATAATACACACATCAAAAAAAGTTTTCCATCACCTCGATTCCGAGAGTTCCGAAACCTGTACAGAAAATTGCAATAGAGATCAACATAAACATCATTTCTGCCCTTTCTATTGCTCATGAAAACCACACATTGCATCTTGTGCGACCATAACGCGAGACCTTCGGAGGTGGTGGTCCAGATTGCTGCACACACCGGTACCTCTAATACCCAGTAGCACGTCCTCTTGCATTGATGAATACCTGTATGCGTCGTGGCATACTCTCCAAAAGTTCATCAAATCACTGTTGGTCCAGATTCTCCCTCTTCCCAACGGCGATTCGGTGTAGATCCCTCAGAGTGGTTGGTGGGTCACGTGGTTCATAAACAGCCCTTTTCAATCTATCCCAGGCATGTTTGATAGGGTTCATGTCAGGAGAACATGCTGGCTACTCTAGTCTAGCGATGTCGTTATCGTCAGGGAAGTCATTCACAATATGTGCACGATGGGGACCCGAGCAATGCCTCGCCAATGTGCTGCCGATATGGTTACACTATCGGTCGGAGAATGGAATTCGCGTATCGTACAGCCGTTACGGCGCCTTCCGTGACCACCAGCGGCGTACGTCGGCCCCACATAATGCGACCCCAAAACAGCAGGGAACCTCCACCTTGCTGCACTCGCTGGACAGTGTGTCTAAGACGTTCAGCGTGACCGGGTTGCCTCCAAACACGTCTCCGACGATTGTCTGGTTGAAGGCATATGCGACACTCCTCGGTGAAGAGAACGTGATGCCAGTCTTGAGCGGTCCATTCGGCATGTTGTTGGGGCCAACTGTACCGCGCTGCATGGTGTCTTGGTTCCAAAGAAGGACCTCGCCATGGACGTCGGGAGTGAAATTGCGCATCATGCAGCTATTGCGCACAGTTTGAGTCGTAACACGACGAGCTGTGGCTGCACGAAAAGCATTATCCAACATGGTGGCGTTGCTGTCAGGGTTCCTCCGAGCCATAATCCGTAGGTAGCGGTCATCCACTGCAGTAGTAGCTCTTGTGCGGCCTGAGCGAGGCATGTAATCGACAGTTCCTGTCTCTCTGTATCTCCTCCATGTCCGAACAACATCGCTCTGGTTCACTCCATTGTTGGGAGCCCTGCCTGGCACAAAGTGACGACGCGGACGCGATCGAACCGCAGTATTGACTCCCTAGGCATAGTTGAACATCAGACAACATGAACCGTGTACATCCTTCCTAGTGGAATGACTGGAACTGATCGGCTGTCGAACCTCCTCCGTCTAATAGGTGCTGCTCTTTCAAGGTTGATTACATCTTTGGGCGGGTTTAGTGACATGTCTGAAAAGTCAAAGGGACTGTGTCTATGATGCAATATCCACAGTCAACGTCTATCTTCAGGAGTTCTGGGAACCGGGGTGATGACAAACTTTTTTATCATGTGTGTATACTCAAACAATAATTTGAACATGGCTGCTCTACAGCAACGGTCGCAGGAATAAAGGACAGCTAACCAGTTGCAAAAAATGCTTGTATTTGAAAAAAACCTTGACGACGGTTTCGACGGATTTAAACCCCTCTTTTTCAGAAGGACAGACAACTTTACATTTGCAATTCACTCATTGTCAGTAAAAGCTGTCTGTATTAGAGGTATGTAGCTATTAACATGGTATGTTATTCTAAATGATTGTTTTTATTGATGTGACAAGTCCTTTATTCTAGGAACCTTAATTTTTCTATATGGACATCCAGACCGTCGCCGATAAATGTTATGTGGAGACAGCTTTTATTGAGGTGATCGCTAATGTGAAGTTGTCTGTTCTTCTGAAGAAGACAGGTTTAGATCCGTCGAAACCGTGGTCAAGATTATTTGAAAATTGCCATTTTTTTGGAACTGGTTGGGTGTTCTTAATGCCTAATATTTAAACACAGAGTCATACACACATCAACAAGTAAATAAAATGAAACATTGTCAGAAAACATGGCCAGGAATCAAAGCAGCTTCATACACATACACAACATCAGAAGGTATGTCTGTAAATAGACTCGTACTTCTCTGTGTTAGAATGGTCACCGGGATGGATTAGTACTGCTCGTGCATAGTGTTGTCGCCAGGTCTAGTAGGGAATATAAAGGGTAGTGAACAGGGGCACACATTGAGGGACATGGTGATGCCATTGTACTTACGTGAGATAGCGTTATCGACAACCAACAGTGTTTAAATGGGGCGTCATTTTGGGTCTCCATTTGGCCAGCTGGTCAAATCTTGCAGTATCTATATTTGTGGGACACTGAGGTATAATAGTAGTTCACTGTTGGACTGCATGGTTGTGTGATGACAGGTATATCTATCGTCAAGGTTCCAGTCAACCATGTCTGGTCACCACAAGGGGGGACCGCCACATTATGCACGAGGAACATGGCACCCCCTTCACGTCTGCGCCCAACACCCGGGACTTCCTACAACATTCTGTTTCCCGCACTACTGGTCAGGACATTGCAAAGCCGGCCGCGGTGGCCGAGCGGTTCTAGGCGCACAGTCCGGAACCGTGCAACTGCTACGGTCGCAGGTTCGAATCCTGCCTCGGGCATGGATGTGTGTGACGTTCTTAGGGTAGTTAGGTTTAAGTAGTTCTAAGTTCTAGGGGACTGATGACCACAGTAGTTCAGTCCCATAGTGCTCAGAGCCATTTGACATTGCAAAAGCCATACTAGGAAATTATCGTCCCATTCATTGACTGAGATTATTACTACAAAACAAATGGCAGCATTTGAGGGGCGCCATGACTGGGAAGCATGGGCTCAGTAGTATCACACTGTGCACAGGGGTGAATCACGGTTCCGCACTAATCTGGATGACCGTCATCAGCGACGAGCCATTTTTAACAGGATAATGCTCGTCCACACATGACACACGTCTCTATGAACAGTGTGCATGATGCTGAAATAATCACGTGGCCAACAAGACGTCCAGCTCTGTTCCTAACAGACCTTGTGTAGGATCAGCTTGGACGTCACCTCTGCCCCACTGCCTGTATCCAAGGTACCAGAGATCTGTTGCAACAGTTGTTGACCACGTTGAGAGAAAACAACGGCTCTATCATGTCCTTACCAACACAGTTAACGCATTCATACATGCCAGAGGGCATACAACACTATTCTGAGAAGTGGGATCAGACTGCCTAGTTCTTTCTCAGTGTGTCTCGATTTCGCAATGCCTGAAATAACATCACATATCATCTCCATTCGTGAAGTTTCATTTTCGTTCCTCCTCCCCTTTTGGGTGCTTGACGTTTAAAAGGATAGTTGCTACTCACCATATAGCGGAGATGCTGTGTCGCAGGTAGGCACAGTGGCCCCAGCAGTCAGGGACTGTGTGTGAATTCCGTTCGCGTGTGTTTGTGTGTATATGTTGTCTATTTTCGACGAATCTCACTTTCTGACATTCTTTTTTTGTGCTTATCCGCGCCTCAGCATCTCCGCTATACGGTGAGTTGCAACTATCCTTGCCGAACACTGTTACATTCCATACCGTACATATATGTGAGGTGTGTGTGTGTGTGTGTGTGTGTGTGTGTGTGTGTGTGTGTGCGTGCGTGCGTGTGCGTATGCGTGTGCGTGTGTGTTAACTAATGTGCTATTTGCCACACAGTCTGATCATGGGATTGGTGTGTCAAGTGATGACGGTAGCTTGCGTACTGCTGTACTGGTTCCTTCCCAATACTTGAGGCATTGTTTGTATCGTCTATCAGACATCCTAAAAATTTGTTCGTGCATAGTATCAAACACTAGCTTTTCATTTAGAACTGATTTTATAATATTACCACAGTTAAAGAAATAGTCATCTGTGAATTTATTCGACAGGATTTTTGTTTAATTTCTTCCACGAATTGGCCGCTTCGTCTACGTGATTTTGCAATAATTAGTCTCATTCCTTAGAAATTTGACTTTCCTTTTATTTGATTGTGAGTGTCAGTCACTATGTACCGGTACCGCTAACAACATTTCTTTCTTTCGGGGTGCATCCTTTTTCACACTGAGTGAAGACTCCGCCTGTATTAGTTTTCAGCAATTTAGGATTTTAATACTACTAATTTCATGACACTGAATACAGTAACTCTCATCTATTCTTGAGTTATTAAGAATTATCCCCGGGTTCTCGCAGCATTTCACGTCCCTAGAAGTGCTTCAGAACTTAGCTGGAAGTACATATATAACAAAAAGTTTTGCATCATCCCGGCTCCCAGAACTCCTGAAGACAGACGTTGACTGTGGATACTGTGTGACAGACACAGTCCCTTTCACTTTTCAGAGATGTCACTAAACCCGACCAAAGATGTAAACAACCATGCGTGACCAGCGCCTACTAGGCGGCGGGTATCCAACAGCCGATCAGTTCCAGTCATTGCACCAGGAAGGAGGTACACGGCTCGTGTTGTCTGTAATTCAACTATACCTAGACGGTCAATACGGCGGTTCGATCACGTCCGCATTGTCACTTTCTGCCAGAAAGGGCTCTGAACACGGGAAGTGGTTCAAATGGCTCTAAGCACTAAGCGACTTAATATCTGAGGTCATCAGTCCCCTAGACTTACACCTCCTTAAACCGAACTAACCTAAGGACATCACACACATCCATGCCCGACGCAGGATTCGAACCTGCGACCGTAGCAGCTGTGCGCTTCCGGACTGAAAAGCCTACAACCGATCGACCACAGCAGCCGGCGCAGGGGAAGCGTCCAGGCGTCACGGAGTGAACCAAAGCGTTGTTGTTCGGATATCGAGGACATACAGAAACAGGAACTGTCGATGACATGCCTCGCTCAGGCCGCCCAAAGGCTACTCTGCAGTGGGTGACCGCTACCTACGGATTATGACTCGGAGGAAGCCTGACAGCAACACCACTATGTTGAATAATGCTTTTCGTGCAGCCACAGGACGTCGTATTACGACTCAAACTGTAAGCAACAGGCTGCATGATGCACAACTTCAGTCCCGACGTCCATGGCGACGTTCATCTTCGCCACCACGAAACCATGCAGCGCGGTACAGATGGACCCAACAACATGCCGAATGGAACACTCAGGATTGGCATCACGTTCTCTTCGCTGACGAGTGTTGCATTGCCTTCAACCAGTCGTCGGAGAGGTGTTTGGAGGCAACCCGGTCAGGCTCAACACCTTAGACACACTGTGTAGTGAGTGCAGCAAGATGGAGGTTCCCTGTTGTTTTGTGGTGACATTATGTGGGGCTGACGTATGCCGCTGGTGGTCATCGAGGCGCCATAACGGCTGTACGATACGTGAATGTCCATCCTCCAACCGGTAGTGCAACCATATCGGCACCATATTGGCGAGGCATTCGTCTTCATGGACGACAATTCGCGCCACCATCGTGCACATCTTGTGAAGACATCGCTCGACTAGAGTGGCCAGCATGTTCTCCAGACATGAACCCTATCGAACATGCCTGGGATGGATTGAAAAGGGATGTTTCTGGACGACATGTCGCACCAACCACTCTGAGGGGTCTACGCTGAATCGCGTTGAGGAGCGGGACAATCTGTACCAACAATGCCTTGATGAACTTGTGGGTAGCATGCCACGACGAATCCATTAATGCAACAATGCAAGAGGACGTGGTACTGGGTGTTAGAGGTATCGGTTTGTACCGCAATCTGGACCCCTACCTCTGAAGGCGGCCACTGTTGCCGAGCGGTTCTAGGCGCTTCAATCTGGAAACGAGTGACCGCTACGGTCGCTGGTTCGCATCCTGCCTCGGGCTTGGATGAGTATTATGTCCTTGGGTTGGTTCGGTTTATGTAGTTCTATGTTCTAGGGGACTGATGACCTCAGATGTTAGGTTCCATAGTGCTGAGAGCCATATGAACTATTTGAACCACTACCTCTGTAGGTCTCGCTGCAACATGCAATGTGTGTTTTTTGAGCAATAAAAAGTGCGGAAATGGTGTTTGTGTTGATCTCTATTCCGTTTTTCTGCACAGGTTCCGAAACTCTCGGAGCCGAGGTGACGCAAAACTTTTATTGAAGTGTGTACTCCATAACTAAGGAGAATCGCATTAGTGCCACATTGCAAGACACACTATCTGATCAAAGTTTTCTGTATACCAAAGTATATTAGTGGACATTAAAATGGCGTGTGTCCACCCTTAGTCTTTATGACGGCTTGAAGCTCTTATATTGTAGGATCTGCCTCTCCTGGCATATGGCTGCAGTTTTCGCAGTCCCCCATTCGGATGTTGTTCATAAGATAGTGTATATGGTTGCTCAACAGAATTGTTTTATTGTTCACGCTTAAAAACTTTTTTAATGTTCCACCAAGCAAGTTGAGAACACAGGAGGTTACCGTTGAACTGATGTACCAAACGTTATGTCAACCGCACAGTGCAACACATATTGTGAACGGGACGGGTAGAAATACTAGTCCTGCTGTACCGCTTAGCAAAGTACTGTGTGGTAACACCATGTAACTTAGCGTCCGAGCACCGCTACAAGCTTAAAAGTCAACAGAAAGAACGAGTTCGACTAGGCAGAACCATTACGAGAGTGAGGCAAGGGCCGTTGACATTTACGACAAATGGTGATAAATACACAGAGCCACCACGTCTTAGGCGGGGGTTAGTCCCCTATAAAATACGCAGCTTTCGGAACACAAAGACACGCTTTACCGTGCTGCCATTCGGTTCGTGTCAATAACCAAAGAGAATGACACTCCAAAGAGTGATATCAAGCAGGACTGAGGCAGCCAAACCTGACGCATACCGTAACCGTGGTACGTCATTGCTGCCTGCTGGATCATCGTGGGTAAGAAGACTGGCGAGCAGCCAGCCATCCTCCTCCTCTGGGTCATCATGGACGACGGGCAAGCTGTCATCTTGGCACCAACCGGCCAAGACGTGTCCGCACATCCTTCTGGCGAACTCGTGAACATCTTCTGCAGTCGTCGTCATCCACGGGCCTCCCTGCAGTCGGCAGACTCCACAAGAACGCACGACGGGCGATCATCGAGAGTGCTGAGGTGGAAGCCGGGGGGCCACGCCTGCCTTGCCTCCCACCGACGCCTTCAAGAAGCTAAACCGCTGTACACGTTGTTCGACCAACAAGTTGTTTTACTGGTAACGTTGTATCACTGACGCCTCCGCGCTTGGAATTGCACTGGGCCGCTCACACCCACACTTCACCCGACATCCTGATTGCAACGTGACTCCAGGCTCGGGTCGCAACAATGCGAAGCGCTCCTGTAAATGACGCAGTGATCGTCTCGATAAAATAACACCACCAGTGTCCGCCTACTCAGCCGAGTGGTAACGTGCTTGCCTCCAATGCAGCTTGCTCAGGTTTCATTCCCGGCCGGATTAAAGGATTTCTCTGCTCGTGGACTCGGTGTTGTGTTGTCCTCACCATCATTTAATCATCATCACCGGCACACAAGTCGCCCAATGTGGCGTCGACTCAAATAAGACTTTCACTCGGCTGCCGAACTTCCCCGGGTGGGACCTCCCGCCCTGCAATGCCACGCGACCATTTCATTTCAACACTACCAATACATGTTCTCTGCAAGTCAAGGTCTAGAATTCAATATATTATCGTTCGGTGATACGATTCCTTTCCACACGAATTGTTTAGCTTTAGATTTCGTTAACTGATGGTTTCTTCCTTCTTTGAATTAAACCGTTCTTTGCGTTTTGTCCACAATTCACATAATTAATGCAGTTTTTGTTGTCGCCAGTTTTTATGCTCATTTCTCTTTATCCTTGAACACGACTATTAACGTACAAAGGTATTCGTTCGAATTACCAGACTGTTTGTTAGACTTCGAGGCTTCAGATCTGCATGTGCAGTAATAGTAGGAGAATTTTTTTAAAAAAATACTTCGATGTCATATAATTCTTTGCTAACCTTTCCAGTGTTCTTTCGTTCTGCTTCGATCATCATACTCGCTAATTCGCTGAATATGAAAGGAAATATAAAAAAAATGTTGACAGATTTACGCATACATTCAAAAATGTTTCTGATTAGATAATCAATTCTATAATTTGGACACTTACGTATATTTTACTTATTTGGGCTTCTCTGAAAAACACTGCATCGGCGAGAGATATGTAGGATAGTAATAGGGTTATGTACTTCTAGAACAGTGTGTTTACTTTTGTGACGTCTTCTGACCGAGGTCATTACCTCCAGCCGATCACAGTGCCTTAATTAATATGGAGCCAATGAAAAGTCCAAGATTGGCGGAAATTGTCTAGTTGCATTAGCGGCAAATTTAAAAATCCCCTCCCCTGTCTCCAATCAATCACACAGTGCAGTAATCCTTATCTCCGTCCAATCATAGGACAGTATTTAAAACACCCTGGATGGCGGATATAGTCCACTTGTGTTAATCAAAAATTTAAAAAAAAAACTCTGTCAAATTACTTTATTTTCTACCTGCACTTCTGTACCTCCAAGCAATCAGGGTGCAGTATCAGAAACAGTGCCTATATGCAATAGAAAATTACATAAACCTCCTATTAAAACCAAAGATATGCGTTATGTTTGAAAGAGATTAACCTCTTGCGTAAAAATAGTGTCAGATTACATCATTTACGTACGCATGTCTACCTCTGTGGTTATATGAAAATGATGGCATGGTTAAAAATATAAATTGTATATGTAAGAGGACACAAACTTGTTGGGTGGGGTTCCATCTCCCTCTCTTTTCCTTCAGTCAGAGCCCAGTACTAAAATGTAAGAGCCAGTTACAATGTAGACCCATCGGGCTGTGCTCAAAAGTACCCGAATGATCTGAGTCATTTATTAAACAAAATGCTTCAGAGACCTCTTCCTCTCTGCCTGTCTCTTGTTCTCGAATGAAAACCTAGTACTACAATGCAACATTTAGATACAATATAGTCCTGTCTGGGCTGTGCTCAAAAGTAGCAGAATAACCTGAATCCTTTATCAAAGAAATACATCACACATCTCTCTCTCTCTCTCTCTCCTCTACTCCAATCAGAACCTAGTATTAAAATTATTAAAATGCAAGAACCAATCAGAATGTAGCCCCACCCAGGCTGTGTGCTCAAAAGTATCTGAACGGCCTGAATTATTTATCAAAACATTTTGGAATGAGTTTGGAATGAGTTTACACATATTTTCTATAAATAATAAAAAAATCAACGTTTCCATATAAAATATAAGTAACTAATTAGGAATACATAGTTGTCAAACAATGGTTTTATGTTTTACATCCCAAGTTGCTTACTGTGACCAACAGATGGTTCCACATTTCAAGTTCAAGTTGTGTCTAACACGTACTGGTAAGAACGTTATAAGTTCGATCCATGCATCTCACGTGGTTTAAGACACAACAGAGCGTTAAATTAATTATTCCCCACATCAGTGATGTCACACTGTTCTAAAATGTCTGAAAAATATGTCCGAAATGCAAAAAGGTTTACGTTTACATCGATTATCACAGTGTTTTCTTCTAGTTATTTTCCGTCTATAAACCATGTGTGAACTCTGAATAGCATGCGTTAGGGGTAAAGGGAAGACTGAAGATAATGCGTCATTAGAGAAATAAAATAGATAGAAATTTTTGCAAATCATTTGGGACCTACTTGAGGTTAAGTGCAGAACAACATTATGAGGCTCAAATTAATTATTGTAGGTAATCTATGATGCTTCTCAAAGATGCCACAATATATTCTACAATGCGCCATCAAATGTAATTTTTCCATTGGGCCGTATATAAATACGTAAAATGTATTGAGTCTGGGCAAAAAGTGCGATGTTTGTCTTATTTTCCACACACGTCCCTCATGATTGTGAACTCTGAAGCGTGTGTCAAAGGAGAGAGGTAAGATAATGTACATTAGGAAAATATAATCGTTAGCAATTATTCCAAATGAATGGGACCTACTTGAAGTTAAGTACAAGAAAAAATTTGTAAGGCTCATAATAATTATTTTACCTCAGCTGTGATTCTTATCCAAAACATGTCACAACATCCTAAAATAAGTCAGAAAATGTAATGTGTATATTGCAATAGTGTCTAAATAAGTGAAGCGTATTCAGTCTGATAATGAGTGTACTATTATCACCTAATATTTTTTTTAATCACCGGTTTAGGAGGAATGCGAAGGTAAAGCATCACAAGGAAAAACTACAATTGATTATAATAATTACAAACAAGCTTCTGCTGCATTTGGAACTATGGGTCGCTAAAAAACATGTCGTCAGCTACACCGACATCCAATAAAAGTACCACTTCACAATCACTACACGAAATTCTTTGAAAGGAAGGAATACGGTGTCCGTTTTTCGGAAGGAATAAGATGGTTTATTACGATAATCACCGATATATCACTTAAAATGCGGAACGAGATGGATGTATTCTTTAGACACGCATTCAGAGACGACCAAAGATAGTAACAGTCAGAGATGTGACACCCATACCGACGGACGGCTATATTTGTTGGGCACAAAGTATCGCTGACGCCTCGCTGGTTTCAGCGGTGGTCTACAGGACATTCCCACACCTGTGGACCAGAGTCTGGACATCCGCACAGTACCGAGATCGACGCATTGTGCGAACAGCGGTGACCGAACGAAAATCGTCCAGGGAAGTCGCCAAGACCACTGGGAACCGAGTGCTTGCAACAGGGCTAGGATCCAGTGTACCTCCCACTGGCGCCACGACAGCCCCAAGAACAGCTACCTTGGTGCCAATGCCACTGTGTTGTCTTCTGCAGTGACAGTAGGTCCTGTCTGCACGCTGGCGATGGACGTACATGTGTGTGGGTGAAATCTTATGGGACTTAACTGCTAGGGTCATCAGTCCCTGAGCTTACACACTACTTAAGGGAGGTAGGACGTCAAACGGGCTGACTTGGAGCAGGAGAGGCACCGCAGGACATTTTAATTTCCACAGTCTATACTTTTACAAATAAATTCATTAAACTTTGTCAGCAAGACCAGGAAGGATTCAGAATTCACACTCATAGCAGTGGAAGTTCTAAAACATAACGAAGTAATTTTTTTTACGTGTGAAATTTCATAATTTTTTTCACTTACTAATGGCAGCATTTGTTGCTATAGGTACACATTTCTTCATAAGTTACAGAGATTCTTCGATGAATTTTGCACAACATACAAACCATACTTAAAGGTGTATGAAACTCTAGAATTTTCCAAATCTATTAAAAACTGTGGCAAAAAAGGAGGCAATTAACTATAAACCTTGTGTTTTTTCTAAACATGAAGTCTAAAATACACTACTGGCCATTAAAATTGCTACACCAAGAAGAAACGCAGATGATAAACGGGCATTCATTGGACAAATATATTATACTACAACTGACATGTATTACATTTTCACGCAATTTGGGTGCATAGATCCTGAAAAATCAGTACCCAGAACAACCACCTCTGGCCGTAATCACGGCCTTTATACGCCTGGGCATTGAGTCAAACAGAGCTTGGATGTTGTGTACAGGTACAGGTGCCCATCCAGGTTCAACACGATACCACAGTTCATCAAGAGTAGTGACTGTCGTATTGTGACGAGCCAGTTGCTCGACCACCATTGACCAGACATTTTCAATCGGTGAGAGATCTGGAGAATGTGCTGGCCAGGGCAGCAGTCGAACATTTTCTGTATCCAGAAAGGCCCGTACAGGACCTCCAAGATGCGGTTGTGCATTATCCTGCTGAAAAGTAGGGTTTCGCAGGCATTGAATGAAGGATAGAGCCATGGGTCGTAACACATCTGAAATGTAACGTCCACTGTTCAAAGTGCCGTCAATGCGAACAAGAGGTGACCGAGACGTGTAACCAATGGCACCCCACACCATCACGCCGGGTGATACGCCAGTATGGCGATGTCGAATACACGCTTCCAATGTGCGTTCACCGCTATGGCGCCAAACACGGCTGCGAGCATCATGATGTTGTAAACAGAACCTGGATTCATCCGAAAAAATGACGTTTTGCCATTCGTGCACCCAGGTTCGTCGTTGAGTACACCATCGCAGGCGCTCCTGTCTGTGATGCAGCGTCAAGGGTAACCGCAGCCATGGTCTCCGAGCTGATAGCCCATGCTGCTGCAAACGTCGTCGAACTGTTCGTGCAGATGGTTGTTGTCTTGCAAACGTCCCCATCTGTTGACTCAGGGATCGAGACATGGCTGCACGATCCGTTACAGCCATGTGGATAAGATGCCTGTCATCTCGACTGCTAGTGATACAAGGCCGTTGGGATCCAGCACGGCGTTCCGTATTACTCTCCTGAACCCACAGATTCCATATTCTGCTAACAGTCATTGGATCTCGACTAACGCCAGCAGCAATATCGCGATACGATAAACCGCAATCGCGATAGGCTACAATCCAACCTTTATCAAAGTCTGAAACGTGATGGTACGCATTTCTTCTCCTTACACCTGGTATCGCAACAACGTTTCACCAGGCAACGCCGCTCAACTGCTGTTTGTGTATGAGAAATCGGTTGGAAACTTTCTTCATGTCAGCACGTCGTAGGTGTCGCCACCGGCGCCAACCTTGTGTGAATGCTCTGAAAAGCTAATCATTTGCATATCACAGCATCTTCTTCCTGTCGGTTAAATTTCGCGTCGTAGCACGTCATCTTCGTGGTGTAGCAATTTTAATGGCCAGTAGTGTATAGCAGGTCATTCGTTTTTTCATAAATTAAATAAATTCTAGAGTTTCATACACTTGTGAGTATGGTATGTATGCTGTGCAAAATTCATCGAACAATCTCTATAACTTATCAAGAAAAGTGTACCTATAGCAACAAATGCAGCCATTGGTAAGTGAAAAAAATGATGAAATTTCGCACGTAAAAAAAATTTATTTTGTTATATTTTCGAACTTCCACTGCAATGAGCGTGAATCCTGAATCCTTCCCGGTGATGCTGACAAAGTTTTATGAATTTATTTGTAAAAGTATAGACACTGGAAATTAGAATGTTCTGAGATGCCTCTCCTGCTCCAAGTCGGCACGTTTGACGTCCTACTCCACTTAACCTAAATTATACGAAGGACAAACACACACACACCCATGCCCGAGGGAGGACTCGAACCTCCTCCGGGACCAGCCGCACAGTCATGGACGTACACACGTAGGTTGTAGACCCGCTGAGGGGCTTATCCCAGAGAGCTTTCTCCTCGTCACACAGGTCCCACCCCAGGCTTCATGGTGTTTGAGCCATCAGTTACAACGCGTGGTCACTTTTGATGTTTCTGCAGGTTAAAGTAACCAGTGACCACTGCACTGAACTGCTTGCTCATCCAGTGTTACTGTCATTCCTTCGACAGGAAGGTCACGTGCTTTCTCAGTAGGACAATACACGTACACATACGGGTGCTGCGATACAGTGGCGTACAAAAACTGTCCTGACCAACAATATCACCAGATCTATCGATAACTGAAAACGTACTGGGTGTACCAAGCGAGGTTGCGTAGTCCTGATTCAGGTTTTCCGTGATTTTCCTAAATCGCTTCAGACAAACGCCGGGATGGTTACTTTGAAAGGGCACGGTTGACTTCCTTTCCTAATATGCTGGGACCGATGATCGCTCTGTTTGGTCCCCCCCCAATCAACCAGCCAGCCAGTGTACTGGGTACAGTGAACTCTTTCCCAGGAGCCTACGAGAACCATTGCCGACTTGCAACAAAAAGTCCTAGGTGCTTTCAGTAATCTATCGCATGATGTCGTTCTGCACTTTTATTACCGTTTGCATGAAAGAATACATGCCTCCACTGTTGCCAGAGGGTGCTACACTGCGAACTGGTGCGACTGTTTGGGTACCTGTCACTGTGAAATTTGTGATTTATTTCGCCTGAATTTGTTATCATATACTCCTAAGTGATGAACTGCCTGTCACCTCACTTATCAATAAAATGACCTTGCCCTTGAGCGTGGTGCACTTTTTTTTTCCGGCAGCGTGTTTTGAAATGGAGTGAGTCCCCTGAACCCGTGAACTGTAACAACTACAGCGAAATCAGAAAACCACTCATGATTCCTGGAACAATCGATATGAAAGAGTGGGCTATCTGGTAGTATTTTCAGCAGAAAGGAAGTTGTGTTGTAGCGTTCGTATTTGTATTTGTTCAGGCTTACGGTCGCAGATGCTTTACGCGATAACGCTAGCACAGTGGGGACTATCTCAAAGGGCGCCGCCCGGCGCATGTGGCATTTGGCCGGACTGTGAGTGTGGGTGGGCAGAGAGAGAGAGAGAGAGAGAGAGAGAGAGAGGGCCTCTTATCTGGGTTTGTTCAGCTGAGCCGCCAGCGCTGCCCACTTCCGTCTCACCTGTGACCGAAGCCCATTCCGATTTATTGAACGCACAACTTCGTTTTTGACGGAGCAATTCTCTTTCTCACTAAAGGGCTGATAGGTGAGAGCTCATATTCGCTATACGTCGGTTGTTGTTTTGAATCTGCATTCTTGTGGTCAGGCATCAAAGCCACCCAGGAAGAAATTCCTTATCTGTGTTCTAGAGACAGTTTGAGCTGAGCTGGGTGGGTGCGGCGATATGCATTCTACAGTTTTTAATAAAGCTGTACTCCGATTAAAATTACTTTGTGATTGACAGGTTGCAGTGGCGTGAACAGAGGTGGCGGTTGTCGCTGAAACAACCGGCTTTCGGTTACAGGGATTCTTTTCGTGTCCAGTTTAACGAAACCGCTCAAAATAGCCTGTTTCTGAAGTAACCGATTTTCGATTTTTTTGTGGCTATAATTTCCAGTAATAAACGTAGACTTAAAAAAAAGACTTAATAACTCTAATAAAAGTGAAGGAGATCACGTTTGATACGGGGCTGAGTTTTCGGCAGAAGTCGGTCTCATTGTCTCCGCCAAAGACTGCAAAAGTGGAGCTGATGAGAGCGAAAGGTCACAAGTTGATGGCTTTTCTGATTCGTAGCTTTTGAATGGCATCAGTTTCTTACCCTGTGGCCGGGCGGTTCTAGGAGCCTCAGTCCGGAACCGCGCTGCTACTACGGTCGCAGGTTCGAGTCCTGCCTCGGGCATGGATGTGTGTGATGTCCTTAGGTTACTTAGGTTTAAGTAGTTTTATGTCTAGGGGACTGATGACCTCATATGTTAAGTCCCATACTGCTTAGAGCCATTTGAACCATTTAATTTCAGTTTCTCACCCTGGAGAAATTAATGATGTAGCTATATTCAGTTTATAGCAAGTCAGTAAAATTATACCTATAGCAAGCAAATTTACCTTCTCGTCCAAGGAAAACTGTGTAAGTTATCTCCTTATAATACGTCGCACGTCTGTTGTCCCCCTTCGCTTTTTTTATCTTTTAAAGCAAATGGAGCATTGTATCTAACTGCTGTCGCACTTCATAAAACGAAACCAGGCGTGGTACCATTCTGCACCACAACTGATCTCCGTTAACGGCAGCGAGAAACTAGATCAAGCGGGGTCAAGTGCAGCACACTGCTCGTACACACGTGCCGTCTGATTCAAAGTGCAGATTCTCAACTACTGTGCAGCGACTATCGGTCTGTCACGAACACATGTCAGGCGTATCGAGAGATTTTTAGTGTCTCCTAAAATATCCAGAACGTAAAAAATGTATCGCCAAATCGTTTCTTGAAGTAGCCCATTGGTAATTTGCTATTTCCACAATAAAAAATTGTTGTATGTACTTCATGTGTTTGCTTCTTTATATATAGGAAAGAAAGTCACATCTAGGGGTGTCGCGAAAGTTTGAAGCGTACTTTGGTGTCTCCCAAAGGAAAAAGATTGAGAGACGTTGGTTAATAGGCAACGCCATATGGCGGCAGGTACATTATTGTCAATGCAATTCTGTACCGACTCTTTATTTCATGTTCTTTGCAAGTTTCTAATTCTAGGAGTTGTTATTAAAATAGTGCCGTTAGCTTTCTCGAATTTGTATAATACTTCAGTACTACTAGTTTTTAAAAACGTTTCATTTAAAAACTAAAAACTTTAACTCTGTTGCTGTGCCTGGTTTTTACCCTGTTATTGCTAAAAAATGAAAAAGAAAACAAGCTGTTGTAGCCGAGACCAAGCAGAAACCGAAAAACACTGATTACTCAGAACTGAACCAACGGTATCGATTTTAACAGGTCGCTTTTTCCCATCCCTAGCACGAGGCAGTGTTGGTGGTGTGTAGCCAGCCACGCCAGACAAGGCGCTACACTTGTCAGCTACTAAACAGGCCTCGCGCGGAGTAGCCGCGTGGTCTAGGGCCCCTTGCCACGGTTCGTGCGGCTCCCCTCGTCGGAAGTTCGAGTCCACTCTCACGCATAGGTGTGAGTGTGTTGTCCTTAGTGTAAATTAGTTTAAGTAGTGTGTAAGCCTAGGGAGGACGACCTCAGCATTTTGGTCTCACAGGAACTCACCACAAATTTCCAAGTTTTAATGAACAGGCGACACAGAAGCCAGGTGGCGCTCGAGAAATAACTGCGGCTGGCCCCTACCACTCGACCCACTGAAACGTGGATCACAAGGTAATTTTAATTGGAATACAGTGCTTTTACTTTGGTTCAAATGGTTCAAATGGCTCTGATCACTATGGGACTTAACTTCTGAGGTCATCAGTCCCCTAGAACTTAGAACTACTTAAACCTGACTAACCTAAGGACATCACACACATCCATGCCCGAGGCAGGATTCGAACCTGCGACCGTAGCGGTCGCGCGGTTCCAGACTGTAGCGCCTAGAACCGCTCGGTCACCACAGCCGGCGTAGTTTGGCAGTCAACAATTTTCTGATCAGGATACACACAGCCTCATTGGTGGTTAACAAACACCTGTGGGTAACAACAATAGGGGGTAGGACAAGAGAACATTCATAAAGCTGGCGCTATCACCAGCGTATCCCCAATTATAAACATAAGGGTGACAATTATTGAACTATATGAAACAAAATCGTCATAGTTTCTGAACGGTTTGCGTTAGGACATTCAAACCGCACAGTTGGCCACGGTGCATGATGAGAGTTAGTATGTGCACGTGCCTTGTTGATGTCGGCCATTTCCACGTGAAAATGTCACGGTACAGCGTGCCTCAGCGTATAGCGCTTGCGAAGGCCTACTATGCGACCAATAACAGCCCAACTGCGGCTCTAAGGAAGTTTGCACCGAGTTCAAGCTGAAGACAACAGATCCAAGTGTGCTAACAATTAAGAATTTGATTCACAAGTTTGAGAGAACAAGTAGTGTTCGTGGTGATCGTGCTTTGGTAATGTCGGTCGTCCAAAAAGGATCGAAACGCCTGAAAACATCGCGAAGACAGGCGCTGTGATTCAAACCATGAAATCGACCGGACGGGCTGCACAACAGGTGGAAATTAACCGTGAGACACTGCGACAAATTGTTGTTCAAGACATGCGTCCCTTTCCACCAAAATTCAAACCCATCAGCCATTAAGCCCCAGGGCCATGGAACAGCGGTTTTCTTTCGCCAACACCATTATCCACAGAACTGACGAACAGGACTTTGATGTGGATATGGTTTGGTTTAACGACGAAGATCACTTTCATTTTGATGGGTTCGTCAATAAGCACAATTGACGCATTTCGGGGACTGAGGTTCCGCATTTCGCGATTGAGAAGTCTCTTAACCCTCAACGGATGACTGTATGGTGTGCAGTTTCCATTCAAGGAATAGTCTGTGTGATATTCCTTGATGGCGCGGTGACTACCGAACGGTACGTGAAGGTTTTGGAAGATGATTTCATCCCCATTATCCAAAGTGACCCTGATTTTGACAAGATGTGGTTCATGCAAGACGGAGCTCGACCCCCTTGAAGCAGGAGAGTGTTGGATGTCATGGGGGAGCACTTTAGGGACCGCATTCTGGCTCTGGGACACCCAGAGGGCACTGCCATGGGTCTCGATTGGACGCCACATTTTCCGGATCTGAACGTATGCGACTCCTTTTTGTGTAGCTATATTAAAGCAAGGTGTACAGCAGTAACCCCAACCTTGAAAACAGCCATTCAGGAGGTCTTTGACAGCATCGATGTTCCGACACTTCAGCAGGTCATGTAGAATTTCGCTATTCCTCTGCGTCACATCACCGCCAATGATGGCAGGCATATGGAACACGTCATGACCTAAACACGAACACCTATAGTGACGTTCACATGTTGAAAGAAGCATGTGCACGTCGTAGTTCGAAAAAAATTCCCGTTTTCTTTTATATAGTTCAATAATTGTCAGCCTGTACTAGTGCGACATCTTCGTGGCATAGTGCATTAGAGCTTTATAAAAGTACGTCAAATAGCTGTTCAGAAAGGCAATGAGTAATTCTTCCTCAGTCACTGTTACGACGCTTTTATTTACGTATTCACTCGACCAGTTATGCGAGTGAACAAATTGTAAGGCCGAAACACTGGATTTGGAAGGACTGTCTTCTTGAACTACCGCAAATGCGAAATTTGATGAATATCACCAAAATGAGGAACGCTTTCAGTCGAATGTGTTATGATTTCACAGCATTTTCATGCTTAGGGCACATGTTTCTCGGTTTCATTCAAATTTTTGTTAAGCTATGTGGGTACTGTTAATTGGTAACTTTCACTGTAGACACAGCCATTGTCAGTGGCCAACTAAACCAAGAATTAATAACGAATTTTCATTTTCCACCTTATCATTTGTATACGAGTCACAGAATTCTTTATTTTTGTGTTCATATTTGGAGGCAAATTATAATTCTTCGTGATTTTCTCCATCCTACGCAACTCTAACGGTTCTTGTGGTGGCAAGAACTCGCTATACTTCGCAACATAGGGTGGACGAAATAAGAAAGACTATAATTTGCCTCCAAATAACATGAAAGATGAAAACTCGGTGACTTTTCTTAAAAACGGGATAAATCGAACAGTCGAGTTGTCACTGCATCAGTTATTTAGAGCGGAACGATTGTAAGTCAGTATGGCGAACTCGACCAGAAACCGAAACGTCCTGAGTTCCAGTGTTCGAACCTCGTCACTGCTAAAACTTTGAATAAAAATCGTCAGAAAAGCAGCCGAAGACTTCCGGCATATGAAGTCACCCTCGTTCTGCCAATGGCGGTGTCAAAGAGGGCGGAGAAGCGGACAAAGGTTGAGGATACTCTCTTATCGTTGGGGTAGGAAACTGTCCCTAAAGGTGGAAGAACCAGCAATGGTCAACGGCATGAGGACCCAGAAGGCAATGGAAACCACTGCATTAAAGACACATAACGTGTATTCACAGGACATATGGCCTGTAATTGAAAAAGCGCCATGATGATCTCTCCATTGGCAAAAGATTCCGGAATAGTCCCCCTTTCAGATCTCCAGAGACTGCAACGGGGAAGTGACCGTGAGAAAAATACTGAATAACCAACGAAACGATAACGTTTTACGAGTCGGAGCGTCGAATGTCAGAAGTTTGAACGTGATGGGGAAGCTACAAAATCTGAAAAGGGAAACGCTAAGGCTCAGTCTAAATATATTGCGGGTCAGCGTAGTGGAACAAGACAATGTTTTCTTGTCAAACGAGTGTAGGGTAATATCAACAGCAGCAGAAAATGGTATAATGGGAGTAGGATTCATCATGAACAGGAAGGTACGCAGTAAGTTACTGTGAACAGTTGAGCGACTGGGTTGTTGTCATCAGAATCGACAGCAAACCAAAATCGAAAACAATAGTTCTGGTATACGTGCCGTCGTCGTCAGCAGAAAATGAAGAGAGAGGGAGAGAAAGTATATGAAGATACTGAATGGGTAAACTCAGTGTGTAAAAGTAGATGAAAGTCTAATAGTAACGGGGGACTGGGATGCGGTTGTAGGAGAAAGAGTACAAGAATGGTTTACGGGATATTATGGGCTTGGTAACACACTCAGGTGACGGAAGTCATGTATACCTCCTCATATAGTGTCGAACCTTCTTCTGCTCGGAGTAGTGTAGCAGTTCGACATGATGTGAACTCAACAAATCGGAAGTCCCCTGCAGAAATACTGTGCCATGCCTCTACAGACGTCCATAGCTGCCAAAGTGCTGCCGTTGCAGGGTTTGTGCACAAACTGAACCCTCATTATGTCCCTTAAACATTTGATGTCGGGAGATATGGATGGCCAAATAGTTCGCTCGAAAGGTCCAGAATGTTCTTGAAACCAGTCCCGAACAACTGAAGCCTAGGGACATGACGCATTGTCATCCTTAAGAATTCCATCGTTGTTCGGATTCATTTCATGGCTGTAAATGTTCTCTAGTTAGCCGAATACAACCGTTTCCAGTCAATGGTCGGCACGGAGGATCCTGTTCATTCCATGCAGTTCTCCGCTTCACCTCTAACGATGTACTGGCAGTATGAATTAAGAAACGCCCTGAGTCACAAAGTTTCGTGTTTTGTTAAATATTCGATGGCTTTTGGACCCTGTGGGTTTTTCATCAGATGTAAATCGTCTTAATGTTTCATTTCTTTTTCCTCTTGAATGAGGAGTAATGCATGTTCCTGTCATGAAAACGTTTCATGTTCGGTTATGAATTTCATAAGTCAGATGCAGAAATACACTCCTCGAAATGGAAAAAAGAACACATTGACACCGGTGTGTCAGACCCACCATACTTGCTCCGGACACTGCGAGAGGGCTGTACAAGCAATGATCACACGCACGGCACAGCGGACACACCAGGAACCGCGGTGTTGGCCGTCGAATGGCGCTAGCTGCGCAGCATTTGTGCACCGCCGCCGTCAGTGTCAGCCAGTTTGCCGTGGCATACGGAGCTCCATCGTAGTCTTTAACACTGGTAGCATGCCGCGACAGCGTGGACGTGAACCGTATGTGCAGTTGACGGACTTTGAGCGAGGGCGTATAGTGGGCATGCGGGAGGCCGGGTGGACGTACCGCCGAATTGCTCAACACGTGGGGCGTGAGGTCTCCACAGTACATCGATGTTGTCGCCAGTGGTCGGCGGAAGGTGCACGTGCCCGTCGACCTGGGACCGGACCGCAGCGACGCACGGATGCACGCCAAGACCGTAGGATCCTACGCAGTGCCGTAGGGGACCGCACCACCACTTCCCAGCAAATTAGGGACACTGTTGCTCCTGGGGTATCGGCGAGGACCATTCGCAACCGTCTCCATGAAGCTGGGCTACGGTCCCGCACACCGTTAGGCCGTCTTCCGCTCACGCCCCAACATCGTGCAGCCCGCCTCCAGTGGTGTCGCGACAGGCGTGAATGGAGGGACGAATGGAGACGTGTCATCTTCAGCGATGAGAGTCGCTTCTGCCTTGGTGCCAATGATGGTCGTATGCGTGTTTGGCGCCGTGCAGGTGAGCGCCACAATCAGGACTGCTTACGACCGAGGCACACAGGGCCAACACCCGGCATCATGGTGTTGGGAGCGATCTCCTACACTGGCCGTACACCACTGGTGATCGTCGAGGGGACACTGAATAGTGCACGGTACATCCAAACCGTCATCGAACCCATCGTTCTACCATTCCTAGACCGGCAAGGGAACTTGCTGTTCCAACAGGACAATGCACGTCCGCATGTATCCCGTGCCACCCAACATGCTCTAGAAGGTGTAAGTCAACTACCCTGGCCAGCAAGCTCTCCGGATCTGTCCCCAATTGAGCATGTTTGGGACTGGATGAAGCGTCGTCTCACGCGGTCTGCACGTCCAGCACGAACGCTGGTCCAACTGAGGCGCCAGGTGGAAATGGCATGGCAAGCCGTTCCACAGGACTACATCCAGCATCTCTACGATCGTCTCCATGGGAGAATAGCAGCCTGCATTGCTGCGAAAGGTGGATATACACTGTACTAGTGCCGACATTGTGCATGCTCTGTTGCCTGTGTCTATGTGCCTGTGGTTCTGTCAGTGTGATCATGTGATGTATCTGACCCCAGGAATGTTGTCAATAAAGTTTCCCCTTCCTGGGACAATGAATTCACGGTGTTCTTATTTCAATTTCCAGGAGTGTATTATTCGAAACAATGGAAAAATAAACGGTGTAAACTTACCACACAATCCAAGAAAAGCGTTTTTAAATTTTTAATACAACTATACATTAGTTTCTCCATTCTGTTCACGCATATAACTTCATCCAAGAGGCAAATTTGTATACATATTTTTGTAAAAACTTTACATATATTGTTCAACATGGTCTGATGAAGGATGAATTTATTCGTTGTGCCAGATATCTGATTATTAAAGAATTGACGAATGCGGGGAATAATTTTAGAATAGGTCCTAAAAATTACAAAAATAAGTTTAGCTTGCGAAATCTGTCTGTTCATTTAACATAGATTCTAGATTTTTTGATTTTATAGAGATATGTCTCTAGTCGCTGTAACAGATTTAAGGTCTAATTATTGCCTTCATTGTACAGTATTATCAAACTGTTTTGTAGACTGGTGATGATATGTTTCATTTCGAACATATGTTGTACAGTAACCGATTTTTCGAAGCTATTGCGTCTAAAAGCATGTAAGTGTTCTTGATAACGGGTTTTGAAGCTTTGCCTGTTTTCCCCAGATAGGCAGGACAACTGGGGCATGATATTATGCACAAGCCAATGCTGTTGAATTTTTGTGTACTTGATTTTATGTTATGGACGAGTAAATTTCCTAACTTGCCATTTTTTTTTTTTTGCCGCGCGGTCTTGGGCTCCTAGCCACGGTTCGCGCGGGTACCACCCTCGCACCCTCGGAGGTTCGAGTCCTCTCTCGGGCATGGGTGTGTTGTCCTTAGCGTTAGTTTAAGTTCGATTAAGTAGTGTGTAAGCCTAGGGACCGATGACCTCAGCAGTTTGGTCCCATAGGAACATACCACAAATTACCGATTACCAAATTTCCGTTTGTCTTTTTTGTTTTGATCATGCCATCCCACCACACAAAAATATGCTGCATTTAGGTCCATGCTACACAGATTACACTCTCTTGATTTACAAGAAAAAGCCTTATAAATTAGCAATTTAGTCAGACAAATACACAAAAGAAAGACAACAAATGGCCACACTGTAAAAGAAGAGAAAATATTTGCTAGTATCCTATACCTGGGCACAGCACAGAAACAGCAAACCTTTTCAGATAAACAACTTCTTCATCTCAAATTAGCACTTTTAACCCTACTTTACTTTACTTTACACGTGGCTAAGGCCTTATCGACCATACACCTGCTCTACGAGCCTCTTCCAATTATTTCTATCCAGGGAAATTGTTGTCCAATCAGAGTTGATGCCCATCCTAGCTGCATCTTCCCGGATATTCTCCATCCACCTAATTCGAGGTCTTCCTCTTCTTCTCTTTCCTTCTAATTTCTTAGTGGATGCTATTTTGGGTAGTCTGTTCTCCGGCATCCTTGCTACATGACCAACCCAGTTCAGTCTTCTCTTCTTTAACATTTCCACAATGGTACTATGTTTGTACAGCTCCCGTAGTTCTTCATTTTTCCTTATCCTCCACTCCATGACATTTTCATCGAAGATTGGTCCAAATATTTTTCTTAGTATTTTTCTTTCAAATATCAACAGTTTTTCTTCATCTTTTTTCCTTAATGTAATAGCTTCACATCCATATAATGCTACTGGTACAATAGTTGACTGATAAAAACGGATTTTGAATTCAGTACTAAGTGATCTCATCCTTAAAATTTTGATACAGCTGTAAAAAGTTCTATTAGCTGCTGCTAGATGGGCGTCTATTTCTATTTCTGCTCTATTGTCTCTGCTAAAAAGACTCCCTAAGTACTTGAAGTGGTCAACTGCCTTGAAAGTGAGACCATTTACGGTCAGTGGTGTATTCTTTTGAAGTTTTTTACTTATGACTAGATATTCTGTCTTTTCTTCATTCACATGAAGTCCAGCTTTCTCAGCTATTTTGTAATAATTTTGCATCATCCTGATTAATTCAGCTTTTGAAGTTCTTATTAAGGCTACATCATCTGCATAAGCAAGTCTAGTAATGTTCTGTCCCTGCAGTTGGGTCCCTTGTGGATTAGTTTTGGTGAATTCTCTATCAATCTTCTCTAAGATAATATTAAATAGAATAGGTGAGATGGCATCCCCTTGTCTCAGTCCAGTGTACACCTTAAAATTTTCAGTCTCTCCTGCAGGTGTCTTAACTTTGCATATTGTTTCTTCCAAACACATTTTAACTAATTTGATTAATTTTAATGGTATTTCAAATTCTTTCATGGTGTTTAAGAGTGTCTGTCGGTGTATGCTATCATAGGCCTTCTTGAAGTCTATAAATAGAATATGGATATCTACATTAAATTCCCATGCCTTCTCATTTATTTGTCTCAATGTGAATAAGTGATCCAAAGTGGATCTGTTAGTGCGGAAACCACATTGGTAGTCCCCAATCAGTTCTTCGGTTATGGGAATCAGTCTGTGTAGTATACACATCGACAAAATTTTATACGTGACATCAAGTAGGGCAATTCCTCTGTAGTTATCACAGACAAGGGGATCATTCTTCTTAAAGATGGGGCATATAATTGCAGTTTTCCAATCGGCCGATATGTTTTCTGTCTCCCAAATTGTTTCAATTAAGGAATGTAGTTCTATTTCCAATTGTGGCCCTCCATTTTTTAAAAGCTCAGCATATACCTGGTCTTCCCCACAGGCCTTGTTGTTCTTTAATTTCTTTATTGTTTGTCTTATTTCATTTACTGATGGTGTGGTGACTTGTATATCAACTGTATCTGGTTCTTCAAATGTAAAGTAATATTGTGGATCATTGCAGTTGAGCAGCTGTGTAAAGTACGTCTTCCATGTTTCTTGTATGTCATTCTTGTTTGTAAGTATTTTCCCATTATGGTCCTTTATAAACTGTTCCCTTTTAGTGAATTTTCCCAAGGACTTTTTTATATTCTGGTACATCTGCCTTGCTCTGTGATGCTTGAAATCATCCTCCGCTTCTCTTACCATGTTGTTGTAGTGTTTTCTCTTCTCTTGTCTTAGAGTTCGTTGTGTTTCCTTGCGGATTTTATAATATCTCTCCTTTAGTGTAATATTGTCCATGTCTTGTAACCATGCCTTCCTCGCATTTTGCCTCTCCAGTACTCTTTCTTGGCACTTTATATTAAACCAGATTTTGTTAGTTCGTTTTCTTTTACCTATAGTTTTGGAAGCTACATCTTGAATACTGTTTCTGAGGTGTCTCCATCTACTTTCCACGTCTTGCTGGTCACTATATGTCAGTCTAGATTCCGATAGGTTAATTTCCATTTCTTTCCTAAAGTTTTCTTTTATTTTTTCTTCTGCCAGATTTTCTACATCGTACCTTTTAATTTCAACCCTATTTGTACTTTGTTTCTTTTTTAGCTTTATTTTCATTTGAGCTATGATTAACATATGATGTGTCTCACAATCTGCTCCCCTAAAAGTTCTAACGTCTTTAATACTGTTTTGAAATCGTCTTTGGATGGCGACATGGTCAATCTGGTTCACTACTTTTCCATCTGGTGATATCCATATCCCTAAATGAATGCGTTTGTGTTGGAATTTTGTGCTGCTTAATGTGAGACCATTTGCCATTGCAAAGTTTATGAGTCGCACACCATTCTCTGAACTTTCATCATGTAAGCTGTAATTCCCAATGGTTGGTTTGTAGATTTCTTCTTTTCCTACTTTGGCATTAAAGTCTCCTAACACTATTGTTACGTTATGTCTACTTATTGAATTACATGTCTGTTCCAGTTGACTATAAAATTCTTCTTTCACGTCATCTTCCTTATCTTCTGTGGGTGCATGAACATTTATAAATGTAATATCAAACCACTGAGCCTGAACTGTAATGTGTGATATTCGGTTATTAATTGATTTGAATTCCTTTATTGTGTCAATTGCTGTTTTATGAATGTAAAAGCCCGTTCCAAATTCATGGCGCTGACCGCAGTCTCCATACATTATTGTCCCGTCTCCTATTTTCATTGATCCCATTCCCTGCCATCTTATTTCTTGGAGCGCTACCAGTTGTACCTTGTATTTTCCTAGTTCGTTTATTAGTATTTGTGCGCTTCCTGGGCGGTATAGACTTCTGACATTCCACGAGCCAAAAGAGAAATCCTTGTAACTTTGCCAATTTCTTTTCCAGTAAATTCTGTCCTGTTTCCGAGGCATACCTTGAGTGTCCTGACCGGCCATTGTTTTACATGAGTGGGTTGGTAGCCCTCTGCACAACCCCCAACCTGGAGGACCAGGAGTCTTGATTTTGGGGTACTCTACCCCTAGGGATTTGCCTTCACCATGGCTTAACGAGTCTTCCCTACCCGTGCTAGTTTTGGTCCACCCCGGGTATTTTATTTCCCCGGTACCCCCCATATCTGGAGAGCATTCCCCAATCCGCCACCCGGGGAGGCGCCCGATGGGGGACTAGCAACCCCACACGGGAGCACTTTTAACCTACGTCCTCAATTATTTGCTGAATGTATTCCAATCTCTGTCTTCCCCTACAGTTTTTGTCCTCTACGGCCTCCTCTAGTGGAATGGAAGTTATTCCCTGATGCCTTAAGAGATGTTCTATCATTCAGTAGAATGATCAGTGTTTCCCACACATTCCTTTCCTTTCCGATTCTGCGCAGAACTTCCTCATTCCTTACACTATCGGTCCATCCAATTTTGAATAATCGTCTCCAGCACCACATCTCAAACGCTTCGATTCTCTTCTGTTCCGGTTTCCCCACAATCCGTGTTTTACTACCATACTATGCTGTGTTCCAAACGTACAGGTACGTTCTCAGATATTTTTTCCTCAATTTAAGCTCTATGTTTTGTACTAGTAGACCTCTCATGGCCAGGATGCCCTTTTTGCCAGTGCGGGGTCTGCTTTTTATGTCCTCATTGCTCCACCCGTCATTGGTTATTTTGCTGATTAGGAAGCAGAATCCGTTAACTTTCTGATGTTAACTTACTTGCAGTTCTCATTTCCGTTACTTCTCATAACTTTCGTCTTTCTTGGATCTAACCTCAGTCCATATTCTGTACTCGTTAGACTGTTCATTTCGTTCAGCAGATCCTGTAATTTTTCTTCATTTTTATTGAGGACAGCAATGTCATCAGCGAATCTTATCATTGACATCCTTTCTCTTCGAATTCTAATTCCACTCCAGATTTTTTTTTTCGTTATTTTTTCTTCAATGTATAGATTGAACAGTAGGGGCGAAAGACTACATCCCTGTCGTACTCCCTTGTTAACATGAGAACTTCGTACTCGGTTTTCCACTCTTTTATTATTGCCTCTTGGCTCTTGTACATGTTGTATATTATCCGTCGGCCCCTGTATTTTACCCCTATTTTCCTCAGCATTCGAACGTCTGGTGCCATTTTCCATTGTCGAACGCTTTTTCCAGGTCATCAAATCCTGTGAGTGTGTCTTAATTTTTCTCTAGTCTTACTTCCAATACCAACCGCAACGTCACAACTGCCATTCGGTGCCGTTGCCTTTCCTAAAACCGAACTCATCGTCATCTAACACATCCTCAATTTTCTTTTCCATTCTTCTGTGTATTATTATAGACAGCAACTTGGATGCATGAGCTGGTAATCTGACTGTGCGATAATTCTCGCTTTTGTCAGCTCTTCCAGCGTTCGGCATTGTAAAGAAGTTATTTTTGCGAAAGTCATATGGTACGTCGCCAGATTCATACTTTCTACACACTTGTGTAATTAGTCGTGGTTGCCACTTTCCCTAATCATTTTAGAAATTCTGTGGGAATGTTATCTATTCCTTCTGCCTTATTTGGTCTCATGTCCTCCAAAGCTATATTAAATTCTGATTCTAATACTGGATCGATTAGCCTTTGTACATCGACTCCTTTTTCTTCTTATATCACGTCATCAGGCAAGGCTTCGCCCTCACAGAGACCTTCAATGTACTCTTTCCACCTATTAGCTCTCTCCTCTGCATTTAACAGTGGAAATCCCATTGCACTCTTAATGCTACCATCCAATCTTTTAGTTTCACCGAAGGTTGTTTTCACTTTTTTATGTGCCAAGTCAGTTCTTCCGAAAATCATTTCTTTTCAGATTTCTTCACATTTTTCATGCAGCCAGTTCGCTTCAGCTTCCCTGCACTTCCTGTTTATTTCATTCTTAAGTGACTTATTCCTGACTGATCTTCACTGAACATTTCTGAACTTTCTTCTTTCGTCGATCAGCTGAAGTACTTCTTTGCAGTTACGTTGCTTGTACCTACGCTTTTCTTTTCAGCTTCTGTTATTGCCCTTCTCAGGGATGTTCATTTCTCTTCAACTGAACTGCCTATTGAGCTATTCATTATCGCAGTATCTACAGCCTCAGCTACCTTCGAGCGTATTTCTTTCTTTCTTGGTAGATGCGTATCCCGCTTCTTTGCGTACTGATTGTTCCTGACTGGTATCTTAAACTTCAGCCTACCCCATAACGTTACTAGATTTAGATCTGTGTCTATATATGCTCCTGGGTACGACTTACAATCCAGAATCTCGTAATCCGCCCGATCATAATGTAATCTAACTGAAATCTTCCGGTATCTCCCGGCCGTTTCCAAGTATAGCTTCTCCTCTAGTGGTTCTTGAACAAAGTATTCGCTAATACTAGCTGCATTGTATTCCACAATTCAATTAGTCTTTCTCCTCTCTCATTTCTACACTGAGTTTATAGAAGTCATTGGATAGCGAAATTCACAAATACAGATGACATTACTATCGCATACACAAGGTATAAAACGACAGTGGATTGACAGAGCTGCCATTTGTATTCAGGTGATTCATTTGAACCGGTTTCCGATATTATTTAGGGCGTACGACGGGAATTAACATACACCGAAAGAGGTATGGTGGCTGGAGCAAGAGGCGTGGGACATTCCACTCCGGAGACCGTTAGGGAATTCGTTATTCCGAGATCCAAAGTGTCAAGAGTGTGCCGAGAATAGCAAGCCGATACCTCTCTAAACCCAAGTTTTGTTTGAACTATCAGCTGTAATTGCGGAGCGCTGCATATCCAGCAGAAGGCAACTGTAACTTTGATTTCTCCATAACAGTCTTTTACGCTATGACGCGTTACGACACTCAGAGAACTTCTTTGTCAACGGTTTAGCCCTTAGTCGGGGATTTGTAAAAGGAAGCAGTTATTAATATATTCCGGTTGTCAGCTATAGCCTCTACCCATACTGATTCACAGAAACTTTCTACTTCAGTTTCACATCTAGTTGAACTAATTCTGGGAGCAATAAACGCTGCACAACCAACAGTATTTAATCTCGCCTTTCTAGACATGTTAGGGCCTTTGCAAAATGTCGTCTGAACTTATTTCCGGCGTAAGCCACTGTTACTTACCTCTTACGATTTGAGCTCCAGTGCTTTCTTTTAGCGCTTGAAGCTCTGGTTCCTTTCCAACACATCGACAACAACCTACAAAAGAAATACCGATTTTTGTTGGGTCTACAATCCTGCGTTTGCCCTGAAGCCTTTAGAGTGACGCCCTTTCTGTAGTTAACCGAGACCCTTGAACTTAAAAAAAAAGTCCGTCCAGTCCTCTCTACACAACCGCCGCTACCTGTGTAGCCGCTTCCTCTATGTAGGGGACAGCTGACCTACTAAGTGGAACCCAGAAATCCACCACACTACGGCGTAAGTGGAGGAATCTGCAGCCTACACGTTTGCAGAACCGTTGGAGCGTTTGATTCAGACCCTCCACTGGGTTTCGAACTAAAGGGTCACATTCGGCTCTGTTAACCATGCTACAGATTGTGATATCCACCTTCGACTCCCAAGCAAGGTGGCAGTCTTTACCACTTCAGCTAACCGCCCGAAACCAGACAGAACCTCCATCAGTCCAAAGCGACGCAAGTCGTTAGTAACGACATGAGCCGCCGCCTGCAGTTGGCTGCACACTGTGCTCTTCATGGAATCTGGAAGCAGCTTTTCCACATCTGTAATGACTAATCGTGGAATGGAAACTGAATTCCTACCCAGCCTTGGCAGCCATGTCTCTAAGAATCCTCATTAATCGATTAATGCTGCAACTCCAAACTGCCAGTAATGTCGCCCTCTGTTAATGCCAAGGCCTTCAAGGTCGAGGCCTCGTCTGGATCAAGGCGAGCGACAGCGTCTGGCTCAGGGACTTCACCAGCCGCAGACAGCGCCCGAAACCCGTTTGTGAGACGAAGCGATGAGGTCCTCTGGTCGGTCCCCCAGAAAGTCTTTCACTACCTGCCACACCCTGGAGCAGCCTTTCACTGGACTACAGGTGACGGATCATCCTCATTATGGGCAGTACCCAGGGTTGTTACAATATTAGACCACTCAGGAGACCTGTGAGACGTGCTGGGCGTCCCTTGGATCCCCACCTCTGGTCCCCCACAGTGGTGCCCAGTGGCAACAGTCTCAGGCTGTGTGACTGAAGCCAACACCACCTGGAGCTGTACACAAAGGGTCAACAGGTCCGCATCTGAACACAGCAATCAAAGACATCAAAACAATAAGCTGTGCAGTTATTAGAACGCTCGAAGGTGCCTAGTAAGCACAAGAAATTTTAAAATTACGCCAGTAACCACACAAATAACCGAAAATAACTCGCTCCCGTTTGAAGCTCCTAAAAATAATTCACAAATGAATGGTGCACTCTCCCAGTCTGCTGCAGGAATGTAACCTCCCGTCTCACTGAAGGTCAAACCGACGGTGGATCATTTACAGACCCTCCGATCGTATCTTACACTGAGATGCAACCATGTGTTGTGAATGCTTCACCGTTTTGGTCGGGAAATGTATTTCAAGTCGTCGATAGCACAAACAAACATAAAAATAGAAATTTTTAGAATTTTAGTTTAGAATTGCTGTTTTGATGAAACGCTGGAGAGAACAATATTCTCATCTGAAACATCGTTACATCGCTAGTACAGACTTATTCCGCTCAAAGCAACCGCGTCATTTGTACACGTGTTTCAAAGCATCTTTATATTTTGCGTTCCTTGAAGCTTCAAAGAGATGAATGCAAGGCCGTATAATTTGCTTCCAACAAGTGTCACCGCTCTTTCATCACTTTAAGAGAAGGATATAGACTGCCGGAAAAAAATTAGTACACCTGGAAAGACGAAATCGATTTTGATCCGATGACGCCATGTACCACGTGAGGAATATTAGATGTAGTGAAAATAGTTACAAAGCCATCCGCCAATTGAGAGCGTAAAGCATAGCTACCAGAGCGCCATCTCTGTCTAGCCTTTAGTAGGGAACGCTCACAGCCAAAAGGCTCAGTGTGATGTACAGGGTGTTTCAAAAATGACCGGTATATTTGAAACGGCAATAAAAACTAAACGAGCAGCGATAGAAATACACCGTTTGTTGCAATATGCTTGGGACAACAGTACATTTTCAGGCAGACAAACTTTCGAAATTACAGTAGTTACAATTTTCAACAACAGATGGCGCTGCGGTCTGGGAAACTCTATAGTACGATATTTTCCACACATCCACCATGCGTAGCAATAATATGGCGTAGTCTCTGAATGAAATTACCCGAAACCTTTGACAACGTGTCTGGCGGAATGGCTTCACATGCAGATGAGATGTACTGCTTCAGCTGTTCAATTGTTTCTGGATTCTGGCGGTACACCTGGTCTTTCAAGTGTCCCCACAGAAAGAAGTCACAGGGGTTCATGTCTGGCGAATAGGGAGGCCAATCCACGCCGCCTCCTGTATGTTTCGGATAGCCCAAAGCAATCACACGATCATCGAAATATTCATTCAGGAAATTAAAGACGTCGGCCGTGGGATGTGGCCGGGCACCATCTTGCATAAACCACGAGGTGTTCGCAGTGTCGTCTAAGGCAGTTTGTACCGCCACAAATTCACGAAGAATGTCCAGATAGCGAGATGCAGTAAGCGTTTCGGATCTGAAAAATGGGCCAATGATTCCTTTGGAAGAAATGGCGGCCCAGACCAGTACTTTTTGAGGATGCAGGGACGATGGGACTGCAACATGGGGCTTTTCGGTTCCCCATACGCGCCAGTTCTGTTTATTGACGAAGCCGTCCAGGTAAAAATAAGCTTCGTCAGTAAACCAAATGCTGCGCACATGCATATCGCCGTCATCAATCCTGTGCACTATATCGTTAGCGAATGTCTCTCGTGCAGCAATGGTAGCGGCGCTGAGGGGTTGCCGCGTTTGAATTTTGTATGGATAGAGGTGTAAACTCTGGTGCATGAGACGATACGTGGACGTTGGCGTCATTTGGACCGCAGCTGCAACACGGCGAACGGAAACCCGAGGCCGCTGTCGGATCACCTGCTGCACTAGCTGCACGTTGCCCTCTGTGGTTGCCGTACGCGGTCGCCCTACCTTTCCAGCACGTTCATCCGTCACGTTCCCAGTCCGTTGAAATTTTCCAAACAGATCCTTTATTGTATCGCTTTTCGGTCCTTTGGTTACATTAAACCTCCGTTGAAAACTTCGTCTTGTTGCAACAACACTGTGTTCTAGGCGGTGGAATTCCAACACCAGAAAAATCCTCTGTTCTAAGGAATACACCATGTTGTCCACAGCACACTTGCACGTTGTGAACAGCACACGCTTACAGCAGAAAGACGACGTACAGAATGGCGCACCCACAGACTGCGTTGTCTTCTATATCCTTCACATCGCTTGCAGCGCCATCTGTTGTTGAAAATTGTAACTACTGTAATTTCGAAAGTTTGTCTGCCTGAAAATGTACTGTTGTCCCAAGCATATTGCAACAAACGGTGTATTTCTATCGCTGCTCGTTTAGTTTGTATTGCCGTTTCAAATATACCGGTCATTTTTGAAACACCCTGTAAATGTGTGAAGCGAACAGGCAAGCATGCCACGGAGATGCACACGTGCTTTCTACTGCCAAGTGAGCGAGTCTGAAAGGGGGACGAATCGTGGCCTTCTGAGTGGCAGGATCGTCCTTTCGGAGAACTGCCACACAAGGTTGGATGTGGCTGCGTCAGTTGTGCAACGATGCTGATATCAGTGGTCACTTGAAGATTCTCACACTCGCGGACAAGGTTCTGGACGTGCACGCAGCACAGACACCCGCCAGGATCGTCGTATTGTAAGAGCAACAGTGGAAGGTCGTACACCTATCTCAGCACAGATAAGAGGGCTAGTGTCCAACTTTTGCGAGGGTTATTAGCCGTGGGACTACGGGCCGCACACATGTAGACAGACTTCTACTCACGCCACAGCATCGAGCTGCATGGCTCGACTGATGCCGTCAGAGGATCACCTGGTAGGTGGAATGACGCGCTGTGCTCTTCGACAGTGAAAGCAGATTCTGTCTGCATATACAGTGTACAGGGTGTGGTAGATAAGTAATGAGACTCAGTCTAGAAAAACAAATTTATTGATCCAATTTGTACAAAACGTTAATATTCTTCAAAGTACTCGCCTTGGGCGTCGACACAACGTTGCCAGCACGTTTTCCAAGCTTCATAGGCCCGACTGTAGTCCGTTTGAGTTATCCCAGTTAGTGCCTTCGTGACAGCACGTTGGATGTTCGGAATATCGTCGAAACGATGACCATTCAGGCATCTTTTGACCTTCGGAAATAGGAAGAAATCAGGAGGACTCAAGTCAGGGCTGTATGGTGGCTGTGGCAAAACTTCAACTCCAATTCGGGTCAAGTAGGAGGTCACGAGGAACGCTGCGTGCGCCGGAGCGTTGTCGTGGTGGAGACGCCAGCATTGAGCAAGGTCCTGTCACTTCCGTTTGACGGCTCTGTGCAATGGCTGAAGGACTTCTTTGTAGAATTCGGCACTGACAGTCTTCCCCTGAGGGACAAACTCTTTGTGAATTAACCCCCGCTTGTCGAAAAACACAATCAGCATTGTCTTGATGCGGGACTTTGACATTCTTGCCTTTTTCGGCCGCGGGGATGCCGGTGTGTGCCACTCCGAGCTCTGGGCTTTCGTCTCCGGGTCGTACTGGAATGTCCACAATTCGTCGCCTGTTACTACGTTGTCTAAAAAGTGTGGATTATTTTCCAAATCATTCGACATCTCATGGACAACGTCCACTCGTTGTTGCTTTTGTTCGGCGGTGAGCACTCGGGGAACCAATTTTGCGCAAACTTTCCTCATCATCAAATCTTGCGTAACAATTTGGTGAACCGTAAATTTATTCACAGAGACCTCATTGGCGATCATTTTGAGACTTAAACGCCGGTCGGAGTCCAGGAGTTCTTTCACTTTGGCCACCGTTTCATCCACACGACTCGTTGAAGGGCGTCCAGATCGTTCCATGTCTTCAACGGATTCCCTCCCGTTTTTAAATTCATTAAACCACCGGAACACTTGAGCTCTTGATAGGGAGTCTTCTTTGTAGGCCTCCGTAATCATAGCAAAAGTTTCCGAAGCAGTTTTGCCCAAGCGAATGCAAAATTTGATTGCATACCGCTGTTCTATCGAGCGATCCATCTTCAGCGTTTTCACAAGTGTCACGGGCACACAAACAACGTAATACGCGAAGCTCGACCCTCACTGCACCAGAGCTCCGACGCGACTGCGAACCGGTTCTATTGTTAGCTCAGACCCCCCACCACGTGACGTACAGGTGGAGACCGCCCTGCGAGCGACTGGGGCGCCGCGCGGCGTCCAGTCTCATTACTTACCTACCACACCCTGTAGACCTGGCGAGCGCTGCCTAGTCCAGTCCTCTCGTCCAAGACAAGCTGGCCCCACCCCAGGCCTCAGCGTCTGGGGTGTAATAAGCTACAACTCTCGTTCTCCTGAAGGGGCCGCTAATCAGCACTCGGTTCGTGCAGAATGTTGTCAGACACGCTCTTCTGCCATTCGTACGACGCGCAGGTGATGTGTTGTTCCAGCAGAATAATGCTCGCCCACACACTGCCCCTGAAACTCATCGTGCTCTGCAAGGTGTGCAGCGACTTCCCTACCCAACATCATCTCCGGAATTTTCTCCAAATGAGCACGTGCGTGAAATGGTGGGGCGAGAAGTAACGTGCGCGACTCGTCAAACAACAATCCTACAGTATTACGTCTATGAGGCGTGGCACAACGTGTCGCGGGGCAGTACTCGGCATCTGTACGATTGACCGGGTGTCAGAGTCAGCGGCTGCATTGTCTCCCGTGGAGGCTACATCATGTATTAGTACGGGGGTTTCAGTAGGGGTCGATAGCTGGTACGTCACAACCGCTTGCGTTGTTGATCTGTAAATGTAACCATTTGATGTACTCCATATACACTGTTGCAACACTAAATCTTGAGTGAAATGGAAACCTCTAAAAGGTTCGTACGAGGGTCAGTCAAAAAGTAATGCCTCCTATTTTTTTTTCTACGTTTAATTGTCAGGAAATTTAAATGCAATTACATAGGTTGAAAACCACAACATTGAGGATCATTTTGTCATTTTTCAATGTAATCTCCGCCCATCTCTACAGTTTTGGTCCATCTTTGAACAAGGGCATGTATCCCAGCACGGTAAAAATCACAGCTCTGCTTCCTAAGCCATTGACGCACGGATGTTTTGACGGCCTCCTCATCTTCAAAATGAATCCCACGATGAGCTTCTTTTAGTGGCCCGAACAGATGGAAGTCTGATGGTGCCAGGTCAGGGCTGTATGGGGGATGAGGCAAAACTTCCCATCCAATTTTGACAATCTCGTCAGAGGTGTGACGACTGGTGTGTGGTCTTGCATTGTCATGCAAAAGAAGAACATCTGCCATTGATTTTGTTGGGCGAACTCGCTGAAGACGTGCTTTAAGTTTGTTGAGGGTTGTGACGTATTGAACAGAATTTATTGTGCATCCCTGCTCCAAAAAATCAACCAGAATCACACCCTCTGTATCCCAGAAAACTGTTGCCATAACTTTCCCTGCCGATCGCACAGTTTTGAATTTTTTCTTCCTCGGCGAGCTTGTGTGACGCCACTCCATTGACTGCCTCTTTGATTCGGGTTCAAAAAAATGCACCCATGTTTCGTCCCCGGTCACAATTTTTTTCAGAAACTCATCTCCCTCCAAACGGAAGCGCTGCAAGTGTTGGGAGGCTTTCCTTGCCTCTTTATTCTGATCGATTAACATTCTTGGAACCCACCGTGCACAAACTTTTGAGTACCCCAATTGTTTAATAATCGTGATCACACTGCCTTTACTAAGAGAAATAATGCAACACACTTCATCTGCAGTCACCCGACGGTCACCACGAATGATGTCATCAACTTGCTGAATGTTGTGTGGAGTCACTGCACTCACCGGCCTGCCGCTCCGCTTTTCGTCAGTCAACGGTGTTTGCCCTTCAGCTTCCTTACAACGACGAACCCATCGTCTAACAGTGCTGACATCCACTGTCACAACACCATACACCTTCTTCAGTCTTTCATGAATGCGTATGGGCGTTTCACCTTCTGCATTCAAGAATTCAATCACACAACGCTGTCTCAAACGAACATCGATGTCGGCCATATTACAAACTTCTGCTGTGCTGCCACCTGTTGACACAGAAAGTTACTACTGCAGTGGATTGCAGAAGAAGGTTTGAGGAATGGCGCCAAATTCAAATTTTTCACTTAACTTAATTTCTTTAAGTAGAAAAAAAATGGGAGGCATTACTTTTTGACCGACCCTCGTATATGAAGTCTTCACGGGTTGTCAGTAAAGTAGCCTCGTTGTCTCATAGCAACGTTTCGATGAAATGCGTCTCCATCAGCTTCAGGCGAAGAGACTTCGTCTGAAGATGATGGAGACGCATTCCATCGAAACGTTGCTACAAGACGACGATGGTACTCGGCTGACAACCCGTGAAGACTTCATATATGAAATTCGCCGAGAAAGCCTGCACTCACTCTAAAAGGTTGCAGTGATTTTTTTTTCCGGTAGTCTATACAGCAAATGACTGAGGACTTTGGTTATAGCCAGCCGTATCTTTAGATTTTGTATAGCAGTTGATCTTATTTGCGAGTCTCTTCCTTAATACATTGTGCTGCGGCGGCATTGCAAATAGCTTCTTAGTACTCACAAGTGAAAGAGCTACAATAAAACACTGAATTTAGAGCTGTGATACACAGCGGATGAGTATCTTATAGCACTCTGAAATTTACTTTCTAGTGTCATATGTTAAATCTTCTATCAGACTACGGGAAAGTAATGTATTAATCGCCGCTACTTATTCTCCTGGTCATAGATACTATTACTACAGTTTTCTATCGAAACTACTTTAGAATAAGTACACCTGATTTGGGGATTTGTATAATCTGGAAGTAAGGGCTCGGAGTGTTGTATATAAATGTTATAGGCAGATGAAAAGTGCTCGAGAAGTGAACAGATCCAAGAGACTGAGTGAAAGCACACTCAAACACCACAGAACTGCGTGTATGCATTTCGCCTGCTGATCAGATCGTATAAGATGCAGATACGTCTGTCATTCGGATGGGACAGTGGCCCGATGTAGGACTGCATGGGAACCCGAGGACAGGCATAATAGTCATAAAGATTCCGGTGAGACGAGTCTGACCAATAAGAGGGAGGATTGCCGCGTTGTGTGCTGATCACGTCACGTCTTCGACTGCGATCGCAGAGTAAGTAGTGGACAGGGACCCCACCACATTCTCGGATCCCAGCCGCAACGGTCTGTGTCATCCAGAACTACTGGTCGGAGGCTAGGGGCAGCTGGACGTGGGAATTGCCCTCCCATATGTGAGCCGCCTCTAACACCACAACACAAACAGCTGCGTCTGGAGTGGTGCCGTGGCTGTGAAACATGGACTGCTGATCGATGGCGTTGCAGTGCATTCAGCAAGGAATCGCTGGCGAGTCTTGCGGCGCTGTGGGGAGAGGTCTTAATGTCCCAGCGTTGTCGAGAGGCGACCCACAACAGAGTTACCGCTAGGGTCACGGCTGGTAGTATATGCTCTACGTCCTCGGTGAAGATTGGATATCGGAATTTAGTGAGCACCCCCTTCTGTTTAGCGCGTCGTGTATCTGCAAGTGTGTCCCACTTCAAACTTTCTATGAGATTTGTAACGCTCTCGCGATGGCTAAATGTACCAGTCACGAATCTTGCCGCTCTTCTTTGGACCTTCTCAATCTTTTGAATCACACCCAACTGGAAAGGGTCACACACAGACGAAGAATACTCCAAGACTGGACGAACTAACGCATTGTAAGCTATTTCCTTTGTTGAAGGACTGCATCGCTTCATGATTCTACCAATAAACCGCAATCTAGATTTCGCCTTACCCGTTGCTTGCGTAGTCTGATCATTCCATTTGAGATCATTTCGAATAGTCACACCCAGATACTTGACTGATGTTACCGCTTCCAGAGACTGATCATTTATTCTGTACTCACACATTAATGCGGATTTTCGCCTTGTTATACGCAGTGGGTTACTCTTACTAATATTGAGAGATAACTGCCAGTCATTACACCACGCGTTTATTTTCTGCAGATCCTCATTGATTTGTTCACAACTTTCGTGTGCATAGGCAAACAGTCTAAGGCGACTGTCAATGGCATCAACCACATCGTTTATACAAATCGTAAGAAGCAGCGGACCTATTACGCTGCCCTGGGGTAGACCTGATGTTACGCTTGTTTCTGTTGAAGTCTCCGAATTTAGGGCGAATTACTACTCTCTGTCTCTTAGAAAACTTTCTATCCAACCGCATATGATATCGGATACACCGTAAGCGAGCAGTTTTTGGAGCAGGCGACAGTGCGGAACTGAGTCGAAAGCCTTTCGAAAGTCAAGGAATATGGCATCAACCTGGGAGCCTATTGTATATCATGCACAAAGAGGGCCAGCTGTGTCTCGCATGACCGCTGTTTCCTAAAACCGTGCTGCTTTCTGCAGATGAGCTTCTCAGAGTCTAGAAAGGTCATTATGTCTCAACACAAAATATGTTCCATGATTCTAGAACAAATCGATGTCAATGAAATTGGCGGATAATTATGTGCATCCGATTTTCTACCCTTTTTATAGATTACTATGACCTGAGCCTTCTTCCAGTCCCGCCGTTCCAGTGATCTCTGATAGATGACGTATAAGAATGGTGCTACATTTGTAGCATAGTCAGCATAAAATCTTTCGGGGATACCGTCTGGGCCAGATGCCTTACTGGCAACACTAAACGGCTGAATCTTCTTCCGATAGGTGGATGTCGCTTACGTCGTGTGGACGACTGGTCACCATGTACAGCCGCAACAAAGTCGTCGGAATGATGCGCCGTCCGTGTGTTTCACATCAAACATTTAGAAATGCACGTTTATTAAGGACGAGTTATTAATAAATAAGTTAATACACAAAATCAAGCTAATTAGGAGCGAAACTTAGTTTTTATTTATTTAGTTATTTATTTATTTTTTACAGTCTACTGACTGGTTTGATGCGGCCCGCCACGAATTCCTTTCCTGTGCTAACCTCTTCATCTCAGAGTAGCACTTGCAACCTACGTCCTCAATTATTTGCTTGACGTATTCCAATCTCTGTCTTCCTCTACAGTTTTTCCCTCTACAGCTCCCTCTAGTACCATGGAAGTCATTCCCTCATGTCTTAGCAGGTCCTATCATCCTGTCCCTTCTCCTTATCAGTGTTTTTCACATATTCCTTTCCTCTCCGATTCTGCGTAGAACCTCCTCATTCCTTACCTTACCAGTCCACCTAATTTTCAACATTCGTCTATAGCACCACATCTCAAATGCTTCGATTCTCTTCTGTTCCGGTTTTCCCACAGTCCATGTTTCACTACCATACAATGCTGTACTCCAGACGTACATCCTCAGAAATTTCTTCCTCAATTTAAGGCCGGTATTTGATATTAGTAGACTTCTCTTGGCCAGAAATGCCTTTTTTGCCATTGTGAGTCTGCTTTTGATGTCCTCCTTGCTCCGTCCGTCATTGGTTATTTTACTGCCTAGGTAGCAGAATTCCTTAACTTCATTGACTTCGTGACCATCAATCCTGACGTTAAGTTTCTCGCTGTTCTCATTTCTACTACTTCTCATTACCTTCGTCTTTCTCCGATTTACCCTCAAACCATACTGTGTACTCATTAGACTGTTCATTCCGTTCAGCAGATCATTTAATTCTTCTTCACTTTCACTCAGGATAGCAATGTCATCAGCGAATCGTATCATTGATATTCTTTCACCTTGTATTTTAATTCCACTCCTGAACCTTTCTTTTATTTCCATCATTGCTTTCTCGATGTACAGATTGAAGAGTAGGGGCGACCAGCTACAGCCTTGTCTTACACCCTTCTTAATACGAGCACTCCGTTCCTGATCGTCCGCTCTTATTATTCCCTCTTGGTCGTTGTACATATTGTATACGACCCGTCTCTCCCTATAGCTTACCCTTACTTTTTTCAGAATCTCGAACAGCTTGCACCATTTTATATTGTCGAACGCTTTTTCCAGGTCGACAAATCCTATGAAAGTGTCTTGATTTTTCTTTAGCCTTGCTTCCATTATTAGCCGTAACGTCAGAAATGCCTATCTCGTCCCTTTACTTTATTACACATTACAAATTATTGCGCCTTCTCACCTGTGATGTCTTAGGCAGGAAAGGGGAACAGTCTCACTCTGTGTCGTACTACAGACGCCCGGGAAGGCACCTGCTGACGTGCCAGGTTGCTGGCGGTGTTACCTGTGGCCGGCAGGCGGCTGGTGTGACAGATAGGGAGGGAGAAGCCAAGTCGTCGCGGCGCCCACCTGCTGCGGCGCGCGCCCCGGCCACAGCAAACAGTTTCCAGCCGGCGGCGATAAGAGCCGAGCCGTCAGCTGTGGCCGCTCACACAGGCAGGCAGCCGCTGCCGGCTAAACTGCGGCGCGTGCCGGTCTGTGGGCTGGCCGCACGCGAGGCGCCGGGCTGGCGCTGTCAGCAAGTAAAGCATTCATCGCCAGTAGCTGGGTTGAAACACAATAGCCAAGGCTCTATAGGAAGCACGTTTAGGATTAACATCCCGCGGACGACTACAGCATCAGAGACAGATCTACTTGTACAGCGTCGCGGCAGTAAATTGACTGCTAATCGACTCTGAACTTCCGTGAATTATTTAGAGAAACTCCGCAAAATACAAACTCGAATAACTACTTCGGCCAGATGAAGCCAGGAGGTCACAATAAGGAGCGTAGCGGAGACAACCGACTGCGACACACACACACACACACACACACACACACACACACACACACACACACACACTTATAATTTGACTACCATGATTGACGTCAGCGGTGGCAGCTCGCATGAAAGCTACCAGCGCTGCAAAGTGTCCCGTCTCTTCCTTCACAGTGGCGACTAGAATTTAGTGCGATGCGATGGTCTTGTTACTGTATGCTCACCTGTTGCAGGGTGGCCAGTGCATTCGTTCTAAAATCTGCTTCAGGGCGGTAGGACGTCAAACGGACCGACTTGGAGCAGGAGGGGCACCACAGGACATTTTAATTTCTACTGTCTATACTTTTACAAATAAATTCATAAAACTTTGTCAGCTTGACCAGGAAGGATTCAGGATTCACACTCATAGCAGTGGAAATGTAAAAAGATAACAAAATAAACTCTTTTGGATATCAAATCTCAACATTTTTTCACTTACTGTTGGCTGCATTTGTTGCTATAGGTACATTTTTCTTCACAAGTAAGAGAGATTCTTTGATGAATTTTGCACAGCATACAAACCATACTTACAGGTGTATGAAACTCTACAATTTTCCAAATCTATTAAAAACTGTGGTAAAAATTGAGATAATTAACTACAAAATTTGATTTTTTTCTAAACATAAAGTTTAGAACGTAACACCTCATTCATTTTTTCATAAATTAAATAGTTTCTAGAGTTTCAGACACGTGTAAGTATGGTTTGTATGCTGTGCAAAATTCATCGAACACTCTCTCTTACTTATGAAGGAAAGAGTACCTATAGCAACAAATGCAGCCAATGGTACGTGAAAAAATGATGAAATTTCACATGTAAAAAAAAAAATTATTTTGTTATGTTTTTGAACTTCCGCTGCTACGAGTGTGAATCCTGAACCCTTCCTGGTCATGCTGACAAAGTGTTATGAATTTACTCGTAAAAGTATAGACAGTGGAATTTAAAATGTCCTGTGCTGCCTCTCCTGCTCCAAGTCGGCCCGTTTGACGTCCTACCCCCCTTAATGCAGTCTCCACTGGAATTTTGAAAGCAAAGAAACTCGGACGCATTACACCTAGGAACATTCGTTGCATATAAATTTTGATAAAATGTAAATGTCGTGTGATTAGGGCCTCCTGTCTGGTAGACCGTTCAGCGGGTACAAGTCTTTCGCGTCAATGGGGATGAAATGATAAGGATTGCGCCAACACCCAGTCCCTGAGCGGAGAAAATCTCCGACCCAGCCGTGAATCTAACCGGGGCCCTTCGGACCGACATTCTGTCCCGCTGACCAATCAGCTGCCGGTGACGGACATAAATTTTGATGAAAACGACGCATGCGAGGTCTGTTCAAAAGATTCCGAAACATTAGTAATTTGGCGCCAAGGGTGTGTGGAGCGAAATGCGGTTGGTATCCCTGCACACGCATGTGTTTAATGTGTAACTGCCGGAAGTTTCATTGTTGTACGAGGTGTGGCTAGAAAAAAACCGGACTAGTACTGGTGAAACAATAAAACGAATGCAATAAGGCTGAAAGTCGCGTGGCCTGTCACGTGACTCTCGCTCCGCCTACTGCTCGAGTTTCATCTGCCTCCTGCACTCAGTCTGCCCGTGGCGTCTGTTTTAAGTAGTTGACGTTTTGTCTGTGCGTCGGAAAATGTTGAGTGTACAGAAAGAACAGCGTGTTAACATCAAATTTTGTTTCAAACTAGGAAAATCTGCAAGTGAAACGTTTGTAATGTTACAACAAGTGTACGGCGATGATTGTTTATCGCGAACACAAGTGTTTGAGTGGTTTAAACGATTTAAAGATGGCCGCGAAGACACCAGTGATGACACTCGCACTGGCAGACCATTGTCAGCAAAAACTGATGCAAACATTGAAAAAATCGTTAAACTTGTTCGACAAGATCGCCGTTTAACAATCAGAGCAGTATCTGAGTTAACAGGAGTTGACAAGGAAAGTGTTAGGCAGATTCTTCATGAAAGTTTCAACATGAACAAAATGTGTTCAAAAATGGTTCCAAAGTGTCTCACAATTGAACAGAAGGAACGCCGAAGAATGATTTGTTCTGACATCCTGGAAAACATTGAAAGTGATCCCACCTTCTTACAAAATGTTATTACTTGCGATGAATCGTGGTTTTTTACTTACGATCCCGAAATTAAACGCCAATCGACGCATTGGAAAACTCCTGGTTCTCCACGACAAAAAAAAAGCACGAATGTCAAAATCGAAATTCAAGGCAATGATGATTGTTTTTTTTTTTTTGACATCAAAGGGATTGTGCACATTGATTGGGTACCAGAGGGACAAACAGTGAATCAGCATTACTACATTAGCGTCCTGGCTATCCTACGTGAGCGAGTACGGAGAAAACGGAACGATTTGTGGAGAAAAAAGTCATGGATCCTTCACCAAGGCAATGCCCCAGCTCACAGTGCGTTGTCAGTGAAGACGTTTTTGGCAAAACACAACATTCCCATCTTAGATCATCCACCCTACTCACCTGATTTGGCCCCCTGTGACTTTTTTCTTTTCCCTAAAGTCTAGTCAGCTTTGAAAGGAACTAGATTTCAGACTGTTGAAGCAGTAAAAGAAAAAGCGACGGAAGTAATGTATGGACTTACCGAAAATGATCTGCAGCATTGCTATGAACAGTGGAAAATTCGTATGGAGCGGTGTAGAGACCGAGGAGGAGAGTACATTGAAGGAGATAACATGAAATTGTAAATAATTGTAAATAAATGTTTTTTCCAGCATCAGTCCGGTTTTTTTCTAGCCGCACCTCGTATATCCGTTGGTTATTGTTCAGTGCTCTATTGGGTAGAACGTCGTGTCGCACAGTTTGCGAATTTCAAGATGGCAGTGTTGCACGAGCGACGCGTCTGCATTAAATTTTGGGTCAAACTCAAGAAAAACTCTACAGAGACACAAGAAATGATGAAGGAAGCCTACAGAGATGAGTGTTTAAGCCGTACTCGGTGTTACGAATGATTCACACGGTTTGAAAATGGCAGGACTGACGTTAAGGATGACCCTCGTTCAGATCGCCCATCGACGTCTACAGACGATGGTCATGTCAGGGACGTCAACAGATTGTGAGTGCCAATCTAAGGCTGACTGTCCGAGATAGCAGAAGAATGTAACACTTCAGCTGAATCATGTCATGAGATTCTGACGCAGCATCTTCGAATGCATCGTGTTGCAGCCAAGTTCGTCCCAGGGCTCGTGAGTCATGCGTGACTATTGCACAAAACAAAGGGTATCACTGTGCTACCTCATGCTGCGTACCCTCCAGTCCTGACCTCTGCGGACCTTTTTATTTCCAAAGTTGAAAGCCCCGTTGAAAGCACGAAGATATACGACGATAGGCAACATAGAAATAATTGGCCGACGGCGCTTAGCGCGATCCAGCAAGAGGCGTACCAAGACTGCTCCCGGAAGTGGAAACGATGTTGGGAGGGGAGTATCAATTGTGGAGGAGAATATTTTTAAGGAGATCATGCACAACAGATAAAAGGGAAGCATAGAAAAATTTTATGGACAAAGTTACGGAATTTTTTGAACAAACGTCACATTCCAAGTCAGTTATTCCACGACACTCAGATACAATTCGGTTTCCTACTACAGGGCCTCCCGATTTCCATTGAAAAATAGTTAATCGTAAGTCTACTCTTTCCACCCAAATCACATTTTGTGCCTGCTTCTGCACTTGCTTCAATGTTCCTTCGCTTTGATTGTCTGTTGTTGTGACATGTCTTTATCATTATAACCGTGATCAACTTAGCTCTAACGGTCTGAAGAGTAGCACGTCTCGGCATACTTCACAGACTCATGAACGTTGCATGATGAAACGGACAACGTTGAATACCGATGGGTTGAGAGCGTGGAAAATTGTGGGAACGCACTTTGCTATTTATTATGATTCCCCACGTTTCTTGTAATAGCCGGCCTCGGTGACCGAGCGGTTCTAGGCGCTTCAGACCGGAACCGCGCGACTGCTACGGTCGCAGGTTGAATCCTGCCTCGGACATGGATCTGTGTGATGTCCTTAGGTTAGTTAGGTTTAAGTAGTTCAAGTTCTAGGGGACTGATGACCTCACATGTAAAGTTCCATAGTACTCAGAGCCATTTGCACCATTTCTTGTAGTAACCTTAGCCTCAGCACCTTTGTCAAGGAATAAGGCGAAAGTTGTTTCTCGGTTTATCCGTCGTTTCGCCTCTAGCAGTCGGCCCACCTGCGAAGACGTCACCAGACGAAATCACACTGCACTGACTGACGTCAATTCACAAACTCCACAGCACGCTGCTCTCCACAGTTCACACACAGTCAGCCGCTCTTACCGGTCGTTGCACCAATTTAATCAGTTTACAGGGTGAATCCATGATGATGTTACAGACTTCCACGGGTGATGGAGAAGGGCTAATGTATCAGTTTCAGGTCACGAACCCTGGCCCGGAAACGACCCAGTCGAAAATTACACGTGAATCCCTTTCTGATACGATGGTAATCCCAAAAGTAAGGTCTCCTATTTTTTTTATAAGTACAGAGCTCTGATTGTGTGGCAGTTGGTCACACTGTTATGAACAGTGCTTCACGCGCTGTGTGTAAACATGCGCACGCCGCGCTGAGGCGCTATCTTGGCTTGGCAGCCGTTGAGAAAGGAGCTCCCATTGGATGTTACCGCCAAGTGCGAATGGTGCGCAGTTATTCGGTTTTTGAAAGCAAAGGGCACTGCGCCGATTGAAATCCATCGCCAATTGACGGATGTGTATGGTGAGTCGTGCATGTATGTCAAAAATGTTCGTAACTGGTGTAGAGAGTTTGCAGCTGGCCGTGCTGAAATTCACGACGAACAAAGGAGCGGGAGACCGTCAATTTCTATGGATCAGAATTAACGCTAACAGATACTGTGAGACACTGAAAAAACTCAAACGGGCAATTCAGAACCGGAGAGCATGGGCGTACACATTCTCGATGACAACGCACGCCCACACATCGCTCGGCAAACCGTTGTTCTCCTGCAACAGTGTCAGTGGAACATAATCACCCACGCACCCTATAGTCCTGGCTTGGCGCCCTGTGACTATCACCTGTTCTCTAGGTTAAAAGAACATTTGGCCGGAAAGCAATTCAGCTCCGACGACGAGGTGAAAGAAGAGGATCATAACTTTCTGGACAGCATGGTGGCGAGCGGGTATGACATACAAAAACTGCCACGCCGTCTACAAATATGCATCGAAAGAAATGGTGATTATGTCGAAAAATGGCCAAATGTTCAAGCTCTAAACTGATGTAAACCATTGTAGAAATAAACAGGTCTATGTACTTCTAATAATATGGGAGACCTTGCTTTTGGGATTAGCCTCGTACATCTGACAGGTGACCTCCAACTGCAAGCTCTTTGCTTTCCCGATCTTGGTTGGGTAGTATGGATGAAAACAAGAAAAAAAATGTCCATTACGCATGGGCTCTAGGGTGTATACGTTGAGAACTGTAAGCACTTGTTCATCTTTCCTACTGTGAAACACGTATGTTCTATTAGCTCCCTGAAAACTTGCATTTTTTCGGGCGCCTATTTGGAACATATTGTTACCGTGCAGCGTCGAGCTCGGACCGATTCGTACAATTCTGTGTACCTTACAACATCTTTCTACTTGGTCCCCACACCGGTTGGGACATTTGTTCCTTCTCAACATTAAATTCGCTCTGCCCCTGTGATATGCTCCGTGCGGTTGGCTGTGGAGCCATTGTCGGACTGCTGTCTCGGCTCACCGTTGCACGGGACTCACTGTCCTGCCAGTAACTTCTTCAGCGAACCAAAAACGTGCAAATCACTTGCGGCGAGGTCCGGATCGTGTGGCGGACGGTCCATGTCGAAATTCCCTCGGCGATTTTTCGTGATGGCAGACTGCAGACGTGACAATGTGGAAGAATCGTTGTCAGCTTTGATGGTTGGACCTAGTGTTACGAAATTCAGCAGGGGCGATCCCAAAAAACTTTACCATCACTTTCGCTAAATATGGTACTGAACGAAATTTTTTTGTCACCAGCGAAAGCATCTGTTTCCACACCATGCTCGATTCCGGTGTGAAATGCATTAGGCACATCTCATTGTCAGGAACAGTACAGTGCAGGAGAATGCTCCTCGGTATACTGTTGCAAACGATTCACTGACGTAATCATTTGCTTGCCTTTCATCGTGTCATCCACCTGCTTAGGCACTCACCAACAGGAAACCTTCCAGTTGCCCAACGTGAACGATGTCGCAAACACTCCCATACCAGATGGCAAGCTCTCACGAAGCGTCCTTGTGAACGCGCCGATCCTCTTACACTATTGTATCCACGCCGGAAACGTTATCGTCAGTCAGCGACGGACGTGGGCCCCCCAAACGCTCTTTGTCAAGTAAGTCTTCGCGGCGTTTACGAACTGACAACACCTCCTCCACCAATGTGAGATACTTTTCCCCGCACGTGGCCTGCATTTCGCTGTGGATTTCGATGGGCGTTAGTCTCTTGCTGCATAGAAAATGAACCACACTTCATTGCCGGTACGCCATGGGCACGTGAAGCACACCCACCATCTTCAACAACTTATAGCAGAGCCGTGCCATGAAGCCACCAGCAGATAGGCCAGGCTGGTCTGCCACTGGGAATAGATATGTTCACTTCGCATTTACAGCCGTAATATGGCAGAACCGCGAAATTCTGCGGTCGCCAATGTCTTTCAGTAAGGCTTTTGAAATTCTGTTAGATGTGGGTACCTTAATACGCCTCGTGTTTTGTATAAAACGATTTCTCTGACTGTTACCGCTAAATTTTCTGTAGGTCACATTCTGGATATGGGAAAAAATTGTTTATAAAGAAGTCATAGTGAAACGTCCCCTTAGAAAAATTGGTGAATTACTGTGCTGGTAAAGCCCTTACGTTATTTGATTTTCAAACAGCTGAGCAAAACTGAACGTACTCAGACATTATTCTCTTTACTTATTCTGATCAACACTAAACTGACACACAATACTTTTAGCGCAACGCAATCAGACTTTCAAAAATCCCTACAAAAGAATGGCCCTGACAAACAAAAACTTATACCTTTCATGAATCACTTACCTCACAAAAATCTTCGTTACTCGAACAACTGCAATACAGCGAGCGCCAATACTGCCAGCTAAATAAAGGATTCTAACTACTGAAGGCACTAACTACTTATAGGCATAGTTAGTAAATGAAAGATTTTGATAGAAAACAAGCAATTTATTTACCTTAATAGCGTTCAAAGGTCATAATATATATATCAGTCTTACAAATTTACTCTCTCTGATGGACACACGTCCAGATCATCCGCTCTCAAGCCTCCGCCATCTCTCTCCCCACATCCACCACCGCTGGCGGCTCACCTCCAACTGCGCAACGCTACGCGCTGTTCACATCCAACTGCCCAACACTAGAATATTCCAACAATGCAAAACAGCCGCAGACTGCCCACAGCACAGCCAGTGATTTTCATTCAGAGCGCTACGTGGCGTTACCAGTATAAAAACCCAAACAGCCCACTTACAATAGTTTCCGACATGCACTGGATTCGCCTTCGGGAGGATATAGGTTCAAATCACTGTGTGGACAGCCAGCTCTATACTTGCGTGATTTCTCTACATCTACATACATACTTCACAAGTCATCGCATGATTCTTTACGGAGGCTACATTCTACGGCCACTAGCCATTCCCCTCCTTGCTGTATTCGCAAGTGGAGCGAGGGAAAAACGACTGTCTAATGCCTGTATGCCTCCGCAGGAGCCATTATTGCTATTAACTCGTCTTCGTCGTCCTTACGCGAAATGAATGCAGGCTGCAGTAGAATCGTGCCGTCTTTTTTTTTTCCATCGGTCTTCTGACTGATTTGATGCGGCCGCCACGGATTACTCTCCTGTGCTAACCTCTTCATCTCAAAGTAGCACTTTCAACCTACCTCCTCGACTGTTTGCTGGATGTACTCGAGTCTCTGTCTTCCTCTACAGTTTTTGCCCTCTACAGCTCCCTCTGTCTACACACATATCGCTTCTCCTTGTCAGTGTTTTTCACATCTTCCTTTCCTCTCCACTTCTGCGCAGGACCTCCTCATTTCTTTCCTTATCAGTCCACCGAATTCGTATGTAGCACCACATCTCAAATGTTTCGATTCTCTCCTGTTTCGGTTTTCCTACAGTCCATATTTCACTACCATACAATGCAGTCCTCCAGACATAAGTTCTCAGAAATTTCTCCCCCAAATTAAGGCCCATGTTTGATATTAGTAGAATTCTCTTGGCCAGGAATGCTCATTTTGCCAGTGCATTTCATATCCTCCTTGCTCCGAGGTTCATTGATTATTTTGCTGCGTAGATAATGGAATTCCTAACATTCATGTACTTCGTGACCATCAATCCTGTTGTGAAGTTTCTCGCTGCTCTTATTTCTGGTACTTCTCATTACTTTAATTTTCGTTCGATTCACTCTCAATCCATATTCTATACTCATTAGACGGTCCATTGAATTCAACAGATGATGTATTTCTACTTCACTTTCACTCAGGATAGCAATGTCATCAGCAAATCGTTTCGTCGATACCCTTTTTCACCTTGAATTTTAACTCCACTCCGGAACTTTTCTTGTATTTTCATTTTTGCTTCTTCGATGTGCGGATGGAACAGTAGGGGGGAAAAATTACATCCCTGTCTTACATCCTTTTTAATCCGAGCACTTCGTTCCTGGTCGGCACTCCCATTATTCCTTCTTGGCTCTTGTACATATTGTATATTATCCGTGTCTCTCTGTAACTTACCCCTACTTTTCTCAGAATGGTTCTGTAGTCAGTCGCAAATGCCGGTTCTCTAAACATTCTCAATAGTGTTACGCGTTGAAAAGACGACAGACGAGTCCATGCCCCAATTCGAGCTTGTACTGCACATCAAATAATATCTACATCTACATCTACATCCATACTCCGCAAGCCACCTAACGGTGTGTGGCGTAGGGTACTTTGAGTGCCTCTATCGGTTCTCCCTTCTATTCCAGTCTCGTATTTTTATGGATAGAAGGATTGTCGGTATTTTTCTGTGTGGGCTCTAATATCTCTGATTTTATCCTCATGGTCTCTTCGCGAGATATACGTAGGAGGGAGCAATATACTGCTTGACTCCTCGGTGAAGGTACGTTCTCGAAACTTCAACAAAAGCCCGTACCGAGCTACTGAGCGTCTCTCCTACAGAGTCTTCCACTGGAGTTTATCTATCATCTCCGTAACGCTTTCGCGATTACTAAATGATCCTGTAACGAAGCGCGCTGCTCTCCGTTGGATCTTCTCTATCTCTTCTATCAACCCTATCTGGTACGGATCCCAATATCGGTAATCTTCATCCCTTCCTTTCGTTGGATTCAAGAAAATTTAGAGGGGATTAAGTCTCGAAGCAGCAGTAGTCCTTGTACTAATGATACAGACATCCAAATGTAGGCAAAAAGAATGGAAGGGTAATGCAGAATAAAGTACTCAGCCGCATATCCACTGCTCGTGCGTATTGTCGAATGCACATTAAGCAGTGATTTGAGGCATGCAAATGTAGTGCTGCCGATGTGCGCAGTAGATGGGGGTGGGCCGGCGGCTTGTACGCAGTAAGTTATGACGGCGGCGGCGGCGGCGGCGGCATTATGGGCCGCGGACTGGCCGCGCACGTGTTCGCGCGCCGCGATTACCATACCGCGCCGGGAGCCAAACAAAAACAGCTCACAAAGGTGGCGGCCACTCACAACTGCTGACTTCATGCCTCATCGGCTGCGCGCCCAGGGGTGAAACGAGGCGCAGAAAGGGGGGGGGGGGGGAGGCGGCGGGCGAGGGTGCGGGGCTAACGACACTCCACGTCTGTCGGGGCGAGGGGTGCTGAGCGAGCAGTCAGCTGGGCGGCCGGCAGGAGCGGCCTGCGTGCGGCCGTGACTCAGCTCGGCCTCGCTGCTGAGTGGGCCGGCGGTCAGCACTATTGGGGCCTCAACAAGTTCTGGACGCATCCTCCGACTCCTGCAACGCATAATTCACCCTCCGAATATCGCGATATCCATTTAAAAAGTCTTATAATCAAACTTTCCCTGAGACATTATAAGTCTCGTCTGTAACTACGATACTGATGCGAGCTGTAGAACGGAATTAACCCTCCTAATACCGAGTATTTTTTGTTACACTGAGTACCATTGGGGTCTTTAGTGACCCCAAAGGAATTTATTTTTTATTGAGGTTAGTTTTAATAATGGTAGAATAAAATCACATTCCTTATTTTTTCCACAATCTAAAACATGATGTTAGTGACATTACGTTAAATTAAAATGCATATTTTTTAAAATTATTTATTTCCGTAAAACTTACAAACGATTCTCACGAAACTACAAACATTTTTTATTAAATTCCGAATTGACATTTATGACGCATTACACACACCAATAAATTGCAGAGTGGTTTTTACACACAGAACATCCACATTTTGAACATTTATGAGTGAATTTTCTATCCGCAGGCCTTTTACAAAACTGACACCTTCCTCTTTTTTTTTTTTTTTTTTGTCTGTACTGTTGATGGAAGTACTGGGGAAATAATTTTGTCTGTCTTTCTTCCGACGAACTGTTTTCCTAATTCCATGAGAAATGCCCGTGTCTTGTAGTTGGTCCATTCTGCCCAGCCTGGTGTAAGACGTAGCCGTATAATAAATGCATTCATTGCACTGATATCCATCATGTTGTAAAATAATACCATTGGCCACCTTCTGCTCATCCTCTTTGTAGTGTGCGTTCTAACCAGCTTGTCCATGGTATCTACTTCTGATTTTGTTTTATTATAATCCAGAATCATTACTGGCTTGCATTCTTCGCGATCTTCCACTTCCTTCCTTGAATGCAAAGTTACAACTTTCCCCTTTTTCGGACAATACGAAACAATTAAAGCATGCTCTTGGAATCCCAAAATAGACGAATATTTGACTCGACCTTTGGTCTGAGTGAAAGCTTGTGGTAGTTCTCCTCTATTTTCTCTAATTGTTCCTAAGAGTGTGAGATTTATCTTCAGGAGTTCTCTCGGCAAACTACGGCTAGTGAAAAAATTCTCAGTTGTTACATTTCTGCCACTGTTTTCTAAGCCTTTCACCATATCTAAAGCAACACTCTTGCCTTGACCAACTTCGTGAGATTCACTTTCTTGTCGAGCAGTGTAAACTAGGAGATTGAGAATGTAAGACGTTGCACTATCACATACAGCCCATAATTTCAACTCATATTTTCCTGGTTTTGAAGGAATATATTGCCGAAATGGACATATACCACGAAATGCCGCAAGTTGTTCATCAATTGTTACGTTGCTGTGAGGAATATAGGCTTCTTGAAATGTGTGTACCCACATTTCAAATATTTCTCTATTAGGAGCCAGCTTGTCAGGAGCATGGTTGTGACGTCTCACATCTGCGTCATCAAATCGGATGCACCTTGAAATTTGCGTAAAGCGATTGCTAGCCATTGCTTCACTAAAAATGGGTCTACCATCCTCTTTGTTCCACACATGTGTAACTGCTTCATTATGGGCCTGGTAAGCACCCGCTAGGATCAAGACACCGATAAAGCGCTTCAGTTCAATGGCATCTACTGGTTTCCATTTACTACCGTAAACAAGACTACCCTCTTTGTTAGTCCACTTTAGAATTACATCAACATTGTTTCTCCTAAGAAACAACTGAAAAGCTGATTCTATGGCGTCTACATTTTTCACTGCGAATTTTGTTGGACCTGGCTTTACTCGCATTATGTTCCATCTCTCTTCTCTTCCACAAGCTCTTCTCAACTCGTGTTTGTGCCACAATTCTTCTTTGTTTTTAGACCTACATAAAATAAAATAAAAATAAAAAATACAAAGGGTATATCTTGGCGCTAGACCCTAATGCACATTTACAAAAATACAATGTGTACTAACATATAACAGTCAGAAATGTGTGTTCTTCCTGTTCAGGCTGGACATCTGCGCTGTCCAAATCTTCTTCTGAATTTCCGTCTGATTGAGGAATATTCTCTTCTAAGACGTCAATTTCTCCATCGCTGCATGAGACATCTGAAACAACACTCCTGGAAATGGAAAGAAGAACACATTGACACCGGTGTGTCAGACCCACCATACTTGCTCCGGACACTGCGAGGGGGCTGTACAAGCAGTGATCACACGCACGGCACAGCGGACACACCAGGAACCGCGGTGTTGGCCGTCGAATGGCGCTAGCTGCGCAGCATTTGTGCACCGCCGCCGTCAGTGTCAGCCAGTTTGCCGTGGCATACGGAGCTCCATCGCAGTCTTTAACACTGGTAGCATGCCGCGACAGCGTGGACATGAACCGTATGTGCAGTTGACGGACTTTGAGTGAGGGCGTATAGTGGGCATGCGGGAGGCCGGGTGGACGTACCGTCGAATTGCTCAACACGTGGGGCGTGAGGTCTCCACAGTACATCGATGTTGTCGCCAGTGGTCGGCGGAAGGTGCACGTGGCCGTCGACCTGGGACCGGACCGCAGCGACGCACGGATGCACGCCAAGACCGTAGGATCCTACGCAGTGCCGTAGGGGACCGCACCGCCACTTCCCAGCAAATTAGGGACACTGTTGCTCCTGGGGTATCGGCGAGGACCATTCGCAACCGTCTCCATGAAGCTGGGCTACGGTCCCGCACACCGTTAGGCCGTCTTCCGCTCACGCCCCAACATCGTGCAGCCCGCCTCCAGTGGTGTCGCGACAGGCGTGAATGGAGGGACGAATGGAGACGTGTCGTCTTCAGCGATGAGAGTCGCTTCTGCCTTGGTGCCAATGATGGTCGTATGCGTGTTTGGCGCCGTGCAGGTGAGCGCCACAATCAGGACTGCATACGACCGAGGCACACAGGGCCAACACCCGGCATCATGGTGTGGCGAGCGATCTCCTACACTGGCCGTACACCACTGGTGATCGTCGAGGGGACACTGAATAGTGCACGGTACATCCAAACCGTCATCGAACCCATCGTTCTACCATTCCTAGACCGGCAAGGGAACTTGCTGTTCCAACAGGACAATGCACGTCCGCATGTATCCCGTGCCACCCAACGTGCTCTAGAAGGTGTAAGTCAACTACCCTGGCCAGCAAGATCTCCGGATGTGTCCCCCATTGAGCATGTTTGGGACTGGATGAAGCGTCGTCTCACGCGGTCTGCACGTCCAGCACGAACGCTGGTCCAACCGAGGCGCCAGGTGGAAATGGCATGGCAAGCCGTTCCACAGGACTACATCCAGCATCTCTACGATCGTCTCCATGGGAGAATAGCAGCCTGCATTGCTGCGAAAGGTGGATATACACTGTACTAGTGCCGACATTGTGCATGCTCTGTTGCCTGTGTCTATGTGCCTGTGGTTCTGTCAGTGTGATCATGTGATGTATCTGACCCCAGGAATGTGTCAACAAAGTTTCCCCTTCCTGGGACAATGAATTCACGGTGTTCTTATTTCAATTTCCAGGAGTGTATATCACTGATATCATTATTTGATTCTCCAGCTAGAGGATCATCCTGCAGTAATATTTCAAGCACTTCGTCTTCGGATAGCTGATGAGACACTTTCCACTAAATGCAACACACACAATAGTAGTCTCCACTTGTATTGAACAAATAACCACTTGTATGGAACAAATAACTATCGGCTTATAAAGTATTGGCAACAATCGCACGTTACAACAATATTTACAAGAATAAAACAAAGGAAATACAGCAACAGTTACGGATTCAATGCAGCATTATTGGGTAATAATACTGCAAGAGAGAAATGGGGTCGCATTTAACCCCAATGGTATTCAGTGGTTCTCCCTTGATTTTCTGCAAAACTAAATATTTTCAAAAAGTTATATTAATATATTACGATCCCATTACTTAATTCAGGAAAAGTCCAAATTTTTCATAATTTTTAGGAATAGGAAATAAGGTATATTTTCAGAAAATTATGGCCTGGGGTCATTATAGACCCCACGGTATTAGATGGGTTAAAATTCGTGCCACGGCCGGGACTCGAACCAGAATCTCCTTATTTATGAGGAGCAAATGTTGACCATTACAGCATAATGGCCTACAGTGCTGCACAGGCTACCCAATTCGATTGCCCTCCCGAACACAAAATTTGATATCCTCAGCTTATTTTCCCACTACATCTTCACTATTGCCCTTACATCCAGCGCCTGAGTGCTATTCCAATGCCAGAGAACGCTAGCAATAGTCACGATTTAGCGGGAAAATAAGCTGATGATATGATCTGAAGTTTGTGTAGGGGGAGGTCACTGGACTTGGGTAGTCCGTGCAGCACTATCCACTATACTGCTGCATTCGTGTAATGGTCAGTATTTTTGCCTAGAAAACAAGGAGACATAGATTCGAGTCCCAGCTAATTGATTTCTTCAGCTTCCATCATTATGTTGTCATCAGTCATCCAACGGCTTTTTTGATGCCGTTCTCCGATTACATCTGTACAGTATGCTCAATACGGGTCGAATGTTTGGAGCGTTGGTGGTACTCAGCAAAACATGTCCTGTGGTGTCCGAAGAATGAGGTGCCGCGAAGACATTCCCTTCAGATGTTCCATACGCCGCCGCTGCGGGATGTCTACTTACGTCACACTGCCGCGCGGCTCCCCCACGCTCTGCTCGTCGATTAAGAGAGCAGCATCAACATACTTTAGATCCAGCAGCGCCAGTTTTATTTATCAGAACTGTGTACCCAAGTGTAAAGTTAAATTTACTATGATATGTGACTATCCTTCAGTACTGGTCGCCTGTAAACACTTCTTCTTGTACGTCTGACAGTAACTCTGTTTATAATAGGAAATTTTCCATTCCATTAAATTTCGGGCAGTCACCTGCGCAAATACTACTTCTTCCAGCGATATTTCGGCCACGTACCGTCCGGCCATCTTCAGAGCGAGTCTCAAGACTGACGACGGGATGCCAAATGCAGCCTTGTACGTATGCTCCACCGCGCCGGTACTGCGCATGATGGTCACAGACGCTGGTCAGTGGCAAATTGGTACACTGAGACACGCGCCACTTGCTGTGAAAGGGCTCAGACATTCGATTCGCTTACCGAAGTATATTCGGCGGCAGTGACACCTTGACATCTTCTCCGCAATTTCGTTACAACAGGAGCCAGAGGCCAAGCCTTATCCAAATGACAGTCATCATCTCTATTTATTAAGTTATTGATTAATCTAGTTTCTATGACTACCTTAAAAATAGAATCCCAAAAGGAAGAGGTGGATGTTAAAATCTTCACGTCACTGCAGTTCATCAAATGACCCTTGTCTATACAATGTTCTACATCTACATCTACATGGATACTCTGCAAATCACACTTGAGTGCCTAGCAGAGGATTCATCGAACCACCTTCACATAATTCTCTATTATACAGTTTCGAACAGCACACGGAAAAAACGAACACTTGTACCTTTCCGTGCAAGCTCCGTTTGCCCTTATTTTATTATGTTGATCGTTTCTCTCTATGTAGGTCGGCGTCGAAAAAATGTTTTCGCATTCGGAATAGAAAGTTGCTGATTGAAATTTCGTGAGAAGATCTCACTTTAACGAGAAATTATTAGTGATGTGCAACGCAAATCCTGTATCATATCAGCGACACTCTCTCGCCTATTTCTCAATAATACAAAATGTGCTGCTCTTCTTTCAACTTCCTCGATGTATTCCGTTAATTCTAGGGCAAATGTGGTGTTACCAGTCTCTTCAGTAGATCTGTCCCATCCTCTAAGTGTTCTGCCAATAAACGTAGTCTTTGGTTCGCCTTCCCCACAACACTTTTGTGCGTTCTATCCAATTTAAATTGTTCATAATTGTGATTCCTACGTATGTAGTTGAATTTACGGCCTTTACATTTGAGTAACTTATAGTGTAACCGAAGATTAACGGATTCTTTTGAGCGCTCATGTGAATGACCTCACAGTTTTCAGTATTTAGGGTCAATTGCCAATTGTCGCACCATGTAGAGATCTTACCAACATAGTTTTGAATTGCTTTTGGTTTTCTGATTACTTTACTACACGAAAAGAACAGTATCATCCATCTGCGGACAACCTAAGACGGCTGCTCAGATTGTCTTCTAAATCATTTATATAGATAACGAACAGCAGAGGGCCCATAACACTACCTTAGCGATCTTCTGTTTTACTCGATACTTGCCGTCCATTACTACGAACTGCGACTGACACGAAATCACGAATCCTGTAACGTAACTGGGACGATATTCCATAAGCACGCAATTTGACTTCAAACTGCTGTGAGGTGCAGTGTCAAAAGCCTTCTGGAAATCTAGAACCACGGAATTAATTTCAAATTCCTTGTCAATAACGCTCAACAATTCCTGTGATTAAAGACCTAGCTGCATGTCACAAGAACGATGTTTTTTAAAACCGTGTTGATTGTGTGACAATAGACCGTCCTCGTCGAGGTAATTCATGACGTATGTTCCAAAACTCTACTGAAAATCGACGTTAATGATACGGGCCTGTAATTTAGGGCGTTTCTTGAATATTAGTGTCACCTGTGCAACTTTGCAGTCTTTGGATACGGATCTTTCGTCGAGAGAGCGGTTGTAAATGATTGTTAAGTATGGAGCTAATGCATCATCATACTCCGAAAGGAACCTAGTAGGTATACAGTCTGGGCCGGAAGACTTGCTTTTATTAAATGATTTAAGCTGCTTCACTACACCGAGGATATGTACTTCTAACTTACACATGGTGGTAGCTGTTCATGATTTGAATTCTTCAATGTTTACTTCGCCTTCTTTGGTGAAAGAATTTCGGAACGCTGTATTTAGAAAACCTGCTTTAGCAGCACTGTCTTCGATAGTATCTCCATTACTATCGCGCGGAAAAGGCATTGATTGTCTCTTGCCGCTAGCATAGTTTACTTACTACCAGAATCTCTTTGGATTTTCTGCCAGGTTTCGAGACAAAGTTTCGTTGTGGAAACTGTTATAAGCATCTCATATTGAAGTTCGCGTTAAATTTCGAGCTTCTGTAAATGATCACCAGTCTCGGAGATTTAGCGTTCGTTCAAATTTAACATGCTTTTTTCGTTGTTCTGCAACAGTGTTCTGACTCGTTTTGCGTAGCAAGGAGGATTGTTTGTTAATGTATTTGGTATAAATCTCTCATTTGCTGTCGATACCGTTCCTTTTCATTCAAGCCACACCTGGTCCACAATTACCAGTACATTGCTAAAATGTAAGAAGTGGAAATTGTCTCTCAGGAAGGCCTCAAGAGAATTTTTATCTGATTTTTTAAATAAGTTGAAATCTGATTTCGCAGGACAGAGCGGATCAGGTTGTGGAAAGGGGCCAAGGTCAGTTACTGTTATACAAGAACACGCACAACTTTATTGCTCAAACCAATGCACAGTTTTCTCTTTAAAACAACAAAGATCAATTCACGGCTGAGGGCCCAAGTAACTTCTCCAGAATCAGTTTGAATTGTTGCTTTTAAAACACCAGCATTTAGAGCAACGGCTGAAGTAAGTAAAATTGCAAAATCTTCTCAGCTAAAGGCCGAAATAATATTTCAGATCAGCTGAGGAATTCCTTAAGAGCCAAGGATTTACAAATTCCGGCTGAAGGCCATATTAAGGAAAATTCAAGTTAATTCTACGGCTGAAGGCCCAATAAAAAAAATTCTTTACATAATAAAAGAGAGGCTTTGAAGAATAGCTTTTACACAGTACAACAGGAAAACATCTTAAGAAAACTTGTTGGCTGTTCGCCCGAACAAGTATTCGAGAATAATTAAAGACAACCTTAAGATAAACATTTACAGAACACGGCTGAAGGCCGATCCAGAAGTGAAGATAATTAAAGGGAAAGCTTACAGACAAGGATTCACATATTAGAGCCACAGATTCTGAAACAAATGCGGCTGAAGGCCTAAATACAGAGCAACAAGAATTTTAAATAAAACACGGCTAACGGTCTAATCTTAAAACAGTTGTCATGACGTTCGGCTGAAGGCCGTATGCTAAACATAAAACAGACAATATTAATACACGGCTGAAAGCGTGGCACAGTACCTGCGACCAAATAAAATGACAGTCACAAACAATAAACAGTGGTACTCAGAGGTGTTCCAAGGGGAGGAAACTCTAACTCCTCAGTTTAGGTGAGACAGGCAGCCAAGCGGAACAATAAACAATCGGCTTGCAGCACGACCTAGGGACGGCTGAAGAACCAACCAACAGCCTCATCAGTTCCCTCTGTCGCAACCGACCACATGCCTACTGCAGTACTCAGACAGCATTCATCTGCTCAGTGGAAACCACAGAAGCTACACACGGTTCCATGTAAACACACTTGCACATGAACTCGACAATCGCAAAAGCAATCACTGTGAAACATGAAGGACGAATCAATTCGACACACAGAGAGTTTCCACAAGTGGTCGGTGACCAAATACACGTCCGATGAGACGACCGACCGAACGACCAACCCAGGTCTTTCCCAGTCAAGTCACGTGTGTCGGCAAGCTGACTGCAGCTCCAACCCGACTCAACCCCATGTCCGTTTGGAACTCGGGAGACACGGCGACCCGGGCACACTGGCTCGGACCCAACCATGCAGAAGCATCTCTTGCCAATTGTCCATGACATCTCTGCACAAGAAAGGAACCGACCCACATCCGGCAAGATGACCAACTGACGAAGCCCAGAAACGGTCGAAAGACCAAATACACGTCGCCCGATGAGACGACCAACCGAACGACCAACCAACGGTCGTCCCGCTCCAATCTCCTTCCGTCGGACAATTCATGTGTGTCGCCAGCGGTCGGCGAGCACTGGCTGTCCGCACCTCACTGGCGCTCCGTCCACGACTGCACTTCAGTGTTACTGCGTCCCGACTCACGTCCAGACATACGACGATCCGAAAACACTATCGGTCGCTTTAGAGATAGTACGACAAAGCGCTTATCGATAAGCGCTGCTGCTGCTGCCACTCACGGGCGGGTAAGGCAGGAAGTTAGTGACGCCAGGAAATGGAATAAGAAAACGAGGCGGCAGTACCGTAAGAGAAGATGACAAACAATAAACGGAATGAACACGAGCCGTTCACGGCTCATAGGTATTTTTTCGTTTATCTTTATGTTCTGCCACAGCTGACTTGTCTGTCTGTAGTAAGCGTGTGTTGTTGTTGTTGTTGTTGTTGTTGTGGTCTTCAGTCCTGAGACTGGTTTGATGCAGCTCTCCATGCTACTCTATCCTGTGCAAGTTTCTTCATCTCCCAGTACCTACTGCAACCTTCATCCTTCTGAATCTGCTTGATGTATTCATCTCTTGCTCTCCCTCTACGATTTTTACCCTCCACGCTGCCCTCCACTACTAAATTGGTGATCCCTTGATGCCTCAGAACATGTCCTACCAACCGGTCCTTTCTGCTTGTCAAGTTGTGCTACAAACTCCTCTTCTCCCCAATTCTATTCAATACCTCCTCATTAGTTATGTGATCTACCCATCTAATTTTCAGCATTCTTCTGTAGCACCACATTTCGAAAGCTTCTATTCTCTTCTTGTCCAAACTATTTATTGTCCATGTTTCACTTCCATACATGGCTACACTCCATACAAATATTCGGTATTCCACGCACCTTGCATGAACGGAGGGCTGCCTCACTTTTTTGGATTTTTCGTTCGTCGTAAAGTTGATGGCACATTACTACATGCTGTATATGGTAAACTACCACATAAGAAATTATGTTTACGTGCCAGTAACTGCCATCACCCAATACCCTGTATAAACTACTCAAAAAACGTTTCCGTACCATCATCATGACCTGCACTCCGTACCCTGTCCTTTTCCTTCCCCCCAGCCAGTCAGTAATCTTATTTTCGTGGTTAGATCCTATGGGACCAAACTGCTGAGGTCATCGGTCCCTAGGCTTACACACCACTTAATCTAACTTAAATTAAATTTACGCTAAGGACAACACACACAACCATGGCTGAGGGAGGACTCAAACCTCCGACGGGGGGAACCGCGCGAACCGTGACGAGACGCCTTGAAAGCGCGGCTAGTCAGTACTTTTATGCGACGCCACTCTAGTTTCTGCCAGCAATGTACTTTTCTGTCGCTGTCTACAATGAGAGCGTGCTGAAAAGTATTGCCTAGCAGCTTTTTATGACAATACTCAAGTTCCTTTAATAGAAATAAACGTTATTAATGTTCTGCGGATTTGTAGCACCTAAGATGGCGCTGTGTAACGTAACTACGTTGGTGCGTGAGAAATAGCGTTCTGTAATCGAGTTTACAGTTCCAGAAGTTCGTCCACATAAGCTCTCCTTCAGCATGACAATGCCGTTCTACACCCGAGCGCTGCGCCACCTGCAACGATCCGACGCCTTTGTTTAGCTGTCGTTCAAAAATGGTTCAAATGGCTCTGAGCACTATGGGACTTAACTTCTGAGGTCATCAGTCCCCTAGAACCTAGAACTACTTAAAGCTAACTAACCTAAGGACACCACACACATCCATGCTCGAGGCAGGATTCGAACCTGCGACCATAGCGGTCGCGTGGTTCCAGACTGTAGCGCCCAGAACCGCTCGACCATTCGGCCGGCTTCGCTGTCGTCTATCATCCCCCATACAGTCCTCACTTGGTCACATCCTATCATCATCTGTTTGCAAAACTTAAAGAACACTCTCTGGGACATCACCTTGATAGTGATAAAACGGTACAAGCAGAGGTGAGGTTGTGGGTTCCATCAACAAAGTCGAATATTCTACAGGGACTATCTCTCGTTGGGAGAACTATGTTCGTCGCCGTGGTGGACTAATTGTTCAAAATAATTTTCTGAGAAAGCATTCAGTACAATTTCTGACGACGTTTTATGCCTGCTACCGGCTTTAAACGTATAATTTTTCCAGCATATCGAGGGTAGATTAAAGTCGCCACCGACTATAATCGTATGAGCTGGGTACTTTTTTGAAATGAAACTCAAGTTTTCTTTGAACCGTCTAGCAACTATATCTTCTGAGTCGAGGGGTCGGTAAAACGATCCAATTAATAGTTTAGTCCGATTGTCAGATATAACCTCTACCCATAGTGTTTCACACGAACTATCTACTTCAATTTCGCTACAAGGCAAACTACCTCTGACAGCAATAAATACTGCACCACCAACTGTATTTAATCTACCCTTTCTGAACACTGTTAGATCGTTTGAAAAAAGTTATTTCCGACTTTAGCCAGTTTTCTGTACCTACAACTATTTGAGCTTCAGTGCTTTCTATTAGGGCTTGGAGCTCTGTTTATTTCCCATCACAGCTACGACAATTTACAGCTACAATAACAATCGTTTCTACAACTACCTTACTGTGTTTTACCTGCCCACTTTTAGACGGACGCGTTTTAGAATACATGTTTGCTGGACATTTTTTCCTTATTTTGGTCCATACTACCACTTCCCAAAATAAGGAAAGCGAGGAACTTGCAGTAGAAGAGATTTGTTTCACACTATCGAAGATGAAAAACTGCTCGTAGTTCTTAAGGTATGCATTTTGGACCCTATGTTCGATGACACTGCTTTGCTTCTAGTATCGTGTACTTTCAACTGTATGCGTTTACGCCATTAATTATAATACACCCTGTATTTAGAATGTGCAGCCGATATTTTTGTAGACCGATTGGTCGATACCTTTGTCGTCGATATTTCGATGCTTACTTCGGTACATCGATGCCTGATAATGATATTTATTTAAATATCGATATATGAGATTCCCGATATTTTTAAAAACAGGTGCATGTCTTAGCGTGGGATCTCTGCTACGACGAGTGCAGGATGCATCTGACGCATGACAATCGTCGTAGCAGAGAGGTGTGGGGGCGGGCAGCCACTGATGAATGTCTCAGCCATGTAGTCCTGTGGTTCAAGAAGGCAGGTGACGCTGTTACGTATTGAACTGCTGTAGATTCAATGCAAAGATGTCGCACGCTTCTGACCGCTACTGAGGGTAATTTAAGAGCCAAGCAGCGTCCGGGCAGATGCCTCCAACCAATACCCAAGTCAACTATGCGTTCGTCCTTCAACACCGCAATGTACAGTACGCGGCACCCATTATGTAAACACCTTCCTCTAAGAGTCAAGAATCAGACGAATTGAACTATCTGAATTTTATGGTGGCGTGAACGGGACTGAGTTGTCTATGATGAGGGCCAGTGGGCACTCACAGTGCGTCGTCGAACGCAGCTTTCCTTTTAATGGTATTTTATCCATCGTGGTTCCTACAAAATTGCGCAGCCGTGAACGATTCTTGGTGAAGAACGCAATCAACGACAAATACTTTTATAAACCTTTATTTTAAAGCCATGACCGGTTACGGGCTATCATGACCATCTTCAGATACTTAACTTGTCCAATTAACGTAGTGGATTTGTCAGCAGATGTAGTCAGTTCGTATACTGCATTTTTTTTCTTTTTTAGAGTCATCAATCTTCTGACTGGTTTGATGCGGTCCACCACGAATTCCTCTCCTGTGCAACCTCTTCATCTCAGAGTAGCACTGGCAACCTACGTCCCGAATTATTTGCTGGATGTATTCTATTCTCAGTCTTCCTCTACAGTTTTTGCCTTCTACAGTTCCCTCTAGTACCACGCAAGTCATTTCCCGATGTCCTAACAGATGTCATATCATCCTGTCGCTTCTCCTTCTCAGTGTTTACTGTGTGTTATATAGACGTTAAAAACATGGTAATGTGCCTTCATTTGATAAAATACGTAGCGGACCGTTGCACACACTTGGGCATGTTCCTGTACGTACTTACATAATTATGTCCCAATTGACGACAGTCGTCTTGCCTTGCTGCTTATGCTTTCTCAGGAATATGGACGAACTGTTGAGTGGAAACAGCACACATATTGTAAACAGTTCACTATGGCACTGAACACTTCAGGGTACTCCTCATGTCAGTTTCAGTATCATACATCTGCTTTACATTAGATGTTTTTGTTTACAATGCCAACAGCCTTATCGCAGTGGTAACACTGGTTCCCGTCAGATCAGCAAAGTTAGGCCCTGTCGGGCTGGGCTATCCCTTAGATGGGTGACGATCCGCTCTGCCGAGCACTGTTGGCCAATGGGGTGCACTCAGTCCTTGTGAGGCAAACTGATGCGCTACTTGATAGAAAAGTAGAGGCTCTGGCCTCGTAGACTGACATACGGCCGGGAGAGCGGTGTGCTGACCACGTGACCCTACATGACGCCTGTAGGCTGAGGAGGATTCGGCGGGTGGTCGGTACTGTTGGACGTTCAAGGCCTGTTCGGAAGAAGTTTAGTTTAGTTTTTGTTTACAATGTAAAGCAAAGAAATCATTCCCTTCTGTTAAGAACATGAGTCTTTGCTACTACAGCTAATAACAGAAAATGCTTCCTCTCTAAGAGTGGAGTTATTATTCGAAGACTACAAGAAAAGTTGTTTTAATGCATTTTTTAAAACTGGTAAAAGACAAGTTGTTTGAAGGCTGTCTTTAAAACTGGTACTGGAATTCTGAGACGGCATTTTAGACTAATCCGAGTACATAGTGTAAGTTATGGTGTGCGAAACTAAGCACGAAAGCATTTCGTGTGATGTGCCACTGCCAATGTAGCACGATGAAACTGGGACCGTTTATAACAGGAACTGCTACCTTACAGTACTGAAGGTAACTAAGAGAAATACGCAACGAGACGAACAGAAATGGGCACTTTTATTCAAGGACATACGTACACCGAAGTCCCCGCTCCTCCACCTCTGCAGATCGATTCGGTTGCGAAATGCCATCCATGAAAATGACGTCAGCACCGACTGCATCCTTGAAAAGACGCATGTGCGGAAGTAGTACAGTATCACAATTACATTCACCAGTGAGTGTTCTGTGTTCAAAGATTTTCGATGATGCCAGGAGCGTAGGCACTGGACCAACGAAGACTGGGATGGTGTGCTCTTGTGGGATGAGAACGGAATCAGTCTGAGTAGTGACTCTAGACGTATCCTCATATAGCGGGAGGTGTTAACACGATATGCACCCAGGAACGTTCTCGAACACGGTCGTTTCGGTGATGTTAAGGTGTGTGGAAGCTTAATGTCGGATGGGTGTACTGACTTCCAGATCTTTCTACAAGGTATAATCCAGAATGAAATTTTCACTCTGCAGCGGAGTGTGCGCTGATGTGAAACTTGCTGTCAGATTAAAACTGTGTGCCGGACCGAGACTCAAAATCGGGACTAAATTTCACTCTGGAAACATCTCCCAGGCTGTGGTGAGCCATGTCTCCTCAATAGCTTTTCTACCAGAACTACTAGTCTCGCAAAGGTTCACAGGAGAGCTTCTGTGAAGTTTGAAAAGTTGGAGACGAGGTACCGGCGGGAATAAATCTGTGACGACGGAGCGTGAGTCGTGTTTGTATAGCTCTGTAGTTGGAGCACTTGTCCGCGAATGGCAAGGTCCTGAGTTCGAGTCTTGGTCCGACACAAAGTTTTAATCCACAATGAAGTTTCATGGTACACCCACCACTCCCCATTATTGTGATACTGTACTCCTTCCTCATGTCCCTCTCTTCAGGGGCGCATTCAGCCCTGACTACATTTTTATCGAGGACAATGCGCGACGTCATCGAACTGTGGAGGTGCAAATGGCTCTGAGCACTATGCGACTTAACTTCTGAGGTAATTAATCGCCTAGAACTTAGAACTAATTAAACCTAACTAGCCTAAGGACATCACACACATCCATGCCCGAGGCAGGGTTCGAACCTGCGACCGTAGCGGTCGCTCGGTTCCAGACTGTAGCGCCTAGAACCGCACGGTCACTCCGGCCGGCTAACTGTGCAGGCACAGGAGCAGTTAGAGAATATTCGGCGAATGAAGAGGCCTACCCGTCCTCCCGACTTAAATCGCATGCGGAACGTGTGGGATGCGTTGGGTGGGGGGGGGGGGGGGAGGGGGGGGGCAGTTGTCAATTACACTGGTGGAGGAATGGAACGCCTTACCAAGAGAACTGCTTACCGACGTTGTTGCCAACATGGCAGCACGCTGTAGAGCATGCTTCGCCGTCGGTGGTGTTCACGCACCGTATTAAGCACCCCACGTCCCACGTTTTGTGACGTCGAGGGAAGCATCATAAATCGCGCTGACGTCTGTGTCTTTATCGTCTTCGAATGAAAGTGTCATTTCCGCTCGTCCCATTGCGCATTTCTTTCAATTACCTTCTGTATTACAAAGCAGGAGTTCATTCTATGTATGAGCAAAGTTTCATCAAGCTATGTTACTTGGCAGTGAAACATCATGCGAAATTTCCTTTCGCCCTTAAGTTTCGCATACACACACACACACACACACACACACACACACACACAGAAACACACACACACACACACACACACACACACGCGCGCGCGCGCGCGCGCGCAATTACAGTTTATAAGATAGTTCAGGCATTGCAGTATTAAAAAGGAGGGTTTGTGAGTTGTGGGAGAGGGGGGGGGGGAGGGGGGAAGGTGAAGGGTTGTGTGGGGGGGGGGGGGGAGGCAGCGACACTTTTGCTCTGTTCAGAGTTTAGGTTTAATTAGCACCGTTTGTCAGATTCCATCCACCCTAACTGAGCTTAGGAAGGAGTGACGTGATCAAACAACCGGACACATATATTTAACACAAGTATTCTTTGCTGGTGTGAAGCACCTCCACTATTTGTGCCATGCTGAACACTCCAGAGTAGAAACATTCGACAGTGTCAAAGAATGAACAAATTTTCGTTTTATTTTGTGTGGAAATACTGATTTTGGTATGGTAATTGGATACCATCGAGGAGTATGGGAGGAACATTTTGATATACGTGTTCGCTGGTCAACGTTCGGTGCGATATGCGGTTGACTTGAGGCTTCTCTTGGTTTATTGCCAATCGAGATACTGTGTACAGGTCATCAGTTGTAGTCGGCACTGCAACAGCGACGTGCTTCAGGCTTGTGCTTAGGTACAACTGGATATCATCAGCAAGTAACTGCTGGTTACCAGAAAGAAGCCCAGATAAAACATCATTTATATACGTCGTTAAGAAGAGTGGCCCAAGGAATGGACCCTGCAGGGTTCCAGAGACCACTCTTCCATTGTAACTTCTCCAACAATCAGACGGCTCGTATTGCCTGTTCTTAAGGTCACTGTCAAGCCATAGAGTCGCACCGATTGAGAATTACACATGTTCATCTTCATAAGCTGTATATCGAAATTATTTAAATTAAATGCTGTTCAAATGGTTCAAATGCCTCTGAGCACTATGGGACTTAACATCTGAGGTCATCAGTCCCCTAGAAGTTAGAACTACTTACACCTAACTAACCGAAGGGCATCACACACATCCATGCCCGGGCCAGGATTCGAACCTGCGACCGCAGTGGTCGCGCGGTTCCAGGCTGTAGTGCTTAGAACCGCTCGGCCACCCCGGCCGGCAAATAAAATGCTGTCCCAGAACACTAATGGTTCAGTCTTTTGCCCGGAAGTGTTCCACTGATGCTGTGAGATGCCGTATCATATACAGGGTGTTACAAAAAGGTACGGCCAAACTTTCAGGAAACATTCCTCACACACAAAGAAAGAAAATATGTTATGTGCACATGTGTCCGGAAACGCTTACTTTCCATGTTAGAGCTCATTTTATTGCTTCTCTTCAAATCACATTAATCATGGAATGGAAACACACAGCAACAGAACGTACCAGCGTGACTTCAAACACTTTGTTACAGGAAATGTTCAAAATGTCCTCCGTTAGCGAGGATACATGCATCCACCCTCCGTCGCATGGAATCTCTGATGCGCTGATGCAGCCCTGGAGAATGGCGTATTGTATCACAGCCGTCCACAATACGAGCACGAAGAGTCTCTACATTTGGTACCGGGGTTGCGTAGACAAGAGCTTTCAAATGCCTCCATAAATGAAAGTCAAGAGGGTTGAGGTCAGGAGAGCGTGGAGGTCATGCAATTGGTCCGCCTCTACCAATCCATCGGTCACCGAATCTGTTGTTGAGATGCGTGCGAACACTTCGACTGAAATGTGCAGGAGCTCCATCGTGCATGAACCACATGTTGCGTCGTACTTGTAAAGGCACATGTTCTAGAGCACAGGTAGAGTATCCCGTATGAAATCATGATAGCGTGCTCCATTGAGCGCAGGTGGAAGAACATCGGGCCCAATCAAGACATCACCAATAATGCCTGCCCAAACGTTCACAGAAAATCCGTGTTGATGACGTGATTGCACAATTGCGTGCGGATTCTCGTCAGCCCACACATGTTGATTGCGAAAATTTACAATTTGATCACGTTGGAACGAAGCCTCATCCGTAAAGAGAACATTTGCACTGAAATGAGGGTTGACACATTGCTGGATGAACCATTCGCAGAAGTGTACCCGTGGAGGCCAATCAGCTGCTGATAGTGCCTGCACACGCTGTACATGGTACGGAAACGACTGGTTCTCCCGTAGGACTCTCCATACAGTGACGTGGTCAACGTTACCTTGTACAGCAGCAACTTCTCTGACGCTGCCATTAGGGTTATCGTCAACTGCACGAAGAATTGCCTCGTCCATTGCAGGTGTCCTCGTCGTTCTAGGTCTTCCCCAGTACCGGGTCATAGCCTGGAATGCTCCGTGCTCCCTAAGACGCTGATCAATTGCTTCGAACGTCTTCCTGTCGGGACACCTTCGTTTTGGAAATCTGTCTCGATACAAACGTACCGCACCACGGCTATTGCCCCGTGCTAATCCATACATCAAATGGGGATCTACCAACTCCGCATTTGCAAACATTGCACTGACTGCAAAACCACGTTCGTGATGAACACTAACCTGTTGATGCTATGTACTGATGTGCTTGATGCTAGTACTTTAGAGCATTGAGTCGCATGTCAACACAAGCACCGAAGTCAACATTACCTTCCTTCAATTGGGCCAACTGGCGGTGAATCGAGGAAGTACAGTACATACTGACGAAGCTAAAATGAGCTCTAACGTGGAAATTAAGCGTTTCCGGATACATGTCCACATAACATCTTTTCTTTATCTGTGTGTGAGGAATGTTTCCTGAAAGTTTGGCCGTACCTTTTTGTCACACCCTGTATTTAGTTGGCCTAATTTTCAAGTAAGATTTTATTTTTACCTGGAGTTTATATTCATACTACATTGAAGTTCCCCGCCTGTTCATGATTCTCAAATGTGGTATGCATCTCTACACGCAAATGCAATAGTTCCTAGCAGCTTCGAGTATTAGCATTAGCCTTGTGAGTATGTGTTCTGTTTTCGTCAAAATAAACTGTGCGCCTACACGAGAACTCTGAATCTTGCAATTAAGGCTAACTCTACATCATAGTGCACTCATAGTTCGCATTAGACGCCTTGATTAATTCAGCGCTAAACGTTCACCTTCTAGTGATCAGAAACTGCATTTAGGTACAGAAAAAACAATTTAATCGTTTTGCTATAGGAGGCTCTGACACGACCGTCTTCAGATTCTTGAACATTACGGGAATCAAATATTATTCTCTTTAATCACCGCAACCAGGCTAGTTAATGTGGCGGTATTGCAGTGTAGCTATGGGACTATTGCTTTCAGAAAGGTGAATGTGGAAATACAGTTGGCAGAAGAAAAGAACAACGAAAAACCTTTCTATTCTCTACGGACGAGTAATGGAGGTTTAGGAGAAACGAAAAAAATATTTCATGTGCTGTACGAGCAGCGTAATGTTATCAAAGTAATGAATTAAAACAAGACTACATGCTACTACGCATGTACGTAGTTGGGACAACGGAAAGCCGGCTGCCTTCCATCTCGCTGTCTGGAACTGGTGAAACAAAAAGCTGGCGCTAACTCTTGTGACGCTGGAAATATGACGTAACGAAATTGAACAGAAACACCGATGACAAAAAAATCCAATGGATAGGTACCTCTAACAGTCGGTAAGGGTGTGCATTAACAACCCATGTTATTAATCATAGTACGGAAATGAATCTATACTATCAGTAATCGCTCTATGCACCCGTAGCGCGTCTCGTAGACTGATATAAACTTAGTCACGCGGCGAAGGAAAACACTTGGCCAGCTGAGTATGTAATACTCATAGTTCAGTGTTTTACAAAAGGCGAGTCCTGAGCATGAGAGAGAGAGAGAGGCCCGGTATTATGAACCATTGCGCAGAGGCTACGTAAAATCAATAATAACAGTTTTGAATAAACCATACTGAGTCAAAAATACCGATGTGTGTTCAAAAAAAAAAAAAAAAAAAAAAGTAACATTACATGTGCCCAAATGCTAAAGATACAGATTGTGTAACAACGTTACAGATAGTGCAAGTATCGCGACCTGTTATAATAATTTTGTTTACAAACGATATTGAGAAACCCTTGGAGAACGAGCATAAAGGAATACGAAGGAAGAATATGCAAAGTTAGAGCGTCCATTTGGTCCAGATTACGTGTCGAATTGCTGATCGGCCGTTAAGATTCACGAAAATCAACTAATCAGAATTCTGCTTTCATAACACGTCCAGAACGTGGCTTTGCTTTTCATTGATAAATACACTCCTGGAAATGGAAAAAAAGAACACATTGACACCGGTGTGTCAGACCCACCATACTTGCTCCGGACACTGCGAGAGGGCTGTACAAGCAATGATCACACGCACGGCACAGCGGACACACCGGGAACCGCGGTGTTGGCCGTCGAATGGCGCTAGCTGCGCAGCATTTGTGCACCGCGGCCGTCAGTGTCAGCCAGTTTGCCGTGACATACGGAGCTCCATCGCAGTCTTTAACACTGGTAGCATGCCGCGACAGCGTGGACGTGAACCGTATGTGCAGTTGACGGACTTTGAGCGAGGGCATATAGTGGGCATGCGGGAGGCCGGGTGGACGTACCGCCGAATTGCTCAACACGTGGGGCGTGAGGTCTCCACAGTCCATCGATGTTGTCGCCAGTGGTCGGCGGAAGGTGCACGTGCCCGTCGACCTGGGACCGGACCGCAGCGACGCACGGATGCACGCCAAGACCGTAGGATCCTACGCAGTGCCGTAGGGGACCGCACCGCCACTTCCCAGCAAATTAGGGACACTGTTGCTCCTGGGGTATCGGCGAGGACCATTTGCAACCGTCTCCATGAAGCTGGGCTACGTTCCCGCACACCGTTAGGCCGTCTTCCGCTCACGCCCCAACATCGTGCAGCCCGCCTCCAGTGGTGTCGCGACAGGCGTGAATGGAGGGACGAATGGAGACGTGTCGTCTTCAGTGATGAGAGTCGCTTCTGCCTTGGTGCCAATGATGGTCGTATGCGTGTTTGGCGCCGTGCAGGTGAGCGCCACAATCAGGACTGCATACGACCGAGGCACACAGGGCCAACACCCGGCATCATGGTGTGGCGAGCGATCTCCTACACTGGCCGTACACCACTGGTGATCGTCGAGGGGACACTGAATAGTGCACGGTACATCCAAACCGTCATCGAACCCATCGTTCTACCATTCCTAGACCGGCAAGGGAACTTGCTGTTCCAACAGGACAATGCACGTCCGCATGTATCCCGTGCCACCCAACGTGCTCTAGAAGGTGTAAGTACAACTACCCTGGCCAGCAAGATCTCCGGATCTGTCCCCCATTGAGCATGTTTGGGACTGGATGAAGCGTCGTCTCACGCGGTCTGCACGTCCAGCACGAATGCTGGTCCAACTGAGGCGCCAGGTGGAAATGGCATGGCAAGCTGTTCCATAGGACTACATCCAGCATCTCTACGATCGTCTCCATGGGAGAATAGCAGCCTGCATTGCTGCGAAAGGTGGATATACACTGTACTAGTGCCGACATTGTGCATGCTCTGTTGCCTGTGTCTATGTGCCTGTGGTTCTGTCAGTGTGATCATGTGATGTATCTGACCCCAGGAATGTGTCAATAAAGTTTCCCCTTCCTGGGACAATGAATTCACGGTGTTCTTATTTCAATTTCCAGGAGTGTAATATGAATCATCAGAAATATTTCGTGAAACATCCGCTACGCCGTCCAGTCACATTAACGTGACTACCGCCTGTGTTCGACTTGGTGGTGTTCAGATACTATGGGACCAAACTGCTGAGGTCATCGGTCCCTAAGCTTACACACTGCTTAATCTAAATTATGCTAAGGACAACACGTACAGCGATGCTCGAGGGAGGATAACGTCCGACGGGTGGAGCCGCGCGAACCGTAGTTTTCGACGTCAACGTGAAATTAATTACCTACCACTCACAGACGGTATGTGGGAGCCTTAGCAGTGGAGGATGTACAAAGCGTGCCAGAGGGGACGCTGACAACAGTGTAGTCGTTGCTGTAACGCGGAAACGGAGCCATTTATTTGACGTCCAAAACGGCATGAAGATGGGCTTCCAGGCCAAGGGTCGAAGCAATTCCGAAACACCTAAGTCTGTAGCCTGCTAGCGTGTCATCGTGCTGAAGGTATTCCGTGCATGGCGAAATGGTGCTCTCCGGTACAGGCGTCGTGCCAACTGCGGCGCACCACCGGCAGTAGGTGGTAGGGCTGAACAACGGCTGCGGGTGAACAGACGAGCAACTGCTGAGAAACCGACCTCCCACGTGAAACAAGAGGCTGCCAACGGTGACCGTTCAGCGAACGGTGCTTCGTGAGGACCTCCACAGCAGGCGCCCGGTTGACAGACCCTTGCTGACTGCTGTTCATTGGCGACGAAGGCTGACGTCCGCATGCCAGTACTGAAACGGGTCGTACACTGAGTGGCGACAGGTGGCGTTTTCAGATGAATACAGGTTTCACACTCTACTCATCATATTCCCGTTGACGCTTACGGCGTGAATTGTCTGAAAGCAAACGAGGAGCGAGCGTTGCGGGGAATGTTTTTATGGCATTTCCTGTGTGATCTCCGCACCGGCGGAATGTTACGTGATACCGCGTACTTATACGTTTGTGACTATTACAGCGCCATCTATCAAAAAGCGAAAAAAGTGGTTCAACTAAGACATTCATGTTTCAATATGTAGTACACGAATATGTAATAAAAATGGGGGTTCCTATTTAACAAAAACGCAGTTGATATCATCCGTTTGAGCTGTGGCAGCACCATCTAGCGGGCCAACCATAGCGCCTTCTGGTTTCCCCCTTCAAGCTAGACAAGTTTTAATTTTTTTTTTTTTGTGGGATCAAAAATTTAAAAACCTCTCTCACACCTGCCTGATTTAGCTTCACTGATCAGGATGGTAAAAAAAAAAAAACATGCGTATATTAAGGGAATTTTCTGAACTACTGAAATACGCAGGAGAAAACTTAATAAATAATTTCGAGGCGCTGTTTGAAGAGATTTGGAATACAGAGAAGATTCCGGAGGAATGGAAGACAGCATTGATTCATCCGTTACATAAGAAGGGTGCCAAGACAAATGCAAATAACTACAGAGGTATCTCATTGTTATCAGTGGCCTATAAGATCCTATCCAAGGCACTACAAAACAGGATTGAAAATCAGGTAGAGAAAGAACTGGGTGAATATCAGGCTGGGTTTAGAAAAGGAAGATCATGCAGTGAACAGATATTCAGTCTACTCTCCATAATACAACTTCGCGCACGCACATCGAAAAATCTAGTAATTACATTCATAGACTTCAAAAAAGCATATGATTCTATTGATAGACCAACTCTGATTAACACATTAGAAGAATTTGGGATTGATGATAAAAGCAGAAGTCTAATCCAGGAAACCCTTACAGGAACAAAATCGCAAGTGAAGTTTTTGGGTAGATTGTCACAGCCGTTTGTAATTGGAACAGGTGTTAGACAAGGGGATGGGCTCTCCCCGCTGTTGTTTAACATTGTCCTTGAAAAAGTGGTCAGGGAATGGAGAAAGAAGATGGCAGAAGCTGGAGTGAAAAATGGGATAACGTTAGGAAGAAATAAAACAAAAATTGAATGTCTGGCATTTGCTGATGACATGGCAATATTGGCAGATGACATCGAAACAGCAAAGATTCAGATAGAAATGCTGCATGAGATCGCTGAGAAGACAGGTCTACAAATATCGTATGAAAAGACAGAACTGATGATACAGGACAAAACAGACCCAACACAGACATTGCAAACTAAATATGGAATAATTAAGAGAGTTCATAAATTTAAGTATCTAGGGGAATGGATTACACCGACAGGGTTACCAAATGTTTCACTACAGGAAAGAGCAATAAAGATGGAAACGGCATACCAGCTATGCCGAAATGTATACAATAAAAAGTCGATCTCCATCAATGCCAAGCTCAGGCACTACAATGCGGTAATAAAACCAGAAAGTTTGTATGCGATTGAATGCATCCCACTGAACAGAAAACGTCTGTTGGAGAAATTGGAAATAAAAGAGAGAAAAATACTGAGAAAGATCTTAGGACCTAAAAAGGATGGACAGGATTATAAATTGCGATCCAATAAAGAGTTATACGAGAAAATTGAAAAACTGACAACATCCTTTAAAAAGAGAAGACTGAGTTTCTATGGGCATGTCAAAAGAATGGCACCAGAAAGAACGGCAAAGAGAATCCTGGAATACATGGAAAGCAGAAAGACACAAATTAACTGGCTGAAAGAAGTAAAAGAAGACATTGCAGAAATGAACATTATACCAGAGACAGTTTACAACAGAATGGAATATAGGAATGCCATCAACAAAATACAGGGATTCAAAGACCGAACGCAATCAAAGAAGACGGGAACAACCTGGTCGCAAGAACGTAAAGAAGCCCACTCAGAAAAAATGAAGAAGTACTGGGAAGAACGCAAGAAAAAGCACAAGAAATGACTGATGCTTAGCGTAGTCCAAAGTTGACTGTAACGAATAATAATAATAATAATAAGGGAATTTTCATTCACAAAGCAGGCTTATCACATACACACAGTTCAATACTGTTCTATCCTGATTAAATTGAGCTTAACTTAAATTCAATAAGGCAGTGAAGCAATTTCGAAGTCTCGGTGCGACGAAAATTGTCAGTTGATCTGCTGAAAACATTTGTAATAATTGTTAACTTTCGGTGATCACATGGGGAAGACGGGAGATCTGCTGGTAAGACCGTGTTAGGCCATTTATTGAAAGTAATCAACTGGATATTTTGAGCGTACAAAACGGCAGGTTCGTCCAGTGTAAATCAGACGTTCCCCACTGATCCCGTGCAACGCAGCATAGTAACCAGACACTGTCAATAATAATCAGTTAAATAATACGCGAACACACTTACTTTAGTTTAGTTCATGTATTAAATTCCTTCTCATACAGAATCTCATCAAGATGGCGACTAGCTCAACAATAAATACATATACATCGTCGTTCTTTCACGGCTAATCGGCAAGATATCAATCATTCTTTTCATAAGAGAAAACATAGACAGCAGAGAAGCTATTCCATGGAGTAAATGCACGCTCCAAGGAATAATAGGACTTGAAACTACTTTGCATTGATAATCATCGTATATTAAAGTTTAGGAATCGGTAAGATAAGAAGAGATATTTCGAGATATGTACTGAGTTATATAATTTATAAAAAAATTTCTGAAAATATCGCGGACAGACCGCTGCAAGAGACATTACAAAGTTTCGTTCCTTGTAGTTTTATCGTTTGATGCGCATTTCGTGAGATATTTGGCCCGGTCACGATCAATGGACCACCCTGTAGATCACCGACGTCATAGACACACTCATGTCGTAGTCGGTTGCTGATTTGCACGCGGGCACGGAATGCGTACGCACTTTGAGCAGAAAGTCGCTCTTGTAAACAGGGCTCCGGGCGCATTCCGCGTGATTAATGCGGCGGGGCGTCTCCGGCAGCGATCTTTTCGGTGGTAAGCCAGCGCGGGCCGAGAACAGGTGCAGCGCCGGGGATTTCCGCCGGCCGGTGACAAACGCAGACGGCGGCCGACCTCTGCCACATTTTATAGACGTAACGCACGGCCCCCTAAATTACGGCCGGAGGCATAAAGCGGGGGCCGGCGCGCGGTATTACGCCCTTCCTTCCCCGGGACGGACGGCGGCGGCGCCGGCCATGGCGGCCGCAGCGTCGCGACGCCATATTGCGCGTCCGCAGCCGCCGGCTTAGCGCGGATCGCAGTATTACCGAGCGGGCGCGCGGGCGCCGCTAAATACGCCGACGTCCGGACGTACGTACTATATATATAGGCGGCGGCGCTTATCCCGCCATAACTCGTACTGTCACCGCCGACGTTGCGTCGTCGGCTATCTCTCGATGCGACGCCAGCACCTCTTTTTTTTCCTATTTTCCCCCAGCAAAACAGAGAGGAGTTAAAAAAAAAAAATACGGAATGCCGGAGAGCCATCTCTGAGCAGGCGCTGCAGACGCGAACAAACACGCGCGCCGCTGAAATATGCGCCGCCGTGTTTTATAAGCCCAGCGTCGCGGCGCGCCGGTCCGCGTCGGCGTCGCTTCGGCGTCGCTTTGGCCGGCAGTGTCGGCGAGTCGCCGGCTCGGCGATATAATATCGGCGGCGGGACAGCGACACAGGGGGAGAGAGAGTAGTGGAGGACGGGGGCGGGAAAGCAGGAGGAGGAGGAGGAGGAGCAGAGGCAGTCCGGACGGACCAGTGCTCTGTCGCACGAAAAAAAAAGTCTAGCTGTGTGCCGTGGTGCGGGTGTCCCGAGCTGCCTGCCGCATTATTTCGCGTTGCGTGGGTGGAGGATCGGCTCTCCTGGGCGAGGAGGCACCGGGCTGCGAGCAGCTTGAAAGCCGCTCACTCGGACGGGTATATTTACACGACTTTCTGAAAACTTATTAAATACACTACTGGCCATTAAAATTACTACACCAAGAAGAAATGCAGATGATAAACGGGTATTCATTGGACAAATATTACTAGAACTGACGTGTAACTACATTTTCACGCAATTTGGGTGCATAGATCCTGAGAAATCAGTACCCAGAACAACAACCCCTGGCCGTAATAACGATCTTGATACTCCTGGGCATTGAGTCAAACACAGCTTGGATGGCGTGTACAGGTACAGCTGTCCATGCAGCTTCAACACGATACCACAGTTCATCAAGAGTAGTGACTGCCGTATTGTGACGAGCCAGTTACTCGGCTACCATTGACCAGACGTTTTCAATTAGTGAGAGATCTGGAGAATGTGCTGGCCAGGGCAACAGTCGAACATTTTCTGTATCCAGATAGGCCCGTACAGGACCTGCAACATGCGGTCGTGCATTATCCTGCTGAAATGTAGCGTTTCGCAGGGATCGAATGAAGGGTAGAGCCACGGGTCGTAACACATCTGAAATGTAACGTCCACTGTTCAAAGTGCCGTCAATGCGAACAAGAGGTGACCGAGACGTGTAACCAATGGCACCCCATACCATCACGCCGGGTGATACGCCAATGTGGCGATGACGAATACACGCTTCCAATGTGCGTTCACCGCAATGTCGCCAAACACGGATGCGACCATCATGGTGCTGTAAACAGAACCTGGATTCATCCGAAAAAATGAAGTTGTGCCATTCGTGCACCCAGGTTCGTCGTTTGAGTACACTATCGCAGGTGGTCCCGTGTGTGATGCAGCGTCAAGGGTAACTGCAGCCACCACGGTCTCCGAGCTGATAGTCTAAGCTGATGCAAACGTGCAGATGGTTGTTGTCTTGCAAACTTCGCCATCTGTTGACTCAGGGATCGAGACGTGGCTGCACGATCCGTTACATCCATGCGAATATGATGCCTGTCATCTCGACTGCTAGTGATACAAGGCCGTTGGGATCCAGCACGGCGTTCCGTATTACCCTCCTGAACCCACCGATTCCATATTACGCTAACAGTCATTGGATCTCGACCAACGCGAGCAGCAATGTCTCAATACGATAAACCGCTGTTTGTGTATGAGAAATCGGTTGGAAACTTCCCTCATGTCAGCACGTTGTAGGTATCGCCACCGGCGCCAACCTTGTGTGAATGCTCTGCATAGCACAACATATTCTTTCTGTCGGTTAAATTTCGCGTCTCTAGCACGTCATCTTTGTGGCGTAGCAATTTGAATGGCCAGTAGGCTACATGCGAAACTCGAAACAAAGAAACGGAAGAGCGTAGAACTCAGACGGCTGCACCAATTTTTTAGAAAACAAGAAAATCCAAAGTAATGGGAGTAGGACTCGCTTTCAAAGCGTTCCGTACAAACTTAACTACGTCTATAGGTAATTATAATAGCAATTTCGCGTGTCTCAGTGGCCCGCTGGAAGTCTTTCTATTGGACGCCACTTCGGTGACGTGTGTGTCCCTAACCTACCAGTCACCAAGGCGGGGAACTCGGACCTACACCTTAACGTGGAATCCGGACCACGTGTTGTAACTGGCGGTTCCTCACATCGCTGAGACATGAAAAGCTATCTTTATTGATCCACTATGGACATGGGACAGCAGTTTGGCACGTATTTAACAACGAAATCCGCCGACTGCCATACAATTGAGATGTTGTTTTATTATACTGCAACTACCAGTTTCGTCATTTCATTATGTCATCTTCAGGCCCCTGCGTAATAAAAGGGGTATACTTGTAGTGTATATCAAGGTATACTACAGCAAGCTTTACGGATAGTGACGCCTGACAATAGAGACACTTAAAACTACAAGATGAAAGTAGCAGCGTCAAGATAAATGTTAGTGTGCATCCAGCACAACAGAACAAAATGTGTTCATACTTGTTAGCCGTGAAACTAATTAACATCACGGATTTATAAGAGAACATGCCAGACATTAAAAAGACCGGACCGGGATCCAATCCCGCGACCTCTTGGCTCCCTCGCACGCACTTTAGCGCTTTCTTTTTTTTTTAATTATTAGTAGACTGGCACGGTACCTTCATGACGATTCAGACGACCATTGTCAAAATTGTAATGTAATATGAGCTGCAAATACAGAATCAAAATAATTATTAATAATACAGCAAGAGAAAAAGATTCTGAGTAACCAGGAACTAACTCACCACCTATTGTCTATTTTTAATTTCTTTTAATTTTCATTTTTGTACATTTTTATTTTTTTTATTTGTGTTAAAAAGATAAAAGTGAACAAAACAAGCCTTCACGTGATTGAATGCCAGAAACAATGAGGAATAAAACACCACAGGGGTGCTTAAGCAACACCCTGTTGACAAAAACAAGAAAAGCATATCTGCAAAAAGCGTTCGATAACGAGGCAACAGCAGCCACTTCCAACACGCGATCTCCAGATAATGATGAGAAACATGGGCTCCAGGATCGTTCTCTCCTTCAACAACATAATGAATGTACCGACCCAGGAACCAGATGATCGTGTTAGTTTCCGTCTGAAGAAAAAAACGATACCTCTGGACAGATAACAAATTGCTATGCCCTCGAAAAATCAAAGCCAATTGTCGACGAATACAGAGCCAATATCTCGTCCACAGCCTGTGAAGTAAATTTCCAATGTGATGACATTCGTCATACTGATCAATCGGGCGAATGCCTATGCGAAAAAGACGGTCGGCAGTAGGTATTAAACGATGAATAATCCTATACCACGATGAAGCGATCTCCATCAGTGATATAGAAAAACTAATATGGGACGAGATAGTAGTAGTGGGACAAAGTTCGTGTCACTCCATCTCTGCATTGTTGCCAGATGTATCCAAGATGGCGGCGATGACGTCATCCAAGATGGCGACATGTAGAGATGGCAGCAGTGCATGACGTCATCCCAGGTGGCGGCCATGACGTCATTCGAGATGGTGAATTTTGTTGGGAATATAGGACAATTGGGCTACCACCACTAACCTAACCCCCCTGCCCTCCCCCAGAGAAATGGCGGTAAGTTCAAATTCCAGCAGGATAATGCATCACACCACGCTTATCTCTACTAACCTAAGAAAATAGCGGGAAGATAGGTCACTTGGACTACCTCCACTAACCTAAGTCATCCAACTGCCACCTCATCCTAGGAACTGGCGCCAAGTTTGAATTTTGGTGGTAAAGAAAGATCTATTGGGCTATCTCTACCAACCTAAGAAAATGGCGGGAAAGAAAGGTCACCTCCACTAACCTAAGTCACCCAACCGCCACTTCTTCCTAGGGATTTGCGGGAAAAGGACTCAACCATCGCTGGGCAGTCTTCATTTAAACAATTTAATGTAGTACAGCCATCCAGTGTGTTCACCATGAAGTGCAGACTCCAACTGACTTAGTACACAGTATCACCATCAGAGGGAGCTCTCATCCATGATGTAATCCAAGATGGCCTCTGATGACATGAGTACCGTTATCCAAGATGACGGGAAACTGAGTGTTCACCACGAGGCCCAAGTGATCTAGTACACAGTACCACCACCAGAGAGCTTTTTCATCCATTCTGTGACATAATCCAAAATGACAGTGTGGGGAGGAGGAAATGGTGGGAAATGGACTCTGCCTGTGCTAGACATAAGTCTTTATTTTGCAGGCAGCTACTCCACCATGAGATCTAGAGTCCAACTGACCTGGTACACACTACTGCCACCAGATGGTGCTGGCATCCCTCTTGTGACATAATTCAAGATGGTGGTCCGAGGGGGAAAATGGCACAAAAATGACTCAGCCTGTGCAGGGGTGCTGGAGAGAGTAAGGAAGGAGTGTACTTTATTTATTGTTGAACAGTTTGTTTAGGGATGGAGTATATTTATCACACTTATACAAAACACACAGTCTGACATGCCTGGAGTCACGCCACACAGCCCACAGATCTGTAAACTACTCCTAAATAACACTCTGCAGATACGCAAACAACTCCTAACTAACTGAAATAATTTCAGTACAGACATACAAACTCCTCCTAAAAAATGTAGTACACAGATGTGCAGACACGAAATCAACTCATAAACTGTTCAAATAGTGCATAGTGCAGCCTACAGACCCGCTCACAAAATAATGCAACAGACTCACAAACAACGTACACAGACACCGCCTGCCACCCCCTGTCCACCAGACTGCACAGGAGCCTACCGACAGCCTCGCGAAGTGACGCAGCTGTCAGCTGTCAAACCACACAGAGGTGTCCATTTGGATCCCGCTTGCATGAGGCAGTGACATCCCTTTCATATTTAGTATCTGAGAAATTCCTTTCGAAATATGTGTTCACCTAGGCACCGTAGTTGACACAACCGGATGGGAGTGAAGACGTCACCAAAAGCCGTCGCCGGATGCAAGCCAGCATAACCCATCACTCTCATGCTGCCGCAGGTGAAAGTTGATTCTATTTTCGAGTATACCAACGTCACATGTCTATCTAAATAAATTCCAAGTCATCCTCTGGGCCTTGTGTGTGTGTCTTTACTGTTGCTAACATGATACCTGTGCATACTAACATCACATCTCTATGTAAATGAGTGCCATGTCTTCACCACTCCTGGCGTGACCCCTCGCTCTGCCTGTGTTCCAGCGTAGAGAGAGAGAGAGAGAGATGTTGCAATGCTTCCAGAGTAGCACAACACTTCCTCACATTCCTAACATGGAATGCGAGAGCTGTATAACCCACTTAGTTACATAACAGGTCTAACATCAACTGCTTTGTCCCTAGCAATCCTAATGGGTCATCCCTTCTACCCTTCCCGCTATCAACATATACACAAACGTTCTCACTGCTAAAAGCAATCATCATGTTTGTCCGTTATTGTTGTTTGGGAAGAGACCATGGTCTAAGCATAGATGGGGAAGGAAATAAGAACAACTACGCAAACAGAATTCCAAGCACTATCGTACAGAAGAGAAAAATGACTTGAATTTGTGCTATCCCACAGCTGCTTGTCTGGAGATGTCCTAATGCCACAGTGGTGGATGAGTGACAGCATCCCTGCCACAGATCGATGGTCTGCTTTAACTTGTATTTCAACAATTGCTTTCTAATAACTTTCCATCTTGTTTGAATCAATTTGCGTACACTCCAATATGTCAGCACAAAGGATGTCTTGTGAATGAATCAAGCATTATGATTGGCTCTTATCGAATTTACCTGCCAAATTTCTGATACTGTTGGTGTGGAAGCACCATCTGCCTTTTTTTTCTTTATGCAAACAAGACTTTCAATGGAAAAAACTTTTTTCACACAGATCGCGATATTGAACCAACAATTAAACCTTGCAAACTGCCCAACACATAGTCAAATACAGAAAGACTATTATACTCAATTACACTGCGATCTCACTGAGGACAGGAGATTTGCATATTAGAGCGTGAAACCAATCTCCAACCCATCAATACATCACTGTGTACTGTGTCGATGGAGTAAACAAACAATTATTATCCTCCACCATATAAAATCACCCTTTCTACATCATTCGTACATACACCACAAAGACAGGCAGCACCATATATACTCCTCAAAACACTAGATATTTTCCTGTGACCAACACATGACCAGAACGCCCTCAGTGGACCGAAGTCATTGTTCTATAAATTCGAGGTCGTTTCCCCTCGGCAAAAACGCGTTACTGTTTCTGGTCCAGACCTGTTGCTTGCTTGCTTTTCTACACCCATCTCCAGACTTGGGGATTACAAGAAAACATGTATTGTTGCATGGTTTGCCAGAATACCATACCATTCTCGTGCTACTTCTCAATATCGAGCACATAGCCGTATAGCCTGGATAGCAGTATAGCTCACGCGACAAAATTCCGAATATATAAACTGTAAATTATTTTTCTACAAACCTGAAACTTTAGTGCTTATCCCGCCTGTGAGGACCTTTATGTGAGAACTCGAAACCAATACAATAAACTGATATTTCCACTCACGAATATCGATGTTGGTGATGTAACAGATTCGAAATCATGCCTATTATTTACTAAGGTGTTTCACATGTCTAGAGAACCAGAAAACGGTCTTCCACATGCTAGATGAACACACCACAATCGATCTTCTATCAACTAAATGAAGGCGCAAAATGTGCAGAAGCAGTCAACCAAACAATTTACGTGGATGGGAATAACGGTCCAGGGCCAACACACTTCCATTTTCAATCGCCTCAATTTTCCAAGCGATCACGAAAGCTATCCAACAAATACTAAGTATTAGTTCGCTATTCTGCCATCTAGAGGACGACAAAGTTAATTCATCTACATTCCTACACTCCAACAGGCCTCTCCATTCTGACAGCTCCTACCATTAACGGAAAACGTGAGTCACCACCACACAGGTCACCGGCGCTGCAGGCCGAGCACACACAGGTAGAATCAATCATCCCAAGAAATCGGTCATATATATATTATCCCTGTACTTACAACTAAAGGTTATGATCGCGGTCTCAATTGAACAACATTTGATAATGAGCGAAGTATCAGAAACACAGCCTGTTGACGGCTGTGACTCTGTAAATAGAAATATCAGCATCATTCTTACTGACATGTGGAATAATCGGGTCTACTGCCAGATGTTTGTGTCGCTCTGGCACAATATTTCGGCCACGTAACTCGTTGCCTTCTGCAGGTGCTACCTGAGACTGCCGTGTTGGAGGATCCCGACACAGGATGGGCCTCAGAGAGCCGCCACAGATGGCGACCAAGTCGAGCGCGCACGTTCGAGGGAGCACCGGGGAAGAGACTACACATTAGAAGCAGCGCCAGGCGGGCGCGGACGGCAAAGAGAGCACCCAGCGCCCTCTTGGCATAAGTACTGGACAAGATCCTCCAACACGGCAGTCTCAGGTAGCACCTGAAGAAGGCAACGAGTTACGTGGCTGAAATATTGTGCGAGAGTGACACAAACATCTGGCAGTAGACCCGATTATACCACATGTCAAGATCTCGCCGGGAAAGCCTGAAGAGTTACACCATTCTTATTACTTGACATACTCTTCCCTTTGCTATCACACTATTCAACATGAAATCCATACCTTTCTTACGAATGGACATAGTCATTTCCTTTGCATATGTTGGAACACAAACACATACTTTATAAGTCTGATGCTCAAGACGAACCTATCACGCACCCACTACTACTAAGTATAATATTTCGCCAATAACTGATTACCTATGATACAAAATAATACTGAGAGAAAATCAGTGACAGGTGGACATGTCTCATAAGTTTTTCTTGTGAGTGATACCACTGCGTCTTAGAAAGAGAGCCGTAATCGTCTCATATGCAAAAAAAAAAAAAAAAAAGAAGTGCCAACAACTACTGTATGTTACTGTCACAAGCGGTCTTAGTTCTACAAGTACACACAAGTTTCCATGTTAAAAGCTATACCGGCTTTATAAATCCACATATGGCATTACCTATGAATGATGTGGTTTTTCCAGACAAATACCATGACACTGAATATAGACATTGGTCACTGGAGTGTATATTATCACACCAGGAGTGCGGTTACACGCAGCCAACGGTGCACCCTCATAATAAAATTATCCAATTTTGAAAGTGATTCATCTAAGGAGTGTGCTATGAAACATATGTGCAACCCTCTCACGCAACCACCACTAGACATTTCTCCAGTATTTGTAACGCATTCTGTGTCGATGCCATATCATATCTCTGGCGCTCACGTATCTCGAAATTAGCCACCTTTCTCGAACTTATCTGCTACAGTAAAATTCCAACATGGGTTTAAGTACCCCCTATGTATCGTGAAACTACCCCTCAGACTCTGCGCTACCGTTCCTACAGCTTTGCGCATGTGATTGTTCCAATGTAAGTCGGAACTGAGTAAAATTTGGAGGAAGATACGGCCACCACCTTCGGCAACCCATGTAGAAACAGGCGAAGCTGAGTTACTGTGACAGAACTGTGTGTGGACCATTAAACGGAAACGAAGACTACAACATGAGGTAATTTAAAAGATAGTATGGGAGCTGGGGGAAGGATGTGGATTTTGCTACTGCATTGTGGTGCTTCTCCAAACTACAATCCATGTCCCTCAGGGTCCATTCACATCTATCACCCCAACATTCTATCATAATTATTCTACACTGTCCACCAGAGAAAAATGATGACCTATAAAAGCTCAACTAACTTCATACGATAGAGAACAAGATAAGATTTTTAACACATCTCTCTCCTCCCATATATCGAAACCAAATACCGCATGCGAGCAGGCATCGAGCACATGTGACGATCCTATTAAATATACAGGTATTGATCAAATGCTCAGACCAGTTTAAAGTTCCATCACCAGTACTCTAGAAGAATGATCGTATCCAGCAGACTATACTGTGAGTCGCAAGAGGCGCTCCCCTGTGGCAATGTCTCGTTGTCTGAAACATTATTTTCTAACACGCTTCATACACTGCCAAACATTTTATTTTTATGCCACGACTTAGACGTCTGTGTCAGGTTCTAAACTGACATTAAGATGTTCTGATCCATGACCTCTCACAGGCAACAAGGACATCACCTCACACTACAGTTATGCAAGACGTTGCACTGTTATGCGATTGATGTCATTCAAGATGGCAGCTTTTGATGGGAAAGTGCCACGCCCTCTGCCAAGCCTCCTTGGTGGGAAGTTTGAATTTTGGTGGGAAGATAGATCAAGTTGGATACCTCTACATTTAAACTCGTCTGTCACAGTGACAGACTGATGGCTCTGCATTCCATTTCGACTGATTCCTCATATTGCACTCATGTACGTGATCACTGTTTCGGTGCTAGCAACCCCCAGAATTGTCACCCATCCACAAAAGTCTTTCCCCAACTCAAACAAGCGTTGTCTGTCAATCATTATGTGGTAACCAACAGCCTGTCAGTGGATGGATGGGATGGAAAGGCACCGTCGATGTACTGTAATAATAAGCATCACAGTTAATAGTGCGAACCATTTTAACAATATTACAGTAATTTCAATACCGGCCCATTATATGACAGCATGTTTCCCCCATTTCAATATCATAGCTAAACCGCCCCTATGCGAGTATCATTGAAAATGTAGATAGATGACTGTGCAGTACGTCCATTCATCGTTAATTCTCGAACACATAAATCATCAAAGTATACCAGACAGCACTCTACATATTTCTGACACCTCGAGCATAGTGCATGATTTACGATCTATGTCTGAGGGGATGGGAGTCATAGAGCATTCTCGCAGTCTTAGGATAAAATTAGACTCTGAAATGCCTTCCCGCACTATCATTGACCAGCCTGCCCTGCAGCACCGTTACCGATTTAATCTGCAGCTGACCATAAATATACCACTACATGCCACGTCTCGTGAATGAATGGAGCTTGCCTAGTCTTCACCCGTCCAAGTGCACAAAAGTTCCCCAGATGTACCCATATCAAGGAGGCTAGTACCCCTTATCGGGGTATAGTAACAGATTTTAAAGTGTTGTGATGAAATGACACAGAGTTAAGAACAAGCAATGGGTAATTTTTATGCATGATGGAGCTCCATCTGTCTGGAGTTCGAAGCATTTTACGTGAATCAACTACGCTATCAACTCTAAGGTATGGTTCTAGAGTCCAGGATCAGTAACTGGAAGTTATTGGTATGAGAAAACATAAACACCTGCACTCCCAAGGCTACAACGTTCCGCACTTAAAACAGGTTATAATGTTAGATAGGTTGAGTTTCCAACCTATCAGTCATGTGGAATGCACAGCTGTTAATATTCCAACGTAAGAAATATGTTTCCAGCGCATGACATGCATCCTTCTTGCAGCTTTATCAACCATAAATTATGGCAGAAAACTGTAAAATACTGGCTCTGTGTGATACTTGGACAATATAGCTGTATACCGTCCACATCCGATCATGATCCAGAAATTATGCAATGCCAACATCAGTTCTATATAAAATTATCGTTAGTAACTGAGAATACCTCTTACAAGGAAATAGATTAACACACAGCAGTGGTGTCCGACATGTGGAATTACAAGTCTTGCCGCCACTAACTCTGTAAATAGCACATCAGTCAAGCAGATGTATACATGGGGATTGCAGTGTCTCACAAACACGTATCGCTAACTTAGTTACGAAACTGAAGTATCGATTTTACACTTAACATGCGACCGGGAACGGAGCACTTCGCATAAATCTTCGTTCGTTTAGAGGAATGTGTCATGGTTCATCACACGTGAGATGGAAGTCCTCTGATGGCCGAGAGGTTTACTGTTAACGATCATAAGTAGACAGTGCCCTAAGACTCACACAGAACAAGCAGTTGTATACTAGTCGAACGCCTGTATGCCATGCGACTGATGTATCAGTCAAATGACCTGCACCAACATATGTGTCCCTATCTAGAATGCATCATCAGCCTGCCATTAAATCATACCTCGGTACAGCTCCATCTTAAACGACAACCCTGTCCGTTCGCTATTATCCATTAACATAGATGCAAGTAAGTTTAGAAGCAGATGGTTCTCTGTCTTCCTGGAAAGCGTCAAATACAGTAGTCAACTCACGTGTATCGCCGTTATCTCAACAGAAATACAGTTGAATGCCGCCTCAGCGGAAGAAAAAGTGACTGTTGCCCTGCTTTAGTTCGCTTCTGTGTCGATGTTTTCCCGGATTCCTCTTGCTGTCGTGTACTTAATCCCATGTACAAATTGTTCTGCACCAAGCAGAAGACATGCAAGTACTTCCTCAATTTCCCCACATTTCAGCGTATTTTCCCTATATATATACTTATTTTACACAATTCTGTCGAATTTTAGAGGAGGTAGCCCAAGTGCCTTATCTTCCGCGATTTTCTTAGGTTAGTAGAGATAACCGTGGTGTGATGCATTATCCTGTTGGAATTTCAACTTACCGCCATTTTTCTGAGGGAGTGGAGGGGAGGGTGTTAGGTTAGTGGAGGTAGCCCAATTGTCCTATCTTCCCGACAAAATCCGCCACCTTGAATGACGTCACGGCTGCTGTATTTTAATTTAAAAAACCTACCTTTTACTAACTGTTCGTCTAAAATTGTGAGCCATATGTTTGTGACTATTACAGCGCCATCTATCACAAAGCGCAAAATGTGGTCTAACTAAAACATTCGTATTTCTTTACGTACTACACGAATATGTAATAAAAATGGGGGCTCCTATTTAAAAAAAATGTTTCAAATGGCTCTGAGCACTATGGGACTTAACATCTGAGGTCATCAGTCCCCTAGAACTTAGAACTACTTAAACCTAACTAACTTAAGGACATCACGCACATCCATGCCCGAGGCAGGATTCGAACCTGCGACCGTAGCAGTCGCGCGGTTCCGGACTGTAGCGCCTAGAACCGCTCAGCCATCCTATTTAAAAAAAAAAAAAAGAAAAAAAAAAAAAACGCAGTTGATATCCGTTTGACCTATGGCAGCGCCATCTAGCGGGCCAACCATAGTGCCATCTGGTTTCCCCCTTCAAGGTAGACAAGTTTCGTTCTCTGTAGTTTTTTTCGTTTGACGCTTATTTCGTGAGATTTTTGGCCCGCTCACGATCAATGGATCACCCTGTATAAGTTATCTGATCATCAAATGTTGTGAAAGACACTACTAAACCAAGTAGGACATGGACACAGTCATGTTTCAATAGTAACTTTTCATATAGTAAAAAGATAATTATAAGTCACTTGCAATACGATTTTTACGTTCTCTATGAAGCAATCTTATTTCTATTTTTATGAATAAAAGCAATTACAGTAACTTCATCTTTGATAGGCAAATACTTGTTAGGTTGGGGCCCTCAAACTGTCTTTGCAATTTTTATTACACAAAGCACAAGAAACTCTGGAATTACTTCATAATGCAATTAGTAAATTCCGTAAGAATGTTTCGTCATATTAAGCAACACTAAAAGTGGAGATCCTCAACTGACCATTACACTGAAGCAAACTAAACAGACTTTTCTGAGGCGATTTGTAAGGTGCAAATTTAGGTATTACTCTTTCACAGATTTCACTCACCTTGCAGTACTTTTAAAACAATTAATGCTGGAGATCTTTTATGCAGGTTCTTAAGTATGACTTTAAATGCGTTTTGCTTTAACCAATCTCAAAATAACGTGCTTTCTTTTGTCATTAGCACAACTAGTAATTTTCACTCACAGAATTGAATTAAATGTAGTTAATCTTTGAAGCACAAATACTTTGATTTAAAACAAATCAAACATTATAGAGGTTTTCATAAATGCAATACTAACTACCTCCGTTGATTTCAATGAAACCACAGTATTTCTATATATCTTGTTGCATTCAGAATTAAGCAACACCAACAATCACTTATTTTCAATCGTTTTTCACATACAGGATACTCGAATGCTGGTAATTATGTGGAATGGATCCTAAGAGGTATGGTGAGAGGAACCAATTCAAGTGTCGGACACACAGTTTAGCATAATTTGCCTTATTATTGCAAATTAAACAACACTTAAATGTACTGGTTCATACTTTGACGTAAATCTGACCTCTTAGATTTAGTTAAAGCGATGGCGCAATATTGGTGGAGAGTACATTGTGATGGCTCTCGATCTTCAACCATAATCGAGTCCATCAACATGAGATGGCAAATATGAGGCAGCCAAGGATGTGGAAACGTGGGTTCTACTATGACAAGACTGCTTGGTAACTACAACAGGAAAACATAATTAATCAGCAGGAGTACAAAATAAGAAAGTATTTATTACTTAACTTTGCTGTAGTCCATGATCAGTTGGTTGACAATTATAGGAGACGCGACTAGACTAAGCGTCTGCAGAATGACATAATTTACAAATCACAAAGCTTGCAGTGACGAAGTAATCTCTCGTAATCTTGAATGTCGAATCCGGTGAATTTGAAGACTAACTTGGAACGGAGCTACAAAGTTCTGATGGCAGCAACGACTGAGCTGCAGACGATGACTAACATCAGCGCTGGCTGACCACTGAGCGCGGCTACGAACTGTAGACTGGCACGACTGAACTACTCTCCTGCTGCATATGAAGTGGCCTCGCGGCGGCGAGCGTAAGTACTGCGACTGGCTGTGTACTCTTTGGATAGCACAGCCGTTCTTCTGTTCCGTTTATCGAGAGAATCGCATCCGGCGGTTCGATCTCTCTGGCGGCGGTGTGATCGTATGACTGACGCCATCACATGGTGGCCACCTGGTCTTTCCTCTTGATGCAATTGCTCTATTACTTTCTTCTTAGCGACGAAATTACCAACTTCAGGGCCTTTCCCAATAAGAGCACTATTTTAGAGTCGTCCACACATCGGAGGCCTTTCCATGTTAATCCAGGTACTGGATGTCTCACTCGGCACTTGCGCTGTTCATTCACTTGCTGCTCAGACCAGACTGTCCAGCAGCTAGCTGCCGACTGACTGTGCTCTCTCACTTGGCGCCCAGACTGAGCGCCACATTTTTGGCGCGCGCCAACTCACTTCCGTTGCAAATGGGAAGTACTGTTGCTTTTCATTGTATACAATGCAAGTCCCTAGGTATGAACCAGCTTGTACATAGTTGTAAACAAACATTTTTTTTAAAAATCTTAATATTTAAATACATTAACATGTCAACACAAAAGCCACATATTTATATAACGTTTTCCTCCAATTATTACAAAGATTTTAAATAGTAAAGAGAAAACATTTTACACAACTTTCCACTTCATTAGAATAGGTCACAGACATTACATAGTGAAAATTACATACTTAACATTGAACACAATTAATCAGTACAAAATATTTACAGTATTAATTATGGTGTTACAGTACCGAAATCATGACATCGTCACCCTAAGCGCGGACTGAAAATCGTTCCCCCAGTCTAGTCAAGCCACGTAATTACATAGCAGTACGCTCAAGCAAGCGTTCTAAGAACAAAACAAAGAGTGACATGGACGAGGGGCTTACATGGGGTAGACCCAATCGGTTCGAAATCTTGGGTGAGGAAGGGGGGGGGGGGGGACGAGGTGACCGTTCACAGCTACTGAGGCATGGATACCAGTGAAAAGACTATGTAGGACCTGGCGTACGTCGTGACTGAAACCCAAAGGAGCGAACATATTCATTAAGAAACTGAGACTCACATCGTCAGATGCCTTGTGGAAGTAGATAAAAACCAAGGCCCCAAGATGTTAGGGTCCGCAGCCACCAAAACGACATCTCGACACTCGATAACAGAAGTCAATATCGTGTGACCAAGCTCAGACTTTGGTAAACGGCAATAATTTAGTCAAGCAGCTTAGAGAGATGGGTGTTTACAGCTCGAGCGGCAATTTTATAGTCGTAATTTAGGAGAGTAATCGGACGACGCGTGACAAGGTCCGGTGCTCCTTGAGAGGAGCAAGTAGCGAGACACCCCGTGTCACTTTATTAACTATCGACTTTATTGTGTCACCTATTCTTTAAGAACATCATCCAATACAGGTTACTTGCGTCACCGAGACCCAGTAACAACATATATATCGTTTATGTGAAAGAAATGTCATTTAATTCATGGTGACAACGCGATCCGGCAAAGGAGAAAACTTGTCAGGAAAATTTTCAACTGGAACGTGGGCATCGTACAGTCCCGTAATGTATTTAAAAATTAAATTGAAAATGTCACGATGAGAGGTTGACACTCGACCATTGCCTTTAGAGAGGGATGCAGTGCATACATGTGACCTGCACGCCCAGATAGGGTAAGATGGTATAACGAAGTCATTAACTCTTGCAAAATGGAACGTTGTTTTGATCACGTCAGGAGTCCCTTCATCTGAAAAATTTGGCTTTAATTTGCCGTACGTCCACAATCCGTAGTGAAGCTTGCCTAGCGCTATCATAAAGTTGTCCTTCTATGGGAGGAAAAAATTCTTACGTCCGCCGGACGTCTGCTGCCTTCGCGGCACCAAACTCACGAGACCCTACGAGTTTGTAGCTGGGTATGCAGTGCCCACGATTCAACAGTTCCACGAGTACCGTTCTATAGCACGAGAGCAACGGGCCCATTTTACTGAATGACATCATCAAGGGCACAGTCTTGTAGACCGGCTATTTTGAACATCCAGGGAAGACGATACCGGCTGCCGCACAGAGGTAAATGTGACGGTTACGGCACAACGATCAGTAAAATAGGCGGTATCAGTCAAGAACCAAAAGCTACCCCTGCAAGGTATTGGAAAGATAAAAGCGATCAAGTCGACTGTTAGAGGTGGCAAGAAAATAAGTATATCAGCGGGGAGCGTGCAAGGGATAAGTCCCTGCAGACACACTATCCTCTGTGCCCACGGTGGCTCAGATGGATAGAGCGTCTGCCATGTAAGCAGGAGATCCCGGGTTCGAGTTCCGGTCGGGGCACACATTTTCAACATGTCCCCAGTGAAGTACATCAACGCCTGTTTGCAGCTAGGGTGTCCATTTAATTATCATTTTATATCAGACAAGTCCAGGATACCGACAAACACAAATGGCTCTGAGCACTATGGGACTTAACATCTGAGGTCATTAGTCCCCTAGACCTTAGAACTACTTACATCTAACTAACCTAAGGTCATAACACATCCATGCCCGAGGCAGGATTCGAACGTGAGACCGTAGCGGTCGCGCGGTTCCAGACTGAAGCGTCTACAGCCGCTCGGCCACACCGACCGGCGACAAACACATGCGTCACGTAGGTGCAAGGAGCGCACCATGCCATCGAGTTCTTTACTGAAACTAAAATTAGGAGACTGATCCACCGGCAGTAGAACGCAATGAAAATCACCACCCAACAGAATCTTTGTAGGGGATTTACAAAACAAGTAAATGATTTCCTCTCTGTTAAAATGCGAACGTTCCGTGGACCGACCGACCATAGCCAGAAAGGGCATAGAGAAGAAGTAAAGTGAGATCACAGAAGTTGCACCCTCGACCTCTACCTTCGCGCAGAACTTAGAAACGTCATAACGGAATTCCTTCTCTATGAAACAAGGCAGTGTGTGTACAAAGTTTGGAAGCCACATTAAAAAGGGTCGAGAATCCAGGAATTGAAAAGTGGCCAAATAATAAATGAGTCGTGCTTCGGTAGCTCAGTTGGTAGAGCACTTGCCCGCAAAAGGCAAAGGTACTGAGTTCGAGTCTCGGTCGGGAACACAGTTTTAATCTGCCAGGAAGTTTCATATCAGCGCACACTCCGCTGCAGAGTGAAAATCTCATTCTGGAAACATCCCCCAGGCTGTGGCTAAGCCATGTCTCCGCAATATCCTTTCTTTCAGGAGTGCTAGTTCTGCTAGGTTCGCAGGAGAGCTTCTGTAAAGATTGGAAGGTAGGAGAGGAGGTACTGACAGAAGTACAGCTGTGAGGTCCGGGCGTGAGTCGTGCTTCGGTAGCTCAGTTGGTAGAGCACTTGCCCGCGAAAGGCAAAGGTCCCGAGTTCGAGTCTCGGTCGGGCACACAGTTTTAATCTGCCAGGAAGTTTCATATCAGCGCACACTCCGCTGCAGAGTGAAAATCTCATTCTGGCCAAATAATATTTCTGCGTCAGTGTAATATATACACTGTCGCAAAGTGGCGTGCCGGAGTTTACAAACAATCCTGCTACCACTGAAAATGAGAAAAGTATATATCCGCATAGACAACTGAACCGGAACGAAAACTACACAATAACAAAGCAGTCGGCTAAGGGGGCTATGTACCAGTATCCTTGGCAGAACCAATGGACGAAACTGTGGGAGAAGAAGTGTGAACGTCTCCCCGATCTTCCAAATGCTTTTTCTTCGTCCGTTATGTGATTCTCTCAGGCTGGACACGTTGATTGCTGTGGCTCCTCGAAACTGCCGCTAACTCATGCCGTTGTGTGGGCGGGTCATGTAGAAGGTCCAGTCCAAACTGGGTGACAGGGAGGCCTGCGCACCCCCCTCGTAGGCGGACGGGGGCTCCCGTGTAGAGATGTGTTTAGTAACGATAGGGTTCTCCTGCCCTTGGGAATCAGTCGAGTTATGCTTATGAAGAAGTTATGACGTGGAGGCCGCACCAGAAGGCGCATAAGTAGTTTGGGTGAAATGTCCGTGCATGGGATGAACAAAGGAGAGGAGATGCGCAAGGGCGAACCCAGACTGAGCACATCATTTTTCCTCAAGAAATTACAAATTTATTTTAAATATGCCAACAATCAGAATGGTAGTTAAAACCACAATCATCTTTACAACAATGAACAGCAAATTTCTCTTACATAAACAGTCTTTAGACAATAGAAACGTCAATTTATACGGTAAAAGATAACAGCCAAACAGTTGCAGAATAAAGATTTATCGAAATCCTTGACCACGGTTTCGGTATATCTAAATATACCTTCATCAGAAGCAAATATACGCCTGAACAAGAACACACCTTCAATAGAAAAAAACAGCAGTATAACTGAGACAAAAGAAAGAGACACTTATACCTTTCAGTAACCATGAAAATTACCGTAGTATTACAAGCACAAAAACTTTTAGTCACTTACTAAAATCACACCCTGCTGTGGAGATGCAAAAAACAATCGTACCAAAGGCGTCAGTAGTTAAAATATCACCTCCATCTGTGCAGCATAATTATGAAGAGATGGTCGATGCGAACACGACATACTATCAGTACTTAGCCTCTGAAATAACATGAAGAGGGTGTGGAAGCACTAGGGCAGACAATTTCACCGAGGGAGTGTATTTACGCATGCGCGAGACACTCGCGCACATTACTCGTAAAATACCAGGATCCATATCCATGCGCTTCAAAATTTTAAAGGTTGTGCTAATTTACCCTCTGTCTTAATAAATAAAACATATCAGAACCATTTAAAACACGAGCATACAATAGTAAATGTGAACACCAATTTACTTGTGTCCTAGTGTGAAGCAGGTGAAGCTTGCGCTAAGGAACATATCCGACGAGAGAGGGCTCTAGTCTTATGCGCGAGAATCTCGCGCAAATTAAAGGCTAGGATACATACTAGCGAAAACGAACAAAATGTTGTAAATCGAAACCACCTGTCGCCATGAACAAGAAACGTAACAGAATCATTTAAACCACACATACACATCAAAAACCGTGAACAACAATTATCAAAAATACGTAAAATCCCAACAAGACAGGGAAGGAGCATCTCATCAGCATCAACAGACAAGAAAACTAGCTTCTGGTCAGCCAGACTATATTACGAGCGCATCACCGCAGATGTCCTTGACTCCATTGGCAGTGACCATGCTCCCGTTCTCCTGACTGTCTCCAATGGTCGCCATCCCCACCCTGACATCCCTCCTGAACTTGTCCACAGCTACTCCCGTGTCAACTGGAATGCCTACCGGGAATCCATTCACACCCAGGTAGAAGGCTACGACCTTACCCTCCAATCTCCTGATGACATCTCCCACACTGCTGCCTTCGTGCACCAGACCTTGTCTAACACCGTCACCACCCATATCCCCACCAAAGCCATCCACCCTCACCACCCCGCCCTGCCTCTACAGGCCGTCCTTCTCCTTCGAGAGTCCCGCCGCCTCTGCCGCTCTTTCTCCGCACTCGTGACCGGGACACACTTACCCGCCACCGGCAATTACAACGACACATCCGCAACCTGCTTACTGCGAAGAAACGCCGCGCCTGACGCCAGACATGTACACAACTCAACACCGCACTCCCAATAAACTCTTCCAAGTATTGGTCTGCTTTCCACCGCCTTACTGGGAACCGCCCCACCCCCCCCCCCCCCCCCCAGTACCTTCTCCTCCTTGATGAACATCTCTTTCCTGACAACCTCAGTAAGGCCAACCACTTTGCCTCTCACCTATCTAATGTTTTTTCCATCCCAGATGATCCCCAATTTGATTATTCCCTCTTCCCTGTTGTCATCGACCGTGCGAATACGTCTGTTCCTCCCCTTGCTCTCAGCTTCCAGTACTTGGGCCACACACCACCACCTGAACTTAACACTCCCATCACTACACGGGACATCAGCCTCACACTCCGCACTAAACGCAACACTGCTCCCGGCCACGACCACATTACCTACTGCCACCTCAAACACTGCCCTCCCTCCTTCCTTGCAGTCCTTGCCACCCTCTAGAACGTCATCCTTGCCACTGGCTTCTACCCCGACCTGTGGGAAACCTCCCATATCCTGATGTTCTCCAAACCCAATAAGCCTCTATCTGATGCCTCTTCCTATTGTCCTATATGTCTCACCTCAGTGTTCAGCAAGCTCTTGGAATCCATTCTTATCTGGCGCATCCAACACCACCTCCACCGAAACCACCTCCTCCCCAACACTCAATGTGAATTTCGACCTTCCTTCTCTGCTGATGACCAACTCCTATGCTTCACTCATCTCCTGTCCCTCCAGCTTAACTCCCGTCACTCCACCATTTTTGTCTCCCTCGACCTCGAAAAGGCCTATGACCGTGTCTGGCATCCTGGTCTCCTTTTTAAACTCCAAACATACGCCCTTCCGGTCAACCACATCCATCTGATGGCCTACTTCCTCTCCCACCGCTCCTCCTATGTTACCATCCATAATGCCGATTCCCTCATCTTCTACCGCTCTGCAGGTGTACCCCAAGGCTCTGTCTTCTCCCCTCTCCTCTACCCCCTGTACACAGCAGATATGCCCCAACCCTCCCTCCAGTACACCTCTTGCAGTATGCCAATGACACCACATTCCTTGCCCTCGATTCTACCCTCCAACAGTCCCAACTCCTTCTCCAGAATCACCCTTACCTTTTTACAGCTCCCGAAAATGAATCCTTCCAAGACCCAGGCAATCATCGTAGTTCGTACCACTCGCTCCTTCCAGCTCCTGGATTTCTCCCTTACCATCTGCGCCCATCCTGTCTGCCTCTCCCCAACCCTCTCCTACCTTGGCCTCACTATTGACTGTCCCCTCATCTGGATCCCTCATCTCCACTCCATCCAATCCAAAGCCCACAACCACCTCCGACTCCTCAAACTTCTCTCTGCCCAACCATAGGGGCTGCACCCCTCTACCATCCTCCACACCTACAAATCCTTAATCCATCCCATCCTCTTTTATGCCAGTCCCACCTGGATATACGCCCCCCCCCCCCCCCCAAATTCTGTAAGTCCCTGCAGATCATAGAGCGCCATGTCTTCCATATAAGCCTCCCGTCACCCACGTGGATCCTCTACGACCTCATTCCTTTCCCCCATCTGCTCCTATTCCTTGATCATATCTGCATACTCTATACCTCCTGCCGCCTTGAACCCACTCACCCCCTGGTTCCTCCTCTCCTCTCCAATCTCCACCCTCTGCCATGCCTTCACTCTTGTGTCTCCCCTACTATCCATCTCTACACCCTTCATCTCCTTTCCCAAGGTGGCTTCCATCGACTCCCCCTCCTGGATGATGCCCTCTCTTCCTCCATTTATCCCTGCCGATCCTCACCCCCCCTCCTTTCCTCTGTCCTTTCCCTGGGCTCCCTCTTCCCCCCCTCCCATCCTGTTTTCTCCCCACCTAACCTCTCTCTGCCTCCTTTCTCCCCCCCCAGTCCTTTTGTATTCCCCTCCTCTGCCTTTCCCTACTTCCTGTCGTATCTGCCCAGCAACCCCCCCCCCCCCTCTTATGGGTCCTCATTCCCCCCTCCTCCCAACTTCGTTTTTCCTCTCCTTCCCCCCTTTTCTTTCCCATTATCTCTCCAGGTTCCCCCTGTCTGCCCTCGTCTGTGGTATGTCATATTTGTGCCAACTTTTTAGTGCAGTGTTCAAGTGAATGTTCAGTGTTGCGAACAGAAATCATGCTGTCGCTGGGTGTGAATTTTATATCTCTCGTGAAGAGAAACCAGACTGTTGCTGCGTTTTATTAATTGTCTGACTATTATTTTACCTGTCTGCTTCATATGTATTTTATTAGCACCATCATCCCTTTGTTCTATGTTTTAAGTTCCATGATTTTCCGCCGTTTTATCATTTAAGTCGTCGATTTTATTGCCTGTTTTTATTATTTATTATCTTCTTCTTATGTTTTAAAAATTCTGTAGGTTGAAGAGCGGCGTACTAAGCTGCTGCCAGCCCGCCCCCTTCGGGGGGAATCGAAACTCAATATATATATATATATATATATATATATATATATATATATATATTACGTTACAGCAATAAGGGGTTTGAAACTATCAAAAAAAAATTTGTTTCTAAGATGCACCTCTTTATTAAGAATAATTCCATATTTTTGATATAGATGTTTGAAAATTTCTGGTTCCTCGAACAGGTCCAGTTTGTAACCCTTACTCACTTCGTGTAGCAATTCTACGTCATCCAGTTTTGGAGGAGGAGGAGGATATTAGTGTTTAACGTCCCGTCGACAACGAGGTCATTAGAGACGGAGCGCAAGCTTGGGTTAGGGAAGGATCGGGAAGGAAATCGGCCGTACCCTTTCAAAGGAACCATCCCGGTATTTGCCTGAAGCGATTTAGGGAAATCACGGAAAACCTAAATCAGGATGGCCGGAGACGGGATTGAACCGTCGTCCTCCCGAATGCGAGTCCAGTGTGCTAACCACTGCACCACCTCGCTCGGTATATCCAGTTTAGGTGGCGTATGTTGTAAGAGCAACAGACGTTCAGCAAACGTGGAATTGTACACGTTTTCCCCATTTTTACCTCGCATTTGTTCTTTACATCTTACTTTAAGGGGTCTACCTGTCTGTTGCTGCCGGCCGGGGTGGCCGAGCGGTTCTAGGCGCTACAGTCTGGAACCGCGTGACCGCTACGGTCGCAGGTTCGAATCCTGCCTCGGGCATGGGTGTGTGTGATGTCCTTAGGTTAGTTAGGTTTAAGTAGTTCTAAGTTCTAGGGGACTGATGACCTCAGAAGTTAAGTCCCATAGTGCTCAGAGCCATTTGATTTTGTCTGTTGCTGCTTCAGCCATGTTTACAATTTTGAAACGCCAATTTATACACAAGTAAATATAAAATGGAGAAACAATAATTGAAATAACCACTGTTTGTCACAATGCAGGGGCCACTCTTAAAACTCAAGTTAAAGTCACACAAAGTTTTAAACGGCCATAAGGCCCTTCAATAAAACCCACACAAGTACAACAGTTAATGTTCCTAAATTAAATTACATAACAACCAAAAATAAGAATCACTCCTCCGAGAAAGAGGGCCAATTCATAACTTTAAGTCTGGTAAAGTTGGAACGAGTTACAGGAAGTGTACAACCAAGTCAGTCCAAGTTGACTGTTAAGAACAGTGAATTACAGATGGAATTTAAACGTTCTAAAACTTAAGGATAGTAAATGTTTGCAAACTCAAGTACAGTAAATAGATTCTAAACTTCGTTACGTTACATCACAAGATAGACAAAGCTCGAAAAGGCAGTTCCTTAAAACCACCCATCAAATAGAAAATCCGGAGAACTCAACTTGTTTATCAGCTACTGCTGGAATCAAACTCCGGCTTAACATTTACACATAAGATTGAGGCTGCAGGCCCTCAAGATTTAAAGCTATCTGTAACAAATTTGAAAAAGAACATTAGTTTAAATCATCAAAAGCTGATTCATCATTGCTCAAAACTTACGACAGATAAGGAATGACTTAAAGCTAAAGAACAACAAATGGAAACACCAGTGCACATTAAGTACCGCCTGCGGACTCTGAACGGAACAGTTGAAAGACAAATTTACCACCTAAGTGAGTGAGCCATCTAAGCAAACATTGATGTAACCCTAGACTAGCTCGGAGGCTCTAATAGACCAGCTGCTAGTACACCACTTCTTATACACACGCAAATAGAAATCACTAAGAAAATCATCAAATTTATACTCGCTGCTTCATAAAGGTTACAGTAATTGCAAGAAAACCTCATCTGTCGTCTTTCAAACTCTACGGGCGAGATCCGCTGAAGGAATAAACACAATACGCAATATAACTTCTGTAGGGCTGAATTTTCCATCATCCAAAGCTCTATTCCTGGCACCAACACCAAAATTGCTCATGCCGAGAACATTTCAGAAGGCAAATTTCTGGTGCACGCTATCTCCAAAACCCAGAAGTGAGTCTCAATGGATGTTTCAGTTTTATCAAAACTGAAGCTGCCAGTACGTGCACGTGGAATAGATGTGGGATGCCTGTTGGACAACACGGCACGAGACTACGGCGCATCACGAAGGGCTACACAAACACCAGACACAAGACGACAAGCCGGCCGAAGTGGCCGTGCGGTTAAAGGCGCTGCAGTCTGGAACCGCAAGACCGCTACGGTCGCAGGTTCGAATCCTGCCTCGGGCATGGATGTTTGTGATGTCCTTAGGTTAGTTAGGTTTAACTAGTTCTAAGTTCTAGGGGACTAATGACCTCAGCAGTTGAGTCCCATAGTGCTCAGAGCCATTTGAACAAGACGACAAACAGCAGTGCAATGCACACAAGGACGCAAGCGACGGTGGACAGAAACAAGGAAGACACGCGGCGCTACATTAAGACACAGTACTAAGACGTCCTACTAACGCGATGCGCAAAGCAGGAATAACCACTAGACCATCAGCTCATATAGTTCACGTATAGATTTTCATAACAGAGTTTGCGGGTGTCAGTATATGGCACATATGGATGTATGACCGCATATTTTCATTGCAGTGACTTCCAAGCTTAAGCTACTTACAACGCCCAGGGAGTGCAGACCTTAGCATTAGACACAAATTTCAAGTTGGTATTTTCTATCCGTTTCTGACAAAGTGGGGTCTTAGCAGATGGACATACAGAGAGACGGACAACAAATGGCAAAAAAGCTTATGTGATATAACAAATTAACAATTTTCGGATTTTTTTCCTTTGCTTGTACTGTGAAACCTTGCCTCTTCTCAAATTTCACGATTCTAGGTCAGTGGGAAATGCCCTATTGGTTTTGAGGAGTGAGTCTGTGAGTATCAAAATTCGTCACGTAAATGGGCTGTATCTTTTGACTGCATGGACTTAAAAGCTTAGAAGTTTCACACCGCCAATGGACCGGAGGCTTTGGTACGGACATAACCTTCAACCTGTTACCTCTAACTGTGTCTCAGAAAAGGGATCTTAACAGACAGTCAGACAGACAACAAGGTGTGTAATGATTTCGTTTCTCCTGATTGAGTTAGGGAACCCTAAAAATGAAATATAAACGAAGAACCCTATAGTAGCGTATCGTCGCTCAACACAGCACGTAACAGATGTTCAGAAGCAGAGTGAAACAATGGAAGATCTCTTGCTATCACAAAAAACTGTATTCTGTTGTTACGTGTAGCCGTTATATTGAAAAACTTTGAGAATATCCAGCGAGGACTGATGTTCTGTTTATAGATTACATGAAATGATTCGATAATATGTTAGCCATGATAAGTTGTGAAATATTTTCAGGAAAGAGGATTGTTTAACACCTGAGAAAACCATGATAATGAAGTTTCAAAGATTCGGAAAACAGCTAGTAATAGAAAGGTAGAATCTAAGAAGACAGTTTATGATACAATTACGATCACTTCCTCGGTATGTTTACAATTTTGGATGTAGACAGGGTGCTATGTCAATGGATAACAAACTGCGGAGCCACACATAACTTATATAATACTAAATATTGAAAGCTTTCGCAATACTGAAAGCTTGCTTAACAATTCCTGGCACCTTAGTGGGACGCAATCATCGGGGTAGTGGTTGGGGAGAACGCTAAACTTCATGGGGAGGGGGGAGGGAGGGAATGTTATACGCTTCAAATTTCTATGATATCATACTAAAAAAGCGACAACGGTACTAATAATTAGTTTCAATGATCTCTGATATTTAATTAAATTTTGTCTAAGTACCAAGTCAGTAGAGAGTACGTTATTTCATTATCTTAAAGAATAAACTTATGATAAACAATAAAATAATATTAACGCATGCAATAACTTCAATTTAAGCAGACTAGTGCATCGAGGCTTTTCTGCAGCGTATCTACTGATGACATCACCGTTGACAGTTTCTGTGGGTTCTTGTCCCCTTTCTGTTGACACCTTCACGCATGTTTGAAGCGTATCCTGACCTATCCTACTTCTTAATTTTGTCACCATCCTTTTGATCAGCGGAAGTGGGAAAAGGAATGCACAATACACGTTATGAGGGTGCCCTTAGAGCGTCATAGCCGATGTCGGCCCTTAAAGTAAAAGGTGTAAGATAAGAATCTTCTTATTTACTGCGGGCAACATACTTAAAAGAATGCAAGTCTCCAATAACAGCTACCAACATAACGCACAACACTTTGCAATCATTATGACTAAATCCTGAAATGCTTTTCAACTTCTAAAATATGCAATTAGCTCGATCACTTTCACAGCCTTGTCATTGAACTGTTGCTCAATTTCAGTAATCATACTTTTCACAAATTTCCTTGCGTTTTTCATAGTTTTTTTTCTTGCCCTCCGTGAATAGCATACTACTAACTTCTGTTGCATCCACTTTTAGTTTTTTTTAGTTTTATTTTGTGTTTCATTTCCCGCACTATGTTCATCGCACTCGCAAAGGCAGCCGATGTGTCTTAAATGTTTCGACTTCCTGAAACAAATATAGGGAATTGTGATATTTTGAGTGAGTGTTTAACTACCCAACCTACAATGAAATTGTAACTTATCGTTTCTAACAAGATACCTCCAGTCAAATTTGTTAAATACTAACCGCCCTTGTGTAGATGTTGACATGCCATCGCAATGGACTTGTATCATTAGAATATGGGAATAACTGTGCGATAGGTAATCATCCAGTAGGTTTCAACAGCTTTCGGTATTCTTAAGACAGGAGGTCATAAAGCTCACACCATTTCATGCTACACATTTTCTCATTTAGGAGAAGCATAAGAAAGTTTGTAAATTTCCTTAACAATATGTAATGTGCGTTTTATGATAGGGCGCTTATCCCCACAGAAGGTGACAGCAATTGAAAAAAAAAAGTGCTCTGCAATGAATGTATGGTAACCCGTGCCCCTTTTTCGACACTCGAAAGAGGACCCGAGTGACAGAACCACTGAAATTAGCAGCGACATCGAAAGACTATATCACTATAGCTTCCAGGCAGATCAAAACTGTGTGCCGGACTGAGACTCGAACTCGGGACCTCTGGCTTTCGCGGGCGAGTGTTCGGGACTCGTTCCGGCACACAGCTTTTGTCTGCCAGGAAGTTTCATATCAGCTGGAAACATATATCCAGCTGTAGAACTATTCAAATCAATCACACATAAGAACTTTTCCTTTACTTCTTAAGGTAGAGACGGTGCAACATAGTCTAACAAACTAGCAAAGACAGTTCACTCTGGTTAGGAATACTTGTAGACTCGTCTGCCTTTAAGGAAAAATGTTTACTATTGGCAGATGTTTGATCTTGATAGAGTAGAACCTCACCAATGAAAATTAATAGTGGTGATACAGTATATATGCTAACATATGTGAATCTTTGACTCTGAAATTTAACCCACATTTCAAGGCTAATGTCTCTTTTCAGTACTATCTTACGATTTATAGGTTGATATTTGGTTGGTTGGGGGGTTTTTCCTTACTAATGAAATATACATTCTGAATTGAATAGGACACTATTTAGTGATTTTACACTTTTTCAGCTTTATTTTTTTGAATTATCTGCACATGACATTGTGCATTCAATTCCTGTAATTTTGAACTGCAGTGGCTTTTGCATGTTTCTCTGACTTGACGTTCTTTTTTAGTGTTCCCCTGCTTCCAGTAGCTTTTCTACCAAGAGCACTATCGATTTATCGATTTTATAGTATGCTTACAGTTTTAAATCAGCTGTCATCTGGCGAGAAAATAGAAGAGAAACGACGAAGCTGGAAATAACCAACAACTTTCCTGTGTTCGCCAGACAGACAGATACATTCGGATGCTCTTTGTAGATCAAAGAAGGCGGCGATTTGCTTCCACGCCAGAAGACTAACCGTGCCCGTGGGGATCATACCTCTTACTTGTGTTGATGATGAGATCACTTCTCAATGGAATGAAAGTGTTATGATTTAATATCCATTATGTGACGAACATCTTTTAACATTTTTGGCTCTTGCAGCCGTGGTTGTTTGTTGGGATGTGAAGCATCTAACGTGTCATAGCAGCCAGCTGACACCACACTGGAGTGCTGATCGGAGTTTCCCACAAGGGCAAGTCTGCATACGGTACTTAAGTTCAGTAACCGGGTGGTTTTAGACGACATAGAACCACCGCGGTTCTAAACACGCCTCTGGTTGGTAATAAGTGAATGCTGTGTTTGCATTGTGTGCACGATTCCTCTTAGCGAGAAAAACGCAGTTTGAACCCGATCTGTAAGGAAACGTGCTATTATTCACCAAGAATTTAGACTTCAGAAGAATAGCTGCCATTAATGTTCCTAAAAGATAGGATGGGGACCTGTATCGGACCTCTAAGAACAGACAACAACTATTCCCTGTTATTATATTTATTGGAATCACTTTTGCACACGTCGGGTCATGACAATGCAAAAGAGCAATCTCAGGTATGGCCTGTTCAGACAATGGGATTCTGCTATTAAATTTCTCAAATAACATAAAATATAAAAGATCAATAATATCACAAAATTCAGGGTAGTTAATTATTGTAAGTAAGAGAAATACTGTGTGGTGGAAGACTATCCTTATGTCGAGCTGAACAATGTTACCGGCTGTAACAAATAATTCCGGAAAATACTGCAAGGAGGACAGGTTTTCCTACTTTGAGTATCATGTCACTGGAGTAAAAACTGGCTTATGACACGTCACTTACATTTAATGGCGTGCTGCATTTTTAACCTGTGTTGCACAGCGTCGTCGGCCTGGCTGCTGCCGTGTGTCGTCGGATCTGTAAACCTACCAAAATCTTGTACTGAGCCTGGCTGATTCTATAGCAGCAAACTTGCCCTATGTTTTCGTGAAGCGAAAAACGTTGACTTCGCCCTAGTCTGCTTTTATTGGCTAAGCACAGGCGCAAGGCTGGCGCTCCGTGTGTTACTCTGTCCTCGCTGTTCACGCAAGAACTTAACTATATAGGCTCTCTTCGTTGGCCGCTCAGGAGATTTACGAAAAGAATTCAGTCAGCTCTTGGCTGAACTTTGGAACTGGTTGAACAAAGTGTTCACACCAATATATCTCCTTTCCATGTCGTCACGTCAGAGGGTGATGCCCTGCGACCACACTCGACGATGTCTCAAGGGAAAGTGTCCTCGGCCTGGCTTCCCTTCCCTCTGCAGTGGGGCTGGACACCGGATGGAACAGCCAATGGCAGTCGCTCTTTCATTTCTAGTAGCCATGGTTGCCCAATCAGCAATTGGCTTAATAAGCGCAGTGTCGTGTAACTGGCTGGCTTTGAAGTGACCAGAGAGTTGTGTTACCCCTCTTATTAACACTCTGTTATCCGCAACTGTGGTAGGTTACGTCCTCACGCGCCGCTCACGTGATACACTGTTCTTCCCCCAGTTCTCCGCCGTGCCCGTCGCCTGCGCTTGTCCTTGACTAGGCTGCGGCTCTGCAGGCCATTGTGTCACAGCGTGGATAACTAAAACCGGCTTCCCCTCCCGTGATGCTTCCACCCTGTTTCTACCTAACTTAACCATGCAAATTTACGTAAGGGAGTTGTTCTCCTCACACTCGATGCCACGCGTATTAAATCTCAAACAAGTGAAATATACACTCAAAAACCCGTCCCATGTTGCAAAACCAGTGTCTTGCAACACTATAACGACACGTAAAACAGAGGCACCCGATATGTAAGGTGTCCAAAATCCTTACGCCTTACACGGTTGTAACGCCCGCTAAATCACGCAGGGCTAACAGGTCATTAGGATTGTGGAAAGGGCCAAGGGATTTGCGGTCGGATTCATTTCACAATTGTAATTTATTATCATTTCGTTCAGAAATACACTTTTGAAAAAATTAAATTTGCTGCGCGGATGAAGGCCTCCAAACACATGCTTTAGAATAAGTTCAATTTTGAAAAAACATGACCACAGTTAAGTTTAAGAATAAGATAAATCGTATACATATATGAGATCAACATGCGGAGCGGCTGAAGGCCGCCGGATTAAATCTTCAAAATTCCAAATATACTATATTGATCACTGAAGCCAGAAGGCCACAATGTTTTAAGATGCTAACAGGGATGATGGCCCCAAACGCAATAAGATGACTGAAGGCCGCAAATTTAAATTCTGCAAATTAAGGAAATAGATATTGCAACAATGGGTGAAACAATACGTTAAGTTTAAAAATTTTCTTTTTGCAACAGCAACGGCGTAAGGCCCACAATAACTTGTAAAATCTTTAAGAGGAAATTACAATAACCTTTCAAGAAGAGAAGGCGATAATGTTTGGACTTGAAGGAAACTCTGAGAACATGTTTCCAGGGCTGAAGGCCCACATCTAACCTTGCCAAATTAAAAATATAAAATACAGTTAAATTACAACAACATTAACACCGGAAAAAGGATGATTAAGAGAATGGCCCTCAGGAGTCTCCAGTGGGTCGGTCTGCCCTCCTTCACTTAGGCGAGACTGGTGGTGAGTCCAACTGCACTTAATTCGTCCGAACCCAAACAAGGAACAGTCACCGACCGACCGGCCAACCGCTTGCTTGCCACGACGGAGTACACCAGAATTCAAGACCCCAAAAGCTACAGGTATCACTATCCCCAAAATAACGCGTATGCGAACTGAGCTGCCAAAACTACACACCATGTTGCGCAGAAACAACCGGTGAGGAAAAGACACTGCCTAAAAATTACGTTAGCGGCCAGGTAGGTAACCAGAACACTAAACGGCCACAAGACAAAAAATTCCGCTGGTGCTCTTAACCATGGATAAATTAATTTAATCAATTCCACCTGACGGCGGCTATCTCGAACACTTCACTCGTTGTTGCTCACAGGAAAACTTCCACAACAGCAACGGCGGAACTAGCAACGTAATGCTCAAAACCACTTAAGGGGAGCCGGAGGTGGTCAAATCCAAAGAATTACGATTTTTGTTTTTTTTGCTACCGAAAATTAATTGGAACATTCCTCTTTAATGTAAACTTTGAATTATTGTTCTACTCGCCCTAGAAGTGGAGTTGTTACCATTTTCCCCCACGCCTGCAGAGGAAATGGGCGGCCGCTGAATGCATCTAACACCCTCTCGTGACTTCCTGGCGAACTGCTTGGGATTTTCTCGGCCTGTTACGCATACAGCGCCTGATGTTACGCGTACAGCGAGTGTTCAAGGGTTGGCTACATTGTTTTCTGTGACAAATATTACCCGTATTTCCTCACAGCTTGCCGGCCGAAGTGGCCGTGCGGTTAAAGGCGCTGCAGTCTGGAACCGCAAGACCGCTACGGTCGCAGGTTCGAATCCTGCCTCGGGCATGGATGTTTGTGATGTCCTTAGGTTAGTTAGGTTTAACTAGTTCTAAGTTCTAGGGGACTAATGACCTCAGCAGTTGAGTCCCATAGTGCTCAGAGCCATTTGAACCATTTTTGAACCTTACAGCTTACTCCTATTTTCCTCAGAATTTCGAACATCTTGCTCCATTTAATATTGTCGTACACTTTTGTTCTGGTTACGATGCGACGTTTTAGTAACCATGTATATAAGAAGAGGAAGAACGTAGGGAAAAGAAAATTAACACTAATACCAAGTTGCGATACTACAATTAATAAGAGCGCGGAACATCGTCTCTTTGCTGTTTACCGTTTCGAATTAGTTCAGTGTTGCGCCTGTTGTTGGTAGTATTATACTTCTTGTGTAAAGCGGGTAATATGCAGTATGTACAAGAATCAGGAGGGAACAATAAAACAAATTTTTCATGACTTAGCACAGCCAGAATTGTTACACAAATGTCTACACAGAAAGACGCAGAATCCTAATGAGAGCGTAAGCAATTTGATTTGGAAAGTTATTCCTAAAAGGATGTTTGTAAGCAAAAAAACACTGCACTTTGGCATTTATGATGCAATAGCAACCTACAACCAAGGGAACAGTGTGAAGTGTGAAGTTCTGAAGGCATTAGGATTTACATCTGGGGTGAACACTGTACGAACACTAAGAAATATTGACAGAGAAAGGATAAGAGGAGCAGAAAGAAGAGAAAGGCGTATGACGTATGATGGAACAACAGGCCAGAAAGGAAGACAGAAGAGGAAACTTTTGGAGGATGAAGAAGAAGACCCTGATAATCCATCCTATAGTGCAGGAATGTATTGAGAAACTTTGATAGCCATTTCGCGTAAATTAGAATTTTTCGAATATAAGGAACATTTTCTCAAAATCCACTCAAGCTAGAGAGATGAAATTTTTATACAGCACTCCTAGCGGTCAAACTTACATTGTAGCACAGCCACTTGGCAATATGTTCAGTAGTTTCATTTCAGTTTAATTATAAAGCAATTATTTGTAAAAAAATTTGGGCCATTAACAAAAAAAAATAATTGGAAGGAAACTAGAAAAGATACTCCAAAATCCCTCTGTCATAACTGCAATACTAAACCACTCTATATGTAAAAAAAATTCACATTTTTCTATTTGGTAGTTTATTCATAAATGTTCCTCAAACTTAGTGATTTTAACATGGGCAGCATAGGCACCTCCGGCTCCCCTTAACCTTCACGTCCTGGGTCGGCGAGTGACGATGCTCGTACCGAGCGGACAGTTCCAGACAGACTCCGACTCTGCGCAGAGACCGCCAGCGGGGCCAGTGGACTACGCCGCACGGAGATGTCCTCGGACCAACCGACCGACCGACAACCCACCAAAAGTTAGGCCCGGCTGAAGTGATGCGTGGCGGCAACGGTGGGGCGGGCGATGTCCACGCAGGGCTCACTGCTGCTGCAGGCCGGCGACTGGCTGGTCCAGGCTGTTCTCTAGACGCATTGCAACCGACTGCCAGGGACCAACTCACGACCCAAACTGCCGCCGTGAATTCTTCTCCTCGCACGTTCCGACTGACTCCACGACAGATGACAACCGGGAAGTAATAGCAGCCGAGCAAAGATCCCATCAGAGGGGATATATCGATATGCGCTACTAGCACCGATGACGGTGACGCAAAACAGCAACTCAGTAACGACAGTAATTTAAATCAACGTGGTGAAATGGAAATACCTTAAAACAGGGTGTGAAATACGAAATTCTTGGGACGGCGAGCCATGCACGGCTCAGCGATATACTTGGCCGTTTTGGAATACGACTATTGCGTCAAAAACTTTGGCTTCAATATTACACTTCGCAACAGAATTAGAGCATAACTTTTTCGAAACACCGTGACTCCTAGCCATTGCAACGCTTATGTTCGAAATTTGGCTGAAAGATGTGTGCAACTTGTAACCCTACGCTACTGCGCACGATACTCTTTAAAGCCTGTACTATGGTAAGTTGACGGGCTTCACCTTAAGAGAAAGGATTTTTGTATAGATTTTGACCGCGTGTACCTGAATGGAGGCAAATCAGACTTACACCCACTCAGTAATAACAATGATACGTCAAGCAATTCCGGAGTGCAACCACACGTTAGGACGGACAAGAAACAACACAGCAGATGCTACCAAATTGTTAATAATACGGTCGCCAGCCTAATTAGGCATTAACTGAGTTTCTTCCCAGTACAAGTTGATGCACGTTCATACAAACAACACGTAATAACACTGCATAATATGGTAAATTTTAGAACCAGAAAATCTAGTGAACTAATAATTTCACTTTCTGTACTAATATGGACAAGCCATAAATACACAACAATACACTATAATGTTTACTACAAACTTCGTACTGTCTATGGATCTGATTAAAATCTGGCATAGGTTACCCTAGAAATAGCACTTTCGAAACACACATACAATGTCAATTTTGAAAAAGGTAAAACACTAATAAATTTTGGTTTTATATTGACTTTAACTTTGCTGGTCAAATCAGTTCAGTACACTTCAGAATTTAAATGAATAGAAAAGAAAAGGGGGGGGGGGGACCCTGAAACTGTTATGATCACTGTACTGAAATTTTTGATTATCGAAATCGTTAAGCACTCAAGATTTCCAGTATATGAGTTACTACTCTTTTTGTCTTATTTCTTGCTCATTTCACTGTCATTATTTTTGTCTCAAATTAATTAGCCTTCATTACTAAACCAATTTCAACATTATCTTCCAACTTTGTCAGACCTATATTATTTACCTATATATTCATTAACAACAAATTTCTTTAAACATCATTCTAACATAGATAGGTCTGCAGGTAATTATTATTAACATAAACTTTAAATCTTCATCTCGGGACACTCGGATTGCACAACATGTGGAAAGGACCCTGTCTAGGTTAGTGATGAGGATAATTAAATGACAGGACAGTCCTGGTAAAAGTTAAGTTGTTATTGAACAGTATGGAACAAAAGTAACACTGGTCCACACGAATACAGTACTAAAAGTTTCAACCTGTTCGTATAGATGAGGCGGTTGGCGGGCGGCGAGATTGCGAGGCACGGAGCACACATACAACCACAGCAATGGCTCTTGATGTATCGGCACTTTACTTCTTCATAGCGTCGCAATACTTTCCCATTTAGTGCCTATGGAATTTTGCCATGCTGTATAGTCGTCGGAAACGGCACATCCGAGGCTCAATGAAACTACGTCTTCCAGGAGAGCCTCCTCGATCCAGAGCGTGTTTCTCAGACCGATGCCCAACTCCGACTACTACTGCTGAGCCCGTTATGCCGTACAGTGCCCGTGTGCATTTTCCCGCGCTCGCCTGCCATCCACCTTTTACCGCTCCCCTACAGACAGGGTATTCACCAAAGGTTTTGCATTCTACATATCCTAATACATTGCCTACGTATGGACCAGACGCACAAATACAACTTTAACATCTTACAACAGTTTCAATGTTTCTTACATTTCAATTTTGTTATAATATTGCTTGCAATTTGACATAAACATTAATATTCACATCGAAAGTTGTTTATAGTTTCCTCAACACAATGACATGAAAAGAAAAGAAATGAAATCAGAATATCGATTACACTAATTTACCGAAAATCAGAAGAAAAAAATATTATATGTACAATAGTATAGCGTTGTTGTTGTTACAAACTTTCCTCCGCATTGGTGCAAAAGCGTGGCGCCCTGCGACGTCAACCTTCGCTTCGAACAGCAAGGTGTTGACATATGCGATATAAAGGCCACAAGTCAGAATATTGTGTGACGTGTAAGGTGGGTTAATGATGTCACATTGGCACCAGAGTTCACCACAGTTTTGCTCAGTGCCACATCTTATCCACGTTTCACCGCTTCTTTTGGCGCCTCTGCGATGGAGGTCTAAACAGCGACACCAGCGTTGAAATCAAGTAGTTTTCTGATGAGTCACCAACGAAGATATTCGAGACATGTCGGCGCTCAGAATCGGCACGAAAAGGCCGCAGAGGGTGGCGTAACGGACGTCAGTGAAACGACCCGCTTCCCTGGGGCGCTGATTCCCACACATTCCCCCAACGTAAACGACAGTGCGCATTGCGATGAGTAGCAGTAAGAAATTCTTTGCAAACTTAGACATTGCTGACAGTCTCGGACATTTTAGTCCTTCATTAAGGACGTTATGGGGTTGCATCCACATTGAACGTGATCGCACCAGTTTGGGGTGCAGGGCGGCCGCCATTTTTGGTCTGCCTTGCAGGGTACGACCGTTAGGGAGCATTCAAAGCCACTCGACGAAATCTGAACCTGATCCGAAGCAGCAGAGTGTGCTCATACTTTTTCCGCACTCCTATTTCGTGGTTTCCTGTGGTGTGATCCCGGGGAGAGGCGACGTTGACAGGTGCGTGAATAAAATGGCAATGGCTCCTTCTAAGGCCCCCCACTTCGGCAAAACCCTTGGTGGCGTCACACACCTTTATTGAGAATTTTAAAAATATACTCTTACAGACAACTCGCGACGACGTCCTAGGTGCTTGCAGACTGGCAACCCCTTGTGTACTCCCCAGTTCCAGATGACCTAATGTAAGTAGGCTGTTTAGGTTTTTATGTTGGTAACGCCACGTAGCGCTCTGTATGAAAAGCACTGACTGTTATGTGTCCAGTCTGTGGCTGGTTGGACTCATTGTTGGAATATTCGCTTGTGTAGTGTTGGGCAGTTGGAGGTGAACAGCGCGTAGCGTTGGGCAGTTGGAGGTGAGCCGCCAGCAGTGGTGGATGTGGCGAGAGAGATGGCGGAGTTTTGAGAGGTTGCTATAGGCGGTCGATCTGGACGTGTGTCCGCCAGAAAAAGGAAATTTGTAAAGATGGATGTCATGAACTGATAGATTTATATGATGAATTTTGAACACTATTAAGGTAAATACATTGTTTGTTCTCTATCAAAATCTTTAATTTGCTAACTATACCTATCAGTAGTTAGTGCCTTCAGTAGTTAGAATCTTTTATATAGCTGGCAGTATTGGCGCTCGCTGTATTGCAGTAGTTCGAGTAACGAAGAGTTTTGTGAGGTAAGTGATTCATCAAAGGTATAGGTTATTGTTAGTCATTCTTTTATAGGGATTATTGAAAGTCCGATTCCGTTGCGCAAAAAAATATTGTGTGCGAGTTTAGTGATGATCAGAATAAGTAAAAAGAGAACTATCTGAGTACGTTCAGTTTTACTCAGCTGACCTTGTATCAAATAACGTAGAAGTTTACTAGCACAGTCATTCATAATTATTCTAAGGGGGACGATTCACTAGTATAAGGCGCAAGAGCAACAATGTAATGGTGAAAACACAATAGTGTATCCGCCCTGTCCCTAGAGGTTCATTTAAAAGTGCTCGATAGAAGTGTGCGGCTGCCACCGAGGATTTTGCTGAACTAGAGGTTGTTACAGCAACCCTTTGCCGTTTTAGTTACACATGTGTCGGTGTCACATCCCCCCACGACCACGCCACAGGAACACACGAAACAGGGGCGCTGAAAGAGCACAAACTTCCTTTATTGCTTCGGATCATGTTTAGATTTCGTCGCATTCTGTGAGCCGGACCAAAGACTGCGGTCGCACTGCTCTCCAAACGGGTGGGATAACGGTCGATGTGGATGCAGGCCCACAATATCCTTATAGGAGGGGCTGAAACGTCCGAGGAAAAAAATGGTTCAAATGGCTCTGAGCACTATGGGACTCAACTGCTTAGGTCGTTAGTCCCCTAGAACTTAGAACTAGTTAAACCTAACTAACCTAAGGACATCACAAACATCCATGCCCGAGGCAGGATTCGAACCTGCGACCGTAGCGGTCTTGCGGTTCCAGACTGCAGCGCCTTTAACCGCACGGCCACTTCGGCCGGCCAAACGTCCGAGGACATCAGCACTGTCAAAGGTTGTGACGAACATCTTTCTGTTGCCCATCGCACTGCGAACTGTCGCCTGTCGCTTCCAACCGCGAAATGTGTGGGAATCAACGCCCCAGGTGAAGGGATTGTTTCACTGACACCGTTTATGCCAATCACTGAGGGCTTTTCGTATAGATTCTGAGCAGCAATGTGCCTGAAATGTTTTCTCCATGAGAAAACCGTGTGATTTTAACGCTGAGCATCGCAGTTCTGACTTCTATCGCAGAGGCGTCAAAAGATGGGGTGAAATGTGAGTAAGAGGGATGTGACACGCCCGCTGTTGCATTGGGCGGAATTGTGGTGACATTGTAGACTGACTGGCATCAAAGAGTGGCTTCGTTATATAATGTCATTTGTAACGACTGAATTGATCTCTCTCTTTAGGAGTCGTACCGGTCATCAGTTCTGCTGTACTGGGTTAATCAATTTGTTCCATCAGGAAAGTTATCCCTCGGTCGTTGAGGATGAAAAATATTCTTGTAACATATGTGGATTATTTTTGGGTCTGGGCAGTAGATAATTAATCGTTGGGAGTATGCAGTTTTGTGGTTTCGATTTTGTTATTTTCGTCAAACCCAAGACTGGAAATAAGACAATTCGAATCCCTTGCAAAATTTCGACCACCTTACTTAGTTGCCTGATCGAGAATCGACGCCTCGCCAGTGACTGCGGGCTAGGACAAACCACAGTGCCTGACTAAAAAAGAAAAACAAGCAAAAAAAAATGAAGCAGCCACAAGGGGGAGAGGACACGAAATGGAACTTCAGGCGTTGAGAGACTATGTAATGTTACTGAATAAAATTTACAAAGAACTGGACAGTATTAACCCAGTACGACATCAGAATGACGTGCCACAACGTGCAGCTTGGATGGGTGAACTAATTCGCTTAGAAAAGGTGTCATAAAGCCGCAGCATCCTTTTCTTAGGCAAGATACTCTACTGCGTTTCCGCCATTACATTGTTGCTCTTGCGCCTTATACTAGTGAAACGTCCCCCTCAGAATAATTATGAATGAGATGAAGTCGACGTCCTGACACATGTTACATCGGGTGTAGATCTGGGGATGTTGTTGACTACAGGAATACATTAACGTCATGGAATGAAACAAGTTTACTGTTGTAAAAACGAAATGTGACAGAATACGTGTGATGTGTTACGACAGTGAAAAGAACTTGTGACCGCTGGAGTGTTTTGTTTTCCCCCCCGCAAAAAAAAAAAAAAAAAAAAAAAAAAAAAAAAAAAAAAAAAGGGGTTCAAATGGCTCTGAGCACTATGGGACTTAACATCTGAGGTCATCAGTCCCCTAGAACTTAGAACTAGTTAAACCTAACTAACTTAAGGACATCACACACATCCATCCCCGAGTCAACATTCGAACCAGCGACCGTAGCAGTAGCGCGGTTCCGGACTGATGTGCCAGAACCGCTCGGTCACAGCGGCCGGCTTTTGCCGCTAGACAGTGCCACAAGTTCCTCCAAAAAATCGTAATACCACACACACATTTATGTCATACTAACAAACATACATCTACCTGATGGTAGAGGTTAAAACCTTTCAAACGGATGTGGGAGATAAATAAGCAGTATCTGGTAACATTAAAGTTGTTACTTCATTCGATGTCAATAACAGTCACGGTAAACCCTAATGTAAAATGTTCACATTTACATTAACATGTGTAGAAGAGCATTGTGCTGTTGAAAAACTGCACCAGAATACTGTCGCATTAGAGGTAATACATGAGGACGCAGTACCACTGTGTTGTCAGATTTCCCTCTATCGCTAGCAGCGGTGACCTGAAGTCAAAACCGCTGGCCCCGCAGACCATGATGCCAGGTCCAGAAACACTAAACCTCTGCAAAACATTACAGGAATCGTAACGCTCCCCAGGCCATCACCATTCTCGCAGACGACGGTCGTGCGGAGTACAGTCGTGCAAAACGATGATTCACCGCTGAACACAGTGGGGCGGTATTCATTAGGTTTCCTGTCACGTTACCACTACAAAAGCAGAAGTCTGTCTTCCCCTATGCAGGTCAGACGTGGTACACGGAAAACTTAACGAGGAGTATGCCCTAACCCTCGTCCCCATATGCTGTGCAACTTCGAGCTACTGTTACATCCAAATACTCCACAAATCTTGATATTGCACGATTTGACAGCTATCCAAATGGAGACAAACAATGAGGCATATTTCAAACTCGGCAGGTGCTAATAACGCTGTCTCACAGGAGTGCGCGGTATCTACTTGTCCTTCACAGCAAATCACTCAACATCTGACGCTTTTCACGTGCCTTGTGTCCCCTGCCAGGCCTGGTAACAAGTCAGATCCACTCTGGCGATCGTTGTTGGTGTCACAGGCAGTTGCAACGCTGCTCACTTGCATACCCGCCGAAGTTCTGTACGTGTAGCAAGTTACTTTGATGATTCAGCACGGGTTCTGCGTCTTCCACTTTTTTTTTTGTCATGCAGCCTACCTGAAGCTAAGACGTCAGGTTAATAAAAGTTACAAAACACTGGGGTATTTTCCGCTGGTTTAAGATCCAACGAAGACCCGCACACATGTGCTGATCTCAGTACGGTGGAAACAGTGGTAACGTCTGCAGTGGGAGGTTTCACAGCCAGTTTCAGTAATCCGACGCGGAGTCCACAAGTTCCGTAAATACCGCGTTGGTGTTTTTGTGGTGTAGCACTTGCCATTCGTTCAGTGTACGTCACTAGCTCTGCAGTGTCGCATTGTTTGTAATGACGTCCCTCGTTGCAAAACCCCCCGGTCACCGCTAAGTGCGGGCCACGGCGGGCCGGGCGAATGGCGGAGACGTTTTTGGTGGAGGCGGCGTCGGCGGCGGCGTCGGCCGGGCGCCGCTCGACTCGGCGCGGCCCGGCGCCGCGCCGCAGCTGTATGCAAATGCCGGCGGTTTTTCCCCTTGATGTGAGCCGGTGGGCGGCCCGGCCGGCGCCCGCTATATTGGAATCCGGCCGTCTCTGGCCGCCCCCGCCTCCGCCCCCGCCCCCGCCTCCGACGCCAGACCGGCCCGGCTGCCAGTGGGCTGGCGGGAGTGGGGGGTGGAGGGTGGGGGACGCCGCCCCCCGCCCCCGCTGCCGCTGACGGCTGACTTGGCGAGGGGCTGTGCCGCCGTTGTCGGGCGCGCCCCCGCGACTTCTCTCTGTGCGGCCCCCAAAAAAATATAAAACCGAGCCAGCGCTTCCCTCCGGTCGGCCGTGTCAGGCGGATTGCACTTTGTGCCGTAGAAGCGAATGTCGATTCTAACTGAGCGACTTTTTCCGACATCGAGTACAGTCCTGTGTCTCTGGTGCCTCGCATCGACATTGTCATGGCGATCATTTCGAAGTGATTTTAAGCGCTAATCCAGACTAATGACACACCCTGCTATGAACGGCGCCACACATATTGTTTTGTGGCAGATATACAGCTGTCCATTAAAATTGCAACACCAGGAAAGATAGAAAACAGCGAAATTTTACTCCAGAAAACAAGTCAATTTCTAGCCGATATGAGGGTGTAAAAGGTGCGAATTTAGTACTGATACACATCAAGATAGGAAAGGAGCAGCAGAAAGAAAAGTCCCCACAGTCCAGCATTGTTCAAAGCACACGGAAGTATCAACACGAGCCAGCTGACAGGCCTAAACATTTCGACACAGTTAATCGGTCACTAAGAGTGTGACATCAACATTTCTGTGTGTGAATCAAGCGAGCTCATCGGACAAGTCTAAGTCAAGTGCAGACCGGCCTGCCTGCACTGCTCATGTAACATTATGTAAGAAGCACTAGCTATAACTCAACACCTATCACTGGTTTGACAAAGCAGTTATGATACTGGAAGAAACTGATTAAGTCAGTACAGCAGAACTGAAGACCACTACAACTCGTAATGAGAGAGACCAGTCATTACAAATGACATACAATAAAGCCACTCTTTGGTGCCATAAACGCACCAGCCTGTTAGCCTACAGGCAGTCGATCAGGAAGACAGATGGCATTCATGTCATACACATTTGATTGTCTGATTACTATATCGTAACATCTTGTGTGAGATACTTCCTGTATTGGTCATATTCTTGCTGCCTGATGTTATAACCACCAAGCTGTAGCTAGGGATGGCTGTGAACCACTATCCGGTACTGATGCTGCCACATATGGATAGTCAACACCATTGCAGATCAGGGCACCAATTGGTCTGGAACTGCAGCGTCATTCAGGTCAGATAGTCTACCAAATCAGCAAGCCAGGATCAGAATTTAAGAAGACATAACAACATCCAATATGGCAATATCGCAGTCCATCTGTTGGGACAACACGGGCAGTGACCTGAGAGGGACCAAGTACACACACACACACACACACACACACACACACACACACACACACACACCACAGTCACAGCCACATTTGCACCAATGGCAATTGTCTTCTGAACCAATGGGTGGGGCAGCCCGCCACACTCCAACTCACTAGCCTGCACAGAGGGCTGATACAGCAGTCTCTGGCAGCCCTGAGTCTCCGCTGGATTCAGCAGATTCCACTCTGGCTTGTGAAGTCACCAGCCACCACAGAAGACATGGCGACAAATTGTATTGTGAGGAATAATAGAACAATTTTTTTTCTTTTCTTTTTTTTGCGTCTATCGACACCACAAGGGTTCCTCCCCTCCATCCCGATGAAAAATTATCTGTTCACAGCCCAAGAGTCGGCGATCCCTAGAGTACCTCCTCTGACAGCAACCACCGCTTGACCTCGTTGTACATCGACTTGAACTTTCTTTATATGATAGGCGCAGGTATGTAATCCACTTCGCTTCAACTTTTCGCCAGAGCTCAACAGACGTAGTGGCTACTGATTTCTGGCATGATAGACTCTCTACAGTAGATGCCAGATTCTTCAATGGGTAGGAGATCTGGAGGACGTGTTGGTCAATGGAATGATCGAACACCCTCTGTATCGACGTAGTTCAAGGCAGCGTCAGCAGCACGTGCAGTCTTGCTTTACCTTGCTGAAAGATAACGCCAAACAGATCACAAAGGTAGGGCACCGCCACCAGTCTTCATACGTCAGAAACTCAACGGCTGCCATTCATACAAGTTGGTATCCGAAAAAGAGGAGACGTTGCACACTACTCGGAATCTTCGAGTCACGCACCAGTTAACTAAATCCACTGACCACCTCAGCTCTGGACAGTTCAAAATCTACTAGTCCTACAAAAGCAAGAAGCTAGATCCACTAGAGGCGCCAAATGTGCGTAACACCAGCTAACCGGGTTCAGTCCCGTCGTACCTATTCACAAGGTTTTTTTTTTTCCCTTCAGCACTTTCATTGTAGTTGTACACAATATAATTGCCCTATTCATCTGGGCAGTGAGCTTGGCCACGATAGATAGTTGGATGGTTATCGTGCACTCTCTTAGGCAACGTATCAGCGACCCTTCTGCTGTTTCCACAACAGTTATTCATAATGGAGCTATCTGTTCAATCACTTAGATTGCTTTGAGGTGGTGAACGTTTCACAAACTTCTAGTTCTTCATCTGCATCATAATCCTTTCTCTGAAAACCACTGGAAAACGCACGGCAGAGGATACTTCCCAATGTATCAATTATTATCGCTTCTTTCCATTCCATTCACGTACGGAAGGCAGGAAGAATGGTTGTTTAAATTCTCTTGTGATGGCTGTAGTTAACCTAATCTTGTCCTCACGATCCCTGTGGAAGAGGTAAGTAGGGGCCTGTAATATATTGCTAGAAACTTTATTTAAAACCGGTTCTTCAGACTTTGGAAGCAAACTGTCTCTGGACAGTTTGCCTCTGTCTCCTAGTGTCTGCCCTTTCAAGTTCGTCAGCTTCTCTTGTGACACTCCGTAAAGGTCAGACAAACCTGTGACCCTTTGTGATACCTTCCTCTGTACACGTTCAGTGTTAGTCCTATTTGGTACACATACCGTACACTTCTGCAGTATTCTAGGGGAGGTTGAAAGAGTAATTTGTAAGCAGTCTCTTTTGTCGACTGGTCGTATTTCCCTATTATTCTACGTCAACCGAAGTCTGCCACCTGTTTCACCTACGAGTGAGACCGTGTGATCTTTCCATTTCATATCCCTACGAAGTGTTACACACAAGTATTTGTATGAGCTGACGATCACATTAGTTACTCGTTGAAACTGATGTCGTAACATGCTACGTATTCGCGTTTTGTGAAGTGAACTATTTCACATTTCTGAAAATTTAAACCAAATTTCCGCTCTTTGTACCAGTTTGAAGTCCTATTAAGATCAAACTCAATACTTGCCCAGCTTTTCTCCAGACAGTACACTATTATAGACAATGGCATCATCGGAGAAACGTCTTACGTTACAACTAATATTGTCCCAAGGTGATTAATGTAAAACGAGAACAACAAGATTCCCAACACGCGAATCTGTGGATGAAGCCCGACCAACAGGCATTACTTGCATTGATCAAAAATGATTGTGCATTGAAAATGTCTAGTTTCTAGCTCAAATATACATATCTACCAATAAAATTTCAAAAGGACGACTGACAGCTGAAATCTATTATTATAAGTCAATAACAGTCGCTGCGTACAACAGCCTTCTGAATGGAGGGTAACCTGAGGAAATGGATAGGTTAAAGTTAGATATAGTGGGAATTACTGAAGTGCAGTGGCAGGAGGAACAAGACTTCTGGTCAGGTGAATACAGGGTTATAAATAGAAAATCAAACAAGGGTAAAGTAGGAGTAGGATTAGTAATGAATAAAAAATAAGAACACGGTTAAGCTATTACGAATAGCATAGTGAACGCATTATTGTAGCCAAGACAGACACAAAGCCCACGCCTACCACAGTAGTACGAGTTTGTATGCCAACTAGCTAAGCAGACGAAGAAGAGAATGAAGAAATGTAAGATGCGATAAAAGAAATTATCCAGATAGTTAAGGGAGTCGAAAATTTAATAGTTGAGTGGGACTGTAATTCGATAGTAGGAAAAGGAAGAGAAGGGAAAGTAGTAAGTGAATATGGAATCGGGATAACGAATGTAAGTGGAAGCCGCCTAGTAGAATTTTGCACAGCGTATAACTTAATCAATCCTAACACCTGGTTTAAGAATCATGAAACAAGGTTTTATTCGTGGAAGACGCCTGTAGTCACCGGAAGGTTTCAGATTGATTATATATGGTAAGACAGATTTCAAATTGTAAGACATTTCCAGGGGCAGATGTGGTATCTGACCACAATTTATTGGTTATGAACTCTAGACCAAAACTGAAGAAACTGCAAAAAAGATAAGAATTTAACGAGATGGGACCTGGATAAACTGAAACTACCGGAGGCTCTAGAGAGTTTCAGAGAGTGCATTAGGGAACGACTGACAAGACCAGGGGAAAGAAATACAGTAGAAGAAAAATGGGTAGCTTTGAGAGATGAAATAGTGAAGGTCGCAGAGGATCAAATACGTAAAGAGACGAGGGCTAGTAGATATTCACGGGTAACAGAAGAGATATTGAATTTAATTGATGAAAGGACAAAATATAAAAATGCAGTAAATGGAGCAGATAAAAAGGAATACAAACGTCTCAGAAATGAGTTTGACAGGAATGCAAAATGGCTAAGCAGGGATGGCTAGAGGACAAATGTAAGGATATAGAGGCATATATCACTAGGGGTAAGATAGATACTGCCTACAGGAAAATTAAAGAGACCTTTGGAAAAAAGAGAACCACCTCAATGAATTTCAAGAGCTCAGTTGGAAAACCAGTCCTCAGTAAAGAAAGGAAAGCAGAAAGGTGGAAGGAGTATATAGAGAGGCTATACAAGTTCGATGTACTTGAGGGCAATATTATGGAAATGGAAGAGGACGTAGATGAAGATGAAATTGGAGATATGACACTGCGTGAAGAATTTGCAGACCATTGAAAGACCTAAGTTGAAACAAGGTCTTGGGAACAGACAACATTTCATTAGGATTACTGACAGCCTTGGGGGAGCCAGCCATGACAGGTGAAATATCCTCAGACTTCAAGAAGAATGTAATACTTCCAATCCCAAAGCAGCGCTGACAGGTGTGAAATTTACCGAACTGTCAGTTAAATCAGTCACGGTTGCAAAATACTGACACGAATTCTTTACAGACGAATGGAAAAACTGGTAGAAGCCAACCTCGGTAAAGATGAGTTAGGATTCCGTAGAAATGTTGGAACACGCGAGGCAATACTAACATTGCGACTTATCTTATTAGATTGTTTAAGAAAGGAAAATCTACTTTTCTAGGATTTGTAGACTTAGAGAAAGTTTTTGACAACGTTGACTGGAATACCCTCTTATTCTGAAGGTGGCAGGGGTAAAATACAGGGAGCGAAAGGCTATTTACAATTTTTAAAGAAACCAGACGGCAGTTATAAGAGACGAGGGGCACGAAAGAGAAGCAGTGGTTGAGAGGGGTGTGAGACGTGATTGTAGCCTATCGTCGATGTTATTCATTCTGTATGTTGAACAAGCAGTAAAGGAAACAAAAGAAAAATTGGGAGTGTGAATAAAAATCCGTGGAGAAGAAATAAAGACATTGAAGTTTGCCGACGACATTGTGATTGTGTCAGAGACAACAAAGGACGTGGAAGAGCAGCTGAACGGAATGGACAGTGTCTTGAAAGGAGGATAGAAGATGAACATCAAGAAAACAACGCGAGGATAATGGGTGGTAGTCGAATTAAATCAGGTGATGCTGAGAGAATTAGATTAGGAAAAGAGACACTTAAAGTAGTAAACGGGTTTTGCTATTTGGGAAAGAAAATAACTGATGATGGTCGAAGTAGGGAGGATAAAAAATGTAGACTGGCTATGGCAAGTAAAGCGTTTCACCCCAGGTTATGGCATTAACAGGCTAGGCATTGATCGATATGTGACGCAGTAACTGATTAGTGACTCATAATTAGCGAGGAAATGACGTCTTGGACCTAATATGTTGAAATGATAACTGCTTGAAAATTAGTGGGGTGAGTCCCTTAGCAGCCAAAAGGGCCACCTGACTTTTCAGGCTTCATTCCTGTCACAGGTCCTGTGGTTCCTCAGGTGCTGATTTCAAAACCAGTAGCAGTCACAAAGACAGCCAGTTTCTAACTCTATTTTCTTACGTACTCATGTTCGGACGTTTCTTGAAAGTTATGAAGTTGATCATGGGATGCAATGATGATAGATGCGGCTCAAGTTTCGGAAAGCCTTAATTAACATCGTAGCTCTTACTACCTACGTAACTTGTTATTGATTCCCTGAGATCTCTCATTGCCTTGTATGTGCCGAAATTTTACAAACGTGGCTCACATCAAGCTTGTAGACAAGGTGTTTCAAAACCACAGAGAGTTCTTTCCGCTTCCGCACTTCTGGTGCACTAATTGGCTCTAATTGTACTTGCTTTGCTTTTTAGTTGGTTTTCTATCCTGTGGAGGAGAGAAGACAGCATATTAAATGAACATTGGCACAGTAGTGTTATATATCCTGATTATGGGCGACAGTGGTCCAAATACTGGTACATTTGTTTACGACATGACACTGCCTACCACCAAAAAGAATTCTGTGGCTATGTCACTGTCAATATATTACCAGATCGTTGCATGGCCCTACGCGCTGTGAAGTGGCTACATGACAGACACCGTTCTTCTCATATGAAAGGAAATCAGTTATTGGTTTTCTTAACTGTGCGACTTACTATATTAGTATCACAGAAGCAGCGCTGCAGCTGACGTAGCTTCTGTGCAATTTTCGATATTAATGACTCCTATCGTTCAAATAATCGGCCTGGTAAAACGTAACAAATAAAATTTAAATCACTGTAAGTAGTATACATGAGACGACTCTTTTGCATGTTGTTTGTATCTGTTGGCGCATGTCATTGACCTCACCTTCACCTTTGCCTCGACCCTCAGCTTGAATGCATTACATAATCATGTTCCTCGCATCTTCCACCCGAACCTTCGCCAGCCACTCACAATCTAGTATTAAAATGAAACAACCAATCAAGGATCCAAGATGGTGGAACTAGCCCAATTGTGATAGTAGGAAAATTAAAACAGGAGCCACACGTCTTTCCCCCACACCATCCCCCTCTCCAGACAATCACAGCATACTCTTAAAATGATACATAACAATGACAAGTTCCTATAAAATAGTAAACATATTACACACACGAACACACACACACACACACACACACACACACACACACACACACACACACACACACACACACACACACAGAGAGAGAGAGAGAGAGAGAGAGAGAGAGAGATTCTGTATAAACTTCCCAGCCTTTCCTCAGTCAGAGCCTGAAAGTTTAGCCATCAGTAAAATCAAAGAGCATGGTATGTGTAAACAGCCAGGTACGTGTAACCCCATCAGGGATGTGCTCAAAAGAATCCAAACAAGCTGACTTATTTATAAAAAATACGTCAGATACTTAAAAAGCAGCTGAGTTGAGTAAAGCGATGAAAATGTCGACTATGCCTACACTACAGATTTCAAAAAATCGTTTACAGAATGGTTCAGGAGTCACATTGATAAATTTCATAGAAAGCTATATATCATTCGCTATGGAGTGTTAGACTGATTATATAACATACTCTCCATAAATAGTTGAAACCCAATGTCTGCTTATGCAGTGTAATATGCGAAAAAGTATAAGACATACTCCCGTTACGTAGTTAAAAATCAACTTTTCCGTATGTAATGTAATTAACGAATTATAATATAATTATTTCCTCCCCCCATGAGCCCATGGACCTTGCCGTTGGTGGGAAGGCTTGCGTGTCTCAGCGATATAGATGGCCGTACCGTAGGTGCAACCACAACGGAGGGGTATCTGTTGAGAGGCCAGACAAACGTATGGTTTGCAGCAGCAGCCTTTTCAGTAGCTGCAGGGGCAACAGTCTGGATGATTGACTGACCTGTCCTTGTAACGCTAACCAAAACGGCCTTGCTGTGCTGCTACTGTGAACGGCTGAAAGCAAGGAGAAACTACGGCCGTAATTTTTCCCGAGGGCATGCAGCTTTACTGTATGGTTAAATGATGATGGGATAGTAGGTGAATATGGATTGGGGGTAAGAAATGAAAGAGGAAGCCGTCTGGTAGAATTTTGCACAGAGCATAACTTAATCATAGCTAACACTTGGTTCAAGAATCATGAAAGAAGGTTGTATACATGGAAGTATCCTGGAGATACTACAAGATATCAGATAGATTGTATAATGGTAAGACAGAGATTTAGGAACCAGGTTTTAAATTGTAAGACATGTCCAGGGGCAGATGTGGACTTTGACCACAATCTATTGGTTATGAACTGTAGATTAATAATGAAGAAACTGTAAAAAGGTGGGAATTTAAGGAGATGGGACCTGGATAAACTGACTAAACCAGAGGTTGTACAGAGTTTCAGAGAGAGCATAAGGGAACAATTGACAGAAATGGGGGAACGAAGTACAGTAAAAGAAGAATGGGTAGCTTTGATGGATGAAGTAGTGAATACAATAGAAGATCAAGTAGGTAAAAAGACGAGGGCTAGTAGAAATCCTTGGGTAACAGAAGAAATATTGAATTTAACTGATGAAAGGAAAAAATATAAAAATGCAGTAAATGAAGCAGGCATAAAGGAATACAAACGTCTCAAAAATGAGAGCGACAAAAAGTTCAAAATGGCTAAGCGGGGATAGCTAGAGGACAAATGTAAGGATGTAGAGGCTTATCTCACTAGGGGTAAGACAGATACTGCCTACAGGAAAATTAAAGAGACATTTGGAGAAAAGAGAGCCACTTGTATGAATATCAAGAGCTCAGATGGAAACCCAGTTCTAAGCAAAGAAGGGAAAGCAGAAAGGTGGAAGTAGTATATAGACGATTCTATACAAGGGCGATGTACTTGAGGACAATATTGTGGAAATGGAAGAGGATGTAGATGAAGATGAAATGGAAGATACGATACTGCGTGAAGAGTTTGACAGAGCACTGAAAGATCTGAGTCGAAACAAGGCCCCGGGCGTAGACAACATTCCATTAGAACTACTGACAGCCTTGGGAGAGCCAGTCCTGAAGAAACTCTGCCATCTGGTGAGCAAGATGTGTGAGACAGGCGAAATACCATCAGACTTCAAGAAGAATATAATAATTCCAATCCCAAAGAAAGCAGGTGTTGACAGATGTGAAAATTACCGAACTATCAGTTTAATAAGTTACAGCTGCAAAATACTAACACGAATTCTTTACAGACGAATGGAAAGACTGGCAGAAGCCGACCTCGGGGAAGATCAGTCTGGATTCCATAGAAATATTGGAACACGTGAGGCAATACAAACCCTACGACTTATGTTAGAAGATTAAGGGAAGGCAAACCTACGTTTCTAGCATTTGTAGACTTAGAGAAAGCTTTTGACAATGTTGACTGGAATACTCTCTTTCAAACTCTAAAGGTGGCACAGATAAAATACAGGGAGCGAAAGGCTATTTACAGTTTGTACAGAAACCAGATGGCAGTTATAAGAGTCGAAGGGCATGAAAGGGAAGCAGTGGTTGGGAAGGGAGTCAGACAGGGTTGTAGCCTCTCCCTGATGTTATTCAATCTGCATATTGAGCAAGCAGTAAAGGAAACAAAAGAAAAATTCGGAGTAGGTATTAAAATCCATGGAGAAGAAATAAAAACTTTGAGGTTCGCCGATGACATTGTAATTATGTCAGAGACAGCAAAGGACTTGGAAGAACAGTTGAACGGAATGGACAGTGTCTGGAAAGAAGGATATAAGATGAACAACAACAAAAGCAAAACGAGGATAATGGAATGTAGTCGAATTAAGTCGGGTGATGCTGAGGGAATTAGATTACGAAATGAGACACTTAAAGCAGTAAAGGAGTTTTGCTATTTGGGGAGCAAAATAACTGATGATGGTCGAAGTAGAGAAGATATAAAATGTAGACTGGCAATGGCAAGGAAAGCGTTTCTGAAGAAGAGAAATTTGTTAACATGGAGTATAGCTTTAAGTGTCAGGAAGTCGTTTCTGAAAGTATTTCTACGGAGTGTAGCCATGTATGGAAGTGAAACACGGACGATAAATAGTTTAGACAAGAAGAGAATAGAAGCTTTCGAAATGTGGTGCTACAGAACAATGCTGAAGATTAGATGGGTAGATCACATAACTAATGATGAGGTATTGAATAGAACTGGGGAGAAGAGTAGTTTGTGGCACAACTTGACCAGAACAAGGGACCGGTTGGTAGGACATGTTCTGAGGCATCAAGGGATCACAAATTTAGCGTTGGAGGGCAGCGTGGAGGTTAAAAATCGTAGAGGGAGACCAAGAGAGGCATACACTAAACAGATACAGTCGGATGTAGGTTGCAGTAGGTACTGGGAGATGAAGAAGCTTGCACAGGATAGAGTAGCATGGAGAGCTGCATCAAACCAGTCTCTGGCCTGAAGACCACAGCAACAACAACAACAATATACATTTTCAGAGATCACTTTTACTTTAAGTATTATTCCACAAAACTTCAAAAACGTGAATTGATATCAGCTATTAAATTAAGATACTGTTGCTTGTCTTCGCCAAGAGGTGACAACGTTCATAGTTTGATCTGAGTACCATACTTGAGGTAAAGTACAACAGAGACTCAAATTAAATATTTTCCACATGTAGGATGCATGTCAAGTGTCGTGTTCTTTCCAAGTCTTAAATGTCTGGACAAATACGTCAGCAATGAAAAAAGTTCAATAGATACGTCAAGTATCTCCTTTCCCCTATAGACACATAACCGACAAATTAGTGCTTAAACCTAGACTCTGAACTCTGAAGTAAGTAATCCTGTGCTATTTACATGCCTAGATAGTTAAAAATAACACGATAAACTAGCAACTGACATTCCAGGTTAAGTCTAAAAGATCGATACAGTAATACGAAACTTACTAGGCTCAAACTGCAGAAAATACATACTAGCTAAAATACTACACTAAAAAAGGTAGTCTGATTAACTGGAGGCATTTACGTAAATAATTAAACGTATTCTTGGTGTAAGTCAGAGTACACCCCGAAATCAAATATTTTCACATCTAAATCCTTCTCAAGCACTATTTTAGGAAAGGAACGGTAAGACAACATGCCGTGCACTAGAAGTGAAATGAAATGTCGCGTGGCTAGCGCCTCCTGTCGGGTAGACCGGTCGCCTGGTGCAAGTCTTTTTAGTTGACGCCACTCTGGTGACTTGTGTGTCGATGGGTATGATTTGATGATGAAGACAACAGAACACCCAGTCCCTGAGCGGGTAAAATACCCGACTCAGCCGGGAATCGAACCCGAGGCCCTTTGCATAGCATTCCGCCATGCTGACCACTTTTCCCTTGTGGAAAAAATAAGACGATGTTCTTAACAAAATAAAATATTTCTTAACAATAACAAACTTAACTGCTTCTATTAGTACAAAACAATAACGGACCGCGTCCCTCTTATTGTCCTTGTTTCTCCCTATGCCCGTTGTACCTCGCGTTGGTGCCGGATACGTCTTCACGTATGGTGGTGGATCCTCTCCACTGTCCTGATCCTTTCTTGTTCTGAACACTTACAGGCAATAATTACATTCTCGTACCAGGTACATCCCAACTAGGTGGGGGATCAAGCAAGGCACGCCCTAGAAAATTAGCGTAATATGTTCGATATCTCGGATTTCTCATAATCTGTGAGTGATGTTCTTGTAGTAATGCCCAAAACTCGAATACATTTTTACTGCCCTCTCGGTATAGGTACAGCACAGCCAGACACCGAATCCAAATCACTATGTTTGCCTTCGTTCGGAGATAATATGTCATATCCGGGAGAAGTAGTATCCGTGGTTCTATGGCTTCCGGCACCACCCGAAGGAGGAAGGCGATCATTTTCTGGACCAAACACCACACGTCCGCCGAAGACCCGCATATCAGGCGATGTCCCTCTGTGTCTGTAACATTGCACTGTTGACACAGTGGCTCATCCGCCATGTGAATTGCATGCAAGCTGGAACGAGTCACGTATGTCCCATTTACTACCTGATACCACAGTGCGCGCGTCCCCGTGTCAAGGCGTTCGTACGCCATACTCCTGACCATGTGGCTGTTGATTGTCGGCGCTCTATGGCATTATTCGGCCGTCGTCGAGTCAAGATGCGGTATATATCACGTGCCGTTGGCGTCCTTATAGTCGGCATTTCCACATGGACATAACTGTGTTCCACAAAAAAGGTTCGCATGTGGGCAACCGATGGTGAGATGTTGGACAGCACTACCGGTGCCAGACGAGAAGGTGGAGCCAGTTCGTCTATCAAGCTGCCCGTCAGACTTGTCAGGTATCGTGTCCACGTCTTTATCATCGTGCTTACGTAAATAGCCACTGCTCTGTCGCGGACGTGGACGAATCCAAGACCGCCGCGACTACCAGGAAGGGTGAGAGTTTCGCATTCGATCTTCAAACCTGACCTATGCTCACAAAATATCCTAATGCCGTCAGGATTCGGCGCGCCAACACCACCGGCGTATCATGAACTTGGGCCAGGTGGGGGATGCGAGAAGCTAGATAAGAGTTGGCAAAGGCGACCCGTTGTATCATGTCCAGAGACCTTAACTTGTGACTTCGAACACTCGCACGAATTGTTTGCAGAAGATGTCTGTAGCTCAGTGCCGCCGTGCGTCGAACGTCTGTAGTGAAGATAATTCCTTGGCATTTCTTCTTTTTTATCGGCTGTAGTGGTGCTATACTTCCCGTCGTAAGTCCTCTCCCGATGTTCATCGCTCCCGACTGTGCCATGTTCATACGACTTCTCGTAGCCATGCCACACAAATTAATCCAATGCAAGGCCACTCTTGTCTCGTCGCCCGACCGTGATAAAAACACTCAGTGATTCGCGTATGTTCTGCATATAAACTTGGTGTTCCTTATCGTCATTCCTTGGAGTCGATTCCGGAGTCCACAGAGCAGCGGCTCGACAGCGGTGGCATACAGTACCGTCGACAGCGGGCACCCTTGTCTGAGCGATCGTGAGATGGTGATGGGCCCCACCAAGCGTCCATTGATGAGCACTCTGGATGAGGCACCGTGGAGCAGTCTCATAACGACGGTGACAGATCTCTCTGGAAACTTCATTTGCGTCAACACTTCCATTAGATGGGCGTGACTCACCCTGTCAAAGGAACGATCGAAGTCTATCGATACCAGTACAACCGGGAGACGACATGTTGTTGCCAGAGTGATAACATTGCGGTACTCGCTGAGTGCCGTTTGTATATTGCTGTCCCCTCCTAGTTGGGTTTGATCGAATGATATCACTTGGTGTAGTACGCGTTTAATGCGTGCTGCAAGTATCCTGGCGTAGATCTCGTAGTCACAATTAAGAAGGGTCAGTGGCCGGTAGGCCTATATCCCTGAGCCGCCGGATAGTTTGTGAACAGGGATGATGGTTCCTTCCACGAAGTAGCGTGGAGGAGGCACGTTGGCAGACGTCAATTCGCGGTACATGGCACTCCATTGCGGAGTCATGAAATCTTAAAATGTGCGATGAAGCTCTAACGGAAACCCGTCAGGCCCCGGTGACTCGTTCGACGCTCCGTTATCGAGCGCTTCTATAACGACGTTACCTGTGACTTCCCCAGTTAACTCTTGGTCGGACGGCACGTCGAGGCACTCGTATAGCGTTCGTGGGACCTCATGATCTGCCTGATCGCGTTCCACTTCTTCATAGAGATGACCGTATTGTTCCACAAAGGCGTTGGCGATGTCTTTTTGTTTTGACTTGCGGCGAATGTCTGACAATACGGCCGCCTGTATGAAGGTTCTGCTGCTACGTTGTTTTTCTCTGATAACGTGATACATCGACGGTGTCAAAGGCCCTTGCGCAGACTGTGACACCTTCCAGACGACGTCGCTTTATAGAAAGTATTTGAGCCTGGGCTCGTTTTATAGGAGCACTTCAATCCTGTGAAGGCCCTTGTACAGAAAGTTCGAGGAGCATCGTAAAATAAAATTCCGTCGTGTGGCGCCTCCACATCATACGCTCTCTTCCGTATCCAATTAAGGTTTGGCGCATTTCAGGCTTAACATATTCCAGCCACAACTTCAACGTCGTCGGATATGGCGGGAGGCGTCGTTCACATATGTGCCAAGTGTCTTCGATTAAGCGTCTGCATTTAGGTTCCCTGAGGTGAGCTCCATTCAGTTTCCAAACACCGCGACTCCTCCACACTCGGTGACAACTTAGGGAGATCGTGCATGTGTATGCTATGTATGTGATATGAAAAGGCGACGGGCCACAATGCCGCATCGAGGATCGCAGATTCGAGACGACGTGTTACGTAAATTCGGTCGAGGCTACCTGCAGAGTGACTTGTGACATACGTACATCTGCGTCTGTCGCCATGTCTCGTCTCCCCTGTATCAGTTGCTGCAGCTCCTGGCATGAATTATAGCGTGGGTGCCGATCCTTTAGTGCGAGCACGCAGTTGAAGTCGCATCCAAATAATACATCTTCATACCGGCCTAAGAATAGTGGTGCAATTTCCTCTGCGTAAAAACGCCGTCGGTCGGACCCTGACGGTACGTAGATGTTAACGACCCGTACTCCTAGCACTGTGAGCTCCAGTCCTCGCGCTGACGGCAGGTACACCACGTCCTCGGCTACTATGCCGCCACCTAGATGTAACGCTGTTAAAAGACGCAGTTAAAAGACAAAAAAAATCATTGTATAAAGAAGGAGATAAAGAAACCCATCAAATTTCGGTCCAATTTCATTTTTTCCCGCATTCTCAAAAAAACTTAGAAAAGATAATATGCAGCCGTCTTTTTAACCATTTGACCGCAAATAAAATATTATACAAGTCATAATTCAGGTTTCTATACGGTTCCGACACTGAGAAGGTTATCTACACATGCAATGATCCTGTACTTACCCCATGAAGGGGAAGGAAGACAATGTGCACTTTGTGGATACCGATCGGAGTCATTCTAGACGTGGAGCAGGTCTTTCCGGATGCCATGAAGAGCGCAGGGTGCAGCCAACTGCAGATGGTGACTTACATCGGTACCAGTGATGTGTGCCGCTTTGGATCGGAAGAGATTCTCTCTGGTTTCGAGCGGCTAACAGAAGTTGAAAAGGCTGCTGGTCTTGGTTGCAAGATGAAAGCAGAGCTCACCATTTGCAACACAGTCGTCAGGCTCGATCGCGGACCTCTGGAACAGAGCCGAGTGGAGGGTCTGAATCAGGGACTCAGACGGTTCTGCGACCGTGTAGGCTGCAGATTCCTCGACTTGCGCCAAAGGGTGGTTGGGTTTCGAGTCCCGCTGAATAGGTCAGGAGTCCACTGCACGAAGGAGGCGGCTACACGGGTAGCAGGGGCTGTATGGAGTGGACTGGGCGGTTTTTTTAGGTTACAGGGTCTCGGGAAAACACAAGAAGGGTTTTAGTCACAAAGGGTGTAGGCTGAACACAGGAAGAACATAGATACAGGAACCGTCGGTATAACAGTTGTAAACTGTCGTAGCTGTGTTGGGAAAGTACCAGAACTCCAAGCGCTAATAGAAAGCACTGATGCTCAAATCGTTATAGGCACTGAAAGCTGGCTAAAGCCGGAAATAAACTCAGCCGAAATTTTGCGAAACATCAAACAGCATTCCGAAATGTTCGTTGCTGTCAGAAGTAATTTATCTTGTCGCGAAATTGAAGCTGATAGTTCCTGTGAGTCAGTATGGGAAGAGCTCATTCTTGAAACCGGAATAAAATAATAATTGCATCCTTTTACCAGCATCCCATTTCAAATAATACAATTGCTGAAAAATTCAAAGAAAACTTGAGTTTACTTTCCAACACGTTTCCGACTCATAAAATTATAGTTGGTGATGACTTTAATTTCCCCTCGATATGTTCGCGAAAATACATGTTCAAACCTGGAGGCACGCATAAAACATCATCCGAAATTCTTCTAAATGCATTCTCTGAAAATTCTTTCGAGCAGTTAGTTCATGAGCCCATGCAAATAGTAAACGGTTGTAAAATCACAGTTGACCTCTTAGCAACAAATAATCATGAGCTAATAACAAGCATCAAAACCAATGCAGGGATTAATGAACACAGGGTTGTCGTAGCGAGACTGAATTGTGTAACCCCAAATCCACCAAAAATAAACGACAAATATACCTATTCAAAAAAGCAGATAAAAATTCACTTTACGCCTTCCTGAGAGACAATCTTCACTCATTCCAAATTAACAATATAAGTGTAGACCAGATATGGCTTAAATTCAAGGAAATAGTATCGGCACCAATTGAGAGATTTATACCAAATAAATTATCAAAACGGGCCAGAACACTGTTGCAGAGGTAACTAAAAAATCGTATCAAATTTAAACGGACGCAAAATCTCCAAGACTGGCAATATTTTACAGAAGCTCGAAATTTAGCGCGGACTTCAATACGAGATGCTTATAATAGTTTTCACAACGAAACTTTGTCTCAAAACCTGGCAGAAAAACCCAAACAGATTCTGGCCTTATGTGAAGTGTGTTAGCGGCAAGAAACAATCAATACCTTCTCTGCGCGATAGCAGTGGAGATACTATCGAAGACAGTGCTGCCAAAGCACAGTTACTAAACACAGCCTTCCGAAATTCGTTCACCAAAGAAGACGAAGCAAACATTCAAGAATTCGAATCGAGAACAGCTACCACCGTGAGTAAGAAGCAGATATCCTCGGAGTAGTGAAGCAACTTAAATCACATAATAAATGCAAGGCTTCTGGTCCAGACTGTATACCAGTTAGTATCCTCTCGGAGTATGCTGATGCAGTAGCTCCATACTCAACAGCCGTATACAGTTGTTCGCTCGACGAAAGATCCGTACCCAAACCAGAATTTTGCAATGTATATTGCGTGCGACCATTATGAATTATCTCGAAGACCACTGTCTATTGACACATAGTCCACACGGATTTAGAAAACATCGTTCTTGTGAAACACAACTAGCTCTTTACTCACATGGTGTGTTGAGATCTATTGACAAGGGATTTCAAATTGATTCCGCATGTCTAGATTTGCAGAAGGCTTTTCACGCTGCATCACACAAGCGGCTTGTAGTGAAATTGCTTGATTATGGAATACTGTCTCTGCTATGTGAGAGGACTCGTGATTTCTTGTCAGACAGATCACAGTTTGTGCAGATGTGATTTCTGCCGTTCCCCAAGGTAGTGTTATAGACCTTTTGCCATTCGCTATCTATATAAAAGATTTAGGGGACAATCTGAGCAGCCGTCTTAGGTTGTTTGCAGATGATGCTGTCGTTTATCGACTAGTAAAGTCATCAGGAGATTAAAACACACTGCAAAACGATTTAGAAAAGATGTCAGTATGGAGCGAGAGTTGGCAATTGGCCCTAAATAACGAAAAGTGTGAGGTCATCGACATGAGTGGCAAAAGGAATCCGTAAAACTTCGGTTACACGATAAATCAGTCAAATCTAAAGGCATTAATTCAAGTAAATACCTAGGTATTACAATTACGAACAAGTTAAACTGGAAGAACACATAGAAAAGGCTAACCAAAGACTGCGTTTTATTGGCAGGGAACTTTGGAGACTGCGTACACTGCACCTGTCAGTCCTCTTTTAGAATACTACTGTGAGGTGTGGGATCCTTACCAGATAGGATTGACGGAGTACATCAAGAAAATTCAAAGAAGGGCAGCACGTTTTGTATTATCGGGAAATAGGGGAGAGTGTGTCACTGAAATGATACAGGATTTAGGGTGGACATCATTATAACAAATGCGTTTTTCGGTGCGCCAGAATATTGTCACGAAATTTCAAACACTAATTTTATCCTCCGAATGCGATTTTGTTGACACCGACCTGCATAGGCAGAAACGATCATCATAATAAAATTAGGGAAGTCAGAGCTCTCACGGAAAGATATAGGTGTTCGTTTTTTCCCCGCGCTATACGAGATTGGAATAATAGAGAATTATTATGAAGGTGATTCCATGAATCCTCTGCCAGGCACTCGAATGTGATTTGTAGCGTATCCATGTAGATGTAGATATTAGATATTAAATTACAGGTTACTGGTGTATTTTGTGATCTGCCAATGACATTTCATTGTGTAACTCACAATATCGTTTTAAGTAAATTACAATATTGTGGTGTAGCAGGAAATAATGCAGAATGATACAAAGCCTATATCTCTGACAGGAAACAAAGGGTGTCAATAGAAAATAAATGTGTAATTAGTATCAGGCATCATGCAGCTGGGAACCAATAACAGGTGATGTCCCCCAAGGTTCCGTCTTATGGACCTTACTTTTTCTTCTGTATATTAATGACCTTTCATCAGGAACATTACCAGATGCCCAGTTTGTTTCGTTTGCAGATTATACGGATATTGCAATAAATAGCAAACGAAGTATAATTTGAGAAAGGTCGGCTAATGAAATTTTCAAGAACATTAATAAACATTTCCTAGCCAAATCTCTGTCACTATACCTTGAAAACACACACCACATGCAGTTTGAGAACTTGTAAAAGGCTTCCTGTCAGTATATACCTAAAATATGGCGATAATCAAACAGGAGAAGTTGACAGTTTTAAATTCTTGGTATTACAGATTGACAATAAATTTAACTGGGATAAGCATACCAGACAACTGCTGAAGCACCTAAACAAATCCCTATTTGATATGCGAATGTTGTCAGACGTAAGTGATATAAAAATAAAAAACTCTACATACTATGCTTACGTTCATTTCATAATTTCATGCGGGATTATTTCCTGTGGTAACTCATCAAGCCAAGTTAAAGTGTTCCGAGCCCAAAGACGTGCAATACGAAGAGTGTCCTGCAAAGGTCTGTTTAAGTACTGGGGATACTAACTACTGCTTTCCATTATATTTATTCCCTAATGAAACTTGTCAGTAAAATATACATCTTTTTTTTCCCAAGCGAACAGCTCAGTTCATGGAATCAATACTGGAAATAAGAATAAATTTCATAAAGTTTTAAAGTCACTCACTTTGGTCCAGGAAGGTGTGCACTATTCAGCAATACACATTTTCAATAAAATGCTAGCAGCCCTAAAAAGTTTAACTAATAGTAAAGTTCAGTTTAGGAAGAGTATAAGGGATTTATTGGAGGCCAACTCCTTCTAGTTCAGTGATGAATTACTTAGCAGAACCGATTGACACGTGTATGCTATTTATAATATCATCTAATGCTAATATTGTCGACAGTATGACTTCTGTACAAATTTTGTGTCGTAATGGGATCAGTTCCAATCAGTGCTGTAAGATGTTTTTAATGTTATTGTTTTATTTGATGATGCGTGGTTACAATAGCCTAAGAACTATCATATGCACCGAAGTGAATTGGACGTATACTATTTGGTGGAAAGTTTTATATCCTTTTAAACGTCAATATGTTTAAGATTTTTTAATGATGCCACAATCCACAAGGTCATTTTCATTTGGTATCTGTGGAAGGTACATTAGCATATCTGTTCTTATTTTCTACATATTTACTGTGTATTCGTCTTTCTTGACATGTTGTAGACCCCAGAGGAGCTTCGCACTGTGGGTCAACTGGAACGAAAAGTACATCTAAAGGATCTAATCAAAAAGTTTGCAGTTGAGGCTCAGGATAAATAAATTCCACGTATTTCTAATATATAGGCACGAGCAGCCACTATTGTATGATTACATAATTGCAGAACAATCAAATAAACCAGTCGCGTCTGTTAAATGTCTAGGAGTATACGGAGGAGTGATTATGAGTGGAACAACTGCACAAAAGTAATCGCAGACATGGCAAGTGCCAGACTGAGATTCGATATAAGAATCCTCAGAAAGAGCAGCCCATTCACAAAGGAGCTAACTTATAAAACACTACCTGAATATTGTTCCTCGCTTTGCGATCCATACCAGATAGGACTGATACAGGAAACAGGGAAGATTCAAAGGAGAGCAGCGCCTCCCAGGTTAATTTTGTAGGTGCGAAAGCCTCACGGAGACGCTCAGCCATCTACAGTGGCAGGCGCTGCAAGAGACGCATTGTACATCACTGGGTGGTTTCTGTTAAAATTCCGAGAGCGCACGTTCCTAGAAGAGTCAGCCGATATATCGCTTCGTCCTACGTGTATGTTGCGAAAATACCATAAGAGTAAAATTGGAGCGATTCTAGGTCACAGGGAGGGTTATCAAGAGTCGTACATCCATCACCCTCCCCAATCGCAACTGCAACACGAAAGGGAGGGGGGGGGGGGGGGCGGGAGAGGGGGGGGGGGAGTGACAGTGGTAGAGAAGGTACTCTCCGTCGTCACATATCATCAGGTTGCTTGCCAAATATACACGTGGGACAAGTATGAATCTGCGAGCTGCCGCCACAGCGGACCGCTCACCGCGGCGATAAAAAAAATCACCATAAAACAGTGGTGGTCGTCAACCTGATCCTTACGACCCACTAGTGGCTGGCCTTGCACTGTTCACGGTGGGCGGTAGGGAGCGCGGGTTTTAAAAATTTTTCGTAAGGGTTTTGACATTTTACCATAAAGAATTTCGTACGTAATTATGATTATATGCTTTAACTTGCTGTATCGCTGCTTTATAAAGTTTATAAAGCTATTTGTCCACTTTATAAATCGCCATTACTGTTGAATGGTGGGCGGTTAGAAAATTTTATCACTAATAGAGATACAAACGTCGACTGTAGGTATAAAAGGTTGACGACTCATCTCATCTCGTACAAAAATCACTTACAAGTCTGAAATTGACGTGGGACATTGGTCTGTACAGCGTGTCTAAGCAAGTTAAAAACCTGTTCTTATTTGTAATAAAGGCTGTTGTTACGTTTTTTCTTAATTACGCTAAATTACCATGTCCGAAAAACTTTTTCTACTTATAAACAGAGCGTTGTGCAATGTAAGTGAGAATAGAGAGGGAGCCCACAATGAGAGCACAGCTCCTAGAGCCGTACTGCTGGCGACAGCAGTCCAGTCGCTGTGCTGTTGAACGCTACGACAACAATCATGTTTCTTACCACTCACTGATTGTTTCAGTGACTAAACCCAACATATCTAAATATAGTTTTGCCTAAAATAAGGGAAAAGCAACCACTCACCTGTAGCGGAACGATGCATGTAGCACAGAGACACGTAACAGAAAACAGCATTCACACTCGCTTTCTAGCACTAGCATTTTTTCCTTGCAAAAGTGCACTCATTCACACATACAACCACATACACCCAATCATGCACTCCCCTGGCCATACAAGATCAAATTCCTTCAACACATGCAGAGAATCAACAGTGATATAGTGAGAAATAATTGTGGGAAGATTGTATTTGAGCCAAAATATCATGACCACATGCTTAATGGTACGTTTGTCCAACTTTAGAACAAAATACATTACTGATTTTGCGTATCAAGGATCCGACAGTTTGTTGGTAGTTTTGTGGAGGTATGTGGCATTGGATGTCTACGGACAGGTCATGTAATTCGCGTAAATGACAGGCCGCTGATTTGCGTACGTGGTGATGGCGCCCGACAGCGACCCAGACGGCTTCCATAGTATTCACATCAGGCGAACTTGTTAGTCGAGACATCAACGTGCGTTCTCTCTAATGCTCCTCAAACCACTGCAGCACGGTTCTGGCTCCGAGACACGGACAGTCACACTGCTCAAGGATGAAATCACCGTCGGAGAAGGCATCAAGCATAAAAAGATGCAGTTGGTTCCCAGCTGCCAGTATGTCTTCAATTACTACCACTGGCCCCATGCAAGCGCAGGAGAATGTCTCCCATAGCATAATACTACACCCACTATCCTGCGTCCGTGGCGCAATGCGCGTTTCGCTTCGATGACGGCGTTTGTGGAGACGAACATCGACCTTGTGCAACAAAAATGTGATCCACCGGAAGAGCCGACACGTTTGTATTGATCGACGGTCGAACTTGGATGGTGCCGAGCACACTGCAGTCGTAATTGACGATTTCATTGGGTCAAAATGTGAACACGTACGAGTGGTCTGCTGTCAAACTCCACGTTCACCAATGTACTCAATGGTGTGATACGAAACACTTGCACACGCACCACGACTGTGGTCTTTCGACAGAGATGCCACAGATCACCATCTATCTTACTTTACAGAGCAGACTTTACAGAGCCTCTCAACCCCACGTTCTGTCAAGAGTGATGGACGTCCGACCATTTACTGCCTATTGGCAGTGCCGTCGTCCTTATACCTCTCTCCGCAGATGCTCGCGACACTGGCAAGTGAACAGCCAGTTTCGTCGTCATCGAGATAGTCGTTCATAGGCGCTGCGTAACAGTAATATCCCCTTTGTCGAAGTCGCTTATCTCAATGGATTTTCCCATTTTCAACCCCTACCTTCACTACGGTGATCCCCCTGGCCATTTCTGCTCCACTTACATACTTTTGTAACCGCGTCAGGCGCCCGCAACGCCATCCAACGTCGCTGTAAGCAGTGGTCATAACATTTTGGCTCCTCAGTGCAGAAGATGTAAGTAACAAGTGGAAAGAATATACTAAAGAACTGTACAGTCTTGCAGTGCCACGCGAGTGTACGTCTATGTCTGTGTCTATGTGGTTGTGTGTATGTGTGTGTGTGGTGTGTGTGTGAGCTAGAAAAAGGGTTAGTGATCAAGAGCTAGCGTAAATGCTGTTTTCCGATAGGTGTTTCTGTGCTCCAGGAATCGATCCCCTATGTATGCGTGGTTGTCTTTCCGTTATTTTACGTATTGCTCCTTCGGGAATTTCCATTATTGTTAAATGTAATTTTAAATGGAATAAAACCATACGCTTAAACGATTGAAACGTATGCTTAATGATTTTATTTATAGTCATATTGTTAAACGTACGTTTCTATGAAATATCACTTCTTGATGTACTTGGCGCTTCTTGCCTGTTCTCTGACTGACATCGTCTTGACTGACTGACATTGTCTTTCCGTTATTTTACGTATTGCTCCTTCGAGAATTTCCATTATTGTTAAATGTAATTTTAAATGGAATAAAACCATACGCTTAAGCGATTGAAACGTACGCTTAATGATTTTATCTATAGTCATATTGGTAAACGTACGTTTCTATGAAATATCTCTTCTTGATGTACTTGGCGCTTCTTGCCTGTTCTCTGACTGACATCGTGTCTTTCTTTCTTTCCCTTACGTAACAATGCGGAGGATATTGACGGCACATCACCTTGCTGTAGTTTCCCTCCGGCAGCAAAAATCTGAGCTTCAGAATATTCGGGCGAAAAATTTGTAACATGTAACTTTATTTGCTGGTTTGCCTTGAAAGGTTTCATTCAAGGTGGGAGGAGAAACACTCCTTCGTGCGTCACTAGTATTGGTCAGTTCCGATATTCATACCATGAAAAAAATTATGATTAATATGTAATAAATTTCTGCATAGACTTTAATGCTGCAAGATGTCTGTGGGTAATCACCGTCGTCATTAAATTAGCATCGTTTACAGACAAATAGATTGTCTTAAATAGAATAATATTGATGGTGACCATGCACTTGTGACAAAGTGCAATGTCATGTTTAAGAAGCACCACCTTAAATATCCAAAAAATGGCTAATAAACTGAAGAATGCAGAGGTTGTGTAACAATGGAATCAGACAGAGAGGAGGGCAGTTGGGCTGTTATCAAGTCAAATATAACAAAAGCTGCCACGCACATATTACGAATAAGGTAGTTAGAACCTAGGAAGCCTCCGATAAAGCCAAAAAGTTTGGATCTCACTGATTAAAGGAACACACCAACAGAAAAAAGTCATGATCAATAAAAATGGTTCAAATGGCTCTGAGCACTATGGGACCTAACTTCTAAGGTCATCAGTCCCCTAGAGCTTAGAACTACTTAAACCTAACTAACCTAAGTACATCACACACATCCATGCCCGAGGCAGGATTCGAACCTGCGACAGTAGCAGTCACGCGGTTCCAGACTGCAGCGCCTAGAACCGCTCGGCCACCTCGGCCGGCTGATCAATACAAAACATAAAAAACGAGGTAACAACAATGTGTTATTTATAGAAAGAAAAGAAATAGAAAATCATTTTAAATACGAGAAACAGGATGAAGCCTATTCCAAGGTTAATCTGTTGCAACACAGACAGTAAACCAACAGTAACACTGTGAGAGATGAAAATGGGAAGCTCCTGACTGACATGGAAGATATAAGTGACAGATAGAAACACTATATTGAAGACATATATGTGATCAAGAAACTAGGAGTTCAGATGAATATATTTAAGATGAAAAACTAACTGATGAAAACATCAAGGAACTACCGATAACATAAGAGGAGCTCTTCTTTGCACTTAATAGGATAAAACCAAATGCTGGCCGGAGTGCCGGGTGGTTCTAGGCGCTACAGTCTGGAACCGCGCGACTGCTACAGTCGTAGGCTCGAATCCTGCCTTGGGCAGGACTGATGACCTCAGAAGTTAAGTTCCATAGTGCTCAGAGCCATTTGAACCATTTTTAAAACCAAATTAAGCGGAGGATATAGACGACATCCCTGCAGAGCTCCTACAAAACCCTAGTGATAACATCAAAAGTAAATTGTTTATTTTGGTATCTGAATGTAACGAAGAGGATATCATACCATCTGATTTCACAAAAAAGTGGAAACACTGCGTTACCCAAGAGGGAAAATGCAAAGGACTGTAATAATTACGGAACACTAGCCCTTCTGCCACTTGTATAAAAATATTGGCTCTGAGCACTATGGGACTCAACATCGTAGGTCATAAGTCCCCTAGAACTTAGAACTGCTTAAACCTAACTAACCTAAGGACACCACACACATCCATGCCCGAGGCACGATTCGAACCTGCGACCGTAGCGGTCGCGCGGTTCCGGACTGAGCACCTAGAACCGCGAGACCACCGCGGCCGGCATTCCTCACACACAAAGAAAGAAAATATGTTATGTGGACATGTGTCCGGAAACTCTTATTTTCCATGTTAGAGCTCATTTTATTACTTCTCTTCAAATCACCATAATCATGGAATGGAAACACACGGCAACAGAACGTACCAGCGTGACTTCAAACACATTGTTACAAGAAATGTTCTAAATGTCCTCCGTTAGCGAGGATACATGCATCCACCCTCCGTCGCATGGAATCCCTGATGCGCTGATGCAGCCCTGGAGAATGGCGTATTGCCGGCCGGTGTGGCCGTGCGGTTAAAGGCGCTTCAGTCTGGAACCGCGTGACCGCTACGGTCGCAGGTTCGAATCCTGCTTCGGGCATGGATGTGTATGATGTCCTTAGGTTAGTTAGGTTTAAGTAGTTCTAAGTTCTAGGGGACTGATGACCACAGAAGTTAAGTCCCATAGTGCTCAGAGCCATTTTTGAATGGCGTATTGTATCACAGCCGTCCACAATACGAGCACGAAGAGTCTCTACATTTGGTACCGAGGTTGCGTAGACAAGAGCTTTCAAATGCCCCCATAAATGAAAGTCCAGAGGGTTGAGGACAGGAGAGCGTGGAGGCCATGGAATTGATCCGCCTCTACCAATCCATCGGTCACCGAATCTGTTCTTGAGAAGCGTACGAACACTTCGACTGAAATGTGCAGGAGCTCCATCGTGCATGAACCACATGTTGTGTCGTACTTGTAAAGGCACATGTTCTAGCAGCACAGGTAGAGTATCCCGTATGAAATCATGATAACGTGCTCCATTGAGCGTAGGTGGAAGAACATAGGGCCCAATCGAGACATTACCAACAATGCCTGCCCAAACGTTCACAGAAAATCTGTGTTGATGACGTGATTGCACAATTGCGTGCGGATTCAGCCAACACATGTTGATTGTGAAAATTTGATCACTTTGGAATGAAGCCTCATCCGTAAAGAGAACATTTGCAGTGAAATGAGGATTGACACATTGTTGGATGAACCATTCGCAGAAGTGTACCCGTGGAGGCCAATCAGCTGCTGATAGTGCCTGCACACGCTGTACCTGGTACGGAAACAAATGGTTCTCCCGTAGCACTCTTCATACAGTGACGTGGTCAACGTTACCTTGTACAACAGCAACTTCTCTGACGCTGACATTAGGGTTACTTCCAGCTGCACGAAGAATTGCCTCATCCATTGCAGGTGTCTTCGTCGTTCTAGGTCTTCCCCAGTCGCGAGTCATAGGCTGGAATGTTCCGTGCTCCCTAAGACGCCGATCAATTGCTTCGAACGTCTTCCTGTCGGGACACCTTCGTTCTGGAAATCTGTCTCGATACAAACGTACCGCGCCACGGCTATTGCCCCGTGCTAATCCATACATCAAATGGCCATCTGCCAACTCCGCATTTGTAAACATTGCACTGACTGCAAAACCACGTTCGTGATGAACACTAACCTGTTGATGCTACGTACTGATGTGCTTGATGCTAGTACTGTAGAGCAATGAGTCGCATGTCAACACAAGCACCGAAGTCAACATTACCTTCTTTCAATAGAGCCAACTGGCGGTGAATCGAGGAAGTACAGTCTATGCTGACTAAACTAAAATGAGCTCTAACATGGAAATTAAGCGTTTCTGGACACATGTCCACTTAACATCTTTTCTTTATTTGTGTGTGAGGAATGTTTCCTGAAAGTTTGGCCGTACCTTTTTGTAACACAACCTTTTTCGATCATGTACCATCGTCACAGTACTAGCAAAAAAATGGAAACAAACTGAGAACAGTGAATATCAACACAAATTAAGTATTCATGAGAATTATTAGTCGGAAAAATGTAATTACGAAAAATATCTATTGTGACAACTTCCATGTGATACATGCTATTTAACCCGAAAATTGTATGTATTACTGACTTGAAAACATTAGGAAATAATTTAATGCCATACTACCGACTTAAGCAAGCCATTAGCAACGGTAAGAGCACAGCACCACTGCTCAGATACAACAACACCGAGTAGGTCAACACACAAGTGTTGATCAAACAAGTTACAAGCCAAAGTCAAAGTACAAGGTCAAAGAACAAGTTCCAAAATGTATGTATTCTATATTACAGCCACAAAGAGATACATATACACTCGAAGTACAGTAAAAGAAGTACAATAAAAGCACTCAAATGTATAAAACTGTTTTTTTCTTTTTTGCCTCCTACTGTATTGTTTTTTTCTTTCTCTCTTCCTTTGTTTATTTTTTATTTAACTTTATGCATTGCTTTCACATTTTCTTTTCTACTGTTGTATTACATAATATTGTGTCGAAATGAAGTGAAAAGAAAATAGGAAAAATAAATAAAAATAAAAGAAATAAAAACGAAAACAAAGAAGGAGAGAAGGAAAAACCAATGTATTCAGAGGGAAAAATAAAAAAAATATTTTTGGACATTAAAATGTGCTTTTATTGTAATTTAAATGCATGAGTTTCTCTCTGTGATCGTACTAGAGTTTACATTTATTTTGTGAACTTGTTCTTTGACCTTGATCTTTGACCTTGTTCTTTGACTTTGGCTAGTGCCTTCTTTAATCAACACTTGTGAGTTGACCTGCTGGGTGATGTTGTGCCTGAGCAGTGGTGCTGTTACGTGTTTTCATGTTTTCAATGTTTTCCGCTTGTTTAAGCCCGTCTTATGGAGTAAAGTATCATTATCTGATGTTTTCAAGTCAGTACGGGCACATACTTTTTTGCTGAAATTGCATGTATGACATTTGAGGTTGACACAATAGATATTTTTCGTAAGTATGCTTAATTTTTCCGACTATGAATTCTCATGAAAATGTAATTTGTGTTGACATTCACAGTTTTCACTTCGTTTACAATTTTGTGATAGCGCTGTGTAGATGGTCCATGCTCGTAACCAGCTGTGAATAAATATATTGTTATGTATATTTCTTGTAGTCTATCGATGCTGTTGACATATGCCAGAAAAAAATTTGGGCTATACAAAACTGTGTGAAGGCTAGTGCTAATCATAAACAAAAAGAAGCTGAAGTAGGAGAAGTACCCAACACTGATGAGGTGCTAGGACCGGTAGTTGGTACTAAGAACTGTCAGCTTCATGCAATTCCGACGCGATTGCTGAATCTGCGAGACTGGGAAAACAGTAACCACAACGACTTAGTCATACTCCATCGGAAACGATACTGGAAAATATTCTGTAAATGTAGATTCAAACATTCGATTGTTATTAAGGCGGCGAGGTCCCAAAGTCTTTCACCACACTGATACAGACTGTGCTGAAGAACCGACAGTACCACAAGCGGTTCAGAGGCAGGCACGGATATTATGACGCCGGGAGTATTGTCAAGGAGGTGGCTAATGTAAGACTTGTTTAGGCGTACATTGACAAATAGCGAAAAAGTTTTACGCACTTGGTGTATTATTCTCGTTCTTGAAAGGTCATTGTTTTGCTTCTGTTCTTAGTTGCAAACTCACCGGACACATCGAAGTTTTACTCTTATGGTAGGTTTGATATTTGGTGGGAACTGAGCTCCAAAGTCACCAGCCATTGAATAAAGTGCTACACTCAACCACATTTTTTGCAACTGAAAGGAGTTGGGAGTAAGACTTCAAAAAGGATGAACTATTGATAGGAAAGAGCAAGAAGTCGTCGCAAAAGAAATAAAAATGTAGTACGAAATTCTAACCAGAATGTTTGGCATAGTAAAGTTCCTGGCAAAAGAAAATTTGGCGTCACACGGCACAGGGAAAATGACACCAGTATCAAGAGACGCAACTTCTTAGAACTCGTGCTTCTATTGGCAAAGTACGATTTCGTTTTCCGAGAACATTTAGTAAAAATAAAAATGGGTGACATATTGTACGTATTTAACTTATATGTCACCAGAAAATTAAAATTTAGAATAAAGTTCGCAAAATAATTAATGTTAGGTTCAAAAGGCAAGTATTATTCCATGATATTCGACAGTACCCTGAGTATTTCTCGCGAAGATCAAACAAGCCACGTGATAATTGGGAGTCGGGAAACACGAGTAGTAGAGTCTTTTATAGATTTCAATGAAACGCTTCACAAAACAGCCGAAGGTATTAGTGAGATGATAGTAAGGAAGCTCGAAGCTGATGGGCTCGACGTTATGAACTGTAGAGGACAAGGTTACCATAATGCTGCTAGGATGGTCGGAAGAGGGACACGTGTACGATGACGAATAAAATATTTCAATTCTAATACCGAATTTCTCCCTTGCAAAACCACTCACTGAACAGTTTGTTTGCATGTGGCTTCGGTGGAATTGAATTCAGTGACTTTCTTTGGCACATTGGAAAGTTGTTATGCTTTCTTTTCTATCTTCACTCAGGGACGGGAATTTCTGATTGCTGTTACAAGTAACAGTATGAAGAGGATTCAGAACACATATTGGAGCGCAAGAAGCGAGGCAGTAAACATGACACGACACCATGACAGAGAAATTTTTTCTAGGCTAGAGATACTAACAAAAATAAACGAAAGCATGAACACACGAACAAATGGAGGGTCTTTGTTACTCGTGATGCAATTATTTTCGTTTCTGTGCATCACGGATCTCTGACAACTGAGTAACACCCAAAATCAAGTGCAAACGGAGGGACATGATGTACATCAGTATGTTCAGAAAATATGCATCCTACAGACGACATTCAAATTTAAGCGAGAGGAACTCTTAGACAAGGGTTTGAGTTGCGTTTAAAGCTCGTATGTAGTACTTGGCATTCCTATTGAACTGTCACGTTGAATTAGGAGGACGCATATTTCTGGGATTGAATCTGAGATGTCAACTTATCGCACGAAAATGATTTAAAATGAAAGATGTTTTCTTCATTAAACAGCGAAACTGCTGCCTTAGCTCCAGAATTGGGCCGAAAAATATGCCTTTCTGAGGCCTGCAACAATACTGGACATGGATGGTGAGGAATGCACTTACAGAGAAGAGTTTGAGTGCGTGCGTCTACGGGCTCTCGTAGCTACAACGGGCTGCAATAAACAACTTGTTAACTCTGGCCCACTGGGTTTATTAAAGTTTATTTTGACACCAAACTTGAAGGAGTTTACATCACATGGTTTCACAATGCTGAGAATATTCGTCACAGCTGCCATAAGTAATGCTAGTCGTGAGAGAAGCTTCTGTAAGTTGCAACTGATGAAGTTGCATTTACGATCTACAGTGTCCACGGCCGGCCGCTGTGGCAGAGCGGTTCTACACGCTTCCGTCCGGAACCGTGCTGCTGCTACGGCCGCAGGTTCGAATCCTGTTTCGGGCATGGATGTGTGTGATATCCTTAGGTTATTTAGGTTTAAGTAGTTCTAAGTCAAGGGGACTGATGCCCTCAGGTGTTAAGTCCGATAGTCCTTAGAGCCATTTCAACCAATTTTTTACAGTGTCGACGTTGGGGTTAACAAGTCTGGCTGTTTCGGCAATGTAATAAGAGGTAACGATTACCATTGACGAACACCCATTGACGGAAAAGAATCGCACCACCAAGAAGGAGCTGTGCGACATTAAAGAATGTGGGCAGCGTGTTTCTACATCTGAAAGATGATGTCTTTTCAGACTTCGCGTCAGTCTCATAAAGTGGCGGTAGTTTCGCCACTATGAGGACGCAGATCAGGTTTGTCCGCAGCTCGTCGTCTAGTGGCTAGCGTTGCTGCCTCTGGGTCCTGGGATCCCGGGTTCGATTTCCAGCCGTGTTGGGGATTTTTCTCCGCCCGTGGACTGGGTGTTTGTGTTGTCCTCATTATTTCATCATCATTCACGAAAATGGCGACGTTGGACTGAGTAAATATTGAGAATTTGTACGGGCGCTGATAACAGCGCAATTGAGCCCCCCACAAACCAAACATCATCATCGTCATCGAATCAGGTTTGCTTTAAATACATAGTTGTGAGGGTAAGCTACCTCTGAGATTGGACATGGTGAGTTGGTGTTAGTCAAGAATGACTTTAAAGAGATAAAGACCTCGCTAAGTTTGAACGAGATCCTGTAACCGGGCTGCGAGAAGCTGGATGTTCCTCCTACGATGTTATAGAAAGAATTGGCAGGAGTGTAGACACTGAACATGATTTCTGGCAGCGGTGGTCACTGGAATGTAAGTTTGCAAAAAGACCAGCCTCTGGACGGCCACGTGGCGCTAACGAGAGGGAAGGCCATCGTGTTCGGCGTATGGCTCCAGCTCATGGTACTGCATCTGAACTAGAAGTTTGAAATGCAGTTGGCACCACAGTGAATTATTACAAATCGGTTACTTCAAGAACAACTCCGAGACAGACGCCCTGCACCGAGTATTCCATTGACGCCATCCCACCGCCATAAGCGACTTCAGTGGTGTCAAGCCAGACGTAATTGAAGAGGGTGGAGGTCTGTTGTATTTTCTGATTGAAGCCAGTTCTGCCTCGGAGGCAGTGATGGCAGTGTGTTGGTTAGAAGTTAGCCAGTTGAGGGCCTGCACGCAATCCGTCTGTGTGCTAGACACACAGGACCTGCACCTGGATTTATGATCTGGGGTGAAATTTCGTATGGCAGCAGGAGGGGTCTTGTCATTACCCCACGCACCCTGACCGGAAATTTGTACATCAGTCTTGTGATTCGACCTGTTGTGCTGCCATTAATAAACAGCATTCAAATGGCTCTGAGCACTATGGGACTTAACATCTGAGGTCATCAGTCTCCTAGAACTCAGAACTACTTAAATCTAACTAACATAAGGACATCACACAGATCCATGCCCGAGGCAGGATTCGAACCTGCGACCGTAGCGATCCAGACTGAATCCCCTAGAACCGCAATAAACAGCATTTACGGGGTATTTTCCAACGGGATGACGCTCACCTGCACACCGCTTTTGTACCGCAATATGCTCTTAACAGTGTTAACGTGTTTCCTTGGACAGTTTGATCACTAAATCTCCCTCCAATCGAGCACAAATGCGATTCATCGGACGACAGCTCCAATGTCATCCATAACCAGCGTTTACCGTCCCCGCATTGATCGACCAAGTGCAACAGCCATGATACTACATCCCACGAACTGACATCAAGCTTATGTGCAACACAATGCATGCACGTCTGCATGCTTGCATTGAACATTCGGGCGGTTACACCGGCTGTTAATGTACCAGCATTTCACATTTGCAGTGGCTTATATCATGCTTTCATTAACTTATGCTCCTGCAGTGTTAATCACTTAAATATTTTACCAAGAAAGTTGTATTCTCAAAATTTCATAACTCTACATTAATTATTATTTGATACTGCTATTTTTCTCGTCAGTGTGTTAAGGAGTCACCATTGCAAAAATACACGCAGAATAAAGTTTCAATTTAAGAAAGACGTTTTGTTTTGAATCCTTTTCAAAGAGTGGGAGAGTATCACACTTTTTTTTTTTTTTTTTTTTTTTTTTTTTTTTTTTTTTTTTTTTTTTTTTTTTTTGCTTTTCAACTCTTTGCATGCATTTTACGCTCGGAATAAGATACGTTAGTGCTTCTGTGAACATCGAAACTTAACGCTGATCCTGAATATCTTTGGAGTGATTACTGTGTCTCAGATTCATTTGTGAATACGTCCTGTTCTTTAGAAAGTGAGATCTTATATCCACATATCACGTGTCCACTCCATAAGTGAGACCACAAAGACACTTGCAGATTTTTGCCAGAAAATTAGAACGTAAATGAAATGTCATGTGATTAGGGCTTCCCGTCGGGTAGACCATTCACCGGGTGCAAGTCTTTCGATTTGACGCCACTTCGGCGACTTGCGCGCCGATGGGGATGAAATGATGATGATTAGGACAACACAACACCCAGTCCCTGAGCGAAGAATATCTCCGAACCTGCCGGGAATCGAACCCGGCCCCTTAGGATTGACATTCCGTCGCGCTGACCACTCAGCTACCGGGGGCGGACATTAGAAGGTGTGAATATAATTCTGTATTCAGATAAATATATGTTAGAGCTCATCTCAAATTTTTCGTTGCTCTATGAAAACACTTCCCACTCCTGACACATATGAATCATATAGAAGTTAGATCACGTTAATATTTATTCTTGTGTCAAAAATTGGTTTGAATAAAAAGGGAAACATTTTCACTGAGGTCAGTAGCAAGCTCTCAAACTGAAAAATCAGTCTGCGAAATACAGTCTGGAAGGATGTACACAACACACTTGATTGTTGTTGTTGTGGTCTTCAGTCCTGAGACTGGTTTGATGCAGCTCTCCATGCTACTCTATCCCGTGCAAGCTTCTTCATCTCACAGTACCTACCGCAACCTACATCCTTCTGAATCTGCTTAGTGTATTCATCTCTTGGTCTCCCTCTGCGATTTTTACCCTCCACACTGCCCTCCAATACTAAATTGGTGATCCCTTGATGCCTCAGAACATGTCCTACCAACCGATCCCTTCTTCTTGTCAAGTTGCGCCACAAACTTCTCTTCTCCCCAATCCTATTCAATACTTCCTCATTAGTTATGTGATCTACCCATCTAACCTTCAGCATTGTTCTGTAGCACCACATTTCAAAAGCTCCTATTCTCTTCTTGTCCAAACTTTTTATCGTCCATGTTTCACTTCCATACATGGCTACACTCCATACAAATACTTTCAAAAATGAATTCGTGACACTCAAATCTATACTCGATGTTAAAAAATTTCTGTTCTTCAGAAATGCTTTCCTTGCCATTGCCAGTCTACATTTTATATCCTCTCTACTTCGACCATCATCAGTTATTTTGCTCCCTAAATAGCAAAACTCCTTTACTACTTTAAGTGTCTCATTTCCTAATCTAATTCCCTCAGCATCACCCGACTTAATTCGACTACATGCCATTATCCTCGTTTTGCTTTTGTTGATGTTCATCTTATACCCTCCTTTCAAGACACTGTCCATTCCATTCAACTGCTCTTCCAAGTCCTTCGCTGTCTCTGACAGAATTACAATGTCATCGGCGAGCCTCAAAGTTTTTATTTCTTCTCCATGGATTTTAATACCTACTCCAAACTTTTCTTTTGTTTCCTTTACTGCTTGCTCAATATACAGATTGAACAACATCGGGGAGAGGCTACAACCCTGTCTCACTCCTTTCCCAACCACTGCTTCCTTTTCATGCCCCTCGACTCTTATAACTGCCATCTGGTTCCTGTACAAATTGTAAATGGCCTTTCACTCCCTGTATTTTATCTGTGCCACCTTTAGAGTTTGAAAGAGAGTATTCCAGTCAACATTGTCAAAAGCTTTCTCTAAGTCTACAAATGCTAGAAACGTAGGTTTGCCCTTCCTTAATCTAGCTTCTAAGATTAGTCGTAGGGTCAGTATTGCCTCACGTGTTCCAACATTTCTACGGAATCCAAACTGATCTTCCCCGAGGTCGGCTTCTACTAGTTTTTCCATTCGTCTGTAAAGAATTCGCGTTAGTATTTTGCAGCTGTGACTTATTAAACTGATTGTTCGGTAATTTTCACATCTGTCAACACCTGCTTTCTTTGGGATTGGAATTATTATATTCTTCTTGAAGTCTGAGGGTATTTCGCCTGTTTCATACATCTTGCTCACCAGATGGTAGAGTTTTGTCAGGACTGGCTCTCCCAAGGCCGTCAATAGTTATAATGGGATGTTGTCTACTCCCGGGGCCTTGTTTCGACTCAGATCTTTCAGTGCTCTGTCAAATTCTTCACGCAGTATCGTATCTTCCATTTCATCTTCATCTACATCCTCTTCCATTTCCACAATATTGTCCTCAAGTACATCGCCCTTGTATAGACCCTCTATATACTCCTTCAACCTTTCTGCTTTCCCTTCTTTGCTTAGAACTGGGTTTCCATCTGAGCTCTTGATATTCATACAAGTGGCTCTCTTTTCTCCAAAGGTCTCTTTAATTTTCCTGTAGGCAGTATCTGTCTTACCCCTAGTGAGATAAGCCTCTACATCCTTACATTTGTCCTCTAGCTATCCCTGCTTAGCCATTTTGAACTTTTTGTCGATCTCATTTTTGAGACGTTTGTATTCCTTTATGCCTGCATCATTTACTGCTCCGGGGGCCTTGTTTCGATTCAGTCACTTGATGTCAATAAAAAATTGTTATGTGTTTTGTGACATAGCCTACTGTTGCCTATAAAAGTGTTGCAAAACAAGAATTATGTACATCATTCCGTCCGTTATTATTTTTTCCGCGTATTAATCAACATACCAACATACGGAGATTACTTCCACCGCTATTAAACGCTGCTGTTCATTTTCCGTGACAGACATAGAGACGTTCGAAATAATAGTTGAAACAACTAGCTAAAGTGCTCTTGTGTTGCAACCAACATTGTTGGCGTGTGTATGGGCTCAAACAAACAGTTTGTATAAAGCAGAAGGTTGTTACAAATCAGAAAACTACATTAGGCATTTACAAATACAATGTTCTTAGTTTTTATATAAGTTGTGCAGCTTCATCTGTATTCGTTTTTCTCAGTTGGACAAAATACCTATGCCATTACAGGCGATTGAATGCAAAACGTAGTGAAGTTGTGATGTTAGTTCTCTTGTTCAAAAATGGCTCTGAGCACTATGGGACTTAACTGCTGAGGTCATCAGTCCCCTAGAACTTAGAACTACTTAAACCTAACTAACCTAAGGACATCACACACATCCATGCCCGGGGCAGGATTCGAACCTGCGACCGTAGCGGTCGCGCGGTTCCGGACTGAATCGCCTAGAACCGCTACGCCACTCCAGCCAATCTTGTTTTTGAGACGCCCTTGTCATGGGTACGACCGCTGCCCACGTCCCCGTGGCGTGAGATGATCTTTCATTTCATTACGCAAAGTAATCTTAATTACATCTTCATCTCTAAAGGAAACATTAATTAGATTTTTACCTTCGGTAGACTAATGCCACCCTTTTTAGACCTCGCCGTAGACTGTCTACTACCTGAACTGAAATCCTTTTTCAACTAATTATTAGCTCTAGAACCTAACACATGGCTGCCACGAAAACATTACGGACATGCGCACCCTCGAAAATCAGAGCTGCCAAAAAATTCTTCCACGTTTTGGTCATAACCCACAGGATGTCTACCTGTACTGTTGACTCCACAGGGGTTTCTTATTAGCTCCTCTAAATCTGTAATGTGGAGGACATTCATTTTTGATTAAAAATTTCAGCCAGCAGGTGCTGTGGTAACAGAATGACTGACTCCGGCTGTGGTATAGTCCGACCGCACTATACTGTTACTTTAATACCGATATTATGAAAAGTTTATACGTCAAGGTAAGCTCTTGTGAGTGCTGAAATCCTTCTGAATCTGTCAAAAATCCTGATTTAACTGAATTCACTCCGTCAGCTGCTGGTAAGCCGACCAAATAGCGTGTTCCTGTCCACATGCAGAATAAATGCACCTCGTGTAACCGGAAGTGGAAATGCCCGCTGACGTCCCAGTGACAAGGAATTATTACATAATTTATTGCTGTAATGTCCACTGTCTACAGGCTCAGAAATTATATGTTACTAATTATTTACTTCTCAGTGCATGTATTTCTATATTTTTTTGTTGAAATTGTCTTCAGATTATGAAGTTTTTTTCTTTTCCGTTACTGACAACTCACACGAATAAGCCGTATAGGGAAAACGATTTGTTCAGCATAACGAAAGCCATAGAAGAAACCCAAAAAATAATGCTGTGAGCATAAATGACAATGTCGCTCTACTCTTTGGTACGCTTTGACCAAATACTGCTACGCACTGTCAAAGGTCTCTACTATTTTTTGCTCAAATGCGAAAACAGCAGGGGTAGGAGGGGACCGGGGGTTCGGCTAATTTAGTCCTGCTTTCGTCCATACGTTTTGTATGCCAGTGTAAATACGGCGCACATAACTGCTTTTAAGCTACCATTCTCGATGTGTTCCGTTCGCGAATGGAACCTGAACAAGCTGTAATAAGTTATATTTTTAGAAGTACCCTCTGCTATGCAGTTGTCGGTGGTTTGCAATGTTTGGCTGTAGATGTGAAAATTTGTGGTTAGAAATCGTTCTGAGAATAAAGGATACGTTATGGAATCCGTACATACGTATTTTACAGAATTTTCAGAATCGCACATACGGGATTTGTTGCCAGGTTTCCCTGCTTTCGTAGGATGTCCCGATTTTTAGGGATTTCGTGACTCAGTGGCATAGCGAGGGGCGCAAAGGAGTAAATTACGCCCCGGGCGCCACTTGCAGAGGCGCACCAAATGGTCTCAAAGACAAACAAGGCTTTCCGAAAAATATATTTTCATTAGAGTAAATTCTGTATATTATATTATATTACTATACGTGTTTCTGGAGGAGGGCCGCCAGTAAAGTGTTGTGCCTCTGGCGCCGACTATGTTCGTTACGCCACTGTCGTGACCTGTCCCGCGTAAGAGTTACGGGGGACGCTAAATATCCTGACTTTTGGGCAGTGCTGTTAGAAATTGAATGCATAATAACTTGCAGAATGGTAGAGCGTATGAAAATTCAGAAATGGATTTCTACACACGTTGTTAGTGGTATGCAACAAAGTCAGATACGGTGTGCTAGGAGATCGTGACAAGCAGATGAACTAAAGGAACGTCCCAGCGGATGCTCTTGCTGTATGTTTTGAAAACTCTCAGCCGCGTGGCCCTCTTTGTAGCGAAAATTTTGCACGCTGCTTGCTCATGACAACATCATGAGCTGCACTTCAAAAGTATTTATCTGTCACCCGGAATTCTCACATACAGCCAGTCATTGGTGGCTTACACCGTGCACGTGTTCATCAGACGTGCCTGCCAAATTTAAAATCTCTACGCTGTTGACTACTGCCTGTTAGAGTCCGATACGACCGGAAAGTTTAGCTGTTTAGCGTTCCACGGTCATACCGTTTACACACGACGATCTATATACAGCAGATATCAACACCATTTTGAAACAGCGTGAAGATTTTGTACTTGACAGCGACGTCATTAGATGTACGCCTGAACACCAGTCTGTCAAATGAATGCTTTGATGTGTAGCTCGTGAAGTACAAGATGTCCTTTATGATTCCATTGCTGTATTTCAGCTTTTGTTCCCCCCTCCCCCCGCCCTTCTCGCAGATTTGACTGACCGTGACTTCTCTTTGCACATCGCTTAGTACTTCCACTCTGTGCCATCGAACGACCATCGCATGTACCTTTAGTGTTTATTGCGAGAAACTAAACGCTCTAGGCAGATGGAAATACTCCAGTCATAGGAAATAGGAGTGGCAGGTAATTTTGCGGAGTATCTATCTATTTCGAAACACAGTAAACACGAGCAACCACGATGAAGCTGCATGCAAATTTGGTGTAATAAGTAACTGCACGTCTTACGTTTTATTCAGTACTATTCCTAAGAAGCGGATAACATAATGTTCTTTGTTATGCGTCTGTTTCTCAACTTTAACCCTTTAATGGGAGTTTTTTTTCCATTTTAGAACTTTTTCTATAGAGGAGCTCATAAGAAAGACTAGACGTGACGAAGATGGCATGGTTTAAATGGCTCTGAGCACTATGGGGCTTAACATCTGAGGTCATCAGTCCCCTAGAACTTAGAACTAGTTAAACTAACCTAAGGATATCACACACATCCATGCCCGAGGCAGGATTCGAACCTGCGACCGTAGCGGTCGCGCGGTTCCAGACTGAAACGCCTAGAACCGCTTCGCCACAACGGCCGGCACGTGACGAAGAGTAAAGAGAAATACAGATCTATTTTTTATGGAAGAATGTTCCGTCTTTGCAGCATAATGAAAGGCAGTTTGTTTTTTACCATCCATACGCGTTTCGCTTATTTTTATTTATGAAGCATCTTCAGTGGCGACTTTTAGTGTTGCTAGTCCATGTGTGACGTCCTGGAGATGTGTTTACTCGGTACCTATACTCCAGATGGCCGATTTTCGGTGTTTTTTTCACCCACATTTATTACTTCGCTTGAACTTTTTACTGTGTGCGAAACATTTCAGTCTTGGATACTGCACATGTGCAAAGATGCACAAAAGAATGAAACAATTTTCTTGCTGTTTTACACATTAGAACGACAAACGGAGTTGACGTTACAACTCCAATCGTTTTCGGATCTATTATGTTTCTACAAATGTTGAACTGGGTAGTAATTCCGCTTAGCTATGTGCTGTTTACCAATGTCAATATGTGATGTCACCGCCAGACACCACACTTGCTAGGTGGTAGCCTTTAAATCGGCCGCGGTCCGTTAGTATACGTCGGACCCGCGTGTCGCCACTATCAGTGATTGCAGACCGAGCGCCGCCACACGGCAGGTCTAGAAAGACTCCCTAGCACTCGCCCCAGTTGTACAGCCGACTTTTCTAGCGATGGTTCACTGTCTACATACGCTCTCATTTGCAGAGACGATAGTTTAGCATAGCCTTCAGCTACGTCATTTGCTATGACCTAGAAAGGCGCCATATTCAATTACTATAATTACTTCAAGAATGTATTCTGAATACATAATATTGTGAATCATGTACCGTCAAGAGGGACGTTCATCATTAATGGATTAAAGTTAAGTATGAAACTAATTACGTCCGCCTTCTGAATTCTCATTCCTTGTCATATTCAAGACCTCACGTCAGTATGGTTGTTTCCTCCGCAGGCCAGCCTGCGTGAGCTAAAACGCGTGCATTTCGGCCTCCACTCGTAACACAACACAATATCCGTTAGGAGAGAGGCATTTTATCTGAGGGAGCTGACGCGTCCTCGAATTTCGTCTGCTTCAGTGAGTAGGTGTGGGTACAACAAACGCAGCGTTCACCGCCACCTAGCCGTAGTATATTTTAGCTTCTTTTGCCGCTGATTCTTTAAACTTACACAAAATTTGTCTATCTAGATCGCCCTTTATTTCTTGAAAACTGCGTTTTGGCAAACTACCATCATGACATCAAAAGTTTATGTACGTCGTATTACGTGAAACAGTACATGATCGCACGAGTATAAGCGGATACTTGTTCACAGTAAGTGCCTCGCGGGTCACAGAAATCTGTAAAGACTTCCTGTATTCCATTATCTCGATGTTTTAAACCACTATGCCCTCAGTCCAGATCGTGGGCGTCCGTAGAAATTTATCCAGAGAGATGGGCAGGGGCGGGGGGAGGCTGAGAATCTAAAATAGCCGTGGAATCATGACCTATACAGCAGTTCTCTTCAATTGAAATTTCCGGGCTGAGAGGCCGTGGTCGGTGTATAAAATTTCTACCTGACGTTTCGTCTCCATCTGCCGGAGACATGTTCTGAGGTCGTCCGGCAGTAGATGGAGACGAAACGTCAGGTAGAAATTTTATACACCGACCACGGCCTCTCAGCCCGGAAGTTTCAACTGAAGACAACACCGGCCGTGAAAGCCTACATTGTGTGATTATACAGAAGTTGCTAAAACGATAGTATTGTCTTGCTGCGATCATCCACGTCTGGAATTGGCAAAACTAGAGGTTTAGCGGGAACATGGGAAACCACTTCTAGAAGAGTATGAGAATTCTGTCATCATCATCATCAGCATTTAAGACTGATTATGCCTTTCAGCGTTCAGTCTGGAGCATAGCCCCCTTATACAATTCCTCCATGATCCCCTGTTCAGTGCTAACATTGGTGCCTCTTCTGATGTTAAGCCTATTACTTCAAAATTATTCTTAACCGAATCCAGGTGCCTTCTCCTTGGTCTACCCCGACTCCTCCTACCCTCGACTGCTGAACCCATGAGTCTCTTGGGTAACCTTGCTTCTCCCATGCGTGTAACATGACCCCACCATCTAAGCCGGTTCGCCCTGACTGCTACATCTATAGAGTTCATTCCCAGCTTTTCTTTGATTTCCTCATTGTGGACACCCTCCTGCCATTGTTCCGATCTACTAGTACCTGCAATCATCCTAGCTACTTTCATGTCCGTAACCTCAACCGTATTGATAAGGTAACCTGAATCCACCCAGCTTTCGCTCCCGTACAACAAAGTTGGTCGAAAGATTGAACGGTGCACAGATAACTTAGTCTTGGTACTGACTTCCTTCTTGCAGAAGAGAGTAGATCGTAGCTGAGTGCTCACTGCATTAGCTTTGCTACACCTCGCTTCCAGTTCTTTCACTATGTTGCCATCCTGTGAGAATATGCATCCTAAGTACTTGAAACCGTCCACCTATTCTAACTTTGTTCCTCCTATTTGGCACTCAATCCATTTATATCTCTTTCCCACTGACATTAGTTTTGTTTTGGAGATGCTAATCTTCATACTATAGTCCTTACATTTCTGTTATAGCTCTGAAATATTACTTTGCAAACTTTCAATAGAATCTGCCATCACAACTAAGTCATCCGCATATGCGAGACTGCTTATTTTGTGTTCACATATCTTAATCTCACCCAGCCAGTCTACTGTTTTCAACATATGATCCATAAATAATATGAACAACAGTGGAGACAGGTTGCAGCCTTGTCTTACCCCTGAAACTACTCTGAACCATGAACTCAATTTACCGTCAACTCTAACCGCTGCCTGACTATCTAAGTAAAGACCTTTAATTGCTTGCAAAAGTTTGCCTCCTATTCCATAATCACGTAGAACGGACAATAACTTCCTCCTAGGAACCCGGTCATATGCCTTTTCTAGATCTATAAAGCATAGATACAATTCCCTGTTCCACTCGTAACACTTCTCCATTATCTGCCGTAAGCTTAAGATCTGGTCCTGACAACTTCTAAGAGGCCTAAACCCACACTGATTTTCATCCAATTTGCCCTCAACTAACACTTGCACTTTCTTTTCAACAATACCTGAGAAGATTTTACCCCAACGGCCATACCATGTTGAATACACCGGTTCTCGTCCGAGAATTCCGTAATGAATAAAAACACTGTGCCCCAGATTCCAAGGGGATCATTTGCGCCATGCCGCTGCGGATCTGGCAACACTAGACGAAGCGCTCCGACCTAACACGGCACCGCACGGGAAACAGAGTGTTTCCCCGGTCTGCAACAACACGGCCTTCCGCCCCCAGGCCGAGTGTCAACCCGGTGCGCTGGTGCACGGCGAACGCCTGCGGCGCCTGTCCACCAGCGGTATCCGGGACACAAAGGGCGTGCGGCGGGACGCCGAGGAAGGCCTGTGGCGGCCGTGCGAAACGCAAACAGGCCGCGGGCGCGGCGCGAGCTGGAGGTGGCGGCGGCGGCGCCGGCTTCCGGCGACACACGTGGCCGGCACGTGGCCCGCGCCGCCGCCACCGCCGCCGCCGAGTGACTCACGAGCTGCCGGACAGCTCCTGGCCCCGGGCCGATGTCTTGGCGGCTGCTGACAGTCGGCCACTTCGCGTGACACGTCAGCTGGCGGGGTTCTCCGCTGCGGCGGCAGCCATTTGGACCGGCTGCCACGCTAGTCTCAAATAGTGCCGTTTCTCGTGGAAACTGAACCAAATGCGGTGCAGGACCGAATCGTCCCTCCTACACGTAGCATTCCGCAAGTAAGACACGTGCAGCAGGTCCTCTGAGTACACTGTGCCATGGAAGTTTTGCTGCTGCTGAACTTGTGCTTATCCTGTACATGTGGGGACGTACTGAAATACATTAAAACTGCACAATCATGAATACGGCACGCAACAAACGTCGAATTTCAAGGACGCATAATATGTACTTACATATGCAAATTACCTTAAATCGATTGCAGTATCTCAGTTGCCGTAGCCGACTAGCCCAGGCAGGAAAGAAACATTATTCGTTTCACAGTGCAGGGTCGAAGCCACGTCACATACTTTTGAGTCACATACTTTTGAGTCTTGCTTACTGCATGACAGGATATCACATCACATACACTACTGGCCATTAAAATTGCTGCACTACGAAGATGACGACGTGCTACAGGCCCGAAATTTAACCGACAAGGAGAAGACGCTGTGATATGCAAATGATTAGCTTTTCGGAGGATTCACACAAGGTTGGCGCTGGTGGCGACACCTACAACGTGGAGACATGAGGAACGTTTTCAACCGATTTCTCATACATAAACAGCAGTTGACCGGCGTTGCCTGGCGAAACGTTGTTGTGATGCCTGGTGTAAGGAGAACAAATGCGCTCCATCACGTTTCCGACTTTGATAAAGGTCAGATTGTAGCCTACCGCAATTGCGGTTTATCGTATCACGACACTGCTGCTCGCGTTGGTCGAGATCCAATGAGTGTTTGCAGAATATAGAATCGGTGGGTTCAGCAGGGTAATACGGAACGCCGTGCTGGATCCCAACGGCCTCGTATCACTAGCAGTCGAGATGAGAGGCATTTATCCGCATGGCTGTAACGGATCGTGCAGCCACGTCTCGATCCCTGAGTCAACAGATGGGGACGTTTGGAAGACAACAACCATCTGCCCGAACAGTTCGACGATGTTTGCACCAGCATGGACTGTCAGCTCGGAGACCACGGCTGCGGTTACCCTTGACGCTGCATCACAGGCAGGAGCGCCTGCGATGGTGTACTCGACGACGAACCTGGGTGCACGAATGGCAAAACGTCAGTTTTTCGGATGAATCCAGGTTCTGTTTACAGCATCGTGATGGTCGCATCCATGTTTGGTGACATCGCGTTGAACACACATTGGAATCGTGTATACGTCATCGCCATACTGGCATATCACCCGGCGTGATGGTATGGGATGCCATTGGTTACACGTGTCGGTCACCTCTTGTTCACATTGACGGCACTTTGAACAGTGGACGTTACATTTCAGATGTGTTACGACCCGTGGCTCTACCCTTCATTCGATCCCTGCGAAACCCTACATTTCAGCAGGATAATGCACGACCGCATGTTGCAGGTCCTGTACGGACCTTTCTGGATACAGAAAATGTTCGACTGCTGCCCTCGCCAGCACATTCTCCAGATCTCTCACCAATCGGAAACGTCTGGTCAATGGTGGCCGAGCAACTGGCTCGTCACAATACGCCAGTCACTACTCTTGATGAACTATGGTATCGTGTTGAAGCTGCGTGGGCAGCTGTACCTGTGCACGCCATCCAAAGTCTGTTTGAGTCAATGCCCAGGCGTATCAAGGCCGTTATTACGGCTAGAAGTGGTTGTTCTGGGTACTGATTTCTCAGGATCTATGCACCCAAATTGCGTGAAAATGTAATCACATGTCAGTTCTAGTATAATATATTTGTCCAATGAATACCCGTTTATCATCTGCATTTCTTCTTGATGTAGCAATTTTAATAGCCACTAGTGTACATTGAGACAGAAAACGGAATTTTTGCAGCGAGACAATCTGAGTCAAAAAACGGGATTGTTTGCAGCAAGGGAAGATGTCGTGCCACATACAATGAGTAAGGAAATGAAATTGTTTGCAGCAAACAAGACGTCACGGCACACACTTTGACTCAGAAAATGGGATTTGCAGCAAGACAAGACGGCACATGCCTTGAGTCAGGAATAGGGATTATTTGCAGAAACTCGGATTGTCTGCAGCTAGACAAGTCGGGCCTCGCGATGGAATGTGAAGCGGCATGGACGGTGAGAAAAGTGACAAATATTGCGGCTCCCTTTGATGCGACAGCAGAGAGATTGGCGCCGACAGTGTTGCGTGCAGCACCTTCACTGGACACGTCGTGTTGTGAGACCAGTCTCGCTGGTGTTTACAGTATTTCAATGGACAGAACCCGTATCCGTTTGTGGAGGCTCTGATAAGAAGGTAGATAGCATTGGTTATCGTAATATGTGTCCAGCAATTGCAGCGATTGTACGGGGTGTCAGTGGGTACGCAACAGGTTCCTGTCCGATACACATAGCCGGTAATCTGGACAATAGTCGTTACATTCCTGGGAGTTTGATGGCCTGTGGCTGTGCCCTGTCTCCGAGGTCTCTGTAATGTTACATTTCAACAGGATAACGCAGTACTGCATGTGTTGAGCTACCCCAGCTACCTCCGTACAGTGGTCAGTACTTTCTCTAGATATCTCACCGACCTGCGATCACGGGTTGGCGAGAGACATGCAAACCATCAGTCGCTAGCCACTACCATTGATCCCTCTTACGCAGTTGAAGCAACACGGAACGGCATAACCGATCTGTCATACAAGCTCAGTTCGAACAGATGCTAATGCGGATTGGACCTGTTGTTGTACGCAAGGGGCACTTCCTCTGTATACTAAATTTTGCGCTCTGCGTCTTCCAAATCATCTCCAAATGTAATCTAGCATTCTTCTTAATGCACTGTTCACGCTCAGTAGTTAAAATGTCCTAATTTGCTATCCTTCCTGTTGTTGCTATTCGAAAGGCCATAAATATGTTTTCCTGTGCACTTTTCACACATTTATTTATAGTAAGAGATGCACTAGGTTCGTAATAACTCCGTCACCTCGGTTCTATGACTTTTGACTAACACAGATGACCGAATGGCACTTGCTTTCTGTGCTAAACAACGAGGTCGTCAGCACACATACAGTAAAATATTACAGAGAGTGTAATTAAGGGCCGGAAGCGGTGGCCGAGCGGTTCTAGGCGCTTCAGTCCGGAACCGCACGCCTGCTACGGTCGCAGGTTCGAATCCTGCCTCGGGCATGGATGTGTGTGATGTCCTTAGGTTAGTTAGGTTTAAGTAGTTCTAAGTTCTAGGGGACTGATGACCTCAGATGTTAAGTCCCATAGTGCTCAGAGCCATTTGAACCATTTGAATCGAGAATGGTAGTCAGTTTCTAAGAGTGGATTTTCGTTTATGACGACCTACTGCTATGTACTCTGTTTCTATATACTCTCTTTTTCCTTCGTTTTCCTAAACACTATGGTTCCACATTCGCATGACAGTCGTAGATTCCTGTCCTATACATGCAGCAATATCGCAGAATGCAGGCTCGAAAACATGCGATAAAAAGCACATCGTTACTGTACGGTGCGGTCTGCACTCGGCGGCGAGAGCGTCGAGACTGGGGACCGGAGTTCGCAGCCGGGTGCGCGTCACCTGCCCGCACCGCCGCCACCACCCACCGCGGCTGCTGCCGCTGCTGCACGGGCAGCGGGTAGGAGCCGACTAATGGAGGGGGTAACGGCCGGCGTGTGCAGGACGCCGACCCGAGCGGAGCGGCGGTCACACCAGGCACCACCTGAAGGTGGCAGCACTTCTGTTTGCCGCATTATTGTGGAGAACTTGCGTGACTTGGAGGGACAGCCGAAAATTCAACGAAATATAAAAAAAAACTTTACTCAGTTAATGTTACAGACATTTAGAGTATCAACAGAATTCACCTTTTTGTTTAATTAGTAAGCCGTATTTATTTCATTTCATCATTCCTTGTTGTAATAAACCTAATTTTGCATATCATAATAAGCTCTACTGTATGATTAAATGATGATGGCGTCCTCTTGGGTAAAATATTCCGGAGGTAAAATAGTCCCCCATTCGGATCTCCGGGCGGGGACTACTCAAGAGGTCGTCGTTATCAGGAGAAAGAAAACTGGCATTCTACGGATCGGAGCGTGGAATGTCAGATCCCTTAATCGGGCAGGTAGGTTAGAAAATTTAAAAAGGGAAATGGATAGGTTGAAGTTAGACATAGTGGGAATTAGTGAAGTTCGGTGGCAGGAGGAACAAGACTTCTGGTCAGGTGACTACAGGGTTATAAACACAAAATCAAATAGGGGTAATGCAGGAGTAGGTTTAATAATGAATAGGAAAATAGGAATGCGGGTAAGCTACTACAAACAGCATAGTGAACGCATTATTGTGGCCAAGATAGATACGAAGCCCACGCCTACTACAGTAGTACAAGTTTATATGCCAACTAGCTCTGCAGATGACGAAGAAATTGAAGAAATGTATGATGAAATAAAAGAAATTATTCAGATTGTGAAGGGAGACGAAAATTTAATAGTCATGGGTGACTGGAATTCGTCAGTAGGAAAAGGGAGAGAAGGAAACATAGTAGGTGAATATGGATTGGGGGGAAGAAATGAAAGAGGAAGCCGCCTTGTAGAATTTTGCACAGAGCATAACTTAATCATAGCTAACACTTGGTTCAAGAATCATGAAAGAAGGTTGTATACCTGGAAGAATCCTGGAGATACTAAAAGGTATCAGATAGATTACATAATGGTAAGACAGAGATTTAGGAACCAGGTTTTAAATTGTGAGACATTTCCAGGGGCAGATGTGGAATCTGACCACAATATATTGGTTATGAACTGCAGATTGAAACTGAAGAAACTGCAAAAAGGTGGGAATTTAAGGAGATGGGACCTGGATAAACTGAAAGAACCAGAGGTTGTACAGAGTTTCAGGGAAAGCATAAGGGAACAATTGACAGGAATGGGGGAAAAAAATACAGTAGAAGAAGAATGGGTAGCTCTGAGGTATGAAGTAGTGAAGGCAGCAGAGGATCAAGTAGGTAAAAAGACGAGGGCTAATAGAAATCCTTGGGTAACAGAAGAAATATTGAATTTAATTGATGAAAGGAGAAAATATAAAAATGCAGTAAATGAAGCAGGCATAAAGGAATACAAACGTCTCAAAAATGAGATCGACAGGATGTGCAAAATGCCTAAGCAGGGATGGCTAGAGGACAAATGTAAGGATGTAGAGGCTTGTCTCACTAGGGGTAAGATAGATACTGCCTACAGGAAAATTAAAGAGACCTTTGGAGAGAAGAGAACCACTTGTATGAATATCAAGGGCTCAGATGGCAATCCAGTTCTAAGCAAAGAATGGAAGGCAGAAAGGTGGAAGGAGTATATAGTGGGTTTATACAAGGGCGATGTACTTGAGGACAATATTATGGAAATGGAAGAGGATGTAGATGAAGATGAAATGGGAGATAAGATACTGCGTGAAGAGTTTGACAGAGCACTGAAAGACCTCAGTCGAAACAAGGCCCCGGGAGTAGACAACATTCCATTAGAACTACTGATGGCATTGGTAGAGCCAGTCATGACTCTACCATCTGGTGAGCAAGATGTATGAGACAGGTGAAATACCCACAGACTTCAAGAAGAATATAATAATTCCAATCCCAAAGAAAGCAGGTGTTGACAGATGTGAAAATTACCGAACTATCAGTTTAATAAGTCACAGCTGCAAAATACTAACGCGAATTCTTTACAGACGAATGGAAAAACTGGTAGAAGCGGACCTCGGGGAAGATCAGTTTGGATTCCGTGGAAATGTTGGAACACGTGAGGCAATACTAACCTTACGACTTATCTTAGAAGAAAGATTAAGAAAAGGCAAACCTACGTTTCTAGCATTTGTAGACTTAGAGAAAGCTTTTGACAACGTTAACTGGAATACTCTCTTTCAAATTCTGAAGGTGGCAGAGGTAAAATACAGGGAGCGAAATGCTATTTACAACTTGTACAGAAACCAGATGGCAGTTATAAAAGTCGAGGGGCATGAAAGGGAAGCAGGGGTTGGGAAGGGAGTGAGACAGGGTTGTAGCCTCTCCCCGATGTTATTCAATCTGTGTATTGAGCAAGCAGTAAAGGAAACAAAAGAAAAATTCGGAGTAGGTATTAAAATCCATGGAGAAGAAATAAAAACTTTGAGGTTCGCCGATGACATTGTAATTCTGTCAGAGACAGCAAAGGGCTTGGAAGAGCAGTTGAACGGAATGGACAGTGTCTTGAAAGGGGGATATAAGATGAACATCAACAAAAGCAAAACGAGGATAATGGAATGTAGTCAAATTAAATCGGGTGATGCTGAGGGGATTAGATTAGGAAATGATACACTTAAAGTAGTAAAGGAGTTTTGCTATTTAGGGAGTAAAATAACTGATGATGGTCGAAGTAGAGAGGATATAAAATGTAGAATGGCATTGGCAAGGAAATCGTTTCTGAAGAAGAGAAATTTGTTAACATCGAGTATAGATTTAAGTGTCAGGAAGTCGTTTCTGAAAGTATTTGTATGGAGTGCAGCCATGTATGGAAGTGAAACATGGACGATAACCAGTTTGGACACGAAGAGAATAGAAGCTTTCGAAATGTGGTGCTACAGAAGAATGCTGAAGATAAGGTGGGTAGATCATGTAACTAATGAGGAGGTATTGAATAGGATTGGGGAGAAGAGAAGTTTGTGGCACAAATTGCCTAGAAGAAGGGATCGGTTGGTAGGACATGTTTTGAAGCATCAAGGGATCACAAATTTAGCATTGGAGGGCAGCGTGGAGGGTAAAAATCGTAGAGGGAGACCAAGAGATGAATACACTAAGCAGATTCAGAAGGATGTAGGTTGCAGTAGGTACTGGGAGATGAAGAAGCTTGCACAGGATAGAGTAGCATGGAGAGCTGCATCAAACCAGTCTCAGGACTGAAGACCACAACAACAACAACAACAACAACAACAATAAGAAAAGCCGTCTTCAGGCCACAAGTGGCCAATCGGGATCATCCGACCGCCGTGTCATCCTCAGTTGAGGATGCGGGTAGGAGGGGTGTGCGGTCAGCACAGCACACCGCTCTCCCGGTCGTAATGATTGTCTTATGTGACCGGAGCCGCTACTATTCGGTCGAGTAGCTCCTCAATTGGCATCACGAGGCTGAGTGCACCCCGAAAAATCGCAACAGCGCATGACGTCTGGATGGTCACCTATCCAAGTGCCGGCCACGCCCGACAGCGCTTAATTTCGGTGATCGCACGGGAACCGGTGTATCTACTGCGCCAAAGCCGTTGCCTCTTATCGTAAGAAGCCTGAAGTTAATTAATCTATCATAGTAATGTACTTTTAGTTTTTACACTTCGAAAGCGGACTTGTGGAATAGCAGAGTCACACAACTTTCATGTGCCAATTACTAAAAATTAATAACGTAAGTGCACTAGCAGTTTTGCCGTATCGAGGAAATATGAATATTTATAATACTGAAATGCTGATAACTATGTGTGGAATGTGTCTCTCACATACAAAGTAGATTCCTCAAAACCTCAAGGTGGATCTGAATCTGTATAGGATGTCTTCGGTACTACCCCGCCTGACCATGTCACCGAATGGTTACATCATTAGAAATTAGACCACACGGGAACACGTGTGTGCCGATTTTCTCAAAAACTACCGGACCGTGAGCAGGAAGCTACCAGCTAGCCTAGCAACTACTTTCCTGCTCCAAGCACGTGATCGTAAATACACTCATGCTCATAAATTAAGGATAATTGCAGAATGTGGTGCCACACAACGTATCACTACAGAAAACTGGCGCTAATAGAATAGGCACACAGGGAACAAACATGACACACATCTGTGAGTCCACAGTATTGGTGATAAGTTGAGAAAACCTTCCCGAAACACACGTGCAACAAAACGTCACTGTTTCCTGCGCATGTACCCCGACATCAGTATGGGATATGATAACCATGCATATGTACACAGGCCGCACAACGGGTTGGCATACTCTGGATCATGTGGTCGAGCAGCTGGGGTATAGCCTTCCATTCTTGCACCAGTGCATGTCGGAGCTTCTGAAGTCTCCTAGGAGTTTTAAGACGTGCAGCGATACGTCTACCGAGAGCATCCCAGGCTTGCTCGATGTGGTTTAGGTCTGGAGAATAGGCAGGCCACTCCATTCGCCTCATATCTTCTGTTTCAAGGTATCCCTCCACGATGGCAGCTGGGTGGGGCCGTGCGTTATCATCCGTCAGGAGAAATTAGGGACCCACTGCACCCCTGAAAAGGCGGACATTTTGGGGCAAAATGACGTCCCAATACACCTGACCTGTTACAGTTCCTCTGTCAAAGACATGCAGGGGCGTACGTGCACCAATCATAATTCCACCCCACACCATCAAACCACGACCTCCATACAGGTCCCTTTCAAGGACATTAAGGGGTTGGTATCTGGTTCCTGGTTCACGCCAGGGAGAATCACTGTTCAGACTATACCTTGACTCGTCCGTGAACATAACCTGGGACCACTGTTCGAATGACCATGTACTGTGTTCTCGACACCAGGCTTTACGGGCTCTCCTGTGACCAGGGGTCAGTGGAATGCACCTTGCAGGTCTCCGGGCGAGTAAACCATCGATGTTCAGTCATCTGTAGATTGAGTGTCTGGGGAAAACTGTCCCAGTGGCTGCGGTAAGGTCCCGAGCAAGGCTACCTCCAGTACTCAGTGGCCGTCTGCGGGCACTCGAGGTGAGATATCGGTCTTCTTCTGGTGTTGTACACTGTGGACGTCCAGTACTGTAGCGCCTGGACACGTTTCCTGTCTGCTGGAATCGTTGTCGTAATCTTGAGATCACACTTTGTGGCACACGGAGGACCCTTGCTACGACCTACTGTGTTTGACAGGCCTCTAGTCGCCCTAGTATTCTATCCCTCATAACGTCATCAACATGTGTTCTCTGAGCCATTTGCAACGCACAGTCACCATTAGCACGTCTGAAAACATCTGTACACTTACTCTATGCACCGTATCCTGACATGCACCAACACACCTGTGCGTATGTGGACTGCTGCCAGCGCCGCCGTGCGACGACCGCGAGTCAAATGCACCGCATGGTCATACCCCGAGGTGATTTAAATCCGCTAACCTTCCACCAGATCGTTGTTTCACCTTGTATCAGCGTTATCCTTAATTTATGAGTGTTGTTCCGGCAAATGCATCCGCCAACGGGCTTTATAAGGCGGCGCAATGCCGGCAAAAGGCAATTCGCCACACCGCGCGGAAGGATACAGAGCTACCACCCCGGCAGCCACGGCCAGACGCCTCTTGTAGCTGCTCTCTTGGTATAGTCGACGAACCTCTTGACTTTATAGAACTGCTTGTGTTCGCTCCCCGTGAAGAGACTGGTCTTTATTATTATTATTATTATTTGTTATTTTGTACTTGTGTCGATCCACAGTTGGGATCTAGTCTGTTATTCTTTTGGAGATTGTATTATTGTTTCGTTTTGGCGAGTCCAATAAATTCTTTTCGGACTCCTTTTTTCCGTATTTTTATTCTGCTACCGCAGATACTTCACTTACATCGTAGTTTTAAGTGATAACTGAGCTCCGACGGATCACGTGCGGCGGCGCGGTTCTTTCTGTCCCTTTTACGACGGACCTGCACCTACCTGTGAACATTGTCTCAGCAGATCATCAGTAGGAAAGCCGAGTGAAACCAACTGTACTTCGACGTGAACCAGGTTGCAATTTAAGTTACTAATCTGCGTTTCGGGGGAAAGTTTTCACGCAAATGGAAGTTTGGAAATTTTTGTCCTCAATTAATATATATTCTGAAACTTAGGTGAAGAAGTATCACTGCCAAGCCCGTGCCCCTTCACTCACGTTAGCAAGTTTATGGTGTTGCATTTCCCGAAAACGTAATAGCTACAAAAATACTGATTGTTTTTGTTTGAGAATGCTCGCCAAATATTAGGTCTGTCGGTACCAAATGCAGTAACAGTTTTTAGCCACCAACCTGCTCAATACGCCACGCGGAATATATGTCTTTCCTCGTCACAAAATTCACTTAAAAATTCCGAAATTTCTATACGCCCATCGGAATAATTATGCCGTCACTTTACAACACTTTTGATGTATGCAACTTATCGTTTCCATCGGAACTAGTACTACACACGCCTTAATTGTTTCATGGCTAGGCTCCGACTCTTCTCTAGAATACTCTGAGTCTTCTCTACCAGCAGGGAAAGGCGCGCGAAGAATATTGCTTTGCCATTGGTCAGTTTACTCAACAGCCAATAGCAAAACAACATTCTCCCTCGTCAATCCGCGCTTTTCATCAATAACCAATCGCAAAATAGTAAACCTAACGACTGCACTTTTTACCGACGTAATTATCTAATATGCTGAAGTTTTGTTTATGCATGAAGTTATTGAGTATTGTTATTTATACCTGAATTAACTTTCCCTTTACCATAAACTTACTATACAAATCTATTCCACAAAAATCCCCTTTGTTCATATCCATACTTCTTCGACATTTTCCCCACACTAAATGCTACTACATAACTCATTAAACAGTTATCTTCATATTAACTTTAAACCATACTCACGCATCATTCATACTGCTAAAACACATTTATAACATTTTACATACACAAAAAGACATAATATCACTTATGGAAATACTAGAACAGTTTATGAAAAACATCCTATTACGTTAGTGCGCTCTAGTGGGCACAATCGAAACTAAGTCAGTCCACTATCCAATACTGTCCTCTATCGGCTGATACATAAACTACGTGCGCGTCCAGTCTCGCGTCACCATCTGTCACTATCCAGCTCTGAGACACATCTCCCACTTAACCGCCTCCAAGGCAGGGTCGTTACACGGCGCTACGCCTCACACAGTGTGCATCGCTGAGAAAGATCGCTCGTCTCTTGTGACACATGGAAATGGTTCGAGAGCCGTCGCGCTGCAACTTGTACGGGTTTTGTTGTAGCAGCTCTGGTCGCTGCTGTGTTGACCGCCTGCTCGCAGCCGCTGCGTCTTGCTCCTCGGGCGGGAGAGCGCGTAATTTTTCAATTAGAAGCCCGTGCCGGCCTGACGTGATCCCGAATCAATATGGGGCCGGGCGCCGGACCCCGCCCAATAAGGGTTGCGGAGGGCGAGCGTGCGTTATGCGCGGAATGCGAGGGCGGCTGCACAATGGCGGCGGCGCCCGGTTAGTCACCTCCTAACAAGGCGGCGTCGGCGTCGGGGGCGGCGGGGGCGGCGGGGGCCGAGGGCCGCGCGTTTTCCGCGCCGTCGGCCGCATGGCTCGCGCCGCCTCCGGACATCGACGTTTCCATTAACGCGTCTTCACTGGGCTGGACGGCGCCGCCGCCGCCGCCTCTACACGTGGACGCCCGCGCGGGAGCGACGGAGCACGTCGTGCCGAGATCCGACAGCAGCGCTCCGTGCAGGCCGTGTTCTGAGGACCGGGCGGTCCGTGCCTCGTGGGTGGTCCAGCTCAAGTGCAGGACTTCGGAGAGAAACTGTAGAGAGCAGCATTTAAGAGCCAACTAATAACAAACTCCAGTAGAATCTGAGGCAAGACTGCGGAAAGTAATTTATTTATTTATGAGTCCACACAATTCAAAGCCATGGAACGGATCAGTGCATAGTTTACAGTGCACTCATTACAAAATATTCTGGGTGTTACAAAAAGGTACGGCCAAACTTTCAGGAAACATTCCTCACACACAAATATAGAAAAGATGTTATGTGGACATGTGTCCGGAAACGCTTAATTACCATGTTAGAGCCCATTTTAGTTTCGCCAGTATGTACTGTACTTCCTCGATTCACAGCCAGCTGGCCCAATTGAAGGAAGGTAATGTTGACCTCGGTGCTTGTGTTGACATGCGACTCGTTGCTCTACAGTACTAGCATCAAGCACATCAGAACGTAGCATCAACAGGTTAGTGTTCATCACGAACGTGGTTTTGCAGTCAGTGCAATGTTTACAAATGCGGAGTTGGCAGATGCCCATTTGATGTATGGATTAGCACGGGGCAATAGCCGTGGCGCGGTACGTTTGTATCGAGACAGATTTCCAGAACGAAGGTGTCCCGAAAGGAAGACGTTCGAAGCAATTGATCGGCGTCTTAGGGAGCACGGAACATTCCAGCCTATGACTCGCGACTGGGGAAGACCTAGAACGACGAGGACACCTCTAATGGACGAGGCAATTCTTCGTGCAGTTGGCGATAACCCTAATGTCAGCGTTACAGAAGTTACTGCTGTACAAGGTAACGTTGGCCACGTCACTGCTTGGAGAGTCCTACGGGAGAACCAGTTGTTTCCGTACCATGTACAACGTGTGCAGGCACTATCAGCAGCTGATTGGCCTCCACGGGTACACATTTGCGAATGGTTCATCCAACAATGTGTCAACCCTCATTTCAGTGCAAACGTTCTCTTTGCGGATCAGGCTTCATTCCAATGTGATCAAATTGTAAATTTTCACAATCAACATGTGTGGGCTGACGAGAATCCGCACGCAATTGTGCAATCACGTCATCAACACAGATTTTCTGTGAACGTTTGGGCAGGCATTGTTGGTGATGTCTTGATTGGGCCCCATGTTCTTCCACCTACGCTCAATGGAGCACGTTATCATGATTTAATAAGGGATACTCTACCTGTGCTGCTAGAACATGTGCCTTTACAAGTACGGCACAGCATGTGGTTCATGCACGATGGATCTCCTGCACATTTCAGTCGAAGTGTTCGTACGCATCTCAACAACAGATTCGGTGACCGATGGATTGTGTAACCTCCCCCTCACTTATCGACCTTAATGACAGAGAAAAATTAAACCGCATGTACCTAATGGAAATTTGGGAAAAGCAATCGTCACCGTAGTTAATCTGTCGGTAAAGAGGAAGGAAAGGGTTACATCTAAATGAAAGGAAATATGCCAATGAAACTGGTGGAAATTAATTTTGAAAAGGGATAAAGTTAATAAAGAAAGTAAATGTGCAGTCGTCACGTTAACAATTAATTGGCGCTACTTAGATATTTCAGATTTGGGGAAAATTACGGTCGCCAGTCCTATGGACAATTACTATAGTAACTGAAAAAGAAAGGTTATTACACATATAATTAGCACTAGAAGTGTGGCAACTGAAGGTTGACACGTGTAGTGTGAAAACTGAAAGTTTGTCAGAAGTAATAAATTTCGCTACACTCTGACTTAATTTCGCAAAAGAATTAATAAAACCGGAAAATCGAAAGTTAATTTAGTGACTGAAGTTAATAGTGAGCTTTCTTTCTGAAGCACATCGAAATTCAGTAAAATACGGTTAGTCTTGGACTACCTCAACAATCATTTCAAAAGCTACTTGAATCTACGCAATTTAGAAATAAGAGATTTGACTTTCAACTTGAATTAAATGATTCTGAACAATTAACAATAGTAAAATTTAGTACGTACCAAGCTGAGCTGTAGTCACAGGTAAGCTAAAATACGGTAACAAAACTCGCACTCTTAATTTGTCCTTGTGTAATCTAAATATTGAAGCCAGCTATGAATACTTTATCTGAACTTTGACATTAAAGCATTGAAACCGAATGATGCTGGCGTTTGAATTTCAACGACACTCGGGTTCATTCCGGACAAGGAAGGGACCCTGCTTGGTAATGTAATAGGGACAATGAGCAACAAAGATTCATGCTAAGTTGCTGTAATTTTGTGATGCAACAATTTTAAAAGCTGAGGTCTGCCATACAGTCCTAAAACTTTACGTGCTTCCAGTCTTCCTTGTTGGTTGATTAAAGGTTTGAAGCCGTCGATCGAGGAGGTGGCGACAGTCACTCATTGTCGGCCGTCGCTGTTACAGAAGCTGGATGTTGGCGCGCCTTCTTCTCTACACGGTCACCAGACGAAACGGGCTTTTGATGTGCGCCAGCTAATGCTTCCCGTCCGCGACACCATGTCAGAAACTATCATCACAAGTCGAGCGCAATTACGTGCTGCCAATCCCCGAAAGCGCGGCAACTCGCGGGAGCGTCACACAACACACCTGCTCCGCTGCACCACCCCAGCCAGACTCCCCCTCTGCCCGCGCTCCACGCGACAGAGTTAACACTACCAAAGATCCTCAACACTTTGGTTCTCCACACGACCTATCGATGTATTCGTTCGATAGCATAGTTTTCCCTAGGCCAGACCCAGTTCATAAATACAAATAATATTCACAAAAAAAAACCAATATAAATGCATAAATATATATATACAAACAGTAAAACAATGTCAATATATAAAGAGACAGAAATGTTATATCTTGATGTAACAAAACAAGGAAAAAAAATTATAGTACAATAGATGGAGATAGGAGGATATGCATTTCCGGCGTTACAATTGGTAGAGGCGGACCAATTCCATGGCCTCCACGCTCTCCTGACCTCAACCCTCTTGACTTTCATTTATGGGGGGCATCTGAAAGCTCTTGTCTACGCAACCCCGGTACCAAATGTAGAGACTCTTCGTGCTCGTGTTGTGGACGGCTGTGATACAATACGCCATTCTACAGGGCTGCATGAGCGCATCAGGGATTCCATGCGACGGAGGGTGGATGCATGTATCCTCGCTAACGGAGGACATTTTGAACATTTCCTGTAACAAAGTGTTTGAAGTCAAGCTGGTACGTTCTGTTGCTGTGTGTTTCCATTCCATGATTAATGTGATTTGAAGTAATAAAATGAGCTCTAACATGGAAAGTAAGCGTTTCCGGACACATGTCCACATTACATATTTTCTTTCTTTTTGTGTTAGGAATGTTTCCTGAAAGTTTGGCCATACCTTTTTGTAACACACTGTATAATCAAAAGAATATACTCAGAATTCTTTCAGGAGTGCTAGTTCTGCAAGGTTTGCAGGAGAGCTTCTGTAAAGTTTGGAAGGTAGGAGACGAGGTACTGGCAGAAGTAAAAAAGTATCAAATATGTTAAAATTCGTCATGAAATATGCCCGTTATGCAGACTGAATGTGATAAGTGAAGGTGTTGTGAGTCAAGAGTGTTATTTGCTTCAGACTGGAAGAACGAATGTTCATTACGACAAAATAAATGACCGTCGTATCTAGACATATCAGGGGTCACATATACTCCAACTGCACACGCCCCACAACGTTAGAGAGCCTACACGAGCTTGAACACTCCCCTGCTGACATGCAGGGTCCATGGATTCATGAGGTTGTCTCCATACCCATACACGTCCATCCGCTCGATACAATCTGAAACGAGACTTTTCCGACCAGGCAACATGTTTTCAGTCATCAACAGTCCAATGTCGGTGTTGATGGGCCCAGGCGAGGCGTAAAGTTTTGTGTTGTGCAGTCACCAAGGATACACGAGTGGGCCTTCGGCTCCGGAAGCCCATATCGATGATGTTTCGTTGAATGGTTCGCACTTTGACTCTTGTTGATGGCCCTGCACTGAAATCTGCAGCTGTTTGCGGAAGGGTTGCACTCCTGTCAATTTGAACGAGTCTCTTCAGTCGTCGTTGGTCCCGTTCTTGCAGGATCTTTCTCCAGAGTTTTGATGTTATACCGGATTGCTGATATTCACGGTACAGTCACGAAATGGTCGTACGGGAAAATCCCTACTTCATCGCTACCTCGGAGATGCTGTGTGGCATTGCTCGTGCGCCGACTATAACACCACGTTCAAACTCAAATCTTGATAACCTGCCATTGCAGCAGCAAGTAACCGATCTAACAGTTGCGCTAGACACTTGCTGTCTTATATAGGCTTTTCCGACCGGAGCGCCGCATTGTGCTTGCTTACATATCTCTGTATTTGAATAAGCATGAATACACCAGTTTCTTTAGCGCTTCAGTGTAATTCATATGTATATAGCAATAAATAAGTTCAAAATCTTGTAGATATCAGTATTGAGGATGCTACACTACTCTGAAAGAGTCGGACAACATATTACGCTCTCCTACACTCGTCTCTTGCAATGATGGCGATGAAAAAATTCGAGTAATTAGAGCTAAGACGGAGACTTATCGTCACTAGTTCTTCCCGCGCACGGTCTACGAACGGAACAGAAAAAAGGGGATCAGATGGTAGTACTAGAAGGACCCTTTGCCGCACAAGTCAGATGTCTCGTGGAGTATTAACGTAGATGCAGACGTATAAGTGAACAATAAGTTCCCAGAATGACATTTTCACTCTGCAGCGGAGTGTGCGCTGATATGAAACTTCCTGGCAGATTAAAACTGTGTGCCCGACCGAGACTCGAACTCGGGACCTTTGCCTTTCGCGGGCAAGTGCTCTACCATCTGAGCTTCTGTAAAGTTTGGAAGGTAGGAGACGAGATACTGGCAGAAGTAAAGTTGTGAGTACCGGGCGTGAGTCGTGCTTCGGTAGCTCAGATGGTAGAGCACTTGCCCGCGAAAGGCAAAGGTCCCGAGTTCGAGCCTCGGTCGGGCACACAGTTTTAATCTGCTAGGAAGTTTCAGAACAATAATTTATTTTAAGGAAATGAGTGACTGTGTTCTGTACTTACTATTGTGAATCCTTAAGGTTTTATTTCTTATTTCACCTCTTTCCTCGAAAACATTTTTCTAGGAAAGATGCACGTGAAGTCAATCAGAGTTATAGACCAAGGATCACCGACGGATCTCCTTCTTTCACAGGCACTCCTCCGTCAATTGCCCTCCCGCTCTACACACTGGCTTCAGTCTGTCATCACGTCTTCCTTGTTCTTCTTCACTTCACAGCAGTTCTCCCCAGCAGCCACCTGCCACTGGCACGTTGTCCAGAGAGCACGTGCTCTCGGAGTTGTTCGAAAAATAAAACGTCGGACTAAAATATCGCCGTGACCTCGTGTCCATTTCATTTCAACAGCGTGTGCTGCTCTGAACCTTCCTTCATGACCACGCAAATCTGGTGGCGCTCTACCCGGAGGTAAGCAACTGGAACCCCGGCAATGGAAAAGTTTCAGTCGCCAATGTTTGGCCGGTGAAAAAGGAGTGGTAGGGTGTACAATTCTTCATCGCTTGGCTGCTTCCTTGCTTAAATAAAGAGTCTCTCCACAGGGGATTACGGAATGCAGTCGGATGACGCTACTGCTGCTGACCTGTCTGTCTGAGTGGAACGTCAAGTTCGACGGCTTCGTCAGTTCGTTTCAGGAGAAAGAGCAGCAGGCTGTGTATTGGCACAAACTGTCTCCCACCGTCTTCCAGATCAATGGCGCCAACACACCAGAGCCCTCTACAAGCATTCAAAACCCTTTGAGTCTCCCACAAATCAGACGGAAATGGTGATTAACTCCTCCAAGAATCACTTAAGCTAATCCCTTGCTCTTGCCAGCTGAGGTCTTTGGCGTCCTTTTTATGTGTCTCCTATCCCGTTCCACTGCTGCATTCTTCACTGACGTTGACCTCTGACGTATCGTCTCGAGGACACACACTACACCATTTCTCCTTCACTTCCGCCTTGATCTCCGCCTTAGTGCACTCCTTCCTGAGCTTACTCAGCATCTCGTGTTGTTGTCTTTACTCTCGTCCTTTCCGTTGTTCTCAATGTGCATCGATTCATGCTTTCTACGACCTATCCTAATCACGTGGCCAGAAAAATTTGCCTTCTGCGTTCCGATTTCTTGATCCGTTCTTCATGTCCTAATGTAGTTTATCCTTTGTTCTTTGGTTTCATATTTCACCTCATCGTTTTCCCATCTTTCTGTACACTTTCTCTATAGTTTCTCCAGTCATTTTTCGCTCTATCTTCCAGTGTTGTCATAACAGCTGCATATAATGGTACAGCACTTATTCTTATCATGTAGCGTTTGATCGTTTTATGTATTCACTTATGATTTACTAAACTTATATGTGGTTGTACACGAGGCTATAATCTTCTTCATCCTCTTATTGGTCGACACACTACTGTTTCTTCTTCCTGAAATATACGCTCTTAGACATTTTACTTATTCAGTTTTTGCCTTTTAAGTTTTAGTCGTTTACACTGATATTTAATGTCATTGTCTATATGATTATAGTCGTCGCTTTCAAATTATCTAGCATCAGGTTGTTCCTTTGCACTTCCTTCGGTCAAACTTAATATGATTGTGTCTCTAGAGTGAACCTTTCACTCTTCGGCGAAACGAAAGATGATTTGAAACTGGCGGATCAAAATTATGTGTAGGAGTAGGATTGGAACCGGTGGCCTTATTCTCGTGGGCAATGCTCTTACCGATTACGATATGTAGGTACATCGCCCCCGTATGTTCAATTCCGCCAGTAACCTTCTCCTTATTCCTAAACTTCACATAGCCGCGCGGGGTAGGCGTGCGGTCTAAGGGCGTCTTGTCACGGTTCGTGCGGCTCTCCCCGTCAAAGGTTCGAGTCCTCCCTCGGGCATGGGCGAGTGTGTTGTTCTTAGCGTAAGTTAAAGTTAGATTACGTAGAGCGCAAGATTAGGGACGGATGACTTCAGCAGTTTGATCCCATAGTCCTTACCACAAATTTCCTAAACTACATATAAGATCTTTCGCAATCCTCCACTCCTGGAAGGAAGGGTATTGCCCGCGACAGGGTAGGTTCCAAATCAGAGTCCATGTCCAGCACACCGTATTAATCTGCTATAAAGTTTCGAAACAACGCACAGTCCGCTGCAGAGTGAATGATTCATCCTGGAAACGATGCTCTTGGCTGTGACTGAGCCGTTCTCCGCAATATCCTTCCGTCCATTAATATGACATTCGCTAATGCTAGGCAGTTCACTTGTACCCTGATTCTCTTATCCTAATCGTACTTCATTGGTATTCTACATTCATTCTTTTTTGTCCTCCAGCGCCTGACGCACTCTTCCGCCTTAACGTCGTATAAAATTACTGACAGACGATGTCTTTGCTTGACGCCTGTCTATTGTCACAATTTTTTTTGATACTGTTCACCTGGGACTCGTGCCTCTTGCTGAACGCTGATGTTTGAGTTTTGTCCAGCCAAATAATTTTAAGGAGTTATTAAAGCTTTTCAAAGTGATGGCTGTAAGCTGCCGACGTCTGATATTCACGCAAGAATTTACACATCCCTTCGCCAACCGTTACTGACGACCATCAAAATACAATCACTTTTGAAAATAGCTTCACGCGTGTTTCTCACGAGCCTAAATGGCTGAAGATCCGGTCCTCCTAGCCATCAGAAGCCAATTTCGGTTCCGTGGTTTTAAAGCGCAGCCCTCCGTCCGGTAGTCACACGCTGATCATCATCTGCGCACACTGAAAAGCTTTTGCTGGTAATAAAATGCAAAACTGTGTGTCACTCTAGTTGTTAATGCTGATTTATACGGAAACACAACCATACGTTCTGAAACAAAGTCTCGAAATTAAACTGCTTCCCACTGCACGCATGGCCCGCAGCAGCGAAAATCGCTGACGGAAGTATTCAGTATCGGTGCGTTCCACCTTTCGCGACACGAATCTACCACTGGAGCATATTTTTAGATTAGGTGGAGATCCAATAGATGTGAGATAGAATGGGAAACGGAGAGAGCTGTTGTTTTTGAGGAGCTGCGCTATGCTTCAGTGCCGTTAATGATTACGATTACGAGAAAAAAGTGCTAAGCAGTGCTATACTTGAAACAATTTTTCGTGATGCGAGCATCGAAGGATTGACGATGTCGTAATTACTGATCAAAACACATTTTGTCGGAAATAAGAAGACATCTAAGGTTAATAACGAGGCCTTTTTCTATATGGAAACTTCTGTAGACATTCTTCGGTCAATATGAAGCCAACCTTCAGAGTTCACTAAAAGCGCAGCTGCGCGCGAACTGGGAAGGCACTAAAGATTAGAACATCGAACTAATGATGGAAACAGAAATTTTACTGGACTGTAGTCGCAAGTAAGACACTTCTCAAATACGTGGCATCACAAGCTAATTTGGCAATTGTGCACTTCGGAATCTGATATGGATACTATACGAAGGAGAACTACATATCTTCATGTGCCAAAATCCTCTGCGTATTCTCTAGCTTCAGTTTCAGCTGTAATGTTCACTAATTAGTGAATCTTATTTTTCTGTATCGTCTTGAACTCTGATAAGATGCGTGAATTGTTCTGACGTAATTCTTGTGTAGATGAAGTACCTACTAGTAATCTAAAAATTTCGTCGCTTAGCATCCTGGCCGACATTTTCTCTTATCCAGCCGCGAATTCACACACTTTTACTCTTTTTGATTTTGTACCGGCCTCAAGCAGACAAGTCTGAACTCTACCGCTACCAACGTAACTGCTGCAACTATCTCTTCAGAGACGAAAATGGTTGCTCGGTACTCATAAAGTACAGGGTGATTCGAAAAGAAAGAACGGATGTCAGTTGTTTGTTACAAACAAGCTACGAAAGCGTAAAACACATCACGCATGCCAGTGGGCAGAGGAAGGTTTAAAGTTATATGTTCGCATAGACACTATACCACGCACTTAACATGAGCAGCATACGTTGCTCGAGAAACTTCGAGACGGTAATCCATTTCATTCCATGCACGAATGAACAGGCTCCTGTTTACTGAATCGATAACTTCAATAATTCGATTTCTCAGATCTTGAAGAGCTGCTGCCGTATGTGGGACAATGACTCTTCCTTTTAAATAACCCACAGGAAAAAAACTGCAAGGTTTGAGGTCTGGTGACCTTGCAGGACAAAAGCAATGAACAAAATCTTGTTGACCACTTCTTCCAGCATAACATGGGACGGTGTTGCTACGATAACGCCGCACATCAGCGCAAAGGTGAGGTGGGAGCCGTCACGAATAAAAATGAAATCATGAGGACCTTCGTGAAATTGAGGAAATAGCCAATTTTGCATCATATCCAGCTATGACATTCCTATCACACTTTCCTCCGCAAAAAAGAAAGCTCCATAAACTTTGTGAACAGAAACGGTAAACAAAACACATTCAGCTTCGGTGAGTCCTTTTCATGTTCGACGACGAAAACAGGATTTTGTGACCCTCAAATTCTTACGGTATGGCGGTTTATTTTACCCGTTAGATGAAAGGTCGATTCATCCGAAAACATGAGTCGTTTGGAAAACATATCCTCTGCATATCACGGAGAATTGAAATGCAACTTTCGTACGTTCTGTTATAGTCGTCGAGACGCAGTTGCTGTAATAAATGTAAATTGTAAGGCTTCATATGCAGGCGTCGTTTCAGTGCACACGGCATTGTTGTTTGAGAAAGTTGAAGTTTCTGGCCTTCCCGTCTTGTGAACTTCTAAGGGCCTAGTGTGAACGTATCTCGTACACGCTCAACATTTTCGCCAGGCTTGCTTGGCCAACCAGTCCTCTTCCTTTTGCATATGCAACCAGCTTCCAAGAAGCACACTGGTCACAAATCTACTCGTGAAGAGGAGGCTTCTTGCTGAATCGACGGCGGACTGCACGTTGCAGTTCAACAGTGTATTGACTTCTTGCATATTCCAACATACGAGGTGATTTCTCTTGTGGTGTAGCCACCATACCGCCACAAATAAACAACTACGGAGCCATATCAGAACCTCGAACGTTGCTCTATCTAGTGACATGCGCAATGTCTCTCTATCTTTTACACTCTGTCCGTAAGAAATAACTGAAATCTGTTCTTCCTTCTCGAATCATCCTGTACACGATTGTTATACTTAATCTTCCATTCTTTAGGCAATGTAGTAGGAAAACTATTTACCATATGGGTACTCAAAGGTATAGGAATAATGTCCAGTCTTTGCATTACAGCATTTGCGTCGTTAGTAGAGTTAGTGATATATCACTCAACGTTAGGTGCCGGTACAGGTGCGGCGCATGCATCATTTTGCGTTACAGGTGCGGGCAGTGAGCATGGTTCTGGACAAGGTGAACAGGCCTTTACTATTAAATCTGTTTTATATAAACAACAGGAATAATGCTGTTGCTCTTGACGTGTATCGATGCGTCATTGGAATACGGAGAGCTCCCGTTCCGGCAACGAGAAGTTCGAATTAATCGGCGATTTGGCAATTACTCCAGGGAGAGGCCAACGGCCAATTGCGTCTCAAATCTGAAGAAACTGCTGTTGGCATTGCTGATAATGCTGGACGTAATGGACGGTCATCAAGCAGTGCACGAACTGTGTCACTCCAGCTGAACACCGCATGGCCCACCGTCCGAAAAGTGCTGCGAGAAGTTGTGAAACGGTATCTCTGGAGCTGTCCAGGCTGCCCTGGATGCATACGCTCGTCATATTGAACGCAGTTTGCAACCTGGAACGTAAACATACGAGGGTGGTTCAATAAGTAATGTCCCACATATTTTTTCTCAGAACTTTTTTTGCTAGGAGCCAGAATTTTGTAACAAATACATCAACATGTATTGTCCATGTCTTATTATTCTACATAGTCTCCATCACGTTCTACGGCCTTGCGCCAACGTTGTGGATGAAAATGGCCGCTGTAAGCATTCGTGGAGCCCATCGTGAGCACGTCTTTGAACATCCGACGGTCTCGGTCATTGCAGACGCACTTTCAATCCTGGCCGACAACTGTAGAGCCAATTGTCGAGTTGTGATGTGCCGGTCGGCACGAATAATGGCATCCGCACGGTGCAGCATGTCTGGAGCAGTGGCTGTGGCAGGACGTCCCGAGCGTGGCTGATCATGCAGCTCTGTTTCTGCATTTCCCGAGGCTGTAACTTTCCTTACCCACCGCCCAACTGTTCTCCTATCAACTGCAGCATCGCCATACACTGCACAAAAACGTTTATGGATGTTCGGCGCGATATCTTTTCCTTCACACAAGAATCCAATAACAGCACGCTGCTTGTAACGTGAGTCGTATGTAGACGCCATTTTGATGCAGTACTACGGCTCTGCCATATTCCAGAACGGTTAGAAACTTCACCGGTGCCAAGAGCAAACATCAAATGCGAAGCACCAACAAGGACGTTTCTCTATCTATATTCATCTACATCTACATCTACATGGATACTCTGCAAATCACATTTAAGTGCCTGGCAGAAGGTTCATCGAACCATCTTCAGAATTCTCTATTATTCCAATCTCGTATAGCGCAAGGAAAGAATTGAAACGCCCCCTTAGAAAAATTATACGTGACTGTGCTTAAACTGACACACAATATTTTTAACGCAAAGCAGTCTGACTTTCAATAATCCCTACAAAAGAATGGCCCTGACTAACATTAACCTATACCTTTCACAAATCACTTACCCCTCAAAAATCTTCGTTACTCGAAGTACTGCACTACAGCGAGCGCCACTACTGCCAGCTAAATAAAAGATTCTAACTACTGAAGGCACTAATTACTGATAGGCATAGTTAGCAAATGAAAGATTTTGATAGAGAACAAACAATGTATTTACCTTAATACTGTTCAAAAGTCATAATATATATATATATCAGTTTATGACATCCAGTCTTACAAATTTACTCTCTCTGATGGACACACGTCCAGACCATCCGCTCTCAAAACTCCGCCATCTCACTCCCCACACCCACCACTGCTGGCGGCTCACTTCCAACTGCGCAATGCTACGCGCTGTTAACAGCCAACTGCCCAACACTACAGTAGCAAATTCCAACAATGCCACCCACCCACAGACTGCACACAGCACAGCCAGTGATTTTCATACAGAGCGCTACGTGGCGGTGGCGTTACCAATATAACAACCTAAACAGCCTACTTACATAGCCCCCATGCTCCCCACAAAAAATTTCCTACTTACACAATGAACACCTGTGTCTTTCCGCACGAACTCTGATTTCCCTTATTTTATCGTGGCTTTTTTAAAAAATGTGGGGCATTACCGATTGAACGACCCTCTTCACGTTGTTGTGGTCTTCAGTCCTGAGACTGGTTTGATGCAGCTCTCCATGCTACTCTATCCTGTGCAAGTTTCTTCATCTCCCACTACTTACTGCAACCTACATCCTTCTGAATCTGCTTAGTGTATTCATCTCTTGGTCTCCCTCTACGATTTTTACCCTCCATGCTAAATTTGTGATCCCTTGATGCCTCAAAACATGTCCTACCAACCGATCCCTTCTTCTAGTCAAGTTGTGCCACAAACTTCTCTTCTCCCCAATCCTATTCAATACCTCCTCATTAGTTACGTGATCTACCCAGCTTATCTTCAGCATTCTTCTGTAGCACCACATTTCAAAAGCTTCTATTCTCTTCTTGTCCAAACTATTTATCGTCCATGTTTCACTTCCATACATGGCTACACTCCATACAAATACTTTCAGAAACGACTTCCAGACACTTAAATCTATACTCGATGTTAACAAATTTCTCTTCTTCAGAAACGATTTCCTTGCCATTGCCAGTCTACATTTTATATCCTCTCCACTTCGACCATCATCAGTTATTTTACTCCCTAAATAGCAAAACTCCTTTACTACTTTAAGTGTCTCATTTCCTAATCTAATTCCCTCAGGATCACGCGATTTAATTTGACTACATTCCATTATCCTCGTTTTGTTTTTGTTGATGTTCATCTTATATCCTCCTTTCAAGACACTATCCATTCCGTTCAAACTGCTCTTCCAAGTCCTTTGCTGTCTCTGACAGAATTACAATGTCATCGGCGAACCTCAAAGTTTTTACTTCTTCTCCATGAATTTTAATACCTACTCCGAATTTTTCTTTTGTTTCCTATACTGCTTGCTCAATATACAGATTGAATAACATCGGGGAGAGGCTAAAACCCTGTCTCACTCCTTTCCCAACCACTCCTTCCCTTTCATGCCCCTCGACTCTTATAACTGCCATCTGGTTTCTGTACAAATTGTAAATAGCCTTTCGCTCCCTGTATTTTACCCCTGTCACCTTCAGAATTTGAAAGAGAGTATTCCACTTTACATTGTCAAAAGCTTTCTCTAAGTCTACGTAATTCAAAATGTTCTCACCTCATGTGAAACTTAAAATATGTTTCTTTCAGTGGTTCATTCCTTATTTATCTTCGCATTGTCCTTACAACTACATCCACAAAGTTTCGTAGACCTGCGACCACTCGGTTTTCATGGGGACCCTCAGAAGTAGTGGAAGTTTAATTATGACCATCCTAACCAAGTAAGCTTAAGTGCGCGCTGTTGTCACCGTGTAGACAGCCATTTGCGAAACTCGTATCACGACGGTGGTTCAAAGGAACGAGTTTCGCGACTCGTTGCCTCGGCGCAGACTGGGCGAGGCAGCCGGCTGCCGCGACGTGTGGCGGCTGCCCTCCTCCCGTCCCCCGGCTCTGGCTGGGCGCGCGCGCGTGGGGCCCGTGAGTTATCCGGGGCGCAGACACAGCACAGTGGGCGGCGGGGGCGGGGGGCGGGCGGCGGCCAATAACGGCCGGCTGATCCCGGTAAACACGCGGGCCGCGTGCCGGCGATCAGCGGCTCGCTGTTAATTGTCAGCAGGCAGCGGGCGGCCGCGCCGGGGGGCCTGGCGGCGGAGGGGCGGCGGCCGGGGGCGGCTGCCGGGGGCGGAGCTGCCGCCGAAGTCGCTGGGCATCCTGCGCCGTCCAAGGCTGAGGTGCACTGTTGCTGAAGATCAGTTCCTCAGTCCTCGCCTCCGAAATTTATCATCAGCCTTGCAATTCTCCAAAAAATGGCTCTTAGCACTATGGGACTCAACTGCAGTGCTCATCAGTGCCCTAGAACTTAGAACTACTTAAACCTAACTAACCTAAGGACATCACACACAGCCATGCCCGAGGCAGGATTCGAACCTGCGACCGTAGCGGTCGCGGTGTTCCAGACTGTAGCGTCTAGAACCGCTCGGCCACACCGCCCGGCTGCAATTCTCCGCAAGACCGTCAGTTCAGAAATAACCAGAAGAGCCAAAAATAAAACTGGTACAGCCCCCACGAGCACGCCAGAGTGCCGCAACACGACGTGGTGTGGACTGAACTAGCGTCTGAAGTAGTGATGGGGGGAACTGAAACCATGAATCCTGCAGGGCTGCCCATAAATCCGTAAGAATACGAGGGGGTGGAGATCTCTTCTAAACAGCACGTTCGAAGGCATCCCAGATATGCTCTATAATGTTCATATCTGGGGAATTAGGCGACCAGCGGAAGTGTTTAAACTCAGAAGAGTATTTCTTGAAGCACTCTGTAGCAATTCTGGACGTGTGGGGTGTCGAATTGCCCTGCTGAAATTGCCCAAATCCGTCGCAATGCACAATGGACATGAATGGATGCAGGTGAACAGACAGGATGCTTACGTACGTGTCATCTATCAGAGTCGTATCTAGACGTATCAGGGGTCCCATAGCACTCCAACTGCACACGTCCCACACCATTACTGAGGCTCCAGCTGCTGACTTGCAGTGTCCATGGATTCATGAGGTTCTCTCCATACCTGTAGTCGTCCTTCCATTCGATACACTTTGAAACGAGACTCGTCCGACTAGGCAACACGTTTCTAGTCAGCATTAGTCCAATGTCGGTGTTCACGAGCCCAGGCGAGGCGAAGCTTTGTGCCGTGCAGTCACCAAGCGTACACGAGTGGGCGTTCGGCTCCGAAAGCCCATATCGATGATGTTTCGTTGAACGGTTGGCACGCTCACACTTGTTGATGGTCCAGCATTGAAATCTGCTGCAATTTGCGGAAAGGTTGCTGATTCTCTTGAATGGTCGTTGGTGCCGTTCTTACAGGATCTTTTTCCGGCCGCAGCGTGTGTCTGAGATTTGATCTTTTACTGGATTCCTGATATTCACGGTAACTCGTGAAATGTTCGTACGGAAAAATCCCCACTTTTTCGCTACCTCGGAGATGCTGTGCCCCATCGCTCTTGCACCGACTATAACACGACATTTAAAGTGCCTTACATCTTGATGACCTGCCAGTGTAGCAGAAGTAACCGATCTAACAACTGTGCCAGACACTTGTTGCCTTATACAGGCGTCACGTACCACAGTGCCGTATTCTGACTGTTGACATATCCCCCTATTCGAGGAGGCATCTCTCTACCAGTTTCTTTGGCGCTTCAGTGTAAGTCTAGATCTTTCTTCTTTGAACCACGATATGCTGTGTGATAGAGCGCATGTAGTTTACCAGAGTCAGAACAGCCTCAAAAATGGTTCAAATGGCTCTGAGCACTATGGGACTCAACTGCTGAGGTCATTAGTCCCCTAGAACTTAGAACTAGTTAAACCTAACTAACCTAAGGACATCACAAACATCCATGCCCGAGGCAGGATTCGAACCTGCGACCGTAGCGGTCTTGCGGTTCCAGACTGCAGCGCCTTTAACCGCACGGCCACTGCGGCCGGCAGAACAGCCTCCTGGTATCCTGTCCTCCCTGCCCCCCTTACTACTCCGCATGGATATCTCTCTTTCAATTGACATTTACAGTAGATACCAAGCAACCAGAACAATTTCAAAGTGCCGTTGATATTGCAGCACCATGGAGCGGCAGTGCAACAAGCGTCAAATTGGGAAGAAGTGTACTGTGAGTAATGTTATTAACAGTCTGTAATTTTGTTCTACAAGCCTACATATTCATTTCTCAAAATAGCCACTCTGGCGAAGAACAGATCTCTACCAACGAGAGACCAGTTTGTTGATACCGTCAGAGAAGAATCATGGGCTTTGCTGACGAAGCCACATCCTCACCTCTGCTTTCACCTCTTCAATACTATCAAAAGCGATTTCCCAAAGCTGCTCTTGAAGGCTGGGAAACAGACGGAAATCGGATGGGAGTAAATCGTGACGGTATGGAGGATGATTGGCGGCAGCGAACCCAAGGCGTCGGTCTGTTGCAGATGTCGCAGCGCTCGTGTGAGGCTGGCATTGTTATTCTGAAGGAGAGTGCGCTCCATGTGTGGACGGACTCTTGGAAATCGAAACTCGGTTACAGTAAGTTGTTTTTCATTCACAGACATAGTTGCGTTACGCACCGATTTGTTACCGCTACAATTCGGAGCCCTCTAGGGGAAGCGGCCTGCAAATTTGTACACTTCAGGAGTAAAGATGTAGAATGTTAATAACATTTGTTTTTTAAGAAGCTTTAAGAGTTTTCGAATAAAAAATTCGGAAGCATTACTTTGCAGCACGCCCACCTGTAAGTGCTGATCTCAGTGCAGATGAATGAATTTTAGCAACAAGTGAAAAACTTTTGTATCTAACTGCTGGCTTAAACCAGCAATCATCTGTGAAAAACAGACTTTAGGTGGAGAAAAAGAAGCATATGAAACTTCCTGGCAGATTAAAACTGTGTGCCCGACCTAGACTCGAACTCGGGACCTTTGCCTTTCGCGGGCAAGTGCTCTACCATCTGAGCTACCGAAACACGACAGACGCCCGGTACCCACAGCTTTACTTCTGCCAGTATCTCGTCTCCTACCTTCCAAACTTTACAGAAGCTCTCCTGCGAACCTTGCAGAACTAGCACTCCTGAAAGAAAGGATACAGCGGAGACATGGCTTAGCCACAGCCTGGGGGATGTTTCCAGAACGAGATTTTCACTCTGCAGCGGAGTGTGCGCTGATATGAAACTTCCTGGCAGATTAAAACTGTGTGCCCGACCGAGACTCGAACTCGGGGCCTTTGCCTTTCGCGGGCAAGTGGTCTACCAACTGAGTTCGAGTCTCGGTCCGGCACACAGTTTTAATCTGTCAGGAAGTTTCATATCAGCGCACACTCCGCTGCAGAGTGAAAATCTCATTCTGGAAACATCCCCCAGGCTGTGGCTAAGCCATGTCTCCGCTATATCCTTTCTTTCAGGAGTGCTAGTTCTGCAAGTTTCATATCAGTGCACACTCCGCTGCAGAGTGAAAATCTCATTCTGAAAAGAAGCATAGGTGGTCAAACGGCCAGAAGTTAACTCGGCCCGCGACGCAGCAACTGGATCGTTATGCTGTGAGTAAGTGCTGGCAAGCTCACATCATACGGGAAGTATTATTGGATGGTACGGGCCAGCTTCTGACTGCTGGTAGATTTTCACTCCCTGGAATTGCTATCTCTCTCTCTCTCTCTCTCTCTCTCTCTCTCTCTCTCTCTCTCCCTCTCTCTCTCTCCCCTTGGGCGTCGACCGTGTGGTGCCTGCACTTTAGCCGGTACTTCGGTACTTTGGTTCGCTTGTCGGGCAATAACTGCGTCAAGTTCAAGAAGAAGGCCAACAATCTACATTTTTCCTTCTAGATGCCACACATTGCCAAATGCTACTGTAGACATATTAATGTTCCTTCGCTGAGAAGTGAAATCATGTTTACGGCATTCGACGCCCCGTATGTTTTCTACCATGCAACCATAACACTGGCTCCTAATGGCAACAGGGGTTGGACTGGGGGTGTTCAGTGGTGAGCACAGCACGAGGCTACTGAGCGTAGTTGAACTGCTTAATCGACGAGTAAGTCACAACAGTGCTACAGTGCCAGCGGTGTTGATACAAAGCAGAGCAAGAGAAACGACAAACAAAGCAAACAATGCGTTATATCTACAAGAACAGTTGCCGAAATCGTCACTGCGTCAGAAAGGAACCCAAGGAATTTCGCAGAATGAGAAAGAAGTGGCAGATGGAATATCAGTCTTTCTGCAAGACGAGTCAGTGGAATGTGTAGTTTCGTATACGCTCGACGGTACGGATAATATACATTCGGAATACAGTAATGACGATACGTGCTTAACAAGTGAAAGTGATATTGAAACAGTTGTCGAGCCATGTAGCTCATCATCCTTGTAGGACAGGGAGCCGCAAATCCCGTCTCCATTGAAATGTAGTAAAGGACAGTCGTTGTGCAAGGAGTGGTTAGTAAACATAGTTATGTACATGGAAGATCATCCGCAGCATACTAAAAAAAAAAGAAATTGACAATAGTTTTCGAATAAGTCAGCAGCAATATGACCGTGTTGTGCAAAAAAAAAAAAAAACAAAAAAAAAAAAAAAAAAAAACTACCGAGTGGAAAGTTCTTCTGCTAGAGAATAGGGAAACAAATAGGAAGGACTGAAACCCCTTTTGTTACCATTCGTTTTATTTAACAATCATATAAACAAATTCCTTTAAAAAACAGTATCTTAATCCTGATTACTGTAGATAATGAGAATAGTAAGTCACAAAAATTTAGCGAATCTGGTACCAACGTCTTTTTATGAAACAAAGTCTATCTCATATATAAGAAAATTTTAAAACCATTGACACTTACGCTCCTAACGGGTTGAATTAAGACACACAGTATTTCTGACTAGTCTTCGGACACAGAGAACTGATGTTCTCAAAACATTTACCTAAATAACAACCTGCCAGAGATGCACCCAATAAATAGCAGGATGAAGTTAATACAAAGGCACTTGTTTCACACTCGTGAGTCAATCAATATCACTAAGGCTTACTAAGGTTTCAAACTTCGGCTCCAAGGCCCAGCAACACAATTAGTCAGCGCAAAGTCTTACTAAGAGTAGCACAGCAACAACCTTTCACAATCGTATGTTGCTCTTCAGACAAAGTTTAATAGATATAATAAATACCCAAGTAAACACAATTAGTACCAGACTTAATTAGCGAGGAGTGACGCCAGGTCGCTCGAAGGCAGAACGAAAACTTAACTTGGAGAAGTCAAGGAGAAAGGCAGAAGTCGGCAGTTCGCACAAGACCCTCTTCTCGAGCTTCGACCCGGAGTCACCTCCCGCTACCCAGGATTTCACAGCCCCGGTACCCATAGGTGGAAAGGTTGCGCTTACACCAAAACACCAGCCAGACAGCTGTAACATTTGACAAGCGCACAGGACAGGTCAGCAGAGACAATGTAAACAACCACCAAAAGATATTAAATAACAGGTTAAATTATTCACTAACAAAACGGCGCCCTGCCGTTGCCGCACTACGAATGAACTACACAGGCAACCAACAGCGCAAATCTTGTGTGAATTTTAAAATTTTCCCGGCGAATTGACTGTTCAAACAGCGCAAATCTTATCAATAACCTTGAGGAGAATTCCCTGCTATTAAAATATTTAAAAAAACTTACAATTACTAGCAAGGCCAGCGGGCACTCCAATCTTAGTCACAATTAAATTACGTGAACTCTTTCGCCCCACTGTTCAGTGAAAACCGTAACGAGCACAATTCTGAAAATTACATTATAAGCTTTACTGGGGCTCACTGCCCTGAAGCTACCAAACACTCGAATGCAGTATATTTGATAAACAGATTACGGCCTTGCAGCTGATTACGTATCACATCAAACAACAATTTCGCACGAGCTGAAAGAGGCACGCTCGTGCATTATGTTAATATTTAACACCTGTCTTAAACCCCATGAACACCACAAAGGCACACCTTTACTTACATGGTAACACCCATGCGCTTACAGTTACCAGAAGTGAGGTAGATGCCCTCAACAGCTTCACACCCATGGCCCAAGTACAATCTCACTTAACTTCTCGCTGGACGTCCAACATGGTTGCGTCGGGTACAGCAGGCGCCAATAAGGCAGCGGACGACCGTAGACAGCCGTGTCCGGAACTGGCAGCTCGCAATCCAAGGCAGCAACCAGCCCCCTCAGAGGCGACAGGACAAGCTCAGCTCTGCACCAAACTGCCCCATATACGCCGTCGGTTCCGCACTCCGGCCTCAGGTAACATCGAACGCCAACTGTCAAGTCCTTGGCGAGAGCCTCCAGTTAGCCCCTCCGGCAAAGATAAGACAGCCAAGACCAACGAGTTAAAATTTCATAGAGTGGCTACAGGTCCGCCATGTTTGAAGCATATTGAAGTTCTGGCCGCCATGTTTTCTTTAGTCAAGGCATTCGTCCGCTGTGTCCCGCCCCCTTGTAACTGCGTTTGACTTACTTGAAATAGCCCATACTAGCTTTATTTTTTCTAAAACAAGCAATAGACAGCAGTGATTTCAGTGTACACTGACAGCAAAAAGGGATCTTTTTGGGAAATATGGCTAAGCTTTTCGATGTAGATAACACTACAAGACAACTCAAATAAGTCTGTCCATCCACTATAACGTTACTTGTTGCCCACAAATTAATGCAATTAGAACAGGTACCACCAGAATATTACGGTGAAACTTCTAAACATGCTGTGGTTAACTATTAGAAACAGTAACGGGCGCAGAAATGCGATATTTTTGTCGCTATTTCAAAGTAAACAGTCAAAGGCTCAAAAACCAGTACACTGTGAACGAGAATTTATTTGAAATATGTGTTACAAGTAGTTAACACAAGCATAGTAATTCAATAACAAAGTCGAAGCATTCTTGGGTGGGGTAATTTCACAAATTTTCGTAAGTAGCTGTATGCCTTGGCAGAATAAAAGTGTAGGGTCAGGACAAATTTCCGTATTTGCTGAGAATAATGGCATACTTTAGCACTGCACTGAAGTTCCAATAGCTCCTTCAACAAACCAACTACATGTTCACTGTTTAACATATCAGAAACTGAACTACATAGCCTTCTTCTCAAACCAGCAATTAAAGTCTGTAACTGCACTATTCTTCTTTTGTGTCGTACACTAAGTTGCTTCATTTGCTTTATCCGCTTCTTTAGTCGCACATTCTCTGCTTGTACTCTGTTATATTGTGTTTTCAACTTCTTAGGGCTTGGTAGACAGTAATTGTGGTCAGCAGAAACAGATGTGGGTCCGACAGGCACTGAAAGAATGTAGTTACATCATAAGTTTATAACAGAGTTACACCATAAGATTATAATAGAAAGTATGTAATTCAAAGTAATAAGAACACGGAGTAAAATTAAATTATTGACTTACTTTGTGCTAATGATGTCACTGTAATAGCACTATCTTGCAAATTGTCGAAAGATCGCTTTCTGGGTTGTGGTCGTAATACTTTATCTTGCTTTTGTAAATGTGGTGGAAAGTTAAAGATAGTAGGTACTGGTTTTGACAAAAGGCGCCTCTGGACATTTGTGTGGTACATATATTTCTCTTCAAAATGAGCTGAACAGAGGTAACTGGCTGTAGTAGGAAACCAGTTTTCTCGCTTCATATTTATAACCCATCTTTTTGTAATTTCCTTATCTTTTAAAGGAAATCTGTAATCAACGATAAATAAATTACTTCCTGCATTTGTCTTAAGCATAATTACAGTTCCAGTGCAAATGACTCTTTAATAAACATTAAAAAACGTGTGTCGTATTTCGGTAATAAAATACTTACTTATAATATGAAATATTTGTGTTTTATCGCTGCGATTTGTGCAGTTGAACGCTGAACACACTGCAGGCATGTTGACTTTATATTTTGTAACAAAAAAGTCAACTAGAAAAGTTAAATATTGCAGTAATATCACAACAGCTGACAGACTTCCAACACAAACAACAGTGACGCTGGCCGGCCGAAGTGGCCGTGCGGTTAAAGGCGCTGCAGTCTGGAACCGCAGGACCGCTACGGTCGCAGGTTCGAATCCTGCCTCGGGCGTGGATGTTTGTGATGTCCTTAGGTTAGTTAGGTTTAAGTAGTTCTAAGTTCTAGGGGACTAATGACCTCAGCAGTTGAGTCCCATAGTGGTCAGAGCCATTTGAACCATTTGAACAGTGACGCTTTCCTAATGTTTTGACTAAGGAGAACATGGCGGCCGAGTTAGCGCTGGTTGCCGCTAGGAGCGCTGTAACTAGTATCTCAGCCACTCTATGAAATTTTAACTCGTTGGCCAAGACAGTACGCGCCACAAGCAAAGATAAGAGCGCGAAGGCGAGGTACTTGTAAATACGCTGGAGCGCCAGCAAAACGCCACGACTCACGGATATTCTAGAGATAAGGCAAAGAAATCTGAAACACAGCGTCAACTTCACGATGCACAGCCCACTGCAGAATCGGCCTGAAAATTTGTAGAGAAGATAAACAAATTTATCCGATTGTTCAGTAAGGAACTTGTTTTCATTTCCTACCACTCGAGATTTGAAGAAGTGCGTGTGGAATGATTCCTGGCAATTAGAGGTACCCAGGCATTTGTATCAAGATCAGCTAACGTTAATGACTTAACACATTCGTATACAATTATGTCGAATGTTAATCTAGATGGTAAATTGGCTGGAAAGTTATTTACTGTGCTGCGAGTGGTGGAAGGTTCTAACCTCCCCCTCACTTATCAACCTTAATGACAGTGAAAAATTAAACCACGTGTACCTAATGCAAATTTGGGAAAAAGCAATCGTCACCGAAGTTAATCTGTCGGTAAAGAGGGAGGAAAGGGTTACATCTAAATGAAAGGAAAAATGCTAATGAAACTGGTGGAAATTAATTTTGAAAAGGGGTAAAGTTAATAAAGAAAGTAAATGTGTGGCCGTTACGTTAACAATTAACTAGCGGTAATTAGATATTTGAGATTTGGGGGAAATTACGGTCACCAGTCCTAAGGACAATTACTATAGCAACTGAAAAAGAAAGGTTATTACACATATAATTAGCACTAGAAGTGTGGCAACTGAAGGTTGACACGTGTAGTGTGAAAACTGAAAGTTTGTCAGAAGTAATAAATTTCGCTACACTCTGACTTAATTTAGCAAAAGAATTAATAAAACCGGAAAATCGAAAGTTAATTTAGTGACTGAGGTTAATGGTGAGCTTTCTTTCTGAAGCACATCTGAATTCAGTAAAATACGGTTAGTCTTGGACTACCTCAACAATCATTTCAAAAGCTACTTGAATCTACGCAATTTAGAAATAAGAGATTTAACTTTGAACTTGAATTAAATGATTCTGGAAATTAACAATAGTAAAATTTAGTACGTACCAAGCTGAGCTGCAGTCACAGGTAAGCTAAAATACGGTAACAAAACTCGCACTATTAATTTGTGCTTGTGTAATCTAAATATTGTAGCCAGCTATGAATACCTTAACTGAACTTTGAAATTAAAGCAGTGAAATCGAATGATGCTGGCGTTTGAATTTCAACGACACTCGGGTTCATTCCGGAAAAGGAAGGGACCCTGCTTGGTAATGCAATTGGGACAATGAGCAACAAAGGTTCATGCTAAGTTGCTGTAATTTTGTGATGCAACAATTTTAAAAGTTTGAAAGGCTGAGGTCTGCCATACAGTTCTAAAACTTTACGTGCTTCCAGTCTTCCTTGTTGGTCGATTAAAGGTTTGAAGCCGTCGATCGAGGAGGTGGCGACAGTCACTCATTGTCGGCCGTCGCTGTTGCAGAAGCTGGATGTTGGCGCGCCTTCTTCTCGACACGGTCACCAGACGAAACTGGCTCTTGATGTGTGCCAGCTAACGCTTCCCGTCCGCGACACCATGTCAGAAACTGTCATCGCAAGTCGAGCGCAATTACATGCTGCCAAACCCCGAAAGCGCGGCAACTCGCGGGAGCTTCACACAACACACCTGCTCCACTGCACCACCCCAGCCAGAACCCCTCTGCTCAGCCCGCGATCCACGAGACAGAGTTAACACTACCAAAGATCCTACACACTTTGATTCTTCACACGATCTATCGATGTAATCGTTCGATAACAGTTCTCCCTAGGCAAGACCCAGCGTAAAAATACAAATAATGTTTACAAAACAAACCAATTATACATCGACATAAATGCAGAAAAATATATATACAAATAGTAAAACAATTACAATATATATAGACACAGAAATGTCATATCTTGAGGTAAGAAAACAAGGAAAAAAATTATAGTACAATAGATGGAAATATGAGGATATGCATTTCCGGCGTTACAAGGTGCTCTGCCCCGTACGGTTCTATCTGGTGTGCGTTATGTTGCAAGGACGGTAGGAAATATTTACATAACAGAAAGCAAGAGTGGGAAAATGGGCACCAGAGGACTGCAACTATGGTATAAGCACTGCTTTCGGCCAATAGCTAGTCAAAAATGGTTCAAATGGCTCTGAGCACTATGGGACTCAACTGCTGTGGTCATAAGTCCCCTAGAACTTAGAACTACTTAAACCTAACTAACCTAAGGACAGCACACAACACCCAGCCATCACGAGGCAGAGAAAATCCCTGACCCCGCCGGGAATCGAACCCGGGAACCCGTGCGTGGGAAGCGAGAACGCTACCGCACGACCACGAGATGCGGGCAATAGCTAGTCAAAGTAACTGTATTTTGCTTGATTCGTGGTCTGCTATGAAAATCATACTCCTTTAGAGCAGCATCCGCCTCCTGAAAAGAGTGCGAGACTGCAGTTCATAGCACCTGGAACCACTGAACAAATTTAGCCTCTGGATGTTTGTTCTTTTCGTACCTACAAAGCATTACGGCTCTATCTGCACCTACGCCTTAAAGCATAACCAGTTTCACTATAAGCTCCACGACAGACTGCTTCGCATTGGGTGTAATCCATATCATACCATCAATTCTCATCACCTCGTTTCACCAAAATGATTATACATACATTTGTTAAGAGTGGACACCTAGGTGATCGACTTGCACGGTTTGTAACTCCGAAGGAGCTCGGATTCCATCTTGACGGTGCGAACCGTTGTGATCATTTTGGCGGGATATTTTTCATTTGATGTTCATGGTGGAAGTTAATGGTTTGTTTTTAACATTCCTTGAATGTCGGCGATGTCCTTTTGTGAAGTGTAATACATATATCCTATGGAAAGTTGATCTCTGCACCTCCAGCCGTAGTAAAGTTAGTTTTGAAAAGCGCGCCGCAGCGCGTAGCGTGAAGCAGTCGCCCTCCGTTTTCGGGTGGTGGCGCCTTCGTCTCAATTGAAGGCTTCGGTGTCGGGAAAGGGGAAAAGTGGGCTGTTTGCGCGGGTTTAAGAAGTGGCTGTATGGGCTCTCGTGGTGAGTTGACAATCGGGGCATCAAGAAGCGACTTCTCTGCCGGTGCTAGAAGACAGCACGCAGACCGCGGCATCAGCGTAAGCGACGCGAGCAGCGGCTCCGTGGTATGGGGCGTCAGCTGCTCGTCGCGAAAGGAATCTTCCTGAGCGTGGGTCCGCAAGGGGCCTAACCTGCTGTTCGGCCGTGTGCTGTCGACCGGCGAGGAGCTTCTGAAAGTCGGCGCGCCTTCCTGCGTCCGTTGAAACGGCTGGCAGCGGGCGGCTCGGCAGAGCATTTGGAGGTGCTGCGTTGGTTCAGTCCTGGGAATCGTAACACACCAGAAGTTGAGTATTGATTATTGACAGATTTTATGAAGTTTAATTGAATTCAATTTACTTAGTCTTGTTAGTTATACCAGCCGTATTTTTTGGGGGGTTTCGCGCCATTCATTCTCGGCTGCCCACACGCGGGAAGGCTGTATTATTAGAAAGGGTGGTCCGTTTGTCCCCTTTTGAGGACGAAAGGGGGGGAGTCGGAGTAAATCTATGGTTCGGATTGCTTCTTTCCCCTCCCAGCTTACCTACGGGTTTATTCGACTGTTAACCTCTGCCATGTCTGTAAAAGTCTAAGACACCAATGGCTGTACTGTTTAACATGCAAGGCACTAAGACCTGATGCATTCTCTTCTGCCATAACTAGTATTACAAGACTCACGTGTAAAAGTTACTCTGAGAAAGAAGAAAAATTCCTTTTGCCTCGTTGTAACAACTAGTCAATTGCATAACGAATTCCTGCTCATCTGGAAGCTGTAACTTACGTAAAGTTGTGTTTATGTATATGAGGTACACTCGAGTTCGAAGGCCTCCGATTTTTTTTCTAATTAACTACTCACCCGAAATCGATGAAACTGGCGTTACTTCGCGACGTAATCGCCCTGCAGACGTACACATTCTTCACAACGCTGAGGCCATGATTCCATGGCAGCGCCGAAGGCTTCTTTAGGAGTCTGCTTTGACCACTGGAAAATCGCTGAGGCAATAGCAGCACGGCTGGTGAATGTGCGGCCACGGAGAGTGTCTTTCATTGTTGGAAAAATCCAGAAGTCACTAGGAGCCAGGTCAGGTGAGTAGGGAGCATGAGGAATCACTTCAAAGTTGTTATCACGAAGAAACTGTTGCGTAACGTTAGCTCGATTTGCAGGTGCGTTGTCTTGGTGAAACATCACACGCGCAGCCCTTCCCAGACGTTTTTGTTGCAGTGGAGGAAGGAATTTGTTCTTCAAAACATTTTCCTAGGATGCACCTGTTACCGTAGTGCCCTTTGGAACGCAATGGGTAAGGATTACGCCCTCGCTGTCCCAGAACATGGACACCATCATTTTTTCAGCACTGGCGGTTACCCGAAATTTTTTTGGTGGCGGTGAATGTGTGCTTCCATTGAACTGACTGGCGCTTTGTTTCTGGATTGAAAAATGGCATCCACGTCTCATCCATTGTCACAATCGACGAAAAGAAAGTCCCATTCATGCTGTCGTTGCGCGTCAACATTGCTTGGCAACATGCCACACGGGCAGCCATGTGGTCGTCCGTCAGCATTCGTGGCACCCACCTGGATGACACTTTTCGCATTTTCAGGTCGTCATGCAGGATTGTGTGCACAGAACCCACAGAAATGCCAGCTCTGGAGGCGATCTGTTCAACAGTCATTCGGCGATCCCCCAAAACAATTCTCTCCACTTTCTCGATCTTTTCGTCACCTCGGCTTGTGCGAACCCGAGGTTGTTTCGGTTTGTTGTCACACGATGTTCTGCCTTCATTAAACTGTCGAACCCACGAACGCACTTTCCACACATCCATAACTCCATCACCACATGTCTCCTTCAACTGTCGATGAATTTCAATTAGTTTCACACCACGCAAATTCAGAAAACGAATGATTGCACGCTGTTCAAGTAAGGAAAACGTCGCCATTTTAAGTATTTAAAACAGTTCTCATTCTCGCCGCTGGCCGTAAAATTCCATCTGCCGTACGGTGCTGCCATTTCTAAGACGTATTGACAATGAACGCAGCCTCATTTTAAAACAATGCGCATGTTTCTATCTCTTTCCAGTCCGGAGAAAAAAAATCGGAGGCCTTAGAACTTGAATGCACCTCGTATTTGGCTATAATTAAGCAAGGTTGTTAATGTATGCCGTAGTGGATTTTATATATTATTTCTAGACAGCAAAAACTGTTGTGTGTTTTTCCAGTTCACAACCTTTTAAGGCTTTTACTCAACGTGCTTATGTGTTTTATACAGGTAGTTGGTTATTAGTGTTTACTTGCCATGCAAAAGTTCTGCATTTCATTACGGGTAGAAACTGTTGCCTTTAAAGGAAAATGTTGTAAACGGTCGCAAGTCCTACCTGGAGAGCGTGTGTGTTTGCCTAAGTTAAGTGGCAGAAATTGGTTCAAATGGTTCAAATGGCTCTGAGCACTATGGGACTCAACTTCTGAGGTCATTAGTCCCCTAGAACTTAGAACTAGTTAAACCAAGGTAACCTAAGGACATCACACACATCCAAGACCGAGGCAGGATTCGAACCTGCGACCGTAGCGGTCTCGCGGTTCCAGACTGCAGCGCCTAGAACCGCACGGCCACTTCGGACGGCGGCAGAAACTTGTAAAATTTGTTTTTTTTTTTAAATATATTTTGGAAATGTTAATGTTATTAGCTGTGAGTGTCCCCCCGTGTGCATGACTCATGCGTTTTGGTTTTTCTATTTTGAGAACTTTTGTGAACAGGATTGTCTTTGTATGTTGCAGACAAGTTAGATTCTGCGCCATTTAATGAATGGAGTGAAATTAACCTGTAATTTAGTTGAGCTTGAAATATTATACGGCGTCGCATTGTATATGTTAAATTGCTTGCCTGCACTTGCCTTTTACTGGCGTGAAATTTTTCATAATAATTTAATAACTTAAAAGTCCTTTCCTATCGTAAATTGTGACTTATTTGTTTTTTTAAATATCGTAAAGTCTTGCACCAAATTTGAATAAAAAGTGTTACTGAAAATTGTGTGTAATTTCACCACTTATTCGTTGGCACATAGTTCCAATTTACATTTTGTGTATTGATTGAGATTAATAACCTTTGGTGAACTAGTAGTAATTTTAAGGTTGACTTGAATGTCGGCGATGTCTGTTTTGTGAACTGTAATACATGTATCCAATGGATACATGATCTCTGCACCTCCAGCACACTCATTTTCTGTCGCTCTTCTGATGCACATGGTGAGTCATTAGCAGGTAATATTTTTCCTATCGTCACTGTTAACACAACACTTCCAAATGAGCCTCACAAAAGACTGAACTTGCGACCTCTCACTCAAGCGGTTCCTTGTAAGATTATGGACTTATAGCATTAGTGAGGTTCTAGCCTCATGGAGGAGGAGGAGGAGGAGGAGGAGGAGGGGGCGGGGGCGGGGGCGATTAGTATTTAGCGTACCATCCGAGCTTGTGCTCTGTCTCTAATGACGACGATGTCGACGGGACGTTAAGTACTAATCTCCTCCCTTTCCACTGCGTTTCAATGGATTGGGGAAGGGTGGGAAAGGAAATCGGCAGTGCCTTTTGAAAGGAACGGTCCCGGAATTTGCCTGTAGCGATTTAGGGAAACTACCGAAAACCTAAATCAGGATATCCGGACGCATGTTTGAACCGTCGTCCTCCCGAATGCGAGTTCAGTGTGCTAATCACTGCGTCACTTCGATCGGTTTGCTTCGCGGAAAGTAACCACTGTATACAGGCTGAAAAGTATTTAAACCGACAAACTCTGGGAGGTTGTAGGGGACATCAAAACAAATATTTTTCCCTAATGCCATTTTTTCCTATAAGGAGTATTTAAACCGGTAGAGGAAGATTTCTCTGGCGGCAAATTACTTAAACCAACAAACACTTTTCCATTTTTTTATGACCAAGAGACAACACATTAACACAACCCAATATCAATTACAGTAGATTTTCAGAAATGCCTCCATTGACACGTAAACAAAGGTTACACCATCGAATCATGTTCTGTCTGACACGGGCAAAAACCCCAGGAGTATGTTGATTTGTTCCTGCTGCTGCTACTATCCGGGCAACCACATTCTCTTCCGATACAACAGGAGTTGCGTAAAGAAGGTTGCGCATCTCTCCCCACACAAAAAAGTCCAGAGGGGACATATCTGAGCATGGAGCAGGCCATGGTACAGGACGACCTCTGCAAATCCACGTTTCTGGGAATCGTCGCTCCAGGAATCGACGCACACGACGACTGAAATGTGCCGGCGCCCCGTCATGTCAGAACCACATGTGTTGTCTTGTAGGGAGCGGGACGTCTTCCAGCAATTCTGGTAATGCTCTGGCGAGAAAATTGTAATAGTGCCTGCCATTTAATGACCTAGGTAGGAGATACGGCCCAATTAAACAGTCCCCAACAACACCGACCCACACATTAACGATGAACCGCACTTAATGAGCGCTAGTAACTGTGGCATGTGGGTTATCCTCAGTCCAAACGTGCGAATTGTGCGTGTTGAAGACTCCATCACGCCCGAACGTTTATTCGTCGGTAAACAATACAGAAGATGGAAATGTAGGATGCATGTCACACTGTTCCAGGTACCACTGCGAAAACTGTACTCTGTCTGGGTGGATAATCAACTGGTTCCAGGTTTTGGACACGCTGTAAGTGAAATGGACGTTACAATTGCTGTCGAAGGACTGTTCTTACATTCGTCTGATTCGTCCCCATGTTACCTGCAATTGCACGAGTGCTGATTGAAGGATCCCGCCCCACATGCTGCAAGACAGCTTCCTCAAATTGCAGCATTCTTACCGTGCGGCGGCGTCTCTGTCCAGGTAATCAGCTAAATGACACGGTCTCAGGCAGATGTTGGTACACAGCAGCAAAGGTCGTATGATGCGGGATACGGCGATTAGGATATTATGGTTGATAAACCCGCTGTGCAGCTCGTCTTTTGTGCTGCGCTACGTGGTACTCACAAGGGAACCTCCCCATCGCACCCCCCTCAGATTTAGTTACAAGTTGGCACAGTGGATAGGCCTTGAAAAACTGAACACAGATCAATCGAGAAAACAGGAAGAAGTTGTGTGGAACTATGAAAAAAATAGGCAAAATATACAAACTGAGTAGTCGATGCGCAACATAGGCCACATCAAGGTTTGTCTCAGGTCATGAGCGCCGTGGTCCCGTGGTTAGCGTGAGCAGCTGCAGAACGAAAGGTCCCTGGTTCAAGTCTTCCCTCGAGTGAAATATTTACTTTATTTATTTTCGCAAAGTTATGATCTGTCCGTTCGTTCATTGACGTCTCTGTTCACTGTCATAAGTTCAGTGTCTGTGTTTTGCGACCGCATCGCAAAACCGTGCGATTACTAAAGGATGTGCCTCTCGAATGGGAACCGAAAACATTTGATCGCAAGGTCATAGGTCAACCGATTCCTCCACAGGAAAACACGTCTGATATGTTCTATACGACACTGGTGACAACCCGTGCGTCACATGACAGGAATATGTTGTCGACCCACCTAACTTGTACACTTGGCGAATGGGTACCTTGCCCGATTTAGGTGTTTCGATGTTTGTTTAGGTGTAGCGTCCCCATACTACGGCGCAGTTACCTCACATGGGACGGCCGGACGGACACATAATAATTGTCTGAAACTAAAAAATTAAACTTCTCACTTGAGGGAAGATTCGAACCAAGGACACCTCGTTCCGCAGCTGCTCACGCTAACCACGGGACCACGGCGCTCCTGAGCTCAGACAATCCTTGATGTTGCCTATTTTGCGCATGGACTACTGAGTTTGTATATTTTGCTTTTTTTTTCATAGTTTCACACAACTTCTTCCTGTTTTCTCGACTGATCTGTGTTCAGTTTTTCAAGGCCTATCCACTGTGCCAACTTATAATAAAATCTGAGGGGGGTGCGATGGGGAGGTTCCCTTGTCGGCAACCATATCAGTGTACTCACTCCAGGTGTATCGCTCCATTAGTAAACAGAGACAATGCACTTCTACACTGGTGGACAGCAGTTGCCTACAACTGAAGAGCGTAATACGCCCTCTAACAACTCAGCATCGTAATACGGCCTCTACCAACCGGAGAGCGTAATAAGGCCTTCACTGATTTAAATAATCCCCATAGGAAAAAATGACATAAGGGAAAAATATTTGTTTTGATGTCGCCTACAGCCTCCCAGAATTTGTCGGTTTAAATACTTTTCACCCTGTATAGCCCATCACATCCGGAAATCCAACGTGTCTTGAGCGTATACGTGCTGTAATGGAAGGCTGAGAGTGAATGACGAATATACTCGTATATACGATATTAGTTCTGCGAGGTTAAATCGCCATTAGACGTCTCGTGGCATTTCCGTGACGTAAAGACGCCTGCAGCGCCGAGCCGCCGCGCGGCGCGCCAGAGGGTCTCGCGTTCCAGGCATAGCGCTGGTGCGGCGCTTCGCGGGGCGGCGCCGGTCACCGATTAGACAGACGGGCGCCGCCGCGATCTGAGACGCGGGAGCTGCCCGGCCCGGCGCCATGTTTTAATTAGCGTCCGCCGCTGCCGCTGGCGGCGCTGCGGTCTGCGGTGGCGACGCCCAGGCGACGCGACGCCGGGCAACTATGCGGGCGTCGAGCCGGCCGCCGGCTGCGCGCCTACCTGCCTGCTACTGCACTGTCCGCAGCCGGCAGCCGACTCCTGCCCGGAGAGGGTGTCGCCCGCCGCCCTCGCCCGGAGACCGCGCCCCTTTCACTGCTGCCGCAGCAACAGACATCATAGTCTGGAACAACAAAACAATTAATTGAAACTTCAGTTACATGTATCATCCACTTCAAATGTTTTTTACGCTTTTTTGGGTAATTTCCAAGTATAAGCGCCTACCGAAATCGCTGGGTGCAAACGATTCATATCGAACGTGCGATCGGAAATCGATCATGCGACTGCTGTGGCGGGCGTTGGTCACTTCAGCAACGACAAAAGAAGAGCGTTACAAAAATACACTACTAGCCATTAAGATTGCGACACCACGAAAATGACGTGCTACAGACGTGCTACAGACAGGAAGAAGATGCTGTGATATGCAAATGATCAGCTTTTCAGAGCATTCACACAAGGTTGGCGCCGGTGGTGACATCTACAACGTGCTGACATGAGGAAAGTTTCCAACCGATTTCTCATACACAAACAGCAGTTGACCGGCGTGGCCTCGTGAAACGTTGTTGTGATGCCTCGTGTAAGGAGGATAAATGCGTACCATCATGTTTCCGACTTTGATAAAGGTCGGATTGTAGCCTATCGCGATTGCGGTTTATCGTAGCGCGACATTGCTCCTCGCGTTGGTCGAGATCCAATGACTGTTAGCAGAATATGGAAGCGGTGGGTTCAGGAGGGTAATACGGAACGCAGTGCTGGATCCCAACGGCCTCGTATCACTAGCAGTCGATATGACAGGCATCTTATCCGCATGGCTGTAACACATCGTGCAGCCACGTCTCGATCCCTGAGTCAACAGATGGGGACGTTTGCAGGACAACAACCATCTGCGCGAACAGTTCGACGACGTTTGCAGCAGCATGGACTGTCAGCTCGGACACCATGGCTGCGGTTACCCGTGATGCTGCATCACAGACAGGAGCGCCTGCGATGGTGTATTCAACGACGAACCTGGGTGCACGAATGCCAAAACGTCATTTTTTCGGATGAATCCAGGTTGTGTTTACAGCATCATGACGGTCGCATCCGTGTTTGGCGACATCGCCGTAAACGCACATTGGAATCGTGTTTTCGCCATCGCCATACTGGCGTATCACCCAGGTTAATGGTATGGGGTGCCATTGGTTACACGTCTCGGTCGCCTCTTGTTCGCATTGACGGGACTTTGAACAGTGGACGTTACATTTTAGATGTGTTACGACCCGTGGCTCTACCCTTCATTCGATCCCTTCGAAACCCTACATTTCAGCAGGATAATGCACGACCGCATGTTGCAGATCTTGTACGGTCCTTCCTGGATACAGAAGATGTTCGACTGCTGCCCCGGGCAGCACATTCTCCAGATCTCTCACCAGTTGAAAACGTCTGGTCAATGGTGGTCGAGCAACTGGTTCGTCACAATACGTCAGTCACTACTCTTGATGAACTGTGGTATCGTGTTGAAGCTGCATGGACAGCTGTACCTATACACGGCATCCGAGCTCTGTTTGACTCAATGTCCAGGCGTATCAAGGCCATCATCATGGCCAGAGGTGGTTGTTCTAGGTACTGATTTCTCAGGATCTATGCACCCAAATTGCGTGAAAAAGTAACCACATGTCAGTTCTAGTATAATATATTTGTGCAATGAATACCCCTTTATCATTTGTATTTCTTTTTGGTGTAGCAATTTTAGTGGCCAGTAGTGTACTTATAATTGCAAAGGAGACGACTTACCTTACTCTTCGTCGGTGTTGTCGTCATGTGAAAGTCCATTACGATGGTCTGGATGGATAATTTGGAAGAGTTGAACCATGTATTCTTCCTCATACTCGTTCGTTTTCCACACTGTCTGCAATGAAATTGTAACGGTATTTTAGCATCGAAACTGTTTTTACGAAGTTTTACACACTTCGCACCACCACAGTCTACACAGTCCCTTGTTTCCTCGTCTGGTGGTACTCCATATTTGCGACAAAAAGTCGAACAATTTTCTACGCTGGATAAACATGGAATTAATCTCTTCCATGTGAGAGAATCCGCCGAAGAAACGTCAAGAACACTAGACATCCCACTCACTAAAGACATAAATCATCTGGGTTTCCCTAACAACTCACAAATAATTCGCGGAGGTATGTAATTTTGACCAAGTAAGGGAACGACGGAAAACAGATAAAAATGACGAACACAAATAATTGATCACAACACCCGCCACCGGAGTCGCATGATCGATTTCCGATCGCACGTTCGATATCTATCGTTTGGACCCAGCGATTCGATAGGCAATCCTTCTTGGAAATTACCCTTTCTTGCGTACTGCAAAAAATTCTCCCATGTCCGCTTTTTTCCATTAATTCTTTCTTTCTTTCTTTCTTTTTTTATCCATCACTGTTATTACTGGTTTGTAACGGACCGTCATCACTCCCTATCATGCGCCAATCTTTTCATATCACAGTAGAACTTGCAACCTATGTATTCAATTATTTGTTGTATCTATTCCGCTCTATGTTCTTACGAAAACCACCCAGCGTTGATGTGTAAGACACGGCGTGTATATGAGAGGCTGTAAACTGCTCTGTCCGCAACGAGAATATCACACCTATACATGAATTAAACAGCTCTGCCATTGAAAACTCACACATCGAGCAATATATCGCCTGAGGTATCTACTCGTAATGGTATTCTACTCTAGATTAATTAAGAACGCGATAGTGTTGAATAGATATCCCATTAGAACGAATACAATTACATAACGTCAAATTATGAAACAAGAGGAAATCCAAAAATACACTGATGTCCAAAATTAAAGCAATAATTTCCCCGCAGGCCGGGGTGGCCGAGCGGTTCTACGCGCTACGGTCTGCAACCGCGAGACCGCTACGGTCGCAGGTTCGAATCGTGCCTCGGGCATGGATGTGTGTGATGTCCTTAGGGGAGCTAGGTTTAAGTAGTTCTAAGTTCTAGGGAACTGATGTTAAGTCCTATATTGCTTAAAGCCATTTGAACCATTTGAACCAATAATTTCCCCATCCTGAGTCTAATTCACGATATAATCATACAAACTGTCAACAGATGTCCATACGATCGTGTCCTGCACCAAAGATGGCGCGCTGGTCAACGGAAAACCACGCCAATGACGAACTCAGGGCTCCTATCAAACCTAGTACTGAAACTTCCTGGCAGATTAAAACTGTGTGCCCGACCGAGACTCGAACTCGGGACCTTTGCCGCAGAGTGAAAAATCTCATTCTGGAAACCTAGTACTGTTTCCAGAATGAGATTTTCACTCTGCAGCGGAGTGTGCGCTGATATGAAACTTCCTGGCAGATTAAAACTGTGTGCCCGACCGAGACTCGAACTCGGGACCTTTGCCTTTCGCTGTTTGCTGGGTGGTCCCACATCCACAATCGCTGTGTACACAGTCACAGACGGTGCAATATAACAGAGAGAATGCCTTCTTCTCTTGTAAGATGATATCGTTCTCCACCCATGGCAACAAACCCCTCGCTCTATTCGCCAGTTTTTTCTAGGAGCAGGAGGACTGTTCTCTTTAGAGCAGTAAGACATCCGTCTTCTCTCGAATGCGACATCCCGCCCTTTCTTCACTCCCTCCTGGCGATCGCCGCTTTCACCGTTCATTAACATTTATTTTTATCTGTTATTACTTTTATGTTGTAATTTCATGTACTGACGTGTTCCATGACTTTGGAGATTTGCTCCTACGGAACTTGACGTGCAAATAAAAATAAAATAAACGAGAATGCATAACGGTCACTGCTCAGATTAATTCAGGCATGCAGTACTACAGGAGATATAGTATGTGGCGCTATCAACCAAAGAAATGATCAGTTATCCGACTACCCACAGTAAATCACGATCTTATGTCGAACAAAATATGCAGGCGAACTGGAGTAATATTATACGTATTGAGGCAAAATATTTTCTGCTTACAATATCTTCCCTCCCTCTGGTACCATACGCTTCGATTTTCTTCTTATTCACTACCAAACAACCGTTTCCTCGATATGTACATTCTCAGAAATTTCTTCTTGAAACTGATACCTGTACTTGATACTATTGTCCTCCTTTTGGCCAGGAATGCCCTCTTGATCTTGCTCATCTGCTGTTTATGTCCTCCTTGCGTCATCCATCATGTGTTGCTTTGACATCTTCAACTTTTATAGTCCTGTCTTCCTCAGTTGCGTGTAATATTACGGTATATTGATAATTTTTACTTATGGACCGTCTGACAGCAACTGAATAAAACACAATTTTAGTGCCATAAGCGTTTCGCCTTTATTTTCTGCAAGGCATCATCAGTGGCAGGTTGTGTGGACAATTTCCTACATATTACGCTCCTGTTGCATTTTTGGTGTTGTTCTTCTTCTTATGAACGCCAATTTGCGGTTTTTTCCACATTCCACAGCACTATGCACTGAACTCTTGTTTTAATGCAATGTTTTGGTTTCTGTTGCCTTGCAGAAAATAAAGGCGAAACGCGTATGGCACTAAAATTGTGTTTTATTCAGTTGCTGTCAGACGGTCCATAAGCAAAAATTATCAATGTACCGTAATATGTGTTGCTTTGTTTCCAAAGTATCAGAATTCTTTCGCTTTGTCTACTTCGTGGTCACGAATTTTGATTTTAAGTTATTTGCTAATCTCATTTCTGCTATCCCTCATTATTTTCGTCTTTCTTTGGTTTACATTTTTATGTATATTTTGTACTCATAGACTGCTAATTTCATTCAACAGATCCTGTAATTCTTCTTCGCTTTCACTGAGGAGTAGCAGATTCATCAGCGAATCTTATCACTGATACCCTTCCACCCTGAATATTACTCCACTCTTGAACCTTTATTTCATTTACGTCATTTCTTCTTCGACGTAGGCTGTAGATGGTACATTAGAGCGAAATACTGCATCTCTTGTCTTACGTCATTTTTAGTCCGAGCACTTCGTTCTTGGTCGTTCAGTCTCATTATACACTCTTGATCCTTGAAAATATTGTATATACCCGTCTGTTCCTATGGTTTACACCAACTTGTCCACTGAATTTCGAAAATCTTGCGCCACTTTACATTTAGAGCGCTTTCTCTAGGTCTACAGATCCTATGAACGTATCTTGATTTTTCTTAAGTCTTATATTATGAGCCGCAACCAGAAAAATGCCCCTCTGTTGGCTTTACTTTTCCGAAACCCGAACTGGTCATCACATAACAGATCCTCAGTTTTTTCCGTTCTTTTCTGTATCAGTCTTCGGAGCTACTGCGAAGCATGAGCCATTAAGCGAATCGCACGACAGCTCTCGCTCTTATCTAATCTTGCTGTCTTTGAGACTACGTGGACGCCTTTTTCAGAAAGTTTGATGGTGTGTCTCCAGCCTCACAGATCCCACATACCAACTTGAATAGTTGTTTGGTTGCCACTGCCCCCAGTGGTCTTAGGAATTCGAAGGAATGTTACCTGTGCTTTCCAGCTTATTACACAACAAGTCTTCCAGAAGTGTGTTACATTCTGGCTGTATTATTTGATCCCTCACGTCTTCCAAATCTACTCTGTTTTTCTAATACAACAGTAAATTAGTCCTCCCTACCGTAGAGTCCAATGTATTTCCACCTATCCTCTCACTCCTTTGCGAATAACAGCAGAATCTCCATTGCGCTCTTGATATCGATCCTCGCTTTCAGTTTCAGCTAAAGTCATTTTGACTTTTCTGTGTAATGATTCAGTCTTTCCGATGACCCTTTCCTTTCCCATTTCTTCACATCCAGTCGTTTCGCTTTGACATTCCTGCACTTCCTATTTACCTCATTCCTGTGTTACACGTATTGTTGTGTTCCTATCATTTCCTCAATATTTTGTACCTCCTTCTTTCGTAGATCCATTTAAGTACTTCTTCTGCTACCCAAGTTTTCTTTGCAGTTGCCTCCGCACTACCTGTTTGTCGGTCCAGATTCTGTGACTGCCAGTTTTTGTGCGCTATTACAGAGACTTCACTATGCTGTATTTATGTGCTCTGGTATGTTTTGGTGGCCTATCGTTGCTGTTCCGTCCTGTGTGGAAGGAAACAAAACTTTGATTCACTCACACTGCAGAGTGCGCTCGCGTGATTTCAGCAGTGATCCCCTCTGTTATGGACCTGTCTCCCCCTCTCTCCCTCTCTCTCTCTCTCCCACTTACTAAGAATTCCTGACCGACAAGTGGAACTCAAGAGAAAGTCTAACGCCTTTTTTCCCACGTGAGTTGCCTTAGGATACTTCCAATGCATCTTTCCTAGCATAACCGTTTCCAGTAACTAAATAGTATTATGTTGTCCTTGTGGCCTACACGCGCATATGACTAGATATGTTACGGTCAGGACTGTTTCTGTTGATTGATTACTTAGGTGGGCTCAGGAAGCCTTCCGTGACAATTCTCTTCACGGTGTCAAACAAAAGTCCACAGGACGATCTTTCATGTTGTGCAGAATCTGCTCTTTGAGATACATTGGATTAGAAGCTACTGGAGAGGCATGTTATACCGTTTTGCCGGCTACTTAACGAACATCAACAAAATATTAGTTGACTGTTCATTCCTAGTTTACTTTTTTGCACACAATATTTTTACTGTTTTTCAATCGTGAGTTGTCTTTGCAATGCTTTACGTGTATCTGCTATAGTCAGCTTCAATTAGTCGAGATAAGTTCTTTGAGCAATCTCTTTTTACATTCACTGATCCCCTACTTATCTTTGGAGGTGTGTTCCCTCCATTAGCTAATGAGAAACGTTCACAGCTTCGTTCGAATGCTTTCGCCCTTCTAGTCTGAGTGGTGTGTTGCTCTGAGGCTCAGGTCCTTAAATGCGTATCGTTCATTTGGGAGGCAGTCTGGCTTTATCTGGTGATGAAGCGAGCAAGTTCGGAGTTCTACCGTGATGCAACAATAGAGTGAGATATTTTCAACTACTTGCTATCGTGAATTTTAGGCGAATTCCAGAGCTATTACCGAAGTGCATTCTAGTTACCGGCACAGTTAACCTGCGATCACTCTGTGTTGACACGTGAGATGATATTCTACCTTGTGGTGAAATGGTAGCTCATATGTTGGTCACTTTTTGCTAAATGTAAGCTGATCATAGAGTCGAATGTTGTCTTTTCAATCCGTCCTGCTGTACTATCAAAGTTATCATCCACTCCTGCATTGTACAAGAATTATAGCCTTCTCGGATGTTGTGTATTGAGAGCATATGATTCCGATTACTCTATGTTAGTTTCTTATTTGTATCCGATATTATGGGAACTCGTGTGGCCTTTCTGAATCTGTCACATTCCTCTGACAACACACAAAAAATGTTTTGCATCACTCCGGTTCCCAGAACTCCTGAAGATAGACGTTGACTGTGGATATCATGTCATAGACAGTCCCTGTGACTGTTCAGAGATATCACTACACCCGGCCAAAGATGTAAACAACCATGCATGAGCAGCGCCTATTAGACGAAGGGGGTCCGACAGCCGATCAGTTCCAGTCATTTCACCAGGAAGGAGGTGCACGGTTCTTGTTGTCTAGTACAAGCATGCTTAGACGGTCAATACAGCGGTGCGATCGCTTCCGCATTGTTACTTTGTGCCAGGAAGAGCTCTCAACAAGGGAAGTGTCCAGGTGTCTCGGAGCGAACCAAAGCGATGTTGTTCGGACGTGGAGGAGATACAGAGAGACAGGAATTGTCGATGACGTGCCTCGCTGAAGCCGCCCAAGGGCTACTACTGCAGTGGATGACCGTTACGTACGGATTATCGCTCGGAGGAACCCTAACAGCCAACGCAGCCGCGGGACGTCGTGTTACGACTCAAACTGTGCGCAATAGCTGCGTGATGCGCAACTTCACTGCCGACGTCCATGGCGAGGTCCATCTTTGCAACCACGACACCATGCCACGCGGTACGGATGTGCCCAACATCATGTCGAATGGACCGCTCAGGATTGGCATCATGTTCTGTTTACCGAAAAGTGTCACATACGCCTTCAACCAGACAATCGTCGGAGACGTGTTTGGAGGCAAACCGGTCAGGATGAACGCCTTAGACACACTATCCAGCGAGTGCAGCAAGGTGGAGGTTCCCTGCTGTTTTGGGGTGGCATTATGTGGGGCCGACGTACGCCGCTGGTGGTCGTGGAAGGCGCCGCAACGGCAGTACGATACGAATGCCATCTTCCGACCGATAGTGCAACCATATCGGCAGTATATTGGCAAGGCATTGGTCTTCATGGATGGCAATTCGCGCCCCCATAGTGCGCATCTTGTGAATAACTTCCTTCAGGATAACGACATCGCTCGACTAGAGTGGCCAGCATGTTCTCCAGACATGAATCCTATGGAGAATGTCTGGGATAGATTGGAGAGAGCTGTTTATGGACGACGTGGCCCACCAACCACTCTGAGGGATCTATGCCGAATCGCAGTTGAGGGGTGGGACAATTTGGACCAACTTGTGGATAGTATGCCACGACGAATACAGGCATGCATCAATGCCAGAGGACGTGCTACCGGGTATAAGAGGTGCCAGCAATCTTGACGACCACCTCGGAAGGTCTCACTTTATGGTGCTACAATACACAATGTGGGGTTTCATGAGCAATAAAAAGGGCAGAAATGATGTTTATGTTGATCTCTATACCAATTTCTGTACAGGTTCCGGAACTCTCGGAAACGAGGTGATGCAAAACTTTTTTTGACGTCTGTATATTTATAGCACTTTCTCCAGGTTATTTTGCCAATCCAACTCGTTTCATTCGTTGTCTTTATGCAAAGCAGTTACACGTCACGATGCTGCCATATTGTGCTCACTTGTTGCAGATGACTTTGCTCTGAGGGAGGACCATTAGGTATTCACCAATGAAAAACCATTAGCAACAAATACTCAGTTTCTTTGTATGAAGTTAGGTTTCAGAGGGGGAAGGTAGGCCGTCAGTTGCTGTTTGGAAGATTGATGACTTCTGAATACAATGTGTAATGATCTGATATATTAGTCAGATAATTTTTCTGTGCGAGCCCTTATTTCTCTTACTTTATCGTGATGATCATTTCTCCCTATGTAAGTGGGTGCCAACAGAAGGTTTTCGCAATCGGAGGAGAAAACTGATGATTGATATTTCATGAGAAGATCCCATAGCAATGAAAAACACCTTTGTTTTAATGATAGCCAGTCCAATTCACGTATTATGTCTGTGGCACTATCTCCCCTACTTCGCGATAATACAAAACGAGCAGCCCTTCTTTGTATTTTTTTGGTGACATCCGTCAGTCCCACCTGATGCGGATCCCACAACGCACAGCAATACTCTAGAATAGGGCGGACAAGTGTGGTGTAAGCAGTCTCTTTAGCAGACCTGTTGCACCTTCTAAGTGTTCTGCCAGTGAATCGCAGTCTTTGGTTGGCTCTACCCACAATATTATCTACGTGATCGTTCCAATTTAGGTTATTTTTAATTGTAATCCCTAAGTATTTAGTTGAATTTACAGCCTTCAGATTTGTGTGACTTATCGCGTAATCGAAATTTAGCGGATTTCTTTTAGTACTCATTTGAATAACTTCAGAATTTTCCTTATTCAGGGTCAATTGTCACCTTTCGCACCATGCAGATATCTTATCTAAATCATTTTTCAAGTCGTTTTGATCACCAGATGACTTTACAAGACGGTAAATGACAGCATCATCTGCAAACAACCTAAGACGGCTACTCAGATTGTCTCCTATGTCGTTAATATAGATCAGGTACAATAGAGGGCCTATAACACTTTTTTATGGAACGCCTGATATTACTTCTGTTTCACTCGATGACTTTCCGTCTATTACTACGAACTGTGACCTTTCTGACAGGAAATCACGAATGCAGTCGCACAACTGAGGCGATACTCCGTAGGCACTCAGTTTGGTTAGAAGACGCTTGTGAGGAACGGTGTCGAAAGCCTTCTGGAAATCTAAAAATATAGAATCAATTTCACATCCCCTGTCGATACGACTTATTACTTCATGAGTATAAAGAGCTAGTTGTGTTTCACAAGAACGTTATTTTCTGAAACCGTGCTGACTATGTGTCAATAAATCGTTTTCTTCGAGGTACTTCATAATGTTCGAGTACAGTATATGTTCCAAAACTCTACTGCAATTCGACGTTAGTGATATAGGCCTGTAATTCAGCGGATTACTCCTACGTCCCTTTTTGGGTATTGGTGTGACCTGACAATTTTCCAGTCTTTAGGTACGGAACTTTCTGTGAGCGAGTGGTTGTATATAATTGCTAAATATGGAGCTATTTTATCGGCATACTCTGAGAGGAACCTGACTGGTATACAGTCTGGACCGGAGGCCTTGCCTTTATTAAGTGATTTAAGCTGCTTTGCGATATCGAGGATATCTACTTCTATGTTTATCATCTTGGCAGTTGTTCTCGATTGGAATTCAGGAATATTTGCTTCATCTTCTTTGGTGAAGAATTTTCGGAAAACCATGTTTAATAACTCTGCCTTAGTGGCGCTGTCATCGGTGACTTCACCGTTGTTATTGCGCAGTGAAGGTATTGATTGCGCCTTGCCACTGGCGTGCTTTGTGTATGACTAGAAACTCGTTGGGTTTCCTGCCAGATTTCGAGACAGAATTTCGTTGTGAAAATTATTAAAAGCATCTCGCATTGAAGTACGCGCCATATTTCGAACTTCTGTAAAACTTTGCCAATCTTGGGGATTGTGCGTTCTTTTGAATTTGACATGCTTTTTTCGCAAATATAGGTAAATATAAGGACATGACAAAGTGACAGAAAGGGGCACTCGTGTTTGGCCGTGCTCACGGCCATACAGCGTGTGAAATCGCTGGATTTGTTGGCTTTTCCCGACGGACTGTTCGCTGTGTCTGCAAGCAGCGGCGTGACACACGTGGCCAAGAAACACGGCGTCACAATTGTGGTCAGGAGAAGTTTCTGCTTGAGAGGGAGCAGAAACGCGTTTGACAGAAATGTTGGAGGCAGTGAATGAAGGTCCGTCCCAGCCTGTTAGCGGGAGAACATTGGCACAGGAGCAGCATACGGTGAACAGTTGGGGCCGTTCACCTCGCAAGAGGCCATTGCTCTTACAGGCACATAAAAGACAACAGAAACATTAACCGCCAAGAGCAATATGTGTCTGGTTTTCTGAGTACTTCCACATCCTATTACACATCGACTGGCCTGCAAAATCACCTGACTTGAATTCCATAGAAAACCGTGGGCCATACTGAAATAGTGGCGACAACGCCGACATCAGCATCCCCGTAATTTGGTGGACTTGTGCGATCAGATCCTCAGCGAGAGTCTTAACCTAGATGCGACACGTCTGCACAATCTTGTGGACTCACTTACTAAGCGAATCCACGCCGTTGTCAAGTCCAGGGGCAGAATTGGGCGGTATTAAGTGACGCTTGTAATGATTTCTCTACGGATGACTATACATTTTGTCCAGTGACGTAATATGATCCTCCCCCCATGAACCATGGACCTTGCCGTTGGTGGGGAGGCTTGCGTGCCTCAGCGATACAGATGGCCGTACCGTAGGTGCAACCACAACGGAGGGGTATCTGTTGAGAGGCCAGACAAACGTGTGGTTCCTGAAGAGGGGCAGCAGCCTTTTCAGTAGTTGCAGGGGCAACAGTCTGGATGATTGACTGATCTGGCCTTGTAACATTAACCAAAACGGCCTTTCTGTTGTGGTACTGCGAACGGCTGAAAGCAAGGAGAAACTACAGCCGTAATTTTTCCCGAGGGCTTGCAGCTTTACTGTATGGTTAAATGATATTGGCGTCCTCTTGGGTAAAATATTCCGGAGGTAAAATAGTCCCCCATTCGGATCTCAGGGCGGGGACTACTCAAGACGACGTCGTTATCAGGAGAAAGAAAACTGGCATTCTACGGATCGGAGCGTGGAATGTCAGATCCCTTAATCGGGCAGGTAGGTTAGAAAATTTAAAAAGGGAAATGGATAGGTTAAAGTTAGATATAGTGGGAATTAGTGAATTTCGGTGGCAGGAGGAACAAGACTTCTGGTCAGGTGAATACAGGGTTATAAAAACAAAATCAAATAGGGGTAATGCAGGAGTAGGTTTAATAATGAATAAAAGAATAGGAGTGCGGGTAAGCTACTACAAACAGCATAGTGAACGCATTATTATGGCCAAGATAGATACGAAGCTCATGCCTACTTCAGTAGTACACGTTTATATGCCAACTAGCTCTGCAGGTGTCGAAGAAATTGAAGAAATGTACGACGAGATAAAAGAAATTATTCAGGTAGTGAAGGGAGACGAAAATTTAATAGTCATGTGTGACTGGAATTCGACAGTAGGAAAAGGGAGAGAAGGAAACATAGTAGGTGAATATAGATTGGGGCTAAGAAATGAAAGAGGAAGCCGTCTGTTAGAATTTTGCACAGTGCATAACTTAATCATAAAAGAAGGTTGTATACATGGAAGAATCCTGGAGATACTAAAAGGTATCAGATAGATTATATAATGGTAAGACACAGATTTAGGAACCAGGTTTCAAACTGTAGGACATTTCCAGGGGCAGATGTGGACGCTGACCACAATCTGTTGGTTATGAACTGTAGATTAAAACTGAAGAAATTGCAAAAAGGTGGGAATTTAAGTAGATGGGACCTGGGTAAACTAACTAAACCAGAGGTTGTACAGAGTTTCAGGGACAGCATAAGGGAACAATTGATAGGAATGGGGGAAAGAAATACAGCAAAAGACGAAGGGGCAGCTCTGAGGGATGAAGTAGTGAAGGCAGCGGAGGGTGAAGTAGGTAAAGAGACGAGGGCTAGTAGAAATCCTTGGGTAACAGAAGAAATATTGAATTTAATTGATGAAAGGAGAAAATATAAAAACGCAGTAAATGAAGCAGGCAGAAAGGAATGCAAACGTCTCAAAAATGAGATCGACAGGAAGTGCAAAATGGCTAAGCAGGCATGGCTAGAGGATAAATGTAAGGATGTAGAGGCTTATCTCACTAGGGGTAAGATAGATACAGCCTACAGGAAAATTAAAGAAACATTTGGAGAAAAGAGAGCCACTTGTATGAATATTAAGAGCTCAGATGGAAACCCAGTTCTAAGCAAAGAGGGGAAAGCAGAAAGGTGGAAGGAGTATATAGAGGGTCTATACAAGGGCGATGTACTTGAGGAAAATATTATGAAAATGGAAGAGGATGTAGATGAAGATGAAATGGGAGATACGATACTGCGTGAAGAGTTTGACAGATCACTGAAAGACCTGAGTCGAAACAAGGCCCCGGGAGTATACAACATTCCATTAGAACTACTGACGGCCTTGGGAGAAGCAGTCCTGACAAAACTCTACCATCTGGTGAGCAAGATGTATGAAACATGCGAAATAACCTCAGACTTCAAGCAGAATATAATAATTCCAATCCAAACGAAAGCAGGTGTTGACAGATGTGAAAATTACAGAACTATCAGTTTAATAAGTCACAGCTGCAAAATACTAACGCGAATGATTTACTGACGAGTGTAAAAACTGGTAGAAGCCGACTTCGGGGAAGATCAGTTTCGATTCTGTAGAAATGATGGAACACGTGAGGCAATACTGACCTTACGACTTATCTTAGAAGAAAGATTAAAGAAAGGCAAACCTACGTTTCTAGCATTTGTAGACTTAGAGAAACCTTTTGACAATGTTGACTGGAATACTCTCAAATTCTAAAGGTGGCAGGGGCAAAATACAGGGGGCGAAAGGCTATTTACAATTTGTACAGGAACCAGATGGCAGTTATAAGAGTCGAGGGACATGAAAGGGAAGCAGTGTTGGGAAGGGAGTGAGACAGGGTTGTAGCCTCTCCCCGATGTTATTCAATCTGTATATTGAGCAAGCTGTAAAGGAAACAAAAGAAAAATTTGGAGTAGGTATTAAAATCCAGGGAGAAGAAATAAAAACTTTGAGGTTCGCCGATGACATTGTAATTCTGTCAGAGACAGCAAAGGACTTGGAAGAGCAGTTGAACGGAATAAACAGTGTCTTGAAAGGAGGATATAAGATGAACATCAACAAAATGGTTCAAATGGCTCTGAGCGGTATGCGACTTAACTTCTGAGGTCATCAGTCGCCTAGAACCTAGAACTAATTAAACCTAACTAACCTAAGGACCTGTCCGAGGCAGGATTAGAACCAGCGACCGTAGCGGTCGCTCGGTTCCAGACTGTAGCGCCTAGACCCGCACGGGCACTCCGACCGGCGAACATCAACAAAAGCAAATCGAGGATAATGGAATGTAGTCGAATTAAGTCGGGTGATACTGAGGGAATTAGATTAGGAAATGTGACACTTAGAGTAGTAAATGAGTTTTGCTATTTGGGGAGCAAAATAACTGATGATCGTCGAAGTAGAGGGGATATAAAATGTAGACTGGCAATGGCAAGGAAAGAGTTTCTGAAGAAGAGAAATTTGTTAACATCGAGTATAGATTTAAGTGTCAGGAAGTCGTTTCTGAAAGTATTTGTATGGAGTGTAGCCATGTTTGGAAGTGAAACATGGACAATGAGTATTTTGGACAAGAAGAGAACAGAAGCTTTCGAAATGTGGTGCTACAGAAGAATGTTGAAGATTAGGTGGGTAGATCACGTAACTAATGAGGAGGTATTGAATAGGATTGGGGAGAAGAGAAGTTTGTGGCACAACTTGACTAGAAGAAGGGATCGGTTGGTAGGACATGTCCTGAGGCATCAAGGGATCACAAATTTAGCATTGGAGGGCAGCGTGGAGCGTAAAAATCGTGGAGGGAGACCAAGAGATGAATACACTAAGCAGATTCAGAAGGATGTAGGTTGCAGTAAGTACTGGGAGATGAAGGAGCTTGCACAGGATAGATTAGCATGGAGAGCTGCATCAAACCAGTCTTAGGACTGAAGACCACAACAACAACAACAACAACAGGTAATATAATGGAATAAGTGATAGCGAAGAGCTCTCTAATTGCGATATTAGAAGGAGATCATCTTTTTAAAGTCGTGTTCTGACGCCTGCGATTCAATAAAACATTTATTTAATTATTATTTCAGCTTTAGATTCAGTGAGTACCGACACGAGTAAACATTCTCGTTTGTACTGCTTATGGTTATAAGGCAAAAACAAACAGAATTTGTAATTTTTGTACAGTTTCTCAGAGGAACATTACTCATTGTTTCATGTTTGAATAGTCAGCCATGCAAAATTAATTTCCTTTGCTGCTATATTAAATAAGCGTGTGTGTTTATGAGTATTCAGTTAAATATTCGTAGTCATAAAGCTTTTCCAGTTTGTTTTCTGGTGCGTAAAGCGTCATATATGTTACAGCACAGCTTAATAATTCAGGCCTTTACGTGACTGTTCATGAGAGTTGCTGAGTTAATTACATAACCCACACCTTACAAACTTCCTGGCAGATTAAATCCAAGTGCTGGCAGGGAACTCGAATACAATACCTTGCCTTTCGCAGGGGTTTCTATTACTGGGTGAGCTACCCAGGAACGAATTCCGAACCACCCTCCCCACTGTACAACTGCCTATATCCCTCTGGTACTTTAACAAATCTCGTAGAATCTTCAGCATGACTTGTTTCACTTTTAAATCTTCAAGAAAGTTTCAACACACCTCATTTCTGCTGCATGGTGAAGATTCTTGCTGTTTTTCCTGCCTTGTATTCCTAGGCAGCGATCCTCGCGATCAAGGAAAAACAACTGTTATATCATGATGCAGTAGACATTCAAGAGTAATCCTAAACCTGAAACGACTTGCCATTTCTCAAGATTCAATATATCTGGTACTACTTTGGAACATAGGGAAAATGTGGCAGTATTGCTGGGGAGTTGCAATCTGTTGCTTGCTTTAATCGTAAATATATGTCTCAGAGAAGCTACTCATGTCCCACCACAATAATATAAAAGCAGTTAATAGTAGGGCTTTTCATCAAAGAATAAGAAGAATATTAAGCACCCTAACCTGCCCTCAGCAATTAGACCTGTTCCCCACGGTGATGACCTGCCAGTTGCAACTCCTCCACTAGTGTGGGAAGAAGTTCCCAATTCTGATCATGAATCTACAAACGCTGAGGAAGCACAATGTCAATCAAGTGAAGGGGAGCACTTTCCAAAACAAAGACCACATGTAATTACACAAGCAGACTTGAATGACCTAGTTTGTGATTTATACTTATCCAAGGAACATGCAGAAATTTTATGTTCACGTCTTAAGGGATGGAACTTTCTTCATCAAGAAACAAGAATTACTCACTTTAGGCTACGTAATAAAGATCTGATGACGTTTTACCGTATTGTGGGCAACGTTTGTGCCTGCAGTGATGTAGAAGGTTTAGTGGAACAGTTAAACATACCATACGATATTGCTGAGTGGCGCTTGTTTATTGACGCTTCCAAGACAAGTCTTAAGGCTATACTACTGCATAATAGTAATACATTTCCATCTGTTGCTGTAGGGTACTCTGTGACTATGAAAGAATACTACGTAAATTTGCCAGAGATACTTGAAACTATTAAGTATAAGGAGAAAAATTGGAAAATATGTGGTGATCTTAAGGTGAGTGGTTTACTAGCTGGTCTCCAAAGTGGTTTCACAAAGTTCTGCTGTTTCCTTTGTCTTTGGGGCAGCCGTGCAACAGATAAACATTACACAGTGACATATTAGTGGGAACTCTTTTAGAGAACTATAAAAAGCTTGGATGCAGAATGTCACTAAAATTGCACTTCCCTCATTGTCATTTAGATTTCTTCCCTACCAATTTGGGAGTGGTTAGTGACGAATACGGAGAAAGGTTCCACTAGGACATTTTGCGAATGGAAAGCCGCTATAAAGGTAGATGGAACCCTTCAATTTTAAGTGATTACTGTTGGTTTTTGAAGTGTGAAGGATATATATCCCACAGAAGGAAGTTGTCATCAAAACGACTCAACGCTCCACCACCACCACCATCATCATCATCATCATCATCATCATCGAGCAAATGAATGTTGCGATTTTTCTCCTAAAAATATTCATTAGGCCCAGGACACTGGAGTAAAATAGTTTTATGGAATTAAGTATGTTATACATTGTCTAAATTTAGTGTAAACAACCGTAGTCTCTGTTTTTATATATAGGCATTTAAAAGCCTCCGTAACAAAAACTTGAAGCGTGATGGCGGAAACCTAACTGCATTTTCAGATTCAGCAAGTCCAAATTGGTTACATCCAACATGTCTTATCTCTGTACCTGAAAAAAGTTTTTTTTGTTGTGTAGTGTAGGCAAAGAATACGTTGGAGTGGAAACTATACAGTTTCTACCCTGAATTGATCCCTTTTTACCACGAAATCTGTCTTTGTTTACATGAATCCACTGTGAAGAGTCAACTAGGATCAACTATTGCCCAAACTATGGTTCATCGGAGGACAGGGAGCTGTGAATACCATTTAACGATCCTGTGCGGGTGCAGCAGTACTTTACCCTTTCTACATCTACATTTAAGTGCTTGGCAGAGGGTTCATCGAGACACCTTCACAATTCTCTATTATTCCAATCTCGTATAGCGCGCGTAAAGAATGAACACCTATATCTTTCCGTACGAGCTATGATTTCCCTTATCGTGGTGATCGTTCCGCCGTATGTAGGTCGGTGTCAATAAAATATTTTCGCATTCAGAGGAGGAAGTTGGTGATTGGAATTTCGTGAGAAGATTCCGTCGCAACGAAAAACGCCTTTCTTTTAATGATTTCCTGTATTACTTCTGTTACACTCTCTCCCATATTTCGCGATAATACAAAACGTGCTGCCTTTCTTTGAACTTTTTCGATGTACTCCGTCAGTCCTACCTGGTAAGGATCCCACCCCGCGCAGCAGTATTCTAAAAGAGAACGGACAGGCGTAATGTAGGCAGTCTCCTTAGTAGGTCTGTTACATTTTCTAAGTGTCCTGCCAATAAAACGCAGCATTTAGTTAGCCTTCCGCACAACATTTTCTACATGTTCTTTCCAATTTAAGTTGTTCGTAATTGTAATACCCAAGTATTTAGTTGAATTTACGGCTTTTAGGTTAGACTGATTTATCGTGTAGCCGAAGTTTAACGAGTTCCTTTTGGTACTCATGTGGATGACCTCACACTTTTCGTTATTTAGGGTCAACTGCCACTTTTCGCACCATTCAGATATTTTTAATAAATAGTTTTACAGTTTGTTTTGATCTTCTGATGACTTTATTAGTCGTTAAACGACAGCGTCATCTGCAAACAACCGAAGACGGCTGCTCAGATTGTCTCCCAAATTCTTTATATAGATAAGGAACAGCAGAGGGCCTATAACACTACCTTAGGAACGCCTGAAATCACTTCTGTTTTACTCGATGACTTTCCGTCAGTTACTACGAACTGTGACCTCTCTGACAGGAAACCGCAAATCCAGTCACTTAACTGAGACGATATTCCATAAGCACGCAATTTCACGACAAGCCGTTTATGTGGCACAGTGTCAAAAGCCTTCCGGAAGTCCAGGAATACGGAATCGATCTGAAATCCCTTGTCAATAGCACTCAGCACTTCGTGTGAATAAAGATCTAGTTGTGTTTCACAGGAGCGATGTTTTCTAAACCCATGTTGACTGTGTGTCAATAGACACCTTGATTTAGGCAGCAGCAGAAAACGGAGCGATGTGGGCGAGGAGTGTTCGCTGCGGCAGCTGCGATGCTCTGACGCGTCCACGAAAATATGCAAGCTTCACTGTTTGGCGTTCTGATTTTCAGAACGTGGGGAACTTTCCTGTCAGAGCCTTGAAATCCCGGCAGATTTCAGTGTGAGGTCCACCCGTCCGCTGGTCTGGCCAAACCAATTTGACTCACAGACACGGCAGTGTGTGCTGGAATTGGCAAACGTCAGATTGCCGACTCAGGACGAATAAGTTCACCCTCGAGACACACCATACGTCCGAAATGATATGCTCTTCCACTGTCAGTACTGTTGGAAACTGCCACAGGCACCTAGTCTACCTCTGGATACAAACTACAGGTATCACCCACTAGGGAAATACCTGAAGTTCTCCACCAAGGGAGGACCAGAAGACGAAGACCTCAAAGAATCACCTCCACTTTCAGCCAGACTTCGGTATGGGAGCAGAATTAGCAAAACGAAAGCGCGCCCCACATTGGACAAACTAATTTAACTATGAATGGTGGGCTACATGTGGTTCCCAAGTCGTGCAGCTACCGTAAACCATAAAATTACCAAATATGCAGCAACCAGTCGCAAAACCGTGTTTTATTTATTCACTTTTGCAAATCGACTTCAACTGATTAACAGCCAACATCGGTGCTTTCAGCCAATATTGACTACTCAGTGCACATATTGGCTGAAAGCACCGATGATGGCTGTTAATCAGTTGAAGTAGATTTGCAAAAGTGAATAAATAAAACATGATTTTGCGACTGGTTGCTGCATATTTGGTAATTTAATTTAGCTATCCTCATTAAATCTCTCCTTTTGACTGTTCTGTTGGCCTGATAGCCAACCAAGAAGACACAGTAATGCGATTCCCATGTCGGGGGGGGGGGGGGGGGGGCATGACTCTACTTCGCATACGCTGAGAGGAGCCAGTCAGCGATTCCAAATCTGTGTTGTCTGAAAAGAGAATATTTTAGACTATGGAGGTGTCGCTCTCTCGGTAAGTATGGCCATGTTTCGGCAAAAAACATCTACCTAAAACTTCCTGGCAGATTAAAACTGTGTGCCCGGCCGAGACTCGAACTCGGGACCTTTGCCTTTGCCAGTACCTCGTCTCCTACCTCCCAAACTTCACAGAAGTGCCAAATTGGCACGAAGTGTTCTATGGGTTGGATGTGTGGATGATAATCATTCCAGAGTAACTCCGCAAAACAAGTGCAACTTCATCCACATTTCGTCAGTATGGAAAGCTGCACAACGGGTTTATCATTCAGGAATAATTTTCGAATGTTTCCAGGCCGAAATGTTCACTCTGCAGTGGAACATGCAATGATATGAAACCTCCTGGCAGATTAAATCTCTGTGCCGGACCGAGACTAAAAATTGGAATGTTTGCCTTTCAAAAGGCAAATGCTCTACCGACTGAGCTACCCAAGCACGACTCGATCCAGCGCAAGTAATTTCATTCTGGAAATATCCCCCAAGCTGTGGCTAAGCCATGTCTCCGCAATATTCTTTCTTGCAGAAATACTAGTCTAGCAAGCTTCTGTGAAGTTTGGAAGGTAGGTACTGGCGGAAGTAAAGCTTTGAGGACAAGTCCTGAGTGGTGCATGGGTAGTACTCAGTCGGCAGAGCACTTGCCTACAAAAGGCTAAGTTCCCAAGTTCGAGCCTCCGTTCAGCACACAGTTTTAATCTGCCAGGAAGTTTCATATATGGATCTTGTTTGTCTGTGAGATCATGTTACTCCTATTGAGAAAAGGGTACACACCTCCCAATACGTGTCGGAGTTCTACAATGGTAGGATTGTGGCCTATCGATACAGCACTTTATTGTTGCGTGGTGCTGCACAACACCATCATCTCTGAAGAAAGCAGGCAGGTAGGTGGCTGTATCTTTTCTTTGAGGTCCCTGTAAAGTTGTTTTTCAACAAAATAATGCAAGACTGTATGTTTCAGCAATTTCTTGTTTTTATAGGCGTCGTCTGCTTGGTTTGATGCAGTCAGTCACTATTCTCGCCGACTCTGTGTAGAACCTCCTCATTCCTTAACTCATCATTCCACATAATTTTGTTCCTCAAATTAAGACCTACGTGTGACTCCTCACGACCAGCCTATTTGTCTGTGCTAGTCTGCTTTTTATATCCTCCTTGCTTCGTCCGTGATGAGTTATTTTGTTTCCAATTGAACACAATTCCTTAACTTTGTCCACTTCGTGATGACCAATTTTGATGTCGAGTTTCTTGCTGTTCCCATTTCTGCTACTTGTCGTTACTTTTGTGTTTTTCCGGTTTGCTCTGAATCCATTTTCTGTACTCGTCCGGCTGTTCATTCCGTTCAAAACATCCTGCATTTTTCTTCACTTTCACTGAGGGTAGTACTGTCATCTGCACATATTATCATTGATATCCTTTTCCTGTGAATTGTAATTCTATTCTTGCCCCTTTCCATTTCTCTTGGTCTTCCTTAGATGTATAGTCTGGAAAGTAGGGGTGGATAACTGCAACCCTGTCCTATGCACCTTTTAATGAAAGCACTTTGCTTTTGGTCTGCTAATCTTATTGTTTCCTCTTGGATATTGTACAGCTTTTAACTTCAGTGAATCATTCCTTCACCGACCACTATGACTAGTGAACTCTGGTATAGTCTTTATAGAGAATGTGGTGATGAGTCTATATCTGTCATGCAGTCTCATTCGGACTGGATGCACAATTGGGCTAGAGCCTTTTTTTCTGCCACAGCCTGGAGCTCTATTGTACCCTGCAGACCCTTAAAAAAATAGCTCTGAGCACTATGGGACCTAACTTCTGTGGCCATGAGTCCCCTAGAACTTAGAACTACTTAAACCTAACTAACCTATGGACATCACACACACCCATGCCCGAGGCAGGATTCGAACCTGCGACCTTATCGGTCGCGCGGTTCCAGACTGTAGCGCCTAGAACCGCTCGTCCACACCGGCCGGCGCAGTCCCTCAGTTCACATGTAAATTTAATCAGGTAGTTTTTATACTTCATAATTTGCTATCCTTTGTGCTGTTGTAATTGTTGGCGAACAGTGCAATTTCTGTGGTGAGGGTGGAATGTAGTGAGTTATTATCATTGAATGATGTGCCTATGTGTCGTACATACGGTGACAGTTATTAGAGGCTTCATGGGAAGGATTTCCCCTTGCACTTGTAGCAGTAGTCTATACGATATACATTACAGGTGTTACATTGGTGCGGAAATTTCAAGTTAGGGCGTTGTCGAAGGGCGAGATTTACAGTGGCTACACATTGTCTGGTTTATACTTTATTTTACTCTAGTGAGTTTAGCTTTTGCCACACAGCGTGTTAGGGGTACAAGTGCAGATATTTTTATTGGTTACTGAGGACATTGTGCTCAACAGCATTAGATCAGTATTCATTTTAGTTTAATAATTTTAGCTTTTAGGAGTAGTATGTTTTTAGGTTGGTTAGTATCTGCGTCTAAGAATGGAAACAGTGTCATTAATGTTTGTTTTCCACCAGTCAGCAGGTCAGGTGCCGGCTGGTGTGGCCGAACGGTTCTAGGCTCTCAGCCTGGAAACGCGCTACCGCTACGGTCGCAGATTCGAATGCTGCTTCGGGCAGTCCTTAGGTTAGTTAGATTTAAGTAGTTGTAAGTTCTAGGGGAGTGATGACTTCAGATGTTAAGTCCCATAGTGCTCAGAGCCATTTGAACCAAGCAGGTCAGGTATTGAACTGTGTTCTCGAGAACGCAGAGCGGAAAGCCTATACTGACAGGCGTAGTCCACGTTGCGGCCCAGTGACGACCGTGCAGAAAACATAGGGAATTATGTGACGTGTTTGCGGGAAGGCTGTTAGACGCGTAGAAAAAGAGCAACAACTAACGTACTGAAATGGGTACTTACTAAGGGACCAGTGATCATAATATTCGTACTTGTACCTCTAATACCCTGTGTGTGGGGACCTACACGTGCTGAGCGGACTGCAATCAATAGCCGCGCTACACCTGCGAGAGGAGAAGTAGTGTTTGGTTGGCGTAAGTCGCGGAATCAGTACTGTACAATGGAGAGTGAGGAAGGGTTGGCGGTGCGGGAAATCTTTGAGCGGACAGCGCAGTGCGTCGCCAGAGGGGGTGGGGGAGGCGTGAGTAATGCCGGGCAGCTGTCGGGCAGGTGCCGCGGCTGCAGGCGGGGTAATTAGTCGCAGTCAGTCACGGCGTGGCGGCGCCAGCGCGCTGCGGATTAGCACGGCCGCATCTGCGCTTACCCGGACCGGCGAGGTGCTTGCTGTAAACAACGGCTCCGGCCAATCACGGGGACGGCTCACACCACACGTCTCGGGCAGCCTGACACCGCCCAACACTTTCAGCTGCTAAGCCTTCTGGCTGCACTGACGTCAGTCCAGCCGGTCGCTTTATCCACTGCTAGGAACTTTGGGGGAGACTGGTAATATACCATATATAGATGAGCCAAGAGGGAATATTAAGAATGGACGATCAGGAACGAAGTGCTAGGATTAAAAAGGGTATAAGATTGGTTGGTTGGTTGGTTTGGGGAAGGCGACCAGACAGCGTGGTCATCGGTCTCATCGGATTAGGGAAGGATGGGGAAGGAAGTCGGCCGTGCCCTTTCAGAGGAACCATCTCGGCATTGGCCTGGAGTGATTTAGGGAAATCACGGAAAACCTAAATCAGAATGGCCGGACGCGGGATTGAACCGTCGTCCTCCCGAATGCGAGTCCACTGTCTAACCACTGCGCCACCTCGCTCGGTAAAAAAGGGTATAAGACAAGGATGCAGCCTTTCGCCCCTACTGTACATCGAGGAAGCAATGATGGAAATAAAAGAAAGGTTCAGGAGTGGAATTAAAACTAAAGGTGAAAGGATATCAATGATAAGATTCACTGACGACATTGTTATCCTGACTGAAAATGAAGAAGAATCACACTATATGCTGAACGGTATGAACAATATAATAAGTGCAGAATGTGGACTGTGAGTACATCGAAGAAAGACAAAGTAGTGAGAAGTAGCAGAAATGAGAACAGCGAGAGACTGATGGTCACGAAGTAGATGAAGTCAAGGAATTCTGCTACCTAGGCTGCAAAATAACCAATGACGGACGGAGCAAGGAGGACATCAAAAGCAGACTCGCTATGGCAAAAAAGGCATTTCTGGCCAAGAGAAGTCTACCGATATCAAATACCGGCCTTAATTTGAGGAAGAAATTTCTGAGGATGTACGTCTGGAGTACAACATTGTATGGTAGTAAAACATGGACTGTGGGAAAACCGGAACAGAAGAGACTCGAAGCATTTGAGATGTGGTGTTACACACGAATGTTGGAAATTGGGTGGACTGATAAGGTAAGGAATGAGAAGGTTCTGCGTAGAATCAGAGAGGAAAGGAATATGTGGAAAACATTGATAAGGAGAAAGGACAGGGTGATACGACGTCTGTTAAGACATGAGGGAATGACTTCCATGGTACTAGAGGGAGCTGTAGAGGGCAAAAACTGTAGACGAAGACAGAGATTGGAATACATCCAGCAAATAATTGAGGACGTAGGTTGCAAGTGCTACTCTGATATGAAGAGGTCACCGGAGAGGAGTTCGTGGCGGGCCGCAACAAACCTATCAGAAGACTGTTGAAGAAAACAAAAAAAGCTAGTGCAGTGAGTGCTGAGCTACTCTCTTCTGCAAGAAGGAAGTCAGTACCAAGACTAAGTTATCTGTGCACCGTTCAATCTTTCGACCAACGACTTTGTTGTATGGGAGCGAAAGCTGGGTGGATTCAGGTTACCTTATCAATAAGGTTGAGGTTACGGATATGAAAGTAGCTAGGATGATTGCAGGTACTAGTAGATGGGAACAGTGGCAGGACGGTGTCCAGAATGAGGAAATCAAAGAAAAACTGGGAATGACTGTATAGATGTAGCAGTCAGGGAGAACAGGCTTAGATGGTGGGGTCGTGTTACACGCATGGGAGAAGCAAGGTTACCCAAGAGACTCATGGGTGCAGCAGTAGGGCGTAGGAGGAGTCGGGGTAGACCAAGGAGAAGGTACCTGGATTCGGTTAAGAATGATTTTGAAGTAATAGGCTTAACATCAGAAGAGGCACCAATGTTATCACTGAATAGGGGATCATGGAGGAATTTTATAGGGGGCACTATGCTCCAGACTGAACGCTGAAAGGCATAATCAGTCTTAAATGATGATGATGATGATGATGATGATGATGATGATGAAAAAGGAGAAGAAGAAACAGGAACTTTTCCGGCCTATATCCGTAGATATTATTGTGCGTGGAACCGGGTAATAATACAAGTAGTCTGCGCTCTCGTGCTAAAAAGCTACAGCTGTCACCTGTGAAATGCGCAACTGGATCAAACACGAGAGGGCCGTCGTAGATTCCGTAGCTGGTTTACACTGCACGGTGGCAGCTGGGTTTCGTCTACCCCAGAGGCAAGTGTTTGGACATCCTGTATTCTTGTACAGTTGGTTGTGATCGGCGACTTTAAGGCTACGGTAGTGAATTGATCTTGACTGGAATTGTTTCCCTTTGTGCATCTAAAGCTGCATCTGTGCTCTGCTAACCACTGTGAAGTGGATGGCACTGAGTACGTCCCACCGTATCAGTTCTATGCACATATGGAACGCGGGAAGAATGACCGTTTATATGCCTCTGGGTAATATTTTGCACAAGATCCCTGTGGGAGTGATTCATAGAAGGTTTTAGTATGTTTCTAGTCATAATTTAAAAACGTTTCTTGAAACTTTGTTAGTAGATTTTCCGGGATAGTTTACCTCTATCTGGGAGAGTCTGCATCCTCAGTTTGTTCGACATTTCGGTGACACTCGCTCGCATGTCAAACAAGCATGTGACATTTCGTGCTGCCCTTCCCTGTGTACGTTCAGTATCCTCTGCGAGTCCTGCTTCGTACTGTAACGGTACTTGAATTACGGAACCTCACCTCAACCTCTCGATACCAGCAATATTATACAGTGTTTCTGTAAAATAGTTAACATATTTCTGTGACTACATTCAGATTTGATTTCATTAATGTAGAGGTACTTCGATACACCGATATGTATATATTGCAATGATATTATTCTTATGTGTATTCTTTCTTTTGTCACTATGATCTTTGACGTACTTGTAACTCTGAATTTTGGGCGCGTAAACGGTTATTAGAGAGTCAAGTCTTGGTCGTCATGTTGAAAAGACGCAAATTGTAGTCAGTTTATGAAATGTGAACTTTAACAGTGAGGAAGATATTTTCAAGTATGTTTTATATTGTGAAGTGATGTTGCAACAAAAGTAATAAAAAAGAAGTATAACTTAAATTCGGAGTGCTGATTACTATTTTACATTATCATTGTCCTAACTTGCAAAAGTTTAATAATCAAGAATGGTTTATGAAACACATCTATAAAACTTTTGAATATCGCAGAATAACACCTAGGCCTCTTTGCATCCGAGCTTGGAATCATCACTAACTAGATTTTCGACGATTGAACCATGAGTTCACAACGAGACCAGCGTGGGAAATGCGAAAAGATGAGTGTCTAGTTTATTCGTTATTTCAAGTAATGACTTTAATAACTATGCTCTAATGACACCTGCCGCATAATATAACTTTGTTGTTGCACGAAAATACAATATTTAGCAGCGTGAGCAACACTACAATCATAATTAATTTTTGACCTTTGTTGTGGTAGGGTTGTTAGAGTATGGATCTCACGCACTTCAGCAGTATTCTAGGACGGATCATACGAATGATGTATTGGCAACCTCCTTTGCTGTCTGATTGCGATCCCTAGTCTCTTACCTACAAACCGAATCTGCTACCTGATTTACCGTCGATTAACCTTATGTGGTCGCTGTGTTTCATGTCCCAAGTAAGCATTACACCAAGGTATTTGTATGAGTTTACCGATTCCAGCTGTCTCACACTCATATCCATAGGATACTATGTTTCTTTTTTTTTTTTTTAAATATTTTATGTGCACAATTTTACATTTCTGAACTTTTAAAGTAAGTTGCTAATCTGTGCGCTATTTTGAAATCTTATCAAGATATGACCGAATATTTGTACAGCTTCGTTACAGATATCTGGATCATTTGCGAGAAGTCAGAGGTTGCTATAATATTAACCACAAGATTAATAGTGTACAACATGGAGAGGAAGGGACCCAGCACATTTCTCTGGAGTAAAACACGAGATACTTCTACATCTGACGATGACTTTCCATCCAAGATAACATGCTGTGTTCTCCCTACTATCCCTACTAAGATACCATCAATCAAGTCACAGATTTCATCTGATACCCAATACGATCGTACTTTTGATAATAAGCATAGATGCAGCTGCGAGTCAAACAGAAACAGAGAGATAGTGGTTTTATTTGACTACCTTGATTCATGACTTTCAGGATGTCATGTGAGAAAAGTGCGAGTTGCATTCCACAAGATCGATGTTTTCGAAAACCATTCTGGTTAGCATTGAGAAGGTCGTTCTGTTCGAGGTAGCTCATTATGTTTCAGCACAGAATATGTTCTACGATTCTACAGCAAGTGGATGCCAAGAATACGGGACGGTAGTTTCGCGGATCACTTCTGGCCACCCTTCCTGTAGTGAGCAGCAACTGTTTTGAAAAGTTGTGGATGGAAGCGGCACCTTCCGGACAAGTTCTATTAGCAGAAGCAGGAAAATAAGAGAAACCAGATTTCACACAGGAAGACATAAGTGCTCGATTTTCCCGCGCGCTCTTAGAGAGTGGAACCGTAGAGAAATAACTTGAACGTGACTCAATGAAGACTGTGCCACGCACTTGATTGTGAATTGCAAGGTAATCATGTAGATGCAGACACTGTGCCCATGCAAATCGATGACATATTTAACTGTTACGCTGACGAAGTTGTGACTGAATATTGCCATATGTTATATGACCATACACCTTTTTCACGAGCAATTGAATGCCATTAAAAATAGATGGTCCCACTGCAAAACTCCTTGTTGCTTCAGTACATCGGCAGGTGCATACGAGGGCTATTCGGAAAGTAAGGTCCGATCGGTCACGTAATGAAAACCACAGTGAAAATGAAAAACGTTTTATTTGCAACAGTTGGTTACACCTTCCAGGTACGTCTCTACATTGTCGCCGACCCGACCGAGACATTTGTCGTAGCGTTGTACCAACTTTCCAATACCTTCATCCTAGAAGGCATCCCCCTGTGCTTCCTAGCAGTTCTCTGCGCTGGGCTGCAGCTTGTTGTCTGTGCAAAACTGTTGTCTCCGTAGACAGCGGTTTATGCGAGCAAAGATGAAAATCAGTTGGGGTCAAGTCTGGCCTGTACGGTGGGTGTTCAAACACTCCCCATCGAAAAGGGTGTATGGTCGTCCTCATTGCCCCTTCATTGTGCGACAGGGAACTGTCACGAAGAACGAAGTTCATGACAGTTAAGTTGTGTGTGGTGCATGAAATCAGGTGAAATCCATCACAGGCAGTCATACGTGGCGGGAGACACTATTTTCCAGGCATCTTTACGTGCTCCCCGTAAATTAATGCGTATCTCAATTCCGCCTGCTATGATTCACGTAAACATTGTTTCTGACTCTTGAGCCGTTTATTAAGTATAAGGTTTATACGTAACAAGAATAACCGATGACCCCATGTACACTGAAGAGCCAAAGAAACTGGTCCACCTACCTAAAATCGTGTAGGGCCCCCGCGAGCACGCAAAAGTCCCGCAACACGACGTGGCGTGAACTCGACTAATGTCTAAAATAGTGCTGGTGGGAAGTGACACCATAAATCCTGCAGGTCTGGCCATAAATCCAGAGTACCAGGCGGTGGAGATCTCTTCTGAACAGCACGTTGCAACGCATCCCAGATATGCTCAATAATATTCACATCTGGGGAATTTGGTGGCCAGCGAAAGTGTTTAAACTCAACAGTGTGTTCCTAGAGACACCGTGTAGCTATTCTGGACGTGTGGGGTGTCACATTGCCCTGCTGGAATTGCCCAAGTCCGTCGGAATGCACAATGGACATGAATGGATACAGGTGATCAGACAAGATACTTACCTACGTCTCACCTGTCAGAGTCGTATCTAAGCGTATCAGTGGTCCCATATCACGCCAACTGCACGCACCCCACGCCGTATACGTCCATCCCCTCGATACAATTTGAAACGAGACTCGTCCGACCAGGCAACATGTTGCCAGTCATCAACAGTTCAATGTCGGTGTTGAGGGGCCCGAGCGAGGCGTAAAGGTTTGTGTCATGGACCGTCGTCTTCGAAAGCCCGTATCGATGATGTTTCATTGAATGATTTGCACGCTGACACTTTTTGATGGGCCAGCATTGAAATCTGCAGCAATTTGCGGAAGGCTTGTACTTCTGTCAAGGTGAACAATTGTCTTCAGTCGTAGTTAGTCCCGATCTTGCAGAATCTCTTTCTGGCCGCAGTGATTTTGGAGATTTGATGTTTTACCGGACAGAAGAGAATTAAAATCCATGGAGAAGAAATAAAAACTTTGAGGTTCGCCGATGACATTGTAATTCTGCCAGAGACAGCAAAGGACCTGGAAGAGTAGCTGAACGGAATGGACAGTGTCTTGAAAGGAGGATATAACATGAACATGAACAAAAGCAAAACGAGGATAATGGAATGCAGTCGAATTAAATCGGGTGATGCTGCGGGAATTAGATTAGGAAATGAGCCGCTTAAAGTAGTAAATGAGTTTTCCTATTTGGGGAGCAAAATAACTGATTATGGTCGAAGTAGAGAGGATATAAAATGTAAACTGGCAGTGGCAAGGAAAGCTTTTCTGAACAAGAGAAATTTGTTAACATCGTGTATAGATTTAAGTGTCAGGAAGCCGTTTCTGAAAGTATTTGTACGGAGTGTAGCAATGTATGGAAGAGAAACGTGGACGATAAATAGTCTGGACAAGACGCTTTCGAAATGTGGTGCTACAGAAGAATGCTGAAGATTAGATGGGTAGATCACATAACTAATGAGGAGGTATTGAATAGAATTGGAGAGAAGAGAAATTTGTGGCACAACTTGACTAGAAGGAGGTATCGCTTGGTAGGACATGTTCTGAGGCATCAAGGGATCACCAATTTAGTATTGGAGGGCAGCGTGGAGGATAAAAGTCGTAGAGGGAGACCAAGAGATGTAAACACTAAACAGATGCAGAAGGATGTAGGCTGCATTAGGTACTGGGAGATGAAGAAGCTTACACAGGATAGAGTGGCATGGAGAGCTGCATCAAACCAGTCTCTGGACTGAAGACCACAACAACAACAACCGGACTCCTGATATTCATCGTACACTCGTGTAATGGTCGTACGGGAAAGTTTTCACCTCATCGCTGCCTCGGAGATGCTGTGTCCCATCGCTCGTGTTCCGACTGTAACACCACTTTCAATCTCTCTTAAATCTTGATAAGCTGCCATTGCAGCAGCAGGAACCGTTCTAACAACTGCGGCAGACACTTGTTGTCTTATATAGTCGTTGCCGACCTCAGTGCCGTGTTCTACCTGTTTACATATCTCTGTATTTGGACACGCATGCCTATACCAGTTTCTTTGGCGCTTCAGTATAGATCCGTGTGGTACACTGTTAGTGAACCACTCTTCCTCCGATCTCGAGAACAGCTATTCACTAAGCATATTCCGTGACTACCTTAACGCGTCTGTCTGCATTCAATTAGTTGGGTAATACGGAAACCAGTTGCCGCATTACACCGTAGTCTGAAATGGCACAGCGTAACGTGAGCACAGACGCAGGTGGCTACGAATTGCGCCACCCACGGCATACCGCCACCGCGTCTTCTGCGCCGGCAGGCCGTGTTATAGCACAGGGGCGGGGGGCGGGATAATGGCGGAGGAAGGGGCCTAATAGCGCACGAGGCGGCGCGGTCCCGGGGTCGGCCGTGAAATCGCCGCTGTAAAGTCCGCTGACCGTGAAACGCGCCCGCCAGCCGCCTCCGCCAAACATAAACACCGCCTCGGAGCGCCGCGCCGCTCCGCGCCGGCCGGATTAGCCGGGATTTATGAGGGCCGCGGGGGCGGCGACAGCGGCCCGTGCAATATCTGCCCGCCCCCGGAGCTTCCCTCCTCTAAATTGTTACCGAGTTACTCGGCGCCACCTCGCCGCCACTGTGGCGTGGGTGTCCTGCAGTTCGTGTCACCCCGCTCCCTTGTATTCCGTGAAATGTAACTTTATTGCAGTGTCTAGGGCGCAAATACACCGCTTTAGTCTTCACTCTAAAAACATGGCGTTACTGTCGACACGGCGGTTACAAGTATCCCCAAACTGCGAGGACTTCAAAGTTGGTGACGTAAGATTCACATTAGTCAATGAAGCTTCTTATTCAAAGAAGCCATTAAAACATTAACCTACACCGACAGAAGGACATCACGGAAAAGTTAAGTGTGGACGGTTGGTTGGTTGATCTGGGGGTGGGATCAAACAGCGAGGTCATCGGTCCCATCGGATTAGATAACGAAATCGGCCTTGCCCTTTCACAGGAACTATCCCGGCACTTACCTGAAGCGATTTAGGAAAATCATGGAAAATGTAAAGCACGATGAGGTTTTCACTCTGCAGCGGAGTGTGGGCTGATGTGAAACTTCCTGGCAGATTAAAACTGTGTGCCGGATCGACACTCGAACTTGGGACCTCTGCCTTTCGTGAGCAAGAGCTCTACCATCTGAGCTACCCAAGCACGTCTCACGCCCCGTCCTAACAGCCTTACTTCTGCCAGTACCTCGTCTCCTACCTTCCAAACTTTACAGAAGCTCTCCTGCGAACCTTGCAGAACTAGCACCCGGCACACAGTTTTAATCTGCCAGGAAGTTTCATATCAGCGCACACTCCGCTGCAGAGTGAAAATCTCATTCTGGAAGCATCCCCCAGGCTGTGGCTATGCCATGTCTCCGCTATATCCTTTCTTTCAGGAGTGCCAGTTCTGCAGGGTTCGCAGGAGAGCTTCTGTAAAGTTTGGAAGGTAGGAGACGAGGTACTGGCAGAAGTAAGGCTGTTAGGACGGGGCGTGCGTCGTGCTTGGGTAGCTCAGATGGTAGAGCACTTGCCCACGAAACACAAAGGTCCCGAGTTCGAGCCTCGGTCCGGCACACAGTTTTAATCTGCCAGGAAGCTTCGTAAATCAGCACGATCGGATGCGGGTTAGAACTGCCGTGCTGCCGAATGCGGGTACAGTGAGCTAACCACTGCGCCCCCTCGGTCTCGGATGACATATAAGGTATTGAACCACCGGTCCTCATTATAATACCTAAAACACTCCTTCACGCATCGAACATGTACAAAATTTGGGCAAAAATATGGAGCCACCGCGAGAATTACGTGCTTGAACATTAATGCAGGTGCTGATCAAGCCAGCAGGTTGCGCTGTCGTATTAGACCACGAAAAGAAGCTATGCCATGTTCTCACTACGTTGCAGGCCATAGTCGTGGTCAAAAGTGTTCTGTGTACGTACGAGTGTATTATGTCGGAGCAAAGTGAATTATAACGTGCGCATATTGTTGGTGCATGTATGGTGACTGCTTCTGTAACCACGGTCGCCGATGTGTTTGTAGTTTAGAGAGGCACCTTATCCAATGTTTTTACCGCGTACAGGGACAGTGGAAAAGCATTATCCACTAAATTACAGCGCGGACGAAAGTGTCTGTTGCGTGATCGCCAAGAACTGTCACTGAAAAGAATTAGGACGAAAAATAAAGATAATGACAGCTGAAAAACTCACTGTAGAACAGAATGTCGCACTCGTGAACCCTATTAGCACGAGGACAGGAAGTCCTGGAACTAGAAAAAAAACACTTATCAGCATAAGATGAGTTTTGCTTGCACTGTTTCCAATGTATGGCAGAATTAACGGCGGGGGTTCGCTGATTATTTGTGAGGCCATATCGTGGTGTTCCATGCATCCCATGGTTCCTCTGCAAGGTTACATTACTGCCTAGGATCATGTGACCATTTTGAGTGATAAGGTCCACCCCACTGAACAACGTCTGTTCCCCAAGTGTGATGTGATCTAAGGTGACAGGACGACTGTTTACGCAGCTCGCATCGTCCAGGACTCTTTTTGTGAGCTCGCGGATAAATTATCGCATCTCCCCTGTGAACCACAGCCACTGGATGCCAACATTATTGAGCCCGTGTGGCATAATTTGGATAGTTTAGCGCCTGACTACTATCTACCCCCATCGCCTTTATCTGAACTTCCCATTATTTTGCACGAAGGTTGGTAATATAAGATTCCGTAACAAGCCATATGTGACCTGTTTTTATCCATATTTATCCATTCCGAGACTACTGGAAACTGCTTTAAATGCCAACGATCTTCCAACTCCGTGTTAGGCGTGGTAATCTGCTGCGGTTTTTGTATTTCCTTATTTTTGTCCACCACCTAAACGCAATATTTTTCGTTCTATACACGTATTGAACGACCATCGACTTCCTTTCCCTTTTCCAATCCTTGCAATGATTTCACCGCCTTTATTAGCTGTTGAGGTCGTAGGAAATTCCGATTTCACAATCCGTATTAGCAATCCGAGAAAGTTGATAAATACACATGATGACAATTATTGAACTATATGGAAAAAACGTAAATTAGTTACAAACTACGGCGTGCACACATTTTATTCAAAATGTAAACGTCACTACAGATATTCGGATTTAGGTTGCGGCATGTTCGCTATGCCTGCCATCATTGGCGATGGTGTGGCGCAGACGAACAGCGAAATTCTGCATGACCCGCTGAAGTGTCGGAACACCGACGCTGTGGGTGACCTCCTGAATGGCTGTGGTTTTGGGTTATTACTGTACATCTTGTCTTTGATATAGCCCCACAAAGAGGATTCGCATGTGTTCAGATCCGGAGAATATGGCGGCCAATAGAGCCCCATGCCAGTGGCCTCTGGGTACCCCAGATCCAGAATGCGGTCCCGAAAGTGCTCCTCCAGGACATCAAATACTCTCCTGCTTCGATGGGGTCGATCTCCGTCTTGCATGGACCAGATATTGTCTAAATCAGAGTATCTTCGCATTATGGGGATGAAATAATCTTATAAAACCTCCACGTACCGTTCGGTAGTCACCGTGCCATCATGAAATATCGCACCGGTTATTCCGTGAATGGACATTTCTCACCACACAGTCACCCTTTGAGGGTGAAGAGACTTCTCGATCGCGAAATGGCGATTCTCAGTTCCCCAAATGCGTCAGTTTGGCTTATTGACGAACCCATCAAAATGAAAGTGATCTTCGTCGCTTAGCTTCTCTTGCGACTATCATTTAGAACGAAAGCTCCGTCCCAATGTACGTACTTCTTTGGAATACAAACTCTTTTGCGTTGTCTTAGAACAGCGCACTGAAGAAAAATTTGGCAACATGTCCATTTTCATAGTAGTCGTCTCGTCAATACCTTCCTGGGTTTTAGGTAAAATATAGAGAAAAAGAGAATATTGGCAGGCTGACCTTTAATGGGTTGCTTAAGTGTATTCACTAGACTGATATGTAGCCATTGTGTCATAACGGATTGTCTCTTGGCCTTCACTGTAATAATATGAGATGATAGCCTGGCCAGTTCTTTGGAGTTCCTTGTAGGTGGCTGCAGCTTGACTGGGGTGAGACATACGTTTGGCAGCAACAGCATTTCTGATCATTATTGCTGATACGTGTCGCCAAACTACTGCACGTGACCTCCGAGCTGATGGAGTGTCTACGCTCAGGTAAAGCAGCCAAGTGTGTCATTGTAGGACTGCATCTTGTCTCCTCCTCCTCCCAGCGTTCGCCTTTCTTTTGATTTGACAATTTGGGTATTTCGTCCTTTCATTACTGCTGAGTAACGTCTTCTTGTCTCACGCTAAAAAAAAGATACACTCGTCGAAAAAGCTTGTTCCAGGAGCATTCTCCAATAATCTTTAGTTTGCTAGTATCCAGCACAGAAACGCTCTGTTCTGGTGAGAGGTAAATCTTCTCGTCTCTGCTTGTGCGTTATCGCCACAGACATGTCAACCAAGCTCGCTCTTTGTGGATGTTCGTCTCGGGCGCCACGTCGTCGTAAGAAGCGCTCTTTCCTGTCTTGTCTGTGTACCAGACACAGTACGAACTGTTGCTAATTTTAACCACTGTGAAATCAGTTCTGCGGTAATTTCATGCTCTGAGGTGGTCAGTGAATGTTTAGTATAGCTATCGTAGATATATTTTTTTTCTATAAAGCTCTGAGATCATGAGAACACTCTTTTTACTGGGTGCCGAATTTCTAGTTTTCCATTTCGATCTTTTTATAGCCCGTACAGCATTACAGAATTGAATAAACAAAAGAAACGGCAAATAAGTAATAATGAACGTACATGATTTCGAGAAATCAGGACATTCAGCCGTCTACAGGGATTGAAATAAATTAGTGTTGACTGGGACCCCCAACCCGAATGCTCCGCTCCTCTAGACCATATAAAATTAGTCGTCGGTAAAGCAGATGCCAGACTGAGATTCATTGGAAGAATCCTAAGGAAATGCAGTCCGAAAACAAAGGAAGTAAGTTACAGTACACTAGTTCGCCCACTGCTTAAATACTGCTCAGCAGTGTGGGATCCGTACTAGATAGCGTTGATAGAAGAGATAGAGAAGATCCAACGGAGAGCAGCGCGCTTCGTTACATGATCATTTAGGAATCGCGAAAGCGTTGCGGAGATGGTAGATAAACTGCAGTGGAAAACTCTGCGAAAGAGACGCTCAGTAGCTCGGTAGGGGCTTTTGATGAAGTTTCGAGAACATACCTTCACCGAGGAGTCAAGCAGTATATTGCTCCCTCCTACGTATATCTCGCGAAGAGGCCATGAGGATAAAATCAGAGAGATTAGAGCCCACACAGAGGCATACCGACAATCTTTCTTTCCACGAACAATACGAGACTGGAATAGAAGGGAGAACCGATAGAGGTACTGCACGTACCCTCCGCCACACACCGTCAGGTGGCTTGCGGAGTATGGATGTGGATGTAGATGTAGAGTGGTTGCGTCAACCGCCTCGGGCATCCGGACACCCTTAACAGCCAATCCAAATCCTCAATCTGTCACGCGCAAGTAGCACCCCTATCCACTACCCCCACTGGTCGTAGCATTCGTCACAAAGGTTCGGAATACGTGGTGCATCCACTCTGAAATACCCACAGCCGTCCTCGCTCATAGATATAATTTTTTCTACAGACGTCTGAAGTGTACGAGAGTGGACAAAGTTAGCGAATTGTGAGACTGTCTGTTTTGCGTGTGGTTTTCCTGTTAACTAGTCTCTTATGGTGGCCGTTTTTCTATTGTTTCTTGAAAGTTCGTGAAATGTTGTCGGATGACTAAGAATGACACCTGCCTTGCGAGATTACCTCGCCTATCATTTTTCGATGGACGCTTCAAGCATATGAGGAGGAACGGGAGTCCGACAGCGTTGTTCAGAGTAAAAATATAGCATTTCAGTCTTTGATCGCTATTTTTTATTTTTAATGACCGGTTTCAGGCTAGCTGCCCACCTTCAGATCTATTAGACAAGGTTAAAAATATAATTAACAAGAGAAATACATTTACTGATAGAAATATCTTAGTTTACAAAAAGAAGAAATTTTGGAATGTATTAAATGTCAACATACCATATATTGCAGTTACAGAGTAACTTGTCAGTAAATTTTAATCTGCTAAAAGCTTATATCGCAGTTTTGGAGAAACCTGATTGGAAACAGTAAAAAGTGCCCTCTACCTATAAGAATTGTGCATATGTTATTTTTTAACCGTACGTATTAATGGCGAGTATACTTTTTAATAAAACATTTTTTTTTGCGTGGGCCATGAACCTAAATAATTTACACAAATGTAAAAAAATTTTTTTAAAGAAAAAAGTATATATAAAATGTAGATATTATTTCGTAAATGTGCGTTTCCTCTTCATTGTATTGATTGGTGGTGGAGAGGTTTTTTTTTTTTTTTTTTTTTTTTTGGTCGTCAGTCTACTGACTGGTTTGATGCGGCCCGCCACGAATTTCCTTTCCTCTGCTAACCTCTTCATCTCAGAGTAGCACTTGCAACCTACGTCCTCAATTATTTGCTTGACGTACTCCAATCTCTGTCTTCCTCTACAGTTTTTTCCATCTACAGCTCCCTCTAGTTCCATGGAAGTCATTCCCTCATGTCTTAGCAGATGTCCTATCATCCTGTCCCTTCTCCTTATCAGTGTTTTCCACATATTCCTTTCCTCTCCGATTCTGCATAGAACCTCCTCATTCCTTACCTTATCAGTCCACCTAATTTTCAACATTCGTCTATAGCACCACATCTCAAATGCTTCGATTCTCTTCTGTTCCGGTTTTCCCACAGTCCACGTTTCACTACCACACAATGCTGTACTCCAGACGTACATCCTCAGAAATTTCTTCCTCAAATTAAGGCCGGTATTTGATATTAGTAGACTTCTCTTGGCCAGAAATGCCTTTTTTGCCATTGCGAGTCTGCTTTTGATGTCCTCCTTGCTCCGTCCGTCATTTGTTAAAAAAAAATGGCTCTGAGCACTATGGAACTCAACATCTTAGGTCATAAGTCCCCTAGAACTTAGAACTACTTAAACCTAACTAACCTAAGATCATCACACACACCCATGCCCGAGGCAGGATTCGAACCTGGGACCGTAGCAGTCCCGCTGTTCCGGACTGCAGCGCCAGAACCGCTAGACCACCGCGGCCGGCCCGTCATTTGTTATTTTACTGCCTAGGTAGCAGAATTCCTTATCTTCATTGACTTCGTGACCATCAATCCTGATGTTAAGTTTCTCGCTGTTCTCATTTCTACAACTTTTCATTACCTTCGTCCTTCACCGATTTACCCTCAAACCATACTGTGTACTCATTAGACTGTTCATTCCGTTCAGCAGATCATTTAATTCTTCTTCACTTTCACTCAGGATAGCAATGTCATCAGCGAATCGTATCAATGATATCCTTTCACCTTGTATTTTAATTCCACTCCTGAACCTTTCTTTTATTTCCATCATTGCTTCCTCGATGTACAGATTGAAGAGTAGGGGCGAAAGGCTACAGCCTTGTCTTACCGTTCTTAATACGAGCACTTCGTTCTTGATCGTCCACTCTTATTATTCCCTCTTGGTTGTTGTACATATTGTATATGACCCGTCTCTCCCTATAGCTTACCCCTACTTTTTCAGAATCTCGAACAGCTTGCACCATTTTATATTGTCGAACGCTTTTTCCAGGTCGACAAATCCTATGAAAGTGTCTTGATTTTTCTTTAGCCTTGCTTCCATTATTAGCGGTAACGTCAGAATTGCCTCTCTCGTCCCTTTACTTTTCCCAAAGCCAAACTGATCGTCACGTAGCGAATTCTCAATTTTCTCTTCCATTCTTCTGTATATTATTCTTGTAAGCAGCTTCGATGCATGAGCTGTTAAACTGATTGTGCGATAATTCTCGCACTTGTCAGCTCTTGCCGTCTTCGGAATTGTGTGGATGATGCTTTTCCGAAAGTCAGATGGTATGTCGCCAGACTCATATATTCTACACACCAACGCGAATAGTCGTTTTGTTGCCACTTCCCCCAATGATTTTAGAAATTCTGATGGAATGTTATCTATCCCTTCTGCCTTATTTGACCGTAAGTCCTCCAAAGCTCTTTTAAATTCCGATTCTAATACTGGATCCCCTATCTCTTCTAAATCGACTCCTGTTTCTTCTTCTATCACATCAGACAAATCTTCACCCTCATAGAGGCTTTCAATGTATTCTTTCCACCTATCTGCTCTCTCCTCTGCATTTAACAGTGGAATTCCCGTTGCACTCTTAATGTTACCACCGTTGCTTTTAATGTCACCAAAGGTTGTTTTGACTTTCCTGTATGCTGAGTCTGTCCTTCCGACAATCATATCTTTTTCGATGTCTTCACATTTTTCCTGCAGCCATTTCGTCTTAGCTTCCCTGCACTTCCTAATTATTTCATTCCTCAGCGACTTGTATTTCTGTATTCCTGATTTTCCCGGAACATGTCTGTACTTCCTTCTTTCATCAATCAACTGAAGTATTTCTTCTGTTACCCATGGTTTCTTCGCAGCTACCTTCTTTGTACCTATGTTTTCCTTCCCAACTTCTGTGATGGCCCTTTTTAGAGATGTCCATTCCTCTTCAACTGTACTGCCTACTGCGCTATTCCTTATTGCTGTACCTATAGCGTTAGAGAACTTCAAACGTATCTCGTCATTCCTTAGTACTTCCGTATCCCACTTCTTTGCGTATTGATTCTTCCTGACTAATGTCTTGAACTTCAGCCTACTCTTCATCACTACTATATTGTGATCTGAGTCTATATCTGCTCCTGGGTACGCCTTACAGTCCAGTATCTGATTTCGGAATTTCTGTCTGACCATGATGTAATCTAATTGAAATCTTCCCGTATCTCCCGGCCTTTTCCAAATGTACCTCCTCCTCTTGTGGTTCTTGAACAGGGTATTCGCTATTACTAGCTGAAACTTGTTACAGAACTCAGTCTTTCTCCTCTTTCATTCCTTGTCCCATGCCATACTCTCCTGTAACCTTTTCTTCTACTCCTTCCCCTACAATTGCATTCCAATCGCCCGTGACTATTAGATTTTCGTCCCCCTTTACATACTGCATTACCCTTTCAATATCCTCATACACTTTCTCTATCTGTTCATCTTCAGCTTGCGACGTCGGCATGTATACCTGAACTATCGTTGTCGGTGTTGGTCTGCTGTCGATTCCGATTAGAACAACCCGGTCACTGAACTGTTCACAGTAACACGCCCTCTGCCCTACCTTCCTATTCATAACGAATCCTACACCTGTTATACCATTTTCCGCTGCTGTTGATATTACCCGATACTCATCTGACCAGAAATCCTTGTCTTCCTTCCACTTCACTTCACTGACCCCTACTATATCTAGATTGAGCCTTTGCATTTCCCTTTTCAGATTTTCTAGTTTCCCTACCACGTTCAAGCTTCTAACATTCCACGCCCCGACTCGTAGAACGTTATCCTTTCGTTGATTATTCAATCTTTTTCTCATGGTATCCTCCCCCTTGGCAGTCCCCTCCCGGAGATCCGAATGGGGAACTATTCCGGAATCTTTTGCCAATGGAGAGATCATCATGACACTTCTTCAATTACAGGCCACATGTCCTGTGGATACACGTTACGTGTCTTTTAATGCAGTGGTTTCCATTGCCTTCTGCATCCTCATGTCGTTGATCATTGCTGATTCTTCCGCCTTTGGGGGCAATTTCCCACCCCTGGGACAAGAGAGTGCCCTCAACCTCTATCCGCTCCTCCGCTCTCTTTGACAAGGCCGTTGGCACAATGAGGCAGACTTCTTATGCCGGAAGTCTTCGGCTTCCAATGCTGATTATTTATCAAAATTTAGGCAGTGACGGGGACCGAAGACGTTTTGTTTATGAATCAAAGACGCTACCCCTAGACCACGGGTGTCTATACGTCAGAATGAGTACAACGCCACGCCAAGTCCTGTTCCGCCGCGCCCAATTCACCTCACCGCCAGTAGGCGGAGGGCCGTTCCGCTACAGCTCGTTCTTACTAGAGCGTGCTGTTGCTTCAAGAGTAAGCCTAAAACAAGTCTTTAAAAATCTCATAATAACTTCTGTGCATAAAATCACTTTGATCATTAAGTAGTAGATCTGGGTTTTTTCTTTGATTAGCGTATATTTCAATCTCTTCGAGAACGTTAAGTTAGAGACTTTTTGGAGTTTTATGTAGCACCTCCATTTGTTCATTTATATTACTCACTTCATGTTTACTATCTTTTACATGCGCTCCAAATGCTGTCCGATTGCTATGTCTGTAATGTTCCCTGTATCGAATTTCAAAATTTCGCCCTGTCTGTCCTATATAATAACTGTCACATTCAGCACATTTGGTCTTATATACTCCGGAATTGTTGTATTTCATTTGTTTTGTCGTTGCTGCTTTATGGCTTAGTCTATGTGCCATTTGCCCTTTATTCAATGCCACAGCGATGTTTTTTGGAAAGCATTTAGCAATTCTTTCCGACACACGCCCTTTGTATGTCATGGTGACAAACTTCTTCTTAACTTTAAGTTTCCTAGAATCATTATTGACACCCGCGGATTTGATTTTGATCTTGTTAAACATACTGTGGGGCGGCGGGTGGAATAATTGTTAATGTTCCTATTATTTATTTAATGCTGTTGTTTGCCGTTCTCAACACTGGCTCTCTAACTACAATATTGGCAACGAGAAAGTGATTAGCAAAACGTGAAGCCTGTAATTAGAATTCCTAGTGCCCACTTCATCTGAGAAATACATTTATAGCAACAGCTTATAGCTCTGAGGAATTAGGAGATTGTCTGGGATTCATAATCAAAAACCATTCTCTCTAAAATGTTCACTATATTCTGAAAGTCACAGACCAAAAAGAATCCACACAATCCAACTATCAGAGCAATTCAGAATCTAATGCGCTGATGCCACTATAACTGTTCAAATTAAGTGAATGCTCGCCATAATTTGATGATAATGTTCATGAAACTCCACGCTAAATAATGGTAGAATGTCTGTCCTGCGGCGGCACGTGAAAATACGACATACACAAACTGAAGATAGATCATTAAAGTCATCCCAGAATTAACACTTGACTCGAAAACGATTTCATGGTTACGCGTATCCTGAGGAACTTATTACGGCATCCGAGGCTGTTTATAGCAATGATACCGACGCTATGCGACTCCCGGCACAGGTGGTGCGCTAATCAGCGTCTGGAGAGAACTGGGGCCTCTTCTTTTCTCGCGCAGCGTTCTTACATATAAAGCCGCGGTGCGGACGGCTAAGGGAACGCCTGATCAAATCTGCTCTCCCGACTAGCTGCTGGGCTAGTAATGCACCACTTTAAGTTATCGAATAAATCATTGCTTCCTTTGCTCATGGCTGATGAAGCTCTCAATTTAAATGTGCAATCAGAACACAGGTAAGTAATCATAATAAAAGTCTGACGTGGCTAAGTCAAATATTTTGGGCGAGATAATTAATTTTATTACACTACACGCAGTAGACGAGCTCTGAACTTGCCCTTTGGAGATACGCTATCGCTATAGTTTTATAGTTATTCAGTTGAAACTTCTCACCTCTTTATGATTATAGTGGATCTCCCTTCTACTTAAATTTAAACATCCTACCTTTATTTATTAGCCTACTTAATCTATCTTGCTTCCTTAATTTCTAAGACAAAAACCAGAAAATCATGAATTTCAATTAAATTTTAATTTGTGAGATCCAGAATACTGTTTCTACTAAATTATTATGCAAAAGGAATCTTAATATAAATTTTTAAGTTTCTAGCTCTTTTCTGTTGCGCCAATGATTTTTACAGAAAAACGTCCAAATTTCGAAAATGGTTAAAGTTATTGAACTGATATTCAACACATATTGATTTAGTATCACTCCTGACATGCTAGAAACGTTTCAGGTTATTTACTTCATTTTAAAGTATTGCGCAATATTTGTGACGTCAGAGCTAGTTACGGCGGACTAGGCTGGCACACAATGGAAAGACTGATGTGAATTTTATAAGGCGTGAGTATGCTGCTTCCCTACAATACGTGTAACATCTTGTGTCCTGTATTCATTAGCTGCTGCAACTTGCTTAGTAATACCTAGTTCTTTCTGCAACTCATCTTCCTTTAGAGGCAAGCTCAGGGCTCTATTGCACATTACATGAAAGTACGCTCTTTTATGCTGTTCTGGGTGGTGCGACGTCGCTTCTATGTTGTTCAGAGTGTTGCAACGGTCTACTCGCGCTTCCACCAGTGACCACCAACAGACATCCGGCTGACTGTGTGTACGTGTGCTTCGGTGTGCGCAGAGGGTGTTGGCGATGGCGGACAAGCTGTGCGCCGTGGCGGGCCTGGGCGTCGGCGTCGGGGTCGGCGTCGGCGTGGGCGTCGGCGTCGGCCTGGGCCTGTGCTGCGCCTGCCGGCGGCCCATCTGCGACCGGTACATCATGCGCGTGGCCGACGCCTCGTACCACGAGCGCTGCCTGCAGTGCTGCGTGTGCGGCGCGCGCCTCGCCCACACCTGCTTCACCAGGGACCACAAGCTCTACTGCCGCATCGACTACGACAGGTAGGCGCCGCCCACCACTTCACTCCGCCTGCTCAGTACCGCCAGTCTCGTTGCTGCGGCGATCTCTACCAAAGCGCATCTGTCACAGCAGCCTGTCTGATCAAAAATATCTGGTCACTGCTGCTGAGCACTAACACGAGACTTGTCTGCCATTTGCCTTTGGTTGGTTGTTTGATTTGGGGGGAGGGGACCTAACACCGAGGTCATCAGTGCCATCGGATTAGGGAAGGATGGGGAAGGAAGTCGGCCGTGACCTTCCAAAGGAGCCATCCCGGCATTCGCCTGAAGCGATTTAGGGAAATCACAGGGTCCCAGAAGCGGGTTTGAACTGTCATCCTCCAGAATGCGAGTGGAATGTGCTAACCGCTGCGCCACCTCGCTCTGCCATTTGCCTTTGTGATGTGCTTTAACTCTGCTAGAGACACTTTCAGTGAGGTGTCTGAACGTCTGTGGATGCACGACGGCCCACAGAGGCGAGACCAGTGAAGCCAGGGATGTTGGACGCTGGTGTCCACAGCGAATTCGACGTTCTAATCATTCCAAAGGTGTTCCACTGGGTTCAGAACGGGGCTTTAGCCAGACCAGTCCATTTCAGGAATGTTAATGTCCTCAAACCATTGACTCACATATACTCCTTTATGACAGGGTGTAGTGTGATTCTGATACAGACAGTAGTCCTCTGCAAGTTGTTCCTCTGCTATATGCGGTACACAGTGCCGTAAAATACAGAGTCTGCCAGGAAAATGTATGCACACTTTAAGGAACGAAAAGTATTACTTATATGTTTCTTTCTTTTTTTCGCTGATGTCATAGTCCCGTAGCGATCGCAGGGTCGGCGTGGTTACAACGGATTTGGCAATGTTAGTGTTAGGGATGGCCGCCAGCCCATACCCCCGAGGATGGAATCAGTGTAACCCAACTGTCTGCATCTAGTGTAAATTGTGAAATAGTGCGAACGTGTTTCAAATGTCTGCGACGCGTGTAACTGAGACGGAACGTGGGGACCAGCCCAGTATTCACCTAGCGGGATGTGGAAAACCGCCTAAAAACCACATTCAGGGTCGCCGGCACACCGGCCCTCGTCTTTAATCCGCCGGACGGATTCGATCCGGGACCGGCGCGCCTACCCGAGTCGAGGAAGCAGCGCGTTAGCGCTCTCGGCTAATCTGGCGGGTAAAAGTATTACTTATGTGTTTATTTTACATTTAATAATTGATCACACATGTCGTACAACCTTCAGTTTAGCACACAGTTACTTTAAATGTCCAAAATGTTCACGTCGATAGACGGTAACTTTCACAGTTCCCTACAAGTATAAGTCTATATGTGTTAGATCTGGCGACCGTGGACGGAACTCTTCGTCCAGTCCGATGCCCCTGAAAACTGTCATCCGGGGAAGCTCATACAGCTAGGTGGTAGTGTGGTGGCGCCCCGTCCTGTTGGTAGAGGATCTCTTCATTAGCTCCATAAAGCGTGAGTACACCTGGCAGAGTTGATGTGCGTAACATTTCCAGGTACACTTCTCCAGTGACGGTAGCATCAAAGAAAAAGGGTCCTACTAAGCCCCTACATGATAGTCCACAACACACCGAACCCCCGGTAGATTCACCGCTTTATCCACATAAACATGCGGATTTTCCGGTGCCCAGTACACACAGTTATGCCGATTCACGGTAGCGTTAAGTTCCAATTGTGCCTTGGCACTCCACACTACCTTAGTCACAAATTGCTCGCCGGCCAGCGTGGCAGAGCGGTTCTAGGCGCTTCAGCCTGGAACCGCGCGACCGCTACGGTCGCAGGTTCGAATCCTGCCTCGGGCATGGGTGTGTGTGATGTCCTTAGGTTAGTTAGGTTTAACTAGTTCTAAGTTCTAGGGGACTAATGACCTCTGCAGTTGAGTCCCATAGTGCTCAGAGCCATCTGAGCAAATTGCTCGTTTTCAGTTACCGTTTGCTGATAGCATTCGCAAAATTGCATTCGGCGATCAGGATCGTTATCATTAATCGCGCGCAGTAATCGTGGAATGTACACATTCCACTTGGGAGCTTTCAGAATTCTTCGTACAGTTGTACTGCTAACCCCTACTTCATGCCCACATTGCGTAGCAGACTTCTGTGGAGAATTAAGAAACGTTTCCAACACGAGAGCCGACGAAGCAGGACTTGTAGCTGTACGCTGTCTTCCTGATCTTTCTTTGTGAATATCACAAATCGTTCCCTGCAATTCAAACTTGTCAATGATGCGTTTAATTGTTTTGCGCGGTGGCGGTTCTGTTTCAAACTCCCACCTTCACTGATGTTGCACGTCAACGGCGTTATCAAACATGAAAAACCACTTCAGAACACATTTTCCTTGCCAAAATGTCAAGCGTGCTCCACCAATCATGTCTTCCCAAAACCGAGATGAAAGTACTAACATCTGTTGAGCCAATGTCCGTACTACAACACACTCGTAACTCAAATCGAACGACTATATCGATATCTCGATAGAGCCTGACAAAGACTGTGTAAACATTTTTCTGGTGCACTATGTATGTTCGTATCCTTCTGCAAGCACCGTTTTCTCAAGTGCAATTAGGGGACTACACCCTAAGGGCGAAAAACATCTGGCCGAGCGGTTCTAGGCGCTTCAGTCTGGAACCGCGCGACTGATAAGGTCGCAGGTTCGAATCCTGACTCGGGCATGGATGTGTGTGACGTCCTTACGCTAGTTAGGTTCAAGTAGTTGTAAGTTCTAGGGGATTGATGACCTCAGATGTTAAGTCCCATAGCGCTCAGAGCCATTTTTTTGGAAAACATCCTCACACGGTAACGCCACATATGCCACAGTTCACTGTTAGCACTACACATGTTGTCAGGTGACAATCTGCAAGCATTCGCCAAAGCCAAACCCTTCCATCGGTAACACAGTGATTCATGACTCTAAATCACTCGTTTCCAGGCAACCATTGTCGAGTGGCGGCACTCTTTACAATATCTCAGACCGACGCTTACCACTGACAACAGAAGTGCAGAGCTGCTCCACCACTGTGGCGCGCCCTTTTTAATACCCTGCGCACAGTCACGGGGCCAGGTGCACGGTTGGAAACACTCTCAAACTCACCACTGATTCCTTGCGCTGATTTCACGCGATCTCAAACCTCACACTTCTCAAACCTCGGTGGTCCCTCTCTGTCGGGACGTGAGGTCTACCTCTACTTGGCTGATTCGCGCTTCTGTTTCACACTCGCATCATCAGCGTCGACTTAGGGAGGTTTACAAGGGCTTAAATGTCTCCGGCGGGCTAGTTTCTCAGGTTACATCCACTGAGCAGTACATGTCCAGTGTCTCTGAACTCCCCCTCACCGACGCATTCTGCTCTCACTCCTTGTCAGCTGACAATACTCCCCAACTCCCCCCCCCCCTTTTGTACTCGCGGCTCCGCCTCTTGTGACACCTGGTGGTCCATTCCGCTTTACACAGGGGTGTCCGGATACTTTTGATCAGCTAATGTACACGCACTTGCTTCCGCAATTACGGGAAAATAGTGAAAACAGTAACATCTCCGGAAACGAAGCACATATACGACAGCTGAGTATAACACTCCTCCATTAAAACTGCCTGAAACTGTTACAGGCAAATCAGCACCACGCCTGCGCCGTCTCCGCGTGACACTCACTGACATCCAGACGCGGACCCAAGGGTAGGGTCATCAGCGTCCCCACCACTTCCGATCAAATGTTTAGAAAAATCTTTTGCACATTTACAATCGTCAATTTTCAAATTTATTATCCGATTCTTAGAATAAAAGAAGACCAAAGTTAAATGTCTCGGTAATGCGAAGGAAATTGCTGTTATTAGTTGTTTGCCTGAGAGACAGCTCTGAACCTCTGCAGGCAACACTCCACCTGACTAGAGGCGTCCATGCACAATCTGATCGTTCCTGAAGATGACATAGTAAATCGCAGAAACTGATAGCCAAATAAAATAAGTTTGGAAATTAGACGGCTGAAATGTGTTGTTTGATTTGACACCCTTTAGCGAACAGCTGAATCCCGCAACCATCTCTGAAAACATGGACATACAGAGAATAACTTTTTGTTCGCCCCTTACATGAAGTTTCGAAATCTCAAAAGGTTTCTTGCTATTGTACCTCTTAAATCAGTGGCATGGCACACGAGTACTTTTAAAATGATTGATTCCTATGAATTTCAGTTTCTTTGATGTTACGTTACAGCGATGTTCCAGAAACTGACGGAAATATTTAACTATTACATTAAAACATTTTATATACTGTATTACTTTTCTCGTAATTGAAATCCTACGCATATGTGGCTTGTCAAACGTTGGGACAACGAACGGCAAGCTATATTTGTAGGGGAAGATTCTGTATGGGGTTCAGGTATGACTGTAATATTCCCTGCCCCCCAACAGTGACGCCAAAGATGCAACATACTTTGAAAATTGCCCTAAACACGAACAAACTGCAAGGTAAACTTAGATCCGCGTCTGTAGATGTTTCTGAAATTAGAAAGGCAATTGGTACTCAAGTAGTAGAGAATATATCTGCAATAGTTAACTAACTTAAAACAAAGATACTTTTCATCTTCTACCCTGAAGGGTGAAATGGGCTTTTTGAGATCCAGCCCTTTATAAAGACTCGGTTTCCTTTAATCGAAAAGCAGGTGAGCTGTGAGCTGACAGTGGCACAGGAGGATTTCCCAGTGAGCAGTGTAACTGGATGGAATTACCAGTGTCTGCCTCATGACCAAGAGAATAATTTAACTGTTGTTAAAAGTGTCGCAAGCAAAAATATGAATGCCTAGTGTATGTCAGTGCATCTGTTAAAGAGTAAGGCTGATGCCGTTCTCGAGCCAGTTCACCAACGACGTTCTGGTGTTAGAGTCTGTAGATACAGCTCTCTGCTTAAAACACACCATGTCTCTACTTGAGTTCCAAACAGTAACCAAGTTACCACTGACGTTCTTGAACATGAGTTGCAAAGTTAAATTCACAATGAAACAAAACTTCTTAATCTGTAGCTTTCCTGTTACCTGTATGGATTACTGGTTACCGTACATGGCTGCTTAAATAACAGTACGTTAGAAACTATTTGGAATAGATGTATACTTATATGGATACGGTGTCCGAAAGAACAGACACCATATCCATATAAGTATTTAGTTCTTCTTCTGTGCGGATGCACACATATTACCCGATCTCTTACGGTACTTGGTAAGAATGTCTTCCACGAGTAATGAGTGTGCTGGGTAGGGACACTACGAATGTATTGTGTGGACATAAAAGGTGAGAATGTGGCTCTCGCGGGAGGCGTGCGCGAGATAGTCCCTGCAGAGCACTATCCACTATGCCCTTGGTGACTCAGATCGATAGAGCGTCTGCCACGTAAGCAGAAGATCCCGGGTTCGAGTCCCGGTCGGAGCACACATTTTCAACTGTCCCCGTTGATACATATCAATGCCCGTCAGCAGCTGAAGGTATTAATATATAATTCTGTTTTGGAATAGAGGTTATGTTTATCTTTTCTCAATCTCAACTAATAAGTCTTATTACCTCTCGTAGCTCTTCTGTGTTGTTTACACAAGGTGGCACACATCTTTAGCACACGGTCGAGCGCAGGAAATCCCTGCGGAACACTAATAAGGGCGGGAGCTCAGCATCCGCTTTTAAACTGAGCACTCTGCCGTGGTTTCCCCTCACTTAGGGGCAACGATCTGTTGAACGTAATGGAGCTGACACGAATCGTTCGCCCTGTTCCGAATGGGTGGCTGTCGGGTGCGGCAGCTGCGACAGGAGTCAGTTTATAATCCCGCCAGCAGATTTCGCGCCGACCGTAATGGGCTTACGACAGCCGCCGGCCAGGATTACAGCGCGAGGCGCTGCTCCCCCGGGGAATTAACCGATCGCTGGCAGAGATGATAAACACTCGACTCAGGTCGGCGCTCGCGCCCTTTGGGGGCTACGGAACCGGTTAGCACCGCCCAACGTACCAGCGTTCGGGGAAGTCGAACCGCGTAAGTCTCCAGGTCAGATGAGGTCGTCTCTGCAGAAATAAGCCTTGAAACAGAGCCCTCACACTGTTCTCAATAATTCACTGACGTAGGCGCGTCTGCGACGGAACGCGTGCGCACTGGGCAACTACTGAGGCTGAACTTGTTGATGTCGTTCCCAGAGATGATCTAGGTCTGGTTTATTATTTGTACAGAAGATGGGCGAATTATAAGGAAGGAACGAAGGAAGATTAGAGTTTAGCGTCCCGTCGATATCGAGGTCATCAGAAGCTCGTAGTGCTTCAAGGATGGCTAAGGGAACCGGCCGTGTCCTTTCAAAGGAATTGTCCTAGTATTTACCTGGAAACATGTAGGGATATCACGATATCACGAAAAACCTCAGTCTGAAATGCCTGACACTGCTCTTGTCGAATGCGAGTCCATTGTTATAACAATTGCACCACTCCGTCGGCAACGAAATCTAAGTACGTTTTATAGAGTTTCATCTACTAAATGCTGTTCTGTTGTTTGATTGTGCACTCGAATATTTCAGTTATCGGAAACGTTGTTAGCTGCCAGGAAAGCTGTCCACACCCGACGAGATGAACTGTACACTTTCTTGTATAGCTTGTAGCGTAGCTTATGAGATAGGGAGATTAACTGTGTACCGATAGCGCACATATGTTAAGGTCACTTGGGTGTGAAAAGCCATAGTAAAACTGTTTTTATAAAGGCTAATCCCTCATAAAAATGTGAACACCAACTACCCAGCTTCCTTCCCTGGCCTGAAGCATTAGATTTATTTCCTACTGCAGGCGTAATTCGACCTCGTCTGCTTCGAAGTGATATTAGATTAAGTGCAGAAGAGGGCAGTACAACTCCACTGAAATAACCGTGGCTTGCTGACTATTTCAAACAGGTACAATTTGCGAAAAAGAAAGGACCACAATTACAACAATAATGGAATTCATACAATGATCGGCCAGTCGTGAAAAACGTTAGACATAAAGTGTATTCAAACAAAAGGGATACGTATAACATCTAAATGAGGCCGAGCGAGATAGATACGGTCTAACGGCGTCAGAGACTGACTTAAATAATATTGCAAGAGTGGTTGCAGGAGATTCTGCATACACAAGCAGGAAAAGAATCGAGGCTTTTAATGATAAGGCTGTTACACCTAACTTTCAAATAGACGGTCTGGTATTGGTGGTTGATTTTCGTCGTAGCTCAAACTCAAAGAAGGAGACAAATTTTTCCATCGTCACAGGGAACCATTCAAAGTGCAAGACATACCTCCTCCGAAAGCAGTATATATGGTAGACCCTGACTCAGGACAAGATAAAGGACTGTACAACGTAGAAACGCTTAGAAGATTCAGGGCCTCAGCAGAGTTCCGTGGACTGACGACCACCGACTATCCTAGTTAAACTGTGTCGGTATTTCTCTTCTTAGTTTTCTCGAAGACAGTTCCTTTCCTCTTTGACTATCCTGTTACTCTGCATCTTTTAATAAATTAACACCTTCTACCATCTCTTCTTCCGTAAAAAAAAAAACTGTAAAAAAAGGGGGTCTGAGTTCGACCTGAAAACGGGCAAGTGGGCTCCATGTTTACAACACCTGGACGCACAGCGTCTAGTGTTTGTTTTATGACTATTGAAGCGCTATTTTCAGATAATAGACGACCAATTCGTCCATAAACGTAACTGTACTACAGATTAAATTTCTCATGAGTATATGACAGTTAATTTTTCCATGTTTTTTATTTAACTGCATGTTACAATGTACATATGATACACGAAAAACTAAAAATAAGAAGGATTTTAGTTTTATTCTCATATATTGCGAGTTCGAGGAATATGTAGCACTATAATACGTATAGAAAAGTGAAACAACAGCGACAACGTGCTTCCGGTATGTAGAATAAGACTATATGAGGAAGATGTTACTGATTCTATGTATTTCGTAAAACTGAATAAATAAGAATAGTATGGCTGAGTTTAAATTTTTATTTTTACGAGATTTCACTCACAGATAGTGGGGTATCACCGCTATAGAGCACTGATAGACGAAGTGAACGACTTTAACGGCTATAGTGACAGTTTGACGATGACTCACCTGAAAATACTTTCTTCTCTATTGCAGTTCATAGGCGTTTGTCAGGATAAATTTTCGCGTTTCCTGCGATGGCGAAACCGTGGCCAAGCCGTTTTGTAAGAAATACCGAACTCCCTCTTCCTCCGGCGCCACGGTGAAGTTCCTTAGCAGATAGGGTCCTTGGGGTGGGGGGAGAAGGGAGTGGGATGGTAAGGGAAGCTATCAGTGTGGTACTGTCTTCTTTTCTTCTTCGATCCTAACATACCTGTCTCATTTTTCCTTTTCTCACTTCTCTCTCAGGAGTACCAAATCTGCGGAGCCTCTGCCATATGCAAAGTTCCTGTTGCAGGATCACTTCTCTTTACAGTCCACATTATTGAAGTTACAACCTACAACAGTAGGATTACACTGGAGAGCATTTCACAAACTATGACGACAATAGACTGAAAGAATTTTATGTAGTGTCGATTAGATGACATATGTTACTCAGGCCACGTGTTGTAGGGGAGGAGGGTCTTAGGTGGACGTAGAAGATTACGAAAATTAATGACGTGCTAACATGCGTAAAAGAACAAAAGATAGTATGCTAAAGAGTGAACAAGCTAACGATAAGGTGTGCTAACTTATCTTGAAAAAGGTGTATATTATCCAGGATAGGAGTTAAATAGTTAACGCAGGGTTACGGTAAAGGATTTTATGTAACAGTAGACGAGATACTAACCTTCTTCTACTATATTAAAAAGAAATGCATTGTATATAGTCAAATAGTTAAGTGTAGTCTACATACAGCAGACGTAAAAAGTAACAAGTAAAAAAGAAGTTAAAGAGAAATAGGAGCTGAAGTGGAGGGATAGAGAGTAATCAGGTGAAGTCAGTGTAAAATGATTATGGAGAAATTTCTTATTTAAAGTGAATAAGGATTGCAGAAAGGGTTAGGTGTTGTTTTTACTGATTACATTAAAGGCAGATCCGTAGCAGGAATGGCCTATGCCTTGATAAGGTGGATCCAATTTCGGAATAATCTGTAGCGACTTATTTAGGTAGGAGAGGTGTAAGGGCAGGCGAACCCATGGAAGGGATGTTTTATACCTTGGCCAGTTGAACCCCTGCGGGCATGACCTGTACCACATTTTTTGTGTGTGAAAAAGCGGCACACCCACACATCTATAATGATATAGAGGCTTGGCGCAGTGTCTGTCCTCAGAACGAGTGTAAGTGCAGTTGATACATAAGTATGAAGTTGTGTAGTGACTGCTGGTCACAATATGTAAGTTTTCTCCAAATTAGTTATAAAATAGAACAGAATTACCTCATAGCAGAGACGAAGGATGGTTTGGAACAGAGATGTGCCACACAAGTTGACAAGAGCATATACTGAAATTTGACGCTAGAAATCGTATAGTGGACGTATATCAGACAAGCAACTCCTCAGGTAAAAACTATATAAGAAAGTGTTGGAAAATGTGTTCAAACTCGCATATGGATATACATAAACATTCTTATTTCAAATATAACAAGAACGTTATTTTCAAGTAATAGATCAACGAAATGAAATCTAAATGGAGTACTAGATTAAAGACAATACAATAGCTTACAGCATAAATACAGAACCCACAAGAAAGAGTTTTAACATTTTTAATTTAAATCTTGGCAAGAAAATCAATATAAATATTAACTGGTTATTAGAAAACAGTTTCTGCATTAGATAAACAGGATGTAAAGTATATAAAACGAATACTCGTAAGGTAACACTGCATAGCAGAATCTGCCTGAAACTAAATGAAAGATTTGTCATTTTCTTGTGTGATTAAAACTTAAAGGACAATACAATAAAATATTGTTAAGAACTTAAAAGGATGGGACTACACAAGACTTGTGCCTTATTATTAAAGATGGAGTATTTTGGCTTTAACAAAAGGTTAGTTAGCATTAATTATGTGTTTCATAGTTCTCCAAGAATGTAATTAGCAGCGAACAAAGAAAGCTCTAAAATGAAATGTCACTACTTCTTATTGAGCCTTAAAGTAGAATGTTGTATCTAATTTATATTGTATCTGCTGCAAGCTACGAAATAGTCGTATCTGTGAACCCATTGAAAGAAATACAAGTCAGTCAACGATGAAATGTTGACTTCATTTCGTATATATGATAGATATCGATTTTTCCTTCCTCCAATAACAGCTGCAAATGAGAAGAGTTGAAGTCTTTCCACGGCTACACACTGTGCTACAGAGATACTGCTTCGCAGGACATTCACATAAAGAAGATAATTAATGGCGAACGAGTTACTTTAAACATAAATTAACACATGATACGTCAGGTGACAGACCAAATGTGAGTGCTCTGACTCGGTGTCAAACACTTACGAGGGTTAGAAGTTATATAGTGGCAACTACTTGTTCACGACCGATACAAAAGGGTTACATGTTAGCACTTGTTACTGTCCTTCAAAGTAGACACCAGCGTTGTGTAGAACCCGTTGCCAGCGATGTGGAAGGCGTAGTATACCGTTAGCATAGCCTGTTCTGTTGATGGTGCGAATGGAGCGGTCTAAATTTATGGTGATTCTCGTGTACGACTGTGATGGTGTTATGAAATGGCTCTGAGCACTGTGGGACTTAACATCTGAGGTCATCAGTCCCCTAGAACTTAGAACTACTTAAACCTAACTAACGTAAGGACATCACACACATCCATGCCCGAGGCAGGATTCGAATCTGCGACCGTAGCGGTCTCGCGGTTCCAGACTGAAGCGCCTAGAACCGCCCGGCCACACCCGCCGGCATGGTGTTATCCTAATGCATTACGTTCCTCCACGGCAGACCGTCAATGCAAAGTATTACTGTTTGTTTCTGGAGCATCACGTGCGACCAGCTTTGCGAAAGAAGCGGCGACACTTTCCGAGCAACCCACCCATCATTTTGCACGACAATGCGCGGGCGTATACAGCGCAAGCTGTGACTAAACTGTTCGGTCGATGGGA